>NC_047626.1:11294145-14071242 GCF_004354385.1 Drosophila innubila
ACTAAACCATGTTAAGCAAATAAACACACACACTGCAACTGAGCGAGAGGCAGCAACAACACAACTTAGAGGGCAAAACAATTTGCTAACGAGTGCGAGCGAGCGAGCAAGAGATAGAGAGAGAGAGAGGTAGAGAGGTGAGAGACTCCCGATGGAGAAGCAGCCAGTCAAATAAATGCCGTCAAATAAAGTTTTTCAGATAATTATGAAGCCGCTTCGTGTCCGTGTCTGTCTAGCAGCCACTGTGTGTGAGTGTGTGTGTGTGTGTATAAGCGTAGGTGCAAGCATATGCGTCTGTGTGTGTGTACACATAAACTTTTAATTAGCTACAAAGCGCCAACAAAAAAAAAAAACACACAAAATCACACGAAAACTGCTGGCAGCCAAAGGCGCGACTGAGCGAGAGAGAGAGAGAGAGAGAGCGCGCGCTCTCAGCATTTTGGATGCTGTGGTGTAAGCTTTTTCAATACACCACAGCAGCAGTCGCAGTCGCAGCACACACACACACACACACACACAGACGCATACACGTGGAACTAATCAATATACAAACAAGAGGACAGAGCGTGAGAGGCAGAAGAAGCAGAGACAGCAGCAGCAGCAGCACAAGAAGTAGATAATGAAGAGCATGAACAAGAAGAAGAAGAAGCAGAAGAAGAAGAACAGAAACGAAGCTTTGCAGGCGGCATTTTGGTTGGTTGTTTTTTAACACCTATAAAGCAGTTGCTCTCTTTGTTTGTTATTATTATTATTATTATTGTTGTTGTTGTTGTTGTTGTTGTTGTTGTTGTTGTTGTTGTTGTTGTTGTTGTAACTCTAGCTGTTTTTAACACCATTGTTGTTGTGTTGCTTTTAAAGCTGTTAATAAGCATTTGCCTAAACTATTTATGACACCCAAAATGCAATCGACGCATTTATTACAAAACAATTTTTATTATGTTTAATAGTCAAAAATTAATATCTTATGTGAGAAGGTATAATTTTGTTTTTTTTTTTTTTTATAACGATCACACTGCTTAGCATTTACTATATATAATTTTATTTAATTCACATCACCTAACAGCAGTTCACAAAAATCATATTTCACGCTTAAAATCAAATTTAAAAGCAAGATTTTAGTCCAGAAATATTTAAATTTAAATTCAAGATTTTAGTCCAGCAATTTCTAAGGCTAAAAAAGAAGAGGTAAATATTGACAGAACGAAATTTAAAGAAATTTTGGGTATGATAATTTCCTACAGATTTTAAATTAAAAAAGATAAGATAAGATTCTGTATTATAAATAATCGTTAAGGTCAGCAAAGATTAAATTTTGTTCAACAGATTTTTATGGTAGACAGTGTGGCATATTTAATTTATGGCATACATGTCTAATTTATATAAATTCCATTTCAATTAATAACAAAAAATGGCTTTTATATAAACAATCTTTTATTTATGGCATTTTATGTTTTTGTTGCTATTTTTATTATTTAATTTAAGAATACATATACGAAAAAGATTTTGATGAACTGTTAATTCTTAACTTAAATACTTAACAAACGTAATAAAAAAATAGAAAGAAAAACATCAACTTTTAACATGTGAATGGTATTTGACATTTGGTATTTGTATTTTTATTTGTATTTGTTTTTATAGCCTTGCCCATTTGACCAAAAGCTGCTTTTGCACTGGCTAACAAAACTAATCGCCTTTCACTTAACACCGCCCCAACAAAAGCAACAGCAACAGCAGAAACAACAACAGCAACAACAACAACAACAAATACGAAGAAACACTCTCCTCAGCTGCTGTCGCGCAGCATCCTCATTGTCTTTTCTTCACCACAGCGACGACGACGACGACGACGGCGACGACGGCGACTCTGCTGCTGTAATTTTTCACACCCACAGAGACACTGTACACATGCACACACAGACGCACAGCACATGCACACATACAGTGAGAGCAGCTTACATGCATGCAAAGAAATGTTGTCACCTCTTACAACTACAACACGAAGCGCTCGAAATGTGTGCCATTTCATTCACTCACATGCATATGCCGGCTGAGAACGTCTGACGTCGACGCTGGCAGCGAGTGTGGGAACTGGTGGGGGGGGAGACACACAGAGAGTGCGAGAGAGCGAGAGCGCGAGAGAGAGAGAGAGAGAGAGAGGCGGCGCAGAGGAGTTAACATTGCCGCCGCCATTGTGAGGTGTGGTGTTAACTAGCTGGCGCGTCGCTCTGTCTCTGTGTGTGTGTGTGTGTGCTCTCTGTGTTGTGTGTGTGTGTATTTGTGGTTAAACTTGTCACACAAGCTGAGCTGAGCAGCAGCAACAACAGCAAAGAGAGTCGAGTAGCAAGTTCAACGTCGCCTTCGCTGTCGCCGTCGCCGTCGCTGTCGTTGCGTCTTGTCGTCTTTTTCTTGCGCACATGCAGTGCCCATATTGTCAGCCAGCTCACACATACACTTGTTTCTGTACACATTTATATATATATATATATTTATGTGTATATATATGTGTTTGTGTGAAAACGTGTGACAAAATACATTTGCGTTGCCGTTTTTGCTTTTTGGCGCCGTCGTCGTCGTCGTCGCTGCCAAAGCTTCTTTGTCCGCTGCTTTAGTCTCTCTATGTGTGTGCGTCTGTGTGTGTCTGTGTATTTGTGTGACTTCTGCTTGAGCTTTGCCTTTCATTTGCACGCCCCGTATCTTGCCGTCTCGCTCACACCCACGCCCACCGCCACTGGCCGTGTTTGCGCAAACTTAGCGTCAAGTTTGTCACACGAGCGCCAAGCGGCACCTATCGTCCACCTCTTCTTCTTCTTCTTCGTATTTTTCTTTTACTTGTTGTTGTTGTAGTTGTTCTTGCTGCGTTTCTTTTTGCTTTGCTTTTTCGCACTTGCGAATTTGTGCGCTGCTTAGACGACAACAGCGACAGCAGACAGCAACAGCGCTGCCAACGTTGACGTCGCGTCGCTGTCGCGACATAAATCTGCGCATTTACATTTTTGGACACATAAAAGCTGCCAAAGCGGCTAAAAGGCGTTAAACTTTTATGTAGGCAACACTCCCATCTCCCTCCCCTCCCCCCACCCCTACAACCCATCAACTACTCTACAGTCTTGTAGATTTATCAGCTGCTCTTTTACTCATTTATTATTATTATTTTTTTTTAATTATAATGCATTTATTTACTAATTGTTAAATTTAATATATTATATTTTTAATCCGTGCCCTATGTTGATTTCAAATTTTCCAAAAATTCACAAAAGCTTAACTCGAAAGCTCTGCATAGTGTTGACAAAATTATGATTCAAATGTTTATTGAAGCATTATAATAAATTAATTTTATATATATATACTTTCATTAAAAGCAGCCGTCAAAAAAAATATATATATATTTAAAATTAAACTAAAAATGACATTAAAAATTTACCATTAATATTAATATTAAATGGAAATTATTAACTAAAACGAAATACACTGAAATACGTCAATATTTGCACTGATTCACAATGGCTGCACTTGAAAGCTCTCAAAATTAAGATTACAAATTGTTTAATTTGCATTGCTTTAACCATTTTATTTTTAGATATTTTTTATTATTATTTCTTATAATTATTATTAAAATTGTAAGCTTTGGAAAGCTCGTGCTGATCCTGTCTGCTTACAAACTAACGAAAAGCTCTTATTTGCATTGACTTATTGCTGAGCAAAAGCTGCGATCGCTCTCATTAAAAGCTCGCTCTTTTTTTCCGTGGTTCTCTTTCGCTCTCTTCCTCTTTATTCTGATCAGAAAAGGTCAGAATAGGTCAAATTTGACATACGCTTTAGTTTCCCTTACAAACAAGAAAATAAAAAATACTGCCGTTGTGTTTATTTTTTTTAACTTGCAGCCTCCAGTCGACTTTGCTCTTCCTCTCATCCCTTATGCTCTTGCCCCCTGCAGTTTGCTCTCTTTTGGCGTCTATTTGCTTTATCTCTGCCTACGCGTTGCCTTTATCGCATTTACTGTGCTTTGCTCACCTACCAGCAGTCTCCCCTTTCCCCATTCACTCCCCTCTCTCTCTCACGCTCTTCTTTGACGCTTCTTTATAGCGCACATTTATCAGGCCTCCCCCTCCTTCTCCCCCTCCACCAACACATGCCAGTCTGCTCCATCAAAACATTTGACCATTGAAGCGCATTTTTCGCTTGCGCGTCATTTGTCAACTTGCCAAACTCACCCCACCACCCCACACCACACCGCCACCACTATAGCATTTTTTTCGGACTATGATTTACTACACTCTCTTTAGTTGTTGTTGTTGTTGGTAGCTGCTGCTGCTGTCGCTCACATTTTGAGCCATTTTTCTGGCGCGCTGCACTTTTGGTGTCAGCTGCCTTGTTACTTCTAACACGCTTCACGCTGCTTGTCACACGCCTTGGACGTTGACGTAGACGTTGACTGCGCTGCCGCTGGTTGGTTTGCCATTGCTCTATTGTTGTTTGTCTGCACATAAACACACAAACACACAGACATACACAAGCGTACACTCACACACACGTAAGCAACAAGCAAAGCGTCAACTCAACACTTTGGCTTTTGGTTTTCTTATTGGAACCGTTTCGTTTCGTTTCGTTACGTTTCGTTTCGTTTCGTCGCTCTCTCCCGATTGAGTCTCTCAGTCTGCCCTGCTCTCACACCCAACAGACGACCAAGCGACGACAGAGGGCAGAACCCAATCGACTCACTCGCACACCCAGCCAGCCAAAACTCAACACACACACACACACACATGCAAACATGCACACATAGATGAATGCTCTCTCGTTCGTGCTCGCTCTTTCGTTCGCTCGCTCGCTTGCTTGCTGCTTTGCTACTCGTTGCTCGCCGTCGACAGCGCAGCTAACAGCGACAGCAGCAGCCGCAGCAGCGTCATCGTCGTGTATTTTGTCTTCGGGGGTTGCGCTGCTTGCGTCCGTATGTGTATTTTCCAGTTTGAAAGCGACCGGCGTGTAGTTCGTATCGGCGTCGTCGTCGTCGTTTGTGTTGCCTCCGTGTGTGTTGTGTGTCGTCGTGCCGTTGTCGTTTGCAGCAGCAGCAGCACCACTACCACCAACAGCAACAACAACAAAGCAATAAGAATTTCAACAGCAACAACAACAGCAGCAGCAGCTTTAATTTTCTTGTTGCTGCTCTCGTTGCAATATTTTATTTTTTTTTGGTTTTGGGCCAACATTCTTTGTTAACAACAAATAACAATAACAAAAGCTGACCAAGAAATTTTGGGCAAAAACAATCGCGTCGCGCCGTCGCCGTCGTCGTTGACGTTTTGCCGCCGCCAAAACAACAAAACAGCAAAAAAGAAAACACAAAAAAAACAAAACAAAAGTTACAAGAAAGCTCTAAAAAAATAATAGCAACAAGAAAAGCAACAAAACCAACAACGTACAAATTGTTTTTACATTTTTTTTGTGCACGTTACCAAACAAAAAGCAGCAATAACAAATCTTCAAGAAAGTAAAAGAAAAGCTTGTGACCAAAAAAAAAAAGAAATAAAGCAAGAAAAAAGTAGAAAAATCAAAAAAGAGAAAAAGTGCAAAAACGAAAACACAAAATCCTTGTGCTGTATGTATGTGTGTGTGTGCGTGAGAGTGTGTGTGTATACAAATTGCAAGCAACAACAACAACAAAAAGTACCTGCCGAACAACAACAACAACAACAACGAGAAGAACGAGAAGAATTGCAAAGTGCAACAAGTGTGAGAAGAGAATTGAGGAAAGCATTGAGGGAAATCATTTTTTACCGCGTGACGCACATGTTGATGAAATTGTAATGTAATGAGATACGACGTCCAGGAGCTGCTACTTCATCAGTCTGCTGAGGATCCATTCGCCAGGTTCGCAAATGGGATGGCATATCATCCATTTCTGCAGCTATCGCAAAGACCCACTGACTTCAGCGTCTCGTCGCTGTTGACGGCGGGTAGCAACAGCAACAACAACAGTAGCAACAACAACAGCAGCAACAACAACAGCAGCAGCAACAACAACAGCAGCAACAATCACAACAACAGCAGCAGCGCAGCAGCAGCAGCAGCGACGGCAGCAGCAGCGGCAGCGGCAGCGGGTCAAGCTTTAAGCTCGCCAGGCTCTGGCGCTGGCAATTATCGTAGCTCGCCGTCGCAGCTCTCGCCACAAAGCAATCACAGCAATCACAACAACAACAACAATAACAATAACAATATTAACAACAACAATAATAATAATAATAACAATAACAACAATAAAAACCACGAACCACTGAGCGGTGCATCGCCAACGCCAACATCCTCATCATCACCGCCACCAGCAGCAGCACCACCACCACCGCCGTCATCATCAGCAACATCATCATCTTCAGCGGCAGCAGCACCACCGCATCAACCACCGCCGCCGCCGCCGTCTCTACCCGCGCATCATTCACCACAGCAGCAGCAACAACAACAACAACAACAACCACCACCTGGTCTGCATCCACCGCCGCCACAGCATTTGGGGCCACATCAACAACAACCACCGCCGCCGCCATATTTTCCGGCCGCGGCATTGGCCGCTCTGGCTGGCAGTCCGGCGGGTCCGCATCATCCGGGTCTATATAGCGCCGCCGGCGGTTTGCGTTTCCCACCACATCCAGCGCATCCGCACGCCCACCATCCGCTGGGCACCGCCTACACCACCGCCGAGGACGTGGTGCTCGCATCGGCTGTGGCCCATCAGTTGCATCCGGCGATGCGACCACTGCGCGCCCTGCAGCCCGAGGACGATGGCGTCGTCGATGATCCCAAGGTCACGCTCGAGGGCAAGGATCTGTGGGAGAAGTTCCACAAGCTGGGCACCGAAATGGTCATCACCAAGAGCGGCAGGTAAGCATCCAACTCCAAATTCCTGACTCTTCCAACTCTAAATTCTTGACTCTCACAAGTCTTCTGGGTATATTCTCGTTTCTTTCCGTGACTCCGTCGCACTGTGAGCTCTCGACAAATATAGTAATCCCTCAGGAAATCTGTTTATATGAGTGATATCCAAATTGTGAATTCTTAGCTACTGGTGTAAACTTTCCTAAAGTGCAATTTTTCTTAAACTTATTTCTTCTATCTGTAGTGTAGTCTACAGAAATAATCCTTTTAAGACTTACAAAACAATAACTATGTTTGATCCTCCGTGTTATTAAAAATTCCATAGGAATGAAACGCAATCCTGAATACGTAAATTAAAAAAAAGTTGAAAAAAAAATTGAAAAACTCCGTAAAAATTCTACAACCTCTATAAAATCCATGTGCCACAGTAAGAACCCTCCCAAAGATTGACATTACATATTTTTAAATAATTATACTTACTGTCTTTATATAACCTCTGAGTCACAGTGAAAACTCTGCTAAAAATTAAAAAAATTGGCATCTCTGTAATATTTCTTTAATCTTTAAAAAAAACCAAGCACATAAGTGAAATTTTTGCTCCTTTCTCAATATTTCTCATAAAGATATTTCATAATTAAAAATTTTCTTAATGATCATTGAGCTTCAAATTAAATTGTACATCCTAAAATCAGCTTGAAAAGCGCCTTAAATATTTAAAAGAATTCCTTATTCAAAAGACCATGCCTATTTCTAGAGAGTTTTTCAACATTAGGATCTTTCGAGAATTTAAATAAATTCAATTGTTGTTAATTTTTAAGTAAGAATCTTTTTATAGTTTTCTCGTTTAGATTTCAATATGGATATTTTAAAATTATCTGTAAAAATATCTATAATAATTTTTCTGAAGGTCTTAAAATCTTGTCGAGAGAATAAAATATTTAAAACCTTATTTTAAAGCTCATCGAGACTGTATCGAATCCATGTCTTTAAGACAAGATCTTTGGAATTCTAAAGTTTTTATTTTAATATTGGAAAATCCTATAAGAATCTCGTTAGATCATAATTTCTAAACATAGGTTCCCACATTCTGCATCAAAATCTTTATTTAAATTTATTAAATAAGGTTTTTTTTAGTTGACATTTTTTTCCGAGGGTTCGGTGGAAGTTTTCAGCAAATATTAAAGCTGACGCAAATTCAATATGAATATAAAAAAAGTAATTAAGAACTCAGTAATAATAGATTCTTTTCATGCGGAGAATCTTATATAAATTTAACTCTAATTCTTCACAGAAAATAGATTGTTCTTGTAAGGAGAAAATAAATATGTCGCGATTTTTCTATAATCTTATCAAGCTTAGTAAAGATTTTCTTCTGCAGTGCTTTCTTCTGATAATCTTTGGTGTATTCCCAAAGTCAAAAATTTGTATATATGTCAAAATCTTGCCATATTAATTGATCAATCTCGGTTGGAGCTCTCTTTTTGTCTTGTTCTCTGCCATTCCTCATCTCTTTCTCTCTCACTCTCTCGGAGATTCTTAACGCGAAGGTCAAAGTAATGCTAGAGCTTGTGTTATGCGAGTGTCCTCATCCTCAACCTCATCCTCATTATCTTCATCATCCGCCTCCTGGTACTGCATCCCTGGGCCCAATTCAATGCCAGTGGCAGCTACTTGAGCACGTGTGGCGTCTCAAGCAGCATCCACGTCTAATGTGGCACACTGGCAGACAGAGAAAGAGAGAGAGAGTGAGAGCGAGAGAAAGATGCGAAATGACGTAGATGGAGAATTGTCTTTGGGAAAGTAGGTGAATAACGCATTTTACAATCGTTATGCCTTACACACACTTAAAAACACTCACACACATACTCATGAGTAGTCCAGGCGTGTCATTATCATCATTATCATCCTCATCATCATCATCATCATTATCATCATCCTCTCCAGACGTCGGAGGTCGACGTTGACATTCAAGTTGCGTTCGCGCGTGAAAATGCGTTTTAAGCTTCACACCTACTTGAAGGAGAGGCATTCAAAGTAGTCGTAGTCGCTGTTTGAATGACTCTGAATAAATCTGAATGACTCTGAGTCACATTTCTGAGTGTTTTCCTTTTTCTCTGACAGAGCACGCAATACACTCAACTTGCGCCCTTAACGAGCGACTATCAAGTTGAGTGCTAGATAGTTAATTGTGAATATATGTGAATAAATTGTTGAAATATTCAGGAAATATATATTTTTCAATTGCCCAGCTGAAATTCCCAGTTAATTTTCAGCTTTAAATCGCTTTTTCCTTGAAAATGCGTATGGAAAAGCTCTTGAAATTTTCAATTATTCACTATTCATTCATTCTATTCACATGTAAAAAATTGCAAAACTATGTGTATATCATTCTACAGATAGTGTGCATTTTTATATTATATTCAGCCAAATAAATATGCCAAGTTTTGTTAATCTATTCACTAAAGGTGCAACTTATTCATTTGCATTCACTTTTTATTCACTTCATATTATGATTTTAGCAATAGGTATTTGTATTAATTTTTTGCATCTTCTTAAAAAACTGCGTCAGCCAACAAAGCTGTGATTATTCATATGAGTATTTATGAATAAAGTTTGAATAGTTGTATAAGTCTTTATAACATAACAAATTTATTGTGTTATTTTAAGTTGAATTTCTTCAAAAAAAAAACTGCGTCAGCCTACAAAGCTGTGATTATTCATATGAGTATTCATGAATAAAGTGTGAATAGTTGTATGAGTTATTTAACATAACAAATTTATTGTGTTTTTATAAGTTTTTAGTAAGACTGCAGCTAAATTATTCGTTCATGCATATAATGTGAGTGTGAATAACATAATGAATATATTCACCAGCCTTATAATAGCCAACTTATTCACTTGCATTCACTAAACGATGTTTACAGTTTAGTTTAGTCCCTCGCTCTCTCTCTCACTCCACTCATTTATTCATTGCCGTATTCGCTTATTCACTCAATGATTCATTCACAAATTCAATTAGTTTGCCTTGTTTTTTTTTTACACACTCGTTACACTTTTTGTTGTTGTTGTTGTTGTTGCTGCATTTTAAAGCTACAAATTTGTTTGACGCCTCGATTGGCGTTTAAATCCCTTCCCCCTTCCATCCGCCACCGCCTGGTGCTGCACAAAGTGGGCGTGGCATTTGACTTTGACTAACAACAAAAATACTAAACAAATATTTGCAAAATAGTTTTGCAAGCGTCGAAAAGTTTTTCGAGTGTTGGCCGCGTTTTTGCAACAGCAGCGTCTGCAACGCGTCTGGGGCGTATACTTAATGCCACGCCCACATGCCAACTGTGCGCCCCCCACCCCCACACCCATTGACGCGCCCAAACAAAAGAGGCGCGCCTGGTTTTATAAATATGTAACTTGCATATTTCTGTACTCTTGTTTTTCTTGTTGAAAAAGTTTATTGCACAAATTTTTGCACCTCACATTCTCGTTATGAATTCTGTCTCTCTCTCGCTCTCGCTCTGTTGTTGCTCGTTAATCCTTAAGCTCATTAGCAGCCGGCGCTCAAGTGTGAAACTAAACCAAGTGGCCATCCATAAACATAACCACTCGAAATTGCAGCCAACTTGGCCTACAGAGACGACTAGAGAAACACTAGAGAAAAACAGAGAAAGAGCGTGTGTGTGTGAGAGAGAGAGAGAGAGAGAGAACACACACATTTCCGGGGCCAACGAAAAATTTTACACTCGCTGCAGTTCATTCGCACTCGCCCCCTCACCACCCCTTTCGATTCTCCTCTCTCTTTCTCTCTCTTTTCTCTACCCTTTGCTCTCCTGACTAATGTGTAAAGCGCGCTAGCAAATGAGTTTAGCATAACACTTGAAAATGTTGGTGATAAGGGAGCGGGAGCTAGGGAAATCGTTAGTGCACTTATACACAGAAAGAAAAAAACTATAATTAAATTTAGTTGAAATAATCTCAAATTTATAATTCTTTTATGGTTAAAAAACAAATTACTGAAAGTGAGTAAAAAAAAAGAAATCTTTTTATAAAGGAAAATAATCTTGAAACTAGTTAAACTATAGATTTACAAGAAATAACTAGAAATTTAAAATATATAGATGTTCAGAACTATTTCACACCAAAAACTCCACGAAAAATTGTTGAAAATCTTGAATATATTGTTTTTTTTGCTTGCTTAAAATTCTCAAATGGTTTTTGTTTATCATCGAGACTGTATAGAACGTATGTCTTTAAGACAAGATCTTTGGAATTCTAAAGTTTTAATTTTAATATTGGAAAATCCTTTAAGTGATCAATAAGAATCTCGTTAGATCATAATTTCTATAGTAATCTGAAGAGCACGGCGACATTTGCAATATATTTAACAGGATCCTTCCTGTAGTGTAGTAGTTGAAAAACATTTTATACTAACTAAATATGTATAAATGCTTTTAATTTAATTATTCGAGTATTATTCAAAAATCAAGTAACATTTTCTTATTTTAAGATAAATTTACAGAGTTAAAAGGACGTTTTTTTTTTATGTTTGATTTGTAATTAAATAAACTCACTTTTTATTTTGAAAATATATGTACATAAATTTCCAAACTTTGAACGTGAAATAAGTTTGAGTAACTTGATTTAAGTAATTTTATTCTTAAGTGAAATTAAACGAATTATTCCTTGTTCTTTTTTTCGCTCTGTGTATTTGCTTGCAGCCGCACAGAAGCTGAATGCTGCGAAAGTGTTTTGCGCCTAACATGCAATTGTTGCAATAACTCTCCCTTTTCACACCTTCTCCTCGCTTGCTCCTTCACACTCTCTCTCGCTCTCTCTCTCTTTCTCTCGGTGTTTCCGTCTCGCTCTCGGCCCGTCTCTGTTGCACTTGCTTGTGCACTCATTTGAGTGGCTTGTAAAAGTTTTAAGTACTCGTTTCGTTCGTTTGTTCTGTTTGTGCCACAACTTGTGGCAAGCTCTGCCACATATGTAAGTTGCAACTTTTTTGCACGCCACAATGTTGTTGTTGTTGTTGTTGCATGCAAAAAGCATTGAGACGTTGAGACGTTAAGCACACCGACATTGTAGAAGCTGCCACACATGCCCATGCCTCTTGCAACAGCGGTGCATGCCCCAAACAAGTGCGAAAACTACAACAACTTTGTTGGTTGTTGGTTGTTAGTTGTTGCACCATCATCATCATCATCATCAATGTCAAAATTATTGTTTTGTTATTGCCAGCAGCGTAAATCCAACACCACACAATAAACCCCCCCCCCCGCCCCCACCACCCAAAAACCACCCACTCATACTAGTCATATGCAAGTGCTATGAGTGTATGAATGTATGAATGTATGAATGTGGCCTGTGAGTGTCTTGGCACTCACGTTGAATGTTTTAATTGCCATTTCGTTATTAGCTTCTACTTTGGGTATTCACACATTGCATTCACTTAACTGCGAATCATTTGAGTAGCGGTTTATTAACGTGCTTACGAATCATTTGAATATAGCTGAGTGTACTCATAAATACTGTTATGCTGAATGCTTTGCATATGAATGCATGAATGCATATTCACATTGCATTCACACTTTGAATAGTTTGAGTGTTTTCGAATACTTTTTTTTTAAACATATTTTTACAAATATCATAATTTAGAAACGATTACATTCAAAATATGATTCATTTGAAATTTTTTGTGAATATGCATATTCGCACTCGTTCACATTTTTGCTGAGTTTTTTTTTCATTTTACTGGCTCTGCAATTTTTGCATTTTCTCTGTGAATTTCTTTCGTGATTATTCTTGAATCAATGCCAAAATGTGTTCAAAATTCATTTGAATCTTTTTGATTTATAAACATTTTGCAAAGTGCGTCGCACTCGTGATGCTTCTCTCTCTTTCATTCTCTCTTTCTCTCTCCATCTCTCTTCATCGTTTGCTGCTCTGATTTTCTTTCTGTGCAAAGTCAAAACCAATCAAAAGTCGACACCAAGCAACTGATTCATGTGACCAAAGCGAGTGTATCCAGACTATTCACTGTTGATTCAATTAGCGCAACGCATTTGAATCTCGTTATTCATTCGGCATTCCCTTTCCCCCATTCTCCTTCCCTTTCCTGCGCGACAAAATGTCGCTGGCAATTAAATCGCCAAAGCGAATTGCGTGAAATGTTGTCGCTTTTCTGTTCTTGTTGTTGTTGTTACTGTTGTTGTTGTTGTTGTTGTTGTTACTCTTGTTTTTGTTTGTACTCTTGTTGTTGCTGCTGACTTATCAATTAATTGAAATTGCTGCCTAAGCGCAAATAAATAAAGCGACTTCTTGACTCTCGACTTCTCGACTCTTGTGTATTCACTTGACGACACTTTGGCGCGTGAAAGTGCAAAAAAAAAGAGCTCAATAAAAATGTAGCCATCACCAGAGCACGACTTGCAGTTACCCTGTAACATTTTGCCTTCTTAGTTGACATTTTTCCCTGACTTACTACGAATTTTTGGCTTAAATTTTCGAGTTCTTATGCAATTGTTATCAAAAAAATGTTTTCTTCTTAAGATTCGTTATTCAATCCCCTAGATGGCTTTTGTCCTGAACCTGATTATTAGATAAATGTTTTTGTTATAAAAAATTTTTGATATGTCGGCATTTAAAAAAAAAAAAAAAAAAAAAAGTTTTGTAAGATATTTTGAGCATAAAAAGATACCAATTTATATCTAATTTTGTTTCTGAAAAATTCTAATTTTTATAAAATTATATAATTTTAGAGTTTAACAACCCATAAGAAATTTATTCACATTTATGACTGATCGATTTGTGTTTCTTCAGAAATTCTCAGCACAGTTGGATTATATTTTTTCATATAAATAACATAAAACCAGCTTACTTATCAAAAATTTAAACTAAATACAAGAAACCTATGCTCAATGACTGTACATACTAAATTTCGTTAATCTAGCACTTCTAGCATACCCTTTAGTAACCTAATGCATACAGGGTATTATTATGAGCTATAAAAATAATCCCAAATCGACAAAATGTTTCACTTTTAGCTTTGATTTGCGTCTTCTGAGGCTAATTGATAATGCCAGCGATATTTGCTTTGGACTTAGGGTAGCACCTACCCCCCTACCCCCTTGTGGTTGTACCCTGTGCTTGTCTAGTCGGCGCCTTCTAATTGATGCCAGACCATGTCTATTCCTGAGTGTGCATTTCGTGCGTTAATGTGTTAAAGACACAGGTCGACAAATGTTTAATGATACGACCCTCAGTGACAACCCCTTCCATATCTCCCATATATACGTGCATGTCACATCCCCTATTTCCCCCCGCTACAACCCTCTGGGCAACCGCCTGTCAAAGTTCACTTGTTTAATTTTTATAAATAAAAATGACCTCCCCCATCTATTTGACAACTGCTTTTGGGTAAATACTCAGCTGACGTTTGGGGGCAATCAAAGTGCACTGCCACGCCCCCCACCCACAGACCCAGCCCCTAAGTATGCCTTGCCTCAATTAAATGGGCGTTACGCGTTTTCTTTTCCTTTATATCAAGTTTTCCTTACACTTTTTCCAACGTATATATATTTATATTTTTTTTTTTTAGTAAACTTTGTAGTTTTCAGCTTGCGTTTTGCGCTTTTTTCCAGAAAGCCAAGTCATTAAGGGTGCCGTTAGAGCAAGTTGGGAGGGAAGCGGGTATTACAAATTTTGTTACATTTAGCGTTAGAATGCAACCCTTGTTCCCTAACAGCGCCTTGCTTTCCTCTTTCTTCGGGCAAAGCGTTTTTCATAATTGTGTGGAAAATTGTCGTACAAATGGGGAATGGGGTGGAGTGGGGGGTATTATCGATGTGCTAAGTTGACAAATGCGTGGCAAGTCCTTTCGATAGTCCAGGCCAACTTGCGATCCTTGCCCCTCCCCCCCCCTCTCTCCTCTTCCTTTCTTGTCACGCCCTTTGGCGCTCATTTACCACAAATTGCGAGTAATTTGAACGTTGCCAACTGTTGGCATTTGTTGCCTCTTTCTGTTGCAAGTTGTTGCGGTTTTAGCTTCTTCCTCATTTTTTTTTTTAGTTTTGTAACTTTTCTTTTTTTTTAACCGAGCTGCTCGACAATTTTGGCCCATGAAAAATGCATAATAATTGCAGTGGCAGGCAGGCAACAAATGGAGGACATCCCCTTGATATCAAGGATACCTGTGTACTTTGTAGGTTATGTGCGTCAGAATGCGACTGAAAAATGCATGTGTCCCGTTCGTAATTTGTGCGTAATTTGTTGGGAAATTGATTCGAATCCGTAATCGATCCTACGCTAATTGCAATACAATATACGTATGTATGTACCACAAAAGGATATTCCACTTGATAATCATCATCGGAATTGCTTTAATTTAATTATGAAAAGTCGAATAATGAATGAATCGCACAACTGAACAATTTAATTGTCAGGCGAAAAGGGGGGGAATAAGGAAAAAGACACCTATTTTGATAGAATCACAACATGTACAATGGTTTCAGTTAAATAATGTTAAAAATTTGAGGATCGATTCTATAATTGTTGACTTTTCATTGAATTTTCGTTATATATTTATTGTATTACAATATATTTCAATGAATTTTCAATATATTCACACTTTTTCACATTACTTTCTTACACTTCTCACTTAAAAAAGATACATAAAAAAGTAGAAATAAAAATTTATATTTGCAAAAAACATAAAATGTTTAAGAAGATTCTCTTTATTTTTTGTTATATTTTGTTATATGAATTTCGTACAGATTTTTTGATGTAATCCAGAGTTTTATTGAGTTCCATTAAAAATAATGCATCCCTTTTTATATATAGAAGATCATTTGAAGCCATCAGTAGATTTTATGGACGAATATTCATCGAAAGCGGATCTAACAGATGATCCATTAAGTTTCAAAAAGATATTGCTCCCTAAGTGAATTAATTATGGATAGATAGACGCGTGATATATCATTTTAAAAGCTGATCTAATAGATGGTGAAATTTTCCAGAATTTTTTTCTAATTCCCTATCTGCATCATCTGTGATTTCCTATAGAGTGAGTTATAGATAGATAGCTGCATGATATATCATTTTCAGTGCCGACATTGTGGATATTTAGCGTGTCTGAACTGTCAGTCACATTCATGGGCATAAAGCTCATACATATGTTGCATCCACAAGTTGCAAGTTGCGTTTATGTTAAGGTTTATGAGTTGTAGCCAAGTTAGTTGCACTGCGAATCAAAGGCACCGTCTTTGAGGGTCTGTCCGCGTCGTTTTGTATGCAAAGAGGTGTCTTTCCGTGTGGCAGTTGCATGGCCATAAGTTTCAGTTGCATGCAACAGCAGCTGTGGTTGGTCGACGACGGGTGCCACAAACAAAACTACAATTCCAAGCCACCCAAAAATAGTACAAAAAAAGCGAAAAATACCTCAAATCAAAACATAAGAATTTTCTGAACAACAACAAATTTACATAATAAGCATAAAAAATTAAATGCTAGAAGAAGCAGAGGCAGAAGAAAGCGTTTATATTGTTAACGGGAAATCGCGTTTGCTGTTAATTTAAATTGCATTTACGCCCACTTAAAATTAAATGAAAATTAATTTAAATACGTTAACTTGGCCGACGCCAGCTAATTAAGTAGCTGCTTCCGCCGACGTTGCCGTTGCCGTTGACTTCGACGTCGACGCCTACGCTGGCAGCGGAAGTCAAAGCTTGGCTTTAATGGCCACCAAATTTGGTCATCAAGCGAAACCGAAACCGAAACCAACAAATTTAACGGCCGTCACTGTCTCAAATTGGTAACAAAACGCCGCTAAGTGGCTAACTAATCGAGAATTCCGCTGTTTACACGCTCCGCTTGGCTAATGAGTACGTCTCCTACCCCACCCTACCGCGATCATGGCCAATAAGCCATTTGTAATGCTTATCTTGGATCCTCCACACACTGATAATGTTAACAATTGAGAAAGAGAACCAGAACCTATTAAAAACACCTGAAAATTCATTAAAAAGGTGTTTACGTTTGCGGGAACGGCGCCTTGCAACTTGTGGCAGGTGGCAACTGTACCACGTTGACTAGTCACAAAAATCGAAATCGAAAACGAAAACGAGACGAAAAGAACACGGTTCTAGTCGAAACTTTCGCTTTTTTGCTTTTTAAATTTTTTTTTGTTTTTTTGAAAACCAAAAAGTTTAAAAAGGAAGAATGAAGAAGAAGCAGAGGTAGCAGCAGTAGAAGACAAGGGAACAGGAACAAGAATTGAATATTAAACGCATATTGTATACATTTTTTGAAGTATGCATGAAATGCATAAAGAGAAGATCGCAAAAAAAAAAAAACAGAAACACACACACACACGGTCAAAAATGAAGAAGAAGAAAATATGACAACGACATGATGATAATGATGTTAATGTATGATCATCATCATGTTGATGACGGCCCAAAAGGCGCTGCTTTATAATGAAGAACATGAGTTCGATTCGCCAGAACCAGAACCAGCAGCAATGGAACAGAGTTACCCCAAAAAAATAAAACAACAACAACGGACTAAAGACAAGACAGCAGAAAGATGAAAAAAAAGCAGCCAAAAAGGAAGAATGGAGCAACAACAACAACAACAAAAAAAAGCTGCGACGTTGAAGACGGCGTCTTTTTGGCGCCAGAAAAATAACGACAATGCCTGATGAATGCGTGGAGCAGCAGCAGCAGAAGGAGTAGGAAAAGAAGAAGAAGGTGGAGTAGAGGGAGGCAGCAGAAGGTCGTGATTGTTTTTTTTTCCTTTTTTTTGGTGGGTGTAAGCAGAGTGACAGAGAAAGAGAGAGAGAGTGCAGGGACAACTGCAGAACAATGCAAGCTGTTTGAGTTGTGAGCGAGCTTTGAGCAAAAGCTGCAGAGAGAAAGTGATTGAGAGCAGCAGCAAACAAGACGAAGCGACAGCGAGAGCGGGGGCAAGAGGAAGATGTCGATGATCAGGCAGCGCCAGCGTTTCGAAGCTAAAAGAAATGTCAAAAACAATGAGAACGGTCCAATGAATTTGACAAACATTTCCTAGATGAGCGCTGGCAGATCAAAGAAGGCGACGGCGACAACAACAACAACAACGACAACGGCAACGACGGCAGAGGCAGCGGCAGCGGCAGATACAGCGGCGACAAAAGCAAAGACGGCGACAATCTGCAGACGACAAACAGCATTCGCTTGCTTTCCCGCTCGCTCGCTCTCTCTCTCGCACGCTTGCCAGCAAATTAGTCAAATTAGCATAGTCACACAACGAAAGCTGTCGTTGATCCTTCTTCTCATACCCTTTGCTCACTTCCTCTCGCTCTTGCTCTTATTTTGCATCTCCTGCTCTTCATTTGGATCTCTTGTCGTCGGGTTTTTCTTGTTGTCTTGCGCCTGTTCTGTTCAGTTCTGTTCTGTTCTCTTCTCTTGTTTGTCTCGTGGCATATTCACGCGTTGAGCGCAAACTCGGCTTGGCTTTTAGCATTAGTTTACACTTGATTAGAACGCTAATTGGCTCAAAAAGGATGTGCTTTGTGGAGTGAACGGGAGAGGGAGTATTGAGGGGGGAAGCACTCTAGCTATTCATTGAACTGCGCATTTTTCGCGGAAAAATTACCTGCGACTGCGACAGATGTGTGTCAGGATCAGAATCATGAGCTAAGAGAGCTCATACAAAAACTTAACTGCTCCATTTTATTTACAGTATGTCAAGTAATTCTGTTGACGACTTGATTTCTTTATTTCATTAATCAATTTAAAATCGAATGGAGCGCCAGCACTAGTAAATTATTATTCTTTGTCTAAGCACTTAATTGACATACTGTACACAGTATTGGCAAATGCGCAAATCACTCAAAATAACGAGCTCTTAATTAATGCATTCATTGTCTTGCTCTTTACTCTTAATTAGCTCTTTGCGTTCGTTCAACTGTTGTGCAACTGTTCTGTTCTATGCGTTTATCTGTGTCTCATTAATAATTTTGATTTCAACTCTTTATGTGCTGCTCCCATCCATTCCATTCCATTCCACTTGTTGTTTCTTCATACATAAGTATTTCGTTGTCGCTCTCGCACACAATGATTTGAGCTCTTTACTGTTGCTGTTGTTGTTGTTGTCATACGAAAACGCTTTATGAATTTTAAGTGGCAAAAATTGACGAGCTGCTGCTTTGGTTTTATTTTCATTTTATTATCGCTTGTCTGTTTGAATGTGTGTGTGTGTGTACCTATTTATTTAATATTTTTCTGAACCCGCAAAGAACTTAAATATTATACAAATTGTATGGAGCATTTGGTGCGTTTTAACTGCGCTGCGTGTTTTGTTTGCCTGATGCGATGCGACAACCACTGTGCCGAATGGGAGGTAAGGAGTGTGGCGACTGCGACGTCGACGACGACAGCGACAACGTTTACGTTTACGTTTTCGGTAACACAAATTTATGTAGCCACTTGAAATTTATTAATAAAATTTCATTATTTCTGGGAAATAAAAATCAAATTTATGTAGCACCTCGGAAAAACGTTGCATTGAAATTAACACGAACAAGACGAAAAGAAAAAAAAAACCAGAACGATAAAAGCAATTACGCACGCACAAGAAACAGTAGAAGACGTTGAAGCAGCAGCAGCAGCAGAAGAAGAGGCAGTGTAAGAGAGTAACTGGCTAAGCTGCCTATGTATGCTCTCTTTTCGTACTGAGCAGCAACAACAACAGCAGCATATCAACTCCATCTCCACCCACTGTTCGGCTTTCGTGTGGCGCTCAATGGCTCGTGTATTCGGCTGACGTTGCCCAGCTGCTCTGCTGACGTTGCTCTGCTGTAGGTGTCAATGACGTGCGCTATCAGTTTTCATTCATGCCTGTTACCTTTGGCTTTAGCTGCAAACTACTTGAGCACAACTACAACAAGAACACCAGCTAAAGCACTCGTAACTTAGCCAGTGTTGCCAACTCTTCAGCGTCTAAAAAAGTTAGAGAATATAATATATATAAATAAAGTAAATTACGCTTTAAAAAAAAGTGCTTTCAACTATGTATATATGTATGTACATATGCATACATTCTGATAATACAATAATAATTTGGACTATTTTTAGTTGTTTTTTTAACTTTAAAAATAGCCGTCATTTTACAGTTCAAGCCGCGATTGGCATTTGCTAAGCTTCAGATCTGGCGGAAAAACAGCTGAGTTGACGACACTGAATTTAGCTGCTGCTGCATTTTAGTTGTTACTTTCTGTTATGTTCCTTTTTAACGCTTTTTTTTTTGCATGCGTCTGACGCCGGCTGTTGGTAATTTCGCTCTTCTACTCAGCCGCTCTCTCTTCGGCGCGCACACGCTCTTTGCATGTGTGCGTGTGTTTGTGCAGTCAATTAACAGCAAACAAAAGCTGCATGCGTGTGAGTTTCTGTGTGTGTGGTTGGGTGGGTGGGTGTCAAAAAGGTCAAAATGCAGCAGAGCTAAAAGTTTTGCATTTTTGCCGTTTTTATTTTGGCATATGCATATGTGTGTGCTTGTGTTTGTGAGTGTTTACGTGTTTGTTGCTTTTGTTTGTCTGCGTTGTGTTAATTGAGTGTGAAGTTGAGCTTTTGTTGTTGTTGATTTTAATTGTTAAGCAACAAAGGCGCGAAATGTGTTTTAGCTGCTGCTGCGGCCAATCTGGCTTTTAATTAAGCGCCCAAAAGCTTGACGACAGCAACAGCAACAACAACAACAACAGCAGCAATAACAATAATAAAGCTTGCGTGCAAGCGTCGCGTCGCTCAGCAAGTGTTGATTTCATTAATGCAATTGCAGCAAAGCAAAAAAACAAAAACAGCAGCAGCGACTGCGACTGCAGCAGCAGCAGCAGCAGCAGCCAAAGCGACAGGTCTTCTCTCTCGTGCGTTCACTCTCGCTGTTGCTATCTCTGTCACTCGCTCTCTTTTTTGCTCTTGCATTTGTTGTGATCGTGTGTTGACTGCATTTAATTGTCGTCGCTGTCGTCGTCGTCGCCGTTGCCGTCGCTGCCTCGTTCGTTGTCACTTTGAGTTAACAACTCGATTACACGCTGCGACTGCGCTGCCGCCGGCCATGTGCAATTTTTTGAATTATTAATGAATCTCAGCAACGGCCTAGGCGCAATAATAATAACAACAACAACAGCAGCATCAGCAGCAGCAGTAACAACAACGACCGTGTTAATAAAAAACAATTAATATAAAGTGTATGTTTAGTGTTGACAGTGTTGTTGTTGCTGTTGCTGTTGCACTCGTTGATTATTTGTACTATTAACGCGTTGAGAACTCGTTATTTACTGTCTCTCATTGTGTCTGTCTGTCTGTGCGTTTCTGTGTGTGTGTGCTTCTGTGTGTGTGTGTCTGCGAGCTCCTCGTTGTGTGTAATTACTTTTAGTTGGCCATAATTTGTCAATTGCTATTTTGTTGCACTGTCAAGTGGCACTGGCAACAACAACAACAACGTAAGCGGAAGTGCAAGTGTGCAATCAACAAAGAGCGAGAGATATAGACAGAGACAGAGAGGGAGATAAATATACAGAGAAGGGCAAATATTGATCTGAATAGCAATTGACAGCTACAAAGCAGATTTAATTGTTTTGATTTTATGCTGCAAACTAAACTCGTTATTCATTACTCGCTAATTGCTACTCGTTACTCGTTACGTTCACCTTTCATAGGACGTCTACAAACCTCATCACAGCATAATGTCAAGTGTCAAAGCTATATTAATAGCTTTCTACTGCTACTCGTTACTCGTTACTTATAACTCGTTAATAGCAATTCGCAAATCTTAATTGTTTTGCAACTCTACAATGTTTTGTTAACAGAGTGAACACTATTAGCTCATTGAATGTTTTTAATTGCTTACTCGTTACTCGCTACATTTTTTTAAAAGCTTATTTGCTATCTTCTATATAGGCTAGTTTTTCATTCTTAATTCAACAACTGCTTCCAACTGATATAGAATACTTTAACAAGTCAGCTTGACATTCGTCACTCGTCACTCGCCACTTGTCACTCGTCAGTAGACAATTGCTAATTAAAATACAGGAAATTAGCCGGTGCGCATACACACAAAAGATGTTTAGCACAATTAATTAATTGTCTAAGCTTATACATGCTTTCGCTCTCACTCTCGCACTCGTTTCTTCTCACTCGCACTCGCCCAACCTGTTGGTTTGCTGCGGCGCCTATAAACTGCGTCTTTAAAGATCGTCTGCAAATCCAAACAACAATGTTGAATATATCCCAAAAACAAAAAATAAAATAAAATGCGTTCTCTTTTAGATCCTTAAATTTACTCTCGTTTGTTTTGTTTACTCGTCCGTCTGTCCAGAGTTTTGTCCGTTTTGTGCAGTCGCTTTGTTTGCTGTGAACGCTTTGTTAGCTTGTCTTTTAAGCCGGTCAGCTGTCCCTTAGTTCCCTTTGTCTTAGTCTCAGTCTCAGTCTCTCTCACTCTCCCTCTGTCCCTTTTTATCCCTGCTTTGATCGTGCCATCAGCAACCCTCATCCTTATGCGCCAGCAAACATGCAACCCTGTTTTATTTTTCCCAGTTTGTTTGTTTGCTGATCGTTCAATAATGGGCCTGGAGCGCCAGGTAAGCCACATTCATACACACATTCACATTCGCAATACGTATTCACATTCATATTCACATTCACATTCGCATTCACGTTGTCTTGTCTGTGCTACCTTTTCATCTTTTGCTTTTGCTTGTTTGCCTTTGTGTCCATTCAAGCGATGATCGCAAGGCATCCATCAGTTTGCTCTTCTTTTCTCCACCCTTCTCCTACCCTATCCTCCTCTATCCTCCCCCCTTTTTACTTGTGGCTTGCACTCCCCCAACTGTTGCGTACAGTCTGTGCACTCGTATCTGCATTTCATGATCATCAGCCGCTAGGCTTTTGCAATCTTCCGATTCTCCCGATCCTCTGAGAAACTCCCTCATATTGTCAGCTGTTAGTTGGAGCTTTTGCTGTGCCTAGCTGGAAGCTTTTAATCATGGTTGCCACCTTTGTCACAAATTTTTATCGTTGGTACATTGAATCAGTTTTATTTTATTTTTTTTTTAATTTTCACAATAATAACTTTCTTTTTAACTAAACTTTCAACTTGTGCTCGAAATTGATCAGTTAGGAGAAAGAGTTTTATATACAGAGATAAAAAAAAATTATTTATTATTTCTAATGAAAACATAACAAAATATGGTACAAAATATATTTTTGTAAAGTGGCAGTCGTGCTTTCATGCAGTGCTGCCAGTTTAGCAATTTAGTTGCTAGATCTGGCAAATTTTAAAAAAATTTTCAATTTTTTTTTTTAAATGCTATTAACCACAAATGTAGCAACTTTTAATTTTTCTTTAGCAATTTTAGCAACTTTATTACAAATCTAGCTATTTTCTTTAACATTTTTGCCTATTTTTGTACATTTTTCAATTGATTGCACATATTACGATAAATTATGATATCGGAGCTTGAATTAAACTCAGTTGCTCGATTTCATGAACTTCTTCGCTCACTCACTCTCTTACTGACTTTTGAATTTTGCTGATTTTTCAATTTGGGTGTTTAAAATGCCAAAAATTTATAAGCAAAATTTTCCCGATGCCTGGCTGCAGTATGATGAATTTAAGCACTGGATTCGCAAGGATATTATGATATTACGGAATATTATGATAAGAAATCATTAATTTTAAACTATAAGAAATCATGTTTCTTATTAATTTAATTTTTTTGTGATAAGAAATCATGTTCATTTTAATTTTAAATATTGTTAGGTTGTGTTTTTTCTCAATTAAATACTAATTTTTTGTAAACTAAAATATTAGTGATTTAGCTATTTTTTTTTTTTGCCAATTTTTACAAAATTTTTAGCAATTTTTAGCAACTTTTTTTTTTCAAATCTAGCAATTTTTGCTTCAGAGATTCTGGCAGTCGGGCTTTCATGCTGTCGATCACTGCTCTCTCTCTCTCTCTCTCTCTGTCTCTCTGTCTCCTTCGGTCGGTACCGCCGCTGTACCTCGCTGCCGTCGATCGTCCAGTACGTGTTGTGGCTGATGAAAAGTAAACATACCACAAATTGGACAGTGGAACACATGTTTGGCGCGTTAAATGCTCGAGCGTGTTATTTATAACGTTTTTTATGCGCTAACCAGGCCAACAGCAGTCGGCAGTTTTAGCCCGGTATCGGGGGCTGGTACCGGGGACTGAGACCGGTGCCACAGACACCTTCCCAATACCATCCCATGCCATTCCCAGAGAGTGGAGTGTTGTGGACTACAACTTGCTCTTTGGCTCATTCTTGAGCTTCCTCTTCTTCTTCTTCTTCTTGTTGTTGTTTTGGCCAGGTTGTGTTGTTCTTGTTAAGACGCGTGTACCCGTTGCCTGGATTGTTCGCGTTGTTGTTGGCCAACACCTTTTGTAGACTTTGGCTTTGGGCAAGAAAGTCCCACCAAAGGCAACCAAAACGGCAGCAGTTGTAAGTTGTTGTTGCTGCCATTTCAGTCAACTCCTCTGTGTGTTGTTGTTTTTGTTGTTGTGGTTGTTGTCGTTGTTGTTGCTTGCAACCGCAAGAAATATGCGTGTAGCTCGTTCGTCTGTTCGTCCGTTCGTCCCTCTGTTTTGGCCCTTTACCTGCCCTTCGTCCTTTTAGGCCTTATGACAGATACAAGTCACAACAAGTCAACCTGCGAGCAGACAAGTCCTTGAGCACAACTGACGCCACTGACAACACACGCAATGCTCTCTCCTTCTACCCTCTTGCCCTTCCCCTTCCTCTTACTCTTCTAACCACAATCTAAAGTTCCTGATCAGCAGTTTCTAAAAGCTGCATAGGTTCTTAAAGTTTCCTGAAAGAACGAATTCTCAATTTTTTTTGGTTCTTCAAAGTAAAAAAGAGGCTAAATCAGCAAATTTATAATAATGTACAAAGAAAAAAATAAATAAAATTTGCGAATTCCGGGACAGAATCAATTCTTTGCGGTGTCGAAAGTGCCAAAAGTCCGCGATTAACGGATTTTTTAAGCTTTTACTTTACTTAAGCCAGATTATTCTCAGAAAAATTTAAATTTTTGAAGATCTGTAAGATATTTTGTAGTCAGATCATTTATTTTTGACTTTTTTTGACTTTTTGAATGTTGAATTTATCAGTAATATTCTGAATACATACGTAAAAAATACATGCTGAAATTTCGGGACAAAATCAATTCTTTGTCAAAAGTCCGGAATTAACAGATTTTTTAAACCAAATACATAACACTTGATTTAAGCCAGATTATTCTCAGAAAAATTTCAATTTTTTTGGAGCTGTGTAAGATTTTTTGTAGTTAGATCATTTATTATTGGCTTTTTTTTTGACTTTTTGCATGTAACAGTAATTTATCAGTAATATCCTGAATACATAAGTGAAAAATACATGCTAAAATCAAGAAATTTAGACTTGAATTTATTAATGTTTTCTTATAAGATTTTCGGTTTATAGTCTGGTATGTTCTGCCCTAGAGTGTTCTTGCCACTGATCATTTCCTAGCTTCTGCTGATCAATTTCTAAAGTTTGCCAGAGAGCTTCAATTCTTCACGGAGATATCTGCATATGGAATATCTCCATTTGACTCGAAGTTGGAGCTGCCCACTGGCAAATGTTTTGTGCACATGCTGCACAACAGGTGCCATTGCAGGTACACATAACCAGATCTGTCCATCCTCCTCCACACTCCACTCTCTTCTTTCTCCTCCTGGAGAGACAACATATTGACTGGGATTTTTAGGGAACGTTGTCGCGTTGTGAGCTTATCAGCAACTTCTCGAAGTTGCACAGTTTCTGCGAATCGTGTTGATTTGATTTATTTAAACAACAAGCAAACGACAAAAAAAAAATAAAAAATAAAATAAGGAGTACAAATAACAAAACGTAGCGCTGCTAGACGTTCAAGAAAAAGAAGCGCGAAAGAGAGAGAGAGAGAGAGAGAAAGAAAAAAATATACTTATCGCTGTTCGATCATAAATAAGAATTATGCTTATAAACATGCGTTGGCTGAGCCACCCATGAATGGAAGAAGAAGCAGCTGGAAGAGCTGAAAGAAGAGGTAGGAGAAGCACAAAGGAGGAGGACGAAGCAGCAGAAGAAGTTGAACAAGCTGTTGTACGCTGTGTGTGGGACATTAGAAATATGTGATGGGCTGTGGCAAGATCCTCGATGCCACAAGTTGCAAGTCGCAGCCAGGTTTGCTTTGGCCAATGTTAACAACATTTAAACGCAGCTCGTTTAGAAACTGATTTTCGCTCTCCCTTTCTCTTTGTCTTACCCTTCCTTCCTCTCTCTCTCTCTCTCTACCTCGCTCTGTCTCTCTTGCTGTCTGTTTGTTAAAGTCAGAGCCTCGTTACCTTGTTGACTTTGAGGATTTATGAGTGTCTGACGTGTGTGATAACTGTTATTAGTCGCGGCCACGTTCTTCTTCTTCTTCTCCTTCCCGCTCTTATCACTCTCTCTCTCTCTCTCTCTCTGCGCTGCTTCTGCTGATTTTCCTGCATCTACCTTGTTGATCGCTTGCAACGGATGTGCGGATATATGCCTCAAACAAGACCAAGTTCTTGCCACAGTCTCTGATCATCATTCTCATTCTCATCCTCATTCTCATTTTCATCCTCATCCTCATCATTCTTCGGCTTAGTTATGTGTGCTAAGCAAACAGAACGCGTTAATGTTGCATGCACCATAATTTAGACATTAAATGTGGGCGCCTGCATCAATTTGTGGGCGTGGCATGCTTAGAGTTTCATAAAATAACTAATTGAATTTGAAGAATGCGCCCTTTACTTTTTTTGTTTCTATGTTTTCTACTTGGATAATTTCATCTATTTGCTGCGGCTATTTTTGGAGTATGATAGAGCGAGAGAGAGAGGGAGGAAGAGTGGAGTAGTCTATTGCCCTGCTATTTCTTAAGCGTTTTCTTTATCTTTGGCTTTGCTTTAAGCCCACTTAAGCGCTAAATGCGCATAAATTACTTACACTTTGCCAAGCAAACATTGACAGCGATGCCGCCACGCAAAGGCCACGCCCCTTCACCACGCCATCCTTCGAACTACCCACAAAAACTGCCCCAATCCAGCCAGAACTTCCCCTAGTTCTAAGCCAACGCGCAAATCAACGAGCTGAAAAACATTTGACGCACAATTTAATTAAAAATAAGACAAGTACAACGATGACAAGCCACCCCCCCCGACCTATACTCGGCCAGCATCCCCCCTGGACACCACCCCACCCCCCTCTTTATCTATGCCGACTTGTCGCGACCCTGCGCATTGCATTCCCTTCCAAAAAAGTATATTTACAACTTGTCCACAAATACTTTAACAGTATTCGCTACCCTACCACCCCTATCCCTACTTGCACTACCCTCTCTTCTGTCTCTGTCTATCTATCTATCTGCCAGTCTCTCTGCCTATCAGCATCTTTTCTTTGCTGTCTTTCCGCGCTCACAAATATTTTTTCCGAGCGAAAACGTGCATACTTTTTTTCCTTTTATTTTTACCACTTGTCAATACATTAAACTACCAAAGCTATGGCGTTGTTGGGAATATATTTAGCTTAGTGTAACCAAGTTAAGTTGCCTGCAATTTAGACCATCCACATATAATGGAAACGAATTTAGCTTGTTTTGAGAAAGAACTAAAAATTGAAAATATTTAACATTCTTTTATAGTACATAGATAAATATCGATAAAGTTTAAGATACATAAAAAGAAAAATAGCCAGATAGTTTTATTAATTTTAACCAGTTCTTATTTTATTAAATGAAACATTTTATTTGTATATAAAGATTTAGATCAAGTTTTATATGGAAGTAGAAAATCGCCAAAATTAATTATCGAATTGTCGACATATCGAAAAATAGTAGATCGAGTTGCAAATATCGAGTTTACTCAAAAACATTTTTATGTAATCAAAAAAGTTACGAGTACTTTTATTATTTTTTTAGTAAAGCTTTTATGCCAAATTCAAGCTTTGATAGTTTTTTTTGATAATTGTTGTTGATTTTTCTTGGAAATCGATTTGATCAACTCGATACATCGCTAAAAAAATGATCTTGTTAAAGTATTCGATAATCGCTTTCGAGAAAATCGAGTTGTCGATATTTCAATGTATTTTTACATCACTAGTTAAGACTATACTTTTCGATCGGTATATAAATCGATCTGATCGGACAGTTGTAGAAAGTTTTTCATACCAAAATATATACAAATTAAATATAGTTACACTGATAGCTCATGCGATGGATGCGAATAAAACATAGAGAGACAAATATCACAAGGTAAAAATATTATGCATATAATTTTGAAAATAAATATGGTATAGTTATTTAGAAAGATGGATGGATAAGCAATCACAATTAGATACACAGATATTTTCATTTAGTGATAGTTATGTGAATTGATAGTTAAGCCAAAGGGTAATAAGATAAATTGAAAGCATATAGAAAGATGAAGAAGAAAATGGAGCAATAAATATAGATTCAATTAGCAATTTCAAACCTTTATCTTGCTGCTATTAACATTTGTTTCTAACTATGAAGATTACAGTTTATTAGTGAATTGCATGTGTGTGTGGAATGTGATGTATGTGTGAGTATTGTGAATGCAGAATCATTCACAATTCGTTATCCAACCAAGCAAATACATATCTCGCAATCCTTAACAAGCTGCGCTTCAGTGCACACTGAAAAACAATTTGACAGATTATTATTTGTTATTTATTAGTATTATTATTATTGTTGTTGTTGTTGTTGCAGTCGCAGTTGTATTATTTTCTCTCAATTTTGTCAAGTTTGTCAATTCCAATTAAATTTTTGCGTGTGCAACAAATTGAAATGACTAACAACAACAACAACAATAGCAACAATAAAGACAACAACAACGAAAGCACTTAAAAGTGGCAATTGAAATAAACAATCGCTGCTAAATTGTTTCAGTTGTTGTCGTTGTTGTTGTTGTTGTTGTTGCTGTCGTTGCGGCTTTTGATTATTGTGCGAAAAATCACACAAGCCAAACAGCCAGCGGCATGCATATTAAACAGTTAGTCTGTGTGTGTGTGTGTGTGTGTGTGTGGGAGGGGCAAACAATACAAACAAAAAATTAAAAAGAATGAAGAAATAAATGAAACAACTGAGCAAAGAATAATATGCATAAAATTATTAATAAATTGCTGCAAATAAGCGACAAGTAGCTTAAAACGGCGGCAAAAGCGCTAACAAAACGAAAAAATTATAATAATAATAATAATAAAAACAAAACAGAAACAGAAACAACAAAAACAAAACTGGCAAATCAAAATCAAAAT
Organism: Drosophila innubila; assembly: GCF_004354385.1. NCBI lineage: Eukaryota > Metazoa > Arthropoda > Insecta > Diptera > Drosophilidae > Drosophila > Drosophila innubila. The sequence continues at coordinate 11,323,359 of NC_047626.1, forward strand.
TAAGCAGCCGCAGCAACAACAACAAAAACAAGAGCAGCAGTGCGCTGACTTGCATGTAAACGAGGCAGCGCTGCCACAGTCGCCGTCGCAGTCGCCGTTGCTGTCGCTGTCGCAGTCGACGGCGTGACAAGTGTAGTGAAATGAGCAAACACATGTGTGCTGCTAACAGGACAACAACAGCAACAACAACTGACCAGCAGCGACAAAAAAATTTAGCAAAGCACACAAAGCAAAATGCCAACAAACACACACACGCACATACATATAGACATGCACAGAGGCAAAAGCACAAATAAAACTTATATGCGGGGGCGTTTGCTGTCTCGCTCGCACACATGCCGGCTGCCAATGCAACGCAAATGAGCTGCGTGCGTCTGCGACAGAGCAAAAGCGAGCGCGAGAGAGCGAGAGAAAAGAATGTGTGCAGAACTTTTGTTATAGCGGGTGGTTTAGTGTGTGTGTGCTGGGTGCGAGAAGGAGGTGTGGCGAGGGGAGGGGTCAGTGCGGTGACAGGGTGTGCAATCTGCCGGCGTCGCAGTCGGCGTTGTGTGTTTGTCTGTGTCAATTGACCGAAAATGATGGCGACGACGACCGAAAATGGCGCACATGTGTGTGTGTGTGTGCATATATATGTACATGTATGTGTGCTTGACAGCAGCCGCAATTATGAGCAATTATGACAAAAAAATAAAACGCCAAAAAAACAAAAACAAAAACAATCAAACAAAAGCGACGGCCATTTGAGCTGCGTACTAAGCAGGCAAATTTGTATTTGTATTTGTATTTCAGATACAAATTCGGATTTTTTTAGGGAAGTTTTGGAGTGGTTTTTTTTTTGTCGTTCATTTAAATACCAAACATTATAATTACAATAATGAAAAATGCGTTGTAATTAATATGATAAATTATTATGAAATGGAAAGTGAATTTAGGAATGTTGTGCGCATTCAGATACATTTGAAAGTGTAGTAGATAATACGAATAGTAGTGTAGCAGTTGATACAGAACCGTTAGAAATATAGTAGATATTAAAATTATAAAGATAAGTAACAGACAGATTGCTAATTAGATCTGATAAAAAAATAGTAGATAGTAGTTGTAGAAAAGATAATTAATGTAATGTAAGTAATAGTTGTTGATGTTTGAATAGAACTTGATGGATAGGAATTTGCAAGAGTATTTGAGCATACTATTAGTAAAACTAGTAAATAGTAATAGTTAAAAGAAAGGTCAATTTTTCTATTTAAATAAAACATAATTAAAGCGAAGTTTCCTAATTTCTAGATATAAATATGTACACTAATAGACTCTAAATATTAAATGAGTACTAGATAATAATAGTAGTTAATAGATAGTTTTAAGCTAAGCTGAGCATATTTTTGTATACAACAAAATAAGTTAGAATAGACTTTGAAATGCTAGAAATAAATAAAATAAATTTTATTAAAGAAAGTACATGTTTTTTATTTATTTATTTTATTATATATTATATTCTCTTTGTCCTATTCGAGTTATCTTTAGTGTAATAATTCACACATTGCCTTACATAGATCTTTATGTCATTTTCGAGTGCACAAAAGACACACACATAAATCAACACCCAAGTGACTAAGACCCATGACTCAAGTCTACTTTTCTCCCATCTCTCTTTCTCCGCTTTCGAACTGTATCGATTTCTAGACATGACTCTCAAAAAACTCGTCTTATCTGGGCGACAACTGCATTTCAATTCATAACAATTAAGTTAAACAACAAAACAAAACAAGTTCAAAGAATTTCCGTTGATCGGCATCGGGAATTGGGAATCGGAGAAAGAGCTGAAGACAGCGCCAGTTGCTGCCTAGAAGAAATCAAACGAGGTTAACGGGTTCATCACGTTTTCAGCGGTATTGAGAGGGTTGCCTATAGAGTATTGTAGTCCCTACTTATCAAGCAATTGCGTTGACAACTCGCTGAGTTCTGTGTATATCACTTGAGCCTGCTACTAACCCTTCATTCATATTCTTATCAACATTGGACTCTGATAAGACCACAGCCTGGCAGTTTCAGATGCTATATGCTCTTTTCCAGCGTCAGTCATGACAGTTTTCTTACAGATTTTGTCAGTCAGTGAAAATTTGTTTTTATTATTATAAGGAATAATCGCATTTGAAAATATATTTAGTGTAATTTATTAGATTTTAGATTGAAATTCAAATGGGTTATTTTTTTAAAGTAAAGACTATAGCTCTAATTTACGTCTTTAGCTTTAGATCTTAACGGCACTGTGTTATAAATTATATATAGCTTTAGTACAGATCAGTAGAGTAGTTTTTTTTATTTAAACCTAGGATTTATTAGAGTTTATAGAGTAGATAAAAGATAGATATATAGATTCAATGTTAATGCGAAAATATTATAACTTATCGTAACTTTTATAACTTTTGTGATGATCTTTACTAAACCAATTGGATAGATAGTTTTATCTTCTTATAGTTTATCTTCTTAGAGACTTGTTCCCTCTTTTTTTCTAGAGTGTAGAGTATTTCATATTCGTTTTCTTGTTAGTTTTTCCAGCGCTCGTTTCATGCATTTTCCGTAATTAAGCGCCCAAATTGTAATTAAGTATATGCGATTTGATTTATATATTGGAATATATTTACGAGTGTTGTGTATTGAGTTCTGACATTTGTTTGAGTTTGAGATTGCGAGGAGTTTTCAAATCGTTTGGAATTCCCACAGTGCCTGGCGACAGCTGAGCACTCAATCCTTGTGGCACGTCGAGGTAGCGCCACACAAGCTCCCTTAAGAGTGCAGGATTGTTGTTCCCGTTGTTGTTGTAGTTGTTGTTGTGAGGCATCAACACAGCGGGTTGCACAGGGTATTATATTGGTTTGGTCTGGTCTGGTCTGGTCTGGTCTGGTCTTTAGCCCTGTCCGAATGTCTGTCTGTCTGTCTGTCCGTCTGTCCGTCTGTCGGTCTCGGGCACGTCTTAATGACATGGCCATTCATTTTGAGGCACAACGAGAGTCGCGTTGAGACGCTTGTGGGCGTTGCCGCTAACTGACAGCCAGCGACTGACTGAAATAAAAGAGGGTAGGAGGGCAGGTGAATAGGGGGTCGGGGGTCGGGGTTAGCGGATAGCCGGGGAGTCCGAGGCTGTTTCAGTTGTTATGCCTTCATAAATTGTTTTATTATTATATAGACTTGAAATATGGCAGATAAGCAGACAGCAAGAGAGAGAGAGAGTGAGAGAGAGAGGCAGAGAGGGCTAAGCGGTCGCTGTCAGTTTATTGGTTTAACTAATTTGGCTGCAACGATGAAGCCCCTAAAGCCCCTATATAAACCATAAGAGACCAAAGACTCGAGACCCTCAGACGTGATCCTCGATCACATGCTTCTTCGGCCTGTCTTCGGGTAATTAGCGTTTATGATGCAGCTGCTTTTGAAATTTGTCAAATAAATTTTGCATGCAAGTGTAAGGAGCGGGGGGGAGGAGGGTGGGGGGAGCTTGTAGGGTAAACAGTGCAATTTGCATGCAATTGCAATTCAATAAAATTCAATAAAATTCAAATTAAATACAGACAGCTGGCAATGTTCTCTTACCATTTTGTGTCTTTGTTTTTTTTGTTTTTCTTGGGATTAATGTAAAACATTGTAAATATGCACCCCTTTGCTTTGCTTATTGAGTTATCGATAGTTATCGAAATGCGATGCCCGCTCAAAATGTGTTGACAAAATTGCCCAAAAGATTACGCACCGCTCTAGCCCCCCTTCCCCCTCTCTCTCTCTCTCTCACTCACTCCTACTGACAACCCCCATCACACTAAGAGAAAAAAAATTAAAACAACAGAAGGAATAACACAAAAAAAACTTGGACAACAATTTTGTTGTCACAAAGGAGAACTGTCAACAGCAGTCGTGTTGTTCGCGTTGTTGTTGCTGTTGTTGTTGTTGTCGGTACCTTTTGGCCGATTGCAGGTGCTACTTTAATCCCCGCGCTTGTTGACAAAACCCAACGAGCAAGGGAGCAAATGGAAAAGGCAGTGGAAGGCAGGAAGGCAGAAGAAACGTCATTCGGCTGCGTTTTGCAAGCCAACAACGGTTTGGGCCTTTTCTTCAATGTTCGTCATGTTTGCTCACACACACACACACCAACACAATCAAATCATCAGCTGTTGACGTCTGCGGCTGCCGTCTGCATCTTTCTTTTTTTTTTTTTTTTTTTTTTTTGTTTTTTCCTGCCTGCGTCTGATTGACTCACTGATAAAATGCATTGACAATTGACGCTTCCTTTGGCAGCCGAGCAAAGTGCAGGGAGCGAAGAGATGAGAAAGAGACAGCGACAGAGACAGAGACTTCTTTGTCGAGCTACCAAAAGCAACGCGCACAGGTGCCTTAATAGACACCGTTTAGTTCCAAACTGATAGGCGCCCTAAAAAAAGGCAGAATAAGTACTAAGGAACGAGGAGGGAAAAGGAAAGTGATAGTGTAGTGTAATGTGTGTGGTGCAGCTTCTTTTTGTGGCTAGATCTGTTTGTGGCAACTCTAATCTATTGCCTATTCAGTAGCTACAAAGCCTCTAAGGATAAGAAAAATGGATTTTGAATGGGATCAAGTCTTTTTTTTTTATTTTTAGCCAGCAATTTCCTAAAGAAAGTAGATCAACTTCAGTGGCGGTGGAAAACTTAGGTAGATAAGGTGACAACCCTTAAGGAGTTAACTCTTTCTAGGCTGAGAGACGAGAGCTTACTCTCTCTGGAAGAAGACTATTGAGTTATAGAGTTGATTGCGTTCAACGTTTCGACTCGAAGCAACGCATTTGCTGTTAGGAATGTATTTATCTACGTTTCTTCAAAGATACAAAATAGAAGTGAGTCCCCTCCACTTCTTTCTCTTTTACACCCGCCCCTTTGCCCACTGAAACCGCCACCTGGTTGTGACGGGTGTAACTAACATTTCTTAGCTGTTTTTCCCTGGTGTGTGAGCATTACGTAATACGGTAAGCATTTAGTTTATCTCGGAGGCTCGAAAGTCTTATCTGAGAACGTCAATGCCCCGAAATGCCAATTACAACTCAATCGTTGAACATTTATGTATTTCATTGCCTGACAAAGAGCACAAAAAGAAAAAAGAAGGAAAAACAGGGGACAGGAGCAGGGATAGAGCCAGGCCCATGAGTGCTCAAAACCCAGGGCTAATTGATTAGCCATTAACCTCAATAGGGACGAGAGACGAGCAAGTTAAGGATGAGGTTGAGTGCAACGCAACAGCGACACCTCAACAACAATACACACACACACACACACACACACACTCGCACACACAGAGCGAGAGAGGGAGAGAGTCGGCTTAATTAGGCTTAATTATGGGCTGAGGGTTTTGAACATGGCCAAGTTGCATGGACTGCTGGCTTGCTGGTAGTACCCAAGTAGCCTGGTCAAAACACTTTCAAGCCACATTAACAGCTCGTTGTTGTTTGTTATTGCTTGGCAATAAAACCAGCTAGCCCAAAACACTCTGAATGCGACAGAGATGGCGACAGCGAGCGAGAAAGAGACCACAAAGCAGATGAGGAAAATTGAATTAGCTCAGCGCTCAGCGTTGAAATAATGTGTGGGCCTTTTGGCTCAGTCCAAGTTCGAGCCACAAAACAAACAACTTTGGTCAAAAGGTGCAAGTTTTACACGTAACGATTTGCACGAAGCCAAGTCAGAAGCCAGCCTGAAGAAACAGAATAAATGCGAAGAAAAGGAGGACAAGGAGGAGAAGAAGCAGCAGCTTCCAAGCTTGCAACACAAACGAGAGCAAATCGTTTTGTTGTCGAAACAAAGAGAGAAAGAGAGAGAGCGTGCAGAGGACTAAGAGAGAGCGAGATGGTGGAAAAGAGAAGCGAGGTTGCCCCTCACTACTCCACCCTGCCACATTCCCCTTTTGGCCAAGACGTTGCGCGTGTGGTGGCCCGATTTGTTTTGGGGCCCAAGCTCAAGCTCAAACTCAGGCCGAGGCTGTGGCTCCAGTTGTTGTTGTTGTTGTTGGCTTGGGGCTATGGCGGGACTTGCGTCTCTTGGCCATGGCCATAACAAGCTGCCAACAACTGGCGCCAAGTGCTCAATAATGTTAACGAGCTATTCAGTTAAGACAACCAAAAAACACAACAACAACAACAACAACAACAACAACGGCAACGAAAAATATATATAAAGCAACGAAGTCAAAAGGAACCCAAGCAAAAGCCAACTAACCAGGCAGACGTGCCACAAACGGCCTCTGTCCCCCCCACCCTTTCCCCTGCCCACCAACCCATCTTTCATCTCTCTCTCTCTCTCTCGCTCTCTGCCTCTTTCTTCTGCCAACTCTCTACAGTCCACAGTCTTGCGTTGTCTTCTGTCTTAAGTCTCGATTCCTGGCCCGCAAATAAAAAATAATTTGCAGTCGAAAAAGGCAGTCGCAGACTGTAGACTGTAGACTGCAGACTGTAGACCGTGAGCTGTGGGCTGAGGCTGCAGTCAGCCAAATGCCCAAAGGATGCCTACACTGAGCAAAATAATCAAACTATCAAGAATTTATGTCTTAAGCAAATCGAGCACTCGAGATTTCCGAGTGTCCTTAAGTATTTTGAATGTAAATACCAAAAAATTTTTAAAAATGTAATGGAAGAAAGTCGAATTTTCAATTTTTTTCACTCATCTTAGTTTAATTTAGCTAAAAGTTTCCAAACTTCACAAACTCTATATATTTTCTTAAAGAAAACTATATAAAGACTGCATAATTTCATTAAAATAAAATGATAAACAAAATTTGATATTGATTTCGATATTTCTTGAAGGAAATGGAGTGTAGAGCTGTATTTATATGTAAAGAATGATATGAACTAAAGAATTTATCAAAGGTTTAATTTTTTTCCTTTCATAAAATGGTAAAAAAAAATCATAGCAAAAAATGCATTTATTTTGGTATATCTAAATTGAAATTTGTCTTAAATCATAACAGATTTCTCGCAGTGCATTCGCTGTGGCACTTGCTGCCTGGCATCAGGGGCCACTGTCCATCGAGTTTACCATGTTCTGTAGCTCTAAATAGAAACATCGTCAGGTTCGTGGGTCTGTCTGTCAGATAGTCAGTTCGTCAGTTAGTCAGTTAGTCATTTGGGCAGTCAGACATCAGTCAGGCTTGTTAGCCCAAGCTACAGCCTGAGCCTGTTTGGGGGCCTTTTGTTGGTTTTATCAAAATGCAGGCGCAGCTGATGATGATCTGTGAACATGAACAAGACGTTCGTTAAATTTGATTCATGAGGCGCAGGCGCTGGCGCTGACGTTGACGCTGGCGCTGAAACTGAGGACTGAAGACTGAAGACTGAGGAGTGAAGACTGCAGATGGGACTGAGAATGGAGCTGAGACTGAGACGAAGAATGAGACTGGATGGTTGAAATCTGTAGCCTGGCGCTCAGTTTGAGGCGCAGTCGCAGCGATTGAGTGATTGCTACTTAAACTTATAATTTTCATATTTGTGTGTGTGCGTGTGTGTGTGTGTGTGCGTGTGTGTGTGTGTTTGTGTGTGAGGGTGCAGCCCTATCTTGGGTGGGTAGAGCTCTGACCAAGTCCAAGACATAGCCACGTCCTCAGTTGCTGCAGCTCCAGCTCCAGCTGCACCTTCTGCTCCTCCTGCTCCTACTGCTCTTTCCCCTAATTCTTGCGTCTTGTTGCGATCGAAAGATCGCTTGTGTGGTTTCCTTGTGCCTTGTTGCCCCATGTAATTTTCGAGTTTGCACATTGCCACCAACATGGAAAGAACATGGACTGAGGCTAATCAACGACTGACTCCATGGTCCATGACTTTGGCTTTGGCCAATTTGAATTTGGACTTGACTTGTGAAGTTGGAAACAATTTGCGGCTTGGCGCCACTTGATAACCTGGGCTCCGACGCGTCCCGACGACTGACTCTGTGTGTTTTTTAGTGTGCTTTGTTTGCTTTTCCCTCGCACTGATAATGATGATGATGATGATTGTGTGGCTACCTCTCTCTTTCTCTCTCCCTCTCTCTCGCACAGCTCTTTGGTGGCCCCTGAGAAACTTGTGGTTCAACGTTTAGGCTTTATGCCGTGCTGATTAATGTTTTATTTGATTACCCCACAAAATGACTTGTGGCCCAGCTTGAATGCATCTCACTCTCACCCATGTATACTGTTACTAACCACATTTTTCTCTATCTTTTTCGTTTCGGTTATTTGCAGACAAATGTTTCCGCAAATGAAATTTCGTGTTTCGGGTCTGGATGCCAAGGCTAAATACATACTGCTACTGGATATCGTTGCGGCGGATGATTATCGTTATAAATTTCATAATAGGTAAGTCCCAAAATTACCTTGGGCCCGATTATCTCAGATATCTGAGTATAAATTGGACATACACTTAGCTATAAATAATATTTATCATATAGTAAGAATACTTTCTATAACTAATGCAATATGTTATATTATTTTTTGACAGTCGCTGGATGGTTGCTGGTAAAGCGGATCCTGAAATGCCAAAACGCATGTACATTCATCCAGATTCGCCCACAACGGGTGAGCAATGGATGCAAAAAGTTGTTTCATTTCACAAATTAAAATTGACCAACAATATTAGTGATAAACATGGATTTGTAAGTACTGTACGTCTTCTTTGTTTACCGCATTAGTTATTTAAGCCATTGATGCCCAATACGTATCTTAACACAAATCATTATTATTCGTAACTGATCATCGGCAATGTGTAACAGAAAAACTTGGTATGATTGTGGAAAGTCGGTCGAATTATAGAAGTTTCCCAGTTTTTCGGAGTAATTCGGAAATATTCGGAATCATTCGGAGTATTTCGGAGTGTGTTATTTTGAGTGTGGTTTAATTTGGGTGTGTAAGTGATCTAAATGTGAAGTTAGATTGAGATTTTCAATATGTAGTGCAGGTTTCGGAGTCATTTTTGGTTATTTCAAAAAGTAAAACTATAAGCTATGATCTATTTTCAAGTCTATAAGCTGAATGTAAGTGAACAGACAGTTGAATGCTGTGCAGTTTAAGGGAGCAATACCGTGTTGATATATATATGCGATAGGGATCGTACTGTCATATGAAAGAGGGCCGTTCACGTGCTGCGGTTGCGCTGGCAACTTCAAAGCGAACATTATCAATCTATATCGGGTCTGGCAAACATATATCAAAGAGGAAGCTGTGATGGGCACCTAACACTACCGGCTACAGACAACAGACAACAGACTACCGACTACCGACAATCGAGCTCTTTGGGCGCCTGTCAATGCGTGTACGGCTACCGCCTCACATCATTTTCATTTTCACTTTGGTGGTGGCCTTATCAATGCAAATTTCGCGTTTCACTTTGAAGTCTGGCAACCATGCAGTGCCCCGCGACCTTATCTAAAACTTCTCACACGCAGGCAGCAGACGCTACCACGGATAAGAAGACGGCTCTGCAGCAGCAGCAGCAGCAGCAGCTGCTTCTTCTTCTGCTTCTAGTTTGCGGGACAAACGACGACAACTTTCGTTTCCCATTCATTCTCCGAGTGGGCGAGCGTAAAAAACAAATTGGCGGCGCGGTCTTCTTTGCTTGTATTTTTTATTTTTTTTTTTCTGTTCATTTGGCGCGGTGGTCTTGGTACGGCAGGCGGGTTGTCCGGCTGTCCGGTTGCCCGGCTGATGCCAAGGCCGCTGCTTTTGAACTTTGCCGACACCGATCGCGTAAATTTCATCAACTGCTGCGCAAATTTTCATTTCTTTGCGCTCTTTTTTATATTTTTTTTTATAGTATTTTATTGATCAGCGACGTTTGCCCACCCGTTGCGCCCCAAGCTTTGGCGACGCTGGCGGGCGCCATGCAGTTTTCTTTTTCTTTTTTTTTTTGTCATGTCTGCAATATCGGACGCCTCTCTCTCACTGTCTTTCTCTGGCTGATCGGGGCGCCTGCCTCTTTGCATGCCAAGTCATAAATCGCACACTGAACAAGGCAGGCGCACAGACATCAGCGACTGCCATAAGGGCTACATCGTCTTGGTGCTCTCCGATGTGCGTGGGCCTCGACTTCGACTTCGACTTTGGTCTGGGCCTCCGCTAAGTAGCCTGTGTTGGCCATTAATTTCGCTTAGTTCAAACGCCGCGTGCCGACACAAAGCGCTGCGTGTGTTCTGGCTTGTTTGACTAAGTTTTTCCTTCCAATTCGGCCAGGTAATTTCGATACTTTGGCAAAAAACCAAACAACAACAACAACAACAACCAATATAAATAAATAAATAAATATAAACACACGCTCGGTACTTGCTTACAAGCTTTGCGTAACCACAAAAGTGCTATGCTGCCAGCTGTTGTCGCTCTCAGGTAAAAGACTGAAAAAAAAAAAAATACATATATAATAAAATAAAGCCCTGTCGCATCGGTCTTTGAGAGGTTTACGCCCCTTTAGCGTCTGTCATGCGATAGATACACAGTGCTCAAAATCTATAATTTAACACTTTTTTGCGGTCTATGCCGTGTGTGTTTGTGTGTGTGTTTGTGTGTGTGTGTGAGAACACTGAGGTCAGCTCAGTGGTCAGGTCAGGTGACAATGTCTATAGCTTACTTCAGTGTCCTTGTCTCTGTCCGTTCATGCCCGTTGGCTGCGTGTCAAAACAGCAGTAAGTCGTTGTCATACAACCACACTACACTACACTACACTACACTCCACACTAGACTATACACTTCACCCCCTCACCCGCTTTTGGTAACGCCCTCCCGAAGGCTACAGCTTATAATTGTGTGTGTACATCTGACCATGGTTGCATGCTTATTTGTGCCCCAACTTTGGGCTAATACATTGAAATGCACTTAGTAAAATTTTTCGAAAAAACATGTAAGAAGATCCTAGTGGAGTGTGCTCAACTGGAAGATGCTCAGTTCTTCGTAGATTTAATACTCGATTGTGATGAAATTTTTAGGAAAGTTCGAGAACATGATATTAATAAAATGCTATGAAACTTATGACATTATTTCTTAAATTGCTCCTTGTAAAAACTTTTGAAGTTTAAACATAATAGTTGCCTTGGAAATGGTATTTCGAATTTCGAGTCTCTAGCTCTCGTAGTCTTGTGAATACTTATGACTTATGAATATGGCTACAAATAGACTGAAAAAAATATTTGTACTTTATACAGACGTAGACCTTTCGTCTGACTTGTTACATAGATTTGCACAAAGCTATAATACTCTTTTTCTGCTTTATTTTTCAATAGGTAAAGTAAAAAAACGCGCGCGTTTTAAAACGCCCCTCCACATGTGTGTGTGTGTGTGTGTAAGTGTAAAAGTGTGTGTGTGTGTGATTGTCGGCCATGTTGCAACCCTAAAATTATGGAAACGTTGGTTTTTTTTTTATTTTTGTTGTTTTTGGGGTGGTTCAAGTTTAAGGGAGTGAGGTGCACTCGCTTTTACATTGTGTCTGAGGTGTTGCCTAATGCGTTTAATTGCTGAAGCTGGTAATAAAAAAAAAATTAAAAATAAAAAAAGCTTTGCCAATTAGCCTAGAACCTATCCCCTACCCCCTACCCCTACCCCTACCCCGCTCAACAATGCTACCTCTGGCACTTGAAAATGAACTGAAGATGTTGTCAAGTGGCAAGTGGCAAATCCAAAGGACCTAACGACCCAACAGCCCAACGAACCCAACGAACCCAAAACTACTCGTTGAGGGCTTTAAGGGACCATCTGAGACATGGGGAGATGAGGACATGCGGACATAAGGACATGAGGACATGGTCTGTCTGCTGCCATTAGTTTCATCGTAGTTCAAAGCATAGTTGGCCATATATATTCGCTCAATGGCATCGTTCTGTGTCCATTGAGCCATGGCCAAGTGGTCGCTCTGCCCGCCACTACCCTTACCCTTTCCCTCTCTCCCTGCTCTCTACTGCTTCTTCTGCTGCTTCTTCTGCTTCTTCCTTTTGCTCTTCTGCACAGAGCAGACGAAGCGCAAAAAATTTATCACAGCCAAGTTGACAAATAAAGTGAAGTGGAGTTCCATTTCCGGACAGCGACGTTTGCGACATGACGCAACCTTTAAACGCAAAATCAAATTAATTGAAGCTCACATGTCCTGGCAAAGCCTTTTTCCTTCCCCCTCCCCCCGCCTCTAGCTTACCCTCTTCAGCTTCTTGTTGTCCTGTATCCTTCATCATTCGCTTCTCCCTCACTCTCTCTCTCTCTCTTGTGAGCTGTCTTGAAACAATTCGTTTAGAAAATCAAAGGCGGCCCGGAAAAAGTGCGACCGTGTGTGTGTGTAGTGTATTTGCGGGTGTATGTGTGTGTGTGGCGTATGGTATATGGCCAATTTGTCTGTCATAGCCAGGTAGTCGCATCTGCCTGGTTTGCCTGCTAGGTGTTGCCCGAAATACATACAACTTGAAAGGTTGCTTTGATCTTGACAGCCAAGAAACCCCAAATGGCTCGTGGTCAAAAAATAGTATCTCAACTTGGCTGCGATTCACTGGGAGACCAATTAACTGAGTGCCAAAAAACTCAACTCCTTTAAATACTATAGTTGCGTCTTATAAATGTTATTAATTTGATTTGAATCAAGTGTCATATTAAGTTTGTTTTCTAGCAAACTTCCTGCATTTAAAATCTCTTATTAGTAAAGTCTTAAATTCTATCTTGCAATCCATTCAAAATCGTAGCAGATATTAAAAGAGCTCTGAAATCTTAGCTCCTTTTTAGTTATATCTTCTCAGTTTACTTTACTTAATTCTTTTTTTAAAAAAAGCTAATTTAAATTATAGCTCTGTATTTTTATTGTTAATTTCCTTAACAGTTCTTTTTCTAGAAGATGCTTTCAAATAAAAACACCGTTTTATAATAGTTATTATTTATCTTACAATTCTTCCTTTGATAAATAAAATATAGTATATCTCTAATTTATTAACATTTTCCTTTAAGTTGTTTCATTTCTAGTTCATCGATCTCAGGCTTTCAGTAGCAAATAGTTTTGTTATATTGACCCCCATTTTGTATTTTCTATTCCTTTCTCAATCTAGTCAATGTCTATGAGCTCTTTTTTCGGCTGCTGCAAGACGAACCTTCAGTTTTTCATTGAGTAGCTGAACTTAACTACCCATTAATTGATGTACTGTGTGAATTTTGACATAAGTATATTCAAAAGGGTCTACAGGAAAATTTCTCATAACAATTGGAATGGCAATGGCTGATGATTAGATCCTGAAAAAGAGGTTCGTTGGTTGCATTGCTAAATAATAATGCAACCCTCGAGGACTCTAACCCCTAAAGGGCTCTAAGCTATTTAATGATGATGCTACCTCTTGGTTCGACAAATGTTCAACTAGTCTGTCTGTCTGTCTGTCCGTCTGTCTTTTCTGCCTTCTGCCTATAAATGTCTGATTTCTTATCTAATGCCTAATGCCATCAATTGCGGCGCTGCGGCTCACTATCGGAGCGTATATCATGACGTTGAACGGCGCACGCACCCAGACAAGGGCACCAACTGTGGCAAAGGGGCACGTTCCAGGGGCAGACACATACATCATACCATCAGCAACAACAGCAGCAGCAGCAGCAGCAGCCGGAGAGTTGAGTGCAAAGGGTATCTCTATCTGCAGCTTGGCTACAATAAATAACTCAAAAAAAAAAAAACCTAAACCCGAAAACCTATTGGCTATCAGTTTGCGATCAACATTTGTGCTGGGGCAAGATTAGGCATCAACTGCTGTTGCGGTTGCTGTTGTTGTTGCTGTTGTTGTTGTTGCTGTTGTTGCTGTTGTCCTGGCTGCATCCTTGGGCAACGCCTGCTAAAACCGCAGACACCAAGAGCTTCAGCCCAATGCGAACAATCGAGCTCTCAGAGTTTTCTGTTTAGATTTTTACTCTTTCTTTTCACTTTTTTTTTTTTTTTTTTTTTTTTTTTTTTGTGCTGTCTTTGCAGCTGTTGCATGTTTTTGTTGTAGCTCAAAATCGTGGGCTTAATTGGCTGCATATTTGTTGGCAACACGTGTAAAAAAAATGTTTCGACCAGTCTATCAATCAATTATTTTGGTAAAGTCATTAACTTACTCAAAAAATCCCCAAACTTTATTATATTGTATGCACCACATCTCTAGGAGAAAGTTGCGATTTTAACAAAAGTTCTATGATTTCAATTAAAGTTATTGTTTCTTTTAAAAGCTAAAACAGATTTTTGTTACATAAGAAATATTTTGATTTTCATCTGAAACTTCCTCATTGTTTTTTAAATAAATTAATCTTGAGATATTAAAAAAAATTTCTTTCGAAAAATTGCCTATTTTTTTTGTGCTTTGGCAATACATTTTCCATAGCCGTTGCTTTTCGTTCTTTTAAAATATGCAGCTGAATATTTGCCATTTTGCTTAGATCTCTAAAATTTTATTTTTATCATTTCCCAGAAATCTTCCTCTTTCCCTGTTTATCTTTGTTATTAAAATTTTTTCTTCTTGCTGCATTCTTAAATTTTAAGCGTGCCGTTCACAAATTTCCCATAAATGATTTCTTTCTTTTCCTCAACTCTTGAATATTTCCCGTATATAAGTAGAGACTATCTGGTTTTAAATTCTCCAAGCTGTATTTGTTTTTTTAGCTCAGTTTTATTTACTGAGTTTTCTTTGTTGCAAGTTTTACGGCTGTTACGGCTTAGCCTGTTTTTTCCTATTTCACTCACTTAACTTTTCGTCGTGATCTTTTCCATATTATTGTTTAACTCCCACCTCTGTCCCCGTTCATTCCGGGCTTATCGTGTTACCCACTCAATGGGCAAGTGTTAACCTCAATTGCGTACAGCTTGCTACACGCAGATAAAATGAAACGCCATCAGATTCCTGGCAATGCGACTGCGCCCAGACATCTGTCATATGTCGGGGCATTAGCATTTGACATTAGCATATATACAAGTATATATATATACATTTTTTTTATTTTTTTATATATTTTGCCCAACGAGTTCTCAAATTTTTGAAGCGAGTTGCGAGTTGTGAGTTGACGTGACCAGCGGTACTTAAGAGTTGGTTTGCTTTCTAGCACCACTCACTGTGTGTGGTTGCTTGTTGCTGTTGTTGCACGTTTTGGAGCAAATGTGTCAACCAACAGCTGGAGCAGCCAACGGAGGAAGTCAAAAGTCTCAGAGTTTGGGGCAAAAATTTTGTTGGTGCTAAAACTTGAACATTTAGTTTTTGCGCTTGATTTTTGGTGGGGAGATTAACTTGGTTTTTTTTTTTTGGTGTAGCAGGGAGAAATCCTTGGGTGGGGCGTTGAAACTAATTAACATATTTAATGTTTTTAGCACGTTGCACGTTGTGACCCAACCCTGCAACCCTTGGCCATGGCCCTGGCCCTGGCGCCAGTCCTTCTATATATATATTGGGCTAGTTAAAATCTAATAAAAACCTGAGCATGCCTCATAAATTTCAATGCGCACTGCCCATAAAGGGCTAAGGGTTGGGGGTGGGTGTAGAATGAGAAGGGTGAGAAAGGAGGTTAGCCAAGTTAACCGCCTAATGGCAAACGCGCTTTTATGTTAAATTAAACCGGGACGCCGACTGTGATCCGTATACAAACCGGGTACTTTGAACAATTTAGTAAGAAGGGTGCTACCACTTGGTATACGAATATAGCCACATTTTTGACTTAATTTCGTCGTCAGTTTCGAAACGTTGACGAGGTGGCAAGTACGTTGTCGCTGAGGTGCGACAAAATATCACAAATAAAAATACCTTTTATGTTTTGGAATTTTTTAATATTCAAATGAAGTTGACGAGAACGTCGAGACGTTAAACGAAAAGAAAATCAAGTAGGAATTATTTGTTTTGTAACTGCTCGACAGGACGTTACTCTGTAGAGAGTTCCTTTACTTTTAGTATGTCCAAGCTTTCATTCTCTTACAGCGATTGTTATGAAATAATCAGAATTTTGAATTGATAAAGTGAATAAAAAATATGTTAACACACAAAAAAGTGTCTTTTGAATTGACTTTCTGATGAGATTTTCTCGAGTTTGCTTAGCGTATAAGTTAGTTTTTAAATATTCAGTTACAGGGTATTAAAAAAAAAATTTGGTAACGCGAGCCAAGTTTCATTCAAATATAAAAAATTTCTTTGGTATTCGGCACAATGCGATGTGGATGTCAGATGCCAGAGATGTGGACTGAGTCTGGAACTCAACTTGAGGAGTCGGAGCTTAAAGCTGACTGAACGAAAGTAACAGCTACCATTTATACCATTTATGCAAAGAGACCGAACTTAAAACTGGAAGAGCGAGAGATACAGCAAGTAAAGATGATATGGTTAATATAAAAGACTTTAAATGAAAGATTAATAAAGAAAAAGACATCTAGAGGAGTTAATGAATAGGAAAAGTAAATATATTACAATTTTAGACTACTAACTTAAGTAATTTATAGCTTTTTGTTTGAGTAAGGAAAAAATGAAATATGTCATAAGAAATTATTTGTACGAATTAAATAAAATTTTAATGCAGAACGAATTTACAGGCCAAACCATGATCAAAATGACATTCCCTTTGAAAATCGGTTCAGTTTTGACAAAGTTATGAAAGATTGAAGTTGGTCAGACTTTGGATCAAGCAACTTTACAAGTCAAAATTTTTGTCCAATTTCACATGATTTTTTACAAGAAAATGAAATGTCTCACAATTAGTTTTAAAGTGTTGTTTTATGCTAATTACGATATAAGGAGTTGATTAAAAGTGAAAACTTGAGATTTAAAATTTTCAATTTTCAAAATATCAAAGGGGGGACCCTTAGCATCGAACCCAAGATTTGGAGAAAAATCATTTTTTTTACAAAATTAATTAAATTTGAATGCAGAATGAATTTATAGGCCAAACCATGATCAAAATGACATTCCCTTTGAAAATCGGTTCAGTTTTGACAAAGTTATGAAAGATTGAAGTTGGTCAGACTTATGGTCCAACCACTTTACAAGTCAAAATTTTTGTTCAATTTCACATGATTTTTTACAAGAAAATGAAATGTCTCACAATTAGTTTTAAAGTGTTGTTTTATGCTAATTACGATATAAGGAGTTGATTAAAAGTGAAAACTTGAGATTTAAAATTTTCAGTTTTCAAAATATCAAAGGGGGGACCCTTAGGATCGAACTCAAGATTTGGAGGAAAATAATTTTTTTTACAAAATTAATTAAATTTGAATGCAAAATGAATTTATAGGCCAAACCATGATTAAAATGACATTCCCTTTGAAAATCGGTTCAGTTTTGACAAAGTTATGAAAGATTGAAGTTGGTCAGACTTTGGATCAAGCAACTTTACAAGTCAAAATTTTTGTTCAATTCCACATGATTTTTTACAAGAAAATAAAATGTCTCAAAATTAGTTTTAAAGTGTTGTTTTATGCTAATTACGATATAAGGAGTTGATTAAAAGTGAAAACTTGAGATTTAAAATTTTCAATTTTGAAAATATCAAAGGGGGGACCCTTAGCATCGAACTCAAGATTTGGAAGAAAATAATTTTTTTTACAAAACTAATTAAATTTGAATGCAGAATGAATTTATACCATGAACCATGATTAAAATGACATTCCCTTTGAAAATCGGTTCAGTTTTGACAAAGTTATGAAAGATTGAAGTTGGTCAGACTTTGGATCAAGCAACTTTACAAGTCAAAATTATTGTCCAATTTTTCATGATTTTTTACAAAAAAATTAAACGTCTCAGAATCAAGTTTAAAGTGTTGTTTTATGCTAATTGCTATTTAAGAAGTTGATTAAAAGTTAAAACTTGAAATTCAAAATTTTACATTTTAAAAAATTCAAAGGGGGGACCCTTAGTTATTTGTGTTACATTTGTGATACACCAAATTAATATACCTACAAACAAAAAAAAAATTTAATTTGATAAAAAATTTGGTTTACAGTTCCGGTACCGGTTCCGGTATTATTTCCTGGGTTTAGTAGAAGAAAAGAGAGTAAATCGAAAGATCAGACTTCAAAGAGAGTAAAAGAAAAGAACAGGGACGTGAAGAGGACACTCAAAGCAGAAATCAACTGTCGACAGATGTCAAGTGAATTTAAAGAATGATCTATGGATAGAAATGAATGGAATTAGCAGGAACAAAGGGAACAACGCAAAGTCAAAGCAGGCCGAAATACCCAAGCCATAATACCAGACAACTAATGATGAGCCGATGATTGTTAATCCCAATGATGATTACATGGCAAAGAAAGAGAGGCTAAAAGAGAGAGAGAGAGCGCTGTCATTGACAAAATAAGACTGAATAGAGAGTTGAGTAGCTGACCTCAAATAAATCCACACATACTGTGAGAAGGCGGGCAACTCATTTTTCCTGCTCTCTTCTGTTTTCTTCTCTTGTCTTTTCTTTTCTTTTCTTCCTTTTTTTTTTTGAGCCGATCAAAGTGGCGATTAGTTGGCCGCATAAACAAGATTAAACGCCCCTTTTGCTGGTTGCGCCCCCTTGTTGTATTTTTGGTTTTCTTTTCTCTTTTCTCTTTTTTTTTTGTGTGTGTGTGTTTTGTAATGTTGTTTGGGCGTTCAAAAGACGCATCCTTATAGCGAGGGTCGGCATCTACTTACATACAAACATTGGCTTGTCTAACAACATAATTAACAAGAATAGTTCTTGTTTTTTTTTTTGCTTTATATTGCGTATACGCCGCATTTGACAGACAATTTGGGTCTCATCTTAGACGCGAAGGCGGGGGGCGATGATACCCTGCGGTGCAGCAGCCGCAATCTAAGTCTCTCCCTCTCTCTCTCTCACTCTCGTTCTCTGTTCCTTGCTGTCCCTGTTAGTCTGGCTTTTGTGTGCATGTCTAAACAAATGCTTAGAAATTGAGGCCGACGACAGCTGAAGACAAATTTATTATAGCGCCGTTTCCGTTGAGCCGCCGACGGCAGGACAATGCCAACAAACGTCTTCCATGCCACTGTGGCATGCTGTGCCCCTGCGTGCAACACACACACACACGAATACACACACCCAGACATACAAAGAGAGCGACACAAAAAAGCAGAGCAAATCTAACGATTAAGTCGTATTACAAAAAGCCCCTAATTCCCCCCCTCTTTGTATATATCCAACCAAATGAGCAGCTGCTGTGCGTGGGCAATTGTAGCAAGCACACATACACACACACACACACACACACATACCGCCTACTCCCACTACAAATCAACCCAAAAAAAAAGCATCTTCTAGCAGCGCTTTTGTTGCCTTTGTTGTTTGCTTCATTGTTGCCAAAAAGCAAGTAAAAGAAAAGAAGAGGAAAATGGTAGTAGGAGGGGGGAGGGGGGGGGGGGTACTGAAGCCAGCTGCATTAGCCATGTGAGCACTTCCATTAGCCCAAAGCAAATAGACAAGCTTGACTTGGATTTCGGCATCGTCGTCAACCTTATCCTCATCCCCATCCTCAACATACATGGAAGGAGAAGGCATTGCATTGAAACGGAAGTGCAATATTTGCTGCCAGCGCCATGCAAATAGATTTCTAAACGCATGTTTATCCCGCAATACACTAACTTTGCCCAGGGTATCTCGCTGAACTCAACAAACAAGAAACAGCTGCAAAGAAAACAGATTTTTCAGTTTTTAGTTGACCTAAAAAAAATATAAAATTCTTTATTATAAACATAATTTTAAAAAGATAATTCAATGTAAATATTAATATCATGGCAGAACACTTTTAAACCGTTTCAATAGTTAAAATGAAATGTAAGGAAACCTGCTTTATAATGAAATTTTGTATTGTATCGAACTTAAAATACAATTTATTGGTTCAAATTTCAAAAGGATTTTAGCTGCATTTCAGTTGTTGTGTTCCTGAGAATAAAACTGCATTTTCAAAACCTTTACGAATTTATAAAGTTTCTAGTTAAGTTAAAAATTAATAGAAACTTTGGGAATTACACTTCTAAATTAGAATTGACTGAATAAAAGAAGCAAATTAAGAAAACCTTAACTTAGATGGAATTGAGTGAAGTTAAGGAAAATATAATTCTATAATAGAAAAATGCATTATATATGCAAATGAATTGACAAAGCATGAACTGAGAAGAAGATGCAAATTGAAATTGAATATGGAAATGTAAAAAAATAATTGAAAACAGCTAAACAAGCAGCTAATAACAAATGCAAGAGTCTATTTCAGTTACAATACACTAATTGAATATTAAAGAAACCGAAAACAATCAGACTTAGGGCATACGCGTATTCGTTGTAATCCGATTATTTTTTTTTTTTTTTTTTTTTGGTAATAGGCTTTCGTTTTTGTTTGGCCGCATGCGTCGTTTATTTGCCTACAACATTTTGGCTGTTTGTTGTTGTAGTTGTATTGCTGTTGTTGTTGTTGTTGGTTGTCGGTTATTGTATGGGCAAATATGCCAAGCGCCACTTGTCTGGGGCATTATCGCTGACTACTTAAGTCTTAGGTGACAGTTAAACACCTTAAATAAGCTACCACATTTTGGGTTCATTCCACGTTCATTCGCTTTTGATTGCATTTACATTTCCCTGCGCCCTCTTTGCCTTTTCTACTGTTTGACAGTCTACAAATCTTCTCTCAGTCTCCGTTCTCTCATCGTTTACTTTGTCTTTGCTTGTGTTTGTGTTTGTGTTTGCTTTTGTTTCTATTTGAATTTGAGATATTTGCCCATTCGTCGCTTTGTTTGACTTGTCTCCCTATTTCACTTACTCCTCCATCTTCTTCTCTCTGGCTCTCTCTTTCGCTCGCTGTCTCTTTCGACAGCTGCTCTTATCGGCACGATAAGAAACGTCGCTTGGGGCGTACACAGACTTCCGTCTGGTACTTCAGCATCTTTGTTGTATCTCTTTGAAATGATCTATCCAAGTGGCGCCAAAAAGCTAATCAGTAGCAGGTTCCCCAACATGTCTTCGGGTCTTTTAGCCAGTCTGCAGTCTTCAGTGCTCATTCTCAACACACTTACTGTTGTTTTCCTTAACTAGCTTTCATTGTGCATATAGTATGTCTCTCTTTTGCTTTTCCACTTTTAATATTGGCATTCGCCTGTCTTATGGCTTATCTGATTTCTAGTGTGGTTTAAGAAGAAGCACAACTTTCAGTCAAGTGTCTCTTCGTTTTTTTCTCTTTTATTTTCAAATGGAATATTTGTTGAGCTATATTTTTATTTTGTTCACAAAATCATTCAGTATATTTAATGACACTAGCTAGTTTGTAAGTAATATAATTCTGTTTGAGATCTTGAAGCTTAGTCAGGCTTTTAACTGTCGTTGATCATGGAAATTGTTTCTATTTCCAACTCATCGTACCATTCTTTTTTCTTTATCATACTTAAATATTCTTTAAGTAGCTTTTTAAATATTTCATGCGTTTTTCTTTTTAAGTGTGACTTTTCATTGACTTTTGAAGCTTTTATCTGGCAACATTTAACTTTTAAATACTTTTTATAAGCCTTAATTTTGTAATATTATCTGAATTTATTATATAAACTAATTTTATATTAAAATGCGCTTTTTCAAGAGCTATTTTAACATTATAAATACATTTTATTTGTTGAGCCTGATTAAGCCAACGCTTCAATTACTTAAATATTTCGCTTGAAAGCTTTTTAATGTACTTTTTCATCAAGATTAATTCAATTTTCAAATGTATGTTAACACTGTTGGCAAATCAAATCAAGTCATGTTAGCAAAAGTTATATAAGCTAACCCTGCCCCCTCTGACACCTACTGTACCCCCCTTTCCCTTTTCCTTCCACTCGGTTGACTGTCTTTTCACTTTTGGAGCTGCACCCTCAAAGTTGCAACTAATGCGAGCTGACACTTTTATTGACTGACAAATGTCAAATGCGTTTGCCGTTTGATTATTGGCAGTTAGGTGGGACAACAGCAACAACAACTAGTTGGAGATACAACCAAAATAATGTTGCTTTTTAGTTAGTTTGTTGCTGGCGTTGCAAACGTCACGCAAATTTTGTGTTGCCTCATTAAGAAAAGCTTTGTGGCGTTGCCATAGATGATAATTGTTGTTGTTGCTGTTGTTGTTGCTATTGTTGTATGCATATATATATATATGTATATAGATATGTGACATGATTTTCGCGTGTCACATGGCAAATGGGCAACAATGTATCAAACAATGCGTCAATCATTTCAATTCAGTTCAGTTGAGTTCATGTCTTGTTATTGTTGTTATTGTTGTTACTTTTTCGTTCTATAAAGTTGTTAATAAATCTGTTTATGCATAAACAATAGCAACACACAACTGCAGCTTACAACTATATTCTCTGTAATTAAGTTTGTCTAGTGTGCTTGTAACAAGCAACAACAACAACAACACAACAACAATAAAAACTAATTACAAGTGCATATGGAGAAAACGAAACTATTAGCGTTAATTAATTAAATTAATTTGCGCTGTCAGCGTTGACTGCGCTGCCAACAAGTCCATCAAACAAACTTCTTTTAATACCCGCTAGCCATTAAAAATCATCAAAAGGGTATGCTAGACTCGAGAGAGAGAAAGATTTATACATAAACATATTTTCTTTCTCGTTGATAATTTTTTTCAATTTTCAAAACTTTATTTAAAAAGTCATCTTTTTAGTTAGAAAATTTTTTTGTTTTAGCAAACTTCAAGTTTCACAACTTAGCTTTACATTCTACAAGTTTTCTAAAGATTCCTGGATAAAGGACAAAGTTTTTATTGCTAGGGTAGCTGCTAGTCCATCAGCTGTTAAATTGTTAGCACCTTCCAGTTTTAATGCAGCTATCAATAACGGAAAACAAGAAGAACAACAAAGCGAACAATTATTGTTTAAACTCGCGCCTTAGACACACGTCTGTCTATGGGTTTAAACCAGGCCTAGAGAAAGGGAGGGTATGAGTAGCGGTAGGGGTAGGGGTATCTGAATGAAATGTATCGCAAAGTGCTACCTGCTCCGACAGTGTTGCCCTCCTTTTGTTGTGCAGTGCACTGGAAAAACGACGCTGAAATAAAACTAACAATAAGTAATTCATTTTTCTATTTCACATTTTTTTCATTTCCTTGTTCTTATTTCGTTTCTTTTGGGATGCAACGTTTAGCATTGTCTAGATGGAAGCAAGTTCTAGAAATAATTCAGCGTTAGCATTAAAAGGCGCTACATTTGCATACATATAGCTCTTAACTTCTAACACTATTAATTTCTCAACACTTTTGCTCGTACACAACTCGTTTTTTATGGACGATCAACTATTGTAATTGCTCGCAACTAAGTGAACGCTCATTAAAATCTGTTGAAATTTATTAGACAGCAATAACTGACAATATTAATTGATTTAGCCAAGTTGCACGTAAATCGCTTGAGTTTTTCTCGCGTTATTTCATTTATAGGCAATGCATTTCAGTTGAAATTTATTATATGCAATTAAGGAGGTTCTCTAACAACATTTTGCCGAATGCAATGTAAATCGCATTGTTATTTCTCGAGATATGAGAATTATGGGTATGCCACTTTATTGTGGCAAAGTGCAAACGACTGAGCACATTGCACATGCAACTCAGGCAGCAAACGCAGCTCGTCATAATTACCAAAAAAAAAACAAGTCGAGAAAAAGAAATGAAAACAAAAATATTAATGAATTATTTGGAAAAACAAACGCAACGGGAGCGGGAAGCGGTAGCTGAAGCTGAAGCGGGTTTTCAGGGTCGGGGGCACGGGGCATACAAAATTAGGCATTTAATTGTCTCGGCCATGGGCAGTAACTGGCTCTGGCTGCTTAACTTGGCTGGCAGCTGACAGGCGTCACGTTGGAAAACCAACAAAAATTTAACTACCAACATGCAACGGGCAAGGCGCAACTGGCGCTACAGTTGCACACGCCTGGCGCCAGTTACCCCTGCCCCTGCCCCTGACACCAACACCAACACACACACGCACACACACACACGCAGCAGCGTGGCCAAGAGCCACAAAATGGGCGCAACGTGGTCAA
This sequence comes from Drosophila innubila, assembly GCF_004354385.1. NCBI lineage: Eukaryota > Metazoa > Arthropoda > Insecta > Diptera > Drosophilidae > Drosophila > Drosophila innubila. The sequence goes on from NC_047626.1 coordinate 11,347,329, forward strand.
CCACCAAAAAAAAAAAAAAACAAAAAACGAGAAGAGAAAAATTAGTATGCGTCTGCGTCGGCAACTTCATTTTTCGATGATTTATGAAATGAAAAATTTGAAAAAAATATAAATACAACACATATAAATTTAACTATATACTTTGTACAGGATCTGTTCATCAGTTTTTTGGGATTCTACCTCCTCCTAACCCTTGCACACATTTCAACACGCGTCTCATTATAAAATTGAAATTATACTTTTTATTACAGATTATTAATAATTTGTGACACGTACTACACGGCCATTGATTTCCAATGAAATCTGAACCCACGATTCCCAAGCTCAAGCCCATATGTACATTAGACTTGAACCCCAGGGGCGAGAGGGGAAAGAGACCTCAAGGCGTTGTCAGTTTGGGGATTGGTGGGATTGAGTTTATGGCAAGCATCCGTTTGCACTAAAAAGCCATAAAGTGAAGTGTAATAAGTATGAAAATGGGAACATTTCGATTTAAAATGAATGTATTTAGTACTTTGACTAATTAAAATCAAATTGAGATATCTTTAATTTAATTATAAACATATTCATACTTAGACAGTATGTCAATTCAGATACGTTTAATGTCTCCCTCAACTCTTAGCAAATGCAGTTAATCAAAAACATGTGAGTGATCAATTTAAGTGTGGAAATCATACAAGTTTTCAAGCGTTTTGCTGTATTATAAACACATAAGAGCATTACGACATACATATGTAAGCCATAAGCCGATTAAAATCAAGCTAAAGTCAAAGGTTATAGATTGTGAACAGTTCATTTTCAGTTATTGTGAGTCGTATAATTGAGAATAGTTACAATTCAAGTTATAGCTTGAGCATATATATATGTGTTATATATGGGCAAATGATAATGAAATAATTATATAGAAGCTATATTTATAGATATATTCGATTTTAAGTGATGATTTAAACAATTTTTATAAAATTTATTGTGATGATATTGCAAGTTTATATATATTTATTAGTATTTGTGAATTATAAGGAAGCAATATTATTCAAAATATTCAATCGATACTTTCTTCTTTTTAATCCTTACATTCCTTATATTATTCGACATTTACATTTTTTATGACATACTTACTCTAGAGGAAAAGAGATCTTTGATTGAAGAAGTCTTTTATGAGACTTACGAAATCCGCAAATGATTTTAAGGGTGGACAATGTTTTCAAGATCTCATATTTTTCTGAAATGTTATAGTATATTAATATAAATAGACTCATAATATAACAGACTCATTCTAAAAAAAAGCCGTATCATAACAAATCAAACGCCAAATTTGCTCAGATATTTTTTGTTGTGTTTTGCTAACCCCTTTTATTGTGAGGTTATGTTTGCCTAACAGGGTTTATTTAGCTCTAAGTTATTTACTTGTGTTCCAAGCGAAACCCCAACAAATCTGAAATCATGCAAATTCCCCATGGATAAAAAAATGTACCAACAAAACTTGTCTGATAACTCAATTTGTACAACAATTTTGTATTTATTATTTATTTTTTTTTCTGTATTTTTTTGGACAAACAGTTCGGAGGTTAAATGTAGTGTGCCAGGGGCCCATAACTGTTGTACAATAGATATATAGATATATAAGCATGGCATAGACATATTCACAATAAAACTGACAAAGTAACAGGGCCTAATGACTGAACGGCTTCATTTATTGATGACGATTATAAAGCAATTTGTGCTGTGCATTCTGTGTTTGGAAAAAGTGGTGGGGAGGGTTAGGTTGAGTGGGTGGTGGTGGGGACTGTACTTACATACATATGGTATATATGGTTTATAAGCTATTTTTGTAATTAAGCGAGCGCGATCGAAATATGGAAACATTTTACATAAAGTGGGTTAGCAATTAACCCTTGACTGAGCGGTTGAGCCAACCGTTCCAGCCACCCACCATCCATCTCCACCCCTTGTCTTTGTCTACCCTCTGAACTATGGTTGTTGTTATTGTGATTGTCTTAAATGACTGAACGATTAAAATGCACTCAAGACGACGACAATTTGCCTGCAATTGTTGTGTGTTGCCGTGGTGTCAAGCAGTTGCTGCCATTCTGCATTCTGGCTAATTGTTGAGGCGTCGCACGGTTGACGGTTGGCGTTTCGCGTTTTGAGCGCGTTTTAAAACGCGCGCGTCTTTAAGCACTTGCATTGAGTCTGTCGCTCTCACTCTTGCTTCTTGTATTCTTTGTTTTGTTGTGCTGTTTCACACTCGCACTTTAGTGCTAATTATATACACGCATACACACACACACACACACACACACACACACACACACACATGTAGCTGGTTAGCGAGTTGACGCCTTTTTTGCCCTAATTCACACATTTCCGCCATTGTGCCCAGCCATGACTGCATTTAAGGCGCCTTCTCACTCCCTCTCGCTATCTCTCTCTCTCTCGCTCACTTGCTTACCTGTTCTCTCTCTCTCTCTTGTTGTGCTCTGTCTCTGTCTGTTTGGGCAAGCTTCGTCATCTTTATTTATGTTTAACTTTTATTTCACTTCTCTTTATTTTTTTTTTTCTTCCCATTTTTTGCATTCTTCTGTTCGAGCCTCGCTGTGAAGTGTCTTTTGTCAAGCGGCCATCGTCATCGCCTGCTGCCACTCCCTCTTCTTCAGCTTCCTCTCCTCTCCTCTCCATTCCTCCTGCTCTTGCTCTTCTTCTACTCGATCTGCCGCTGCTCTTCCTGCTGCAGCTTCAACCTGAACGCGTTTTTTCTTCTGCTCTCTCTCCCTCTCTCTCTCTTGTTCTCTCTTCCTTTTTGTTGTTGTTCGCCTCGCTTTGTCTTAATTTATTCAGCTCATTTGCGCGTTTGCACTGCATGCAAATTGACAGCAGCTTCCTCTTGTTCTTCTCTTTCCTTGCCCAAGTCGCTCATTGAATCTGTAAAACAGTCAGCAATAGGGTGCTGCTTTATTGCTATCTCTTTCTCTCTGAGTATTGGCATCTCGCTTGCGCTTTTGTTGCACATTACCGACGCGGCAACCTGTACAAAAACTTTGTGCTCTGTGGCAGCCACTTGACAAACACCCAAAAGCTTTTGCCCACAATTGCCAGTCAATCAATAGATCTTACCTCTTACTCTCACACTTTCGCTCACTCTCTCTCTTTTTCACTCTGGGCTTCTCTGTCGCACTTGGTGTGCTCATTAGGCAATCGCACATTTGGGGTAAAATAAAACACTTCCGTTCAATAAGTGGCAGTCGCATTTCCGCTTATCCTGACGGGTTACGACGGTCGCCGGTTTTACGGCTTTGCGTTCCGGGTCTGTGCCGGCATTGTCCGGGGAATTGAGCCAAGCATGTTCAAGTGCGCTAATGTCTTTGGAGTGTTTCGCGCTCTTCAGTCGCGTCACCAGGCACAACCATTCATTCGTTCATTCACACACTCACTCAGAGTCACTTATTCATTTATTCACTTATTCATTCAGTCGTTATTAACGTATTATTATTATGCTGAGAGATTCAGCTACTGAATCTGAAGTGTCCCATCATGCCAGCCATTATGCTTATTGTCACGTCAGGCTCCAACTTCAACTTCAGCTCCAGCTCCAACTCCAACTCCGATTCCGACTCCACTGAAGCTGCCAACTGTAGATGGAGCCACATCCACTGGCATTATATTTTTATTGTCGTTGTTGTTGTTTGCTTTTTAATTGGATTTTCTTAAAGCTGCGCCTTGACTTAATAGGATTGCCATTTGCCTGAATGCGATTTCCATTACCATTACCATTACCATTACGATTTTACCATTCGGAAATTTTTCATCGCCTGCGGAACGCGACTTTTTGTTTAGGCCACGTCAGCATGTCAAGTGTTTGCCAGGTGTTTGCCAACTTACATTGGGCTGTGGATTAGCACAGCTCAGCTAACTATCAAATTAGAGCTTAGCATTATGTAGCATTTAATCAAATATTTACTGATTTAATCACATACATTTAGTCGTCAACTTTTATCTAACAGTCATTCTTTAAAAGCTGTTTATCCTATAAACTAACTGAATTGCTTAAATCACATTTCTCAGCTTTGTAAAGCTTCCTTTTTGTTGACATTGTCTTTTAAATTTTCCAATTTTTATTGGAATATGCTTTAAACTAAATAGAAAAAAATGCTCTTTAATAAATTTAAGCTGTTTGTTTTGGGTTTCTTCTGTTAAAGCTTTTGAAACCAAAGATTTATAATACAAAAAATAAGCCTAAAGCTGCTTAAAGAATGATTTTTGCATTAAAAAAATGATCTTTTTGGTCTTGACTTGTACATTGAACCACATACATAAAATAATTTTATGAAATATTACTTATTAAAGATTTACATACGATTATCTTGAGATCCCCCATCACCCGCATCTTCGCATTGTCTTAATGATTAGCTAAGTTTTTATACGCGTTCACCGGGAGCTTTGCCAAATGGTCAGCTAAGTAACTTATGAAATCGTTAGCGATGAATTTTCAGCCAACTGATCAGCACTCGCTCTCTTCAGCTCTTCGTCTGTCTGTCTCTATCTCCCACTCGGATGGCGTTACCCTGTCCCGTAACCCCAATTACCTCTGACAACTGACAACTGCCGGGGGCCGAAGTGCGTGTGTTCCAGTTTTGTCTGGCAGCCATTTACAAACAATTTGTCAACTTTCGAAGCCCAAGATGGGGCTAAGAGAGAGAGAGAGGGAGACTGAAGATGAGACTGAGACTGAAGTCTTGTTAACTTCGCCTGACTGTGGCCTGCAGCTAAGAACTACTCAAAAACATATTAATCATGGCATCTGCTCAGCTTTGGCCGTGTCAGCAGACAGACAGAGAGTGAGAGAGAAAATCAAATCGTTTAATTGCCCAAAAACTCGTCTCGGCCAAAACACAGAAGACGAGGCCTGAGAAGAGGGTCAATCTTTGCCGTGACTCAGATTAGAGTCCAATTATTGCAGACAAACATATATAAATATAAAGAATAAATATATAGAGCGTGCTCAGCGTAATTATCATGCAATATCAATAGCTCTAACTGACTTTCTCTCTCTATATATATCACTATATACCTCTCTCTTTCTATTTGGGAGCATCTAGTTAATCAACAATGCTAATATCTGTAGGCCGCCCGCAGACCAAGATCTGATTCAAGTCTGCGAGTTTTAAAAATACACAAATTGAAATACTTTATATGAGGTATGCTGTACTAGCAGCTGCTCTGTAACTTTTGTATTCATTTCGGCGATTATTACGAAATTTTGTACATTGAAAGACTGGTAGCTTTAAAGTATTTGTGCCAAAAATGTTGATTCTAGCTTAAATATTGTAAATTTTATTCAGTCTTTAGAGTTCTGATTTTTAAAGAATCATATATTTTTATTTCTAGCCAATAAAAAGAGCCTTGTAGAACGAATATTTGTATTAATATCTAGTGCGGGAATTTTCATATTTAAATCAAAATGTATACCTTTTATAAAACAGTTAAAATTTCATTGTTAAACTCTGTTTTCTACAGGGTATACAAAATATGCACAACAATTCAAAGTCCTACGCAACAAATATGCTTGTGTGTGTGTGTGTGTTTGTGTGTGTGTGTTAACTACTAATTTCAGTTCCCACGAAGATTTGAAAATTAACATTTTGCTTTTTGGTTTTAGGTTTTTGTGAGTGTTTTTATTTCTTATTTTTTTTTTTTTTTTTTTTTTATAAATATATTTTTAGTCGTTGTCTTAGGTCTTGTTACAGTTCCTGCGGCGATGCGTGGACAGTTGTAGATACACACATGCACAGCATACACCTGTGTGTGTGTGTGCACACACGGCAGCAGCAAAAACCCCAATAATTTTGTAATTAATGATGTGAGAATGAGCTACGGACAGGCTCAGAGCCTCCACTTGACCTTTTTTTTTTCATCTTTGTTTTTTTTTTTTTACTTTGGTTGATTGTTGATTTCGACAAATCTACATGAGAGTCGACCTGTCGACAGTAGGGTGCCCGCAGACCTCCAGGCAGCTGTTTTGGTTTTGTTGTTTGGCATTTTGTCATCATCATCATCATCAACAGCATCAACAGCATCAACATCAACACAGTTCATTGTCATTAGAGGGGATTAGGCCTCTCATATATTGTGTGTTGCCCCCGTTGCTTTTGCTTCGATTTATCGTATGTCGCCATGGGCCAGAGATTTCTATTGTTATTGATTAATTGACAAAAGTCGTGAGCTACTTGAGCAGCCAATAAGGGAACATCCTCATTCAGATTGGTAGCCCACACAAGACTGAGAAAGGTAAGCGACTTAGACCAGGCCCAAATGAGGGTTTGAGCCAAGCTAATCAAACAGTTTTAGGCCCTTAGCTAAACTGCCATACACTGGATTGTTAATTATTATGTGCTACCAAATAATGATATTTTTAGGAAGCATAGATTTTTACTTGAGTTTATCAATTATAAGCAATCGGTTTTTAACTTAAATACGAAATAGTTTTAAAGTTTCTTCGGTACTCAAGTGATTTTAAGTAGTGTTTTCTTTTATAAGTAAGCAACTAAGGAGCTACATTAGATCAGAAATGATCAATAGTCTAGTCAGACTTAATTTCAGATCAACTACTTCCTTAACTAATTTTGAATTTGCCTTTAACTACACATTAAGCTGATTTTGTGCTTTGCACTTACGCATTAAAAAATAACTTTGACTCTCTCTTTAAAGGAAAAAACTCAACTTTAGTAATAAACTTTGAGAATTTCTTTTATTAACGTCTTGAGATTAGCTTTTCTGTTGCATTTCTGGCTCATTAGCAGTTGTTTTCATATGGAATATGTTGGAAAAATTAACAAATCTACAGCCCGAACTTTAAGTCTCGAACTATTTGAAATTCCAATGTTACTTAGCTTTTCAACCACCCTATGAAAGGTAGCTCCACTGTTCCGCTGACGGTGCTACCAACTGGCGGCCATTGTGACCACCCGCTGCTCACGACGACAACAACAACAACAGCAGCATGAGAAGGATGATGTCAAAGCCCAATGCTGATAGGTGGTTTACTTGGTGGTTTACTGCTTTACTACTGGTGATGCGCTGTCTAAGTGTTGCATTGCTTGTAATTTTGAGCCATTTTGCTGCTGCTGTTGTCGCTTATTTTTCTTCCCCTCCCTATTTGAAAAGGGGGAGCTGGCAGTGCAAAAGGTCAGAACATTGCCTGCCATTGGCCGCCCCACTGGCTTTGGCTTAAAAGTCTTGGTGTTGTTGGCCATGTTGTCGTGCCAGTCAAGAAGTGCACGGCAACATGTGTACTCCATCACATGGTTGCCACAACGACAACGACAACGGCAACAACAACAACAACCACAACAACAACACCAACGAGACTGAGTCTGAGTCTGAGCTGTTTGTGCTTGTTGTTGCTTTACCCTTTGATTTGGCTAGCCGCCCCCGTTGTGGTTGTGGTTGTCGCTGTTGCACCGATTTCGATTTCTATCGATGAATTTCATTTGTGTTCTATTTACTGATAGCCATCTATAATGCGCTGCTACCGACGCTGTTCTAAGCCAATTTGTATGGGTCTCTCTATATCTGTCTGTCTCTCTGCCCGCTTCTTTAACTCCAGCGACTTCTGCTTCCACCGTCTTCAACTCCCTTTGCTTCTTTGGGTTCTGCCCCTGCTGTTTCTCATGCTTCTTTAGCAAACAAATTTTATGCAGGCAGGCGGTCGCCAAAATACAAAAAAAAAAAAAAAAAAAAAAAAAAAAAAAAAAAACGCAGAAAGAATCATCGTCATCAATATGAAACCGGTCGTTCTCCGGCTATATAGAGAAGCAAGTTCAAACCTTTTGCTTGTTGTCGCTTCCTTTTTGCGCGCGCACGAGTTTTCAGCAAAAATTTCTTATCTGCAGCCTCGCCGTGCCACTGTACCCAGTCCCCCAACCTCCCGTCTTTCTAAAGGTTTCAAAAATTTTATGGCAGGCCGCGAGCAAAGCGACCACCGAGCAAACGAACATTGGACCAGGCCCAAAAGGTATTGGCGAACTGGCGTTAGCCGGGCGACCTTCACAACGTCGACGCATTTGTCTCTTTTGCAGCCAATGATGCTACCCACTGGAGGGTCTTGCAATCGCCTGCCACTGAGCACAACCTAAAGAGCGGGAGTCTAAGAAGTTGGGAGGTATGAAGAGGTACCACAAAGAGTAGAGAAGTAGGTGGTGGAGTTGGAAGGTTAGTAAATGTAGCTGTAGAGTTAGGAAGGTAAGGAAGGAAGGCTTAGGACGGCAGGAAAGTAAGGCGAGGTAGGTGAAGGAGTAGGACAGTAGGAGTGAGACAGAGTGGTAAGTTAGGGAGGTAGGAGAGAGAAGAGAAAGAGAAGTAACTATAGAAAGAGGTAGCTGGAGGAGTAGGAAGGTAGGAAAGTAGGAAGAAATAACTAAAGAAGCAGAGAGGTTAGGAGAGATAGCTGAGGAAGGAGGAAGAAGGAAGGTATAGAGGTAAGGTAGCTAAAGATGTGACGACGATCGGGAGGTGGCAAGCGGGTTGACTGCTTATTATTTTGGCAGCTCGAATTTGTTTGGCGCTGGCGTTCAGCCGTTGATTTCAAGTTAAGATTTGAATGTCGCTCGGCCAAGACAATGCCATATTGTCCGTCCCATTGTCCAGTTGAGCCATCGCGTCGCGTCGCGTCGCGTCGCTTCATTCTGTCCTCAGTTCATGCACAAATTTTAGCGTCTGCCTCCTTCTGTCTACGTTGTGGCGCTCAGAGCTCGTGCGTCGTTTCTGTGAATGCCAAACCTAAACTCAGCTCTGCTCTACCCCTTTTCCCTTCTCTCGTTCAACTGTTTCAGTCATTCGGCTCGTTTTTGAGCTCGTTTTCGAGTGGAGCCCGCTAGCCGTTGGCCGCTAGCCGTTGGTCTTTTGGCCGGTGGCCACGTCGTTGTCTGGCTGTTGGCTGTTGGCTGTTGCTTGTATTTGGGCCTGGCGCCTGCGGTATGCCTTTGTCGTCGTCTTGGGTCTCTGGGATCTTGGCAGTCGTTGGGTCTTGTCGTCGCCTGCTCGCCTATATGAGAAATGATCGGACATGAGAAACAAAAGATTTGCAAATGTCTTTGGCTTTTTGGATGCCGATGCCGATGGCGATGCCACAGTCACAGTCGCAGTCGCAGTCGTTGTTGTTGCTGTAGTTGTAGTTGTTGTTGCTGCTGTAGCCGAAAGTAAACTACGAGCTTTGGCTCCACAGTAGGCGACAGGTGACGCCGCCAGTGGCGCATGCATGCAACCCCATCTGCCCCATCTATTAAGAGCCCAAGCCAATTACATACAAAATACAAGAGCTGACAAGCTGGCAACGAGCAACCAACGACGACAACAACAACAACAACCAGCCGACCAACCGACAACCGACAACGACACACATTCATCTTCAAGCAGCGCCGCTTTAACCAGCAACATGCGAGAGGACAACAGGCAACAGGCGCCGGCTAAGCCGCCATCGTCGTCGCCAGCTTCTTGTCCAGTTGCCCCGTTGTCCCTTATTTTTTTTCGACTGTCCTGTAACAAGCTTGGCAACGTTGCAACGTTGCAACTTTGCAACGCTGCTTTGCATGAAGTGCGTGCCGCCGTTGCCGACGATGTTGCCGACAACGTTCAGCGTTGCGGCCAAATCGACGCCAATTGTGTGGCAGCAATCACCTTTCTCATCGCTGTTGTTGTTGCGCGTGCGCATTTGACGCATTTGGGATACTATTCGAGACTTGTTAATTAGGCTTAAAGAGCCCAACAACAATCAGCGATCAGCCAAATAGTTTGCCTAGTTGTTGCAAGGTCGCATTCTAATACTATGTGGTGTGCCTTTGTTGTGTACTTTTTTGTTCTTGTGCTTCTACAAGTGCTTAAAGTTCCCAACAGCTTTCGACTTGTGCAAATTTCTACAAATGTTTTTGACCCTACCAGCCGTACCTTTACCTTTACCTGTAAAACCTTCTTCAGAACAGTCAATATGTATTTTGGTTCTTTGTTTTCAGTCATTAATTGCTGCAGCATAAAATTGAAATTCGCAAAAATAATAAAATGAAAGAATTACAACATTTTATTTGATTGGCTTGCGGCACGTTGGGCGCCAAGTTGTTGCATTGTCGCCTTGATAGCGCTACAGATATATATTTCTTTGCTTTTATCGATTTGAGAGCCATTTATTGTCGAGCGAGACCACCACTGTGGTGTAGTCTGCGCCTGTGTGGCCAACTTGGTAGGGGTAGCACCCCAAAGAGTCAAGCAAATGAATAAAAAAAATGAAATAAAATAAAATGCAGAGAAAAAACAGCAACTAAAAATCGAGAAGAAGTAAAGAAACGCAATGCGGCACTTAAGTTGACCACTTGGCGGCTACCGCTGGCAACACGCTACGCAGAGACGCCACAAGATGGCAATGGCATTGGCAAATGAGGGGAATGGGCCTGAGACAAAGAGTGAGCGAGCGGCAGTTGCTCAAGTCGTTCGCGTTCTTCTTTATCATTAAACGCATAAATGCGAATCTACAAAAGCCGCTGCAGCAGTGGAAGTGGAAGTGGAAGCAGCAGCAGAAGCAGCAGCCTTGTGTGGAAATTTATGGCACGTAAATTTTAATGCGTTGCAAGTTGCAGGCCAAGTTGACTGTCGTCGTTGTCGCTGTCGTAGTTATACTTATAGCCAGGGTCGTATTTCCCACCAAACGCGTCGGTAGCAGCGCCGTCGCTGTCGCCATCGCCATCGTCATCGTCACATGAATCTGCCATTTTATTGCCAACTTTACTTTGGCGGCAATGTTATTAACGCACATTTTTATGGCTTTGATGAGCAACTGATGCTCAAGCTGAGACTATGACTGAGACTGAGACAGAGACAGCGACTGAATTTCAAGCTAATGTGGAAGCTGTTGCTGCTGCCAGTCACGTTATAAATTAATGCTTGTAGCTTGAATTGGACTTTCTTTTGGGCCACCTAAATAGACAATCGACTGCTCAATGCTTAAAATCAGAAACACACACTGTTCATTAGCATACCGCACGGAAATTGTGGGCTGGGGTTAAAACTCAACCTGACTCTCTCTATATATGGCACACATTTTTGGGTATTTCCGTTGCACTTCCAGTCCACTGATTAGCTGACAATTTGGAACGCATAACCAACAGCCGACGGACAATTTCCTCAATCAACAAAAACCAATCAAGAAAACAACAGGAAAAATTAAAACAATAGGAGAACAGGTAAATCGACAGCTTCGGGGGCGGGAAACGCACTCAACACTAAAATTTACATAAATTTACACTTAATTATGAGTAGCATAAAAAGCAGAAGAAGAAAACGACATGTGATTTGGTGAATGAATTGAAAATTGACCCCACAGAAAGAGTTTATATTGTTTTTTGACCTTAAACTGCAACAGTTTGTCGGTGAATTTGTCTTAATTGTTGACCTGTGACAGTTCCTGTCATCAGCTACAGTTATGGCAGTTGCGCCCCACGTTGGGCGCCAAATAGGGGCTTAGGAGTCAATATGAAGTTTGACAATTGCTCATTGATAGTCAGACACGCCCACCCAGCTCGTATGCGCCTGTCATGCACCGTTAGGCTCCTTCTCCCCCCCTCTTTTGCCGCTTAATCCGTTGCCTCTTCTTGACGCGCGTTTGTGTTTCATGCATTTGATTTTTTTTTGGTCTGCTAATTAATTTTTATGTCCCATTCTTCGCTACGCTTTGCCTTTTCCTTTCGTTAATTAAGCAAAGAACTTAAATAGATGCTGCCTGTTGCTGCTGTTATCCGGCCTAGCCGTAGTTTCAGTGCAGCTATAAAAAAGACGGAGCACAGCGTGTGGTGGTCACGTCTTGGAGCTCCGCTTTTGGTCGCCACACAGACAGACGGACAGACAGACGGACAGACAGACAGACAGTTCAGCTTACCATTCACCAGCTCTATGCCCAAAATGCCCGTTTCATTCATTAAAAAAAAAATCACAGTAGAAAAAAAAAATAAACAAAACAAACGATAATCAAAATTTAAATTTAAATTTAAATATTAGACAAGTGTCGATTTGTTTGGAGAGCTAAACGCGCAGAGTTCCCTGTCGGATGCTCCGAGCCAACAAAATTAAGTTATAAAACAAAGTTAATGGTGTGACGGGAGCGACCCACTCAGGCAGTCGGACTACTTACGCCACGATAAGATAGCGGCTACCTTCAAACCAAAAAAAAATAAATAAATAAACGTTGCCCTTAACTCAAATCATTTGGAAGCTGTAACACGCACTCGCACTCGCACTTTTATGACACAGACTATGCACTAAGATCGTGATCATGGCCAGGTTGCATGCGATAAGTCGATATCAAGTGGAAGGAGGCGTGAAGAGAGCTTAAGCTATTTTACATTTGACATTTGATAGGTATCAATGAAGAAATTCGTTGCCTAGATTACTTTTAGTTGGATAAAAGTATTCCTGAAAATTTCTAGAAACCAGTTCAAGTGTTGATGAATCGTTTCAAAATCAGTTTAGCTGATCTGACTTTTAATTGCTGATTGTGAGCATCTCAATTGCAGGTCAACAACATTTCAAAACAATATCAAAAATTAAGAAAATTATATTTCTCTAGATGTGGTTGGGTTTTAAGAAGCGGTCTTGGAATCTTTGGGGTCTTTATGCTGTTGGGTCAGTATAAATTGTGCTCATTAGTTGCTTGGCGTTGATCATTAATTGTCAGGGTATCTGGTCAAATCGGTTTGGCTTTATCTGTGGCTGCTGTTGGCCCGATCTGTGAGCCTGTGCGGCCTGAGCTACTGTTTGGCGATGATCATGATGATGATCATGCTGATGCTGACGATGATGATTTGAGGGGGCTTTCACCTGGCCGAGCTCTACTTTTATTTTCATTTACATAAAATGTTTTGTGTTGATTTTTATATGCTGTAAATTATCAACAATTTATGCGAACAAAGCTGCCTTTCACATTTCACATCAACGAATCGCAGCCGTGTGTCATTCATAAGAAGAAAATAATAAGAGAACAAAAAAAAAAAAAAAAAAAAATAAAGAAAAAAGAAAAAAGCTCTTGGTAACCCAGTAGCTGATTATCCAGAGATATAGATATAGGAGTACAGATGCACAAGTGGAGTAGCTCTATGCTGTGCTGAGTGTTGTCTACGTTATGGGGGCTCACATTGCGTATGCTTAATTTATCGACACTTAACGCCAATGAGGCGATGCGACCGCACTTCAATTAAGACCCCCGGCCCTGCCAGAGTTGTCCCAGCTGAGTGTGTCTGCATTATGCTTAACACTTGTCCATGTCGCCGTCGAACAGAGCCAGAAACACACACAGTAGCCCCTCGCAAACAGAGCTGGAGCCTGAGACCAAAATTGAAATAAAAAAAGAAAAAAAACAACCAAGTTCAAACTGCAACTTAAAGTCGAACCCGCATCATATGCATGCGTGCAAATAAATTTGTCTTTTAGTAATTGCCGAGTGTTGACTATAAACAGGCGCAGTCCGACAACGGGCCTCGCACATCGGGCATTGGGATTTGGCCAAAAGGATGCCAGCAGGGAGAAGGGCCAAGAGTTGGTAGTCCCCAAAAACACAGACACCGTTCGTATCATCATTAACGCTTTAAGTTGAATTTCATTAAGCAGGCAACAGGCAGCAGGCAGCTTGAAAACAGGATTGGCAACGGAAAAGAATCGAATGCAACTGCGGGCTCCAATGCGACACTGTTCAAAGGGAAGAAAGCATCCAAAATTGCGCGATAATCAGCTGAAGATTCAGTCAGCTGAACAGCTTTATACGCTGCTTGACAAAAAATAAAATCGAACGAACAACTTAAAATCTTTTTGAAATATTGAAGGTGAAAGAGAGTTGAAAATTAATCAAAGAGCGAAGAATTTTTAACGAATTGTAGAACATTATAGGCATGTATTGCGTACAATCTTTAAGAAAAGTCTATTAAATTAAATTAGAATAGAACATTCAAAGTATTAATTAATAAGATTTTCGCTCATGAAGCCTACTACTACTTTGTTTTAATAATATAGTTAGTTTATTCAAGTTATAAATAGTTAAACAGCTGTTTGAAGAAACAGAATATTCCCTATAAAACTATGATGAAATTAAAGGTGTCATCATTTTTATAAATTCAATCAATTGTTCAGCTTATTGAAGAACTAGATCAGGTTATAGTGTAGCGTATTGGTGACAGGCAGCTTAAACAGCAACAACGAACAACCGACAACTGCCAATCGGCAACACATTCGAACACACATTTATTTGCCTAAATATACAAGAGGAACAGCAACAACAGCAACAGCAACAACAACAACAACACTGACAACAACTTTGGTGGACAATCGCTTAATGGCTCGCCTGCAAAACATGAAAAAATACTCAAGTGTTATCGATTAATGTCCAAGTCTAGCAGCTACCGAACGAGCTGCTGTTACTGTTGTTGTTGCTGCTGCTGTTGCTGCTGCTGCTGAACCCAAAGTCAAATTCAAACTCAAACCTTAAGCCAAAGTCAAAGTGAAAAGCCAGTCGAAAACCCGAACCCCAACGCAGTTTTGCCGGCAATAACAAAACTCGCTTGTCGGTTGCGGCTGCTCATCCAAAACTCAGTGGCTAAATGGACGACAACAACGACAACGACAACAACAGCAACAGCAGCAACAACAACAGCAGCAACAGCGACAGCGTTGTTGGTTCTTTATTATGATTATTCGCCTTTTTAATAAAGAAGAACAAAAGGTGCCGACAAATATGGCAAAACGACAAGACCAGCAGCAGCAGCAACAACAACAACAACAACTACTGCTGCAACAACAACAACAACTGCGGGCCAGTTGATTGCGGCATGCGGCATTTGGATGGTGCTAATGTCATCGAGCGTTGAACACCTTTATCAGTGTTGCATTGAAATGCACACACGCATGCGCCGTCGCCAAGTTGCATGTGGCATGCAACAAAACCAGCCTAGAGACAGCAACAAAGAGAAAGAGAGACAGAGAGAGCGAGAGGGAGAAAACTTGGCCAAGTTAAGGCCAGCTTATCGCAACAAATAGTCAATGCGAAATAGTTGACTTTAAGGTAGTGCCACAGTCGTTGGCTCCGTTGGTGCAACGCGGTGGGTCGCCATTCAATTTATTAGCTGCAATAAAACGCAAATCATCCGCGTGCCTTTTGGCCACAAATCGCCGCTCCCCAACACGCCACGCCCCGTCCCGCCCCGGCCCAAATGCGTCGGCAAAGTGTTGAAATCATTTGAAATATTTGTCATTTTCGCTGATAGGCCAAGTGGGTTGGACTTAAGAAGGGGGAGAGGGTAGCCGCAGCGGGAGGAAGGGGGCAGCAGCAGTAGCTGGCCTCACCATTAGCCTCGCTGATCGTTTATCTATGACAGGATGGCCATAACTAACTTGGCTCATTTGTAAGCGAATTTGCTCTTCAGTATCCCCGTCTTAGGTGAGTAAGGAGTAGGGTGGAGAGAGGGGGGGGGGAGGAGAGGGGTTGCATTATTTATGACGCCTCTGTCGACTCTATGCATGCCACAGCGATAAATGTGTATCGATATTTATGTAGTTATGAGTGCTAGTTGTCAGCGATCTTGAATTGCCAAGTGTTTTAACATAACCAATATTGCAAATGAAGTGCATCGAGTGTTATCGATAATGTATCGATTACAAAACATTAAAGCTTAAGAAATCTTCTGCTGTTATGTTGCGTATGCAATTCGATGGTTACTTTGTTGCATTAAGTATGTTATCGATAACATATCGAGAGCTAGTCTAACATATATGGCAGCTACTCTTGTTACTTATAAAAGCAACTCATGCTGATTGCTATGTGTGTAAATTTTACATGTTATCGATAAAATATCGATTCAACAATTTTCAGTTATGCTATTACATTGATAAAAAATGAACAGCTCGTTGCTAATTCTTGAAACGTCATGATCAGCGTCATCGTCATCGGCATCGGCATCGTTATCGACTGCGCATTTGTTCACTCGGCTCATTGGCCGCTCGCTTCAGCGAACCGCAACGCAAATGTAAATGAAAAAAAATAAAAAAAAAAAAACGAAAGAAAAAATATTTAAATCGATGTATCGAGTGCTCCAGCATTTTGTTTTGCCCAATCGACTGTGACTCGAGTCCGCGAAGCAATCGAAGGTGGACAGACGAGCAGATGGAGAAGGGAGATGAGGGGCGACCTGCGTCTGCTCGATTTGCATGCAACAAAACGGCGTCGTTGCAGGCAGCTTCAGTTTGTGCCCAGGCATCATTAGCTATGACTTGGCTTGCTCCCACCCCGCTCCTCTACTCCCCCCCTCCTCACCAATCAGTTCGTTGTCTTGGTCGAAACGCCGCACAGTGGGGCAGATCCTCATTTTGCGTTGCAAAAATCATATCTTTTGAACCGGTGAAGATATTTTCAAAATTTAAAAAGCATTTGATAGAAAACTCTTTAAGCTTTAAAATGAGTGCTTGCACAGGGTGTTTCACAGGGCGATTCAGGGTTGTTGACCAAAGTTGAAAAATATTTTCGGTGCATTTTGACATGTAAAATTAAAAAAAACCAATTTTGGTGTTTAGTATATTTATTTTAATCTTATTTCATTATTAAACAATATTTTTTAACATATTAAATAGTTTTAATAAACTAATAACAAAAAAAAAAAAAAAATTTTTTTTTAATATTCTATGAGTTTAGCTGTGTATATATTTATTTTATGCCTGATTTTTTTCAAAATATTCATCAACATTTGGATTAATATCTAATAAACTTATCATTTCGGGACTATAATTATTTTCTTCTAAATCCTTTCGTGATTTAACATGTCTAAAGGATGAAACAAGTGGATCTGAAGAGGCCGACAGCATATTAAAAAGGTCTTCATTCTGTCTCTCACGTGAAATCTTGCAAGTATTCGTGTACCTAAATTTTTTATATTCCTTGTTTTTGCATTCCTGTGCTTCTTCGGACAACTCTCCAAGCGGTAGGCATTGGTACTCAATTAAATCTGCGCCATGATCCAAAATCCTGTGAACGGTAGGAGTAAGCAACTTCTTGGGGTACATTTCAATCAAAAGTTGCTTTGTTTTTGATGCATACTCTTCATATTTTGAGCTATTTATCATTTCCTTAGAATTTATGACATTAAGGATAACTGACAACCTTTTAATAATGTCATTGTGAACACCTGTTATTTGAGAGGTCACTTCATCATTGGCGAAAAATCTTCTGGACGTATTCCCATCATTGCTTTCCTTTATTCTGTTCAGCCGTAATGGACTTGCGATCTTCACTGCTTTTGTAATATCCGCTTTTGTCCTTTCCTGTACTTTCACATATTTTGAGGATAGCGCATCTGCCAAATGTTCCGTGGATATTGCTTCTGTAGCATTGTCTATCTTGCGTTTCCTTGTGTACGTCGAGCAGTCTTCGAAAGGCTTCCTCGGTCTTCCTCTGCCTTGGCTAGTAGATGGGCCCGTTTCTTCTCCTGCCACCTCAAGTTCCGTAAAGTCATTAAGCCAGTCCAAATACATTCTCTGAAACCTTTCTGCTGATCGTTGGGATCTTTGCCATTTTTTGTCCAAGTTCCGATAAAAGTTGGTAATTTTGCCTATTAACTCAGCTGACAAATCGTTTAAGGATATCTTTAATTCATTCATTATAGCCATTTGGAATTGAGCTTTGTTTTTTGTGGCAACGAATATTTCGAAACATTTTGAATTATTTAAAGCCATGATTACACTTCACTTATAGTACTGACGAAAATTTTCTGAATTATATTTAAAAATACTGTTCAAGAAAAAAACAGCTCCAGATAGGTAATGGCTCTTATGATGTCAAAAATGAACTGTCTAACAACATTGACTGCATTTCATTAAATAGTTTTTTTTTTTAAATTAGGTAAAACATTTCATTAAACAGGTACATACTTCCTTTTTAATTAGGTAAAAAACAACAACTAGTTTACCCAATATTGCCTTTGAATCATTAAATAGGTATTTCCTTTTTGACTAGGTAAAACTAAAACCCTATTGAAAAAGAATAGGCAGTGATTTCCATTCATATTGCATCAGAACGGATAAAAGTTCGTATAAATTTCCTCCACTATTGGTTTTACCTGCAATACATACCTGCTCAAAATTTCCCAAACATAATTTGCGCAATAACGGCTCTAAACAATTTTAAGACAGGTACAAGTTACAATAATGCTAATTCATTATATTCGCATCTATATTTTGTGCATCTTATTCATTAACAGACAGGCATACCGAAAACGTATGTAATTGTACTGCGCTCTTCCTCTTCTATCACCATTTTTTTGCGAGGTTGCATCAGTTTTCGTCCTATAACTCTCCCAGACGCAGCTGGACGCATGAAAGACCGGGGTTATTTCGTTAGAGAATTGATTAACGAAGACTCCTGTGGTAGTGGGATCGAGTCCTTCGGAGTCCATTTATTTTCTATTCCATCAAAGTCAAAAAATAGCCTAATTTTAGTGCTTTTTTAAACATCGCTGGAATGAAAGGTCAACAAGTGAAGAAACAAAATTCTACGGCATTTAATTAAAATGAATGTACTTTTCAGATGAAACCAAAACATAAAGATCGGTCATATAACTTGTCATCAAATCAGTTTTAAAGTTTGCATTTTTAGGAAAAAATCCACATTTGTGCGCGCACTGAAATAAGGTCAACTTTGAGAGGCTGTCACGCCCACAATTTTACCTGATTTCAAAATCTTTGGATTTGTAATCTCTGGAGATTTCTCTATCGAATGCCTTTATTACTTTTACAAACGCTTTCGTCAAAAAAATGATTTTTGCCACGCATATCGGCCGCCTGCCCCAGTGTGCGCCGCCCATTTTGTTTAGCAAATTTGCAATTGGCTGTTTTCGTTTTGACCGTCGCCCAGACGCCAACATTCCCCAGGACGAAAGTCGAAACAGACGGACACAGTCTGACTATGTGTGTGTGTGTGTGGCTGTGATTCTTGTGTGTGGCAACAACAACAACAACAACAACTCTCTTTGCTGTGAGCGCCTGTATCTCAATCTGTTTTGGCCTGGCCCATTCCTCTTGCCGCTTGCTTCGTGTTGTCATTAAAATGTAAATCCATTTAATTAACATTTTCCGTTCAATCGATGACGACGACCACCAAAAGATAGCAGCACCACCAGCACCACTGCCACCACCAAAAGAATTGTTATAAATTGTAAATACATTTTGACGTTATTTAAATGAAATGTTCATCAAGTTGGATTTTCTTGCTTTTGCTTTTGCTTTGCTTTTGCTACTGTTATTGCTGCGGCAGCGTGAGAGTTTTGCCTTGAGAGCACAGCTAGAGATGAGTCTGAATGGGGCACGACACGGTCACGACACGAGCAGCAGATGAACACGAACTTAACACGAGCAAGCACCACTAACTAATAATTTGAATCATTGAAAATTGGCTAAAAGTAGAACAAAATTTATTAAATATGAACTGATAGCAGACAGAGATTCGAGTGTTTGTATTTTGTTATTGATATTTATCGAGTATTATATTGCAAGAATTAAATTACACTATGTTATCGATATCTATTGAGTAGGTATATAAGCAGCTATCCTTTCTAGCGTATATTGAAGTATATTATTGTTTTGTTACCATTTTATATTTAATTGTATTATATTTTGCTCTCGATAAACGATTAACGGTCATAAGGGTGGCTAGAATAATTATTTTTAGCTGATTTTTCAACTAGAGTCCTTGCAATATTTTTAATATTAATGTTTTTATTGATATTCAGTCAACTATAAATTTATGATATATTAGCTTAATTTTTTTGTATCTATAATTTAATCGATCTATAACTATTCGTGTCACGACACGCACTCAACTCCAAGGCTGTGAAATTAGGCTAGAGAGAGATAGTCAATGATTGAGCAAGATAGAGATGATAATCGCTTTGATAGAGATCAATGAAATTCAACTAGCATCGACGTTGTTGAATCAACGCTTGGGTGGCTAAAACAAAACCGCGCCAACATCCTCAGCTACTGCTCGTATTTTGTATCTTTTGTCTTTTTGATTTTGCTTTGGCCATAAAATTATGCATAATTTACCGATTTATCGCTATCTACATATATCTTCAATATACATATGCACCTATATATATTTGTATTTTTATGTATGTTAGAGCCGGCTGCATGGTGGGTCTATCCTCTGTCCCCCCTTCGCTCTTAGCCCTGTTCGATGGGACCACGTTTTTTTTTTCTGGCTGACCTGCTGGCTTAATTAAGACATGTTTCGAGCCGCGTTTTCGTGTTGATATTTATGGTATAGATCGCTCAATATGCATATCGATTTAGCTTTCAGAAAGCAGCTTAAGACAATACAGCGACAGCTTCATAAATGATAAAATTAAGAAAATATAAGTCCCCAACGCTTAGTCAGAAAACTGTGTCCCATCCTCATCTGCAACAGCAGCAACAACAGCAACAACAGCAGCAGCAACAATAAACAGGCGACATCGTCATCGAAGACGACAACGTTGTCGTTGTCGTTGTTGTCGTTGTCGGCGCCTTCAATTATGTCCATAATTGGTCAACAGGTAGCCGAAAATGGTTTTGGTAGCTGAACAGTATGCGGCCCCCTATCCCCAACCTGTCTCAGCTAGTGTTGCCTAATTGAGCAGCCAATAACTGGCAATCGACGGTCGACAGTCGACAATCGACAATCGACATTTACTGGCGAGTGTGTAAGAGCAAGCCAAAGATTAGACGTACAATCTTCAGGCGGCAGTCTTAGAACTTGTGCTACTTGTTACATCTATATCTATATATCTATATTTAAGAATTAGCTCAAATAGTTTAACAATCGTTTATCGTTAAGCGATCTATCGATGCTCTATCAACAGTTAATTTTCTGCTGTTGTGAGCTCGGAAATTTCAAGCAGCAATATATCGATAAAGCTATAAAATTGTTAAGTCTTAATATATCGATATATCATTATATCGAAATAGAATCGTTTAGTTTTTAATTCAATGTTAACATTATAATGCCCTCAGTAGTTTTGAAGATAATTTTAAAAGCAGCTAACAAGTCGAAAAAAACATGATAATTTACACGCGTACTATTAATCGATATATCGATAACACAACATTGTTAGTTTATCGTGCAAATGACACGCTACTCCACAGAATAGAGATCAATCCAATAGAACAATTGTTGTTGTAAATTGCAACTAGCTGTAATTTGAGGATGTTGCTGTTGTGGTTGTTGCTGTTGCTGTTGGCATTCACTCACGATCAATGTGAAGATATCGGGAGTGTAAGTTAATAGTTCAGTCGATGCAACTGTCGATAACCGTTAGCGATCGTCGTGTTATTGCCGCTTGCATGTGAACAAAACATGCCAAATCAAAGTGTGAGTGATCATTCAATTAAGCAGCACGCCAACCCGACAACAGACAACAGACAACGGACAATGGACAATGGACACAACGACAACAGCAAGCTGGCGACGACAACAACGACGACGACAGCAATCACACAACACTGAGCAAACAAGCCAACAGCAACAACAACAGCAACAAGAGTAACTGCAGTGCCATCATCAGTTAAATTATGTGATAATATGCCAACAATGAGTGTGCAACAGCAACAGCGACAGCAATCACAACAGCAGCAACAACAACAACAACAACAACAGCAGCTCCGCCTTTAGCAATCAACACGCAAAAGCCCAAAACAAACGTGTCACTGGCTGGGGCTTGTGGGCAGCAAGGGGTAACGGAGAGGGGCTGCATCGGGACACATGACTAGCGTGAAAGATGCAGCCCCAAGGCAACTGCACGTAGCACCAGCAGCAACAGCAGCAACAGCAACAGCAGCAACTGGCAACTGGCAACAACAGCACCAAAATTGCTGCTGCCTTTTTTGGTCGTGGCTGCCGGCGGCTCAATCAGTTTGTCACTTGGTCAATATATATAGAGTGATTAAGTGGCCCATGGATTGGATTGGAGTGCCACTTGCAGCAGCAGACTAAAAACGTGCGGCAATGCAACCACCAAGCCAGCAGCAGCAACAGTTGCAGTTACAGCAACAACAATTGAATTTTGCATTAGTTTGCTGAAGCTAGCAATCATATACGAAAAATCTAGACAATATTTGACGCATAATTGCATTAGAGTCAGCTTGCCAATCAATTCAATCAGCGTATAGAATCACAACAGCAACAGTAACAGCAGCAACAGCAACAACAGCAACTCGTAGCAGCAGCAGTTGCTGAGTAGCTGCATTGTCAGTCTCCTTGTCTCAACAAGCAGCAACTGGCAATAATAACAACAGCAACAGCAACAGCAAAAGAAACAACAACTACAGCAACAATTGCTGTTGCTGATTTGTTGCTTGTTGAGTGACGACAACAGCAACAACAACGACGACTGCGTGGCGTCCGTGTAATCGCACTTCATGTCTAATTAGACTTGTTTATGCCCATTTGAAAAGCTGAAATGCAGCAGCAACAGCAACAACAACAACAGCGACATGATTGTGCATGCACATATTATAGTTTGTATTTTTTTTTTTTTTATGGCTATCTTCACGGTTATATTCATTTAAATCGCAATTCAAACTCGGCGAACGGCAACGACAACTCGTCACATTTTAAATGACAATTTTGCGCCTTTTGCAATTTAAGCCACGCCTCTGTCAACAACAACAGCAACAACAACTACAATGACAACAACAAATTGAATAAAATTGAACGTAATAATGCAAATTGTTTTATCAATAAAATTCTAGACACATGCAAAACGCACAAAACCAACGAGTAATTTCACTTGATGATAATGATTATAATTGAGACTGTTGCTGTTGATGTTGCTGTTGTTGTTGCTGATGATGTGGTTGCTGTTGTCGTCGTTGTCGTTGTTGCTGCCTAAATGAATTTATGTGTCAATAAATTTAAAGCAAATTAGCAAACGACATTTTAAGTAGACGACCGAACGCGTTTTGTTCAAACGATTTATGAACTAAGCGCAACGATTGCATTCACCTCTCTCTCCGCTCGCCTCACCCCGCTCCCCGCTCTCCACTCTCCATTATCCGCTCTTAACGTCTCGAACGAGTTGTTTGATTGATGAGCACAGCTTGCCGCATGGCAATAAAGTGTTTTGCCTTTTAAAGTCGCCCCAAATCGGCCATGTCACAAGCAATAATATTCGTTTCAAGTCTAGTCAACTGCAACAGCGATTGCACGAGCCAACAGCCGAGACTTCACATCACCAAAATGGCGGCTTACCGACAATTAATCATTATTATTATTATTATTATTTTTTTTTCTCTTTTTTTTTTTTGGCAATAAAAAGCATTTAAAGCCTTTAAGCCATTGATCACAGCGTGTATTCAACGCGTAGTGTTCAATGATTTTACGCAGCATTCATATTAATGAATGTGTTAGTGTTTTTTTCTTTTTTTTTTTTTTTTTTTTTGATTTGACGAACAATGAATGCAGTGCATTCAGTAGCTTATTTATTTTGTGTTGTCAATTGATGGACGTTATTCTTTGATGCTTTACTCGTTGTTATCGTTGCCGTGCTATTTCTGATCCTACTCGTTGTTTTTTGCTGCTCTAATTGACATTATTACGCAAATTTTAATCACATTTCATTGGTTTTAAACTTTTTTATTGGGGTGCTTATAGTTTTGTTTTTTTATTGTAATACAACTCGTTATAACGCTACTCGTTCTAAAGCTAATCGTTTTCGTGCTACATTTTGATGGCTTATTCTTTATTGAAACTTTTTTTTTCTATAATACTCGTTGTTAAACTATTCTCGTTGCTTATTTACTCGCTCTTAGACTATTCGTTGTTATTCTATACTCTGTTGAACTATTCGTTGGTAATCTACGCGTTATAAAACTACTCGTTACTCTTTAAATTCCTACTAGCTGCAAAGCTACTCGTTATATTTATTTCAGTCAAAACAAGTTATTGATATGCTATTTTTGTTCATATACCTGTTGTTTCTGCACTCAGTTCTTCTGTTACTCGTTCTTCTGTTATTTATTTGTCATATGTATATTTTTTTAGACGCCGTACTTAAAAAAAAAAACACACTAGTCTATCCTTTTTAATGCTTCCCATTATTTCTCCTGTTTTTTACTTATTGTAACTCTTTGTTACTCTACAGTTTATCAAACTACTCTAGCATTAGAGTCTTTACTCGTTATTCAATCTACTCGCTCCATGTCACTATTCCTCTGCTCGTTGTCATACCAAATTATTTAGAAATCAACAAAGTATTATGCTAAATGTGCAGTAACATTGGTTGGTAACAAGACCAAAACATAGCCACAATTGCAAGCATCTGATTAGTCACACCTTTGAGCATGACACCACAGACGCCATTGGTGGTCTAAACGAGGGCGTGCGAATCAAGCGCAGATACAAGATACACTCGTTACAAAGATACAATATACACAAAATACATGGAACAATACAGTCCCAGACATACAGCCAAGTTGTTGTCTGTGTTTTGGTTTTTTTTTTTTGTTTTCTCCTGTTGTTGTTGTCGTCGCCATCAGCAGCAACAGCAACAGTAACAGCAACAGCAACAGCCACAGCGGCAACCACAGCCAGAGCAACAACAACGGCAACAACTAAGGCTTAGAGCAATCGCTGGAACAGGCAAAAGTCGCGGCTTGTTTTCAAAATTACATGAACAAAATGGCGAAGTCACAAGCCAGCTTGTGAGGTCCACACGCAACAAAACCGAACCGAAAACAAGTCAAGTTTCTAGAGACGAGAGTCGAGACTGAAACTGAGACTGAGACTGAGACTAAGACTGTTGCTCCTGGTCAGGCCTAGAGAAACAGCCTAGACGCTTGATTCTGTCCTACCCTGAACGGACTTTTTCTGCTTCTTCTTCTTAGTCGCTCTGTTGTGTGCATAGTTTGGTTCGTTGTCGTTTAATCGAAGTCGATTCGACGAGTTATGGTAATTAAAAAGGTGTTCCTTTTGCAACATTCGCTAGTTTGCTTGGGAGGTCTCTTTTCGCTTTTCGCGTTGCTGCAGACAAATTCATATTTTATGACAAAACTCTGCTCTCTCTCTCTCTCTCTCTCTGTCTTTCTCTATCTTTCACTCTTTTTAGCTCTGTTTCTTTAGGTCTGGCTTTGTTTGGACTTGAGAGTGGAGTCTTGAGCTGTTTGTCCGTCGACTTGTGCATTTTATTTTGGTGGGTGGTCGATGTCAGGAATGTCGCCACGTTTTTGGACTACAGACTTTTGCCAGCCATTTGCAATATATGTTGTGTCTGTGTGTGTGTGTGTGTGTGTGTTTGGGGGGCTGTCAAGTTTTGTCAAGTTACTGCCGCCAGACGTGAATACTTTGTGCCGTACTTATTGTTTTTTTTTTTTTTTTTTTTTTTTTTTTTGTTACCCCTTGCCAATCTAACTAATCCTGTTCTCTTGCACTATCTTTGTATATCTATATAGACAATACTGAACTCAATGCATAAATATCAGCCGCGCTTTCATTTGGTGCGAGCCAACGATATTCTGAAGCTACCATATTCCACGTTTCGCACGTACGTGTTCAAGGAGACGGAGTTTATAGCCGTGACTGCATATCAAAATGAGAAGGTGAGCTCACAACAACAGACCAATCAATCCCATAATACACGTAATCATAAATTATATATTTATTAACTTTTAATATTATTTTTTGTAGATAACACAATTGAAAATTGACAACAATCCCTTTGCGAAGGGCTTTCGTGATACTGGTGCTGGCAAACGGGAAAAGAAGTGAGTATCACTAGAGTTAAGCAAATGTCATGAAACTGAATCAAGTGTTGTTTGAAATTAATAAGGATTACCTTAAAGTGGCTTACAGGGATTTAGCTAGAAGAAAAATTAGGTGCGACTATAATAATAATTAAGTGGACTAAGGAACAAACCCTAGACAAATATTCCAATGTAACAATGAATAAGAAAAAAAAAAGTAAAATCCTCAGTAGAAAGAACTTCTCAAAGAATTCTTACGGCAGAGAATCGTCAGAAAGAAGAAGAAAGAAGAAGAATCAAAGAATTCTTACGGCAGAGAATCGTCAGAAAGAAGAATCTATAGTAGAAATTAACCTTAGAAAGAATTTGTGTGTAGGTGAATGCTCAGAAAGAAGTATACTTAAAGCGTACTTGTTTAAACCATAAAATATAATCTTATAATTTGTGTAAAAAATTGGTTAGGTTAAGCAACTCTAATGCCAAAAGAAGCTGTAACAGCAGACATATTCAAAGTAACTGCTTTTAGGAAATTAACTTGTATTCGGCAACTATTTCCTCCACAGTTCTCGATATCAATTAATTTACATCCCAGACAATACAAACCTAAGCTTATAGTTTAGGCTTTAACAGCCAACTGGCGAATTATAGAACAACTAAATTGTAGCAGGCTCTGAGACGTGTCTGTTTAACTTGCAAGCAACTTATATAGCCATTGTAGTGTTAAATACAAGTAGCTCTTCTCATGCGAGTATATACGTATATGTTTGTGATTGGTTGCCAAGGCAGCTGATAAGTTGGAGGATGTATTAGACAGTCAATAGATTGTTGTCAGGACAGTTGCCAAATCCAATTGAATAGAATCGAATGGACTAGCGAGCCACCAACCCCCTCCGACCCCCTCCAACCCCACTTAGTGCCACTTTGTAAGCAAACTAATCAGCACTTTGAACTGCACTTCACAATCAGACATTCGAGTGAATGGCAGTAGAGATGAGAGAAAGAGCGAGAGAGAGAGAGAGAGAGAGAGAGAGATCTCATTTGTCTAGCTGGATTTCAATCTAAAGCAGAGCTCAATTTTGTCTCTGTATCTCTATGTATCTTTGTGTATCTGTAGCTTGATTAGCACAGACATTAATTTTTGTCAAATCTGTGCGGAACTAATTAGCCTGCTGCTTGTCAAATTGCAAGTCATACAAAGCGACAGAGGCGCTGTCTATAGAGGGGGGCGGAAGGGGTGGTTCAAAGAAGGGAGGTAGTGGCGTCCAGTGACCACAAAGACAGCAAATGTTGATGTTGTGGATGTTGTGGATGCTGATGACGATGATGATGATGACTGGCACCTTGGTCTGGCTGCGTCCGTTGCCTGTTCCCACCCACTGTGCGCTTGTAATCCATATTGATGGATTGATTTCAATTTCCTGTTGACCAAACTAGCCTGCAGGGGCGAATGCTTTTGACTTTTTGTGCAATTGTTTTTGAAGGATAACCAAAAAGTCAACAAACAAGCGATGCCTAGCGGGTAGTTGGACAGAGGGGCGGCACGCGGGGGGAAGGCTGACTTGGAGTGGTTCCGTTTTCCGGCCACAGCAAGCTCTCACTCACTCTCTCTCTCTCTCTCTCTCACTCACTCTCTGTGTCGCTCTTTGGACGCTGACTTAGCATAATGATGAATGACATTTAATAGTTGCTTCTGTTAAACGTTACAAATCAATTTTCACTCTGACACTGACAGCAGCAGTTGGAGACGGGGCAGAAGAAGCAGAAGCAGAAGCAGAAGCAAAAGCAGAAGGAGAATGAGTATGAGGGGTAACAAACTTGGAACAACTTTATCATCAGTCTTTTTGCATTGACACAAACAATTTACTTAGGCTTCCCAATTGTGTTGTTGTAAAACTGATTACTGCAACTTGATTGGCATTAGCTGCCACACCCACAAGTTTGCCTACCCCACCCCCAGCCAGCCTGCCTGCCTGTCTATCTGTCAGCCACAAAATGTGCTTTTTAGCCAAGTCAAAAACTGACTGGTCATTGCTGTGACAGCCATGTGTCAAGGCTTTTGCTGGCTTACCAACACAAAAGAAACGTTAAAGGGGTAAGGGGTAAGGTGTAAGGGGTTGGGGTAGCATAGGGTTGCTGTCTCCAAAGTTC
This sequence comes from Drosophila innubila, assembly GCF_004354385.1. Lineage (NCBI taxonomy): Eukaryota > Metazoa > Arthropoda > Insecta > Diptera > Drosophilidae > Drosophila > Drosophila innubila. Next base: position 11,375,259 of record NC_047626.1, read on the forward strand.
TGCACAATTAGGTATTAACTGGCGACGCTCGAAAGTATGCTATGCTTTTTTACGAGTCTCAACCGCTAAAGCGCTTAGCCAAACTTCACAGCAAAAGTACTTTCAATTAGCCAGACTGCTTTTGGCCCAAAAATCCTGGGCAATTAGTGGGACTTAGTCCAAACTCATTTCAACTTTTCCGCTTGCTTCTTAGACTGCTTCTATTACTCTATTATAATTTTGTGACGAAATATTGGAGAATGTGCGTGAAATATTCCATAAAATATATATATAACTACCATAGGAAAAATCGTTGAAAAATTCAATTTTTGTTATTAAAATTATTGTTGTTTTCCTGAATTATTGCAACCAATCTTATAAAATATGTATTCCGTATTAATTTAAGCATGCTAAACAATTTAGATTGCAACGCTGTAAGTGTATCAAAAGTTTGGCTTGTCGAAAGTAAAATTTCTTTCTTGCTTTTATTGTTGTTGTTCACAGAAGCAAGAGCAACAAATTTAAGCAGCTCAATGTGCGGCTGGGCAACATTTGGTTTTTTGTTGCGGTTAACCCTTCTTTTCTCCCTCTCTCGCTCTAACTCTTTCTCTCATCGCAGTCTGTGCTTCATTAGCAGTAGCAACAACAACAACAACAACAACAACCACAATAACAATGCCATGACGACATTTGAGCCCCAAATCATTTGCTTTGGGTGTCGTCACAGCAAACGCGCTAATTGGTGGCAACTATTTATGCTATTGCCTCCCCCCCACCCCCTCTCTCTCTCTCGCTCTCTCTCCCTCTCTGCCTTTCTGCGTCTCTACTTACTTTGCAACTTCCGCCGGAATGATATTCATCACTCTCCCTCTCTCTCTCTCTCGCGTTTGTATACAAAACGCCCCTTGTGCTTAAGCCCCCCTCTCTTTCGTACCCCTTTTGTTGTCCATTCATTGCAGTGCCCGCGGGTCTCAGCGGAAATCTAAAGTGAAAACGTTTTAACAGCAGCTCGAAAAAAAAAAAACGTTGCGCAATTGAAATGCCTTTTCACTCAGCTTCAGCTTCCTCACAACCCCTCTCTTCTCAACCCGCACCCCGCACCCTTTACGCCTTGGTTCTTTTCTCTCTCTCTTCTAATAATTTGCCCAGCTAGCCAGCAAAATAGCTTCAGGCGTCAGTTGACAATTGCCGCACTTTTATTTCCTCTTGCAATTTTATTTTTGGTATGCTGTTAATTTTGCTCAATGTGTGTCTGTGTGTGTTTGTGTGTCTGTGTGTGTTTTGACTGGTTTAAGCCGCACATTTAAACGTAATTCAAAAATTACAGAGCACCGCATGCAGACAAAAAAGGGCGCAATTTCTCAACTTTTAGCACGGCCTCAAACGCCCTTTTTCGTATGCTATAGAAAAATTGTTATAGACCAGCCACGCCCTCCGCCCTCTCCATCTACTCTCCATTTTGGCTGGCAGGAGGCGTGCAATACAAAAACCAAGATAGACGTCTTAGTTGCCTTTTGTGCGAGTGTTGAAATTTATGGTGGAGTTGCATGTGAGACACAGGAGCGGTTCAGTGACAAAGAGGGGATTTAAACACAGCTTTAAATTGGTAAAAGCTTATATAAAATAGCCGCATTTAGCTCAGTTATTGACTTGTGTCTGAATTTGCTGTTTGTTTAGATAACTAAAATATGAAACTATAAAAAAACAGTTAAAAAATTAATTTTAAAGCTAAAAAAGTTTGAGGTGTGGCGAAAAATATTAATATTTTCTTGGAAAGATTGATTAGATGGACAAATCTTCACAGATAAAGAATGCGAAGAATTTAGATAACTAAAATATGAAACTACAAAAAAAACAATTTTAAAATTAATTTTAATGCTAAAAAAGTTTGAGGTGTGGCAAAGAATATTAATATTTTCTTGGAAAGATTGATTAGATGGACAAATCTTCACAGATAAAGAATGCTAAGAATTTAGATAACTAAAATATGAAACTACAAAAAAAACAATTTTAATATTAATTTTAATGCTAAAAAAGTTTGATGTGTGGCAAAAAATATTAATGTTTTCTTGGAAAGATTGATTAGATGAACAAATCTTCACAGGTGAAGAATGCAAAATAACTTTGTAAACTGAAAATATTTGCTCAAATGTGCTATATACACAGAACTAACTTAATTTATTTATTGCGCCCCATTTTAGGCGCCGCATTTGCTTTTTTTCCGTCCGTTTCGGCCAATTCGTTAGTTGTAGCCTCAATTGTTGTTAAGTGGGTGGGTTAGCAACGTTGGCTGGATTAACACAAATTGATTTGCTATTAAATTAGGAATACACACACACACACACACACACACACACATTCAGACACACACACTCGCATACAGGTGCCGGAAAATACGTGGAAAAACAGTTAAGTGTAAAAGAAGACGCCTGTGGCGCAAATTGTGCGAGCTACACATTGTCTATGGGTGGTTCCGGGTCTGTGGTTGCTGTGATAATGATACACACATGTCTGTCAGGAGGTTGTGTGTGCGAGTGTGTGTGTGTGTGTGCTAGTAAATTGCCCAATTTGGCGAGTACGGACTGACGCTGCCAGCGTTGCTTTGATGTGTGAACAACAAAAAAAGCAAATGTACGGCCGTATAAAACAGCCGTACACTTGATGTAGTTTGCTAAAGAGAAGCGGGTAACGGGGGTAGAGGGGGGGTGGCAGGTCGTCTATTACGGACAGTGCAGACACTAAATTACACTAACGTGTTTTGAATTATTTTTCAATTTCATTGTCGGCCCAGACACAAACTGTCGGCTGTTTCCGCCTGCCATTGTTACATTTCAATTAAGGTTCCGGCTCTGTAATCCTCTCTCCCTCTCTCTCTCTCCATCTACTGCCCTTACCGTTCATCCCCCCGCCCTCCTGAACATGCAACACATTCAATGCGCCGCCAGCGTCGTTTTATCATTTAACAGATATTCGCAGCCAGCAAAAATATTATGCAAGTCCCCGCTAGATCCAAAAAGCCCCACAAAAAACAACACAAAACAACAACGCACTGGAAAATGCTTTAGCTACCAAAAATTGTCAATTGCGGTAGTTTTTTCCATCTCAAATCCCACAACTAACATAGCTGATTTTTTCCATGATGTTTTCAAGCAATTAACGCAATGGTTTTACAAATAGCTAAAAAAAATAAGCTGCAGCATAACAAAGGCTTAATAAATATTGGGCTGTATTAGTAAGGTAGAATAAACCTTGATAGAGTCAAGAGTTTAATACCATTTAGTCCCTCAACACGAGTGATATTGAGTTTATTTCGTATCTTTTTACAACACTGAAATCAAGTATATATAGTAAGCTATCAAATTAGACAATTGGATGTTCTAATTGGTTTTTTGTCTCTCGCCCAACTGTTGTTACAGGCAGGCGCTGATGTCGAATCGAGGGTCCGACTCGGACAAACTGAATCCGACGCACGTGAGCAGCTCGCGGGCGCCGTTGCATTTGGGCCACGCCGGACGGCCGCCACATTTGCATCCGGCCCATGCGGCGGCGCTGCTGGATAATCAGCAGGACGATGACGATAAGCTATTGGATGTGGTGGGGCCACCGCAGAGTCCGCTGTTGCCTTTGAGCCACTCGCTGCAACAGATGCACGCGCACCAGCATTCGGGTAAGTTATCAAAGTTCCTCCTCCAGCTTTTACTGGCTTAAGGAAGATTCATTGCAGAAGCATTAAGTCTAACTAATGAAATTTCTTGTATTTTTTGCTCTTCTCGTTACATGCTACTCGTCGATTGTTACTTGCAACTCGTTACTCTCTCGTCTTTATTCGTCACTCGCTACTCGTCACTTGCTACTCTTTAATCGTCACTTGCTACTCTTCAATCGCTACTCGTAACTCGACACTCGCTACTCGTCACTTGCTACTCGTCACTTGCTACTCGTCACTTGCTACTCGTCACTCGCTACTTGTCACTGGCTACTCGTCACTCTCTACTTGTCACTTGCTACTCTTCAATCGTCACTTGCTGCTCTTCACTCGCTACTTTTCAATCGTCACTTGCTGCTCTTCACTCGCTACTCGTCACTCGCTACTTGTCACTTGCTACTCGTCACTCGCTACTTGTCACTCGCTACTTGTCACTCGCTACTTAATTTTCTCTACTTGTTTGCAACTCGTCACTCGCCACTCGTCACTCGCTACTTGCCACTCATTTCTCGCTGAATTAGCAGCACTGGCTGCCTGGTTTAATCATTTGGCTGGCGCTGGCGCCGGTGAGCATGCGGCCGCAGCGAATGCCGAGGATGCACTGCGTCGTCGCCTGCAAGCGGACGATATGGAGCGCGATGGCAGCGATTCAAGTTGCTCGGAGAGCGTCGGCGGCAGCACCGGCGGTGCCTTTCGTCCCACCTCAACGGGCAGCCCCAAGGAGGGCGTCGGTGGCGGCGGTGCAGCGGCTGCGGCAGCGGCGGCTGGTCTAAGTGCCGCCGGCAGTTATCCATCACCGAATATATCAGTGGGACCACCGATCCACCCGTCGCCGCATCTGTTGCCTTACCTCTATCCACACGGACTCTATCCGCCGCCGCATCTGGGACTGTTGCATAATCCGGCAGCAGCAGCTGCCATGAATCCCGCCGGCCTCAATCCCGGCCTGCTGTTCAACGCCCAGCTGGCATTGGCCGCCCAGCATCCGGCGTTGTTTGGCCACGCCTACGCAGCGGCTGGACACACGCCCGTCTCACCGCTGCAGGGACTGAAGAGTCATCGCTTCTCGCCGTACAGTTTGCCGGGCAGCCTGGGCTCCGCTTTTGATGCAGTGACGCCTGGCTCGAATGCGAATCGCAGCAGCGGCGCCGCCGATGCCGCTGCACCGCCAAATCTATTGGCTGCCAGCGGCGGAGCTGGTGGCGGAGGTGGGGGAGGTGGCATGGCACTTGACAATGGACCGCGTAGTCTCAGCTCGAGTCCGAGACCGCGTGCCTCGTCGCACTCGCCGCCAACGCGTCCCATATCCATGTCGCCGACAACGCCGCCGTCGCTGCTGAAGCGACAGCCGCAGCATTCGCCATCGGAGCTGAAGAGCATGGAGAAGATGGTCAATGGCTTGGAGGTGCAACACAATGGCAGCGCTGCAGCAGCGGCAGCGGCGGCAGCAGCAGCAGCGGCAGCGGCGGCGGCAGCGGCAGCATCGTTGCTCTCTGAGGAATCATCGCAATTGCATCACACACAGGCACATCACACACATCCGCATGGACATCCGCACTCGCATCCACATCCGCATTCGCACTCGCATTCACATTCGCATTCGCATCAAGCAGCAACGGCAACGGATCAGTGACAATTACTGGACGGTCGCTCCGATTGCGATGAGGGCGGCCTGGATATGGATGAGATGGACGACGATGATGATCACGATCGCAGCTCTGTCATCGATCTCGATCTGGATGTCGATGTCTGACCGCAAACGGTGCAGCTGCAGCAGCTTTAGCGTGCAACCAGCTACTGCTACTGGGGCAACGTCAATCAAACATGGGCCCGTTACCGCAACCGCAACCTCACTGTTCCGGCCCTGGCCAGCGTTGCCAGTTGATGGCGTTAACCAACACTGTACGACTCTAAAATCAATTTGTAAATACGCGCCACGATCTATATAGGCATTGTAGCATATAGCATGTAGTCCACACACACACACACACACACACACAGTTCCCTTAACACACCCACACACACACACACACACAGTTGTAATACCCTGTAGAGCCTAGAGACATTGCGGGTCGCTTTGCGTATAGTTGTAATCACAATACTATATATATAATTTTTTTTTTCTAATATTTTTTTTTTTTTTTGAGGACTCAATATATAAGTAAAGCCTAGCCTGTAAATTGTTTGTGATGCGCAGGACCCGCCAGCTTTTAAAACCTAGTTTAAAGTGAGTGAAAGAGACAGACAGACATAGAGACAGAGAGAGAGAGCTAGAGATAGTGAAAGTATGTGAGAGAGAATGATATTTTTTGTTTCCTTAAAAACGTTGCCCAGTGCTATTGCAATTAGTTGAAACCTATTTGCATTATCCTTTTTGAAAAAACTCTTTTTAGCACTTAAGCCCAAGCATAAAACTTTATATGTATGTCACACCCAACACACACACACACCCCTTTATATATATATATATATAAAATTTCTGATGTATAAACAGAGACAGAAACAGAGAGAGAGAGAGAGAAGTTTAATTGCGCCCAGGGGCTGACAAATTTATATACACAGATAACATACATACGTATCTACATATATATATATGTTTAGATATATATATTGATATTGCAACATCTAAGATGGCGCCTATATAAACCTACACACCCACACACACACACATCCCTAGACACACATACATAAATCTATATATATATATATATACACACACATATATGTAAATCTAAAAAAATATAAAAAATATATATACAAATATATATACAATTGTAACCTTTAACAACAACAAAATAAGCAAACATAAACAACAACAAAAAAGAACACAAAAAAAAAGAACGAAAATTTTTTTTCTTAGTCATAGGATGAAATTTTTTTTTTAGTAATCGTAAATTGAATGAATTAAGAAAACCGAAAAATACACAAAAAAAAAACAACAAAAATTATAAATACTATAAATGGAAAAAAATAAAAAAATTATATAAACAAAATAACTATAATTAAACTAATTTATGTAGTTCTTAAGTACCGTGTACCGTTTACCGTTAAACAACAACAACAAAAACAACAGAACAGCAATTGCATAATTTATAAACATACACTTCTTTTTTTTTTAAATCAAAACAACAACATCATGCCCATTATCCACAGCCCACTGTACCTAGGCCCCTAAACCACCCCTCGCCCGCTCCTGTACCCTTGGCACATTGGCTAGCTGTGTAGGAGGGTGGTAATTGAAGGACGGAGGGGAAGCAGAGGAATTTGATAGACATTCAAGCAAGGCCAAGTTGTGCGTTGAACTTCCCCCTGTTTCCCCCCTACGTTTTTCTGCCTTGAATTTGCTGTATGCACGTAATACTCGTATTCCCCCCTCCATTTACACACACACACACACACAACAACTATCAAGAAGATATCACAAAACTAGCCAAGCAGCTCTTATATATTTTATTTTATTTAAATTTTTTTTTTTTTTTGTATTTTTTTGTTAATTTTTAAGTTCTAAAACCAAAGAACAAGACACTTTTTTTTATACATGAATATATATAGAGACTCGGAATAGATACTTAGTATTATTGTGTGTGTTTTAATTTAAACATATATAGAACCTATATATGCATCTATATAGTATATTACATATAACTATATATATATCAATTTTTTTTTTATCTAAGTGAAAAATATTGAAAGGCATTCAACGCATGTTCCTCGCATAAGTTTAGAGTGACAAAAGAGCAACTGCTTTTAGTTTGACAACCCCCTTCCACCTGTGCACCTTCCCTCCCTTTCCGACACACTCACACACACACACACGTACACTCCCATACACACAAACACACTCGCATACACAGAAAGCAGCATAAAAGAAATAAAAATAAAATGAAAACTGAATAATTAAATGAGCAAAATTGTAGCGCAGTTTGTTTTCCTTATAACCGATGTATACTTATATACCTATATATATATATATATATATCTATTTGTACACTTATTTTTTTTTTAGCTGTTTTTTGAATGAATTATACGCAAAAGCAATATTAATTATAGTTAATTAAATTTAAACGAAATGCAAACAAAAAACACAACAGCTACACGCAAAACGTATAAATATCATATATCTATATATGTATATATATAGTATATATATGTACAAATATATATTATATATTATACATATATATAAATGAATAATATAAATTTAACGATGAAAAGCAACAACACCTCATGTCACTGCAATTATATTAAAATTAATTAAACAACAACAAAACAAAGCAAATTAAATAAAAATTATTACTAAAAAATAATAAAACAAAATCGACAAAAAAAAAACAAAGAATGAAATAACAACAAGAACAACAAGAACATACATGCAACAAGATATTCGTGTTTTATTATTGTATTATTTGTTTATTTATTTATATATTTTTTTTCATTTGTTTATTTGGATTCCGCTCGCATTGCAGTTGACCGTCAAATGGAACGCAGATTGTCAAATAAAACTGACAAAGGACATTCATTTTACAATGAAATCTATGTATTTACATACAAATATTTATATATATATATATATATATATTTATATATATAAATATCAACAAAGACAAGAGCCAGAGCAGCCAGCAGCAAATAAAGCAGAATACAAAATATTTACACAAATGAGCAGCAAAATTGCTGTGTGAATCCACAGGAGGCGACTTTTGTATCAATGCAATAAAAAAATGCGTAAATAAAGCCGTGCAAATAAGCCGTGTCATAATTAAGTTCCCTTTTACTCAACGGTCATTCACATACAGTTTGTGTGGCAGCCACAGCAACAAATACAACTGCAAATACAAAAACTGATAAAGTTACCACTAGGATAAAATATGAGGCTTCAACACTGATTGCTATAGATTTAAAAAAAGCAGCTAAAGATAAAAGATACATATCTATAGATACATTGAGCGCCATAGATATACCCGGAAATATGCAGATATGCAGATAATAATGGATATACAACTACAGCTACATTGATTGCTATAGATATAAATATGAACTAAAAGATATTGTTACATCTTTAGGTACAGGTACAGGGAGAGATATATACATATATTGATAACTTCATAGTAACAGTTACGCTTAGATCAAAATTCAAAGCTTCAAGATACGTGTCCTGCTCTGGATAAAGATACACAAGGATATACGTGTTTAGAAACAAATGTAGTTTTAAAATCAGAAAATAGGCATAGATACAGCTACATATTGAGCAATAAATTCTCACAAATACGCCTACTGCTTTAGATGAAAATTCCGATAAAATACATCTGCATAAAGATACTATATTGGTATTATTGAGTACAGAAATTACAACTTGATGGTCTCTTTTGCCCGCTTAGCAACTAGTATACATTATTAAAAAACTCTTAGCAAACTATAAAACAGGATTGTATCTTTTGAATTGCAACACTGAGGAATCAATGTGAACGTTACTTGCAATATAAGTTGTTTCAGACATTATTTCAATGCATTTCGTAAGTATATTGAGAACTACCAGTAAGTATCTAAATACGTTAAGCTCTTCATGAAAGTGAGTTATTAAAATATTTAGAGTTTTTCATACGAGTAAGCAGATACTTACATGTAAATTTAATGATGATCTAAGGATAAAGGATAAGTCCACTCCAGACGCAAGTAGAAGGTGTAACATTTAATTCAATGAAAGTTTGGTAGTTAGTAATCAGCAGAAAAGGATGAGTCTGACCCTTGTAAAGGGTTCTGCAACAATTTGGATTAAACGTTTTGCGATTATCGTTTTAACCATGGGCTAACCCTCGACTAAGCCAAGCGTTAACCTCACTCGTATCTGGGTATCAGTTACTAATTGAATGTGGCACGAAACTTATTGCTTATTGCTTAGCCGATTAGGCCATGGACGAGACGAAAGGAAGAGAGGGCTGAGATAGATGGCTAGACGATTACAACGATTACCAATGATAGAGCTAATTTTGGGAATTGGTAATTGAAAGTCTTGAACCCGAACCGCCGTTTTGTTGCCCGCATGCTCTCTTAGCACTTTTTTTTTTTTTTTTTGGTTCACAGTTAGATCGAAAGCTGTTCAAATAGCTGGTTACAGTTGAGTGGAGACGCCTTCGGTTGTAAATTGTAACGCTTCAATGGGAAGGCGCAAAGAGTTGAAGTGCAGCAATAAATGGGACCGAACCAAAAACCCAAAACCGTAACCCTTTTTATTATATGTAGTAGTAAACGAATACATTATATTGTATATATTTCATGCGCTTTTCGGTCTGTCAATAAGTTTAAGTGTTTTGGCCCAAAAGTCAAATAGAAGTTGAATGCGTAGCATAAATTAAGTATTATTAATTGCCGCCGCCGATGCCGTCACCAATGTCACCAGTGTCACCACCAACGCGACAGTCGCACAACAGTTACTCGATGCCCGATGCCCGATGAAGGGTTATGGCGATGTTGACAACACTTGGCTAACCTCTGCTCCCCTCGTTTATTTTGGCCTAGCAATTTGTAGCTTGAGTTATGGGATTGTTTACTACGCAGCAGGAAGTGGAACAATAGTTTCACGAAAGTAGCGAGTAAAACATAACGAGTTGAGAGTACAATAAATAGACATGCTTATATTTAACAGCTGTGAGAAACAAATTGTGGTCATGTGTTATCGTTATTTGTACTTATATTGATTACAATAAGTATAACGAGTTGTCTACTATTACTATTATAACGATTACTTTAAGTATAACGAGTTGTCTACTATTACTATTATAACGATTACAAAAAGTATTACGAGTTGTCTACTGAATTAGTATCTGCAATATATAGCTGAGGTCAAGTAGATTTTTTGAATTTACAACGACCAAATTGAACGAGTTTTTAACTCGTTACGAAACTGGCGAGCATAAGATATAAGGAAAGAGCTTAGCCCAATGGCTTATGTGTAGTAACTGAGCATCAAAGTTAGGTAAAATTAACTCGTTGAAATTAACAAGTAACGAGCTGTCTGCTCGCCATAAAAATGATAAAGAAATGAATTTGTAAAGCTTGAAACAAATGTACATATTTTTTACTTGTATAACGAGTAAGCCTAACGAGTTGTCTATTTTCGTTACTCGTTACTTGTTGTCATACTGACGCTGATTTTGAACAAACTCTTTTCATGCGCGTCACTAAACTTAGTTCTACTAAAATGGAGCAAATAACATAGCTACTATGTCAAAATGTCAACGAGTTTAATAACTACTCGTCACTTTTGACTGGCAGTTGAACGAATAGTTATGCAGTTCCAATGTGTATGAATTGATGTGCGTAAAAGTCAGCGATTACAAAATAGAATAGAACAACAACGGTAACAACGTCAACAAATCGCCCATTATAATCGCAGCTAGTCATCAATTGAAATTTTCTGCATGTCATGACATGGCTGTGACAAGTTGCTGCCTGTCAATGTGCATTATCATAACTTGCGTTTTATTGCCAAAACATTTATGAGACAGCGCGACAGGACCACAAAGTGCGTGCTGAAAGTTCTTCCAAAGGATGGAATGGAAAGAAGGTTACTCGGATCGGATCGGGTCGAGTCGGGTAGAGTCGGGTGGGTTTCGGTTGGGGGTTATATCGAGGTGGATGTGTCCTCCATTTGAGGGCGGTGCCAGAGTTGCGGTGTCATTATTCGAGTTGGAAGTCGGAACTATAATGATCATAATAATAGTTTTACGGGTTAGAGAAGTCACAGTCACAGCGACAGCGACAACGACTAACAATTTAACACAGCAACGACAACAACAACAACAACTTCATCGACAACAAAAACACTATAGCAAATCGAGTAAAATTGTTTTCATACTTTCGATTTTTAACCCTTTCACAATGGTGCGTAGCGCATTGCGTGCGTGCAGAGGGTGTTTATGTAGGGGGGAGTGGGGGGGTTAGCAGTACCGTTAGCGGTAGGGGTAGGGTGTAGGGTTAAGTGCTGGTTGCTCAAGTTTGTTATGCATATTTTATTATCATCGCATTCTGTGGATACGCACAGGAAGTTGACTCTTTGCGTGCAGCGCGAGTTTCGTATTGAACCCCAACCCTCCACCCTCAACCTCCCTGAAGGTAGCACCCACTGAAAAGGGTTGCACGACCAACAGACATTTTTGCTATGTTTTGTTGCTAGTGCAACAACGTCTTTGTTGTTGTTGCTGACATTTAACTTAAGCGGCCGCACGTCAGCAATTAAAATGCTCAACTTGTCAACGACGAGGTTGCCCTTAACACCCACCCACCTCTACGCCCTTCCCCCTCCTTTCCCCCTCCCCTTCTCCATCGGATTTTGTAATTTGATTTGTGAACAACAAAGAATCAAATTGCTGACAGCAAACTCGCAAATGATCTTTGTATTTGCATATAAGAGTTATTTCCATTTCATGAAATTTTTCCGCAAAATACCTGGAAGTTGGTTTTCACAGAAATTACTCAGCCCTTTGTCCTGAATTAACCTTTCAAAAAAATATATGTATGCATATAAAATTAAAATTAAGAATTATTTTCCGCGGGATATGGAAATTTATTTGCCAAAGGGAAGAATACAGTTCCGAGAAAGCTATACCATATCATATTGAAAGTACTCGACTGTGATATACTTGGTATTTTCAAAAAATAATCCTTTACTTAATTTTAAAATTTTCAAATAATTTTATATAGAACAATTTGAAAAATATATTGTGAGATTATCTATTTAATTTGTTATAATTATAAAAAAAATTTAATTACTTTGGAAAAATATCTTGACCAGCTGTATACTTAAAAGTTCGGAGAAGTTCTTATCAGTCTGTTACTTACATTTTTGCATAGTTATCATACCATTCTGTAGGAAAAGAAAATCATATGCACTACTGTTCTAAAAATAGTTTTAATCTGATACAGAAATGCTAGTTAAACCTTACCAAAAATTTTTGTAAATATTTCTTAATTGGCTTAAGTCCATTACTCGGAATGGTTTTATGCCAAAATTGTTCAAGTTTAGTTTTCTATGTAACATTCAAAGTGCCTTGTCAAATTTTGACAATTGTATTATTTATTCTGATGAAATTTAATAAGCATTATTCTTAGTAATAGTCAAAGATGATTCGTTGATAATTCAAAAATAGTTTCAAACATTTTGTGAGCGGCTTTAAAACAAATCTTTGAATTCTTTACCCAGGCCTTGAAAATATTGAAAGGTGCTTAACAAGTGTTTCAGAATCATAAATTCTTAAACATTTCAACTATGATGCTAAAATTTGATGTGCTGCTTTCATAATATTATTGTAATAAATTCATAGCTGCTTCAAAAAGACTGAACCCTCTGAGCAATTCGACTTTAAACCAGTTTGCAAAAGACTGCATTGTTGGCATATACTTATTCCAAGGATATGGAAATACATCTGTTGTAGATAATGTCAAAAAAAAAGAGGATACATTTTATGTGGCAGGAATCGACTTAATGCATTGCCAAAACTTATGGTAATCAGTGTGAAGAGCTTTTAAGCGAGAACAGGTGCACTGATATCTCTGATGCTTTTTGATCTGAGCTCCTGTTTTTATATGACAACAACAACAACAACAACAGTAACAGTAACCACAAGGACAACAGCTTCATGTGGCGCCATAAAAAGCACACTAAAAAAAGGTAAGAGCATCTAAGTTGAGTGTGCTCGACTGTGAGATACCCTGTATACAGATCCTAGATAGATAGATAGAAAAACTTTTGGTTCTCGTCGTTTATTTTAAATTTAAAATTTTAGATAAAAGCAGGGAATAACACCGGAACCGTTAACCGAAACTAACCGTTGCATTTTTAGTACCGGAGCTGAAACCGTAACCGAATGAAAATTCTCTGTCAAAAAAGGGTACGGTTGTGGTTATGGAGCTGACCAACTTTCAGCTGTCATAACTTGATCAAAACTTAACCGATTTTCAAGTGGAATGTCATTTTGAACATGATTTGGACTCTAAATTCATTCTGCATTCAAATTTTGTTCATTTGGAAAATTTAGTTATTTTCGACCAAAATGCGATTTTGATGCTAAGGGTCCCCCCTTTGAATTTTTGAAAATTCAAAATTTTAAATCTTAAGGTTTCACTTTTAATCAACTCCTAATATCGTAATTAGCATAAAACAACACTTTAAAACTGATTTTGAGACATTTCATTTTCTTGTAAAAAATCATGTGAAATTGATCAAAAATTTTTACTTGTAACATCCACTTTACTTTGATCCTAAGTTTGACCAGCTTCAAACTGTCATTACTTTGTCAAAACTGAACCGATTTTCAAAAGGAATGTCATTTTGATCATGGTTTGGTCTCCAAATTCATTCCGCATTCAAATTAAATTAATTTTGTCAAAAAAATTATTTTCCTCCAAATCTTGGGTTCGATCCTAAGGGTCCCCCCTTTGAAATTTTAAAAATTCAAAATTTTAAATCTCAAGTTTTCGCTTTTATTCAACTCCTAATATCGTTATTAGTATATAACAATACTTTAAACTTGATTTTGAGACCTTTCATTTTTTTGTAAAAAATCATGTGAAATTCAACAAAAATTTTGACTTGTAAAATGGCTAAATCCGCAGTCAATGAACTTCAAACTGTCATAACTTGATAAAATCTAAACCGATTTTCAAGCGGAATGTCATTTTGGTCTTGATTTGGCCTCTTAATTCATGTTGCATTTAAAATTAATTAAATTCTAAAAAAAAATACTTTTCTCTAGATTCTACTAGATATTGATTTCGATGCTAAGGGTCCCCCCTTTGAAATTTTGAAAATTCAAAATTTTAAATATCAAGTTTTCACTTTTAATCAACTCCTTATATCGTAATTAGTATAATACAACACTTTAAACTTGATTCTGAGACTTTTCATTTTTTTGTAAAAAATCATGTGAAATTGAACAAAAATTTTGACTTGTAAAGTGGCCAAATCCGCAGTCTGACCAACTTCACGCTGTCATAACTTAATAAAAACTGAACCGATTTTCAAGCGGAATGTCATTTTTATCATTATTTGGCATTTTAATTCATTCTGCATTTAAATTTTATTAAATTCTAAAAAAAAATACTTTTCTTTAGATTCTACTAGATATTGATTTCGATGCTAACGGTCCCCCCTTTGAAATTTCAAAAATTCAAAATTTTAAATCTCAAGTTTTCACTTTTAATCAACTCCTTATATCGTAATTAGTATAATACAACACTTTAAACTTGATTCTGAGACCTTTCATTTTTTTGTAAAAAATCATGTGAAATTGAACAAAAATTTAGACTTGTAAAGTGGCCAAATCCGCAGTCTGACCAACTTCATGCTGTCATAACTTAATCAAAACTGAACCGATTTTCGAGCGGAATGTCATTTTAATCAGTATTTGGCATTTTAATTCATTCTGCATTTAAATTTTATTAAATTCTAAAAAAAAAATATTTTTCTCTAGATTCTACTAAAAATTGATTTCGATGCTAAGGGTCCCCCCTTTGAAATTTTGAAAATTCAAAATTTTAAATCTCAAGTTTTCACTTTTAATCAACTCCTTATATCATAAATAGTAAAAAACAACACTTTAAACTTGATTCTGCGATATTTCATATTCTTGTAAAATATCAAGTGAAATTGAACAAAAATGTTGACTTGTAAAGTGACTATTTGTTTGATTTTAGAAATTAATAATTTTCATTATTGTTGCACTTATAATTTTTTATTTTTCTATTTATTCAGCATTTATACATATAAAAACAATTAAACACATAAAATATTTTCTTGACTAACTTTCGAGAAGATCCAATATAAAAAGATATATCACATCAATAAGTTTGTAATACATTATTTTACACACCATTTTAGTGTTTCTAGTTCTTTAGAAGTTCTCAGTTCTCAGAGAAGAGATATGATTTTTAATACAGGCAGACTTGGCTATTTTTACTGATCAAGAATAGATGTATACACTGCATATATGTTACATATGTTTGCACAAAAATAACATATTTCTATTGCAGGGTATAAAGCAAAACAACAACCCAAAAGTCAAAAAGCTGCGTCTGTCAGCAACTGGGGGTCTAATCAACCTAAACAGCAGCAACAATAACATAGCACACACAGTTACAACAACAACAACCACAGCAACAACATTTGTATCCTGACTCTGAGCTGTCGTGTGGTGCGCGCTTTTGATCATTTTATAAGCGCAATTTCCCTTTTTACGATTATCTTCTCATGCGCAACCAAAAAGTCAGCCCCAGACCGCTGAGAAACCCAGGTTTGTCCCCTGCCCCTACCTTCTCCCCCCGCCCCCCACACCTTTACCCGTTCCCCACAGTCGCTATTAACCTGGCCACACACACACACACACACACACACACACACACACACACACACACACACACACACACACACAGAGAGAGTCTGCCCCTAAAGTGAGACCATCAATACGTGGAAATTTGTTTTCAATTTTTCGGTTACAATGGTCATAAAAACGGTTTACGCACAGGTGTGTGTGTGTGTGTATTGCCACAGACAGGGGCACACACACACACACACTAAAGGGTTAAGGGTGCCGCATGTGGCAGGGGCGGGGGCGGGGGCAGGGTGGAGTTAGACCATCAAAATGCAAATGCGCGACCATAAATAATGTGGCACGGACAGACAGAAAGTCAAAGAGAAAGAGGCGAAAAGAGAGATAAACAGATAAACAGACAGCAAGAGAGATAGAGAGAGAAGGGGAGAGGGAGAGAAAGGCTGGATGGGGGAGAGAGGGCGGAGGTAAAGGGCTGCACACAATGCGACTGACAAAAACCACCCAAAAACCGATTTCAAAAACCCAAAAAAAAAAAAATAGAAAATCGTGGGCGTCTGTAGGCTGCTGCTGTGGGCGTGGCACATGTGTGTGTGTGTGTGTGTGTGTGTGTATTTTGGGTAGCCCAATAACGCAAATGCAACGCTTCAATGAATGCGCTGACGCCGACAGACGGCGTTAAAGGGTTACCCCCCCGCCCCTACCAACCTTACACCACCCCGCCCCTCCCCTACCACTACATGCTGGCTGTCGTCAGCAGCGCCGCTCGCGTTTAAACGACGCGACAAATTAAAATTCCCTACATCCGGCAAAAGCTGTCGCTTTTCTCTCCAGCCCTTTCCATTGCCCCCCCCCCCTCCCCTGCGCCCATGTTGGCTGTTGCGTAGGCGTTGCTTTTACAAGTTTAACCAAAAGTCATGCTCGATTAAATTGCTTTTGTTGCCACTGTGGCTGCCACAACGGTTGCTGCATTGCCCGGAAGTTGAGTTACCAAAAAGCGCAGACTCAATTCCAATTCCAATTTCAATCCCAAAAACTGCCCTCTTGCCCCTCTACCCCCACCCCTTTGGGTCATCATTCAGCTGTAACGAGCTGCGTAGGTGCGGCTACCCCCCTATTCCCCTTCTGCTACTCATTTCCCCTCTCAATCATTGTTGTAGTTGGCGCAAATTTGAAAATCAGTTAGCGGTCAATTTTGGTGGCTTGCCACAAAAGCGACAATACTCGAAAATAATGTGGTGTTTTGGTGTGGCATTGTGTGTGGCACAACTGCACCCACATGCAGCTTCCTACCCTCTCTCCCAAATCCCCCCTTTCCCCCTTTTTTTTGACTTATTAAACAGCTGAGCAGCAGCTGAAGCGAAGCCAAGAGTCTCCTCTTTATGCCACATTGATTGGCTTGACTCACTTCTCATGCCACTTGCCACATCGATTGCATTGCCATTCATTTTAACGACAAATTGTTGACCTCCCCCCTCCACTGTCCCTCCGCTGCCCAATTACCTACCCCTTCCGCATTTTGTACTACGGTTAGCTGCCATTATCCAATTTCCATATGCAAAGTCAGTTGACATTTTGCGGCTGCCACAACAAATGGCAAAAACTAAGCCCCTTCCCCTGCTTACTCTCCTCTCCTTCCCCCTCACTCTCTCTCTCCCTCTCTCCGTCTTGCACCTGTCTAGCAACGTTGTCGTCACTTTGATTGATTTGCCTTTTTTTTCTGCGGCGATTTTCGTGTCAATTGCAAATTGTGTCTCAGAGATTTCGCTGCAAAAAGCAGATGATGCTGAAGAGGTAGAAGAAGAGACGGAAAAGTTGGCAAGAGGCTCGAGAAGAAAAAGAAGAAGAAGAATCTAACGAAAAAAAAGATAGGTTATGTTAACTTGATAACTTAACTTATCTATCAGAAGAGGTTGAGAAGTATTGAAGCATATGAAAAAAGCAATCATTATAAGTTTTATTATAAAACTCAAGAAATAATCATTATTCTATGAGTTTTATTATTTTATTTGATAAAAATTATAAAACTAAGGAAAAATCATTATTTTTTATCAAAAAAATAAAACTCATTTTATTTAATAAAAATAATAAAACTCAGGAAAAATCATTATTTTTTATCAAAAAAATAAAACTCATCTTATTAATATTTATTTAAATCAGGGACAGTAATCATTATAAGTTCTATTATAAAACTCAAATAATAATCATGATTGTATGAGTTTTATTATTTTATTTATGATAACGTTTAAGCAAAAAATAAAACACAGGAATAATCATTATTTTTTATCAAAAAAATAAAACTTATAGAATAATGAATATTTTTTTAGCATTGTATTTTTTAATCAAAAATAATGAATAGTTTTAGTTTTAAGTTTTATTTTTTTCCCAATAATAATGATTATTTTATGAGTAAAATAAAAATATATATAAATCTTAAGATCATGGCAAAATTGCATAAATTACCCTTAAAGAAAAATTTTGGTATATTTCACGTTTTTTTACAGTTACTAGAAGGAAATGATTTTTTCAATTGAAAAAAAAAAAACAAAATAATTATTATTTGCTGTCCCTGGAAAAAAGGCAACCAGAAATTTGGTGTAATACAAAGTTAGACGAGTAGATAAGCAGATAAAGATCAAGCAAAATAGAACCAGGAAAGCCATTTTTATATAACTACATTACTTACCGTTACTGATACCGGAACCGAAAGGACAAAGCCGAAATATAAACTTTTACCGAAATAGTTGTTTCGAGACGCACCGAAACAGTAACTTATATTTGTTCGAATGATTTCCCTGTTTATAATTATAATTATTACTCTAATACCATTAAGAATATAATAAACCTGCAATATTTTCCAAAAATATTTTCTAAACCTGAACCTTATATCAATTACTTTAAGAACTCTGTAGTTTATTTAAGAAAATCACATTCTTCATTCACTTTATCAACATGCCTGCAAAGTACTATCATATAATACTCTTCGATATCCTGATAATTTCCCTAGTCAAACAATGAAACTTCAAGAACAAAATCAACAACAACAACAAAAGACAAACAAACAAGTTGAGCTCAAAACAAAGCAAGAGTTGAAGCTGTAGTTAAAGTTGGAGTTGGAGTTGGAATTGGAATTGGAGTAGGAGTATATGTCGCAGTCGCTGGAGGCGAAGGTGCTGAAGGTGCTGAGAGAGGGGAACTTTATCTGCGGTGCTCCGTTTAAAATTCCAATCGACACCCGAAGTCGGTCGCTTTTGAAGCAGGTCTCTTCAAGCTGGCGACTTTAGAGCTATAGCTGGTAACTGGCAACTGGCAACTGGGGATGCCTCTCTTTACCTGTTACCTTCAGTTTGGCTGCCTCCTAACCAGCTCCGTATCGTAACGTATCGTATCGGTGTCTGTGTCTGTGCATATTTTATTCAAATTACCGCAGCTTCGTTGGGATTTATGTATCAGCATTGACCCGAACAGTAGCCAACAACGACAGCAACAACAACAACATCAGCAATTGAAATGAAAAAATGAAAAAATTTAAAACAATTTAACACTTTACACGACATTCAAATACTTTTGTGGGAAATTACCCGAGAGAAGCAGCCTTTGTCTGTGGTATTTCATCAGCTTTAACCTCCGCTGATTGTTGCCAACTACACACACACATACACACGCACAACATGTAATTGGCTGGTGTTTATTGGGTGTCGTCAGCAATCGCCAATTGCCGCTGAAAATGTCGCGCACTTTGCCGCTTGACCAAGTCCATGACAATTGAGATGGAAGCTAAAATTGGTATTGGTATTGGTCTTGAAATTGAAATTGAAACTGGAATTGGAATTGGAATTATATGTACTTGGCATTGCACTTATCGAATTGGTCAAGCGGGAAGATGTCTCCATATCAGCACAAGTATCTTAGCTTCTTGCCACTTGCCACTTGCCCATAGAAAATTGTCAAGACCAAGTGGATGAATACTTAAATCGTAGCTATAAATGTGGGGATTAAAAAATAAAAATAGTTGTATAAATTTTCTATAGTTATATTCCCAAAATCTTTAAATTAGATAATTTGAGCAGTCAATTCGATATAGTTCTTTATCATTTGTTAGCTTTTGAATCGAAATCTCAAGTAACATTTTTTCTCTAAACAAAAAGTAAAGTTTCAAAAACTGGTTCGAGAACCATTGAACAACTCCAAATACTCTGCTTCTCAATAGTTTTAATTAATTTCTTTTACATTTGGATTAATAGTGCTTAAAAAATTAATAGTGGAAAAAATTTAAATCCTACCTTAAAAATGAACATTTTTAAGATTTTTAGTTTTTCGTACAAGCTGTTTCTTTATAGATTAATTTGTTTTTATTTTGCTTTCTTAACGGCTTTTAAAACTGCTTAAAGAGCATGGAAGTAAAATACCTTGTAATACAAGAGAGTAAATGAAACTTATTGATTTTGAGCTTAGTTCGAATTGTGCCAAAAGCGCAGCAAGAATAAGAGCAAAAAAAAAAAATAAGAAGAAATATTGGGAACAAGAAGAACATGAGAGGCAATAAAGAAAACGACAACAAGAAGAACAACAACAACTACTGAGAATTGGGCATAATAAATTGGCTACAACTGACGAATTGTGGCAAGCAAGAGGAAGAGGAAGAGAAAAAGGAGATGGTGATGGTGATGGCAGGGAGAACTGCAGAGAGGGAAGAAGATGTCGCAAGGAAGTACGC
Organism: Drosophila innubila; assembly: GCF_004354385.1. Taxonomy (NCBI): domain Eukaryota; kingdom Metazoa; phylum Arthropoda; class Insecta; order Diptera; family Drosophilidae; genus Drosophila; species Drosophila innubila. Next base: position 11,395,984 of record NC_047626.1, read on the forward strand.
GCACGGTTGCACATTGGGCGCATTTGTTGTTAGCAGTCAGGCCTGATCAAGGGACACAGCGGGGTAAGGGAAGAGGGGTGGATGTAGCTGGGTGGCAAGGGAGGCTGGAGTAGGTGGAGGAGGGGGAGGTGTATTGGCAACGCGAGGCTGCTGCGTCCAGCATTTAACACTCAATTTAATACTAAATTTATGGCCAGCGTCAGCGACGACATGCGACTGACTCGCCAACGGAATGAGAATGGCATTTTTGTATACCCTTGCCGAGGGTATTACAATTTCAACACTAAATGTGTAACGCATTAACGTAGGCATAGCAGACACCAGAAAGCTATACACATTCTTCATCCGCATGACTATAAAAGTCGTTAATATCGATATACTCAAGTGTTGTCTGTCTGTCCGTCTGTCTGTCTGTCCGTCTGTCTGTCCGTCTGTCTGTCCGTCTGTCTGTCCGTCTGTTTGTCTGCTTGATCGCGTCGATCTCAGAAACCATAAGAGCTAGAGACTTCAAACTTGGTATGTAGGTTCCTGCATACCATAGGCAGATCAAGTCTGTTTTTATTTTTGGATCGAACCACTATATCATATAGCTGCCATAGGATCGATGCATCGTGAAATGAAGCTTTAGTACGAAAAAGTTTTTTGTTTGTTGAGATATCTAAACCAAACTGATAGAATTTGCATTTGGGCTGGTACTATACATCCTGATTGTTTTAAATCGGTCCACTATATCAGATAGCTACAATAGAGACGCTCAATCGAAAATTAAGTCTTAGTATGAAAAAGTTTTTTGTTTTTTGAGATATCTTAACCAAACTGTTATAATATGCAATTAAGTTGGTTTTCTACATTCTGATCAAAATTTGGCTTAATTCGGTTTCATATATCATTTAATTGCCAAAGGGACAATTGGTCGAAAATCAACTTTTCTATGTTTTATTATCTCAACTTTTTCACATATTGTGTATTTGTTTGTATTGTATTCGATTTACTATATTATAAAACTGGTAAAGAAACAATGGGTCGAATACAGGACTCTTTAAGTGTATTAAACATTCGACATGGCGAAGATGACATTTATTTGTCTTTTTTTTTTTGGGAATCGGTTATCGAAATGGGTATCGAACCCGCGGCGACATTGACGACGACGACGACGTGGCGACTGCACACTTGAGTGGGTCCAGGGAGAAGAGTCAGGAAGTAGGACAGCGATAAGGTGAGGGGTGGAGAGATAGAGACAGAGAGAGAGAGAGAGAGAGAGAGAGAGAGAGGGGGTGTTTGTTGAAGGGCAACTCAAACAAATTAAAGACATTAGAGTTTATTTAATTTGCACAAGCGCAGCTGACCCCCAGCATTGACCCCGCTGTGACCCCGTCAATTCACTCAGCTTCAGTTTCAGCTTCAGTTTCTGTGTGTGACTTGACCAAGGGCCAGTGCAGCAGCGACTGCAATTGGCACTTTTTATGTTTATCGTGTGACAAATTGTGCAGCCTTCAGTTGAACCCACACTCTTCCACTCTCTTCCACTCTCCCACTCTTGAACACTCATTCCCTTCCACTATCATGGCAAAGGGTCTCGGCTCTCGGGTCCCGTTCCATGTCCAGTTCCATATGGGACCTTCGTTTAATTGCTGGGGTTGCGCCTTGCCTCGACAGGCACTGGGAATCTTTTAAGTGTCAATTTCGTAAATTACAACGATTTGGCAAAAGTCAGAGAGCTATAGATGAGAATAGAGAAGAAGGAGCTATGTTAGAGCTGGTTAGCATTGAGGTTGTAGTTTGGGATGGGGAAGGGGCAGGGGCAGCGAAAGGGAGGAGGAGATGTTGCCTATTGCTCTTGTTGATTGTCGTGTCATATTAGTCGCAGTGGGTACAACAATCTGTCTGAGGGTTGCTCTCTCAAGGGTTGTCATCTCGTTGCGTCTCAGGGTTTGCAATAAAGCCATCAGCCTAATGCGTTTTCAATATTCGCAAAGCAATTTTCTAATGAAGTGGCCGCAACTAAGCAATGTGTCCGATAAAAGTCTTCAAATTATGGTACAGCTTTTGTAATAGATCAACAGGGGTCTTAAAAGAAAAAAGGGTGATCAATTAATGATTTTTCTAGAAAATAGATACGAGTATTCTAGAAAGTTGTGGTCAATTATGGCTTAATCAGCAAGTAATATTTTATTAAGTAATTATTTATTATGATTATAATCAGCAGCAGATTAAATTTAAGTTGAAGAAAATCTGATGAAAGATCTTTACAGCCTTAAAATTCGACTAGTAAACACAGATTTGTGTAATGGTCTGTTAAAAGCTAAAAGAAGAAACATTTACAAAAGATCAGCAAACTTAAGACAGTCTTAAGTCAATCGCTTAAAAGTTTATGCAACTAAATATCAGTAAGCATTATTAGATCATAATAAAACAAGAAGCTATCAAAACTGTATTCGCTCAAATGTCTTTCAACGAAAGAAATGCAAAAGATAATAAGATCCCGAGATCCATTCAAGCTCAATTCAAACTGATGAACAACTGTCCGAAAAGATCATTAGAAGAATCGCATAAAAGAGGAGTAAACCTTTATTGAACATGATGGGCCAGAAGATCAGCAAAATGTGAGCAAAATGTTGATGATCAACACTGATCTATTTCATGGTTACGATTTTATCTGTTAAAAAAAAATAAAAAAATTAGCTGAATATTGAGAGACGTTGAGTGAACCCTTCGCAATACCCATTTTGGCTGATCAAATTGAACGAATGATCGCGCTCAAGTGACGCCTCAATGAATCGATTGGGGTCGGTACTATAGGTATAGACATGGGTTTGAGTTTGCGTTTGAGTTTGAGTATGGTTATGGGTCCGGTCGGGGCTACCTTTTTAATGCCCTTTAGGCAGTGAGGGCAGAGTCAGTGGCTGGCTTATCGCGTGATACGATCGCATAGCCGAATGTCGTCTTCGTCTATATTTCGCGCGCAGCGATCACATATGCGGCCGTTACGTGCGATCGACCATTTGGAACCGATCAATTAGTTGGCCAACAACAACAACAACAACAGCAACAAGGCTGACACTGACCGACAAAGTATGTATGGAGGGCAGAGAGAGAAAAAGCGATTGTATGTAGTCTAGGCAAATGTTGCGCTTGATCGGCGAACGGCGAACGACGATCGACGATCGACGATCGTTGAGTGAAGCTTCAGTCGGAGAACTTGCAACATTTTGTGGTAGACATGAACGTGTTGTTTTATGCGACCCGAAAGCGGCTCGCAAAGTGTTGGTCCTAATGGGAAAATTAGTTTGGTTAAATGCTTCGCTGACTCAACTCAACTCAACTCCAGACAATATATTATATGCTATGTAGAGTGTCAGAGTTCAGAGAGGAGCTGCTGTTGTTGTTGTTGTTGCTGTTGTTGTTTAATCTTAGCCAGAGACGCACCTGACGGCTCTTTCACACGCTGCCGCAAAATGTCTGTGACTGCAACAAGCTGCGGTTATGTCAGTTGGCCTGACTATAATTTTTAGCACGAAACCTTTGGCATACAATAAACAATGTCAAAGTTAAAGAAACACTTTGAATTTTGAAAACCGTAGCGAGTCACATATACGACAAAGAGACAGAGATACAGACAGAGAGAGAAAGAGAGAGAGAGAGAGTTAGTTCTCTTGACACGTTCAGATCGTTCAGTTGGGTCCATTGAAATTGAATTGGAATTGAAATTGGCTTGGAATTTCCTGCAGTTGTTTGGTGTCAACTTGATAAGTCGACCAGACGGACAGACAGCCAAATATATCGGTTTCCGACTGTTTCAGAACAATGCGACACCAGAATCCAAAATGTGAATCCCCCTCAGCTGGCGTTAACACTCCCGATTCGTATGAGAGGTAAGGCTAATGTACATACCTCATTTAAATACAACAGCCGATCTTTTGTGCTCGATTTTATTTTTTAGGCTTAGCAATACAAGTGGCATTTGAATATAGTTTGCCTATAGTTTTTGAAAGTGCAAGTAAAAACTGAAGAGTGTTATACGAATAAGATGCTGATTCTATTGCATTCTAATATCCTTTACTAACACTGACAACAGCAGGGAATCAGCTTGTTCAGAAAGTGCTAGAAAAACTACAATATAATCTGATAACCTGAGAAATTCGTAGCGAAAAACTTGCATTTGGTTATTGTGAAAAGTAGAAGCATATAAATTGATAGATAATTCGAAATAAAACTTTGTAGCTTATTTAGCTAAGACTACAACAAAAGGTTAAGAAAGTCAAAAATATCTTACAATTTTATTATTTGCCTATCGGACTGTATTTAAAGAAGTTAAAAGTAATGAGAAAATCTATGGTTTTTTCTTAAATGTTGTCTTTATAATTTTTTATTTTGTTATATAGAATTTATTTAGCTAAGACCACAACAAAAGGTTAAGAAAGTCCAAAATATCATACAATTTTATTATTTGCCCATCGAACTGAATTTAAAATAGTGAAAAAATAATGAGAAAATCTTTAGATTTTTTTTAAATGTTGTTTTTATATTTTTTGAATTTATTAAATATAATATATTTCTTACTTTACTGTAGGAATGTAGATTAAGGCACTCTCTTCAATCTTATTCAATCTCTATTCCAGCTAAGTAATTATTGCTTGCAGAGTATTAAAATTATTTACTATGATATCACTTTTAGATTCAAATGTGGTATTACCTCTATTGATGTAATTAATTCATTTTAGTTTATTTCAGACTTATTTATTTATTTGAACAGCATACTTTTCTTTGGTTATTTATTGCTTGCAGTGTATTGAAAAAGTTATTTGCCAATGTAGCATGTGGCAAGTGGCATGTGGCATGTATCTAGAACTACATACGTATAGTTTCGAGTGCATTTTCCACTCCCAATTCATGAATGTCGCTGGGCAATTAAAACGTTTCGAAGCGCTTTGCATGACTTAGAAGCATATGCGCTACACTCACATACACACACACTAGCACACACACACACGCACACACATATACAGCTAGCGAATATATAGTTGCACACGTGGCCAACTGATTAATCACGTAAATGCGTAGTTGAAGTTGGGGTCATAGAAGATTTTGCCTAAGTGACAGCAACCCCTCTCTCTCTCTCTCTGTCTGTCTCTCTCTCTGTCTCTCCCTCTACCCCATGCTCGCTGTCTACTCTTTATTTACCCCTGCAACTTGTCTTGTTTACGTGCAGCATCGCAACATTTTTGCTCTAATGAACTAAATGGCGCTGACGGAATCGGAGACGATGATGATGATGATGATGTTGATGTTGCTGATGATGATGACGGCGACCGTCAACAAGCTGAATCTGCACGCATGCCCACGCCTACTCCCCCTCCTTCCCCCACCCCCCAGCCCACCTTCTTCATCTTTTGCTTCTTGGCCAGCCAGTTGGTCAGTCGACACAAACTACATTAATATGCCATGCGAGCGCTCAAATTGCAAGTCGTCCTACCGAATGTCTCGTCTCGTCCTCTCTCAATGAGTCTGGCAACAACTGCAGCGGAAATGTGGCCAGGCACGATGACTGCTAGCTGCCTCCTTTCCATGCCTCCTCATCCTCATCTTCATGCCCATCCTTGTTCTCGTCCTCGTCCTGCAAATGTGCGTCAGTTGCACACCAAACAGCAACAGCAACAGAGTTTGGCAGCATGGCAGTTAACTCGTTCCGTGGTCTCTCATCATTAACAGAGCACAGAAATGTGAGCTCACACACACACACACACACTGACACACACACACTGGGACACACTGGGACACACTTAGAGTCTGGCATAGAATTCAACCAATTGAGTTGTGTCCAATGCACACATAACATGGTCTCTAACCGAAGCTTCGGTTACCCCGAGATGGACATGCAAACAACAAATGGATTACGTGCCCCTTCGACCAACATTGCCTCAGACACGAAGGCAATGCAGCCTCTCCAGCCCCTAAACCTCCTCCCTACCTATCTCCCTTCCTCCCTCCCTCCCTCCCTCTCTCCCTCTCTCTCTCTTTCTCTCTGGGGGTAACTCAATGTAAAACGGAGTCTATCAAAGGGATCCACTGAAATTTGGTGTGCACTTGATATACATACGTGCGTCATATGCCATGTCCAATTTCTGTGGATGATAAAGCACATTAGAACGACCCATGCACTGAAAAAAAAAAGACCAACTTCTAAGATCAAGAACATTCATCTTAAATATTTTGTTCTTAAAATACGATTATTTTAAGACCAAATTATTAAAACTAAGAATATTAATATAAAAAATAGTAAAATCTTTATATAAGTATAAAAATCTTAATAAATTAAAATTGAAATTAAATTAAAACAGAACAAAATGCAAATAAATCAAAATTTAAAAGTAAAAAAATTATAAATATAAAAATTAATTTTTTTTTTTTTTGATTTTAATCTTAAGACACTTAATCTTAAGATAAGAATTTAGTCCTATTTAAAATCTTCTTAAAATCAAGATGTGTTCTCTTAATTTAAGAATTTTATGTTCTCGACGCTTTTTTTAGACTAAAAATCTTAGTTCTGAGAATAAAATCTTGATTTTAGAACATTTTTTTTATCAGTGTGGACACATGAGAACGCTTTCAAAAGGACAAATTTGACATGCTGGGATTAATCAGCAGGTGAACTGCTATACCCATTGGTGGAAAAGTCTACGAACAATTTTGCTGTTACTTATTATTTGAGTCTAGGCTGCAAAACCATTTCTTCGATGGCTCTAATCCTAAGGCCATATTTTTTTCAAACCATGGTGCATTTATTAAAAAAAAAACTAATTTTTCTCAATTGATTACATAATTTTTTTAAAACGCATATAATTATGTTTAGCAAAAAAAATTCAAATTAAAAAAAAAAAATTTTAACTATGCTGAAATCAAATTATACAGAGGTGTTCTACAAATCTTTAACAGCGTCAAATCTTTAACAACCCAAAAGCAATTGAAATATTTATTTATTTATAGAGTTGAATTGAATTAAATTAATTTTTAAATTGAATAAATATACCTAAAATAATTTTTTTTTATAATTTTGTTAATTATATAAAATATTCCTCAACCTAAAAATATTATTGAAACTGGAAGTAAGCCGATTTTTTTTACTTCAAAAGTATGTTCGAAAAAACTAAATCTCTGAAATTTGAGGAACATCGACATGTCGAAAATTTTCAAAACAAAAATTCGTTTAAAAGCTCTAAAAATTTCTAGAACACACCTGATAGATTGTAAAGTATTTATAAAAAGTAAAAGATTTAAAAAATTTGTTTCTTGCAAAACGAAAACTCAACTTAAATTTAACGTTCATAGGTTGAATTGGAACACAATCGTGTAGTTGTCATATGTAGTTAGATAATGTTTAAAATATACTTTATAAGATGGTGAGCTTCGAAAGAATGCTTTTAATACTTTTCTAATGTTACAAAACTCTAACTTGATCTGTATAATTTCTTCGTTTGTCCTTAATGTGAGATCTTTGTCCCTTTTACTTTCTTATTGCCTGGCATCTTTGGGACTGCATATTTTTCTTTTTCCAAGCTTCTTCCGACAGTTTGTCTAATTCATTTTTCGCTCTACAGGCAAATGCGCAATATTATATCACATTAAGCACAGCAGGTGCTCCAATCCCAAAGCGAATCCCAAGCCCATTCCCATTCCCATTCCCATTCCCACTCCCACTCCTTAACTCATTGTCCTTTTATTTGTGGGTGACAAAATGCTTTGGTAATTGCTGTAAATGAGCCATCTCATCATCTTCTCATATCATGGCATCCCGTCGCATCTCCACGTACAATCAAGTTGCCATTGTGCCAAGTTTGGCAGCTTTAACTTGATTATACGAAAGAACGCCAAAGTCGTTGGCCAAGAAAAGTTGCCCAAATAGAAAATCCTGCGGTTTCTATTTATGTTCATCTGCTTTATCCTCTATTGAAGCTAACCGCAATTGCGTACCCCTTGCGCCGCTTTCAGCTCCTGTGCACACCTCGCACACTGCCAAATGGAAATGGAAAGGGAAATGGTAGTGGTAAGGGGCATAGTCAGGAGGTTGAGGAACTCCAACTGTGTGGGGTAGCTGTGATAATTTGGGTGCTGCAGTCACCACGGGAAATGTAATAATACATCCGAAAATCAGTTGTTATTATTGTTAAGCGTAAACGATACAGCCAGAGAGTCCATCCATCCATCCGAGCATCCGACCCTGCACCCAGCCGGAACTTTGCACGCACTTTGGCGGCATAATCACAGTAATCATAAGCCAGTCAGGCAGAGTCAGGCAGTCAGGCAGTCAGGCCCGTCAGGCAGTCATAGAGGGTTGCTTATGCATTCCATGCCACATATCCATATCAAATCCATCCCCTTCTTCTATGCAAAGAGCTGCATCACTCCATCGACTTGAGGCTTGCTGACTCAATAGAAATGTTTTCTACAATTGCGGCTCATAAAATCACAGCGGGTTAGCGTCTGGCGCGATCGGAGAGCACAGAACCCAGAACCCAGAGCTGAAATCGAAACCGAAAGCGACACACAAAAATTGAGCTGAAAAATCTGCGGTCTAAGTTAAGAACGCAGTTTGAAGCGCATGAAAGCGATGACAACAGCAATAAAAAATGCGCCCACCCAAAACAATGAGACCAAAAAAAAAAAAAAAAAAGTGGGTAAAGGAGTCGAGTCAAAGGAGTCGAGGAAACTGAGCAACGGGATATCCCAAAAGGCAGCTCTATAAAATGCTAATTGGGTGCGAAAGTTTTTGAAGCTCACACTGGGGCAACGACCCGGGGAAGAAACAGGAAGAAGAGAAAACTAAGCGAAATCTCATTGTTAACAGAACCTAAACGATTCCGGATAGCACAACAAAAAAGAGTTGAAGAAGAGAGCGATTATGGTTAAGAAGGTGTATAAAAAAAGTAAGATATTGTGATGGAAAAGAAATGAGATAATCATAATGAATCATTTTAATTATTCCCTATACTTGAACGTTTGCGGATGTGTCACAAAGAAGAATTGAAGAAGATATCGATTATAAGCGATTAATCTAACGATAAACTTGAATAAACTGAGAGATATAGAGACTGCGGAGACAACACAAAGCTGAAATAAAATAGACTGAGAAAGGCAGCAATATTTAAGGAAGACAGACTTAAAAAGGAATAAAAAAAGTAAGTTTGTAAAAAATACAGATGTATTATGACTAAGAAGAATTGAAGTGAGACAGAGATAAGAGAAGATCAGAATTAGTAAAACATTCATGGATACCACCGATAAGAGCGTAATGAAAGAGAAATTGATACTAATGCTGAATGAAACCAATGAAACTCCCCTCGCCAGCCTCGCTTGTACGCTGCTCTTCCATAAAGAGCTCCATTAAAATTCAGTTGATTGGCGTTCGAGGAGCCTCGTCGGAGTGTGCGTGTTTTGGCTACATTTTGGAAGGGGGCAAAGGGGGCTGGATGTTGGGTTGGGTTGGGTTTTTGGTTTGGTTTGGTTCGGTTCGGTTTGGTTTTTGGCGATGTCACCGCCGCGTTGCATGTCGCGTAGCCACAATAACCAAAAAGAGTTACAGGATATAGACAAAAGGGGGTTGGGGAATCGGGGATGGGGGATGGGCGATCGGGGGTAAGTTGAGGGTAGAGAGAATTAACGGAATAATAAACAGGCGCTGCTAACGACACGCGGATGTTGCTTTACTCCTCATGACAGTTACTGTAGTCGAGGCATTTGTCTCTCTGTGTTTCTGTCTGTCTGTCTGTCTGTCTGTCTGTCTGTCTGACTGTTTGTCCCACCACCTGTCTGGGCCAGTCTACCTGGGCGCAAAGCTCTTGCACGAATCGTCACGAATTAATTGTAATTCATGCGCCGCAATTATCACATGAAAGCCCAAAAGAAATACTGAGCAGCCCCAACAACTTGGCAAAAAATCATAATAATAATAATAAGCAACTTAAGGGAGGGAGCTGTGCCAAGCTGGATGGGGTAATGTCTACACCTACAGACTAGCCACATAACTGCAGGCCAAGTTTGAAGTTGCTGAATCAAACCTCGCACTCCGACGTGTAGGGTGGGGGTGGTGGTTGGGGGAAACCCCACAGAGGGGGTAAAAAGACAGGCATCGTTACGGAGACAACTGCCAACTGGCAAATGTTTTCGAGGTCATAGCCTAACAATTTGTTATGGCGGCTTTACCAACTCCCCCAACGCCCCCAAGCCCCCTAGCTGCACTGATGAGTGGGCGTGGCAATAGCAATGAGCGTTAAAGTGAGCAGTGCCAGCAAGGCATGACATTTTGTCAAAAAAAAAAAAAAAAACACCAACAGCTATAGAGCTGAAGTCTAGCTCTGCTTTGAGTTAGGTTCTGGCAACTCTAAGTTCCACTTCCCAACTCAAAACACTCCGAGCAAAATGCAATACATCAACTCAACAATTGCCAGAAATGTGCATTAACTCTAAACTATACAGATTAGAATTTAATCTAGTGCATCATTTTATTTAATCATCATTATCTTCATTAAAGCTTAACTACAGAAATAGTAAACAATGGGATTACCGCTAAAAAAAAAAAAAACAAATTGGGTTTAACTCTAATTTTTTTTGGCTAGAACCAGAACCCAAGCCAAACCGCTTTCCAAAATTAAAGGTTCGATTCGAAAAAAATATTTACATAAATTTTATGGTTTTTTAATATAACGCAATGATTTAAGACTTCGGATTAAAATAAGTCATATTTAAATCTTCAAATAAATTTGAATTAACATCAAAATTTGATTTCTAAAAAAAACAAAAATATTTAATTAGTTCAAAATTTAGAGAAAAATATATAAAAATAAAAATATTTTTTTGTATGAAATTGAACCAAGGTTCGAACCCAAGCCTTGGGTTCAGGGAGTATATAAACCAATTCGCAAACTGAACCGAAATTTTGCTTTATGGTTCGAACTGCCGAACCGAACCTCTAAAATATTTTTTGAAGGCTTGCAGGTTTTGTTTACCGCTAAAAGTTAGTATACTTTTAAAAAATGCTAAAAATTAAAAAAAAAGCAGCAAGCCAGAAAAAAGTCAAATCTAGCTTAAATAATGCTAAGTATAACATTGAGTCCACTGTAAAATTCACTATGGAACCGTTCTTTTTCTTCAGCTACATAGTAAATTTCACCACTGACCTCAATGTTTGGCGTTTTGTGCGAATACGTTCAGTTGTTTGGCATGGGTTTTCTATAGGAAAGTTTAACCGACAAAAGGCTTTTTAACAGCTGCCAAAAAGTAGTCAAAAATCTCGCTGGAATAATGCTAAATCATCGGCACTAACCCAAGGGCTTAAAGGCGTGTCAGTGCCAAGTTTTCTCTCTCTTTCTCTGTCTCTCTATTTTTTTCATTCTCTTGCTCTTTCTGTGTCTGTCTCTCTATGTGTGTGGCTTTTCGCGGCTTCTGCCACCTGCCCCCTGCCCCCTGCCACCTGCCCCCCTTTCCCGTTCGTGCATCAGCTGCTTGCCACTTTCTTAGCTTGCCGCTGAATTATGTTGATTGGCAGCAATTTGTCATAACGTGAAATGAGTTTGTTGTCGTAACAAGCGCCGCGCATTTAATGGCATTTTCCATTTCCCCAAAAGTTTCTTTTTTTTTTGAGGATAGGGAACTCTCCAATCTTAACCCCACGACCACGCCCACGCCTCCGCCCACACGCCCTCGCAGAAATATGTCGATAAAAACAAACAAATTAACATTAAATGAAAAGATTAAGTGTTTAAGTTTGCAGTTTGTTGTGTGTCCTCAGCCATTTGCCTGTCAAAGACACGAAACGAAAGTTGAACCCACCCCCAAGCCTCCCCCTTCCCCTCCCCCTCTTAACCCTACTTACCCCCACTCACAGCTAGGCAGCAGTTGTTAGTCAGGTAACGACGCTTTTTGAGTTTATGTAATTGTCAAAATGGCTGACAGTTCAACTGTCAGACTGTACCACAGCAAGAAGTGTCGGCATTTCGACATCTCTTCAAATTTGAGGTTACGAACGAATATTAAATATAGTTACTTACAAGAGTTTTAGTTTTGTTTTTTTTTTTATTGGTGGTATTTTGATTAAGATACTCAAATAACCTCAAATACAAATTTTTAAGGTTAGAAATAACGGTTAAGATGTTGAAATTATTAATTATGGTCGAAAGTTGCATAGGAAAAAGGCCATCTGATAGCACAGACGTACACAGAGAAAAAATCATTTGAAAATAATAGTTTAAAATTAAAGTATTGTATAATATTTAAAGTTAGATTAGAATAAGTATCGAAAATCCAATTAAAATCAAAGTCAGATGTTGTAATAAATCAAAAATGCTTATCATGATATATCCTTAATCTTAAAACTTCACATAACCTAACACCTAAGAAATGTAATTGATAGGGTCAAGAAAGCTTATGTAAAGAGTAAGCTGTTTATCCAGATACTCGGACAGTTATATAAGCCTAACAATCAAGCCTTTCCTTATGGGATTTAAAATTTATAGCATAATTTTTGAGTTTAAAAAGTTTTTGGGGGAAAAAAAAACTTTTTAATAATAATTATTATTAATTATGTATTATTAATTAATTAATTAGATATTATTATAATGATAATTATCAACCTTTTTTTGAACATCTCCCAAGTACTCAATATATCAAGATAAAGTTTAAGTTTCTAAAATGTATAGCTCAGATTTATCTCTTAGTCACTTGATATATCTTTTCAAAAGGCTATAGATATATATCCTTAAGAACTTTGTTCTCTTTAAAAAAAAACTTAAAGCTTTAATTCTCAATCTTTAAGCTGCTTCAAAGCCAGATTTATACGAGCATCAATTATTCCTTCTGGCCATTTTCTCACCTTCTGTTGCGGTCTCATAAGTTCCACAAGCTGCTTTCCCCTTCTCCTAATTTCTATCTATTCCTGTTTGCTATTTGCTTTGCTTAATTAATGCAAAACGTGGCTGACAAACGGCCAGCGGCGTCTACCATAGCCGGAAGTTGAACAATTTCAGGCTATTTAACTTGGCCAACCAGTGAGATGATGGCCAAAAGCGTTGCCAGCATTTGCCAGCTTGCCACGCTTAGTTGGCAATAGTTGTACAGCAAATTAAGAAAAGGTTGGACCACCAACAAAGCCGCCTCCAAGCATGCTTTACACACACACACACACACACACACACACACACACACACACACACACACACACACACACACACACATATAGGCACACACACATAGACACGCCATACGTTTGGCGTATCCAAATTTGTGGCGACACTTTCTATGCAAATTGCAACAGCAATACATACACACACACACACACACACACACATGTCCAGAAGGTACAGTTAACGCAGCGGAAGTACAGTCATGCACACACAAACATAGCTGAAAAGAGATAGAGAGAGAGGGAGAGAGAGAGGAAGACACTGAGAGGTAGAGAGTGTAGCAGTTTTTGGGGCAAAGTCGCATAAATCTTCGTTTTACACAATGTTGGCGGGTCAGTTGCAACTGCGACGCTTTGTGGCATGTCCTCCGCGCCGGCAACACACATAAAGTTGCACAGGGGCAGCTGTTTAAAGTTCTCTCTGTCACTGAGTATGTGTGCGTGTGCGTGTGCATGTGTGTGCATGTGTATGTGTGTGTGTGTGTGGAACATACAAAGTTTTATTAAACATATTGTCCAAATAAGCAGACTCCAACTAAAATTGGGCGAAAGTTTTAGCCGGATTTATACACAGTGCCTAAAAACTAAATAAGGGTATTACCGATTAGTATCAATTTATGTTATTAGCAACAACTTTATATCTATAAAGTATATATAGTATATATAACTATCTATGAATTACTATATATTTCTATCTATTCATTAAATTTTTATTCAATATCGATTGATTTCTGTTTTATAAAAATTAATTTGAAAGAAATCTAAAATTATATACAATCAAAGCTGTATATATTTTACTTATCTATACATATATATATATATAGATAAATCATTTTGGCCGCATTCACTGATCATTGTACAGGCCAAGCCGCTTGACGTGCAAGCTTGAAATTTGGACACAACCTACCTAATGGTATATAAAACTGAATTTAATGCTTGAAATATACACGTACGCTTAGCTTTAAAGTATATTCAGTATATATAACTTTCTATGAATTACTATATATTTCTATATATTCATAAAATATTTATTCAATATCGATAGATTTCTGATCTATAAAACATAATTTGAAAGAAATCTAAAATTATATAAAACAAAGTTTTATATATTTTACTTTTCTAAACATATATATATATATAGATATATGTGTATAAATCTTTTTGTCCACATTCACTGATCATTGTACAGCCCAAGCCGCTTGACGTGCAAGCTTGAAATTTGGACACAAACTACCTAATGGTATATAAAACTAAAATTAATGCTTGAAATATACACGTACGCTAAGCTATAAAGTATATTCAGTATATATAACTATCTATGAGTTACTATATATTTCTATCTATTCATAAAATATTTATTCAATATCGATTGATTTCTGTTCTACAAAAATTAATTTGAAAGAAATCTAAAATTATATACAATCAAAGTTGTATATATTTTACTTATCTATACATATATATATATAGATAAATCATTTTGACCGCATTCACTGATCATTGTACAGGCCAAGCCGCTTGACGTGCAAGCTTGAAATTTGTACACAACCTACCTAATGGTATATAAAACTAAAATGAATGCTTGAAATAAATACGTACGCTTAGACAATATTTTATAAATAAATATAATAGCTTTTTGTCACTGATGCCGAATCGAAAAAAAAAAAAAACCTATATAAGCAGGCTTTACCATTCCATTATAAAGGCGCTAAAGCCCATATCATTGAGTGCGTCATAAACGGCGTATTTTTTGACAAAAAGGTGGCAGCTCTGGCTAAAAATGGATTGTTTAAAAATGGATTAGTGGATTAATTTGACTAGAGCTCTTATTGCGGTTGTACTGCAGTCAATTTAAATTCATTTTGTTGGCGTTGGTCATTCGAAATTTATGCTCTCCAAGTTGACCTCCAAGTGTGTGGCAGCATAAATTGCTGTTGCTGCTACTGCTGCAGTTGCCACCGTTGCAACCGTTGCAATTGTTGCTGCTGCTGTTGCCACATGTTCAGCGCAATTTCCATAATAGCCAAATTACATTGGAACTGCCAATGGCTGACAAATCGACAATCGACAATCGACAATTGGCAATTGTGGACGTCGCGACGCGTCGAATCGTCAGTTGCAACCTGCAACCAGCAACCTGCAACCGTGTGACACCTTAAACGCCCGTCCATTGCCCAAGTGACACAAAAATGTTGGATAAGAAAATTACAAAATTTCAAGTGACACTTCATAAGCACAGCAAAAAAAGGAACACGTTGCAGTTGCAGTTGCAGTTGCAACAACGGCAACAGCCTTGCAAATTGCTGACAGTTAACAGAAAATTGCACAGAGGACAAAAATAGCAATGTTCCAAGTGAGTGTGCTCGACGTCAAAATACTCTGTAGTCTTAAATATTTGACGAAGTATTGTAAAGTAAATAATTTGATGCGATTGATCGACATATCTTTTAAGTACCAAAGAATGTACAATAAAATACAATGTTCTATAAAGTAATTAATCAAAAGACATTCCCAAGTCGCAATTGCTACCCTAGAAAATACCCTGTAGACAGTTTTTTTGCTTAACACATGCTTCAGAGCTCAGATAAAATTCAGACAATGAAAACTTTTGAAGTCTAATATACCCTGCGTACATACTACACTTACAGGGTATAAAATTGCATTTCAAGAAACTGATTATTTTTTAACCTCTCATCAAACGACACTCTGTGCATTTAAAGCAGCTATATTTTCAGTTGGATTTTATGAATGAATCGAATGAATCAAACAAAAGTCCGTGAGTGTACTCTTTCATTTTTTCTTCAAAATCATAACCATAGAATGGTACTGCGACTGGGTAGGGGTACTCAGATTCGGATCTTATCGGCGCCTGGCATTGTCGCCGTCGCTTTCACACCATCGACACGTAAGTGGAACCTCTACCTCTACCTCTACCTAGACGAGGGTCGCTGACACGCGCGAGAGGAGCAACATCAAGGGAAGGGGAGAGGTAGAGGAAGAGGGAGGAGGGATCAAGAGCGAGCTGATCGTGACAACAAGTGCCACGACAATTGACTCAATGAGCGTGCCACAACAGACAAAGCCACAAAATACAGACAATCGTAACATTAATTGTGCCAGCTGTTTCTCAGAAGTCACAAGTCTCTAGAAATAATTCCAATTCCCAAACTAAGCATAAATTAAAATACAACAAAATCATTTGAATAACAAAAAAACTCAACACAAAACCCTTTTTAATCAACATAGATTTTGGTTGGAGTTAGAATATTAATTTGATTTATTTCATACTTATTTTGATTTTTTGGCAATTCCTTCTATCAATATTTACAAAACACTATAAAAAAAATATGAAAACTGTACACATTTATGATATGTGACAAACGCAGTTTACATTTGAAATAATTGACTTGACTAATAAACCTTTTAGTTTTGTTCAAATGTTCCCCAAGGGACATTCAAAATTTTTGTCTCTTTTTTAGCTAAAAAATCTAAAGGGTTGATAAGATCAATGGAATGGAGCAAATGTACTCACAGTTGTGAGTTTATTTATACTGAAACCAAATGTACAGAAATATAAAATTAAAATATTTTTAAAAATGCTCTATTATATAAGATCCTCTATTTTTTCGAATAGATCCTGAAACTGGTTAAAACAGATCATAGTAATTTTTTTGTCACATTCATACTTACCTCATGGATATAACTTTCAATTTTCACACAAATAAATTTTGAATTTCCTTAAATATTTTAGAGTGACACTAATTTGTTTACACATTTTTTTTATAAACCAAATAAGAACTAGTTTGGGGAACTTCACTATGGAGTTTGTTTATTTACGTCAACTAAAAACAGTCGACAAGTGCTATTATTATTTTGAATAAGATTAAAAATATATATTGAAATTGATATTAAATTAATATATAATATATAATATTTTGAAGAAGATTAAAAATATAGATTAAAATTGATATTAAATTAGTATATAATATATCAATTTAAAAAATTTGAACAGATCTGCAAATCAACACAAAAGTATAAATTGAAATTAATATTAAATTAATATATAATATATAAAATTAAAAAATCTGCAAATCACACAGTTTTTTGTTTTTTTTTAATCTAACGGATAATTTTCATTCTTAATGCATATATCATTTTATTCGTGACTGACTAACTATGTAAATATAATTTTATATAATTTCAGCACTTTATAACATTCTGAAAACAATTAGACAAAAGTTGGTAATTGACTTAGAGCAGCTTTTGCAGATTAAAGTAAAAACTGAACAAACAGTTAAATAAGTTAAAAGTTTAGATAATCAAAATCGAATTGTTTGCCAACCGCCTCAAGTTATGCAACAGTTTTGATGACACAAAAGTCGAAGTTGTCACTTGAAGAGTTGTCAAGTGTAACAACTGGACAATATAAACACACACACACACACACACACACACACACACTGACACACACGCACATACAAACGGAAGTTGAGTGCGGCACTCGACAAAGCTTCATACAATGAATGCCATAATATTTCACACCTGTGAACACAGATCCAAGCCCCCAAGATGATGCTGCAGCTGAGAAGCTGCCACATGTGGCAAGTGGCTCTTTGGCTCGATTATCGCAAGAAAGGCGCAAAGCAGGCAAAAGACGCACTCCACAAGAGACTTCTGGCCATAGAAAAATGGCATTGCTTGGGCAGCAGTTGAAGTTCCCTTCCCCCTTCCCCCCTCCTCCCACCTTCCACTCTCTTCTACACTGGCAACACACTTATGCCACCCGCAGCCCATGTGGCAGTCAGTCGACACATCAAAGCAAGTGAACAAATTAAGCTAAACAAAACCAAACAACACACACACACACACACACACAGACAGACTTGTCGGCATTCTTTCAAAGCTTTTTATACCCTTACAGAGAGTATTATACCTTGTACATAAATCATTAGTATAATATACCATAAAATACCATAATATAATATACCATTTAACTCCAATTAGGAGTATTAAATTAACAATTTTTTTTTGTTTTCTTGAAAAAGCTCAACACATCTCTCAGATTGTGTATTTGATATAAATAGTCTTAAACATCTTATTCCAAATTAATTTTATTCGAAAATCAACTCTTACTGTAAGACAATAATTTTTAGATATCTCTACCAATTCAACAGATATTTGGTATAGTCTTAAAAATGCCGAAGAAATTTGTTTAGAATCAAAAGGCTATTTCATATTGCTAAGCTATATTGTTTTTCTTTTTCAGATATCTTAACCAATCTCACAAATTGGTATTTGGTATTGTATTCTCAAGAAATTTGACAGAAATCGGACTACTATATCATATAAATGTCAAATAAAGCATCAGTCAACAATTGAATACAGAATTCTGTTTGCTTGGAAAAAAGACCAATTTCTAAAATCAAGAACATTTATCTTAAATATTTTGTTCTGAAAATAAGAACATTCTAGGATCATATTACTTATAGTAAGAATATGAATCTAAAAAATCAAAGTTCATAAAAATTATAAATATAAAAATCATTTTTAATTCTTTTATTTTTCGATTTTAATTTTAAGAACATTAATTCTTAAATTAAAAACTTGGTCTTATTTTAAATGTTTTTAAAACCGAGATGTGTTTTCTTAATTTGAGAATTTCATGTTCTTGACGGATTTTTTAGACCAAAATCTTAATTATAGAACCTTTATTTTTAGCAGTGTAGGGTATCAAATCTTCGGAGATAACCTTTTTTTGCTCTTTTTATTTTTTTATTTGGTTGCTGCAAGTTTTGCCCCAAGTTGCAGCAACTGCGGCGTCAGCTGAAGATGAAGCTGCCCCACTTGAGTGCACACACACACACACACACACACACACACACACACACACACACACACACACACAAACACTCCTGGGTAAGCATGTGTGTGTGTGAGTAAAAGTTCAACTTGAAAGTAACTGAGCTGGTTTCTCATTTCTTTAAATTTTCTTTTCTTTTTGCCACTCTCATAACTTTGCCGCCTCTTGGACCGTGGGGTTGCCACATTCCTTCGGTTAAGAGGGGGCAAAATGGAAGGGTTGAGAACATGTTGCAACAAACCAGCATCATGTGGGCATCCGATTTCTTATCTGTAGGGTAGGGGTTTTCCGATATGGCAACCCTAAACTCTTAAACAGAGTGCAAACGTGAAAAGCAGAGAAAACCACAACTTGCTAAACTCTTAGAATATCTTAACTAAACTAATATATGTATTAAAAATAATTATTTATTAGCCTGACAACCCTAAACTGTAACCAGCTAAGAGCAAGAGTGCTAAACTGACCAATTTCAATCTCTTAAACTCTTAAATAATAAAATTTGACAGTTTTCTCTTCTTCGCCCAACAGAAGCTTGGCAACCCTAGAAGAAGTTTGTGTATAAGGTTTATAAGTTCATTTTATAAGGAAACAATAAGCGTACTTCATGTTTTTCACTCTCATCTGTCTTTGAGAGCTTTTCTCAATTCAAAAACCTAATCAATTTTAAAATCATTTGAGTTCTTTCCACATTTTCAATTCATATTTATCAAGACAAACTCTTAGCATACTAAAATCTACATCAGCATCAGGATGTTAACAAAGTGAATTGATAATATGATATATGGAGAACATCAATTGCATTCCAAATTTGCAAAACGTTATTCAAATCTGGCAGAAAGGCCAAAAAAGAAATTGGAATTTTTTTAAAATACGTAATTGAGAGATAAAGTAGAGACAAATCAAATATGTACGTTAATATGTACATATGCATTTTGTGGATGGAACATATTTTCTAACCAAAAATCATAAATTTTTGCATTGGATTTGCACAATTTTGGCAAGTGTTCGATATGCAATTTGTTAGCACATTTGAGGAACTGGTCGAAATGTTTATATTAAATTCCAATTGCTTGATTTCTCCTCCTCGAAAAGCAACAACAGCAAACAGCAATATTTTATCATATTTTGCAATGCAGCAAAAATACATCGCAACCCTCTGGGACTTCTCCTTTTAGGTTATGTTCATGCAGGTCTCAGGACCTGGAACTTTTTCCATACATTTTATAATATATAATTTTATTAGGCCATCAACAAATTACAGTGACGCAAAAATCAAAGTGCCAAGAGATGAAATAACAAAAAAATGAAAACGAGTGAAATAACTGAAATCTAATAACGGCATTATGAACTAGTAAATACCCTATAATACAAATTTGTATAAGCTGATACAGAATTTCTTAAATTTCGTTAGTTCAACAAACTCGATATAGCCCACTTCTTCTATTTACGATCTGTGTGGAATTATGTGTAGAATTATGAAGCTGAAATTTGGTACACAAATTAATACAGAAAGTTAAGGATCAGTAAGATTCAAATTTTAAAAGTTCTATGGCTCAATTATCTCAAATAAAAATCTTAAGTTCGGTTTAAAATATTGTAGTATTCTAGAGATTTACAGGCTTTGGAGGTTTTTAAAAAGTTTATTTATTTGACCAAAATCTTTGAAAATAATAGTTTTTATCTACAATAGCATCTCATATCTTTTGATATTCGGAGTAAAACAATAGGATCTATGTTGAGTACAAATATCAGCCTCCTAGCTCTTACTGTTTTTGGATGCAAAATGCTCAGTCAGTCAGTCAATCAGTCAGGATAAAGAGTTTCATGTAGCTACAGAATCTTTACAGATCTCTTAACTTATAGCTTGAACACATTTCATAACAAACAGATGATACCCGCTATGAGCGTAAGTATGCTTGGAACAACAACAACAACAACAACATAGAAAGACAACAAAAAACAAGGAACAAGGGAAACGAAAAACGTAAAGAATTGAGGAAAATACATATAAAAAGTGCGGGCTGGGCAACAAAATTAAATGGTCTGGAAAACTGGTCACTCTTGATGGGCCCTTTAGGCCAGGGTGAGCGGCCAACTGAAAGTGCGTGCATAAAGCATTTCTTATTACAACAGCAACAACAACAACAATAAGGACAACAACGAATGTATGCCATGCAAAATCATGCAAATTTTGCTACTCATTGTTGTTGTCGTAGAAACTAATGGGGCACAATGTGTCCACACTGAATGAGTCCACGTATTCGCACAGCCTACCCCTAACCCTACTGCCCACCTACACCCCCTGATACCCTGGAGCAAAGCCAGCTCAACTCTTACCACTTTGCAGCTGGCCTTTAACATCAGCTAAATCATCTGTAAATGCGGGCTCACATCGCACTCCCCTCGCCACGGAACTGATTTTGGCAGTGGCCCTGGACCAGGCCCTGGACCTGGACCTGAACCTGCAACTGAATCTGATGCTGATGCTGAACATACACTGATAAAAAAAAATGTTCTAAAACTAAGAGTTTTGGTCTAAAAAATGCGTCGAGAACACAAAATTCTTAGATTAAGAAAGCACATCTTGGTTTTGAGAAAATTTTTAGTAAGACCAAGCTCTTATTTTGTGAATAAAAATCTTAAAATTAAAATCAAAAAATAAAAAACATTAAAATGATTTTTTATATTTATAATTTTTTTTTTTATTTTGACTTTTATACATGTTATTCTGTCTTTTATTTTTTTAGATGTTAGATTTTTATTCTTCTATTAAGATCTTTGATTTTTTAGATTAATATTCTTAGTTTTAGCAACATGGTCTTAAAATGTTCTTAAATTAAATTGTGAATAAAAATCTTAAAATTAAAATCAAAAAATAGAAAACATTAAAATGATTTTTTATATTTATAAATTTTTTTTTTTTTTAATTTTGACTTTTATACATTTTATTCAGTCTTTAAATTTTTTAGATTTAAGATTTTTATTCTTGTATTAAGAACTTTGATTTTTTAGATTAATATTCTTAGTTTTAGCAACATGGTCTTAAGATGTTCTTAAATTAACAACAAAATTTTCAAGATAAATGTTCTTAATTTTAGAAGTTGGTTTTTTCCAGTGTTGTCCTCGATCTGGGCCGCATTCTGGGTCTCTGTCTGGTCCTGGATTGTGATTCAGTTTTTGGCCCTGGGTCGTCAACTCAGCTTCACAACGTCACAATGCACACACACAACACACAACACACACACATTACGCAGTTTGCCTTGGTGCTGTTGAGGGAGGTTATTGCGAAGGGTGGCAACGTTGGTCAACGTTGGCTGTTGACGTTGCTCTGTAGCCGTTTCAGGCGAGAAAATTAAATTGGCCAAAAGTTGAATCCATAACTTTTGGCTATGAACTGGACACACACACACACACACACACTCACACACACACACACACACATGGCAGCTGTGTCGCCTGCGAAAATTGAGCGTAGCCAACGCCATCAGACCCAAAGGGCATCGTTCATGGAGTTCAAGAGAAATCGCCGAGTAACCGAGTAACTGGGATGGAGGGAGGAATTATTTGGAGGCAGCTGAGGCTGACCGAGAAGTAGGGAATCGGGTGTGGGGAGTCGTTAGGATGGGAAGGTAACTGTGCATGGATGCTGTGTGGCTGCCACATAGCTTAGTCAGCCATTTTGGTTGCCAGTTGCCGGTTGCCTCGAAAAGTGAGCCCAAAATGGATTGTGAAATGCAATTGGCTAATAAGTCCGCCGAGTCTCGTCGGAGTGCCAATAACGTAGCTCATAAGATCCACATTCATATACTCTACAATTCAACAGTCTAAGCACATCAGGACTAAAGTTATCACCTCATTTATTTTTTATTGATTTATTTTAAAATTAAATATAAATTTATTAGAATTATAAATTATCGTGAGTAAGTTTCGCTGCAAGGACAAGCGATAAATTTAATTTAAATATTGTCAAATTAAAAAACACTTTCTATTGTTATTATATAAAAACAAAATTTAGTTTTTTAAATATAATTTTCTAAAATTATGTTAACGATATTTATATAAAGAATTGGGTCTTATTTTTAATGTTCTGTTTAACTAAATTACAGATGTATGGACATATAAAGAAAAAAACTCTAATGTCAAATTCAAAAATATTAAAAAATAAAATCTACTATCGATAATTTATTCTGCAAACAAATGATTGTTTTAATAAAAAAACATAAATAATATAATTTTAATATATATATTAATGAGGGGTTGGAAAGTTGCTAAAATTAATAACATCGTTAATAACTTATTGTAAACCTCTTCAAAAACAAAACATTTTAAAATTTTCTAAAAATTTAAAATAACATTTTTATTTCTTGTTATGACTGCATTTAATCGATAACAGACAATTGGCGCATTATTTTTTATAGAATAAAGCCAGTTTTTTATGCAACTTTTAACACAAATTTCACTGCAATTGAAGCCTATGGAATTCACAGAAACTTTCCTTAAAATAGAAATTATCATGCCTAGATATAAACAACTAATTAACTATCGATAACTCTGGCATAGCGCAAACTCCCCGAATTTATGCTTGCAAAAAAAGAAACAATATGCAGACAAAGGCAGTGAGATTTTTGCTGTAACTGAATTTTTGGTTCAAGGGTAAACCCAAATAGTTCATCTGGCAATAGGGCTGGCTCCATTTTGGGTCAGTCTAATAAACAGTTCATTCTTGCAGCTAGTCCCAAAGTTACACCGACCCATCCGACAAGGCATACCATTCATTCTGGTGGTGTATGTGTGTGTGTGTGTGTGTCCTGGCACAGCTGCCCGTGTTGTGTGTATGATTTTCTGCTTAAAAGCCAACAGCAACTAGCCCAAAACTGCGTGGGTTGCAGAATTGGGTGGCAGCTGAGAGAGGAAGAGAGAGGGGCTAGAGGAAAAGAGAGAAATGTATGCATGTATGTGTGTGTAGCTCCGTTTTATGCCTTGTTATGTTTGTTGTTGCCTTGTTGACTGGAAAATATGACCGCCAGCTGTTTGTTGTGCCTGACACACACACACTTACATACATACACACACAGCTGCATCTCAGTGAAATTTATGCACCATCCTAAGCATGTTCCTGCCGCCTTCTAGTGACCCACCTGTCAACCTGAATATGTTTCTTAATTTTCCTATTTTTTACTCTTTTCAGCTCTTTTCTCTTTTCTCATTTATTTATTTTTTTAATCTGCAATCGTGTATACTGATTTAATAAAAACAACAAATATGAAACTTTGATTCTTTGAATAACTGCTCTCACTTGCCACAAAAAAACGTCAGTTGCAGCTTACAGCGGCAAATTGTTAGCATCTTTAAGGCAATCGCGTTGTGGCGCCATCTATACGCAGGCGTCGGCATTAGCGCAGCACCTCAAGACGCCATCTGTTGCGTGGCGTTCGCAACGCATTTCTTTCAACTTTGTGCTGCGAGCAAAGATAAACGAAGAACGAAATCAAAAAAAGAAAAAAGGGGCTGAACTGCAGCTGTAGAGTGTGTTCTTGTTGTTGTAGCTGTTGCAACATCTAAGGGTGGTTTCGCTTTCGGTTTCATTAGCCCAAAGACAGGGTTGTTGGCGATGGCTAAGCAAGTGAAAGCTAATTTAAAGCTTTTTGTTGTTAGAAAATATTAAACACATAGCTTAATTTATTTATCTGCTATATTTGTTTTTTTTTACATAAACATATGTCATATTTTAATTTAAAATAACTATTTTTATATATGCTTAATGCCAGCGATCTTCTAACTGATCTAACAACTCAACTCTGAGTCAAACTCCTAAACACACACACAAGCAGCGCTGCCTCTGCCCACACACACACACAGTGTTAGGCAGCGCGGTCATGTGTTAGCATTGGCCAAGTGCCGGTCGAAGACAACGCATAGACACAAGAACAACGACAAAAACAACAACAGCAACTGCTCAGTCTCACGCACACAACGACAGCTGAGAGCGAGGGTTGTTTTCAGCTGCAGAGAGCGTCTGAATGTGAGCGAAAGAGAGAGAGTGCGCGCATACGCTGCAGTCGCTGTCGCTGTCGCTGCCAGTGCCTCAGTCGCAGTGCCTCACGCTGCTGTGGTGAGTTTCCTGCCTTTGCGATAGACTCTGCTGACTGCGCTGTTGACGTTGACGCTGGCGTTGGCGTTGTTAACGTTTTAGATTTTGTCACCACCAGAAACGGCGCGTGTATTTTGCCCTTTTTAGTTGTTTTTGTTGTTGTTGTTGTTGTTGCTGTTGTTTGTTTGCCCACATCGGTGACTGGATATTGAGGCGTCTCTCTCTCTCTCTCTTTCACTCTCTCACACTCTCTGTGTGTGTGTGTGTGTGTGCGCTTCGTGACAAAATGGTGAATTTGCTCTGTTTGCCGTCGCCTGTCGTTTTACATGGCGTTTTCTAATAAAATGGCAGCGCGTGCCTGTCCACCTCAGTCAACTGCCCCCACCCCACCCCCTGCCGGGCGCCTGTCACGCCCACCGCCGTCTCGACTGATACCGTTGCTTGATGATGTAATGTATAAGTGTGTGTGTGAGTGTGTGAGCTGTGCTTGCTTTGCAATGCTTTTCAGCTGCTGCTGCTTCTTCTTCTTGTTTAATTTGGCTCGTCTCGTGTCAACCGTCGTCAGCTTCAGCTTCAGCTTCAACGGCAGCGGCAGCCATTGTTGTTGTTATTATTATTGTTGTTGTTGTTGTTGTTGTTTTGGCTTTGGCGTTGGCGTTGTCGCCTGAGGGTGAAAAAAAGGCATTCGAGCATGTCATACACTGAGAGATCTATGTATGTATGTATGTACATTAATATATGTAGATAAATATATATGCATGTATGTATGTATATACAGTAGGTATGTAAATACCATTGCTGCCAATTCTTAGCCATTTTATGGACAGATCTATCCTTTTTTTACCAAAACTTTTATCACACTTCCCCTATTCGGAAATGTATTATTTTTTAAGCTTTATTAACAGTCACTTAAGATATATTTATTAATTTGAAAATATAAAAAATAAATAAATAAAATTTTAAATCGGGAGCACTACAAGAAGCACAACTTCTGAAGTCATCAACTAAAACCAAATTAAAATGTTTTATTTATGTTTTATTTATTTAAGCAAAAAGATAAATCTACCTTAATTTAGAAAGACATTTTTAAATCCAAAGTTAAGATATGCGGACTTTAAGAAATGAATGGATAAAAATCATTTAACAAATTGAAAGCATAAAAATCATTCGAAAATGTTTCGCTATGTAAAAAAAGTTAAATTTGAAGTTGAGTTAAATAGGCAAATTGATTAAGCTGGGTTAATTCTAAAAGAAATTTAAAATTAAGATATGCTAAATTTAAAAATTGAATGGATTGAAATTATTTCAAAAACGTGTTGCTATTTAAAACAAAATTTATTTATTAAAAAATGTAAGCCTGATTTAAGGAATAAGGTCTCCGATTCAACGATTTGTTCGGTTTTTCAGTTCAATTTTATTATAATGTCCTGTTTTTGGGGTCCGTCTATCCTATTGTTTTTAATCTAGAGTTAACAGCACTGGTATGGACTTGTACAATGTACTTATGTACGAATATGTAATATATATACTGGTAAATACATTTAACGCATTGCACACTTGCAAATTATTCAAGATTCATCATTTATTTTGTCCATCTGTTTGCTTTCTGTAAGTGTGTGTGTGTGTGAGTGTGTGTGAGTGTGTGTGTCTATTTCCTGACACTAATTGAAATACTTTTATCAGTTTGCCGTTAGCTGTGCATCAGCAACATCATCATCATCATCACCAACAACATCATTAACTTGGTCAGATTTTGAAGAAGCCCTTTGGGCATTGCAAATGCTCATAATGATGATGATGATGATAATGATGATGATGATGATGATATGATATGATCTAAGGGTTTTTGCGTTTGCTTTCATTTCATTCTCTGCTTTTTGTTATTTGCGCCTGATTGCGCAATTTTATTTGCCCAGTCAGCTGTAAGAACGAGCCAGAACCAATACGAATACAAATACGAATACGAATACGAATGCGACTACGAATGCGAGTGAGTTATACCATTTCAGGTAGCCAGAAATTGGATAAACGGATCAAGAAAGTGAAAGTATTTATTTTCAAATATTATTCAACGGTATTTAGTGGGTCAGCGGCAATTACTTTTCTGACCTTACCACAACCCCAACCACCCCCTGATCCCCAGATCCGCCCTTTTGAAATTGCATGCTGGCAAAATTCAGGTGACATATCATATATAGATATATATACAGACTATATTTGCAATTTTCGTTATTCAAACATGCTGCCCCAAAATGTGTTAAATATTTCAATTTCAAATCCAATTCAATGGAATTCTAATAAACAAATCCAACTGTATGCAATTTTCATGGACAGTTTGCTGGCCAAAACTAAAAACCCCAATAGTTTAACCCCACCCTCCCCCACCAACCTCAACCACCTGGTCTTCCATTTGAATGTGTTTTCCCCATAGACTGTGCAAATATTTTATAACTTGTATATTTTATAATAGTCATATTTTTATTTTCTCTTCTTTTCTCTCTTTCGGTCGATTGATTGCCAACGCTTTTAATGTGTCTGTCCAAATTCTAATTCTCATTTTTATTTTCCTTTTTCATTTGCCGATGTTTATTTTATTTGTCAATTTTATAATTCTGAATTTTGAATTTTGAAATATGAAATTGAGCTTATTGAGAGTGAAATTTGTGTACATTTCAATTATTTTAACATACAAAATATCGAAATTTTGAGCAGTATTTGCTTAAGAAAAAAGAAAATATATATATATATAAATAAATAAAAGTAAATTCTTCAAATTGTGCTTATATTTATTTTTTATTTCTTTATTTATTTTAACAATTTAAGAAACATAAATATATAAATTCAGTCAAATATTATATGCACTTTGCAGATAGTTTCAATAGTATCTGTAGAATTTTATTGTTCGTTTTTGCTTCATTGAAACTAGAACTTTTTTTAAAACAGAAGATTAAATTTTTTTTGCTGATCTCATTGTTTATATGGTTGCGTGATGTTTTAGCCGCTTAATTTAAATTTTGAAACGTTTTTGTGCCTTGTACTTATTTAAAGCGTAGTCCTTCCTAACTTAAGAAATTGTTCAACATTTCCAGTGATTTCTCTGAATTAAATTTTATTCTTCAATAAATTTGGCAAGCTCCCATCCAACAAACTCCCAAAATAAGTCAGAAAATTACATAACTCTTAAAAATAATATATAATATTGAAAGTGAGATAAAATTACATTTCGGATACACCAAATATTTAAATATGCTGAAATTCTTGAAAATTCGAAGAGCTGAAAATAAATATTGCAAACTTTTTTTTTTTTTTAAATTTCTAGTATATATTTTTGTGAGTTTCTTCAATATTTTATTTTTGATTTACCAAGCCATAAATATATATGATATATTATTCTAATAATGATAAGATTTGATTAAACTATATAATTATACACAAGATAATAAATCAAGATAGATATGGCGTCTAAGAGACAATTTCGCCGACGGCGATCATAAATAAAAGTGAGTTCAAATGTTAGATTTTCAAATAAAAAGAATTAAAGCTTATATTTATAGCAATTATAGATGAAAATATATATTATATATAAAGACGTTATTAGCGATATCAGAAATAACAGATACAAATAATTGGACTAAGGTAATACAATTTCTGGAGGTTGCTGCCAATCTAACTGGACTATGAAGTTGTAAAAAATGGATTAAGTTCGAGCTAAGAGGATGTGAATGAGTTTCGAGTGGAACTTTCAGTGAGTTTCGGGCTATGGTAGTTAATAGAAATGTTCATCAAAATTCTAAAAAGGGCTCCAATCACGTATGCTGAAGCTTCCCTTTGGCGAAGAACGCACAAAAGTATGCAACATGTTTAAAAATGCAAGTGCATAGCTGCCAAATCGTTAGGGGATGCATTTGAGGAAGGAGTGAAGGAAGGGGTGGGGTGGGGAGGTGGTTGGGTCATGGCGCCAAAAATGCAAATTCCAAATAAATCAAATCAAACGCGCCACAAGAGGTAACGAAGCGGCAGCAACACCAACGCGAACCGCCAACGGAGACGGGCTTCCAGTTAGAAGAGCAAGGCGGCCGGGGGTTGAGGAGGGGGGGTGCGGGAAGGGGCTAAGGAGGAGAGGGGAGTGGGGGGCGTGGCCTAGGCTATTTGAGCACTTTTTAAATATTTTATGTTCGTTATTTCAGTGATTGTTTATCGGCAAATTGCCTGGAAGCACTTTAAAACGCTTCATAGAGCGCCAACAACAAGCGAACGTGATTACTCCGCAGTTGATTGACTAAAAAAATACCCGTAGTACATTTATATTTATATTACAATAAAGATAAATATTATTATAAAAATATTTGATGAAAGAAATAAATTAAAAGTCGTGCATCTATTTTATCTATCATTATAAGTCAAAAAACATATTTAAATTGTGTACTTATTATTCAATAAAAACGAAAAGAATATTAATCAAGGCACTAAACACTGAAACAATAAAAAATAAACTGTTTAAAGTTGCAATTCATGCATTGTTAATTTATTAAAAAAAGTTAATATGTTTTAAAGTTCTTACATGTGCTCACAACGCTATAGAGAATATTCTAGATTTGTCAGATTTTGCATTTAAAAAATATTCTTAGCTATTCAAAAAAATATGCTTTCAAAAAATGGAAAACCTTAGCAATTATATGAAATCATTAAAAATAATTTATTTTCAACATAATGCTACAAAATAGGGTTAAAGAATATTTTCTATTTAAGCTTTGTTAATATAAAACTGTTCCAATTAGCAGTGTTTCTAAATGTTTAAATTCTTATATAATTGTTAGCAGCTTAATTTACACACCAGCTAATAATTAAATAAAGTAACTGTTTATCTTTTGCAATATTTATTATTCTACAGATTCCAAAATGATCTATAGCTCTCTATCCGTGAGTATGCTTCTTTTTTTCCATTCGATTCGGGTATCAAATGTAGCAAACGGCAACAGCAGCGCCCCCTAGCGTCATAAATACGCAACAAACGAAAAGAAATAACAACAATAAATGTATTGTGTTCAATTGTTGTTGTTGTTGTTGTTGATGTTGTAGCTGTTCATGTGCATAAAAATATTTTGTATAGCGCCCCCCTTTCACCGTTACCCCCTTCAGTAACTGTAGCTTAGCGGGAGTAGGAGGTAGGGGGTAGGGGGTGGGGGTGTAGGTATTTTTGGTTGGCCACATTTGTGGACATGGTCGAAAAGTGGCGTATTTTTTTTTTATTATTATTTTTGCCGCCCGGTTACCAGACCTCTGATGATTTTGCCAACTGGTTGGAGTTCATTGTGCATAGTCAAATATTTTTCACCATAAATTTTCGCACGTCCATCAAAAATTGATTGAGCAACGAACCATGAGCCTGCCACCTATACCTGCACACACACACACCCACACCCACACACACATTTGCATTGTTTCACCATGTTATTGACTATGGTGCATTGTGAAACATTTTCAATGTTTTGAACATTGCCGCAGGACAGGCACTAGGCTAGATTTTTGATTTAACCATAACTAAATACTAGTATATTTATATATAAATATAGCATACAATTAGTACTCTAAATAAACACATATATGCGGGCCTGTTCCGGTTTTCACTTTCGGCAAGTATTATCGGTAGTGAAAATCTTTAACCTGTTCTAATCTCATTTTGGAAATATTTTGCGTATTTGATTCCACATGAATTGGCGAATTTAAGTCTGATAAAGTGAAAAAAGATATTTTTAAGTACTTGACATAAATGCAACGTCAGAAAATACATTTGATAAAATCCAATAAAAGTGGAATTGAAATCCGGAACGGGCCTGATATAAAAATATATATATATATATATATATATATATATGTATATTAGGGTGCATCCATCTTTTCGAAAAATAAAAAAGAAAAAATGGTACTCCATATTCGTAAACTACGGTCAATTCTAAGATGTTTTTACCAAGAAACTATAGTTCTAAAATCAATTCCTAGTCCCCGTTTTTTGAATTAAAAATTTTGCGTTTTTTGGACGAAAATTATGTTTTAAGGACAATTTGTCATTGTATTTGAAAGCCCTGGTCGTAACACGAGTTTTAATACCAATCTTGATAGGATCTGACTAAAAATACTAAAGATATGGTAAAATTCATGATAAAAATCTTTAAAAAAATACGTTTTTCAACTCAAAAAGCGAGGACTAGGAATTGATATTAGAGCTATGGTTTCTTGATGAAATCAATTTAGAATCGACCGTAGATTACGAATATGGGTTGCCATTTGTAAATTTTTTGTGGCCCATACAAATCGATGCACTCTAATGTATATATAACAGTTTATTAGCAATATTGAAATGTTTTCTTTGTAAGCTATATTTAAATCGCATGTGTGTCAGGAGCGTCTGGCAATTAGCGACTTGTTCTGAATCGCCATAAAAAGGGCACCTCCTCCCATCCAAGTCTACTCTGCCACGCCCCCCCTTCGCTTTATGCTAACAGCGCCTACTCGCTGACATGGTATTTATGTTGCAACTTTTACATTTATTGCATTTACAACATTTATTAGCTCAAATGCTATAAAAAAGAGAGTCGCGAGGAGCAAAACATTACACGGAACAGAAGCCAAGTCACAGAGGCGTAGGCACAAATTATACAAAAGTCATACAAAATTATATAAATACATTTACTATAATACAGAAATAAATAAAATTGTTTAAAGTTTAAACAACAGACAAATGTTATGAAAGTTTGAAATTGGTCAAACCTTCGACAAATTTTTGTCCGATTTACCATGATTTTTTACAAGAAAATGAAAGGTCTCAAAATCAAGTTTGAAGTATTGTTATATACTAATTACGGTATTAGGAGTTGATTAAAAGTGAAAACTTAAGATTTAAAATTTTGAATTTTCGAAATTTCAAAGGGGGGACCCTTAGCATCGAACCCAAGATTTGGAGGAAAATAATTTTTTTGACAAATTTAATTAAATTTGAATGCGGAATGAATTTGGAGACCAACCCATGATCAAAATTACATTCCCTTTGAAAATCGGTTCAGATTTGATTAAGTTATGACAGTTTGAAGCTGGTCAAACTTAGGGTCCATCCACTTTACAAGTAAAATTTTTTGTTCAATTTCACATGATTTTTTACAAGAAAATGAAAGGTCTCAAAATCAAGTTTAAAGTGTTGTTTTATACTAATTACGATATAAGGAGTTGATTAAAAGTGAATACTTGAGATTTAAAATTTTCATTTTTCAAAATTTCAAAGGGGGGACCCTATGGTATTAAAATCTAAGCCCATGTCTAGAGGGTAATTTTTTTTTTTTACGAAATTATTTAACTTTAAATGCAGAATGAATTTAGAGGCCATACCATGATCAAAATGACAATCCGCTACAAAATCGGTTTAGTTTTTACAAAGTTATGGAACTTTGAAGTTGGTCAAACTTTTGACCTAGCAATGTTACAATCCCAAATTTTTGTCCGATTTACTATGATTTTTTACAAGAAAATGAAAGGTCTCAAAATCAAGTTTAAAGTGTTGTTTTATACTAATTACGATATAAGGAGTTGATTAAAAGTAAATACTTGAGATTTAAAATTTTCATTTTTCAAAATTTCAAAGGGGGGACCCTATGGTATTAAAATCTAAGCCCATGTCTAGAGGGAAATTTTTTTTTTACGAAATTATTTAACTTTAAATGCAGAATGAATTTAAAGGCCAAACCATGATCAAAATGACATTCCGCTTCAAAATCGGTTTAGTTTTTACAAAGTTATGAAAGTTTGAAGTTAGTCAAACTTTTGACCTAGCAACTTTACAAGTCAAAATTTTTGTTCGATTTACCATGATTTTTTACAAAAAAACGAAACGTCTCAGAATCAATTTTAAAGTGTTGTTTTATAATAATTACGATATTAGGAGTTGATTAAAAGTGGAAACTTGAGATTTAAAATTTTCTATTTTCAAAATTGCAAAGGGGGGGCCCTTAGACCCTTAAAATCGAAGCCGATATGTAGAGGTAAAATAGTTTTTGATCAAAATTTATTAAATTTGAATGCAGAATGAACTAAGAGGTCGAGGTATGACACTTGATCCCCGTTGCAGGACGCCGGTGTTTGGTAGGGGGGGGGCAGTGGGCGCTGTTGTTGTTGTATGGGGTCTTCTGGATGCACAAAAAGCCCGAGTGCAGCAGCGTGCACTAATTTCATTGCTGAGTGCTTTTAGTGGAGCCATCGAGGCCGACGCCCACGGCGTGGGAGGTTGCAAGGAGGAGGTCGAGAAGGACTTGCCATCAATCTGCAATCTGCTGGCAAAACTCTCTCGCTCTCTCTCTCTCTCTCTCTCTCTCTCTCGCTATGCAAATGTCCTTGTCGAGTGGCCGCATGGATGGGGCAGACAAGCGAGGGGGTAGGGTGGGAGGTGCTCGTGATCCGTCAGCAAACTTCAGCTGGGCAACAAATAAAAAAAAAAAAAAAAAAAGATGTCAACAGGACCAATTAGTTTGAAAAATTGGCATAAATGAAGCCCGAACCGAAGTGAGGTGCATAACAGCCAGAAGGGTGGTAAGGCAGGCGGCTTAGGTGGTGGTGTAGGTGATGTAGATGATGTAGGAGGCGTGGCAGCGTGCCAGCCTGCATTTCATGGAGTGGCAGCCATGTTGTAAATAAATGTAGCGGGCGCCGTCGTCGTCGAAGCTTGCACCGTCAAGTGGCACTCGAATTGAAATTATGAGCCCCATTTCCAGACCCCCCCCCCCAACACCACCACCCTTTCGGGGTCTTCAGGCTAATGAGGAAGACTGAGACCATTCACTCTAGGTGCATGGTTGGTTGTATGTGAGTGTGGGACAAAAAAAAAAAAAGAGGAAAGATGTAGGAATTGAAAGGTGCGCGACAATGTGCCCAGTAAAGGACTCCAAATTGGTAGCAGAGAACTGCTAATAATATGCTGAATTGTCCGTCAAGTGGTGGGCGACAAACCACACTGTGGCTGGTGGTGCGCTGCCCCTTAATTAAAAATGCACAAATTGCCAAAGTGCGCCACAGTTCAATAAGGACGACATGCGGCAAATGGTGAATGATGAATGGTGGAGCTCAGAACCAGTTTGTAGGGTGGGTTGAAGAAAACTCTCTTTGTATGCGAAGCATTTTTTAATTACGTTGGACGCTAGCTGGCTCAAGAGCTAGCTGCTCCACTTCAATCAAAGGCAATCCAAAAAAAATGCTGGCCCAGGACATTCCGGGCAACAAAACAAGCCAAACAAATGCCAAAATGGCGGACATCTTGTCAACTTTCAAGCGAACAAAGTGACGGTGGGCAGTGGCAGGGATTGTTGGGTGGTGGGGGGGTGAGTTTCTAGAGCCGCCCTAATTAATTCACCCCTGCTGAGAGCGTGGGCAACAAAGGAGGACGTTTAGCGCTCAAGTAGTTTCACGAGTGCTGCGACAATTTCAAACTCTCACACCATACCACAGCACCACCTCCCCTTTTGAAAGCCTACCCCTTCGCACACACCCTTCTCCTAATCCTCCTGCAGCTCTCAGACCTACAGCCGGCACACTCTATAGCGTTGAAATTAATTTTGCAGCGCTTTTAATCAAATGCTGCCACATGCAGCATATTTTACTTTACTTTTATTTCGACTTATGTGTCATGGATATGGGTGCGATTGCAAGCATTTCATCAAATGAATCAGCTTGAGCTTATTCCCAGGAGTTAGATCAAAATGGTGCTAGAGCCAAGCCAACCACCATAAGCA
The DNA here is from genome assembly GCF_004354385.1 of Drosophila innubila. NCBI lineage: Eukaryota > Metazoa > Arthropoda > Insecta > Diptera > Drosophilidae > Drosophila > Drosophila innubila. The sequence continues at coordinate 11,430,873 of NC_047626.1, forward strand.
CCACCAACAGCATGTTGCACCACCCTAAAACACCCCACCCTACAACACGCCACACTCCACACTCAACTCTTAGCTTGCAACTCAACTCTCGACTCGACTTTCAACTCGACTCGGGGGCGCATTATAAACATGTCGTCGTCCATTGACGGCATTCGAACAGACAAGGAGTTGAGCCAAGTGGAAAAATAATGAAAACATTCGAGGATAATGATGATGATGACGATGACGAGCTGCAGGACGACAACGAGCTGCATATAAAGGCGTCCACTTGAAATCGATATGGCAAGTTGGCAGGGCGGTAACGTTTTATCAATAAAGCGCTAAGCTGGTCATAGTTTGTGCCCAGGCTGTATTAGCCAATCCCCCCCGTCAGCCTCTCTCTCTCTCTCTCTCTCGCTCCCTTTATACTCCTCTGTGCAATAACAACCCTAAAGTAGGCTGTGACAACAGGCAGACAGAGAGACAGAGAGACAGTTGAACGGAACACATTCAGCAGCATTCAGCATCAAGCATCGAGCATCCTGTGTACAGCTTTTCAAGCAGTAACAACAAGAGAAACGACAACAACAGCAACAACAACAACGACAACAATAAGACTAACAACAACGGATGTCCTGAATGAGCCTCAAGGAAGTAAACACTTTTTCAACTGCACCCCAAAGCGCAATGTGTGGCAAAGTCTGCGAGACTCTGCATTGGGTGCCATTCACGAGTGTGCACAACAAATACTCAAACTTACACACACACACAAACACACACACACTCAAGCAACAACAATAAAAGCGAAATAAACAATATATTTGCGATAAAACTTGGATTTTGAAAGGAAATACTTTGAGATAGGAGCGTGTTGTGTCGTGACACAATAAAACCAAAATACACTTTGAATGATATCTCAAAAAAACCAAAGAGTATTATATAGTAATGGTTGATTTCCTGGAGATCGTTCCTATATGTCATATATGCCACATAATACTCGTATAATAATACGAGCCTGTATCAAGTTTCATTTAAATGACTTAGATAGTTTACATAAATTTATTTAAGAATTTAATTTCAATATTTATTTAAAAATCATATTATAACTCTTATATTTTGTGTATTTCATTGTAATTTTTGTTAAGAAAAACTTATTTTTTGATTTAAAAATTATAAGCATAGAAAATTCTTATAATTTCTGGCTGTTCAGTGATTTATTTTTTAAGAAAAGCAATATTAACAATATGCAAGTTTCATAAATACTATGAATGTTAAGATAAATAACTACTTTTTCTACAGTATTATTTATTTAATAACTAAATTTACCTTTGTACAGTAAAATGTAATGTAATATAAAACTATTTTCTTTGTCTAAAAATCAGTGATTTCTTAGATTAATTTATTTACGTTACTTGCTTATTTGACTTTGAAGTGATATTTATAGACTTTTTCTGCCTTATATTAGTAAAGTTTAATAATCGTCTTTGGTCTTAATAATCCCCTTTTTTGTATTTTTAAAGTACTTTTTTGTTTCCAATATCACGGTTCCATCTCTAATACTGCTGAGCACCTATTAGTGGCGTCGGAAAACAACAGTCATGACTATTTATTTATTTTCACATATTTCAGCATTGAACTGTTCAAACTATGTTAGATATCTTCAGAAAACCTTTGAGCTAAGATATTTATTTGCAAAAGGAATCAGCAATAAATTAAAATTCAACAAAAGTCATCCACATTTCAAAGGTTTTATAAATATACTAAATTAATACTATGCTACTATACTACAATTCGAAAAAAGAAACTTTAAAAAATACAAATCTTAAATCTACATTTTTTACTTCGCTAACATAAAAACATTTAATATAGATTCTATATTCTCTTTGACAATTTTAACTAAATAATCTTTAAAACATTAAATTTCTCAAATCAGCCTAAAAAAATACAAATCTTAAGTCTACATTTATTACATCGGGAACATATAAACATTGAATATAGAATATATATTGTCTCTAACAATTTTAACTAAATGAGTTTTATAAAATTACATTTATCAAATCAGTCTTTAGATAATAACTTTTTCTTATATTGGAAAATACGTAAAAAAAAGAATAGGAATATTGTTCATTAGATAATAAGAGTGAAATTTATTTTTTAATTCTGAACATGTCTACGACATTTACTCTGCTATGGTAAGCGAATTAAACTATACTCTAAATATACCAAATTTTTCTTTATATATGCTTAAACTATTAGTTAAGTTAAGTATATAAGATAAAATAACTTTGCTTTGAATATCATTGGTTCTTAGCATTTTGAACTGCTTCGACTGTTTGACCCGACTTAAGATATTGCCTTAAATTATCATTCACTATATAGTCACTATGTTTACTAAGCATATAGTTCAGTTTATTGGCTTGATATTCTGGAAGTTTCATAGCAAATGCTTTAAATTTAGTAGAGTTATCATGTTGAGTAGTCAGTGGCTTGGATGGAGTTTAAGTATAATTAGACTTCTAGGGTATCTACACATAGTTCATTTTCTTTGCGTTTAGTTAAAGTTTACTAGCGACTTGCGACATTGTCTTGTTGTCCTGCTGTCCTGTTGTCCTGCTGTCCTGCTGTTATCCTGGCAGCTGCCACAACGCACTTTTATGGCGTTTGCTCTGACAACTTGGACAGTGTAGCTTCAATGCAATTCACCCTGCCACGCCCCCTCGCCTTTCTATGACAGCTACGCAGATATATATGTATATACATATATATGTGTGTGTGTGTGTGTGTTTGTGACTATTACTGTCTGTGAGCCTGGCCCCAGGATGTGGGGCTTCTGCTCAGCATGTTATCCTGCACTCGATTCTTCTGCTGCTCGTCCTCGTCGAAGGGGGCAGAGGGGAGAAAGGCACATCAAATGTTTTGTCGTTTGTAATCTATTTACACAAAAAGATTCAGCAGACTCGTGCATGTTTTTCAAGAGCACCCAAACAAGGTACACACACACACACACACTCACAGACATACACACACACAACCGCACACACACAAAGGTTGCGAAATTCAGTTGAAATCTGTGCAGAGAATTCGACATCGTGTGACGGCGACACATTTGGCGTGTGCTCACCAAATTTGTAAGCCTGCCCTAGACTCCAATTCCAGCCATCCCCCTCGTTTCCCCCCCTTGAACTGCCACGGTCCTCTTATCTGCCCCGTACCTCACCTTTTATTCGGTGGCTGTGTGCAAATAATGAAAAAAATAGAAGAAATTGTAGGAAAAAACTTGTATATGATAGCTGAAATCCTCGAAACGCCAACAACGCACACACACACACACACACACACACACACACTCACTCTTGTGCCCCTTCAGTCGATTGCGCCTCCCCAGCCCCTCCCACTTCCTATGTACGCCCACATGCAACATACGCCCTCACTTGGTCTATGAGTGTTTCATACACAGAAAAAAAAAACCGTTCTAAAATTCAAGTCAAAAACTCTTGATTTTTTAAGTATGTATTCAGAATATTATTGATAAATTAGAATAATAAGTAGATAAAATCGCAAGCATATTAAAAAGTCAATTTTATAAAAGTGAAAGAAGCATAAATTATTTGATCTAACTGAAAACAGATCTTACAGAACCCCAAAAAAGACAAATATTATATTATTGAAAATATATCATTGTTGATTTAAGTATTTTTAACTTGGTTAAAAAGAATCCCGGATTACCGTACTTATATTTAATTTTAGCCCAAAATCCCGGATTTTTGTTTTCTGTGTACGATATCTCTCGTAGTTCTCCGAGTGTTGTGATTCTCCGTCTGGAAACACAACAACTTTGCACGTTGTTTGGCTTGTTGTTGTAGCATATAATTGTTGTTGTTGTTGTTGATGTTGTTGTTGTTGCATTTGTTGTGTTCATTACATTTTTTATGTTCTTGGCATGAAGTGCGTTGGCTAATCACACCAGAACAGACTCAGCGACAGTCTATATACAATGTGGTACAGTGGGGCAAAGTGTATTGAAAGAAATTGAGAAAAATTATAAAATCGTTCATAAAAATATAATATAGACAGAACTAATCGGAGAATTAAGCATAGAAAAGTTTTGAAGATGGCAAATGCATTTTAAAAAAGATTTAAGAAAAAATGATTTAAAAAAATGATATAATCATAATAATAATAATCTATATATTTTTTAATTGATTGGGAAATAACTATGAAATGTGATTTTATATTTAATTCTTTATCAAAGTTATGAATACTTCGTTTTAGAGAATCTAACTTAAGTTGATGATTTTCTTAAATATTTTTTCACTGCTACAATCTCAAACTAATGTAAAATTATAGATGCTAAAATATTCAAATAGTGCAATAATTCAAACCCAGCGAACTTTTAATTAAAGAAAGTGGTTCGATTCGTGTTCGAGCTCGAGGGATAGATAAATTACAGCTTAAAGTTTTGCTTCATTGTGCCTCCCCGTGGCAATTGGATGCCACAGCGCGTGTTGAAGCAACTGACGGAGTGAAAAACTGGCAAAGTGACTGACTAAATGAAAAACTAACTGACTGACAGTGCGACTGGGGACAGTTGAAAGCCAGGCCTGTCAGGCGCTCAATACACACGCTTCCAAGTCTGTATAACAACTGTATGTCCTGCAGGTTGCAGCGGGGAAAGGGAGAGGGAGAGGTAAAGGACAGTCGAGGGTGATGACAACAGAAGAGAACTCGTCGCTCTGTTATGTGTTATGTGCCAGAGTCGAGTGTTTGGTAAATAACACGTTCGTTGTGTCGCCATCGTCATCCACAGTCGCGTCCACGTCCTCGTTCACATCTTCATCACCATCAGCATCAGCATCAACAGTGGTACTGTACTTAGGGTTGTTCTGTCTTCGTGTTGAGCTTTCAGGGTTGAAATTGTGAATTATATATTAATAAACAGCAGAACAAAACGACAACAAAACGTTAAAGTGAAGTGCCAGCGTAGCCGCCATTATGCCAAATGCTGGCAACCCTGATCCCAATGCCAGATACAACCGCCACAACAACAGCAACAACAACAACCAAAAAGCGTTAGCGTGACACGTGTAGAGCCCCCATCTCATCTCATCTGAACTGAACTCAACTCAATTCAGTTCACGGCCCGCATTCAGAGCAGCCTTTTGACTTTTAATGAAATGGATATCGTACTGAAACTGAGCCCAGATCATCATCATCCACCCACCCAAACCACCAAATGGTCACCCTGTACCCTGTACACACAACAGTGGTACTGCCATACCCTCTTGTTGTGCACACTCAAGTGTCGATTTATGTTACTCTCTCAACTCGATTCGTCGACGCGAAAATTTTCTGAAATTGCACATATGCCAAATGCAATATTTCGCATCCGGTTTGCACGGATTCGTTGCGAGTACTCATGGTCCTTGTACGGGTATTCGTTCTGTGCCCATGTTTGGTGTTGCTGTAATACACTTGAGCATAATTTATGCTGTTAATTAGTCGACAGAGTCATTGACGGAACGCCATTTACCGCGTTTCCGAAGGGCTTTGCATTTTGCAGTTTTCCTACTTTTTCATCTTTTCTTTTTTTTTGTTTTTTCCACAATATTTTTTTTTTTTTGTTTTTGGCATTGTTTTGATGCATTGCGTTGATGCTCTGTGAGATTGAGAACTTGAAAAGCGTTAATGAGCTCACAATTTGTGCTGATTGCGAGAAAATTGCAGTGTGATTGTTGAACAAAACGATAATTAATCCATTTATACAAGTAACGAGTGGCAAATAACTAGTAGCGAGCGATGAGCAGGGGATATAGAAGTTGATTTGATGCACATAACATTTCGAATGCTTTATTGATAAGTATTCTCAAGTATTGAGCGACAGTAGCTAGTTAGATGTAAAAGGCAACGAGTAGCTAGTGGTTATGAGCAAGTAGCGAGTGTTAAATAGCGAGTAGCGATTGTTAATCAGCTAATGAAGAAGTTGGTCAAGCGTAAATTATATTTTAAAAGCTTGAGCGTTCATTATCTCTAAGTCAAGTTGCGAACGATATCTAACTAGTAACGAGTAATAAATAGCGAGTGCTTCTTGCCAAATGCTAAGTGATTATTGTCGAGTAGCGAGTGAAAAATAACTATATAGCTTGTAATTATATTTATGAAATATTTCTATTTAAGTCTTCAATTTATCGTATTCTCAAGTAGCGAGTGACGAGTGACGAGTGAAGAACACCGAGTAGTAAGCAAACTATTTGATTATAATTATTCATAAAATCTTTACAATATTCTTATGTGAGTAAAATTCAATTTTCACTCTGAGTTCTCCTGTCTGTCTCTTCAAAGTCTCGCAATTTTGAGGTATACTGCAAATGTTGCAGAAGAACGGGAAATTGCATCTCCCAACATATGGCTGTAAAGAGTCCGCCCTAAGGCGGTTGCACACATAAAAAAAAAATATCACGATGCAGCACTTGTCATTTCTCAAGATATTTCGTTGGAATTCGCCGTTGGTTTTTCCTTTTTCCATTTTTTGTTTCTTGCCTTTTTTCCAGGACAAGTGAGCGATTTTAATTAACTGCCAGTGTCGCAGCTCTTGTATCGTCCCACACCCTCGATTCTCCCTCATTTCTCAACCCTCCATTTGTCTCCTTGTTGTCGTTTGATTCGTCCTCGCCTAGCACTTCAATTGCTTTTGTTTTTCTCGTTTCGCTTCTTCTCTCTTTGATGCACACCGAAATAAAAACAAAAGACAGCAAGAAGAAGCGACAAATCTTAAAGTTTAAAGATGACGAAAGTGCAATACACTTGCAGAAAAAAAATTATTTATTTATCTACTATATAGACATATGTATTTACATTATATCACATTTAAATTCGTTAAAAATTTGTCGAAAATTTGAGGAATACTTAGAGTTAGTAAATATTATGTTTGATTTATTTTGGTTCCAAATTATTATCTCCAGCTGAGAATATTATATACAAAAGTCTTTCAAAAAAGTTAAAGTAAAACCTATTTTCACAATTCCACAAGACTTCTGCCCTCTTGTATATATCATATAATGTTTTATTGAACTATGTCCCTACCAATGATTTCTTTTAAAGGAAAACAGCATTATATACATCGATTCTATAATATTAAAACCGCAATTGCCCCTATGGAAAGTGTACAAAAAAAACTGTTTTTTGGGGGCGTTTGTCAAAGCTCATTCGTTGGGTATGTGACTGAAAGTAAGGGTGCGATTGGGGCTGGTGAGAAGCTTGGGGTTTCAGAGCCTAGAGAATGGGGATTTGGGGATGTGGCTCTTCATATTGTTGACTGCTTTTGTTTTTGCTGTTTGTGAAAAAGATTTTTTTTCTTCTCTTGTAATGCAAAAATGCCGCCATTTTAAAAGTGGATGCAGAGCCAAATGAAAGAGACGACCGTAAGACAATGGAAAAAAAATAAGGTGAACAGATTAAAAGAGAGAAAGACAGAGAAAACAACAGCAAGAGAGAGAGAGAGGGAAAAAGCAGGTGCTATGAAGCGTGAATTTGCCACCGAATGCTGGGCCCAAAGTGCAATCTATCACATCAGAGCTGTACCAACGGATCCAAACTCGAGAAGTGCAAAAATTTCAAGATAGACCAGAAAACATTATTTAGAAATACATAGAGCTAACTGATGAATATGATAAATATATTAAATATATTATACGAGTATATATTATAAACATTATAACAATGAAGAGTAGTCCCTTTGAATATTGTTTTCCATTATGTAATCTACATTGGTACAATAATTCTATTTTTTAAAATATTTCATCTTTCGCAACCATTTTGATGATTCGTTAAGTAGCTGAAATATTTTAAGCTAAAATTAAAATTAAACTAACTGATCTTTGAGAAATATTAAAAAGTATTTATTGCATTTCTATTATTCATCTATTAATATCGGGTACGGCAAATAATGATTATTTTGGCATTTTTTTTTTTTCAATTAAAAAATGATTTACTTTAGGAACTTTAAAAGAGCGTAAAAATATACCAAAAACTTGCTTTAAATTTATGATATTCATTAATTTACTTATCAAATAATAATAATTCTTAGGCAATAGAATTAATCAAAAAAAAAGTGATTATTTCTTAAAGAAATGATTTCTTTTAAGAAATAAAACTAAAGAAATGAATATTTTTGAGCAAAAAAATAAAACAATAAAAAATAATGATTATTTCTCGAAGAAATTATTTCTTGATTAAATTATTATGATTATAGTCATTATATTATGAGTTTTATTTTATTTGCTCAAGGCTAATGATTAATCCTTGAGCTTTATTATTAGCTCAAAGATAAAAATATTATAAAAATCAAAAATAATCATTATGTTGTAATTTTTATAATAAAACTTATAATGATTGCAGTCCCTGATAAATATTGCAGTTCTAGTGCAGTTTTGTAAAACTATAAGTTTAGAAAATTATCTGGATTTTTTTTGAGTAGCATTATATTTTTAGTATTATTCTTTTACATTCACCTATACGTTTCCCTTGTCACTTTTTGGGTTTCACCCCTTAAAAAAAGCAGATAGATAGTTAAAAGATATATTCAATCAAAGTATTCGATTTGTTGATACAACAGTTGCTCAAGTGTTGGCCAAGCAACCAAGCAGGCCTAAACACAAACACACACACACACACACACACCCATACTGCTATATATACATAAGTATATGTATACGTGTATGTGTGTGTATGTGTTTATGTAACACAAGTATGATAGGCGTTCTAATTAGAGAGCAAAAATTCACGCAGAATGATGCAATACACCCACACACATACACACACACACACACACATACACATATATACATGCATATATACATACATACTGACTTGTATATGTGTATATATTTATAGCAAGAATAAGGGGCGCAAATTCTTCAATTTAATAACTAACATCCGGAGGCAGCAGTAGGTGGACGCAGAAAAAGAGAGAGAGAGAGAGAGAGGGAGATGAGAGAAATGGGCGAGAGGTTAAGGGTGAGGGCGTGTGAGGGGGAGAGTGCAGGGATTCAGACGGCGTCCTGTGCCTGGGCAACGCTTGGGTGACGACAATACGCACATACATATAGATTCTATATGTATAATATGCCAACAATAAGATGTTGAAACGAACCAACAACAACAACAACAACAAGGAGAAGGGGAAGGGAAAAGGACAATAACAGCCAGCAAGGATATCAAAGTTGCTGAGGGACTCAACTCTCGACGACTTGACGAATGGTTGACACGGCCGTGCTCAGCATTTTGTCGTGTTGTTCAACAACACATTTTTGGTGGTTGTTTGCGGCCCCTGACAACGCTTTGCTTGTACTTTTGGTGGTGCTTATGCTGCTGTCGGGTGGAGTGGGGTGGAGTAGGGTGGGGTGTGGTGGTGGTGGTGCCTGGTGTGGTGCGTGTTGCCTGTGGGGCGGCCTTTTGCGCCATCAACGGAAATGAGACGTTTAATTTACATTTACACAACGCAAGACCGAACGATAAGTCCTGCGGGACGTCAACAGGATCAGGATTTGTCGCACATTGCAAGTGACAGTCGAAATGGAAATATGAAAGATGTCCAACAGGTCGAGGGGGAGGGAGAAGGGCGACATAAATAGTCCAAAAAGTACAGTTGGTACACAGCTAAATAGTATATACGAAATCAATCCTTAACGATTTTATAAGATCGAAGATCTCGGAGTGCAAAATACTTGAATCAAGTACACTGATAAAAAAATTTTCTAAAGTCAAGATTTGGTCTCAAAACTAAGAATATTGGTATAGAAAATGCATCGAGAACATCTTAATTGATCTGATTGGGTTTTTCTGGGTTTTCCCCAATCCTAGCAACAAATGTTGGATCATTTATAATTTTTGCTTACCTCAGATCTAACTATAATTTTTTTTTTTTTTCGTTACAGTTCATAATTTATTTTTAATTGTATTTGTATTTTTAATCTTTAACTTAATTTTTATACTTGGTAATTTTTTGTTTGCCGACTGCTTTTAGTCGTTCATAAATAAATAAATAAAATTCTTAGATTAAGAAAACACATCTTGGTTTTGAGAACATCTTAAATAAGACCAAGTTCTTATTTAAGATTTAATGCTCTTCAAATTAAAATAAAAAAATTAAAAAGTTTAAAATAATTTTTTTAATTTATAATTTTTATTTTATTTTTAATTTGACTTTGATACATTTTATTCTGTCTTGGTCATATTATAAATATGTTACTGCTTCACCCAAATGAAGCGGTTTCTCAACCAGACCGCCTCGGGGCCAACACTTTTTTTATATGATGTAGTACATATTTATACTTTCCTAACAATTTAAGATTTTTATTCTTGTATCAAGAAATTTTATTTTTTAAGATTAATGTTCTTAGTATTAGTAATATGGTCTTAAAATGATCCTTTTTTAAGAACAAAATATTTAAGATTAATGATCTTGATTTTAGAAGTTGCTCTTTTTTTCAGTGTACAGTTTTTCATATTAGTTTATAAAATAATATAATCAAATAATATAATATAATCAAATGTAACCAAATATTTTTCTCCTATTTCACTTTTTTAATGCCTATTGTTGAAATCAAAATAATATTTGGTATACTTAGTGCCAGTTTTTCAATGCATCCTTAAATTTTATCAATGAGATATTTTCAAATTCAATATTAATTTCTAATCATCTAACGTCAGAATATCTCTTAAACCCCCTAACTAGACATTGAAAAACCGGCCCTTAAGTGTTAAAAATGTCATCAAAAAATTAAAAATTTTGAAACTTGATTATTTCAAGAATTTCTCTTTCCTGTATAGTGTACGAACAATGCGAGTATTGACTGTACCTTCATGCATATTGTATGACCAATTCGGACAGCTTTGACGCCAAGCATCCTTAACTTACATATGTATGTATGCAAGCACAAACACACACTCACACACACACACACACACACACACATACACACTTAGGTTTGTATTTGTATTTCCGGTGCTTAAGACAAATTTGAAAAGTGCCTCATGAATTTTTGAGCGCATTTCCTGCCGCACTTTGTTAACGTCGTAACTCGAAAATGCGTTATGTCCTGGCATTTTGGGTGGCAGGACGCCAATTAATATACACACTCACAAACACACACACTAGCACAACAGATGTGTTTGTGTGTGTTTGTGTGTGTCTGCGGTTAGTTCAAGTGAATGCTTGCGTTGATAATTGAGGCACAGATTTTGTTGCTAACTCAACGGACGCCTCATTTATGCCCCCCTCGCCCTCCGAATCCCTCTCTCTATCCACCCCTCTCCATACATCCCCTTAAGGGCATCTTGGCGTTAATTGACCATCAAATTAGCCGAGTTCTTGGCATATTCCAGTACACTATATAGCTGCAATAATGTTTAGCAAACATTTTCGAAATACCGCAATCATTTGAAGCATTCAAAACATCGTCAAAATGTTGATAATTTTTCTATAGTTGTTTCTTTCATCAAAAAATCCAATTAAGTTTTTAGAGCTCAAATTAACTTTATACCTCATTATAATATACAATAAATAATTGCCTATTAACTTAAATTGTTTGCAGTTAATGTCTATAGAAGATGATGAAATAATTAGGATAGTTTACTTCAAAAATCTTAGTTGTTAAAATAATTGAAATATAAATCTTAGTTGTTAAAATAATTGAAATATAATACTTAATTCTTTTAAAGCAAAACAATTTATTACATCTGTCAAGTAATTATTTTTTATTTAGTATCTGTAATATTTTTAGTTTTTGTCAAATATAAGTTGTTATTTAAGTTTTGTAAAAATTAAACTCTAATTATTATTTAAGGATATCCTGAAAATCAATCTTAAGTATTTTTCATAGTTTTAAGGACAAACTGTAAAAATTCCTCTGAAAAATCTATCAACTGAAATGACAGTTTCTAAAAAAAAAATTATGCAATTAAATAAGTGTACAGAAAAATGCGTTTTTGAAAGAATTGAAACTGAATTATCATCTTTGTACTCTTGTTTTCAGGAACAAATGATATTGGAAATTGCAACATTGTACATCTCTCTCTATCTCTCATCTACACTTCAATATATTTAAATATATCATTAGTGCTATTAATTAAATTATTAAAAGAGCTGTGGATCTTATAAAAAATAACCTTTTCGCAAATGGTTTTCCATTTGCATGCCCCGAAATTTCTGATATGCAATTTTGTGACGAACGATATTAAATTTAATATATGAGACGTATAAAATATATTTAACAGAACCCTCATTTATATAACTATACACAGTTCTTCGATAACAAATGAAATTCAAATTATAATTGTTTGAAACTCTGAAGAGGTGCTCTAAAGAGATTTTCCCTTACACGAGACTGAAGCAGGGAAATAATGAAAATGCTAGAGTAAACAAGGGCTGTCTTTTAATCCCTTAAGAATTTCCCATAATGAGCTCTACTCTGGTGTGTTGTAATTCCTATTAACTCCTTCTCCGACTCGTTGGCCAGTCCAAAACTCGTCGTCGCCGGGCAAACAAACTATTTGCAACATTTTGCCAACGCCCAATTAGTGACACTCAAATCGCACAACAATGTGGCAGGCGAAGGGGGAAAAGGCGGCAAGATGAGGAGTTGTAGTTCCTTGTAACTGGACCTCAATCAGAAATATTTTGCTCGGCATTTTTTGGGGGCAGTTGCAAGTATTTTTCGGGTCGGAGGCCGCAGCCCTTAGAAAATTGCGGCATAATCAGACGCTGCCTAGAGAGGCAACAATGGCAACGGAATGGATCAGACCAGGTTGCAAGGAGGAGGCAAAAGCAACACAATAAGACCAAATGGATGCCAGACTATGTATGACCAAGGGGCAAGGGGTTGCCAGGGGGTGCAAGGGGGTCGAAAGGTTACAAAAGTGCTGACTGTGACAGCTTACTTTATTGGCAAAATCAAATCAACGTGGCATTTGCATGCAGCAAGCCCAAGATACAACAAATACGGGTATCATGAAATGGGGCATGTCTGGGCCGACTCTGCTACTCTCTTCATGCAACATCATGTGGCAGCAACAGAGGCAGCTGTGCCACCAACAACACCATCATCATCATCATCATCATCATCATTCGATGTCGTCGTTGTCGCTGTCGTTGGAGCTGCGCTAAATGCAAGTCAAACACAAGTAAGAACGCGATAGTCGAGTGTGCTCGTTTCAGGGATACCCTGCGTTAAGTCTTAAAACAGCATAACAGCAGATAAAATCATTTTAAGATACAAATATTTAATTTTTGAACTTATCCATGTATTTTTTTTCTATTATCTATTCTAAATGTATTTAATTTTAATTCAATAAAAATAAGCAAAAACGGATAAAATTAAATAGTTTCTATTCAATTTAAGAAAATTCGAGATCACCGAAATTTTGATCGAATTTGTTTATTTGAAACTGATTTCAACACCGGACATTTTTTTTTAAATCATTTTAAGATACATATTTTCAATTTTTTATCTTATGCATGTAGTTTTTTCAGTTATGTATTCAGAATGTATTAAATTTTAATTCAAGTACAAAATTTGTACAAAAACCGGACAAAATTAAATAGTTTCTATTCAATTTAAGAAAACTCGAGATCACCGAAATTTTGATCGAATTTTTTTATTTGAAACTGATTTTAACACCGGATTTTTTTTTTTTTTTAAATCATTTCAAAATACACATTTTTTTCTATTTTGTATTTAGAATATATTTAATTTTAATTTAAGTACAACAAACGGACCATTTTAAATAGTTTTTATTCAATTTAAGAAAATTCGAGATCACCAAAATTTTGATGGAAATTGTATATTTGGAACTAATGTCAACACCGGATTTTTTTTCTATTTATTGAGTACATATTAAATTTTAACGCGCTTTGTGCTGCATCAGTGCATCTTTTTTCAATTTATTCGGCTGTTTATGTTTCACTTCGGATCCAGACTATGTGAATACAAAAACTTGTTGTATAACTTTTGTGTTTATATTCCGATCGTGGCTAAATTTTTGATTTGAGTCCAGAACAGAATCTATGAAGAGTATATATATTTTTTCTAGCTTTGTATAGACTTATTAAAAATTTCTATGTTTTTTATCCCATCATTAGGGAATTTACAGGCTAGGTAAGGAGCAGTATCTATAAAGAGTATATATACGTATATATATTTTTCGCTCTGTATAGACTTTTAAATAATTTCTGCGTTTATTATGCGATCATAATGAAATTTTCAGTGTAGATTGAGAGCATGAAGGACTTTAAGAAATCCAGGGCTCAGGGCTACACATTTTTCCTCAAGCTGCGCACAGTGTAAAAAAGACTTTTGTTTTTATTTTATTGAAATTTTTTGAATTTTAAAATAAAATTATTCTAAGAATAATAAATTGTTCTTATTTTTGCACTGCAATTGCATAAGTTGTGGAATATTCGTATTATTGCTGATGTGGAATATATAATATATAAACTTTATGAAGTCAAAGATTAACAGAAAACTATATTACTCTCTTGCCGTTAGAGAGCGACAACTATAGGGTGTAAGCTGGAAAGGGGAGAGGATTGCTTGGGGGTAAAGTGTGTGTTTGTGTGTGTTTGTGTGTGTGGGGGGGAGGGGTCTTCTTTTGCCTAGGTATTGAAGCTTGTAAAAATTGCATGGCGCTGCATTACCGCTTAAGTACGCGCTCGACGAGAGTGGCTTTTGGCCTGGCAGCCATCTTAGCCAGGCTATCCAGTCGTCGAGTCACTCCACAGTCATTCACATGCATTCAAGTGGTAGACAAACCCCCTCCCGCTCCCCCACCCGCTGGCAAGCAAATCGCATTCATGACATTTTCTTGCATTGACTATGCCACTTTTTTTTTTGGGTTGGGGCTTTTTCGACTCGACAGCAGCTTTTATTTGTTTCGCTGTCGAGGCCGCAGCTCCGTCATTTGCCATTTACCATTTACCATTTGCCATTTGCCAAGGGTTGCGCATCCGCATGCGTTTTGGGGCATGTTGGGGTTGAATTTGTGGCAACGGTAACGGTAACGGCAACTTGGGCGCACTTGACGCGTTTTATAATTTCCGTAAATAACAAACGGCTTAATTTGCGCATATTTCCGTTTGGATTTGCACGACTCGAGTGCCAGTCAGACTTGCCTTTGCCTTTACCTTTGGTCCTAACTCTCTCCCCTGCTCCTACCCCCTTCACCTTTCCCATCCTCAGCCGCTCTTGTTGAGGCATTTTTCAGGATTTCAGATATTTTTAGCTTTGCCGCAATATGCGTAATTAAAAAAAAGGGCCGTCAGTTATGTGACATGGGTTACACAAATGAGGAAATGAGCAAATGAGCAAACTGGATTTACACGGTAAAAATTGAAGCAGCAGCAAAGAAAGCCACAAACTGCAACTGGAGACTAAACTGGTCTAAAAGTTATTAACAAGCTATAAACTGAATGTAGATTTAAGATATGATTAGGTAAACATTTGAATTGCAAAAAATTGACACTTTATTGCACATTTGTTTTGCCAGCGCAACGTTCAAGAATGTGGCACAAAAGGGAATTGCAAAAAGTAAATATTTGTTAAAAAAAAATCAAGAGAATTCCTGTGGTAAAAATTAAAAATAAATATATTAAAATCTTGAAAAATTTACTTTAACTGGAAAAGTCACAGCTCAAAAATTTCTTGAAGAAGCTTGAAAAGTTTCACTCTTGACTCTGAAGGGTTGGAAATGTTTCAGTTTTAGATCAGATAGTCTAGGTTTCAGTTTCAGATTGGTAAGTTTTAGTTTCTTCATAGAAACTATCCAACTTAAAAAGTTACAGTTTCTGTTTTTGAGTTTCGGTAGGTTTTTGTTACCACTTATAAGGTTCAATTACCTGATTCAAATAGGTCAGATCCTATATAAATTTAATCGAATATAAATAATAGTTTCACTATATTCATAATTATAATTCTTTGAGCTTGAAAAGTTGCAGTTCCTCAACTTACAGTGCAAAAGAATGCATAGTGTACCATGCAATTCAACTTTCCACTGAATAATCCCAACAATCAGCTTAAAGTTGAGTTTTGAACTTCATTTACAGAGTGTCAAGATACGATTTTCTTTCCCTCTGGAATGATTTTACATAACCTAACAATGAATATGGTTGCAACTCAAAGCTCAAAGACATTCCCAAAAGTATCTACAAAAGATTTCAATTGAACTTAAACTTTGAACTTTAAGCTTTGTACTGAATTTAAGATTGGGAATCATACATCTCTGACAATGTAAAATGTTTTGTCTCTTTGAAATGATTTTCCTTTAAGCTACCAATAAATCCAAGCCCAATTTAAAATCGAAAATCACACTCACAAATTGTTTTAACTGGACAATGAGCTTAGGTTTGAACTTTAAACTGAATTGAAAGTATTTTAGAATGGAATGTGTACTCAATTAGTTTGTCTTCTTTTTAAATTGGGACTGGGCAATGACAAAGTATTTGCAACAGATTAATCCCAGCAATGCGCTTAAAGTTATACTATAAAAGCAAAATTAATAGCGTTGGCAAAGTGCCAAAGTGACTGAGATGTGTAACATATAGTACTTAATTAGTTCGACTTTTAAAACAAGAATATCCAGAGTCAAAAACAATGACAAAGAAGACTCTAAACTGAACTCTGTCTGAGTCGCAATCGCAGCTGTAATTAAAATCTCTTTGCCAAATGATTGTGGCAGTGTGTGTGTAGTTGTGTGTGTGTGTGTGTGTGTGTGTGTGCTTGTGTGTTGTCAGAGTCAAAACTGAATTTCCATTGATCTGATGCTAAACGTTGTTAGCATCTCGAAACTTTGATTAGATGTCCACAAAGCCGAGACGAAGCTGGTTATGGAAACAAGCAGTGCTATATAACAGAGCGAGTACACTGATAAAAAAAGTTATAAAATCAAGATTTTTCGAGAAAAAAAAATTCTTAAATTAAGAAAGCACATCTTGGTTTTAAGTATAAATGATCTTGGAATTAAAATAAAAAATTAAATTTATAAATTTATGATTTTGTTTTTTTTTTTAATTTATTCGATTTTATATAGATTTTATTTTGTCTTGGTATTTTTAAAAATATTATTTTAATTTGTCGCGAGTGGGATTCGAACCGGCGCCTACTGCTTCACAGCTGAAGCGGTTTCTTTAACCAGAGCGCCACGAGTCAATACATATTTATACTTTTCTAACAATTTCAGATTTTTATTCTTGGATTAACAACTTTGATTTCTTAGATTTATATTTTTAGTATTAATAATATGGTCTTAAAATGTTCTTTAAGAACAAAATATTTAAGATGAATGTTCTAAATTTTAGAAGTTGTTCTTTTTGTCAGTGCAAGAAGAGTGAGAAAGAGAGCGAAAAGTGGAGAGAGAGTGAGAGAGCGAGAGAGAGAAAAAGGAGAGAGACCGCAATAGCCAATTGTGTTCAAGTCAAGCAGTTGGGCAAACAACGACACTATGAAGATGATTACGATGTTCATGATAATGATGATAATGATGATGATGATAAAAAAGATAATGATGATGATGAGGCTATTGCTGTTGTTCTTCTTGTTGTTGTTGCCCTGTCACGATGCTTATGACAAAAAGCTTTTCAACGTCGTTAGCTTAATAACTGTCAAGTAGATGAGTGTTTCGACTGTGTGTGTGTGTGTGTGTGTGTGTGTGTGTGTGTGTGTGTGTGTGTTGGTGTGTGGCTTTCATATGCGACTGGCTTTTAGGCGCTGTCATGTGGTTGCTGTTATTGTTGTTTGCTTTCTTTTCAGCATTCTTTCTATCTCGACAACAATTTTTTTTCATTTTTCTTCTACTTTTTTTTTGTCTTCTCTGCCAAGCCGCATAATTACAACAACTGCAGCACAACAGCAAACTGCTGAGCTTACTTGTAAGTGTAAGTGTAAGTGTGTGTGTGTGTGTTGTGGTGTGTGGCTTTTCAAAGGACATGTGCCAATATGGCGAACTACAGTTGCCAACTGTCACAGTCTGTGTGTGTGTGTGCCATTGATGTTGTATATATTTTTGTGACAAGCTGCAGCGAATGCTTCCTCTTCTTCTTCTTTCTACACCCCCTTACCATGCTCATGTCCTCGACGTGCTCATTTCCTCGAGTGGCGCTAAACAAAAGATTTCAGCTTGTTGCACCTATTTAACCCACCTGCCACAACCCCCCTACCCCTCCCCTACCCCCCTCTTCTACACTGCCCCCTTCTCCACTTGCTGTCAGCATTTTGCACTTTATTAAAACCAAATCAACGAAGCAGAAAAGTCAAATGCAATGCTGATTATCCTGGCTAAGGACGAGAGGTCAAAGCTATAACGGCATCGCGAATTCGACTCAGACTTGGATTCATATACATATTCAGTTTCTCTATATTTTTTTTTTTAATTTTAAAATGACTTGACTGACTTGTAATGTATATAAATATTGTCCATATATTCCTTATAAAAAAGTCAAAATAACACCTTAAGTTTTATTTTTGATTCAAAAAAATAAGACTCAAGAAATACTCATTATGCTATGACCTTTTTTTTTTGTTAAAAAATAATGATTATTTCATAAGTTTTATTTTTCTGTCAAAAATAATTATTATTTTATGAGTAATATAATAAAAATTATAAACCTTAAGATCATTTTGGTATATTTCACGAATTTTTACAGATACCAGAAGTTAATGATTTTTTCAATTGAAAAGAACGAAATAATCATTATTTACTGTCCCTGCTTAAAACCAATTTAAATACAATAAGTAATAAGAATTCTTTAAAATATAATTCTATAATTCTAAAATATAAATTATTTAACCAAAAACTTGGACTTAAACTGAATATTTAAACCAAAACAGCATAAAACAATGTGTGTGGCATTTCTCTGTAAATCAAAATGAAATTATGAAATTATTAATCTGATTACTTTATTCATTTCATTGTCCCATTTCTCGATAAGAATTAATCCGCATTCGAAGGGTATATAACTATGTATGTATGTGTCTCTATTCAAGTCAAAGTCTGTTCATTAATCTAAGCTCTTTGGGGATTACACAAATAATCGGTTGATAAAAAAACTCCTTGGGGAAATCGTATCAAAAAAAAGTAATTATAATTATAATTTGTATGTATTTATAAGCATAAGTTGAACAAACAAAATCTTTTTGAAAGTTACAGGGAAATTCGATCAAATAAAACTCGAGTTATGAATTTATTTTGTTTTCAAAATTGTTTTAAACTATTCTGGTCACTTGAATTTCAAGATTCGTAGAGTTCCTTATTTTCTATTATTATTCCAACGGCTTGAATTCTCTCGATTATAGTAATAAAAAACAAAAATTATAGAAAATCTTTAAGTCAAAATGCTTCAAAAACAAAATCAAAAGTAATAATTCTTAAATTTCGAATAGTTAGTTCAACTGCTTAGTTATGTTTAATTGTCTTAAAAAAAAGTGAGAATAGACTAAAACCAAAGAACCCCGCTTTTAAGACAAAAGCCTCTCTTTGCGAATGTGAAAGAAGTAGCTAAAAGTGAATCCCAAAATCCACTGGTATCCACTCACCTGTCATATTGGCTGAGCTTTAAAAATGCGCCTGACAGTCAACAGAAGAAGAAGAACACGAACAACAACTAGAAAAATAAAAATATGTGAAAAAAAAAAACGAAATATCCAAAAAACGGAAAATTGCAAATGGAAAGAATGGAAAAAGAAGGGCAAAAAATCTCATTAAATGCAAGCCAATGATGGCCTCCATGTATCCACTTTGCTGACCGATAGATAAAGTCTCTCAGTCCACCAATCCGTCCAACTGTCCATCTATCCATTTGTCGGGCAGCTCAGCAACTCTATTTGCGACCGGACGACAAATCTCCAACCGTAGCCGTAGAACCTGCGCCACAAGGACAAAAAACAAGGAAAAAACATTTTTTTAAATATAAATGAAGAAAAAGGAAAAAGAAAAAGAAAAAGCGGCGCCAAAAAAGTTTTTGCGACCATTTTTCATCATGATTCGATGTGGGTTGAAAGCCAGACGAGTCGAGTTGAGTTGAGTTGAGTCGAGACCAGGGTTGTCATAGCAACGCAGCAAACGCGTCACTTTACGTGTCGGATTCGGGTGTTGGCAGCCATATTTGCTCTTATAGCGCTTTACTTGCCTTTCATCGCCCAGGCAGAGGAACCCTCCCTTATGGTATGTACGTGTATGTTTGGGGTGCAAAAAAAAAGGCAGCCCAAGCAACCCAGCCAACCCGGCGAGCAACCCTCCTGCTGCCTGCTGCACCCCCTAACACGCATAAATATATATATATATATATATATATTGTATATATATTCGTATATATGCACGTTGTTGGGTGGTGTCTGCTCAGGGGGTGTAGAGGTGGCTGTAGCTACCCTTGTGTGTGTGTGTGTATGTGTGTGTAGTTGTTGTTCTTGTTGTTGCTCTTGTCCTCGCTGCTTCATTTGGCTTCAGTTCACTTTAGCCTGGACTTTTTGCCTAGACCAAAAGGACCAAAAAGGACTGTGGAGCATGGAGCTTGGACCGAGCAGTTGGCACCACTCACTGGCGCGTCCTTTGCCTTTGGCTTGTGTCCTGGCATAGGTAACTAGACACTGGCCTACACTGAAAAAAAGACCAATTTCTAAAATCAAGAACATTCTTCTTAAATATTTTGTTCTTAAAATACGAACAATTTAAGACCATAATACTAATACTAAGAATATGATTCTAAAAATCAAAGTTCTTGATACAAGAATAAAAATCTTAAAGTTTTATGAGAGTATAAATATGTACTATTTCATATGAAATAAATGGTGGCCCCGTGGCGCTTTGTTTAGAGAAACCGCTTCTACTTTTATAAAATAAAACCACGACAAGACAGAATGTAAAATCTTAAAAAATTTAAAATAAAAAAAAATATATATATTTATTATAAATTTAAAAAAAAATTTTAATTTTTCAAGAGATTTCAAGAGACTTAAGATTTCTTAAAATTAGAACTTGGTCCTTTTGAAATGTTCTTAAAACCAAAATTTAAGAATTTAAGAATTTTATGTTCTCCACTCATTTTTTATACCAAAACTCTTAGTTTTGAGACCAAAATCTTGATTTTAGAACTATTTTTTATCAGTGTACACAGCGAGAATCAAGCTGTATTCAAATTATGTTCAAGTTACCTTTAAGTCCATTTTTTATTTCAAGTAGGAATTACTTAAAATTATATTTAAAAGCACGAATAATCTTTTTATAATTGAAGAAAATAAAAGAATACTTTTCACTTTTCAATTTTATTTCTATACGCATTCGTTTGTTTAATTTAAAGATGGTAGTATAATCATATGTAAAAACTGTTAAATATAAAACTAAATCAAATAATAATGTTATTTAATGTCAACTAAGACAAATTGATCAACAGTATTTTAAAATATAAAAATAAAAATAAAAGAAAATGAGAAGAAATCAATTTTATACAAATATTTATATATAAACTGAAAAAAATTATACTTAAGAAGTTGGATGAAAACTGAGAAATTTAAATCTGTTTTTATATGAAAATTTTTGTATTTGATTTTGTAATAGGTCTGCAGAAATCGTTTTTTAATTTTAAAATATATTTTAGTGCTTAGTTACAGAGGTTTAGGAAAAAAAATTGTACTTAAATCCAATATTAACAGCTTATTTAAAGCATGTTTTGGACTTACTTTCAATTTTGAAAATACTACAATAGTTAAATTTTAAGAAATTCTATGTAGTCAATTAAATCTGAGTATGAATACTTGGTTGATTTTAGTCGCTCAGTGTATTCTCTTCATTCGTATCATCTCCTGTCCTATCCGTACTTGGTGTTGGTGTTGGGTGTTGGTGTTGGTGTTGGGTGTTGTTGTGCGCACTTTGCGCTGCCTGCGTTGTCCTTGTGCACGTTTCTTCCTTGACTTTGCTGCTCCTTTCTGGCACATAGAACCAGAGATCGCACTGCGATTGAGAGAGAAGGACAGAGGTTGGGCTTATATAAGGCGCCTATATACTTTACTAAGGGCCTTCTGACACATGTCTCCTTGTCCTTATTGTCCTGCTGTCCTGCTGTCCTGCTGTCCTTTTGTCCCCTCTGTACTTGTTGTCCTCCACATTGTCCTATCGCTTCGTTCTCTATCTGTTTATTTGCCTGTTTGTTTCTTTATTTGTTGATTTGCGGTCATTTGCCGTTTGCTCGTGTTTTCTTCCATTTTTTAATATTCCCGACTAAGGTTCCTGTGAAATCCTTTGTAGTTGTCCTTCTCCTCTGTGTCCTAAAAAGCACAAAAAGGACACCTCACACGGCAAAAAAAAAATATATTAAAAAAATGTACAACTTGCTGAATAATAACGTGCAAACTGTATTTGTACAACATCAATGGGTTTCAGCTAGCTTGCTGTCATGTGACCATGGAGGTGAAAGCTACATAAATTGCAAATCGATCGGAAATTGCAGTTTAACATTTTAATAACTTGGTAGATGTCGCTATAAAATGTTAAGAAATTAAATTAAATAGCTCAGCTAATAATGTGACTATGGAGGACCAAGGATATTATTTTAAGTTAACTTAACATTGAATCGACTATGACTAAAATATTACCAAAATTAAATTAATATAAATAGTAAATATGTAACCATGGAGGACCTAGAAATATCAACAGAATGAATCGAAATTATATTTAATGTCAACGAAGGATTAGTTGACTGAAAAAATTTGCAAATAAATCTAATAGAATATTGTAGTTCTATCAGAAATATTACAAAATGGTTGTCAAGTAATAATAATCAAAAAGAATTTTAATTTATAAACTCGCTTACAAACGACTTAAATAACTTTAGTAGAATTATTGCTAAAAGTAAAGTAAAGTAAGTAAAACAGGTAACAAAACTCATCTTACTGACAGTCTATAAGAAATTAAATATGAAATTAAAATTAATTAAAATATTTAAGCTTAGACCAGAAGCTTTAGAGCAGCTTTCAGGAGCTTTCAGCAGCTTTCGTCTAGCAGTTGATATTGATAAGTAAAAAAACAAGTATATAGTATTTATTTAAATGTACAATTGAAATCGGTAACTGTATTCGTTTTCTTATTCACATTCATCTGCCACACTCACATTCGTATTCACATCGTAATCAGGACGCAGTTGGCTGCACTTTTTGGATTGTTTTGCATTGTTTTCGATTCGTTTCGATTCGATGCGATTCGTTTTGTTTTGTTTTGTGTTTTTTTATCAGACTGAGATCTGATCATCATCATTATTATTATCATCTGCCGTTGTCTGCGCCCTTAGCAACACACACACACACACGCACACTCGCACACACACACAATTGTTTCGATTACGCAAAGGGATAAAAATGTAAAGAGAATGCAAAACGTGAAAATTGCGCTAAGCCTCGATGAGAATGAAGAGAGCGATCCTGGCAGGATAATAGCTCAAGGCTGTATGCCTCTATTGTCCAGTCGCAGATCCAAACAGGAGCAGCAGGAGCAGGCAGAATTATTTCGAGTATTCTCGCTCAAGGCTTGAATAAATAGTTCCAACTGAATACATTGAACGCCGGCTAAACAAACAACGGCCAAAGAACACACACACATACACACGTACACACATATATAATTGGGTTGCCAAATATTGCGCAGGATATCACAGTCAAGGATCAGGGTAAGAAGACAGCCAATTGAAGAAGGAGAAAGCAACAAAGATGAACAGCACCCACGGCGCAATTGCTGCTGCATCCTTTCCATTGTCTATCTACACTAAACTCTACACTCAACACTAAACACTCAACACTCCACACTAGACGGAAACAGACAATCGACAATTGGCCGCCGTGTCCTGTCGAAAGGATCTCGATCTATATCTGTATCTGTATCTGTGTGTCTGCACGCTTAAGATAGCGGCATCAAGTTGAGAAGCTAAGTAGCCAGATTAATAGACAAGATTGAACCACACAGCATAGTTTGACAAAAATTAAATAGAATTTCTTAAATGTTTCTACCTTTCCGGCAATTCATTTATTTTTATTTTGTAAGTTATCTTAACCAAAATCACAAATTATGAATCTCGTACCGTCTTATCCAAACTGTTCAGATTTGTTTGGAATCGGGCCACTATAACATATAGCTTCCATCGGGACGTTCGGTCGAAAATTAACCTTTATTTGAAATCGGGCTTGCTAATTGGGCTTGTTAAATTTTTCTGGAATTTTTTAAATCAAAAAATCATCAAAATCATGTATCATAATTTTCTCAATTTAAAAATGTATTACTCTTAAAGTACTGTTTGAAATTTAAAAGTGTATATAAACAAATTAGAGATATAGTCATTAGCTTTTAGAAAAACAGCGTTTTACAATCGGTTATGGTATTCTTTACACATGTGGAGAAATGCAAGATCACTCTCTAAAAAAATCTAAAGAAAAAAAAGTCAAAATATTAGTTTAGATTTTGGCTGTTAACTAGTGATATGTAACAGGTCAGCTGAGTCTAGCTACAAAATAGCTAAAATGGCAACACAAAACAGTAGGCAGATAGGCAGAGAGATAGAGACACACACAGAAACACACACACACAGACACACACACACCCACAGATACAGAATGTGTCTGTCGGCAGCTATTTAAAGAGTTGTCTAGGATTACAAGGATAATTTGTGGCCAATTGTCGCCACATAATTGTGCAAGGTGCCACAATCATCTGAACTGAGTCACAAGGCAGCTGGCAAGGATGAGGATCAGCAGCAGGATCAGAAACAGGATCAGAATCGGGAGCAGTAGCAATAGCAATAGCACAAAAGCTTTGCCAATGCTTTGAACTAAACCGACATTCAGTCTATCTCTCTCACTCAAACACACACACACTAACTAGTATCACGTTCGCAGTATCTCCGTCTCTGTCACTTTCTGTGTTTTTATGGGGGGACACGCCTGTCATAACTGCACAATGGGCAGCAGGCAATAAGGACATTCTTCACATCAACTTCCAACTGCCAACAGCCAACTTCCAACTTCCCTTTGCCATTGTCTTTTGTTTCTGGTCTTTTTGGTCTCTGCCTGCCTATATAGATTTCAGTTGCCGTCGCCGACGTCGTCGTCGTCGTCGTCGTCATCGTGGTAAGCGATATGTTTGCTTGTTCTTTTAATTGCTTTTTATGCACGCCCCGAAACAAACGATAGGCAATCAGGAATCAGGAATCGCTATCGCTTCACTCCTAAAACTAAAACTGGGACAACAGCAACAACAACAACAACAACAAAGTTTGCGTCCACGTCGCCGTCCACGTCGGCGGTTTGGCGGCATTTTTCAATTGTCGGCTTTTGCGGACAACACAAAACTATATCAAATTTCAGGCGCAAAAACCCTCGACCGTTCCCTTAGCGTAAGGCGGTGAAGGGGGCGTGGCCGAGAGCTGTGCGGTAGCTGGCATGGACACAAATCTAGTCATTAGCACAAATATTATGAAGCACACTCATCTTTTTTACATTCACTTTTCACATTTTCATCACAACCTTTGAAGTTTTTAAATTTGAATTTAAAATTCGCTGTTCTGTCTTTGTACTAGCTCTAAGCGGAGACATGCACGCAACGCAAAAGCTTGCATGGTTCTAAGCTGTGATAAGCACATACCTAACCTAGCGAAGACACACACCGCGCATAGCCAAGACACAGTCTACAAACTTAACGTCACTTATTGCCACCACAAATAAAAAATCGAATCGAATGGTCAAATGCACATTTTAACAGGCAACAATCAAACATGTTAAATTAATTATTTATTTATTTCTATTATTGAAGCAAAGAATTAGGCGAAGAACTTTAAGCTGCTGTAAGAAAAAAGAACTGAGCTAATATTTTGTGGTGTCAATGGTGTCAGCTGAGATACGCACTTAACGAATAAAGCAAACTCAACGAAGCCAATGCACATATCAGTATAAAGCTAAATTTAGAACTTAACGACACTTGGCGCTGAACAAATATTGCATTTTTATTAGCACCATGACGTACACCACATTGATGCTAAAACAACAGTCAACATCACTTATTCGCTTAACGACAAATAGTTTACGACTGCGTTAAGCGAATGCCAATACACACACCATATCTGCTTGACTGGTGCTTGTATAGGCTACGTGCCTGTGAGCCCGGCTTAAATTAGGCAACCAAGCATGACTATTAAAATAAGTTAGCAGCACTGCAACTACATTTCAAAATCAGCTGTTTTTTTTAGCTATTTTGCATCGTAGTAAGCTATTTTTCGGATGCTTTCCAGCCAGAATCAGCTCCTTTTTCATCTAAAAAGTAGGCAACATTTAGGCGACATTCAGTTAATCAGTCAGTCAGTCGAGAGCGGACGGCAACCGCCACAACTTTAATAAAGTAAACTGTGAGTGCAGGCAACAGCAACAACAACAAACAGTAGCAACAACAACAAAAGGGAGCAATCAACAACCGCAACAACAACAACACAGCAATGCCAGTGACAAGCTTCAGGATTAACCAACAACAACAACAACAAGGATAAAAACAAGCACAACAACAACTGTTGTTATTAGCATACTGCAAACAGCTGTGTGAGTCAGTGTCCGTGTCCGTATGTGTGTGTGTGTGCAAGCGGCCGAAATGCTGCCAATACAAAGTCCTGTTACTTCAGCCCGTTAGAACACCCGCCCCACAACAACTACAAATACTACTATTTGCTAATCTACTACTGTATTCATATGTCATACTAATAAAACTACGAATACTATACATAGCTACTACCATTATATTCGCGCGATTACATAAAAAAAAGGCAAAAGGCAACAACAAAAATTAGTCATTCATAATTTATTGATTGTGCGAGCATGTGTGAGTGTTAGTGTATGTGTGCGTGTGCGTGTGAACGCAGTTAAGCAAACGTCGAAACGTCGCCAAGTCCTTTTTGGTGTATTAAAAATCAATAGACATCAAGCAGCAAGCAGTAACAAGACAAGACAACAACACAAAACGCAGCAGCAGCAGCAGCAAGACCAATAACAACAAAGGATATAATAGGCGACAGACACAAATACAAACAGCCTCAAAAGAGAAATACAGACAGCCAGTGCGAGTGCGAGCGAGCGTGTGGGAGTGGAAGAGAGAGGGCGAGAGTGAGACATCGCAGGTAAGTAAAGGAGGCGACAGCGACAGCGACATCATCACTCACAGCAGCAGCGCAGCAGCAGCAGACAGTAGCAGCAGGCAGCATAATAAAGTTAGAGTTGAGCAAGTGTCTGTGAGAGCGCGAGAGAGTGTTTCAAAATGCAGTTAATTATGAGCAAGCAGCAGCAACAACGACTGCGACTGCGACTGCAAACAGCAGGCGCCATTGCTGTTGCTGCTTGTTGTTGTTGTTATTGTTACTGTTGCTGTTATTGCAAACTTTCCGGCAACTTTATTGTGGTTGCTGCTGCTGTTAATTTGATTAAACTTTTTTGCTGGGCATAATAGTAAATTAAATAATTGTTTTGACAAAGCATAAAATTCATATACAGTAGTTCAAGAAAATCTTTTGATAACATTTTAAATTGAATTTTTAACAAAAAGAAAGAAGGACTTCTTTGTTTGTCAAAACACTTGCTTAAATAACTGTATGTGTAAATTGTACTTAGAAAATATTTTTTTATGTTTATTTATTTTGATTTTCAATTGCAATTTTCTGGTATCCACATGCATATTTTCTTTGTTAAAACAATTACTTCACATACTGTATATAATTATTGTGTTATGTAAGCGTGAACAACACTCACTTTGGTTGTCGCTTAATTAACTTTTATTGTTCGAAGGCTCAAACCGACAAACACACACAGACACAGAGCAAACTCAGACCACACCCCCCTCGGCAACCGCCCACTAAGCGGTGTTTCTCTTTTTTGCTTTTTTGTGATGACTAATTGTCCGTGTGTTGGGCAGGACGCACACGCACACACACACACATTTGCAGTGAAATATCGATCTTGTGTCTTAATTATCGATAAATGCATGACGTTAGCAAAATTTAATATGCAATTGCATTCAAGTGTGTGTGTGTGCGTTTGTGTGTGTGTCTGTGTGTTTCAGTGTGCAGGAAATTCAGTTCAAGGCAACGCCTCCATTGCCTGTCACGTTTCCTCTGCTTCTGCTGCTGCTCCTCCTCCTTCTTCTTTGGCTGCTCCTCATTTTGCCTTTATTGCCAACCACTGACTTTTACTCGCTAACTTTGCTTTTGCCCTCTCTTCCAGTTGACTGAGCAGCATAACAACAACAACAACAACAAAGATGCTTTCGCCGCTGCTGTTGCTGCTTATCGTCAGTTGCCTGACGCTGCCGGCGCTAACGTTGACTGAGAACGCGACGTTAGCGTATGCCGCTGCCGCTGTCGCTGCTGACGTTGGCGCTGGCGTCGGTGTCGGCGTTATTGTCACCTCAAGCACAACAGCGCCGTCACTGGCTAGTGACTATGAAAATTTGACAGCAAGCAGCAATCACAACAACAACAACAACGATGCCAGCTATGAGCTAAGCTACAACACTAACAACAACAATAACAAAAACAGTAATGCAGCCTTATTAGCAGCAGATGCAAGCACAACAGCAACAAGCACAACAACTACAAAAACAACAACAACAACAACAACAGCAACTTTAGCCGCAGCTGAACAGCAGGAATCAACATCCAGCGTCGCAGTTGCAGCGCAGTCGCCGTCGCCGTCAGCAGGCAACGTCAGCAGCAATGTGAGAACAGCTGATCTTGCTGCCGGAGCAGGAGGAGCAGCTGCTGGAGGAGCTGCAACAAAATCACCGCCGCCATCAGCACAACCGCACGAGCTGATTGGCTCGGCCACGCCCACCAAGGGCGAACAGGAGGCGATATTGCGTGCATTGGATTGGCTGAAGGAGAAACGCGCCTCGGATTATGGCTGGGGCAATGATACGCACGTTGTCATACTGGCCAAGGAGCTGTCGGGTGGACGGGATCCGAATGATAGCGCCGATTCGCATATGCAGGTCATCCAGGAGCTGGAGGATACGCTCTCCGTCAAGGAGATGGAGATCGAGATCTTGGCCATGTTGGATCGCCATCATACGCTGCCCAAGCCGCTCAATCTGGACAAATTGGCGCGCTATGTGCTGGCGCTGGGTTCGCTCTGCAAGGATCCAAAGCATTTTCATGGACACGATCTGGTGGCCACATTGCAGCATCATGAGCCCGCCCAGGACATTGAGTTTGCATTGACCACGCTGTCGGCCTGCAGCTCGGCGGCGCATGTACGCAAGCGACAGATCCGGCGACTTCTGGACATTGCCAGCGGTGTGACGGATCAGAGTGTGGATGCCATTGCGATGGTGATCCTGGCGCTGCGTTGCATTGTCACCGATCATCGGCATCGTCATCTGCAGCACTTTGTCCGCCGTCCGGCACGTGGACTGGCCAGTCTCCAGGATCAACGGGGCAGCTTCGGTTCGCTGCGGAGCACAGCATTGGCCATGCAGGCTCTGCAGGATCTCGAGTATGATCCGGCCGGTCATTGGAATCGCACGGCCGCCTCGCGTTATATTCTCAGTCGTCAGCGTGCCGACGGCGGCTGGAGCGAGGAGCCGCTGCAGGATGGCCAGGAGCCGGACATTGGTGTCGGCCTTACCGCCGACATTATTCTGGCCCTCGGCTGGAAGGGATTGGGTGCAGTGCGTGCCCTCCAGTGCGATCATGTCATACGTGAGAGCAGCGATCCCACAGGTAATCCATCCCATCCCATCCTATCCATTTAACACATACAAATGCACATCATCTCCACTCGCTCATTGTGCTTGCAGAGAATGGTGAACCGAAGCTGGCCCTGCCCTTCGGACTCAGCTCCTCCGCCGAGGAATCGGATGCCAAGAACATCTCGTACACCTACACACTGTGGGTGGGATCCAACGTCACCGAGGCCTTCTCCCTCTCATTGGTATCGCCCAAGAACACGAGCTTTTTCAAGGCCATGACACAGGCCGCCGAAATGGATCCAAGGTCAGTGTAATCGATTACTTATCGATAGGTTCATAGGTCGTTAAGCGATTATTATTGACATGGTTGACAGTTTGAAGTTTTTGATAAGTGTCAAGGGGAAAGTATGGAAAAAATGAAAAAATTTCATACAGAACTAAATTATAGACCAAATAATGATAAAACTGATATTCCACATGGAAATCGGTTAAGATTTGACGAAGTTATGACAGTTTGAAGTTTTTGATGTATAAAGTATGCAAAATGGACAGTGAGGAACAAAAAATTAAATTTTCAAATTTTGAAGCAATAACAAATAAGAGGCCAAATAATAATAAAATTGATATTCCGCATGAAAATCGGTTAAGATTTGACAAAGTTATGGCAGCTTGTAGTTTTTGAGAATGTGTCAAGTGGAAAATTCAGTAAAGGTCGAATCAAGTCAGGAAGTCAAGGAAACCAATATATTTTCTTTTTTTGAAAGCATATTCTTTCTATTTTGTTAAATTTTGATTAGAGATTATTATATTAGATTAGGGACTGTTGAATTCTGTGGACTCTCTCAGGATTTAATTAAGCTATAATGTTAAATTTTTGTACCTGATTTAGTAACTCGACATATGTTAGATATAGCCATAGGTCACAATTATTCAATTATTGTAAGCTACAGCTAAAAACTGATTAAAAATGAATAAAAATAGAGGCGAATTCACTAAAAAACGGCTTTCTTACCATTGTAGATTCATTTTCGAGGCCCGCGAATGGCCCAATGGTCACTACGTGCACACGCTGTATGGCAAGAAAGAGGAACCACGAGGGTAAGTCCGAAGTCCACAATATACACCTATCTATCAGAATTTTATGATAATAATAATCTGTGCACTCGATATAGATATCACTACTGGCTGCTCTACAGATTGCCCGAGTTACCTGATCCGAACAATACGCCTGGGAATCAGCTTATTGCGCCTGTTGGTGAGTGATGAACTGAAAATCATACTTATCATATATCCCCGAAAAATAAAATCCATTTAAATATATATTATAGGTGTGGATGAACTAATGGTCGAGGATGGGGAACATTATCTCTATTGGTATAAGAAACTTTAAGCACATCGAAATGGATTTGCCGGCCTTAGTCACAATAACTAAAGTTAACCTAATGGGCAAGGTCATATATAGCAGCTAATACTACAAATAACATAGAACAACTGCATATACATACATATGTATGTGTGTCTGTCTCTATATGCATACATACTATACATACATTCTCATATAACTGTAATAGTAAAGGCGTAATCAAAAATCTACATTAATACCCCCTTTTCCCACTTTCGCCTCCTACCACCCGCCAGATATGCACACATGCATAATACCCACATATACATGCATACTACATAATATACAAAATATAACCCAAAGCTAGCTTACAATTGTGTTTAGGTTATACCAAAAAAAAAAAACCACCCCAAAAACCAAAAAAAAACTTAAATCGAAAATTAAACTTACAACTTTACGCACTTTTGCATGTTCGATTTTCTCATGTGGATGTTAAAGTCGATGTTAGTTTTGTTTATCACAAAGATCAGTTCAGTTTATCAGCATTATTATTATAATCGATAAGCTAATGAAATGTTCGCGTTACACCTTCTGTTAACTTTAACATGTACATGAAAAAAGCGGGCTGAAATAAAGCAATTGCAACTTATACACGCACACGCTCACACTAACACACACATACTTACAATCGCAACGAACCGCAATTCAAAGAAAAGCTCTCTCACTCTAAAGCTCTTCTTCTTGGCCCGGCCAGCATAACGGTCCCTTTTAATGGATAGCAATAATCGTACAAAACTATAGATTTTTTGAATGACAGTTACGTGTGGATAACTATCGATAGTTTTGTAAAACGATCGATTGCAAGCTAAGTTCACTTTCTCAAAGAATTGGTTTAAAGAAAAGTGAGGTTAGGTTCATTTATCACTCCGTCCGTTCTGGAGATTGAGAGTTTAAGCATTGATTAATATGATCTGATATCGATGCACTTTGCACACACACACACACACACACACACACTCTCTCACAACTACACACGCACACACCTACACATACATATATACAAAAATATGCTTTATATGTTTATGAACTACATAAGTAAAAAGAAGAAGGCAAAAGCAAAATCAAAGAAAAGCAAGAGCAAAAGCAAAAGATAATGTGGCACTCAGTCCAAGCGAAGCATGTTATACCAAACACCGTACGTAACAATAAGTGATTGAAAATCATCCCTAGACATATATAAATAAATATATATATAAATCTAATTATATACATATAAATACCTGCATATACATACATACATACATAAAGATATACTAAAAACAAACTAGTTTTATATGAAATCAAGTCTAAAAACAAAAGAAAAAACAAAAACAAAATTGAAAGCCGCGATTATATTATACATATAAAAAATATATACGATTATACGAGTACGACTACGAGTACTATAGGAAAAGTGAAAGCAGAAGATGATACGAGTACTCGTAATCCTACCTATAAATGAACAACGCAATGTCTGTCATACTAATCATTTAACGCTATCATGCTGATGCGATCAACATCCATGCTAATTATATTCCTAATCTTATATCCTATATAAGCTCATGGTCATAATAATAGGTTCATCCACATAACTTGACTTTAAACTGAAATGATTTGAAAAGCAAAAAAAAAAAATTTACATGACTTTGCCTCAAACTTTAAAACAAACCAGAGTACTAAATTGAGAAAAATAATAGTTTTAGAATAAGTTACACAAATTTTAAATATTCTTTGGTCAAGATATTTGTAATTTTTTTTATTTATTTTTTTTTTTTTTGTTAGTTTTTATAGATTTAAGTTAAAGGAGACCCTTTATATTAGTTTGGAAAACTCTTTAAAATAGTTGAAATTCCCAATTTTTTGCGTTAGCTCTGCTTTCTGAATTTGATTAATTATCACAATTAAATTAAAATAAAATACAAGATTAGCATGAATATTTATCGTTGAATTGTCGAAAGTCCTTTTTTTAGTTTAAGTTCATATTATGCTGGTGACTTATTATCATGGCCATGAGTGCACCTACATGCATACATACAAATATAGTACTCATTGCTCATTGATAGTCAAACATACACGCATACACACACACATACATACTATGTATTATCCCATTGAAATTAATTGCTAAAGGGCTTAGTTACAATGAAAGAATCTTTCATTCTAGTGCAACTAGCCCTTAAAGACATAATTGCTGCACTGCTTGAACTTGGCAGGAATGCAAGCAAGCAGTGCATCGTTGCAGTTGCTACTATGCAAGCAGTCAGAATCACGCAAGCTCTCTCTTTTACGCTCTCACGATCTCACTCTCACACTCATTCTGTCATGGCTATTTTAAATTTCATCAGTTAAATTTTAATGAAACCTAACCTTACCAATTTATAAATGCAACAACAAATGCAAAACTAACCTAGCGAAACAACAAAGAAACAAAGTAAAACTTGATGATTTATATAATAAGCATAAAATTGAGCTTTTTAATTGTGCAAATTCAGCAAAGAAAAACAAAATCACAATAAATTAGAAAAAAAAAAATAATGAAAATAAGAGAGCAAACAAAAAGTCGACGCATTCTAAGAGACAAGAGAAAAACACAATGAAGTCGTGTTCCGAATTTCACTTTCACATCAATTACACTGAAATTTCAATTTTAAATGCTGTTCGTAAAAGTATTGCACGAAATTCCAGTTGTAAACGAATATAAAAAACGATGTTACTTTTACTTTTTATGAATTCGATGCGAAAGTGAAATTAAGAACGGGCTGGAAAAATATATTGTGCGGCTGTGTTGCCATCGACAAAATAAACTATGTATTTATGTATGTAATTCCTACCTACTTATGTACGAGTATGTATGTGTGCCGTGCCCTCTTAACGTCATTTTCTGTTTACCAGAATAACCTAACCTAAAAACCTATGAAAAAAAAATACCAAACAAAAGAAACAAACTTAAAACCTTAGCAAACTTAACTAGAAAAAAACTATCTTTCAAAATGCCAGCAGCAGTTATGAGTGTGTGTGTTAGGCAAAGATTGAAGTAGAAGAATGAAGAATTGTAGTCTTTCTGCTGTTGGCTTTCTTCTGTGTGTGTGTCCAAAAAAACAAAAACAAAAAGCGGAGCAAGCAACAAGAAAAGCGTGAATAAACAAGATACATTAAAAACTAAAAAAAACGAAGTGAATTTTTGTTTTTTACTTTTATACTATCTGTTTCTAGAAACTGTTCCGGGTTTCATTTTCACAGAGCCACTTTTTACTGGTAAGTCTTTCTATATAGGTACAAACGAAGTTCCAATGTCAGATCTCCAAGTTTTGTTAAAACGTTGCATTTATTTCAATAGATTTAGAGTTCTTCTTGCATAGGTTTTAAAAAGCATACAATATATTAATAATTATTTGTTTTCAATTTTGTTTCAACATTTTCTCTTCTTTTAACAATAATTGCGCATGTTTTTCTTTTGACAAAATAATTATTGTTTATCGAATTTTGTTACACATACGCTTGAGATTTGAAACTTGAATGTCTTACAATAATTAACATAATAATAATAGTAATAGATATAAAAAAGATTTATGTAAATATTTAACATTTAATTGCTTCATTTTCGAATGCCTTTTTTTTTTTTTTTTAAAGCCAAAATGAAAAATGCTTCGAAAATGTTAAATAGTAGTTCATTGGGGGAGCTCGAAAAAGTTGGCGTAGGAAACGGATTTCTTTAGATAAGCTGGCACAAGTCAAATATATACCATATACTGTATCATTTTAGATATTGTTCATTAATAACTAGTTTTATAGAACATCGTGTGCCTGCCTGTTGTGGCGAATATCAAAAATTTGTTTTAAATTGGAGCTAGGCTCCTTAATAGGTTCAACTACTAACTGGCTGGCATTCAATAGTCTTCTCGAGTGTATACATATATTATACATTTGTATATACATATGCACATATATCCGATTGCGCCTTCTAACTTTGCTAGGCAAAAAATAAAAAAAAAGCAAATAATTAAATGCTCTTTTGCATATGTTTTTCGATGAGAACCGCCAATGCTTAAAGGCAAGAAATGCACATATATAGAATATTAGTATATATATATACGATAAATAATACATAGATATATATTATTAAAATAAAGTATATTTCGAATTGGTTTTGTCATCGCTCTAGTGTCATGCGAGTTAATTAGGCAACAATTCGGTTAACATTTCGATAATTAGTACTGCTGCAAGCTCCCGATCCATATAGATCTATATAGTATGTTTATGTATATGCGTTTGTATGTTTCTTTCTTTGTCTTTTTGTTTCTTTTTTTTGTTTTGCTACAGTTTGAAAAAGGCCGCATAGAGCACAAAGGCAACAGAGTTACAACATCAAAAACACACACTTTACACAGCATTACATACTTAGTTATAGTACAAATACACACACACACACACACACATACAGCCACACATACACGCGCAGAGAGAATGCGGTTTACAATAATTAATTGGCATAGGCAACAACATTGATTAAAAGTTTTTTATATATAATAATAATTATAATTGTTCATATATTGTTTACTTTGCTTGTGTTTTTTAATTTTGGAATCGCATTTTGTTTCAACTTAAGTTAATAGAAAGATGTATAATATAATGGATATTTAATAATGTAGTTGTATAATGTTTGTTTACGTAATGTTGCGGCTTTTGTTCTAATGTAGCGTTTTGCAAAGATTCAATTAATTTGTTCATTTCAACAATTTCAATAATTTCAAGTACAACTGAGACAATTGATAGGTTAACACAACTTATAGTTTATACCCTAGACATCAATGATAGGGGGTTGTCTTTTAGATGGCAAAGCTGAGCTGTAGAGCATTGCGCAGCTCGTTGAGCACCATGGAACCGATGACCATCTTCTCGCAGTTGACCAACAATGTGAGTGCATCATCCGTTTGCCATTGAAGCGTGAGAAGGACGAGACTTTTGGAGCTTAGTGTCTGGCCGGCAAAGCAATGCAGCTGTCCCGTTGGAGAGCTAAACGTGTGTGCCACATTGATGCACTCGTAGATCTTTTGCTTGAGCGCCATCACATCGAGCAGATCACGCTGCACGCCACGCAATTCACATTGATGCTCGTTCATGCCACGCAACTTGGAACGCTCCTCGCGATGACAACTTTCGCCGATTTGCACAGCACGCACCAGCTCACCCACCGGTGGTTTCAGCTGAATCCTGGCACTTCCTCCACTTGACAACAGCTCGAAATCAATGGCATGTGTTGTATCATTGAAATCCACACCCAGCACACCACTTGCCACTTGTTGCGGCTGCAGTTGGGCAATTGGCGCAAATTCACTTAGTTGCATGCCCGGTGGCAATGTCTGTTGTCCCATCCGTATGCTGGTCAGCTCCTTATCGCTGCGATTCTGAAATTGCAGCTCAATGGAGCACATGGCCGCCGAGTAGAGATGTGGTGCACGTGTGAAGCGATACGACAGCTGCAATCCATGTCCCGTCACCTTGTTAAGCAGCTCCTTGTGCTTGAATTCCGTGTGCGAGGATCCCACAAGTTCAATGCGATTGCACGCCTGCTGCGGCTGCAATGCCACCTGACCAGGCATCATCGGTGTGCCTGTAAAGAAATTTCATTTTAATCTTCATCTCTCTCTGTATAAATCTCTGTTTATTATAAAATTATAACAAAATGTTAAACGCATTAAGGCAGGCAAGACGGATTTCATAATATATATATAGATTCTTTAACGGATTTCAGTTTTATCTTTCTCTTCATCTTTCTGATTTTTTAGATTTAGAGTTTAACGTGATTTATCATTATTTTCAGGGAATAACACCGGAACAGTTAACCGAAACTTACCGTTTTATTTTTAATACCGGAACTGAAACCGTAACCGAATGAAAATTCACTATCAAGAACCGAATACCGAAACGTTTATACTGGTACGGTTGTGGTAAAGTTGATAGGTCAAAGAGTGGTTCAACTTCCAACTGTCATAACTTGATCAAAACTGCATAGATTTTCAAACGGAATGTCATTTTGATCATGATATCGCCTCTTAATTCATTCTGCATTTAAACTTTATTGAATTAAAAAAAAAAAATATTTTTCTCTAGATTCTACTAGATATTGATTTCGATGCTAAGGGTCCCCCCTTTGAAATTTCGAAAATTCAAAATTTTAAATCTCAAGTTTTCACTTTTAATCAACTCCTTATATCATAATTAGTATATAACAACACTTTAAACTTGATTCTGAGACCTTTCTTTTTTTAGTAAAAAATCATGTGAAATTGAACAAAAATTTGTACTTGTAAAGTGGCTAAATCCGTAGTCTGACCAACTTCAAACTGTCATAACTTGATAAAAACTAAACCGATTTTCAAGTGGAATGTCATTTTGATCTTGATTTGGCCTCTAAAATCATTCTGCATTTAAATTTTATTAAATTAAAAAAAAAAAATATTTTCAGCTAGATTCTGCTAGATATTGATTTCGATGCTAAGGGTCCCCCCTTTGAAATTTCGAAAATTCAAAATTTTAAATCTCAAGTTTTCACTTTTAATCAACTCCTTATATCATAATTAGTATATAACAACACTTTAAACTTGATTCTGAGACCTTTCTTTTTAGTAAAAAAATCATGTGAAATTGAACAAAAATTTGTACTTGTAAAGTGGCTAAATCCGTAGTTCGACCAACTTCAAACTGTCATAACTTGATAAAAACTAAACCGATTTTCAAGTGGAATGTCATTTTGATCTTGATTTGGCCTCTAAAATCATTCTGCATTTAAATTTTATTAAATTCTAAAAAAAAATATTTTTCTCTACATTCTAGTAGATATTGATTTCAATGCTAAGGGTCCCCCCTTTGAAATTTCGAAAATTCAAAATTTTAAATCTCAAGTTTTCACTTTTATTCAACTCCTTATATCATAATTAGTATATAACAACACTTTAAACATGATTCTGAGACCTTTCATTTTTTTGTAAAAAATCATGTGAAATTGAACAAAAATTTTGACTTGTAAAGGGGCTAAATTCGCAGTCTGACCAACTTCAAACTGTCATAACTTGATAAAAACCGAACCGATTTTCAAGCGGAATGTCATTTTGATCATGATTTGGCCTCTTTATTCATTCTGCATTTAAATTTTATTAAATTTAAAAAAAAAAAATAATTTTTCTCTAGATTCTACTAGATATTGATTTCGATGCTAAGGGTCCCCTCTTTGAAATTTCGAAAATTCAAAATTTTAAATCTCAATTTTTCACTTTTAATCAACTCCTTATATCATAATTAGTATATAACAAGACTTTAAACTTGATTCTGAGACCTTTCATTTTTTTGTAAAAAATCATGTGAAATTGAACAAAAATTTTGACTTGTAAAGTGGCTAAATCCGTAGTATGACCAACTTCAAACTGTCATAATGTCATAATGTCATTTTGATCAGGATTGGGCCTCTAAATACATTCTGCATTCAATTATTTGTAAATTGTTGAGTTTTATTTTGAGCAAAAAAAATAAAAATCATTTAATCATTATTTTTGAGTTTTATTTTTTTGGATAAAAAATATTGATTATCGGCGAAGAAAATCGTAATAATTATTACATAATCATTAAATATGACTTTTAAAATAAAACGTATAATGATAACGATCCCCAATTTATTTAAATAAGAAAATAAGACTTCAAATTTATTTATTTTGGTTCCATTTTGTAAAAAAATATATTATTGTTACTTTATTTAAAAAGATTTAGTAAATCTTTTTTGCACAGGTATTAAATCTTTGGCGTGCCAAGGAGAAATTTGCTCAATTGTTTTTAATTGATGCTACTTACCAGGTGTGAGGAAGCCACCTAGCGAGGGCGTCATCACAGGCCCGATGGGTGGAACGTCATCCAAATCTAACAGCAGATCTAAATTGCTTTTGACAGCCGTTTGTGTGGTTGCTTTTGGCGTCGCTAGCTTCTCCTTAGCTGGTGCTGCTGCTGATGCCTTAGGAGCTGCCTCCTCCTGTTCGGTGTCGCTGGCCGAATCACTGCTGTCGCCATCGCTGCTGCTGCCGCTGTATATCGATGATTCGGCGCTGTCCGAGGTGCCAGAGTCTTCGACAGCATTATTATTATTATTATTGCCTGTGGCAGGAGCAACTGCAGCTGCAGCTGGAGAAGCAGATGGAACATCAGATGCAGAAGCTGGAGGATTACTGCTGTCATCAATCAGCTTGGGGGTTACAATAGCCACAGCCTTGGGTGTCTGCTTGGTTTGTGCTTTCGCCTCATCATCGCTGTCAGCGCTGCTTGAGGATCCGTCGCTGCTGGAGCCGCTGCTGGAGCCACTGCCGCTGCCGCTGGACTCGGAATAAGCCGACGACTTATCCGATTCGGATAGGAAGCCCTTTTCGCGTTGTTCCTTTGTGGCACCTGCTGCCGATGCCTTGCCCCGTCCAGGACTCTCGCTGGGCAACTTCTCTTGCATGTAACCTTCGATGTTGCGAACTGTGGAATCGGGTGCAACAGTGGGAAATGCTGGCAACTCCTTGTAGCCAGTGGCATGCATATTCAAATAGTGTGACAATGAGCCCAATTGATACAGATTGCTATCCCGATACTTGCTCTCCGGCAATGGAGCCGGCTTGGTCGCCAGGAACACCTCACGTGCATGTTGGGTAAGTACGCTGCTGCTGCCGCTCGCCGGGAAGATGAATTGACGCAAGAAACGGGCACGATCGCGTACATCATAGTTGGTATCGTAGCGGGCCAACGTGAACACGTATTGACACAGCAACGACGTCTGCTCCGGATTCGTTAAATACAATTTAACGCCCAGATTAAGCACCTGCAACTTGACAACATCCTGTTCATCCACAAAGGATTTGGCCATTTTGCGTAGCACATCGGGCGCTATTAGCGGCACCTTCTCATTGTATTCGCCAATTAGCCAAATGATTGCTGCTCTTGCCGCAGCCACATTGATGTAGTCTATCAACTTGGCCATCTGTGTGATAATCTCATAATGCTCGGCCGCCTTGCTCTGCAACAGCTTCTTGATCACCACAACACTCTCGGCCACCACGTGCTCTGTAAATCGAAGAAAGTAGACAAGTTAATTGGGATTTAAACAATTATGAATGCAAACGTTGGGTCAGATAACTAATACGACTTTAGAAATATTTATAAAAATAAAATATACAAATATTCGAAAGAAATAAATTAGTTAGAGATACTCAATGCGATTATTGAAATAATTATACAAATACAATATACGAGTATATATATTTAAAATAAGTATAATAAAAATAAATAAATAAGAAAGCATCAAGACTATTATTTTATACATATTCAAATATTCGAAATAAATATGCATATAAATAAGCTAAAACACTACTGAAGAAGGAACAAAAATAATTATTCAAATCAGGAATTAAGAAGTATTCAAAACCAAAACCTATAACTGCTATTAATCGATTGAGATATCTAACCGTAACTGAAAACCTAACAGCAACAAGATATTTTTATAATACCTAAACCAAAAAACCGAAATTATACAAACCACAATAACCGATTAGTAACCGATTCGTGTATAACCATTAGTTTCGATTCAGTCAAGCATTAAATTCAATTGTTGTTAGCATTGTTTTTCAAATTAATTTAGATTTTAAATTCTAATATTGATCTTAATAAATAGATCTTTTTTAAAATCAAAGAATTTTCTTTTATATGTAATATATATTTTTATAGCAATTTTCACAATGTGTGATCTTTGACCCCGAATTTGACCCCCTTACAATCAGAATTTCGCAAATCGCCATCTGATTGCAAGATTAAATTGTTTCTGCTAAGTGGTGTGAAAATTTCAGCTTCCTGGGTCTTAATGTTTGGGCTGTGAAATGATCAGTGAGTCAGTCAGGACAAAAAGAGTTGTATATATAAAGATAGGCAACACCAATTGCCATATCCTGTCTGTATCATAAAGTTATAATATCCTGTACACTTCGAGAACAGAGTATAAAACTGAACTTACCATCATGATTGGAGAGCAGATGCACCAGACCGCTGAGGCAAGTCTCGGTGACCGCTTTAATGCTTGCCGCACAGCGTCCAATTGCTTGTATGGTGGCTGCCACAAAGGGACGATCGCTGCTCGAGATGTAGGTTTGGAATTCGCGTAAGATTAGAGAAATGCTAGAGGCGGATGCCAAATTGGTGAGTATGTCCAGCTTGAGGAGCTTCAGATGCGTTGGATCGCTGGTGCGCACAAAGAACGACTTGAGATGCGGCTCAAAGATGGCCTTGCGCCTGGCGGACATGGACGCAATGCAGTTGAGCACCACGCTCTGCACTTCCTTGTGGGAGCGCAGCAATCGTATCAATGCCTTGGCAATTAGTTGCACCTCATTGCGAGGCGCCACATGATGATACAGCTGGGCCACAGCCATCACAACGGATGCATTGCGAGACTGCAGCAAAGGTTTCGTCTGTCGGAGCAACAGTCGATGATCCAAATCAATGTGATAGCTACTGTTGTCGTTGTCCTTCTCATTGTTGTTCACATTCGAGTTGGAGTTGGAATTGGAATTGGAATTGTTTGCCTTGCCTTTGGATTTGGTCTGGGTATTGGTATTGGTGTTGGCTTTGGCATCGTCATCATCGCTGGACGCTTCATCGTCGCTGCTCGAATTGGAGGACTCGTCATAGAAACGCTCATTGGCCTGTGCATCGCCATCGAGTCCATCGATTTGACCGTGCACCTCATCTGGATTGGGATCAACAAACTGTGTGCGCGCATAGCGGGTCAGCATATTGATGATTATCACCTGTCCCCATTCATCCACATCCACGAGCAGATTACACAGCTTGCGATAGTTCTTGTGTATCAGATCAACGCGTTCCGGACAAACCTGCAAAATAAATCACGCCGTTAGCAAGGAACTTTTACAATTGTGATGTACTCACCTCATCAAAGGCCATGACAGCGGAGCCAACCACCAGTGTGGTGCGATCCGAGAGCAGCTTCTCAATAACCGTGACCAGCTCATCCTTTTGCTCCGCATCCAGCGAGTATAACTTGGGTATGGCATGTGCCGCCGTCTTGCGCACATATGGACTCAGATCGGCGGCACTGTCACGTATGGCCAGCATCACAATGGGCACAATCATGCTGACCCGTATGGAAGAGAGGACACGCAGAGCGGAGGCGCGTATCAATTGATTGGGATCCTTGAGGGCACGTTGAAATGTCGATATGGAGAGCAGTGCCAAATCCTGTTGCTCCTCGGCATAACGCACCAAATACACATAGACCAGTTTCTTCACCTCAATGTTCTTGGAGACAACGTTTTTGACGACGG
Organism: Drosophila innubila; assembly: GCF_004354385.1. Lineage (NCBI taxonomy): Eukaryota > Metazoa > Arthropoda > Insecta > Diptera > Drosophilidae > Drosophila > Drosophila innubila. The sequence continues at coordinate 11,473,326 of NC_047626.1, forward strand.
CCGGAAACAGATCGCTGGCATCTCGTCCACGGGCAATCATGCCAATGATGCGCTTCATTGCCTCCAGCTTGAGTCCGTCCTTGTTGCTATCCAGCATTTGCTTCAGATCATCATGTTTGCGGCCATCGCTCTGAAAGAATGCTGCTCCGCTCGCCGGATCTGCACCAAATTCCACGTCCAATCCCATTTGGGGTCGATCGCCATAGGCGGCCACCGAAAATGGATTACTGCTGGTTGCGTTCTGTTGCATCTTTGCACAGAGAGCGGGGAGAGAGAGTGACAGAGAGAGAGGGAGGGAGGGAGGATGAAGTCAATTTGTTGCTGCTTCTGCTCTTCTACTCTTCCGCTCTTCTTTCCTTTCTATGTAGTATGTAGTGTGCAGTGAAAGCGTCGACGTTGTCGTCTGAAACCTGCTGATATATGTATGTATAAATAAATACACTCCACTTGGCAACGCACGGCGAATTCGTCTACATCAATTTCGGTATTGGCAATTCTCTGGCATTTCTCAAACAGAAGACACTTGCACTAGCACTGCAAAATTTGTGTTACTATTCGATAGCAAGTGGACACGAGTACGATTACACTATCGACAACAAATCGATTGTCATAATTTTAACTACACTGCATTTCATCGAGTGTATATTCAGTTATTTCATTCAACAATCGATAGCAATAATGGTCTTTGATTACATTCAGTGATGCCGAGCAGCTCTTTTCTCGTAAAATCTAGCTATTTTAAAGTACAAAAATTTAAAACAGCGAGTGTTTTTTTACCATAACAAAATTTGAATCTAAAACTTAAATTTTGTAAGCTTTATATCAATAAATCATGATGATTAAGAGTACTTTCAAACTTTATAACAAGCGTTGTGCTCTACACTTCGAGAAAATCTTTAATCCTAACAATAATACAATATTACATATTTAGAAGCACGGCAAAAAAAATACTATATGTATAATATGCTTTCAATGTTGAAAAACTTAGCTTTTTCGACCTGCCTCCCACTAGAAACAGCTGTTTCTACCTGTTATTAGTTGTCAACACTGATTACAGTACAATTTTTGATAAAGTGATGACATACAATCATATCCTTAATCCTTAACATCTCAAAATATTAATAACACTGATGATTTGCTCAATTCGCCCAGAATATATGATAGATTAAATGATTAAATTCCGTTTGTGCTATTAAATCGAATAGTATATCGATATCTTGCGCTGACAGTGGGAACGTTTATTTCCTTTTGCCTATCGCTTACTGAATATCGATAATCGATAATCGATACAGACTTGACAACAACAACAGCCGCCGTGTGGTGGTTAGAGCAGACCAGACTGAGCCAGCAGAGCCGCAATCACGTCAATTAATGGCCAACAACTAATATTGCAAATAATAATAAAGCAATAATTAAATTCGGCAAGCAAGATGAACTTTCCGCTTGCAAACTCCAACAAGGATACACTAAGAGCGGCATGCAAAAAATGCGGCTATGCAGGTCACCTGACCTATCAATGCCGCAATTTTCTCAAGGTAAGCAAAATGCCGCAAAAACACACAACAACAACAACAGCACGGCATAACACGCGTTACGATTATTTTGTTAAAGGTGGATCCGAACAAAGAGATACTGCTGGATGTTGAAAGCACCAGCTCCGACTCGGAACTGGACTATTTGACACCGTTAACCGAGCTGCGCGCTCAGGAACTTAAAAGTGGCGATATTGCAACAGCTGCAGCTTCAACAACAACGGCAACAACAACAGCGGCAACAAGCGCTAGCAAGCCAGATAAGAAGAAGAAAAGCAGCAGCAGCAGCAGCCACCACAAAACAAGCAAGAGAAACAACAATAAAACAACAACAACAGCCACGAAACACTCAAAAACCGATCGACACAAGAAGCGCAAGAGAAAGAGCAAGAAGCACAAGAAGAGCAGTGGAACAACAACTAGTGGTGGCACTAGAGTCGACGTTGCATCTGTTGCTGCCGATGAGAGCAAATTAAAGAAAGCCAGCCGCAAGCAAGTGTCCAAAAAACACAAGAGCAATAGCAGCAGCAAAAAATCAAAACGTCGACGTGCTGCCAGCAGCAGCAGCAGCACAAGTTCATCATCATCATCATCGTCGTCGTCATCGTCATCGTCCGACAGCGATTCATCAACGGACTCATCGAGCAGCGACACCGAATCCGATTCCAGTGACAACGAGGAGTCGAGCACCAGCGAATCGGATGAATATGGACGCAAAAAGAAACGACAGGGCAAATACAAACGCAAAGCGGAAGCGACAGCACCGCGTCGCAAAAAGGCAAAGGCCAAACGTAGCCGGCATCGTGTCGGCGGTTCAAGCGCACCGGGCGCCAGCAGTTACCTCAGCAGCCTCAGCGATAGCAGCACCTACTAGCAACTAGCAACGAGACTACCCAAAGCACCATCATCTTTTAGTTTAAAATGAGCAAATTAGGCTAGTTATAACTACCATATATTTACCATACATATGTAACTATATACATACACGTATATTGTGCATATACATATATATGAATGTTGGTCAAGTAATTGTGTTTTGACAGAATAGAAACACTTACTTGACAAACTGTATATATGTTCATATCGTTCATTTCAACACTTCAAGACTGTCATAACTCCAAGATCATGATCACCCTTCGATTCTCCCATTTAGAGTATACAAGTTATAAAGTTCTATATTTGTACACAATATAAAACATGAGTTTGGACAATCTTGAAGTTAATGAGCGATATATATTCCACAATGCGCATTCACATGAAGCCAATGTGAGCACAGCTGGCGGATCAGCTAAGACAGCGCTTCCTTTAACCTTTAGCAGACTGCCCGATAAATGCCACAACACACATACACATACACCCACACACGTAGACTTGTCTTAGTGTTAAGTTGAATGATACTGTTCTGGAAAATATGTTTTATGATTTGCAACAATACAACAAATTAGTTTGTACAAAACCGTTGAATACGCACACTTGACTTTTGTTATTTTCAGGGATTACACATAATAGTAGTTGAGTTTCAAGAAAGCAAACCCAAAAAATGATCTCAATAAATGAGAAAATCCCATATATATATCTTTTTTCGGATAATGTATTCTGAAAAAACAAAAAAATTCTTTGTTCATTTTTTAATCAAAAAAATTAAGATTAGTTATTTCAAATCAACACCATAATTTCAACTCTTATTTTTGTGTAAATGATAAAACGTAGACACTATATTTAAATTTCAAGTTTTATTTAAAAGTCATAAAATTGCTCTTATTTAAAATTCTTCAAATAAAAATCCAAATTGAAAATGAGTTATTTTATTATTTACATCAAAAATAAGAGCATTACGAAAATATCATTTTTGTTTAAACCCTTTCGGCTCGGAATAAATTTTGAATTCCAAATATCACAGGACAAAATTCTAGCATATTGTAAATTCGAACCTAAAAGTTGGTAAATGTGTTTTGAAACTGTTTTGGAACTATTAACATTGCCAGTCCATGGTTGTTTTCAAGAAAAAAAAAACGAGAAAATTACTTGCAAGTATTTAATTTTAATTGTTTCAGATGCTATGATAATCAATGGGAATGGAAATGTCCAAAAAGGTTTGTCACAAATATATATATATATAACTATGATAATTTAGCATTTAACATCTGATTATGTACATACAATAACGAATAACTAATTAATACATAACTAATACAATACGCATACATATAACATATACTGTATGTGTAGATATATAATACAAAATTGTTGTTAACACAAAGGTGGCGATCCTGTCTTGGCAGATGCACCTGCTGATGCAGATGCAGTGGAGGTGACTTTACTGTCCAGGTTTGGGAAATTAAGCAGAGCACTTTGCAATATGGAGACACGTCTCTCCAGTGAGCTGATCTTGCACACGTATTTGTCACAATTGGTGCAACTGGTCGCAGTTAAGGAGGCGGCACTGTTATCACCACCATTCACCTGGGCAGTCATCGCTGTCATCAGTGCTGCATTCTGGTTCTTGAGATCGTTGTTCTGGGACAACAACTGTTCGCACAAAGCACACGTGGATGCACGCAGTTCGGCAAGTGCCTGCTCCCTGGCCTTCAGACTCTTGATTAGAATCCGATTTTGTTTTTTAAAGTCCAGCAACTTTTGCTCGAGTTCGAGCAGCTCATCCTCGTTATCAGTCGATGTTTGGATGGTGCTCGTTGTATCACTCAATTGATGTATGCTACTGTTGTTGAGTCTTCCCATTGCTTGTAATAGACTATCCATTTTCTTAATATCCGGTTGCTCGGCAGCGGAGCCTGGCGTCGAATCGCCAGCATCACTTAACTGGACACTGTGGCCACTGGTCAGACGACACATGGCTTGCAGTATTGTGTCCATTTTCTTATCCATTGCATGGCCCGTGGCACGCTGTTCATTTAGATAAGCTTCCAGCTTGTTGCTGGACTTTTGTGGTGACATATCTGCCAAAATGATGCTACTGCTCGTTCCCAGCGGAACCAGCGCCTTGGTGTTCAACTTGCTACGTTGTGTCGATATGTTATCCTCCGTGGATTGCGTTGATTCGCTTTCGCTGTCATAGCTACTGACAGCTTCATTATCGCGAGCCGATGCCAATGGCGATTTGTGCATCTGACGCGGCAGTGGTTGTGGTTGTGGCTGTAACTGTGGCAATGGTGTTGATGTTGCCGGGGTGACAACCTTTGAATCCTCGTTCGTCATTTGCTCAATGGGCAGGCCGAGATTAAGCAGCGCCTCTGTGAACTCCTCCTCATCCGCAGCAAACTCAAAGCGTAGACTCCAAAAGTGCTGCTCGTCGTCATAGAATTGCATATAGGATTCACGTAATATCACATTCGATGTGCCGTCTCTTGGCACCGACGACATTATTGACTTGGTCAGCAGCAATGTGCTAAGCAGATGATTCCTTGACTTGTAAATAACCAGCTTGGCAGCGCCAGCACCGTTGCGAGATAGTGCCACACCGACACGTCCCATATTCTCGCTGCCATTGTAGCCGTTGGCCACCTTGGCCACCACCGTGCTCCAGCTATCCAATGATTTTGTCTCCGGTTTATTGCGTGCCGTACTTGTAACTGGCTTGGTCTTATGCTTCTCCTGTTGTTGCTTATGCGACGACGAGTGCGGCTGATAGCGCAGATTGCTACTCTCGCTCTGCAGCGGCTTGTCATCATCCTCGAAAATCTGTCGCAGATTACGCGTCCCATCATTGCTAAAAAAGCATTATCATCATTAGCATTAGCAGCTCACCATCGGAGCACCTCGCCCCCACCCCGCTTTACTCACCTGTGCATCTTATCAAAGAAATCCTCGTACGTATTTTCGCCCTCGAAATCCATTTAAATTTTGTTCTTCTCAGCTCGATTTTGAGCAGTTATATATAAATAAATACAAAAATGTTGATGTGCAATGCAAAACGTCAACAGCGCCGCCTTTGATATTATCAAAATAGTATTTTGTCACAGCTGATTCATTTGGTATTTTTTTGTACATTGGTGGGATTCCGAAAAACAGATTTGGATTCGGTTTAGATTAGAGTTGGGTCGTTTCGTTCTGTAAAATTTCAAATGAACGGGTCATTGAAATGCACGAGTTAACTTATTCAGTCTTTCATGAACTATGTAGCTCATTTACATTTCAAGAATGGATAGTTAAATAACTATATATTTAATGCTGAATTACTAAAAATGTCCCAGATGGAAATGACAGCTATGAAAGGGATGTGTGAATTAAAGCTAATTCCCGAAGATTGCTTAAAAAGACGCAGATAATAAAGGAGCTGTTAATGTGGAAAATTGCAGTTTAAGCATTATAAACAAAATAAAGTGTTGTTCTGAAACTGATTTAGATTTGCTTAAACCAAATCGAAATCAAATCCGAATCTGTTTCAGGAATCCCACTATTATCAAATATCAATATCGATAAATCGAAAATGTCATTAATTGCTCATTGAAACCATTGTTATAAACAAACCTCGTAAATTTATGCTTTATTCATACTCATTAATAAGGAATTTATTAACATTTATGGTGTAACATTTCACAAAAAATTTATAGAATAATTTTTATCGATATGTCAATAGCATATGTACAATTTGGCGCTAACAAAAACAGCTGATCTCTAACAGTTGCCAATCCAAAGTTCACCTCTATTATGCTCTGTTTTGTTTACATCACTCGCATTGAAATTTCTTTACACAAGGCGAATTGTTTACGCGGAAATGTTGTGCTCTGAAGTGATAAAACGTCAGCTACTGCAGCTGACAAGGCGGCAAATGAGCAGCAGTAGTAATAGGGTCGCTCCCATTGGCAACGTGCTCACCAATGACGACTTCACGCTGCTCCTGGCGGATGAGCAGCGTCAGAAATGCATGGATAAATTGCGCAATTTACCCACCTTCGAGCGAACCAGAACGATGGCGCACAATAAACGCGAGAAACGCTCAGCTGCTGTGTTTATAGCGCTGTGCGTGGAGCGGGACACGTAAGTACAAACTCTAGTTTATTGCTGTATTGATTCTCTCTGAAATGTTAACTGCGCTCAAATCCCTTAGCAATGCTATATCGCTGCTGTACACCCGCCGATCTCGGCACTTGCGTAGCCACAGCTTGCAGATATCATTTCCTGGCGGCAAACGAGACGACGATGATGCCAGCTTCCTTGATTGTGCCTTGCGAGAGACTGAGGAGGAAATTGGTCTTCCACGAGATCGTGTGCAAACTTGGGGCGAATCCAATCCAATCCTGTTGCCACGTACTTCCGCCATTGTGCCGGTGATAGGCGTGGTGAAGGACTTTCATGTCTCCGAGCTCAAATTGAACTGCGACGAGGTTGAGGAGGTCATCAGCATACCGCTTAAATCACTGCTATTGCCATCAGCTACGCGTCACACGCAGTTCAGGAGCGGCTACAGCGGACCCGTCTTTGTTGTCGACCAGCATCGCATCTGGGGCATAACCGGCTATTTAACCTACGTATTTCTTCGCTGCCTGCTGCCCAGCCACATGATGTGCGAGGCCCTTAAGACGAGTATCAAATTCATCAGACCCTACAAGATTCCACCAAAGCTAATACATCATCATGTTGAGCCAAAGCTAAACGACAAGACAGTGGCTTAAGAAACGGAATAGTAATTGACCAAATACTCGTACTGCAGTCAAACTCAGGCTTACATTTTACTCATGTGTTCTATTCATTTAAGATGTTCAAGTTTACTCTCAGTTGTACATAAATTCGTTTTGTTTTTATGAATAAAAATCCATGTTGACCTATCTATAAGCTGAAGCGGTTTCTGTCACAAACTGTCCTAATAATTCCAAAGATATTTGAATTTTTAGACGCTTCATAAGATGGATAAATAAAATTTGTTGTTTACCTACAAATACATACACAGCAGATTATTTACGAATAGGAACTTTTAACTTGGAAAAGAGAAATTCAAATAAAAGTTACGGAATAACACTTATGTTTAATCTTTGAATTAAATAATTCTTATAAGTATTATTCTGTGACTTTTGAATACAAATTTCAAATGTCAATTAAAAATGATTATGATTTTAAAAATTATAAATACAAGTTTTCCGCAATTTCGATAACAAAAAGAGAAATATAAACTTTAATTTAATCAATATCCATGTTATTGTAGCATATTTCCATCATATTGATGTCTTTTTTTAGTTAAATTTTAGATTTGAGTTTCATAACTATTATTTTTGAATCCTGATTAAAATTGAATGGAAATCCGTTTGGTTATTTTTTTATGGAATTGATTTAGTTTGGTAGTTTATTTTACAACTGTGTTCATATTGTATATATTCATACATATATAATATATATCTAACAAAATTTGTATAATTGCGTGTGTGTTTTGTGTATGTGAGTGTGTTTGTTCTACATTCTCGCACAATTGTTGTTGTTATTGTTGTTGTTTGTTTTATACGTGTAGGGTTAACATACATACATACATACATATATGCCATAAATAGTTGAGTATATATTATATTTACATATATATTGTTTCAACATTGCAATCCTAAAATCTAATGGAAAACTACTCTTGAGAGTTAACTTCTGATTCTGAATCTGCATTTACTTTTGCTTTTGCTTCTGCCGGAGGCTTCGACGCCGTCACATTCACATCATTTGATTTTTGATTTGGCTCTGAAACTGAAGCTGATGAAGGAGCACGGCATTCGTGTAATTGGGTTGTCACTGTGATGTAACAGGAACCACATAGTCTTACTGGATTAAAAAGCTTTTCATACGGCAATGGCGCCCAGAATTCCGAGCAGTCAGCACAGAAAATTTCTCCACATGATCTGTAATCAAAAAATTAGAAATTTTCATATTATTTCAACTGAAAGTTTCAAGTTTTTGGTTAATAATCGAACAATTATAAAACCAACCAGACTGAGAGTTAATAACAACTAGTTTGTTTATTAGAAATGTTGAACAAAATGAGAAAAATATTTATCACAGCCAATCTGACAATAGTTCATTTAAACAATTCGCCATATCCAATCTATGACTTTATTCTTAAGCTGGTTAAAAAAACATCAATTAAGAACCAACACATATGTATAGTAATAAATGAATTTGAGATTTAAATAGGAGTTGAAAAAAAAATAAATTAAAAAGAAAACAGTGATATACCGTGAGATATATAAGAACTATGTCAGATTGATATTTGTATGGTATAAATTAACTTAGTTTTGTTATCAAATAGTATACAAAGTTTGGGCAAAAAAGAAAACAATACAATACAAAAGAAAAGAAAAGAAAAACAAACATGAAAATGAGAATACGTTAATGTTGAAATGCGCACCGACAATGATGTTTTCTTCGTCCAAGCCAGAATTCAATTTGACAATTTGAGCAACGTGAAACTGCATGATCTGGTACCCAAAGGACACTTGATGCCTTTTTCTCTTGTAGCGAGCAAGTGGCATACGATGATGGACCACTACGTTCTTCTACAGCTTCCCAAGAACACGTCGATGCATTTTCAACAATATCCGATCCGTTTTCCTGAATAAAATTTAAATAATTAGACCAACTGAAAGGGAATTTGTCAACTTAATTGCGGCATCAATTGTAGAATGTCCTCATACATTTGTATTAAATATTTTTCGAAACAATCCAGCCAATAATATTGTCAGAATATACAAATGTTTTTAAGATTGGATTTGGCTGGATATATTCATCTCATCTTGTTTCATGTAATGCTTACACAATCGTACATACATATTGAATTGATTTGTATGCATGTTTGTGTGAAATTCGGAGAAATTAATTTATAATTACATGCTCCACATTGTTTGAAACGACACTATTGCAACTGGGACATCCTTTTTGTAATAATGCTAAACGCATGCCATGAATCTCACGCAGCAAGACTTCTTCCCGTAGCTAAAAATGACAAAGATATAAGAGATATTTAATATTTTAAATTTACTATATTTTTTAGTCAAAACTTTACCTTGTGCTCCTGAACAATTTGATGTAGTCTTATGTTCTGTTCACTTAAGCCATGAGCCAAGCCATCGGGGCAGGAGAGAAGTGGAGAGGTGAATTGTGTTCTATCCTGTGATCCCATCGGTGTCGGAGGTAATGAAATAAGACCAGATGACGGAAATTGCAGTGGGCTACAAATTAAGAAAAATGCAATTAATTAAACTGGTAGGAAAATAGTTACAGTTCAGTGAGTTCGACTGTACTTATTTTGTAAAAATGTAAATTATGGTAAAAATTAATGAAATCAATTGAATGGTAATGACAACATTTCACAATATGTAAACTACTAGAAAAACCCTTATTATTTTCGCTCACGAAATAATAGAATAGTCACCAAATACTTTATTATTTTTTAAAATAGATTTCAATATTTCTTTCTCTTTTAACTTGTTTTTAGAACCATAAATAATTATAAACTATAGCCTATAATAAAATAAGAAGAAGAAAGGATTTTTTTTGCCAAATAAAATGTTTCAGTTATTCTTCTCAATTGTGTAAGCAATTACATAACAAACGTTACATATATAAATAACGATTCACTTACCCCACATTATCTGTATATTTTAGTTGAGTGTTGTCACGGTTTAGACTCGACCAGAGCATATTCCGTCGCATCGGAATACCAGACGTTGACACATCAAAGTTGGCAAACGTGTTTGGCGTTTGGGCATGCTCCAATCTTTGATGTTCAGGTGATGATGGTAGACAGTCCCCATCGTTAATCGACGCACTGCCATTTAGATCCTTAGACACACATGTTTCTCTGCAGCCGTTGTCAGTGTTACTTGAACTCTCTCGCGGCAAATGCATATCCAAATGTGGGCCACACGTTTCGGATTTATCCAAATCCAAACTGGAATTGACGCTTTGTTGAAAGTATCGCAGATTGTTGGGCTTCACGTGGACACGGGGCAAGTTATTGTAACTTTGACTGATTTTATTTGTGTGGGCAACACAAATTGATTCTGTCTTTTTATTTTGAGGTATGTCAACGGCATCTGATTCTAAAGGCACATCATCGCTGCTGTCTTTGATTGCTGTTTGATTTTCATTGTTAGATAAACCATTTGATGTAGCGCCTTTGGTAGATTCTATAGGAATTATTGTGTCCGTACTAGTATCGATTTGGCCATGGCCAAGCCATAAATTCCGGCTATTATCATTATCACTAATGCTTTCATCACAAATCGAAGGCGCATCATCTGAAATATAATTTGTATCATTTAAAAATTGTACATCATTTTACATAAAAATATATAGTTGACTCTAACCATTTGGTGAATTTAAAGGCTCGGAATCGATGCGCTGAATAGTGATTTTGCCATTTAAAGTTGGCGTTTCGTCATTCAATATATCACATTGAATTGATGAAGTGCTTTGGTCATTAATTAACTCGGATATCAAACTTTTGGAACCAATCTGTGCATCCTCCTCTTGGTGCTGATCGTGCTCCTCGTCCTCCCTCAGTTTTGGGCTGTCGCAGGTATCATCAGAGTCGGAGTCTTGTTTGATATCATGATTAGTAACAATAATGCATTCCTTTGCCTCCGATCGTATGTCAAACATGGAGTTGCTATTCACATTCAGATTTAAGCCATCCGTTACACTAAAAATTCATAAAAAAAAATTTTGTTAGCTTAATTCATTAGCTCAAGGATAACATATATATATATATTATATATATACATTGATTCGACAGCCAAATTGGGATCGCTCGATCTTCTTGATATCGTGCTCTGTGTCAACTCGTTCGTTGCAATGTTGTCAGTTGAACGTGTTTTTGCTGATGAACCTAAAAATTTAAATCAATTAAAATATTTTTAATTGTTAAGAATTAAATTCATTACCGCTGCCATTGCCATTGCTATTGCCATTGTGTACACCTTGTCGTTCATTGTTTTGTAGAGGAAGATCGGTACCATTTTTATTGCCTAAGCTACCCAAGTATACATCAGACCAAAAGTGTAAAAATCGCACATTATGTGCTGGCCAAAGTACCTAAAAAAATATATATAATCGAGTATGTTATCATATATTCTATATATGCAATGCTATATATATATTATGCATCTATGTTATCAGTCATACCTTATCAGTCTCATGCTTATAGAGTGGATTTCTATACATCGTTTCCGCTAAAAATGGCCATACTGAAAATGTACGATCAAAGACAGAATTCTCGATTCTTTCCCTTAGCGAATTGCATAGGAACGTGCCAAAAAGACAAGACAAAGAATGCTGGGCCAGTTTAATCTGAAATTTTACATATGTGTATTAGAAAAAATAATCTAGTTTTTAATTGCAATTCACAATTACCAAATAACCTATGCTGAACTCAAAGCTACAGGGGAACTGCTTGTGTATTTGATGCACCAGATCGAGCCATTGTAGAAAAACTGGACATCGCTCGTTACTCTCATCCGAATTTGGTCCATTTCCAGAGCGATCAGCAAACTTGTGGCCAAAGTTCAACCATTCGCGTTCAACTAATACTCGAAATCCCTAGGGAAAATACAATTTTTTAATTAAAATTAATATGAATATGCAACTAAGCATTCGAATTGATTCCCTATAAAAATTTTAAAGTCATACTATAATTTACAAATTTACAAAAAGTTAGGAAGTTAGGAAAAATTTATTATAATTGAAAATTTAAAATTACGAAAGGCACAAGTAAATAAAATCTTCAATTATCGGATTTGCTTAACTTTTTATAATATATTATGAACGAATATAAAAAAAAAGAAGTATTTTAAATCGAAAAAAATCTTTAGCGGTTTCTTTGTCATACATCTTAATTAAAGACTATGAATAAATTCAAAAGAATGGGTTAAGCTTTTCTTAATTGAATTTTATAGTTTTTGCTTCATTTTTTTTTGTTCCTAGTTTTTTTTAACTTTGTAATTTGTAAGTCTAGCAAAATAAAAGTGTAGACTTACTTCAACTGTTCTGTAGAAGGGATCTAGACAGATTTGCGCCGTTGCCACAATTTGTGGTGTACGATCCCAGCCGTCGGAGCAATGTACCAAAACAGGACGACCATTCTTTTCAATTGTATGGACAACAGTCATTGTTGCACCCAACAAACCCGACAGATGTTGCATCCACATTGTTTTCTCCAATTGACCGAACCAACTGTTAATTTCAAATAAATCGTTTAATTGCAAATTTATGTAAATCAGTTCAATTTTGTTAAATTTCTTACTTGGGATCATCTGGCGATGATGCACACAGCTGGCGAACAGCATGAAAGCTCTTTCTGATAGCATGGATGTTGCCCAAATTCATGAATTCGATTTCAGCACATGGATAATATTCAATGCACTCGCAACCGCCACCGCGAGCTCGATTTGTAACCGCTGACGTATAACTGCGGGCATCGACGATTAGAATTTTCTATAATTACCACAAACAAATCATTATAGAATTATAAAATTAAATATTTGAATTGTACATACGCGGATTTCATCTAGTGCGAGTTCCTCGTGTGAGGAATCTCCCAGAGATGGTGAACTGTGTCCTGAGGAGCCCGTCTCTCCATTGGCTATATCCTTAGCCTGTCTTCTCGCATGCTCGCCTCTATCGAAAGCACAGGCATCCGCCAGAGCTTTCAATAGCTGCTCATCCTTATAATTACGCCAGCCGAGCCAACCAACTTCGGGTTGACTGCACCTTGCCAGAATAGCGCCAGATTTCTGATGACGCCAAACAACGGCCGGCAAACGGCGTGATCCACGAAAATTGGCAATGTTGTGAAGCATTTCATCTGTGATGCAGCATGGTACCAGTAACTTTTGGGGATACGATGGACACAGCTTAAAGTCTGCATTGGCGTTTGAGATACGCCACGATCCTTTCAAATCGAATCCAAGACGAGCAACTTCATTTTTAAAATCACTCTCATATCGAACCGCACGCTGCAATCGATGAAGATGGTCTCCAGTTGGAATTGATTGTGATTGTGTTTGATTCTCTGCAGTTGTTGGCTGAGATGTTGATTTGTTGTTGTTGCCAATTGCTGTTGTTCCATTGGTTCCATTGGCTAATATCGATCGCTCCTTATTGCCAATGATGTCACCTGTCCATGAGTAAAATGGAAATGCAAAAAGCGTTTCCAGCGTTTCAGGTACACCAATTAGCAACTGAATGCGACGTTGCCATTCCAAGCATTGCTCGGCCGATTGGAACGAGCATTTAACAGTGCTGGCATCTTTGCAATTAACAACCAGTTGGAATAGATCACGCACTTGCACCGATTCAATCAGTCCCAGCGGTATATATGTTTCAAATGTTGTTGTCGCTTTCTTGGACAGAAATATGCGATAATTGGATAATGCCAAAATTCCATCATCGGTTCGACCCAAATATTTAATTGACTCGCCGGCAACTGTCAACAATAATAATAATAGTACAATTTGTGTATTTTTGCATATTTGTATTCGATTTAAATTAATACAACATTTAAGATATACTCACGCTCTTGAAACGGAACAATCAATTGTGAATCTTCCTTCTCCATTTGCGATTTTGGATATGATTCCGCGGCTCGTATAAAACAAATCGATGGGGGCGGTGATCCATCTGACATCATGTGTTGCGACTGCAATAAAAGATTCAGAGCTACAGTTAGACAAGTAATTCTATTGACAAACAAACTACATAAATTCACATACAGTAAGTCAAGAAAGTGTTTTGACAAAGTCATAAATTTACTCAGTTTCGCTTGCTAAATATATAATTTTATGGTTTTTATTTAATATTTTTTTGTTTTCTATGCATTAATATTAGGAAAAGTAGTTTCAATATTTTAATGTACGCTTCTTTGTAGACACTCCTTGATTCTGAATAGTTCTTAAAAATAAAATGGTACAAAAAAATTTAGATTCCTTTGCTGGTTCTTACTTAAGATCCTTTCTTAAACTTTTCTAATTACATGTTTCCTAGTTATGGTTTCCCAATTACTGTTTTCAAATTTTGGTGTTCTTATTATTAACTGTCGAAATTCTTATTAGCAAATCTGAAGATTCATTGAATCTCATTATTTCTTTTTATCCATAGTCAACTATAATAAATAAAGAAAAATAACCAAGATTTCTTTTTGTTTTTTCAAAAAAAAACATGTGACCTTTTTATTTTGACAAAGCAATTACTAGACATACTGTATAGATGTATGTACATCTGTACATATACACATAAATACATATATTCAACATATATTAAAGCAAATGCATACAGTATACATATATATACATATGTATGTACATATGCATTTATTACTGGTTCAAACACCTGAGATCCTCTCAGGGTTGCTATTAATTGTCATTAAACGGGCACAAAAAAAACAACAATAAAAATTGTTAACTTGTTTATGCGTATACAAAACAGGACAACACATACGTACATGCATACATACATACATACATCCATACACACAGCCAAACACATACAGAGACGAGAGTCAATGCAAAGTCATTAAATACAAAATGTTTCAAACATCTAAACACCTTAATAACAGATATACTAGATATGTACAAATAATTTCTGTGTGTGGTGGTTGCCAGTATAGATAATAAGCACAAACATACATAGTATATACTACACAAACGTACATACAAATTGTACGTTGAGACATTTAAACATACATACATACGAATGTACATATACATACGTACGCTTAGGCATATGGATAAACAGTTATAAACAATAGTCACAAAATTTTACGACTTACTCGTGACAAATATCCTTGCTGTTTTGCAATTGCAATGAATTAACAGTTTTTATATTTATAAACAAAAAGCGATTGGGCACATCTACATATATACACATACACACATAAGTACATGCATACATACATATACGATTCCTCAATATTTATGAAACAATAACACCAAAACAAACCTACAAACGTACATACATTTGTATGCTTCAAAAACCTTTGGATAACAATTATTGTTTTGTTTAACTGCAATTTATAACGTAATTGAAAAACGCGTCTTGCTTATTTTCTCTGTATTTAGCACCGAAAACTCCATAAACGTCAGCTATTATAAACAAAGATTTGCAAATATTGTTGCTTATACATATGTAGATGTAAAATACGCACATATATACATATACGTAGTCGTTAATACACTGAATACATTTGTCACTTATCAAAAATCGAATGTATTGGTATCGTTATCGAATATTGCAACGCATTTAACTATTTTCATATAAAATGGAAAATAGTTTTATAACTTTACAATTAAAAATATAATTTTTTTAATTTGAAATTACATATAATTATAAACTGATTTCGGTTTCATTAAGCAAAATATCGAATATTACAAATTTATGGTTATTAAAATTAAAATTCTAGAAAAAAAAATTTTTTTTTTAAATATATTTTATAAATATATTTATGTTTATTTCGGCAATATAATAAAAATAAGTTAAACAATTTTTTTTATAAATTATATTAAATAAAGGTGATCATTGGAATAAATTTTATGTGTTTGTCACCGTGAGGAGCGAAAATTACACACTTAACAATTTTAATTTAAATCTAAAAAATCTTATAAATTTTTATTTTGTAAAAATATGTATGCAAATTTTCAAGTCTAGCTTTAAATTTAGAGAATAAGCCAAAAGGTATCGAGTTTTTTCGTGTCGATAGTGTTAAGTGTTCATCGATGGTTTGAAACAAAACTGTATATTCGATATATCGATAGGTCCATCGTTAGTTTTGCAGCCCTACGATAATCAACGAAGTTGTTATAATTTATTATATATATGTAGATACGTCGTGACTGCGTTTTCATTCCACCTAATGTAAAAGTGAATTAAAATTAAATAACTTAGATTTGAGTAGTTTATAAAAATTGGCCTAGCTTGCCGCCGCCAGCACCAAATATGACGGAATCAACAAAACCATTGCTTGGCTCCTGCTTAGCCATTGTTGCGGTAAGTCGACGTGTTCTACCCGCACCAGCTCAATCAGTGCCTGTGACCGTGACTGTGGCTGTGACTGGGACTGTGACTATGAATGTTACGGTGACAGTGACTGTTCCGTCACCCAATCAACCGGCTAAGACGTGGAAATAATGATAATGATTATGCGAGACACTTGCATTAATAACAAGTGGAATTATGGAAACATGTTTTCTTACAATTGCATTCGATAATTGCAGGTTCTACATGTCCTTCTCCAGCCAACAGATGCGACTGGTGCGGTGTCTATGACCAGTGAAAATATTGATATGACGTTAGGTAAGAAGAAGAAGAGCTACAAAAACATAAGGCAACGGGGCCTATTGTAATAGTAACTGTAGCAACAACAGCAACAACACTTGCAATTACCATAATTAAGTGTAAGAATGAAATGCAATAACAAACATTGCAAATGCCGCTTTAATTCAATATCTCAGCTGGTGCAAAGACACGCATTCATACACATGCACACCCACACACACACGCACACAAGCGTGAGTGCACAGGCATTCATGTGCGTGCGTGTGTGTGTGCGTGTGTAGATTGACGTGTCACAAAATAAAAAAAGAAAAAACATCTCAGGCGCGCTCGATAAATTACCCAGATTTCTGCCAGCGTGGTAAGCTTTAAATAAAATCTCACACACTAACCCACAACAACAACGATTTATAATGATTATTGTGAACAAATTAAAGCCAGAAATCGTCATGCCTATTGGCAATTTTATTTATTGAACCGCAAAATTATGCAAATTATTCGGTATATACGATTATTTACTATAGTATATGATCTATATATCTAGAAGCGAAATTATTAATATTATTATTTGCAATTTGTTTACTTTGTGAAAATCTATATTTGTGTTTTCCTATAAAATGATATCATATACACCCATATATTAAGGGTAATTACATTTGGTCCAGCTGCTTGTCTCTTTTTCTGTGATATCATCTCATTCTATTATCTTATCAATAATGTTAGGGGGTGTGTGTTGTTGTCAATTGTTGTTTTTAATCAATAGCTACACGGCAATTCTGTTTAAAGAAAACTGTAGTTTTGAAATTATAATAATAAATACGATCGACTGAAATACTTAATTGACAGGCATATAGCTTTGATACTCTACTTTCAGACCAATTTTGCAATATAAAGTCAATTTGGGAATGAATTTTAAATACAATCATAAAGGAATCGTTATTTTTCTTAAGCGAATAATATAAATTGTTTTTTTACTCTCTTTCACTTTCTTTATTTCTTTCTTTCTGGAATTTCAGCGTCTAACGAATTGGTTTTCCTTAATTTTTATGCGGAGTGGTGTCGGTTTAGTAATATATTAGCGCCTATTTTCAATGAAGCGGCGGATAAGGTAAGCCCTGTAATCAAGTCTAAAATACCCTAACTTTGCTTTTCTCTGTTCTTAAAATTTTTTTTTAAAATCAAACCAGCATATAGCTGATAATTAATCGATACGCTAAAAACAAATAGTTATTAATTCAATAAACTCAACAAGAACAACAATAATATGCTGTGACTAGATGACACCTGTTTTAAGAAGAAAAAAAAAAGAGAATAAAAAAACCCAAAAATAAAATTGAGCACAGCATATTGTTGTATTTTAAACATTTTAACATGAACGCAGATGTTTTATTGTTTGTTTTGCATTCAATAAATTATTATTTTTTTTGTTGATGCCACCGCAAACTGTTTAAACTTAACATGAATTTTTAAACGTTTTACCAATTTTCCTTTTGTTTATTTATTCCTTGATCTACATTTTTACAGATTAAAGCGGAATTTCCAGAAGCTGGTAAAGTAGTGCTAGGAAAAGTGGATTGCGATAAAGAGACAGCGATTGCATCCCGTTTCCATATCAGCAAGTATCCCACATTAAAGATTGTCCGCAATGGACAGCTCAGCAAGCGTGAGTATCGAGGACAACGCTCGGCGGAGGCATTCTTGGAGTTTGTTAAGAAACAATTGGAGGATCCCATCAAGGAGTTCAAGTCATTGAGGGATCTGGAGAGTCTCGATTCCAAGAAGCGTAGCATCATGGGCTATTTCGATCGCCGAGATCAACCTGAATATGATACATTCAGGAAGGTAGCGACAAACCTTAAGGAAGATTGCCAGTTTCATGTTGGCTTCGGAGAAGCTTCTCAAGCAATGCATCCACCAGGTACATACAAATGACTTGGAGAACTTTGAAACATTACACATCAATAAAATATGTTTACAGGCACTCCGATTATTGTATTTAGACCGGATGTGGCGTTATCCCATGAGAATGATGAGACCTATACCGGAAGCTTAAGCAACTTTGATGAGCTGAAAATATGGATCCAAGAGAAGTGTGTTCCTCTTGTCAGGGAGATAACATTCGAAAGTGCCGAGGAGCTGACAGAGGAAGGACTGCCGTTCCTGATTCTGTTCTATAAACCCGATGATCTAAATGCGATTAAGGACTACAAAGCAATCATTGAGCAGCAGTTGTTGGATGAAAAGCGTAAGCTATAGTTTTGTTGTACTATATTTACTTATCTCTAAATAATTTGATATAATTCTTGTAGAGAATGTAAACTTCCTTACTGCGGATGGTAAAAGATTTGCGCATCCTTTGCATCATTTGGGCAAATCCGAGGATGATCTTCCGGTCATTGCGATTGATTCATTCAAACACATGTACCTCTTCCCTCATTTCAATGACATGTATACGCCCGGCAAGCTCAAGCAATTCCTTCAAGATCTTTACAGTGGGAAACTCCATAGGTATATATAACATAGCTAATGCAGCTCCTCAAACCCTGTATGCTTATATTAATGATTTGTTTCTTTTGCCTGTAGGGAATTCCATTATGGACCAGAGCCCACAAGTAATGAAGTCAAGCATGATAGTAATGCAAAGGGAACGTCGCCGCCCGAGTCGAAATTCAAGGAATTGGGTCCATCAAAACATCGTTACACCTTGCTGGAAAAAGATGAACTGTAATATTACAACTGTATATTCATTTAAATATAATTATTAAAAATTTTATAAAATCCGAGTCAAATTGTAAATCGATTGTTTTATAATGCTGTTTCTATTAAGTTTTAATTATGTTCTTATCAACTTAAGTTAGCATACATGGTTCCTATTGATATGATCTAGCCATATAGTATATTGAGTTGTTTTTACGAGAACTAATGAGAAACTGACTTCCATATCGGGGATTCGAAAAATGGATGGTGGGTATCTCTAACCCTCTCTCTTTCTATCACGCTTGGTATCCCTTTCTGTCTCATGCTATATATTTTCAAAAGTATGAGTAACTTTAATAGTTTCATATTAAACTTGTAATACTAATTCTAATTACGATATAAGGAGTCGTATAAAAGTGAAAAATGGAGATTTAAGATTTTCGGTGCTAGTGTGCATTGAAATTGAAATTGCATTGAAAAATCCAGAGTGAAAAATGTTTTCACCGAAGTTATTTAACTTTAAATGCAGAATGAATTTAGAGGCCAAACCATGATTTAAATGACATTTCGCTTGAAAATCGGTACAGTTTTGACAAAGTTATGAAAGTTTAAAGTTAGTCAAATCTTTGACTTGGCAACTTTACAAGTCAAAATTCTTGTCCGATTTACCATGATTTTTTACAAAAAAATGAAACGCCTCAGAATCAAACTTAAAGTGTTGTTTTATACTAATTACGCTATAAGGAGTTGATTAAAAGTGAAAAGTTGAGATTAAAAATTTTTAATTTTCAAAATTTCAAAGGGGGGACCCTATGGTATTAAAATCTCAACCCATATCTAGAGGGAAATTTTTTTTTTCGAAATTAATAAACTTTAAATGCAGAATGAATTTCGAGGCCAAACCATGATCAAAATGACATTCCGCTTCAAAATCGGCTTAGTTTTTACAAAGTTATGAAAGTTTGAAGTTAGTCAAATCTTTGACTCAGCAACTTTACAAGTCAAAATTTTTGTCCGATTTACCATGATTTTTTTCAAAAAAATGAAACGTCTCAGAATCAAATTTAAAGTGTTGTTTTTTACTAATTACAATATAAGGAGTCCATTAAAAGTGAAAACTTGAGTTTTAAAAATTTTAATTTTTAAAATTTCAAAGGGGGACCCTTTGCATTTAAATCGAAGCCAAAATTTGCATCAAAGTAAATCAAAGTGAAATTTTAAGTTCAAGTCGCCGACCTACAGTTTAAAAATCAACTGGTTTTAAATCTTTCACGGCCTTAATTCTTAAAATAGTTGTATATGTTGTGACTGTAATGTATGAGGTTCCAATGAATCTAGAATATACACAAATATCACACATGTGTCGTTCAAGGGGAAGACTTGGTTTAACAAAACTGTCTAATATTTATAATTTATTTTTTTTATTATTTTTGTTTTATTTCGTATGTATCTATTACAATTATGTTTGTTTTTGTAAAATTAGATTACACATATAATATACTAGGTCAAAACGAGCGATTAAATGATAAATGGATAGTGACTCGGCTCGAATGCAAATGCATGCATGATTTCTGCATTTTGGGGATAGTTTTAGATTTTCCTTTTAGTTCGTTTAATTTTTTTCATTTCCGTCTTATTGTTCTTTCTTGACTGGTGGTGTGGGTGTTTGTAAATATAAAAGTACAGTTAAAAGAGAGTACTTGCTAATGTTTATTTATTTAATGTTACAAAAAAAATATGGTTATTTAATACGGTCTGGAGCGCATGCCGCCATCGTTGCGCATGGCTCCGCCTCCATCCCTACGGCCACCGCCGCCGCCACCGCCACCGCCACCACCGCGGCCACGACCCCCACCACCACCATTGTCGTTGCTGTAGCGGGAGTAACCACCTCCTCCACCACCGCCGCCGCCTCCTCCATTGCCACGATCACGATTCTGATATCCACCTCCGCCTGAGCCGCGATCATTGCCACGCTCGTTCATTCCGCCGTAGCCACCGCCGCCGCCACCACCGAATCCGCCACCACCACCACCGCCGCCAGAGTTGCCATCTTCGTCGCCCTTTGGTGTTTTGCAACTGCAATGAATATGAATAATATGTGAGTATAAATCAATATATTAGTGTCAAGTCTCTGGCCATACCGATTGCACTCGTTGCGCCAAGCAAAGTTGGTGTTGTTGCAGCTGGCGCACTTCCAGTCGCCATCGCGAGGCTGCACATTTCCGCCGCCGGCACCAGCACCGCCACCACCACCGCCGCCGCCAAAGCGTCCACCTCCACGGCCTCCACCACCGCCGCCGCCGCCTCCGCTGCCGCGATCATAATCACCGCCGCCCCCACCGCCTCCTCCACCGCCACCGCGATCAAAGCGGCCACCGCCGCCACCGCGACTGCGTCCGCCGAAGCCACCGCGAGCGCCGCCGCCGCCGCCTTTGCTCCAATTATTTTGACGCTGGGCCAGCGAGACTTTGATGACAGATCCGTTGAAATCGTTGCCATCGAACCACTGAATGGCCGACTGTGCAGCATTCACATCATCGTAGGTGACGGTCGCCTCACCCTTCGAGGTGCCAGTTTCCTTATTCTTGTACAACCAAATCTTTGGCTTCATTGTACGCTTGTCTTTCTGCAATTTAAAAATATAAGTATTTTAATATAGTAGTGTTTAGTGCTGAGCTCGCAAATATCGCTCCATTAAGTCAGTTTAAATTTGCTTTTCTGCTGTCATTGCTCAAGCAAAACACCTCTCAATTTTAAATATACCATTTATCACTCATGTATTTCAGTCAGGGACTTTTAGAGTTATAATTTTAAAATAAAAATTATGAAATAACAATTATCAGCTGATTTTTATAAAAAATATTGAAAAATAACTATTAATTTCAATATTTATTTTAAAAGTTAAAAATAATTATTAATTTAAATTTTTATTATAAAAATCAAAAATAAAAATTATTTGTGAATTTCTTTTATACAAATTGAAACATTAAAATTGAATGTGAATATTCTTTGAACCAAGTGGCGTATTTCCAAAATCTAAAAATATTTATAATGTGTGACTCAATACTTTTCATATGATACATTAAAGGACATATATTAAGGATGTTTAAGGTATTGATATTTACACTGGATTTCTATTCTTCAATTTTTATAATAGAAATTGACAAATACTTTTTATTTTAGATTTTTATAATAAAAATTGAAAATAATAATTATTTTTAGTTTTTATAATAAAAATTTAAATTAATTATTATTTTTAATTTTTTATAATAATAATCTAAAATAATATTTATTACTCAATTTTTTTATAAAAATGTTTAAGTTGTCAATTTATTTAAGTTCAATTATTATTTGCAGTCCCTGATATCAGTAATTTGGGTTAACTCATTACTAGCACATTAATGTATGTTGGAAGTGTTATTCAAAATTGTTACTGCTCAGTCACTTAAGGGTCGAATGTTATTTGCGACCTCATCGATACAAACATAAAGTATGTTGTCGGACTTACCTTAATAATGCCAATGGCACCGAAATGAGTTTCGATATCTTGCTCCGTGGTGGATGGATCCATGCCAGAAACAAAGATTGTATCTTCCTGTGTGATCATATCGTTGCCACCGCCGCCTCCACCACCACCGCTGCTGCCGCCTCCTCCACCGCCGCTACTGCCACCGTATCCTACAAAAATAGGGACAATATATTAGAAATGCTGTTTAAATGAATTGATCGATTTGTTTGTTTAATTGGGTAAAAAGGACTTGACCCTCAACAACAAGAATAATGACGACGACGACGACGTGCTGATGATGTGCTTAACACTCGTTAAAAATTGGGGACAAAACCAGAGCGCATTTAAGACTCGACTCTCTTAAACTCTATAAAGTAATAGTATAGTATAGAATATATATACACACAATAACATGTAGGATAGCGACGTGTCTCGCTCGTTACTGGGTCATTTAACCTTAACTTTGCTTTTGTTTTGTAGTTATCTCTAATGATCTTAAGTGGTATTACTCTTTATTTCGAAACCAGAAATTTCAAAGGCACCTCATTACACCGATTTTAATTTGGACGCACATATGCATATATGTATATGTTTATATTGTTTTGTATACACTCTCTCTCTCGTAAATCTGGCAACTCTAGCTTGATCAACTAATTGATAGTTAGATAGATATAGTATAAACACAGCACACAGACACACACAAAAATAACAGGAGTTAACATAATTCGTTGATCAAGATCAATATACATACACATATATTGTTGAAGAGATATTCGCGTGCCAAACCAAACCAAGCCAAACCAATAATAGACCCATTAGAAGGGAGATCTTTTGTATACCAGAATAACACAATTACGTAGTACGCATGAATACACTCTACACTTTAAATAGACTCCCTACAATTGATGTAGTTATCAATTAGTTTATCAAATTTATACCAGAAATTTTACTCATGAACTCGAACAAAGTATAACAACAAACGACCATAAAACAACGCGTTTTCTTCCCTTCCCTTTACTTTTTTTTGTTCTCTTAAAACTTTTGTTTACTTTTCCTAATAATGTTCTTTCTGTTTTATCTGTTTATCTGTATTTTGTATTTGTATTTGATTTGTAGTAAATTAATGTTATACATTACTCGATATATGTTTGCAAATTGTTTTGCATTATTTTACCTTTGTTGTAGTTGTCCTTGCTGGCGCCTCCATTTCTAAAAGAGGATATTGAATAACTTATTTAATGTTTTGATTTTGATGTTTGGATTGTAATGCATTATGATGAGGAAGTTTTACGCCCACGCCTCCATTATAATTTTTATATTTACATATATCATACTATATAATCATCCTACATTTACATACAATACATTATATGCATATATGTAAAATCTATTTTAAAAAAAATATATTTATTATTTTTAGACTCTACTTTTAGCGTTACACTTTTACCAGCACACTCTGATACTACAATGTGTAAATCTCTTGATTTCCATGTCGGTATAATAATAATAATAAAATAATTCGTTGTCGTTTTGTTTGTCCAACACATATTTACGAATATACTAGTTCCATCAAAGTGTTCTGGTAACCCACCAATTGGCATAGGGATAGTTAATATATTTATTTAATTGCTTAGTCTTTATTTTCGATTTCGGCGGATCAGAAATAGAGGTATCGCACCAAAATTGGTGACTTAATAAGCAGACATGGCTAAAACAACTCGGCAATTGATGCTGATTAAGCATATATTAATACTTATTATAGTTTATTATAATAATATTAATATTTCAGTTAATATATATCTTCGAACAGCCGAAGTTTCATAGTATCCATGAGTCGCTAATACACATGAATCCTTGACAAAGTTCTTATAATTAGAAACTTCAATATTATACTTTCTACATGAATTACTTTGATTTATAGCAAATAATATATATATGTTTATATATGTATACATAAACAAATACACAAACTACACAAAACAAATTGTAAAACTAATAGAAAGTTAATTTAAATACCACTGACAATTATTTACTTATTGTAAGGCAACTTATTTAATTGTTTTAAGTTATCTTCAATAACTACTTAGCTTAATCCAATTCATTTGATTTTTAAGTGGTTCGCACATCCATGTTTTTTTTTTTTTTTTTGTAATTTGTTCGATTTTTCTTTCATGCAAGAATCCAATTTGTTATGTTTCTTTATGATAAATATATTATTTTAACTTATTATTGACTCTTGTTTGTTTTTAACTTATCGAAGGTACGATATACGATATCACTCTTGATGTCAATTGTATAACAGCGGCGATTATCCTTCGCATTAACTGTTCAACTGTTATAATTTACAAGTACCAATTTAATTTAACTGTTTGTAATTAGCTTAATTTGTATTTTTTGTGAATGTTTTGACGATGTTTGTTAGAAATTAATTCTTATTATACAGTCAGGCTTCCTTCTCACTTAATAGATAATACCATCTGGCAATCAACCTTTATATATACCCCGCTTATAAATATATATATTCTTGATTCTTGATCTTGTTTCAGGGGTGCGTGTGTGTGAATCAAGGCACTTAACCAATATTTGTTCAACACATAATATAATATCAATTGTAAGTCACGTTCGCAGCTTTAAATTCATGGGCATTTTATTGATATTTACAATTATATATAAACATAATTTTAAATAATCTTGCTAGTTTTCTAACGTTTCATTTTATGCAGGTCTCTTTCATTTTTTTTGCACACACTTGAAATATATTACGAATACCAAACACTTTATAATGCTTATCATGGGGTTTTTTCGAACACATCAACTTATCAGCAATCCTTTGGGTGTTTTTTCAATGGCATTCTTTGATTTTGAATCGATTAGAAGGACTTATATGTACAGTTATTCAGCAATTGTTTTGACAAAATAAAAAAGCGCACATTTATAATTAAATGTAATGAATCCCATTATTTATAGTTTTTATTTTGTTCGAAGAATCATAATAAACTATAATCAAATATACAACTGAAGTTGTTTTTTTATTTTTTTGCAAAATTCAATTAAATATGCAAATTTTCAAGAATTTAAATTCAAAGTTAAAGTTTATTTTATTTGTTAGAAGTATTTTAAGTCTTTGTCAAAACAATTAACTGACATACTGAATGTGATGTTTTTTTACATTACGCACACGAAACATACAATTTAATGGTTTTATTTTATTGGAAAAGACTCTTGTTTTTATTCTTCTTATTTTATTTATAATTCTCACGAGTTTTGTTTACGCTTTTCATTTGCGATATACTGCTGAGTTATCTTGATTTTTCTTTGTAATTGTATGTGTATGTATGGATAATAGCTTTGTAATTTTGTATTTTTGGTATTTTAAATTTGCGACACACTTTGCCTGAATTGAATACTCGTTGCCTCATTGAGCACTGTGTTGTATTTGTATAATAACGTAATAATAATAACATACCCATAGGAATTGCCTCCTCTGTCGTTCCATGATCCGCCGCCACCACCGCCGCTGCCGCCGCCGCCACCGCCACCACCACGATGGCCAGAATCATAACCTTAAAGAATTAATTGTTTAATTGCAAACATTTTTACTTCACTTATATACTGGACTTACCTCCGCCCGGTTTGCTATAGTTTGGAGGGGGCTCGTTATAGTTGCCAGGTTTATTTGGCATTTGTTGGTAATTTGGCGGAGGAACAGCAAAATTATTGTACTGTCCGGCACCGCCGCCGCCGCCGCCACCACCGCCATAACCACCACCTAAAATAAATATCGCTTTAGTTCACAATACTAATTGCAGCACTTTCTAAATGCACACTCACGATCCATGACTAATACAAGATTAAAGTAATTCCTTGATTATAAGAAAATATTAATTCTTTTTTATTTTTTGAGAACTCTGCACTTTTGCAACTCAAGCGTCAGTCGAATTTTCAACTCGAGATTTTTTTCTGTGGTTAAAATGGCGTGTGAGGCCAGGGGTGCACAAAATCGATATATCGAGCATCCGTCAACTTATCGAAAAGAGCACCCTGGCTGTCCACACGCTCAATAGCTGGGATACTGGAATGAAACACTTTTTTTTATTACCTATAAATTTTTTATCTGGCCCTGTTGCCAACTTAGCTATTTTATAGCTAGTTTTGGCTATATTCAAAGTTCTATTGCTATTGCTTTTTTCCGAAAATCTGGTTATTTTAAATGCACATATTTTGTAATATTAATATTCAGTTTTATTTTTCTAAAACTTTGCAAAAGTTCACGCAAAAACAATTTAGATTTAAATGCTTTTTTGTCTATATGTTGTTATTAGCTATTTTTTAAAAATTTTGAAAATAGTAAAATCAGTTAAGCCTTTAAATTAAATGAAAATTTTAATGGGGTAAATAAAAAGAGGAAGGAAACTATATTGGTTCATGCTTCTATGTGAGCATAAGCATTATAGTTGGAAATTATATATAGGTTGTTCAACAAATTATATTTCATTTCCCCGTTTATGTGAAACCGTATCATTCCGTTTTGTATGTCATACATTTGATACCTTTAGCAACACTGATTGCAACATGCAACCCTGCCATGATTGTTTATATTCATAATAATGGAACATTTGGTGTTTACGTGGAATACACTTTATGCACTCTCTTATCCTTTTAAGCAAATATAACCAAAAACGACAGAATGATTGAAATTACAGATCTGCAAAGTATGTGCGACATTTAATTGTATTTGCTGGCATATTAATGCATTTAATTAACTTTATTAATTGCACACCTTTTTGCAGAAATCGGCATCGGTTTGGCTGGCTTTGGCATATCATTCTTATTTCTTGGCATGCTGCTGCTCTTCGATAAAGGCTTGCTTGCAATAGGAAACGTGCGTTGGATTCCAAATTGTCATATATGTGCAATTCATAAATGCTATCAACTGAATCTATATCTATTCCATTTATTCCA
Source organism: Drosophila innubila (assembly GCF_004354385.1). NCBI lineage: Eukaryota > Metazoa > Arthropoda > Insecta > Diptera > Drosophilidae > Drosophila > Drosophila innubila. The sequence goes on from NC_047626.1 coordinate 11,501,283, forward strand.
GATCCTTTTCATTGCGGGTCTTGGCTGCGTTATTGGCGTGGAGAGAACTCTACGCTTTTTCTTTCAACGTCATAAAGTTAAAGGCACAACAGCATTCTTTGGAGGAATTGTCATCGTGCTGCTTGGTTTTCCCATTATTGCATGCCATGAATTATGGTTGCACCTAAAAATCGGACATCAACACGTCAGTGTTCTCTTCCTCTTATTTTAGTCCGATCAAACTAGTTTTTTAAATGTAGGTGTTAATGTTGATCAAGAATACATATGTATATGTACTTTATGGGGTCTGCCACACCTCTTCTGCGCTTGTACAGGGTATAATAACTACTAGCTCTTAAATTTGTGTCCGAATCAAAAAGAAAGTTATAAAAATTTAATTAGCAAGCACATAATTTGAATAATTTTCATTTATACTTTGATATATCTAGGCGTCATTAGCATTTACCGCAGACTTTATCCTCAATTTCTATCATTTATTTATTTAAAATATGAAAATATCCCTTAATTACAATAGAAATACAAGTTTAATCAACAGTTGAGCGCAAATGCCAGTAAATCGGCAATAACTCGAGAAATCATCAAATTGCCGCTTTGCCAAACTGCAAGATTACTAATAACTTTTTATATTTATTTTCAGTGGCTTCTTCCCTGTTGCCATCAATTTTCTTGGCCGTGTGCCGGTTCTAGGATCACTTTTCAATCTACCATTTATGCAAAAGGTAAGATAAACCGGACAATCTAAACGCATAAGCACTCGAATTTAATAGTATGCATTCCAAACATGAGTTCCATCGCAACGATTAAATTAGTATTATTTACAAATTACATTTAAATTGATTGTCTGCTGCATTCCACTTTCTCAATTAAATTAAATCTCCCCACAATCCGATAAATAAAATTTAACGGCTATTTCTGAAAAAAAAATAATAGGTTGTCTATAATAGATAAAGGAAAAGTTAACCATAGGAGTTTTAATTTGAATCTAAGCTAATGTATTTGCAACATTTACAAGTCCAGTGAGAGTGACAGTGACAGAAATCAATTTAATGGTTCTTGTTCCAGTCCTCACGTTCCTCGCGCTCAGCCACAACCTCCTTCAGATAAGGTTCCAAGTACTTGACATCATCCTCATACTTTGTCCACTGTTCCTTGGGCAAAATCGTCTTAGTCATTGACAAATGCAATGCACGCATAATGCGGTAATTGCGCTCATCGTACAATTTACGGGGAAGGCGGCGGACAGCTTCCGTCACATCCTCGTTTTCGTAGAGGCAATCATCACGGTGCAGACCTATTCAAAACGATCAAATGACAATTACTTGCAAGCACTTGCATTTTGAACACTCCTTTCTTACCGTATTGATTGAATCCCGACAAATTGTAGGCCCACTTGCCCAGGTTGGCTGGAATAGAAATAGTGTGTGTGATAGGGATGGGGAATGTCAGAATTTATGTTACATATTTACGTAATCATTTTGGCACGCACCGTTATAGGTTGCGCTTTTTTTCAATTGCAATCAAATTGACTGCATTTATTAACCGCATACTTACAGAATACCATAGGTCCCTTCCTTGCAATATAGCTCGCCATGATTAATAATAAATCGTAATTTTAGGAAAGTCGCTTGCTTCTCTGCTCTCGTTCCCTTTTAGGTATGACAGCTGACAGTAGAAGCAGCGCTGCCAACTTGTTTTAATAGTTATGTCGCAACCAAAAACGGGCTGGCAGGCTTTGTTTGCGAATTTAGGCCCATTTTCATATTGTGATCAATTTCCAAAATGTATCAAAATTTGCAACTTCTATAATTTTAAAGCTAGAATTTGGAAAATTTGTGCAGAATTTTTGTTCAAGTTTTCGAATTAATTAAATTAAATTATATAACTTCTTCCCATGTGGCACCACGAGCTCCCAGTAATCATAAACAAATCCATCTTTATTTTGTTTAATTTTAAATTAAAAATGTTCATTAAACTGTTTATATTTTTTCAAATTATTGCTTAAAATCAGAAAAAATTTAAATGCCGCGCCGTTTGCATTTTTTGGTCATTTTTTTTAAACTTACGGCAACGCTTGATTCCCAAAAAAAGCAGACCAGGTTCCGGAAAATGGTCAATTCCCCATTTCCAGATCAAATTGCAGTTAACGATAGTTTAAACGTCTGGTAGCCTTTATTTTCAATTGAAATACAAAAATTTGTAACTTCTCCAAAATGTACATCTTATTTTTGCCTTTTTTTTAATTTTGTAGCTAGAATCATTGTCAGAAATTTGTAGTATGTTTAATGAAGACTAAATTATACAACTTAACCCCACCTTTTATCAGTTTTAATTTTCAAATAAAATTGTGTAATTAATTACACCAATTATATTGCTAAATTCAATGAATGTATAACAATTTATTTTTTATTTAAATTTCGCGCCATATTAATCTGGTCATCGTTAATGAACAAGTGAACTCCCTACTAACAGCAGTTAAATTCGAATTTGAGCGGAAACCTATTCTGTTTGTTAATTTGATTTTGTTTTTTAATTACAGATTGTACAAAAACTTGGTGGCGACGGAAATCGAACAAGAGTATAATATTAAAGAATATGTAGGAAGTACATTAAATTATACGAGAATAATTTTGTATAAATTAAATAAATTTGTTGTTGTGGAGAAAAAGAAAACAGTTTGTAAAACACAAAATGCTTATAGTATTCATAAATGTATATATAATTACATATATTGATTAATGGAAGCATCAGCGATCCTATAAACTGTAAATATGCTTAGTTTCTGTCTGCCTGTTTAATTTTTTTTTTAATCCTTAGTAAATCAATAAAGACTATTTACAACCCCGATTATGTATTACTTAATGGCAATGGAAGGAATTGATAATTTAGATCTGTCGATTTGTCAGATGAGTATTAATTCACACTCCGGTTGAGACTGTATGTATTGCCCTCTCTTTCGTTTTCAAGCTGTGCAACAGAGATGACTAGACACACCGATATATGAAACTTTGATCCGGGTGTTTCTACAAAAAAAATTTCGTTAAGCTATGTTCAAGTTTCCCTACTTGGAATTAATCAGATGTTGAGCTGTTAATGCATCGATATGAAAACTAAATATTTATGTTTATTTATTAATGACTACCAAATATCAATATACAAATTAAAGAACATATACAAATTCATTATATATATATGGATATACTATGGCTGAAATTGTGATACGGCACTGATTTCATTTGAGGAGAAGGATGAGGATTTTTTGTGAACACATATACACATGCACAACATATATCTCTATATAAAGTACATATATACTATGTAAATTGTACATATACATATCTTAAACAGCCATAGTCTATACATATATGTATATATACATATATAATAAGTACATCACTGGGTCACAGAATTGTGTTTCTTGAATATCGGGGATAAAATCATTTATTGTTCTTTGATGCAGTCAATGATAAGAATTCCTCCTTGCGAGCCAAATATTCATTGTAACGTAGAAATGCATAGCTGAAAATAAAGAGAGATTTAGTTAATGATATATAGTTTCAAATGGAATATTGTAAATTTGTATCTATATATATATATATATATAAATATTTATATACCCAACGTAATCAAAGTCAATAGTGGAATGCTCGGCTTGTAATAGAGACCAAACAGTCCAGAAGATGTGTGCTGCCAGTGCGAATTGATTCACTTGGACAAACAGATGTTCGACTTCCTCGTTCTGAATGTTGCTCCGCTGCAGATAACTCTCAAGGTAAACACGCAGCCATTTCAATTGAAATTCGCGTTTCGGATATCGTGTATAATCGACCTCATCGACTCCGCACATTTCCGCAAAATGATTACCAATATCAAAGGCTTGAAAATTGTAATCGGCATATTCATAGTCAATGAAATTAACCGCATTCATGCTCTTCGTGTATATTACATTTCCCAATAGCAAATCATTGTGGGAGAATACAATTGGACTCTCTAATGCCTCCAAGTATTTGTACAAGTTGTTAAACTCCTCACGCAGCCGGCCAATAGGTAAAAATGTTCCTTTCACTCTGCAAATCAAATGCAACATACATATATATGAGTGAGTATATATATTGATTGGATTGGATTGTTTGTAGTTTGTTTGTTTGTTTGTTTGGAAGATGGTTAGTATTACCTTTTGTGTTTATCAGCATCACTAAATCGTTCAGGTACTAAATCAAAAAAGCTTTGCGTCTTTTTCCAAATCATTGGCAATGGTTCATCATCGTTATTCTTTCGAACCACACGATGCATTTCGGCCATGCGACGTGCAACCAATGGCCAAATATCTGGAGATAGTACACTCTCAATATTTAAGGTGCTACCAGGTACGTATTCGTAAACGAGGCCATTCTTGAATGTTGCATAGAGCGATGGCGCCAAGCCGTATGTATGCAGTAATTGAAAATTTTGCGTTTCAGCTTTCCGATCGATCAATAGGTCCGTTTTATTGCCATAGACACGTACAAGGACTACGTTATCGGAGTATTGTACAGGTAAATGATCCGTTTCGTTTCTATCATTTGTTGTTGTAAATTCATCTTGTAATATAACCGGATCTTCCGATTGTACCGGCAATATTCTCTTCTGGGCATTGTTAATTGATAAATAGGACTCATCATTATCATTGCCCAATTTGGAACTATTGTGAAAACAGCCAACAAGCTTATTTGTTATGCCATCCGTAAATTTCTAGAGATACGAAACCAGGTGGAAGAGAAAAACAGAAAGAATCAAAACATTAGAATATTGACACTCATTGATATAATGGTTAATAATTAATTTATACTTATTACTTTTTAACGGTGCATAAATTGGACTCTACAAGTTTTTTATTGATACTACACAGATATACGCTAAGTGGCACTCCGATTTAAATACATACATATCAGCATACAGTTAGTCAAGTAATTGATTTGACAAATACATCAAATTTTGCGTATTTTTTTTTATTATTTTTAAAAATAGTATAGCAACTGTAATAATGTTTAAAAATCTATTTTTATTTGATTTGATTTAAGTCAAAGCATTTACTTGACTAACTGTAGGTAAATGATTTATGCACATATACGTGTATATGTATATACAGATGTTTGTTAGTAATTAAGGGCGATAAACTTTTTGACATTTGCAACCAGCTAGATCGCAAACAGTAAAGCCCCGAATGATAGGAAAGCACATGTGCTCATTAAACTCTACTTAAGTGTATTAAATACATACATATGTACATACGTATATACATACATCCGTATGCGTATGTCGTCGCACCATGTGCTTTAACGGGGTCCAGACATAACAATTTTTGATAAGCCGCAAAAGCATACGGCATAATCAAACGAAATTCTTGTGATTTAAAGTAGCCAACGTTACGGCTAAGAGAACTACATATGTATGTATGTATGTATGTACGTACACACGTGTATGTGATGTGATGTGATGTGTTGTGATGTGTATATGTCTATGTATGTATGCATGTGTTATCGCCGTGACATCGTCAACATCATTATCAAAACAAGTTATATTATATACATACTACATAGTATAGTAGTTCCTGTACATAACATATATAGTATATGCATTATAGAGATAGATAATCTTATAAATGAATGTACAAATATGTACAGCTCGTTTTTAGCACCCTTTAAGTAATATTTAGTCGAACCGGTTTGGTTTTTATTTCACTTTTTTTTTTTTTGTTTACACCAACTCCCGCTTCCATTATTCTGTTACGGATTCCCTCAATGTGAAACAAAGTTAATTTGATTTATAAACAACAGCTTTACATATTTATATTTCTCACAATACTCAAGGTAGTTAAACACGCCTTTAAAATCACAACAATGTTAGTTATTCGCAACTCAAATACCACTTAATTTTTGCTACTATTCATAAGCAGTGTTGTCGGAATTTCAAGGGCTAATATAGCGTAGTTTTCAACCAAAAAAAAGTAACTAGAAAAAGCTAAAAAAAAAAAGGTTAATTTTGTATAAGCTTATAATGCCGAAAATCAGATTGAAGTATTTATAATTCGAAATATTCCTTTTGTCTCTTAATGTTATAATGGACAGATCCTGAATCCTGAATATTATATATTTGCAGATCCTGAATTGATGTTAAAAAATTTGTAGTTTTTTCCATTTAGGTTTATAGTTATAAATTCTACTTTAAAAATTATGAAATTTGTTTTAAAAAACTGCGTAGTCTAGATAGATGACAAAATAGCTAAATTGGCAACACTGCTTATAAAGTTGTGCAAGCGACCCTGAATTTTTGTTTTTATAAACATGACTTCAGTTCTATTCAAAACAATGAATTAGTAATACAGTGGATATATATGAGTGTATATACTTATTTTTGTATTGTATTGTATGGTACGGGTTGGTAATACGTATAGTCGATTGTTGTTATTGAGTCAAGTTTAAGCGAGTAAATATCTAAGTAGTTCTAACTGGAAAGCCACGTGATGTGCATTGGGCATCAGGCATACCTTTAAATACATAAATTATAGTTGTACGGGTTGGAAATATTAATAAATGGATAGGATACATACACATATATGGGTTTTTTTGTTTGTTTTGTTTTTTTTTTTTTGAAAATGAGGTACAAGTAGTAGTCGCAAAAACTATGAAAGCCCAGAGAGAGACGAAGACAGAGACAGATATACATAAGTAGACAGATTGATAGAGCGAGAGCTTGAATTTACCATGTGCGCACATCTCTAGCAAGATATACTCTCATTGGAACACAACAATGGATCGGATATGGATATCTTGCAAAAGTAGAAAATGACATTGATGGTATTTCGATTGTTTCTTGCTTTTTAAAATTTTTTTGTATTTTTATTTTTATTTTATGGTTTTATTTCTGGAATTAATTAGGTAAATTTGAATAAAATTACTTTACCTTAAAATCAACGTGATTGAGGTTCCAATTCGGTCGAATTACTTTTAATATATCCTTAGCACCTTGAATAACATCAGCTTCTTCAACAAATATTGGAACAAATGGTACAATAGAATCTTTTGTTGTTGTTGTTGTTGTTGTTGTTGTTGTTGTATTATCCTCCTGCTTCTTTGTTGTTGGTCGAATATCACCCACGTTCTGTTCGCTTGAATACAAATTCAAGTTCGAGTTCGAATTCAAATTTGAATTCAAATTCAAATTGATTTGGTTCGATTGCTGTTTAACCGTTTGACGAACTAAAGATAAAGAATCTTTCATCACTTTAGGGTTGCCGCCACTTGTTGAAATCTGTCCTGTGTAACTGTTGCTCTTGGTTTCTGTGCCCATTCTATTTGTATTACAATGTGAAATACGAAAGTGTCAGGTCGGGTCAACACATACATACATACATACATAGAACCAAGACAAAAAAAAATATACATACATATACCTCAAAAAAGTGATCCAACATTTTTTTGTTACAATTACAAAAACAAAAAAATTTAAGAATAAAATTGTAAGCTACCAAAATAAGGATGGAACAGGACAGGAAACATAAATTTATAAATTCAACTAAGGAACATAAATATTAGGACAAGTAACTTTGATTTATTTGATTTTGGTAGAATTAGGGACACATAATATATTGATATTAATACACTCCTCGGCATATTATCTATCGTTTTAAGAGTAGTTGTGAAGTCTAACTTAAATATTTAACTATAGTTAGGAAAAATGGCATTTGCGTAAATGTTATTGATATATATTTGATTTTAATTCTTCCTAATTTTCGCCTTCTTAACATTTCTTCATATTTTCAATTGCTAATAACAATATTCCTTCATTTGGTTAATTCTTTTTTTAAATAACATGGTTTCTGATTTTGCTTTACTAGTATTTTTTTCCAAATTTTAATATTATGTGTCGAAATTCTTATTGGGAATCACATATATACGCAAGAAGAAATAAAAGCCAAGGATATAATATAGAAATAAGATAGGCCAAGACATTGGATGCATAGGATTATTACAATACGAATATGTGCTCCTAATTAGAATACTATCATAGAGAATTGTAGTCAGTCAAGTCGAAACTTTAATATGTTTTCAGTTGGAGGATAAGTTGTAATTCTATTACCATACTCAGTTTTACTGTAACAAATTCCTAGACTATGATATCATTTGCTGTAAAAAGCTTTTCAGGATAAGCAAGAAAGATGTATTTTTTTTAAGCCGGATATGCGGCAAAAAGGGCGTAAGAAACATTCAGAAATTATACATTTTGATATAGGTATATGGGTATATATATTCACATACATATTATGATGGTATTGACAATGTTATAAACAGATAAGGGGACAGGTCTTTTCAAAGGTGGCGTACTACTTGCGCCCTAGATAAGATTAGAATGTCTGTATGTATGTGCACACAACGATGTCATACATATGAACATACATATACAGAGAGATGTTAAGGAAAGCAAAAAGGAATAGGAATCCATTACATACGATTAATAATGCAACATAGAGTTAATAAAAAACCAAATTTCTACACATTAACATCATATATTCAAGTATTTCTATACATATATATATCGGCCTGTTGGCACTAGACATTTGTATCTATTTTGTTTTATTTCAGTTTGCTTCGCAATACGGAAACACAAATACACAAACTTTAAAGTTGATGCGTATGCACATATGTATGTACAATGTACATGAACATGTATGTATGTACATTTCAACGGATCTGTATGTACATATGCAATGCACATATGTATGCATGTGTGTACATTTCATATTCATATACACAGTATGCCAAGCAATTGTTTTGACACATAATATATTGCAAATAAAAAAAATTAAATACTATTCTTTTCATTTTATATACTTTCTTATTTTATTGCATTTGCTTAAGTTTCTGCGAGCAAGTTTAAAAAGGAAATAATGAGATGCACTGGGTTTAACAATTTTTAAAAATGAACAACAATTGTATGTGGATGTATTTTTGTTTGCCATATCAAAACAATTACTTGACATACTGTATACTTAGTAGGTACGTGGTCTTAACAACCGTTTAGTGCTTGATTAATTGATGCTGGCCTTATCTTTTCATTTTTCCTTTTTTTTTATTGTTTTTTGTTTGCAAATGTGAATGTACGCAATTTGCATATTTGCATGCATTAAAAAAAATAATGAAATAAATAAATAAAATGTGTACCAATATGTCAAGCGTCAACGAATGCAAACGCACACTGAGGTGATTTGTTATTTTACTACGAGTACACACGTTACCTTCGGGTATTGATTGTTTTTTAAAGAATAACACAAAAAGCCGCGAAAACCACACAACTAAATTATTGATTTTAGTCTGATGGTGTTGCTTGCTTTGGAATGACAGGCAAGGGAATGAATTGAATTAAATTGAATAGCGAAGCGATCCAGACGTTTTTCTCGTATAACAGCTGAAGTGTTAATATTTCTCGTTCTCGCTATTCGCTTTATACAATTTTATTATGTTGTTTTTTTTTTTTATTTTCTTGCTCAGCTCTCTCGCTTTGGACACACAACTTCCGACTGCGGATTGTAGTAGTTAGTGCAGGAAAAGACACCGATGTTATTATCGATATATCGAGTGTTTTGTTTTGTGCACCACTATCGATGGCGAATTACACTATCGATAGTGTCGCACCAATTATTTTCATCGTTAACATATATGAAGGAATTTCCGACAGCAGACAAATGGTGTTGCACAAATTATAATTGTGTTTTTTTTTGTTTGTTTACTATTTTAAGTTGTCAGTTTGAATTTTTTTAAGCTTATTATCAGCCCATAATGTTATCGCACAACTGTTGAGTACATTAACACTAATCGATATAATACAACTACAATCCTTACGATAGCTTTCTGATAATATCGTGTTGCTGGTTTTTCTTAAACAAATTCCCTCACATTTTGATTTTTTTGTTAAAATTTTATCCCAATGCAATTCATCAATAAATTTTATATGTACTTGGCTTAAATTCTTAACTAATTTGTTTATGACCGAAACCGAAACACCCGACCCTATTAAAGTTTATTTTCATCATGTGTATTTTCCACCATGTATTTTATACATATCCTTATAGATTTTTCATTTTACAGTATTTCAAATTTTACAAAAATATGAAATTAAAAAGATACCTCCGGTATGCCGAAAAGATGTTAAAGAACCTAGCAAACAGCTATTTGGGTATTACTTTTTCTGCTTTTTCTTTTCCAGCTCCTCTTCCTTCTCCTTTTCAATGATGTTCACATACTCCAATATAACATTGCGATCCAGCATTTTTAGGGGCTTGCCATTTTCCATAATGGCCACTTCCAAGTTATTTTGACCAGATTGAGCCACCTCAAGAAGAGCGCGAATTGCCAATTTAACGGCTCCACGTTCGGTGCTAACTTCCTCCTCGCGATACGTTTTCTCAAAGAATTCGCGAACTGTTTTGGCTGAACGTCCGGTTGCATTGGCTTTGTATTCATAGAATATGCCAGATGGTTCTGTCTGGAATAGATGGGGAGAACCATCAGCGTCAAAGCCCCCAATGAGGCATGAAATGCCAAATGGACGACGTCCATTGCTCTGAGTGTACTTTTGTTTCAGTTGTGCGATATATCTGCAAGAATCAATCAAAATCTATTTAATAAATGATTGGATGAAATCCCATTGGGACTTTAGCTTAATCAATCGAGTCAATATAATTCACTTCGTATGAACGAATGAATCTCAGAGGCGGTAAGAGTGCAAAACACCAAATTTGGTAGGTAATCTCTGTCCTAATGAGTCGAGATTTGGCACAGTTGCTCTCGTTTAGTTACGAATTTTGACAGTTCGAAAGCCAAGAGAGCACTTTTGATTGTTTAACTATCTCAGCTGTCAACGAAGCTGTCACTTTATAAAAATACACCTTGGACCAGGGTATCTCATAGTCGAGCCTCTTTGACAGCGACTTTCATACTTTGGATGTTCGGGTGTGTACGTGATTTGTACAATATAATTACAGGGTCTCTCAGAGTGGTGCTCTTACCTGGTAATGTACTCGAGGGTCACTGGATCCTCAACGTTAAGGCGATGACTCTGGCACTCGACCTGAGCACGGTTAATGAGAATGCGTGCATCTGCAGTTAAGCCCGCAAAAGCCATCACAACGTGATGATCAAGTACGCAAATCTTACGAACTGTGCGATCTTCCTGTAGCTTGACGACCGATTTCTTCTCAACGCCTAGGACGACACAGTTGCCGCCACGAACGCCAACCTGAATTATAATTGGATATACACAATTAACTTATTTTGAATGCACACACAAAAAGAAACACAACAAATGAGACTTACCGCTGTTGAACCCTTGCGAACCGCTTCTTGGGCATATTCAACCTGAAGTAAATGGCCGTCGGGTGAGAAAATAGTTACAGCACGATCGTAACGTGAAGACATCTTTAGTTAATTTATTAGATTATTGTAAAACAAAATATTTATTAAGAGTCTTTCGAAATAATGCAGTCGGCAAATTTTCGTATCGCAATGATGATGCTTTTTTGGACGAATGCCTGCTGGTGACTTAGAGTTGTCATCAATTTTGAAGTTTCGATAACGATTGCCGATCAATTTCATGGCTTTTATCAGTCTGGCAACTTTGATACTATTTCGAAAAAATCTCTAACTAGGTGGCAGCAGAAATAAAACTAAAATACTATATGGTAGCCCTGGTCATCCTAGATAAATAGTTCGGCGCGATGTCTTAATATTAAAAATTAATTACTTTAACAACTGCCATTATTTTAACGCGTGGTGTGTGTTGGCTACCCTTCGGCTCTCTTATTTCAAATGTCAGGGGCCAGTGCTACCATACATTTCAAGACTATGGCGCCAGCTTATGTCAATACATTTTTGCTAAATTAAAAATACGAAATATTGATAATTTGAACAAAAATTCTGCACAAGTTTTAAAAATTCTAGCTTTAAATTTATAGAAGTGGCATAGTTTGATACTTTTTGGAAATTGATCACAATATGAAAGTGGTCCTAGGTCCGTGAGCCAAGCCTGCCAGCCCATTTTTTTGTTGTGACATGACTAAGAAAAGTTGGCAGCACTTCCACAACATTTGTAGTGTATTGGTCGTAACTTATTTATTTATTTTTTAAATTTCTTTATCGCTGTTTGAAATGCGACGATAATCGCTTATCAACCAAAAGATAACCGAGCAATGACTGTGCCTCCGTTTAATGTAAAATATTACTTCAAAGAAGAATTGGCCTACACGGAAGATCATGTGTTGGTGAATAATTTGTTTTTAAAGAATATCAAAGAAGGGCTGAAGGAGCAGCAGATTCAATAGTATTTCGAGACATTTGGATACGTTGAACAATTGCATCTGTTTCCGAGTGAAAATAAAGAAAGAACTGGCTACGTTGTTTTTGAGAATCCTCGACATGCTGCCAATGCATTGAAGAGAGAGTCCCATGATGTCAACGAAGGCCGCATAACAGTCCAGCCAATTTACAGTTGGCTTCAAACAGATGCCGAGAAAATGCCGGATAAACCGGATAATGTGGATCCCAATGAAACTGTTGCCGTTATGAAATTGAACGATTATTGCCTGGAACATATATTCCGGCAATTATCGATATCTGATCGCATTCACATTGCACGCACCTGTTATCGTTTTCGATACATATATGAGGGAATGTCGCCGATCCTGGACAAATCTATCGATTTGGAATTATTTGAAGAAATGACTGCGTGGCAGCTGCGTGATTTTTTTCAACTTTCCGGACGAAATGTGCAGCAAATTAAAGGAAGAATACCAGATAAACACTATAAACTCGTGTGCGAATTAATTGGCAAGAATTGCATTAATTTACAGTCAATGGAAATCTATGAAAACACAACGTACAACATATTTCAAATGTTTCCAAAACTAGACAGTCTTCAAAATCTGGAAATACTTTACGAAGGTCTCACCAGTAAAGATTTGCAAGTAATCAGGCATTTAAATCAGCTTAAGAAACTGTATATTTTCGACATTGAAATTATGAGTGCAGAGCATTTTAATTGTTTGCCAAAGTCTATAGATTCACTGACTCTGGAATACTCCGAGCCACAGCAGCACTCGGAATTGTTGAATATAATATTTGGTAGGCTACCGCTGCTTAAGGAATTACACATGCCAGTCTTTATTCTCGAATCCCCATGTATTCAGCAGCTTTTCAACAACAATTGCTGTAAATTCTTGGAGTCTTTTTTCGTTGGCTGTGGAAATCAAGTGCTTGATGAATATAAACACATTGCAAGGCTGCCAAGCCTTAAGAAACTACAATTGAACATCTATGATCGCGATGTAATTGCGTTGCCTTTAATAATAATGACATGGCTGGTGGACCACAAGTCCAAGCAGTTGGAATATCTCGAAATAGATGGATTTTTTGGAAACTGTACCAATGTCGAGATACTTTCAGAGATTGGAAAACTGAGCGCGTTGCGTACGCTGATTTTGCCAGACTGTGATGTGATCACCGATCGTAAATTAGAGTCATTATTTACACTGCAAGAACTGACAGAAATCAATATCAGATATAGCACGGAAATCACTGACAATGGGGTACTCCGACTGATCCTGGCCTGTCCCAAGTTGCAAGTGTTGCATCTGAATGGTTGCAGGCAACTCACCGACAAGCTTCTTCATGATATTATTTTCAATCTACAAAACAATCAACATCATCGTCCGCTTCCTATTAAACTATTTATGTCTTGCACCAAAGTCAATAAATTTACATTACTAAATGCGGGTGTGGCTGCCAGGAATATAATCGATGTCATTTTTTAAATACATACGTGTATATACGAAATATTACGGAAGAACTTTACATTTTGTGATTACAAGAATTAAAAACCATTTTGATTTTGTTTTATTAAATTGACAAACAATATGGTTAACATATATGTATAATAAACAATATATTTTATTTATTACTGTGTTTATCCATTAAAAAATATATATTACACGTACATATACATTTTAAAAATAACTTTTTTTTTAACTTGCTTCTTAGAACATTTTTTTAGCTTTTCTTAACTTTGAAGCAAGAATTTGTTTGTATTTTTTATTATTAATTTGTAATTTCTTATTAAATTTGTCATAATTGCTTTTAATCCTTGTTTAAAGAATTTTTTGTTAGATTTTTAAATTGCGCGCGCAGTTTCAAGAGCTGCCAGGCTGCTTGCACTTTAATTGCATAGAAAGGCTGCCAGCCGTTTATTTAAGCTATCGGTAATTCTGTCTGCTTGGATTCAAGGTTGCCACATCGTTTTTGGATTCAGGGCTGCCACTTGAACTTTTTCAGAACTAAACTACTCAACCACTGTGGCCAGCGTTTTTGAGGAATAAATAGCTGTTCGTGGCTGGAAAGCATCTAAATTTAGTTTTGTGGGCACTTTTGCACAAAAATATTAATAGCAAAACTTAGCTGAAAATATAGTAAGAAATTGCCACATATCCAGCTAATTACAATTTTGAAATTTTTTTTGCAAACGAACTCTGAAATAAAGCCAGAACTAGCTATAAAATAGCCAAGTTGGCAACAGTGTACACAACTCTAATATATATAATGTGCATTTGTTTTGTCTACAAAAATTGTCTGATTTATCGTTATTTAATGGACAGTTAGTTGTATAATAATATCCACGGTATTAACCATGTAAATCGGTGTTGTTGCGTCTGTTGAAACACGTTGATGATTATTTGTATTTGTACCAGAAGTAGTATTAGACATTCAACAAAAAGAGACAGCGGACAGCTGATCCGACTCAACTCAAACCCAAAATTATCACACCTGCGACAAAATAAAATAAAATATTTACAATATTGCCACTTAAAGTTAACCAAAACGCTGTCAACATAAACATACAACAATAACGTCAATTCGCATGGAAATGGCGCTGCCAAGGAATCTAGTAGCAAAGATCTGTAAGTAAAATAGAATTGTGCCTCCTATGAAAGTGGTTCTCATACATACTTATTAGACTACTACATGCAATACATATGCACAGCAAAACGTATCGGACGAGTGTTGCTCCAATTGTGTGCGTGTGGTATGTTTAGCCTATTTCTACAGTGGCTCTCAGCTAATATGATTCACTACACTTTGACCAGGTTTGGTTTTTTTTGTTGTCTTTAACAAGACACATGAAATGAAACCTTAATTCAAAAATCTACGTTTACACTTTGCTTATATCAACTTTCTATCAGAAGATAAACTTATTGTAATATGTAGGAATCGTGGGTATAATAAGCTGGGAGTCACTGTATATGTTGTATAGGAAGCTTGCAAAGAAATTCATGTGGGATGCAGGCCTTGTAAGGAGTTTATTTGTTTATGTGTATGTATTAGATCTATGTTCAGATGAGGTCACAATAACAATAACAATAACGACTACCATAGATAGATAGATAACATAATTCAACGAGATACATTATCTAACTAGTTAACACATTGCTAAAATACGTTTATTTATTTCCTAAATAGTTGACATTAAGGCTCACAATGATAAGGTGACGAGCCTCGATCTTGGAGAGACGGGACGAGTGCTGGTCACTGGAGGCGAGGATCGCAATGTAAATCTCTGGGCAATTGGTCAGGATGAGTGCTTCATGGTTCGTATAATATTGTTGTTGTTTGTAATCAAGACTGCAAACCTGTATAATAAACAGAATCTTAAAAAATAACCACCTTTCTGAAAATAAAGGTTCAACTTGGAAAAAGAATATTGTAAATATTACTATATAATATTTTTTTACCTTGAAAAATTGTAAAATCACTAATTTTTGTGAAACGAAAACTCTCTTTAAAAATTTTTAAGGTTTGTAGTCTTGACTATAATATTACACATTTCCTTTTGCTTAAGAGGCTAATTCAGAACTTTCTTAATTACAGTCTCTAACGGGTCACAATCGTTCGATTGAATGCGTTCGCTTTGCCTATAAGGATAATTTTGTATATTCAGCCGATGATATTGGCATCA
Source organism: Drosophila innubila (assembly GCF_004354385.1). NCBI lineage: Eukaryota > Metazoa > Arthropoda > Insecta > Diptera > Drosophilidae > Drosophila > Drosophila innubila. The sequence continues at coordinate 11,517,318 of NC_047626.1, forward strand.
TACGTCGATGGGATCTAAATGCCCAAATGATTTATTCAACATTGAATGGACACATGAAAAGTGTCAGAACCTTGGATTTTAATCCATCTGGAGAGTATGTGGTGTCTGGAAGTAATGACACAACTGTCAGGTAAGTGCAAAGCATCACTTTTCAATATCGTATAATCACTTACTGAGTTCTGATTTCAAACTGTTGATATTGATATCAATATTTATAGCGTAATTTGAAGACATCAAGGGGGGATTACGTGTCTAAATAGTGGGCGTCTAAACATACAAACTGAAAAGTTAATAGCCAACGTTTCTTAGTCATCACTCTTTCCCTAGTTAGCTGATTTACCAATAAATCGAATCTGATGCCAACGACAGGTGTGCTGCCTTGCATTTATAATATCATAATAGCTATATACTTATTATCATAATTGCTTATAATTCTTTAAAGAAAACTCACAAATGCTGTGGAATAACTTATAATTGATCATTGCAGTCATTTCCAGTATCATTTATAGTTTAGAAAGAGATGTCAGCACTATTGCTCTCTCTCTCTCTTATGCATACGTGACCCAAAATGATAAGCGTCTAGTCATCTTTTAGTTTAGTGCATTTTATTAATACTCTTAAATATCAAATAAACATCTGAGTCACTCTGTTGTTGGCCCAGTTTATATGATTTGAGATTGTAGGGAAACTTTTTTTTTCTTTTTTATCAGCAAATTAACGGTTGAGTTATTCAACAAACTTTAAATGTGCCATAGAAAACGACTACAAAATAGTTCTTACTTATTTTAAAATTATTTCAATATTATAAGCAGAATCTGATTATTATTGAGGATTATATAACATAAAAACAAATAAGTACGCTACAGTCGAGTCTACTCAACTGTGACATGCTCTGTAGTCAGTGTTATCTTTTTCCCTGACCCGTTGCTTTGTAAAATTTGTTTTTAAATAAGTTTTGGGATTTTTTTATTCAATCAGGATGAAATTTGCAGCAGAGTTTCCAAATTCGATTTGTAAAATACACCCCAAAACTTAATGCTGTAGTAAATCAATAGTGAAAACAAGCTCTTTTTCAATTTACTGTTTTTAGTTTTTTTCAATAGAAAATTCTAAGATAAGAAAAAAAACTGCTTGCAAATATAGGAATATATTCACCCGATTTGGTAGCTTAGCTCTTATTGTAACTGAGAACTAGACACATTCTTCTTCTTCAAATAACGCACATTTACCTATAAAAGATAGACCTTTATATCATTTAAGTCCAATGTCTTAAAAAAACTAGCAAACGATTTTAAGAAAAATAATCATTTATTCAAAAAGACACAAATGACGAAACAAAATCTCAACATTTTTATGTATAATATATATATTATGATATTGCAATATATCCACCACCCGCTGGTTAAGTTGTAATGTGGATATTAAGGGTTTAAGTGCGTTTGTTTTACATTCGTTGAATGGAATTATATAAATTTGTAAGGGGCACAGTTTGGCAATTACAATTTGGCCTTCGACACCTCCTTCAAGTCAACATAGGCACCGGAGATGACCTCCTTGCCGGTCTCAACGACAATGGTGCGGAATAGAATGCGTTTGCCTTGCTGCCACATATCAATCTTGAGGGTTTGTCCCGGCAGAACGGGTCCAGAGAAACGCACTTTAACAGCCTTGAAGAGCGTACTGTCGTTGTTGGCATATTGGCTCAACACGGCTCTGACCGAGAATCCCAGGGAGCAGAGTCCATGCAAGATGGGTGTCTTGAAGCCGGAGAGGCGAGCAAAGTTGGGATCAATATGCAATGGATTCAGATCACCAGATAGACGATAGAGAGCTGCCTGATCGTCGTCTGTCTTGTACTGAATCGATGAATCGGGGGCACGACTTGGGGCAGCAATAAGTGGCACAACGCCGGCAATCGGCTCCTTTTTGCCACCAAATTTACCAGCGCCAACAACAAAGACAGCGCTTTGATTCTTCACCAGCTGGCGACCACTCTCATCATATGAGATACAATCGGTGACCACCACGGCACCGGATCCCTTGTCCATGACATCGAATACCTTGCCTTTGGTTACCAGCTGTCCACCGGTTGGCAGATCATCCAAGATTTCCAAATACTGCTCGCCGTGCAAAATGTTGGACAAATCCGATTGACTGTTGGGCAATGCGCTGCTGACCAATGAGCTGGACATGGTCAGCATAAGTCCGGGCATCACAAAGAACGATGGAATCGGTGAAAAGTCGGCATCGTTCTCATACAAAAAGCGCATATCATTGCTGTTCTTGGTGGAGGCACCAATGCCCAAGGCATAAAGTATCAGCTCCCTGTTGCCAAATGAGAAGGTATCCTCGACGGCATCCTTATCGCCAGACTTGAGTTTCTCTAGCACCTCCATCAATGAAGCAGATGCCTCAGCATTGGAATTCCAATGCTTGGCCTGTGACATATCCGTCACCTGATTCCAGGCATTCTGCACATACTCCAGTGTGACAGAGTCCTCCAGAGATGGACGCAACACGGATCCCTTGCCACGCACCGTGTGCACCTTGGTTGCCCAGCCGGCGGCGCTTTCAATGTAGCTGCCTGTCAATTGGATAATTGATAATTAAGTCTGTTATTTGTCAAGGGCATATCCACTTACCATTGTCCGTGCAGGACTCGTGGCACAAGTAGACAACAACGGGGGCAATCAGACTGGGCTTCAGCTCGTTGAAGAGTATGTCGGGCAAGATGCCCTCAGTCATGCGACTGGCGGCTGTTGGAATGATGACATTGCAGTAAACGTTATTTTTCTGACCCTCAATGGCGACCGTATTGGCCAATCCCACTTGTCCCATTTTGGCCGCCGAGTAGTTGGCCTGCCCGAAATTGCCATAAATGCCCGAATTGGATGAGGTCATGATGATGCGTCCGAAATTCTGCTTCTTCATGTGGGGAAATGCGGCCTGGGTGCATTTGAAACTGCCCTTAAGATGCACATCGTGCACTAGATTCCAATCCTGTTCAGTTGTCTTGATAATGCTGCGATCCCTCAAGATGCCAGCATTGTTAATAAGTATGTCCACACGGCCGTATGCCTTGATGGCCGTATCGATGACCTTTGCACCGTCAATTACCGAATTGTAGTCGGCAACAGCTTCGCCACCATTCTTGCGAATCTCATCGACCACAACATCGGCGGCACGTTGAGAGGCACCTTCGCCCACATGGCTGCCACCCAGATCATTGACCACAACCTTGGCACCTCGCGAGGCCAACAGCAAGGCATATTCCCGGCCAAGTCCGGCTCCAGCGCCGGTCACAACCGCGACGCGTCCATCAAAGCGCAATTTCGATGCCGAAGACATGTTATTATTATTGTTCTTGTATTGTAAATAAACTTGTACTCTGCTATTCAATCTGGTTCAAGCAACAGCCGATTGTGTTGTGAGTGAGGCACCTGTGTGTATAAAAGAAAAGTTAAAAAGGTCTGCACAGACATACAATATCGATATCAATAGATTAAGTTCACATATGTATATATATATATATAAGAATGTTTGCACAATCTCTCTTGCGATAAACCTGTCTGGAGTATGTGAATTATAAATTAGTTTAATGTTTGGTCCAAGTCCAATGGGTTCACAAAACGAAAAAAGCAATTAAACTTTACCAAAAACAATGCATATGTATGTTAAATATGTACAAATTGAAGACACACACAATCACAGCAAGAAGTCTTTGCTTTGTTTTTTTTTTACCTGTCAAGAGTATTGGCAGACAACTTACACCTCTTGTACGTTTTATGTGAATAAATTACCTTTGCAACAAGTATTTCCTCTTGGACCCAAACGATTATCTTTGTATCGTCGGTACAAAGTGCACTAGAAATTGATAAGAATGGAAAAGCAATGCAAACACAAATCGGATTATGACCGTAGGTTGACAACAACAGTGCTGCCAACTCGCTTTTTTTTATATCATGGTGGCAACCTTTGATAAAAATTTGATATAACTAAGTTGGCAGTTCTGTTTCAATTGGCAGTGCTGCCACTGAACTTATCGATAGGAGTAAATCGATTATTTATTTAAATTTAAAATTGTTTTGCAAAACTGGCTAATTAATTTAATGTTCTAAGAATAAGATTGTAGTGCAAATGTAAATAACTTAATTTCAATGTAAAATATTACTTCTAGACTCTGGGACGTACAAAATGAAAATAAGTGCATTAAAGTTTGCAAAGGACACATTTCGCACGTGAACTCTGTGAAATTTTCGCCAGATGGTCTATGGATTGCTTCCGCTGGCCTGGAAGGATCGATTTTAATCTGGGACATACGAAAAAGCAAGCAAATAATGGAATTCATTGCCGAGCCGCCCGTTACGGCCATCACATGCATTCAGTTCCATCCATTTGAGTTTTTACTGGCGGCAGGACGAGTTGACGGTACAGTGTCCATCTATGATTTGGAACACCAGCAGCTTGTGTCGCAGACAACTCATGTCTATGGCCAAGCAATCAAGTGCATTACATTTAGGTAATTATAAATCTTTAATATGAGTTGTTTGGCATTTACACATTAAAATTTCCTTTGATTTCTAGTGAAAATGGCGAGTGCCTGTTTGTGGGAAGCGCTGCGGGAATATCTGTGATTGGCTGGGAACCAGATCGTGAATTAGACCATATCAAGGGTACATGGGCCTCATTGGCCGACATGAAAGTTGTTAAAAACAAGCTTGTAAGTATAACTGACTCCGTTTATTGTCAGTAAATATATGCTTATATAAAATATTGTCTTTCAGATTTGTGGCTGCCATGATATTGATACTGTATCGATAAATACAGTAAGCCTTGACCGTGTGATACCGTTCTATAATCCGCCCAACACTCAACAAAGTTTTAAGCATAACTCAACAAGCCGGAAGAGTTTCTCGCGTGGCAATCAAAAGTTTCGATTGTCATTGGGCGGTGGATCAAAGCCGGCCAAAGTTGAGGAGGAGCATGAAGACAATAAAAGCCAAACTTATGATGAGCTATCATCACCGAACCTCAGTCTGGAGGTTGTCAATGAGGCGGCATTGGAACAGATTGAGACATCGCCAATGTCGTCCATACACCACATACCACAGACAATTGGTTCATCCATGGAGGCCACATATAATGCGGGAGGAGGCGTAGATGCTTCACTGAAGCATAATAAGTTTGCCCGAGTGCCAGACAATCTACCATTTAATATAGAAACAAATTATAGTTATGGCATGGATATGGGATCCAGTCGTATGTTAAATACCAATGGGCCAAGCTCATTACATGTATCGGATCTATATGATATATATTCGATTGAGAAGGGTGATGTTGAGTACAATCCAAATGATAGTAATCCACCGATTCTAACCAATTATGATAATTATGAGATGGCCGAGGATTTTCCAGTTAATCAGAATCATAATCAGATCAATTATAACAAGCCAATTATACCAGCAGCTTCAACAATCAATGCCTCATCGAAGTCGATCAAAAAGACAACAACGAATGTGCACAAAAGGAGCACGGCAATTAGCAATACCAAACAGACATCAACGGCAATCTTTGGCAATAATAAACTCGGCCAAACATCATCGGTTAGCTCTATGGAATTGCATAAGCTCGATGATAATATGGTACTCAAGAAATCATCATCTTCAAATGTGGTTAACAAAAACAAACGTGTGATGGGCCAAAATCAGAGCCAGTTCTACAAGGAGAACACACAGCAAAAGAACATTAATGTTGAGATCATAACTAAGCCCCCAATGAGATCCCGTACAACACTAGATATGCGTTCAACGCATCAATCAAAGACTCAGGAGAAGCATACACATGTAAGTAATTGTATTGAAAATGTATTTATAAATCAATTGATAAAACTAATGTTTATCATTTATATTTATAGCAGCAAATGAACTATCGTCCAGATTTGATACCTACCTCAGGCAAGAATATGAATCGTAATTTCATTGATGATCATTATGAGTTCGATGCACTCTCAAGATACCATGAAACCCTTCTTCAGGAATTGAGCAATCGGCAGGCTAGTCTTGATCTGTTACGTAACTCGACTCGGTGAGCATTAAATAATATATTATAATTAGCTTTCAAGAAAATTAAGTTGTCAATGTAATCTTACATCCCTTATTTACTAATTGCTAATTACTTTTAGCTCACATGATGTTCTTGGTGCACTGAGGATGGCTAAAAGTAGTGGACGATCTATATTTATAGACCTACTAGGGGCAATAATTGAAAAACCGTAAGTGATAGCTGAATTCCTATTTCAACAATTAATAAAATTATATTTATATTTTTCAGTTCATCGTGGAATTTAGATTTTTGTTTATTTGTTTTACCAGAGATCTATGAACTTTTGCAAAGTCAACACAAATTGTAAGTTTTCGATTCATATCATTGAGAAAACGAAAATTTACTAAGTGTTTTAATACATTTTTAATTGCAGTCATTTCACAAGAGCTTGCGATACTTTACGTATCATTTTATCAAACTTCTTGCCAACGATCCAGGAGAATCTTGATTCTTGGGCAGCAAATGGCTTGGGTGTGGATGTTACCAGAGAGGATCGTCAGCGGAAGTGTTTAGAATGCCAAAGATGGCTGTTGCAAATTAAAAATCTGCCCGAAACTGTACACTTTGGGTCATCGCTGTCGCAGTTACAAAATATAATAGTATTTTAAAAACTATTATTTATGCAGATTTAGTTGTAAATTGTCCAGCATTACAAATGATTTAAAAACTATTATTAATTTGTTATTGAAACTAATTTATATAACTACTATTAACCTTTAAGACTTCATAATTTTCAATTAAAAATATAAAAAAAACATCCATATTTCTGATATATATATTAGATATTTTTTAGTATGTTTTTAAACTAAAGTTTTTGCGATGTGGGATTCTACGTATTGGAACAAACTTTGGCTCAAACCAAAAAAGTATCAACGGGCATTATGATAATGATGATAATGGAAACTGTTAAGTGTATCAAAAAAATATATTTAGTTCTTGTTCCAGCTGAACGCTTTAATTTCTATCGGGGGTTCGAATCTCGGACTCTTAATGACTCTTATTATTCTATATGCAAATGTAAAAGTGCATCATTCAATCGCATGTGGCACAAGTGCCACGTGCAACCAACCGTGGCATGGACAAGTTCGTATCATTGTGAAAGCCCTATGTTGCTCTCTATACAATCCAAATGCATTTTTTTAAATGTCAACAAAACGCTGTCAATTTCAGGTGGCACTCCTAAATATAACTCCCTATGTGGCGTCTATCAAATACTCTTACCTGCCATAACATTTTAAACATATTATATTTACTTAATATATAGTTCTACAACATTTAAGTGCAAATTTCCAACTGGACGGCAAATAAATATGTAGATTTTAATCACTTCAGCTTATATACTTAATTTCATGAGAATCACGTAAACATTTGCTGAGATCGTTGAGTCGAGTTGGTGTAAAAACATTATAGGGTATACAATTTGCTGCTTCACTTGAATTGTGCACTCTTGCGATTCACAGATTCAATAGAATGGACATAGAATTTAATAGAAACGGTCAAAAACAACAATTCCCTTTGAAGTTAAACTTACCATGTCGCCGGATCATTGTTGGACAGAGTTCTTTTTTTTTATGTTGCGATCTATCGATATGATCATTGGATTCAGTCTGTTTTGATCAACGAGCGCATTCGGTTGGATTTCCATTCGCAAACTGCAAAAATGGAACAAAGGCAATTTATATTCATCTGCTCCGTGCTTATTCTGATAATACTTTGCGTCTATGCTGATCCTGGATATGATCATCTAAATCGTAATGCCGAAATGGAAAACGTGGAGGGTATTATTGATGTGGAGTCCACGGAGCCAGTGGATTCTACTCAGGTAAAGGCGATTAGTCGAATGGGCAAACCTTCGGCTGGATATGCCGACTATGATTATTATAATGTTAGACGTCCGATCGAGCCTTCGTCTGGGGATAATGATCTTAGTGGATCGTCGGCAATTCGAGTGGCAAGTGGAGAATCGAATCGTCGACCTGTGAATGAAATGAACGTCAAATCGTTGCCCTGGTACGGTCAATATTCCGGCAAATCGCTAGCCATGTACCCCTCCAGGTCCTACGATCCTTATATCAGACGTTACGATAGGTAAGTTTTAGTTCAAGCCTGAATCCATCTTGACGTGCATTTATTTTAATTATCTCGCAGATTCGATGAGCAGTATCATCGTGCTTATCCGCAATACTTTGAGGACATGTATGTACATCGGCAACGCTATGATCCATATGATAGCTATAGTCCTCGAGTTCCGCAATATCCCGAGCCGTATCTGATGTATCCCGATCGTCAGTTGGATACACCACAGCCCAGGGATTACATCAAGTCCCGACGCGGCTATATTGATGAGCCAATGCCAATGCCTGCCCTCGACTCCTATAGCAGTAAATACGCTCCCTCTAAGCTGCCACATCAGCTGGTGTCGCCCCGAAGTGAACGTGTCGTCTATTATGCTCATCTTCCCGAAATTGTTCGTACTCCTTACGATATGAGCGTCCCACGAACGGATCGAAATGGGGCAGCTGCGGCTCTCGTTGCGCCAGTTCCCTATAAACTGAATAAAAAGAAGATCAAGAATCTGCCCAGAGCATCTACCGATAATTCTACCAATTACAAGCAAATGTTTTAGCTCCACAAAATAACAGAAATCTAACAAATTTAAGTTAAATTTTTTTTTTAATATTTGTTCAATTGATTTAAGAAACTTAAGAATCTTATTTCTTTTTTAAATTTGCATCTTAATATGAAAAATTTAAGCAACAACTTTTAATTCTAATACTTAGCCTAAACTCAATTATGTAAAAGTATTTAAAAACTTTTTTTTTTTAGCAGGAAAGTTTTTTCTAGACTTTGCAATAATATATATAAGACTTTCATATAAGACTTTTATTATGAGACAAAACTAAAATTGTATTAATCAAATCCTTCTTTTATTAATACCACATTATTTGAAAAACTCTACACATAAACATATATACCATATTGTGAATGTATCATTATGTTCAACAGGATTGATAATTTTTAATTTTAGTTTTTTTTTGTTTTCAGCAATGTAGTTCTTAAGATTTAAATTTTTCTGAAAACTACGAAATTTCGTAAAAATATTTTTTTTTAAATAAACCAAACTTTATACTATCAAAGTATGCAATTTTAAAATATTTTTTAGACTAAGTAAAGTAAAATGATTTAAAATTTCTAAGTATATTGATGAATTTCAATACTTAACTTTGTTGTTTAACAACTTTAGTAAGGGATTAAAGTTGTCTTTAAAACTGGGTCCGTAGTAATATTGATCATTTTGAGAAAAATCTTACGATAATCACAAAAATTGTTGTATTTTTTATAGGATAAAAATATTATATTATTTTTGTATATTTTATTACATTTTATAATACCTAAATAGTTCTTTAGCAGATTTGTAAATATCTTAAAAGCAGAAGTCGTTGAAGAGGGATGCTTTCGTGATTTACCTGCTGTTTTCCGCTACCAATTTAAGGCGACAACTTTTGTGCCAAAAAGGACATTTTATACATGTGTGTGAGTAATAGTGTGTGTGTTTGAGTTTATTTGACTGTTGGTAAAGCCCAGAACTGGAGCATTTCATCAAGTCTTTACCCAGGAGTCTCGTTAATTACACAATTCCATTATTTCTGCTTGGTGGATAGTAAAGTTTTGCGATTTCTGCAATTTAACTTTCCCGCTGCTTCTGCACAAAACAAAGAGACAGAGAGAAACAAGAAGACGATAGATGAAGATGTGGTATGGGAATGCGAATGGGAATGGGAATGGAAAGAAAGATACGTAATTATGTGCTTATGCACGTGGTCCATGGACACATTCATCTGAAGGCATCACAAGAGCAATAATTCTACATATGTATGTACTTCCCCCTCAACCTGACTTGACAAACCCGCAGTCAAACACCACAAGAACAGTAACAACATTTAGAAAAAACAAAGGACAACAAATACTTGTGTAATGCATGGACACGTACAGCTAATTAATGAGCCTTTGTTTGGCTCGACATTTGTCAGTGGGAATAATACGATGTAATCGCATATGTCATTCAGTTTGTGACACATGTCAACCACTAAATACGTGTCTCCACTTTATGTCGCAACTATTAGAACCCGAATACAAATAAATGTATACCATAGTTTATTTTTTAAAGAATGAGCATAGGAAAAATTCCTTTTCTCATATATATAGTATGCCAAATTTAATGTTAGTTAAAGTGCAGCTTCATTTATTCACTTGTTGTCAATTTTTTTATTTATAAAACTAATCATACGAGTTTATTAATTTGTCAAAATGCTAACTTGACTAGCTGTATATGATTTTAACTCTATATAATAATCAGATCTCTTGCAACATACCAAATCGCTCACATTTCGCAATTGCTTTCAATTGTAAACAGCCCTAAAAAGTATGCTACAAAATTTAGGGGTGGTATTATAGGGATAGGGAATTGTCAGTGTATTCACGATTCGTGTTAAGCAATTTTCTTTCGTTCTGGGCTATTTACGAGCTTATTTTGGGTTGCGCTTTTCTTTGGCATTTCCGCATTATTACTCACAACTTGACACAGACATTTTCGCAGGTCACCGTCACACACACACACACACACACACGCACACACGAAGGGACATACAAATGGGCATATAAACACATAACATAAAGTTGAACAGGAGGAACGCGACAACTGCCTGCCCTTGTGGGACATTTTGGCTGGACCATAAACAGACGAGGAGACAGGGACGGGGAGGCAGGAAACCTAATGAGCGTACCGCCCATACACTGAAAATGGTCACAGGATATATAGGATATAGAGCATCATGATGGACACACACAACAAAGCAATTTGCTTGCTCCACAACAAGAGGACGATGAAGCGAAGAAGTAAAAGGAAGCAAAGAAGAACGAAAACCAAAAAAAAAAAAAAAAACAATAACAATGATGCACGCGATACTTAAGAAACTTTTGCGCCAGGGCGGCTCCATAATTAGAATCATTGAAATACACATGGAAGGTTCATTCTCGGTTCATTTGCTCGGACACTGGATAAAATTGTCCTTACGCTCTTTGGGCTTGGGGTCCATCGATGGCCAAATGGCACGACATATGACCTCCTGCTACTCCTTCTCCTCCTCCCATTCCTATTCCTATTCCTTCTTCAGACAAAGAGTGGTAATGTTATGGGAGGTGTTGTGGCAAATGAGAAAACAATGCCCGAATAACGACTCTCCGATGTGCATTAAAAGATTTATTTCTTTTCCAAATAAATGAAGTTTTTTTATGACCTTTTGTGGGCGGCATTCGAGTGTGGAACTTATTCGGTTGATATTCAGTCACTTCCGATTCCTACGCCGATTGACTTTGTCAATTGGAGACTGATTCCGATGCATATGATGATTTTGATTCCGATTTCCAATTTTCAAACAAAAATTTATTTTCTTCTTCTTGACTTATTTTTTAGGTTAGTTTTGAAATTTATTGTCCAACCTAACATGATTTTTTACAAAAAAATAAAAGTTCTCAGAATCAAATGTAAAGTGTTGTTTTATACTAATTACGATATAAGGAGTTGATTAAAAGTGAAAGCTTGAGATTTAAAATTTTAATTTTTCAAAATTTCAAAGGGGGGACCCTTAGAATCGAATTCAAGATTTGGAGGGAAATAATTTTTTTACAAAATTAATTAAATTTGAATGCAGACTGAATTTAGAGGCTAAATTATGATCAAAATGACATTCCGTTTGAAAATCGGTTGAGTTTTGACAAAGTTATAAAAGTGTGAAGTTGGTCCGACTTTGATCTAACACTTACAAGTCAAAATTTTTTTAAATTTTGAGTGATTTTTACAAGAAAATGAAGGTTATCAGAATCAAGTTTAAAGTGTTGTTTTATACTTTTACGATATGAGGAGTGGATCAAAAGTGAAAATATGAGATTTAAAATTTTCAATTTTCGAAATTTCAAAGGGGGGACCCTTAGAATCGAATCCAAGATTTGGAGGGAAATAATTTTTTTTACAAAATTAATTAAATTTAAATGCAGAATGAATTTAGAGGCTAAATTATGATCAAAATGACATTCCGTTTGAAAATCGGTTGAGTTTTGACAAAGTTATAAAAGTGTGAAGTTGGTCCGACTTTGGATCTAACAATTTTACAAGTCAAAATTTTTGTTAAATTTTGAGTGATTTTTTACAAGAAAATGAAAGTTATCAGAATCAAGTTTAAAGTGTTGTTTTATACTTTTTACGATATGAGGAGTGGATCAAAAGTGAAAATATGAGATTTAAAATTTTCAATTTTCGAAATTTCAAAGGGGGGACCCTTAGAATCGAATCCAAGATTTGGAGGGAAATAATTTTTTTTACAAAATTAATTAAATTTGAATGCAGAATCTATTTTGAGGCCAAACCATGATCAAAATGACATTCCGCTTCAAAATCGGTTTAGTTTTTACAAAGTTATGAAAGTTTGAAGTTAGTCAAATCTTTGACTTAGCAACTTTACAAGTCAAATTTATTGTCCAACCTGACATGATTTTTTACAAAAAAATAAAAGTTCTCACAATCAAATTGAAAGTGTTGTTTTATATTAATTACACTACAAGGAGTTGATTAAATATGGAAACTTGAAATTTGGAAAATGTTTCTTTTTAGAAAACTGTATTAGTCTTTAAGCTATCATTATATCACCACGACCGTTATTTAGTTTTTACTTTTGTGGAACACAATTGATACGATATTTGCAACTGAGTCACGTGCGTATTTGTGTCACGCGCTCCTCTCTAGTTGAGACTTTACCTTACATGCATAATTGCTGTGGCGTAGATTGGCGTGGACATCCATTAAATACCTATGTAAGTACATACTTCATGTATTAGTGTGTGTGTTCGCGACTATGTGTGTGTGAGAGGGTGTAATGTGTGTAATCGCTGAGTAGTTAAATGCTCTCTAGTTATATTTATGTGGGTTGCAGCAAGTTTAATGCGCTTTTCTATCACAACTCAACAAATCACCGCAAATTTATTTGCCAACTGCAAACAGCACACACACACACACACACACTACTACAAAGGTACATACACCTACTCATAGACACTCACACACATACATATATGAAATTTGCACGTTCTGTAATAAGTACGAACAATCTGGGGAAACCCCCTAATTTAAGCGAGTGAATGAATAGGACTGTACTCGACTATTTAACTATAACCAGTATTAGATTCTCTGGTGAATATATCTTAAAGCGACTGTTTGTCTATAAATTGAGTAATTTTCTATAATTGCTGCTGATTTCTTGAGTACAAATGTACAATTTGAAATGAAAATTTAAAATATAACATGCCTACACTTTTTATTAAAAATTCTTGATGGCGACTGACTATCTTTAACTTGAGTACATTTTAAAAAAATACTTAATCAAATAAATTCTTTTCTCCCACATTATTTCTTGAAAAACAAACAATTTTATAAATAAACGTAATCAACACTATAAAAAGAAAATAAATACAAAAAATATAGTATAAATAAATTTCAAAAAATGATTTATAATTGTTTAACCCTATAAATTAGTGCCATTGGTTTGACAATATTTATTAATTTTCTTATAGTTAACTAAGGTTAAACAATAAATTTTAATAAATAAATATGTTTAATATGTAAAATGTTTAAATTTGAAAATAATAACTTTTTAAAATTTCAGACTAAAATTAAATTAAATTAAATAAATTAATTAAATTAAATTAAATTTCAAAACTTAAATTAAAGTCATTTAAAGTAACTTTTTATCTTTTAAATTTCAAAAAATGTTTTATTATTGTTTAACTTTATAAAGTAGTGCTAGTGGTTTGACAATTTTTTATTAATTTTCTCATAGTTAGCTAAGGTTAAAAATTAAAATTTAATAAATAAATATGTTTAATATGTAATATGTTTAAATTAGAAAATAATAATAACTTCTTAAAATTGCAGAATTTTAAATGCAAAACTTAAAGTCATTTAAAGTGACCTTTTATTTTTATGTTAATTTGTTAATATTTTAGGTATTTTTATTTAAAAATATTGCTTAAAATGGTAAAGTTGTGTTTTTAGCTTGACAATTTTAAATACTCTGCAGTCATTTGACTTTCATAATTGATTGGAAATATGGCACGTTTAACGGTTAACGGTTACCTTCGAAGTTCGAATTCTGCAGCTGCTGCATGTGCGTGTGTAGAATGAAGAGTGGGAAGACAGAGAGGGGATGAGAGTAAGGGAAAGGGAAAGGGCAAGGGCGTGTGCGGTTGTTGTTGTTGTTATTTTTGGGCAAATGCAAAACCTATAAATCTATATACAGGCCACATTATTGATTGGCTTTAGCCATACCAGGCACATGGATATAGATACGGATATGGATATGGATATGGATGTGTATGTGGATGTGGATGTGGTCATGGGATTGGGACACGCAAATGGACATATGGACAAACATATTACGGCAATTCGTATTCCCTTTGCCCGTCTGCCAGCCATAATATTGTCAAGTCAAGCAAGGGAGTCGAATAATAGGATAAATAAATAATTCAAATAAATAACGCCGAAATAAAATCAAATGCAATGACGAATTATGATGGTAGATGTATCTTGTTGTCCCCGTTGTCCCCGTTGTCCCGTTGTCCCGTCTGATTGGGGCAGCTCGTAAATCACTGACAATAGCCAAAGCACTCCCCTCTGCTCTGGCAGTCTCTTCTGATTAGAGCACAACAAGACGAAGACCAAAAGGTCTCCCCTCTTCCCACTATATCTCTATCCCCCCCTTTGTCCACTATCTAGCCCGAAAAACCGAAGCTGGTGTCAAGTGCCAAGGGCATTCTGAATATGTATGAAGTGTATATAGTTTATTAAGTCGGGGGCATCTATCTATCTCACTCACGCCATCACTCTGACTCTCTCTTTCTTGCACTTGAACGCTCTGCTTGGATTTTGTCATAAATATTAAACGAACTTATCTCTTTCGTCTTTGTTTGCGAAAAAATTTATCATTTGAGCCAAGTTTGTTAATTATTTATGCTGCCATGTTTCATATTTTGCTGCCCGTTGCAGCTGATTTATGGCAATACACATACACACACACACACACACACACACACACACATATATTGCTTGACATGTGACATGCTCTCACATTCTAGGGTTGCCAATTTCCATTGGGAACACAACTCTCATTTCATTTGAGCCCCAAATCAAGTTCGATATTTGATTCATTTCGTATTAAACTTAATTTACTTATTTATAATTGTAAAGATTTGCAGTGTTTCTGATAAATATAAGATAAATTCCTTTATCGGAGATAACTTTATAATTATTTAAGTTTGTCTATGATTCAAATTCCGAAAGCTTGCACTTTTTTTTTATCAAAACTCTTATTTAACTGTGGCTTTGAACAAATCACAGAATCATTCAGATTTGGTTTATGATTTCTCAACATTTTGTAAATGTTTTAAAAATTATTAACAAATAAAAAAAATTTGTTACTGTTCATATACGAAATTAAACGTATTTTTCTTACATTTATTTAATAATAAAGAAAACTAAAGTACAGAAAATTTTTTGTTAAATTATCAATCTATCTAGATTTACCTAGGATATGAAACTGTCTGAAGCGCTTCATGTTTTCTTGAAATCAGAAAACTCTTTGATTTTATTTGAAATTTGGCTGAATTTCAAATTTCAAATCACATAAAGATATTCAAATTAAAAGCTTGAAATTAGAATCAAATATTAAATATTAAATGCTTGAAATATTTTTCCTATTTAATTAAAAATTTTTTTAATATTTAAAAATTAAAATTGACTCTAGTTAATATTGCGAAAGGTTAAATATACAAGAATAAATATACAAGGTTAAATACACAATATTTAAGTTTTGCCGAAATGAAATTAAATAAATTTAGTTCCGAAAAATCTAGCTAAAAGTGAAAAGCGTAACAGGAATGATAAATTTATTTTAGGGTTAACAACAAACTTAAATGCTTGAAGAATTGTTGTAAGAACTACAGTAAACTGCAGCTTGATGAAGCTATAATTTAGTTGTACTATATATACATAAGTATATGTACGATAGATGCTGATTTATGGGTCTACTTAGTTGAGATGCCTTTAGTGTCCCCTTATTTTTAGCTGCGGTTTGTGGTTAGAGGTGTGTGTGTGTGTGTGGGAGTGTGTGTGTGTGTGTGTATTGGGTTGTAG
This sequence comes from Drosophila innubila, assembly GCF_004354385.1. Classification (NCBI taxonomy): domain Eukaryota; kingdom Metazoa; phylum Arthropoda; class Insecta; order Diptera; family Drosophilidae; genus Drosophila; species Drosophila innubila. The sequence goes on from NC_047626.1 coordinate 11,533,660, forward strand.
TAAAGCAGAGATTCGATGCGGTTTCAATGTCGGCTTTAGTGTCCATCTGCTATGTGAAGTCTGGAGTTTTTGGGTTTGTTTTCTTCGATATTGTTGAAGTGCAATAAAGTCGAATTTAATTGCCCGTTCGAAATGAGCAAACTTAATGGACAATGACTCATTAACACTGACACGTCAAACAATAATGGCGTGTCTGGATGTTTGGCGAAAAGGAAAACGGAAAGGCGGAAATTGAAATAACGCTTCCTGCGAAAAATGGGGACGACAACGAAACACGTTCGAATGCGAAAGCGAATGCGGAGACAAAGTCCAAGTCAAAGTCGATGAAGAAGAAGAACAAGAAGAGTCCAAGTCCATGTCCATGACAAAAGCTTGCCATGCTACGAGTCGACACATCAAAAGAATGGCAATGCACACACACACACACACACACACACACACATACGCACATACGATACACGCACAACACACTTACGAAAAAAAAAAAAGCAATTAAGGACGTTGAAAGCAATCTTAAGCGCTGGCTGACGGTGACAGTAACGATGACAAGGAGGCGGGGGGCAGTGCCCGAAAGGGGGTGAGAGGTGAAAGGGGGACGGGGGAGGGTGAGGGTGAGGGGTGTGCAGCATGTGAACTGTGATGTCTGTGTAGCAAAAGCAAAAGCAAAAGCGAAAGGTCCTTAAGGATGTGACATGAAATGCTTATCAGCAAACGCAGGCACAAGACACAAAGACAGACAATCGAACGCACTTTTAACACAACATATGTGTGTGTGTGTGTATCCATGTGTGTGTGTGTGTATGTGTAAAAAGGGGGGAACAACACGCCTATGAAATTAGTTTTCCCACAGATAAAACTGTGGGTGTCAATTAAGCGAACTATCTACACTGATAAAAAAAAAATGTGTCAAAATCAAGATTTTAGTCACAAAACTAAGAAATTTGTTCTATAAAATGCGTCTAGAACATAAAGTTCTTAAATTTAGAAAACACATCTTGGATTTAAGAACATTTCTAGGAAGACCAAGTTCTTATTTTAAGAGTAAATGTTCTTAAAATTAATATCAAAAAAAACAAAAATAAAATTAAAAATGATTTTTTAAATTTATAATTGATTTTTTTTTAAATTTTGATTTATAAAGATTTTATTTTGTCTTGGTAATTTTATAAATGCTATTTTAATTTGTATTAACAATTTCAGATTTTTATTATTGTATTAAGAACTGTTCTTAAAATTACAATCAAAAAACAAAAAAAATTAAAAATGATTTTTTAAATTTATATTTTCTCTTTTTTTTAATTTTGATTCATATAGATTTTATTTTGTCTTGGTAATTTTTTAAATGTTATTTTAATTTGTATTAACAATTTAAGATTTTGATTCTTGTATCAAGAACTTTGATTTTTTAGATTAATATTCTTAGTATTAATAATATGGTCTTAAAATGTTCTTATTTTAAGAACAAAATATTTAAGATGAATGCTGTTGATTTTAGAAGTTGGTCTTTTTTTTCAGTGTTCACACACAAAAACTGGCATTCAATGAGTTCAATCAAAATGTAACAGGCGTCTTTGCTCTTTAAATGCCTAACACACACACACACACACACACACACACACATACCTATACACTCGCACATTCCCTTTGCTATTTTGTTTGTCTAGAAAATTATTGCACTGCCAACGGCTAATGAATAATGCTCCTGATTTTAGTTTCTTTTATTGGCCTGGAGGCAACTTCATACTCATCGACTTGCCTCCAAAAGTTGCATGTCGTCCATACAAATGAAGTGTGGCAAGTACTGGTCAAGTGGCATGCTACAATTTTTTTGCTTTTATTCAAGCCATTTCAACGGGAATTGTCTTAAGTACAGTATTATTCCCACATTGAACTTAATTGCAATGCAAAACGAAAAAAACAATAAAGGACAAAAGCTAATTATGTATTCCTGAACAATATGCGTCAACAACTAGACGTGATTTATTAGCCATTATATACACGGATGATAACACTCACAGTTCAATAAAATCTACTTAATACATTCATCTAGTGAATTAAATACTGTGAATCAGTTCTTATTGATTGATTATTTTGAAATTTGGTTAACCAACTCAGAAGTTCCTTGACAAACTGTAAACAAATAAAGGGCAGCTCTTTCCAGTACCAGGAAAATTGCAATTAAACAATTTCTTTTTATGGAAAGTAAAGCTGCAAATCTAAATAGATTTTTTATAGATAAACCGATTAATCGACAAACTGACAAATATAAATATTACCAAGCTTCAGAGCAGATATAGAAGAAAAATTCCACTATTCAACCGTAACCAGTCTAAAATTTTTAAAATTCGAATAACTTTTGGAATACATTTTTGAAAATGAGTTCTATGCCAATTTGAAAATTCCGAAATCGCTCTTTTGTACATATATTAAATAATTTTTTGAATAGATATTGGAGTAAAAATTTGGTAATAATCGGATATAATTTGGCATACAATCTTACAAATTTTAGAGGTATATTTTCCACTCATAGGGGTGTAAATTTAAAATTGCAGAAACATACATAAAATTATTTCTGGTATTGAGTTTTGAGAATATATTAAAGTCGATCGGACATGTATTAAAAGTTGAGTCTTGCTCAATTTTTCTCCTTATTTCCCACCTAAGAACTTACGTTATTTAAAGTAAGTAAATAATAATCCTATTACAGTTGGAATTATTCAAAATTTTGTCTTTAGTTCAGTTAATGTAAATGTTATTAAATAATATGGAAATTAGTTGTAAAATATTTATATATAGAGAGAGATTTGTGGTTGGCAATGTTGCTTCAAGGCCGTTTTAATGCTTGGGATCAGAGTGTCCGTCATATTTTGCTTTGGCTTTTGTTTTTCTTTTGAATTTTTCATAAAGGAGAAAAACACGAATTTTGTGGACATTAAAATGCCACAAAACGTTTTATAGTAATTTTTCATCTTTTCACCGGGTCACATCGCGTCGTGGAGGGTTTTCACTTGGGTTTGGCTTAAATTGTGGGTGTGGGTTGGATTGTGGGTTGGGTTGGTTTGGTTCGGTTTGGGCTGCTTATTTGGTGGGGGTAGTTTGGGAATGTTGTCGACGTTCATGTTGAGCTCACGCTGTGAAGTAACACGGCGCACGCATCTAGGCTGATAAATTTTTATCTTTGTATGACAAGTTAATAATGTGCCAGCCCAGGCGCCGGATAGACGAACGGACGGACGGACGGACAGACGGACAGACAGACAGACGGACGGACAGTGGCTGATGAGAGGGAAAAAGTCATACGAAAATGCGTATCCGGTTCACAGGCAAAGCAGTTGATGTTTATTGAAATTTTCCGTGGACTTTTAACGGATTTATTGTGATTTTTAGGTCACGTGACTGTTTAGGAATTCCTTTAGCCCATCGCCCGAGTCCTCCGTTCCTTTCTTCTATCCTTTCACGCCTCTGTCTTTGTAATTGTTTTTATTTTTTTTTTTTACATTTGATTCATGCGACTGATAGAGAAACAATTTGTAATGATTGCATAAGCATTAGCATAAGGCAGATTGTAAATTTTTTTTAGAATATCTATAGGATATATATAAATTTATGCATTGAATGGCATATCGATTTCTGGCATTGACCAGTTCCATTGAGAGTAACAAATTAAAAAGTAACGCACACTCGACAGTTTCGAAACGCCAAAAATTGTTTTACATTCATATCTCGAAAATTACGACACCCTGGGGAAGAGTGCCGTTGGTCACTTAGCTTCCTTTCCCACCACCCCACCCCATCCCATCCATACTCTTGAGCTACTCCCATTCTGTCCGCACACACGTCTCGTCGATATGTCTAAGGGGGTGGGGGTGGGGGGGCACCTTGCCGTTAAGTATAAATCTTGCCAAATACGGAATCTCAGGCCAAAAACCAAAATGTTTAGTATTCGCAGCACATTCACATCGATGGGATATTGGAAAGTGAACCTCAACCTCAACGGCATGCTAAGGTTAAAGGTAAGGCTCTATTCGAAAGCGGGGGTATGGTCGTAAAAATTTTTATACCATTTTCAAGGGATTCTTTTCAATTTATTATACATAGTTGCGAACCCATCAATTCCACTTTATGAATTTATATGCGGCTCGATAAAAAAATGAAAGTTTAAATAAATTAAATTACCAAAACAGTGCAAATTGTCTAGAATTTGAACTTGGGGATGCGCTACCTTCTGAAAACTGTGCGCGTGTTCTTTGGTAATTGATTTTGAGATATGATATCTCTATTTGAAATTTATGCTTTCTAGTTTTTACTTTATATTATTTCTTTTTTAGTTTCTTTCAGTTGTTTAGTTTTTTTTATTGAAAAACATTTTTTTTTTTTTAAGAAGAATTGATTTTTGATTTCGAAATTGTCTTTGTCTGAATAAATAAATTTCATAATTGGATGCCATTTGAAAACAGCCAATAAACTTATTTTTTTTTTATAGATTGCTTCTAAAGTTGTAGATTTGATCAAAAATATATTTAAAAACTAATAAATTTAAAAGTTACACATTTTTGAAAGATTCTCTCTTTTTATTCTCGGCAAATTAAAGCAATATTAGATATAGAGTTGGATAAAGTTTTTTTCATTATACTATATACTACATAGCACTATCCTTAGCCATATGACTGCACTAGCTAATATGCCCCAATTGGAATTTAGAATTGGTCGAAAACCCAGCTGGTTTGAAAATTATAAAGGAAGAATTCTTAACCCTTTTGCACACTCGCAAATCACATTTACATTTTATTGGCACGTAGTTGTTATTGTTTTCAGCAGAATATATGTATGGGAAGAATGTAAATATGTGTTACATATATGCATAGTTTATGGTTTATGGTCAAAGGGTAAGTGGAAAGTGGACAGTGGTCGCAGCTGCTGCATAGAAAATTAGCTTATTTATTGGCAAAAAAAAATCGATACACAAAATCGTAGAAAAGAATTGATTGTTAGAGATCACTGAAGTTAACTTCTCTCATAGATTTGATCAATACAACTCTTTGCTAAAAATAGTTTTAGAAAAAGTAAAGTATTGGTAGTTAAAGAAGTATCCCTGAGGTTATGCTAAAAGCAATATATATACTATATATATTAGGGTGCATCGATTTGTATGGTTAAAAAAAAAACAGGTTGTAATCTACGGTCAATTCTAAGATGTTTTCACCAGGAAACCATAGTTCTAAAATCGATTCCTAGTACCCGCTTTACAGTTGAAAAATTTAATTTTTTGAAATCTAACATTATTAGCGTAATTTCAGTGTTTTTAGTCCGATCCTGACAATATTGGTATTAAAGCTCTTGTTAGGATAAGAACTAACAATTCTATTGAATCAAAGGACATATTGTCTTCAAAACATAATTTTCGACCTTGCAAGGACAATTTTATAAATCAATACTGTCAAGATATATCTCAAATGTAAGTCAACACTAAAATGCCCAAAGAACAATATTTTTTTTATAATTAAATAATCAAAAATTTATTTATTAATTTTTGTTCTTATTGTAATTTATTCGACTTCGGTGCGAATAACTTTTTTGCGGCAGAAAATGTACAACATATATATTATAAGAATGTTCTTAACCAATTACATAATTTTTAATTTTAAACAATTTTATTTTAAATCCTAACATGTTAAGCAAGAGTGTGATATTTAACTATTATATATACTACATAGTAGACATTTCTTTATGAAATTGATAAGAAGTTCTCTGATCATAAAACTATCGATCAAATCTCACACGGATTTCTATTCAATTAAAATTTTTCAAAGTTATTCAATCAGGAGAAGCCTGTGCGAAATCAGTTTGAATTGTGCATTGAAAAATATGTATAGTGCTTTATAGTGAGGTACAACTGTTTTTAGAAGCTTGGCATCTGTTGAGTCTGATTTTCGGTTCGTTAGTAATTTGAAAATTGCGTTGGGTTATGAAAATTTTGTTGCAATGTAGATGTAAGTAATAGAAACAATTTATTGTATGTCTCCACCCTCCCCTACTTCTAAGTCCCTGCCAATTTCCCCACTCCACAATAGGCCTATGTTTTGTTGCTCAAATAAATGTAAATTTGGATTTTCCAGAACCAGAAGACGTTTACTTCTGGCCATAATGATGAAAAGTCTACGCAGCTCGATGTTTGCCTTGAACTCTGTGGCCCCCCGAGTTTCTGGACGCATGGGCGCAACAATGAAGGAGGGGGTGGGGAGGGGGCGGGGGGCGGAAGACGGGTTTTGTCCTTTCTAAACGTTCTATAATTTGCTTATTATGCGCTTCATGCTGCTCGCTTTTATGTTTTGCCACTTTTTCTCGGCACCCAGAGCATAAAATACGCACCCTCTGCATACGCATCCCCCATCCCCCAGCCCCGCGTTTCACTTTCTCCCCGGCGCACATCAAGCGGATGTAAGGCCCCCGTGGTCCTTGCCTCGTTCAATGGTTCATATTTTGTCATAATTTATGTCGCTTTGGGTGTTGTTGCTGATGTTCTTTTGGCCTTAACTTTGCCATTGGCTTCTGTTGCTGTGGCTGTTGTTGTTGCTGTTGTTGTTGCTGGTGCCTGGTCGATGTGGCATCATCAGTGGCATCGGTGGCATCGTTGGCACCGCAGCCAGGACACCTTTTTTTTGGCAGTGGTTGATTTGCTTGCAAATTTATTAAAAATCTTCTGGTTGCTTCATTTTATTACGGCATATCCGTCAGAAGACAATATCGAGGGATGTCAGACCGAGGGTTGCCACAATAGTTTTAACAGTTGTGCAACAAATTCTGTTTATATACCCTGTAAGTATATAAATTCTATAAAAGGGTGTTATGCGATAATTAACTGATACACTGCAAACAAAGTAATGTTCAAATACAGTTGAAAACGTTTTGAATTGCAAAATAAAGCAGTCTAGACTCTGTAATCGATTAATCGATGTATTTTCATATCGATGAAAGACTACAGCAACCGTCGATTTCAGGTGAAAATTTGTAAATTAAACTAATACTGATAATATTCAAAATAATGGAACACTGTTATCAATTTATCGATTTTATATAATTTGATTCGCATCGATTTTAATGATTTATCGATTAGATCGCTTGAAAACGGAAATCTTAGTACTTTTCAGCAATAAAAGTTAGACCAACTCTAAATTCCACAGTCAAGCTCCAAAAAGTATGCTATATAAAATATGTTGTGTAACTGATTCACACAACAAACATGGAACATTAAAAAAAATAATTATATATATAATTTGTAAAACTAACGTAATGTGGAAGAGAACTTAAAAAGATTTAAATGATTTGAAATCAAATGGTTAAAGAATGAAGCAGGAAATAGAGATTAACCATAATATTTAGGGCCGGTTTTTCAATGTCTCCTTAAATTTTATGAAATAGATAAATTCAAATTTGACATTGATTTGTATACATCTTACGTGAAAATATATGTTGTATAGTTATCAAACCGCTTTAATACACATTGAAAAAACCAGCCCTTAAAACGATAATCTTAAAGTAGGTTCTTTAAAATTTAAAATTTTGATTATTCAATAATCTTATTCTTAAAAAAAACAATGATAAAATCGTTAACTTTAGCAAAATTAGAATCAATTGTGTTGTATTAAATTGAAAGCAGGCTTAAACTTGAATCTTAGAAGCAAGGCTGCAAACCGGTTCTGAACCGAACCTATATGAACCGGTTCGGTTCAGGTTTTTAAGCAGCCTGAACCGGATAATGAACCGAACCTTTGAAATTATTTATTTTTCTAAAAAAAAGGTTTCTAAAATAATTACATAAATTTTATGGTTTTCTTATCATATTTCTAGTCATATTCAAGTCTTCAAATAAATTTAAATTATCATCAAAAATTTGATTTCTTTTTAAAAAAAAATTTAACAAGTTCAAAATGTAGAGAAAAATTTGTAACAATAAAAATATTTTTTTTGAATGAAATTGAACCAAGGTTCAAGCCCAGGGTATGTAAACCAATTCGCGAACCGAACCGATGTCTTGCTCTATGGCTCGAACCGCCGAACCGAACCTTTAACAACATTTTGTAGGTTTGCAGCCTTGCTTAGAAGTAGTGGTTCTACAAAACAATTGGAGTTTCAAAAATACACGAACTTAGGTGGCAACCCACTCACCAGCTCAGGTTGTGCCTGGTGGTGCCGTTACCATTTACCGTTTTTATTCACCGTTTCCGTTACGCGACTCGCCCGCTACCCCGCTACCCTCTCAATGCCCTTTGCATGTTACGCATTTCCTCATGGGATTCCGTGTGGCATCCACTGCTGCTGTTCTTCCTGTTCTTTTGATATTGTAATGTGCATAATAGGATTTTTATGACACCTTCACTGTGGCTGGCATTGCCACAGGCCGCGTTTAACCATTGCCACTTGCCATCAGATGGCTCCCAGTTTTCCCCAGTCCCCCTGTTCCCCTGTTCCCCCCGTCGTTATCCTTTTGCCATCGCCCATCTCCCATCGCTTGTCACCAAAAGTTGCAAATTTTATCGGCCGGATGTGTGCGTGGCATGCGGATTGTGTGGATTTGCATGAGATCATGAATTTCACACAATGGTAATGGCCACATTAGCATTGACTACACGCATTTATTGCCCAGTTTTGCTCCCCCTCCCCCCCTCTCAGGGACTACGCCCCTGGTAAAGTGCATGTGCTAAATTTTTAATATGCAAATTTCGCTTTTTGGCGCCAGCTCACCTTTAACATTTCATTTACACTTGTGCTGCATATTTTATTGTCTACACTCGACTCCCTCCACCATGTAGTAGAGTGTATTATTGCACACAAATTGCCAGTTACATATTAAGCGGAATATAACACACACACACACACACACATTATATTTACCACCCTCCCTTCGTCCATCATATGGGGCAAGATTGTATTCTGGGCTCAAATGCCGTTTCATTCAGGCGACACATGATAAGGCTCCCTTAGGAAATTTCCTTGGGTACTTTAATAAACAATAAGATTTAATTTTCGCAACAATTTTGCTTGCTCATTTGCTATGCGTGCCCATAAACATACCAAAGATAAACATAAACATAAACATAAACATAAATGTAAAGATAAATATAAAGATAAAGATTCAATTGCATACATGAAAATTCAACTATTCTTCGGTTATTATATCTATTAGATTTCCTCAGATTTGTTCGTTGACTTTGCGAATTCGAAAGTATTGCTGGTTTTTTGAAAGGTACCCAGACTTGACAAATTTTGGACTTTTGAAAGATATAAGGTAAAATATTGAAAGGAGCTAAGATTACCATTCTTTTGATTAACCAGTTTTGGCATTCTTAAGAAACTAACTTTACACTTACACATTACACATAAAAAGAATAAATATACGAAATATATAACAGATTGTTTCAGCTAGTTCTCAAGTATAAACCAAGGACTGTCATCAATAAAAGTTTTATTATAAAACTCAAGAAATTATCATTATTTTATGAGTTTTTTTTTTTGCTCAAATCTTTTGACTAATGACTATAGAATAATGATTATCGAATAATGATTATTTCTTGAGTTTTATTTTTTGAATTTAAAAGAAAGCTCAAGGTGTTATTTGGACTTAATAGAAAGAAAAAAAAATTAAAATGAAATAATTATATTATTGGTAAAATAATTTAAAATTATTTTATTTATAAATGTTGTCCATATTTTCCTTATAAAAAAGTCGAAATATTTTTTGTTTTTGATTCAAAAAAATAAAACTCAAGAAATAATCATTAAGCTATGAGTTTTATTTTTTTTTTTGCTAAAAAATAATGATTGTTTCTTAAGTTTGATTTTTTTGGTCAAAAATAATGATTATTTCATGTGTAAAATAACAAAAATCATACATCTTAAGATCACGGTGATCATTGCATAGATTATCCTTAAAGAAATATTTTCAATTGAAAAAAACAAATTAATCATCATTTACTGTCCCTGGTATAAGCAAAACCGATTCAAAAAGAATAATTTTAGATTTAGAAAAGAAGATAATAATAAAAATTACCAAATTACGATGACATACCCAAAACAATATTCATATATTTATAGTGGTGAAAAATTAATGCAAACAACGTTCTTTTATTGACAAACTATCGCAAAACTATCGTACTACGGAACATAAACCTTTAAAAGCGATAGCGAATATGTACAAAAAGTTTAAAAATATTAACAGGCATGTTTGAGAACTATTATAATCTATAAAAAATATTTAAAAAATTTAATTGTATGTTGGTATAAAATATCTGTAGCAAATGTGTATTTGCAGACAGTTTTTTTTTTTGTATTAATTTTAATTAATTTTTAAGTTATTTTTAATCAAAGTGCGCCGCGATTTCAAGTGATTTTGTTGGCCTGGGATTGTGTAAATATTTTAGGCATAACAACACGTAGTTGAACTTTACGTAAATGCGGTTAACAATTCAAGAGGGTGAAATCAGTCCTCTGTAAATAATATCACGTCAACAGCAAAAACAAAATTGGGCTCACAACAAATTGTCGGGTGATAAATGGTCTTAACAGGATTTTATTTATTTATTTTGTGTTGTTTTTTCAAACTTCCTCTTCTTGCACTGTTGTTGTTTTGTTAGGTATTATGTTTAAGATATTTTGTACTCCTCCCGAAGATGTCGAGGCATTACTTAATTTTAGCATAAAAGTGTACATAATTTGACATTGACAATAGATAATAGACAATAGACAGGAGACAGGAGACAAGAGAACATAGCCTAGGGTTGACCTGGCTAAATGAAGAGTGGAGAACGGTAATTGGAATAGAAATGGTAGAATCGGAATGAGTAAGGACAGCGTAATGGGAAATGGGAGCAGGAATCCCAAAATTGATTAATTGGTTTGTGAGCGTCTAATTAAATAAAGCGGTTCTCTCTCTCTCTCTCTCTCTGTGTCGACTCGAAAAGGGGGAGAGTTGGAAATTGGCACACCCGACAGGGTAGTCGAAGTGTTGGACCCACGTCAGCGTCACCACGTCGAGTCGAGGAGTTGCAAGAGAGGGGGGGAAATGGGGGTTCTGCTTTACATTAAAAGACCGCATTTTTACTTGTTTTTTTTGTTGTGTTTTTTGTTTTTATTAATGTGACGGCTATTTGTTTCTAGTAAGCAATTACAAAGCAATTTTATAGCAATTACCTTCTTTGCCAACAGCTTGGGACAAGGCTTTTTAATGCTGTTTAGGGCTAACCACACCCCCCCTTACCGCCACCAGCTTTAACTGTAGCTATATCCGCATATCTGCTGGAAAATATTGCCCCGTTGAAATATGCAATTCACCCTCCATACACTACACCCACCTCAACATCATCGTCGTCTAAAGTAAAGCAATTTTATCCTGACTCTGGGACAGATGTGACCATGCCATGTGCTGTGAAATGATTTTCTTTTCCTTTACTTTCGTTCCCATTTGCTTTACGCATTTTTCAGCGATTCTCGTAATATTACAGATTAGTCACCTACTGTCAGCTGTAATTAGCCTTGGTCCTTGACCACAAAATTGCCCCATTTTTTCCATCATTTTCTCTAGAAGCTACAGGTTAGTTTATGTGCTACAAGTAAGATAAATGTTTTAATTTCTTGAGGTACTTTTTTCCTGTTTCAAGTAAGAAAGTTGATGGGGAAAATTGCTGTCACGAAGATGTTGGCAACTCTGAAGGCTGTCTTAACGATCTCAGTTGCCATAAAAATTGGGAAATGGAAATTTACAATTTTTATAACTTTCTAAGATATAAATATTTAAATATATAAAAGATGTACAACTCTGGAAATTTTTTATAATATATTTAGAGTTGCTTTAAGAAGAATAGTGAAGAATAGTTTTATCCAAATTAAGTAATTGCTGATTTTATATACAGATCAACTGTATAGTGATTAATAAATACTATCGATACTTTGCGGATTGTACATTCTATCGGTAATCGTGTGCAAGTTTATAAAGGAAAGCTTAATTTTGTAAACTAGGCCTAGAGGACGTAAATTAGGTATGTTTACTAACATAAATTAGTAGAAGTGAATTATAATACAATTTTTACACAATTTTTATTGAGTTTAAAAGACTTTTGAAATAAAATTTATTTTTTTTAAATTTAATTTTATAAACATATTGGTACGATATAAATTTCTTATTTATTTATGCACTAAAAGCAATCGGCAAAGAAAAAATTACTAAGTATAAAAATTTAGTTCAGAACTAATAATAAAATAAATATTAAATATAAATTATAAACTGTATAGAAATAATTTTAAAATTAGATCTGGGGTATGAAAAAATTATAAGTGATTTGATAGCCGTAGTTCAAACAAATTTCTTAAATTAAAATGTATTTCTTGTAATTTTTGTGACAAAATTCGTTTTGATTCGTTTTTTACATGAAATGTTTATTCATATGATTTAGGAAAATTATTATTTTTTGAATAAACAATAAGCAAACAATTTTAATATAAAAACGAATCAAGACGAGTTTTGTCACAACAGTTTGATTGAAAACTGTCGACAAAAACCAATTTTGAATTTAAGCTGTTATTAATAACAGTATAGATTAATCGTGTAATGTGTTTATAAGATGAATAGAGTGTAAATCTATTAAAAGTTATCATTAAAAGTAATCCAATAGCTATCGTAGTTCTTATTTAGTTTATTACTATATAGTAAAAACAAACTTTTTGTACAAAAAATATTAATAAAATATAAATGTCCCCTGTCTTTTTTACTTTTGGCTCTGGCATAAATAAATCTGTATTTCTGAGGGTTTTTTTTGTATTTTTTTGGTTTTTTCTACTAAAAAATGCAGAGAATTCCTTTGATGTAGTATGTCGCATCTGGTTGTGGCTTATGATTTGACTGTCGGCCAAGTCCTCCTCCTTCCCCCTTCTCTTTCCCGCGATGAGTAGAACAAACAAGTTGACTTGTTAAAAAGGCCCAAAGGCTAAGCGGAAATGGAGAAGGAAGAAGTTTTTCCAAAAAATTTACCGATAATGCGTAAAATTCCATTAAATCGGGTGTAATTAAATGACATTTACTTTGGCCACATTAAAAAGAACATAAATCAGCGACTGCTGCAGAAGCAAAAGCAGCAGCAGAAGCGGCAAAAAGCATATTTGGCTCGCGGCCCTCGGACTTGACCTGGACCTAGACCCGGCAGCATGGAGAGAGGTTGAGGGGGGTAGGGGGAAATAGGTGGAGTGGGGAGTTGCCGCTAAAAGTTTCGCCCTCGTTTGCGTACACAAAAGCCAAAACAAATATGGGGTGAATTGCTTTTGCCGCATGCCGTCGCGAGGACTTAAATGGATACTGAGACGACGACGACGACGACGGAGGAATCTGTAAAGAAACCTAATTTATTGAAAAATTGTTGCTGCGGGGTGAGTCAAGTTTTCCTTGACTTGTTGTTCTTGTTGTTGTGCTGAAGGCATGCTGTGACCTTTTCTTTGTTTGTGTTCACAGTGTTATAAAGACAACATTCTACTACTTAATGTCCGTCGCACCATTCCCGTTGGCAGTTACCACACTCCCTCCTTCCACAAATCCCCTTGCTTGTAGAATGTTAAAAAAAAAAAAGCAAAAAACAACAAAATAAAGAAATGGTGCATCAAAGAACAAGTTTTGTCCATAGCTTTCACCTTCCCTTGCCATCAAGTTTATGACGTCCAGCACTGGGGACCGTCTAAAAGCCACAAAATCTTGCATTAACCAAATATTTGAATAAAGAACCAAAAGTTGAAAAAAAAAAAAACAAAATGTGGAACAGGAAAACAAAATATTACTTTCAAACATTACTCTCTTTGATTAGAAATTACTGCGAGTCACTTGGATAAATAAATTTATGCGTTATACTCGTATCTAAATGTTTGCAATAAATTAATCAAAACTGCAGGTAGAAATGAGAGTTATCTATATAAGTTACTAAGCGAAAATTCAATTACGACTAATTCTTTAATAATGATTGATTTATAGACAGTGTTGGTTTTCTTTTCAATAAACTATTAATTGATATTATGCTATTGTGACTATTAGTTCATTCAATTCTAGCGTAAAAGTTGATAAATATTATTAAATTTTAAGAATACAGCATAAAAAAACAATGTAGTTCACAGAGAATTGTATGCTTAATTCAATAACAAATTAAAATAAGCTTATTGATAATTTCTTTTAACCTTCAGAAAGATTAACTTAACAAATATTAGAAAATATATACTTGCGCTTTGACAAAACGACATATATAAATACTATATAAAGGCTGATACCAACAATGCATAGTTCATTAGTACTATATATTATCGATGAATAGTTACTATTATAACTTAAATTTTGAATTAATTTCTATCGCTTTTTAACGCATTTCTTTAGCACAAAAACTTTTAATTATAAATCGGACTTCCCGAAAACCCAATCGTTTAATTAAAATTTTTATAGCATACATATTGGCGCTGTTTGAAGACAAGCTATAATAAATAAAATTTACCAAAAGCTTAACAACATTAGTGATTTATATTTTTGCAGCTTTTCTCTTGGTTTGAAACTTTAAAATAGCAAATCATATTCAATTGATAAATTGTCAATCTTTAGGGAATTGAAATATACAAAAGTTATGCTAAGTAGACTCACTTTTTTGTGAGTGTAGGGTATCTGCTAGTCGTTGCTCGGTTTTCTAACGCCTCGCATAATACAACTTGACAAATTGTCGAAATATTATTCAAATTGACAGTAAAAATACTTGGGGTAGATGTGCAAAATATATATAAATGCCACCGCACATATGTTGATTTAAGATACCAAGTGATTGAGTGGGGGGAATGGGGAGGCTAAGGTGGAATCAATATACCATGGAGCTTGCTACATGTGGCAGTTAATCGTACTCAATTGCTGCAAAGTAACTTATACACGCTTTTCACGCACAAAACACGCCGAAAGCGAACCCACAACAATATTTGTCTTTTGACCCTATTATTTACTAAATTACCTTTTTCCTTTTGGCAAAAGAGCTTACCGAAAAGTCCCCCCCCTCCCCCCCCGCACTAACTCCAGAGCAAACACCAGCTGCCCCGCTCCCCTTTAGATCCCCTCTCTTGCCATTTGTGGCCCACATTGCCTCCATATGCGTATTGGCATTCCTTGGGGGTGAAAAAAAGGAGGAGAGAGAGTAGGTTGAGGGCTATCCACACTCGCCAAGGTACTCGTCAGCATCTGCAGGTGAATTTATTTCTTTTGCTCGGGTTAATCCACTACAAAAACAAGTGAACTGAACAGCCCAAAACCTGAACTGAACAGACTTAGACAAAGGCGACGACGACAAGGACAAGAACTCGACTCTGACTGAGCGTCTGTCTCTGTCTCTGTCTCTGGTTGGAATCCCTCCCTCGATAAACAGAACGGTAGTACGAGTATTAGTATTAGCTGAGCAAAGTGAGCAGCCCCGAGGAGTTAAGCGTGTGTGTACAAAGTGATTATCATTTCTTTAAGTGATTTCAACATTACCTTAAGGTATTTCGCCTTAATTGAAAACGTTTCCTTAAATGCCTTCTACTCTATGTTGAGTTGTCTTTTGTGGTTGAATGCTCCAACACAAAACTTTGCTCCCACACACACACAAACACACACACACACATTGCGAGTATTCACTGTGATTAACTCTATAGAACATTTATTGTGCAAATAAACTTGCTCCCTGTCTCTCTCACTCTTTCTCTCTTTCTCAGGCTTATTCTCTCTGTGAGTTTGTGTTTAGTTTTGGCCCAAACAGCACCTTCTTGTGTGCTCTTATGAACTACCAGGGACAACTAAGTCGTTCCAAATTTTATTTGACTCTTTGACTTCATTTACAGATTTTTCAGTTAGAGATTTCCTTTATTTCAGTTGTTGAAAAGTTCCTTACATATTTAGTTTTGTTAAGAGTTAATTTATTTTAATTTGACTTGATTTCTAGAATTCGGACTTGTTAGTTTTCCTTTAATTTTTGAAAATTGATTTTAAATTCATTAAATTCTAAAATTTTGACTGTTATTTTAAGCTGCAGAATTTTTCAATCTATAGCAACTCAAATTTTTGTTAGTTCCTAGAGTTTGGTAGATTCGAATATATAAATATTGTTATATTATATTGTATAATATATTAATTTATTATTATATTACATGATATATTATACAATATCATGTAATATAATAATATATTAATATATTATACAATATATTTATTTTTTATTAAATATTTATTAAATTTTTCAAATCGTTAACTTTTTTCATTTTTATCAGAAAGTTCGTAAAATCATCATTATACAATATATATATTTTTAATTAAATATTTATTAAATTTTTCAAATCGTAAACTTTTTTCATTTTTATCAGAAAGTTCTGCAAAATCATCTAGGATTATTATTTTATGTTGATCTTTAAATTAGTTTTGGTTTGAATTCTTGAAAATTTTTGTTTTTTTTTCTATTAAGGTGAATATATTTTTTTTAAGTTTTTAGGATAGGTGTTTGTTAGGTTAATTATTATTTACTTGAATTTCCTTAGATTTTTCAACTCATTCCGAGAAAGATTTTGTGAATTTGATTCTCATTTCAGGTTTAGTGGGATTTCATTTTTTTCTTATAGTTGGGTTACATAATTATGCAAATATTTATGAACATGTTGACCCTTTAGCGAGTGGGCCATAATTCCTTGACAACGGTTTGTGCATGCACATAAAACTTGATGGGATATTTGAGGACAGGGAAGAGGGGCTGGTTGTGGGTTGTGGGACTTGTTGTTGTTGTTGTCTTTTTTTTTGGGTCTATGCGCTTTAAACATTAATAGGTGCATAATTTAAAAAAGCTAGAACAAATGAGGACGCTATGGACTAACAACGGGTTAATTAATAATGCCCCAGCCTGAAAGCATAACCTGTACTTATTTGGGAATCCATTCAGCAAATGGCAACTCTTTAAAAGGGTCTTTGTCTTAAAGTCCCAGGGCTGCCACCCTTTCTGTTGCTGTCTTTTTTTTTTCGTCTTGTTTTTCGTGGCAGAAACTTTTTTATTTTAATTATTATTACGGATAGTCCGAGTTGCAGCTTCAGCTTCAGCTTCGGCCTTGGATGAATCCAAATCTAACCGGGCAAACTTTCAAGTCCCGGCAATTACTATCCGCCTTCCTAATGAATCTGCCCAGGAGCAGTCGCTATACCAGGTCCAGATCCACAACCACCAACAAATACTCAACCCATCACGTGACTCCCGAATGTTGTCGTCGTCGTCGTCGTTGTCGGCGGGACTAGCGCGAGGGGAGGTGGGGAAGGGAGGACTACAGGCTCAGTCTGTCGTCAGGAGTTTGTCGTTTTTAATCTCCAGCAAGGGTAGCAGGCAGCTTGTGGGCGGGGCGGGTAGTAGCGGGTGTCGGTCGGTGTCTGGGGGGTGCCAAAATGATTGCGAAATTGAATTTTCAATTTTATTTTTCCAAATGAAAAATTCAAAAGCAACAACTGCGCTCAACGCTCGCTGTAACCAACAAAATATTTATTGCATATAAACTTTTATTACGATTTGTGTTTATTTGTTCAACCTCTTTTCAATTAGAAGTCAACTCGGAAGAGCCTCATAAAACAAAACAAAAAACCAACAAAAAATACAAAAAAAAAAAAAAAGAAAATACAAAAAAAACTGAAAACAGAAATGAAAATAAAAATGTAACAAGTGAAAGCAGAGCATTAACTAATGCACAATCATTGAAGCTCTGCAGAATTTTTCGCATTACCTTCCGAAAACACGCAATTTCCGATTGGCATGAATTTGAAGAGAAAATGTGTAATAAGGAGAATACAATTTGAAATTTCAGGGTAGTAGAGAAGGTAAATATAGACAAGTAATAGTGTGATTAATAAATAAATAATGAGAAATTTTAGAATTAGATTGTATAGCAATATACATAAGCTTAATTGTATTGAACAATAAATATCACATGTTATTCATAAAACTAGTTGATTTTTTCAAAAACGGTGAGTAATGATAATTGGGTTTTTTGAAATTTAAAAAATTATTCACTATTAGTAACGTTAAAAGAGTCCTGGTATTTTTCATTGTCTAACTTGATAAATATATATTAATAATGTGTACCATAACTGAATAGAAAATATACAATTTTCAACAAAAAATAAACAGAGTTTTTCTGTCATTCCTTTTACAATAAATATAAAACATAAACTTGGCAGATTTTCATGCGGAATGTCAATTCTAAATTAATTCAGTATCTTAATTTTGTTTTTTTTTAGAAAACTTACATGCAAAAGTTCTTTTTTTTTCGTACTTTCCCTTATTAAAAGTATTATATTAAAATTAAAATCTTGAAACTCTCATTTTAATCGTTAGACTCTACAAATTCCTGCTTCTTTCAATTGTGCCAGATCCTTCCCTTCCTAAAAGGCCTTGTCAGTACAGGGGCACGCAAATTTGTTCTGCCTCGATAGTGGATGACCTGTAGCCCTGGTTAGTGTCCCACATTTGTGTCCTTCCCCCCGTCCCTTCAGGTCAAACAACACGCAACAGCAACAGCACCTAAATGATTGATGATTGATGATTGTCATACACAGGGGCGTGGGGGGAAGTGCTGTCCGGGGATGACATTGAAAGGAAGTGATGGAGGGGGAGTGGAGTTTTCAATTATTATTTCCAAATCGCGTTGCGTGATTTGCTTTGTTTCATCTTTGTTTGCATTGCATATTACGCCGGGGACAGTCTGTCATTTGTGCATAACTTAAATCCTGAGAGTTTCCACAAATCCACTGAGTAACTAATGGCCAAGTGACAGTAAACACACAAACTTACATGTATATGTATATGTGTCTGTGTGTGTGTGTGTGTGTGTGTGTGTTTATATATACGTTTTTTTGGGGCAGACATGATGATGATTCGGTAAAATCTGGAACATTACCAATATTCGAACTGCATTGCACAAGTCACTCTCATTAATTAAACCAGACGCCAGTTCGTAATTGCAGATTCAAATTTCTCGACATTTTGTCAACTCATCACAGATGGACCGCACTGTAATATTTGAGAAAAATCAACTTTCATCATTTGTTAACATGTTTTTGGGAGTTTCGTCTAGAAATATCATGAGAAAATTCCACAAATTAAAGGAAATAATTAATAATAAATAAAACATAATAAAAAAGTCTATGTCAGAATTTGATCAACTGGTTAATAAGAAAATCGACATAATACTATAGTTTTCTGTTACATCTTAACTAAAAGCTTTGATATAATTGTATCTACTTTATGTTTTATTACAATAAATTGTATATAAGCTCTTATTAAATCCATATTTTAATTTTTATCAGCATATCTTGAACAAGGTGGCAGCACTGTCCACAACTTTCATATTTAGCTTGCAAATAAACTCCATGTTAAGCTTTGGTCAGTTAAAATGAATTTAAACCAAGGCTACAAGCCGGTTCTGAGCCGAACCTCGTAAAACCGGTTCGGTTCGGGTTCTTAAGCAGCCTGAACCGGATCATGAACCGAGCCCTTAAAATTATTTACTTTGCGAACCCGAACCTTAACCGAACCGCTTTCAAAAATAAAAGGTTCGAAAAAAAATAATAATTACATACATTTTATGGTTTTTTAATATTACACAATTATTTAAGACTTCGGATTAAAATAAGTCAAATTTAAATCTTCAAATAAATTTAAATTATCATCAAAATTTGATTTCTTAAAAAAAAAAAATTACCTAGTTCAAAATGTTGAGAAAAATGTATAACAATAGAAATATTTTTTTTTATGAAATTGGGTATATAAACCAATTCGCGAACCGAACCGATGTCTTGCTCTTTGGTTCAAACCGCCGAACCGAACCTTCAAACAAAATTTTGTAGGTTTTCAGCCTTGATTTAAACAACGCATTAAAGGGAATATTAAATGTATTTTGTAAATGAGAAATAAGCTGATATAAAATTTGTCGAAAATCGATGGGGATTAAAGACATTAAATGCAAGAGTTATGAGAGCTTGAGCTTTAAGCGATTTAAATGAAAATCATTAGGCGGCAATGGCGGCCGCATCCACCGGATATTAAATTAAATGGGAATGAATTTTAGAAAAAATCAGCAACTGTCTAAAACAATCAAACGTACTTGCTTGCTTCCGCTTAATTAATTTTAAACCCTAAATTCTGGCTGTGCCAACAGAGAGTTTTCCGCTGCGAGCCGAAAATGCCCCTGGGTCACATGCGACTCATACGAGTGCACACAGAGGCAGCTGGAAAGCGGAGAGATGGGAGTTGGGAGAGATGGAAGAGGCAGCAAGGAAGTGTGGAGAAGGAGCAGGACAAGGAGTCACAAAACGGGAGCCCAATGAAAATGCTGTTCATGTGAATGCAAACGGTTTGTCACTGAGCACACAGTGATTGCTATGAGTTTGAAATATATATATACATATATATATATATATATATATATTGGTAACAGACTTTTTGGCCCGCTTCTGTTTTGTTTCTGTTTCTGTTTCTGTTTGGTTTCCCATTCCCCTCTCATTATGAACAAATTAAAATCTAATTGTAAAGACGACAACGAGCAGGGTGGAGAGAGAGAGATAGAGAGAGATGAAGAGACGCAGCCACAAATCAAGCAACAAAGAGCCAACTTATCCCCAGGTCGAACAACCTCCCCCTTCCACCCCCAGAGATCTACCAGTTACGGGTATATTCGTAGCTGCCCCATGGAGAGTCGCAAATGCCTATGCGGACATTCCTTTATGCAAATTAATTTCAATTGATTGCGTTTGAAACACTTTTTATTTTGACATTCCACTGACGCAAACACATTATCCATTATCCTTAGATAAACAACAAACAAACAAACAACCAAACAACCAAACAAACGAGAACAACAAGAACATCGAGAACATTACATCACTTTGATGTTATTCATGTGAACATTGTATGGCATAATATTGTTATTTTATTGTACAATGGGTTGCACTTCGGGCAACTCGGACTACTTTCAGCTTTTCAGCAGCATTTGGACATGAATTTGACTTGTTCGCAACTGAATTCATAAAGGTCAACTATGGGTTGGGGTTAAACATAAGCAATACAAATAGTAGACATATATATTTTCAAAAACTAAGCTTAAGATTGGTTCGAAAGAGAGTTCTAGCATTCTTTATGCCAGTTCTCCAACACTAGAACAGTTTTATAAAAAATTCATTTTTTGTAAACTTTACATTATAATTTTTAAGCTATAAAACATAAGTTATGGTAACCAATTCCGAAAGAGAAAAATTTATACATTACATCTTTTTATTCATATTTTATTTTTTTTTCATTTAAAAACAAAATAAACATCTAGTAAATAATTTATCTTTTGTCGTTTGTTTTCCAATATATGCATTTGGTCACACTAACTTGCTAGCAAATACACAAACCAAACGATCAACAATTCTCGAGCGCCATCTGTTGGCTTGTCAAGTAACTTGAGAGTAGAAGTTAAATCTCTGATAAGTACAGCAGCAGAGACAACTGGAAATGGTTCTTCCACTAGGAATATCTTATTAGAATATCATGGATGAGCACAATATATACAATAGTACAAAGATCTGTGATGTTGTGAGTTATATACAAGTATGGACCACCCCAAAATTTTCGCTCTTTTCTGGTTGAATTTTGGCATCGATTTCAACTCTTTACAAATTGCGTTTTTTTTCACAGATTTGAATAAAGTACAATTGAAAGGGGGGTGTGGTCCATACCCACCCTTGAACGAGGCTAATGAAAAATTTCATTAATAAGACCATCGGAAATGACGGGTTGATAATTTTGAATAGTCCATTTGCCACTACCCCAAATACTCTTTAAAGGGGTGCGAATTCCATGTGCTTTCCAAACTTTAGACCGCTTTCTTCTTTAAAGCTGCAATAATAATTGTTATTTAATCCAATGATGGATCAATGACAAGTTACCAGACTAACCAGATGGCATACTATCTATATGAGTAGCGTTATAGAAATTTAAAATGTCACTTTAGTCAAACTTTTCTATAAAAAATTTGATTAGAGCGCTTACAAAAACTTCACGCAAAGTTAATGGATAGAGTGAGAAAAAAAAGGAAAAAAGCAGAGCACAAAACTTATTTTGGTAAACTTTTTACCATATAAACTAAAAAATATAGATTACCAAAAACTGAGCAAAATACAAACGTATGTAAATAATTAGATTTTAAAACTTAAGTTTTAAAACTTTCTTAAGTTCAACCCAAAGGTAAAAAAAAGTAAGAGAGAGAGAGATGGAAAGGGAGAAAGAAGTGCAGACACTATGAGGATGAAAGTTCCAAAAATTCCCAAAAATTAATTTCTGTATTATTTCCATTCCTTCTAATGTTTCTGTCTTATTTAAATAAAAAAAAAATTAATAAATAAAAAAAAAATAAAAGAAAAATAGATTAAATAGAATTAATCTTTAGATTTGTATTATACTTATTGTAGATTCAGTAAAATCTGTAAGTTTCTTTTAAAGAGATCAAAGCTTCTTCGTCAAAGGTGTCAAATCTAAGCAATGGAACCCCGAAAAAAGATAGAAAATGAAAGAGTGAGTGAGTAAGAGTGTTCCCTTTGATCGATCAAAAGTGCTGGGTCATTTTTAGTAGATTACTTGAGTTTTTCGAGCACGAAATGGTATTTCATTATGTTGATTGACGATGTACAATTTGGGAATGAAATTATGATTTATACGGTTTTCCTTCAAGTACGAACCCGAACCAGAGACAATACACTGTAACTGTTGCAGTGCATTCAAGATGTGTGTAGTATAGTATTGACTGCCATTGATTAATCATTCCTGGCGCCGAAACATCGACGAAAATAATGCTGGAAAGTACAACTAGACACGCGTACTTGGAATAAATTCGAAAATACAAAGCAAAGCCGCCGCAATAGAAAACGCCCATAGGTAAGAAGAAGTACTAGAGGAGGGAGGAGAAGAAAACAGGATGAGAATAAATATAATTAACTGCTTATCGACGGGGTGCGAACAATCCGGCCGATTCATCTTGAGTCAAAAAATCATGCCAGATCACCCAATGTGGGCTCATGGACCTTGAATTGGGAATACGACGACTTGTACTTGCACTTGGATTGGGATTTGGATTTTGGATTTCGGATTTTGGATCTGGAATTTGGACAGGTAATGTAGTTGAGGGCTTGATGCAACGGTGCTATGATTTTGATTGATGATTAACGTATGTTTCCCCTGGCATCTGACTAACGCACTCACCTGACTGAGTGATGGACTGACAAACTGACGGACAGATGAACCGACTGACGGACTGACGGACTGACAAACTGGTCAACAATTTGTTTCAACGACAGTTGCTGGATTTGCCGCTGTCTAACTCTCTGCGTGTGTTTGTGTGTATGTGTGTGTGTGTGCCCTATGACCTATGCCCATTGTCACAAACAGTTAACAACTGACAAACTGCGTGGGCCGTGTGCGAAAATGATGAGGCGGCGTTTACCAGTTGCCAGTTGCCAGTTACTAGATTACCAGGCAGATATAATCGGTAATTGGCTTTGGGTCTACAACTTGCCACGGCAGCCAACAAATTGAAACTGACAAAAACGGACAAACAGCAGGCAGAATATGCTACACTGAGCAAAAATTAGTATAGCAAACACAATCAATTCTAGCTATGAATTAAAGAAACTTAAAAATAAAATTAATAAAAACCAACTTATTTTTCTGAAATAGACAGAGCGAAAAAATAGACAGCTCTAATCTTAAACTAAAGAATTAAACATTTCATTTAACAAAATTCTTAGTTTCTTCAAGTAATATTATATTAAAATATGATAATGCTTATAATCAATGAAATATTCTGCATGAAAATTATTTAAGTTTTAGGAAAATTATGATTTATAGTTATATTCATAGGTCCATTTAGTTGTTTTAGTTAAATAGGTATACATATTTGTATGTTTTAATAAAATAAATAAGAATAAAAAAGATGCATCTCTGAGATGCTGAAGATTAAGAGATCACTTATATATTATTTCCTATATAATTGCTTAGCTGAGTTAAAAATGCATTCAAAATTGTTAATTAATTTTTCTACATATTGTAACTATGACAGTTTCAATTTGTTGTAATTTGTTTTTCATAAAACTTTAAGCCTTGATCAAAATATTTGATATTACTGTTTTAAAAGTAAACTCATTTAGTTCATATTTTATAATATCAGCAGCTAAATAGGCTTACACATTCCGACATCTACAGCTAAATACTGTAACCACATATAAATCTCATTGTCCTGACTAACTGACTGATCATTGTGGAGCCCAATGTGGAGCCCAATGATCAGTCAGTTAGTCAGGACAATGAGATAAATAATAAATAAGATAAATAATAATAAGATAAGTAAGACAAATAATATTTTAACTGGGTTATTTGTATTGCTATATCTATATATATTTTATTTCGCTTGACTTCTATATTTTCATTTATTTATTTATTTATGGACGACTAAAAACAAACAAAATACTAAGTATAAAAATTATGTTACGAATTTAAAATAAAATTAATATTAAATATTAGAAAAAATTAAAATTAGATTTGTTTTCTTTCAGTGTATTAGCTTGTCTAGTAGAAGATGCTGCTGTCCTCTGGACATTTGGTCAGGATCGCGGCACACGGTATCGATCATGAACTTGAGATCACAGCCAGTGCCAAAGACGTAGAGAGAGAGAGTGAGAGAGAGACAGAGAGATGAGAGAGAGTGAGAGGGTGGGAGAGTAATTACACACACTTGATGTGAATAGGATAATTAGTTGTGTTGTGCCCTTTGTGCCTTTTGTAAGCCGCGCTGCTACTGTAGTCCCTTGGCACAGGCAAAAGGGCCAACTCTCTTCCTCTCTCTCTCTCTCTCTCTTTCTCTCTGTCTCTGGAGTAATGACTGCTCTTTTTGGCCCATTGCCATTTCGCTGTATTTAACGCTTGCTGTTTTTGGCTTTTGTTTTGCCTGCTGCGAGCATCGTTCACATCTCACCGTTCACCTCTCACCGTTCACCTCTCACCGTTCACCTCTCACCGTTCACCTCTCACCGCTTACCGTTTGTCGCTTTTGTTTTGTGTGGTGTTGTGCCGCCCGTACGGTACGACCAGCTCAACTGAACATACACACACTGGTCGATACGGTTGCGGTGTTGCTTTGTTATATTGTGCGCTAAAGGCTAAAAAAAAGATTGAGGCGCATGGCGCTATGGCAGGCAAAGACAACGGCAAAACTCTGCAGGATCAATGCAGATCCTTAGCCAGATCCTTGGTGCTCAACCTTTGTTCAACCTGCTTGACCTATTATTATAATTATTCATTCGCAACACTGTGCCATTGTGTTCACATTGTAGTCGACTGTTGTGTTTACCTTGATCTTAAGCAGCCGTATCCAAAAATCCGGCGTTAGCCTTTTGCCCATTTCCCATTTTTCATTTCAGCTTTCCTTTCCTTATTTCGAATTTTCACATTTCGCTTTCCGACTGCTCAACTTCTTTTGGCTAATCCGACGTTGATGGGATTTGCATTGTGGATTCCCGTATTGTTTTATTTGTTCTCTTCATGCTTTATTTATGCTATTTTGCATTTACCAGAATTATAATTGTCTTAGTTTAACATTTTTAGCATTTCAATAGAATTATAAATACATACTTCAAAAAATTGGGTATTACCAAAAGCAAAAAAAAAAAAAAAAATTAAAAAATATATAATTTTAGCATACACAACTTATATACAGTCATATTATTATTATTTTTTTTTTAATTTGAGTTTTCTGATAAGTTTAAATATTTAGAAAATACCTGTAAGTTGAAAAATAACAAAAATATTTATAAATATTTATGTGAAAAGTGTAGATATTTTTAAAATAATGCTAAATATTCAGAAACAAATAAAATTGCTCAAATAGCAGATACCCTGTTTGTAATTCTACTTACTTGTTAAACTTTTGTATCTGTTACTTAGAGGCTCAGAAATTATTACAATATTTTCAAATACATTTCTAATACCTGGCAGATGACAGCAAGTGCTTTAATCGAGAATAAACTGTACCTTCTTTGATTCACATCACAATAGCTACAGGGCATAAAAAAACATTAAAAATCTCCCAACAAATAGAAATATAAGTTCTATAGAAGACTCTAACTAACTACTTGTAGTCTGTATAGAATTGATATGATTGCTCTGATTTAGGTTGGGTTTTTGGCGGCGCTTATAAATGATGACGCAACTCGATGGCGTTATAATTAAGGTACGCATCAATGAGAAGTACTGCGACTGTGGTTGTAGATGATGAGATGAGTGCCACCTGGCAGGCATTAGTCCAGTAAAAAAAAAGAAGTAGACCCAAAGAGTGAAGAAAACAAAACACAAAGCGAGCACAACACACATAACTTCAGTTCTTCAATTAATCAAGTCGAAAACCAACGACAAACCCGCGACAAAAGAGATGAAAGCCCCAAAGAAATGATCATCATCAGCAGTAGGCGCTATGAAGATGCGATTTGAGCAGAATGACATCTAATTATATACGCAGCAAAACTAGGAGTATGTATGCTACTTGATTAAGAATGTTTCAGATAAGAAAACTGTCTTACAACTTTTTGTCAACGTTGCTAGAAAGTTATTTTTAATTTAATTAATTTTAATTTTTAAATCTTCTACGGTTATACAACTAAACAAATATATTATTCTTAGTGTAAGGTCTATCTTATATTAAAAATAAAATTACTTTTCTTAAATTTTTATTATAAACAAATTTTCGATCATATATAATTTTTTGCATACCCATAATCTAATTCTAATTTTAATTTATTTTCTTTGCAGTTCATAACTTATATTTGATTTTATTTTAATTTTTAATCTTTAACTTAATTTTTTTACTTGGTAATTTTTTTCTTTGCCGACATTTTTTAGTCGTGCATAAATAGATAAATAAATAAATAAAAAAATAAATAAATAAATGGTGTAAGTTCGATTTACGAATATGTGTACACAATTTTTATATCAACTCTTATATTCATATACTTATCTAATTGTAATTTGAAAATTCTATGTTTTTAAACACAGCTTTAAAACTCTGTCATGGACCAATGTTTTCATAAGGTTTCGTATTCTAATATTTTTCATATTTGTTGATTTTTATTATAAAAAGAAATGAAACCCAACCGCCTTAGGGCCAGTTTTTTAGAGACTAGTTAAGAGCTTTTATAACTATATCAGAGATATTTTGAAGTAATGTCAAATTTAAAAATATATATCTCAATGAAATTTAAGGAAACATTGAACAGCTGACCCTAATTTTTGTTTTATTTGCTCAGTTAACAAAATTTATAGATCAAATTTAATTTATAACTTAAATAATTTTCAGTGCATTTCAGATTTATACCATGATTCAAAGTATCTGGTAAGGGTATTCAAGTATCTCTAACTGTGTTGGTTTGTTAACTGTGAATCCGTCATTATCAATGGGATCATCATGTTGGCATAAAGCGAAGCTCACGAACCGGCTGGTAACTAATGTGGACAATAAAAGACCACAAGTCTCATATTATATATATAACATACATACATATATATGTATATAGATGAGTCTCTGGAACTCGTGTCAGTCTTTTGCCATAATTGGTTTAGAGCACGTACCCAAATGTATGAGTATGTATGTAGGTATGTATCATTTTTTGGGGAAGATCAAGTTGGAAAGAGAGAGAGAGAGACGAGAGCAAGCGCTAATTGCAGGTTGAAACTGAATTGGAGCGTTGGGCTATAAAAGATTTTTACCATGCCGACACGAAATGTCATTACAACTGTGGAGACCTTTTTCCGAATCGTCGCATCTTTATGGCTCTAGGCCCAATAATTGTCATGCTGTGTCCAAGAAAGTTCAGATCAATGACAACGACTTCCTCTCAACTCTTGCACTCTCTGTCTCTCTTTCGGTCAGTCTGCATTTGATTGAAGACTGAGTAGTAGAAGTAGTATGCGTCTGAGTACTCGCACTCATACTCATACTCATACTCGCACTCATACTCGCACTCATGTCCAGAAAAGAAGCCGACAAAATTGCATCTGAAAGGTAAAAGCATGCAAATATTTGAACAACTCGGCAAATCATACACATAATTGGAATTCATCTACGTAGACATATGTGCATATGTATATAAGCCTCTATGTATATGTGTATATATAGGAAGGCTCTCCATTGTGCTGACCGACTGGTGTGCATTGAGTTATATAAAAAAAACAATGGCACAACGAACGTCCCACACACTTTTCTTTTTCCCATCTTTTTATTCAAAAGGCTGCGCCGTTGGGTGAGGGGGCAGATAGAGCGAGAGAGAGAGAGAGAGAGAGAGGGGGGTGGCATGCGGCATGTGGCACGTCCTTTTATGCCACACGACCAACAACAATTTGTATATATGAGTATTTAATTAATCCGCAGTTGACTCACCAATGAAAGCTGTTGAGGGTGCCATGGCCCGGCATTCGCATACAGCATTGAACAGAATGTGCCAGCCTCTCAGTGCGACTATGAGTACCCATATGAGTACCCGTGTGAGTGGGAGTGGGAGTGTGAGTGCCTTGTTCGAGTCCGAATCGGAGTCCGAGTAACGAATGCAAAACGAGTTGAACGCATTCAAATTGACGCATTAATTGCAGTCGAAGTTTGCATACCCTTTCAGTCACTTTTTTCTTGACTCCTTATGATGTCCCCCATGTTTACATTTATTATATTTATATCACATCAATTGTCTTTTCCCCCACATGACGTTTTCGCATTTTAAATATTGCACTTTTACCTCTAACACTTGTATATGTCTACATGCCTATATCATAGACTTACTTCTGTCCTCCATGGTCACATTGCTTATTTTTTTATGAATTGTACTTTTCTTTTACACAATTAAGTTTTTATTTTTTAAAAGAGTAATTTAATAAGCGTAATTCCTATGACAAAGTCTTGTTCTCCATGGTCACATTAAATTTTAAATAGTAAATTTTTTGACATAGCATAATTTTCTGCAAAGTTTTATTCAAGGTTTATTTTTATCATACCTTAAAGTTCATGTCTTCCATGGTCACTTTAATTTTTGTCTCATAAGGGTATTTATTATTTCAATTTACATAAAGTTTGGCATGACAAAAGTATGTCTCATTTAGTGGCTATATATATTTGAAATTTAAATATGACTGGCGTCCTCCATGGTCACTTTAATCGTTGTCAAATACCTTAACTGCACCTATTCCCTTTGAAATAAAAACTACGCTAATAAAGTCATGTTAAATATTCTCACTAAAGGTCCTCCAAGGTTACATTAATTGAAATGTAAATTTAAATTCATCTATTTTTTCATTAAACATTTGGACATACAGATGAGCATATTTCTATGGATGTACCATACTTAGATTTAATGAATCCAACAAGGTAATGAGCGAATAACAGTAAGAGAAAGCGAGAGAGAGGAAGAGATAAAGAGAGGGAGAGAGAGTTGCAAATATAAAGGAAGTATCCGTCAAATATGGAGGACATTTTGTTTACAGAGCACCCGGCACTCATAATAGTTTAAGGGTGCAATTTTTATAATCACTCGACGATCCTCATTGTCCTTGCTTCTTTCTCTCTAACTCTCTCACTCTCCCACTCCTTCTCTCTCTCTCTCTTCGCTTGTCACTGCCATTACTTACGATGGCGTTTGTTATACAATAGCTTCAACAATTCTAAATCAAATTTTCAATCCCTTGTGAACTGGCAGCAAATAAGGGCATACAAATAAATATTTGCTTATTGGGTTATACTCGTCCTCGTATTTGTATTTATCCTAAATGCGCAGGATGCAGCACAATCCTTACAGCAAAAAGTGATTCCATTTTGTTATATAGATTATGAAGAATTTTATGATTTAAGAAAATATCTTTTATGTAGTCTTGGTAGTTTCGTAATAGTTTAAATGAAAGACAATTACACATAATAACAAGAACAATTTGAAAAGGTTCTCACAAGTTCATAAACTTATAGTATCAGAATGTAATTTTACTCATGGTTTCTTAATTTATTATGAATTTAAATTTAAATAATTTCGTTAAAGACAAATCTTCCGACTAGATAAAAATTTTGATTTCGACTCTAGAAATTAATTTTTAAAATTAAAAATTTTCAATCTCAATCTTTTACTTTTAATCAACTCGTTATTTCTTAATTAATATAAAACAACACTTTAAATATTATATTGAGACGGTTCATTTTTTTTAAATCATGCCAAATCTGACAAAAGTTTGGACTTGTAAAGTTGCTAAGTCAAAGATTTGACTAACTTCAAACTTTCATAACTTTGTAAAAACTAAACCGATTTTGAAGCGGAATATCATTTTGATTATGGTTTGACCTCCAAATTTATTCTGCATTTAAAGTTAATAAGTTTGAAAAAAAAAAATATTTTCCTCCAGATATGGGTTTAGATTTTAATACCATAGGGTCCCCCCTTTGAAATTTTGAAAAATGAAAATTTTAAATCTCAAGTTTTCACTTTTAATCAACTCCTTATAGAGTATTTAGTATAAAACCACACTTTAAATTGGATTCTCATGGTAAATCGGACAAAAATTTTGCCTTGTAAAGTTGCTAAGTCAAAGATTTGACTAACTTTAAACTTTCATTACTTTATCAAAACTCAACAGATTTTCAAGCGAAATGTTATTTTGATCATGGCCTGTAAATTTATTCTGTATTCAAATTTAATTATTTTTTCTTTAATTTTAATGTAAAAAATAGTTGTTTCGGTTCGTACCGGAAACCAAAATAATATTTGTTTCAGTATCATTCCCCGATTCAATCACATTGCATCAATCCCACCTTTAAGCGGAAGACAAGTAAAGCCGACTTTAGTTGAAGCATTGAAGGGATTCTATATATTCTCAACCCAACTGAACACCCCTTTAAATAGGGCGTGTACACGCAGTGGGCGTAACTGCTATAAACATCTGTACGAACAGTACAAATTTTGGGTTGTTATTCACATTCATTCACAAGTATTCATGATTATATTCGCATTTTAACAGGCAAAGGAACAAACCAATTTAGTATCGCTTACAATGGACGCTCTCGTGTCAAAAGCACATTTTTTTCCCGTCTACTGTTAACAGCACGCACATTTACGCACACACACACTTACACACATACACGCACATAAAAGTAAGTAACTGACACAAGTAATATACTTGTATTAGACCAGGGAGAGGGTGCTACAAAATATGTTGTCTTCATTTTAATGGAAAGGCGACAGTTCGCATTGTCATCCTGTCTTCGAGGAGTCTCTTGAAATATCCTTATAATACTTAAAATGTCTAGCAATAATTCTGAAATAGATTTTGTTTTATAAACAAAAAACACTTTAAAATTTCTGAGTTTGTATTATGATAAATTAAGTCCACGAGAACATTTAGATTATAAGATAGCGAATATTACTTACGTTCCAGGAGTCAGATTTATAATTAAAAGATATTATTGAATAATGTTCGGTTGAAGAGACAACCTTAAATTGAGAAGCACTTGGTAATATTTGAAATATAATGACAGATAAAAGAAAGTACATTTAGCATTATTTTTAATGATATATATAATATTTAAGTATTTTCCATTCAATCATATACCATTCTATAAAATCTTATTCTATCCAATTCAATCCTTTTATATTCTCTATAAATACTTTATTCTAGCTCGATCTCTTTTTCAACTTCAACTTAAGGTACAATCAAAGGTACTCTCGATATGCTATTAGTATTATGGAATGATTTTCAATAATTCAACAATTATTGCCCAACACAATATTTGACCATCAGTCTACATTATTGTTATGATTTCTTCTGTAAAAAAAAATTACCATAAAAGAGAAATATTTGCAAAAAAAATGTTTAACCTCTAAAGTTCCTCTTCGTTTCAGCTTTTTATCATTTAAATTTTAATAGCAATATTCTTTGAAGAACAGTTTTCATAAATTAAAGTTATCGGTATCTATCTATGCATATAAAGTTGAAGGATACTGGTATCAAAAACCGTTTGACAAAATGCAATCGGGTGGTGAGTTCTCATTGGTTGTCAAGCCTACAAACAAATACAAACACATGTATATGCACACACATATACGTACATATTGTACATGCTCATATGACATTTTGGGCATGGGGTTAAATTACAGTTAGTAAAACGCCGTCAGTGGTTGCAGCCCCTGCGGCCATTGTATTCAACTCGTTTCCATTCCTATTTACATTCTCATTCCCATTTTTTTTACTATTCCCAATCTCATACTTGTTCCCCTTACTGGTTCCAGCACTGATTCCGTATCTGATTCAGGAATTGGAATTGGAATTGGAATTTGTCTAGAATGCTTCGCTGATGATTGAAATTGCAACTTATTGAGGCGACAATTGACGGACATGCGGCAACAATCAGGACACGCGCAGAGACAATGCCACAATGCCACAATGCCACAGAATATATGGTATGTGTATGTATGAATGTTGCCTGCCTTTTGTATCAGGTGCACAGCACAGCAAACAATGCCCGTGCACTATGGGCAATTTTCACATTTTTCTGACATTAATTAGTAACTCTTAAACTAACAAACTCAACATACACGTATACAGTTAGTTAAGAAAGTGTTTTGACAGAACCAAAAACTTATAAATTTCACATGATAAATTTTTTGCTTATTAGTTTTCAACTTTTAGTACTTCTAATTGTATTATAGTTGTCTACGGTTCTTAAAACAAGTTAAAATAAAGAAACAAATTTTTTTTATTTTTTCAAAACACTTTTTTGACTAGCTGTACTTAGATAGCTATCACAGGAACAATCTGTCAAACAGAAATATCAACAACTATTTTGTTTTCCATGAAGGAAAATTCTAATCAGTTATGTGTTATAATATGCTGCAGAAATATTTGCCAAGTCTTATAAAGATTGGACATATGGTGGATAGCATAGGAATAATCTGTTAATTTCGCATTTGGGAAACATTTTTTTTTTTTAGTCTTTTTCCTTCTGTAACAAACTTGAAATAAGTTCATTTCTACTGATTTGCGCATTAAAAAAGATAGGTACCAAAATTGCATTTTCTAAATTAGTTCACTCCTTCTATTTCAGCAACTTTACAAATATGTTGGAACTCTTTATTACATTACATTTTTTATATTATTTTTTTATGTCTAAAGTCAGAAAAAAAGTGTATACCATACAGGAAAAAAAAACAATTTAAAAATTCTGTATTCTCGCATGTGTTTTTAAAGTATGTGTTCAGGATATTATTGTTAATGGCATCGGCTTAGCATTAAACTAGTAATTATTTGATCTTAAATACTTACAGAGCCCCAAAAATTAAAATATTACTGTGAAAAATCGTACAAATCTGGGATTTCCGTACTTCTTCGCATTGTATCGATTTTATCCTGAAACCCGTATTTTTTTCTGTGCACTATCATTCTAAACTTGTATAGTTTCATACTACAAATTTATCATTGAAAGCACTTGCTAATTAAAATGTGTTTAGTTGCAAACTTGTGTAAGGAAAAAGGACAGATTCCCCATAGTGCAGTGTCTTTATGTGTGTGTGTGTGTGTGTGTGTGTCAGCCAAGCAAGGACATATCAGTCAGGCCAAAAGCGTAGCTCCACCTCCTGCTGTTGCTTGTTGCTTGTTGCTTGTTGTTGCCCCACGGTCCTTTGCCGCAGTCACTTAGTCAGTCAACTGTTTTGTGGTATTATGGCCGTTACTTTTGTTGTTGCTACAATTGTCATTGTTGCTGTTGTTGCCAGATTGCGTTGCGATTGTTTTCAAAAAATGAAATAAAGATGGTGTTGCCCGATTGCCCGTCGAATGGTGACGGAAGTGACGCTGTGGCAGCCACAGGCAGTTCCCATCTTGCGTCCTGTCTCCCATCCGTCTCCCGTTTTCCCGTTTCCCGTCTCCGGCTCTGGCCAACAAAAGCCGTAAAAATTGCGGATTACAATCGCGGATTTCCATCGCACAATTGTTTATTATTGCTGCCCGCTTTTCCCCTCGGTGCGCTTTTTCCTACTATGCTATTTTATTTTACTTTTTTGTTTTTTTATTTGCCTGCTGCCTTTTGGGGCACTTAGCTAACCCCCTCCCTGCTGCCCTTGACGGCTAACCGCCAGCCACTTCAGTGACAAGGACACGACGTTTCATTTCTTACTCATCTTTTCATTGTTGCTTTTCAGCCGTCTGCTTCTTTATCTACTTGTTGTTGCTTTTTCATTTCTATTCCACACGAGAGAAAACATTTGTATTTGTGCGCGCCTTTTGCATGTCCCCCTTCCCCTCCCTCTCCCACTGTCACTCACTCCCACACTCTCTCATTCCCCCCTTCTAGTTGCTGCTGCCCTTTGCGCTTTATTTAGTCTTATTTGTGTTTGTTTTGCTCTTATTGTTTTTTTTTTTTTTTGTATATATATATTTACGTTCCTTTTCCCCGAGATTCTCAAATTTGCTAATTTGTGAACTTTTGTGTTCGCATTACAATTCGTTCTGTCTTCTGTCTTCTGTTTTCTTCAACTCTGTTTCTATTTCTGTTTCTGTTCTGCCTTCGTTGGCATTTCTGATGTTTCGCATTGGGAATTCAAGCGGACACGGCGCTTTTTTTATCCGTGGTTCGCCGTCTCCCAGAGATCCTTGCTGGATTCGCGTTTCTTTCTCTATACCCTGTAAACATATTGAAGTGGCTATATTAAAATGTGCCTCTATTTAGATAGTTTACCCTTATCTACAGCTATGTAGGCATCAATTTTTTTTTCTTTCTGTAAATTCAAAAGAATTTTAATAAGTTAACCACTAAATTCGAAAATTTCTTCAGAAAAATTTGGAATTTGTATACTTTCTGCTCTTAATTGCGCAATTTCCTTCAAAAAGTCAGGGAAATTTAAAATTCAAATCTATTTTGCAGAAAAATCTAAACTTTTTTCCATAAAACCCAACGAGGATATTTTCAGCATTGAATTTAAAACTTAATCCAGGAAATTCAGGAAAATTTAAATATTTTAATCAACACTTTTCTTATACAAATTCATGAAATAAGGTTCACTTTGTCCTTATCAACTTGTTGCCATTAAAAGCTCATCATAGAGGGTATCTTGCAGTCTAGCAATTACAATTCGCACATTTATATTTGTTATTTTTTCATGTTGTTTGTGTATTTTTCTAACCTGGCGGCGTCCCTTATGCGCCTTGACTACATTAAGCTGCTCATTTTTTGTTTTGTTTTTACTTTTGTGGGATGGAGGGGAAAAGGAAAG
The DNA here is from genome assembly GCF_004354385.1 of Drosophila innubila. NCBI lineage: Eukaryota > Metazoa > Arthropoda > Insecta > Diptera > Drosophilidae > Drosophila > Drosophila innubila. The sequence continues at coordinate 11,569,028 of NC_047626.1, forward strand.
GGGGATTCGCGGGTTTTTTTTTGGGGAGTCTCAATTCAATTTAAGACGATAACATCTTAATTTGTATTAATAAATACTTGTGCCGTTTTCACAGCTACCTTGTCAGCATAATTTCGTTAATCATTGATATGCCCCTTCTCCCCTTTAGGGCTTTATGCTGACTCTGACTTGAACAATTACTTCAAACACAATTACAGTTAGATACAGTTATACAGTCATATTGTAAGAGCTTTATACACAAGTATAGTAGATATTGACTGAATTGATTGCTTTAACTACTTGTGAGTATTATGGAAGTTTACTTATAGACATGGCAGTGATTCCAAAAAAAACATTATACATATATTTAGATATGTTCCGATTTGTATGCTTGTCAAAATTATATCTGGAAATAAGCTACATTTACCTTAAGATTAAAAATGCAGCTTGAAGAATTCTAAATATATTATAGGAAACTATGACAAGCTTAGGCCCATTGTCCCAATGTCTAGTTAAGATCTCAGTTATTATGTTTTTAATTTATCAGACTTGAATTAAACCTAAAGCGTACTTAAAATATCCCCGAAAAATCTCATTTAAAGTTTTCCGTACTTGCGAAAACCGAACTTGAAATAAGATGTTTGTTTTCAACTTTAGAAATTCCGAACTTAGACAGCTTTTGAGATCGTTTGTACTTGTAGTTAAGATCTCAGTTATTTAAACAAATTGTATTTGGAGGTAAAGCTTATAGAAAATATCTCCCAGTTCATAATTAATTGGATTTTAAGCCAACAGATCTACAAAATATTCTTTAAGCTCATAAATTCGAAAATCTTTAACTTTTTGGTATATAAATTCACTTTAAATTGAACATTATGTATATATTGAAAACTGCGATTTTTTCTATCGATGCTTTTAGATATTTGTAAATATCTCTATATTTAAGCTCAACCTACTTAATAATGCATTTAAAATATATATTATAGTCATTATTTTAAACTTAAAATACCAAAACGTAAATAGAAAAAATGCCGACCATTTATATTTATTATAATAAACAATTCTTTTAAGATCATTTTAATATAGATTCAAATTTATAAGACCTCATTGCAAATTGCAATTAAAATTTTGTAATTTTTAATAGTTTTAAAGATGTAAGTACAGTTGAGACTGTCCACGTCTAACGTATTTCATGTTCAGCAACTTGTTTAAGAAATTATTCCTTCAGCATATGACAACTTCCCCACAAGTTTATTATAGCCAAGTTGAACTGTAGTTGGTTTCGCATTACTTGGGAACGGAAGCTGTAGTCGCGTATCCAATAAATTGGTACAGATATCGAAATCAGAAAATGGGAAGCTGACACAGGAAATGGAAGTGGGTGAGAAGGAAGCAAAGGAGGAGGCGTAATAGGTAAAAGCCAGAGCAAAGAAGAAGTGCGCATTAATTAAAATGTGAAACCTAATAAATTTAAATTACAACTTTCAATAAAAACTTTTTAACGCCCGCCTTTTGGACGTATTCATCCAAGTCTCGGCAGATGCTTTCCAGCTTGATGATACTGAGAATGAGTAAGGGTGGGGAAGGGGGGGGAGGTAAAAAAAACTTTCATGCGCTGAAATTATTTAATGAGCATGAAAATTGTGGGGCAGCAACAAAAATAATAATAATAAAAAAAAAAAAAGAAAAGAACAACAACAAAAGCGCAGCATCTTTTTTTTTGCGCTTTCAACCCCAAAACAGAAAAAACAGCAGCAAAAAAGGGCTGAATAAAAACATAGCGCGACAAATAGATAACCTCAGGTAAAAATTAATAAACATCCTCCGCGCAGGAAGGAAGGTAGGAAGGAAGAAAGGACGGAAAGAAAAACATTGCCTGGAGTTGCCGGCATAACAATTGCGGGCAATCCGTTGTTTTGCTTGTAATCAAAAGCGTTTTCATTGTTTAACAATTAAATTGCTGGAAAAGGCATCATTAGCAGTCGCAAGTTGGAAGTCGCAAGTCGGGAGTCTGGAGTCGCAGTGGCAAATCCTTGCCGAGTGTTCACTTGAAAGCCTTGAAGAAAGCAGCGAGAACAAAGAAAAGTGGCAGGAAAATACGTTGGAGCAAGTGAGAGTCAGAGAGGTGGAATAACTACACTGATAAAAAACAATGTTCAAAAATCAAGAATTGGTCTTAAAACTAAAAGTTTTGACCTGAAAAATGCGTCGAAAACATAAAATTCTTAAAGTAAGAAAGCACATCTTGAAATGTTTTTAAGATTTAAGGCAAAAAAAAAAAAAAAATAATAAAAAAAATCCTTAAAATTATATATTTTTTTCAAAATTTGATTTTTATACATTTTGTTCTGTCTTGGTAATTTTAAAAATGTTTTTTTTTACCTTGTTACGAGTGGGATTTGAACCAGCGCCTGCTGCTGCTTTCAACTGAAGCGGCGTCTCTAACCAGAGCGCCACGGGTTCAATATTTAATTTTATATGAAATTGTACATATTTATACTTTCCTAACAATTTCGGATTTTTGTACTTGTATTGAGAACTTCGATTTTCTAGATTAATATTCTTAGTATTATTGGTCTTATTTTTGGAACAAATTATTTAAGAGGAATTCTCTTGATTTTAGAAGTTAGTCTTTTTTTGCAGTGTAAGAGGGCAAAGTAAATGAAAATATTGTTGGAATACCCCACGGTAATGGGTCGCCCCATTAATGGCATAACGGTACAGCCTCAAGACCCAGAGACAATACACACACACACACACACACACACACACACACACACACACACATACACATACAAAGAGAGAAGGTTGTTGCAACTTCTCGTTGTGGCACAAACAGAGCAAAGTTCACTTTCAGGCAGACAAACACCAAACACAGACTGTGGCAGACAATCTAGACACAAGGCGGTCTAAGGCGTTACCCCTTCCAAAATTTGCGGGGGGTAGTGGGGGTGTACGCATTAGGTGGAATCAATTTCGAAGGTGGAGAAATTATGAGGATGCTGCAGATACAATATTCCACTGCCTTTACCACTCCCCCCGCCCACTCAATTCGACCTTCTGGCTAAACTTTTGTGCAAACAGTTGTTTAAATATCCAGCAAACACGAAAGGGTTAAATTCATAATATGGCCAAATTAGATACAGCCTGTACCAAGGACATTGCAGGAAGCGGTGGCTTAAGGAGGGGTGGTAGGGGGTAGGGGGGACAGTACGGTCATAGAATAACATAATAGAAACAAGCCGTAACCCTCTTGTCCTTGTTGCTCCTTGTCGTTGTCCTCGCTCGCTTCTCATTCCATACGCTAATGAATTCCCAGAAGGAAATTTTCATGAATTCGCTTACAAATTTTAATACTTTTTCATGTCGTTCCCCACCCACTCTTGCTATCTCTCTCGCTCCCACACTCTCTCTCTCTCTCCCGTTTTGTCTCTGTCCACGGTTTTCTCATTTGTATTAGCTTATGTTTTGCGCTTCTAATGAAGACTCTGTCCAGTTCCCACTTCAGGTGTTCCAAACGTCTCGGCAAGCTTATTAAAAATATCATAGTCCTTATAAGACCTAAAGTAACGGTAGATTTTCCTAGTTGCACTGCACTAAGTCCTTAACTATGCGCTGACATAATCAACTATAGTTTTATTTTAATATTAGGTATATCAGTAAAGCATAGTTAACTTCAAAGATTTCTAGATTTTCATCTTATACTTAATCTATTATAAAGTTATTTAAATACAATTGTATTATATCTTAATTTTCAGTCTGGCTGAGACTTTGTGGCTTATAATATACTTTATCGTCTACATTAATAGAATAAAGTTTTTTTGTTGGATATAGAAAAGTTTAAGCTTATTTTTTTGACAAAATTTTTTCGTAATTTTTTTTTTAAATTGTTATAAGAACTTTCTATAACTTAGAACTAATTAATTTCAGAGTTTTTTTTATGAATATACCTTTGTATATTGCAATTCACTATTATTATATTTTTTAGATTATTTGCTGTACTATTCCATACTTCATATGTTTCTTCATAGAATTAAGAGCTTTATATACAAAATGTTCGATTTCATGAGCTTTAATTTTTTCTAAACACTATATGCTCTATAAATATAAAAGTTCTAAAATATAATGGCAATGATCTAATTGCAAAATTCAATTAATGTTATTAAAAGTCGCTTAAAAACTCCTCAAAAACTCTATGAAAACTCCATTTTATATGATGCTTACAAAAATAATGACAACCGTTTTTAATCCCTTGAAGTGTATGTGATTTTATGTACTCCGTAAACAAAATACATACATATACATGATTATAATGACACTCACACACACACACACACACACACACACACACACACACACACACACACACACACACACACACACACACACACACACAGGGGCACATTAAGAGGCATGTAAAATTGGGAGTTGACGACCACACATCAAGTCGTAATAATTATGCATTATTTTTGGGGTAGGTTTCTCCCTAGAGAAAGGGAGACAGAAAGAGAGAGAGAGAGAGAAAGAGGGAGATAATTGCTCATAGGTCGGCACAAACTATTAGAGGACATTAGAGGTTGCACCCTCTCATTTATGTGTGTGTGTGTGTGTGTGTGTGTGTGTGTGTGAGTGAAAGATGCGACTCTGCAGAGAATAAAATCAAATAAATAAAAAAAAAAAAGAAAATCTGATGAATTGAGAATAGATCGCAGTTTCTCTCATACATAGATGATGGAAAACACTCCTAATGATGAAACAACCCCATTTTCATTATTTTTCATTGTTCATTGTTGGATCTTCATGTTGTTGTTGTTGTTGTTGTTGTTGGTGTTGTCTATGCTACTATCAAGGGATTATTTGTGTGGTTTACAGTTTTTAATTATGCACCGCGACATGAATGCTGACAGAGGCAGAGACAGGGGAGGAGTGGAGGCAGTGGCAGATGAGAGTTGCCACAATATGAACAAGAGCGGCAGCATTTTAAGGGGTGAACTAAAGTGGTGGCAACACACACACACACACACACATATGCCATTTACTTACACACACATAAAATGAAGGACGCTTTACTATCCACAGATTCTAGAAAATTTGCCAGGTTTTGTGGTCGAGAGTTCAGATGGAGTCTGCTGACATTTACAGCACATTTACAGCAAACCAAACTACAGCAAAAACTGCCTAAAAAAGGCGCCTACAAATGTGAAAAAAACTTACTTAAATTTAAGCAAATTTAGAATAAACTTTTTTATGCGTTACACTAGAGAGCTTTATAGTCAAGCTCTACTGTATGCCACAAATAGGAAACGCATTCGGACTTGTTGCCAGATACACTCACATACATATATATATATACATTTTTTTTATATGTATGTGTATTTGTAAAAGCTAATTCATTAGACAAGAGAGCGAAAAAACGAATTCAAAAAGTAGATTTTTCACTTGGCAGTTGCAGCTGCAACAAGACTTGAAGGTACAAGAACTTGCCACAATTTGCTGCATGGACTCAAATATTTACAAAGCATTTAGCTTGAGCTAAAATAAAGAAAATGTGTGCTCTAAAAAATTTAGATTTAAGTATCTTTTATGACGAATTTATGCGACTAATGAGAAGAATTATAAAATTTGGCAAATATAAAATTCTTAGACAGAAACACAAGTTTAAAACATTAATTTTCCAAATGAGATAGTAAAATGAACAGTTCAAATTGCGATTTGAGCTTCGATTTCAAATGAAATACTTGCTACAATAAATAAGTCCTTGAATTTAAATGTAAAACAAAATTTGCGTAAATTAAAAATAATAATTAAAAAGAACATTATGGATATTTATAAAATAATTTTCCGATTTAAGTCGATAACAGAAAAAAAAACTTGAATTTCGTAGTTTTTGCAAATAAAAATACGCAAAAAAAAATACTTATAATTAAGCAACTAATTAATACAATACAAAAGAGTAGTTGTAAAAAAAATCAAAAAAAAAAAAATACCCTTAACAACTTTAAAACAAATTAATGCAAATTCTAAAAGAGTCTCAAAATGAAAGTAGTTATTATTTTTTATATGCCAAAATATGCAAAATGTTGCATTTGTAAAACGCTTTCCGAGCAAATATAAATGTGAATATGAATAAGAAATAACAAATGAGATCGTTTTGTGACTGGGTGTGGTCGCCATTGGGCTTAGATGTGGCATCAACAGTTTTGCATTATTTATTATTAATATTTTTCTTATTTTTTGGTAACCAAAGATGGAGATCGAAAGTCGATAGAGCTCAAGGATTACGACTCGTACTTGTAACAATGCGCAATTACGCCATAATTACGAGTACGAGGGTCGCGGGAATGCAAACCCGCGGACAATGGTAAATGCAACAGCAACAACAATGGACAACAACAACAACAACAACAACAGCATGTTTGTTGAAAAGGTATCTGTAACTGGGTCTTTGGATTATCGACTGAAACTCAAACTCAAACTCGAACTCAAACTCATCTCATCTCATCGCATTGTGAGCCTTTCTCCCTCCTCCTTCTCCTATTGGGATCAATGTGGCCGAATATTATGATTGCATATTTTCTGCAGATGTTACGATCTATTGATGAGCAGTTCGATTCAGCTGAGGATGAACTAAATAATATGGGCCAAAGACTCTCAGCTTCCATTTCCGTTGCAAAACAAACGAAACAATGGCAAACAACAATGATAATAATAATAATAATAATAATTGCATCTATAAGAAATCGGCCACCCACATAAATTGTAACTCAGAACTCTCACTGATAAATGGATCTACCAGTTAAATGCATCAGCGATTCCAGTAATTATCCCCTATATAATTTCTTAATTCAATCTGTTCTTTTATCCATTTAATAAGTTTTTTTTTAATGTTTATATAATTCATAGAAATAAGGGTCATTTTAAAATAAATAGATATAAACATTGTTTTGTCTTTGTTAGTTAAAAATTGTAGTTATACCAAGTTCAAAAGTATATTTTATTAAAAGGTAAATTAAGCTGCGATTAAACATGCAAAGATTCTTGATGACTTTATTTACTTATTGATCTATAAATCGTAAATTTGCAAAAGTAAGAAATTTTATACTTAGGTTCTTTTCTACTTAACAGAGCTAAATAATGCTGAAAAATTTAGATTTACTTTTGCTCAAAATAAATTTCAAAAAATGTATGATCTAACTGTTGAAATCTGTTAAAGATTTATAATAATATAATCAAATTAATCTAGTTTAAATTTTAGGCATTGCTCAAGGATAAATTTTGATATAAAACCTTAATTATTTCTAAAGTTATTAAAGAAATTCTTTTTATGCATAGGAAACTTGAAGATATTTTAGTGATTTATTTATTTAGCTTTACAAAAATTATAAGGTTGGTTTGTAAAAAAAAAATAAAATATTTTTTGAAGTTTGTACAAATTAAGTGTTCTATTTTAAATTAATTTAAGATAAGATAGCGTAACTTGTATCAAATTTCGGCATTGATACTATCTACTATAAGTGATAATAAGGAATTTTGTTTAAGTAATTGAAGAAATCCGTTCCTGAAATTAGTTTAAGGCAAATTCTAAAGAAAGTTGCTGGAAATTTCATTCATATTTAATGCTTTGCGTAATTCAAGAACCAAGCGAGTACCCATATGAATGTGAATGTGAATGTGAATGCGAATGTGAGTACAGTGAGTACTGATACTGTTAAGTACCTGTACAATGCAACGCATTATCGTATCCTTTATTTATTTTTTCCACATTTCTGTTGTCGTTTTTGTTGTTGTTGTTGTTGTCTGCAGGCAGTTTTATTGTCCTCGTGCTTCTGCGTGTTTTATAATATTTTTGTTGTTTTTATTGAGCTTGCTTAATAGAGTTTTTGCCTTCCACTTGCACCCTTTGCTTAGCCTTAACCCTTTAACGGCGGCATCTTCATTGAACTAAAGTTCGGTCGCCTCTCGCAATCCTGCAATGGGCTGCATCCGTTTTGTCCCCTGTACCTGGCACTCTAGAACCTCGGAACTCTGGAACACTGGAACTCTGGGTGTATTTGCCGTGCCATGCTTTTTGGCATATCATAAACATAGCTCGCAATTTTTATGATGTCGTCGGCCATTATGAAAATTTCAGACGACATGTTAAAAACCCTTTTTCGAGCAAATTTTATCACCCGGTTAGCAAAGTTCTCATGAAGCCATTGTAACCCTTTCACTTAATTATTGGGCACATTATGTGCCATATTCATGGCAACGAGATGCCAGACGAGCAGACGAAAACGACCGACCGACTGAACGACCGACAGACAGACGGACAGACAGACAGACAGACAGACAGACCGACCGACCGACCGACCGAATATTGGGCAATGTTTGAAAGGGTGAACAATGGAAACTATATATTATATGTATATATAGATATACCTATACATATATATATAAATGTTGAGCTACCTGAGAGCGCAAATTGTGCAATAACCGAGCTCTTACCGAGTGCCGCCGCCCGTTTTGAATTCCCTTTCTCCGTTCCCGTTCCCGCTCCCTTTTCTGGGCAGATTTCACGCATTCATTGAGAAATATTCGAAGGGCGCTGAGCGATAATTGCACCACCAAACTTAAGCTAACGGCTCTATAAGTGAGTGTGAGTACCCATATTCACACTCATACTCACATTCGCATTCGTATTCATATTTCTAGCATGTGCGTGACCCAGCGACCAATGCAATCGAGTTTTTGGTTTATCGCTTGGTTCGTATTTCTATCCATCGTACATCGTACATCGTCCACCCACCCAAAATCGAGTCCAATGTCCGTGTAAACAAATCTCTACCATTTTGGATTATGTACCCCAGTTCCACATGCCCTCAACCCCGTCTCCAATCCCTTGACATTGATGCAGCAGCTCTTCAAGCCATATTCATTTCCAGCCCAACTAACTCTCAACTCTTTGGCCAGCTGCCTTTAAGAGCTTGGATATCAAATTTAGATAAACTTACCCCTAACGAATCATGCCCACAATCAATGCCATATTCATGCTTATGAGTACTCATTTACTCTATTCACTTACAGTGAAATACAAACCGTTTTCTATGTCAATCTATAAAGGACTTAATGGACTCGGAACAAGTATTATATCATTTTTTAAAGTTAACAATCATATTTAGGGGATAGTTTTGAGTTTATTGTGAATCTCTTTAAATTGTATAATCTCTGTTCTTGAACTCAAAAAAAATCTTTTAAAACTTTTATCACGCATAAAGTAAATAATTTTTTTTCAATTCGCAAATAATTATTAAACTATTTTATTTTACTTTAAATTTTATTTTAAAAATATTGATTACTTTTGCATTTAATATGGTATATTTTTAAAGAGCTTAAGTATTTTGTTTACTATTTTTTTTTATTTTAATTAAGGTTTTGGTGATGACATTTTTTGCACAAAAGAAATGTTTATAATATTTATTTAGTTGTCCTTCTTATCTCAACCAAAAATTGTTGTAATTAAATTTATAATTTCTATTTAAAATATTGATATAAATAGTGTATTATATTTTTTATATTTAAGATGGTTTTACAATTCTGTTGCCTTTTTCTTTGGTAACTAAAATTCGCAATTTTTTTTAAATATTGTAATTTTGTTTATTTAATTTCATTGCTGCTTAAAAAAAGTGCATGAAAACTTATAAAATTTTGTTAATTGTTAGTAATAAGCTTATTTACTTATGGTTATTTATCATTTTACGTTATTTATTAAAATTTAAAATTTAAAAAAACCAACTGGAATTTACTTTAATTAATGTTATTTTACTATAGCTATATAAGTCATAGAGTCTTGTAAAGCCTTGAATATTGAGTTTATTTTTTTTTAATACTTAAATATAATTCTTAACAATTCTTGATCAATTTAATTATATATATTCACCTTTGATTAATTTGCCTCAATGAATTAAAACTTATATTTTGTTTACATTTTTAGTCGTGAAAAATCTGGATTAAAAGGGATAAATAATCATTTAATAATTAAATAAATAAACTAATAATGTCAGCTCAAAAAGTGGGCGTGGTCAGGCGACTGTACATTTGAAAACTGAAACAGATTTGGTCAAAAAAATAAATGTAATTAAATGTGAGATGTTGTGACGCCTTTGTCTATGGTAAGTTTCTTGTTTCTGGTTCTCGAGCTGAGATCTCAGATCGTAGCCCTAGACTGGAGCTCGGGGCGAGGGCGGTCATGGGGTTTGTATGGGTAAAAAGAATCTGACCTAATCGATGCGGCCTACAGAATATTAATGGATTTTTAATATCATTTGTGTCGGCGTAAATTGTATTTTTCAAGCAAAGGGGAAAAAAAACTGAAACGATTTATTGACACGAAGTCAAGTACAAGAAATCGTAGCTGAGAGATGAGAGTTCGGTCACACTTATTGGCATGGGAGAAAGAAATATGGTCATATACGAAAATCATAACAAAATCAAGCAAGTATGTTTTATAGTTGTATCTGTATCCTTAGATGTTGTTGTATCTGTATCTGTATCTGTGCACTCCACAGGCCCTCGAAGGTCTCTCGCACTCTCTCTCTCTCTCTCTGTCTTTGTCTTTCTCACTTGACGCTGGGCCAAGTGTGAAAAATGATTGATCGATTTCGATTTCGATTCGTGCAACATTCACAAAGGGCGCCGTGCTGTTTATAAAGAACTTCGACATTAGCTCACGGCCAGGGCTAGGTCCAGAGAGGGGGAAGGGGCATGTGAAGGGGCATAGGAAGGTAAGGTAAAGGGCAGGGGAAGGGAAGGGAAGGGGCCAAAAGGACAGACGTCGGCGGCGACAGCAACGACAATCGGCATAATAAGATAGCAATTATTTATCTCAACTGAATAAAGGCCAATTTTTGATTAATGAAAGCAACAAAATCAGAAGAGAAAAAAACAACAACGACAACGCCACAAATGAAGTGAAAGGAATTGAAACGAAAGTGTTGACTGGCAATAGAAGATATTTCCATTTGTCCCCCTAATAGTCACCTTTTACCTTACAATCCGTCTCGCATTATCAGATTTTTTTTTTCGATTTTATTTTTTTATTTTTTTTTGGATTTATCATAACTATTCACTTGACGACCTTTTGATTGTCTTGTCTTGTAAACAGCAACAACAACAAAAAAAAAAAGTCAAGTCAAATCCCGCAACCAAAGCGAATTTCATTTATGGTTTTTTTTTTTGGATTACGATTGATATTTATTTTCTTCTCTCATATTTTTTTTTTGGATGTGGGATGGGTCAGCTTTTCGTCTAACATCTCGATAATTTACAAATGGATAACGCTTAAATGCAAAAGTTAACAGAGCATTGAAAACATTCGAAATTCGCATGTTTCGACAGGTCTAGACACGACCAGACATGACTCTGCAGGCGGAACTGATACAATTTAATGCATGAATTGAAATTTTTAAGAACTATTTTAACAAGAATTGCATAATCAAAATATAGTAGATTAACATTTGTTTTTGCAAGATTAATTAACAATTCTGTACTTAATTTCCAAAAATATGTAAATATTTTTTTTTTTCAATTTGAGTTAGTATCTAAAAATTACAAGATATATAACTGCATACATATAGTATATCTATCAATCAGTTAAGACCTAAATGATTCTAATAAATTCTACTTTCCACCTTGAAATCAACTTGAAAACAGCATCGTGAAATACCTAAATTATATTACAATAATAATTTATTAATAGTTGCTCACATTAAATAGCAATAAAATGTGAATATTGATAGGAACTTTTGCTGTCAATGGGAATTTACATTAATTTTGATATATTTAGAAATTAAGTGTGAGTACACTCACGAAAAGCGTATAAAATGGAAATAATTTTACTATTTTCATGGATCTTTAATGCATTATTTACTCATAGATTGAACACATTTTATTTACACTTTTGAGCAATGAACAATTTGGAGGAGGAATATTATATAAATCATGTGTGTATACCTCAACAGATTGTACACAATTTCGGTAAATTATATTAAGTGTGTGTTGTTCTTAAAAGTTAAGTAATCTTTTAAGTAATGTATATAGGCAGAGAGAACATGAACTTTGAGGTTTAATTTCCCTTAGATGTCTGACGAAACATTGAAACGTATTGTACAAAAAAATCTATATAAAAAAGAAGCTATATAAGTCTTTAAGGGATAGGTAATCTTATATACTTCTTTTATATACTTTTTATACATTTTTTTTTATATATTTTATATACTTTTAAATTGTCTGCTGAGGTAAATAATAAAAGATTCCAGTTCAACGTGATCACAAAAAACTGCTGAGATTAATTTTTTTAAATTTAAGTTGCCTACAAATTTAAATTTCAAGAAAAACTGAATTCTTTCAATTCAACATTTCAACTTTGTTAAAATTCGCCTTTCTTAAGCTAAAATAATATTTAGCTTTTTTGAAAAAAAAAAACTGCAACGTCAAATATTCAAGAAAAAAGATTATAATATTATAAGTATTAAAAAAAAATGAAAAAAGGAATAAACTAGTGTTGAAATTTCACAATTGCAAAACAGTTGAATTAAACTAAGTTTAAAAAGGTGCTTTTAAATTGAATTAATGTGCTTTAAGCGTTTTCATAACTCGCAAGCTAAAAGAACACTTTTTGCAGCTGTGTTTAATTAACGAATCCTGTGAACTGTAAAAGTCCTTAAGCTGTTGCTGGTCAGTGGAAAAAAGCGTTAATTGATTACATAAGCACATACATACGTATACATATACATGTACATATGTATGTACTTATGTACTGCATTGTGCAGATAAGCTTATGTTAATTCAGCTATTAAAATGACAAGCATTTAAAGCGCTTTTGCATTTCTTATCAAATATATAAAAAGTATCTATAGTGTGTATTTTTTATATGCTTGCTTTACATAAGCAGCAACGACAAGCAAATAAATGAAAGCAAATCAAATGTAGCAGAAAAGCAAGACGAAGAAGATGCAATAGCAACTTCGTGGCCTGAAATTGTGGTCGGGGGTCGGGTGCCGTTGTCACCAGAGCGCTGCTCAAATACTATTGGTGCAGGAGACAGGAAAAATCGCCCCCATGTTAAAGTGTCGTTTCATGTGACACCAATGGTACACACACACACACACAGACACATACAATCACACATACATGCATACATACACATTTGTGGCGCAATCGCATAGCCAGTAAAGTAAAGTCGTCGTTGCCGTCGCTGTCGCCGTTTTGCAGCAAACGAGAGGTGTGCTCACACACCAACATACACACACACACACATCGATTGAGAGACACACACATACAGTCAGGCCATTCGGTGAGAGACACACACATCACAGTCGCATTTTATTTGATGACAAAACCTCTCTCAGTCGCAGTCGCTGCTGCCGTCGCGTCGCCTCAGCACAGTGGACAAGACATCAAATGACAAAAATTTTTAAAAAGAACGAACGAAAATAGGAATACAAAAAAAAAAAAAACAAGTAACGTGTGACGACGACGACAACGACGACGAGCAGGCGAAGGCGACAACAACAAGCAGCAGCAGCAGCAGCAGCAACAAGAGCACAACAACAACAACATTGGCATGGCCCATAATGAGACGAAGACAAAACGACGGCAATTTCAAGTAAGCTACACAGCGCTGCTGCAGTCAACGTCGCTGCCAGCGGCAGCAACAGAGCGACAACGACGAATTGGCTGGCCATTGCCATTTCATTCGAACAAATGATGGGGCCAACTCGTTTTAGCTCTGTCACACGCGGACTGGCTAATGGGACGACACTCACAGCACACACACACAGACACTCATACACATAGAGCAAGCCCCACGAGAGAGAGCGCACACTGGCGCTCTTTGGTTGGCGAGCAAATGACACTGTGTGACGCTGTGGCCGATTGCCAGAGAGCAGTAGAGCAGTAATAACATTGGGAGAGCGGGAGAGCGGAAGAGTGAGCAAAGCAAAAGGTGCGTGAGCGGGCAGGTGTATATGTATGTGTGCTGTTGCTGCTGCTGCTGCTGCTGCTTTGGTCGCTCGCTCGCTCGGTCAGCAAACACAAATACGTCGCATGTCAACCACTCGTCCACTCAGACGACAATGTGCGAGCAGGCCGGCAATAGCCCCAAAAATATTCATAGTATTTATTGCACTGCTCTAGCACATGCCATTTGAATGTGGTTGTGCATGTCGATGTCCCACGAATTACTTTTTTCCCTTAACACACACACACACACACACACACACACACATGCAGCTGACCATGCGTATGCTGTGCGTGTGTGTGTGTGCGTGAGAATCTAGACTCGCCAACGCCCCCGCCACTGCAGACAATCTGCTCTCGCTCTTAGGCATTGCTTTAAAATAAAGTGATTTTAACTAAACAGGCTTTAAATATTTTAAATGCTACCGTTAAGCGGCGACTTATTGAAAATGCAATCAATATAAATATACATACATACATATATGTATTTATATGCACTGTTTCTTACATGTTGAGCAGCTAAGAGAGTCGTGTTACTCTTTAAACTGTGCACTGCTTAACCGACTGCTGCTAGCGTGCCAGCCAAGTGCGACAGAGAGCTACAGACTGGCAGCTAGCGCTATCACTCACTTACGCTGTTTCTTTTTGGGCTGCAACTGTGTGCGTGTGTCTCTTTGTGTGTGTGATGACCCAACGACGACAATGTGACACAGCAACAGCAGCAGCAAAAGGCATCACAAAGACCGCGGCAGCAAACACAAACACACATACACCTACAATTACAATAGCAACTACAGCTACAGGCCAATTCCAATAGCGCGCTGCTCTCATACTCTTGCTCTCACACATACGCACACACAGAGAGAGAGAGAGAGTGAGCGCACAGTGAGAGACATACACAATGCTCAGTCGCTCGTTGGCTGGCTGACTGCGCTTCAGGTAGACATTTGTGGGGCAGTTACGTTGAACTTGTCCGCTGCTGCGTGTCTGCTGCTGCTGCTGCTGCTCTCGCTCTTTGCCGTCGCCTGCGAGAGCAAAGTGTCACCCACCCCGCTGTCGCAGTCGCTGTCGCAGTCGCAGTCGCTGCCGTCGTTGTCGTTGTCGTTGTCGCTGCGTGCGTGTGTTAGTGTTAGTATTGCTGTTGCTGCCGCGCTCTCCGCTGTCTCTGCTCTTGTCGCTGTCGCTCTGTCGCATTTTGTCGTCGTCGTCGTCGTTACATTTTTTCTGCTCGCAGCCGCACGACAATCAGTGTCACCCACGACTTTCGAAGGAGTGGATCTCTTCTGCTTCTGCTTCTGCTGCTTCTGTCGCAGTCACCGTCTCAGTCACAGTCACCGTCACAGTTACAGTCACTGTTACAATAATATTAATAACTGTTACTGCGATTCCGTCGTGTTTACTCGTCTTTAAGTGTGTGTGTTTGCAAATTGACAACGTTGCCGTCGCGTTCGGTGTTAGCAACAACAACAAATACAAAATAAAACATTTATTCAATTTTATAAATCAATTACAAACTAAATAAAACATGTGCAACAAATTGAAATTTTTTTGGTGACAAAAACACAAAACTAAACAAAAGTTAAAAACCAAGCAACAACAACTACAACAACAAACACGCTGCTGCTTAGCGCAACAACAACAATAAATTGTAAGTAAATTTGGTTTTTTTTTTGGTTTTTGAAAATTTTTATCGTTAGCCGTCGGCCTTTTTGGCGAGTGGCAAAAATGTGTTGAAAACGAATTTCGGGTGAAAATTTGTAATTAAGATTGCTTGTCTCCTTTTTTGTGTTAAATGAATTTCGAGATACAAATTGAGATACAAATGGGAGACTAGAGCACGGATCGTAGCAACAACAACAGCAACAACAAGAATAACAACAACGAGTAGAGCATCATCATTATAATCATTAGCATTATAATCATTATCGTCATCAACTTCGTTCATTGCTCCTCAATTTGTTGTTGTTGTTACTGTTGCTTGTCCAGTGCTTATTATAATGTGTACTAGCAACAACAACAACAACAACAACAACAACCACAACAACAATAAACAGGAGTTGTTGTCGTCTCGCCGTCAGCTCTCTTGGAATTTGTGACTTTCAACATGCCGATAATAAAAAAACATTCGACGCTGGCCATCAAAACTTGTGATTGGTTTTTTCATTGTTGTTGTTGTTGTTAGTGTTGTTAGTGTTGTTGTTCCGTCTCTTAAGACATTTAAAGCGTTTGACAAAAATAATTACCCCATGTACATACACACACACTTAAACACACACACACAAAGACACTCAGAAATGCTTGCATTACACATTTTATGTTGTTGTTATAGTTACTATCGTTTCTAATGAGTCGAACTATAAAAAAGTCGCGCCAACCCAGCAAAACACTGCGATAAATCACCTATCGAAGCATCACTGTACTTTAGTTACCAGCTTAACATCACTCCACATGCATTTTATTAACGCCATAATGACTTTTACCCTGACAAGCTGCTGAAAAGTCATTAGTTATCGCATATATTGTCATTTATTTTCTTAGCTAATAGAATTCAACTAAATATCTATAATATTTCAACAGTTTTTGCCCCAATTTTATTAAATTTTCACATTCAAAATCAGCCTAAATGCAATTACTGAATGTTCACCTTACAAACACCTGAGAAGTCATGTGTTTAAAACAGATTTGAACAGTTTTTGATATACAACAGAATGTCAAGATTAAATATTGACTAAATCGTATTATTCTGCTTCAATTCTTTGACTCAAATGAGCAGAAAGGCAATTGGTAGACTTTTTACTCAATTTTTTTCTTTACCAACCACTGAAAAAATCTTGTTTTATTTTAAATTCTAATAGTTTAGATTATTTTAAGGAACATATTGTTAATTCTAGAGTATTTTTATTAGTTTTTTGCTCACAATATTTTATTTTAGCTTGCTGAAATTCTTATTCCTAACTTTCCACGGAAAACTTCCTTTACAAACAGGTGAAATGTCATGTGCTTGAAACAGATTTATTCAGTTTATGCTAGATTTTGATATTAAAAAAAGTTGTTGGTTGAACAAATTACGAGTTAGCAAGTATAAGTGTATGGGTGTGTGTGTGTGTGTGTGTGTGTGTGTGTGTGACATTGGCGAATGTGTGTTTATTCGGGGGAAGCATTTAAGATTGATTCCAGATGATAGCTATAGAAAGAGGCACCCAAAGTCGGCAAACATGGCCAAGATGTTGACGATGATGATGATGATGATGATGAAAATTGTGGCCAAGATCCCCATCGCGTTGCGTTAACAATTGTCCCCATCGTGGTCGACATCGACAACAAGACAACAACCAACAACACTTTTTGGCCATCAATTCAACGTCGCGTCGTCATTCACAATTACAGTAGCAAAAGCAACAACAACAACAACGAGAGTAACAACAATAAAAAGTCACTTGGACTAGCTGCCGATCACCGCATGTTGTCGTTGTCTTTGTCGCTGTTGTCGTTGTTGTTGTTGTTGTTGCGGTTTTAATGGGGGCCCCCAGCAGCCCGAAAAAGCTGTAAAAAGATTTTGGCCAAGCAAATGAGGCAAATGAGCTCCAAAAGGCGGCAGGCGAACACTTTTTTGTTGTTGTTGTCGTCGTCGTCATTGTTGTTGTTGTTGTTGCCTTTTATAACAGCTCTCGGCGCAGTCGAATCCAGTCCAAGTCCAAGAGATAAATGTGACATGTGAGATACGAGTTAAATCTCCTGTCTATTCCAAGCACAGTGAGGCCAAAACTATTTAAAAACAAAACATTTAATAAAAAATTAAGACAAAAAAAATTACATATTACATAACAAAAAACGTTATAAAGTTGCGAATTATAAAGTCTGACAGAAAATTAAATAATTGTCTAAATTGTACCACTGTGCGTGCCAAGTGTCTCCACAATTTAATTGCGCAGCAAGAATTTTGAAATCTCAAATTCGAATGGACGTTGACTGTCATATCGATGGGCGGTGTGGCAAGGCGTGGCATTAGGGGGTAGGCAAGAGTGGAAGGGGGGGGGTTGGGGGGTTAAACGTCCATCGATGATAACGCAAAAGTCGCAAAAGTTGCGCAACTTTTGCAGCTGTCACAGCAGCAACCCCAACCCCAATCACTTCTCCTCTCTTCCTTTTCTTTCCCCTTCATTAGTTTCTGATTAGGATTTTCCCATTTCGTTTCGTTTCTGTTTTGTTGCCTTTAACCCCCCCTTTGCCCCCTTTTTCCCCTGTTAAGCACATGTGCAGCCCTCTCAATGTCTGATTGACCGAGTGACTCGCTTTTTGATTGACATCCTCGGCACTTTGGACCTTTCCAGCTGCCAGTTGACAGTTGACACCAGCGACGTCGCCTCGTTGAGTTGAGGACCAATTGAGGACAAGCTGTGCTGCACTGTGGTGCAGTGTGTCCGGGCTCGATTTTCTAACTATCATCATATAATATATGGTTGTTGGACCGACGGCAAAAGAAAACGCATTCAAGATACTTTTGTATCTCAAAGATACTTTTGTATCTCAAAGATACTTTTGTATCTCAATGATAATTTTGTATCTCAAAGTTACTTTTGCATATCAAACTTAATTTTGTAGCTCAAAACTACTCTTGTATGCCAACGATACTTGTAGATACTTTTTCTCTCGCTGTGTTAACTGTAGCTTAAACGTTTTAATGTCTTTCGAATAAATTTAAAACCCGTCTTAGATACTTAAAATACTTTAATTTAATTATCACTAACTAGAATATGTACTTGGTGATGCATTTGTATCTTAAACTGCTTTCCTATTATTTCTTTGGTATACTGCTACTTTTATAATGCTAAATTGCAATTTACACACAGTTACATTTGTATTTTGTGATCAGTTTTGTATGATTACGCTTCTCAACAATGCATTGTTTCTTAAATATATTCCAAAATTACGTTTTCTTATCGTTGAAACATCTCTATCTTGGAGATAATTTTATATGTTTCAAATTATATTGTTTTCAACATGTACTATTCTATCTTCACGCTGAGATTACATAAATTGTATCTATTTAATATTTTTAAATTATTTTTGTATCTTTTCCTTGTGCATTATATTGCATATTATTGTTGAACTCTGTTTTTATTTTAATAGATACATTTGTATTTCACAATTACTTTTGCAGCATAAAATTTTATATTTTGTTTCAACTCTCCGCAAGTTTAATGTAATTAAATAACTGTTTATGAACACAATTGCAATTGCATCTTCAAGATATTTATGCATTTCACAGCTACTTTTGTATCATTGAATTGATTTTTAATATTGACTCCATTTCACAGTTGTTTTTACTCTTTTTAGTAATTCATATACATTTATATCTCACAGATACTTTTGTATCTTACAGATACTTTTGTATCTTTTGATTATTTGTATTATTTTCTCCATCTCACAGTTGCTGATGTGTTGTTAAATTAGTGTTTTTACTCACAGTTGCATTCAAGTAATTCAGATACTTTTGCATCTCACACTTTTGAATGAGTATTACAAGTTTAGCTAATCAAGAACCTTTTTGTATCTTTGCAGCATCGACCAAAAAGGAACTGTTTAACAATGGAGCACATTATGAATCCATTCATGCCACCCGCTTATCTGTTGGGACACCCGCATCATCCACAACATCCACAGCATCCACATTCGCATCCACACTCGCATCCGCATTCGCATTCGCACTCGCACATGGGCGCCAAATCGCCGGCTAGTTCGCCGGGCGCAGCGGGTGCGAGTGGAGCGGTAAATGGAGCTGGTGGCAGCAACAGCAGCTCCAGTTCGAATTCTAGCTCGAAGCCAAAACGCTGGGGATCGCCGCCCATAAATCTGGCCGGACAGTTCATCAATCCGGCGACGGGAAAGAAGCGCGTTCAATGCTCCATTTGCTTCAAGACGTTCTGCGATAAAGGCGCTCTCAAGATACATTTCTCGGCGGTGCACTTGCGCGAGATGCACAAGTGTACGGTCGACGGTTGCAACATGGTGTTCAGCTCGCGACGCTCCCGGAATCGCCACAGTGCGAATCCGAATCCAAAGCTACACTCGCCGCATATTCGCCGCAAGATTTCGCCGCACGACGGACGCACCGCTCAACAGTTTCCCGTTTTTCCGGCGGCCGCTGCAGCGGCAGCCGCATTTCCCGGTTTGTTGCCGCCACCGCATCCACACCATCCACACCATCCACATCATGCACACCATCCGGCTGTGGGCTACAATCCGGCGGCAGCGGCGGCTCATGTTATGTTTGGTGGACAGACCGGATTGCATAATCTTGGCCTGCTCACGAGCCGGGCGCAGCAGGAGCGTCTCTTTGCGGATGCGGATGTGGAAGGGGATGCGGATGCGGAAGCGGATGCGGACGCGGATGATGATGGCGTCTATGTTTATGTGGATATGCATGCAAATAGCTCCAGTCCGGCTAGTCAGGACTGTCACAGCGATGCGGATGCGGATGCGGATACTGAAGCGGATGCGGATGCGGAGGCGGAGCTGCATTGCAGCCTAAGCCTCGCCAGCAACAGTCTGACGAGCTGCGACGACGAGGAGCGCACGGAGCAACCGCTCGACTTTTCGCTGCACAAACGTCGCGAAGCGGAAATGGAACGTGAACCCGAACCCGAACCCGAACCGGAGTCAGTGCGCATCAAACGCTCGCCAAGTCCGTGCGGCTTCTCCATGGAGCGTCTGCTCGGCAAACGTCGTCGTCAGAATAGCAATGCCTCCAGCTGCCAGGAACTGACCTCGATTAAAATGGAACTCGACTTGGACAGCGGCGACAGTCGAGACAAGGATGCTGAGCAACAGCATCCACAGCAACCACATCATCATCTGCAACTCGCACATGACCTGACGACGCCACAAAACCGTAAACACCTGCCGAGCAGCGTTTCACCTGCCTTCCCCTCTCACTCGCACTCGCACTCCGCTTCGCCCTCCCACGCAATGAGTCCCGGCTCGGTTAACCTCATGACCAGCGCCCCATCCTCGCCAGCTCTGCTCTTTGGCCTCGATCTGGAGGAGCAACATCATTTGCGGTTGCTGCAAACACAAATGTTTGCGGCCGCTGCGGCTGCTGCCGCTCAATCCTCAGCCACGCCCACCGCCTCTGCCTCCGCCTCCGCCTCCGCCGCTGCCGCAGCAGTTGCTCCATGGAATCTGCTCTCCGAGGTCTATCGCACCATGTTGCTAAGCAGCGGAAATCTGAAGGCGCCGACGCCAGCGACAACAGCGACAGCGCAGTCGGCGCAATACAGCGAAATGCCGCCCACAAATGCCGCCATCTCTGTCTAAAAAAATGGCGGCAATCCTCTCCAGCAACAGTCGGACATCCAACTAATTAGAAAAATTAATTCAAATAAAATAATCCTTTTTTTTTGTGGGTAAAATGCCATGAAATGGCTGCTAGAAGAGTGCAGAACGAACGAATGAAAGAAAGAGCAAGAAAATATATTGCAAGCTGATCTTGAAACTGATCTTGATGATTATTATTATTATTATTATTAATATTATTATAATACTGGAGGCAGCTCCGATTACTAGCTTTTCTACTCGTACTTGTGTTATATATATTCGATTTTTTTTTATATACATACATATATACAATGAATCTAATATTAAAAAAAAATAATTATTCTATTTTAACAATTTTTTTTTTTGAGTTAAATTTAAAGCTAAGTTAATGCGACATCTAAGTGTATAGTATTCAATCCGTTCCTCAGTGCAAGCAGTTGCAAGCAGTGCGATCCACAAATGAGTCTGTGTGTTTGTGTGTGTGTGTGCATGTGTGTGTGATTGTAAATGATTCCCATTGTACCCCCTACCCTTGAGTCATTGTGGTTCCACTGTGCGGCGTACAACGAAGTATTCAGTTATTAGAAACGAATAAAACAAGCAACTAAAACTAAAACTAAAACTTAAATAATAATTAATGAATTAATAATTAATGCAACAAAATAATTAAACAATAAATATATATTATGTAATGTTTAAGTGCAACAGCAATTTTTTTTCATAGCCAATAACTATTTGTATTTGTAACTAACTTCATATAAGTATAAAATATAACAAAATATAAAAAAAAATACGACAAAAAAAAACATATCTTGTGTGTTTCCCCTCCTTGTATGTACCCCTAATCCTTGTTTCCGCCCTCTTTTCCTCCCCTTTAGGCTTAAGATACTAAAGAAATCTTAAAAATGAAAGAAAAAAAAAAAAAACAAAATCATAGACGTGTCTGTGCATGTTTAGTAGAAATGTTATTGCTCTATCTCTCTATCATGAAGAAAACGAAATTTGCTCCTTAAGAGATTAATTGTGTATTTAATAATGATTTCTTATTTTATTTGAACAATAAAACAGAAAATTGAAAACAATTTACAAAAATGCATTAATCAATGATTGTTTTATTTTTTATTATTGGGAAATCGGAGAAGTTTTCTTATTGGAAATGTCTCTTAAAATCAGCATGAAGTTGTTGCGTTTTGGGAAATTTAAATTTCCCATTCTTTTCAGAGTTAGACATAGCAAATATGATATAACATATCTTGGGAACTTTATAAAGCTTTGCTCAGCTGGAATCTCCTATTAATTTTAACCTTTCATTGGCTCTCATATCAATAAAAACAAATTATGCATTGGGTGAGAATTTCATAATGATCGATTGATAATTATCATTATATTAACTATCTATTATAATTGTAATCACAGAGCTGCGTGGAGCCAATTGTGCATTGTTTTTCTATATAAATTATTTTAAAACATGAACTATAATAGATTTTAAATGAAGACGAGTTAAACACTTTATGATTCTAGAGTTTTTTCATATTTTTTATTATATATTTCTGCAGAAATATTTAGGGAATTTCTTGCAGTTTTAGTAAATTCTAATGCTTGACATGAAATACGAAAAATAAAAATATACAAAAGATCTTTCTCGGATTTAGATATAACAGTTAGATTTACTATATAAAGTAACTATAACTATATAGAAAATACAACATTTCCATAAGGTTTTATATTGTTCTGTTGGAAAAACAATATAATATAATTTTAGAAAGTTTTAGTAAACATTTTAAAAACTACATTCATACTGTTGTACATATATCATGGGTACATATATCGAAAGTTAAGAATTTGTTTTGATTTTATAAAGTTTTTAAGAGTTAAAATATAGATTTTTTAGAAAGATTTCGAACACTTCATCTTAAAAGCTGCAGAATTCTAAATACCAAATGACTAATTATATTAATTAAGGTATAGATTTTTTTTCAATTCTATATTTTTTTGACTCTCTAGAAATGATTATGTGAGTATAAGTATTCAAATTTGTATTCATGTGTGATATTGTAGTTGTATTAGTGAATCTTTCTGTAACTGTTTGAGTGTAACATCATCATTATCATTATCATCATTATCAACATGGATAGGCAGCTGTGGCCACTTATGGCCAGATTACAACCACACAGAGACATAGACACTCATTAGACAGACAGAAAGACAGGCACTCCAAATGCTTATGAATAGAAAGAACATTTTCCGAATATTTGGTATTTAGAATATGAGTATATTTTGAATAAGCGAGCACAAAAATCCCGAAATGAAGTTGCGTGAAAGCGAAACCGCAAAATTGACATGAATGCGTGAAGACTGTGAAAATGTCAAGTGCCTGGTTGAAGAGGGAAGGGGGGCTTATGAGGAGGGAGTGAAAGGAAGAGATGGAGATGGAAAGGGAGACAGAGTAAAGGATATGGGATGGAGCAAGTAAGACAGCGGCAATCCGTCAGACGAGACAGCTAAATGTTTGCCACATTATGAGATGATCCTTGGCAGCGATGTCACTTGAGACACAGTACACACACACACACACACACACATATACACACAGGAACAGACAGACAGAGACAACCACAACAACGACATTGCCATGAAATGGCTGCTCTCATCTCTGGGGATCTATTTACTTTTAAGTTTTCTGAATTGGATGATGTCACGAGACTGTGGGGCATAAAGGAGATATGAAGAGTGAGAGGGGGAGAGTGGGGTAAGAAGGCATGTGGCAAGTGGGTGACTTTGGTATTCAAGTGGTTGCGATGCGACGGAAGCTGGCGAAAAGGTTTCGCATTTTATGAAATATTAGAAAAATTTACAAAGCGTTAAAAATTAACATTTCAAATGGCAATGCGATTGCGATTGAAATTTTTAATATACATATATTCCTTCTTCTTTTTTCTTTTTTTTGGCATGTGTATGTGTATGTGTGTGTGTGTTGTGTGTGTGTTTTGTAGCTCGGGGGAGGATGCAAATGCGTTTATTTTTGGAGACAATTGAAAACCACTCGAGGGTTATTGAGATGTGACAGTCAAGTAGTCGGAGACTTTGGACGTGGACGCAGATGGAGTTGGAGATGGAGATGGAGCTGAAGCTGGAGGAGAAGGAGATGGTGCTGAAACTGAAACTGAAACTGAAAGAGATGGCAATTGGAAAAGATGGAGTTGTGGCACGTCGCAATGTTGCGCTGTGTCGAGTTAACTTGACGTTTGAAATAGGATCAAAACTGTTTTGCAATTTGTTGTGCCGCACACGCACACAAAGCGAATTTATTGCGCCAACAGATACGGATACGGCTATAAATATACACATGTTTAGATACAGCTACAGCTAGAGAAATAGATACAAATTCAAATACAGATACAGATACAGATACATTTAGTTGCCACCCAAAACAATGTCCAATGCCACACATCAGCATGTACAGTGCCTCTCAGCTTATTTGACCCACTTCTCTTACAAATTACAAAATTTTATAAAATGTTTCTTTTAACCGAAAGAAAATAGAAATAAAATATTAAAGCAGATTTGTTCATTAACTTGTAGATTTTAATTTTTTATTTGTATTTTATTTTTTTTTTGTTATTATTATATTTGATTAAAGCAATAAAAACAAAAAAAAAATTTTAAATGTAGTGGATCAATTTACCTGACAGCCACTGTATTTGTATTATGTGTGGCATATGACAGCCAAATGACACTGGCACAAAAAACGTATTATTCAGTTAGCTAAAGTGAAGGATGACAAGCGGTTAAGGAAG
Organism: Drosophila innubila; assembly: GCF_004354385.1. Taxonomy (NCBI): domain Eukaryota; kingdom Metazoa; phylum Arthropoda; class Insecta; order Diptera; family Drosophilidae; genus Drosophila; species Drosophila innubila. The sequence goes on from NC_047626.1 coordinate 11,594,119, forward strand.
GTTAGGGGGAGGACGGATTCTTTTGTCATTATTTCATTATTCCTTTACGAATTTAACATTAAAAATTCAATGGTCAAACATATCAAAAGATATTTTTGTCCGAACAAAAAATTAAATAACAATCGTTTTGCATAAATAGCGAAAAAGTATGGGGTATATTTTCATGTTCCTTCCGTGGAGGGTAGTTTTTTAAAACGGGAATAGCAAAAGTTGTATAATAAGTTGAGAAGATATTGTAAATATCGGTCAGAGAGTACAAAATGCAAGCTACCTTTTTCTAAGTTACAAAATATTTACTAATTATTTTATCTTGCGTTCAAAATCTTTGTCATAGATCTGAACCATTGTCATATAAGAATTTTAGCATTGAGATACTGCCGATACAATTATCCAATAAACTCTTTTGCTCAATCTCTATCTTTTTCACTCAAAACTCAGTCTAAATAAAGAGTTATCTTTCTTATTATTATATTTTATTTTTTTTTATTTAATTTACCACTTTGACTACTTTTAAAGAATTTCTGTAAACAAATTTTTAAATATTTTTGAACAGTAATTTTTATTTTAAATTAGTAGATAAAATTACTATTGTGAAAGACACTAAAAAAATGTCCTAGTAAATAATAAGACTTGGGGAAAATTGGACTTCAAAAGAAGATTTCCATATAAAATGATTAATTTATAATTATATCATTTGTCAACACTGTGAATGATGCGCAATCATCGATGGAATCATTGTCATTAACATTAGCTTGATTTAAATGCAGTTTACAATAAGTACTGGGAAGAGCAAGCGAAGAAAAGGGAATAAAGCGAAACCAATTGAATGCATTCTTTGAGGTCAGTATGATAACTGATAAGCTTCTGTTTCTGCTTCGAATTTAAGAGAGATTTGTTTTTTACCAAGGGGTTGTAATCATCATAAAATGCACTCAGATTTGGGTAATTGTTGATGTCAAAGAAAAGACAAAAAAATAAGAGAACAACAAGAGAGAAACAAGTAAAAAAAAAAAAAGTATAAAGTAGATGTAGATGAAGATGAAGAACAAACAGTAGAAAGACATGAGACAACTTCGATTCCAAGTAAGTAAATATACTTAATTTTAATGACATAGAAATTGCTGGTAAAGTGCTCGCTGATTGAATCTCGTTAGTTGCTCGTGTCGGAGGCTGGGAGAATACCAAGAAGCGGCCTCGGTTCTCTGTCGCCGTCGCAGTCACCAGTTTTCCCCGTCCCCCACCCCCATGCTTCACCCCGTCAGCAGTCACAGTACTTGGGCAATTAATTCGACATTTTAATTTACATTTCATGGGAACATGAAGCAGCCACAGGTGAGTGTAATTCAATGTGTGTGTGTGTGTGTGTGTGTGTGTGTGTGAGAGTCTTGTGTGTGTTTGTGTGTCTAGAAGTAAACGAACAACTTTTGGACAAGTGGAAAAGACGCTTAACTACAAGTATTAACTCAAAGACATCGACATCGACATCGTTGCCTCATTTAACATATCTGCATAAGCAATTGAACTTTTAATTTTAACGAATTATAATGGGTTAACTTCATAGATATTACCATATCAAGGTCATATAACAACTAAACGATTATTATACGCATAGCATAGAGTTCTCTTTTGTTCTGAACTCGGTTTCTTATAGGTTTATCTTATAGATTCTATTTTGTGAAGGTCAATATGTTACAATAATTATTGCCATAAGGTACAACTTTGATATTAGTTACTTGCTTGATTTCAGAAAACATTATAATATATTTATTTGGTTTGATTTTTGATTTCATCAAGTTCAAGCATAAATAAATTATTATTATTACTATGATTTATTATTATTATTTAGCGGAAGCTACGTTCTTTTCAATATAACTGGGGTTAAATGATCAAGCACTTAAATTTAGTTATTGTAAAGCTCTTTTAGGAATTAATTTTTAATATTAAGTTGAGCTCCGTTCTTTGTTTCTATAGAATATTTTCGAAATTTACAAAGTTATTCTAATTTTTAATTTTAAAACATCGTTTGAACTATAATCGTATTTTGAATTTTTTTTTCTTTTGCAAACTGTAGTATAAATTTATGGGCTAACATCGTGAAAATTACCAAATCAAATTCATATTTGCAGATATTCGAAATAATATAGCTCAAATACATGTTCTTCTATAAAACTTTATTTAGTATTAACACGATTTTTGCTATTCTTTTCATGCAAAATAAAGTTTAATCGACAATGCTTTCATATCAATACTTTCTAAATTATTGGAACAGAATTTCATAAGTAAAATCAAGTTATTTTAAGAGTAGGCTTATCTATATTTGATAATGATATCATATTTCAATTATAGCCTTTTAATACATGCAATGTCAAGTTCTTTTTGATTAAAGTTTATCCACAGAGCATTTCTGCTTTCACAGCTTTAATTTAATAGGTATTCAGGCATAATACAGCTATTGTCAAAGTCTTTTTGGGGTATTGTGCATTGTGACACCTGTTGCTTGCCACCTACAGGTGATGGCATAATTGTTGTGTGATTAAACAATTGATTAAGTTTTAATAAATTTGTAAAATCAATATTAAAAATTAAGTGCAGTAATTACTTAAATGGCTATTTGCTTGCCAGCCAAAATAAATATTTTGCGAACAACCATTTAAGCACGGTACGATTCCTGCAACCTGCCCCATGCAACACTGTTGCCTGCCCCATTCCGGCGCTGACTTTGCAGCGGCTCATTCTGGCTACGAAATGGCCGTGGGCGTGTGTGCATATGCATAAATGTGTATGTAATCACACACACACACTCGCACACTCACCGAGTTTCGCACGGACAGCATAAATTTACCTGCTGCATTATATAAATATTTACGTAATATACGTAAAATGCGTAACGCCTGTTGTCAACAACATAATCAACAACAACTGTGCCACAACAACAACAACAACACAACACACCACAAACGCACAACCAATGGGCTGCCACAGCACGGACCAATCGGACAGCCAGTCAACCGGACACCACATGTGGCAAGAGAGAGAGAGAGAGAGAGAGAGAGAGGGACAAGGGACGAGGGAAGAAGCAGAAGAAGTTGCTACTGTCTCTCTATAGGTGTTGCTGGTGCGACACCCAAACCACAGCAGCAACTCCAACCCCAACTCCAACTCCGACTCCAACTTCGACTCCTGCTCCACCTGCAGCTGCAATTTCATCCTTGTCCAGGCGTACGACACAAAATACATACGATTTGCATATTTTTATCATCTTCATTGTTGTTGTTGTTGTTGTTGTCATTAATTAAATTACATTGCGCAAATTGCAGGCAGCTCGGCACACCGCAGTCATCCCCTGTCCACTGTCCACTGTCCCCTCTTCACTGTACCCTTCCTCAGTCACCTCTTGCCCCACGTTGCACATGCGTAAGGGTAACAACAATAACAGTAGCCGTAACACACTCATTTCTCATACTCATTACTCATACACCAAACCCAAACCCAATCCCAATCCCAATCCCAAACTCAAACCCTTAACCCATTCCCTCATACAGCTGCAGTTCCAGTTCCAATTTCAATTCTCAGTCAAGACCATGACACGCATGGCTTACTTATTGTTGGATCTGCTCTCAGCTCATCATTCAAAGTGTTATTAGGTTGGCCTTACCGCTGCTCTGCATTCCCCCGACCTCCTTGACCATTAAGTGGGGGAGAGAGTTCAGGAAAAAAGCAGTTGAAACTTCACAGACAAATCATCCGTTTTACTAAACTAATTTATTTTGAATGTATAATCATTTTAATATAAATTGAATGCTTGTCCACTTAAATTTTAAATGAGACTTATTATTTATTTTTATTTATTTATTTATACCTAACTCATAGTACACCTAAACGAAACTAAAAAAAAAATGAAAAGCTTAAAAAGATTATCAAGTTTTTTCAGGCTTTACTAGTTTTTATTTTAAATTAATATTTATATTCTTTCCATAATTGAAATCGTCAAGAAATTGCTCAAAGCAAATAACTAAAAAAAAAAAAAATAATAATAATTTAATATTTTTTAAATTAATAATTTTTTTAAATTAAAACTCTCACGAACCATGCTCAAAATGTGTGTCAATTCAACTGTTGCAAACTTTTAAGGAACATACCCAAATTATAAAACAGTTTCAGCTTCTAAGAATAATTCTGTTAATGCTCGTAGAATTCGTTTTAAAAAGAGACCAAGTTCTAGAAAAATTTGAGTAACAATAACAAAATATTCTTTAAGTTTTTAAATATTTATGATTAACATTAAAATTGATTTAGCAAAGAAATAAAATGTTAAATGTTATCAGCCAAAAATTATTTTATTTTCATAAGCTATTACTAACTGGTATTATTTTAATAATAATGATAATTATTAGGCGTAAGCAAAACGGAGCATCTTAATCAACGATCAAAGTCTATTTTCAGTCAACTGAATCTTAAAGATATTTACATTGTTTTCAAGTATATTCTAAAACATCTTTTAGTCTGTGTAATTTCAACAACTTCTTTTGCCAGCTCTCAATTAGTTAAATCTTATGTAACCCGCTGAATAGCACTAATTCCTTGATAATTCCTAGAAACCGGTTCAAGGAGTAGCCGACAGTTGTTCAGTCTCGTTTCTTTTCCATAATTAGCAGTTCCATAAAACGAAACACAAGGCAATGTCCAAATTGTTGGTAGATACTGATGCTGATGTTGTCGCTCTACCGACTGATCTTGTACGATTCCCGGTCGGGGGTGCCGACTCAGCTACCGTAAATAGGTGGCTAAAACGCAGGTCACTGCAAACACAATCGAATAAAAACAGAACGGGGTTCAAAGTGTGACACAGCTTGGCAGTGAAATGGATTACAAACCGGTTAAAAAAGTAACCAGCAGCATTTCAAGAAACATGTCGAAATTATTTAATTTCTAATACTAATGTTAATTCTAATATTAATGCTAATAATATTGTCAATATGAATAAGGTAATAATCAAAAAATAATACTAATGACTAAAAGACATGACATTCCGCTTGAAAATCGGTTAATTTTTGATGAAGCTATGAGAGATCAAAGTTTTTGAAAAAATGTCAAGGGGTAAGTATGGAAAATTGGATGAAACATTTCTTAGTATCGAAAAAATATCAAATTTTCTAGATGATAAAAATTGAAATGCAGAATCAATTTAGATGCCAAGCCATGATTAAAATGACATTCCGTTTGAAAATCGGTTAATTTTTGATGAAGTTATGAGAGATCAAAGTTTTTGAAAAACTTTCAAGGTGTAGGTATGGAAAATTGGATGATAGATGGCTTAGTATCGAAAAAATATCAAATTTTCTAGATGATAAAAATTTAAATGCAGAATCAGTTAAGAGGCCAAATCATGATCAAAATGACATTCCGCTTGAAAATCGGTTAATTTTTGATGAAGTTATGAGAGATCAAAGTTTTTGAAAAAATGTCAAGGGGTAATTATGGAAAATTGGATAATAAATGGATTAGCATCGAAAAAATATCAAATTTTCTAGATGATAAAAATTGAAATGCATAATCAATTTAGATGCCAAATCATGCTCAAAATGACATTCCGCTTGAAAATCGGTTAATTTTTGATGAAGTTATGAGAGATCAAAGCTTTTGAAAAAATGTCAAGGGGTAATTATGGAAAATTGGATAATAAATGGCTTAGCATCGAAAAAATATCAAATTTTCTAGATGATAAAAATTGAAATGCATAATCAATTTAGATGCCAAATCATGCTCAAAATGACATTCCGCTTGAAAATCGGTTAATTTTTGATGAAGTTATGAGAGATCAAAGCTTTTGAAAAAATGTCAAGGGGCAAGTATGGAAAATTGGATGAAAGATGTCTTAGTATCGAAAAAATATCAAATTTTCTAGATGATAAGAATTTAAATGTAGAACCAGTTTAGAGACCAAATCATGCTCAAAATGACATTCCGCTTGAAAATCGGTTGATTTTTGATGAAGTTATGAGAGATCAAAGTTTTTGAAAAAATGTCAAGGGTTAGGTATGGAAAATTGGTTGATAGATGGCTTAGTATCGAAAAAATATCAAATATTCTAGATGATCAAAATTTAAATGCAGAATCAATTTAGATGCCGAGCCATGATCAAAATGATATTCCGCTTGAAAATCGGTTAATTTTTGGCGAAGCTATGAGAGATCAAAGTTTGTGAAAAAATGTCAAGGGAAAATTGGATAATAAATAACTTAGTATCAAAAAATATCAAATTTTCTAGATGATCAAAATTTAAATGCAGAATCAATTTAGATGCCAAATCATGATCAAAATGACATTCCGCTTGAAAATCGGTTAATTTTTGATGAAGTTATGAGAGATCAAAGTTTTTGAAAAAATGTCAAGGGGTAGGTATGGAAAATTGGATGATAGATGGCTTAGTATCGAAAAAATATCAAATTTTCTGGATGATAAGAATTTAAATGCAGAATCAATTAAGAGGCCAAATCATGATCAAAATGACATTCCGCTTGAAAATCGGTTGATTTTTGATGAAGTTATGAGAGATCAAAGTTTTTGAAAAAATGTCAAGGGGTAGGTATGGAAAATTGGTTGATAGATGGCTTAGTATCGAAAAAATATCAAATTTTCTAGATGATAAGAATTTAAATGTAGAACCAGTTTAGAGACCAAATCATGCTTAAAATGACATTCCGCTTGAAAATCGGCTAATTTTTGATGAAGTTATGAGAGATCAAAGTTTTTGAAATAATGTCAAGGGGTAGGTATGGAAAATTGGATGATAGATGGCTTAGTATCGAAAAAATATCAAATTTTCTAGATGTTAAAAATTTAAATGCAGAATCAGTTAAATGGCCAAATCATGATCAATATGACATTCCGCTTGAAAATCGGTTGTTTTTTGATGAAGCTATGAGAGATCAAAGTTTTTGAAAAAATGTCAAGGGTTAGGTATGGAAAATTGGTTGATAGATGGCTTAGTATCGAAAAAATATCAAATTTTCTAGATGATCAAAATTTAAATGCAGAATCAATTTAGATGCCGAGCCATGATCAAAATGATATTCCGCTTGAAAATCGGTTAATTTTTGGCGAAGCTATGAGAGATCAAAGTTTGTGAAAAAATGTCAAGGGAAAATTGGATAATAAATAGCTTAGTATCAAAAAATATCAAATTTCCTAGATGATCAAAATTTAAATGCAGAATCAATTTAGATGCCAAATAATGATCAAAATGACATTCCGCTTGAAAATCGGTACAGTTTTGCCAAAGTTATGATAGTTCGAAGTTGTTCAAGCCTCTGACCTAGCAACTTTACAAGTCAAAATTTTTCTTAATTTTGACATGATTTTTTACAAGAAAATTAAAGGCCTCAGAATCAAGTTTAATGTGTTGTTTTATACTAATTACGTTATAAGGAGATGATTAGAAGTAAAAATTTTAAAGGAGGGACCCTTACCATCAACAATGAACCATGGCTTCGATAGTCAAAAAATAATAAAATTTTCTAAATGAAAAAATTTGAATACAGAATGAATAACGAGGCCAAACCATGATCAAAATGACATATATAGTATATAACCAAATTATTACAAATCTATAATTAAAATTATTGAAAATCCGTAATGATCTTATATAGGGTATGTCGACGTCTCAGCCACCCACATGTTAAATAATCTCCAAATATGGTCATATTCCTCTGAGGTTTTATTATTCTAACGTCAAAGGTCTGGTTTCGTATGTGACAGACGTCCATCAAGCGATGCTAATCATAGATAAAAACTACAAAACTATCGATGTTTACAACTGCAAGAGAGAGAGAGAGAGAAGAAGGAGAGGCAAGAAGAAGCAAAAGAGGAAACCGTGAAAGGGTAAATTGGGCGACATGTTGTGAAAACATGCTACCGAATTTGAGTTAACAAAACATGCGACACAACGAGCCATTTCTGTTTTCCATTTAGCATTTACCATTTAACATTTTCCGTTTTCCCAACTTCCAATTTGTGTGTGATCTGTGCCTCCTGTTTGTGCTGTGTGCTGTGTGTAGAGTCCCAAGGTCGTGCGTGTTGTCGGCAATGTTGTTTAATCTGATATTATCCATAGGCCATATCCATATCGTTATCGCCACTCGCGGTGCAGTAGTCGTTGTCGTTGTTGTTGTCGTTGTTGTCGCTGTCTTTCGGGGCCAGGGAAAAGGATCAATTTTCAAGGAAAACATTGGCCAAGTGCAATTAACACATTCGGAGCAGAAGCAACAGCAAAACAACAGCAACAAATGTGTTAGAGAGTCGGGAATAAAGGGTCTCTAACATTCTCTCTCTATATGTACATTGTGCATACTATATATATATATACATATATATAGATGTATGCACAAAGTAAACACTTTGATAATGATAATGTGAATTGTGATCTGTGATCTGTGATCTTCTTGGCGGTGTCGTTTCTTTTTTTCTCTGTCTGGATTTTCCAAAAAGTTGACGTGCGGCGCGGCACTTTAAGGATTTTTCATTTCAGTACTCTGGGTGTGTGTGTGTGTGTTGTATCAACATAAACAAGAAGACAACTACTACTAAAAATTCGTGTCCCACAATATATCGTAGATAAGTGCTAATTGGGTTTGCCAGAACGAAAGGCTGGCGAGTTTAAAATGAAAGGGCTGCAGTCAGCTGGTAATAGACACCCTACCCAACTGGCTACCCCTACCACACAAACAAACTGCAAATGAACCCATCAAAGTGGTGCCTCTCGTTGGCCTCTGCCACTGCCACTTGCCACGTCTGATTGGGGAGGCAGTTTGGAGAGTCGCTTTGGCTGCCGGTTTTCTTTTTTTTTTTTTTTATTTGTTTTTTTTTTTGAAGCTCAAGTTCTGTTTTTTCCTGTTAGCGGCCACTTTATGCACTTTACTTGCTGCAGGCCAACAAAATTAGTTTTTTTTTTGTACTTTCCGCTTTTTTGCCAGGCTGTTTTTTTTTTTTTTTGCAATTCAATTGAAATTGAATGCCATGAATATTGAAGGCAAATCGAAAACGACGACGACGGCGAATCGTCGAATGGTCAGTCGAGTGTGCTTCTTTTTCTGCCGTTTTTAACAAACATAAAATCAATTACACAAGCTTCATTAAGCTTACCCAGGTGCATGTGTGTATAGCAGTGTGTGTAGGTGTGTGTGGTTGACTGACTGTGCAGGTCGATAAGGTCGCCCGCAAGCTGAATGGGAAATTCGAGCGGTAAACGGCGCATGATGATGAAAATGCCTCAGGTCCTGCCACAATCCGACCACAAACAACACAAAACAAAAGCGAATACCAGCGAATACAAGCACTCACTCACAATGATTCAAACTTCCACTCACTACTTGAACTTTGACTTTGTCTCAGCTGATTGGCCTGCCCGAGGTCTCATTTGTGGGGGGATCCTTGAAGGTCCTTGTGGGTCCTTTGGCATATGTCAACGACACGTCGAGTCGCCAACCGTCAGCTAAATAATTGCGTTTGTTCTCGCTTCCCTGCTTCACCTCCACCTACTCTTTAGTCCTCCATCCTTCTAAGTATCTCTGCACTTCCATACGGTAGATGCCTTAATTTAACCTTAAGTGATTGATGCCAGTTGCAAAGTTGGATGTGGATCCGACCATGAGAATGTGGGTGGCAAAAGGAGCAGCAGCTTGAATAGTTGAATAGTATAAGCTCGCATATCATTCATTAAAGTCCTGCGAGATTTATGCTAATTTTCACAGTCGTAAATAAACCGCAAGTCGGCTAAAAAGCCAAAACTTTATTGCCAAAAACTAAAGTTAAACTCTGGCCAATTAATTATTTATTTTCTTTAATTTATACACGCACGTACTTGCTGAAATATAATTTAAGTGCGGAAACAAAAAAATATATTATAATTATATTATTGAGTATTATAATATTATAGCTATTTTCAAACATACTCTTAACATGAAATTGAGATATGGCTGAAGTGTCTTTAAATTCTCGTGATTATAGAAATGTTTTTCTATTGATGGACTATATAAAATATCATCGAATCATAAAAGAATCAGTGCGAATCTGTATATAGAATGTTAAGAAACCATTTTGAAACTTTTGTATCATTATCATGATATCATCGTTAAGACTGAAGCTATTCAATGACAATCAGGGAAGCATCATTAAAATAAACTTAAACTATTTTCGTTACGAAATGAAGCTTTTTTAATCAATGAATTATAGTTGAGATAGTTGACAAATTATCGTGAAACTATCAACTTATTATTATAAAAAATATCCTTAGAACTTAATTAAAGAACATCGCTTAGTTCTTAGACAAACACAAAATAATAACACAATAATGGCTTTCATCAAATTGATTTAAGTGTAATCTATATATCTAACATTTTATTTGTCCACCTATCTTTCAAACTAAATATGTAAAATTTAAACTATTTATCTCTTTATTATTTTCTCAATTCAATCTCAAAATAATAACACAATAATTGCTTTCATTTAATTGATATAAGGGTAATCTTACTGTCTAATATTCTATTTTCCACCTATCTTTCAAATTAAATATTTATTTATCAACTAATTACAATTTGTAAACTAATTACAATTTATCAACTTATTTCTCTACTAGATAAATGCAAAAATGACATAACATCAACTGAGATTCTATTAGAAATGCTTGATAAATATTTGATTTGTCTCTTTAATGTCGTTTTATTCAAATGTAGCAAATTGCAACTTATTTCGTAAATTATTTCTATCAATAGAGCAATGTCGGAAAGGGGTGTGGGGTGCAGTGGCATTTTCCAGATTTTCCGATTCAGCTACTATTGCTGCAAAAGTAAATGCTCTGTCCACAAATATTTGACTGGGCGACCGACCGCGCAAACAATGTTATTCCTAGCCAGAAGTTATGTTTTTAGTTTTGTGGCAACCATTCGCTGGATGCGCAGCCATGACCCTGCAACAGTCACAGCGAGGGGAGGGGGGATTGAGTGGTGGGGTGAGATTGAGGTTGGAGGTTGAGCTTGAGGTTGAGCTTGAGGTTGAGTTTGGCTATGTCCGGGTGTTTACCCATTAACTTGCTTTTATTGACAACGACTTCAGTGATGAAATGTAAGCAACATCAAAGCCAAATACTCGTACTCCTCGGCAGTCCTCCTCCTTTTTCCTTGCTCTTCCCCCCGACTTGCCCCTTTCACTACACTTTCCTTTTGCACTCTCCTTAACTGTCCTTGGCTTTTCATTTTGCTGCTTCTGTTGCCTGTTTGTTTGCTTTGGTTTGGTTTGGCTTTGCTTGTTTCGAATGTTTACACATTGCTCGCTGTCCTTCCCCTTCCCCTGCCCCTTCCCCGGCAGCATTCACCCACTAAATCCTGCGACGAATGCGACAAGGAGCAAGGAAGTTGGGGTGCCTGTATTATCCCTTTTTGACGTGCGCGCATTATAAAAATCAATGAATTAACATTTACATGCAAAAGTATTTGACCACAAAAAAGAAACAAATGTACAACCACGCTTCCAACCTATGCCCATTTGTATCTACCGTATGTGGCATCCCTTGTGCATCCCTTGTATGCATACACTTGATTACTGGTGTCTTTACCCCTGCCCCTGCCCCTGCCCCACCCTTCACAATCCCAATCCCATTCAATATTTGCTTTTTATGCGAGTGTTTTTTCCTTTTTCTTCTTTTTCTGTTTTTTTTCCTGTTTTGTGGCAACATTAAAGTCAGAGGGCACATTCGGACTTGACTACGATTTATACATCAATGGTTGCAAGTGTGGGACGGGGGAAGGGGTATCCTGCTGAGGGGAACGAAAAAGGCCTATGCTAAATCATTTCTATTACAAATTTAATCATCCTAAACAGTTTGTGCCCCCAACCACCAATTGATTCATGTCAGTGCCTTTCAATTGGCTTTTAACCGATTAGCAGCACTGTTAGACGCTGCCCCTCCCCCTCCTCCTCCACCTCCCCCTCCAAATGCTGAGTCGGTACATTAACCCTTTCGTGATTTCTCATCCCACTTCATTAGCATAAAACGGCAATATTTGACAACACTCGAAATACGATGGAAATGCCCAAAATATGCAGGCTCCATATGCTCAACGTATATTATGTAAAGCATGCTCAACTAAGGCATACCCTGTAAACTGTATCCCCTTTTCCAGGCGGCAGAGACAGATCATCAGATAGAAATGCAAAATTATATGTAGAGTACAAGTTGTTCCGAGTAAAATTACAATATACTTTAAGTTTTAGCTCCAAAATTTAGTCCGATACAATAAATACCCATTAAATGATTATGGTTGCTAGAATCAGATTATTAAAATTAATATAATATGACAATAATTTAGGTGTTATGCTTGCGTTACCTATTTTAAGGATTTAACATTATATTAAATGTTACTCCGAAAAGTAGTCCGAAAAAGTTTACCATTTGATATAACTGCCGAAATTATTCCGAAAATTTGTACTATTTAATGTTACTCCGAAAATAAGTCCGAAAATTTATACAATTAATTTTTACTCCGAAAATTTGTCCGAAAAAGCTTGGAATTTTTCACAACGCCCTTGAATTCGCTTTAAAGTTTAATTAGTGAGTCCGAAATTCGGTCCGAAATAAAAAATACGCCGGCTTCAATTTAATTAAAGGCAGATTTTTTTTAGGAAAAAAGCATAATAACAAAAAAAAAAACATAATATGATTTTCAGTTTCTGTTTACAACGCCAATGTTACACATTAAAGTGTATACACCCCATTGAGCTTTGGCGCTTTCACTGGGTATTGTTTAGTACCTGAGCTGGCCTTTTAGCCAATTGTTTAGATAGATTCGAATTGTGAATTGCCATTAAGCTGAGTAAAGTCGCAGCTTGTATGACACTTGGGACAGGGCCAAATAGGAGAAAGGATCTGCAACATTCATGGACTGAGAGGTTTAGAGTGAGACTGAGACTGGCTCTCAAACTGCGATTAGATCGAGGCAAAGCGACAATGGAACGTGCTGTGTTCGTTTGCAGCTGATAAGAGCATCTTCGCTCTGGATAAACGTCGCAAGTTGTTGGCCCAAAAGGCATTGGCCAAGACCATGAAGACGACGAAAAAGATGGTAGAGGCAGACACCAAGAGACCAAGACTTGGAATTGGACTTGGAGTGTGAGTCTGAGTCTGAGTCTGTGGTTGCTGCTGTCAAAGACAAAGTGTCTGGCATAATGCTCATGGGCACTTTGAAAGCTGAAACGAGTACACGACGGTTTTGCAGATGCAGTTTGCAGTTTGCAGTTTCCAGATGCAGATGCAGATGGAGTTGAAGTTGGAGTTGGAGAGGCCCAGTCGGAGAACGAGCAGCGTTTCCTGCTTGTAAAGTTGGCCCCTTAATCTCGCTTTCGGCACGTATCGAGGAGCCGACGCGATATGTTGGCGGTCGCAATGCTTTTGCCAGTAGTTTTACATACAATGCCATGCAGCTACCGCCTGCAACTAACACACAGAGAGAGAGAACGAGAGAGAGCGATAAAGAGCGAGAGAGGTAGATCTTTTGACTGGGTTGTAGGCTGATCGCATGCGATTGCGATCGGCGCGGTAACAAAGCGATAATGCGAAAATCGTGTAATCCATTAGCGTAACTTTTTGCAAATTTGTGACAATGACAATATTAAGATAACACATACTCTCGCACACAATACACAATACAACAAAGCTCTCAGCTCTCGAATCTCGACTCTGAATTCTTCAAAGGGAACTTCAAACTCCAATTGGCCTGCAGTCCATTGTTTGCCCAATGAGTCTGACTCGTTGCCAAATTAATTTGTCGTCAGTTGAAAAGAAATCTTAAGGCTTCCCATCGAGTTTGGTGGTCTTCCAATGTGTATCCCAACTGCTCTCCTTCTGTCTACTGTTTCCTGCTGCTGCTGCTGCTGCTGACTTCATCATCGATGTCAAACTGGATATTGTTGCAACTTGCAACTGGGCAAAGTCGCAAGTTTAGCTTGCAGCACATACTATACAGAGATCTCTACTTGGATCTTGGATCTTGGAACTCACTGTAGATCGTATTCAGCATATGCCTTTAATTGAAGATGCGTGCGCGCATACTTAAATCGCGCTAACAACACTTTGATCTTAAAAGAAGTGACGTTTAGTGGTAGTTTTATGGTGATAATGATCTTTCGCATGGGACAGTGATGCCATTTATTATGCAGACCGATTATCGGGCAGCTCTACAGAGCTTCACAACATGCCTCAGCCCAAAAGGACAAGCCATAAGCCCACATTATGATATCCCAACCATGACCACAGCAACAACAACAACAACAACAGCAACAAACAACAATGACAACAACAGTGCCATCCACTGATTGTGACACTAGTCTACAGAGACACAATATCCATCCATTACTTTAACCACTTAAGCAATCCAACAGATTCAAGATACTCAATGTATACTTTAAATTAAAGTATTTATATATATAATATACCCAATATATATAAGTAGATTAAGTGCGATAGCTTATAGGGTAATGTATTTTATTTTAATTCCATATTAAATTTGGAATTCTTAATTTATTCATGTCTTTAAAAAAGCAAATCTTAAAACTTATCAACTGCACAATTTTTTAAAGAAAAAAAGATATTAATTTGTTTTTATCTACTGTACAAATTTGACTTACTAGATTGATATAATATTCTATTTAAAGGTCATTAAATTTTTAAATTTTAAAATTTATTGAGAACTCATGTTCTATTAGAAAATAAACTTAAAATCCTTTTTTGAGGTCCTGCGATTCTGATGTACCTTACGATAAAGCAAGGAATATTAAAAACAGTGTGATAGGAAAAAGTATTTTATAGCCTACTTTTAAACACCAATGCATTAGAGGGATAATATTAAAGTGAAAATAACTGTAGTCCTGTAAAACTATTTATAAAGGAGATGTATGAAATCAATCACAAAATCCATTGGAAGCATAATATTAGTATTAATACACGAGATTCTTCCAGTTATTAGTATTTAGTTAAGATAGAAGACTTGATTTGTAAAAATATCTAGAAAATCTGCTTGGCTATACTATTACTTTCTAGAATTAATTCTAATTTAAAATAAAATAAATAAATAAATAAAAATCAATCCTATATTTTTTATAATATTAATTTTAAGTATGGGTTAATTAAATTTGTTATTTCAATCTTTCAGTCGCCAGGGGGAATTCCAAATTTACTGCTGGACAAACCATTAATGTAAACGTTAGCCTAGACTTTGCTAGAACCATCTTTCAAATAGAGTTTGAAATTTCGAATCATCTTTCTATCAAGTCGATTGAAATGTCTGTTACTAATGGCTAAACGAATGACTAATCATAATCATAAACGGTTTGTAGTTTTAAATATTCATTGAATTATATCACTCACATCTAGCTTCCGGCTAAATCTGTCTCTTTCTGTTTCCTCCTCTCCTAGTTTCTAGCGTCAAGTGATCGATTCGAGGGTAATGCCCTTGTCTTTCTATCTCTCTCTCTCTTTCTCAGTCATTTGGGGTTTGTTTCTTCCTCCCTCTTTCTACTCTACTCCTACTCTCTCTTTACAATGCTCACATCCATCGGCTGTTGTTATGATTTGTCACCTTTTAATTTTTAGATGGCAGCAAATGTAAACTATTGTCGCCCGCGATGTAAACACATCGCAAACAAAAAAAACAAATACCAGTCGCAGTCTACAGAGTCTACAGTCTACAATCTTCGGTCTCCATGCGTCATGTCGCTGTCGCTGTCGTCGATGTCGTCGTCATCGTCAACGTTGAAGTCAGTTCCGTTTCGTTCTCTATCGAACAAGTGCAGTTCGAGTCGACTGCTGTATCACCTGCACTCTGTGTAGGGTATAACAGCAATTGCAGTTCGCTCTTTCGATTGAGCACCGAATCGAGCTAACCATATTGTGCTGTCAAAAACGTCAAGCATCTGGTTTGTGGGATTTTCAGGAACTTCGATCAGCATCCGAAGAAGAAGCCCAAGAAGCCGAAGAAGAAGAAGCAATCGAATGCTCACACACAAACCCACATCAAATAACAGTTTATGGCATTACACCACACAGAACACAACAACACCACAGCAGAGCACAACACAGCATGCCACTGCCACACATTTCCTTATGCCTCTACGCGGTGCACGCACATTTTAGAGACTTCTACGGCAACAAGAGATGGTCGCGTGAGTCCTGAAAAGACGCTCTGTTCAGTTAAAATTATTCTAGACGAATTTTCTTACTTTAAGATGGATTCCATCCAAGAACTCCTCAATAGATGTGGCTTAAAGACAAAAACTTTAAGAAAAATAACTTAAGTCACTAGCGTGATTTTTTTTAGGTGCCACGACTATCGCGAGTCTCACTAACAAGTTGCATTCAACCAATATTAAATTAAAGAATGTTTCCATTAAAATGTACAGACTCAACAAATGATCAACAAATGAACACTTAGCTAGAAGTTTAAACTCATAAACAAGATTATTGAACTCATTACTGAGAATAAATAGTTTAAAATTCAGAAAGTTTAGAAAAAGGCAAACTCCTTTTAGAAGTTTAAGCTTAGGAACCATATTATTGAACCAATTGCTGAGAAAAATAAATAGTTGTGGCCTAGAGACTGCAAAGAGCAGAAGAAATCTAAATTTTTGAATGTAAACTACTTTAGTCACTAGCATATTTGCTCAACTATTGCAAGTTTTACAGACTCACTTTCTAATAAGCATTATATTTTCATCTTTTCACACTTCTGTACTAGCTTTTTAGGGTTCTTAAAATTATAGATGAATACAAGAACAAATATCGGTTCCGTAAACGTTTAAATATAGTAAAATGTTAAGGAACAAAAGTGTATTTTAATCCTAGTAATACACCTAACTTTAACTTAAGTAATTCTTTAATGTAATGCAAATTTCTAAATTCAACATATAGCTCTTGAAAAATCGATGGTTTAATTTGTGTTAAAGGCTCAATACTATCGTATTTATGTGCATGACTTCCATTATTTTTTTTATTTTATTTTTTATTTGTATCATCTCTAATTGAAATGCAGTTACAAGTTGTGCGCTTGCCACCTTCTCAATGCCTGCTGAAACCTCCTTGTTATTTGCTCCCAATGCTCATTTCGCCCTTCATCGATTACCCCCACACACACACACACACACACACACACACACACACACACTCAGGCAGACATACGCACATATATCGTATTTTTAGCTAGTGTTGATGTCTTCAATTAAAGAACCGCGGATGCTGCCAACAGCAATTAGATTGCGGTGCGTTTCGGCTATTGCGAGTGCGAGGCGATGTCTGTTGGCAACTCGAAGGGGTGGGGGAGGGAGGGTAAATATGGGATAGGATGGGGGTACAGTGCAAGGTGTCACTGTTGTTGTTGTCATCGTTGTCATCGTTGTCGTCGGCACCTCGAAAAATTAGTTGTCAAATGGCTTTTCAGCAATCTCGTGTGACAGACGGCTTTTACCTCGAATGTGAAAGTCGCAAAGTGAGAGTGTCGCCACATCAACAACAACAACAACAACAACAAGGTTACTCTTAGTGTTGTAAATCATTACCATTTGACAACGAATTTGTTCTTGTTAATAACTTACATATATTTATGATTTGACTCACGACTTTGGTAATGTCTTTTTTTTTTTTTTTTTTTGTTTCGACTTTTGGCGCACACGTCCCACTGTATTGGCTTCCCCTTGACAACGCCTGGCGACAGCAGCATCCCTGGAGCAGGGGCAGTGGATGGTAGGGAGGTCGAGGGGGGGGTGGTAGTAGGGTGGGTAGGGAGCGTGTGCTGTTTTGTGGTCTACATACATGTGCCGCCCCCCTTGTCAATATAATCGATTTAATATGAATTTTTCCATTAGTCGCATTCTCCGATTTTAGACGCGTCGTTTTCATAACACAGTCTCCCACTCTCGCTACCCCCTCTTCCGTTATTCTACCACCCTCTCGGCTGGTACATGTGCTGCAGTTTTGACTATGAATACTCGCATACTCGAAAAGTATTCATGGGGACCACCAATTGTGGAGTTTCGTTTGCATCACAGTTTAAATAAATAAATACACACATACACACACAAACACATACACACACATACACATTTGTATATGGTCAATCAGAAATGCGTGCGTTTTACAGTTTTATAATTCCGAATCTTTAGTTGGAATAGAATGCACCCTGAGAATACGAGAAGTTGCATGGTCGGGAAATCTCCATCTCCAACTTCAATACGATCTCCCTCTCTTTCTCCCTTTTCTCGTTGCATTTCCTTTTGCACGGTGGTCTGTTTCTGTTTCTGTATACCAATTGAACATTTTGGTGGCATGCCACATAAAACTGGACCCAGTTGTATGGCAATAGAGTGGGTCGCCTTCCCCTTCCCCAAGCATATTCCCAATCCGATTTCGATTCTATATTCACTGACCATTTATTTAAGCGATTTAAGCACTTGGGAGCGTGACTCTTCCAACACATGGGCATCAGATTTACCAATGTCGAACATTGTTGTTCTGTGCTCAGTTTTTAGTCACGAACTTCTCTATATCGCATAATACTCTCGTCACACTTAACAACGGCATTATATTTTTAGATCGAGCCAATTGTAATGGGACCTATATGCGTCAATATGACTCGTGCTCGCCAATTCCAATTCCAATTACATATATTGTACATTTTTGATATTTCTTTAGTTCATAGATATTTTGTGTTCTAATTAAATTATATTTAGATATTATTATTTCTAAACTAGATTAAAAGTCTGACCAACTTTAAAATTTTTTAACTTACCCAAAAATAAATCGATTTTCAAGCGGAATGTCATTTTGCTCACAATTTGACCTCCTAATTCATTCTGCATTTAAATTTTACTAAATTCATTAAAAAAATTTTTTTTGCTTTAGATCTTGATTTTGATTTTAATGCTAAATATTGAAAATTAAAAATTTACAGTCTCAAATTTTCACTATTAATCAACTCCTTATAGCGTTATTAGTGTAAAACAACACTTTAAATTTGATTCTGAGACGTTCCATTTTTTTTGTAAAAAATCAGGATAAATCGGACAAAAATTTTGACTTGTAAAGTTGCTGAGTCCGAGGTGCGACCAACTTCAAGCTTTCATAACTTTGTCAAACTTGGACTGATTTTCAAGCGGAATGTCACTGTGATCTTGGTTTGGCCTCTAAATTTATTTTGCATTTAAATTTAATTAATATTGTAAAAAAATCCTCTAGATCATGGGTTCGATGCTAAGAGTCCCCCTTTGTAATTTTGAAAATTTTAAATTTTAAATCTTAAATTTTCACGTTTAATAAATTTCTTATATCGTTTTTAATATACATATTTAATTCAATAATTTAATATTTAAAATCTCAGGTTTCAGGTTTACTACAAACAACATTAAAACATTTTTCTAAATTGATTTGTTGTACCGGTACCCATTGGTACTAATTTCGGAACCGAAAGACCAAAAAAGAAATAAAAATAATTACCGAAACATTTGTTTTGAAACGTACTGGAACCAATATATATTTCGATTTGATTCCCTGAATAAAATAATTGTGTACGAAATAGTATAGTATTTTTAGTTAATTTCCAAACAATTGCTTTCCCGAATTCGATGTTGTTTTAGTGTAAGCAATGCTTCCCAGAAAGCTTTGTGGAATTCCCCATTGCCAATACCAAGGCAATGGACATGGACAGAAGATGAGGGAGAGCGGGAAGTGGAAGAGGGGGGTTAGTTAGTTGAGGAGCTGAAGGGGAGACGGAGATAGAGACGGAGACGGAGGCTGACATTGACGTTGTAGCGCGTGGATATTAAATATTTGAGTGGCGTTTCAACAAAGTGAAAATTTATTAAACTTCTAAATAGTGTTGACAAAGATGTACGAGAGTGTGACAGACATGACAAATAGTTTAGCCCGTGCCAGAGTCCCCCGCCCACTCACACACACCCCCCACACACACACACACAGTGTGTCGCCTTTGACAGCAGCAATTTAAAGTGATACGAGAGGGAAGGAGCGGACAGAGGTGAAGACTGGTACAGTGGGGTTTATTTGCTGGTGTCACAAAGTGGCGTGAGATTTGCGGAGACTGATGGGGACGGGGAAGGAGCGGGGAAGGCGCCATGATATACTACGGTCCCATTATTTGTCCGCCTCAATTTGAACATCATTAAATGAGTTAATGCAATTTAAAACTCTCGACATCTGTACTCATATCTCTGCCCATTAACCAACAACCCCCAACACACTTTGTCTCTGTCCCCCTCTCTCTCTCTCTCGCTCTCTCTCTGTGTGGTCGAACGTTCCCTCTGCTTGTACGAGTGTGTGTATTATCCTGTGTATCCTGTAACTGTTACCATATCTCTGTATCCTTTTTTTCTCTGGTTTTTTTTTTTTTTTTTTTTTGTTTCGCTGCCAACACATTTGTGTTACATCTTTACAATGGCATTTACAATTTTTTTTTTGCACTCTATTGTTGTCAGTTGTTGGTGTTGTTGGTGTTGTTGGTGTTATTGGTGTTGTTGTTGTGTGTGCATGTTTAACACCAGGAACTGCTGTTTAATGTGTTGTTCCTGCCCATACCGCACCCGCTACCCTGTCAGCCGTCCATCCTGAGGGTTGTTATTTAGCGTATTGCGGGGGGAACAGGGGAACAGGCAAACAGGGGGAGTCAAGCGTATTGTGGGGTAGCTAAAGTCAAGTTTTGCATCATTCTTCAAAACGTTTAAGAATCAATTTCAACACAATGCTCGCTCGACAACTTTGACAAGCTGGGACCCAAATATTCAAGCCCCTCCCCCCCCTGTCTCCACCCCTGCCTCACACTCCTCCCAAGGGTTTTTGGGCTTACCCCCCGCCTTCCCAAGGCATGCAAATGCCATTGGATTAATTTGACAATGTGACAGAGTATTCTTTATTTTTTGAGTCACCAGTGCGACCTTGGCTCTACTTTTCATACAGTTCATTAAAGACGAAAGTTGTTGCCATTTTCAATTTCGATTCCGTTAAATTTACTTAGAGGAGCTTGGAAAGTTGAGATTAGAGCAATAAATATACTCATTTATTGAATATTAAATTAATTTGATAAAATGACTGCTAAAATATTAATCCAAAAATTAAGAATTAGCATTGATTCTGAAGGAATCTCACTTAAATCTTCACATATACCAATGGAGAAATTGTGATCAAATTATCAACGAATTCGGATTGAGTTGATTAGCTTAAAAGGTAAAGTGACAATGCAAGTGATTGGAACATTTTGAGTAAATATTAAAAATTGGAATACCTTGCTTAAGTCTTACATATATGAGTCGGTAAATTTAGTTAATACTTAATAGTTTTAAGGTTAGAATTAGGATGAAGCATGTATTGCAATTTTATGAATTTTCACAAAGGGAAGATAAATATAATCACAACCTTTTTCAAAGCAATTCTCTGCTATCAAATAGTATTTAATAAACTCATGCTTTTTTAAATACTTAAGTAATTAAAAAACTCTGATTTTATTATATTATACTTTGCATGTTTATACTATATATCAAAAGACAGCTGCGATATGTTTAATACCTGTTGTCAAATAAAGTTAACAGCTTGATTAGCTGCAATTAAAAACTCATATTTGTATGAGTATTGGTGTCTATTTCTTTCTGCCTGCTGTTCGTGTCTGTGTGCGCTGTCTGTGTGAGGCGTAACTTGCGATTGTGTGCGTGAGGTGGCAAAGTGAAGGAGAGCGGGGGCGGGGGTGGGGTGGCAAGGGCATGAAGTGCGTTGTGTCAGTTGGCTGGGTGTCGTGTATGCAAATGTTTGACAGTGTCGCTTTATTGTTCCGCTTCGTTCCATATGGTTTAGCAGTCGGCCAGGCCGCCAAGTGGCAAGTAGCAAGTGGCAAGAACCACTTGCTGCTGTTATAACGGGTGCTCCACTCTGCTCTGGCTCTGACTCTGTCTCCGACTCTGCTCAGTTGTGGAAAGTCACGCTGCCATATTGCGTGTTTTGATTGATGGATAAGCGCGGTATTTGTTTTGCAAACACTTGACAGGCGGCTTGATTAAAAAACTTCACTGCTCACATGGGACTTGGAACTTGGGACTTGGAACTGCCACCAACAACTGTTGGCCCGACTAAACGGCAACGTCCTCGACGACGACAACGACAACGACGACGACATGTTTGAGGCGTGTCCCCGGCGTTGTTCTCCCCTGCCCCTTGCCCTTTCCCTGGCTAATGCTCTGACAGACCTGCTCAATTACCAGAGGGCGGCAAAGATACAATTTACATGACGCTTACGGCCTGTCCTGATTTGTTGTCCCTATTTATTTCACGACCTTTGTTCAACATGCAAATTACCATAAATGAAATTGTCGAAACGCTAAAACGCAGCACCAATACCAACAGCAATACCAACAACAACAACAACAGCAACCACCCCCCGCATCCGCATCCACATTCGCATTCGCATCCGTATCCGCGCCACAATCTTTCATCCTGTCAGATCCTGTCATCACAAACTCTGAAGCGCAACCAAATGAAAGTCAAGCGTTGATTAATCGAAAATTCATAAACACACAACGCGATCTATTTAAAAAGAAGAAGAGCCAGCTGAAGAAGAAGATGAAGCCAAATGCCATTAACTATGTACATCTATATTCGTATATTTACATACAGCTGTCGCTATACTTATATACAGCACTGTTCTGATTGCCACGCATTGCCATTGCTGTCGATTCTTTCCTTCAGTTTATTTTCGGACACTTTCGCTTGCCAATTGAGCATTTTTCCCGCCGGGATAGAGAATTGTGGACTATGGATTGGGGACTGCAGATAGGGGATTGGGGATTGGGGGTGGTGGCTCGATACCGATGCTAAAGCACTTGCTTAGCGGTGGCATTTATTTCGATAAAATCGATAAATAAAACTATTGGCTGCAATAAATTCATTTTTCTAAATGATATAATTAAGAAATTACAAATTGGTAAATAATGTATGGCGATAAACGATAACTTGACTATCGATAGAACTCAGTATATATATGAACTTGTACTTTTACATAGAAAAAATGGCATTTCGAACTGAATAAGAAATGTATATTCTGTCAGAGCATAGTGATGATATTTATATCGATTAACGATAACACGACTATTTAGGAATCAGTTCTTGAATACTGAAATAAATATATATAACATTATATAAATATCTACATATGTTTGACTTTTTATATCAAAACATATTAGTGTGTTATGGATATTCCACGCATAGTGATGGCCCAACAGTCGATAGAGAATTAAAGGGATCGATTAATCGAACTGATTTTACTTATAAATTAATAATAATGCTAGGTTCACATATTAACCAAATCAGTCTCTTATGTACAACAAGATTTTCCTCCGATAAACGATAACGATACTTAATTAAAAATAAACTATAAACTTACTTAAATATAACAATAATAAATATACTTTAAACAATTAAAAATATTGCTTTTAAGAACATAAATCCAAAGCTTCAAGACGGTCAATTGCGTCTGTTGATAATTTCGTACCTGATTACGATTATGGGTCTCCGGGGTATTTGCCAAGGCGAGGAATCCATTTGAAATCATTTACATTTTTGATATAATACCCCCATTTGTTGGCAACATTATTGCGGCCAGTGAGTTTTACCCAAAAATATATATTTCCGAATTTTCACGCCGTTTTTTATATGGTTGGCTGTACGCAATTACGATAACTGCATAATGGTCTATTTATCATGAACGGCTGGCTAATCAATATGACAGTGTGAGAGTGAGAGGGGGATGGGGGGGTGGGGAGGGAAAGACGGCAGTTGAAAGAGGTAAAAGGGGGTTACAAATGTCCCCTGGCACTATGATACTTTGTATTTATTTAGCCCAGAATAAAGATGTCATAAAAAACAAATTTCACTTTTATGTTTTGCCCGAAAAAAGATTCATGGCCCATTCGAATTGGCCCTTGACTTGAGCTACCAGCAAACCAGCTACCAGTTAACCAGCAAACCAGCAAACCGGTTACCATATACCATCAGCTAACACTGATGCCCAATTTCAAAAGGAGCACATCACCCACTGGAGGACTGCCTGAAACATTAGCATTAGCTGCCTACGGGGTCTCAGTCCCAAAAAGGACGCCCAATACTCAAAGGGTTAACGTGCGCATACATTTTTCAGTAGCTGGGGAAGGGAGAAAGTAAGGAGGGGATGCTTGGCAAAGCACATGAGGGTGTTGTCACCCTTGTACTGTATAGCATAGCGTTACATCGTTAGGCATACAGCCTCCTGGTCACTTTCAGAGGGGAGGACAAAGGGTTTAAATGATTTGTCGCCTTTTACGCGAGCGATTACCACATTATAGGATAAAGCGCTTCTTATATTGGAAAACACTTTCCTTTATTGCACGATGCGCCACTTTTGTGAGGCAAATGTATTCCCAGTTGTGCAGCCCGAGGAAGCAGTGCCCCCCCCCTCTCCTCCCCTGCCCACTGTTTGGTTCCACTTCATCCGTAAAAGGCAGAAGAAGTGCACACGAAATTAGGTATTCAGGCATGCCCCTGTGGCAAAAGCATTGCGACACATTCAAAGCTTTTCCCATCGGGTTCATAAATAATTCCAAAGCAGTTCTTACATAAACAACAACAACATTCACACACACACACTTTAACTGGCAACATGGAATTCAATTTGAGACTCCTTCAGCTTTTTGTGGAACGCGTCCTTTGAGTTCGTTAATGAGTTTCTACGCAATTTCGTTAGCTGGAATTATTAAAGGCCCAAAAAGCTGGCGAATTATTATGCAGCCTTAGCAGCAGGCTTATTGTTGTATTTACCTTCCCCCCTATACACAGCTTACCTTGCCCCCCTTTCCCCTGCAACACTTTCCTGCTCTTTGGCCAGCGAATTGTCAAGGCAAATGTTTATAGCCAACGCTCGATTCGTGAGACGCAACTTGTATCTGATTTGTCATTTGGCATCAAAAGGCGCATCATATTACACCTGGTAGCAGTTACCTGGACCAGCTAAGCACGGAGAGCAGTAGCGGGGAACAGGCGACAACAAATGAGACCACCGTCCAAGTGGAGCTGTTGCTGTTGCATGCAACAGATTAGATCGAGGGGGCAACAGCTTATAAGGTAATCGACCAAAGGCTTCTCAACTGTGGCATTCAACATGTGTCGTTCCTCTAGCTATTGCTTACAGTCAAGCTTCACTATAAAGCACCACTCTTCTCACTGATAATGACGAATGATAAATAAATACATATATTGTTCCTAATTTTTTTAAGCAGAGAAAATATATTTGTGTGATTTGTTTAAGAATTAGAATTAGAATTACAGTGAAATTTCTTGCATAACTAACGAATAAGTACAACAATATTCCAATTTATGGGTATTATGTATTGTATTTAGATGTGTTAACATATATCAGATAACCTAGAGATTGGTTTGTGCCTAAAGCGAACGTGGGTAGTACTAGTTAAATTAAATTTTTTTTAATATTTAATATATTAATTAGTGAATTAAGTTTCAACTTTAAATCGAGCTTAAAATTGAAATTTTAAAGTCAAAATAAAAAAGAATCGAATATTCGAAGAATCGGCTAAAAATACATCAGGTTTTCCCAAATCACTTATTTTTAAACAAGCGTCAAGAGAAAAATATGATAAAAATTGACTGTAATAAAAAAAATTGTAAACAGAAACAAAATAGACGCCAAATAATAATAAAATTGACATTCCCCAAGGAAATCGGTTAAGATTTGACGAGGTTTGAAGTTTTCCAAAAAGCTTTATGAGGAAAGTATGGAAAAAAATTGGGCAGTGTTGAAAAAAAATGAATTTTCAAAACCTCAACAGAAGCTGCATTTCTTTCTGTAGTTCTTGTGTTAACTGACAATTTATGTACAAGTTGTCAAATTTATTATTTGCAATCTTCATCTCACGCAACTTTATTTTCATTTTAGAGAAGTTCAACTTTTGTGTATACAAAAGCTAAACACAATTAATCAAGAGTATCAGAGTTTCGTTATGGCAAATTGTAATATTTGCCTTGTTATTGTTCGTGTATTTTTGCTGTCATTTAGATCTGCCCTGGAGCACGACTTCATGAATGCGGTTTTGGTGCGAGACATGTTTAAGTTGAGGTCCATCAAAATGGATAATGAGGTTGTATGCAATTTGAGGTATCTGATACCCATTGTCTTCTACATACTTCTAAGGTATGCAAGGGCTTCAAATGTTTTATACAGCTAACGATTAGGGTATTATGTAGTCGAACAATTTATATATTTACCTAACCATCAACTGGTAGCTGGACTTTTGTCTACTTGGGCATCAGCTCCTGGGCTTTATATTTATTTTATTTTTTTTTTGATCGTGCTGCGTCTCGAATTTCAGAGAGTTGTTCAACTGCTTGTAGATGGCGACAATAAGAGACATTATCCCATGTATTTCGTCTAAAGAGAACACGGATGAGCTATGCGATTATTCAAAGCAGATATTCAGATATAGGTCGACGTCCATCAGCTCGAATTACAGATTACAAATTAAAGTCAGCCGCTGCGAAATGCTGAGTTCGAGTTGTAGAAGCTGGAATTTTTTAGATTACTTTAAGTGATAACAAAAAATGATTTAAGTAATATTAACGCCTCAAAGACGAAAATTTGATGTTAAAACTATGTAATTTAATCAGTTTCAATATTGTATTGAAAGATCGACAAGTAATTTTAAGTAAAGTCATCTTAAAGTGGAAATAGATTTGAAACTAACATATAAGCCTATACTTAATCATCTTTAAACTTGTATTTATAGATATTTGTGAAATATGAAACCATTTTTACTAAATTTAACTCTTTCAGAAGAAAGTTGTATGTCTTAAAGTTAACTTTTTAGTTGAAAGATAATTTAAAGTTGTGTATAGAAATTTAATAACATTTATTGAAAATCGTTAAGAAAATCGAACAGCTGCAAGTAAAAAATTTTAATATTAAAAATTATTTATTGCTTGATATTTCTTAATTGAATTTAAAGAATTTTACAAAACAATATATTTGTGATTACATTTTTATAGAAAACATTAATGGACGTCTGGAAAACTAGTCTATATCTGTGTGTATTATAAGTTATATAAACTTAACAGTTGAGTAAACTAAATTATATATTGCCAATTGAAAAGAGTTGCGTCTCTAATTCCATACAATATTCCGTTCCTCGACACTTGCCTCAAATTGTTGCTCATTATTTTATACGTTCTTTTTTTGTATGGGCTTTTTGTCAATTCGACGTTGGAGAGCAGGAAATATTGTTGACGGATCAACCACTCGATGGATGGCTTGTCGGCATTTACAGTTAGCAATGTAGCTGTATCTCTGTATCTGTGTATGGGTGTGTATACATGTGTGTGTGTGTGTGTGTGTGTGTGTGCTTTGCTGTGGGGACAGCTGCTTGAAACAAATTGCTGATATGTCCAGAAGCGATGCCGCAAATTAGTGTGTTTAATACGTGTGTCTGCAGCGTTAACAAATGGAACTCATTTCGTTTACATTGCGATGATCACCGGAAAACAAATGGCCGCCAAGTGCCGAAAACAAAACGGAAGCTTTAACGGCTGCCCAGGACTTGCAACTGGACACCAAGTGGACATCGCACCGGACGCTGAACGGCAGCAGAACTAAGTACTAAGATGAGAGGAGAGGAAGGCGCAGAAGGGCAGGAGGTGTCCCTGTCTGTTGTTGGCGCCCAAAGTGCCGAGAACACTGCCTTAGAGATGGGCGCGTGAGGTGAACCATAAAAAAGGGTCAACAATTAGAGAAATAGAACTAAAGATAAAACTAAAGATTACAGATTTTTCAGCATCATATTATAACATAAACAATTATTATGTTATTCACCAGGTACTGATTACTGATCCATGACAAATATAGGAGCTATTACTGATTGAAAAACTTGCTTAATGTCCCTTTGTTTAAATAAATATTCTTAAAAAATTAATACCAGATATTTTCAACCATCAAAAATCAAGACTCTCTGTTCTTTTTAAATTTACTTTTGTATTTCTTTAGTGATAAAATTCATATATAATTATTGTATTTATTTAAATTTATATAGATAAGATTTTATTATTAAATTAAAATATTTATCATAATCCACGTTTTTCACATTGTTACAACATTTAGTAGCTCTAGCTCTTATAGACGAATATTTCTGTACTAACTTGTCTATTAATCGCTAATCAAAAATATACATTTATATATTTTTAATCCCTGCTTAATGTCCCTTTGTTTAAATAAATATTCTAAAAAAAATAATACCAGATATTTACAATCATCAAAAACGAAGACTCTCTGTTCTTTTTAAATTTACTTTTGTATTTCTTTAGTGATAAAATTTAATACATTTATTGTATAAAATTAAATTTATATAGACAAGATTTTATTATTAAATTAAAATATTTATCATAATCAACGTTTATGACATTGTTACAACATTTAGTAGCTCTAGCTCTTATAGACAAATATTTCTGCATTAACTTGTCTATTATTTGCTATTCAAAAATATACGCTTATATATTTTTTACACAGTCTATTGCCTTCAACATATACAAACTTTTGTTAGTGAGGGTAAAAACAATTTCGTGTCACGACAATCGACTCATCTCCAGCCTCGTACAGTGCCAATGGTCACAGCCTAAAACAATCAAGCAAACACTCGCAAAACGGCAACGTAAACGCATGTGAATCGAATACGAGTGTGAATAGGTAGATGAATACGAGTACTCATAGTACGAGTAGTTTTTGGCAGGACAAAAAAGACAAATGAACGGCACGTAAGTTATTTGTACATTTTGTCCCCCATCACAACGGGGAAGACATCAGATGTTATGGTCATAAACAAAAGTGTTTTAATAACAAGGTTAATGACAAGTGGAATGCCCGCAGACAACAACAACAGCAACAACAACTGGTGGCAGGTCCTTGCAGCAAGTACGTGAGGCAAGTCTTTAGTTTTGCTTTCGTTGTCCTGTCGTCATCTTCGACTTGGCTCTCGTCTTCATATTGGTCTTGGTCTTGAAAGTGGAAGTGGAAGAAGTGACCGCTGGTCAGTCACGAAGTAAACAAATAATGTGCCCCAAACTGAGTGTCACTTTGGTCCTTCTGACATGCCACAACACAACAGCAGCAGGGACACAAAGGGGCAACAAATCTGTCAGACAGTTGCTGTATAGTTTTGTAGTATTTGTTTTTGCGGTGCGGCTAACGAGATGGCCGAAATGCCAAGTCTAATAGTTATGGACTTGTATCAAAATTTAATTATGTCAAATATTTCACTTGTCAATGCAGCTGGGCATGAGTCAAGTTCGAGTCCGGTAGCACAGCTGCGGTTGCTGCCACAAAACTTGGCCAATATCCACACAAACACAGAGAGAGAGAGAAAGGGGGTGAGAGAGAACTGGTCTTGGCCAAAAGAAGCTGCTGCTGTCGTTGTTCTTGCTGCTGGCCACTTCATAGATTATTAAAGCGAAATGTTATACAAAAGCATATAATTCTTATACTTTTATTACGAGTATATGGCGAGGCAAGTGGATGACTCGTGTTGGTGTTGGTGGTGGTGGTGTTGGTGGTGGTGTTGCTGCTGCTTTTGCTGCTGCTGCTGTTGCAATCAATTCATGCATAAACCCTTATGACTTTATACGCTTCACGCTTTCCCCAACAAGAGACCGCTGCACGGAACACTGGACCGTTGGACACGAGAGCATGTAATGCCTGGCCAACACACACACACACACACACAAACACACACACACACACTTGGGTACATTTGGCACAAGACAACACACACGCCGGAGCGTACGCCACAGTAATATTTTACCATAATGTAACGGAAAATAGCCAAGACGTGGTCATTTGAAATATTTCATTTTATTTCGCTTCAGTTTTCACAAAAAGCAACAACAACAACGACAACGACAACAACAACTGTAACAACTACAACATGAAAAGGTGTAACGACAAAACAGAAGCAGCCGCAGACGCCGCAGCAGCAGTGACAGAGGCAGAGACTGAGGCAGAGGCAGAGGCATTACATATGCATACATACATACATGTTACATACTTATACATACTCATACACACACTTGCCTATCTACATATTCATATTCATTCGCATATTAACTTAAGTATTCACAATCATCCAAACTTTTGTCCATTGCGAGTTTTACTTTGATTTGCCTTTTACTTGGCACAACATTTTTTTTTTTTTTCTCGCTGAAATTTCAACAATTTCAATTGTGATTGAGTAAAAAATTATATGACACTTAGATACCCTGCACTTAATAAATGACTAAATGTGTATAAAAGAGTACATTATACATTATTAATTCACAAGAAGGACACAATCTAATTAAGAATTAATATTCAACTATTTATGTATTTTTTTTTTTCGTAACCTTTATGAACTCAGCAATTATGTGAGCTAGAGTCACTAAATTTTATATGCAGCTAATTGTTTATGCTACAAAGGTATATGTTACATTAAACTTTAAATATATTTAAAAGTCAATGCAGATTTTTGCTACATATCAACTTTAGGTAATCAGTTTTCTATTCTAAACCAACCCAAACTTTGTCAAATAAAACACAGTGGTTATTGAAGTATTTTTTTTATTGCTATAAAGGAAAATATTGCCAAGAATATGCATATATATTTTGTAAATATAAAATTTCTTTAGGGAACATTACTATATGTTGTCGACTAGTTACTCTCAATTGGAATTTCAGTACATCTACTTTTTAAGTACTTACTCATTTATACATTATACGTATGTAGCTATATAATGATATATAATGATAATAAACTATTTCAACTGTTATTGCCCAAAAATGTATACATAATTTCTATACACAAATATCTTGAGTATGTTCTTATTTCAATTTAAAAAGAAAAAAAAACAAATAAACTGCAAGGCAAAGAGAATTTGAATACTAAACTATGAGTAATTCACTTATCTTATGATGAAATAACTGAAATATATTATTGTTATATATTTTTTCCATTTATATTGTTTTTTTTTACAATTTAGAATCAGCATAACATTTTTATAATATGTTTAATTTCTGCTAAATTTATTTATGCGTAATTAATTTGTTTAACTAGATTAAGTTGAGAAAGTCCTGAAATGCAATTGGAGAAAGTGCAATTTAAGCTATGAAATTAACAAAATGAATAATTGAGACTCTTACTTGTATTCACATGAATATAAGACTTGGACTTGGACTTATTTCAACATTTGAAGCGTTGTCAAGTTTTGTGTCTTCTACTGAAAGTGTTGCAACTTGAGAGTTGTACAATGTACATTTATTTATTGGGATAGAGCTGAGAAAAAAAAGAAAACTTAAGCTCGCTTCTGTCGACTTGAAAAGCTACGTGACGTGAAGTGGGGGAAACAGAAAAGACAGAGAGAGAGAGAAAGATAGAGAGAGAGAGAGATAGAGAAATCTAGAATTCAGGCTGTGGCAAGTTGTTATTTTGTTATTGCGGGTCGAATGCTTGCCAAGGATGCTCATATGTGTGCCATTGATTCATGAGTGCATGGGTGTGGCCAGCTGGGCGTGTGTGAGTGTATGTGTGTGTCCGATTTGAAATTATTGGCTGCTCCCACGGGTGTCGTAAGTATGGAAGAAATGCTTGGTTCATGCATAGTTAGCTCAACAGAGGCTGCAACATTTCCCCCACTCCACCTCATTCCCTGCTGCTTAGTGTTGGTCCCTTTTTTTTTTGGCTTTTCATCTTATTGGATTGTTAGACTGACCACAGATTGCCAAACTCTCAACTCACACACATGCACATACATACGTGGCACAACTGAGTGCTTTATTGGGCTATTTTAAATTTGGTGTGGCCGCAACAGCTGCCAATAAATGCAATTGATCGTTAAGCTAAAAGTAAATGGCAACAACAACAATAGCAGCAATAACGGCTATAATCACACTAAATACCCACTAAATATAAAAAAGAAGTCAACGAATTGGGACTTTAATTATATAATTAACATAATACAGACTGGAACAGTTACTTCTTTTTAACACAATACCCTGTAAAAGTCTCGACATGTCATCAAACTTCTTGGTGCAAATGAAACTTGCATACAACTTTTTTTTTGAATTTTTGACAGATTACTTGTATCATTACATTAAAAAGGTTCATACAAATTTTTATAAAAAGTATTAAAAAAGTTAGATAATACATACTCATACTGGAACTGATACTTCTTTTAGCTCAATACCCTGTAAAAGCCTCGACAAGTCATGAAACTTCTTGGTTCAAAAGAAACTTGCTTGCAACTTTTTTTTTTTAATTTTTGACAGATTATTTTTATAATTAAATAAAAAAGGTTCTTAAAAATTTGTATAAAAACTATTACAAAAGTTAGATAAAACTAACTTTTTTATATAAAAAACATTTAACAATTAATTAAAATTTTAACTTCTTTTGTGACTAAAGCAAAAACAAGTATTTTGTACTTGTAGCAATGTTAATAGTAAATAAATTTATAAAAATTAAATACAAAATGTATGTTCGATTTAAATAGTACCATTTAAAATAGTAAAAGGAAAATTTGTAATTTTAATAACAAAAAAATAACTAAGCTCAATTTTGAAATTTAGAACTTAATATTAATACAATACTCAAAGTTATTAAGAGGCTTGAGAAATAATGTTCAAGCTGGTCTAAAAGTATTTTTTGATTGTATGCTTTTATAACGCTAGCGACATTTCAATAGATATAATTTTTATTATTATTTGTATATTTTTTTTTTTTTTTTTTGTTATTGTGTTTGTTGTTGTTGTGATTCGTTTTCTCATGGTCGAATCGATGTGGCACTCAGACCCGTTTCTGAAGCTGTTGTTGTTGTACTCGTACACAAAGTGCGGGCCAAGACAGTCTGTCAAAGTGTTGCTGCGGTGACAATTTAGAGAATCGCCACACAACACTTGACAGCGCTGACAGCTGACAGAATTAGCCTTGAACAAGCGATGCTGACGTCGACGTCGACGTCGACGTCGTTGTGGCATTTTGGCCATGCTTCGAGTCGAGTCGGCAACTACCTCACTGGCTTGACACCTGATTCCTTCACTCGCCTCACTCTCGTCAGCAACGCCAGCGCAACTTGTTGTTGTTGCTGTTGCTGTTGTTGTTGCTGTTGTTGTTGTTGTTGCTGCTGCCGTTGCTGCCACAATGGAACGTTACTAATCGCGTTTCTGTCACAGAAATTAAACGACTACGCGTTTGACAGATAAATTGACACGATCAAGTGCGCCCTCTTGCCACGATACATGACCATTAAGTTGGATTAAGTAAAATGGCAACTTCTCCATCTCCATCTCCGTCTCAGTCTGAAACTGGGCTCCTTTCCCCTCTGCAACGAGCTGCCAAAACGAATTCCAATTGCCCATTAAAACGGCATGTCAAAAGGCAAAAGCAACGCACTCGTTTCTAATTGAATGTCAACAATTTACTTATTGTCAAAGTCGACACCAACAACGCCAACGAAAAGCCCTTCAATCTCTTTCGTAATCCCACAATATCAGACCGACATAAAATGCCAATAGCTATGGCATTAGCTTTGGTATTCCCATTATATGCGACACTTGTCAATAATATTATGTCTTTCACTTATTTTTTTCTATTTCTTTAAATTTTATTACAAGTATGTTCAATTTAGCGAAGTTTTACTGTAGTTTTCCCAGTATATTTTCACTTTTTTTTTCTATTTCTTTAAATTCTATTACAAGTATGTTTAATTTAGCGAAGTTTTACTGTAGTTTTCCCAGTATATTTTCACTTTTTTTTTCTATTTCTTTAAATTCTAAAACAAGTATGTTCAATTTAGCGAAGTTTTGCTGTAATTTTCCCAGTAATATTTTGTACCTCTTTATTTTCTCATTATTATTTTAAATAAACATCTTAAATTTATAATAATCTCTACTTTCAATAAGTTTTACTGAGTAAAATTCTACTGTATATATTCGATTTGCCACCGTACTTTAAGACTTGGATGCGTGACACGACACGCACGACTATTCGATATTATTTTCTACTGCTACTTAGAGATTTTGAAAAATCCATATATGTACATAATTTCAGAGTTATACAAATGTGGGCTTCAATTACATTTGTTAATTTTAGGTAAGTATCACTGTAGTTTCCATGTGATCGACTCATTTATCTCTTCGTCGTCTCACCGAAAATTTTAACACTTCTTCCCCGTATATGGCACATGTGTCTGTGCGTACTTATTCCCGATCTGGATCATTCCCCATTCCCTATTCCCTATTCCCGATGCATGTGCATTGTATGCTTCTCGTATTTGGGATAGGATAGGAGATATGTTGCATGTGTATACATTCAAATGTTGTTTACACATACATACATTAACAAAAAAAAATGTAGACGAAAAATTGTTGACATGGTACAGCTTAGATACCCTATAAATGAGGATATGTCTTGTGTCAATGACTTTAAGCGATTTCAAAGATCGCTTTAAACAGAGCATTAATACTCATTCCAAAAAAAATAAAAATTGTTGAACGAATTTAATAAATTTTGAATGCAGAATAAATTAAGGTGACAAACCATGATCAAAATGACATTCCGCTTCAAAATCGGTTAAGTTTTTACAAAGTTATAAAAGTTTGAAGTAAGTCAAATCTTTGACTTAGCAACTTTACAAGTCCAAATTTTTGTCCAAATTACCATGATTTTTTACAGAAAAATGAAACGTTTCAAAATCAAATTTAAAGTGTTGTTTTATACTAATTACGGTATAAGGAGTTGATTAAAAGTGAAAACTTGAGATTTAAAATTTTCATTTTTCAAAATTTCAAAGGGGGGACCCTATGGTGTTAAAATCTAAACCCATATCTAGAGGAAATTTTTATACCCTGAGCCCATTGAAAATGGGCAAAAAAGGGTATAATGTGTTTGGCAGAATGTATGTAACAGGCAGAAGGAGGGGTGGCAGACCCCATAAAGTATATATATTCTTGATCAGGATCAACAGCCGAGTCGATCTAGCCCTGTCCGTCTGTCTGTCCGTCTGTCCGTCTGTCCGTCTGTCCGTCTGTTTGAACGCGTCGATCTCAGAGACTGTAAGTGCTAGAGACTTCAAATTTGGAATGCAGGTTTGTGAATACCATACGCAGGTCAAGTTTGTTTCCAATTTTTGATGCCACGCCCCCTTCGCCCACAAATTGAAAAAAAACGATTTACAGGCGCAATTTTTGACATAGCACTCCCTAACTGAACAATCAGTTGAGAAGTATGCGTATTAAACGACCCTGAAAATTTCAAAGCGATTGACCCATAAATAAAGAAGTTATTTCGGAATTTAGATTTAGTTGAATAATTACATTTGGATGGCAAATCAAACGTGCGAGCGAGACAGCATGTTCACGTTTGTATGCAAGGCGCGCACAAACACAGTAAGAAATAGTACCAATTTTCTTTTGGGCTTCGATTTTAAGTACTATATGACCTAGAGACTTCAAATTTGTTATGTAGGTTCCTGGATACCATACGCAGGTCAAGTTTGTTTCCAATTTTAGGTGCCACGCCCCTTCGCCCACAAATTGCACAAAACGATTTACAGGCGCAATTTTGACATAGCACCCTAACTGAACAATCAGTTGAGAAGTATGCGTATTAAACGACCCTGAAAATTTCAAAGCGATTGACCCAAAAATAAAGAAGTTATTTCGGAGTTTACATTTAATTCAATAATTACATTTGCATGGCAAATCAAACGTGCGAGCGAGACAGCATGTTCACGTTTGTATGCAAGGCGCACAAAGACAGAACGAATTAGTACCAATTTTTTTGGTACCAAATAAGAATTAAGCGATAAGCAAAAATATTATCGATATCATGTAATGAAAATGTTAATGTATAATTTATGTATATACAAATATACAATTTGATTAAAATATAATTGTGTTAATATATAAATATGTATTTTTGCATGGCAAAAATCAGCAGAAGCTGATAGCTATGTATGAAATTGCATGAGAGAAATAGCGATCATTTTGCAGCACTACTCTTGCATCTTTGCCGAGCACTGAAAGCTGCAAAATAATAATTTTAATTATTAATATTTTCGATTCCTTACACATATATATAATAAGTATCTGCTTATTATCGTTGTAAAAAAACTTAGCATTTTCCGCTTTAAGAATCTCATAAAATTAGACATTGCCTTTTATTTCAAATTTCGCGCACTGCAGCAGCCTTTGGCAGGCTTGAATTTGTTGCGTAAGAGGGAGAGTGAGAGAGGAAAATGGGTGCTGCCAGATTGCAGGCTGAGCAAAGTTGTAGTTTGTGGCTACTCTTGACACACGCTACATCGATTACGACTTGCGATTTACCAATTTATCAATTTCTAATTAATTTTTTAAATTTGTATTTAAGTAGATGAAAAATATCAAATATAATTTGTTTTATTTATTTATTTTTTTTTTGCTTTGTAATTTTTTTTATACCCTGAGCCCATTGAAAATGAGCAAAAAAGTATACAATGTGTTTGGCAGAATGTATGTAACAGGCAGAAGGGGCGTGGCAGACCCCAAAGTATATATATTTTGATCAGGATCAACAGCCGAGTCGATTGAGCTATGTCCGTCTGTTTGAACGCGTCGATTTCCGACCATAAGAGCTAGGGACTTCAAACTTGGTATGTAGGCTCCAGGATACCATATGCAGATCAAG
This sequence comes from Drosophila innubila, assembly GCF_004354385.1. NCBI lineage: Eukaryota > Metazoa > Arthropoda > Insecta > Diptera > Drosophilidae > Drosophila > Drosophila innubila. The sequence continues at coordinate 11,630,932 of NC_047626.1, forward strand.
TTTGTTTTTATTTTTGAATCGGACCGCTATATCATATAGCTGCCATAGAAACGATACATCGAAAATGAAGTTTTAGTATTAAAAATTTTTTTGTTTGTTAAGATATCTTAACCAAACTGATAGAATATTCATCTGGGCTGGTGTTATACATCCCGACCAAATTTGGTTCAAATCGGTTCCCCATATAATATATCTGCAATAGAGACGCTCAATCGAAAATGAAGTCTAAGTATGTATGAAAAACTTTTTTGTTTTTTTGAGATATCTTAAACAAACTGATAGAATATGCATTAAGCTTGGTTTTGTACAACCTGGCCAAATTTGGATCAGATCGGTCTTTTATATCATAAAGCTGCCATAGGAACAATTGGTCGAAAATCAATCTCAGTATAGTATTTGGGCTCAGGGTATCCTACTGTCGAGCGTGCTAGACTGTAAACGCCTACTTGTTTTTTTTTACGAAATATTTAACTTTAAATGCAGAATGAATTTATAGGCCAAACCATGATCAAAATGACATTCCGTTTCAAAATCGGTTTAGTTTTTACAAATGTTTGTTTTATGAATGTTTGAAGTTAGCCAAATCTTTGACTCAGCAACTTTACAAGCTAAAATTTTTATCCGATTTCACATGATTTTTTACAGAAAAATGAAATGTCTCTGAATCAAATTTAAAGTGTTGTTTTATACTAATTAGGCCATAAGGAGTTGAATAAAAGTAAAAACTTGAGATTTAAAATTTTGAATTTTCAAAATTTCAAAGGGGGGACCCTTATCATTAATGTGGTACCATGATGATGTTGGCCGAAAATAATAAAATTTTCTTAATGCAAAAAATTTAAATGCAGTTTGAATTAAGAGACAGAATCATGATCAAAATCGCATTCCGATTGAAAATCGAGTCTGTTTTCCTTAAGTTATGACAATTGGAAGTTTGTCAACTCTTTGACTTAGCAACTTTACCACAACCATACCGGTACAAGCGTTTCGGTTCTTGAAAGAAAATTAATTTCAGTTCCATAACTAAAATAAATTTTTTTTTAATGATGATTATAAATTACATTAATTTCTTAAGATATTTAGTTAGGGTATTCACCATAACTACATATGTATGCAGATACATACATATATTCGTATTGAGGTATTGGCGCCAACATGTTCTTTTTAAAGACTCGTCTACAGTCTACAGTCAGTGTAAAAGTTGTGGAGTAATTGGCGCTAAACCGCCTACAAATCATCACGAAAATGTGACGAAATAAAATAAACAAACTGTCAAATGTCAAGAGAAATTCATAAACAATTTTACCCCTTTGACACCTAGCTACCTCTCTCACCCTTTTACTCACTCTCTCTCTCCTGTCTCTGTCTCTGTCTCTTTCTTTCGTTCGATGTGTGTTGTTGTCAGCTTCTGTGACTGGCGCCTGTTAAACAGTGTCTGCCTAAAGTTCAGTGCCAAGGAGTCGCCCAAAAAAAAAAACCATATGACGATATAGACAGATATAGAGTGTGTATATATGTTGTGCATATATATATTTAGATGGATATATAGTTATCTGGGCATATCTGTTTACGACTCAGTTACATACAGCATTATGTGTGACACATGCCCCTTGGCGTGGCAAGTCTGGAGTCTTGTGTCTCGTGTCTTGTGTCTCCTGTCGCGTCACTGTTGTTGCTGTGTTGCATGCCACAGATGCCGTTAGTAGCTATAACTGTATAGCTATAGTCATTGTCATAGCTATAGCTTCCGTCTCGCCGAGGTGAGCCACACACACACACACACACACACACACGCACACCAAAAGTCGAAAGACAATGCCAGTCTTGTGGGTGCCCAACCCAAAGGAGAGCGACCGAGGAGCAGGAGGAGAAAGAGGTGAAAAAGAAGATTGGGGAGTTTGCCCTTAAGGCTTTACGGCATTTTGTCGTTTTAGCCATAATTCGTTAGCTCGCTTCATGCCACACAATTGTCGTGTGGCAGCAACAGCAACAGCAACGGCAGCAGACGTTAAAACATATAAAAGATACAAAATTTGTCCCAGGAGCATTGAAAATTTACAATTTAATTTTGCAGATGACTCGACGGACGGGGACTTGACTTAATGGCAACGAGTTGACTTATTCCGTCTGTGTTTTGCACTTTTGAAGATAGACCATGTCCAGGTTCAATTCCCCCTTCTCCCTACCCGCCAGCTCCCTCTCTCCCTCACTCATGCATAAATGCAAGCAAGTAGATTAAATTAGTTAAAGAGCGCACTTTGACCTTTATGCATTCAGATTTTGACCAGCTTTTTATGGGGGCAATAAACGAGAATTGACTTTGCAACAATTTTCAACAACATAAGGCGAGTATGTAACTGTGTGTGTGTGTGTTTATGTGTGTGTTTGTGTGTGTATTTTTGTTAAGATTTTCTGCCTTGACTTTTGATTGAAGACAAACTCATTGAGTCGCACATGTCGCAATGTCACCATCCGTTCATGCAACATGCGCTGGTCAACAAACAGCTCGAGTGCGAGCGAGATGGACTGCTGCAGCAACAATGTTGGAAGGAGCAGGCAGATTTGGGTACTTCTTAAGTCCTTACGTCCCCGATGTCGTTATTCGCTTAATTACGATAATCATTCATCAATGTGACATTTGCGTTTGACAGACGTAGCTGAATCACGAGCATGATTAATTTTTCTTATTTTTCCCAAGTGGACACACACAAGACACACACACACACACACATACATACACACATCCATCTATAGATACAAGCTCCAAAAATTACACAGCAAAACTATATTCCAAATTATATTTAGTTGTCGTTGTTCTTGCAGGTGGTTAAATTCGTTGCTGTTCGATTATAGCCAAGTCATTATGTTAAGTCTTTCATTAAATATCCTAACAAGTCAAAGGAGAGTGCAAGTCCATAAGATCGAGTTGTAAGTAAGTAAGCTAGTCAATTTTAGATATATATAATAAGTTATCTACTTGATTAACAATCTTAAGAACTTTGTAAATGAGATTTGCGAAAATTGTATGTCTTTGGCAAATCGATAAAAGCAAGCTGCTTATTCTAGGAACTTTTCAAGGAAATGTTATCGACTTATCGGTATCAGATTTGCACTTTCGTCCAGTCCAGATCAAATACTTTGACTAGAAATGTGAAATTTAATATAAAAATGATCTTAATCTGCATTTTATAAACAAGGCTGCAAACCTCCAAAATTTTGTTAAGGGCTCGGTTCGGAGGTTCGAACCATAGAGCAAGACATCGGTTCAGTTCGCGAATTGGTTTATATACCCCCTAAGTCCAAGGTTCGAAACTTAGAAATAATTACTTTGAAAACTTTGAAAAATTTAAGCTATTTTAAAAGAAATAAAATTTTGATGAAAAATTAAATTTATTTGAAGGTTTAAATATTACTTATTTGAATCCGAAGTCTCAAATAATTGCGTAATATTAGAAAACCATAAAACCATAAAACCTCTAATTTTAGAAAGCGGTTCATGATCCGGTTCGACTGCTTAAAAACCAGAACCGTACCAGTTCTACGAGGTTCGGTTCAGAACTGGTTTGCAGCCTTGATTATAAAACATTCTATAAGTTGATTGTTTTCAAAAAGTTCCTCGAATTGAACCTAATCTGTTGAACATACTGGTTTCTTCTCTCATAAGTTGTATTAATTTAAAAATATATAATTTTATTATTATTATTATATTTGATTTAGTGAAATGTTTCAAGAAATTGTTGAAAACTATCGATAGTGTTGCTAATAATCATCAAATGTCGCTATCGATGTTAATTGCTTTGAAAGTGAAGAATCTAGTTAATCTTAAAAGTGATATTAATTAATTGTTAGAAATATCAAAAAGTTTCTAGAATTGAACCTAAACTGTTGAATATATCGATTTCTTCTCTCATAAGTTGTATTATCTTAAAAATATACAATTTATGACGAGTATTCTTATATTTGATTTAATCAAATGTTTAAAGAAATTGTTGAAAACTATCGATAGTAATAGCTTATAATCCTCAATGTTGTTATTTGCTTTGAAAGTGAAGAATCTAGTTAATCTTAAAAGTGATTTTATTTAATTGTTAGAAATATCAAAAAGTTCCTAGAATTTAACCTACACTTTTGAACATAGCGGTTTCTTCTCTCATAAGTTGTATTATCGTCAAAATATATAATTTTATTATTATTATTAAATTTGATTTAATGAAATGTTTCAAGAAATTGTTGAAAACTATCGATAGTATTGCTAATAATCATTAACTGCCGCTATCGATGTTATTTGCTTTGAAAGTAAAGAATCAAGTTAATCTTAAAAGTGATTTTACTTAATTGTTAGAAATTTTTTTAGCTGAAATACTTTTTCAAAGTTAGTCATTAAAAACTATCGATAGTATTGAAAGTAGCTGTCAACTATCGGCTGATGGAAAAGATGTGGCTTTGCCAAAAACACAAGAGTGTGATTTCTAGGTGTGTGTGTGTGTGAAGGTGTGTGTGAAGGTGTGCTTGTGTGGGTGTGTGTGATATATGTGTTTATTTGCGCCAGTTTAACTGGCACTTGTAGCCATCAAATGTTGGGGCCAAAAACGGTACTCTCACTTCAATTTGCTGCTGTACGGTGTAGGGAGGGGGTACTGTAGCTGTTGCTGTAGCTGTAGCTGAGTTTCGCAGTTGCACACGAGTACGCGCAGTTAAAGTTAACGCTTGAGCGAACGCTGCCCGCTGTTTGTCTCAAGGGAGTCCAAGTCCGACTACAACAACGACTATGACTATGACTTCGACTCGGACTCGGACTCCGTGTCCGTGTCCGTCTCCATCTCATCAGTGTTGCGTCTCTGTCTCCGTTTTCGTCTCCAACTTCGAGTCGACAAACAATTGCAACTCAACAAGAACGGCGAAATGATCGGTAGATTGGTAAAGTCATAGCCAAAACTGGCCACCTTGAGTATACACTTGTACACACGTATATTGCACCAATTGCTGTGGCAAGTGAGTGAATAACGGCAGTCCATATGCCGCACACAACATGCCACACATGCAACATGTAAGCCAACCGATGGAGCAACATCAATCCGCAACAAAACAAAAAACGTCAATGCAATCGATGTGCCAATGTCTGAAAATGATATTGAGCAATTAACACAATCCCGATACAGATCATATTTGGATGACGAAATTACGAAAAATGATGCGGCTAACTAGATGTTTTGTTGTAGGCTGGTCGGGAGTTTTTAAACTTAGGATAGATCAAACCTAACAATCGTTATAGAAACATACATATGTTGTGTGAAAATTTCAGTCTTCTAGGTCTTATGGCTTTGTTTGTGCAATGCTCAGTCATTAGGTCAGGACAAAGTATTTTTTATATAAAGATAATGAAGAATATTATTAAAGTTAAGTTAGATTAGAGTTAAAAAACTGATTGATTAGAGTGAATAATATTCGCTTGGAAAGAGAGAACAAATATTTATTAAATTAAGCAAAAAATTATTTATTGAGCTAAGAAGTTTTTAAATTGTCTTATGATATTATACAATTGAGATAGTTTTTTCGAAACGTCTTATCTTGAAGTGTTAAAAATTAAAAATTCTTAAATTAAGAATTTGACTAATTGAAGTAAAATAAACTGAGACAAAGTTAAACAAAGATTGAAAACAATTTTAGGATATTTCTTAAAAATTTTTTATCGTATGCAAAAATTCAAAGCACTGTGCGAAATTGTGAATTGTGTTTTCAATTTGATATTTTATGCACATGATCCATCATCATCTTGTTAGCTTGGATGGCTTCTGATATACTTATTACTTGTATAAACATGCACATAATTTAATGGAAATTGGCTGTCTTTTAATATGCAATAAACGACTTATTTAACACTTGCGCGATGCAAATTGCGATATTCATTTAGGGAAAAGTCAAAGTCGAGCATGAGCCCAAAGCAAATGCATCAGCGACAGCCAACACAAAATACAAAATGCAAAGGACCAGAAACCAGGATCCCCAGCCGCTATGATGCCTCACATTTACATATGCAAATCAGTAAGCCGCCAAAAACATTCGCTGCCCCAGTCTCAGACTCAGACTGAGACTCTGACGCAGTTCCAGAGACAGAGCAAAAGCCAAAGCCAGTTCCAGTGTCAGTTCCAGTTTTTGAATTTTATCCCATACCAGAAATACCCTTACAGATACGTATACAAAATACCCTTGGGTTTTCAATCATTACTCAAATTATGATGGTTTAATTTGGACGCTTTACGAAAACCGCAGTCATTAGCCACACTGGCTGCCTCCCTCCTCCCTCCTCTCTCTCCCAGACCAGACTCCAGTTAGTCCGGGGGGCATCAATGCATAATGCGTAATGCAATGAAACGAGAATGTTTGTTTTTGTAATGCCCATGATGCGACTAATATGACGCCCCAAGCCCATCCATACACAGAAAAAGAGATAGAGAGCGGGACAGAGAGACAGAGAGAGAGAGTGAAAGGAGGGAGTAGCTCGAATGCAGAATGCAGCCCTTAAATAACAATGCCACAATTGGTTTCAAGTTACAATTCCATCTATTTATGCTTTCGTATATTCCAATAACTGTAAGGCAACTGAGTTTGAACAGAATTCTGAAGTTCAATTGGAAAAATACCAAAAGAATACCACTTGATTATGGAAAAAAATCACTTTTGTCTGTTCCAAAAAGACGTAAGATATTGTTCTTGAACTTTGACTTTGCTTAAAAACATTCAAAGTCACCTGAAAACGGTTTCAATATGAGCTTTTAGCTTCGCTAAATGCAAGAAAAATTTCAAAATCACTATGATGTTGGTCTGCTTTATCAATCTATCTAAATGTTTTTGTGAGGTGATCAGGAGTTTTTAAAGTTAGGATAGATTAATTGTAACTATCTTTATAGAAACATACATATGTTTTGTGCAAATTTCAGGCTCCTAGCTCTTATTGTTTTGACTGCAGAATCTTTTATCAAAGTGAAAGATTTTTCAATTTTTGGTTAAGACTAAAATGATTTCGAGATGATAAAGACAAGTTTAATTGTAGCTAAATAGTTGAACACTTTATTAACAATTCATAACACTTTCATTGTTAACTAACTAAAAAGAATGTAAGCATTTCATAAAAAAATGTAAAGATTTTAAAAGATTAAAAATTTAAAGACAATGTCAAAAAGATTGCCATGGATTAAAGACTTCTATTGCGAGTTCCAACCACAATCAATTATCGCATTAACTAATTAGCAGAAAGGAACTTTAAGTTGAAGATTAAAGATATTTTGTAGTTATGGTATGTTAATTGTGCAAGTTGACAAAAGGAAAAGGCAGAGAAAGCAAACGCAAATCTATAACAGCAACTAGAAAACCGAGAAACAAAGCAGCAAAAAGCCCTACGGTCATTTGGGCCAAGACTAATAGGTATGTAAATGAAAGTCTGGCGACGGAAGTGGATTGTACATCTTTGAAGGTACGACTTGGCTTTATCTATGTGTGTGTTGCACGTGTTTGTGGATGGAACTGGAACTGCGTTATAGTTGGTGATTCATGAATATTTAAACGTCACATTTGGTCGCACTTTTCACGATGCTCATTAATAAGACGAGGCAAAAAAAAAAAAAAAAAAAATGAAGAAAATGTGGCGATCATCGCTGCTTCGTTTGCTGTTTCGTTTTCTGGGGCACTGAACAAGTGCCCTCTCTATGCACACACACACACACAAACACACACACACACATGTGCACACACACACATACAGCTAGGAGACTGAGACAGACCACGCATGGAGTTGGACATGGACATAGCACGGTTGGACAATCGCTGAGCCTGAGCCAAAAGAGAGAGAAGAGTTTTCTTTGTTTCGGACATGGACACATGCATGTGCATCTGTTGAATATCTGTGGGGCCTTTTGCCGCTGCATTTCACCAGCAGAGACCGAGGCAGAGGCAGAGACAGAGGCAACAGCAGCACTTGGATATGCAAGATAGCAGCGTGCCTCCGTCTTCTCAGATATGAAGTTGCAAGTTGCAAGTTGGATTTAATTTCATGCCGCAGTAGTTCGCGCATTCGTTTTACGCCGCAACATTTCCAACTAAACGGGCAACAGACATCATCGACCAAGACAAAGGCAGGAGGAGGTGGCGAGAATAGCAGAGAGAGAAATGAGTGTGGCGGGGAGGAGGGAATAGCTGGTTGCATATTAACTTATTCATGAATACATAATCAGTTGCATTTTGCTGTCTGTTTGTTGCTGCTGGGTGCAACGAGCTAATGTTGTCAACCCCATGTCCATGAAGATAATGACCTCTTAACCGAACTCCGCACTTGACACTAACTTTTGTCAAAGATCTTAAGACTCAGTCACAGTTCCACTTCCACTTCCACTGCCACTTCCAGTTTCTGTCTTGGTTTCGGTTTCGTTTACAGTTGTGTTTTTTCTGTCTTTGTCTTTGTTGTGTCCGACAGGTGCAGGCAGAGCCCTTGGCCCGGTCACGCTCAATAAATACCAAATATTAAGTAATTCTAGCAATTTATGAATATAAATATATTCGTTGTTTAAGACCCAAAAGATAATCGCCAACGCTGAGCTGTTGTTCGGCCAGTCAGTTAGTTCAAACAAGTCAAAATACTCGAACAAATGCTTTTAATATTAATTAGAAACAACTGTGACTTTAGCTCTGACGCATTTCTCTCTTCACAGAATAGTCTTTAATCAAGGCTACAAATCTCCAAAATTTTGTAAAAGTTTCTGTTTGTTTTTGTTGTTTTTTGGGCTTTGGTTCAATACTATTCATATTTGTTTTCTATTTAACTTCATTGTTTTCGAACTTTTTTCAAGTACAAAAACAAAATTACAAGTGATGGAAAATAATTTATAATTTGCAATTTTAATGCAGAATCAAATTAGAGCTCAAATAATGAAAAATTAGATATTTCGCAAGGAAATCGGTTATAATTTGACAAAGTTATGACAGTTTGAAGTTTTTGAAAATGGGTCTAGGTGAAAATATGAAAAAAAAAAATTAATGCACAATCAAATATCAAATCAAATAATCATAAATTTTAAATTCCGTAAGAACATCGGCTGAGATTTGTCAAAGTTATGACAGTTTGAAGCTTAAAATTTTTAATTTTTATGCAGAGTCAAATTAGAGTTGTCGATATTTTATGAAAATCGATTAAATTAACATTAAATCGTCGAAAGAATATTATCGAGTTAAAGTAGTTGAAAACTTTGTTATGGATGTTACGATGCTTACATCGCTTATTTCAGACTAACTTTTAGCATAGATATTCCCTTTCCCAGCTACTGCCAAGGGTAGCAGATGAAGGTTTTCTAACATATTTGATTTATACTTAAGTTTAATGAAAAATAGTAATTCCACTGTTGCACATTGGTTTGAAATTTCTAAAAAGCGTGCATATTTACTATATTTTGATTCTCATAATGCTTTTTGTGATTTAAAAATTAAAGTGACAAGAAATTAATCATTAAGTTCGTTAACACAAGTCGCTTTACCCGCATAACTGTACGAGTTTAAATAGCTGTCATCCGACAGTAAATAGATACAGGTAAAATACAGTTGGACATTGCTAGAGAAACCTGTACTTGTACACATGTAAAGTGGAGTGCTTTTAAGCAGCTGCCCCGAAGTGTGCTACTCCAGTTAAAATGATTATGGCAACTTCATTTAAATGCGGAATAATTGTATTTTAAATTTTCTATTTCTTTTCTGCTAATTTCTTAATTTTCTCTTTTTAAATCTGGACTGTCAAGTGTATATATGTATATATATGTATATCTGCTGAGGTTTGGTTAAAACCGGACTACTATTCCGGATATTGGGAATGGGAATGTGTCGTCAGAATTGTAAATTTAAGATCGATTCATACTTAATTCCAGATTTTTAGTACACAGTAATCTTAAAATTTTAAGATATAAATTCAAGTACGATCGTACCTAATTTTAGGATGGCATATATTTTTCTGAGTGTATTAGCTATTGAATATATATTAGTCCCAAGCTCACAACGATCTTAAAACAACTTAACGCAACGATCTGATCAGATCAGATCAGATTAGATCAGATGTGATCTTTCTAACTCCCTCGCCGTCTGTCTATCTCTCTCACTCACTTGCACACTCTTTCATCTCTATGTGTATCACTTTGGTCTTTTGACTGGCCTCGAAGGACATTTTTAATTAGCGGACAAAGAGCGGCGCGTCCTTTTAGATTGAAATGCGCCGTTTGCAGGGTCCATAAACGCCCTCGTGAAACGCTTGTGGCAATGTGTTGTTGTTCGTCTTGTGGATGTGGCCTGTAGATGTGGTTGTTGTTGTTGTTGTTGGTCGTACTCCTGGCCCTTTGCCTGTTGGATATCAATCTGCATTGGGGCGTCAACCGCGGCTACGACTGCCCTGACCCCGAGTGTGTCTGCGCTAGTCTCACACAGCACTCCCGATTGTTGTCGTTGTCGCTGTCGTTGTCGTTGTCGCTGTCGCTGCCGATGTTGTGTTGTGTTGTGGTTGTCTGTCTTGGTTTCGCATTCACTACATTCACATTCACATTCACATTCACCCCATTGGCAGCGTCGGCAGCTGATTCATTCCGCTACGCATTATTAATGCACATATTTTGATAATTGCCGGTTTGGGCAGTCAAACGTCTGCTTCCGCGGTAGGCGTTTTTTTTTTTTCCTTTTTTTTTTCTCTTCTTCTTACTTTGCTCTTTGACTTGAATTTGTTTTAGTTGCCTGTCCTCTTTCACACACACTTGCATACATTTGCTGTCTCTGACTGACAGCACTTATGGCCTTAAGAGCCGCTTTGTAGAACGAACCATGCCAAAAGATTGCCCTTTTATGGTCAACACCTTTCCGTCTGGCCGAAATAATTAAGGCAGGTAAGCGACAGAGTCAACAGCATCTTTCAATCTAAGCTATATGCTACTACTATTCTAAATTTAACTACTTAAAATTGTCATACTACTAATTTTACTTATAAGAGAGAAGGAAAGAGAAAGAAGGGGAAAATGAAAACATTGAAGAAAGAAGGAAAGAACTTAAGAAGAAATGCAATCAGTATCTAATAATACTACAAATTAATGATTAAAATAAAAATGATTTTATTATAAACATTTCATGTGTCTATATGTCAATACTACCATATTACTAAAGTACTATGTAATACTCTCACTGCACATGCCTCTATCTATAACATTTGATTATGCAACTGTGCCGAATGTCAGCAACACTTGAAATCAGTTGTATTTCATTTGAATATTCATACATATCGCTCACCTTCTTTTTTACTCTTACACTATTTCTCTCTCTCTCTCTCTCTTTCTCTGTCTGTTTGCTCTTACTCTTTCAGTTACAGGCGCGCATTTACTTCCCATCCGTCAATCAAAATGAAAATGACCAAAAGATTAATCGTTTGTTTCGGAATTTTGTTTGATGTTTTATCGCCACAGAGTTCCCCAGTTCCCCCATACCAGCACACCAAAGACACACACGCACACACAACTGATCACACACTTACATACATACCTACTTACATGTGTGTATGTGTGTCTGTACAAGTTATGTCCATGCGAACTTTTGGCATTGTCGGTCAGCTCTTAACTCAGAGACTCTGCTCATTTGCCAACTCATGTGGCAGCCTATGATGATGATGTTAATAGTATTAATAATCATAATGACAATCATAATGATAATGATCATGATGATAATATTGATGACGAGGTGAATGTTACTTACATGTGTTACGAACATATGTACATTCATATGTATAGTATATCCATCAATACCAAGTTCTTTATCAGCGGCATATCGGCTCATCAGCTAGATTATCTAATTATGTATAATCATATTGTATGGGAACTACATTTTGTCGTCCATTTTTAGACAAGTGATTTATTGATGACTGTTATTTGTTTAAGTTGGGCTTACTATATAGCCTTGAGTATTCCACTTTTAATCATTTGCTGATCGATTAAGTTATCTGATTTTACCACCAAAAAGTTGTATTTTTCTGATAGTATTGGAATACCGATACTTACTACTGTAATCGATTTACTTTTGCAATTCAAACAGTCGTAACAAATGTATATGTTGTTAATATTAACAAAACATTCTTACAAACTGGATTATCCTATTTGGTCAGTACTTACTAACTCTACATCGTTCAGAAATCGATAATAATATCTGATCTTATTATCGAAATAACTGTAGGATCTATCGAATACAATCAATTTTTAACCTATGAAAATCTCAAACGCTCGCAAAGAATTTGAATTTTCTACATTAAATCCCAGTAGTTTGATCCATATATCGCTCTATCGATTTGCTCGATAACATGTTTGTTTTTAAGCGATTGCTGAGCTATAACAATGACTTTTTATTTTTATTTATCGAACTTTATTAAACTTAACGTTATCTTATAGCACGAGTTTTTCGATATTTGGACATTTCATTTAACGGCGTACATTTGGTAATCGGTCAAAAAAAAGTATGAGGCTTGTGACACCGATTTGGTGAATTTGTGCGACACCCAATCACAGCATGAGGCACAAAACACTCAATTGCATAAGTATACGCACAATCGTTTTGCCTTTCTCCCCAGTCACACACTCTGTCTCTATCTCTATCACTATTCATATTGCTATCCCTCACTCTACTATCTCCCTCTCTCTCTTTCTTTCTCTATCGGTATGTCGTTCAATTTGACTTGGGCCAATATGGCAATCGATGTCTGGTTGGCCTTTGCCGTTGCTTTTGCTTTTGCTGTAGCTTTAGCTTTAGCCATTGTCGATTGTCGATGGTCGGTTGGTCGGTTGGTCGGTCGATTGTCGATATTGATTGTTGTGCGATGTGTTCTGGGGCCGCGACCGTTGTGGAGGCCAGGTCGAGTAGATGGTCACAATTTAAATTAATGATTTTTTCTACGCTTGATCTGTGATAGTGACTGACATTTTCCCGTCATTTCTAAGATTAGTCCAAAGTCATCGGCATTTACTTTCTACACTCGACTCGACTTGGACCTGGTCCATTGTGTGTGTCTGCTTGGCAGGGTTCTTCTCATTTATCCTATGTATGAACGAGCACTTTTTACTCTCTGGTTTTTTTTTTTTTTTTTTTTTCTTGAACGCATCAAGAAAAACGTAATAATTATGTAAAGAATCACCCGCCTTTTGGTGTGCGTACAGTAGCTTTTACTTGAAGACGCCGAAACGTGGACGCAGGATGAGGGATTGAGGGGTTGCAGCTGGAGCGGCTTGGGATTCAATACCCTAGCCATGGCATATCTCTCAGTATGTTATGTCCGTGACAGTGGCCAGTCAGTGATTTTTGATTCGAGCCGTGTGTCTGGCGCTTCGGCGTCGTCATTACTAGATTGAGATTGATGGCATGTACTCAAAGTCTGATACTCATACTTGTCCCTCCTCATCTCTCCTCTCTCTTCCTCTCTTCGCTTTTTACACTGGCGCCAGCATTCTGTCGTTGCGGTGTTTCTTCTTTCTTTTTTTTTTTTACCGAGTTTGAGTTCGGACTTGGGATTGGGTTTGAGTTTGGGCCAGGTCGAAAGCAACTGCTGCTGTCTGATATTGTTGTCAATAATTTGTCACAATCGCGGCAATGGAACAAATTGTTCCATGTCATGTTATTGTCAAGATTTGTCGATGCCAGCCCGTTGATAAGCAAGTGACAAAATAATTAAAACGCATTTTTAAACCCAAGTCACCGACGATTTGAGAAAAATAATGCGACAAAACGTTGAGTGCTCAACATCAGATCAGATCGGATCAGTTGAGGCTGTGAACTGATGGACTGAGAACCGAGGACTGGGGTCTGAGGGACTGAGGGACTGACGATTACAACGATTACAAAATACTGGAAGTCATGCACTTATTTAGGCTTACAACAAGATATTCAGATACGGATGTCAAATAAGCAACAGGAAGAGTCTCTCGTCTCTATTAGGCCAAGGACTCTCGACTTCGACTGTCAACCTATGTGAGGAGTTGGAAAATCATAATATTTGCGAAGAATTCTTACTTTGGAAGTAGTATTTCAAATTGAATTTAAGATTAGAGAAGTATTTACCCGTATTAGGAGTTTTAAAATAAGTTTGGGAATATGATACTATCAAATCAATGTATATATTTTGAAAATAATATATATTCTGAAAATAATATATATACTGAAAATAATAGATATACTGAAAATTAAGTTAGATTTGATCAAGTTTGTTATATATATTTGAAGAAAGATTATGACTTATATGACAAAAAAAAAAAAAAAAAAATAAGTGATTTTTTATGGGAATCTGATTATCTTATGGAAGGAAATCTAGGAGAAAATCTAGGAGTAAATATTTCTAGAGACACCTGCTTTTGTAAAATATTTATAGCATTATAGGTGTAACCCTTAAGTTAAAAAAAAAAAAAAAATAAAAAATTTAAATAATTTTCATAATATTCGGCTATAATTATTGTATGAATTGTTTGTTAGGATACGGCATGAATACTCGTACTCTCGCACTCGTTAGCCCTTGATTCGTTGTCATTAATCAATGTGATTGGAAGGTATCCAAGCGAACGACGACTTTGACAAATTCAACTATCCATAGATGCCGATAACAAATGAGTGTCCATGCCTCCGCTCTCATCATCAAGAGCGTGGATATCGAAATGATATGCTTGCTCATTTAGACGGGTATTCGGTTTGTTGGATTTCGGATTTTGGGTTTGGGTTTAGGTTCGGGGGTTGTACACTTCATATTTTGTCATTACATTTAATGGTCTGTCCGAAACGAGTGTACAACCGAAGGGGACAGCAACAGCAGGTGAGAGAATGAGAGGGAGCGAGGGCACCCGCCTATTTGGTTGGCAACTGGTCGACACATCCAGCATATTCCCACTTGAGCTCTGGTGTTAGCATATGAAATGCCCATAGAAAATACTTGTAATTTGTATTTAGTTATTTTTTTCTCTTTTTTTTTTTTTTTTTTTTTGGTTGGTATTTTTAGTCATGGCCAAAACACATTGTTAATGGCATTTTCGGGCCGTAATTTCATTTTGAGATATTTAAAAATTTCCCATAACTCAAAATCAGTGGAAACTATTTGTGATTACCGCTTGTTACCGCTGCTTTTCATACTGCTTTCTACTGCGATCAATCAAGTCAATTTGTTGTTTGCCGTTGACCCAGCCCCGGACTGTGTACAAATTATAAAAGCCCAGATCTATAGATCTCCTCGTCTTCAAACACGACGACGATGACGAAGACGACGACGAGCCAGAAGGGCCAGCCTATGATTCGGCCTCAACGTCGACCTCGTCATTTTCATAGCTGGTTATGCCTGTCACGGGCGTTGCATCTACGAGTATGAGAACCGCGGAAAAAATCAGTGCCACTGAGGCAATTACCGCATCCAAATGCACCACATACTTACAGTTAGGCAACGGTGTAGGCATGATAATAAATTACATTTGCATAGCCCAAAATGATTCCCAGCTTGATCAGGATGATCTGCTGCCATTTTGTACAATCAATGATCACTAGATCATCTGACCAAGAGCTGTGAGTGATCATTTTCTTAATTTATGCATCTTCATTTTAGAATTATCACATTTTATCCGATATTAAGCTATCGATTGAAGTTCAATAAGTTATCAATTCTAAAAATGAAGAAATTTATAATTTTTTTTACAGCTTATTCTATAAATTATTGTTACTATATCTTGTTGTCTTCTGCGCTTGTTATATTCCGATCAATTTTGATCGCTTATCGATGGCTTTTTAACCCTAGAATAATTATCTTTCTCTGGAATTTGAATTCTTCTTATGCTTAAACAGTATCTGAGATTCCTGTTCACAATCACAATTCATCCGATATTAAGCTATCGATTGAAGTTCAATTAGTTATCAATTCTAAAAATTAAGAAATTTATAAATTTGTATACAGCTTATTCTATAAATTATTGTTACCATTTCTAGTTTTCTTCTGCGCTTGTTATATTCCGATCAATTTTGATCGCTTATCGATAGCTTTTTTACCCTAGAATAATTATCATTTTTGGATTGTGAGCGAAGGGAATCTTCAACAGTATCTGAGATTCCTGTCTGGATCTGTGGTTAGCGTATCCGTTACCATCACCTGCAGTCAGCCATGAAAAGTTACCTCAATGTTATCGCCCTCTTTCTAACTGTATACCGTATTCTGTCGTCCATTCGTCCCTGCAACCAGAGCAGGGGAAGAAGGCGCGTGCAATTCGCGTGCATTGAAGAAAATTGGGCGTGTTCGACAACAGGGTTAAAAGTTGAACCAGCTGGCAACCCGGCAAGTCCTTACTCCGTTTAAAGAGGGGAAAACCACATAGGCTTGGTGCCATGACATTGTGTAGGGAGAGGTTTGTGTAATAAATCAGTGAAAGATAATTGAAGGAGTGGTCTATGCGGAAGAACGTTCTTTTTATTGTTATATTTCCTAACTACTGTTCTTAAGTTCAAATCGTACATAGTTGCTTTAAACTGCCAAATGAGGGAATATACTTGATATTACTTGGTATATTATATGCCTATCTTATGGATAATAAATTCTTTTTCAGATTCAGATTGATGTATTCGTTTGGTATTCGAATCAACCAAAAACGTTAAGCGTCGTTGATCCGTACGCACTTAGAAACAGCTATACCAATTTCTATAACCCCAATTTATTTATGTATCGTATTGGCCACATCTGAGTACAAACAGCAGAGAATGCCAGAGAATGTTTATATCAGCATTTGAGTTTGTCTATATTCAAATGGATTGAATTGGATTGGGGGATCTGTTGTTTGCTGGAGACAACCTGCTGTGCTTTTGAGCGCTCTAAGATGAAACAGTCCTGATCCATTTTGTGTGTACACTGTACACGAGTTTCAATACAATTTTCATCTTCTTCGTTTTTTTTTTCTCGTCTTCTTGTTTTCTTTCTTTTGGACAACTCAAGTGTCTAAGTGCTCGCCCGATTCGCCACCGATTTCGATCTCGATTTCGATTCCGCTGTTGATGCCGTAGCTGATGCTGACGTTGACGTTGACGCCGCTGCCTTCAACGTTGCCGACATTTTCAGTTTTTTTTTCCTCTTGTTGAACATCACAACATGGCAAAGCCAAAGCCAAATCCAAACATTCGCATTGCGGGGTACGCTGATACTGTGAGGAGTACGGGGAGTAGAGAGAGCAACTGCTAGCTCCACTCGCCCACCGCTCAGACTCACCTCGCGATCTATAACATTTGTACACTGCGAAAAATATATTATGACTAAATCTTAATTAACACTTCAGATCTTGGCTTGTATGCGATAACTCAGATCTTTTATTGCTCTAATACAAATTTTTAACTCTTACTTTAAAAATTTTACATCAAATTTATTTTTTTTTTTTTCTATATTTATCAAATTTAATTTATATAAATTCTTGAAATTCTTCCTATATATACATTGTTCTTAGGTTTTTATTATCCTTACGAAAACTGATTTCTTACAGATATTTTCTTGATAGACAAATTATTATTGATATAAATAATTTTTATAAGATCGCATTCTACTTTTAAAAAATCCATATGGTTGCATTTATTCCCAAATTTATTTAAATCACTTTAGATCAAATGTTTGCCAGAGATAATTGCGGCTTTTGCTGCTTAAAAACTATCATTGGATTTATTTAAAACCCTTTTATTTGTCATTAATAATTTAATTAAATTCTATGGACATTTTTGTTTTGTTTTTCTTGCAGTGTATCCCATTGGCGTCGGCTAATTCCGTCGCCATCGTCGTCGTCGTCGTCGCCATCGGCATCAGTGGCATCAACGGCTTTGGCAGTAGCATCCACATTCACATTCACATTCACATCGACATCGACATATCCACATCCATATCCACCCAAGAATTCGGGGGGGCCATCTGTTGCACATCATTCGCACTTGGTTTCTGTCGGCGCGTTGCCCTATATTAATGGTAATTTCTTACTTTTTGTATACATTTTGGTTTGAATGTTATTTTTGTTGTTGTTGCTGATGGCATTGTTGCTGCTGTTGTTGTTGCTATTGTATATTTTGCTTTTGTTTCGAGCAACATTTTGGAATAGTCGTTGTATGTGTAGATTTCAAATAATTTAATCGCTTTTGCTTTGCATCTTAGATTTATACTTTGTTGATACTTAACAATTAAGTATTTCTCTTCTTCTGTCTTCTGTTCTGTGGCCAGTGTGGCAATACATATACATACTTATCGGCATATTGTACATATATGATCATAGGTTTTATAATATGAGCTACAAATTGCTTATTAGTACATTTTCCGCATTCACAACTTGCTTAAGATCTGCACTAATTAATGTTGGGGCACACTTTATAGGTTTATTAATATTTGGATCGTAAATGGCGAAAACTTGAATTACAATTTTAAAATGGTCGAGGTCGAAACAATTTATAGAGTACACTAAACACAATACACTCTATAGTATAACAAAAAAAAAAAAAAAAAAAAAAAAAATTATATCTAAAATCATAGAAGCGGTCAGGCGCGAACCCGACTAAACTTATTAATGGGCCGTTGCAAACCAAATGCCGCACACTCACCAAAGCACACCAAGAACAACAACACCACCTAGAATAACACACAAAAAATAGTATTAAAAAAAAAAAAAGAAAATAGAAAATGGAAGGAAAAGTGAGCTGAAGCACACACACAGTAGGGGGAATTTTTTAGTAGACTTGATTTTTTTTAGTATTTCGCGTGAAAGAAATTACGATGAAAAATGTGCTCTAATAACAATAATGAAAAAGCAAACAAAATTCTAAGCTAACCAAACGTCCATACTGCCATCCCACAGATACAGATACCAAACACAAGTCTTCAGCTACAGATACAGATACAGATACATTTGGAACCCCTCTGCACAGATTTTACCTCAAGTCATTGCCAATGAAATTTAATTACACATACAACAAATACTACAATACGCAATTGTGTCTATCTGTTTGTTCCAATATGTTTATATTTATACTCTCCTACCCTCCTCCCTCTCTGTCCATTTTTCAGCCCCTTTGTCGTCTCAACGTATCACAAAATAAGCACGAAATATCCATTTCTGATGAAAAAACATACATAACGTGGGTTAATTCATTGGTACATTTAAAATACAGAAACATTTGTTTATGCCTCAATTGAAAGGGATTGATAAAACGCATGAAATAGATTGGAAAATGTCGAACCAATTAATAGAAAAAAAACCGATCAAAGAAATACAACATATTTAAAGAAATTTTTAAATTTTAATTTGTCATAACTTGTACTAAGGTGCTTCAAACTCGCAAAAATTAAGAATAGATAAGACAATTAAATTGTCAAATCATTTAACTGATAATACATTCAATTAAATTTACTAAAATAAAAATAAATGATTAAAGGAAAATCCACTTGGACCATACACAAAATACTTATAAATATGATATCATAAGTGACCTCAATATAAATGTATTTGTGATTACAAAGACTGTTTCTACACCAACCAAATGATACACATTCAATACATATCACTGCCATTAACAATCCCTTGACTCTGTCCCTTTCCTTTCCTTTCCCTTTCTTCTCTTATCACCAAATACTGCAGGTGCGTGCCAAATGGGATGATGGCCCCTGTACATTGTAATGATTTCAGAAGTCGTCAATTGTGTATACATAAGTAAGTAGTGTACATAGTATATGTAGCAATTGGGAGGCACAGAGATACTTGTATTCGCTTTTGGTATCTGGTGATGCTCATTCCACTGCATGTTACCATCAGCTCCTCAAATTTATTCTAATCACCTCGCTCCCAACTCGCCGCATGTGTTTGTGCTGCTGTCTGTTGAAGATGAAGCGTTCTATTTGGTTTATGCCACGTGAAAAATAGCGGTCCAAGACTTTAATGCGTACTACAAAATTTTTTTATTTCTAACTTGGGTAAACATTTAGCCAGAAGTAAACAAATACAAGACACTTAAAAGGTATTTTCGGTAGTCGGTACTTGTGCCCAAAAGTAGACATTCCATTCGGAACGCAATAGATCGGATCAGATCGTATCGGATCGTATCGTATCGTATCGTATCGGATCGGTTCGTATCGCATCACATCGAATAGGTTCCGATTGGATCGGTAGTGTGATTTTGTTATGTTTTATTTTACGTTTTGTTC
Source organism: Drosophila innubila (assembly GCF_004354385.1). Lineage (NCBI taxonomy): Eukaryota > Metazoa > Arthropoda > Insecta > Diptera > Drosophilidae > Drosophila > Drosophila innubila. Next base: position 11,651,156 of record NC_047626.1, read on the forward strand.
GATTGTAGGAAACGCAAATGATTATTTCTTTTCTTTAAAAACTTTTCTTCTCTCTATTATACTTGGTATGTTTGTTGATTTAAGGAATAAGTTGACTCATGCGCCATTAACACTTCAGATGTGCACACACACACATATTATACGACCCATACAAAAAAAAAAAAAAAGCAAAAAAAATATAATCTCTCGCATAACACAGATGGTGTACATGGAAATGTTACAACTGTCGTGAAATCTTTGGGCCATTCGACAATTTACGAGTACGCCAAAGTGTGCCCTCAATAGGGAGCTACATTCCAATAGATTCCACTAATAAATATGCTCGACTGGATCATATTTTTCTCGAAATAAGATAGAATAATTTTTGGAAAGAATTTGTTAAAAAAAAACTTAATGATCTTTCTGACTAAAAAGTTAGCTTAACATTAACAAAAATTTAGATAGAATAGATCTAAAGAATACGTTCAAACTGACATTTTGAGATAAGTTATGGAAAGATATACATACAAATCAAAGGACCCTATAAACTGATGCCACTTAATATTGGAAAATTATCTCAATCTTAGAATATGTTAAAGTTGTCTTATCTGAAACAAAAGCTGTAATAGATCTCATAAAACAGAGTAAAAAACTTCTCTATTCACTTATAACAGTCACTAAAAAATTTCCTTATGTGTAATACAGTATATTATATGATAGATATTATGTTCAGGGAACTATATCCCCTTCGCTTAACATCGATTCAAAATTGCTAGCAAATTAATGCAACGGCGTCGACATGATCGCTGTCGATCGTCTGATCGGCTGATCGTTTTGGAACGGGCGTTCCGCTTTCGGTTTACTTGAAAACGTTTTCGTGCTGTCTCCGAAATTTGTATTGTTTTTTCATCCTTTATTTTTTTTTTTTGGTGGTTTTTCTGTCCAAAACAGGCCGCGCCCTGAACTAAACTTTAAGCTGGACCTTAGCTCAGAACTCAGACAGATCCTCGATGTGTGTTTGCGTGTGCAGATCATTTTTTTTTTTTGGATTTTTCATTATATATTTCCACATTTTTTTTTTTTTTTTTTGTGGCTGTGCAAACGGCGGCGCTTGGGAGACCGCAGTTAAGTTCTCTTTTAAGTCCAGTTCAGTCTCAGTCGCAGTTCGATCCTTAGCTGTTGTGCCCTTAAAAAACCAACAATAACAACATAACATAATAACAATAACAGCGACAACAAAAGAAACGAAAGAGAAGCGCTGTCCACCTATCTGTCTGGAGTTTAGATGCCATTTTTTGACTTTACAGCCAGAAGGTAACACCCACTTGCTGATTCTGTCTTGCATACGAGTATTCCAAATCGAAATTCATTAAGATTCATTCTATGAGGAGCCGCCGAAGACCACGACACGACACGACACGAAGACAGCTTTTTTTTTTTTTTGTATCGATAAATGTGCTGGCTTTTTTTTCTCATAGTCTTGGGGTCCAGACACTCCGGATAGAATGGGACGGATGTGGATGTGGCTTCTTTTTTTTCGGATTTGACGTTAAAGCATCCATTTTTGGGCGAATTTTGTAACTTAAGTTATAACTTGACAGGGCCAAAAGAAATGAAATTAAGCACTTATTTTAATGGATTCCCTAAGCCGACGACGAGTCCTCGCAATATGCTAACGACAACGCCAATAACCTTACCAAAAGAAAATAAAAAAGATTAAAAACAAAAAAAAAAAAGAATGAGACCGAGATGAAGACTCGATCTTTGACTGAGGACAGTAAATGTTGACTTGCATTTTGCCCTTTTGGCATCGTCTTCTTTCGCTTTAATGAAAGAATCAAGCCAAAGAATGGCAACAAATTTGCCTTTTATTTGATTGTGAATGGACAAATCCATTTGTAAGCTCCTTCGACTTTTATTTGTTAATTTATTATGATGTTCGCATGAAAATTAGTCTAGAGCTCCCCCAATTTCACATTATTCGCGAATTTTAAGCCTTTCTAACTGCTCATTCATGAATACAAACTAACGAAAACTTATAATACGAGTGAGAAAGAGACATGGAGAGAGAGAGAGAGCTTAAGAATCATCAGAATCTCTGGCAGAAACAGCTTTGATTCGCAGGAACTAATTTTGTATCGTGTTTAATTTAATAATATGTATTATTAAACAAATTAACCACTTAACATTTCTGTCCTTATGTGAATACATTGAATATAAAACAATAATAAATCATATGATATTAGCCATATTCCAACATAAATAAAGTAAAATAAATTTAAAATAATTGTTAATAGCAAAATTCTCTTCAAAAAAAGGCGTATTTTCCAAACTAAAGACTCTCTCTCAATAATTATTGATTTATACTATATAATGTAGGTATTCATGTGTTCGCTTTGAAGACAACTCAACATAAGCATCAGTTGGCAACTGCAACTCTCTTTTTAGTATCTATTGATATGACTTTCAAATTTTTCCCATGCTCTCGAGCTTAGCTGAGGTGTACACGTACTTATGGGCCACACTGTATTAACTACTTATTTCATTTTTTAAAGCAACAATTAAGTCAATGGCAACAAAAGGCTTTACAACAAGTCAAAACATTCTCTGGTCATGGCCATGATGATTATGATCATCATCATAATAATGGCGATGATGATGATTGGTGATGATGATAATGATGGCGATAGTGATGGTGATGGTGATGGTGACGGCGTCTTCATGGGGTGCACGGAATTAGATTTATACATAGAATGAAACCTTAATGGGTTTTCGGGACCGCCAACAACAATGATGGACGAACAAATTTTTGATTTTACGCTCTAAATTATGTACGTACGTTCGATCAGCTTTCGGTAATCTGTATATCGCTTTTTTGTACGATATACAGGGTGCCACAGTAAGAGCTCACCTTGGTTTGAGTAGTTCTAAATTAAATTGGATTTATCTTAAGTAATTAAGTATATAGCATGTAGTTTATTTTTGAGTCAAGGTCCTCGATTCTTAAGTTATTTTCAATATAATTTATTATAATATTTAAAATTAATATCTACTAAAAATAAAATTGGTTGGATTGATTTAAAAGGAAAAAAATGGATGAAAAAGTATATGGATCGACTTCATAGTCATTAAAATAAGATTTATGCATGTAGTTTATTTTTGAGTCGAAGTCCTCGATTCTAAAGTTATTTTAAATATAATTTATTATAATATTTATAATTAATATATACTAAAAAAAATTAGCGAGATTGATTTAAACTGAAAAAAGATGAAAAAGTATATGGATCGTATATACATCGTTTATGTGTGATTCCATATATTAGATCTCTCTAATATATTTTAAGAATACGTTTCTATAAATACATATTTAAAGTTGAAGCTCAAGCTATTCTTTAATATTCAAAAATTTAGTTTTAAATTTAATATATTTATTTAAAAAAATTAATAACATTATTTTAAGGCTTACGTTGATTTTTTTAATCAATGTGGAACACCCTGTATTATAGCTGCTACCTATGGCCTATACACACGCACTGACAATGCATTCAAGCACATTCACATGGACATAATCAATCCATACCTTATATATATATATATTTGTATATATATATATATGTATATCCAGACACCGCGGTGACCATCGCAGACCTCAGACGTGTTTCACATGTATGTCCGGCCCGACATGGCCTTTGCCTCAGTTTTGTTGTGTGTGATGTGTGTGGTGTGTGTGGTGTGTGTGTTGTGTGTGTGTTCGAGTCATGTTGTTTTATAATAGACTACGGCTTTGAAGTTGTTTTGGCGATGACTTCGTCGCTTCATTCTCTTTCCGTTTTCCATAAATTTAAATTATTAATTTTTTAACCACGGATAAGATGATGGCGACGATGATTATGTCGTTTTGTTATTGCTGCCGCTGCCCGATGTCCGATGCCCGATGCCTTTTGTGCCGTTTTAACGAAATGAGAGTAATTTGTGAATTTTTACCTTTTTTTATTCTCATATTCCCATTTTTCCTTTATTTTTTTTTTTTGTTTTCTTCCATCCGACACACAAAAGGCAAACCAATTTGACTACATGCGCGGCCCAACATCAAAACCTTGGCTCAAAACAAACATGGTACGAACAAGAAATTGGCCACAAAAAACGCTTGCTTCTCAGTTCTCAATTGTAAGCTGAACCCGAACTCCAAGTCCCAAGTTCAGGTCCCGGTAAGGGTCTTAGTCCTGTTCCCATTATCTGACCCGGGTCTAGGTCCTTGCCCGGGTCCAGACAGCTTTAGAGTGTGTCCAGGTATAATGTCGGTTAATGTAATGCAATAATAACAAAGCGAACCGAAGAGAACAGAACAGAACTGAATACACAAGTAACAAGTAACAAGCCTGATTAAGGACATTAAAATACTTACAGAGTTACATGTTGCCACTTATAAGCCATGTCTAAGCTTTCACTGCCTCGCTGTATTGTGGCATCCAGCAAATCCTAATTAAGCTCAAAGGATACAATAAATTTCAGTTATTATGATTAGATATTTTAAGTTTTCATGCACTTAAATGTCTTAATTGACTTTATTAACTATATATGAATATCATGTGCTGTTTTAGTTAAGCGAACTACAGTAAAAATTCTCTCTCTTGAAATGATTGCAAATTTTGTCAATTTTTAGAAATATTCAGTTATAAATAATTATTCTACAATTTGTAATTTTATTTGAATTTAAATCAGTTAGAATTTTATTAAAATGCACTTATATAATATACATTTTATTTTGCTAATTAACTATGTCTTTTTACTAAGATATGCTAGTTTCTTTAAAAATATTAATTAAGATGCATTGCTAATTTTTCTACCTTGTTTTGGCTTAAGACTGATAGAATTTTCTCTTCGATTTTCTTAGTTATTTCTTTTTTGCTATTGAAAATTCGTTATAAGATTCAATTTTTTTTAATATCCTTGACCAAGTATGCAAATGTGTGTGTTTGTGTATTGACAGAGCATGTTGCAATTGGAAGCTGTGTTGGCTTTATGTTTGTAAAAACTCTTCAAAAATGAAAGCACATTTGAAAAAAAAAACTCAAAAAAAATATAGGAAAAAAAGCAAATTGCGAAGGCTTCATAGTCCTTTCCGATGTTGTTGTTTGGCGTGTTCTGCTATTTGGTTATTATTTTGTTGTTTTTCTATTGTTTTTCCTTGCGGCTGGGCACAATCATGGCAATAATCTCATATGTTTGGGGGCATCCGATGGCACTTGATGGAAGCTGCACTCCAGCTCCAGATCCAGCTCCATCTGGGGGGGACGCACTGATGCTGCCACCAATTGTGGCATCATCGGTGGCACCACGGAGCCCGCCAGCGAAATTGACAATGGTAATTGAAACGCGTACGGTGAGTGCTCTTAGCGAACTCGCTTATCGTAATAAACCACTTAAACGGAAAGTATTTCAATGTGCTGTTAGTTTCGTTTATACCCTGTACTAGGCAGCATTTGTGGGTTGTATGCATTCTACTTGTAGTTCATTTAATCAGCTTCCTTGAGAAAAAAAATGGTATAGTTATTTTTTTTTTATTTATTTAATATGAATATATCTTTTCTCTAGTTTACTATTAAGCGATTCTCTGCTTACTTATTTTTTTTTTTTGGCTTTTTTGACTGAAATATATGAACAATTTTGGAAAATATATAGTTCTTTTTTTTACTATCTGCTTATACCCTGTACTAGACAGCATTTGTGGGTTGTATGCATTCTACTTGTAGTTCATTTAATCAGCTTCCTTGAAAGAGTCAAAAATATTGTATGGTTATTTTTATTAAATTTATTTAATATGAATATATATTTTCTCTAGTTTACAATTAAGCGATTTTCAACTTTTTTTTTTGGCTTGTTTGACTGAAATATATGAAAAATTTTGGATAATATATAGTTATTTTTTTTACTATCTGCTTATTTTTAAAATTGTATTGGGAATGAAATATGCATAGGTAAATATTAATTTCATATCAACATCAGCTTGTTGATCAAAGTTATATATATATATATATATAAATATATATATTTAACTAAAGCTGAAAACCGGGTATAACATATTCGATCAGTTTTGCGGCTGATGCTGTTTTGATTTAAATTCTTTTGCTTTTTTTTTCGATGATTTCGAAACTTTTGGACCTTCCGTTTTTTTAATCGCATCAAAACGAAACTAATGCGCGTATTATTATTAGAACGGAAGAGGCGACCCCTCTGCTCTCCCGCTCCCTTCCTTGCTGCCTCGGACTATCAGATCCACAGCTGTTGTAAGTCCAGAAACCAGAAGTTCGGCAATTCGGTAATTCGGAACTGGGGAATGAGGAAATCTGAAATGGAGTTTGTTGGAATTTTTGGGGGGCTAATGAGTTCGCTTCGAGTGTCGCACGTGCGTCTACTGAGGCGCACTTAAAGCGTACTATCCCCCCTCCCTTTGCACCCCTCATCAGTCCACAGGCAGTGCCCACTCTCCCCCTGGTAGACTTCTCGACTTCTGGCAATGCCCAATTAGGGGCGCCATTAAAGAAATGACCATTGAAGAGCTTAACTTTAGAATAATCTTACAATTGGCAGCAACAACTTAAGGATCAACAAATTCGTTTATACAAGTACATACAGCTTACACACACACACAGACAGACACACACATATATATATATATAGTATATATACAGCTAGAACTACAACAAGTTGAGTCTTGGCAGCCGTAACATTTTGAAGGCGGACAACTTACTGATTGCAACCTTGTAGACAATAGCGCAACACAGACGCCGCAGCGTTGCCTGCCTGCCTGCCACCCTGCCCCTCCCCCATTCCCCTCCCCTATACTCCCCAACAATTCGCCTGCTCTCCTTGTTGCGGTTAAGCCCATCGTTGTCAATTTTTCTTGGAAACAATTCCAAATTAATGATGTTTAATGCTGCACGCTTCGTAGGCCACATGCGTTCCACTCGCTCCATCTCCCTCGCTCACAATTGCTGCCTCTCTTTCACGCGCTTGCCTTCTCTTTCTCTGCTGGCAATCAGTTTTGTGAAACAGAAGCAGGCAGAAGTCGTGCTATATTGTTCGGATGATTCCAATATGCGTTTTGGCTACATGTAAATGAAATACACATCTCTCTCTAAAAAGAGAGAGAGAGGGAGGGAGGGAGGAAGATAGAGATGTGTGTGTGTGTGTGTGTGAGGAGCAGACATTCCAATCTACAAGCATAGCAACTCTTGGGGTCTAACAAACATTTGAAGAACTCAGATTTGGCATTGCGAAACAGTTTGCGAATATGAATGCAATTCATTCACAACTAACATTCAAGATTCACAAACATAATAATAATTCACAATTCTTACATTATTCAAATTATATTCATATTTTCATAGTTTAAAGTTTAAGCTCATACCTAATGTACTTTTCTTTTACAGTTGAAAGATGTTTATATTTTTTTTTTCCTTTATTTTTTTAGATTTGTTGTTGTCTCTGCGCTTGACAGCGTTTTGAGCCACTTTTTATGGATTTTTCCGTGGAAGTTTTTCCCAGTTACAATCACATTTTGTCCACTTGGCACTCGCAGTGGTACTGGCACTTCCCCATTCAATGACATTCACATGCATTCGCGAATCATCAGCGAAATACTCGTACTCATATGGTAAATTGATTTTGAGAATTTCTCGCGCGTGCATTTGTTTATCCCTTCAAGCGTTAAGTGAACAACTGCGCTTAATGATCACACAACACTACTACAACAACAACAACAATAACAACAACAACTGGCCTGGCCGCCTGCAATTATGACTATTTGCATTGCACATTACACATTTCACACTGCCAACTCTCAACTCAACGCCAGGCCGTTTTTCTTATTATTACTTACTCGTACCTTCTCCCGTTTTAAATACCCTGTAAAAAGTTATACCAAATCAACGGCATAATCATGTTTTGCCCAAGCCAATAATAGACTGTAAAAATGATATGGAATGCGTCCCTTTAAGTAACTTGATCGAAAAATACATCTCATCTCTAGCATAATACTAGGTAGTATTATATAGGCATATATATCTTTTAATATGTAGCAAAAGACTGAAAAGCTTTGTGTTTAATTAGTTAATCTTCATAAATTTTCTCGACAAATCAACGAAAAATTGGTTTATTCCATAGATTCCTCATTGAACTCAGCGAATATATCACCTAAAGATGTAGTTTTTTATATATAGTTACTTTTTACCATTATCAAATTAATTTCAAGTTCTTTTTGAAGTTACCACCTAGAGGCATATATATCTTTTAATATGCAGCAAAAGACTTAAAAGCTTTATTTTTAATAAGTTAAACTTAATAAATTTTCTCGACGAATCAACGAAAAATTGGTTTTTTTCCTCAGATTCCTCATTGAACTCAGCGAATATATCAACTAAAGACGTAGTTTCTTGTACATAGTTACTTTTTACCATTATCAAATCAATTTCAAGTTCTTTTTGAAGTTACCACCTAGAGGCATATATATCTTTTAATATGCAGCAAGAGACTTAAAATCTTTATGTTTAATGAGTTAAACTTAATAAATCTTCGCGACGAATCAACGAAAAATTGGTTTATTCCTCAGATTCCTCATTGAACTCAGCGAATATATCACCTAAGGATGTAGTTTTTTCATATATAGTTACTTTTACCATTATCAAATCAATTTCAAGTTCTTTTTGAAGTTGTTCTCTTAATTAACAGATTATTTAACAATCCAAAGAAATTATCTAAGAGTAAAATTTGTGGTAGGATAGGATATGTGCAAGTCGTATATTTTTCAGAGCTATTCTTAATGTATTTTGTTGTTTCCAAGTTCCCAAAACCGGCGTTGTCTTCAGTAGAGAAACAACAACATCAACCGGCAACAGGCCTAGCATCTGGTTGTCGGATTGTCTGGTTGTTTTGGATTGTTTTTGGATTGTTGTTTAGGCTGTCGGATTGACTAGAGACAAAGAAGGAATGAGCAAAAAAGAGAGGGAGAGAGAGAGTGAGAGTGAGACTAAAAGACACGAAAGAACGCGAAATGTTATGAGGAGGGTTGGGCCAGCAGAATTCTCAGTGTTCAATGAAGAATTCATGTGTGCTAAGTAGCTGCTACATGAGTCTAGTATGAATAACTGCCAGTTCTCTGGCTTGCTTTGCTTTTCTTTGGTTTATAAATACACATATTCACACTTTCACGTTCGAATTGAGCTAATTGAAACGTATCTGCATAAACTGCATCAGGAACTGCCCTCTCTCGTTAAGCACAAGCATTCGCCTGGGGCCGAGACCAGTCCCGGTTCCAGGGACTCTGCCTCTGTCTCTGTCTCTGCATCTCTCTTTTGGGGGCTGCGGCACCGCAGATTGCAATGCTGCAGTTAAAGCTAAAGCTAAAGTCATTGTCATGGTCGTGGGTCGTGCTAATGGTAATGGCCCTCCTTAACCACAATGCACGCAAACCAACACACACACTCACACACACACACACACACACACACACTCGCATATCAAGATACATTTGCACTTGCTATTTTTGGTTCATTGAATGAGCAAGAAGCTTACACGCATCGATCTTAAGGCATGATCAAATAACAGTACATAACACACACCACACAATTACTACTTGCTCAAATCAAAACGATTGATGAGTCGGGGAATCATCAGGTTCCTTAGCATACATATAACATAATAAATTCTCAACATTCCTTCCTATTTTTACCTTAAAGTTTTAAGATCTAAGTTTCAAAAAGGGTTTGCCTTTACTTCTCCATGGATGCAGCATCTTTAAAAAAGTGCTCTGCTTTTGCTATTGCTCCATTCAATATCAGAGCCAGAAGATAGGAAACAAATTGAGCACAAAAAAACCAAACCATAGTCAATATGACATTCCGCTTTGAAATCGGGTGAGTTTAGATAAAGTTATGACAGTTTGAAGTTGGTCCGACTTTAAATCTAGCAACTTACAAGTCAACATATTTGTAAAATTTGACATGATTTTTTACAGAAAAATGAAACGTCTCAAAATCAAATTTAAAGTGTTTTTTTATACTAATTGAGCGATAAGGAGTTGATTAAAAGTGAAAACTTGAGATTTAAAATTTTTATTTTACAAAATTCCTAAGGGGGGACCCTATGGTATTAAAATCTAAACCCATATCTGGAGGAAATAATTTTTTTTTCAAATTTATTAACTTTAAATGCAGAATGAATTTTGAGGTCAAACCATGAGCAAAATGACATTCCGCTTCAAAATCGGTTATGTTTCTACAAAGTTATATAAGTTTGAAGTTAGTCAAATCTTTGACTTAGCAACTTTACAAGTCCAAATTTTTGTCCGATTTACCATGATTTTTTACAAAAAATTGAAACGTCTCAAAATCAAATTTAAAGTGTTGTTTTATACTAATTACGGTTTAAGGAGTTAAAAAAAAATGAAAAATTGAGATTTAAAATTTTTATTTTACAAAATTCCTAAGGGGGGACCCTATGGTATTAAAATCAAAGTCCAGATCAAGAGGTCAATTTTTTTTAACAAAATTAATTAACTTTAAATGCAGAATGAATTAAAAGGCCAAACCATGTTCAAAATGATATTCCGCTTCAAAATCGGTTAAGTTTTTACAAAGTTATAAATGTTTGAAGTTAGTCAAATCTTTGGCTCAGCAACTTTACAAGTCCCAATTTTTGTCCGATTTCACATGATTTTTTACAGAAAAATGAAACGTCTCAGAATCCAATTTAAAGTGTTGTTCTATACTAATTACGGTATAAGGAGTTGATTAAAAGTGAAAACTTGAGATTTAAAATTTTCAATTTTCAAAATTCCAAAGGGGGGACCCTTAGCACTGAAATCAAAATCTTGATCTAGAGGAAAACAATAAAACGTCATTTTTTGGAAAAATTTATGGAAACCGTTTCGGTAATTTCTTTTCGGTTCTTGGATCTTGAAAAAGAATTTATTTCGGTTAGGGTTTCGGTACTAAAAATAAAGCAGCTAGTTTCATTATCGGTTCCGGCATTATTTTCTGTTATTATTCATATTAAAATTAGCATTATACTAATATTTGCCATTATTGTCATAATCGATTTTATTGCTACTATCATTATGATCATTAATATTCATAGCTATAGATATTTTGATTATTTTTAATTCCACATGTGGTAATCCAGAATTCAATCTCTGTATTGATTTATAGCTTTAAGGACTTTTTTCAACTAGTGCAATTGTAGTTTAAGATGACTTTTTGTATGCTTCATGTCGTTTATCGACATAAAATCAATAAATTGCCAATCGGAATATCAGCAAATACTCATTTCAAATCTGCCATTCTGAATATGTCAATAAAAAGTGTAGGAATATGAAAGAGAGCGAGAGAGAGAGGGAAAGAGAGAGATAGAGAGAGAGTTTTACTGTTTTACATTGGTTTCTTCAGCAACTGAAAGGAGTATCGAGTACTCGTTTTTAACTCATTGCGAGTTGCGAGTTGGTTTATCCGTTGGCCATAAACGGTACACATAAGAATTGGCAGCTTGCTACTCGATGGATTAACATATGTAAGCGGATGGATAGACTACTGCAGATGAAACCCATGCCGGCAACGTCGTAAATTGTGAATAGGTTTTGGGGGTATATCAATGGCAATGGGTGCTTCATCAGACATCGACAAACCACAACAGCAACAACAACAACAACAATCACAACGACAGACAGCGACAACAGACAACGAAATGGACAACGCCACTGTGTGATCATTATTTCAGTATTTCAGCGATCGGTGCCAACTGAAACGACAACAACAACAGCAACAGCAACAACAACAGCAACAATCTATTGCAACGTACCACAATCATAGCTAAGCATTATGCATATAGCTTTTTTTCGGGGCAGTGAAGGGGGAGTAAAGGGGTAGAGGGGTACAGTAAGCCGCAGTTAAAGCATTCGTCCTCTAATCACAAGCAACAACAACAGCAGCAGCAGCAGCGGCAGCGGCAGTTGAGCGACTGAGCGTGACTAAGTACAACTACGACTAAGACTAGTCGCTCTACTCTCCCCCAACCAACACACTCCCTGCTCCCTCCTCCCCCCTGCCTCCTCCCTTCCTGCCTTTTTTGCTTGCCCCTTGGTCTATGGGGGCTGCAACATGCTGTCCGCTGGCCGTTGCATTAATAGCGAAGCAATCAGGGCGTTGCAGCAGCGAGCGCAAAAGATCATAACGAACGGTTTAAATACAATATATTAAATGGATTTATTATGCCAAGATATTGCGCCTCTGAAGCATGCTAAACAACCCAACAAGTACTCTTCAAATATATATTTGTACACCCAGAGAAAAATCGTACTTATAGAAAATTAAACAACTCGATTTTTAAATAATAATAATATTAAATAATATTAAATAATATTAATAATATTAAATAGAAAACGAATTAAAATTAAATATAAAACCCTTTGGCGTATTGTAGTTATACCGTTGTAAAACAGATTGTTAATTAAAATAATGTGATTTTTACATTAAAAATATGAGAAATTTAATCAAGTGATATGCAAAACAAAATATGTTTGATACTTATTTTAATAATTTCATTAAACTTTAAATCAGGGACCGCAAATAAGAGTTGTGAATGCTAATTTCAACTAAAAAAATCAATGTGAAGGAAACATGCTACAGTAAAATGGTAAACACCAAAATTCTTATTTTAGCTGAAACTATTGATATCAGCAAAATACTTCTATTTTCAATTTATAAAATATAAATCAAATTTAATTCTTATTTTTAATTTTAATTAAAAAAGTCAAAAATAATAGTTAAAATTCAATTTTTAATAATAACTCTTATTTGCAACTTTTCAAATAAAAATCAAAAAAAACTCTTATTTTATGAAAAAATTTTATTTTATTGAAAAAATCAAAAATAGCTCTTATTTTTGATTTTTATTGAAAAAATCAGAAATAAGAGTTATTTCACAACTTTTATTTAAAAATTGAATTTTAACTATTATTTTTGACTTTTTTAATAAAAATTAAAAATAATTATTATTTCGTAACTTTAAAATATAAGTTCGAAAATAACTGTTAATTTGCAATTTTTATTTTAAAACTTATAACAGTTACGGTCCCTGCTTTAAATCAAAGTCTTTTATATAGTCAATAATTTGTCGTATTTAATTTACAATTCTCTGAAAAATGTTGACATTACTTTACTCAATATATTTCGTAGTCAGTCTGCACTTATTAAAATTAAATTTAATGTAAGTGTAGCTATTTAATTTTTAGATAGTTTTTCTCTGGGTGTAGAGATACTATATAATTGTACTATATGACCAATGGCTGACCACGAATGTTGTTGGTTCGTTGTTCGGTGTTCGTTGTTCGTTGTTCGTTGTCGCCGTCGTTCGTCATTATCATCATCTGTAGGAGGCCTCTGACTATGATTTCGTAGTCGCAGTTATTACTCCAACCCCACACTCCAACCCCACACTCCAACTCCATCTCCAACTCCATCTCCAACTTGAGCTTGCAATTAAAGTAGAGAGAGAAACAACAACAGCTGAATATAACAACAATAGTTAACGTCTTTTTGCAGTTTGCCGTTTGTTTCATCGTTCTCACTGAACACGCGCATAAATTTTTACTTAATTAGATACATTGAGCTCTATACTCGTACGAGCTAGATCCAAGAAAAACAACGCTATCATTCGCATGCCGCGTCTCTAGCCATAAGAAAATTGACCAAGTCATCGCTCTCTTTAACTCCCCAATCACTCTGTCTCTCTCACTCTCTCTCTCTAAATTTTCCCCTCTCCATATATCACATAGACTTACCAGGTATTACCGCCTGTTGCAGCTGTCAATTTAATGAGAGAACTGTTAGCTACTGTCTTCAGGGTATTTAATTGCACAATGGCGTCTTCTAACAGCTTTGAAATGAGTGAAATCAGTATTATTTTCTACAATTGTATTACTTGAAATATGCTATATAGTGTTCTAGTTGTATACCCAACTGTAAAAGGCTTGATAACTTTTAATATAAACACTTTTTCTGTTTTTTTTCCGATTCTTATATTTCATTTTATTACTGCTCAACATTTTAAAAATTTTATATCATTTTCATCCCATATAAAAGTATCACAAATATTTTATTACGCTAGAAAATTATATTGATTTGCTTAATCTAGCTCAATATATGCCCATTTCAATATAAAATACATTAAATTTATTTTAAAAACTGAAGATCATCCACCATAAGATTCGTTATCATAAAGTCACAAAGTCTTTCCAACTTCAGTTGAATATTTTTAGATTTTTAAACCAACTGAAAATGTAAGAAAATCGTTTCCATTTAATAAAAGTTAAATTATTGCAGATAAATAAGCTACATGGTTATTTACAGGGTATTGGCCAATCAAACAGACTTATAGTTTAATTAATTTTAATGCGTTTCTGTCACAAATTTTGGCCTGTGAATTATCCGTTTAACCTGAACCTGAACTTTCCTAAAACTCGTATGGGAACTAGAGCAATGGCAGCTATAACACACACACACACACCCACACACACACACACACACACACATATGTCTACATATATACTGGTGTATTTACTTAGGTAAGTACTGAACTTGAAAAGATACGCTTTGCCTGGCAATTACCTCACAAGTATTTAGTTATGAGAACTCTGATGCGAGGACGATGAAAATAATAAATGAGAAACACAAAAAAAATAAATAAAAATAGAGGACAACCACCGCAGACTGACAGAGAGAGAGAGAGAGAGTGAGAGAGAGTGAGTGAAAGAGAGTGCTCGATGTTAGGACTACCCTTACCATTAGGTAAGTCTTAACCCTCAGAGCAGAGCACAAGGACGAGAACGAGGACGAGGACGACCCTTAGCCATGCCCAGGACCATGTACAATATGTTGCGTAAGTGTCTAAACAATGAAGACGAATGCGAATGCAGACAAAGACCAATTCTAGGCCTGTACAAATACTCGTCCTATCGTCCTCTCGTCCTCCATGCTGTCTGATGATGCCAAAGCAGATGGCCCTGGTCATGTCTTCAATATCCTGCTCGTCATCAGACTGCCTTTTGGATCGCAAGAATTGGGATTTCTATTTGAAAATGACAGCATCATAATGCAAAGAGACAAAACTCAAGGGGCGGGAGTAGGGCTAAATGTAGGGGTAGGATACGGGATACGGAATATGGAATACAAAATAAAGAAATACGGGGTACGGGGTACGGGGTCATCATAATGGCGTCAGTGCGATGATTACACAATATTTATTTACAAAAATTATTATCATTTATGATACGAGTACTCCTCTCATGTGCCCTCCTTTCGTCCTTCCGTCCTTCCGTCCGTCCGTCTCTATTTATTGTATTGAAGACTCGCTACTTAACGCATCATTTGGGAATCGAGACAGTTGCTTCCTTGATTGAGCTGCCAGAGCAGAGCCAATTGTTGTTTAAGGATATGCCCGAAAACAACTGACAAGCGCCAAACAATTGTTAAGTACTTAAAAAAAAGACTCTTGCAACAAAATCTGTAGAATCACAGCAGACAAATGACAGAAGAAGAAGAGCCTGTTTTACTCCCTCGGGAGAACGAATAATTCCTCTTTGTGTTGCATTAAATAAATATTTTATAAATTATTATAATTATTTCATTTAATTACAATTAAATTTACTTTTTTTTCTATATTGTCTTTAGCTATATATCGTATACCATTTAACGTAGCAAAGCGTTGAGAATTTCCCATTATAAAACATACTTTTTGTCCTATTTATTTTCTATATTTATATTTACATATTAACAGCTGATTTAGTTATTTACCATAAAAATAATTCTAGCATAGCATTGCACTCATCATTCGCCATAATCATACTCACATTCATAGACAGATTCATAGACATACTCATGCATTCATTCACACAATGCCAAACATTAATCGAAGCTGAACACAAAAGGCAAAACTCATACCGTTAAATAATATCATATAATTTTTTGTTTTCTTTGAAAAATGGTGATCAACTGCAAGAAGGAAAAGGGTCCTAAAGATGATAATAATAATAATAATGATGATGATGATGATGATGGTGAAAATGAGAGCAGACGTTGCAGCAACAGCTGCTAGAAAACGAATCGGATCGTATGTTCCTCCAGGATTAAAACATAAATAAAAAAAAAAAGAAAATGAAAACTACGAACCAAATGATGATTGCATTATGAAAGTAATGTGAATATTTGTAGAAAAATAAATGCGGAAAACTAATAATATAAATGGACGAATTTATTTTATAGAAATGGGAATTAGGCAGCCTACTTAAAAAATGTATTCGGATACTCTAATTCAGGAACTTTAGTATGGAAAATTAGGAAAGACTTTCAGGCATTATATGAAGATTTATAGTAGATAACATTTATAAAAGTCTGATATCTTGATAACATACAATTTTTGAATGTTCGATCAAATTATTGAACTAAATTCTTTTATCAACTCTTTTTAGGCTTAAAAGTATAAAGTATATTGATATAATAATAGATTCTAACTACAGAATAAAATATAAACAAACCTCTCTTTATTTGAATTTAATTGAAAGATTCCATATATGTATTAAGAATAGAGGAGATACTTAGAATACCTTCATTATATGTTTACTCTTGTATCTTGAATCAAACACCGGCTCAAATAATAATTTTATATGTTAGGCAGTATTCAAAAAAAATAAATAAATATATGCAAAGATAAAGAATAAATGTGAGTTGCTTTTCCAAAGTACAGGAAGTATTTAAATTCGATTTCCAACCTAAAAGTCAGTCTAGTATAAATGCGTATCAAATAAACAGAAGCTACTGAAAAGTATAAATAGACAGAATTAGATAATAGTTCCGCTCAAGGCAGAAGGGTATTCCCATCAAAGCATTGAACCAGTTACCAAGTGCAACATCAACTGTTTGTGCTGCAGTTGCAACAGCAAAAGCAACAACAGCAATTTGGTGACCTTTGCAATAGTGCAACGTTGACCTTGAACCCTTTTTGCATTGCCAAGCGATTAGCGATTCAAGGCTGTGACTTAAATATCTCAACAGACTGCGACTGAGACTGCGACTGAAGGGAGAGGGAGATAAAACATAAATACAAGTGTGTATAAAAAAAAAAAAAAAATTACAATTTGTATGAAATAGAAAAGAAAAAAAAAAACTAAAGAGTTGAGTTTGAGTTTGAGTCGCGAGTTGAATGCTACAACGCGACGGCGGTTAGGAATGTTATGTAAATTGAACTTGAAAATCGTTGAAACAATGGCAAAGTTTTTGAATATTTCTCTCGCTTAATTAGAAACGCAAGGAGGCGAACGCAAATAGTTCTCTCTCGCTCTCTCTCACTCTCTCACTCCCTCTGTGAGGTGGAGGGTACAACATAGACGCGACATTGCCAAGCTTATAGATGAGTCTATGTTGAGAGGGGTGGATGGGCGGGGAGGGGAGAAGTAATATACATGAAGTTGAAGCTGAAGTTAAAGTTGAGGTTGAGGTTGAAGTTGGAGGAGGTGACGCTGACAACACAGTGGCTGGTCGCATAAATTATTCAACAGATGGATCGCTTCAAGCCAGGTAAAGGGGAGGTGGAGGGAGCTGTCGTGGGGGAGGGGAAGCGGGGTGTAGGTGTCTCAGCGAGGGGAATACGATCGTTCCGTTTCGTTTCGTTCCGCATTGACGACGCAATTCAACGCAGCTTAAGAGATCAGAAGGGTGCAACTGCCAGATGAGAGGTAACAAGGGAGAGGGGATGGTGATGAGCAAGGGGAGTGTCTTGGATAATGTCATAGGCATACGCGTGTGTGCAGCTATTTGCGAGTGTGACGATTTGCGACGTTGACTTCAACTGAAAATCATTAATGTACTCGTAGATATCTAAATGTGTATGAGCAGGTGCCAGAGGGCGTGTATCAATGTGTGTGTGTGTGTGTGTATCTATGTGTGTGTGTGTCTGTAAATTGCTCTGGGAGACCAAAAATTTGAATCGTCCCCAGCATTGTTATGCAAATGATGTCGCTTGACACGCAAACGCCACCACGTCGACATTGTCGACATGGTCGACACCGTCACCGTCAACATTGTTGTTGTTGTTGTTCTCGTTGTTGTTGTTGCTGTCGTTGTCGCGAACAGATCTCTTTGTTGTTTAAACCTCCGGCGATTGCATATACTCGTATTATGCGATGCGATCCACTCCACTCCACAATCCACTCCACAATCCACTCCACCCCACTCCACTCTAAACCACTCTACACCACTTCACAGTGGTCAGAGGAACTGGCAACAAATGTCAACACAAAAGACCCCAAAAATACCCAAAGTGGATCAACCTGAGAGATGACCAGAGTAACTTGTTGGTTCAGTGATTCCATGACTATGATAAGACTTATAGCAAGAGATATAACTGCAGACACAAGCAAAGCAACTAAGATAAATATACTCATATACTATACTATACTATATATAATTTTTGCTTACCCCAAAAATAACTTTAATTTTTTTCTTTACAGTTCATAATTTATATTTAATTTTATTTGTATTTGTAATCTTTAACTTAATTTTTATACTTCTTAATTTTTTCTTTGCCGACTGCTTTTAGTCGTGCATAAATAAATAAATAAATAAATAATACTGGCTATAAATATTGTAATAGAATAAGATATAAATGCTTAGACTTTTAAATATAGAAATCAAGTTAACTATAAATTTATAAAGTTTAACAAACACATGTATTTATTTCAAAAAATTCATACATTTCTGAATCAAAAACAAAGCCAGTTCTGTAAATCTTTAGAAAATCACATTTATGGTCACTAGTTATCATTTCATAAAGTTTCTCAGTTGCTAAAATTTTTAAGAAGACGAATTTTTTATGCATTTAAATTTAAACTCCATAGTATTATTGTTAAATTGATAATGACAGGATTCTTGAATTTGTGCAACTATAAACGCTTTTTAGTATATTATTTGATATTTATTGACTCTATAGATATTGTTAGTTATTTTAATCTGCCTTTTTTAAGTTCCCAAATCTGTAAATAAATTTATGTTCAACTTACGAGTATATTCAAGTTTTTGCTCGTTTTTCGTCACTAGCGTAAACTGCGGTCCACATGCATAGCTTTATTTATTTAAACATTTCGGATTTCTTAGAGATTTATTTTTGACAAGAATCGAAAAGTTTTTAATACACACTTATTTCAAATTTGTATGTGATGAGAGAAACTCAGCTAAAATAAAAAAAATAATTAAACTAGCTCAAGATGATAATCATTATATGAGGAACTGGAACTAGAGTTCAAGCTGAAAGCAAAGCGATAAACATGACACCTGGAATAAAGCTCTGGTGATCTATTTCAATTGATCTTGAAAGCTGCGTGATGCAGTGTCACGTGAGTTGCAGTTGCAAGGAGCTTCTATTGCCACACTAGGCACAAAGGAAGAGAGCGAGAGAGACCAAGAGAGTGAGAATGTGTGTGAGAGAGAGAGAGAGAGAGAGAGGGAGTCAAACAAGAGGCTGTAATTAGCGAAGCGGGTCTTGGCTATATTGCATGACATTTGGCTTTGACCACACGATGAATGATGCCAAATTAACCAACACTAAACAACGACGAAGTTGGCCAGCAATCGACATGGCTATGACTCTGAGTAGGGCTAGGGGTGAACGGATACAAGATAGGGGATACACTGATAAAAAAAAATGTTCTAAAATCAAGATGTTGGTCTCAAAATTAAGAATTTTGGTCAACAAAATGTGTCGAGAACATAAAATTCTTAAATTGAGAAAACACATCTTGGTTTTAAGAACATTTCAAATAAGACCAACTTCTTATTTTAAGAATAAAAGTTCTTAAAATCAAAATCAAAAAATAAAAGTAGTAAAAATTTATTTTTAAATGTAAATTTTTTTTTTTACTTTTATAAATTTTTTTTTGCAAATCGCGAAAAACCACCACACCCCCAATTTTTAAGATAATACAGATTTAATAAGAAATAACGTTATCTATTAATATTATATATAATATCACTTTACCGCAGCAAGATCGGACAAGTAGAACGGGAGTATTAGCTAACCAAAGTTATTAATAAAGTTATTACTTCAATACAATCACCTGAAAGTATGCAGTAGTTTTTAATTAAGTATTAATTTTTCATGAAAGTACTTTTATATATATTGAAATAAGTAACGAGTATGGTCGGGATTTCAACTATAGCCTTTTCCACTTGTTTAGATTAATATTCTTAGGACTAGTAAAATGTTCTTAAAATGCTCTAATTTTAAGAACAAAATATTTAAGATGAATGTTCTTGATTTTAGAAGTTGGTCTTTTTTTCAGTGTAGGGAATAGGGGATAGGGAATAGCTGATATGATGGGCTGGGACCTCCTGCTCTGACTCTGACTCTGGTTCAGCTTCAGCTTTGGCTTCAGCTTTAGCTTTCAAGTCGGAGTTTCGGAGCTGCGTGTTCGTTAAGATGTGACCACAGATAACAGAGGCGGCAACAATTTTTCGAATTGTAAACAATTTGCGCTTGCTTCGTACCTGGGGCCTGCTTCTTCTTTCTCTTCTCCTTCTCCTGCGTCGTCTTCTGCTTTTCCTTCTACTACTTTAGCTGACCAGTTTAATGGGAAAAGTCGACTGTGGCCCCCACATGACCAGGCACAATGTGTGAATTGAACTCAGCATGCGGCAAAATGTTGCAGCAGATCTTTCAGATTCGTTAATTAAACTAAAGAAAAATCCAACAACAACAACAACAACAGATAAATACGAAACGAAAAAACTGTCATGAGATCCAAAAAAAAAAAAAAGGCAAAGAAACCATTGTGAGCATTTTGGACACACACTTAGCAGGTGTTGTTCACCCACCAAATCCATCGATCAGTGTGACCATTTCAACTAAAATTATTTTATATTAAATTAATGAACTATAAATTTGTCTTTTTAAATATTGCTCAACAACTTAACTTAACTTAATTTCTTAGCTTTAAATAATAGTTTTTTAAAATATTTGAGAATATTAAATATTTGTGCAACTATTGATTTCTATAAAAGCTAAAAAGCTTAGTAATTCAAAAAATTAATAACATAATATACACAAATATTTTGTATTTTAAAAATGTGTATAAAAATTAAAATATGCCCCTTGCCCCTATTAGTTCTTCCCCTCAACCACGAAGAATTTTATCTAATGCTCAGCTCCAATTATTTTTCTACTCACAGATCTTCAGCTGAGGCATAGCTCACAATTCTTACAGGTGCATGTGGTGCAGGTGGTGCAGGTGGCATTGCAGCAACAAATGACAACAGCCATAATGTTCTTTATCCACATCATGATGAGCTTGCTAATAATGAAGTTTGGAATGCAGCTTGCGTGCATCTCTCAGAAGTTTTGGCCTGCTGGTTACCTTGGTGGTAACTCGTTGGCTTAGCCAACCACTGCAGTAGCCCCACCGTAATAAGCACACACACACACACACACACACACACACACATAATATGTATGTACAGTGTACACTCATATTGCCATATTGCCATCCATTGGCATCATAATCAAAGGCCGTCATCATAGACGACGTCAGGTTCGCAGCCCAAGTTCCTTGAGGCGTTTCTATGCTCAGCTGCATTTGTGGCCCCCTTGTGATCTGCCCCATTGACAACTGTCCAGGCCGAAAAAAGCAAGAAATACACAAGAAAAAGAGTCGACTGACGCATACTCTGTATATTGTAGAACTTTTGTGTTTGTTAAAGAAATGCTGAACAATTTTTAAAGTCTGCCCTGAGAAGGTGCTAAACAATCTGGAACTTGGCACTGCTTTATGGAAAGTAAACAACTAGCACATACCCTGTAAATTGCATAAGCTTCGTAATTATTATAGGAATACACTGAAATTTTCAAAAGATCAAGAACACAGTCAAAATAGCGCATTGGTGAGGGTAAAACTAACAGATGTCTCGTGAAACTCTTAAATTTCAAAATTTTAATCATCCATACATATTTTAAATTCTAGGAGTATGGGACATCCCAACTTGTTGCTATAAAAATTAGATTAAGTTTTGATTTTAATAATATAAATGTAAAGTTAAATATAAATAAAAGTTATTTAAAGATTTTTAAATATAAATATATAATTCATAATGTCAAATTAATTTTAATAAATTTTTATTTTCATTAATATAAACGTGCTTAAAACAGGGACTGAAAATAATGATTATTGTGAAAAATAGCAACATAAAAAATTAACCATAAGGAGAAGTTAAATTTTGTTTTGAATGTGCCAAAATTTTTATTATTTGTATATCTCTGCAAACAGCTGATAAGCTTTTATTTTAGTTATATTAGAAAAAATTAGAATTAATGGTTATTTAAGGACTTGATTTTGTAAATCACATTAAATAATTATTTGTGATTAAAAAAATTTAGAATAATTATTATTGATTATTATTTTATTAATCTTTTATTCTTCAAAAATAAAAGTCTTTTGAGACTTTTAAAATTTTAAAATCAGAAATAAAAGTCTTTACAGACTTTTATTTTATTCATCAAAAAAGACTTGAAAGAAATGAAATTGGTAAAGGTCAAAAAAGTAACACTTGTAAGAAAATATATTATCTTAAAAAAAAATTCTTTATAAAGAAATGGGTATATTTAAAAATTTCAATGTTAAAATGGAAAATGGAAAAAAAAAACTTTGAATTTCATAAAGTGTATGTATAGAAATTATAGCCAAAATCTCAAGGCCACATGTGATATATTTATTATACTTGTGTCAGCTTACCCTCATTTGCATTTCACTATACCCCTTTTAGACTGCCATTAGTACAGGGTATACACAAAAAACAAGAGGATCGGGGGCGAATAAGCTCGGTACGGCCCACAGTGCAAAGCGACTGACTGGCTAGTCTGACTTTGACTTCGACTGCGACTCTCTGTCCTCTGGCCTGGTCTCTTATGTTCCGTTCTGATCTTGGCCCTGGTCAAAGTCAGACAATTGGACGGTTCTTTTTTTTTTTTTTTTGTTGTATTCTTTTTGCAGTGCGAGCTGATCGAACTGAGGCTGGGAAATTACATGTCTTCGTATCTAAACGCACATTAACCATCGCATTCCCGAAGCCACAGAAAAGTGGAAAGTGGAGAGGCTGTAGGAGGGCGGGACGGGAGGGGACTCTTTAGGTTTTGGGCCCCAGATCATTGGGTTTACCCTTTTTGGCGAGGGGGCATTTTCCTGCTGCTTCTTTCTCGTTGCTTACTTTTCTTATTTAATTTCGATCGATCACTTAAAAAAGACTACGAATAATGAAAAATTGCAGCAACATGCCGCAGGGCCAAAGAACTTGGTCTTTAGATAACACACACACACACACACACACACACACACACACACACACACACACACACACACACACACCCCGGCAAACACACACAGAGATAAAACAAGGAAACAAAGGGAATGGGAATGGGAATGAGAATGAGAATAATTTTAAGCTAGAGTTAATTTTCTGTCCCAGACAGATGCTAAAAGATTCGATTGCAGTTGAAGACTTTCTCGCAGACTTTAAGCTTGATTCTCAGAGAGAGGAGAAGAGAAGAGAAGAGGAGCGGAGAGAGAGAGATAAAGAGGGGAATGAGGCTATCTTTATAGAGATTACTTTGGATTTGTGACGCTCATGCGTAACTCTTGAACTTTGACAATCTCATTTGTGATCCACAAATGCATGTGGAAATCAATTAAGTGCAATTCTCACGATCTCAAACAGCGAATACACTCACATTTATAGCATGAGTGCGAGCATAATTAGCAAATATATATATACATATATATATAAACAAATTTATGCAAATTTACATTCATGGTATTCCCGCTGCACTTTGATAAAATTAACTTTGACATGATTTGATTTTAACTTGCATTTGAATGCGAAGTGAATACATGCACTGATAAAAAAAAATGTTCTAAAATCTCAAAACTAAGAATTTCTGTCTCAAAAATGCGCAAAGAACATAAAATTCTTGGATTAAGAAAACACATCTTGGTTTTGAGAACATTTTGAATAGGACCAAGTTCTTATTTTAAGAAGAAATGTTCTTAAAATTAAAATTTTTTCAGTGTACACTTATTCAGGTTTATCGTTTGGCTATGAGCAGCTGCAAAACCAAAATGCTATCGGGTCAATCAACAGGAATAGGACTTGGCCCCAAACCCAACCCTGGTATAGTGCCAGCCAAATGAGTCGAGGTCCAAATCGTAGTCCAAGTCCAAGTCGGAGTTAAAGTTGAAGTTGAAGTCGCAGTTCGAGTCGCAGTTGGAGTTTAAGTTGTGTATTGTGGGCTTTGAATACCCTGTAGCATTGCTTAAAACAGCGTTAGTGACGGCTTTGCTCTTGCTGCTCGCAGTGCTCAAAACGTTATGTTTCGGAAAGTGTATATTTAGTTGAGCACTCTCTTTCAGACAAAAATAGCCAATGTGATATATATTCAATACCATACGCATTTTCTAAATTATGCTTAACTTTTAATTAATCGACTGACATACAATGAAGCTATTCAACTAACAGAGTACATAGGCAGTCGATCACACTCCTTTGTCAGCTGTTGACAGCTTGTAGAGTTTTAATTTTCTCTTTTTCATATTTTTCATCAATCTCAACTGTAAATCAACAAAATTCCAGACCAATCGACTGACATACGAAGAGGTTAATCAACCTACAGAGTATCTAGGCAGTCGATCACACTCCTTTGTCAGCTGTTGACAGCTTGTAGAGTTTTAATTTTTTCTTTTTCATATTCTACATCAATCTCAACTGTAAATCAATAAAATTACAGACCAATCGACTGACATACGAAGAGGTTAATCAACCTACAGAGTATCTAGGCAGTCGAGCACAGTCTTCTCTGCATCCCTGTCGATTGCATCACACTTATTGGCTTTTACATGCAGCTGATGACTCGAGGCATTTGTATTTCCGACCCAAAGCCGATACAATCTACCGCAAGAGGGAGCGTTTTAGCCGTTTTGACGTCAAAACTAAATCACATTGACTTGAGTCTCACATTGCGTCTCTCTCTCTGCCGACTGCTCGATCGGATCGATCTACAGGGTCGTCGCTGGCTCTACCGTGCTCTGCAGGTGTCTGTCTGTCCGCCTGTCCGGCTGTCCACTTGGCCGCGGCACTAATCGCTTGTCAGGTGTCTGAGCCGAGGCGCAGTCAAGTGTCTACTTGGCCAAAAACGGCGACAAATGACAAATCCCTGACCTTTTTTTTTTCTCGGGGGTGTTTACGCTTCAAGAGCCAGGACACACTCACACACACACACATACACACACGTCAACACTCAGATCCAGCAAATGTTTGGCTTCACACAAAGGGGATTAAATCATAAAACGCTCATGACATTCTCTTGAACCCAACAAATTTCACAATTTCATTGTTTTGCCAGCCACATTGGCGCATCCTTCATCCTTTTTTTTTTTCTTATTATTATTTTTTTTTCAATCTCTCTGTTGTTTGCCTTCGCCTGCCCAGCCAAGGTGACATCGCTAAAAAAAAGAGAGAAAAAAGAAGAAAAACCCAACCACAAATGGACAATGGTTAACCACTGTGCGTGTCCGCGATCTCTTTAAAAAGTCTCTTTTCTGTTCTTTTCTTTTCTTTTTTTTTTTTATTTTGTGCTTCATATATATTTTTATTTGGTTTTTATCTAAGCGAATGAGTACCCGTCCACTTGAGAAGCGAGTACTCGTAATTTGAGAGCGTTAAGTTTGTCAGCAATTGGCAAATTTACGAGTATGTTGATTGAGAATTTCGATAGCAGTTTACAAATGCGCTTTTTCTTCGCACCCGCGCACAGTGGAACCAACTAACTAGAACATCAACGTAACCCATTGTGCTAGCAGAGTTAAAATTAGCTTATTATACAATTCTTTAATTCATATTTTATTTAGTGCCGTTTAATTCAAACTTAATCCTTTTTAAAACACTTTGAACCACTTTTTTAGAATAGTTTTAAATAACTTTGAATATGAAATCGCAGCTAAATTACCAGTATACCAAATGTCTCAAAATTTTAATTACTAATTTGTCATTTAAAAATGTTTAACACACATTTCAAAAACCTATCATATTCTGATTTATTTAGCATTTTAAAATTATATTGAATATTTGTTTATTTTAGAAAATATAATTTTTAAAATATATAAAAACTGAAGCAAAATTTTAAATAGATATAATTTTAAAATTATATTGAATATTTGTTTATTTTAGAAAATATAATTTTTAAAATATATAAAAACTGAAGCAAAATTTTAAATAGAATAAAACATAAATTTCATTTCTTTGATTGATTATTATAAAAAGATACATAGCAAAATTTGATTGATTTTTGATTTTTACATAATCTTTTTAATATTTTTAAATAATAATATTTATTTTATAATTATTTCTTTATGAAGATCAAATGTAATATAATTATAAGCCACTTAATTAGCTACAAATATATTGAAATAAATTATAATTAGAATTTTGTTTTTATAATCTTTTAAGTATAAACACTCTATGGGTTGACTTATACAAACCATTTCTTTTTTCAACGTACTCATATATTATTTGTAATACATATTAGAGATATGGACATAGATTTCAGCAAGTTTGAACATATTAAATGCCGAATAAAGGTAACTTTAAATTAGTAATTTCATTTTATTTGTAAAAATATATATTTTTTTCAAAATGATATTGAATTTCTTTGCATTGTTTCCACTGTGCAGCGTTGGGGGCATGGTACGTCAATTAACATTAACTGAAGTGAAATTAATTGCCGAAGCATGGTCACTCTAATTGTGGTTAATGTGGAACCGATAGCGCAGCACACACACACACACACACACACACAGAGAGAGAGAGACCCACACACCACGAACATAGACAATGGACAGCAATTTCTGATAAGCGATTAAACGATTATCAGATGCGAGTAGTTTCAATTGTGGTTGGGCTTCATTAGCGACCGTAGCACAACCACCAACACCACTATCACCATCAAGTAAGAAGTGTGGTTGCACTAGCGTCATATGCTGCTGACGGACAGAAGAGGACATTCAGGACCAAGTGACCATGTGGCCAAGTCGCAGTTGGCGTGACCTTTACGACACAATCAACAACTGTTGACCACAACGTACCGTAGGACTGTAGAACTGTAGGACCCTTGAGGCTAGCGGCTATTGTATTGCAATATTTGTCATGGTCATTATGAGTTATAAACGATATTTTGATCCCTAATCAGAGAGCGAGACAGCGAGACAGAGAGACACTCACAAGCTGTCAACGCATTCGTTTCACGTGTTACCCAAATGTCTCTCTGAGCTGCCGTACCCTAAAACCGAACCCCGTACCCTGATCCTAACCTGGGCCCAAAATGTTGCCTCTGTCCCCGTGACAGTAGGACACATTATTATATTTTGTCGATCGTCGTCGTCGGCGGTGGAATTAAAGGCACAATTGTTGCAGCAAGGGCAATTATAGATTATCACCTTATTGCCATCCCAGTCTACCGCTTTCTCGCTCCCTCTCGCTCTCGCTCCCTCTCGCTCTCGTTCTCGGACGCTGACACCCGCACCTTGGTCCGCAAACCTTGTGTGCGACCATCGACATCGACTTCGACATCGGAAAAAGAACCATAAAAATGACACCACATTGTTTTATCTTTATCGCATAATTGCGGTCAATTCCCTCAGTGTTTCTTGGCCATGGCTTTGACTCTGACTCTGACTCTGACTCTTGGCCTGGCTTTCTTTGGCTTGCCATGATTTCAATACAGACTTTCGGCATCGGCTTTGATCATTTGCCATGGCTAACAACAACAACAACAACAACAACACCGACACTAGCTACACATTCACCAAAGATTTTCCTTCCCCTTCCCCTTTTCATTCTCCTTCTCCTACTACTACTCTTCGCTCGTCTGTCCTCCTCCTTCCGTTCGCATTAGAACTCCAGTAGGAGCGGCAGTTGGGGAGGATCGTTCGGGGGGCGGGGAGGCGGCACATTTATCTTCTTGTCACACAAAAAAAAAAAACAAAAAAAAAATAAACGCTCTTGAAAATTATCAACTTTTACAATATGTCTTTCTATTATATTCGTACCTAACCTAACAGCTAACAGCTGTTCCGTTTCCATTTGTTTCGCATATCTTTTTTATCAATTTAATTTGAGTTTTATCCTGAATAAATTTAAAAGTCCCTTAAATTATCTTAACTTAATTAACCAAGTTTAAAGCTGTTCCAATTGATTCTCATTTCGTTTCAAATTGTCCCAAGAATTATTCCAAAAGTCGAGTCAATCCAGAGTTAGCAACATTAATTTCAGGAGTAATTTATCCTTATTTACTGCATCTGTCAAATAAACTTAGATAGAATTTATATTGTTTGCATTAAATTCCAACTTAGAGCTAGACGAAAAAAAATATTAAACGAGATTAATAGAATTTGAATGCAGAATAAATTAAGAAGCCAATCTATGACCAAAATGACATTCCGCTTCAAAATCGGTTGAGTTTTGATTAAGTTATGACAGTTTGAAGTTTGTCAGACTTAAGATCTAGCAACTTTACAAGCCATAAATTTTGTCCAATTTGGCATGATTTTTTACAAGAAAATGAAAGGTCTCAAAATCAAGCTTAAAGTGTTGTTTTATACTAATAACGATATAGGGAGTTGAATAAAAGTGAAAATTTGAGATTTAAAATTTTTATTTTTCAAAATTTCAAAGGGGGGACCCTATGGTATTTAAATCTAAGCCCATATCTAGAGGCAAATTTTTTTTTTTACGAAATTAATTAACTTTAAGTGCAGAATGAATTTAGAGGCCAAACCATGATGAAAATGACATTCCGCTTCAAAATCGATTTAGTTTTTACAAAGTTATCAAAGTTTGAAGTTAGTCAAATCCTTGACTTGGCAACTTTACAAGTCAAATTTACTGTCCGATTTACCATGATTTTTTACAAAAAAATAAAACGTCTCAGAATCAAGTTTAAAGTGTTGTTTTATACTAATTACGATATAAGGAGTTGCTTAAAAGTGATAGCTTGAGATTTAAAATTTTCATTTTTCAAAATTCCTAAGGGGGGACCCTTAGCATCGAACTCATAATCTAGAGGAAAATATTTTTTTTTACAAAATTTATTAAATTTCAATGCAGAATGAATAAAGAGGCCAAAACAAGAGCATTTAAATTAAAAGCATAATTTATTGGGAACAATTTTTTTTATGAAACCATGATTAAAATGAAAATCGATTCAGTTTTGACAAAGTTGAGAAATTTTGAAAATGGTCAGACCATGGAGTTATCAACTTCACGAGCTAAAATTTTTGTCCAATTGGCATGATTTTATATAAGATAATAAAAAATTACCAGTTTCAAATTTAAAGTGTTGTTTTATACTTATAAGTATAACAGGATTTGATTAAAAGTGAAAACTTGAGATATCAAATTTTCAATTTTCAAAATTTCGTAATATCATAATCAAATTTAAATGCAGAATTAACCAAAAAAAATATAATGAAATATGGCAGTATTTGATAGCTTGCAACTATTTTGTGACTTGATTTTAATTCCGCGGTTTTCTCTCTTCTTTTTTTTGCACACACACAAAAACCTCAAGTGCAATCATCTTGTGAACCGGTTTTTGCCATCCTTGGCCAACACACACGCACATACATACACAAAAGAGCTCGAAATCATGAGCCAACGTCCAAGTGTGTGTGTGTGTGTGTGTGTATTGGAGCCACACTTTGGGCCTGGACTTGACGACCTTCAGATTGGCTCACAGAAACCGCGTCGCTCCCACACTTTATTCTCCTTCTCACTTGCCCCCCTCCCATCACCACTCTCCCCTCCCCCTCTTCCGCAAAACGCCTTTATGTAAATTTTAGCCGCTTTTCTCATTTGCAAGTGTTTTGGATCTATTAACAAAATTCCCATGGACTTTAAATGTTTATATAAATCTGTAAATATACTACATGCATGTGTATACATATATCAATGTGTGTGTGTGTGTGTGTGTGTATGCATTATCCTTTTACTTAATAATTGCTTTATTTCTGTTTTTTTACATTTCAATTGCATCCCAAAATGTTGTGACGTCGTTTTGTGCCACCGTTAAAAATTCACAATTGTCGCAATTTAGTTACGCTCTCCCCCCCCCCTCCCCCTCATCTTTCCACAGCAGTTTGCTGCTTACTCCTCTCTCGCACTCTCTCTCTCTGTGCGAATGTTATCCAGCATACACAGACTGCACACTGCAACACTGCTTTGCCGACAGAGTGAGAGCGAACACACACACACGCACACACAGACACACATTGCGAGCGAGCCAGCTTGTGTATTTGCTTGCTCGCTCTCACTGTCGCTCTCTCGCTCGCTCGCTGTCGCTTGCACGCTCCTTCTCGCTCTCACTTTTAGAGCCATGCGCGGCCATCCGTTGGCTTTGACCAATGCTGTCTTTTTTTCGTAGGGGGCAGTCGAAGAGAGGGGCCGATGACGATGACGATGACGATGACGCTGACGACGGGCGACACATTTCACAGTGTCACATTGTGTGTGTGTGTGTGTGTGTGTGGGAGAGAGGGAGTTAGGCGAAGGCGAAGGTGGCCACGCCGACCGCGACATTACCGCACTTCGGCACTCATCATGGGGCTTCGTGGGCTCCATTGGCTGCTGTCGTTGTTGTTGTTGTTGTCGTCGTTGTTGTTGTTGCTGCGAGTGCCGAGTGCGTGTGGGAAAAGGAGCGCTGTATAGCTATGTACATACATATGTATATATGTACACAAACATACACAAATGTTGACAGCAGCAACAACAACAACAGCAACGATTACGACTAGATTTAGCCAGAAGAGAAACGGGACATTCGATAGGTAAAAAGGGGAATGAGGTAACTATCCCTATATACGCTTATTCTTACATAGAAACTATCTCTTGTATCTACAGTATGTACAAGGAAACTCACACACATACACAGCGTAAGTTTCCTTTTATATACAAACATAAAATATCAATAAGCCCTTATATACAAGCAAGATATGTACGTGATATTTAGATATTATCTGTTTGCATTTCTTGGACATTTCATCTGCAGACATTCTTTCATTCATCCACAAGACTTATTCCAATATTCCACTCTCTCCCTCTCTCTCAAGTTTTACGGTTATTAGTTCTTAACTAACATAACCTCATTTATTTGCTTATCAAAAACTTTTCAAAACTTTATTGGCTTGCGACCTTAAACAGAATATCCGCAAATTTGAGGTTAGCTTAAGAGTTTGAGTTTTAAATAATAACACAGAGAATGCAAATTTTTTGGAATATTAGAGAATACGAAAAACAATCTACAATCCACACTTATCAATTTTTATAGTTAAAAATATATATTTAAAAACATTTTAATGCATTTTTTAAGAAAAACTTCTGACATAGCTTAATATTTCATTTGCTTTAATTAATGTGGGAAACTTTTCTCAAACAATAGCAATTTAACTATTGCTATAAGTATTAGAAAATTAAGAGAATTCCAACAAATTAATCTCAATTTGTACTTCTATTTTATCTTAATATCAGATTTAAAAATGTTGTTTTAATTTTTTAAGTTAAAATATTCAAAATTAAATATTTTAAAGTGTGTTGTCGGTGTAAAAACTCTACTTATAATATATTGTTAATCTAGCTAACTTTTCCCACTACAGTAGTTTCCCAGCAATGACACACCCCACAATTTTTACTTTTGTATCTATGTTTCAATTTCAAAAGTAATTTAAATCCAAACAATATTCTATGAATTTTATTTGTCATTTTTTAAGTTATAATAAATATACAGTCAAGACTAGATTTAGTAAACTAATGTTTGTCACACGTGTTTGATATACTTAGGTTGTTCTTTATATTAAAGTTGGGCAATTGTTGTTGCTTCAGTTTAGTTGTTAACTATTCCAAGTTGTTCAGTGAATCGGGTGCTTACTACAAACAGATTTTATTGTAATTGGATCAAATTTAAATAACACATTTCGTAAAGTTTGGAAGTTGTTCTTCTTATGGAGCGATTATTGTGGCTAAGTTATAACTGAGAATAGTAAGTGTTTTAATTTTTAACATATAAAATACTAAGCAAAACATAGTTAGTAATATTTATCTAATTATTAACAAATAACTCTTACTACAAAAATAAAAGATTTACGAACAAATAAATAATAAATAATTTCAATAAAATATAGTACAAGTTATATTTTCAACTATTATTAAAACTTGTACCACTAAAATGCATTTTTAAACAAATCTCCAATCGATTACCGATTGCCGAAACTACCGACGGCAATCGATTTTTAAATCAAGTCAAAAAAATGCAATTTTTCAAATTTTTTCAAGTTTTATTTTTATTTTAAATGCAATTGAAACGATCGCATGCTAAATAAATGTTGTGTGAGGTATTTCAACTGATTCGATGATTTGTTTCAGATGAGCGTGCACAATTACAAATACATACATATGCATATAAATATATATATGTATATGTGCTCGTATGTAAATGGGAGCAGATTTTGTGGCTAAGAAATCGCTTAAAGTGGTTTAATTAAATTTGATTATTGGCTGCGGAGCCAAAACAACAAATGCAACAATACTAAACACATACATATCGAGATAAATATGTACATACATATATATATATAGTGCACTTAAAGTTGGAGATGTCCAGTGAACAGATACAGTCACAAATATAGCTAAAGATAGAGATACACACATTTAGATACATATATAGTAGTATGTGCACATACACACATGGACTCTGCTGTGGACCGCAGTGTGGGAGATGAGACTGCAATGAATGCGAAGAGAGCGACTGAGAGAGGGGAATGGAATGAGGGAGGTGGAGAAGGAGAGAAAGGGGATGCCTGGATTTGCTGCTTGTGCTCGTAATTAATTATTTCATTAGTGCACACTTGATTCGACCCATCCAAAAAAAACCCCCTCCTCCACTCTCTTCCATCACCCCTTGCCACTGTCTCTGCTGCCAATCACACTCTGGCCATTGGCAGCGGCAGCAATCAGTTATATGAACCACCAAATACACTTACTTTTTTTTGTAAGCATATGCTTAAATTAAACAATTATATTATAATTCCTTGATTTGAATCAACTTACGAGTCATATAATTCCTTTAATATTATATTTATATACTTGAGCTCATTTCATATTATATATATTTTTTTTTAAATAATTGTAAATAGCTTATAAATTCTATTCAAGTAACTTTAACTTATATTTCTAATTTTCTCTCAACTTTTAAATGAGTTACTTTTAAATACACTTATTAATAGCTAAAAAAAAATAAACATTTTAAATTAAACTTTTTTTAAAATAATTATTACAACTGCCTTGTAATTTTCTTATCAAATATTAAACCATAATTTAATATATATTTTTCT
Organism: Drosophila innubila; assembly: GCF_004354385.1. Lineage (NCBI taxonomy): Eukaryota > Metazoa > Arthropoda > Insecta > Diptera > Drosophilidae > Drosophila > Drosophila innubila. The sequence continues at coordinate 11,684,655 of NC_047626.1, forward strand.
TAGAATGCATTATAAGTTATGCAATTTGAAACTATTCCCTAAGAATAGACTAAAAATATTTACTTTAAATTAATATTTTTCACAACACTTTAATTTACCTATGAATTTAGTGAAAAACATTTAATCAAACGTGCTTTACTTGTGTCATAAGTCTAGCGCTTGTAGTGTGCACTCGCATCGCACACAAAGAGAAAATGCTAAAGAGCGCAATGCAGTGCGCTCTTAAGAGCGAACGTGGGAAACAGCGTGGCTGATATTAAAGTTTTGAACTGCTTGCTCGTTTATTTTGACTCTCTGCATGCTGTACATGTGATATGCCAGTGTGTGTGTGCGTTTGTTGCTCATGGGCTGGGCGTGAGCGTGTGAGAGAGTGAGGGAGCAAGCAATACAACACGCACAGAAGCGAATGGACACTTGCGGCGCCAGTACATGTATTGTGTGTGTGACTGTGTGTGTGTGTGTGCGGCCGCCAGTGGCCGTTCAGTTAGCCTGCATGAGAGAGAATCGTTTTAGTGTGCTTGTGTGCGTGTATTTATTTTGGCGAGGTGGCTCTCGTTGCCCGAGTCCAACAAGCACGAGCGCCAAACACTGCCCAGTCCCAGCAACGACGACGACGACAGCAGAGACAGCAGCAGCAGAGGCAGCGACAGCGACAGCAACCGCGACGGCGACGGTTGACGCTGGATGTGATTTCAAATAGTAAAGTCGAGTTGCCGCTGCCGCATCGCCATCGCAGCAATCGCATCGCATCGCAATCGTAATCGTAATCGTCGTCGTCGTTTGCGTCTCTCTTTTTGTGAACTGCTTACCGATATTTTAGCTTTGCCGTCGCCGTCGTCATCGTCGTCGTTGTCGTTGTTGTCGTCGCAGCTGCTGCTGCTACTGCTACTGCTGTTGTTGTAGCTGTGGTGGCTGTGGCTGCACTGTCGCCCAGACTGCGCTGCTGTCGTTGGCGTTGCTCGTTCTCGTCGTCGTTCCTCGTTCCACGTTCTCGTTCCACGTTCCTCGTTCTTGTCGTCATCGTCATCGTCGCCGTAGTCGTTGTCGTTGTTGTTCTGTGTGTTCTGTTCTTTCAATTCTTTTCAATTCTGTTTCTGTTTTGTTGTTGTTGCTGTTGCGCGCGCGCGTTTCGTTTTGCCGTCGCTAAAACGACAAAGCACAGAAACAAACCAAAATTATCAAAAAGTATTATAAATAATAATTAACAACTTTATACATATATTTGAAATCGGTTTGAAATAATTTAATTTTGTTTTTATTTAATTACAATTACAATATTTATAATTAAATTTTTTTTTTGCTGTGCTGCGTTTAAAACAAAACCAATAAAAAATAGAAGAAAAAAAAAAAACAAATACAATAATTTGCAAATATTTTTTTTTTAGTTTTGTTTTTTTTGTGTGTGTTGCTTAAAAAGCGTCATGTGATAAATGCAAAATGCAAAAATGCTAAGAAAGTGGAAACAGCTTCATCTTCAGCTTCTTCTTGCATTTTTTACTTCTACGCCTGGACATAAAACAGAACTGCCCCTAAAAATCAAACATACACAAATGTAAAAGCACCCCCATGCCACAAAACATACACACAGACATATATAGAGACATACATATGTATATAAATAGAGTATATAGTAACAGACGTCACCTTGTTATGTACAGGGCGAAGCATAAAAAATGACTACCCTCAATTGTCGCCACTGGTTGGCCGTTATTGTTGCTGTTGTTGTTGCTGTAGGGGTCGCGCTCTCGCTCTGCAGGACAGAGGACAGCACACCACCTACAATAACAACAACAGCAACAACAACAACTATAGCACTGTAAACTGCCTGCCTATTCCAACACTGCTTGCTTTTCTGCTTGCATTCTCACATTCGCATTCCAATTGCCTTTTGCTCTCTCGCTCTCGCTTGCTCGCACAATAAACACAGTCACACACATACACACACATACACAAGTGTCGCCCATCGTTTGTCGCTTGTCGCTGCTGCTGCCGTCGTCGTCGTCGTTGTCGTCGTCGCCTTTTGGTCTTCAGCTTCGTCATTTTGTGCGTCCTCTGGATTGGTTTCAACGATTCAATTGCGTTCGTTTTTTATTCTTCCTCCCCCTCTCATTCTGCTTGTGTGTGTGTTTGTTCTCAATTCGATTGGATTACATAGTCGTCGCCGTCGTCGTCGTCGTCGTCGCCGTCGCTGCTGTCGCCTGTCTTGAGGTTGTGTGTGTGGCCTGCGTAATTTTTTTCCTTCTTTTCCTTTTGCTGTCCCTCAGCATCTGCCCCCGCCCCCTGCACTACTACCCCTGCTCCAATACCTTTAGCACGACAACGACGACGACATTTCGTTTTTTGAGATTCGCTTTTTGCTGCTGCTTGTGTGCCTGTATACATGTGTGTGTCTGTGTGTGTGTGTGTTCTTTAATATTGTCGTCGAGTGTCATTGGTCGAAGGCAAACGCGAGCAGCGCTGCCAGCGTCGACGTCGTCGCATATTGTCGCAAAACCTTCGTCTCAGCACGTTTTTTGTTGTTGTCGTTTATACGTACATATGTAGGTATGTGTGTATGTACAAGTACAAGTACATATATATTTTTTTTTGGCTGCTGCTGCTGCTTCTTCTGGCTTTTTATTAGAATCCGTGCAAAGTGGTAATGGAGTTGGCGAAGGAGAAGGAGAGCGAGAGAGAGTTGCGGAGAGTTTGGTGGCCGAGCGAATTTTTGGGGCGGGGGAGTGCGCTCGTGGAGGGGGCGTGTGCACCCAAGTAGCCGAATGAGTTTTTGATTGTGTGTGTCGTCGTCGTCGTCATCGTCGGTGTCGTTGTCGTTGGCGGTGTCGTTGTCGGGTGCGGGTGTGTGTTTTGTTGTTTGTGTCGTTGTGCCGTACGTGTGACTGGCTGTGTGTGAGCGAGAGCGCATTAGCTTGCATACGTATGTGTGTGTGTGTGTGCGAGCGAGTGCAAAGTGCACAAAAGTTTTGCCAAGCAAAAATGGCGACAACAGCAGCGACAACGACAACGACACCGACACCGACGACGACGACGACGACAGCAGCAGAAGCAGCAGCAGCAGCAGCAAACGTCGCCGTCGCCGTCGCCGCAACAAATTTTTGTGTCGTGCGATTTTATAACCGTTTTTAAAAGCGGCGGCGTTGCTGCTTCTGCCTGTCGCAAAAAACGGACGCGGACGGACAATTGACAAACAGCAGCAGCAACAAAAACAGCGACAACAACAACAAACACAACACATACACATTTACACACGCGATCAACAACAACTTCAAACAATAATAGCTACAGCAGCGGCCATAATAATAATCACATTTGTTAGCAACAATACGGCTTAAATCGAATTAAATAAATTACGCAAACATTTTTCGCTAATAATACAAAGAGTGTGCGTGCATGTGTGTGTCCCAGCATTAACTTGGCCAATAGCAATAAGAACTGTGAACTCGTTTTTGTCGTCTGCAAAATCGAGCTCAATTCTAAAAACTGTTGGCACACAACAACAACTAATCAACACAACAACAATAACATCCATTTACAGTTAAGCAACAACAACACAAACAACAGCTATAATACACACACACATTATCATAAACATAAACATAATTATTATTATGATGTGATCAGAAAAAGTGTAAAGATGTGAAAATAAAAAAGAAAAGCAACAAAGGAAAAGAAAATAGCGAAAAGATAACGAAATTAAACAAAATAATAACAACAACAATAACAACAAAAATGCTCAACATTACAACTACAACTAGAACAACAACTACAAGTATTTGCATGTATGTGCATACATATGCCAATGTATGTGTGTGTGCGAGTATGTGTGTGTGCCTACGCCCTGCCCAATCAAATAAATAAAAATAAAAATAATTGATAAGCAAATAAGCAAAACTCAAAAACTCATACTAAGCACAACTTTGGCGCAGTTCACGAAAAACAACGAAAACAACATACAAAAAAAAAAAATAAGAAAATATACTTATTAAACAAAAATTCTAAAATAAAAATATCACACCAGCTAAAGGAGTTAACACAAAATAAGAGAGTAAATAAGAATAAACAGCCTCAAACTCAGGTGAGTTTTTCATAATAATATCATCTATTACCTTAGTTATCAATTTAAGCATAAACTTACTCTTTAAATACAAACAGAATTTTCAATTTAAATAAATACTTTGAACAGTTTCTTTTGATTAATCCGATATGAATTTAAGATGTTTCTCACTAACAATTTCCCCGTTTAAAAACAAGTCATTAAAATGGCAGCTTAAAAAGCTTTCCCAACAATAAATGACTTGAAACTTAAAGTTTAAGCTTTCATTAATTATTTTAGAGTAATTAGTCTTTAATTTAAGATTTTCTCACCCCAATAATAATATTGTCACTAAAAAGCAACACTATCATCCATCTGAGGTATTTAACTGCAGCTTTTAATGGACTTTCTCAAGAAAAAATGTTGTAAAACTTAAAGAATATTCTTTCAATAGATAATTTCAACTTTGACAACATAAAATAGGAATTTTCTCAAAAATAGGCTTTAAACATAAAAATAAGTTGTTTTATTACTTCTTCTTGATAATTCAAAGCTTTTAACTTAGAAAAATAAATCTCTTTAAATACTTTTTATGTTTTTTTTTTTAATAATAGAAGTTTTATCTGAGCCTTTGGTTATTAAATTTAAAGTAGTTTGGATTTTTCTGAAAGCTTTTAAATATTGATAATAGAACTATACTTTTTTATGATTTGGGATAAAAAATCGGCAAGTAAATGCTACGCTTTCAATTGTTGAATTTTTTTCCACTATGAATTAATAATTAATTATTGAAATAAATATATGAGTCTTTCCTGTTTTAATACTAAAAGTGATTGAAAATTTATTACAACTTTGTTAACTATGTGTCATGTTTGGATTGTTTCCTTAAAAAAAAAATGAATTACTACAAACATTTTTTTAAGTACAATATATAAATTTTTTTTTCAAAAACTTGCTTTTAAAGACTGGATATACTTCGGAAATTTGTTTCTTAGCTTTATTATGTAATTAATTGGTTTAATTTCAAATTTTTGTCAACTTTTGTATGATGTTTCTAATAGGAAATGTGTAATTTTGGGTAAAAATATAAACGAAGAGCAACAACAACATTTATTATGCTTTTAAAGAAGAAGAATTCTAAATCCTTAATATTTAAAATATTATATTTCATTTATAAAAAACCCAGTGCTGAATAAACTTCAAATCCACAATAAATTTATCCAGTTCACTGAATAATAAATAAACTGAAAGATTTAAAAATAATTATCAATTGAATTGAGTATTATTAAATTTATTGTAAGTTCTTTTGATTGATTTAACTTCAACTGATCTGTTGCTAAATGGCATAAGACTCTGGTCACATTCACAACGGAATGCAGTCTGTTCCTGCAGCTGTCCCACTGTCCAACTGTCCGCCAGACTGTCGTCTGTCCGGTCCATGGGTCTGTCGGACTCTGTGTGTGGGATGCCAAGAATTGCCGCGATTTTGCCCAGTTGTCTTAATATTTACATTTACATATAGTATTTGCCTTTGTCAAATCGCACAGCTCTAAATAACCACAGAAAGAGACAGAGAGAGAGAGAGAGAGTGTGTGTGAGAGAAGGGGGGGAAGATATGACTATAACTATATAGCCATATAATCGCTTGTTCGTGAGCTGTAAACACAGGCATTGTAAATTTACACCATGCTTATAATTAGCAATAGAACGGCAGTTGACTTTTTTCAGTTGTTTGTCGACTTCTGTTGCTGTTGCTGTTGTTGTTGTTGCCACTGTTGCTGTTGTTGTTGTTGTTGCCTCTGTTGTTGTTACATTCTGTGCATAAGTCTTTGTTTCCAGGCTCTGCTCGTAGTGCTAAAAATGACAGAAATGCCAACAAACCACGTTATGGGCCTGAAATCACCGCACCCAACTTAACTCAACCCCTCCCCCTTTCCTTACACTCTCCCACCCCCTTCTACCATCTACCTTTCTCTGTCTTACCCATGCTTGATTGCCAACTATAATTGTCGTTCAGGCGTTGACGCTTGACGCCAACTTCAGTGTCTCTCTCTTCTCACCTCTCCCCACCCCACCCCACCCTTGGAGAGATCCCCCTCTCAAGAAATGCATCAATGCACCTGCAGCTGCAACGATCCATGCTAACTAACCAGACACTTCCAACAGCAACAACCACAGTAACAACAACAACAAAAACAACAACAACAACAACAGACAAACAACAAACAGACAACGACAGTTGAAGAGCTTTTTGTCCACACCGCAAAGTTTGCTCATAAAAAACATAAATATTGACAAATTGCTGATAAATCATCTATTAGCCGAGTGTCGCCACCTAGCGGCCAATAGCACAGAAATCAATATATATTTTGCTTATTGGAAAGTTATTAAAAATATTGCATACATATTAAAAGATCCATTTGTTAAGTAATTCATTATTTAAACAGCTTTGGTTTAAAAAAACCGGACTTACAAATAATATACTTTTGGATTTTCATAAGAAAGATAATTAATAAATACGATAATATTAAAATATATATATTAATAAAAATATATATGGATTTAAATATAAAAAATAAATAAAAATAAAATATGAAATTATTCAAAAATATGTAAAGTAAAAAATAACATTTATAATGTCAACGCGAATAAACGTAAAAATAATAAGAATATCGATGCTATAGCTGATTATATTGGCAGTCCGCTTGATAAAAATGCCAATTATCTAAAAACATAGATCAGAAAATCATAGTGTTCAAAAATCTGAGTTTTTATTAGATTTTTAAAAATAATACTATTCTTATTGATCAAATTTAATTCATTCCCTTAAGTGATATCAAGTTTATTGAATAGTAAATCTCTATTTCTGTTCTTTGCTTTTAATAAAATGATACTATCTAATCTTGAAGTACATTCAGTCCTTAGCTGATTATTCGGACAGATTATATAAGTTTACTAAGTTTTATAAGTTCAACTATTTTGATAAAACATCAGTAGGAAACAACATAGAGCACAATTAATTGTTATTTTAATACTAATGAAAATGACAATTTCAATAATGCCAAGTTCAACGATAATGTCAATCATATTGATAACACTGATTACAATATGTATTAATAGCTAATTATATTGACAATGTCATTGTCAATTATAATTAAAATGCTAATGCTAATTAAAGTGACACAGTGAACGATAATCACAAGACAATAATAATCAAGTAAAATTAAATATTAAATAATAATGAAAATAAGTATTTGTAATGAAAAAATAAATATTACAAATAAAAATTCAAAGAATTACAAATTTTCAATCTCCATCTTTTATCCGTGAAGATCTTAAAGTATAATATCTATCAAAAAATATAATAATATTGTAGAACCTATAAAAAAAGCTTGGGGATAAGGGTTTTAATGCGTTAATTCCTTGACGGACCTTGATCGCTCATAACTCACCGTTCAGATGAGACGTTCATCAGCTGCAATAACAAGTTGCATGTTGCAAGTTGCACGGCACTTGTGCCCCCTTTTGTTGCCGGTTATTAATTAGCATATTTCGTCATGAATTAGCAGGCTTAAGCCAAGTTATAATGAGGTGGAAAGCCATTCCGGAACAGCAAAGCAGATAGAGAGACAGAGAGAGCGAGAAAGAGAGAGACAGAGGGAGAGAGGGGGAACGATCGTGCTGGCGTCTGTAAGCGATACTCAGCGGAACCCTTCTTGAAAGTCCTCAGTCCTCGGTCCTCCGTCCTCAGTCCTCGGTCCGCAGCAGGACAATAATCATTTTGCACGCTCTCTGTCCAAGTTGAGTTTCCTCTTCTTGCCCGGCGGTGGCACAACATGAAATTGCAACCAGGCACCACCAACAGCAGCAAAAACAAGAACAACAACATTACACACATGTGCCCCCTCCATGTGGGGAGGGGTAGTGGTAGGGGTAGGGGTAGGGACACATTCACGGAACGGACATTCACATGCCGACATGTTGTCGTCGTCATCGTTGTTGTCGTTGTTGCTGTTGTTGCTGTTGCTGTTCTTGTTGTTGTTGCTTGCCCAGCGCCAGCTCACTCATAATCCGTTGAATCTGCTTTTGCTCTTGCCCCCGGTGACGCCCGCGGTAACCGCGTGCACCCGCGCCTTGCCAAATAATTGCAGTGTCGCCGCTGCACAGTGGGACCAAACACACACAAATCTACAACAAGTCAAAGTGCCTTTTATATGTCCCACTGCTACAGAATATGGATACATCTTTCTATAAACTATTTCTACTAGTGTGACTATCGATAAATATCGATAATAAGTTAATTATTACAAGAAAAGTTGCTGTCAAAGTCTAAGTTAAGTGCCTTTTAGATGTCCCAATATTACAGAATATAGATACATATTTCTATAAACTATTTCTACTTGTTGTGCCTATCGATAAGTATCGATATAAAGTTAATTATTACAAGAAAAGGTGCTGTCAAAGTCTAAGTTGAGTGCCTTTTAGATGTCCCACTGTTACAGAATATGGATACATCTTTCTATGAACTATATTGCTGTGCCTATCGATAAGTATCGATATAAAGTTAATTATTAAAAGAAAAGTTCCTAGATATATCCTATAAAGCATAAAATATCTTAAAACAATAAATTTTTAGGATAAAAATGCAAAATACAAATTTAAACATATTCAAAATAGCGCACTAAAAAAAAATTAAATGTTCCTATTCATAATTTTATTCCGATTTGATTTTCTTGAAATCATAACTCTTATTTGTGATCTGTGATTTAAAGTGTGAAAATTAAAGATTAGTTCCTATGCTTATCGGTATATCGCTACGTGTGAAGTTAATGAATATGTTAATATATTTTTCAGAACAGTGATTTCTTTTTATGCTATACAATATATCGATAATATCAAAGTATATCAATTAATTTAACAAAAAAGGCATCATTGTACACAGTGTGTTAATCCACTAAGCAAATAACCTATAGAGAAGTCATTTCATACGAAAATGCAACCAGACATTGCGTCCACCGGTGAAAAATTCTATGGATCTGAAAAAAGGAACCTGTACTTTTATTCAAGTCCAAAGTAAATTTCACTGGTGGACGTAATGTTAGACTTTTTTTGTGGACACTTTTGTTGTATGAAATGACTTCTCTTTAGGTTATTTGCTTAGTGATTAATCTGAGCTACTTTAGCTGAGTTCTTGTCGATATATACCTATAAGGATTATTGACTTTTTTAAAATATATTCTCTAGTTTATTTTAATTGCTTATACAAATTTAATTTAGTGAATTGTATTTTTTTTTTTGACTGTAATGCGAATTACGCACGGCAAGCCAATTTGTGGCACGAACAGGAGTGGCAACTAATAGAAAGAGAGAGTGAGAGAGTATGAATAATGAGAATAAGAGAGAGGAAAGGGGAGCATAGTTAAAGTAGGTTTATCGCTAGAGTAGCTAATCTCACATGACTTTAACTACAATATTTAGGCAGTTTAGCTAATTGCAGTGCATTTGGAACCACTGTGCGCTGGCACAGCAAGTCACCAGATGTTCAAAACTCAATGTACACGCCGCTGCCGCAGTTGTTATTATTACTTATGCCTTGGCCCGAGACTGTTGCACCATTCCGCGTACCCTGTACCGTGTACCGCGTTTCGATCCGTTTCGATCCGATCCACATTTCGATTCGGCGACAGACACAACTCTGGCCAAAAAAAACTAAAAAAAAAAAAAAAAAAAAATGATGATGATGGCCAAAAGAAGGACGACGGATGAAGAGTGAGCAGATGAAGACGACAATTCGGAGCTTATGTGTCAGGTGCGCGTTGTGCCGCGAATGAAACAATTTATTGCACTCGCCGCTTTTTTTGGTGTCTCGCCTCTCACCTCTCGCCTCTTGTTGTTGTTGCGTCTTAACGTTTTTTGTTGTTATTGTTATTTGCGTTGTTGTGGCTGGCTTTAAATTGAATTTTCCTGCAAAACTCTGTGCTGAAAACACCATTTCAAAGTCTTTATACCCTATACCCATTACAATTTTACAGCAGCGGGTATTACAGACTATTTAGACACATTGGCACTTTTTATTTATTTTATTTATGAAGTTTTCCTAACTCATTTGTATGCTTTCCTAATAGTTTTAAAGACTTCTTAAGTTAAGCAAGCTTTTTTCAAAGAGAAAGGGTATGATACGTCTGGACCAAACAGAAATTAGCGATATCTAAGCCCGAATTTATATTTTTATAAGTTTAAGAAAACATTTTGATACAATATGTATACCATTTATTTAAAAAAGAAAGGGTATTATGCAGCGATGCTATACTAAAATTGTCTTTCTGAGGTTACTTTAGACTCAATTATAGGGTAGCTATAAGTCCAGCACTCCAAATGATTGCACTCTTACTTGTTTTGACCATTTCTTTTTTTTTTGGCAAAAAACTTGAGTAAGTAATAAATGGGTAGGGGAGATAAAGAAATAAGGCAACTATAGGCATAACGAATGCGTAAAATTGGCCAAAAAAATAAGGATCATCAGGATCTCAATTGGCATCTCGTCACGGCACTCAACAGAACGCGACTTAACTGACAAAAGAATAAAAAAAAAGATACTTTTTATAAGCAACTAATGACAGTTAAAGCAGCGCCATCTGTCGTACAGTTCATGGTGCAGGTAAAATTAAAGTTGTAAATATAGATATAGAAATATTAATAGAAATATTGATTTAAAAAATAGCATATTTATCTGAATCAGTAACGAAATCAGTTTTTATAAACTTATCGATTTTTTTCTCAACTCTTGAACTAAAATATGTAAGAAATCATAACAATTATTTTTAGTTTCGAGTGGTTTCTTAAAGTTTTAAAAGCTTGATCCATAATCGATTTAAATTTCTACTTTATAATGATTAGTAGCAAATTAGAAGGTTTTTTAATTATATTGCTTTAGTTAAAGAATCAGTAATTGTGTAAAAATAATGTATTATATTATTGTTTATGCGTCAGTGACTACTTGTAAATATTTGAGCAACATCTGAAAATTATCATATGCTTGGACTTGTGCATTTTGCAGCACTGCCAATGATTGATTAGGACCACATTACGTATGCGTAACATTTCTATTTGCCGCTAATCAGTTTAATTCATTTATTCAATGTTTACATATGTAGTTCCCTCTTCCTCTCTCTCATGATCTCCCTGAATTAAATCTTGATTCAACTTTTGCATCTGATGTGTGTGCAAGTTTTTGTCCCGGACCTGCATGCTGGCATCTCGTCAATCACAATTGCAATCGCGATCACAATTACCCGCTTCCCGCTGCTCGCCATAAAATCCGCATAGCTCTCTCGTTTGCACACTCTTTGCTTCTCTCTCTCTCTGTCTCTGTGATTCACTCTCTGTCGGCCTCAATGGGGTCGCGGTTCAAGGTAAAAAACAAGCCAAGTACGAGAATACAGAGACAAAAAGACGTATACAATTGCAATTGCAGATACAGATACATTTATAGCTGCAGCTACAGCTGTAGATACAGATACACATACAAATACAATTGCAAGGCACTCGAAGAGTCTTTAATCGTCGCTGCCTGAAATAATAAGCAAAATCAAATTGCTCCGATTTGCTCAGAAGGGGGAAGCATGCGTTCAACAGATACAGATACAGATACAACTACAGTAACAGCAACAGCAACAGCTACAAATACAGATACATTTATGCGTATATAATTCAGTTTACTCGTATTTTTTCCTTTTCATATTTCATACGAAAAATCAATTCAGAGTCACAGTCAAAGTCACGAGGCCGTGAGAGATTGCCAACTTCAACTTCAAACTGTATCTTGTCTCTTTGTATCTGTATCTGTATCTTTGTCTCCCCATCTCCATCTCCATTTGCATTTCCATTACGATCTATCGGCCTTTAGCTGCGGTTCATCTCTGACAAGGTCAACAAATAACCAAAATTTAATTACCATGCCTCAACAATTAAAAATCAAAATTCAAAATAAAAACTCAAATACCAATCTAATTTTTCGACAATATATATTTATCGTTTTTATTCAAATGTGTGTGTGGGATGAATCAGCGTTTGATATTGTTCTGTTTTAGCCCAAAAAAAAAGATCAACTCTCAACCGGCAAAATCAAAGCTTATCAAAGCTTTGCATCCTTCAATTCCATTCAATTCAATTCAATTCACTTCACTTTTCGTTTCGTTTCGTATTTTATTTTTGGCACTTTGCCCGACAGTGCGTATCTGTTAGATACAACATGTATCCATGGGATACACATGTGCAATTATAAGTCAATAAATACTTTGCAACATGGCCAGATTTCTATTTGTGGCAATAGCTGTGAGTGTGCACACAAATATTATCATAGTGCTTGCCACAACCAAAGCAACACCTATCAAATTGTCTGAGTGTGGCAAGAACTGCTTGTGAATCATAAAAGCCTCTATTTTGTTCTCGTTCAATACTTATTCACTTAATTAAGTTGTAATTTCATTGCAATTTCTGTTATTCATTGTGCTTTTTTGTTAAAATTAAAAACAACTAATTGGGATTCCGAAACTTATTGACGATTTGTTAAATTTTATGTATTCGTAATAAGCTCAATTAGCCAAGTTATTACTCTATAGTTTCTTAAGTGAAATTTTACATTTAAATCTGCTTTTCTTCATTTTCTCTTCGTTCTTTTCAGCATTTATACTTTAGATAAATAATTTCGGTAAATAACATCTAAACTTTATATTATTTTATAAAATATTTAATAACCTTAATTTAATTATTAAACGCACAAATATATCTGACAATCTTGTAGCACAATCTATAAATATGACAGTACTTCAGTTCCCTTTAAATTGTTTGTACTTAACATATAGATAATATATTATACTAAAATTAATTGTATTTCATTTATTTTAAATAGCATTGTAGCTTACAATCTGGCAACTCTATAGGTAGATTTTCAGTATTTACTCAACTTGTAGATGCAAAACAAACTACCAAATTTTGCCAATATTAAAAACAGTTTAAAATCAAGTTTAAAGTTTAAACAAAGATTAAATCTCGTAACTGTATTATGTACAATTTAATGAATTAAATTCCACTTAAAGTTAACATGTGAATGAAACAAACTCATCTTAAAGTTAATATGAAGATAAGAAACTAAGTATTATATTTAGTATTTGATGAAATTAATATGCACCTGTTTACAATACAACTTAATTGTAATTAGAGCTTCAATTAAGCAACATAGTGATGTATATGTATATATATTTATGCGATGCTGTGCTTTGACTTTAATGACAAAATGATGCTATTCAAGTGACCCGCATTGTATTGTGTTTTGTATTTCTTTCTTCATTTTAATGTATTTCAGTTGCGGGTTTTGTCGCCTGTCGCTTTGCTTTGGTTTGTTGTGTGTTTGTGTTTGTGTGTGTGTGTGTGTGTGTGTGTTGCGGCGGCTTGAAAGATTAAATGTTTTGTAATTTTGGCTAATTTGTGACATGCGCGACCTTAATGGCTTCTTTTCACATCGTAAACTCGCATCAAGTCGGCGTTTAATTGCTCTACAAAAAAAAAAAACACAGAGAGCTAGAGAGAGAGAAAATCTAAAAATCAAGCTAACTTCAAGTCAAGATATAGTTTTAGCTATTCAGCTTTTAGCCAAGTCTCTAGGAAACAGTTGACAATTCCACTGGCTTGTGGGAAAATCCTCCAGCTCGAGATGCGGAGATGGAAATGGAGATAGAGACATAAGTTGAAATGTGAAATTAATTATGCATTTTTGATGTCTGAGAAATTAATGTTTTCGCTTGGCTTTTTGTCGTCGTTGTTGTTGTTGTTGTTATTTGTTAGTGTTGTTGTTGGTTGTTGGTGTTGTTGATGTAGTCGTCATCGTCATGGGACGCTTGCAGCGCTTTGGGGCCTAAGTAATATGCTTTTATATTCAAATTATCACGCATGCCAAAGCAGTTTCCACAATGTGGTTGTTGTTCTCAATATTGTTGTTGTTGTTGTTGTTGCAATACGGCAAAAGAAAGCCCGGAACAGCAACAGCAACAACAACTTGAGCCATCTTTCTGTTTGCTGCCTAAGTTTTAACGAGCCGCGCTGATGATGGCCAATGGCAATAACAACTAAAACCAGGCCTTAATCGAGTATGCTAGACTGCAAAATACCCTGTTACTACACTGAAAAAAAAGACCAACTTCTAAAATCAAGAACATTCATCTTAAATAATTTGTTCTTAAAATAAGATTATTTTAAGACCAAATTACTAAAACTAAGATTATTAATCTAAAAAATCCTTAAAATCTTAATATAAGAATACAAATCTTAAATTGTTAGGAAAGTATAAATAGGTACTATTTCGTATCACACAAATGGTGGCACCGCTCTGATTAAAAAATTAAAATTAACATTTATAAAATTACTAAAACAGAATTAAATATAAATTAATCAAAATTTAAAAATAAAAACAATTATAAATATAGAAATTAATTTTTATTATTTTTTTTTTTTTATATTTTAATTTTAAGAACATGTATTCTGAAAATGAGAACTAGGTCTTACATAAAATGTTCTTAAAATCAAGATGTGTTCTCTTAATTTAAGAATTTTATGTTCGCGACGCATTTTTTAGACCAAAAATTTAAGTTCTGAGGCCAAAATCTTGATTTTAGAAGATTTTTTTTTTTATCAGTGTAGCTATAAAATACACTTTAGCACTCATAAATGAGTTCATTCCACAAATCTGTTGAGACTTTATCAACAATTGTCAGATATTTTATTTTTCCGACACGTTTTTAAAGTTACAAAAATCACTTGCATTTTATTTTTCAAATTTCAACAAACTATGATTCATTTGTTTATTTTGTAGAGTTAATAAATTAATTTAAAACGCCTGCTAAATAGTTTGACGCAATTTTAAAAAGCAATCTATTTTCATTTAATTAATTTTTATTTTTATTAAATCTCTGCTAATTACTCTGATATAAATATTGCAGTCAAAAATGCAAAATATTCGTGTTAAAAAAAAAAAAATAAATATAAAAATAAAAATACAATACATTGTTTTTTCTACATTTTCTTACGCAACTTTTGATACTGATAAATGTATGAAATAATGTGAAGAGAACTTAAATACCCGTTTCTTGCCCGTTTTCAATGCTGGGTATAACAAGCGAGATAACTTGCAACATTTGTTGTTTGTGGCTCGCAAAGCTGCGATTGGTTTTGTTGTAGCCGGTCTGCAATTAGCTGGCGGAAAAGTGAAGCCAGTTTTTTTTTGGGAGGAGGCAACGTTCAAGGTCGCGTCCGTGTCCGTGTCCGTGTCCTCAGACGCTGACTGCCTCATAATGAGGCAGGTCTCGATTGACATTCGAGTGTCGCACAATTAAAGCAATGTATTTTTATTGATGATGTGGGACACTTTTGTAATTGCATGCGATTTCCTGCGCCAGTTCTGATGAGTTTTGGGCAAAAGGGATGCCAGTGGGTAAGGGGGCAAGGGAATGGAGTGGACGTTGCACGTTGCAGGTTTTGGGGGCAGCGCCTGTAATTGAGCTCACGCTGGCAGCTGTGAGCTAATGACAAGCCACAGTCCAAGCACGGCATCATCAGCTGAGACTCCAGCTTGGACTCCATGTTGCAGCCACGTCGCGTTGCGTTGTGTTGCATCGATTCAATTCGTTTCGTTTCGATGCTGCAACTTGGCCGGCACTTTGCACCATTATCTGTTGCAATTGCCACGCCGCATGGGTTGGTCGCAAACACGCAAAGCCAGTTTCCCTCCCCCCCCCTACCCGGATCTCTGCTCTCCTCGCCTCTACTTTCCACTCATCTTTTCTTAGTCTCACTTGCAGCGTGCTGATATGTTGATTAGTCAATGTTCTTGCTGCACCACCGCACCACTGCACCACCGCACCACCGCACCACACTCGCAGCTCGGTGTGGGGGGGCACTCGTCATAACTGGACAACAGTTGGCGCTGTGCGCCGCCAGAGTCGAAGACAACATTAACAACGGGATGACAATGCATTCCCCCTACCCCTACCCCCCCTCTCTCTCTATCCCTCTCTCCTCTTTCGTTCATTATTTTGGCCTGTTGCATGCAACTTTTTCTGTCTCGCATGCGACTCATTGCAATCGAAATATCGAAATACAAGTATTTATGTTAATGATTCATTCCACAACAAAAAACAAAAAAAAAAAAAAGACAAAAAATCTGTTCCAATTTTTTCTTCCACAATCTGAACAAACTCTTTTCTTTAATGGATCAGTGATTCTCTCAAAAATGGGCTGTACTTTCGTCTACTTAACAAGCCTCTTGGCCACGCCCACTTTGGGCACTTGTGCAACTTAATGGAGTGCTTCATTATCATATCATATTATACTTATTAAAGAATTAGCTCTAACTAGTCTCTAGTTTTCTCTTGAGATTGTAATCAAAACAAGACTGCTAGTTGAGTTTGCGAGTTATCGATTAAGTGAGCGATATCGATAAAGCCACATAAATATTATTTGTGGAGAATAATATTGATTTTTGAGAAAGCTAATAAAAGTTTTGATTTAAGTAATCGATTAATTGTCGATAAAACTAGCAAGGCAATTAAGTGTGAAATGTGTATTGCTACAAAGAGAATATATTATCAAATATTTACAGAAATTCAATGAATTTAATAATAAATCGATTAGATTTTCATATTTTTATATGAATTGAAATAATTAGAAAATGCGCGAACATTTTTAAGGCGACTTGTTTGAAACGATATAGAAGAGAATTATTAAATTTAATATATCATATGACTTACTTTGGATATTTGTGTAGTAAATTATCGATATGTGTTTATAGATTCATTTTATTTGTTGAATTCTACAATACACATAGTATGTGATATTCAAATGTTAAGAGATTGGAAGAAATTTATACGTATTTTACATGTGCTTATACTACTTAGAAAGCACACATTATGAAAAATTTACAGGTTACGGATGATAATAATATTTATATCTTTTAAGGTATTTAAAGTTAAATTTATTGATACAAGCTATATTTCGTATAATAACACATATTTTTATTGCCTTTTTTGTGGGGTAAATTAACAAAAATTTTTGATTATAGATATTATGCAATAAATGCACGTATTTAAATATGTGTGAAAGCTTAATGAGCACAAAACGATATTTATCGATGAAACCAAAGAGTATCAAATGATGTTCACTTAAAAGCAATGTTAAAATTAATGTTTTATAAATATTTCATGGTAATATCGTTGTGATATGTGGGTTTATTTGTGTCATCTCTAGCAAATGTATCGATAACACAATTTCAAGCATTTGCTGGGAAACTTGTTCAATTCGATATGTTTTCACATGGAATGGCTGCCTAATTTGCTCTATTGCCGACTAAAAGAACAAAAGAAGAAGGTGGAAGAATGGAGGAGTTGAAGAATAGAGGGAGTAGAAGAACGGCAGCAGCAGCGGCAGCAATAACCAATTACAACAGCAGCAACAACAACAACAACATGAGGCACGCACAACAGAAAACGCAGAAGATGATGCGACTTTTTTGAGGGGGGGAGAACTGAACACTGACTCTGGGAATGTGGCATTGAAGCAGGTAGAAGAGAGTGAGAGTTGGAGAGGTGGAAAGGGAGGAGGGAGGGAGGGGAGACTGCACGTTTTCGCACTGCCCTTTGGTTAATATTTACACCTTTGAGAGACGAATCCATCAAAATATGGCAACTCGTTATATGGCTAATGCCAAGGCAAGGCTGGCTAGACGAGAGAGAGAGCGAGAGGGGGGGAGGAGGAGGAGGGCAGCAGCAGTGGCCAGTTGTGGATCACGATTGTGGCTTGTTGAACGGCAGCGCTCATTGATGCCCCGCGTCTGCGCCTCATAATGTGGCACGCAAAGGGGGTGGGGCTATTGGACGTTGCAAAGTTAAAGCTTAAGCTTATTGCTGAAATTGTTGCCTGGGTCAGGTTGAATGGGAGCGGGTGGGAAGGGGAGGGGGGAGGCAACCAAGGCGGACACTTGTCATGTCGCACGACTCGAGACTCGACAACGTTGCCGACATGGATGAAGCAGAAGCACAAGGCACAACACACACACACACACACACACATACACCTAGGCGTAGACACAGAGCGAGTTTAGTTTCTGTTTGAATTTATTTAATGGCATGACAAGGTCAAGACGCCACTACCATTTCAAGCAGCCCAAAACAACTCTAGCTGCAACCTCAACTGGTACGCGGATTGGCAACTGAGAACTGCGACTGGAACTGGCCTGGAACTGAACCTGAACCTGAACCTGGACTGCGACTGGGCTACCTGCCCGATCCGACTGACTGACGATCGGTGAGCGCACAAGTTGGGCCGGGCCATAAGTCACAAAGCAATTACAGTGAATTGCTTTCTACAGGCAACAGCCTCATTGATGGCTGGCTTGGGGAGTGGGTAGTGTAAGCAGGGGGGGGTAGCAGTCAGGCAGTCAGGCAGCAGAGGGAGTCGCGGGAATTATCCGCCATAAATGCTGGAACTGGCAGGAGCTGTGTGGACCAACAGCGCCTGGCGGCATGCAACAACGTTCAGCTTTTTCACCAGCGGATGTTGCAGAAGGCACAAAGCGTTGGGTGTGAGAGCGTCGACAACAACAACAACAACGTTGAAGCGGCAGCTGCATCGCACCTGGAGCAACCAGTGGCGTCGACGCCAAGCTGCAACTTCAGCTGCATCTTCAGCTCCTTCCTCAGCTCCATCCCAAACACACAGTTCGGTTGAGGGGTCAGTTATGGAGCATTAGACACGCTTGAATATATGCATAAATACCCACAGCAATTGGCGGCTGATACATCATTTAACGTAACTGAGATTTGTGCCAGACACAAAATTATACACTGATAAAAATTATCGATTACTAAGCATATTTGCCTGCTATATTTCATTTTTTAAGTTGTACAACTTTCAAAAGAAAAACATACATAATTTAGTAAACTTATAATCAATCTTATAAATTACAAAAACTCTTATTTTTAAGACAGAAATCTTAGTTTTCATTCATTGTTTTTGTCAGTGTAGACTTACAGTGGTGGCAAGCTATCGACAGTGGTTATGTAAATTCAAACAAAAAAATTTATTTAATCACTGGCTTCAAAATGATGCAAAAAAGGAAAAAACTCGTTAGTTCGATGTTTTAACAACACTATCGATTTTAAAACTATCGAGAGAGTTCCAATTTTTTATATGTGTTACTGTTATGTTCTCCAAATTTAAGATATTCAGCCTGCTCTCAATTAAAAACAAATAGACTTGTATGTATTTTAAGTACAAACTTTCTCAGAGTAATATTTCGTTTAAATACTTTAAGAGAACTTTAAGAAACCCAAAGAAACGTCACTACTTGGAACTTTTCTATTATTGACTTTATGTTAAAAGAAGTTCCTAGGAGCTGCTCTTTTCGGTTCATCTATTTGAGAAACTCAAGGATAATTCTGTATAAAAAATTCTCTTATGTGAATTTACTTTTCAAAAACTAACATACTTAATAAGCAACTTTTTATGAAGGAATTTCAGTCTAAGGAGCAGCTCTATAACAAATTTATATCTATTTATAATTAAACTAGGAATTTTTCATTCGAATAAATTGATCTTTAAATATCTGTGTTCTACATAACTAATTTTTAAGTAGATGCTTTATTAATAACTTATTTGCATGTAAACTTTCCTATGAACAATTTTTGATAACTCAGTTTTCTCTACTTTATAGTACTTATCTTTGCAACTTTTCTACTTAACTGTAAAAAATAATCTGTTATGTAAAGTATTTGTTAGTTTCTTAAGATACATTTATTCTCCTCCTCTACCATTATTAATTCCTTTCAAAGGGGATTCTAATCCCCACTGAGTGTTTTGTAGCGACGCCTTTGGACATTTGCTGGGCTTGAATGTGTCTTGTCTCTGTCTCTTTCACTGTCTCTATCTTTGTCTTTGTCTTGTGTTGGAGGCGTCGGCGTCGTTGTTGTTGTTGTCGTTGTTGTTGTCGTTGTTGTTGTCGTTGTCGGCGTCGGTGCTCAGGCCGAAAGCTCTTTTTGCGGACCCCTAAGTTTCATAACACTATAAAGATGAAATTGAAACCGATTACCGCACTCTTGAAAACGATCAAGTACCACGAATGCTCGCGGACACATTTTACTCATGTAATTTTATTGCGGCTGCGAATGATTGGCAATTCTGGCTAAAAGACAAAACGCAGGCAATGGCCAAAAGGAGTGGGAGGCGGCGCAAAGAAGGGGAGGGGAGAGAACGACAACGGCAACGACAACGATGAATGTCCAGAAAACCAGTTGCCGCTTAAGTTGAGGCTGTAGCTGAAGCTGAAGCTGCCACACAATGGCGCAAGATGATGACGATGTTGTTGGGGTGATGATGATGATAATGTTGTTGCCACAAAATGAACGTTGAGTGAAACAATGGCAAGCAACTCAACGACGAATCGAACTCTAAAATAATAAAAAACCAAAAAAAACGCCGAAAACAGTTAGACAAGACACCTGCCTGGGCCAAAAAGGTGAGAAAAGAGGGGAGACTTTAACTCAACTCAACTCGACTCAACTGAGTTCAGTTTCAGCTCAATCCAAGTCAAGCCAATCCAATCAGTCAACAGCACACACACACACACACACACACACACACAGGCAGTAGAAGAAGTTGGCTTAAAAAGTATGGCAATCTCAGCCATCATAAAATGTGCGAACGAGAATACTTCGAACGCCATTTGCCGCGCTTGCAACTGCCGCAAGTTGCAAGTCGCATTCCCATTCCCCATTCGCCTTGTGTCCAGAGTGTCGTAGATCAAGAAAAAAAAAAAAAAAAGCCACTTATCTCGTCTCAAGCTCAATAAGCAAACGGAGCAAACTGAGCAAACTGAGAAATGGGAAGGGATGAAGTATGGACATCGGCAACTTGGCTCACATCTCTCACCAGGCATGAGAATAAAAAGCAAAATAAATGTAATGCCGCATAAAAATAAATAAATAAAAACCTTTCAGACATCATATTGAAGGAGTGAGAATTCACAACACCAACACACACGACAAGCTGAACTTGGTAACAAGAGTACAACCACAACACACACACACACACACACACACACACGCAGTCAGTCAGTCAGTCAGTAGATTGACTGATTGATGACTGTTCGCAACTGAGGATGGTTCTCAATGTGTCCTGTCGTTTGGCAAAAACGTGAGAATCTGCGGTAGAACACAAACCAACTAATAGATCAGACTAAACAATGAGCTTTACATTCACATAAATTAATTTTACACCCTTTTTTACTTGCCGTGTATGCTGGTTTTTAACTATAAATACTGCATATTATTCGATCAGTTTTTCGATATTTCTGCTTATTTTATGGAACTCGCAATGCGCATCGATTGTCAATATTTAACTTGCAAAATAATAAAGTAAACATGGAGGATAGTCCTTAATGACATTGAAGGACATACTCTATTAACTCTATTCTACTTGTCATCCACGGTCACATTTACATCTTACTTACTTTCGGGTACTTCATTTAATTATATCATTTAATTTATTTCATTTAATTATAATATATAGTTAACGTATCGAAAATAGTCATAAAAATATACATCGAAAAATTGACAATTCGATTTTCCCGGAACTTTATAGAAAACTTTCAACCGTTATAACTTGGTCAAATTTTAGACGATAAACTTCCAGAATGTCAATTTTTATCATTATTAGGTCCGAATTTGACTCTGCAGCAAAATTGGAAAATTTAATTTGTTCCCTTGATGGAAACTCGCTATTTGTAACTCGATTTGTTATTTGCTGTTTGATCGACAACTCGATTCTTTTTTTTTTTGTCGATTTTTATATTTCGATTGTCAACCCGATTCTCAGCTTGAATTTAAGTCACTTATTAGGAAAATATCAGAGGTTATCAATAGGGAAAATATTTTAGATTATTCGATATATTATGATTTGATTTTATTTGATTTGATTCGTTAATTAAAAAATAATTATTTAAAAGCATTTACTGAAATGTATGTAAAGTACATATATACGTGTATATTTCTCATGAGCATCAACAGCCGATTAGAATCACGCCATCATTTTTGCATATAGAACTCTCTTCTTGATGATTAACCTCATCTTGTATTTGTATATATTATACAACTTAAACGCAGCAAGATCGGCTAATTCGAACGGTATTTAATGCTGTTTTAAGTTTGTAGGAAATACAAGCGCCTTAAAGTATGCAGCAATTTTTTTAAGCTTACAATTTATGTAAAACTAAACTGATGACGAACTATAAACGAAATTTAAAGATGTAATTATACCAGGTCGTAATCTAAAGCTACTCGAAATATGCAAAAGATAGAGTGGAAGAGAGAGAGAGAGAGAGGTGGAGAAAGAGAGGTCAGCCGAAGGTCAAGGTTCAATCTGTGAGCTAAACATGCTCCACATATGATTCTACATCTCCGGGTCATAATGTCTGCGGTGGTGCAATGGTGCTGGAGTGTTTGAAGTTCAGCGGTTTGGCTGGAACATTTAGGCCGTAACTAAAGCAGATAAAGTTGATCAAGCCTTATGCTGGATATCAGGCAGATTTTACATATATTCATGCTGGTGTCTGCGTAACTTAGAGGAGAAGGGGCACAAGAGGGTCACCAGAGTGCAGCAGATGGAGCAGATGGGTGCAGAAAGGTGGAAGGTGGACAGGGGAGTGATGCTGAATGGCGGGCAGGTGGGCCTTGGCACCGTATGTGGTCGTCGTCTTGACCATGCTGCGTCTGCATAAAAGCAGAGGCTTCAGGGCTAAAAAGCCAGCTCGCTGCGTTGCAAGTTGCTGCGTTGCAAGTTTCAGATTGAACATTTCAGCTGCAAAGAAGTTCCCGTCTCTGTTTGAAATCTTCTGGCACTTTTCGATTTGCAAGCAACGCACTCGAAATATCGAAATAGGCCATGGTTCTGCCTGCGGTTGCCAATACTCAATGGTGTTGTTCTTGTTGCTGTTGTTGTTGCTGCTGTTGTTGTTGCTGGTGTTGAAACTGTCCGCGTCGGCGTCGCTTTTGGCCATCAGATCACACATTCCCAGGCAGCAGCAGCCAACTGTGTATCGATATCGTTGTCTTGAACGATATGGGCAACTGTTTGTGATGTTGTTGTTGTTGTTGTTGCTGGTTGCTGGTTGTTGTTGCTGGTTGTTGTCGATTCACGGTGATACTTTTACGAGCAAATGTTACCCAATCTGACGATTACAGACACCCATATCCATGGCAATTTGTTGTTATCTTATTTTCTCATCCTATCGACGGCACGGCAGGACTCTTTGTTTTGATATTGCCGACCCGCCATGATCGCCAACACCGATAAAAAATAAGACAACAACTACAACAACAACACATAGTATGAGTGGTGCGGTGTGTGTGTGTGTGTGTGTGTGTGTGTATTCATAAAGTATTCACAGTCAGGCCCAAGCTGAATCCATTCATCTCTGAATGGATTGCTGCTGCAATAACCAATCACTCATCGAAATGCTTTAGGTCAATATATTGATACATATATAATAAATGCATGTGAATGCAACTGTGTGAGTGTGCAGAGTTTATTGAACTCACAATGATCACAGGGTATATTCAAAAATAATCAATACTAAAAACGTTATAATATTCATCTAACAAATGCATTTTTATGCATAATTATTATGTTGGTTATGCCGTGAAATTCATGATTAAATCATTTTGTGAAATTGAAACTATCGAATGCAATCAATGCAATCAAAGAATACTTTAGTAAACAATTTGATCTGATATATTTAAAATCAAATTCTATCGCATTTAATTTACGCGCCTAAATTCATTATTATCTCATGAATATTTACAGAAAATAGTTCAAAAAATTCTACAGACCCTAACTCAAATATAGACAATTAGTAGGGGAAAAACCGAAAATATTAGCACATGATCCATCATTATACGGTTCAATTGAATGTATTTAAAAAGTATACTAAAAGGGGTTTCCCAACATCAGAAATTGAAAATTATTATACACGTGTTCATATATTTTTGCTTTAGGGAAATACACACAATATGTTTATGCCATGAAATTGATATTTATTTTAATGTACAATATTAATATATTTAAAAAATTTGTATGTTTTGAAATATAGACAATTTGATCGATATAAAGGGCATAATACATTTGGCTTAAATTAATTTTGCTGATATGAACATATTTAAAAAACACCACAGATCACAAAATGTATGCAGATTTGGGAGACTTCCAGTTGGTTTCTATTAATATCTTGTAAAAACAGGTTACATTTATACAAAGTAGCACTCATATGAAGAGTAATCAATATTATTGAATACCATCAACAAAACACCTCTATATATCAAGACACATGAAGTCAGAGACCTATCTTCTATACATGACGACTTTGCATTCATCGATTTTGACTTTATTGCGCCGCTTCACCACCCTATTTGTTTACACTAACATTTATTTATTTATTTGGTTGATTTTTTTTTTTTTTTTTTTTTTTTTTTTTTGTGGGATTGACAGACTCGAGAGTCTTTCGCAAGTGTTTTGGGGCGACACAATGCAACGTCCCAAACTCGTCTCTTGCAGCGCGTTGCATGCCCCGCAGCGGCGGCAAGTTGGTCTGGTCTGGAGAATGGCATTTTGGAGGAGGCGACGAACTATTTTTGCCCCGTTAACGTGTTCACTTTTTCAAGTGCTTCCTTTTGTGACTGACTGACTGACTGAATGACTGACTGAATGACTGACTGACTGGGTGACTCTGACTCTGACTGTGACTGTGACTCTGACTGACTGAGCGCCTGTCTACGTACATATACATATATATATAATGCATGGTCGGACGCTCGGTCGGCATAAACACTGACACAGCCATGACGTGTGCCTTTCAAAGAAAACGCAACGCAAACGCGAACCGGCTAACAGTCCTCAAGCCCAGCTCCTCCTCCTCCTCCTTCTCCTCTACCCTCCTCACCCCCTTTTTCCTGCCTGCCTACTTTTGCTCACATTTCTCAGTTCTCAATTTGAAGTCTCAGTTCTCAGTTCTCAGTTGCAGTGTCAGCCTCGTTGCGAGCGTGAAAAGCAAAGATTATAATGCCCAAACAACTTGAGGAGAATGTTCTTCTTAACCCTTGTGTCTGTCTGTTTTGTACCACTGTGCAGTGAATTATGATTAATAATTAAATTATGATTAATTATTAATTTAAGGTCTTATGTTGATAAGTAGAACTTTTTGTTGATACTCAAAATATAACAATTTACCTGTGTCTAACTTTCTGCGCCACTGTGCGATTGATCAGAACATGATTCAATATTCCTTATAGTATTGAATCATGAATACGAGTTAGTCTAATTTTTATGAACTAACTAAATTTCAAGTTGAAAATTTTGGGATAAAAAAGGTGCATACCAAAGGGTTAAGTTTCGAATTATTTAAATACTTAAATTATAAGAAAAGCAATGAAGAGACAGAAAGTACGATAAGCAAATATATTACCACTGTATCCATATACTAGTGATGTAAATCTAAACTTTAGATAGAGTTTTATATCGAAATAGAAAATCGCCAAAAATAAGTATTGAGTTGTCGATATATTGGAAAATAGTAGATCGAGTTGCAAATATCGAGCATTCAAAAAAAAAATTGTTTATTTGAAAACGCAATTGTAATCACAAAATACACGCGCACATTTATTAGAAATCTTATTTTTCTTGCATCGTTTTCATGTTTTATTCAAACTTTGGCAATTTGGTAAGTTATTCATTACGGTCGTTCAACAAAAATTGGGCGACCAAACTCAATTCTACAAATTGGCTACGATGAACAATTTCCTGAGAGTTGTCGATTTTTCAAGGAAATCGATTTATTCAACTCGATAGATAGTCAAAAAAGCATCGAGTTAAAGTACTCGATAATTGCTTCCGTGAAAATCGAATTGTTGACATTTCGATATATTTTTACATCACTACCATATAACCCGCGCTTTCGCTTATCTTAAACAAGAAACTTCATATTGAAATCGAAGACCATCAAAGGGTTAAGATCGAATGACAATAATGAAGAATAAGCGACAAAGAAAGTTGAGTTGAACACTCTCATTAACCCTTGCGTCTGTCGTATTTTACCACTGTGCAATGGAATATGATAAATAAGAAATTGTCACGAGGCTGACAAAACTCGAGCTGAAATCGGGGCACGCCAAAGGGTTAAGGTCGAAAAAAGCGACGGTTTTTTTTTTTTTTTTTTTTTTTTTTTTTTTGTAATATTTCAGAGGAAAGAGGAGGAAAAAGAAGTTTAGTTGATTTGACGTCGCGCACTCGAAAAATCGCGCACATTCAAGTCGAAAAGTCACTACTGCCATGTTGGACCCAACAACTGACGGACGGGGGCCCTCAGTCGTTTTTTTTTTTATACTCACGAATGCCGGCGGTACGGACTGTAAAAAGTCAACCTGGTGGATATGTGGATATGTGGACGTTGCTGTCGCTCTTGTTG
Organism: Drosophila innubila; assembly: GCF_004354385.1. Taxonomy (NCBI): domain Eukaryota; kingdom Metazoa; phylum Arthropoda; class Insecta; order Diptera; family Drosophilidae; genus Drosophila; species Drosophila innubila. Next base: position 11,711,246 of record NC_047626.1, read on the forward strand.
TTGTTGTTGTTGTTGCTGTTGTTGTTGTTGTTGCTGTTACCCGTGGCACGACACACAACGACAACACGACATCATTTTGTACGTCACTCAAAATGTTCGTAGGCTGTCAGGGAGACAGTTCAAAAATGAAATATATATACACACACACACACACACACACACTTGCATTATAACAAATTCTAAAACGCAAAAGAGACACTCACTTATACAGACACATAGTACGTCAGTCAGTCAGTCAGTCCGTCAGTCAGTCAGTCACTCCGTCAGTCAGTCAGTCAGTCAGTCAGTTATGCATTCATTCATTCAGTCAGTCCGTCGACTATCGAAGTCATTGTTTAACTTGGCACTTGGATCATTCAGCCCCATCTAAGATCCCAGAGAAGCCCAGGATAAAAAGGCGGCCCCTTCATACTTCTTGCTCCCTACCCTACCCCTTCTCATTTCCATAGCCAAATCAGGGTGTAGCCTCTACCCATTTCATTTCAGCTCTGTTTGCTAGCAACGATGACACGGACATCGACTCCGACTACGACACCATCATCGTCGTCATCGTCATCGTCATCGTCACGGACACGGTTGGCAACACTCTTGCACCCATTGTTAGGGGTACAATGGGGAGGGGGAGGGGAGTGTGCACTGTGGCACCTTTTGATTTTATTATTGATTCAATTACAACGTCAATGGCAAAAGCACTTTCAACTCCGGCTCAAGTTGAACGTTGAGTCGCATATGGTCGGCAGGACATTTTGTCAAGCAGTCGCATTGCCATTAACTTATCAACTGACAAGTCCATTTCATGTCGTACTCAACTGCAGGTTGGTTTGAGAAGTAACTGCAAGTTTTAACCAGAAATTAAATGTATAGAAATACAAGTTTTTTCTGCAAGATTCGATTGTTTTTGTCGAATTTGAATTAAGAATTTTATAAAAATTGGGGTTTATTAAAATGTATTGCTAAATCTGACAAAGCATAACATTTTTGCAAATTGTAGTAGTTCAATTTAATTTAAACAATCTGTCGCGTTAAGACATGCTATAACTGGAATTTAAAATTATTGACAATATATATTTCGATTGCTTCTCTGATTGTAATAAATTATTTTTTTAAAAATAATTATAATTTCTAGAGTTTAATTGTTATATCTGATTGATTTGATAAACTTATTGTTAGTCTCCCTTGGAGAAGATTCAATAATAAAGGCAATGTAAATTTAAAAAAAAAAAAAAAATGTAATATCTGTCAAAATTAAGTCTAATCAACAATAGACTTTTACCATTCTCTACTCTCTCCCAATACTTTTTGAGCACACCTCGGCGAAGAAAAGTCGTGGGATCAACAGATCGTCAGCAATTTTGGCATCGTCTTCGTAAGCCGTTAGGAGCAGTAGCTTCATGCATGATGATTCTTCAAAGTTGACATGTGCTTATTTAGAAATATAATACACATTTGATAATATTGCTAATTGATTGTTACAATATTTGCATAGTTAAAAACGAATTTAAGCTGCTAACTGTCCAGTTCTTGAAGGCAAACAAAGTTGAGAAAAACGATACATCAATATGATTTAGTCATGACTATAATATACCCTGTTACTTACTTCAAATCAACTTTGTTGAATCTCCAATTATATTAAAACTGATAACAAGCATGTCTGAGCTTACTTTATTTCCTTTGATTAGAGGGTATAGCTATAGTCGTGCAAACTCTTGCTGAAATGCATTCACACAACAATGCCCCGAAAACTGACAAAAACACCTAAATGGTACTGCTAATAAGCCGTTTAAATTTTTGGTGCTAATGACAATAATATTTGATTAGCTAGTTTGATTGGTTTTCATTTTCTACTTTGTGTCATACGCTGTCAACTCAGCTACGAATTTGTAATCGTTTTCGAGTTTGTCTATCGGGTATGCTCATTTTATATCGATTATAGCTATAGAAGATTATGATAGAAAATTATGAGACTAATTTGGAAGTAATAACTGAAAAAACGATAGTTAATAAACATCTGAAAATGAAAGAAGATCTACAAAATTTATAGTTTGGCAAACACAATTAATAATCTATCGGGCCTGTTCCGGTTTCCAATTTCGGCAAGAATTATCGGAAGTGAAATTCTTTAACCTGTTATAATTTCCTTTTGGAAATATTTTGCGTATTGAATTCCCCTTGAGTTGGTGAATTTAGGTCTGATAATGTAAAAAAAATATATCTTTAAAGTACTTAGAATAAGTGCAATGTCAGAAAACACATTTTTAGAAATTCACCAAAAGTGGAAGTGAAAACCGGAACAGGCCTGTATATATTCAATGAATAAAGAATTAAATTTCAATTTTTGAGAAAGGTTCAATAAAGGCTAAAATATCTAAAATACAAAAATCAATTTAATTTATATTCAACTAAAGTTATGAAATAACAAAAAATTTAAAAAAAAAATAAAATATTCATCAAGATTTTGATAAAGGGTGTACAAAATTCAACATCTTGTAAAAATTGCTATTCTCAGTTGACTGATGTCGTGGAATCTTATGTTTGTCGAGGCATTTAGCACATTTCTCGTATCGTTTTAGAGAACACTCGGATTAAATTTTATGGTCGTTTATTATATTTTGTCATTTGATTTAAATTAACACCATTTCGAGGCATTCGATTTGTGTCGAATTCACCATAAACACGGTCAGCCGATTGTCATTGAATGATAATAATCGGATAGAAATAAACTAATATAAGAAAACTAACTTAATTTGGTTTTTTCTTCTTATTGCAGATGTTGAATTCGATGTTGATGCAGCTTACTCTATATGTAAGTATCGATTGCCAAATATTTTTGATAGATCTGTTATCATTGTGGATCTATGCTTCAATCGATTGCCGATCACATTTTGACAATGTTACAACAGACTTATTTTGATGGCTTTTAATATAAGTCTGAGATTCGCTTAATTTAAGTGAAGAGCGACAGAGAGAGAATTGTAAGAAGTGAGGGGAAGAAGAGAGGTAAAAGCAAACACAATAGAGTCACAAAGCTATTAAAAACTGATATAAATCTCATTAAATGCGATGGTTGTAGCACATGAACAAAGCCGCCGCATTTTGCCTTCAATCAATCGTTTGTTTCGCTCCCGGCTACAATATAAGATATAAGACATAAGATTGAAGATATAAGAAATATGAAATAAGAATGGCTCTTCTGTTCAGTTCAGTTCAGTTCGGTTTAGTTCAGTTAGGTTAAGTTCGTCTCGTCTCGTCTCGTTTTTATTTTGTTTCATTCGCTTTGAACTTCTTCCTTCAACACAAATGATTTTTTATATTGGCTCGTAAGTATTTACGAGTTTTGTCTCTCTGTTTGTCTCTCAGTCTCTATAGGGTCTCTCTGCGTATAGACAGTGTTTCGAGTGAACGTATCATAACTCATAAATTTGTCGTCAAGTTGTTGATGCCACAAGCAAAAGGGGCGTGTACAATGTGTAGCAGGTTTAGCTCTTGGCTTTAAATTGGTTTCTCTATTTTCTGTTTGCTTTGAGTTTGAGACACATTTGAAATGAAAAAGTTAATTGCAATGCCTTGATTAAGCCAATACATTGGTAGAATTCTAAAAAGACAACATTAAGAAAATAGATATGTTAAATAAACTGATCAGTAAAAAAAAATAAATTGAATTATGATTCTCTTTTTGGACAAATAAAAAATCCTCTCTGCAGAAAATCTATAGCTGATATATGAAAAACATTTCCAAAAATATTTAACTAATTTCTTATTATCTCTACAATGATTTTATCCGTTTTAATATATATTTTTCATTAATCAAAAATACAATTCTCGTCTGTAGAAAACCTTTCTAAGGTTTTAAAATAAGTAACCTACTCCCACACTACTACAGTTAATAATTACTATAATCATGCTCTACTCAATGATTTCTTTTACTGTCAAATAATTTGCATTCTAACACATCATTCATCTACTTCAACTATAGTGCCAAAATCACACTTTATCTCTGTCTATCCCTCTACTCCGCTCTCATACTGTTCCTTCTGCTTTTATTTCGACACTCGAATCTGTTGATCCAGACTTGATTCAATTACACAACCTTTAGGTCCAAATTGCGATCAGTGATCCAAGGAGTTGACTGGACAAAGCTGTGAACAATGCGTACAATGTTTCGACTCCTGCTGTGCCTGTTTTATATTTTTATTTTGTCGTCGTCTTCTTGCTGTTGTGTCCCCTTCAGGAAGATCACAACTGATCCGCTGAGACATTGGGTCCGGATAAGGAGGACTCGAGTAGCGCCAGAGTCGAAACTCAAAGCTAAGGCAAAATATGATTGTGTATATGAATATGTATTTTGTCGCCGTGTTCAGCTTTAACTTCAACTCCGACTTGAACTCCAACTCCCTGAGCATGTTCATGTTCGTGTTCGTGTCCTTTTCCATTGAGCATTCACATGGTCTCAGTTCCAGCTCAGTCGCTGTATTGGCGCTCTGTTGTTGTTATTATTATTATTATTATGGTTGTGGTTGCAACAGCGGCGTCCGTCAACGATCCTAAAGCGATTTGCATATTAAAAAAAATACAATTTTTTTTTTTTTTTTTTTTTTTTTTGAAATCACTTTGTTAAGCTTTGTTCGGCGGCAGTCGGAGGCGATCAGAGGCGATCGGAGGCGTTCATAATCAAAACTGAAGTGATGCGATGCGATGCGGTGCGGTGTGGCGACTCCCCACCTCACCCCTTTCTGCCACACAAAACCACTGCGACTCTCGACAGCCACAATGTGGCTTAAACGTTAGCTGGGTCGGCTGGCTTGACCAACATATTTTATATGCAGCAAGCCGTGTTGACACTTTTTATGTGTTTAATAAATTAAGTTTTACAAAATAGAGAGACAGAGCAAGACACAAAGCGAGAGAGCGAGAGAGAGAGCGTGTGAGAATCAGACACGCTGTCGCTTCTGGGATCTTTTGGAATCTTTGGGATCTTGGCACATTTCGGTTCGTTTAATGGGTGACATTTCGACCAACAAAAATGAAATAAACAAAAACAGCAACAACAGCAACAACAACAACAAAATAATATTATTTTGTTGGTCGACTTTAACACGCATTTATGGCTTCTGCTTTATGGCCTTCGGAATGCGTTAAAACAAAAAAAAAAAAAAACAAAAACAGAATATATGTTCCAAAGCCCAATAAAGATGATTGGTGTCTTGGCCATGGTAACGCTTCTTCTTTCTGCCTCTCACGAATTCGCTGAAGGTTTCTTTTTTTTTTTTAATTTTGTGGTCACACAAAATTATGAAATTTTAATGAATTTCCATGGAAAGTGAAGGCAGGACTTTCATTAGAATGAACCAAATTCAAAATCAAATAGATTAACATATGTCATCTTACCTAAAGCAATTTAAAATTCCGTCAAGAAACTCTGTATCAAATTATTAATTAATTGTGGAATGAAGCTTTGAATGGTTTCAGCATGGGAAAAGCCAAAATGTTGACATTGACAATTTGAAAGAAGATTGCAGGGCGTTTTGAAGAAAGGGTATTAAGCCTTAACAAAATATTTTTTTTTTTTTTTTTTTTTTTCAATTAATTATATTCGAGCGCCAATTAAAGATTGTTCCAATTCAACTTTAAATTAATAAGTCTGGATAAATATTGTAAATAATATTTCAATCTTAAATTAAAATAAATTACAAATTTTTGCTAATAGGAATAATGATAAATAGTTTTGTTTGTAAGAAAAAAAAAAATATTAAATATATTAGCTATAAATTAAAATTAAATTCAAGTCCATTCAAAGCCCCGCAGTCAATACAGGGTTAACGATTACTAGTTGATCGAAAATAATAGCACTAAAATGTCACCTTAGCTCGAGTATTGACAATGACAGAAATAATTACATAAATATGATTATATAGATACACAGAGATAAACGAGGAACTGAGAACTCGTTTGGCAAGAGTTTTAAATAAAAATCGACACAGTTAGAGCGGGGAAGAAAGAGAGAGAAGAGAACGTGTAAAAGAGTGGGATAGAAATAAAGCAAAAATATTAACCAAAAGCAATTAAAACTTGGTCAGCATCTCTTTGGGTTCTGGTTGCGACTTGAGACTGGGGACTGAGAACTGAGAACTGAGAACTGAGAACTGAGGACTGTAAACTGTGCTCTGAGCTTGGTGTAATCGAAATAAATGTCATTGCAATAACAGCAACAACAAGAGCAATAGCAATGACAACAACAACATTACAAACAGGTGGCAATTAAAATACAATTTGTGCAGTATTTAAATTACTTGCCGAGATGACATATGTCATGCAAACTGCCCACAGACAACAACAACAACCACAACAACAACAACAACGATAACTGGCAATTGTAGTAATCGAAACAATACGAGTTTATAGCTGCATACATATGTATGACATATCTTGTATATATATATATATATTTATTAAGTATTTGTACACATCCATAACACGTTCATGTTTCTTTACTCGAAGTTTGTCAATAACAAAGTCATTTACTTTACTGAATGTGACATTCGTGAGCACTTGACAACTCTGTGTAGATTTCTGTTGTTTTTTTTTTCTTTTGGCAATGGCAATTGTAGCAGCATTTTTAACTAGTAGAATACCCTTTAAATTAGACCTAACAATTTATAGACTTTTTTTGCAACAATAGAATTAATTATTATTCTTTTTATCATAATCAATGTGAATTAATTACACAAAAATATAAATTCAAACCAATTTAACACCTTTTAGTCAATGAGCAATAAATTCCACTTTTCGTTTTACACTCTGATCCTTAGTTTTATAATATATTTTTAGTTTATTACGCCAAGTGACAACATTTTCAGTATGAATACATTTTCTGAATGTTACATACAAAATTTAAGATCACTAACTTCTAAAGTTACTAAGATCAACATAGAAGTGTACAAAAAAAAAAAAAAAAAAAACAGACAGTGCTAAATTGACTAAATACTTATCAAAAGAACATTTAATTCATATATTTTTATTGAAGTATTTTTAGAAAAAGTTGAGAGTAAATCAAAAGTGAAATATTAATATATTAAGAAAAGATCGGTTATTATTCATCTTCAAATCAATATGTTTTCCCTATATTTTTGGCTTATTTCTCAGACAATAATTCTTAGTTTTGAGACCAATAACTTAATTTAAAGTGATATATTAATATATTAAAAAAAGATCGGTTATTCTTCATCTTCAAATCAACATGTTTTCTCTATATTTTGGCTTATTTGTCAGACAATAATTCTTAGTTTTGAGACCAATTACTTAATTTTCAGCCTTTTTTAAATAGTGTTGCGGTATTTACCTGTTTTCTACTTGTCTACGTCTATAATTCGCAAGCTGTTTAAGCCGTTTTTAATGTGCATACGATAGACAAGATCGACAACTGCTATAAACAGGCTTAAGTCGGAGATTCCGTATATCTATTTAAATAATATTAGTCAAAATTTTCTCACGCATCGTTACTTAATGATCAGCTAATACAGCTTACCATTTAGAGTTGTCCGATTGACGACGACGACAACGATGTCGATGTCGATGTCGATGACGATGACGCTGCCGATCCCAATCATAATTTGCGTATCCAACGATCGACGATCGTCAGAAGCGAACGCGCAACGCACAACGCGATCGCGATCGCGATCTCGATCACGAGCTGAGTTTGCTTGTGTTGTATAGGGGAAGAAGGGGGAAGGTAGCGATAGGGGTAGGGGTAGGGGATCTGGTACCATGGCGGTCTTTGGCTAGACATCGAGACATCGAGATCGACTCTTGTGCCGGCGCACAAGAATGTGACATGAGAATTTGAAGTGGAAGTGGCCATGGTCGACAAGCACGAAGATCGTCAGAGCGTTGCTCTCTTCCTCTTGCTCTTTCTCTTCTTATGCTCTGGGCACTCAAATAAGTATTGGATATATGTGTGCGTGTGTGCGTGTGTGTGTACATTGTCTTGTCACGCCGCTCGTAACGCAACCAAATGTCCACTCTGTGTGTCCGTGTGCCGTGTGGCAAAGCCAACGTCCGATCTTGGACGCGCTCTCGAAATTGTTGAAGTGTCCACTCCGAATTTGTCACATCATTATTCTTATTTTTCTTTTCAATAATCATATTTACACACACACACACACGCACACACGCCTGGGAGGTCTTTTGGCCACTTCGTTAGGCGTTTTCGGTGGAACTCCTTGAGCATCGGCCCAGTGGACAATGTTTCACGTGGAGACAAGCAACAGTGACAGCGACTGCTTCTCAGCTCATCAGAGAGTCGCCGTGCGAAAGAGAGGCAGTTAGGAGGTGACAGAGAGAGAGAGAGAGAGAGAGAGAGAGAACTCACCTAACTTACCTACAGCATTGACCATGATAAACATTCATTTATTTTTGTTACTAATGGCATTAATAATGGGGTTAGTCTAGTTCATAACAAGGCGGTTATTAGCATTATTGGTATACCCTGTAAGCATTGCATAGCGAAAGTGTATGTCAGACTTAGCAACATGTGAAAGAAAGTCTTCTTAAACTAGAATCAGGGAATAACATTGGAACCGGAATCGGAACCATTTAATTTTTAGTACCGAAACTGAAATCGTAACCGATATTAATTCTCTTTTAAGAATTGAAAACCGAAACGCTTGTACCGGTACGGTTGTGGTAAAGTTGCTAGGTCAAAAAGTTGACAAATTTCCAACTGTCATAACTTAAAGAAAACTGACCCGATTTTCAATCGGATTGCCATTTTGGTCATGATTCTATCTCTTAATTCATACTGCATTTAAATTTTTTGCATTTAAATTTTTTTTTTATATTTTTTCGACCATCATAGCCATTCTTCCACTTTTATGGTAAGGGTCCCCCCTTTGAAATTTTGAAAATTCAACATTATATATCTCAAGTTTTTGCTTTTAATCAACTCCTTACCGAAAGAAGAAGACTGAATTAGAACCTTTTACCGAAATAGTTATTTCGGAACGTACCGGTACCGAAACCGTAAACTTTATTGGTTTCGATTTGATTCTATGACTAGAATTAACTTTGCGTTTCTTATTGACTTGTTATGTTTAACAGCTCAGTTCTTATTACTTGTATATACCCTGCAAATCTCGTACTGGATTTCACTGGTTATAAATAGCGTGTAAAGGAAATTACAAAAATATTTTCGATCTTCAGCACAATTGTCATTATCTAACATGTTTATATATATTCTGCATATTCTGTAAATTACTTAATTTAAATATATGCTTATTTAATGTATCTAGAAGTTTTAAACTCTCATTCTATTAAAACTTAAACAGCTATTCAAGCTGTTATATTTAACCGATCTGAATGAAATTAGCTGGAATGATTTATGATAATAAAAGGAACTGTTAAACATCAAAGAGAATATTGTATCTTAAAATTGGTGGCTGTGATGGATTTTTTTTTTTTTTTGTTTCAATATGGAAAGAGTAGTGTACAAATTTTAAAAGCACTGTGTTGTTCTTAAGTTTCACAAAAGTCTGTCTATTTTCATTTTATATTTATCGTTATCTTGATAACAATATATTTAAAGTGCTTTCATTTCTAATTTAGCTTTATTTTCTTTATCATTACAGCATCCAGATCAATTGGAAACACGGACAACGAATCAATTAGCAATTACAAAACTGAATATCTGAATAGATATATCTAAATATATATATATATATAGATACTCTATATCTAGTCTACCGAAACGTCACAACAACTATCTTATAGCTTACGTCTAGTAGTGTTTTTTTTTTTTTTTTTGAAAACCCCCAAAAAAAAAAGGCGCGCTTCTTCCTCTTCTTGATGAATATTGGCCAGGAGAAGCATTCGCATTCGCATTCGCATCAACATTCGCATCCGCATTCGCATTCGCATCCGCAGCAGACAACGCGTAATCGCAGCATAGAGTATACAACGAGTGCAATCGATTATTCCGATTATTCAGGCTTGCTGCTGAGCGGTTATCGATATACGCTGCCGCTGCCGCTTGGACATGAGCACCATCGATTGCCGCAGTCGGAACAGATTGAGCAGCAACAACAACAACAACGTGTGAGCAGTCCCAGCAGCGGCAGCAGCTCCATGGTTATGACACCGAGTCGACGCAGCTCGCCGCCGCCGTCGACGTTGCCGTTGCCGCTGTCGCTAACGCTGCCGCTGCCGCTATCCACGCGGCATGCAACAACTCAATCTCAGTCTCAGTCTCAATCTCAGTCGCAATCTCAATCTCAATCACCTTCGCATTGCATGAACGCGCACTTTTTGCATTTGCAGTCGCAGCTGCATCAAAAACTGTCAGCCAGCTATTTTCGCAACCCGCCCACCGCCTCCGCCTCCTCGCCGACGGCCACGCCCACCGAGCGGGAACGGGAACGGGATAGAGTAACGCCGCCAGCAGCGACAACGACGAGCATGAGCACAGTGCAATTGAATCCGTTGAGCGATTTGCAGAATATGCAACCATTTGATTTTCGCAAAATCAATGCATTTGCGGCGCCACCGCCAAATGCCAGCAACACCACCGCCGTCGACTATGTGCAACATCATCATCAGCAGCAGCATCACAATCATCATCAGCAGGCGGTGCACTTGCAACAGCAGGCGGTGCAACAGGCGGCCGTGTTGGCCCAAGCGCGGCGACGCATCAATGAGGCAACAACGCCGGGAGAGAAAAGCGCTGCGGTTGCAGCGGCAGCGGCTGCAGCGGCGGCAGCGGCACAAAGCAATCAGTTCTTCAGTGCAATGGCAATGGCGGGACATACGCTGCCTTATCACTTGCCACCACCGCCGCCGCCACCGCCACCAACAGCAACATCACAGCAGCAACAGCAGCAGCAGCAGCAACAACAGCAACAGCAGCAGCAACAAGCGAACAGCGGAGGCGCCACCGAACACAGTCACAGTCGGAGTCACTCGCCAACGCAAATAAATCACAGTCACAGTCACGCTCACAGTCACGCTCACAGTCACAGTCATAACCAATATCATCATCATACGCATCATCATCATCAACCGAAAGCAGCGCCAACCACATGCCCGGAGGACAACAACAAATCTCGTCACTTGAGCGCCGACAAATCCTCCTCCACAACAGCAGCAGGAGCAGCTTCATCCTCCAGCAATTCACAGCGCATGACACGACTGGCGCTCGCCACGGGCTCGAATCTACGGGCAAGTCGCAAATCCGGACACTCACCCGGCGGCAGCAAGCGGCAATGGGGCACAATGCCCGCTAATCTCGGTACACAGTTCATCAATCCCGTGACCGGGAAGAAGCGGGTGCAGTGCAATGTGTGCCTGAAGACATTCTGCGACAAGGGCGCCCTCAAGATCCACTTTTCGGCGGTGCACTTGCGCGAGATGCACAAGTGTACGGTGGACGGTTGCAGCATGATGTTTAGCTCGCGGCGTTCGCGGAATCGCCACAGTGCGAATCCCAATCCCAAGTTGCATTCACCGCATCTGCGACGCAAGATCTCGCCGCACGATGGACGCAGTGCGCAGCCGCATCCATTGTTGTTGCAGGCACCAAATGGTATTATGGCCGGATTGGGTGCGTTTGGCAGTTTTCCGCTGTTGACGCCACCGCCGGATTTGCGGCATCATGCGCTCGGTGGCATGGAGCTGAAGCATGGCCAGGAGTATCTGCAACGTTCATATATGGATAATAATAACGGCATGCTGGGCAGATTTGAGGGACAGCGACGTAAGGCGAGATTGGAAGCGGGCGAGGACATGGAGGATGATGATGTTGATGATGACGATGATGAGATACTCGAGGTGATACGTATGCCCGACGATGATGATGATGACGATGATGATCCCGATGGCGATGATGACGATGACGATCCGGATGGCGATGGCATTGTTGTTGTTGGCGATGAGCTCGAGAGTATACCGGATAAGGATAAACAATGCCACGATGATTATATGCTCGACCATGACAATGAGAGCGATGAGCGCTCCACATCGGCCATCTCCAGTCACAGTCACAGTCACAGTCTGAGTCACAGTCACAGTCACAGTCACAGTCAAACCAAAGAACAACAACAACAACCGCACAGTCCATGCTTGAGTAAAACGGAACCGGAACCGGAACCGTGTCCGGATGTGGATGATGGTCAGCATGAGGATTCGCAGAGTCTAACGGATTCGGCGCATGCTCACGGCCAGACTCCAGCGAGCAAGAGAAAGCGCAAGAGTCAAAATCCAGTCAGATGTACAGTGCAATCCGATGAGAATTCCTGTGACAATTCATTGGATAATTATGATGTTGCCGCCGATTTGTCCATCAAGAAGATCAAGCTCAACGATGAGTTGGATGCGACGGAGACGCAGACGGAGACGGCGACGGAGACGGCGACAGAGACCACAGCGGCAGCAGCCAAAGAAGCCGAGGTGCTAAACAGCTCCTCCAGTGAATCCACCAAGGCGATACCCTCACCACCCCTAACGCCCTACACGATCGATGGCAAATCGCTGATCAAAACGGAGCTGGACGATGAGCACGAACACGAAAACGAACACGAACACGGGCGGGAGCAGGAGCAGGAAGGGGAACGGGAGCAGACGCAAACTGGCACTTTGGATCTATCACTGAGCACAGCTGGAGGATCGATGATCAAGCAGGAGCCGCTGGATGAGCTGGCCTTGAGCTACGGCGCCGATGCGGATGAGAATCGTTACTTGCGCATCAAGCAGGAGCTGCTGGGCGATGATGATGCCATCTATGGACGCACTGCAGCCGACTGTCTTACCAAGAACAACAACAACATCATAATGACTGAGAAAAGCGGCGATGCCAATGGCAACTTGAAAGCGATAACGAAATCGATAAACGCTGCAGTTAACGAGCCGGAGCTGGAACCGGAACCAGAACCGGAACCAGAGCCGGAACCAGAACCGGAACCAGAGCCGGAACCGGAACCGGAACCAGAGGTGCCCATCGATAAGGAGAATCCATTAAAGTGCACCGCCTGCGGTGACATTTTTCAGAATCACTTCCACTTGAAGACCCACTACCAAAGCGTGCACCTCAAGCTGCACCACAAGTGCAACATCGATGGCTGCAACGCCGCATTCCCCTCCAAACGCAGTCGCGATCGTCACAGCTCCAATCTCAACTTGCATCGCAAGCTGCTCTCCACCAGCGATGAGCATAATATGTTAATGCCACCCGATTCATTGCTGGAATTGATGAATATCAATAATAATAAAGCATTTGCTGCAGGTGGAGCAGTTGGACCAGGTGCAGGTGGTGCAGGTGCAGGTGGTGTGGCAGCTGCTGGCGCCTCACTTGGTGCGGCGGGAATACAGGCAGAGATCCTGGCGAGAATCTGTGCGGGTGCACATGCTCACGGCTTGAGCATGCCACTCTGCTTTGAGGCACTGCAACATCGTTTTGCACATGGACATGGACATGGACATGGGCATGGACATGGACATGGTGGACATGGCCAGTTGCCAGCTGGCTTCGCGGATGCCAATGCAAATGCGAATGCCTTTATTGCTGCCACCGATCCGCGTCTCAATCCGCTGCTCAATCACGCCGGCAATCCACTGCTCTTCCCCGGCCTCTCCCGTCTGCCGCGCTTCCCACACTTGACGCCCCACATGCTCGCCGCCGGCGCCAGTGCGCTGAGTCCCTTCTGCCGACGCACATCTTCCGATTCGAATTCCCAGCATTCGATAACACCGCCAGTGGTTGGAGCTGCTGCTGGTAATCTTGGTGTGGGTGTCAACACTTTGATGGGATTACGACCACGCTCTGGTGGCTCGGCATCTGGTTCACCCGTATATGATGGACACACGCACTCCCATCATCTGCATATGCAGGCAGCGGGAGGAGGCGAGGAGGGAGGCCAGAATCAGCGGCAATCTCCAGATCGCATATCATGACCATGTACCTCGTACTATGCCAAGGCGCTGGCATTTTATCATTAAAGGATGGAGCGGATGGAACGAATGGAACCGAGAACAGTGGGAAGTAAGAAAGGATCGTCGTGAAAATCACAACAAGTTCATTCATGCAATATCAGGCTAAAAATAATAGAAGAAGAAAAAAAAAGAAACACTTAGGACTACAGCATTGCTCATAATCATTAAAAGTATTTATCGATAAATCGATAACTTATCGATAAATCGATAACTTATCGATCAGCTAATTCGCAGCGCTCATAATAAATAATAATAATAATTATTATAATAATAACAATACTTTTACTAGGCTAATATCAAATATTAGATGGATCAACTAGCATTTTTTTTTTATATATACATTAAATATATATTTAAAAAAATAGATGTATCGATATATATATCGATTTATATAAATAACGATGAAAATACCCCTCCTAGCCCCGCCTCCCAGAAACCTTTTTTTTTTTTGAACTTGTATTTATAAAAACCTGTTGTTTTGTGTACAAGCATAAAATTTTGTAGAGAATTGATAAAAAAAAAATATTATAATTATAATAATACATATTTAATATTGATGATGATATAATAAATGATTAATAAAATTGCACTAATATATGATAAACAACGATATATATTGTTAGTGATACTCGATTATGTAAGCAATTAGCCTCTAAGCGTATACTTCACATCTGTGTGTGTGTACTATATACTTGTTTTTTTTTTTTTTTTTTTTTTTTTGTGGAAGAATTGTACTGCTACAGAAGGCCCTAAGTCCCCCTCACGTAAACCTAATATTGTATGATAAAAAAAAGTATTTAAATATTTAATAAAGAATTACGAGTCAACGAACAAACAAACAAAATGCTTTCACAAAACTCAACAATTGATCTGATCTGATACTTTTTTTTTATTATTATTATTATTATTCTAACTGTTTTCTTTTATGAGAAAATCCTTAAGAGTATAATATAATAGTGGGATAGTTCTGAAGCAGTAACCAGGCAAATACCTTCAACTCATATTTAAGCTATATATGTTTGCAATAAAAATATCATGAAAAATATAAAAACAATCAACTGTTTTCTTTTTATTGCTTGGCTAAAGGGGTAACTAGTGCTTTGATTTAAAAGGTGGGTAAGGCAAAAATACTTGTGAGTATTAAATATGTACACAAAATTGCAATTGACATTAAATTTTAAAATTTTAGTAGGAATGCAGTCAAAGCTTTGTATAATAAACTCAATAGTCGGTGTTGCAGTAACTATATTTTAGTTCGAAAGGAAACCTCGACAAGGAAAAATTGTGCTAGAATATAAACTTATGATCTTTTTATAACCAGGCAGTGGATTATTCACTTGCTTTAAGTATATAGTTAGGTGAATTACATTATATTCTATTTTCACTTAGAAAAAATCAACGGAAAGATCTATAGAAGATATATTAAAGAATTTTCAAAATATTTGTATCGCATTAGGTAAAGAATAGATTCTAAATGTCTAGACAGCGTAAATATTTCAATGAGTTCAAAAAATGTAAGAGCTAGAGGGACCAGATTTCGTACAAAAATTCCTTTAGAGTGTTTTCTTAAGCTTATTGTTGATTAAAAAAAAAATTAATGCAGAAATATTTATAGGAAATAGAAATAGGATCCCTTAAGTTATGATTGATACCAGTGGCACTCGAACCGTCAAATGCGTTGACATTCAAAGAAATTGTTTGTAAACAGCAAAATATATCTTAGCTATCATATCTGTTTATTAAACAATCGAAATGAAATCTTCAGCAAACGTCCGCTAAATAGACCACCTTATATGTAATAAATCTAAGTCCGTAGATTCAATAGGTCGTACACAATTCTGGAGTATTTTCCAGTGCACCCTTTGGATACTGGTCTAAAAATTGGTTAGAAAATTGTATAACAATCTGATAAATCAAATGGAGCTCAATTAGATTAGATAAACGAAATAACAAATAAATTTACCTTTGGCCTTTCGGGTTGTAAATTGTTTGAATAATTGAAGAATAGTCTAGGCTAGATACAAACCTGCTTATTAGGATGCCATTCTTGAAATGCAAAATTGTGGTTGCATTTTAGTTGCCATTTGCAGTTTTTTAGGGGGTTTTTTTATTTTAGACAAGGGGGGTTGCTAGGCATGCGATTTTAATTTTAGATCGATTAAAAGGGCTCGTAAATTTTGTCCGGGGTTTTCTTTTGGTTCCCTCCCTCTAAGCGGGGGCGTCAGTCAGTGTCCAAATAAATAAACTGCATCGAATGGGTTGTAACATTGGACATACATACTCATATGTGGGTAGGTTACATATACGACTTAGTATCTATATAGAATAACAATACAATGTAAGGAGTAGGTATCTCTCTGTGTTGGATGGCTTTTGTGGTTGTCCATGTCACCCCTGGGCCGACGAGGACGACGCCATTGCCAATGCAATGGCCTCCCTTAGGAGAAAATAACACAGACACACACACACACACACACCTCACTGTATTTATACATGTGTGTGTGTGTCTGTGTGTGTGGTGTTACGAGTAGTGCAATTTATTTAAAGTAACATTTTAGTGTTTCCTTCCGCTGAAATTCGTTCTCTTCCTTCCTGTTGGCAAAAGTCTCTTGCCTCGTACGAATAACAACAGATTGTGGGCAAATAAAATTGCCACAATGTTATCGTTAAGCCTGCAGGACACGCAGCAACACTGACAACAACACCACCAACAACAACAACAACGACAACAACTTGGTATCCGCATACAGGGCACGTCTCTGCCGCTTACATATCCTTACACTCAGCTTACATACACCATATGGCGACCTATGCACACATATGCACTCTCCACACTTGTACACACATAGTGTTATATACTGTACTTGCTGTCGACTGCATTTCATTAGCTACTTTATCGCAAGCAAAAAAAAAAACAGAAAAAAAAACAAATGTTTCTATCTATCTGTATGGATCAGTTACAGTTGGTGGCGACAGTTATACACGTACACCTGTATATTATATCAGCCTACACTGATAAAAAAAAGACCGTTCTCTAAATCAACAATATTCGCCTTAAATATTTTAGCTTTTTAAGAAGACAACTTTAAAAAAGATCTAAAAAATACTCGCACACATTAAGATATTTATTTGCACACATTGAAAAATTTGTAGAATTCTTGAGACAAAAAACTTAATCACCATATATTTTTGTACAGTGCAGAGAGCTATGACATTATGACATGGATAATCTTGTTCCAAATGCAATTTGGCTTTTGTTTACAGCCTGCTTTATAGAGCAACGCAATTCTGCACTTTTTTAATGCCTTCAAAAAAGTAACCAAACTACACTCTCACATATATGTATGCACACACATACGGATTTACACACTCACACAGTGCAAAAACTAATGAGCGTGTTTGGTATTTTATGGGACTCCTCGCAACGCTTTCTATACAAACAACTGTAACTGCAAATGGCCAAAGCATTGATGCCTTGCCTCAGACATACCCTGTAAATTATGAAAAAATGTATTATTTTGTTAAATAGTGTTGTATAATGATTTAAACTTGATTGTAGTATAACTATATTTAAAAGGAACAAACTTACAAATAATATATTTTGTGGTTCTTAAAGATGAAATTTGAGAATTTTTTTTTTTTACAAATATTAGTAAAAAATAAAAAAAAAATTTTTTTTTTAAATCTATTTAACATCTTCTGTAAAGTTTCTGTAAGTGGTTCCATTTATTAGAAACTAAAATACCCCGTTCTACCAAATTCTTTGCACTTTTACGACTTTTCTTTAATCTCAGGCGGGTTGTCGGACTTTATTTCTGCGTGAGAATGATAGCTCGTTGTGGGTCTTCAAATCAGATCTCTAAGCTGGACTTAATCAGTTTTACAGTCGGTTTTATTTTACATTAAAAAGCCGCACTACACATAGCCTCACTTTGTGTAACATAACCTCACATATATTAAGACCTTAAAGATCTCCAACTGATTGAATATTTCTGAACGTTAATAGATCGATGCCACTAATATTAAAAATAGATATTTTTTAAATAGAGTTTATCTAGATACACTAGCAGTATACGTGACCGTCAAGCTACTGTACAGGGTATATGAAAGTACAAACTTTTGCTAATGTGCATGTGAGTGTGAGAGTATGTATGTGTCTTTCAGGACATGTAAGCGACGAGTGCGATATGTGTATTACATAATAAGTATATGTAAGTAGTGTGCACAGACAATTGCCAAGTAGAGTCGACAGGTAAATATCGGTCGCTGTAAGTACATATATGTACAATATATAACCGATATGTGAATACATATGTGTGTGTATGTAGACACCTTGGATGCCACGGATAGTGCAGTCTGTGTCTAGCCCCTAACGTGCAATTGTTAAGTTTTGTTTCGGCCTCCGGCAAAATGGGTGGAGAATATGGTGGGAGGTGTGACAACCCTGGGGTTTGGGCCTCTTTACGGGTTCCGGCAATGTATTTTGCTCAACACAACACAACACAACAGAACAGAACAGAGCACAACACTAACGGGTTGCATACAGCAGATGTGTTTGGGCCAAAAATACTGATAATGTACGCCAGCCAACTGCAACTAATTTGTTAGCGAGGACCTTGCAGTCAGTCAGCCGTTGATTTAAAGATACAGACATACACACATTGTAGATATCTCGTCGAGAAAGTTATCCTCCATATGAATCGATATAAAATCTACAGATAGTATCTGTTTTAACAGTAAAGAAACTCTCTTAAACTTGTAGAATAATACGTAAGATATCATTTATGCAAGATAGAAATGTGAACTATAATCCGAAATGTTTAATTTTACCCACTTGCAGCTGGATTTTTCTGGGAATTCTTTTATATATACAAGTATATATCATTTTTCTGTATATATCCTTTTTCGTTTCCGAATCGAACATAAATTTTTAGAACACTTAAAAGCAGGGAATCAAACAGAAACAAAAATAGCATCGATATCAATATCTAGTAGAATCTAGAAGAAAATATTTTTTTTATGAATTTCATAAAATTTAAATGCAGAATGAATTAAAATGCTAAGTAATGATTAAAATGACATTTCGCTTGAAAATCGGTTCAGTTTTGATCAAGTTATGACAGTTTGAAGTTGGTCGTACTTTGGATTTAACCACTTTACAAGTCAAAATTTTTGTTCAATTTCACATGATTTTTTACAAAAAAAATGAAAGGTCTCAGAATCAAGTTTAAAGTGTTGTTTTATACTAATTACGATATAAGGAGTTGATTAAAAGTGAAAACTTGAGATTTAAAATTTTGAATTTTCAAAATTTCAAAGGGGGGACCCTTAGCATCAAAATCGAATCTGGGTCAAAAATAATAAAACTTTCTAAATTAACAAAAATTGAATACAGAATGAATTTAGAGGCCAAATCATGATCAAAACGACATTCCGTTTGAAAATCTATTCAGTTTTAATCAAGTAATGACAGTTGAAAGTTGGACAATTCTTTGACCTAGCAACTTTACCACATCCGTACCGGTACAAACGTTTCGGTATTCGGTTCTTGACGGAGAATATTATTTCGATTTTGGAATATCTCAATGGGTTGATAAAAAATATAAGTATCTTTTGACCTATATGTGTCTTAATCGATTGAGCGAAAGGTCAATAGTTAAGAGGCTTTAAAAAAATACGAAAATTGGGGAAAAGTATAGATATTTAAAGTATCTAAAGGGAAGAATACCTGAATCATAAGCTGAAATTATGGAAAATTGCAAAAGACGAAAAACCGTGAACATTTACAAACATTTCGCGATTTGAGAAAACGGAATGGATGTAAGCCAGGCCTAGATAGGGTTAGGGATTGTTGGGAGTAACTGCTGGGGTGGGCAGGTAGAAATAATCCAATTTAAAAAGCGATTGACTAATCCCATTGCTTGTGCGTGCTGTGGGATCACTGAATGGAATCCGACGGCTTTGGATTTCATTGATCTGTGCATTTAGCCAAAAACGATGGAATTAGTCGAAGGGCAGCCAAAACTAATCTATGGCGCAAATCGGGATATATACGTAATCCCCACAGCTGGATGAGGTTGGTTAGAATAAATACGACAGACAAAACAATAAATTGTCACAGTTCATTGCAGACACTTGAAGTGAACAGATCAAAGTTGAAGAAAAGTTCTAGAAATCGATAAAACGATGGATACATCACCTGTTTTTCAGTCAAGTTTCTCGATCAGATCGTTACTCTCGAAGGACAAACGTGAGAAGGGACATGAGTATTATCTCAGCTCGAGTCCGAGTGATTCGTGCAACAGCTCCGAGGATGCCTCCTCCGATGATGGCACTACAAATACCACGAATCCATCAACTTCTGGCAACAACAACAATAACAATGACAAGTCGGATGCCAAGCCAGCTTTTACGTACAGTGCTCTAATTGTGATGGCCATTAGGAGAAGTCCAGAGAAGCGTCTAACGTTGAGTGGCATCTGCAAATGGATAGCTGATAATTTTGCTTATTATCAGAATCACAAAAGTGTTTGGCAAAATTCCATACGTCACAATCTTAGTTTGAATCCGTGTTTTGTGCGTGTTCCACGTGCTTTGGATGATCCAGGACGTGGCCACTATTGGGCATTGGATCCGTATGCGGAGGATTTAACAATTGGCGAGACAACGGGACGCTTGAGACGCAGCAGCAACAACCACAGCAACACACTTATCGGACGCTCAAAGGCAGCGGCAGCTTTGCAGGGACATGTCAAAGGTTATGGGATGCATCCTTATCAGCAGCTCAACACTGCAGCTGCAGCTGCATTCTATGCACAGTTATTTAAGCCACATGCCACCTACTTTCCCATCATGCCAGAGGCAGCACAACAGCAGCAGCAACAACAGCAACAGCAGCATCCAATGATGTTGCAGGGCAATCAACATGCAACTGCAGCTGCCACAGCGTTGGCTAAGGACTCATTGGCTATGACAACGGCAGCAACATATCGCTACCAGCATCAGCAGCAGCATCAGGGCAACTTATCGCTGCAGTACCATCAGCAACAGCAGCAATTGCAACAGCAGCAGCAACAGCAGCAGCAGCAACCTCTGCTTCAACCTCAACACAGCAGCAACCACAACAATTACTACCAGAGACAACAGCAACAACACCAATATCAACACCAACACAATTATTATCTACAACAGCAACAACAGCAACAACACCAGCAACAACACCAGCAACAACATGAACCTTATGCTTCTTCTTATGCCGCCAAATGGCCACAACAACCAATTGAATGTATGTGGCGTTAACATTCATTTCACATTCAAATGTCTCGAATGTCACGAATGTCTTTTGAATTAACTTTCGTCATATATAGTTCAACTTTATTTACTTTTAAGGCGTAGAACGCGTTTCAATTAAGTTCAACTTAAGTGCATTCAAGTCAATTTAAATCAAGTCAACACATCACAAGTTCAACTGCAACCAAATTACATTTTTAAGTACAGTCACTAACACTAATATAACTTAATACTATAGATCTAAAAGTAATTTAAGTGTCTTTAACATAATTTAATATTACTTTCTCTTTGTATTGTTTTTAAATTGAATAAATCTACAAAAACAGAGCGCAAAAATATAAATAGTTTTTGATTTTAGTATTGAAAATCTTAAATCTTAAAGGTATCTATAAAAAAAATTATTTAAAATCTATTTAAGAGCCAGCAAAGTATAAAAGTATTTAGAAAAGTATCTTACTAATATTAATCAGATTGGATACATAATTGAAATAATTTAGAAGCAATCCCAGATTTAAAAACTATTAAATAAAAACTGAAATCAGAGAGCTAAAATTTAACATTGAGTTACAATTTGATGGTTAAAACCAAGCTGGATTTTAAGAAGTTTGTCTCTATTTTATTATAAGCTGTTGACCAGTTTCATCTGTTCGCTTCTCCTGATATTGGATGAGGCTAAGCTTCTGTTAGGCGTAATTATGACCAATTCAAAGGCTTAGCCTGGCTTTTATGATTTAGCATTGCCTCTTAGCTACACCTGTCGCATGTGTCCAGCCCCAAAAGACGAGGACAAAAAGCCATACACAGAGTGTCATCATCATGATGATGATCATTATTATTGTTGTTATAATCATAATTATGAGCAGCAAGCAACATAGAGCATCTTGGCTTAGCAACTTTGGCTCGTAACTTAATGCTAGCGGTCAATAGCATCACAACAACAACGACAACAACAACAACAAATGGTAACAACAACAAATGGCTTATGAAAAGAGCTAATCTGATAATACAGAATTGAAAGGGGCGGTCACGGCACGAATTTTTGCTACACGCTCTTGATACTATGGCAACAGCTTAGTACCAAAAGCGAAATGGTGGACATTGGAGAGGGGAGAGAGACGGCAGATGGGAGACGGGGAAGACGGGAGGAGTAAGAAACAGAGGTGAACCTGTGCCTGGACCTGAGAGACATGGCTGCGACGATTGACGATGACGATGACGATGGCGATGGCAACAACGACGTCAACTGCACCACACTGCACCACAGCACACCACAGCACAGCACCAGCATCATCATCTTCATCATCATCATATTGGTATAGTGCACCTCATGCGAGCATAAAACAAGTAAGACTGCTACACCCGAGCATGCTCGACAGAGAAATACTCGCCAGCCAAACGAATTCTATATATTAGAGTGCATCGATTTGTATGGGAAAAAAAAAACTAAAAATGCTAACCCAAATTTGTAATCTACGATCGATTCCAAGTTGTTTTCACCAAGAAACCATAGTTCTAAAATCAATTTTTTAAAAATATATTTGTTTTTGAAATTTTTTGCATGCATTATTACTATAAATTTAGTATTTTTAGTCCGATCCTGGTCAAGATTGGTATGAAAACTCGTGCTAGGAACAGAACTTTCAAAATCAAAGATCAATTGTCCATTAAACATAATTTTCGTTCATGCAAGCACAAAAAACACAACATTTCTTAACCCAAAAAGCGGGACAAGGAATGGAATTTAAAACTATGGTTTCCTGGTGAAAACATTGTAGAATTGACAGTAGATTATGAATTTAGGTAACCATTTTTTTCGACAAAAAATCGATGCATCCTAATGCATATATTGTTATTAAAAATAAATTAATTAAACGTAAAATGTAATAATTTAAAATATAAATAAATTTTTTACTATAACATAATTCTTGATTTATAAAATAATCTATATCTCCGTGCATTTTATGCGACTATTTAATAGTATTACTTAATATTATTATTCAATAATTTTTAACATTATCAGCACATTTGATAGTCCTAGCTTTAATATACATTTTTGTAGCTATTCGACTAGACATGACTAGTCATAATATTGATAAGATTCAAATATAAGATATTTACATTATGAATAAAAAAGGACAATATCAATGACTTTCGCTGCAACCACTGAAATCGATCACTATTAAATTTTAAATATATTTAATATTTTTTAAAATCAATGACAACATTGATTCTGTTCTTGATGTTGATTAAGAATATCTATATATTAATAATTATTTTATAATTCAGAAATATTTAATTCTGTGTGTTACATTAACTTTTACAAAGCTATTACACTATTACTTCTACACCTTTTGGTTAGCGGGTATAAACAGAAGGGATCGATCGCTTGATCGGACAGCGAAATTGCATTTGTCTGTGGAGCTGTTGTTGCAATTGTTGTTGCCGTTGTTGCTGTTGTTGCTGTTGTTGCTGTTGTTGCTGCTGCACTCGTACTTATTATTGCCAGGCTACATACCCATAATGTTAGCCCGGTAAAGTGCACAGTGCACACTCCCGAGTACGAGTACATGCCTCGAACATGCATAATGACGAGGAGCCGCTGTTTGCCACATGCGGCAGGCTTGTTGTTGCTGCTGCTCCTTCTGCTGCTGCTTGCTGCAGCAGCGACTGTTGCTCGTAATCTGTTGCAGATTGGCGTCTGAGCAACAGATGTCAATAATTCAGAGCCAATAGCGGTTGTTTAGTAGTAGAGTATCGCTATGTCTTTAACTCTTGTATGTGCATGCACTTGGAGAAAGGAGGCAACAAAAAATAGATCTTAATTTCAGTTTCTAAGAATTCTCTTCAACTTTACATAAATCTATCTAGAGCTAAGGATCATCTGACTTAACTATGAGTTAGAACAAAGCTTCTATTTCTAACATCTTTTTACTATTTAGCTATTTATATTGCTTCAGTTTTAGTACATGATTAAGTCATTTATATTTTTTTAATAATTTACACAATAAAATTAAAAGCATTTTACTCAATTTAGCAACAAACTGTGTAAATATTCTAGATTTTCGGCTCTTAAAAAGTACGCCTTATTTAAAAGTATTAGAATGTTCTTAGTATTTAGAAACTAAATTAATTTAATTGAAAACTAAAGTTTTTCTTTAAGTCTTTAGGCACACTTAAAAAAAGCTTGCATTATTCTAATGTCAATGTGCTTAAATTCAGCCGATCAGAACTTAAAATAAACCAATTAAATTTATTGTGGAGAATTCAGATAGGTTCTTCTTATAATCAAAGTCAATAGATCGCTCTTTTGACTTCTTTTGACGCTTTTCTGCGAGTGTATGCATGTAAGTACCTCTCAGTTTTATGTGCCATGTTCCATTTCGGTTCGTTTTAATTTCCTTCCTGATGTTAGAGAGACGACTCAGATCCCCACAAACTACTACCGAGTGAACAAAAGAAGAGATTAAATACAACAACAGCAACAACAAGAGAAATAAAGCGGAGCAAAAAAAAAAAAAAAGAGCAAAATCTGCTCAAACTCAATTATAAAAATTCAACCCAATCTCAATTCCCGCGAAACTGGTGTTTTTAAGTTTTTTCTTTATTTTTTTTTTTTAGTTTTGTTTTTTGTATTTTATTATTGCCGTTCTGGCTTTACTGTGATCCCGATTTCAGAACCCTTTGTGTGTGTTGTTTTGTGGTCATTCGTCATTTTAAGTTCACATACACACACATAGAGTGAGAGAGAGATAGAGAGAGTGAGACAGACGCACACCTCTGTCCCGGGACTGTCCCTAGTCATTGACACTGATATGTGTGGCAAGGTATGTCTTTTGAAATGACAATCTGCAATTTGCTATTCGAAACCGTTTAAAGTAATTTATTTTTTCCCTTCCCGAGGACGCGATCCGCGACTTCTTTGCCATACACAACCATATGAATACACATGTATTTGTATATAAATCTATATAATACAGTATATAAGTTATATGTATAGCATGCTTGTCTCCATCTTCGTCTCTTTGTCGCTTGGTTTGGTCAGCTCTTTTGGGCCGGATGTCTGGGCCAGCTTTAAGAGTATAGAGTCGCTTCACAGTGCTACTCATCAATATATGCACACCAACAAGTCCATTTTTTATTAATTCAGACATACAAAAATATTTCTAAGCAACGAGAGGGAAATTCTGTTTATTTATTCAAGGATTGTGAAACAATCATAATTACTATTGTGTTCTTTTTGAGAAATAGATTAGAATTTCATATTAATCGGAAATATGTGTATGATCACAAGCAATCATACATCCAAGCACACTTGATTTCAATAAGCATCAAATCTATAAATTTTCCTAAAAACAAATCAATATTTCATTGTTTTACTTCATTAATTCATATACAAAAGCATAATTCCCTAAAGAGAGAGAGAGAGAAACCCTTGGGATGAACTGAGTACAAATGTTATTCGATATTCGGGGACAAATGATGGAAATGAGCTGAAAAATGGCATTGGGAAAAAATACGTTAGTTCACTTGATTAAGGGCCATTTAATTAATGGTTTTCTCTATGCCAGCCACATAACTCAAACGTCCGACAGTCTGTGCAATCAATGTCCGGCTGAATATACTATATACCCCCAGCTAATAAAGAGTAAGAAAGATTTCGTTATGCTAAATTGAGTTCGTGAATATTTCATGCACTCAAGCGGTACAATAGTTGTTGTCGAAATCCTGTATTCCGTATCCTGTATCCAA
Source organism: Drosophila innubila (assembly GCF_004354385.1). Classification (NCBI taxonomy): domain Eukaryota; kingdom Metazoa; phylum Arthropoda; class Insecta; order Diptera; family Drosophilidae; genus Drosophila; species Drosophila innubila. The sequence continues at coordinate 11,737,256 of NC_047626.1, forward strand.
TATTGAGAATCCTCCACTGACCGCTCTGTGAGCTGTCTTGAGGCTGTGATTGAAGAGGCATACATGCGTAACCATATGTCAACCCTTTTTTGTCCGTTACCCATTGTGCCGTTAGGTCAATGCCAGTCTTGACCCCCAAAGTTCATTCCACAAGACTCTCATAAATAATGCAGCCAATTAAGAACAACGTACATGTCACACATTACAACACACACATACACACACTTACACACACATACACACAGAGAAAAGTCAGAGTACATCACCGACATTGTTGTAAGTGTCTACTTGTATATGATAAAGATGCTGACCCAGCCAGGAATAAAGTCTAAGCAGGTATATCCTTCTCAACGAGGACATGCTCGGACAGCAGACTCATCCATATGCATACGTATGTCTACAACTACTATACAATGAATTCTCATCCATAGTTTTGCTTTGGGCAGAACTTGTGGTTTTCGGGCTCAAATTAGAGCAGCAAGGTGATTAAAGCTTTTAGATGAGCTAAGTAAATTGTGTAAAATTTTTTAAGCTTGAATTCGGCTTCAGCAAAATAGCTTACTCATTTCAAAATGAAGCTAAACAATTTAGTTTTAAAATACTTATTCGCTTTCATGCAGCTTCTATGGCTTGGAAGCTGTTGGGGCTTAAATTTTAGCGGGATTTAGCGTTTTCCCGCTAGACTAGCGGTTTTTTCAAAAAGTCGTAAGACAAGCATTTATATATTTTAGAAAAGGAATAAATCCCCATCATACAAAACAAACAAACTGACGTTTAATTTCATTTTGGAAATTTTAAAATTAATTATCTTTTGAACTAGTATCAATCGACGCGTATTTTTTATAAAAATTAAAAGAAAAAATTTTACTAAAAGGCCCAAACGGCACAATTAGCTGCAAACATTTAAATTTTTGCCCCTCCCACGTACACCCCCTTATCTAATGAACCAGGTGAGTTATCAAAAGTTTAAGTAAGCCATTTTGTTAGTTAGGACTAAGACTTTCAATCAGTATATAACTCAATCTGATAGTCATAGCAAGTTTTCCTTATTAGCTGTAAATATTGCTAGTCGCCTTTCGCACCCTTCGTGCTGCTTTCGTCACTAGTGCGGACTGCCGTCCGTAGTGATTATACTTTTCCTTATTAAGTGTTTTCCCTCTAGATTTTGAGTTTTGAAAGCTTTAAATTAACCTTAACACAACTATTGTGAAACTCACTAAGTAGATCTAAATATTTAAATATTTTAGCAATTTTTCTCGACCCTTTGAAACATTATAAAGTTACAGTCCCAGCTCATGATTCGAAAAAGAAAAAGTGAGAAGTTGTCACAGTTCAGTTGAGTTAAAATTAACGTCTTAATCTCACAGGTTGTCGCAATGATTGACAAATCACATTGCCATGGTTTTCAATTTGATTTAAAGCGGTTGAAACTGTTTACGTTCAAATTAAACTTAAATTGCAATTAAGTCCGAGCTGAGCTTAAAATTTCAACACAATTTGATTGTTTTTACTTGGCTTAATCGTAAAGTGCACTTAAGGTAATGTCAACATGTTTTTTACCCAGTTACATTTTATTGTGATAAGATTTTTCTAAAGTCATCCAGATGTTATGCGCTTCTTCTTAGTCTTCTACATATATCGATTTTGTCTTTTAGCAAATCTTAAGAAATGAAGCTCATTTGATTGCCTTGGCTCGTTTTTGCAATTGTGGTTTGAGGTTATTTTCATATATTTTTTTATCGCTGCCCTTGTTACTGTTACGATCTCTGGCGCCGCCTCCGCTCGACACACAAATCCACAAAAATACATGTGTATCCGCAAGATACAAGATACTTTGCCCAAAAGCAGAGAACCAAAAATCATCTTTTACCACACTTCTTGGCGCATTTGGCAATTTCTTGAGCTCTTCCCCCAGTTCCTTAGGCCAATCTTTGGCCTTTAACTACCTGTAGCTTCAGTTGTAGCTGTATCTGCAGCTGTATCTGTATCTGTATCTCAACTCTGAGCGTTTTCTTCATTTGCCTTTTATTCCTTTCGCTTTCTTCTGTAGTACGGTTTTGTTTTACCTTGCCAAAGCCTTACCCTGCAGCTATTTTGTCTCTCTCACAGTTCTCACAACATCGCAGGCATTTAAGTTAATGATTTTCAGAAAATCTAATTACACTTCCATGCAACACCTTTATGTATCCTCCATGGTCACTTTAATTGCAAACTAAATCAAAGTTCGCAAGAAAACTTCAAGTTTCCATTAATGATCTGCTAATTTTAACATTAGCTGCCTCATTTTATTCAAGGATCCTTAATGAATTGTTGAAAAATTCAAAGCATTATCTGCATATTGAAAACTAAATCAATCTTGAGTTATGACAGTCTTAAAGTAAATGAGAAAACAATAAGATACAAATAAGAAGATAAAGGGAATTTAAGGAAAGCCATTTTTTACTACACAGAATAAAAAGTGTACGGAATTTCAAGATAAAATCAAACCAAGTGCAAAATACTAAATTAAAGTAGGATTTTTCCAAGCAATATTCGGATTTAGGGTGTTCTGTAAGATTTCTTTGAGCTAGATCAAATTTGTCGATGTTCCAAAATAATAACCCAAATATACTCTTAAAAAAAATCATCAAGAATTTGAAAGATTATTTTTGATGTGTAGTATGAAAATAAAAAAGTGGAAAGTATAAGACTAAACTTTATTTAAAAGTATTAAGCTAAAGCTACGGCAATATCCATTTAGACTTAAATAATTGTGAACTATGTAGTTTTCTACACTTGGACATGTCCTCCATGTTCACTTTAATTGTGTGCCCGCAGCATGTGCGTAATAAATACGTATGTATGCAATCGAGTATATTTGCCATTGTCTATTATTTTTGTCCTTATTAATTGCGACAATTACAAGTCGATTTGTTGTTCAAGGTGTCATGACAACGAGGCTGGTTACCAATTCATTGCCCCTCCCTTTTCCACACCCCCTTCCCCAAGTCAGGCACAACTTATTGTTAGGCTGCAAAAAAAAAAAAAAAAAAAAAAAAAAACAAATGCATGTGGCTAATTAACAATAATTAATAATGCAATAACTGGCAACAAATGCACAGACACAGAGCGAAAAAGTGAGACAGGGGTAAAGAGGAAGGGAGACAGAGACAGTTGGACAGTTGGACAGCAGGTTCAGTTCATGTTGTCGTTGTCGTTGTTGTCTCATTGTCTTTTTGTTGTCCTTCTAGTCGGACTCTTCAGTTAACGTTCTTTCCGTTCCTCCCCTTCTCTCTTCTGCAAATTGCGTGTACGGGGCACATTTTGCCAATATGCGTGAATAAATAAAAGTTTCTAAAGGGATTGTCACCCATGCCACTAAAAACAAAATCCGCCTGTCATATATATCACTCCACAGAGGGGGCCTACAGTCTGGGCCAAAATGTCCAAGAAGGCAGGGAGGGATGAAGGTAGGTTGACAGCAGCACCAGCAGCAGCAGAAGAAGAAGAAGAAGAGGGGAGTTGGAGCTGTTGCTGTTGCTGTAGCCGGACGTAAGCGGCCCATAAAATATGACAAACTTAACAACAGCACGGACTGGATAACAGCAAAGACAACAGCTACAACAACAACAGTAACAACAACAACAACAGCAAGAGTTACTTCAACAACAACTGCTAAAGAACTGTCGGCATTTGGTTATAGAGAGGACGTGGCTAAAAGGTACCCAATGGACACCCACTTCGCAGCTGTCAATCGTCTATATCGTTATGGTCACTTGTCGGCGTACAGCGCAAAAGAGACAGCAACAACAACAAAACAAAACAAAAATTTTAAAATTATATAGTCGACTGCCCGACTATGAGATACCCGTTAGTCACTTTAAATATACATACAGACGTGTGCGAAATAATAAGAACTTAAAGCGATCAAAAAATTGCTATAATAATATTTTAACAATAAGTCTTTATTTTATTTGAATAGTACACATATTAAGCTATTTATATCCAAAAAGCAGGCTTATCCTGATATGTCCTTATCCTTTATAATAACAACTTTGTTGTGTTAAGTTGAAATTTAACTGTGCGAAAAAATGGATCGCCGATTCCTACGTCAGTTTTAACAATTTATGGATATACACTTTTGTCCGTACATTTAATATAATGAAGCCCCACCAGTTTTTAGAATCATTTTGACACATCTGGGGTCTATAGATCCTATTAAAGCGTGGCATATTTTTTAATATTCTACCAAATATTATATTTGCTTTTTCTTGCTATAATTGTCCATTTTTTTTGGTCGAATTAAATTTTCACATATGCTGTTCTTATTATTTCGCACACGTCTGTATTATAACTGCATCTATGAATTTATAACTCTACAAAGAAAAAAAAAATCATTCTAAAATTCAAGTTTAAAATCCATGATTTTAGCACGCATTTTGTTTTAATATTTATTCAGGATATTATTGTTAAATTAAGAAATCACGTACATAAAATATTAAACGATATTAAAAACTCAACATTATAAAGTCAAAGAAGACAACAATTTATGATCCAGCTGAAAACAAATCTTATAGAACCCCGAAATTACAAATATTGCTGAAAAAAATCATGCTTGATTATAAAATTTTGTACTTGGTTTAAGAGAATCCAGTATTACTCCTGACACCGCATTGTTATTAAAAAATACATCAAAAATTCTTATTTAAAAATTTAAAACGTAACTATCAATATATATATCTTAACTTGATGAGCTTTGGGTGTTTTGGAGTTTTTTTTGCGGGGCGGAAAAGAATTAAAAAAACACTCTAAGATCTGTAGGAATAATAAAAGTCTGCATACCAAATTTGAAAACTAAAGCTCTTATAGTGCAGATATTAGACAATTTTATTGTAGTTCGGGGGAGATATTGGCTGTTGTATAATTTGCCTCTTAAATTTTTGTGCCAATACAGACGGACATGATTTAATCGAAGCAATTGTTACACATAAAATACACCCTTTTACTCCAAAAGTAACAGGTATAACAAGATAGAGAGAGAGTGAGAGAGTGAGAAAGAATAGGAGAGTAAAGGTAAATGCAGACCATAAAATGCCGCAAAGTCAGTTTTAAAATAAATAAATTATTAACACGACAACAGAGAAATGTTGTGACCCTTAACTTTCAATACTTTTGACAAGTGATATGAAACAATCACATTCAATTTAATTAGTATACGATAAATTGTTACAAACTTACAAATTACTCCAGAAAATATCCATAGTATTTGCATTTCATTTACCATCATATCATATCTTATAATTGACTTCCGCAATATACACACATAACATATATATATATGACAGAGAGGAGCAAGTACTCTTCTCTCTCTTTCTCTCTCTCTCTCTTGACCATGATCATTGGCATCCTGTCGTCACATTCATTTAAACGATATAATGCGGGAAGCACTGCGGCGAGTCAAATGATCTGATCTGGGTCCTGGATAAACCATGTCGCCACATGCAACATAGCTGGGCATAACGAAATTCTTAATGAGCTAACTTAAGAAAGGGAATGGAAATGTTAAGGAACAGTTAGATTAGTTAATTTAAAGTGGGAGAAATGAATTGAAACTAAATGTGTTATAAAAGATAAATATATAGAAAGATAGATGAATAAACAAATATCTAAATATATAAATATTTGTGACAATAGTTTTTATTCTTATTTAAGCTATTGCAAATTATGTAAAAAAAAATGAGTAGTTTGTTACATAGATAGAGAAATGATAAAGCAAAAATAAGTTTGAAGTTCTTATAAACTTAGTTAGGTTAAAACCGATATTTGTAAACAAAATCTCAAATTATCAAATATCTTATAATTATTTCGAACGCCTCTATTAATGTTTGTTAGACATAAAATGTTGGCAATTAGATCGATCTTAATATAGTCTAACATCTTTATTAAGACTTTTCTGTAACAAATTTATCTATATCATATTGTAAATATTTTATTCTTCTGTAGCGAAATTTGATTGATGGAGAGATTTTTTTATGTCATCAAAATATCTTTATATAGAAAATTTCAAATTTAACATAATTTGGTTTTAACTTGTCTTTCCATTTTCAAACCTAGCTTAAAGTTCCTTTCGGAGTTCCGGCTGTAAATGAATAGTCGAAACTTGTAGATAGGATCCACATGAATCTTCTGTATGTTCAATATGCTGGTGTAGGTTACAGCCAATTTCGTATTGGCCGTTAACCAGTTGGTCGGTTAAACTCGAACGGTTTTGGCTTAAGGGGTTAGCAAAAGGCGCCAATGTTTGCACCGCGGGGTGCATTTTCGATGCAGATGAAGCGAATTTTGTTTTCCGTTTTTCTGTCTGTTTTTTTCCAATTTTTTTTTTTTTTTTTTTTTTTTTTTTTTTTTTATTGCAAGGCAAAAGAAACGATTTACCTTCTGAGTAGCATATTTAGGCGATTTTATTGCATTGACTGTGAAATGAGAAATAAAACAATGTTGTCGCTCAGCTCCATCTGCGAAATGCCCCTGATGATGGTGTTGCCTGGTGTTGATATGCGAATGTGTGTGTGTGTTGTGTGTGTGTGTGTGTGTGTGTGCGTGTGTTGCTTTCTATTTGCCGTGCAGGAAGGAAGTTGTGAATCTTTTCGGGGGCAACGTCTGACAGCTTTTGGTAAACCAAAGATTGTATTTATTTTTTTTTCGAAGAGAAGAAGAAGAAGCTGGAAGGCGTAGAAGAGGGGGGGGGTTTGTTTCTTCTTGATGCTGGCTTTTGGTTTTTAGTTTTCGAAAACATTTGAAAAGTAATCGTTCAACGAACCGATTGACAAGGTAATCTTCCCGAAAACATGTGTCCACAATATCAAGGCCATGCCACACACACTCACACACACCCCACCTTACTGCCCCTTCCCTTCAACACACACACACACACACACACACACACATCCGCTTGACGCGACTGCAAAAAGCTGGACAAAGGTTGTGGCTGTAAAAGTTTTTCCAAAGGAAAACTTCTCTTCCCCCGCGGGCAACAGAATGAAAATGCTGCACATAAAAAGGGGAGAGAGCAAGAGAAAACAAAGTGAAGTTGGTGGTAACAATAAAGGCAAACGTGATGGGCGAACAACTTGAAGCCTTCTGATAAGATTCGACGAGCTGCTATTTTTTTTTTTTTTTTTTCTTTTTGGTCAAACATTTTGAAAAGGGTTTTTTTTGTTTGCGGGAGGAAAGTAGGGTACATTTTCTCGCTTCATCACTTATGCATGCTTTGGTCTATTAGATTTCCGTTTCCGGTTCAACTGTGAACGCATGAAAGTTACACAACGTGTTTGAGGTTTTACGCTCTCTTGGCACACACGTCAATGCGATTTGAACCGCTAAGGCTCACACACCTGGCCCCGGCTTATAAGTATGCTCAAAGTGTACAAGGGCAAAGTGTGCCATCCGTCCGTCCATCTGTCCGACTCCAAAACCAAAACCAAACCAACCAAACCCAGACTTAACCCCATCCCCAAAAACACATTCTATTCTTTTGTATTATATTTTTATTTTTATTTAATACTTGTATTTCAATACTCTATCTTTAATTGGGTTCTTAATACTTATTTTTCAATCTTTTATAAAAATCGTTAGTGCAAAAAAAGATTTACAATTGATTTGATGAAATAGACAACTTTTTACTTTAAAATTTTTTTTATTTCACAATATTTTTTTTAAGCCTATTTCACTGTCCCAAAAATTATTTCAATATAAAACTGAGCCAAGAAATCCTTAAAAGTTTCCTAAATTTTATTTTTTTTTTTTTCACAATATTTTTTTTAAGCCTAATTCACTGTCCCAAAAATTATTTCAATATGAAACTGAGCCAAGAAATCCTTAAAGGTTTCCTACATTTTTTTATTTCACAATATTTTTTTTAAGTTTAATTCACTGTCCCAAAAAATATTTCAATGTGAAACTGAGCCAAGAATTCCTTAAAGGTTTCCTAAATTTAAAAATCCTTAAATAACTTGACTTTTAAAAAGAGATACTGTTGCTTTTCTTCATTCACCCTTTGCTGATTATAAATTTCATAAATAACTTCTGAAATTATTTACCGATCGGTATGAAATTCTATGAATATCTATTACCATGATTATAACAAAAAGTTATCTTCGAGAACTCCTTTGTAATTTAGTTCTAGAAAAGTATATTAAAATCTAAAAATAATCATAAGGTTTACAGCATCTGAAACTTCTAAATTTTTTTAGGTAAACTATTATCTTCTCCAGAGTTTATATTAAAAAAGAAAAAAAATGAGAAGAATTCGGCAAATTATTTTAAAAAATGGTATATCTTAAAAATCACGTAAGAGCATGCAAAATTCATTGGATTTGCAAATACTTACGAATGTGAGCACTTTGAAAGTCTTTGACATTGGCTGGACGAGCTTTGTGTGGTCCTTTTTGTTGATGTAAGCATTTAATTCGTTCTATGCCTCTGGAATTCGGACGATAAGGACGGAGCGTTTCAGGTCGCGTTTCGAGATAGATGAATAAATGGATGGATGGATGAATGGATGGATGGACGGATTCACAAAGCTGTTTGGCAAGTGGGCGATTGAACTGACTGGTAGCTATATAAAGTTTTTCCACCAGTCACTGAAAAGACAAAAGGGTAAGATACACATATGGTTTTAGAAAAGGGGGTTTTGTTGTTTGGGGTCGGGGAGTACGAGAAGAGGGTGTGCAACATTTATGCTTATCCGCATTGCAAGTTATTGTTGCTGATTTCTTAAGTGGCTGCTTCAATATTTTAGATTGTTTTGCTATTGCGTAATAAATAAAGAAACACTTTTACACAATATGCTCAATGATGGATCAGCAAAGTCGACTTTTACTGCATATAAATGCATGTTTAAGAATCTACCCTTTAACATACACATATCGGGTATTTATATTTTAATTCTTTCAGCACATACTCAGTGCACAACTGTTCAGATTTCTTGGCGTCATACTGTATTGAAAAGGAAAATACAGATAGATTTATAAATTGTCTTATCTATTTAGTTCCACTAAATTCTGATTTATGAAATATTTTTACCTTGTCTATTTTTTAAGTTTTAAGCTCAAGGGTCAAAAGCAAAAGCCAAAGGAAAACATTTTTTTAAACTAAATTAATTAAATTTGAATGCAAAATTAATTAATTATGATCAAAAAGACATTACGCTTGAAAATCGGTTCAGTTTAAAAAAAATTATGAATGTTTGAAGTTGTTCCTTGGAGTTGACAGTTTACAAGTCCAAATTTTGGTCCGATTTGACATGATTTTTTACAGAAAAATGAAAGGTCTCATAATCAAATTTAAAGTGTTGTTTTATACTAATTACGATATAAGGAGTCGATTAAAAGTGAAAACTTGAGATTTAAAATTTTCAATTTTCAAAATTCCAAAGGGGGGACCCTTAGCATTGAACCCATGATCTAGAGAAAAATAATTTTTTTTACAAAATTAATTAAATTTCAAAATGACATTCCGATTGAAAATCGGTCTAGGTTTGACAAAGTTATGAGAGTTTGAATTTGGTCGAACCTTTGACCTAGCAACTTTACAAGTCAAAATTTTTGTCCGATTTGACATGATTTTTTACAAGAAAATGAAAGGCCACAGAATCAAATTTAAAGTGTTGTTTTATACTAATTACGCTATAAGGAGTTGATTATAAGTGAAAACTTGAGATTTAAAATTTTGAATTTTCAAAATTTCAAAGGGGGGACCCTTACCATTAACGTGGAACCATGGCTATGATGGTCGAAAAATAATTAAATTTTCTAAATGCAAAAAATTTAAATGCACTATGAATTAAGAGACCGAATCATGATCAAAATGACATTACGCTTGAAAAACTGTCCAGTTTTGACAAAGTTATGAATGTTTGAAGTTGGTCAAACCCTTAAACATTTATTTCCATATATCATTTTTAAAAGTGAAGTCTCCACTTTGAACCAAACACATATATGTATAAAAGTTATCGAATTTACGTCTCATATGCAGCGACCTGTGCTAAACTCTCTTTAATTTGAGCATTCATATGCAGGTCATGTTTCTGAATTTAACACTTAATTGACTGTTCGTCGATGCTCGTCTATAAATTTCTCATGTCGAGCGTTAATTGAGAGTCCCAAAAAGAGATGGAAAAAAAAAGGAAAAATTACCAACCGGCCAGGACGATAACGTATCATCAATAATACAGGCATCAGAAACAAGCCAGATCATTGACAGCAAGTCCTTTGAAACGAACGATACAATTATCATTTACTTGAGATGCGTGGATGAGTATTGTCGAATCTCACGTAGGGACATTTACAATTGTGACAATTTCTCACTCCCCATGTAGCAAACTATGCAATTAATCAAATTTTGTAAAGCTCTCAATATGACAAAAGTGGAATTAATGATTTACGCAATTCTGAATCGAAAACCACTTGTAGAGATAAAAGAGTGTGAGCGAGGAGAACAAAAAGATGAAAATACACGGAACGAAAAAATCATGAACTTCAAGCCGCAAATTTTAAAATTAATTAAACTGAATTACTAAGACTGAAATTATTAAAGTCGAAAAAGAGTTTAGATTTAAATATCTTCATTTGTATTGTAACATAATAAATGTAATTTAAGGTCTGATTAATTTTTCTCTCTGTGTACAAAATGAAAACTGAAAACAACAAATCATCAATTGACAAATCGATGCGCATCACTAAAAACTCATTATTCCAATAACAGGACACAGCAAGCGACACAAGCCGAGAGTCCGGTACGGTCAGCACCCTATGGCTGTACCGGGCAATCGGCCATCGGACAATCGGACATCAACATAACCATCATCGGCCATACCAATGTCTGTCCGTCTGTATGTCTGTCTGTTTGTCTGTTTTGTCTGGGTTGAGTTGAACATCATCACCGCCTCCACCTCCTACTCCACCTCCATTTCCATTTCCTTGTCCGTCTGCTTCTCCTTCTCCATGACGATACATGACGGCTGCAGTACCGGGAGGCAGCACGGGCAACGTCTTCAAAATCGTCGCATTCGTCATCGTCATATCAGCCGCTCATCTTGTAGTTGAGTGCGAGAACAGTGGTCATTATCTGTTCAGATTTTGTTGCCTTCGTATTTGTGACGACGCGTTGTCCGACAAACAGACGGACAGACAGACAGACAGACAGATCCAAAAGGGCGACAGAGACTGAAACAATTTTGTTGCTGACTGCAATCATTGCCAGGATCAGGGCTACAATGCGGAGTGAAGAGGACAAGTTAAATCCACTTTGCCCCATTCGTAATTTAGCAGGTTAATGGCTAAAGGAGCTAAACTCAACTCCAAGATCAAGCTCAAGTTCTGAGCTATAGCTGAAGCTGGAGCTGAAGCTGAATCTGTAGCTGAAGCTGAGGGCGACAGGCGTTGTCCACAAGGAGTCAACCAAAAAAATACAAAAAAAAAAAACTCAGAAAGATAGGTTATATTAAGCACGCCGAAAAATTAAATACCCTTTTTCAACGGATTGTTTCTGTAACAGCATTAAAAAATTCCTCTAGGATTTACAAAACAATGTCAAATGCAAAAATCTGTGAGAACAGTTGAGATATATCAAAATACAACAAAGACTTACATATTTTAGGTGCATTTTCAATCGATTGTTCGTATGATAGCTATAGTACATTAGAGTGGGTCAATTTGTATGGAGTTAAAAAAAATGCACAAAGCGGTTATGAAAATCGTCATCTACGATACATTCTAACTTGACTTTTTAACTTAACTCTAAAACAAACAAAAAAAACCCAAATAGAGGGAGATTTATGATTAGTTAAGAGGTAAAAATAAATTGGCGGTGTCTTTTCAATTGAATTTTAAAATTAAAGCAAAGTGAACTTTTTTATTGAAAATTTTAAGAAACTTGAAAAAAGTGCTTATGCTTAAAGTTCAAGTTAAAAAAAACTGGGGTTTTTAATTCCCATACAAAAAACACGAATAACTTCGCCGTAAAAAGTGGAAGGATGATATAGATTTTAAACCCTTGGTTTCTTGGGCAAGAATTCATTTTAGAATTCATCGTAGATTACAATTTTCATAACCGCTTTGTAGCAAAAAAAAAAATTGACCCACCCTAAGCTACATACATATATGATTTAGTTATCCGATCTGTCCGGTTTTGACATATGTACAGCCAGTTCCAAGTTTTGATGAATCTTTAAAACTAAAAAACTAGATGTCATAAAAATAAATGGAATAAGGAATATCTATCAGACATATTTATATAATAATTAATTTATTGTAACACATTTCGTGAAAATATTATTATACCCTCTGCAAGAGTATAAACATGTGAGGAAGAAACCCGAAAACTAGAACTGAACAATGGTTGGTGCGTTCGATAAAAATGGCCTCAGCCTTTTGGACAGCTCATCTCGTCGAGACTGTGCACAGTCAGTCAGTCAGTTAGTTAGTTGGTCTGTCTGCCAACCAACCAGACAATCTACCAGGCCGACAGTCAGGTCGGCAGTCAGGCAGGCTGGCAAGCTGGCAGGCTGGCAGGCTGGCAGTTTTGGCCCTGTCCATCCATCTATCCATCGAGGCAGAGTTAAAGCCACATACATACATTATTCCAATTCTGATGGTCATCATCTTTATCATTAACTTTTTGCCATCGAAGATTATGAACGTGTGTGTGTGTGTGTGTGTGCCTATTCCCTGTCCCCTGTCCCCTGATCTCAGTCCACTGTCCACTTTATCTACTCTTTCCACTCCTCTTCTCTCTTCTCGTCATTATCATCATCATCGTCGTCGTCGTCGTCGTGTGTCCATGTGAGCGACAATGGCGCAGAGTGAATTAAAAATACAAAAATGAAAATAAATCATCATCAGAGACGCATGTCAAATTCATCTCTTGACTGCGTGTGCTGTGACTGAGATTCTGATTCGGATTTGGATTCTGATTCTGATTCTGAATCAGATTTAAAACTCGAGATTGAGTTGCGAATGAGACTGTGAACTGAAACTGAAACTTAAATGCAAACTGAGACTTTGATTGTTGACGCTTGTGTCATTTGACATGTAATAACATAGAAAAATAATTAATAATAATAATGTATCTTTTGCAATATAGTTAGATAAATCTTTAAATAATTGCTTTAAATGCGTTTAAATAAAAATAAGCCAAGTAAATCGAAAGTAAACTTGACTTAAGTAGCACTTAAATTTACAGCACAACCTGGATTAGTTGGACATATAACTATCTATCCAAGCGAAAGTAATTTTATTTAATTTTTAAAAAATACAGCATGCATTTATAATTGACAAACTTAAATGCCTAAATAAAAACGATAAGTTAACAATATAAAATCACCGATTTTTTGTTGACAAACGTCACTGAATTCCAAGCTAATCTCGAATTCTGTCTATCTGTCTATTCTGTCGGCAAATGTGTGAAAAGCCGAAACGACCTAATCAAGTGACCCAACTGCCACTCCAAAAAAAATCGAGACGCGTCCTTATACAAAAAAAAAAAAAAGCGAAAAAAAAAACAAAAAAAAAAGAAATATTAAATAAATGTGTCAAAGGTCTTATGTGGTAATTATCTGTCGCGACCTCCGGAGGGAACCCAAAAAAAAAATAAGACAAAATGTGAATCAAAATCGATTCAACAAACTGAGCAACATAATCGGCTTAGAGTCAGTGTAGTGCTAAGCCCGAGCTGCCGATGCTGCCGATGTTGCTATTGTCACAGAAAAACTCGTCCAAGACTGTTAGCAATTTTTATAATGATCGACGGGCACATGCCCTGTGAACAGTTAAAAATTAAGTTAAATAATACTTCAGTTCTTAAAGTAGATGAGATTAATAAGAGAAGTTACATATCTTATACATAGTAATAATCCTACCACAAAATTTGATTGATTTTAACTACAAGTCTTCTTTGGTAAAATATATGCATTTAGTAAACGATCCATAGATTTAATTAGGCTATCGATATAGTAATCGATACTTTAACATTCTTTTAAGCTGAAAGATATGTAAATAAAGTAGAAGAGTCGATCTCGTTGTACGCAAACAATGTTATCGATATGTATATCGATAGTTTTGCAGCACAAGTATTTATATTCTTCTATAACTCTTTTATTAAAGTGTTTTTCCACAAAGTATTCACTTTTTACTATTAATCGAAATTTCTTATCGATAGCCGATAGCCATTTTAAAGCAACTCGCATGCATTAGTGACATCATTACTCATTTTCTTGTTATATAATGTCTGTTACAATGAATTCTACCCTCTGCGAGCATTTTACGATTACAGGGTATAAATACTCGGCTCATAACTATGTCAAGAAATGCGTTGGCCTTTTGGTTGACAGACTGCTCGTAAACCAGATGACCCTACTCCCCGAAAATGCTTCCACCAATCGGACAATTGGACAATGGACTGAGCTAACTCCATGTAATCAATCAAAATTAGTTGTGACTTAGGGCAGAGGAGGCACAGTAGTGGATATTGTGACAAACCGGTGAGGAGGTCGCTCATCAAGTAAAACCCACATAACGCATATGTCTATGTATGTATAAACCTATTTCATTCATTCAAATTTCCATTAAGACACAACACTCACACACACGTTGACAAACCAAAGCTAATGAACTTTAACAAATTATAAATATATCATTGCCAAATATTGCAGTTTCTGTAAGAGTCTATTGAAAGATACACTGCATTTCAAACCAAAGATTTACTGCTCATATCTTTTTATCCATAAGAGGTAATGCCAAATTTATAGTTTATTATTGAGAAAACAATTTATTATTTGTAAAACAAAATTGAAAATTATTATTAAATTTGCAGTAGTAACACAAAAATACTCATAAGAAGCTGCTTCATTTCTACATCAAATTTTCTTTGTTTCGCAAGAAAATTGTAAATGTTCAATTATGGAATTTAATATGCTATGGGTGATTTTAGTAGTGGGTTGATCCTCACTTGCTTAAATTAACCTCGTATTTATGTGTGTGTGCATATGTTGTTATATTTGTTGTGTGTGTGTGTGTGTGTGTGTGACAGCCTGCTTATCCAGATGCAGATAAAGTGGACGGCAATGCGAAACCCGCAATCAAGGCGCTTAATAACAAGCTCCAGTTCCAACTACAATTTCTTTTCTTACCACTCCCTGGATTCCCCCTTACCTTCTGGTGGTTACCATAATAATTCCCACCGAAAATGGGATTCTTTCTTATTTGGTGCTTCAATAAGCCGTAAGATAACTGCACATCACTTTCCCAGCAGGATCAGAGAGATAGTTGTCTTTAGCTTTCTTCATTACTCAACTTCTCAGATCACTTCAGATCTCACTCAACTCATCTGTCTTTCACTCACATCGCAGAAATCAAATTTTACTTTAATTTCAACATAAGAAACAAAGTTTTTTATTAAAAAAAAAAAATTCTAAGTCTTCATGTCTTGAACAAATTTAAAATATAATAATTATTATGCAATTTCTTTGACATTTCGTTAAGACTTATGTTAATCAATTAAATTTTTTAAGCAGCTCAATGGATTAATTTTCTGCAAATAAATATTAGTCCTACGATATAAGCAAAAATTAAGCTAACAATTTTAAAAAGCAGATAATAATAAAGAAAAAATTCTTGTAAAATAAATAAAATAATAAAATAGTTTTAAATAATTTTCGTGCGCAATTTTTTAACGTCATACTCAAAATGTGTCTCAGTTAGGATCCTAGGATAGGATTAGTGCTTTTTAAAGTCTGAACAAATAGGCTTAAAATAAGCTGACTTGGTCAAAATTTAAATTATATACCCAATATTCTCTAAAGTACTAAAATGAGAGAGTTAAAAATATGATATTTTTCGAAAAATTTTATTAAAACCTGTAACTATAACTTTTATCGGAACTGTAATCATTATAAGTTACAATATAAAAATTATAATTAAATTCTAAAATTTTTGGTTATACCTACAACACAAAGATTAATTAACAACTAGAAAACTAATAATTATTTTTTAGCAGAAATATCTAACTTATTAGGTAATAATTTTTCTTTTAAATATAGTGATTATTTTATAAGTTACATTATATTATTATTATATTATAAGTTTCATTATAAAAATTACAATTAAATTGTAAAATTTTTGGATATACCTATAACGCAAAGATTAATTATGACCTATACTTAAAAACTAGAAAACTAATCATTATTTTTTATCAGAAGAGTCTAACTTATTGAGTAATAATATTTCTTTAAAATATTAATTTTAGATTATTTTAATAATCTAAAATATTAAGTTTAGATTTTTTTAGTTTAAATATAAAAATCAAGTTGTTATTTTGTAAAACATAATGGAAATGCATAGTTTAGCCTTATAAAAGAGTATTGGTATGAAGTGACAATGCGATATATCGTATTAAAAATTGATATATTGTACATACTAAATTGCATTCAATATTATGAATATCTTAACCGTGTATTCTGCTTCATCATGTACTCTATTAGTATCTACTTAGTCCTGTCCACGCCTCTACCACTGTATCCCACTGTCCTCTACCCTCTACCCTCTGCGCTCTCTCTCTCTCTCTCTCTCTCTCTCTACTCATTGCTGTCCGTTCTACCAATTAGTTTCTCCACTGTCATTTCTATTCCAGCCATTTGTGAGGTCCTCGTCAACAGTTGCCAGCAAATGGCCTTGCGTAATGCCAAATTGACAGCAGCAGCAACATCAAATGACAAAAGCAACAACAATACACACAAGCACACACATATACACATATATATATATATGTGCATTTGTACGGAGAGTCGTAAAGCCAAAGAGGGAGTGTAGAGTTTCTCAGGTAACCAATGGATTGGTTCAAGTTAGTGATTGCAGAGTTTAATAGCCGCATTATTACAACCAAACAGATGCATGGAAAAGCCATAAAAGCAAAAAAAACAAAAGCCAAAAACCAAAAACAATATGCAACAAGCAAAAAACTGAACTTGCAACGAAATGAAGGCGCAACAACAGCAACAACAACAACAGCAACAACAAGAAGAGATCAACGTTGCAACAACAGCAAAGAGCACGCTCAAAGTTGAAGCTCGCTGCAACTCCTTAGCTGTTGCCTCCCAAATGCAGCGACTGTGGCATCAACTGTGGCAGCATCGGGAGCCGCATAAAGCAGTTGAAACTTCAACATTAATGCGCTGCAAGTTAATGAATATTGTGTTTCATAGCCTTGCCACAGAAGGCTTGTGGAGTCGACTTTACAGCTTCCGACTGGAATCCGTTTTTTCAGTGCAACAACAACAACAACAAATATGTAAGTCGATTGAGCTGAGGAGCTTGCAACATGCTGCCATTGCCTCGTTGCAACTCGCCCCAAATGGAAGGTCGTGCACGGCATCAACTGAGATCAACCACGACACACTTACGCCTATGTAGCGCCGCCGTCTTTCATGCACCATGCACCATACACCATGCCACAGTTGCAACTGCAGCGCAAACCTAAAAAAAAAAAATGAAAAAAAAACATAATAATAAAAACAAAAAGCAAGTGTAGGCGTAATTGTTTTATGTTGCGCGCTTCGCTACGCAGCTGCAACAGACGGGGCAAGGCGCAGCTGGAGCTGGAGTTGGAGCTGAAACTGAAGCTGGAGCTGAAATTGTACACTCAAAAAAAAAAATGTTCCAAAATCAAGATTTTGGTCTCAAAACTTCGAGTTTTGTTTTAAAAAATGCGTCGAAAACATAAAATTTTTAAAGTAAGAGAAGACATTTTGGTTTCAGAACATTTCAACATTTCAGAACAGTTCTTATTAAAAGAATAAGCATTCTTATTATAAGAAAATTTATTTTAAATTTTTTTATATTGTATTGTTGTTTTAATTTTTATTTATATACATTTTATTCTGTCTTGGTCATATTATACAGGTGTGTTCTACAAATTTATAACGGCGCTAAAGCAACACAAAAGCAACTTAAAAAGCAATGTTCCTAAAAAAAGAAATCACTGCTCTTAAATGTTTAATAATATTTTGAGAGATTTAACAAAATGAAATATTTATTAAATTGAATTAAGATACCTTTAAATTAAATTAAAATATCTTTAAATAGAATAAAAATGCAAAACATATGTTTGAAAATATTAAATCTTTAACATTTTAGGAACACTTACATTTCGAACGTTTATTTTCAATAGCATTTCTCTTCAAAATCTCTAGAGATTTTTAAAACACACCACCTTGTTACGTGTGGGACTCGAACCGCCGCCTACTGCTTCACAACTGAAGCGGCGCCTTTAACCAGAGCGCCACGAATCAACTATTTGCCTCGTATGAAATAAAACATTTTTATACTTTCATAACAATTTAAGATTTGTATTCTTTTATTTGAGAACTTCGATTTTTTAGATTAATATTCTTACTATTAGTAATATGATCTGAAAATGGTCTTATTTTAAGAACAAAATATATAAGATGAATGTTCTTGATTTTATAAGTTGATCTTTTTTTCAGTGTAGCTGGAACTGAAGCACAAGCTGCATGTTGTAAGCTGCCGTTGCCGTTGCCGTTGCAATATCAAAACGCTGAGACTGCAACTGCAACTGCGACTGAGACTGCGACTGACTTTGACTTTGGGCTTGGCATCGTTTCAGAAGCAGCATGCCTTTTAAATTGGCCGAACGTACCGCCTACCTAGCTGCCACCGCTGCTGCCACAATAAGCGGCAGCCGAATGCAACTTGCAACTTGCAACTTGCACTTGACTCACAAGCCGCAAGACAGAAAGAGAGTGGTGTGGAGAGAGATGAAAAGAGATGGAGGGATGCAATGAGCGTATTTTCAATTTTATGCTAATTAGTTTGGATTTGCCGAGTGTCTGTGGCATGCCACACGGATCGCAGATCCACAGATCCACAGATCAAGGCTCTAGGTGAGAACGCCTGCAGTGGAGTCAAAAGCTAAACGACTTATAGCCCTTTAACTTGGACTTGAAATAAATGAATGAATGATTAGAACTGTAGCAAGGGAAGAATTAAGTAAGAATTGCACATGTTTTTAAGGGATTACTGAGTTTTCTAAAAAGCAAATTAATACTTTTCATATTCTTAATATATTTAAAAATATTTCATAATTCGACAAATTACAGAAATTTCTTAAAAAAAATTCAGCTTTTTTTAAACACAGCCCAAAAGATTTCTACAAATATTTTAAAGCCTACTTTATCCTAATTTTAAAAAACACTGATCTAAAATGCTAAAACTTATATTCAGTGTGATATTGAGCCTTTTAAAATGTTTTAATGTTTTAATTTTGCCAAAGCTTATGAAAATCTTTTAAAAATTAAATGATAAGCAACTATTAAACCTTAAATCTTAATAAATTTTAGAAAATAAATTATTTTTTTATATTACCTAATATTTAATAGTGAATTTCTTAGAAACCACATCAAACTATACGAATTTAGCATGAATATTTGAAGTGTCCTAAATCCGTATTGGAATACGCTGATTAATAGTTGACTGTATTAACTTCTACGATTCAATTTCAAAACATATTGCTTTTAGTATTTTATCTGCATAAAGTGAAAAAGTCATGAAAATGAATGTGCTTAAGTTAAATGTATTTATTATATTTTTCAATTTCGTCTTGCAAAAATGCTGTAATAAAATCTTTTAATTATTTTTTTTAGTAAATATTAAAATTTTAGTATTTGAATGCACAACAAAACATTTTAATACTTTAAAAAATTACACGAATAATAATAAATTATAATTTTAATTCGATAAAGCATTTCAATAACTCAATAAACTCGAAATTTATCGCTAATCAATGTCTCTGCAAATATCAAAGCTATTCAAAGTCGAATAAAGCTATAAATGATCGACATGTAGATACTCTAAGCAATTGTCTTCATGCTGGGAAACAAGCTGGTTTTGAGGAATTGTTCGATTGTAAAGACATTTTATGGCTAGAAAGTTAGAAATTGCATTATTAATTGGTTTGTTGATTTATCGATTTATCATGGTGAAGTGTGGGAATATTCCCATAGTTGCATTTAGGAATTCAAAGACGTATTTAGGAATTCAAAGACATCCTTTAAAAAAAGACACGTTTATTTGCAGACAATTTCGAAGTTGGTAAAAAACTATCGACAATTTTATAAAGGAAGATCTTATTTAAAGCCGAAACGAATTTTAAACAAAATTAAGAAAATAATTTCTTAACATGAATTATGACTTTTGTTAGAAATCAAATTTTTCAATAATAATATTATTGCAAAATATGGAAATCATTTAATTAATTTTTTTTCCCATAATAACCATGTTTTTGAAAGATGCATTTTTAGTCTCTTTGAAGTATTTTGAGAGTTGTTTACAAAATGGGAAATTTAGTAGAGAAAACTTCAACTCTTTAATTTGATATTGAATGTGAGCTGCGTGAACTTGTGGTCAAAGAAACAGCAACATTTTGACCATGGTCTATAATTTGAGACTAGACATGCAGCTGATAATCCTAGATGCATCGATGATCAACGTATTAATCTTGGCTCACTTGTGCCTCACTTATCATCCAAGTTAAAAACAGAGGTAATCTTAAGGCTTCACACACACACACACACACACACACATGCACAGACACTCACACCAGAAGACACATCTCATTTGACCGTGCGAAATTTGAATCCCATCAGTTGAAAACTTGGTGGTCAACGCTGGACTTCATTGGACTTTTGTTCACATCAACATCACATCAAGTTCTTTGGCTTTGGACTGATGTGTATGCTTAATTCATGGGCTTAAGTTACGGTACTCGAATTGGGATTTTCAAAGTTGGGATCTGCCCATTTTCATGGTAGTAGACCGTTTAACTCAATGCTGGCTTTAGCTTCTTCATATGCATATATATATGCACATACATATATTCGTACTTTGTACTTCGTATGCTGATCAATTTTTCAGGAGTCAAGAAGTTTGGTCTCGTCTGTGGCTTTTCGATATATAATTGGTCCCATCGTCTCATACACACACACACACACACACACACACACACACAATTGCATTGGGGGCCCCCAATTTGAGTGATAATGATTATGCGTTCCATCGTCTTCCCATATTCTTGTCGATGTGAATCTGAATATCGATGTTGTTGTTGTTGCTGTTGTTGTTGTTGTTCATGTGGTGTGGCATGGTGTTATTGTGATTTGTGGTTAGTTCCAGCTTCTGTGCTACGTTTAAGCCATTGGTAGCTGTCAGTTCTACGTTTGACTTAAAGGCTCATTACCATCAAAAACAAAAACAACACACAACTAAAAAAAATACATCAAAAACAACACCAAATTGAGAAAAAAGTATCGTTAAGGCTTTGGCAATCTGTGGGAAAATGTGCTTGTCCATAATTTTTCATTGGCTTCAATTAAATGTTGCAGTTGCTTTCGGTCTTTCAGCACAATATGGACAATTCACAGGAAATTGATATAACCCGTTTCTAGATCGAACATTAAAATTTAACTAAAATATAATATGTTTAATCTTATTTACCAAAGCAAAAATCAAGTCTAAAGCTAATCGATACCCAGCTGTAATGAATATTATTTTATTATTTATTTTGGTAAGTTTCTGATAGACAATTTTCAATTTAAATTTAGTAGTATATATTTTGTATTAGAAACCTCTTTCCACAACTTCTTTAGTTGCCTTATTTGCATCAAAAATCCGTTAAACTTCAAATTTCACAACTTAGTTAATACACACACCCAACTGGCTCCAGCTATTGCAAGATTTCAAAAGCAGCACAGCGCACTGGCGCACGCCCTCTATAACAAAACTCCAACAACTGCGTGCAGCACAGACACGCCACCTACTGCATCATTCAAACAACTATTTGCAGCAAAGACACACACCATAGCCAAGGCAAAATGAGAAATCAGTAACACCATTGAACGAATGTTACTCATAATTCGATACCATCGATATAAAACGAGCACAATTTAAATTAAATTTTGAACAAAAAAAATAATCAATTACACAAATTTAGTTACAAAGTAAACTAAAAAAAGGTTATCATTATAAATACGCCTCCTGTGGATTTTGTTTACGATGATAAAATTGTGATTGATAGTGTCAAGCTTCCAAGTTTCTTTTATTGACATTTTACCTAAAATTATACGACTTGCCAGATCAAAATTTTTTGCTGGGTGGCAACCTTTTGGGGTAAGACAGTGCTACACATCAGTGCTGCTAACTTTTTAGAGTAAAATAATTGCTGTTCCTGGCGGAAAAGCATCAAAATGTGTTTTTCTGGACACTTTTTACATGATTTTAGAAACAAATATTTAGAGCAAAACAAAGGTGAAAATGTATTTCGAATAGCCACATTTCCGGCTAAAAGTATTTTCAAATTTTCTAACAAGCTAACTTTGAAAATAGCCAGAGCTAGCTATAAAATAGCTAAGTTGGCAACAGTGAGCTCTACAGGCAGTTGGCGAACGGAACAGACAGATTCAAAATACATGCGACTTTCGTGGTGAGCGGACGTGTTTTTGTTTTTTTTTGTTCCGTAACCCGTTACCCGGTTGCGCCCGTTGGATTTGTTGTGTTATTTCCTTGCCTCAAAAGTACTCGTAGTTCGACTTGAGTACACCGCTTAGTGTGCGCGTCGTAGATTGTATTTATTGTGTTGTGACTGCTCGCTTTTCTTTGCAGTTGTTGTTGTTTTGGTAATTGCCATCACACACACACGCACACACACACACACACACACCTAAGACCGAGAGACAGTTGAAGAGTCATGAATCGAAATCGTAACGCGCGCCCGTGTGTTTGATTGTGTTTGTGTTGTTGTTTTTGTTGCTGTTCTGTGTTTGTTTTTTTTTTATATTTTGTATCTGCAACTGGCCTGCAACTGTATCTGTATCTACGTACTCTTCGTTACGGTAATATTCGTACACAAAATTGTACTTTTTTTCACAATTTTTTCAGTACATTTTTTTTTTTTTGTATTGTTGTTTTGTAGTTATGGCAAAATGTTATTAGAAATTGACGACAAGACACGGCAAATTAATAATACAGCACATGTACGTGCGCCCAAGTATGTGTTTGTGTGTGTGTGAGTAACTGTGTGTGTGTGTGTGTTGCATCCGCAGCAGCGGCTGTGCTTAAGCAAGAGTTTGAACGAGACCAAGTTGGTTGTTCTTATTGGATTGTTGTCGCTGTCGCTGTTGTTGTTGCTTGTTGTTGCCGGTGAATGAACCCAACCGAAAAACGCCAAACGCACAACAAACATACATACATACATACATACATGCATATGCGACGTTTACATGTGTGTGTAGCCACAAAATGGTGGTAGCAGCTAAAAGAGGCATTAAACATTTGTTGTTGCCGTTGTTATTGTTGTTGCTGTAGTTCGAAATATTAACCCAACTGTGCACAACGGCATAAAGCTACAATAACAACACAACAACTACAACATTAGCAACAACAACAACACAAAAAAAAGGGGATGTAAGAAAACGCCAAACGAGCCAAAGCATCCGCCGTTTTGTTTAATGTCTTTTTTTCATAGTTTGCTTTTTGTTGCAAGTCTAACAACATTTTGCTTCTCTCTCTTACACACACACAACTCATACACTCACACACTGGCACACACAGACAGTGGCTGTTATCTTATCAGCAAAAGAGCTTTAATCTTTTGCAATCAACACATTGGAAAGCAGTCAAAACAGCTGCATATATAATTAACCAACTACAGTCAAACATCTTAAAAAGTTCGAACTAAAAAAAATTAAATAATAACTTTAAAATTATTATAAATAAAAACTTAAATATAACAGAAAATACCACAGTAACAAAGTTAAATTCTAAAAAAAAAAAATTAAATCGAATATACAAAATTAGTCGTCAATATTATTTGCAAAAAAAAGTTATTAATTTAAAACCACGTAAACAATATAAAAACAAAAAACTTAATCCATATTAAAAATATTTATGACTAAGCTTAGCAACCATATAGAATAGCAACCATATTTAATAATTAAGAACAAATTAATAATGCAAATATTTCCTCTTGATATAAACTTTTTTTTCAGACTTTTAAACATTATTATACTTACACAGTTAAACTTTAAATATATTGAATTAGCATTTCCAATTGAAATCAAAATATTTCAGATAAAAGTCATGTTATTAAGAAATAATTTAAAATAAATGATTCAGGAGCGATTTTGCTTATTTCAGTTTAATTGAATTCGAGATTAATTTGTATACCTCTTACGACAAAGATATGGCAGATCCTGTCTTAAAATTGGAATAATTTGCCTAAATGATTTAATGATATTCTTATAACTGAATAATAAATTTGCCATGCAATAAATTGATTTTTTGCTCCCGACGAATGCACTTAGGCAAGTTCAACTGTATATGTAACATACTATATGCATGTATGTGTGTGTAGCTTATTTACTTAGTTGCATGCTACATGCATTACTCAGAGCTTTCTGCGTGTGCCATATCCGATGGCCGTGCCTCAAGATACCGGTTTAAGGTCTTAAGGATTCTCGCAACTTGATTCGCTTTTATGAAAGGGGTGCGCCGCTCAACGGTCTCTGTCGGTCTGTCTGTCCGTCTGACTGTCCGTCTGACTGTCCGTCTGACTGTCCGTCTGACTGTCTGACAGCCTGTCTGTCTGTCTTCTTTCACTTCTTCTGCTTCTTACTCAACCGCTTCTTTTTGGCAAGTTCATATACAACTTGAAGTAAACGAGCTTTGTGTTGAACACAGCTGTACTAAGTGTGCCTTTATTTTTTGGCCACGATCGTTATCGGTATTTGTTATCGTTATCGTTACGTTACGTTATCGCTATCACACTGTCAAGGTGAATCTCTCTGTGTGCTCTGCCTGTAATCTGGAATATATATTTAATTATGATATATGAGCATTAGCAGACCTTGAGCATAGAAAAACCTCTTTCAGTAACTCTAAAAAATATCAAATTATATTAAATACCACATACGAGTACAAAGCACATTTACTTTACTCTTTTTTTTAATGTTTTTTTTTTTGTTTTTTTGTTGTGTACAGACCATAATTATGACTAAAAAGCTAATATGCCGGGAAAAGTCACACACACAGCATTTTTTTTTTTCATGAACTTTTTTTGTGTTTTTTTGTTTTTTGGTTTTTTTTTTTGTGTTGCTGCTTTTTTTTTGTATTCCTCCATTGTTCAGGTTTTTGTTACTTCTGAAATCTTGCATAAGTTGAAAACAACAACAAAATTACTACAAAATCAAATAGTAACACGGCGTGGCTTTTGTTTGCGTGTGTATGAGTGTGTGTGTGTGTGAGTGTACTTGTGTGTAATTGTAGCTTGTATGGGCGGCTGCTGTAATCAGCAGTGTTTAATCATTTGAGCCGGCATGCCATAGACATAGATACAAACACACACATGGAGAGTCAATCAGTCACTACGTAATACAGGGTGCACTCTCACATTTAAGCTCTACATATTATTTATGAATAATTTTTTGAGCACGCTACAAACGTGTGTGCTTGACAGTAAGATACTTAGTAGCAAAATAAATATGAATTATACATTTATAATGACAATGTGTACATAATATTTTTAAAACTTAAAATAGTCATAAATTGCGCTATATATTATCAAATTTTTCTTAGAAAATTAATAAAATTGGAATGCATAATATTTTTAAAGATAAAACCATAATTAAAATGACATTCAACTTAAAAATCGGCTGAGTTTTGATAAAGTTATGACGGCTTGAAGTTGAACAGACTTTGAATCTAGTAACTTTACAAGTCAAAATTGTTGATAAGATCTCAGAATCAAGTTTAAAGTCTTGTTTTATGCTTAGTACTATATATAAGCAGTTAATTAAAAGCGAAATGTGGAAAAACTAACTGAAATTTTAAGTTATTTTTTTAATATGGAAAAATTTACCGAAACCGTACCGTTACAAATTTGAATGTTGATGCTGATCAACAATACTTTACAATACAAAAATTGGCAGTGAGTTATAATTCTCCTGCAGCCTTTGGGCTTGGGTATAAAAAGCTGGGTTAGTGGTTCACCTGTTGATTGCATAGTTTCAAAGTTGGCGACCGCACAGTAAGTGAAATTTAATACACACAACACTCACACAAACACACACACACACACTTAGCTCAACTTATCAGCTTGGCATTGCACAATCTAAAAAGTTTGACTGCGTTTGCATTTCCCACACACACACACACACACATAAAACAGTCTTAGCCAAGTTAGTTAATTGACAAGTGACGTCATGCGAAGATACTACCACAAAAAGTAATTTTCATAGACAAGTGGCACACACACACACACACACACATGTATATATATACACTTACAGTGTGTGCACGATGACGTGACCAAGTTTAATGTTCAGTTATCAAAAATAATAAAACGTAAGCTCCATTTATGGTGCGACAGTTAAATCAATCAATACTCCGCACTATCACATCATCATCATCATCATCATCATCACAGTCATCATGAGCATCATTGAGACGTCTTTGGCTTTAAATGCGCCGCTGACATTGTCACGAAGTGCTCAAAGTCACAATTAGAGGCGATAAAACTTAGTATATGACTAAGTGTTTGATATAAACACACTATCCAGAAAACACAGGCTAAATTAACTAAATTAAAATTTCTGTGGCATAAAGTGGTTTTCATATGAATTTAATTTACTGAATACTATTTATATTTCCCTAACTTAAAAACAATTTGTAATGAAGCTTAATGGCGTGAGAAAAGCTTTAAAATATTAGCCCAATGAGCTTAACAGCTTTTCCAGAAAGAAATCTACAGTCTACATAAAGTCTACACAAATAATAATAAGCTTCCAGAAAGTCTTGAAAATTTGAGCTAATAATCCAAACTCCACCTTAGCGAAGGTAAAAAAGAGAATATATTTGTGGTTATTAGATTTGTATATAGTGTAAATTCTTAGACCTTTTGTTGTTATTATATAGAAATGAAGTCTACGGTCTACAAAAAGTCTACACATTTCCTTACACATTTCATTTCCTATAATTTTATATAGACGTCTCTCATATAATAGATACATTAAAGTCTACATAGAAACTACATAAATTAACAGTCTCAATAATAATCATCTTGGGAAGAAAAAGTCTAAAAATTACACAAAGTTAAGATTCTTATTATAGTGTGAGCCGTCTAAAGATCTACAGAGATTCTACACACCAATCTCGACACGAAGAACAGCAGATCGAGGTATAAACGTCGTCTTAACTGTCAATTTAACCTCACTTAAGCGTTGTAAATCAAAGCATTCCACATTTTACTTCGAACTTTTCCATTTCTAGTCGTTAAATTTGGGATCAGAGGCGAATAGAATAGATTTGCCATCGTAATAATAAAATTAGACTAGTCCACGAAAATTGGGCGAGTCAATTTAAAGAATCATCTCTGATTGAAATTGTTTTAAATTGAATGCAATTGCTTGTGGATTGTCTAGCATACTGACTTTTAAGGTCAATCTACCATTTTTAAAGGTATTTACCCCCCGATCAATCTTTAGGATACATACACGTACATTCAAAATAATTTTGAATTCACAATTTCCAATTGCATTCTTGAATGCATTCAATGAGTTGCTTAATGAAAAATCGAATTACCTAAACAATAATGTTGATAATTCATTCATAACTAGCATTTCTTTTGTAAGTCAAACGTGTTGTTTACATGTTCATATTACGTCTGGGCGATAGTTGACGCCGACGAGTCTCCACTGTATATGACAAATACAAAGCGCTTTTATGGGTCAAATATGCGGGGGCAAACATTGTAATGTCCCAAACGACGGCGTCATCTTTTAATAATTAATCAATGTAATTGCTCTATGGAGAGTACTCGATATTTGTAGAATTGTATTTGATCAGAATTTGGCTAGAGGTCGTAAAAAATATTTATTGATTTTAAGGCAATTGAATGAATGCACAAATTGCTAAGATTTTTGCATTGCGCTCAAGATTTAGTAGAAAAGTTTGTAAGCAAAAAAAAAAAAAAACTGCTTAGAACTCAGTACTCGATACTTAAAAAATTGTACTTGAGTTGAGTTTTAATTTAAAAAAAAGGCATTGCAAGCATGCAGTAACCAATTATTGGATTTGAAAGCAAATAAATATTCCAAACAATCGAAACATTGGCACAGATAAAGGCAGCAATAAAAGAATCTTCTTTGTACTTAGTAAACGAACTAGAAGAATTGAATTTGAGTTGAGTTTTTATTAGAAGTTAGTTCAAAGATTGTTACGTCGCAATTTTAAAGTATTCGCCTTGAAACATTTGACAAGACAATCTATTGACTGCACAGATAAAAACTAAGTCTTCTCGAGTGTTTGTAGAATTGAATTTGATTGGAGCCTCCAAGTTAGAGGTCGCTTAAAGGATTGAAAGTAAACGAAAGAGAGAATTCACAGATTATCAAGACAAATGCGTAATATTCAAAAAAAAAAAGAAGACAAATCCACTCAGTACTCGATACAAGAAAAACTTAAGTTTAGTCTCAAGTGGAAATAAGCTTGAAGATTGTAAGGTGTATGTGAAGATAAAAAACGTGGAAGAAAATACTCAGCACAAGAAGAATTCAATTGTTAATTGGGTTTTGATCAGAAATGAATTTGAAGTAAATAAGTTCTATGGTTACTGACTTTGATGCTACAGCCAGAGACAGATAAAAGAAATAGAAGAAGATACTCCATATTGAAGAATCAAATTAAAGTTGTGTTTTGATTAGAAGTTGCCTAGAAGACTGTAAGATCGCGAAGATGAAAAATGAGCCTTAAAGCAATTAAAGATACAATTGAAAACCGATTGCACAGATTGCAAAGACATGTGCATATCATTAAAAACAAGAGGAGGAAGACGAAGCAGTAGAAGCAAACAATGACGACGAGAATGATAATGACGAAGATGATGATTAAGAATAACATTTCGTACGCATGCTCGTAAATAACAAAACAAACACTTGAGCCGGCTGGGCGCTCTTATAGTAATGATTACTACGTGAACCGAGAGATCAAATAAAACCAAAAAAAAAGTCAGAGACTCAGATAGAAATATAGAGCTACAGTAGATACAGATACAATTGCGCAATTTGTTGTGCGTGCGTACTACGTACTTGCAGATACATAGATAGATTTGTATCTCAGCACGAGTAGTGCGTACTCCACACGCACATTGGAAGACAATAAGTGCTTCGTTTTTATTATACCCTCGATTTCTGTGTGTGTGCGTGTCTGTGTGTGTGTGTGTGTGTTAGCCAACTTCAATTTGAATTCCAGTTCCAATTCCAATCTGAATTTTAATTTGAATTCTCATTCCAATACGAATTCGTTGTCGGGTTTTAATCACAGCCAGAGAGATACTCTCATTACCCAAGTGTTTTCTTTTTCAAATAGTTTTTTCGCTTAATTTTTGCCTTTGAGTTTAAATCTGGCCTTGCCTTTGCTTATCGTTAATCCCCGGGGTAACATTATGGGATCAACAGCAACACGTTCAGTTCTCTCTCTCTCTTTCTTACACTCTCTTCTTCTCTCTCTTTTCGGGGAAGTAAGAGGTTGACGTGGAACAAAACCAGTTTTGAAGTTCACTTGAGCAATTTCTCAAAAAGCAAAAAAAGCTGCAAAAGAAGACTTGCGATCTTGCCATTAGATTGTATATACACAGCTTATTATACCCTGTAAATTAACAGTTTCACTTAAGTGTCTGCATGTGGGTATATTGTTGTGAGATATAGCTTTGTTACAGTCTGAGAAAAGTTTGGGTAGGTAAATTATTATTTAATTTAAAAATAAATAGTCTTAATACAATATACCCTGTAAATTGCGAATTTCAAAATCTATAAACATTGTAACATTTTCTTTTCTTTTAATGTATTTTATCCTCGAATTTAGTGTTAAGTATCGCCTAGTTGAAAAGAGAATATCTTATAATCAACAATAAATAGCCATAATATACCCTGTAAATTGCAAATATCAAAATCTATAAACATTGTAACATTTGCTTTTTTTATGTAACTTATACTCGAATTTAGTTTTAAGTATCTCCTAGATGGAAGGAGAATATCTTATAATCGAAATTAGTTTTAAGTATCTCCTAGATGGAAAGAGAATATTTTATAATCGACTAGTCGATCAATGCATTTTACATTACATTATAATAATAATTATTATTTGAACTAGCTTCAAGTAGAATATTCAATCAGAAAGAGATAAAGGGTATCTCATATTCGACTACTTTAGCATCTAGAGACTTATTAGTTTATGCAGACACAGAGTATAGTACAGTATATAGTACACTTGACGAATAGTATCTCAAAAAGAGTTTTATATTTGTGAAATTCGAGATATAAATGTATTTCAAGCTTATTAGCTCTAGGGTATCTCTCTGGCGACTACTATTGCAGCTAACTGCATAATCGCTTGACCGAAACGGGATTTGCGCACATTATTATTGATCGGGAGCTACAAATGGCTGGCATTATGCCTAGGTTTGGGCTTTAACGGGGCAGCTCAATGTCCCACGCAAGGTTTTTGTTTTTAAATTTTGCAAACGATCAACGTATATGTGAAGTTATTATCGATTTGTACCAAGTATATATGCGTATATAGCTCGATATTTATGTGTGTTACCAGTTGTACGTTTTATACGGTTGTGTCTTGGGGCATGTGTTTGCCTTTTATTGAGGTCGATTGTTCATTTATCGTCAATGTCAGTCATCAGTTGGGCTGCTATTGGCGCGTGTTTTGTTGTTTTTACACATTCCCTTCTTTACCCTCCCCCTCCCCCTTCCCTCCCGCACCCCTTTCGTACTTCCACATTTGTGTTTTTTGTTTACATACGTGGATCGTTCATTACAAGAGTCGAAACAGTGGGAGGAGTATAAAAAAAAGCTGAGAAGCTACTCCAAAATTTTGAATGATTTCACAATTCAAAGCAGCTGGAGTTTTTGGCCGTTAACAAACTAATCGTAAACATAGACAACAATTAGCTTTAAAAATATGTTGAAAAAATGCACAGACACACACACACACATGTATATAGATCTATTTATCAGAGCAATCGATAAGTTGTGTCTGCTTTGAAATGGCTTTACAAACTTATCTTTCGCATCGTCATCTTTAGTCTCTTCTTTTTGGCAGAGCCATTGTCCTGAAACGTGACTGCATAACGACTAAAAGATACACACATGCATGTATCTATGTGTGTGTGTGTGTGTGTGTGTGTGTGTGTGTGTGTGTATCTTATCTGCAATGATGTCGCATAAATCTTCAACCAGCCAAGCCATTGGCCTTTCTGGCGCCATCTTCTGCCCCAAAAAAAAAATTAAAAAGATAATCTTTAACAAAAAAAAAAAAAACATTAAATCATTTCAATTCAAAATGAAAATGCAGTAAAGCTTCCGAAAAAATGGGGGGAATAGAAAACCAAAATCGGATTTATATTTTCATAATTATTGCAAAAGGCCCAATCAATTGTGTATAAAGCAGACCGAAAGCGCTTTCTACTATTTCCATTCGAAAATAATCGAAAACCATATGATATTTTTTTTCGAATATTTTTGAAATTACGCAGTTTTCTGCGTAGGAAATGATATCATTAAGTATGTAAGCTATTGTTCGTTGAAAGAGAAGCCAAATACTTTGGAACTGGTGGGAGGATAAAATTAAGATATTTCCGGAAATTATGTTTTTAAAACTATGCAGGAAATTGTTTGTTATGCATGAAAAAATGTTTTTGTAACTATTCAAAACTTCAACTTCTTATGACGAAAAAGATTTTCTTTAAATTGTTAAAGTCTGTAGATCTTAAAAACCAATTTTCAATTATTAAAACGTTTATCATACTATAATATGTTTTTTAATAATTAAAAAACAAATGGAAATATTTATAAAAGAAATTAAAGAATTTAAAATTGATGTCTCTATATTTTTTTTCCTGACATATATTTCTATTATAATTATAAATTCATTTTAAGAAATTAATAAATTTATTATTATAATAATAACATTACGTTTAGTTTCTTGTTTTCTACTCAAGCAATATGTTCTTTTTTTTAAGAATTTAATTATTAAAGTGAGCAATTTCTCCCTTACATATTACTATATATAAATTTTTTTCCATATTGCAGAGTTAGAAAGTGCAAACAGCAAAATTCAGGGAACATTTCCAATTGCATTTCTAATCCACAAATTGTTTTTGTTACGCTTGTGAGGTTATTTTTATTTATATATATATAAATTCGGTATTTCGGGGGATGTTATGTTTGTGAAAGTCGGGGGTGGATTGCATTTCTGGTGGTTAGGGTGGTGTATTTTATGACCCCCCGCTAATATTTGTACCATTTCTACGAATAAGGCAAAAAAATTAACTCAAGGGTGGCACTTTTATGTGATTTCACAAGGTTTTCATTCGACTTTCATTAGTTAAATGTTGTATTTGCTAGTAGAAGCACGTATAAGGGCAAATATTGAAAGCACCTGTCCATATCTGAGTGTTTGATTGTTGTATTCTTGTAGAACTACAAAACTATCGAAATTAATATCTCTTAAGATAATCATTTTCAATTTTATTTATTATATTATTATAAAAATAAGATTAAATTTTTAAAAGTCTTAAAGTTCTGAATATTTTTCCTTATTAGTAACAGAAGATTGAATTACTCATTACATATAAATTCTATGCCCTCAAATATTAAATACTAAAGTTATTTTTAGACGATAGTATTGTATATTTAATATCGAAAGTGAAAATTGTATTTTCAAAAATTTATACTAAAAAATATGTCATAATTTCCGTTATATTTATTTATAAATTCTTATATTGTAGTTATACTACGGCTATATTTTTTAACGATAGTATTGTCGATAGTATGATAATATAACTTATGATGTTCCAAGTTCTTTGTGATTGATTCAGTTTATAAATTCATAGAGTAGTACTGCCAAAAGAATGTGCTTTGATGGAGCTAATAATAAAATGTTCTTTAAAGAAATTCCACTGTAGATATGGCTTTACAACAGATTAGCACAGCGGCAACAAAAAAAAAGTGTTTTTTATGCATGTTTATGCACTGCAATTGTTGCGCCTTTCATTTGCAATCGAATGGTGATTTCATGAGGCATACACTAAATGCGCAGCTAGTCATATCAAGGTGCACTAGATACTCGCACTTAGAAAACAAAAATGAAACAAAAAGAAAAAAAAGTATATTGTAGAAGAAAAAAAAATGAAATACAAAGTCGGTCAGATGCATATGCATGCAAATTGGATGCAAAGCATTTAGAAATGTTGTTAACCGGTTAACAGCTGCAAAACAAAATATATATATATCAACGAAATCACCACCATCCGCACCGCAAAATACAGCACCACCTTGCTGAGACATCCCTCCCCTGCGCAGCCCACAAAAGCAAACCGAGGGAGGGCAATCTGACGATGTGACACAGATTGAAAACCTCAAGTACGCGTTGTCTGAGCAAATGCAGCTAAATATGGGTGAAACATATTGATTTCAATTTGTAACTAAACTCAAAGATACAAGCAGACATCGACAGCTACAGCTACAGACACATATGTATATATAGATAGTTAGATAGCTAGATACGATATTCTGCAAACCATATGCGCATTTCATTACCGCACAAAAGGTAGCGCGAAAGATTAGTTATCAAATGACCCAAATAACAAAAATTGCACACAATTCATAACTATAGAAATACACACACATTTACCTACATAAGTGTGTGTGTGTGTGTGTGTGTGTGTGCGTGACACAGCCGGAAGAAACGATCATCAATTTCTTAGCATTGCCCTATTGCACAACAAATATTGCAACAGTTCTCATTTTATTTTGCAAACTTTTGCAAATTTCTATGCTTGACTGCAATGTTCGCCCAACAAGATACCCTGTTGCAAGCTTGCTGAAATGTTGACCACACAAAACTTGCATAGGCTACAATATACCTACATACATAGTTTTATCAAAAAAAAATACATAGTTATATCAAAAACCGTTAATTTAACGAGATGCGTTTGAAATTTAACTTATTGAAATTGGAACCTATGTTAACTATTTCCCCTATAAAAAGATTCCGAATATAAAGTTAATATAAAAGTAAGAAAAATATTAAAAAATTAATTTTTTATAAAATTGCTACTAAGCTAGAAATTTTAAGAATTTAAAGCTGATATTTAGGTGCAGGAAATCAAAACGTATTTTTTTCTAATAATTGCGACATAAGCAGATACGCTATATTAAGAGAAATTTATTTTAAATACAAGCAATTTTATATATATATATATATTCAGTCTATAAATCTGACAATTAAACTTAATATGTATGTATTTTCGAAATGTTAGAATTGGGAGCTAGCTGGATGCCTTTTTAAGTAAATAATGTTACTGAAATGTTTAGAATTCAAAGCTAGTACAACTAAGTAATATTTAATCAGGCCTGTTCCGGTTTTCACTTCCTATTTCATCGGATTTCAAAAAATGTAATTTTTGACGTTGCATTTGGGCTTAACATTTTGAAATTATATTTTATTATTTTATTGGACTTAAATTCACCAACTCAAAGTGAATTCAATACGCAAAATATTTCCAAATTGATATAAGAACAGGCTAAAGATTTTCACTTTCGACAAATCTTGCCGAAAGTGAAAACCGGAACAGGCCTGAATATATTGATATATTGTTCTTAATTTTATTTTAAAAAAATTAAGTATTTTATACATAAATTAAGCTTGAAAAAAGAAATTTGTTTCAACTTGTGTTCCAATTTAGCTGATATTTTTTTAATATATTTATTTTCTTCGCACAAACTATAGTACGATTGATAGTTGAGCAGTCCAGGTAGATTGAAAATATTTTTCCTAATTTTATGAGTACAGGGTATTTGTAGCTCATATGTGAGCAAAAACCCCGACAGCTGTGCCAGCCCAATATTTATTTGAGGTCAAATGGCTCAAAGGCCTGGCAAATTGATTGCGAAACAAGAAATTTTCCCGCAATTGGGAAATTTTCGCATGAACACACACTGTGTTGACCTGGTCAAAATACTTAACACGAAAATAACATATATATGTACATATGTGTAATAGAAAATGTGAATGCAAAGTTTAAATTTTCTTTATCATTGCAGATCGATTGTCAAGTTTTATTTATGGAAGAAGCGAGCGTTGAACGCGTGACGTGAGGCATAAAGAGAAAATAATTCCAAAGTAGGTAAAAATTCTCTTTAATCTTAAGTGTGGTTTTTTTTAAAAAAAACATTTTCTTTTTTTTTTGTTATGGTTTTAGATTTCTTTGTGCGGTTGGAAGTGAATAAATCTCAATGGTGGGCGGATATACGAAAGTGATTTCCAGTTTTCTTCCATTCCAAATCCCTTTGTACTCCCCCCTGTCCCCCAGTCCCGTTGCCGAGCTGAGCTTTAGAAAAACATGTCTGAGACGATTGACAACAACGAACAACGGAACAACCAAACAATTGGCTATCTAAACGAAGCCAACGAGGTCAACGAAGATATTGCCAAAAGTAAAGTAATAACGGATTATATAGACGACGAGTCTTTGAAGATTGTGGAAGCCTTTGAAGAAACACAGACGGAGAATTCAAGTGAACCCCAAGAGAAGACTCTCTTGCAGGAAAAGGACGTGATAAAAACGAAAAAGAGTGTTACATTTAATCCAAATGATGAGAAGATTCGTAAGTTTACAACTGGAGAGCCGATCGTTGATCAAAAGAATCCCTTTAAGAATGGACATGTAGGTGGCAAGGATAAGAAGACGCCACCTCCGGTGCCCACAAAGCGTTCCACATTGAGTGTACGTAAAACGGTTACCCAACAGTTGCGAGAACGTGAACGCGAAAAGGAGAAAGAACGGGAAAAAGAAGAGAAGCTCAAGGATAAAGAGCGGGAACAGCAGAAGAACGAGGTGAATACACGAAAGAAGAATGCCAGTAAAGTGAATCTTGGTGCTGATGACTATATAACCACTGAAGAAGTACTTAAACAATCGAAATATGTGAAGACATATATTAAGAATCCCGATCCCTATTTTGTATACGATCCCACGGTGCTCGCTCGCCTCAAGTTTGAGGAATTACGTGACATTGCCGGCAAAATACCCAAGAGAAAACAACAACAACAGCAACAACAACAGCAACAAACTTTAAGCTCGCTGTCGACAAAAGAATTGAAAACGCATGCGAAGATTGCGAAGAATCAAGAGGCTAACAAACCCAAGACATTAACATTTAAAAAGTGCTCGAAACCAAATTATCCGGAATTGGCAAATCTGAAGATTAGAACCGGCACCGACTCCAACGGTGATTACTTCAATCCCGCCGAGGTGACCAAAAATGCCAAAAAGTTCGATGAACGGGTGAAAAAGCTGCAAATCAGCTCCGACGACGATTTAGATGAGATTGACGGACCGCTGACGAAAAGCGAGTCCAGCGACGAACTGAATCAACCCAGTCCCGACGATCTTCAAGCAATGCCGAACTCCGAGCAACAATTGCCCGGGGATCCATCAATGGGCACATTTACCAACACCATTAGCTCCGATGAGTTTCAGGCGTATTTGGAGCGCAAGGGACTTGCATTGATGCCCAAAAGGGATGTCAATAGTCCGACTTCAATGACCACAACGACGACGACGACCACGGCCACGCCCACGCCCACACCGACACGTTCCAGTGGCTATCAAACGGCCGAGGAGCGTCGTCAACAGGTGGCCGAATCTCTGGCAGCCTTGCGCAAAAGCAACACCAAGAAGCTCTCGGTGCTGCAGCGTCTCTCCAACAGCTTGTTTGCCACACGCCGCAAGACGACGCCCAAGGGTGCAATCCCCATGCCCCGGACAGTCTACGGCGATGGCGTGGGAGATGAGCACAGGAAATACAATACGACCGCAGAGATGCGACGCATTCTGCTCGAAAGTCAGCCAAATGGACGACCATTAAAGTCAGCCAGCTTGGAGACGAATGGCACCTTGCGTGGCAATGCAAGATCCTTGAATCCGGCGGACAACAACACGGAGAATGCGACGCCGTTTCAACGGAGCATCGAACGTCAGAGTCTCATACCAAGACGCGTCTCGCCCGAGGGTCAATTGAGTCGTTTCAATCGCTCCGCCTCCATGGATCGCCAACAAATCAAATTGAACAGTCAACGACCGCAGCCGAGTCGGCTGGAGAGCGTTGGACAACGTCGTTCCCTGGCATCCTCGTGCCTGACCAGCGATGAGCGGATTAATTATCCCATTGCCACATCGACGCCGGTGAGAAAAGCGCTCGAGGCGCAAAATCAAAATCCACAGAAGATGATGATGATGACAAATGGTGTGAATAATCATCATCAAAATGAATGGGAGCAACTGCGGGCCATCAAAGAGGTGACCGATAGACAGCTGTACCACAAGGTGTTGCAACAGCAGCAGGGACAGGGGCAGCAGCAGGGGCAGGCACAGTTGCAACTGGTGCCACAGAGCGAGGAGAACATTTATGAGCATCTGCAGCCGAATCAGTTGGTGACTCCGTACTTTGTGCGCGGTTCCTTGCAGCGCAATACATTCTCCGGCATCAGTGGACGCAATCGTCAGGTGATGATACTCGATGGTAATGCCGTGAAGCAGCCACAAGCGGTGGCACAGCCGTTGCCACAGCAGCCACCGCCGCGTTGCCAGAGCGTGCTGGATGAGCTCATCACGACGCCCAATAAACAGGCGACAATCCGTCGTGGCTACGAGAGCGAGAATGAAACGCCGGTGATACTGAGACGCAAGGAATCATCAGCATCGGCATCAGCATCATCATCAGCTCGTCGCATTGGCGGTCTGTTGACACGCGATGAGATACTGGAGAAGGTCAAGGAGTTTTGTCGTAAATCCATCAATCGCACACCGTTGCCAGCTGCCAGCAAGATGCAGCCCATCTACGAGCGGCACAATGGCACAAACGGCAACGGCAACGGCAACGGCAACGGAAATGGCAACATTATCTGTGCCGACATCTCACCCGTTTCGTATGCCTCCGTGGAGACGAATCATAAGCGACCTGCCTCACAGTTGAGCCAGGCCAGGCCGCAGGTTCCATTGCGTGTCCAGAGCTTGCCACGTTCGAGCTTTGCGCCCATAGGTGGCGCTCCCAACAACGTGTCGCCCATTTATGCGCATGTCAACAAACGCAACAGTCTCATGTCCAATGATTCCGAGCAGTATTTGTCCAGCCAACAGTTGCCACAGTTGCCACAGCGTGCCACAGTGCCTGATCAATATGTGCTCATCCAGACGGAGGATGGTGCTCTGCAGGCGGCCAAGCTTGTGGATTACCACAACAACAGCAGTCTGTACATGCAACCGCAGTTGCTGCGCGCGCCACAAGGATATGTGCGCATGGAGGAGCTAGCAATGGCCCAGCAGCAGCAGCAACAACAACAGCAACAACTGCAGCAGCAGCAACAACAACAACAGCAACTGCTATTGCAACAGCAAATGCAACTGCAACACGGACGTGCCACGCCTTTGATACTGGATCGCTCCACACAGCATGCCAGTCAAATCTACTGGACGCCACAACATCAACGTCTGCATCAATTGAGTCTGCCCAAAAGTCCCAGCAGACGTGCCGCTGAGCGTATGCATCCAGTTCCGGCGCCAAGATTGCTGCACACAACCACCCACAACTATGTCATGGCCAATGGACAGCCCTATGCCACTGTTGTCGCTCCTGCCCCGCGGAGTCTCTTGCAACAGCAACAACAGCAACAGCAACACAACAATCGACAGCAATTGGTGCGCAACACATCCGATTGGGATTGCAGCTCCGAGGCGGGCGAGGTGCGACGTATTATGGAGAAATCCTTCTAAGGTAAGACAAAACAAATACGTCTTTTTACATTTGCCGCTAACTTTAAAGTTTTAATATTTAAGGCGCCTAAGCGTGACCATACTCTCTTGTACAGTATTTTTTTTTAATTCAATATATTTGGTATTTTTGCATTCGATATGAAACACAAGTGTGACCAGAAATCCCAAATACCAAAAAATACCCACATCATATCGAGCTATCGATAACTGAACTTATGAGCTAAATCCAAGCAATTTACCGGGCGCAAAATTCAAATGTGAATTTTTATTTAGTTCATTTGGCAATTATTAAGCAATAAATTAATAGTTTTATGATAATAATAATTCGAAATTAAATAAAGTAAAGGTAAATTTTTTATGATTGCTGGAAGTACGTTGTGTCTCAGTGAAAGAAGTTGTATATTTTTATATAATGTCATTTAATACGAAAATTCAACAAAATTCCAAAAACATTTTTGCTAGAATTTTAAAAAAAATCTAGCTTTAGAAATGACAAATTTTTATACATTTTGCAAATTGTTCGAAATATGAAAATGGCTTAAATCCGCTAAGCAAGGCTGCCACACCGTTTTTGGATTCAAGGCTGCCACCCTGGTCTCTTATGTTTGTACGTATGTATGTATGTCTACACAAAGGTTGAACCGTCGTTGTGTTTCTTGGTAAATTGCGACGTTCACTTGTTTCTGCGGCGAATGCAGAGCGACAGCGTTATTATCATTAACAAGAACAATTGTCTAAAAGATTCAAGGTCTGCTGCTTATCAAGCGACTAACTGATAAATCTGTATAATAATATTCACACACACGGATGTGCATTGTTTTTAAACTGACTTGGTAAGTGTGTGCGTGTTGGTTTCAAAACAAATACATGTATGAATGTGTATGAATGAATTTGCGTCAACATTCATGTATGTACATATATTTATTTTTGTTTCTAATAATATGAAAGCTAAGTAATATGAACTAAATATGGTGAAACATGCTAACAAATAGATTTTTTCACAAAGATAATGTGTGTGTGCAAAACTGCAGTTCGGGCCCTGGGACAACGATAAAGCGTGCATGTGTGTGTGTGTGTGTGTGTATAAATGTGAGCACAGCTGAGTGCATCGTAAAACAAAATGAGAATGGAAAGAGAAGTGAAGAGCGTGTTTTATGCTAGAAATGCATGCAAAAAGTCTTTTGACAAAATCCAAAATTTACACAATTTCCATTACAAAATTAATATGTTTATTTATTTATTAAACTTGTCGATGACACTCTTAAAACAAGTTAAAGTATTTTCTTGACCAGCTGTATATCCATATGTATACTGGTCAAGTTAAAATTTAGTGTTTGTTATTTAGTAATTTCACAAGGAAGAATATTTGTGCGCCATTACTTTTTGACATCACTGTGTTTACGCGTAGGCGCCACACACCCCGAAGGTCGCTGCGAAAATAGAGACAGAAATTTATGTGCATTTCTTTTTGCTTGCAGACAAAGAGGTCGCCAGCCCAGACGCAGCAGCCAACGGACACAGACACATACAAACGCACACACACACATACACAGCATGGATGAGCAGAGCAGCAGCAGCGACGTCGGCAGCAAAGCAAAGCAGCAGGAATTGAATGAGGAAGCATTAAAGAATTTCACAACATCAGCAACATCATCATGGACCATTTTACCAGCTGAACGCATTGAAATCCTTGACAGCACCAGCGACGAATCATCCATTGGCATAAAAGCTCCCGGGGAGCAGGAGTCCAGCAGCGAGCCTGCAAACGAACGGTATGCTCGACTACGTGATACCCTGTTTTATTCTCTTGTTTCTTGAATAACTTCCAAACTTTTTATCCGATTGTGATGAAAATTTTAGGGCATATTGAAATTCAATGAGCAAATGTTAAACAAAATATATATATTTATATCATTATCATATTAAAGATTATATCAGAATAGTGCTTTCGCCAAAAACGCAATAAAAATGCCGAGAAAATCAATTTTTGTAACATAAAATATTCTGAATGAAGTGCGTCGATATATGGAGCTTATATACCAAATTTTGTACTTCTAGCTCTTACCAACTCTGAGATCAGTTTGTTTATTTCTTTAATTATACAGTCAAGTTAGTTAAATAGTTAATAAAGTAAAGTTCTTATGAAGCCCTCTGCTTAAAGCATAAAAAATAAAAAATGTTGTGCTCAAATGCTAATTCTTTTTTTTCTCTCTATATTTCAGCTGCAAGCCCGTTGAAGATCCCGATCCCCAGGCGGAGGACTTCTCGGATGGCATCTCCATAATAAGCGATTGTGAGAGCACAGGACGTCTGACACCAAATCCCATGTTTCGTGGTCTACTCAACGAATTGAATCTTGATTTGAGCAGCGAGCTGCCGTCAACGCCACGGAATCATCAGCAATTGCGAACTCGACGACGCAACGCAGAAATGGAGCAACTGGAGGATGCCCCAGATGGACAGGAGAAAGCAGCATCTCTCACACGTCCCAACAGCGAGTTGAGTGAACAACCACCTTCCATTGTGCGCTATCGATTGCCAGCTTTAGTCCAAAACGGTTTGACGGCCGTCTTCTATGTGGGCGCCACTTTGGCCATTTTGGCCTTCATTGGACGCCTGAAGAATCCCGAGTGGCAAGTGCTGGGCGGGAATAAACCCAGTGCGGAGTTGGAGCAGAGATTGGTTGATTTGGAGCTGCAGAATAATTTAATGCGTGCAGAAATTGATATCATGGCCAAGCAATTGAACTATCTCAGTGGTCAGGGTCAATCGCACTCCCAATCGCAATCTCAGTCACAAGGACGCAAAGGGAAAACATTTAAGGCCTGGCCAGGCAATGGCAACTCTGTGGATCCGGTGGATATAACGAAGCAGGATTTGAAGCGACCCTATAAGTGTCCCGATGGCAAATTTGTGGAAATCGCTGGCATGTGCATGGAAAGCAAACCGCATGCCGAATCTCTTGCAGATGAGATTGGTAATGTGGTCAACGATGTGCTGCAGCAATCTCAAACTTTTCAGAATTTTGAAAAGGTCACCGAGCGGCTAGGCACACTTGCTGGTAATGATCAGCCGGAGCAGGCCAGCGAAACACCCAAAGCTTTCCATGCACATGCCGAGATGGACAAGCGTCAAGGTCTCCCTCAATACAATCAGAGGTCAGATTCCTCCAAGGAGCGTTACCAGACGAAAACCAATTATAACAAGTGTAAGGAGCATCATTCTAACGAGCACACTCGTTCCAAATGTAACGAGTACGATTCTAAGGAATACTCCAAGGAGCGAACTCGTTCAAAAAACAACGATAATGATTCTAAGGAACACTCCAAAGAGCGCATTCGTTCTAAAAGCAATGAGAACGATTCCGACGAACACTCCAAAGAGCGCACTCGTTCCAAAAGTAACGAGTACGATTCAAAGGAGCGTGATTATAAGAAATATGCTGACAAGTCCAAGGAGCGTTACGAGAAGAAGAACAAGCAGCAGCATCGTGGACATAACCATGACAGCGGCAGCGGCGAGTGGCACGAACGAATGATGCAACAACGAGAACATGCACGACAACGGCACGAACAGAAGCGCAACAACAATTGGTACATTGAACGAGGCGGCAGTCGAGAGCAGAAACGTTCCGGCGAGACGCGACGCTAAAAAATTAACGAATTCATCATGGATGACGAGTAGAATTGTAGGGTTTACTGGAATTTTAACTGTTGACTGTTTTGGGGTGTTGGGCTCATCCATGCTAACTTACATAACATATAATAGTCCAAAAGAAAAGAAAAAGAGAATAATGTTTATGAATTACTATGATTCTCGTGTGTTTGTTATTGGTTCTTAACTTCAATTGTCCTTGTTGTTGTTACTATTGTAATTGCTTGACACGCATCTCAACGAGAAAACAAAAGAAAATAACTGTAAATTTACGTGCTTAAATATATACATATATATATATATATACCTGAAATATATATATATATAAATGTATTTTATCCTACGACAAAAAACAAAGAAATGCTATTTTGTTTAAGTACCTTAACTATATAAAAAGTATAGACAAAAAAGAAAAGAGAAAATATAATAGACTTCGGCTAGTCGAAGATTACATGCTCCTTGAAACATCTCCATATTATTCATTGTGTATTTAAAGCTAAACCTAAGAGACAAACCTAAATGTCCAAGTGCGTTTGTTTCCGATTTGGTTTCGGATAGAACTATACGTTAACTATCATATTATAACACTTGGTGCAAATTTTGTCAGTAGAATCGGAATCTTTCTTTCAATGGGTATGAATTAGGGCTGCTAAATTTTCTTACAAATAAAGAGAAATAATTTCTACCGTTTCAGTTTGGAAATGCAGATTAAAAGGGGTTTTAAATATACTATATCATGGATGGAATATATCGAGATAATTTAGATAGCCGATATATACTTAATTGTACGATATTAATTGCGATAATTTGGCAGCTCTAGCATAAAGGTCCTTTTTAACTTTTTGAATAAATTCAAAAGCTTTCGCTAAAAATATAATATTATATACATATTTGTGATATATACACCTATATTATTGTTTTTTTTTTTCTAGATTAGAAAACATTAAATTATTGTACCATATTAGATATTTCCTTGGAAGCCAACAATTCATATAAATATTTTTGTATGCATGTAATTCCTTATATATCTATGTATCTATATGTATGTACCTACTATTATATGACGGTATGAATAAATAAATAAATAAAACTTCCCCCCAGATATATGTAGAGTATTAATTATGAGGGTATTATTATTAGACATTTCTTACACTTGGCATATAAAATATTGGGGTATTTATAAATACTATATATACAGTATCTGTCTGTGAGTATATATGTTTGCCCTTTTCAGGACATTCTTGTATGTATATAAAGCTTTGTGTATTATGTATGTACTGTCGTTTCTGAGCTCTTTTTTATGTGTATTGTGAGTAGGTTGGAAAGGGGGCGGTGCGAAAGATGCCAACGTCTCGACTAGGCGAAAACCTTCCTTGTGTTGGGGTTGTCCTATGCTCTTTTTTTTACTACGGTCGTAAGCTTTAAATATAGTTATGGTGTGTGTGTGTCAGTGTGTACAATAAAAGCTTACCCACTATATTTTGATGATAAAACAAATTTAACTATCGTACAGCTGTCAGAGAGAAAGCACACGCTGAGCGCAACAAAAAACAGAGAGTGGGACGAAGGGAGTGAGAGCGCAAAAACGACACACAAAAAAGCTTAGAGTACTGTAAAAGTTCGTAAGTTAGTTCGTATCC
Organism: Drosophila innubila; assembly: GCF_004354385.1. Classification (NCBI taxonomy): domain Eukaryota; kingdom Metazoa; phylum Arthropoda; class Insecta; order Diptera; family Drosophilidae; genus Drosophila; species Drosophila innubila. The sequence goes on from NC_047626.1 coordinate 11,781,493, forward strand.
AAAACGAGCTTCGTGTGCACATCGTGTCAAATGCAATTATGCCTGTATGAACGTTTGTGTGTGAGTGAGCGCGTATTTGTTTTGTTGCTGGCTGAGTGAGTTTCGCGTTCGCGCGTCCAATTCATTTTAATTTCAGTTACTACAACGATTTCAAGACCTACGGACGTTTCTCACGGCGTTGGTAGCGCGCGCTGCAATTAAGTAACGGGACAAGAAAATACAAAAAAAAAAAGAAAAGAAAACAAAGCAAAAACCAAACAACAACAAAATAAACAACAGCAATAAGAAAATAAACAAATAGACATAGGAACAATAGCAAAAAGTAATTGTAATCAAACTAAAAACGTATTACACAACTCGCCAACTCTCGCCCATCGTACAAACAACAACAACAACAACGACTACCACGTCAATCAACATAATAATTCGCTTGGTACATGCAAATTAATACTTTTTTAAAAAATATTCTGTGTTTAGTCATTCTAAAAAATAGTAAAGTTGAATGTATAATTTTTCATCCTTTTTTTTCTGTTGTTGTATGTGCATTACAAAATGCATATATTATGTACATAAATATGTGCTTTTGTATGTACACATTGTATGATAACTAGAAAACTAGTACAATAACAAAACGCATTGAGATATATATGTATCTATAGGGGTCGACGAAAAGTTTCAAGCCCGAATGTCCCTGTCTCTGTCTCTGTCCCTGTCGCAGCAGCAGAAGCAGCAGCAATAAGTTTGCCGATTTGATTCCATTTCGTTTTCGTTATCGCTCAGTAGGGCAGTGGAGCTCGGCTTGAATTCGTACTCGCATTCGTGTTCGTGTTCGTGTATTCGCCCAGCTGTTCGACTGCCTACTAACACACATACACATATACACACACACAAACGAACAGCATGGCCGTGGACATGCTCCATCATTCAAGTTCTGTTTATTTTTTTTTTACATACAGTGGGTTACAGCTTATTTGAGCCACTACATTTTTAACTACATATTGTTTTTATGCTTTAATTCAGCTATATATATATATGTATATATATACAAATAAAAACAAATCTGCTTTTTAATTAAATATTTAAATCTTCCCATTAAAAGATAAATTAATTTTAAATTTGCATAATATTAGAGTAGTGGGTCAAATAAGCCATGAGCCACTGTCCATATTCCGTTACCCGTGCGCAGCAGCATTTTTGACGTCGACAGACATTGTACACTCATACATACAGAATGTACAATGGCAATAGAACAAGTGCGTCCTCTCATACTCTCACGCTTTTACTGTTGTTTGGCCTGCTCTCATTTCGTCATTGTCTGCACTCAGCTGATGGCAGCGACGAGACACAACGAGCTGTTTCGTAAATAGATACATGCATACATACGTACATATCAGTACATATGTTTTTGCACCAGCATACTTACATACATTCATACAAACATACATATTTATTATGTATTGAATACGAATTCGATAATCTACTACGAATATTGTACTACTATTCGACAATTTTGACATACAGTATGTCAAGCAACTGTTTTGCCATAGAAAAATATATTAATATTTTTTCCATATTTAAAAAAAGTTAAGCTCAGTAGATCTCATTACTTCTTAGCTTACCATAGCGTACTATAAAAAAGTTTAGCAAATTTAAAAACAAAAAAACTTCTTTTTATTATTATTTAAAAGTATTAAAAAAATATTGTCAAAACAATTACTTGGAGTTCTGAACATATACAAAAATATATGTATATTTTATAGATTTTTAAAAATAATTTTCAAAAAATTTAACTATTTAAAAACAAAACAGGAAACAAATAAATATGTATGTATGTAGATATTTATGTGTATTTTGATTTTTATCAAAACACTTTCGTGACTACCTGTCTGTATGTACATACGTATGTGTGTATGTATGTATGTGTGCAGGTATGTGTACTATATATTAGCGTCATTTGGTATTTATCGTATTCGTGGGCGAGTTGAGTGTCGCTAAACGTGTACATACACTTGTTAAATATCGTACGTACATACATACATATGTACAGTATATTTGTTGTTTCAATTTTCATGTGTGCACAGATAAAAAATCATGTGCTTTAGTTTTGCTGTCACACACGCACGTCCGTTTGTACATATGTAGTTATGTATATATGTATTTGTTTGTATGCAGCTAATAGACCAAATTAGCAGCAACGAATTATTTTCATTGTGTGCTTTACATTGGAAATTAAAGTAAAAAAAAACCACATCAGCTGTTCGTGCGTGCGTTTTGTTATTGACAATAACAAGCAAAACATTTTAAAAATGATAAGAAATTTGAGTGCGAGCAAAACGCAAAACATTTTTAATTATAACAAATTGTGCATGCAATGGAAATGTTATAAATTTGTTGTAAGCTCTTTGCCAAAGAGAACAACAATAACACACAATCACACACACAGCTGTATAGCTGCATAGATACAAACACTTGCATACGCTGTCAGCTGTTTTGTGTTGTTTTGCCAAATTGTCTTGAGCAAAAATGCGAGGAGCACTTAAAGCTCATACAACAAAACGTAAATATCCGACGGCCGTTTTATGTACGTGAGCGTGAGAGCGACTCGAATTGTGGGTGACTTTTTCGCTCTCACTCTCTTTCGTTGTACTGTGTGTTTTCGGTACTTACTCTTTTGGTGTGGGACATGGGAAATGAGAGGAGAGTAGAGGCAAACGCTGCTCAACGTTGTTGTTGGACTTGTCAAAGAAAATTTGTGTCTGGTCGACATATCGAGTCGATATATAATTTAGTGTCTTTGCGATCTTGTAATATTTAAGTACATGTGTACACACTGAAAGGTGTCTATGCATTTACATATGCATGCCTCTGTGTGAGTGTGAGTGTCTATGAGTGTTTGTGTGTGTGTGTTTTTTTTCGTGTCGTTAAGTTTTAAAAGATGTGCTAAACGTCAAATAACCTAAAAGGAATTATGCAATGCAATAGAAAAAAGGCTTGCGCTTTTCTGTTTTCTTTTTGTAAGTGAAAATACATACATACATATACATAAAAACAAACATACATACATATGCAAACGTATACAAATATATGTGCATGCAAACACAATGCAGCAAAACAACAACAATAACAACGTGGGACAAATACAATAAACAAAAACGCCAATTTAATTATGGGCGTCACAAGCAAACAAAAACGAATATCAGCTGAAAAGTTACACACATAAATATGCACTACATACATATGCATGTATATCTCAGTTTGTTTCGTATTTATGTAATCGTTCAATGCTTGTTCGATTATGAGAGCTGCTGCCATGCCCCTCCACCCCCCGCCTCTCTCCACAACAACAAAAGTCGCGTCGCAGTCGCTGTCGCTCAGCTGGCGTCGCAGTCAAAAAGGAATTTCGCTTCCAGGCAGTGAAACTTACTTACACGAACATTCACACACAACAAATGTGTGTGATGTAACAACAACAATAATATTAACGATAACAGTTTTCTAACAGTCGCATGTGAACTGGATTATACACTTAAATTATTGGTAACATGTAAATCACAGAAAAAAACATATATTATTAAGAAAGAAAAAATCCCAACAAACTGATAAACAACAAGTTGAAAGGTTTTTCCATTTACAGTGAGTCAAGTATTAGTTTTGACAGATAAATATATTGACGTAATTTACTTTGCAAAAAAAACTTTATTTTTTAATGGTTCCTAAACCTTAAAGTTACTTACCTTTTTATATTTTCAGTCAGTAACTGAAATCGTTTAAAGGTTTTTTCTTTTATTATTAACATAATAATTTGTTATAGTCGACATTTAACATTGTTAGTTCAACAAAGTTAATTAGTTTAAAAACAAAGTAGAAATATGTACATATCTTTGTCAAAATAAGTACTTCACGAACTGTACGTTTACGTACATATGTACGTACATTCTAATTATCTACAAACAAGCAAATTGAAGGCTGTTCTGACCGTAGACAGTTCAGGAATCGGTATCATTATGTTGATACACACTCTTAAATGGCCTTCCTTCCTTACCTGCCTATTATCACAGTGGATTCATAATCGTCGACTTAACTTAATTAAATTAAAGTCAATTAATTGAAGAAAAAAATGCAGATAAAAACAACTTTACTACATATAACACTGTTAATTGACTTAATTGCGACTGATATGAGTGTTATCATATTCCATAAATCAGAAACCCATTAAGCCATGAATTTTGAAATGAAAATCGAAATCGCTGGAAATGACTCAGAAGGTATGAAAATCATCAACACGAGTCAAAAACACAATCGGGACACTTTAAAAAAATTGTTGTGGATTTGTTTTTTAAGATCGAAAGCATCTTTAAAAATTTAAAACATCATACAATTTAATATTTGTATGTATTTTATGCATCAAGTAACTCGCGTTTATCTGATTGACACTTTATTGATTATATCAATTTAATATCATCATCAACAACAAGTAGAAGTAAACTCCATTTAGAAATGTCTTTGGACTATGTATAAAAATCTAAAAGTAACTCTCATCAAACTTTCAACAATATTGTTTGTATTTTAAAACAATAGCTTGTAAATGATTCATTATTTCTCAAATGTACATTGGATATATTAAATGTAAAAAGTAATTCCCAGTGACAATATTAAGTATTACCAAATACAATCTCATAATCGCGCATTATATTATAGTGACCTATTGGAGGGGCTCGCATCCGTTCTATAAATAACTTTGCAAAGAAGTATTCTTGGACGGCATTTTGACAATTTGTTGCACAAGACAATAATGATGATGGCAGGATAATCGTCATTAACTTGGTATGAAAATGAGCTACGTTCCAGCCAGCATTAAGCACGCTATAAAAGTAAACACAACAACAACAGCTGCGACTAGCACTCTCTCGCTCTATCTCGCTCTCTCTCTGTCTCTGTCTATCGCTCTCTTTACACTTTCGACTGAGCGCTCTCTTATGGTTTTAACGGCTCTTTCGCCATTTGCTCTTTGCAACGCACAGAACAAAAATCAATAAAATCTGGGCCACCAGTTTTAAAGGTTGATTTAAAAGGTATGACGACGACGGCACTTTGACCTAACTGTGAAGCATATACATACATACTCACACACACTATGTACGTACACACGTATACACAGTGAGTGTGTACATATTCAAATATAAATAAACAATTATGGAAGAGCAACCTTCAGCGTCCTCCAGCGGATGTTGCCTATCCAGAGGGGTTTCTTTAATTACGAGCATCTGGCAACTCAGTGGGCAAGATGTGTGTCTGCCTTCATCTTACATGTATGTGTACATGTTTGTACAATGTACAACGGTACATGCATAAAAGTGAAAATTGAGCTGAGCTTTTTCAAGTTCATACACACACACACAAACACAATCGTACATGCATTGTGCATTCCCTTGTGTAGTTGCTTATAAATAAATAATACTCTACCTTATCGTGTAAATGGAGGAAGCTTGTTTCGAGTTGTCAGCTAAGGGAAAATAATTTGGGGGCTGAAAATAACTTGCTGCATCTAATCACTCGAGAGACCTGTCAACAGCGGGTTGTGTCCGTCGTTAGATGAAGGTCAAAGCTGGAATTATCAATGCGATTGTTGGTTCAGTGTGCTATAATAATAGATCTGTAGATTCGATAGGGTTTGGGCTTGGGACTCACTTTGAGGTTGTTGTTGGTATTGATTAATGGGAAAATTATATGAATATTTAAAGCTTCAGTTCAAGTTGAAGGATATTCATTCTATCAGAAAGTTTGCTTGCAACTTTATAATAATAAGTATTATCTTTGCATAAGAAATTTTCCCACTCAAGTAAAGCAATTTCCTGGCTGTAATAGTTAGATAGATTCATTAATAGTCAAAATTATAAATACTCCAGCTTTATTTCTTTAAAGTTTAAGCTGAAACAAATTAAAAATATATTTTATTTGCTGAAGGTTAATTCTAAGAAGGTGATTTAATTAGATTGCAAGGTTTTACACAATTAAATAAATTTAAAAAAAATATTAATAAACACATCGTTTATAAATAATCCTAAAAGTAAATATCTTAAGTATTTTTCTACTATTTTTGTTTTGTTTGTATTAATAAGGCAATATTTTTATTTAAATTACTATTTGCTCATAGTAGACGTTAAATATTTAAATAAATAAATCTACTTTGTATTTCGTAACAAGCTTTAACAAAAAAAAGTCTTAAATAAATATTATATTTATGCTAGTATATTTATACTAGTATAGATAATGTAGAAAGTGTAATTGATAGTTGTGTAGGTAAAAAATTACAGATAAAGATAGATGTACAGTGAGAAGAACAAATGCTTATAGATATATCAGGTTTTCTATGGATACTCAGAAGTACAGATATAGAGATACATAGATGTGTATAGCTAAGTTTCCCATAGATTAGAGCCTTGGGGTAGTCTAGTTGTTATATAGCTTCCCATGGGGTTGAGCTTTAAAATCTGCGGCCTTCAGTCGAAGCGAGTCTACAACACGGATTTGTATACATACAAGCTAAGACACATACTTATAAAATAAATGTATATATTATGTGCACACACTCAAATATATACTTTTATAAATGTGTATGTACTTTATACATATGTACATATATATATATAAATATATGTATATGTATACGTTCTTATGTGCATTTCAACGCTTTGACGCTTGCATTTCACACACTTGCAATAACATACATAAAAGCAAGTGCACCAAAAGTGCCGTGTGTATGTGTGTGTGTGTTTGTGTGTGTGTTTGTGTGTGTGTTTGTGTGCGTGTGTGTGTGTGTCTGAGCACTTGAAGTCGTCAAAATGTCATCGCGCATACGCAGCAGCAACAGCTCTTTGAGCATAAGGCAAAAGTGACTTTGCTATTTGCTCTTTGTTTGTGTTGCCTGCGTAAAAGCTCGTCTCGCTGCTCCAGTTACGATTGCATTTTGTGCGAGAGGTAGAGGGAGAGAGTGAAAGAGAAGGAGAGAGAGAGATAGAGATAGATAGAGGGTGCTTTGGATACCATTATACGCTGTACTAGTTTCGAATATGATGCGTGCTCTTTTGTGCTCTATGTTAACCTATATTTAAGGATGACATTTAGGTGCACGGCGTGTCGAGCACTTGTCTGCAACTGCAATGGGAGCAACTGGCAACTGAATGACGTATACACCCACACCTACACTCTATATATATATATAGAGTATGCATTTATAATGTACATATGTGCTCAAGTGTCGGCAAAAGTCGTGCCTAATAAGCTGGGAACCAAGCCAGTCATTTCAATATGAGAAATAATGAGTTTTCAATAAGCTATTTAGATTTCTCGCACATTATACTCGTATGTATTCTGAAACTATATAATTTCTTGAACTAGAGTTTAAGTTCGCTAAGGCGTGCAATTAGTGGAAACACTCCCTTTTATCTTTATCTTAGCTTAAGTCTATATTTTAGCGGCTTTAACCTTCCATTAAATTTTTAATGTATATTCCATAATTATAATCCATAAAGGACTTTTATGCTCTAAAGTTATTCTTTGAGATATAACAATGGCAATCTGTTTTACTCAACTATTTTTTATTGTACACATGGAATTTCGTTCACATTTGTAAAACAATTAAATAATGGACTATATATCATCTCTGGTCTCAACAATGCGACAGATGATGGGTATATCTTCGGGTTGTGTGCTATTAACACTATTTGGATTGAGAGTACTTTGAACATAATCACGTTTAAATTTCTCCCAGCGTCGAGTCTTAAGGAAATTACCAAAGAGCTCTTCCCGGGAGGGAATGCTACCTTCCAAGTAGAATCTACGACGTTGCCAGATATGGCCGGGATTTTGTTCTTCCTCCATTAGCCAATAACGTGGCAATAGAAGGCATTGGACAACAGTGCGAGCCATTATAACGCGATGAATAATTTTCTCACCTAAGCCGAATATGCCGCCATATGTGAGGGAGCCCACATCCACAAAATGGGTTTCAGTTACAGGCTGTAAAAGTAAAACAATCTTTCACTAATCTTAAAAAAAAATAAAAATTTTAATGATTCTCTTACGATTGACTCTTGGGACGACATTCGGGGTGATTCCACACTCGTTGATCTAGATGTATCTGAGATACTTTTTTCACGAACCGAATCTTCAGTTTCAATGCGTACTGTCTGTCCCTGGGATTGTCTGGGTGCATCGCTCGGTCTCAACAAAGATGGCTTAAGGGTACCTAATCGTGACCCAAAAGTACTTCGAGTAGTTCGCTTTGATACGGCATTTTCCTGAGACTCCTCTTCAGATTCCGTTTCGACTTCTTCTTCCACAAAGTAATCCTCAGCATAATAATCGTATTCATCTTCTTCTATAAAATCCTCGTCTTCCGCGTCCATGGTGCCAGCGTCTCCAAATGAAACGGAACGAGTTCTCCAAATACTTGTCGTTCTTCGTCTCGGAATAATTGTCGTTCTTCGTTGGAAAATGGTTTTCCTCGGGTTTACAACCTTGTTTGTTTTTAGCTTAAGAGCACCCTTAAAACATGCGGCTTCAATTTCTTTCAATCCCATTTTACGTTTCTAAATTGAACATAATTTTTTGAGTAAATATATGATGAGAGAGAAATTAATTGTTCATACCGCTTTTTTCTGCAACAATGTTTCTTCATCGTCCGATTCCGTGGAGGCCAATAGGTCATCGATATTGAAAATCGAATTAGACAACATTTGATTCGATCCGAAAACTTGAAATGAACTGTTCATCGATTTTACAGATTTTGATGGAACCTCAAATAGATCAGCATTATCAACTGTGATTAGTTCGTAAGTGGTTTTACCATTCGCTTTCATAACCTGAAGGAGTGTTAAAGTCGATACAACTTAAAAGCACACAGGCAGTACATGAACTTACTCTCATTTTGAGGCACTGTAGTATGACACACTCTCCGCTCAAAATAAAGTGAACACAGCTCACGTGACCTCTGTTTTCGGAGTAAATAAACTGCAATGGATCAAACTGTGTTAGCTGACAGTAATTACAAGCTCGAACAATCTAAAAAGAATCAATATATTAATCGATATATCGTTAAACATATTTTAGTTAATACCTGATCGTCAGTCCATAAATCAAAATAGCTTAACGACTTTAAGGCATTCTTCTTATCTAGCCACTGTTTTTTCATATAGGGTCGCAGGACCGTTTTGAAATCATCATCGGTTATGGTCAAAAGTTCACAAGTCGCTACGAAAGTTGCCAGTTTTTACCCGAAGTTGATTGAAACTCTCTTTTAACTCACTTGTTGTCACATAAGTGTTAAGTCTAGGACAATTTTCCAGCAACTCCACCTCCCCGACCCAATCGCCGGGTCCAACAATAGCCTCCGATATCATACAGGTCTTTTTTGTGGTCTGTAAGAACGATAAAGACTCAGAGCAATTCTTGCCTACAAAAGTAAGAGACTCACCTTGTCGTATATAGTCTTTTTCATTTCAATTTCGCCGGAAACCACAAAATAAACAAACAGTGGGTAATCATTTTCTTTGATAACCACACGATCGGCACCCACTGTTGAAAATCTTAAAATTGGTACCAATCGAGCTCGAAGTTTCTGTAAAATCGGTCGATCGATTACTTTGAAAGCATATCGATATGGCAAGCACTTACCGGCGGTATTCGATTGAAACATGATAAACCTGCTACAATGAGACACAGCTTTTTCCGTTCCTCAAGGGTGCGAAAATAGTGAGGTGAACGAAGCAGCGCCTTCTCCTGTATAAAATATTAGCACAGTGCTTTAAATCGTTAGGGGTAAAAAAAAATGTTGACTTGTAAAGTTGCTAGGTCAAAGGTTCTACCAACTTCAAACATTCATAGCTTTGTCAAACATGGACCAATTTTCAAGCGGAATGTCATTTTGATCTTGTTTTGGCCTCTAAATTCATTCTGCATTCAAATTTAATTAATTTTGTAAAAAAAATCATTTTCCTTTAGATCATGGTTTCGATGCTAAGGGTCCCCCCTTTGGAATTTTGAAAATTGAAAATTTTAAATCTCAAGTTTTCACTTTTAATCGACTCCTTATATCGTAATTAGTATAAATTAACTCTTTAAATTTAATTCTGAGACCTTTAATTTTTCTGTAAAAATTCATGTCAAATCGGACAAAAATTTTGACTTGCAAAGTGTCAAAGTCAAAGGTTCGACCAACTTCAAACTGTCATAACTTTGGCAAAACTTTACGGATTTTCAAGCGGAATGTCGTTTTGATAATGGTGTGGCATCTTATTTCATTCTGCATTAAAAATCCTATGGATTAAGATATTTACTTCGATGTCATAATTATTATTAAGCGACACCTTATCATTTTAAAATGTTTCAAACTTGATTTGTTGTACCGTTAAGAAACCGAAAGAAGAATACTGCAACCGAACCTTATACAGAAATAGTTGTTTCGGAACGTACCGACTAACTTTCACGATTGTACCCCTGTTAGTGGACGATTACTCACTGCCACTGTTAGTATGCCAGTTTTTCGCTTTTGTCTGACTAGAAAGGCGACATTCTTCTTCACATTCATGGAGATGCCCTGTCCCTGCTCATCGGTTTCATCCAGCCACTGTGTGTTCAACATGACGGCGCGTACCAATCTCTTGAATTTTAATCTCATATCCCGCTTACGCGGATCTGTATCCCGAAAACGTTTAGCCATAATTTGTATCTAATGTGTAAATGACCAACAAATTTTTTTGAACTTTTATTATGTTTTTTTTTTTTACTTTTCTTGTATATGTACTTTTTAAGTTTTTTAGTATTTTAGTTTTTGAAACATTAGTTTTTAGTGTAACGATGTGAACATGTTTAAGGTGTACAATGTATTGAATTTTTGAATATTTTGAAAGGGATTGCCTCGTTTTTGAATTTGATAAGTAAGCATAATAATGTTTAATATAATATTAAAAAATATTGTTTATTTTATTTTCAGGTATTTTTCTTATGATCGTCGCTACACACTGCTTGGCATTGAGTTTGAAAACCCAATAAAAAACGAACATTTGCCAAAAAAAATATAAAATAGAAAAATAGATAAAAGACAAAACCAAAAAATAGATAAGAAGAAGACACAAAACTAGAAAAAACAGTTACGAGTACATAGATCAATAAATAAATAACACCGATTAGAACGAAGCCATTACCGTCTAGCAAAGGATTAAAGATGTATCTTTACGGATTGTAATTGCCTGAAGAGACACAGATACTACTACATTGGATGAATGATGCATCTATATAGAATCTAGATAACTACGCTTACAACGTCAACAAAACGGGGAACACTAAGTCAAATCAAGAATACATTTCTCATTCAACACTGAGAAACTGTTCAATAAACATATTCAAATAACAACGTGCAAATAACACACACACACACATAACATACACTAAACAACAAAAACAACAATAAAAATAGATAAAAACAAATAGTTTATAAATAAAAAGTCTTAACAGCACCAAAAAAAAAAAATACAAAAGTTAACGAGCCAAAAAAAAAATAAATAAAATAACAACCAAGATTTAGCTCGAAGTATTCCAAATTATCAATCATAGTTCGGATGATAAGTCCAAGTGAAACGTTCTTTCAACCACAGGCAATACGCTACCATAGGACCCAATAGATCTATCCCAAAAGAAGGAGGAGTACGGACAAGAAAATTGATTGACACAGAAAGAGAGAGAGACAGAGAAAGAGAGAGGTGCAGATAGAGAGTGAGCAATAGAGTGCTGCCAAAATGCATATTGAAATACAAGTTGCTTTAAACTTTGTCATTTCGTATCTGTATAATAAATTGCCACGCCGTCGAGTTAACATATTTGGCGAGGAATTGGAGAAGGCATTACGGGATAAATTTCAAGGTCACTGGTACCCCGAAAAACCCTTCAAGGTGAGTAAAAGCGATAACGATAAACAAATTCGGATATTAATCAAAAAACAATTAAAAATAAGTACGGGCTCTAAATCATCCTTTCGTTTGAAAAAAATTGCGCTCTTCAATATACATTATGTAAGCAAAAAATTTCTCAGTTAATTATTTTTTATTTGTACCAAAAGTGGTAGGTCTAGCTCTTAAGGACAGACAGTGCAAATAAGAGTTAAACGGGATAAACTTTATTTTACATTTTAATCAAGCACTTTAATTTTGACTCTTATTTTGATCTAAAAAATATTAATAATACAATAATTACATTGAAATTTGTATTTAAAAATCATAGCTCGAATTTTTAGTTCAATATAAATTAAAAATACAATTTCTTTTTATAAAATTATTTTAAAAAAATTGAAAATAAATGTTATATTACCAATTTTAATAATCAAAAATAAAAACAAATTTTTATTTTATTACTATGCTAAAGCTTCTTTTTAAATTTAAGTATTAAAATGAACTAAAATTATGGAAATCTAATTTTACTTTAAAATATTTTCTAGGGTTCGGCGTATCGCTGTCTGAAAACTGGAGATCCCATAGATGCGGTATTGGCGCGTGCAGCACGTGAAAGTGGCGTTCCCATTAGCGATATACTTGAGAATCTGCCCAATGAGCTCTCCGTTTGGGTGGACCCGGGTGAGGTGTCCTATCGCATTGGCGAAAAGGGAGCAGTGAAGGTGAGTAGATAAATAATATATTATATATATATATAAAAAAAAAGAAAGCCATTAGATACTAATATATATATAAATTGTTGTTGTTGTAGATACTCTATACAGAGAACAATGAGAATCACGAGGATAGCCATTCGGCGGATCGTGAGGTAACAAAAACGTTCAACCCGGAAGCGCAATGCTTTCGTCCCATCGATGCGGTCAACACGACCATGAACAATTTGAGCTTAAGCCCAAAGGCATTGCCATTACCATCATTAGGAACATCATTGCCGCCGGCGGGTTCATCCCCACATTCAGCTGCCTCCAGTTCGCCAACATATAAGGGCAGCCCCAATCCCAATGGCAGCGGCTCTAGCGGCGGCAGCCTCGCTGGTAGCAACAACAATGCGGCTGCCACCGCTACAGCCGCCGCCTTTGTGCAGCGTGCCGCTCAAGCTCCGCTAACATTCACAACGGCCACATTTGCCCAAACCAAATTTGGTAGCACCAAACTGAAGACAAGCTCCAAGCGTACGAACAGGTAAGGGGAATCCCAAAATAATAATACTTTTCATCTGGAAATCACAACAACATTGCCCCTTTTTTTCATGCTTTCGGTCACTGTCCATTTTCTTCATACTTCCCCGTTGACACTTTTTCAAAACTTCAATTAGACATAACTTTGTCAAAACTGAACCGATTTCCTTTCGGAATGTCATTTTTATCTTCTTTTGACCTCTAATTTGATTCTGCATCAAAATTTTAAAATATATTTTTTTTGCCCTCTGTCTATTTTTTCCATGCTTTCGGTCACTGTCCATCTTCTTCATACTTCCCCGTTGACACTTTTTCAAAACTTCAAACAAACATAACTTTGTCAAAACTGAACCGATTTCCTTGCGGAATGTCATTTTGATCTTCTTTTGACGTCTAATTTCATTCTGCATTGAAATTTGAAAAGTTAATTTTTTTGACCCCACTGTCTATTTTTTTCATGCTTTCGGTCACTGTCCATGTTCTTCATACTTTCCCGTTGACCCTTTTTCAAAACTTCAAACAGACATAACTTTGTCAAAACTAAATCGATTTCCTTCCGGAATGTCATTTTTATCTTCTTTTGACCTCTAATTTCATTCTGCATTAAAATTTTAAAAGCTAATTTTTTTGACCTCACTGTCTATTTTTTCCATGCTTTCGGTCACTGTCCATTTTCTTCATACAGCCCCGTTGACACTTTCGAAACTTCAAACAGACATAACTTTGTCAAAACTGAACCGATTTCATTCCGGAATGTCATTTTTATCTTCTTTTGACCTCTAATTTTATTCTGCATTAAAATTTTAAAAGCTAATTTTTTTGACCCCACTGTCTATATTTTTCATGCTTTCGGTCACTGTCCACTTTCTTCACACATCCTCGTTGACCCTTTTCAAAATTTCAAACAGACATAACTTTGTCAAAACTGAACTGATTTCCTTCCGGAATGTCATTTTATCATCTTTGACCTCTAATTTCATTCTGCATTAAAATTTTAAAAGCTAATTTTTTGACCTCACTGTCTATTTTTTCCATGCTTTCGGTCACTGTTCATTTTCTTCATACTGCCCCGTTGACACTTTCGAAACTTCTAACAGACATAACTTTGTCAAAACTGAACCGATTTCATTCCGGAATGTCATTTTTATCTTCTTTTGACCTCTAATTTGGTTCTGTACCAAAATCTTGAAACTGAATTTTTTTGACCCCACTGTCTATTTTTTTCATGCTTTCGGTCACTGTCCATGTTCTTCATACTTTCCCGTTGACCCTTTTTCAAAACTTCAAACAGACATAACTTTGTCAAAACTAAATCGATTTCCTTCCGGAATGTCATTTTTATCTTCTTTTGACCTCTAATTTCATTCTGCATTAAAATTTTAAAAGCTAATTTTTTTGACCTCACTGTCTATTTTTTCCATGCTTTCGGTCACTGTCCATTTTCTTCATACAGCCCCGTTGACACTTTCGAAACTTCAAACAGACATAACTTTGTCAAAACTGAACCGATTTCATTCCGGAATGTCATTTTTATCTTCTTTTGACCTCTAATTTTATTCTGCATTAAAATTTTAAAAGCTAATTTTTTTGACCCCACTGTCTATATTTTTTATGCTTTCGGTCACTGTCCACTTTCTTCACACATCCTCGTTGACCCTTTTTCAAAATTTCAAACAGACATAACTTTGTCAAAACTGAACCGATTTCCTTCCGGAATGTCATTTTTATCATCTTTTGACCTCTAATTTCATTCTGCATTAAAATTTTAAAAGCTAATTTTTTTGACCTCACTGTCTATTTTTTCCATGCTTTCGGTCACTGTTCATTTTCTTCATACTGCCCCGTTGACACTTTCGAAACTTCTAACAGACATAACTTTGTCAAAACTGAACCGATTTCATTCCGGAATGTCATTTTTATCTTCTTTTGACCTCTAATTTGGTTCTGTACCAAAATCTTGAAACTGAATTTTTTTGACCCCACTGTCTATTTTTTCATGCTTTCGGTCACTGTCCATGTTCTTCATACTTTCCTGTTGACCCTTTTTCAAAACTTCAAACAGACATAACTTTGTCAAAACTAAATCGATTTCCTTCCGAATGTCATTTTATCTTCTTTTGACCTCTAATTTCATTCTGCATTAAAATTTTAAAAGCTAATTTTGTTTGACCTCACTGTCTATTTTTTCCATGCTTTCGGTCACTGTCCATTTTCTTCATACAGCCCCGTTGACACTTTCGAAACTTCAAACAGACATAACTTTGTCAAAACTGAACCGATTTCATTCCGGAATGTCATTTTTATCTTCTTTTGACCTCTAATTTTATTCTGCATTAAAATTTTAAAAGCTAATTTTTTGACCCCACTGTCTATATTTTTCATGCTTTCGGTCACTGTCCACTTTCTTCACATCCTCGTTGACCCTTTTTCAAAATTTCAAACAGACATAACTTTGTCAAAACTGAACCGATTTCCTTCCGGAATGTCATTTTTATCATCTTTTGACCTCTAATTTCATTCTGCATTAAAATTTTAAAAGCTAATTTTTTTGACCTCACTCTATTTTTTCCATGCTTTCGGTCACTGTCCATTTTCTTCATACAGCCCCGTTGACACTTTCGAAACTTCAAACAGACATAACTTTGTCAAAACTGAACCGATTTCATTCCGGAATGTCATTTTTATCTTCTTTTGACCTCTAATTTGATTCTGTACCAAAATCTTGAAACTTAATTTTTTGCCCTCACTGTCTATTTTTTTCCATGCTTTCGGCCACTGTCCATTTTCTTCATACTTTCCCGTTGACCCTTTTTCAAAACTTCAAACAGACATAACTTTGTCAAAACTGAACCGATTTCCTTGCGGAATGTCATTTTGATCTTCTTTTGACGTCTAATTTCATTCTGCATTGAAATTTGAAAAGTCACTTTTTTTGACCCCACTGTCTATTTTTTTCATGCTTTCGGTCACTGTCCATGTTCTTCATACTTTCCCGTTGACACTTTCGAAACTTCAAACAGACATAACTTTGTCAAAACTGAACCGATTTCCTTGCGGAATGTCATTTTTATCTTCTTTTGACCTTTAATTTGATTCTGCATCAAAATTTGAAAATATAATTTTTTTGCCCACACTGTCTATTTTTTCCATGCTTTCGGTCACTGTCCATTTTCTTCATACTGCCCCGTTGACACTTTTTCAGAACTTCAAACAGACATAACCTTGTCAAAACTGAACCGATTTCCTTCTAGAATGTCAATTTTATCATTATTTGGTCTATAAATTCATTCGCCATTTAAATTGGGAAACTCAATTTTTTTCCATCACTGTTCATTTTTTTATACTTTCCCCGTTACACTTGTAAAAATAGTGTTTTGCGTATACTCGATATATGTACATTTCGATGTGGTGATGTAAACTAGTTTCGAATACCGCTTTAATCCTTGGTTACCAATTTAAATTGGGTTAAGACTTGTATCCTCGAATTACAAATAAATAGCTCGAATAACTCTTAATGTTTTTTTTTATTTCTACAGCAGTTCGTATCGCATGTCGCCCACTGAGTTCTCCAATTATATCAAGCAGCGTGCGATGCAACAGCAGTTGCATCATGGACATGGATCTGCAGCAGCAGCTGCTGCATTTGGTGGCCTCGATGCCGTGTCGCCAGCTCGCTCACTCTCTCCCAATCCGCTGGCCTTGGGCGCGGCGGGCAATCAAAGCAATGCATCGACTGGCAATAATGGAGCTGATCCATTTTATTATCCCAACATGGCAATGGGACTGTATCCACAATACAATGGACAGCGTAATCTCTATGAGCCGCATTTTAATGCGGATGCTGGCAATTTGGGTTTGATTGCTGGTGGCAGCAATACCTTTAGTACTTATCTGGAGCCATGTTATTTTACAAATGGGCAACAACAACAACAGCAGTTGGAGCATGCAAATAGCAGTGAGAGTTGCTTTGGCTTGGACACGGAATGCAGCATGGTGAATATCAATGAGGAGTCGATTAATCCAGGCGAATCATCAGCTGATAGCAGTCCAATTGCCACGCCCACCGCTGGCGTTGTTGTCAGTGCAATAAATGCGGTGACAGCTGCTGTTGCCGAGACTCCAGTGCCAGCTAGTTCCAACTCCGGTGCCGGTTCCGCTGTCAGCTCCACTGCAGCTGCAACCGCAGCAGCAACAACAGCAGCAACTGCAACTGCAACAGCAACAACAGCTGCTGCCGCAGCAACAGCAGCAACAACAGCTGCTAACAATCAACAACAGGACTCGGCTACTGCAGCTGCCAGCAATAATAAGCTTATCGATGGTCTCAGCTCGTTTTATGGCAGCGGTTCGACTTATCAGCAGCTGCTCGTTGCCAATTAGACGCTAATTAAAAACAACAGCAACAACAACGGCAACATCAACAGTTCCCCTCCCCTTGCTCCCACACACAAAACTCAAGAGTAAATGAGAAAGCATCGTGCTTAAGCATCACTTAAATTAAATCAAAGAGTTCAATATTTGGTGCAAAAGCAAATTCCGTTAAGTCAGAAGAGAGCGCGCGCAGCTGCCACACACACACACTTACAGAGAGAGAGAGCAAGAAAGAGAGCAAACAGAAGAACGATCGAGCGAACGTTTTGAACAGTGCCGAAAGCTGCGAATGTAATGAAGCGCAAAACAGATGTAGCTAACTGTAAACTGTAGCCATTTTTAATAGCGTACTCATGTATTAACTACAACAAAAACCAACAAACAAACAATCGACAACAGCAATGAAAACAAACTAAAAACAAAATCAGCAATAACAAGCAACAGAAATATACCACAAAAAAAAAAGAATATAAGAACAACAAAAAAAAAAAAAAACGTTAGTATTTGTAAAATGAATGCATGGTATATATATACCAAATATATACTACATTATATACTTTATATGTACATATCGATCATTCACTTCAAGACCACTTTGAAGAAAAATAAAGGAATCTTTGGATTTTTTTGTTTTTTTTTTCTTTCAAAAAATCATGTTTTTGAAGCTATGAAAATCTTGAAGAAAATGAACGATATATATGTATATCTATGTATGTGTATATGTACATGTGTATGCATGCATATTTATTTTGTTATCTCTATCTATATGTGTATGTATGTATATATACAGATATGTTGTATACATATATACAGTTCTTTACCAAAAAAAAAAAAAAAAAAAAACAGAAGACAAACACATAAAATAAACGCTTTAAATTTAACGGATTGTACATATTTAGATATATACGTGGTTTATCTATGTATGTATATGTAGCCCTAGGCATACACATACATGCATAAATACATACATACATGCATACAAAAAATTGGAAGAAAGATAAAGACAAAAACAAGATTAAAATAAATTTATAGTATATAAAAGTTGAACGGATAACTTTTTAGAATTTCTAAATTAATTGTTTTTCAAAATTGTTATACATATATATTATTGAAAAAAAAGGTAAAGATATTAAGAGATAGAGGAAAAAACAATCCAAAATTAGATAATCCCTGACATTAAGTTTTTTAATTAGTTCTAACTTAAGAGATAAGTTCTTTTTGATATCAAACAAAACACTGAACACTGAAATGTACCACAAAAATGACATTGGATTGATTTGCATACCCTTGGATCTGATCAGTATGGAATATAGTTAGAAGTCTAAATATATAGTATAGTGTAATCATTTTCAAATTCGAACTAATAGCAATGTAATAATAGTTAACAGTTGTTAGGCGCAGTTACAGTTCTATACGAGGAAATATATATAAAAACACAAAGAAGGTCCCGTCCGATAAGCCCGATACACCCTTGAATATAATTAGAAACTCCAATTTAAAATAAACAGATAAAAATAAAAACACCGGGTTAGTTTTCGTAATTAATTTCCAAATGTATTTATGTTATCATAGTTTTTGATTTATTTGGTATTTTTTGTTTTGTTTTAAAGGGTATGCAAACTTCGGCGTGCCGAAGAAGTTAATAATATAATTCATATAATATTTTTTGTGTGCTAATATGTGTGTGTATTACAATTTGACTTCATTTTTTTTTATATGTGTACGTATATCTATTTTTATATGAACATTTGTAATTTTTATAAACAAACAAATAAAGTAAAAACAATTTTATACTTTTTATACGGGCTTACGTGAAATACCTTGTGCTATATAAATGTTTACTTTAATTTTCAACAAAAATCAAAAAAAAAAAAAGAAAACTAAAACTAAAAATCAACAAAATAAGCATTTTTATTTATAATAAATATATATACATAAATATATATATATATATATATGTGAACCATTGTAAATATGATTAAAAAGACTTTCATTTTTATTATTTTAAAAAATTTTAAATGTCCCTCAAGAGATCAAACGAAATGAAAAGATCGACAGACATATTCCTTACATTAAGATTATCACATTATAACTACGGTCAGCAATTCCTTCAAAATAGCAAAAATGTTAAGTATATATAGCAAATATATATACGTAAATATAATAATAACATTAATATATGAATGTGTGTGTGCTCTATTAATTTTTGCTTAATCTTTTCATATTTTCATGTTTAGTTTTTTTTTTTTTTTTTTTTGCATTTTGCAAAATCCTAAGAATAATTTCAAGAGTTATTATATTGAAAATGTATTCGAATATGTACCTACACATACACATACATAACATACATGCAATGTGGTGTGGTGTGTGTATCTAAACTTACCACTGAAATGGAAATTTAAAGAAACATTTAAGTACCTTAAAAAAGCTTCAAACTACTGTGATCAAATTCAATGAAAATGATTTAACCGTAATTATACGGTACACGGTACACTTAAGGCGTACCAAAGTTTAAATTGTACCGTACTGCTAAACAAATAAAAATAATGGTACGGTACATGGTACTCTTAAGGCGTATCGCAGTTCAAAGTGTACCGTATTCGTAAGCACAGTCAGCGAAATTGATTTTTGGGTACAGTTGTTGATCACAGTGGGACAAAAGTACCTACTAAAATACAAATATGCATTCACAATATAAACACGGAACACAAGAAGCAAGAAATCTTTTAGATATATTAGTAAATATTAAAATGCATAAGCAACAAAAATGAAACACAGCAAACAAAACAAACAATTTTGTACTTTTATATATATATATGTATGAATATATATATAAAACAAAAAAAAACATGTATGCCTCCATATATATATACTACTTATACTGGATTCTCAATGTGTCGTTTAGTTCATTTAGATAAGTCAGTTTTATATAAGTATATACATACATAAAAATTTCAACAAAATAAATAAGATGAAAAAACACTTTTTGCCACCAGTTCCCGTTCCAGTACCAGTTCCAGTTCCAGTAACAAGTAAACAACTTTTTTTGTATGATTAATTGAGAATTGAGAATTGTGCGGCGTTGTTAGTATACATACTAACTAAGTATATATATATTATGGGGGGAAAAAAAAGCAAAAGAAAAATATGAACCGATTGCTTGATAGGCATTCTCCAATTGTGATACCAATGTAAGACAGTCAGGCGAATAATGCCACTCTGTACAGATTATAATGTTATTGGAGGAGGAGAGACGATGAAATGATAGATTGAGAAATGGAGAAACGAGTAATAAAAATGCCTCTGTATGCCCCACTATAAGTTCTACCCACTAAATGTACATAGTACAGCTAAAAATAATATGCATGTACGTTAGACCCACAGAAAAAACACACACAAAAAAAAATAGAATAATGATAACTAAAAAATGGGAAAAAAAATAATTATTAATTAATAATGAAAACTATGTAACCAAAGAAAACCCATGGTTAATACCGCCTACCTACCAACAACAACAACAACAATAAGTTATGTACATATACAATATAACAACAACAACAAAGCATATATATTATTACGATAAAACGAGTACATAAGAATTTCTAAAGTTAAACGATAAATAGTAAATCTAAACTTTATACAAGACACATAAAATTGCTCATCTCTAGTTAGTACGGGTAATCGGATTCTACAAATACATACTTATATATATATATAAATTTATATCTATATGTATACATTCTGCATACATACATATATATATATATACTTTTCTCAAGTATATATCGAAGTATTATCCGATAACTTAATTATTCTACGATGACAGTTTGATTTGTTTTACATCTCGAATATATTTATATGTGTGTATGTGTGTGCTGTATATATAACATATATATCTGAGATCCCTTATATGTGTAGTCAACATTTTGAATGTATCTATATATGTATGTGAAACGTAATTGTTTAAGTAGTTAGATAACAATTCATTTATGATTGTAATTTTTGTATATTTTTAGAATAACTTCAATTGAATTGCTAAGCTTTTTCAAACATCTAAATGTGCATTACAACTAACTATACTTAGTACATACATACATGTATGTATGTATCTGCGTATGTGGCCCAAAGTTTTAAGTCCTTTTCAAAAATGCGAAAAAAAAAGAATGATAAAAAAACAACATAGGAATAATATATACATACATATATATATATGTGAATATGTACTGAATGTGAAAATATGTATGTATTCATATTGTGTAAGTATTATATTCCCAATATGTTGTTTTTTGTGGATCTGTGTGATAATCTGGTTGAGGATGTTCATCTACAACAATTTCTAGTTTAATTTAATTTAAGTGTGAAATCATTTCGAATTGCAATTTTTGACACTAAAGGGAATTCCCATCTAATAAGCGTTGACAGTTTCCATATGTATGTATTCTAGTCCTTTAAAGCTAACGAAAATCTGCTAAAATTTCAAAGAGTATCATACATATGTTATATATTTGCCACATTCAGATACATACGCACATATGTATACACACATACATATATATGCAGCTCTATATATTTATGATCAATATGGTTTTTTTTTTAACTTCCATACATATGTATGTAACAATTAATAATTAAATAAATGCATATCAATGAATACAATAAAAATATATATATTAATATTGGTGCGTACACACATACATACACTACATTCATTGAATTTAAAGTAAGAAATGTTCGGATGTATGTATGTATGCATGCATATTATTATTAGTACATAAATATAATCAATCAATTCAAAAGTATAGAAAACAACAACAGCAAATTGTGTGTACATAAGCATAGAGTTAATATTGTAAATGTAAAATACAGATTGATATATATGTATAGATATACATATATGTATGTATTATGTATAGAAAAGTAATAACTTCCATATTGAGTATTTTTCATATTACCTTTAATAGAAATAAAGATTATCGTATTATTCAAAAATACACAAACAATTTTGGCATTTTCGATGGGATAAACACATTTATTATTAAAACTAGTATTTCGAAAATTTTTGCAGAATATTTGTTTGAGTTTTTGTAGATTTTTTGATATTCTTAAAAGAATTAAATTTATAACTTCTCATAAAAAAAATGTTTAAAAAAACGGTTTTTCTCCAAGTACCTTTTTGACATTTAAGCTAAAATGGTACGACCTGCCAGAACGGAAAATCTTGCAGGGTGGCAGCCCAAGGGCCAAGGACCAGGCTGCCACCTTCCACACCAGTGCTGGCAAGTTTTTAGTGGGAACTGATTGAGCTGGCGCCAAGTCGATAAATTTAAATTTGGGTGATGCAAATATCAACATGACATAACTTTATAATTAAATAACAATTTTAAGAAAATTTAAAATTCGAAATTACATAAAATTAAGGTAAAGATTTTAATGAAGGTTTGAAGTTCGTCACCCCTCGCCAAAACTGGGTGGAATAATTTTTTATTACCAATTTGTACGTTCCCAAAATGGTTCACATTGCCAGATCGGTAAATTCTGCAGGGTGGCAGCTTTTTAATCGGATGACAGTCTTCTCACCAGTTCTGGCAAGTTTTGGAATGAACAATAGCTTTTTCTGCCTAGAAACCATCTAAATTTGTTTTTGTGGACCTTTTGCACAGTCTTACCAAAAATTTAAATAGCAAAACTAAGCTGAAAATATATTTAAATTGCCAGACTTCCAGCTAATAGCAATCTTGAAATTTTTCTAGCAAACTAACTCTGAATATAGCCAGAACAAGCTAAAATAAAATAGCTATTTTGGCAATAGTGCGACAACTCTAGTGTTGTAATAATTAGTTCCATTCTTGATTTTTACAATCTAGTTGTAAACAAATTACTTAAAATTAATTTAATATGTCGGAGGAAAAAAAGGTAAGTGCCAAAAAACATTTAGTTCGTATTGTGTTTTGTAGAATACTTATTATTTGCGAACAGAGTGCAAAATAATGCCGGCTGACTGTGTGTAGATACACGCACACACACACGCACGGACGCACGCACAGATACAAAAACAAGCACGCTCGCAAATGAATAAAATAATGAAACTTGTTTCTTAACAATGAAATTTTACTATAAAAAAAAATAATTTTTACACCCAGTGTCAGGGATATATATATAAGATTGGTTAAAATTGAATTTTTTGTCCATTTTTACAGTGCTTTAACTAAATTAAATAAAATCTTTATTTGTTTTAACTTTTGGGAACGGTTTACTTAATGGTAAAACATTTTTTTTAATCTATAGGGCTTTCTATATTTATTTTCTATAGTCCCGACGTTTTAATAAAGTGTAGTTTGGTTTTTTTTGGTTATAATCAGTTGTAAATAATATTGTTTATGTTTTTTTCATTGCACAGACTGAAACAGAGCATATCAACTTGAAGGTGTTGGGTCAGGATAATGCTGTCGTCCAATTCAAAATCAAGAAACACACTCCACTTCGTAAGCTAATGAATGCATACTGTGATCGCGCTGTAAGTTTATTATTTGAACCAATGTTCCTAAGGTAATTTCCGTTAACATATATTGATTTATAGGGCCTTTCTATGCAAGTGGTGCGATTCCGATTTGATGGACAACCCATCAATGAGAATGATACACCCACCTCCCTGGAAATGGAAGAAGGCGATACGATTGAAGTATATCAACAGCAAACTGGCGGTCAAGCTAGGGAATTAAAAGTACAATTGTGAGACAAATATTTCATTTAGTCTTATAAACACATTATAGAAGACGCAATCGTCGAAATATATTTTCAAGTGTACATTATCATTACTTGAATTGTACAAAAAAAAAACCAATCGTATTTAAGCAAAAAGTATAAAATAAAACTAAAAGCAAGTACTTATTGCATTGTAATTCATTATTTATGTTTGTTTTTGAATTGCAAACTTTTTCTATTAACTATTTAATGCTAAGCCTGCTATATTAATATCATCGGGTGCATCATCAATTGTAAAGTTGAACTTGAACTGGGTTCCATTGCCGGCTAAAAGATTGCTGCTCAGAGTCGAAGATGCCTTTGATTCTATAGGTTGAGAATCTGATGAAGCAACTGCTGACGTTGTATCTGTTTCGTTATTATTTGATGGCTCAGCAAAGTTGAAGCGAAAATCATTACCGGATGTCAGTAGGGCCGATTTCTTAACAAAACTCGATTTTTTATTCATATCCGCAGCTGGTGTGAATTTAATTTGTTTGGAAGCTGAAACGAAAAGAATCAAGTTAATGAATTGATTTACTGCCTGCAGCACGAAATGAGACGGATACGCATGGAACACACAGATTAGAAGGAGATAAAAAAGAAGCAACAGCAAATGAAGTTGTATTTGTTGTGTCGTGTAGGGAATACACATGTGGCGTGCATGTCCTCCATGACAGGCTCACATTATGCTGAGGCCTCCTGCAGGATCAGTTGTACTCTTACCTAGTAGCATTTTCTTTTCCTCCTGTTGCATTTTCGAGCGGTAATCGCCCAATGCCAGCTTCATAACCTGCCGCTTTTTGATCAGAGGTGCAGTGTGGCTTGTCAAAGTTTTCAAGTTCTTGGCTGTATCCTCGGCTGTATATACAAATGTGATATATTTATTTTAGCATTATGTATCAATTTTAATTCATTGTTTAGTCCTACCAATTTTTTGGTTTAACTTGCCGCTGTCCAACGCGGTCTGCAATTGTTGAACACACCAACAAAGTTCCAGCTCAAACTGAATGTCGTTGTCTCCATCGAATGCAGTCTTCTTGGGTATTGCCTGTATTGGTGGTGGTTTATTTACAGATTTTGGAGTCTTTCTTCGTTGCATGTTTATTTGCGCTGCATGTGCGATTAATCTAAATAAAATAGTTTCATACACAAAAACACAAAAATCATATGGCTGCAGCACTGGTGTGGAAGGCTGCCAACCTGCAAAAATGTCCCAGTCTGGCAGCATGTCCCATTTTAATCAAATTGCAAATGCACCCAACAAAATTTTTTACATATTTTGTTAGAATTTTGTCGATTTTTAAAATGTTTTCCTTAATTTTATCTATTTTCAAATTTTAAATTTTCATCAAATTATTAATTTATTGCAAAGTTATTGTATTTAGAAATTTGCATTTACTAAATTTTTAATTTTGAGTGCGGCTAGTATTTTTAGCTACTTTGCGCCGCAATTTGTATGACGATAATTTTATTCGATAGTCGATTATATTATGTCATTAATTTAGTCAGTGTTTAAATATATATATTTTTAGTTACTATGGTTGTATACAATTAATACAAAGTACATTTCTTTTTTTACTACTTTTGGACGCATTCTTTTCTACATATTTACGTTCGATAAATGTTGGTAAAAGTTCATAGAGCTTAAGTATGTAAATAAAAGATATTCATATAAGCTGATAACATTATGTAATCGGTTATTAAGAATTTTTAAAGAAATATCATGGAATTGCTGATTACTAATCGATAAGCAAATGCAGCTCTGTCATGCATTTAATCGTACGACTGCTGTATGGCAATTTCAATGCAGGCAACCCTGGTAATATCAGCGTGCTTCCGTTTCATGGTCTGCTCTTTCTTTTTGATTCCGTCAGCCGACTGAGGTGGGTGTGTTTTATTTTGATCTCAACTTGAACGAATAAACTAAAGTATTGTGCTTTAATATTTATTTTTTATAGAAGTTTTGTGGCTTAAACGTTCAATATGGTTGCCGTAAAGAAACAGGTAAATACAAACTAATTATAAAGTTTCTAAACTCGACTTAACCTCATTCGGTGTTGCGTTTTTTGTGGTTTTGCAGAAAAAGGCTTTGGAGAGCACCAATGCTCGTCTGGCGCTGGTGATGAAATCCGGCAAATACTGCCTGGGTTACAAGCAGACTCTGAAGACCCTGCGTCAAGGCAAGGCCAAACTGGTGCTCATTGCCAGCAACACGCCAGCCCTGAGGTGAGAACACGACGCTGGTCTGGTATTCTGGAAAAGCAAATGAAATGTGTTAAATACTACAGAGAAGTAGATTTCCATTATATCCAAGTGATAAGTAGCTGTTGTTGTTGTTGTTGGAACCATATGGAGTCTTGCTTAATGCTGACTGAGAAATATGATTCCAATCAAATAGTATTGATGGAAACTATGGAGTAGTATAAATCTCAAGCAGCACCAGCCAGAGAGAGAGAGCGAGCGAGTGAGTGCAAACTCGAGTTATCTCGCTCTGGCTCCAAATGGTTCCAGTAACGACACTCGCAAAAAATCTGGATACTTGTGGTAAGGAAATCTATTTCTTGAATTTCAACACTTAATTTTTTATTTTCATGATGATATTTTGTAATTCCGATCGCCATGACGATTTTCATTACTAGAGACTCTTTCTGAAGTTATATGTTAAATATAGCGAAGATGCTGTGACGATTTCGGAACAACAATTAATTAATTTATTTCTACAATTACAGGAAATCCGAGATTGAGTACTACGCCATGTTGGCCAAAACTGAGGTCCAGCACTACAGTGGCACCAACATTGAGTTGGGCACCGCTTGCGGCAAGTACTTCCGTGTGTGCACGATGTCCATTACCGATCCTGGAGATTCGGACATCATTCGTTCTCTGCCCGACAATTAAATGAGTACATTTTTTTTTTTGAAAACTGCAAACAATTTTTAAATAAAAAAAAGCTCTGTATAATTGTATGTTGCAATGAGTTATTTGTTTTTTGTAATTTGCCTTTTTTTCAGTTTAAAAAAGTGTGTGTTTGTTGCCAGTTAATTTAACTTGGTAATAATGGGGACAACTCAGGAAAAAAAGGATATAAACTATGTAGTGGCTTGAAAGCAATTGAGATTTCATTATAATTATTTAATGCCAAAAGAAAAATTTGAAATTAATTTCAATTATAATTTGAAGCTTTTTCATAAGCACAACTTTTTTAAAATCTAGTAAAAGACGATTTTTATTTGCACTAATATGTTCAATAAAAAGACATGCGTTAAAGTAATTTTTATATACAAATTTAAGCTCGACTTCAATAGGTTCGCTAATTCAATAAGGATTAACTAGGAAGTGGCAATGATTTGTTTCAGTGTGCATAACTTTAGGGATGGGTTGATAGCGATTGCATTCGGAGTCTGCGCACAGTGAAATCGGTCGAATTGTGCACATCACTAGCAATATTTTAAATAGATGCAAAGATTTCGTTGCACATTTTGTCAGTCGAATAATAAGCTCCGAGTATCCAGGTGGTTACCTGAACAACAGCAATAAAAATTACGGCCAATGAATGAAATTAATGCTGCACCATCAACGTCATTGGGAATCGTGGGTGGGAATCGCAATTTTCTCAATGGGCAGCAAACGGTGGAATTTGTTGCACAAACAATTCCTGCAGTTGCATCACAGCGAAAACTGAAACGCAAATTGAATGCAGAAGATGAATCCCCCGCCAATGGGGAAATGCCCAATTTGGTCATATTTCAAGGACGCGATGAAAGCTATCCCGATGAGCTGAACAAACTGATACTGCCCCTGTCGTGTGAATTGTGCAGGACACAGATGACCTCGATGAAAAGTGCCAAGGATCATTATGAGTCCAAGTCGCACGATCGTCATATAAGCGCCTGGTTGGCCAAAAACTACACCGATGTTGGCCTACAGACGCCGCCAATCAAACGGCTATTAAAACAGGGTCCAACTGGACCAAATGCATTCCACTGTGATGTTTGCGATTTGGCATTGACATCCTCGACTCATGCTCGACAGCATTATAATGGACGCAAGCATCTGTTGGTCGTACAGAAGGGATTAAAGCCATCCGGAGCGGGGTATTATGATGCGGCTGGCAAGTGGGTGAGAACTGGCACCAAGGCGGAGCCAACTGTTGTCGACGACGGACGCTTTGGCATTGGCGGGCTGTTCCTCAAGCCAATAACAACAACAACAAGTGGCAGCAGGCCGATGGCCATCGAGGTGCTGGGCAGCAATGGCCAACAGTCGGAGGCAGCTGCGGTAGGAGCAGGAGAAGTCACATTCTCCGCATCCTTAGCTGCTGTCGATGATAGTCTCAGCTGCAAAATCTGCGGAATTAGCGTCACATCCGCATCGCAGATCAAAATGCATTTGGATGGCATCAAGCATCAGAAGAATCTACTTAAGCATAACATCCATGAGGATGACGCCACCAATTCCATTCCAATTCCAACTTCCACTCCCACTTCCACTCCAACTCAAACTCCAAATGTGGAGTCAGCAATGTCGGTGGACAATAATGCTGATTACGTTATGTATCGCACTCCATCGGGATCGTATTACTGCAAGTTGTGCAACAAGGCCATGAATCACATATCCATCTTGCAACAGCATCTGCAGGGCAAGAAGCATCAGAAGATTCTACGAATGCAGAACGAAAGCAAAGCAACAAACTTTCAGAAAAATTAAATTAACTTAGACTACTATATAATTAACTATTAATATACAATTAGCTACTATTTAAATGTGCTGACATTAACCAAAAATGTATGTAGTTACTGTCTCCAATACAAATTCAATTGGGAAGAAGTTCCAAAAAGAAGTATTATGTTATTGTTTATCAGGCGTTTCCTAATATTCTATAAACTGTCGATGTTCCTCTTTCTAAATTAGATTTTAAATTAATTTACTGTATAAAATATGCAAATAGTTATTAATTTTGTTGAAATTTAATATATATTTTCTTAAAGATATACGCAAGTCTATAATATGTATAAAATATCTTTTCAAATGAAATTTCCATCAAAATCTCTCTAGATATGTGAAAGACACCTGTATAAAAATGTTTTGTTTTTATAAATTTTAAATAATATTCGATATCTTCACAAAGTTTATCATTAAAACACGGAGTCTAATAGTTTTTTAAGATATAGAAATATAATGATCATCATTATAATTCTGCAAATTTATCCGCGATTGAACTTTTAAAAAAGCTAAATTTTACGAAAGAAAAGTTGCGTATTGCAATTCATTTACGATTTTTATTTTCGTATTTAATAACATTAACATATGCATTATTTATAATTTTTTATGTTTGATTTCACTTCTTGTTTTTAACAAAACATGTACAGCTTTAGAAAAAAATGCACTTTTATCTTACGATATTACATGTAGCTTAAAAGCATCTTTGAAATGCTGGCATTATTTACAAAGTTTTGAAAGGGACAAAATTGGGTGTGGTAGGGGCTCTCATATGTTTCGGGGCAACATTTGAAATCGAAAAGAAAAAAAAAAGAAGTTGTTTAGCCACAGATCCGTTCTACAGTTCCATGTACATAGTTTTGGGTTGGTTTACTGTGAGGGCGAGAACTCAGTGGGAGCCAAGACACGACAATGCATCTCTCTTATCAGGGGCACAGTGTATGCCACACACTCATCCCAGCCAGGCGAACGCCAAGCAGCCTCTCTGGTCTCCTTGCGATCCTGCAGCGATTTGTAACCTACAAGGATAACATTAATTAAATGATGAACTTGTTAAGGAACTACAATATTTTTGGGTTGAAGCTTACACCAAATATGATGCACATTATAGAGCCTGCCAATCTGTGAGAAGAATCCGGCAAAAGCCTCGTTGTTATGCTTGCGGAAATTGATGGCACGCGCCCAGTTGTTGCCCCATTCAATCATAGTGCCAGGTGTTAGACGGTACGACCTATAAACAATTATTTAAATTTATTATAAAGTTATCTATTGTTTTTTTTTGTTTAAATGTTCGTACCGCATTTCGTAGATATTTTTGCCAGATCGACTCTCGATTTGTGGCCAATAGCTGAAGGCCAACAGATATTGCAGGTGACGTGATCGCAGAAATTTGGAACGTTGATTCATAAGCTTCAAATACTCGGGATCATTCCATAGATCCTCTTTGGCCTGATCGATCTTTTCAAAGCCACCCGTGTACTTCCATAAATGCAGACACTGATCCATGTCGCCAACTTGCACCGTCCATGATGCAACCAGGTTGCAAGACAAGCCCGACTTTTTCTCCTTGATCAAAGCAACAGTATTTTTGCTGTAAGACAAAAAGAGTTGGAATTGTAAATATAAGACAAACGCTTTAGATACCTGTTACTTAATTTAAATACTTGAAACTCCTACAATATTAAAAATACAAACTTAAAACAGTCTTAGCTATCCTAATGTTCAAGCGATCTAAGTAGATTAAATTTAATAAGTTGATTGGCAATAATAAAAGTAAATTCTCATCATTGAAAAGGCTGTTTTAACTCAAAAATTGTGTTTTTCAAAGTGTTGACAGTCTTGAAGAGATTGAGCGTTATATACTTGATAGCATTATCCTTGTGCTCTATGAGTAACGGGTGTAAGGACGGTATTCATCTGGAAACTCACTAGTTATTCAGATATTCGCCCATGGAATCGGGTCGTACATTATGCGTGTGCAGAGCATATATGATTTCCTTATCGCTCAGCATGCGACTGTGCGATTCCTTCGTGGGTTCGATCTTGCGCACCAGCAACTTGGAGAACCATGAGTCCGATTCCCTGCAGCTGGCTGTCGTTGAGAGGGATCTGCGGAGGGATAGTACTCAAATTAATTAAAAATCCATATCAATTATTATGAAAAGTGCTTATCACACTTGGAGATTGGATATGGAATTCTTCGTTTACCTGATAGCGATTAGACCGGTATTATTGCCCAAAGACCAAATGTTACGTAGGTTCAACATTTTCACACTGACGATTGACGATGCTTGTGGGATGAAAACTGTGGGAAATCAATTGCATGTTATTTTTTGTTGTTAATTTTTTTGTTTTTTTTGCTACTGTTATCACCGGCTGCATGTGTGTGTGCGTGTATTTTGCATTGCCCGAGTGTGTACTTTAGTCAAGGTGAAGTCAGAGTCAGACGGAATAACAATCTTTTGCTCCCCATCGATAAATAATCCTCTATATAAGTACACAAAAACATATACATATGTTCCTACATTTGTACATATATATTTTAAATTTACACTCCACCCACAACTATACTGATCTTTTCTTCACGTTTTTATTTTTTCGAATTATCATTATTTTGTTTTGCTGAACTCAACGGATTATGTACCTATGCAAATATGTCAATATATATATTATATTGTACATATTAAATCTTATCATTATACATAGCGCGTTGCAAAAACAACAACAAATTGAATACTCCGTTTGACCGCTCTCTGCGTTGACCTCTTTTTCTACCCACCTTTAATGCGTTGCAGTCTTTTATCAAAATGGTCCAAAGTGTATATATTTATTTATTTGCTATTTATATTAATTGTTAATGTTGTTATGTATATGTTTATATTAGAGTTGTATCAATTGTATCGATAATATTATCAGAGTGAGCCACACGATGTGGCAGCCTTGGCTCCCAGATGTGGCTGCATTGGTTGCCGAAAAAGTTCCGTTTCCATATTCAGATCAAGTGAAATTTATACTAATTAGTATAAATAAATGCAAATTCATTTATTTATATGATCTTCTCTCTTTTATCTCATTTAAAATTTAAATGGTTATACAAATTATAATCGTAATGCAAAATAATATAATTGTTTAAAATTAGAATTTTATATTTAAGTTGCGCGCTAAGACCATTTTTAGATCCAAACGGTTCACAGATTGTGGCGGTCGGTCGATAGAATCAACAGTAAGCTTGCAACCTTTAAGTAGCAGTTGAGTTTGGTATGCAGAATTTGCTTGATCTGTTATAAATAAAATTTCTTAGTTCGAATGTTATTATTCCAATAAATTAAGTTCAATGAAAACTATAACCATTTTTTTTTTATAGGAATTCAATCAATCAGACATTTTAGAAATGGGTTTAATTTATTTAATATTTTAAAATTAATAAAGTATATTGCGGCATCGATCCCAATCATCCGCTAAATCACTACAATAGTTCTGTTCCGCACTATGAATCGTTCCTCGCACCCTAGCACTAAAGAATGTACGCAGCGCATTTATTGGGAATCATCAGGACGCCGCCAATGTACGCTCGCTTGAAAGTTAGTCCAAGCAACAACGTACCAACCTACAAAAAGTGGAGACCACAAAAGTTGCAAAACAAAAACTTTTGGATATTTATGATTTCAGGATAGCAAGAGGCTGTTGCATATTTCATTAACTAAAGTATTTTATTGACAAAGTAAAACAATTTGGATGGTTCTTATATTTGAAAGTATGTATTTTGATTTACTTGTAATATAGCATGACGACAATCATGACAATTCACAATTATCGTAATTTAACAATATTCTTGTTTGGGGGGATGCCAAAAAGTACATTTAATGCACCCGAGTAGTGATTACCATTAACTAAGTGATGTATATAAATCAATTTTAAATTGTTTAACTATACAATAATAATAATAATATGTTGTAAATACAATTGGGCTAGTGGAATGTGGATTAAAATGTTAGGATTATGTAAAGTACATAGGCTTACACATTCTTCGAAAAGGTAACACCTTAACGTCTGACATTTTACAATATTTACAAACATACTAATTGGCCAAACCACACAATTAAATGTTCAAAAATAACCTCATGTAAGTAATAGTTTAACTGTTACTTACACTACAAATTAAATATAATCGGAGCTGTTCCAAGTTTCCAACATCCGGAATGCAATTGTTTTAATTTCAAAAACATTCCGAAATTGTAGAATTTAAAGGTGGAATTTAGAACAGTTCCAAATAACAAATTCTAATTCATTTTTGTTCCATTCTTTTTCTTATTTTTATACAAATTTTTTAAATATTTTCTCTTTTTGTTTATAATAGAGTAACGTATGGTATGTATATAAGAAAGTTGGGCAAGTTCATTTGTTTTTTTTTCTTTGTTTTTGGAGTACTTGTACTTTAACTGATATACTGAATTACTAAATAATTAAATAATATGCGACTTTAATCAAGACTTTATTAGGAAGAATGTGAATGTAAGTCGTGTAAATTGATATAGAAAATCCTATGTATATATGTATATGTTTTTCTTGTTTTTTTTTTTCTTTAATAGATTTATGTATACGAATATCTGATCTGTTGGACAATGTTGAACTGTTTGCGCAGTTACACAGCGTGGAATGACATTTAATTAGAAAGTTATATATGTATTTTTATGGATAGCAATTCCTTATCAAGCACTCAACACTTTGATATAATGAAACTGCGATGAATGATTCTTAAGAATGTAAAAGCAAATCACAATGATGAAGAGACTCCAGGATAAAAGCAAACAGCTGACAGATCTACGAGCCAAATTGTGTTGAACAGCAGCCGGTAGTTCCCCTGAAATACAAATAATTATCGATATTTATCGATTGACATGTACACGTAAAGATATATTTTTTTTTAGAACATTACCTGTAAGTACTTGAACTTGCACAATAACCGTAAAGAGTCTACCAAGTGAACATGAATAATTTCCGCTATCTGAGAGTTTGGCATCGGGAATAGAAATGCGGCTAGTAAGCCATTTATCGGATACGCTAACAAAAAACAATCCGTAAAATTTGTATAAGTATAGAATAGTATTAAAAACAAACAATACGCTACCTAAAACGTCTATTGGTCAGTGCTTGAAGCGGCTCCTCGTCCTTGGCCCAGGTAATAAAGTTACTAAAGTATTTCTCTAGCTCCTGGCTGGAAAATGTTGTTGTATGTGTTTGATTAGCATCGCTGATTAAATTCAGATTCAGCCCGCTTTCCGTATCATTCAGTTTAGTGCTAGTGCTACCCGATTCGGTAGTTTTGAAGATGTTGTAGTGTTCCTTTTGAAAGAAATTCCGAGAGATTTGGCATTGTAAATCGACAGTGCTGCCAGACTTGTAATACCGATCACCGACATCACGTTCGTGCTCATCAATTATTCTTAAAGGTGGCTCTGAAGGAAGGAAGAAACGATGGAAGGGAGAAGTTTTAAAATTGCCAGCTTAAGTTTATCATTTAGTTAAACTTGTGGTTAAATAGCTTTTCCATCTCTCATGTTCTTTCTAATATTTATTCGAAATATAATTTTTGTCGTGACTTACCTAATATGGTGAGATTAGTGGTAAATACCCGCGGAGGATGCGTTGAAACCTGACACATATAGATGCCAGCATCTTCCCTTTGGGTCGGATTAATCAGCAGACGCCAATTGTTGGGATATTGAAATTTAACACGAATCCGTGGATCACCGCTATACGTGACATTACCGACGGTTAAAAGGGATACCTTCTCGGTGGTGCGTCTGACCCACATCACCTAGAAATTCGGATAGGAATCTATTTATTTAACGCACACTAAAAGTACCCGATAAAAGTGATTTTTTTTATATAAGAATTCGGATAGGAATCTATTCATTTAACGCACACTAAAAGTACCCGATAAAAGTGATTTTTTTTATATAAGAAAACATTAAAAAAAACATTTACAAAAATTTTCAAATGAAAAGATTAATAAAATAAATAAAAAAAAATTAATAATAAAACTTAACGGTTAAAATGCCTAAGGATATTGCAAAGATTTTGATGGAATTTGTACTCTTCCTCTGACAATTTACAAATTAAAATCAGGGACAGTAAATAATGATTATTTTGTGTTATTCAAATGAAAAAATCATTCATTTTTCTTTAAGGGTAATCTACGCAATGTCACCATGATCTTAAGATTTATGGTTTTTATTATTTTACTCATGAAATTATCATTATTTTTGAGCGAAAAAATAAAACTCAGAAATAATCATTATTTATGAGCAAAAAAAAAAAAAAAAATAAAACTTATAGCATAATGATTATTTCTTGAGTTTTATTATTTTGAATAAAAAAATAAATCTCAAGTTGGTTGGTCAAAATAAACCCTTATTATAATTTAAATTTTTGATTAAAAAAAATGAATCTCAAGAAATGATCATTATTCTATGAGTTTTATTTTTTTTTTGTTGAAAAATAGTGATTATTCCTGACTTTTATTTTTTTGCTCAAAAGTAATCATAAGTAAAATAATAAAACTCATAGAATAATGATTATTTCTTGATTTTTATAATAAAACTTATAATGATTACAGTCCCTGATGGAAATAAATATTAATAAGATTTCAAACGAACAAAAGGTTATTAATGGAAAATGTTTATAAATAAAATAAATAAAAGTCTTATTAGATAAGAGCGTATCCGATTTTGAAAACTTACGGTTTTATCCTTCAGCATGCCGACACGACAATTGAGCACGGCTTCCGTGAAGAGATGTACGGCGGCTACCAATGTCTTGCCGGGATCAATTAGATTCGATGGCTCCTCAAAGAAGGGTCCATAGTGGTTCTCATGATGGTATTTGCTGCGAAAGGTGCGTGAACGCTCGGCATCGACGGCCCCGCCAAAGGTCCAATGATTTCGCGACCTTGTCGAGTCGTTGGGTTGTTTAACGGTACTGCGGGCACTTTTGGTCGTTGTTGCTGCCGCCGATGTGGCCAATAAATCAATTGAACCAGTGCTATAACTTTTAAGTGTTGTACTATTATTGATAATTCCAATAGTTTCGGTTCTCATCAATGGTCGTCCCGTTGTCTGTTGTCCTCCAATCTGTCCAACATGGGATCGAATTGTTATCGTCGTCGTTGGCAATGTCTCAGCATCTGGCATTTGGCCAATGTCCGGAATTGTGGCTACCGTGTCCGCACCAGGAATGAACGTTATTGTTTTTGTCGTATTATTCTCATCAAAATAGAAATTACTTTCCGTATTGTTCTTGTTATTATTATTCTGGATGCTCACAGACGTTGATGTTGTCGTTGTTGTGCCTGAAGGAAGTTCAGTTGAGTTGAATTGAGACAGAGAGTCAAAGAAAGAGAGCGAGGAAGTTTCTCCCTCATAACAATTTGTTCTAGGAATCATTTTCAAATAAATTCACACTGAATGAATAAACAGACTACGTCCGCTTTTTTACTCACATTTCAATTGTGCAAAAGCTAAATTTTATTGAAATCAACAGAATTTGATTTATTTTTAGAATTTTTAGATTTATTCTTTGAATACCTATCAATTTCATAGTGGAAAATTAAAGCATATTTTTATTAGTCATAGAAATACCAGCTAAAACTTGATTCAGACAAATTATACTAAAGTTGAATTTAGGAAAAAATTACGGCACTAATTTAGAAGTCATTAAAAAATATTCATTCCAATACGTTAATTTTTTAATGACACAAGAGTAAAATTCAGATATTATTAGTAGGACTAAAGGTTAGGAACAACTTGGAGATGTTTTTATGTTATTATTTGTTCTGAAATTGAGTATATATATACCCTACCATAGTATCTATGAAGACAAACAGTTTCAGCTCGATCTCATACTTAAAAGTTATGCAAAAAAACTATTTTCCAAATTGCGAAACGGAAAAAAAACAGCAATGGCGCCATCTAGCGCTCGTAGTAATTGTCATTTACTTACCCAACGCACAACGACACGGTGTTGCTATCACAGCGACAACGGCAAGCAATCGAATGAGATTGAGACTCAGACTCTGTCTCTGTCCCAGCGTGTGTCTCCGACTCTGCAAATAAGTTTCGCTCCGTCTGGGGCTCAGTCTCAGGCTCTGCGTAGTCTCTGGATGATGACGGAGCTGTGAGAGCGTGTGGGCCGCGATTGATGCTGATGCTAATGATGCGCTATTAACTCTTGAACGCCTCATCCTTTGCACGGGATGACGTGACTTTGATACTCTGGTCTGGTATGGTAATCCGAAATCTTCATTTTATTCCATAAACTGAACTGCCTTTGATTTTTCCCAGGCAGTATTCGACCAGCATTTGCAATAGATTCGATTGCTGGTCTTAATTTGATTGCAGTTGACTTTTAGATCAACTAGAAAATATAAAAAAATAAAATATACTTGATATTTATAAGGTTTATTTTATATTTTTACAGTCCAAAAGTTGGGTACGGTTAAGTTAAGATATACATGATATTTATAGGGTTTAGTTTTAGATTAATAAGGTTAGGTTAGATTATATTAGGTTAGGTTAGGTTAGGTTAGGTTAGGTTAGGATAGGTTAGGTTAGGTTAGGTTAGGTTAGGTTAGGTTAGGTTAGGTTAGGTTAGGTTAGGTTAGGTTAGGTTAGGTTAGGTTAGGTTAGGTTAGGTTAGGTTAGGTTAGGTTAGGTTAGGTTAGGTTAGGCTACGATACGTTGTGCTAGGTAAAGCTAGGTTAGGTAAGGTTGTGCCACACATTTCACATCAAATGAAATATTAAAATATTAATCAATTCCCTTGGAATTGGGTGCCAAGAGCAAACAATATTTGACAGACACTTGACAACAACAAATTGTGAACCACTTTCTGGAACTGCCGGACATTGTCAATTTATAGCTATAGAAAATACATGACAATGTGCTAGACAGACGGACAAACGACATAGACAAAGGCAGAAGAGAAGGAATACAAGTAGAGTTACTTCAGCTACACTCGAAACTTGGTCCGAAATTCAAGAAAGTCCATTTAAAAACGAGCTTTTATTGGCGTAATACAGCTGAATAAAAGAAATTAAAGTTGATTCCTGCGGCGATAATCTAGCCTTTTGCTAACTTTGCTGTCTTTTACTTTCCTCCCTTAGCCCATCTTCCCGTCTCTTCCACTCCTGTGATTTCATGTTGAGCCAGCGCTTCATCTTGAGTTTTGTCTTCATCTTTGTCTTTATCCATCATAGTTTATGTGCTCCCCACACTCTCTGCGCTCAATATACTTGCTTATTACATTTCTTTACCGCTCTCCCTTGCTCTACCAAACCTCACTTTTTTTTGTATTTCCACCAGTGTTGCACAACATCATTATTCCCGTCAAATGTGGCTTTTTTAATAGTCCAATTGCTGGAAAATCTTGAAAACATCGAGCAGCACAAGTTATATCATTATTTTTAATGTGTTTTGGGATTAATCCTATCGAAATTATATGTATGTGCATTTTAAGGGAGTTCATAAATTTGCACAATTGATGGCGGCATTTAAAAAGGTAATTTTGATCAAAAGTTATGTGATCTGGAAATTTGTAACTATTACAAACATTACATTTTTGTTTCGCACAAATAGTGTGCTATCAGATTCTGTTTGATTTTTAAGGGATTACTTAAAGATATAGTAGGCTGATTTGAATAATAAGGTAACACTGCCGTTTTGTCGACTACTGATTAAGTCTACTGTACTTCATGAAACTATTTTGACCTCATAGATTGAATATATTTTATATTATATCTAAAATTGTTGAAAAAAAAAAATGTATAAAAGAACATGAAATTAGCATCAGCTCTAACAGATTATATATCTTTTATTTTTGAAAATTTAGCTCTTTTTTAAATTTTAACACGCCAAGAAAAGCTATTTTTGCTTTTTAAAACTTGTCAACACTGATTTCCACTTTGCCACTGACTTTGGTGCGTTTGTGTGTGGTGTGGTGATTGAGAGAGAGAGAGAGATGGCAGAGAGTGGGGAGTTTTGGGCTGTGGTGGGCGTTGCTGTTTGCCCTTGGCTCACGACATAATCACCGTAATAAATATTATATTAGTGCAGTTGTTGTTGTTCTTTCTCTTCCTCTTCTTGTTATTGTTTTTGTTTCTTTCATCATCTTCTCATCTGATGCCCTTTTTTTTGTTTTCTGTGTCGTTTGCTTGTTTCATTTTGATTTCTGTTTTTGTGTTATTTTAACGCATCCCTTTTGTTTCGTCCTTGTTGACATTTGATTTTTGCCAAATCAAAATGATGGCAAGAAACAAAAAAAAAAAAACACATCATAAAGAAGAAGAAGAAGCCAAAGAAGATGAATTTAAAGCTGACCCGAGAAACTATTTACTTTACTCCTATGCAATGAAAACAATGCGAACGGAAGGCTTAAAGCCTTTGCGTATTCTAATTGCACTTAAAGGACAACAAGCTGGATTTTATCATAACACACACACACACATACACACATACACTCGCAAACTTGCACACACTGAGCGGCAATAAAAGTCAAATGAGCTCCATGGCAAAAATTTTCATTTTATGAAACTCTCTCGCTACAATCATTATTATTGCAGTCATCATCATGTTTATTGTGATTATCATGGTGGATATAATGATGAAGTTGGCCTTTACAGGAGTAAGGTACGGTACAAGAGCATTAGCAACTGACTCCCAGTTGCAGACTGTCACGTCTTTTGTGGCGCTTTCTTTTATTTACCCAAGTACCCATTCCCCATCATTTCGTATTTCCCATTTCCCTAAGTTCCTTCCCTTGGTTCCCTTTCCACTCATCATAATCATCATCATCATCGTCATTTTGCTTGTTCTTTATTCCCTTGTTCTTCTTCTTCTTCTTATACTTTTACTTATGCTTCTTCTTGTGCTTACGCTTGTTCTTGTTCTTGTTCTTGTTGTTCTTCTACTTTACCTGACTTTGACTAACTAGCTCTTAACGCTTAACGCTGCGTCTAACCCCGTGGATTTTGGGGATCTGACTTTCCCTATTCCTCCCATCGTCCTTTCATTTTTTCTTCCCGTCGTCCCCACTCCTTTCCCCAACCCCCTTGTGGCACATGGGGGTTAGGTTAGTGCAGCACCTGCTGTGCCCCATTGAGTGCAAAACGTGCTTTGTTTTGTTTTCTACGCATTACGAGTAAGTCTTGTACACATTTTTTTTTTCGGGGACTATGTGACCCAACCTCATCCCTTAGCTACTACCTTCTTCTCCAGCTACAACGCATGCTGTGCTCATTACATCAAATTCTTCTACTCTGCGTATGAGTCAGATTAGAAACTTCTTCAGGACGCCGACACAACCGCTTGACATTGTCGGATTATGACTTTGCCAACGGACTTTAGCTAACTTTTCCGACACCCTTTTTCCTTTTTCATTTGCCCTTTTTCCTTGCTGCTTTTTTGGTCCTCGACTAATATGTAATTGCTTCACATACATGCACGTATATCCTCATGTAAGTACGGCGTACTTATCATGTCTTTGTGTTTGCATTTTCCGGAATTCTCTCTTTTGTAATTCAAGGAATTTGATAATCTCTGTCTTAGCTAAATGAAACACAAGGGGAGAGGGGAGGTTGGTGTTGGGGCTGACCTTCCATCTATGAACGATTTCTCTTAAGAAATTGTTCAAAAGTTTTATTTTCAAAAGTTCTATCTACAGTTTACTTGCTATGCTTTGTTTTCAATTCTTAAGGGTCGATATATTATACTACACTAAAAAATAAGACCAACTTCTAGAATCAAGAAAATTCAACTTAAATATTTTGTTCTTAATATAAGAACATTTTAAGACCGTATACTAATACTAAGAATATTAATCTAAAAAATCAAAGTTCTTAATACAAGAATAAAAATCTTAAGTTGTAAGGACGTCGTAACAGATTAAAATAACATTTATAAAATTACCAACACAAATTAAAAAATTAAAACAAAATTAAAAAATAATTTTTTACTTTTTAACTTTGTGATTTTAAGAACATTTATTCTTAAAATAAGAGCTTGGTCCTGATCAAAATGTTATTTCTTAATCTAAGAATTGTATGTTCTCGATATTTTTTTTTCAAAATAAAACCTATTCAATCTTTCATATTTTATAAACATTATTTGTGTTTATATAGTCACTTATGGTTTTTCGAACACGTTAAAAAAAAGGAATAATATGTTAAAAAAATATATATATATATAAATTTTTAAATTTTTACAAAAATCACTTGACTAACTTTATATCTTTATCGTCTATCCAGGTCCAAAATTGTCACATTTCTCAATTCTCATTACCAACAGATTAATACCTGTTTAACCAATGTTCAGCAAAGAATTTCTCTCATCTCTTATTATCTACGACAATGAGAAGTCAAAGTAATTTAGAACTGATTACGAGTACAGGTTATCCAACAAGTCGTGACACTTTGAAATAAAATAGTTCTTGCAAGTTGTTGGATGAGTCAAGGTAAAAACATTTGTTGAAAAGTTAAAACAAATTAAAGTTTGCAAAAGCTGTGTAATTTCATTGGCAAGGGGAATGTGTTCCGAGGGTAATGGGCAATTAAGATCAAATATTTGAGAGAAATAAAAACAAACGATAAAAATACAAATAGAAGTGGACATATTTAGAAAAGGTAACTTTAACTGCTCTTGAATGTTGCACTTATCGACTTTCTAGTTGCTTCTTTTCTATTCAACTCAAGTATCCTTGGGTCAAGTTGAGATATATATTGGCTAAACTAAAATCAATATTATTAATTTAACAGTTTTCATTTACACAAAGTGCAATTAATTATACATTTCAGAGAGTGCGTTTGTTGAAAGATTTCTTGCTTACAAGAGGCTTTTAGTATGTTTCAATTGGAAAGAAATGGGCTCGAATATATATTTTAATTTACTGAATAATTTAATGATTATTCCTCTGCCTTAACATAAGTTCAATGTTGACATATTCTTTAACTTCTGCTTAAAATCTGTTTCCATTTGTGATGCTGAGAACTTAAAAAACTGAGTAAAGTCAAGAATATAAATAAGTCATACTTTCCTTACTTTAATTCTTCATGTTAACATTGGCATTCACTTTAACTTGTTGTTAAAATTGACATATTTTACTTGGTCATGACAACTATTTGTTAAAGAAATTATTTGTTCATGTAGAAGTTTAAAAGAAAACATGAAAATTAGTTTAACTACCTGTCTAATAAATAACAAAGCTGACAGCTAATAATACCTGTGCTCATATGGCAACCCTGCCCAATTACAGTATATTAAAGAGCGTGGCCAGTTTTTGAAAAGCAGCCTGCCAACTTGTCGACTTGATGCGATAACACAACTACAGTTAATTTCACACTTAATTTAACTCACAACCAAATATCATGAACATGTGAAAAATGTGGGGAAGAAATGCGGCAAAAAAGGTGGCAAAGGAAGAGGAAAAGGGTAGGAGGTGTGCTAAATCAAAGCCAAGCATTTGATTTATATGCTCAAATCGATGGATTTATGTGTGACTTGCCATAAATTGCATCCTGTTAGAAAGGACTTATTGAAAAATCTACATATTTAACAACGTATGAAAGCTGGGCAGGATTACAATGCAAGCTAAAATATCCGGTTAAAGAAATGCTTTAAAAATATCTAATGCCTTAAGCCAAGGAAATGTGTGATTCACAAAACAACGGAACCGGAACCCTAAAAAGGATGCAGTTTCAAGTGGATAAACTCACAACTGGAAAATGCTATTTGTCTTTCTCTTTTCCCATGCTTTTTTAGATTTGATTTGATTTCATTCAATTTTGACTTTTATTAGTTTTGTTTATTTATTCTATTTTATTTATTTTTTTTATATATTTATCACTCACCTCGTTAAATTGAGCGTGTTGTGAACATATTCCAAAAATGCGCTAATGCGATTAGTTTGGTTAGATAGTTTTGCAATTGAGTTAAGCTTTATCCTCGTGTTGAAAACATTTCAAAATCACCATCATTATCATAATTCGCACTTGTTTGCTTGGCAAAAAAAAAAACAAAAATTACAACACTTGAAAATAAATTTCAAAAAATTATTTTTAGCGCGCGCAACTTTAATTTATGTTTTTATTTTATGTTTTTTGATTTTTATTTATATTTTTTAATTGATTCTTAGTTTTGTGCAAGTTTCTGTTGTTTGTCGTAGAATGTGGACCGCATTCCGGCAGCGTGTTGTTTGCTCTAACTAAGCACTTGACAACGACACAAGTCGACCACAATCACAATTCCGAAACACACACACTACCACAAAAATGAAAAAAAAACGAAACGAAACCCAAAAAAACTACAGTAGAAATCACGACAATTGTATTTTTGAGTCGGAGCTTTGAGTTTTGCGAGCTGCCAGGACGTGGGCATCGCTTATCCTTGAAAACGAAAACCGTAATGAACTGTCGTTGGCAAAATTACAGAGACATCGCTAAGCATCCAAATGAACAGCTCAACAGCTTGCCTAGGCTTGAGTGCAAGCGCTCTCTCAGTCTCTTTCACTCGCTCTCACTCACGCTCCCTTCGGCTGCACACTCACCACGACGCTCACTCACTCAGTCTGCATACTCACCACAGCTGCTTTGCTGGCAATGTCCCAAAAGCTTGCGTTCGACTTTTGTGCAGCGCAGAGTGGTGAGTTGAGTTGGCATTTGAGGGGTACAACTTTTGAGTTTTATCTCTGAGTGAGTTTTGTGCTAGAGTAAAAAGTACACGACAATTATATTGGACAAACTATAATTGAATATATTATCTTGCCTTGATTACACCATTGTTTCAGCTTCTTCCTGTCCCAAGCTACTACCTGTAATTCTTCATATTTAATCAACTGAATCAGAAAGTTGTAGTAGCTTAAGAATTGATATAATTCAGCAGATTCTTCCCGTACAATCTTTGCCCTAAAATGCCATAATCATTTAATTTCTTATATTCAAGTGATCTAAAGTATTTAAGACTAAAAAAAAAAACATTTAACTTAGTAGACATGTATTCTATTTTTAATTCAAACATGGAATTCTTCTGACAATCCCTTTTTCATACAAACAAACAACAAAAAAAAGCCACACAATTAAACGAAACGAAAAGTTGAATACTTGAGGGTATTTTAGTTTTATAGACAATGTCCAAGCGCAATAAGGAAGGAGATGAGATCCTGCGTAAGAAGAATGCCAAGTTGCGCTTTAAGAGATTAGTTCGCGTGGGCTTGGCCAACAATTTATGGATAAACGAAGTGGAAGAGGGTGGTATTACATTAAATGTTAAGAAAAATGTGGCAATGTTGGTGCGAAAGAAACACAAGACTGGCATTTTGACCATGGCTGTAAGTCGCACAAGTTATTATAATTTTCAGTTTTCCATATAATTTAAGGATCCATAGCAAAAAGGATTGTTAGCTTCATCGCACAACAGTCGCACCATTGAAGAGAGAAAGAAACTTTGTATAATCGTTGCAGGTCTTGGCTGTTTTACACAAGTTCCACCGGTAAGTGATTATTCTTTTATTTAGAATATATGTATAAAAGACGTGTACATGTGTATTCCCTAGAAAATTCGGGCTCGTTTGGTGCCGCATCTTCATTTTTTGCAGCTTGGTGCGGGTCGTGTCCTTATGAAGGAGGGAGATGTTCCTACCTGCGTTTATTTTGTAGTTAGCGGTGAAATCGAAATGTCCAGGAAGATATTGAATAAGGTTAGCCATGCGCTCTTCCAAAATAAAATACTTATTTAAATTTGGAATTTTAAGATAATTCTTTTTTAATATTACTGCATTTTTCTTCATTTTTACAGAGTATCAGCTAGTCATTCACTTTTGCTTATAATATATTCATTTCTTTTGCTTATCGCAGGTTACACGAAAATATGAATCGAAGCCTGAAGCCTTCTGTGGACCA
The DNA here is from genome assembly GCF_004354385.1 of Drosophila innubila. Lineage (NCBI taxonomy): Eukaryota > Metazoa > Arthropoda > Insecta > Diptera > Drosophilidae > Drosophila > Drosophila innubila. The sequence continues at coordinate 11,826,456 of NC_047626.1, forward strand.
GGTGATTGGATCGGTGAGGTTGAACTCTTGGAGGATGATTTAAGAATGAATACATATAAGGCACAAAGTATAAACAAAAATATATTCCCAACTATTCATGCAATAATTATTATCTCGTAGCTAATTGTGAGATTCTGGTACTGGATGATATCGATTTCAGGACAATTCTAATGCCACACGTTAAGAAAGTTTGGATTGAGAAAAAGAAAGCAATTGCATCATTGAGCTATTTGAAATTCATGAATGAATCGCAGGCATGAATATGAATATCTAAGATTACTTATGGGCGTTAATTATTTTTCTGCAGATTGTAAGTGCCTGTAAGTTTGGACTTATTCGACAGTACGATCCATTAGATACAATCTATCCGGAGGAAAAGGACAGCATTCTTCATGCACATTTTGTATTGAGCGGTGAATGCGTTCTTCTGCAATGTCTTCATATGAAGGCAAGTTATTTGAATCTAGAAGTTGGAGAAAAGCAATTGTAGATTTAATTCCACTTCTTATAGCTGAGCTTTGTGAAGGGTGAAGTACAGTATGAACTACCCCAAGTTATTCAGTCCGACAGTGATAATGATGAAGATGATGGTAAACCGGAACCATTCGATGTTCGAGAATTATTGCGTTCAAGCTCATCACTGGATGAAATGGGACACAATAAAAAGAAAGCGGTGCGAAAATTCATTTGAAATATTATCAAAATTTTTAATTATTTTTTTTCAATTATCTAATATTCATTTTTCATGCAGAAACGCAAGGCGGAATTTGCTAAAATCGAAGCACATTGCAAGTTTCTGAATCAGAAACCCAAACCTGAAGTTGAAGAAACGCAGCCAATGCATTATCGTAATCGTCGATCGATGATGAAATCGATTATAAAAGTTGTTAGAGACGAAAAGAGTATCGAGAAATTCCAACTATTTGAAGATTATGATGAAAGTCTATCTGATGATGATGATTTCGCCTCTATGCGTGATCTAAGAGAACGTAATACCCTACAACGTCGATCAAGTAGAGGAAGTAAAATTAGTCAAATCAGTCAGACTAGTCAAAACAACGATAGAGAAAACATTTCGATGCCTCGCAAATTGTCAAGCAAATCCAGTCAATTTAAAACTTTAGAAGTTGAATCGGAAGAATCGGAAATATTTACAGCTTCTTCGACTCCCAGCAGTGTCACATCAACGATAAAGTCATCGAGTAAGCAGCTGGTAAGCTCATTTTGTTATCAATATGACAGCGAAACTATCGAAAAAGTCAATTTTTTCATACTATTCCCTTAATACTTTTTCAAAGACTTCAAACTGTCAAGCTTTGTCAATTCTGAAACAAATTCCTTGTGGAATTTGATTTTGCGTCGAAATTGGAAAACAATTTTTTTTTTCTTCATACTTCCCCGTTGACACTTTTTCAAAACTTCAAACAGACATAACTTTGTTAAAACTGAACCGATTTCCTTCCGGAATGTCATTTTTATCTTCTTTTGACCTCTAATTTGATTCTGCATCAAAATTTTAAAATATATTTTTTTTGCCCACACTGTCTATTTTTCCCCGCTTTCGGAACTTTCAGAACTGGAAAATAAATTTTTTTTTGCACTCATTGTCGATTTTTGCCCTGCTTTTGGTCACTGTCCATTTTCGCCATACTTTCCCATTGATCGTTTCTCAAAACTTCAGACCGTTGAAACTTTGTCAAAACTGAACCGATTGTTTTGCGGAACACTTTTTTTATAATTATTATGTTATTTTTTGATTCTGTATCAAAATTAAAATATTTTTCCATCACTGTCCCTTTTTTCAATACAATTGACAATTTTTCAAAAACTTAAAACGGTCATAACTTTGTTAAATACTATCCGATTTTCTTGCGGAATGTCAATTATATCACAATTTGGCCTCTTATTTGATTCTGCATCAAAATTGGAAATACAATTTTTTCCATCAGTGTCCACACTTTATTCATACTTTTTCCTTGGCACTTCATCAAAAAAATAAGAGTTTAGGATAATCCCGATAATTCCAACTTGATATATTATTTGTCGATTAATCGACAAGACGATTCTTTTTATTTGCCATTTTAATAAATAATAAATTTTTCTTTACAACTTCAGGATGATGCAAACTATGCCACACACTTTATCGACGTTGGCTCCATGTGCTTCGGTGGCCTTTTCGGGGTTGGCGAGAAGTGCGATCATCGTGTTGTCATGGCTCGAACGACAGTGCAGTGTTTGTTAATTCCACGATATTGGCTTATGGAGGATGACCAAAATCCTGGACATATTTGGCAGCGAATGCGTTTCTACTTGGACCGTTGTATACCCTCACGAGAGACACTCTTCCAAGACTTTATCAAGACCCGCAAATGGGCGCAGTTCAAGGAAGACTGTGTTGAGCAATTCACACATTCAATGACAAATCCTACCAAAATCGAGGATATACCCATCATAATTCGTATAGTTAAGTCAAAGGGATCATCGCATGACATACACCATTAAATTTTAATACTAAATTTTATATTATTATACTTTATGATAAATAATATTTAGCTACCATCTTCTGATATCAAAAAAAATAGTTAATTTTTGTTAATGAAAAAAAAAGGAAATTCAAGAGGAATTTAAATTTGTTATTAATGTTCGAACCATTAAACTGGTTCACATACTTGATATAACCATAACAGAACATCCTTTGTTTAGCTTGGAAACAAACCAAATTTGCTAGAAAAGACAAAATAAATGACTAGCCAAGACAGCAACCATCAAAATTTAATTGATTTTTATAGCCTTAAGTAAAGGCAAACCTGGGAAAATTGTAAATTCCCTCAATAGTTTATAGCTAAATTCTATTTATAGCAAAGTTTAAAGCGAGTCAGCTGCGGATAATTTGGAGAGCTTGAGTTTTACGATATAAAATTTACCAGTTGGGATATTAAGATATACCGAAATAAAAGCTGGTAGGATTATAAAAGTTCAGCATAAGCTTTTCCCCCAATTTGGGACAGGCATAGGTGTTAAATATAATAATGGTTTATTTTAATGGGAACTTTTCATGCAGGGGAAATCGAGTTTAAAACTGAAATATATCACTAATGATTTAACCGGCCCAGGTATTATAACTGTAGACTTCATTATCCGCACACAAATTGGAATAATTTGGATTGCGACCTCTGATGCACTCGGAGGCAGGTGAACCAGCCCTATAGATGGGATTATTCTGGACATTTGTCACCGCATAGTTGCAGGCCAGGAGTGTGGCACTCACTCCTCCCGAGTCCGTGTATCGGGTGATAGCGCAACCTATGCGATTATTACGCTCATTCATCATGGTGGTAAAGTGTCCGATTGCGCTGTGGATGGCAAAGTAATCGGAATAATTTATCTTTATCGATAGATTTATATTATATATATATTTTATCTTACGGTCCTCCTCGTGGCCTATAAACCTCCATATCGGCACTAGTCGCATAGCGATATTCATCGAACCATCCCTGAATACGCTGACGCAGATATTCGGATATATCCCCACTACGGGTGTAGAGTACGCTCAGATTCTGCCCGGAATAGCGATAGGTCTGCGTATTCCGGCATTCATCATGGGCCATCCGACATTGCAGTGTGTTGTAGGCCGCCAACTGTGCCAGTGTCGAGTCCCAGGTCATTGTGGCCATATGTAGAGCACTGGGAAACCCGGTCAAACCGCCGCCAGCCACAAGATTGCGCTTCTCATTGTGCAGCTGCAGTATCAGCGGTATATGGCCATCAATCGGCACAAATTCCCCACTGCAACCACTGACAAAACGCTGCATATTATTTAGATCAAAATCAGAATGGAAATTATAAGTAAATAAATAAACAAAATATTGAAAATGAAATGTAAATAAATAAATATATTTACAAACAAAATTAAATTGCTTCACACAACTTTGCAGTCGCTCAATCGAATCAGAGCAAACGAATCAAACAGTATTAATTAATATTTTAAAATAGTACAAATTGCAAAATATTCAAAGTATGTGCATATGTACATGCATAAATACAAAATTGAAAATCACTCAATCACTAAAGATACTCTTGTTTTTATTCCAATCGCTTGCGTTCTTTATAAAAAAAGTATATGATTATACAAAAAATTAAAATACTGAATGTTTCATACATAATTATTTTTCATTTATAATATCTTGACTATCTTTACCATTTCTATATAAACATTCAATATAATTTCAGCTACTTAATTAAATATTAAATATTTTTTACTTTACATCCAATCAAATTAGAAAAAAAATTCTAGGAATTGGGATATTTTTGTTTTAGTAAAATAACCCATTTTTGAAATTAATTGTAATGATGAAATAATGAAAAATTAAATCGGAAATACTAGTCATCTATTTAATTATAAAAAAACAAACTGATTCGATGCTTAATTTGTCTATCTATCTAATTTGTCTATCAGGATTTAGCGAAAATTAAAATCTTTAGCCTATTCTTATTAAATTTCGAAAACATTTGGAGTATTGAATTTACTTTGAGTTGGTGAATTTAAGTCTGTACAGTGAAAAAGAATAATTTTTTAATGCTCAGCTTAAATGCAACGTGAAAAAATACATTTTATGAAAATCTATAAAATGGGAAGTGAAAACCGAAATAGGCCCGTATATCTTTAACATCAGACTTCTAGAACTGAAGAGATTTAAACTTTAAAATTATGAAAATTCTTGAAATTCGGTAAAAAAATGTAACTTTCAAATGTTTGGAAATTTTTTATTCGAATTCTATCGCAAGCTTAGTTCAGTTTGAGTTATCCATAGTGAGTGCAGATCTAAATTCTGGTCTTACTTACGCCGCTATTGCCGCAGACCACATGACGCAGTCCGCCCGGACACAGAGCTGGATCGCAGTAGTTTTGTGCCACAGCGCAAGGAATGAGCACAAAAAGCAGGAGCAACATTGGCAAGAGGCTGTAGTTAGATTTAGGACTGAATGTGGGCCTGGATGTTATTGCCACTGTGCGACACCGCCAGCTGAGCGATATTTATAGTCAAAGGTTGCACATTAAACAATGGCAGACAATGAAGTATACGGCATACGGTTGGTATATTGCATTCCAGGTTTCATATTGCATATTACGTTATTATCTGGGGCTCTGACATCTCGACATCGGGACAGGGAAGCAGAGAAACAGAGAAACAGCGAGACATCTGTTGTTTGTTTACGTTCGACTCTATACAAATCAAAAGTGAGTTATTTTTGCTAAAACTAGACCCATTGCAATAACAACAGCAAACCGAAAAACAACAACAACAACAACAACAATGAGACAAACACCCGTTGATTGTTCACATACATTTGCATACGCACTCCTATGCATACGTATGCGTAATATTTGCACACGTTACGTATACGTAATACATTTTTGCACGCAGCTGTTGTGCTTCAGACCACCTCACCTCTTTTCCACAGTCACACCTAAAAGTATGCTACAGCTTGCGTTAATTAGCTTCGCCTCCTTCACCACCTCCTCCTTGTCCTCTTTATGTTCGTCATCATCTTTCATACCTTTGTTTTATCGTCTCTTTCGTTTTGCTATAAATTATCCGACTCTTAGGTTTGGTCGAGGCTAATTGGTTTGCCATACACGAAGTCAAACTTTGTGAACCATATAAAGAGTACTTAAAACTGAACAATGGCTGAAAAAAAGTGGAAGGATAACATATTGAATTATTGATCGAGTTGATTATATTAAAAAAAAAATTGTAAAATTTACTAGTTATAATGAGTTATACAAAATCTAACAATTTTATAAATATTGAAATTTTATTGTACTATTATTTTAATGTACAATATTAATTTATAAGTCAGAATATAAATAAAAGTTGTGTTAAATTAAGAATTTCTGAATAGAAATTAGTTTAGTTCGACTTAATTTCAACATATTTATAAGTTTGACAACAACTATCATACAAATGTCAAAAATTGTACATGTTAGTTGTGTGCAGGGTTGCCACCTTTGTGCACATCTGGCAGTTGACAATTGCAAATGCATTTTACAAGTCCTGCCAACTAATGCTGACAGTCAGCTGTCAAGTCATCGAACTAAACTTTTGACAGAAGCATGAGAAATACTAAAAAAACCCGGTGAATAAAAATGAAAATTGAAAAAGGAAATACATATATGAGATTTATGAGTGAAATTGATTGTGACAACAAATTTCGTTGCGTTTTTTTTCTTTTCTAACTACGAATACGAGAGGGAATTGTTTAGCAGCGGGTTTCAAACGCTTTACAACACTTAAAGTGCATTCAAATTGATTGTAGTCAGAAGCTTTACCTTCTGACTTTGACATTTACATCTCACGATGTCAAGCTTTGGCTTGAAGGCAACTTCGATTTTGATTTCTCGTTGCCCTTTCATTTCATTTCATTTCTTTCACTCTCCCCATTTCCGTCAAAGGCTGCCATTGAAGTTTTGAGAGTCTCACCGCGGGTCAATCAGTCTCAGGATTTAACTTTGCGTATCGAAGCTGTATTTGATGTTGCTGTTGTTGTTGTTGTTATTGTTGTTAGCTTCAAAGCTGACAGAATGCTGCCGTTGGGAAGCTTTGATGATTGCCCAGTTGCAACGAGACATTAATTGAAATGTTGCTTGCAACTTCTGCAGTCGATTGCTGACAAACTCCAATACTGACCATGCAACAGTTTATTATTATTGATTATTGCACTGATTACTTTTCTTCTACCTGCAAATTTGTTTCAATAAATATAAGATTTTATGTTTCAATATTAATAAATCTCAAAGCTTGCATACTTTTATTTTAGGATAACTACTAGTCTTGTATTTTCTTATATCTTAAAAATATATATAGCTTATTCTACACAGTTTGTTACAAAAATGTATTTATATTAGTTTATTACAGCGTAACTTTTAGTCGTACTTCCAACTTCTTAACATATTCATATTTCGACTAAGACTTATGTTGATAAAAATGAATATTTAAACTCCTACGTTTTTGTGAGATATTCTCCATTCCAGTATATTCGAACGTGAAAAATTATTTAATTTTTGCTTAATCTATTTTAATAAAATTTAATATTTGTAGTTTCTAAACCATATGGTTGTATTACAGAGTATCTTTTAGTTGTGTAGAGTATTTATTAAAGGGGATTTCCCTTCTATTCCCTTAATTATGTTCATCAGTGCTACGGGGTATCCATTAGTACTTACTTATATTTTTCTATATACCCTTACTTCTTGCGCCTTCGCTAAGCTTAATTTGATTTTACTTGATAAATTATATTAACAGCATCTGATATCAATAAACGTACACACAATATTTACGCCAATAAGTTTTACGACAAAAGCACGTCTATGCATGTCTGTGCCAGTCTGTGCATGTTTGCTTTCAAAGCTCAATTTAAGCTTATAAAGTCTCGGAGCTCATAAGCACTATGAATAAGATAAAAGCAATAAAGTCACACTCAAGCATCAGTTTGGCATACATCAAATTGACATTGAACGACTGGCGCAACACCCTTTAATATCGAATATTTAAAGATATTAAATTTCTGGCATTGGGATAGGATATAAAAAAAGAAATTATCTGATACTCTAAAATAAAAAACTCTTCGTTGAAATCGAAAAAAATAAGTAGAGAGAAAGAATCAAGGATATTTTCTGATATCGACAGGATATTTTCTTAATAAGTTTTCATAGTATAAGATACTTTAAAGTTTAAACTCTTCATTCGACATACAGCTTTTGCTACAGGGTATTTTCTAGTGTGTATTTTCTTGAGTGTTGTTGCAAAGCTTTGTATCAGAAGAATAACATATACTATACATAAGTGGCATCATAGTTATTGCCTCCTTAAACAATTTCTAAATTGGTTTTCCCAAGAACATGTTAAATTACTTTGTTCTATTTATGTTGTGGTGCTGCCAGCTGAATGACTCATGCAGCGTTGCCAGACTTTCAACGGCAATTTCGTTAACTGTTTGAAATAAATAAATAAATTTTCTTAAAAAAAAATTGAAGTAGTTTAATGTAGAGAAAAATGTATAACAATACAAATATTTTTTTGCATGAAATTGAAACAAGGTTCGAGCACAAACCTTGGGTTCAGGGGGTATATAAACCAATTCACTAACCGAACCGATGTCTTGCTCTATGGTTCGAACCGTCGAAACGAACCTTTAACAAAATTTTGAAGGTTTGCAGCCTTGAAAATATGTGGTTTTTTTTTTTAAGTCTAGCATATTTAGCTTATGTAAAAGTCTGGCAGCACTGGCCATGTCACAGCATGTTGAACAGTGCAAATGAATTTGGCCAGCGGGTCTTGGGAATTCTTGCTGTTAACACTGAAACACCTGAAGGCGCCTAACGAACACGGGTCGTATGATTTATTTATTATGCGAAATTAAAACAACATTTCACATGTTTTCGGTATGACATTTATTTAATCATTTTTGTTATTATTATTATTATTTTTTTTGTTTTTCTGAGTATTTACAATTTAAGAGTTAAACAAAAAACAAAAAAAAAGGGCGAAAAAAAAGGTGACAGAGTTCAATTTGGGTTATCACAACGGTAAACAAGAATGGTGGCTTTTTCGGTTATTACCAGCCACCGCTTTGGGCCCAACCACCCTGAGGTGCCCAGCCACCGCTGCTGTGGCCACCGCCGTAGCCACCACCGTAGCTGCCACCGCTGCTGCCGGCATCAGAAATGACCTTGACGATTTGCACGCTGCCAGAGCTGGCACCACTGTAGCCACCGCCGTAGCCGCCACCATGACCGCCGCCAGCGGACCAGCCAGAGTTGCCACCGCCATAGCCGCCGCCATAGCTGCCGCCATAGCCGCCGCCATAGCCGCCGCCGCCAGCGCCAGCGTCAGAGATGACCTTGACAATCTTGACGCTGCTGGCGCCACCGCCATGACCACCGCCATAGCCGCCGCCATGACCACCGCCATAGCCGCCGCCATATCCGCCGCCACCGCCAGCGGACCAGCCACCACCATGACCACCGCCATAGCCGCCACCGCCGCCAGCACCGCCATCTGAGATGACCTTAATGATCTTGATGCCGCCGCCGCCGCCGCCACCGCCATGACCACCGCCATAGCCGCCGCCATAGCCGCCGCCGCCGGAGGACCAACCACCGCCGCCACCACCGCCAGATGACCAACCACCGCCACCGCCACCGCCGGAGCTAAGAGCGCTGCCGCCGCCAAGGAAGCCGGCGTTGACCATGCTGCATGCAGCAAGCAGACAAACGAATACCTTTTTTTTTATCAAATAGAAAAAAAAAACAACAACAATTTAACACAATTTAACATTTAAATAAATAAGCACTTCACATAAAAAAAATTGAAAAAAAAATATATGTATTTGTTTTTAAATTGTTTTGGAAATTCGTTAAATCCGTTTACGAGATTTCCAGCCAAATAGCCAAACAAATAACAGGACGCACCTTCATATTGGTTCACTCGGTGTGTGTGTGTTCAAAGGAGGTGTGACTGTGCGTGTGTGTTTGCGACGTTAGCTGAACTTCAACTGTGCCAATCCAGCGCACCGTCAGTGGCTTTTATGTGCCACCAAACCGCAGATTGAGCCACCGTTTGAGTACAAACAACAAAAGCAGCCACAACCCCGTTTACAGTCGCGTCCCGCACTTTGACTACAGTCGCGTCTTGCGCTTTGTGCCCTGCAACAACTACAGCTTGTTTCATATCTCTGTCTTCTGCTCCATCCCCTTTTCCCGCAGCTACACTGAAAAAAACTGCTTTCATTTGTAACATAGATTATTTTACGTAAATAGGGCAATTAAATACAAAAAGTACAAGAATCAAGATTTATTCTCTATTGATTTTGAAAAGAATTTTTTGTCTTTCGTTTTTGTTAACGAAAATTCGTAGTTTTTCAGACAAAATCAAAATTTTTAAACATTTTTTTTAAGCAGTGTTGTTTCATTTCTTTTCTTTTTAAGAAATAAATACAAATACAAAAATCAAATGGTTTTACAACAATAGTTTTTAACAAGGCTGCAAACCGGTTCTGAACCGAATATAGTAGAGTCGCTTCGGTTCGGGCTTTTAAGCAGCCTGAACCGGATCATAAGCCGAGCCCTTGAAATTATTTATTTTGCGAACCCGAACCTAAACCGAACCGCTTTATAAAACAAAAGGTTCGGTTCGAAAAAAAAAATTATTACATAAATTTAATGGTTTTCTAATATTACGCAATTATTTGGCACTTCGAATAAAAATAAGTCATATTTAAACCTTCAAATAAATTTAAATTATAAGCAAAATTTGATTTCTTAAAAAATATGCTATAAGTTCAAAATGTTGAGAAAAAATGTATAAAATTTTTTTATAAAATTGAACCAAGGTTCGAACCCAAACCTTGGGTTCAGTGGGTATATAAACCAATTCGCGAACCGAACCGATGTCTTGCTTTATGGTTCGAACCGCCGAACAAAACCTTTAACAAAGTTTTGGAGGTTTGCAGCGTTGGTTTTTACTCTATTATTATTATTTTTATTTCTATTTCTCGACTCATTTTTTAGATGATAATTTGTAGTTTTGAGACAAAAATAAAAAATGTTGTAAATTTATTTGATCAGTGTACTCTCTCCCCCTTGTCGCTCTCTTCCCTTTTCATCTCTCTCAACATAACACGAATCATATGCTAATGTATGACATACTAATTGCTTGTCCACGCGATGCTCTCGCATCGGATTATGACATCGGCAAAGATACCAGAGTCCAGAGACCAGAGACCAGAGACCATTCAAGCTAAGCATTGGGTGTTGGTCGATAGCCTCCAGTCTTCAGCTACAGCTACAGCTCAGTCTTCAGCTCAATCTTCGCTCTTCGGCTCCGCTTTGGTCAGCTGTACCCTCGAGCCGTTAACTTATTCAGCTCAGTGTCAGAGCCATCGTAACTGCGAGCCATTTGGCAGTGCTCTTTATTAGCTCGTTATGCAATTCATCAAAAATAGCAACAATAACATTAAAAACAACAGCCACAACAACAGCTTTGATGATAACATAACAAAATGATTAAAAGCGACGCGTTTTCCACTTTAAACTTCCAATCGAACTCCACCTTCAATGATACCCTGACCGAAATAGAATATATGTTACATTAATTATGCCAATAATTATGTAAATAAGATAGCTATTGTAATATACATAAATTAATAATATTTATATTATTATTTTGATATTTATTTCTATTTATAAACAGTTGGTTTTGAGAATTGTGAAGTAGGTTCAAGTTGAGGTTTAGATAAACATTCGAAAAGTGAGGTTTTCAATAAATAATTTAATAACATTTCAGAAATATTGTAATTAAGTGCGACCAAGAGATTATTTGGAGGTAAATCAAAAATTGTATAATCAATTTAAATTATATAAAATTTTTTATTTAAATGTCAAAAGATGAAAAAAGCTGATTTGCAGTTTATTGTTAAGGGTATATTATATGCAGTATAACGATATATATAAAATATCATTTATATTTTTATGGCATTTAAATCTCACTAAACTTAATACAATAATATAGCTTTTAATTATATGCATGTTGTATTGGAAATTGCAAAATTATAATATATGTTAAATCATATCATTGTATATAAATACAACTGGTAAGTGTATGCCACATTCACCTTTTAAAAAAGTGTATATATATACTATATATGTATATAATTTATTTTCTTGTCTTTTCTCTTATGCGCATATACTTATTTCATATGAAGTTTAACTTGTTAATTCAATACTTTTCAATTTCTTCATTTTATTGAAAATAAAATGTGATGTTTTTGTTAGTGAATAATAATAGTACATAAATAAAAAAGTTGAATCTATTATTTTTGTTTATTTATAAAATAATCTTCAATAATGTTAATGCACATATACTTATTTCACTGAGGTACATATAATACCTTACATTAATATACATATTAGGGTATACCATGTTCCCTGTGCCAAATACAATAACTCTCATCTCATTGTTTCAATTCCGATTCCTATGCTCCGACACCAAAAACGATGCTTGAGGGAGTCAACTCGGCTTGCATATTAATTGTTGGCCTCCACAAAATGTTTAACTGCTTTGCAAAGCAGTTAAAAGCTATGATGAACCATGCAGCCAAGAGCAGAGAGAGAAAGAGAGAGAGAGAGAGAGAAGAAGAAGAAGAAGCGAACAGTGGTTGTGGGTGGGGAAACCTTCGTTTCGACACTTGATAGATGGCAAATATTGAATGTAATAATTTTCCCGTCTTTCGGCTTCGTTAATTGCTTCATCTTTGTTTCGTTCATGACGGAAGCCTTAAAATTCATCGAAGTCACGACATCTTACTTTAAACCTAACCATACCTATAAACTGACCATAGCCGAAGATTATAATATAATATTTAAAGTTGATTTAATTTACGAGAATATCTTCAAATACAGGCAAAGTATTTTGATGAAGGTTCGCTTTTTGGTGAACGAAACTTCATTTAAAGCTTGTTTTATTGACTTAACTTTAAAGAAATCCCCAAAACGGGTTTCTTGTCTATTTCTTGCATAACGTTAACACACTCACACCCATACAAAGGAAAACGAAACATTGTGAAATTTGTAGGATGAACAAATAACGATAAAAAGAGATTACAAATAAAGTCATTCAGTTCGTTTTAATGTACATATTATGCGATAAAAGTATAAATATATGTATCGGACTACAAATAAAACCTTTCTAACTAAACTAATGACATTTTACAGCACTGCAGTCAAATGAGTAAATATGCGGTTTGATTATTTGCTAAAATTTAATCGTTTTTACTTATTATTTTATATTTAAAACTGTGATAGTTGTGTATTTAGACATTATACTAGTCTTCAAATTATAGTTGAAATTAGTAATTTAGTTTTCTTATTATAAAAAGTAATTCAACAAAGAGACGTTTTACAACACTGCTTTCACATATGAACGCACTCTGATGTGTGTGAAATCTAATGGCTTATTAAATTAACTTAATATGCACGAAACTAATAAAAAAAAGGAAAATGGGCCAAAAGCAAATGAAAACAAAAGCATCTCTTGTTGGAGATGAGTCTAGCATACATAATAGACGTAATAAATAAATTATCTTGCTCCATTTTGCTGGGGGTTATGCGATGCGATGCGACGCCTTTCACTACACGCCAAAATATTAATGGGTATCTTATTTAAAGCAGAGCCTCCGACCCTCTTAACGAATTGCCATTATTATTACGTGTGGCGTATATCATTATCATTTCAAGTCAGCCTCGGACTTCAATTTAATGCGTTATATTTATTTGAAATCCACTGTTTTATTTTGTATTACTTTCAGTAAAAAATGCGCCAACAACATAAAATTTTTAAAGTAAGAAAGCACATCTTGGTTTTGAGAACATTTCTAATAGCACCAAGGTCTTATTAAATGAATAAATGTTCTTAAAATTTAAGTCAACAGTTAAAAAAATAAAGAAGATTTTTGAAATTATAACTCTTTAATTGTTGTTATAAAATGTTATGAAATCTCCGATGCCGAATTCTTTCATATATATGTATAATTCTGCTATGGTCATTTAAAAAAAGTGATAGTACTGTTTTTTTTTTTTTTTTTTGAAAGAGTGGGATTCGAACCCGCGCTTGCCTTTAACTGAAGCGACGACTCTAACCAGAGCGCCACAGGACTGACGACTGTTGACCTTAAATAAAATATGACATATTTAAAATTTTCAAACTATTTAAGATGTTTATTCTTATACTTAATTTTTAAGATTAATATTTATAGTATTTGTAATATGGTCTTATTTTTTAGAAAAATTTTTATAAGGGTAATTTTTTTGATTTTAGAAGTTGTTTTTCAGTGTATGAGCTTTGACAGCCCATTTGTCACCCTTGGGCTATAGAGCACTTAAAGTTACATTATGAGATGACTGATTTTTAGGAAACTCCATTTTTATACGATTCCAATTTGTAATTTTCTGTATTAGACCAAAATGATAAATAAAATGCTGATCGTATAATGAAGCAAAAAGATTTTAAAAATTAGTTGCTTAGTTCCACAGTTTAAATTAGTAAGTATATTCAGCAAATAGAAATACCCCTACACGAGGTAAAAGTCTATTGACGAAAGCATATTCATGTCCCAAAACTTTTAATATTGAATTTTGTGAAGAATATATTTTAATTCAATATATAAATAATTTAAAAAATAAATCAAAATTTTTTTTGTTACTACAAAAAGTTGTACAATTTAAATTTGGTATTTGTAAAATTGAGCAATGATTTGGAAAATACGATATGTAAAATTTTCCATCACGAAGATACGGGTATAATCATAATGATGATGCAATTGATAATTACCAAATACCAAATGGCTTAATTGCTTGATTGGGCTTCTGTTGATGATGGAACACAGCAGTTGGCATCATTAAGGGCTAAGAAAATTATGAACACGATTCGACCCTGAACTTGATGCATGATATTCATAATAAATGACTTGGAATGGTTCATGGGAAGGTTAAGAAAAAGATGGTTTGGTTTGTTTTTTTTTTGTTTTTTTTGGTTTTCAACATAGTTGTAAATTTAATAAACTATTTAAGATGATTAAAAAAAAATGATTAAAGATATATTAACAACATCTACAAGGCTAATGCCGTTGCTCAACTCGTACAACAGAAACAAAGCGAGTCGAATGCCAGGCATATCACATGGTGGTGGGGGGAGTGGTGGAATGGGGGAAGGGGAGGGGCTGGGTGGGTGTGTGTGGAGATGTGGATTGTGGATTGTGGATTGTGTAATGCGGCTTGTGTCTAGCTTAATCCCAGCCAGATGCACCACCGGCAGACCAACCGCCGGCCGACCAACCACCGGCATCACCACCACCGCTCACACCACCGCCAACACCTTCGCCGATGACGCTGATGATTTTCACATCCTCCGCCTGATGACCATGATCGTGTCCACCGTAACCGGCGTGCTCGAATCCGT
The DNA here is from genome assembly GCF_004354385.1 of Drosophila innubila. Lineage (NCBI taxonomy): Eukaryota > Metazoa > Arthropoda > Insecta > Diptera > Drosophilidae > Drosophila > Drosophila innubila. The sequence goes on from NC_047626.1 coordinate 11,841,470, forward strand.
GTCCGTGTCCGTGTCCACCGCCAAAGCCAGCGTCGTGTCCGTGACCTTCCTCGTGGATCACCTTGACAATGTTCACTTCACCACCGCTGTGACTGTGACCAGCGCCGTGACTGTAACCACCGCCGTGACTGTGACTGTGACCACCGTGGGAGTAGCCCGCATCGTGACCAGCAGCCTGAATGACCTTGACGATCTTCACCTCACCACCTTGCTCGAAACCACCGCCGTGTCCGTGACCATGATCGAAACCACCGCCGTGTCCATGTCCATGATCGAAACCACCGCCGTGTCCATGTCCATGTCCCTCTTCGTGGATAACTTTGACGATTTTGACTTCGCCACCGCCATGTCCATGTCCATGATCGAAGCCACCGCCATGTCCATGACCGTGATCGAAACCACCACCGCCGCCGTGTCCATGTCCGTGACCTTCCTCGTGGATTACTTTGACAACAGTGGGTGCAGCACCGCCGGAGTAGCCACCGCCGGAGTAGCCACCGCCGGAGTAGCCACCGCCGGAATAGCCACCACCACCGCCCGAGGACCAGCCACCACCACCGCCACCACCGAGGAAGCCAGCTTGGGCCAAGCTCACACAGGCAATCAGGCAAACGAACAGCTGCAGGATGTATAAAATAATTATTAAAATAGTTACATCTTTGATCTTTGATCTCTATTAACGCGATCCTTTCTCACCTTCATTGTGTTGTCGATTCCGTTTAGATTCAGCGTTAGCTCTTGTTTGTAGACGAGGTTAAACCTTGAGGTTTAGTTAGTTACTAATATTGATAGCATGCTCGTTGGCCTCTATATATACGACATCCCGACCTAAACAGACGACGAAGAAAATTGCGACCTAAAGAGAAATGCGTGGAGTTAAGATGACACCAGCAGCAGCAACAACAACAACAACAACAACAACAACAACAACAACAACAACAACAACAACAACAACAACAACAACAACAACAACAACAACAACAACAACAACAACAACAACAACAACAACACCAGCAACAACGATCAACACCAGCAACAACAACAACGTAGATGATGAAGACCAACGCCAACGTTGAACGAGTTCGCGACCTGGAATATCTAATCGGATTTCTAAATAATTTATATATATGGTATAATAAATAAATCGTATAATCACATATTTATTTTTCTCATCTGCATGTTAAAGTTCATGTTAAGTTCAGTCCAAATTTAATTACACAGTGCATTGCTTTATCTCTACTTAATAAAGTTTATAAATTATATATAATTGTGTGTGAAATTGCAAATTTTTCTGAATTGAAACAGCAATTTTATTTTTAAAATAATTCCAAATAGAAATATTAACACAGATTTTAAATTTATAACTACATTTAATGTTTTCAATTTAGAAGCGATGTGTTTTTAGTGAAGATTTAGAAGATTTGCAGCGTAGATTAAAAAAAAAAAAAAAAATTTGAAAAACTCTATAAGATCAAAAAGAATAGAAAATATTACATTAACTTATATTTAATTTTGTTTTGTTATTGTTAAAATAGATATTATATATTATAAATCCAAATTTTAAGCTTTACATTTATTATATTTTATTGCAAAAACAATAATTATGCTTTTGTTTTTAGTGTTTTTATTACTATATTCGTCATATTAATATATAATTTTTAGTTTCAAGTAATTTATTTTTATGTATGTATGCTCTTTTAAAGACAGTAAAACATAATAACAATAACGCTTATATTTACAATTTCCAAGAGGGTAACTTCTAGTCTAGTACATTTCATTAAAGTACTCACACCCGTTGTGTTTTTTGCGCATGTCACGTTATTTACACAAATTGCAAAACTTTCTTATGAATAACAATATATTTTGTTTGATTTTTGGCAAAGGGTTTTGGGGTGAAATTCGAAAAGAACTTGTTCAGGAGATGATAATTATATAAATTTTTTATTAGATTGAATAAATATGTAAAAATAAATGCAAAATTATTCACAAATTTCTTTAAAAAATGCAATTAAAAAGTATAGTATATATATAAGATAAAGTTTAAGAGAAAGTCAAAAGAATAATGAGAGTAAAAGAAAGAAAGAATGAGAGTTGAATATGCATATATTTTTTTTAACACTCACATTTAAATCTGTTCTTGCTGTCATTTCTCAAGTAAAGCATTGTATTATTTTTTTTTTCAATATTATAATATTTTTTGTTTTTGAGTTAAGCTGTTTGCATTGAAAATAAGAATTGACAATGTTAATCAAATTATAATTAGAGCTAGGGAACTATCTATGCTACATATGTATTGTATCTCTATAAAGCTGCAAGTAATTAAAGATTTAATGAAATAAAGTTAATTGCATTCAAGTATGTCCGAGTATACCATACTCGTATGCATGCATTCATTTGTATACTCGTTCGAGTACATATTCAAAAGTCAAGTTGACCAACAGTCGACACTCGAGTTTCAGTTGCCTGGGGACGCGTCTCTTGATGTCTGTTGTCTGTTATTGGTGTTGTCTGTGGTCTGTTGTTTGTTGCTTGTTGTCTGTTGTTTGTTGCTTGTTGTCTGCTGTCGGATGTTGTAACAGTGTCGCATTTAATCCCACAGCTCTTAATTGCCGCCCCAATCAGCGACCCAATTAATCATGCCTCGCGCTCGGCTTGCGGCCATCTGTGATAAGGCAAATGTAAAGCATGCCACATGCAACACAGACGCCACACACTCAGACAGAGACTGACACTCATTTTGAGATTCAGCTGATCAGCTGTTGTATCTTTTGTCGGCACTAGACCAAATCCAAACACATTAAAGCCAAAATGCAGCCCCAAGAGATTTGAAGATCTTACGATCATTGCCAAAAGCTGTGCGAATTTCGATGGAAACCGGTTTAACTTATATAGCAGAAAATTGTCCAATTGTAAGTGGTTGACTAGCATATACCCTGTACTCTGATAAACTTTTTCTTTACTAACAGATACTGTTGAAATGTATTGAGAATAAGCTAAGTTATGTTTTAATTATGTCTGTAATTAATTTGAGCAATTAATGGACTATTAAATACACTTTACTTCAACTTTAAGAAATATTGCAATAATATTTAGGTGTAAAGAAATAAAATATTTTGACTTGAGCATCTGAAATCATCCTTTAATTTTTCTGTAAAAAATCATGTCAAATCGGACAAAGTTATGAACGTTTGAAGTTGCTAGCTCAAAGGTTCGACCAACTTCAAACGTTCATAACTTTGTCAAACATGGACCGATTTTCAAGCGGAATGTCATTTTGATCTTGGTTTGGCCTCTAAATTCATTCTGCATTCAAATTTAATTAATTTTGTAAAAAAAATAATTTTGCTCTAAATCTTGGGTTCGATGCTAAGGGTCCCCCCTTAGGAATTTTGAAAATTGAAAATTTTAAATCTCAAGTTTCCACTTCTAATCGACTCCTTATATCGTAATTAGTATAAAACAACACTTTAAACGTGATTCTGAGACCTTTTATTTTTCTGTAAAAAATCATGTCAAATCGGACAAAAATTTTGACTTGTTAAGTTGCTAGGTCAAAGGGTCGACCAACTTCAAACGTTCATAATTTTGTCAAGCCTGGACCGATTTTCAAGCGGAATGTCATTTTGATCTTGGTTTGGTCTCTAAATTCATTCTGCATTCAAATTTAATTAATTTTGTAAAAAAAATTATTTTCCTCTAGATCATGGGTTCGATGCTAAGGGTCCCCCCTTTGAAATTTTGAAAATTGACAATTTTAAATCTCAAGTTTTCACTTTTAATCGACTCCTTATATCGTAATTAGTATAAAACAACACTTTAAACGTGATTCTGAGACCTTTCATTTTTCTGTAAAAAATCATGTCAAATCGGACAAAAAATTTGACTTGTAAAGTTGTTAGGTCAAAGGTTCGACCAACTTCAAACGTTCATAGCTTTGTCAAACATGGACCGATTTTCAAGCGGAATGTCATTTTGATCCTGGTTTGGCCTCTTAATTTATTCTGCAATCAAATTTAATTAATTTTGTAAAAAAAATTATTTTTCACTAGACCTGTGTTTCGTTTTTAACATCATTTTAAATAATTAAAAATGTTAAATCACAATTTTTCACTCTTGGTATTATTATTAAATTGCTTACACTTAAGATGAACTTAACATTTTGAACTACTAACCAATATACGTGTATAGGGTAGGTGTGCGTTTTCAAAATTTCATACGTTTTCACTGTTAATTCGCATCTGAATCTTTAATGCGCTAAATTGGCAAACCACATTAAATGGTTTAATTATGCAAATCTCCAATGGGTGTTTAAAGCCAAAACTCTACCAACAAAAAGGGTCAAAGTGAAAGAGAAGCCGAAAATAATAGAAACAAATAAAATACAGAAACAAGTTTAAATTATATGTATAGATGTGAATATATTGATGTATATATAAATAGATACATATATGCAGGTATTATTTATGTATGAAGCGATGTGTACATCTGCCTAATTAACTACGACTCCTAAATGCAATGCCAATGTTGGTTGTCGTTATTTCTGTTTTTGCTTTTCACTGCCGTTTAGCTGATAAATTAATTCAATTTATTATAATTTTTTTTTTTTACATTTTGCAACTTTCTTTGCCTTTGGTTGTAGGTATTTCCCTCATTAATTAATAATTTTATGAATGTGCAGAGACCAAAAAATGCAGCTGAAATCATTTCAAATATTCGACAAATTTAATCACTTAATACGAATATGAATACTATAATAAAAGGTGAATATGAATATGACTATTGTTATTCGTATGCTAAATAAAGTTATTCGTTTTAATTTATGCAAAACTATTCAAAATAATTATCATAATTATTATTAATTATTATGGTTTTTATGTGTGTGGATTTGTATGTGTCTTCGGGCTATTAAAGAAGGTTTTATGAGCTGTCACGCATTATTATCTAAACCAGTTATCTATTGGTAGACTGTGGTTTATTGCTTTTGAATCTAATCTTATATAACACAACAACATCTTGAGCTATAAATAGATATTTCAGATCACATATCTATCGTCTAATTTTGTTAATCGCAATTTACTTAATATACCAGTTTTAATTGCTATAACTATACAGTAGAACTAATCAGAATAGCAGTTAATGCGATATTTAAGTTTCATGACAAGTCAGAAGATACCCTATACCTAAATGCGAATTTAACAATCTTTTCTAGCAATATAATTGCAAACATAAAAGGTTGTTTAATATCATGTTATTTTACAACGTTCCTCATAATATCTTTTAAGAAATTGGTACAGGGTATATCTTTTGACCAAAGCGTTGAGTGTGCGTGTGTGTTCATTGAAAACACTTTGGGGTTAAAGCCACAAGAGTTGCTTTTACCCATTGAGGTCAATAAACTGGGGCAAACAACACGCACACAGCGTTAAAAGCTTTACTAAGCTTTTCGACAGAGGTTTGGGTCTCTAATAAAAGCTCTAAAATTTTCGACCTATTTGTTAAAGTTTTTGTCAACTTTTTGGGACAAAAATTTTATGGTAAAAGTTTTTAAAGGTCGAACAGATCTTTATAGTTGGCACAAAAGTTGCCTTAAATGCGTTCCACACTCAACGAACTATAGACTTTACGAATGTGTAAGCTTAACGAAATGTTATGTTAACATTGAATAACTTAACGAAATGTTAGCAAAAGCATTAGTATGGAAACAACTCATAATTGAAACGGCAGTTAAACTTAAAATATGAAATTTTAGCTTAAAATAATTTTAGTTATTTAAAAATTTTTATAAATTAATAATCAAATATATTGCAAATATATTTTCAAAATGGCTTTAATTAAACCCTTCATTAGACCTAGGTATCAAAAAAAAACCCTTTTGATTTTATTGTTTTCAATATTAAGAAGATTTTAGAAAAGATTTTATAAATATTTTTAGGCTTTAAAAAATTTTCAATTAATTAAGAACTGCTCATTTTGTGCATTGGGGCGAAACGAACGATGAAAAGGGGAAAGTGGAGGATTGCTCTAATAGAATAATTAAGAACTAAGCTTTACGAGATGTGACCTTTCTATTGAATTTGCTTGTGTATTATCTCTACATTTTCTTTCTTTCACTTCCCCCGGCACTGCAAAGAGTCCTCTCACTAAATTGTTTCTTCCTCCTTTTTACGCTTGTTCTGGCCTTTGTCAATAGACTTTGCTTTGGCTTCTCGATTTTCCAAACGTTGCTTTATTGCTCATTTACTTAATTAAAAAATATTCCAATGTCGCCCACTTCGCATTTATCAACATCCTCAAGATCTAAGGGTAACACGCCGGGTCTAGACCAGTGTTAAGTATTTAATTATAATCGGAAGTTGTACGATTTTTGTGATATTTTTTTTTTCATAAGCTAAAAGAAAATTGGATTTTAAAATATGGAATCCCCTGCATTTAAAAATACAAGTCAGATAGGTTATAAATCAAGGATACTCTCCAATATAATTATATATAGTACCTTAGATTATTAGATTAAATTTGTAGAATATAAAAATAGAATAATAAAAATTTTTAAGTAGTAATAAGTAAGTAATTTTTAAGTAATAAAAATTATATTAAAATTGTTATATTTTATGCTGTTCGCTTTATTTTATTTTAGAGTATTTCTGGTGTTCAGCAAAATATTAAACGGTTGCTGGAATTAAAAATCTGAAATCTAAAAATATTTAACTAAGTAGCACGCGAATTAAATAAAATATACTACATTTGATTTTTGATTTGGCGTTTCAATTTTCTTTTGGAAATTTGATCTTCTAATTGGTTTTTCATAACTTTGGTACTTTAAGTGTTACTAGTCGAATTTCTTATAGGGTATAGTTGAGTTAACATGGAAATCCTTTGGAGGAAAAGCCTCAATGGCAAGCTCATTGAAGCATTTAGCTGCTCCACAGGAGTGGCACGTGGTTGCCGCAGCATGATGCGAAATAAAAAGCAGTAGCAGCAGAAGTGAAAGAAGTGAAAGAAGCATGCCAAAAGAAAGGCGGAGACGAAGACGAAGGCAAAAGGCGAAAACGAAAACGAATATAAACGAAAGGCAGTGGGAGGGAGCGAATGAAGTCGACGTCAGCATTGCGTTTTTATTATTTGTTTACATTTGTTAACATTCCGGCAAATGTTAGTTAACAGAGCGTCGAACAGAGCTGTCAACATGACTGTTGTTGTTTCGTAACGCGAAGGATGCTCAGCTTCGTGGATTCTGTAAAGTCAACAGACTGCACGTGGCTGGCACAGTTCCATTCAGTTGGGTTCGGATTCGGCTGCGGGTTCGGGTTCGATTGAGTTCGGCTTTGGGCTCGGCTTCGGGTTCGCTTGAGTTCAGTGCTGTTGAATTAGAATTTCATGTTTTAGTCCAAGCAGTGCAGCCAGGCGAGTCGCGTCTCCGTCTCCCATCATATACATAATAAATACTATATTGTCCGTGGTCGTGGTCGACGTCGTCGTCGTCGTCGTCGCCGTGGTCGTGGTTGACGTTGACGTTGACGGTGCTCGTGCTTGACGCCGCTCAGTCTTAGTCTCAGTCGAGGTCGTGGTCTCGCATGAAGCGGTCGACAAAGTCGCATCCCCATCAACGTTTTATTTCGAATATCGCATCTTCAGTCAACACACAACAGTTTTGAACGTACTCGTTGTCCGGCTTGCCGCTTGCCACGTGCCACGTGCCACGTCTGTTGAATACGCCGAAATCGAAGTTGAAATCGCGGCCAGATCAGCTCGAAATCAAAGCTGCTATTGTTTGATTTGTTTTTTTTCTGGTGCATTTCTTTGATTCACACCGTTTTTTTTTTTCGGTGCAATTGTAAGTGAAGCACACAGCACAAGCTGAGGAAACAATTATACACGTTATCCTTGTGAACAATTTCCCGCAATTTTTATGTCAACCAATTCGATTGGATTACTGCATTATTTTTCCGCTTCCATTTTCCTTACTCTTAAATTTATTTGAATTTTTTATGATTATTGTCAAGTTTTGAGGAGGGCTTCAAAGGCATTTCCGTTCAGTTCAAATTAATGCGACGAAGAGCCTAATGACTTTCCAAAAGTATTTAAAGGAACCTTCCCACTTTGACTCCGGCTCGGACTCAAACTCAAACTACGGCTTTGCCTCCGCCCTCCATTAAGAATTGTGCTTAATTTAAATTTTGGACCAAAACTTTTTGTGCAAACCAAAAAGAAAACGAAACAAATTTACGCTGGCGAATCGACTAACTGCAAATGTTTCTAAATATGGTGCGTATTTCCTTAAAATTAAGACCGCAATTTAGTTAATTTAAAGTAATTTTCAACAAAAAAAAAAGGTTCCTCCTATTTGAGTTTTTTTTCCTGTTTGGATTCGAAATGCTTCCAAATTATCATTGTCTACTTTTTGGCTAGCTAAACGGGTTTTTAGTTGTTGTTGAAGAGTTGTGTGAGAGTGTGTGCTCGGTAATACAAATTGTGCGAATTATACAAATTGAACTAATTTCATATTTACAAATTTGTTAAATAGCCTCATAGTGTAGTTTCAACTTCCCTTTTGGACTCAAATTCTAGCACATATGCATAGCATACTTATTGGCTCGTTAAACAGTTTCTAAATTGTTTCGAAAGCGAAAATCAAAACAGTTTCGCACTCGTAATTGTTGTGAAAAAGCTGAACATAAGCTCAAAGCTAATCCAACAATTACACAAATTATGCCAAATTATGTTTAAATACTTTACGAATTATTTTAAAATACTTTTTGATTAAGTTAAATTGACCAGTTTTGGTTTTCATTTTCAACAAGTTCATAATTGTTTAAAATGTGTTGAAATTGTTTTAAGAGTGTAATACACAACAGTTTACTTTTTGTTGATATACTCCAAAATTCTTTAAGAATTCAATGCTTGCAAAATAAGTTTTTATTTTTGATGATTTACAGTATATATGATGATCCTAAATATGTACAGGAAAAGATCAATCGTGCCTATAAAAACTAAGAAAAATAAAATCAGTGCTTAAATATTTGTTACATCTCAAAAAAGTATTTCTCAAATAACATAAAATGTTCTGGGTTCATTATTTTTTGGCAAATGTGAAAATTAGAAGAGCGCTGCAATTTCTGGGACTCCCAATAGTAAGCTAGAAAAGTCGATTTATCCTAAAAATTATTTTGGAAAAATTTAAATACATATTATTTTTATTGATGGCGAAAGCAAAGCTGAGAAAAACGTCTTAACGGCTCGGAAAATTGCAACCTTATGAATATGAATATGAATATAAAATCTTGCAGAAATTTTCCGATCTATTACAAACTCGACTGTTATTATTAAACAATTTTTCAAATGTTACTTCTTAACTTCTTAATTGTTTGCCGGAGGCAGCAAATGCTGGGCGTACTTATTTCCCGTGCAATTTGATGAGAGATCGCATTCTAAAGATTTGTGTTCACTTCTACTTAGCAGTCAAAATGCAATTACGAAATTTCATGCCAAAAACAAAACACAGAAGAGATGAAAAATAAGTCTTCATACTCGTAATTTCATTCGTTGAATGCTTTTTAATTGCATCTATTCATATTTGATACTCGCTTTCTCTGCCTACTCACATTTCGCTTTCATTCTCTTCAACTTTTTGCTTTGGACTCAGGTGCGAGTGAGGGGAAAAGAGGAAGAAAATAGGAATGAGCCTGTGGTAATTGCATGTCAACACATTTTCATTAACGCTTCAATTTCATATGATACAATTTTAATGGGCTCTAATTGTTGCTTCAGCATTCGGTTTCAATGAGCCGAAAGCGGGCTAGGGAAGTAGAATGCCTTAAATTATGACAGTATCTGTATATTCTTCAGTCAGTCAGTCAGTCAGTCAGTCGTCCAACTGTTTTTATGTCTGTACATCTGTCTGTCCGTCTGTCTGTCCGTCTGGGCTAATGGATGTGATTAAGAATTTAAATTGGTGCAGCGGGAAAACAAAATCCGCGTGTAGTTTCCACCAGCTGAAAACTTCAATTTGAAATTCTGAACAATCTGCATATTTATGTGTCTCTATGTATGCGTGTGTATCTGTATCTATGAGTGTTTGTATTTGTTCCTTAATTAAATTCCTTTTGTATTTCCCACATTATTCACAGCGTTCAGTTTGCAAAAGTTTTTATTTTGTTAGTATTTATCAATTTTTGCTCATCTCAAGTTCAAGTTGATTTCCCACCGGACTTATTAATCCTTCAACTCGCACTTCAACTGCTTGTGAATTATAGTGGTATTTTCACCGTGTCCTTGTGATAATACTTCTTGAGCATTTGCTACTTCAAAACACTTGCCACGACAACTTTTTGAGTTATTTGCTGTGGATTTCTTGCAGTTTGATGCTGGTTGATGCTACAGCACTCGTCCTTTCAATAGGTTCCTTTTAACTATTTGTATCAATTTTTTTAAGCCTAATTCGCTTGTAGATTGTACAAAAAAAATATAAAAATATACATATAAAAAAATATATACTTATAAAAATATAAAATTGTTAAACATAATAATTTTCTCGAGACAGCCAATTTTTGTTTGACTTTAAAAAATTAAATCTCTGACATTTAAGGAACACAGACATTTCGAAATGTTGATTTCAAAAGCAATTCTCTTCAAAAACTCTAAAAATTTGTGGAAAACACCTACATCAATTTATTGAATGTTATAAAGTTTCATATTTTAAATATAATATATTTTTTCAAATGTGAGAAATTATTTTTTTTCGATTTTATGCTCTTTTCTTTAATTATTCGATGGTTAATGTAATATTCTAGATTTTCAGCTCAAGGAGTTTGTTTTTTTTTTTTTTTTAATTTTTTTTAATATAGTAAGTAAAATATTTTTCAAGTGCTTCTACATATACGACCTGCACAGTACTACTATTATAAGTCTTTCAACATTATTTAAATGTTTATGAATTTGTTGCCAGCTAATATCCTTAAATAAATAGCAAATTGAAGTTCGTTGATATATCCATATAACCGAAATACTGTTAAAAACGCAGTGTTATATAACGTCGGACTTATTCGTATATAATCAGGTGTGATAGAGGGATGCTTTTTTTTTAAATTTATTTAAAATATGCAGCAGAAGATTAACGTACGCAGATACCTCGACACAAATGACACTTGAATCTTCAAGTGGAAGCTTGAAATTCGTTTAAAATTCGCAACGACAATTAAGCAGAAAAATTAAAAACAACAAGAGCAACAGTAACAACAACAGCAACAACAACAGCAACAACAACAACAATGACAATGACAATGACAGGAATATATCGAGAGTCCTTTTGGCAGTTGGAATCACAAATGAAATTAATTTATGAAAATACGAGCAGAAGAGCAACTGTCTCTCTTTTCCCCTCTCTCTCTCTCTCCCTCTCTCTCTCTCGCTTGCTGTGGCGGCTTTTGCCCGCATTCGTTAACAAGTATTTGCTTTTTACAGAATACCCCCCTTCCCCTTTCCCTTCCCCGCCCGCTCACCAAACAGTTGCTGTTGCTCATCAATGTGGCAAGTGGGGGATGGGGATGTGGCAGGATTCTATGTTGCGCCACGAGCCCGCATCTACATTTTGTACTTGATACTTACGTGTATTTTTGTTAGTTGGCTGCTTGACTGTTTCTGCTTTTGCTTTGGCTTTTGTTTGTCTGTTTGTTGTTGTTGTTGTTTTTGTTGTTGTTGTTTCTGCCGCTGTTTGACTACAATTTACGTCATTCAGCCGCAAACATTTGCACTCCTCTTCCTGTGCCGCTTTCCTTCACTCATTCCCCTTCTACACTCAGAAAAAAATATTACCTTAAAGGCCGAAAATTGCCTACAAATTTAGGACATTTTACCTAAAAAAACAGTCGAGGAAAAATTGACTTAAATGTAGGTGCCCCGTTACTTAAAAATTTTTAGTGTATAATTTACCATTTTAGGTCATTTTTAACCAAAAAATTTTTTTTTTTTGCATTAAAGTAAAAACATATTTCAAATTTATTTCTTTTTTTATTTTTTCTTTTTTCTTTTTTTTTTATTTGTTTTCTTTATTTGCTTTTTTACCCTGCATTTTATATATTTTGTTTTTTTTCTTCTTCATTGCATTTGGTTATTTATTTTTGTGAATTTAAAATCTGTTTTTCATATGATTTTTTTATGGGACTGGAACTCGAACTTAGATTTTCAGACCAGAAAAGTTTCAGCTCAGCGTCTCTAAGGATATTTTCCGAAGGACCTTGGAAATTTTACTAAATTTCTTAGTGTACCTAAGTTGTTATAGGTAGGTTAATTAAGATGTTCTCAAATTCAACGGAGTCGCTAACTTAATAGGTTTTGTATATGTCTTTTAAATATTTCTGAAAAGGTCTTCTAATTTTGATCAATTTATAGCACTGTCTAATTAAGCATGGTTAAATAAGACAAATGTGTTTTAGGAAAAAAGCCAATTTCTGAGGTATATCTTATACCTAAAAATGCCTAAAATGTATGACCTAAAATATGATATTTTAGGAAAAATTACCTAGTTTTAAGGCAAACGTTACCTAAAATTTACGTCTTTCGTAATAAATCACACTTTCCTAAAATTTTTGGAATATTTTTTTTTCTGAGTGTATGCTCCCCCTTTTGCTACTGCCCCTTTTCACCCCTTCCCATTGGCATACCAAAAAGAATTTGCCCTTCAGTCGTCCACCTGGTTTACGCCCACAATGCGCACTAACGCCTGTACATACATAATTAAGGCGTGTTATCCTTGTTGACTTTGTTATTAATCCACTCCAGCAAATTGTTGTTGCTTCTTCTTGTTGCTCTTCTTTTGCCAGTTGTTGTTGTTGTTGTACGTATTGGTATGTGTTTTGTTGTTTCACTTGTTGTTGCTGTCTTCTGTTTTGGCACATTTTTTCTTGATAATACTTTTTTTTTGCTCTTTTTTTCTTGCAATTCTTCAGCAAGGCATTTTTCACTCTCTTCTCTTCTCTCTCTCTCTCTCTCTCTCTCTCTCTCTCTCTCTAACACTCTCTGCAGTGTGTGCGTGTAGAAAGGTTTCAAATTTTATTATGCGGAAAAAGGTTAATAAATGGAATTTTCAAGTTGTTAAATTGTTTATTTAGGATGGCCTCATACACACATCACACACACATCTCACACACACATCACACACCCACTCATACTCTCATACATGCACTCCCTGAGTGCCTACGCTTATACAATTCACAGCATTTCCGTTTCCGCCTGCTCCGTTTTCTGCTCCTTTTTTTTTTTAGGCTCTGCATTTTCATGTTTTGCTACGCACTTTCGCAGATTCAAGACTTGCCCTCTTTAAATGTGTGTATGTGTGTGTAAGTATATGTGTGTGTGTATGCTAAAATATTTTTTGTGTTTCAACAACGTTAACGGAAGGAAGCTGCTGGCATATTTTGACACGTTGACATTTTACGGGTACTATTATGATACCCTATCTGCAGTAAAAAGTACACTCAATTTCACAAGCATTTTGTATTTAAAGTTTTTCAAATATGTTAGTTATAAGCTTATTGATTCAAAAAATTCAAAAAATTCAACTCTATTCGAATTTTTAAAATGTTTCTCCTTGTCAAGATTCGTGAGTAGAAAGCTAATTTATGATTATTTAGTGTGATTGCTAATAAACAACTTCAATTTTTATATTTAAATGATAAAAAATAAAATGTTTTTTCTTACAAAAGTCGCAAATGTCCTCATAAAACTCCACTAGACATATTGCAGGTTAAAGTTTAAATATCTCACTTAGTGAGAGTATAAAAATAATAAAGCATTATCTCATGTACGACTTCTTCTTCTTGCTCATATTCATCAAAGTATCTTTTGACTTGATGGTATATTTAAGGGGCAACGCATATGTGAATCAAGCTCAGTTTCAATCCACAATCCACACACATGAGAATGAAAGGCGTGCAGTCTAGCGTGCTTTATGAGTGTGCGTCCGATGGGTATCCAAAAAAAAAAAAACAGGGAAGGAAAATCCCCTGGACTGTTGAAAGCAATAATGGCACTTTCCTTCCTTCCTTACATTACGCTTTGACTTGCATTTTTACTTTTTACATGGGATCGGCAACCAGAGCTTAATTTGAGGCAGTCTCTTGGTTTTTAATAAATGCTTCGTTTTTATGCTCGAATAGGAGTAGACTCAGGAACATAGATGGGGAAGTGTGTTAGCGATGGAACCGTAGAAGTAGTAATAGGAGTAGAAGCAAAGGTCAAAGTAGAAAGAATAGTAAAAATTGGAGTAGCGGAGAATTTAAGAAATTGCTGCTGCAAAAGAGGTGTGGGAATAGGAGTAGTTACAGTAATAGAAAGAGGAGTTTATACAAGAGTAGGAATGCTATCAAAAATAAGGGAGAACGGAAATTTTAAATTTGAGCTAACTCAGTATAACAGCTCAAAACAAACTTACCTAGAGGAGTAGTATTGTTATTAACAATAGGAGTAGGACAGGAGTTGGAGTATGATATATGGAGCCGATTTGAACCAAATCTGGTCAGAATGTACAAAACAAACATTAATGCATATTCTATTAGTTTGATTAAGATATCTCAAAAAACAAACAACTTTTTCATACTAAGACTTAAATTTCGATGTATCGTTTCTATGGCAGCTATAAGTTATTGCTCACCGATTTGAACCAAATTTGGTCAGTATGTTAACTACCAGCTCAGATGCATATTCCATCAGTTTGGTTCTGATATCTCAACAAACAAAAAACTTTTCCATACTAAAACTTCATTTTGGATGTATCGTTCCTATGGCAGCTATATGATATAGTGATCCGATCCAAAAATAAAAACAAACAACTCTGCGTGAGGTATCCAGGAGCCTACATACCAAGTTTAAAGTCTCTAGCTCTATTAGTTTCTGAGATCGACGCGTTCAAACAGACGGACGGACAGACGGACAGACAGACGGACAAGGCTCAATCGGTTGTTGATCCTGATCAAGAATATATATACTTTGAGGGTCTGCCACGCCCCCTTCTGCCTGTTACATACATTCTGCCAAACACATTATACCCTTTTTTGCCCATTTTCAATGGTATAAAAATATAAATGGAACTTTGCCAGCATGAAAGCTCTTGTGAAAGACGTATATAACTAAATGATGTAAGCACATAAGTATATACATAAGTAAGTACACTGTCATGTTACTTATAAAAGTCATGGACTAAATCGAAACAAAATATAGCATTTCCATTATAATTATGGCACGTTTCGGTCCCTTTTGATTGTGTGAAGTATTTTCCAATTTGTAGCAATATTGAACAATACCCTGTGCACATCAATTGATTAGAAATGGGTATTTGGAAACTATTTATCGCATTTTAGACATAACTATATTTTTAAATTTAATTAGTAAACTTGTTATGCCTTTTTTGGAGTTGAAGAATCGATTGTATTATTTGTAATATATTCTGAATATTTTGCATAAAGAGTAAAGGGTATCCTTTAGGGTAAACTGGCAGCTGTACTCATTTGTTTTTCTTCATTTTCATTTTATTTTCATATACGAGTATACTATTTGCTGTTAATTAGTGGCTGGCTTTTAATTTGCCCAACTGAAGCCTGGCATAAATGTGCCTTCCTCATGCTGCGAACTTGGCCAAACACTTGGAGTAGAGTCCGAAATTCGGGTCTCAACTTGGCGGAGGGGGTTGAAGGTAGTGAGGGTCTTTTTTTTTTTTTTTTTTTTGAAACTTTTGTCCAAATGCTGTGTACAACTGCAAAAATCCGCTTGCTTGCCCCAGATAATTTAATTAAAAATAGCAACCATTTGATATCAAATAAAATTGTACGCAAAAACAACAGCAACAACAACAACAGCAACATAAATGACTAAGCGGCAAGTTGCCCCAAGGCGACTGCAGTGAGAATTTCAGCTCGCTGTCTCATTCGCTCTCGCTCTCGCTATCTTTTCAGTCTCTATTCGGACGTCGGCGCGAGAATTCATTAAACTTTAAACCGTAATGAATACTCAACTCAACTCAACTCGCCGAAATTTGGAAAGACAAGAGAAAACCGCGTGCGGTGCTTTCAAGATTCAGACAGAGACGGAAACTTGCCACACGTCTATTGCTTTTGGTTTTGGTTTGGGTTTTAATGCCCGTTACTCGTAGAGAACAAGGGTATATGGTATTCATAGCAATTTATGTAACAGAACATCAATTCTTGATCAGCGCCGAAATTCGAGCCGAGCTGGTTAATAGCCTATTTCCACGACAGCACATTTGGCACATTCGACACCATTTTCATCATTCGGTCCGAATGTGAACTTCTTTTCAGTACCAAATCCGAATGATCATTTTGGCTCATTCATAATAAATGTTAACATTTTTTGACATTCGTCCCGGCAAACTTTAGTATTTTTTTATCGAAAACGCTATGTTTATCGATAATTTCGTGAAAAAGAGCAACTATCACTTTAACCAGCTGTTTTGTTCAGTTCATAAGTTAGCAAAAAAATTTGAATGAATTATAATTGCAAAAAAAAAATGAAAATGTTTATTATTTAACTTTGTATAATTTTTGCACAGAAATCGAGCTGCGGATTTATTTTGAGTGAATGGCAAATTTGGTAGTGGAAAGCCAAAAATCTGACACATTCAAATGTGAGCAAATGTGGCAAATGTGAGTCGTTGTGGAAATAGCATATTAGTTCGTTTCTTCTTCTCTGCGTTTATTTATTTGTCCCGTCTGTAACTCAGAGATTATGAGAGCAACTCCAACAGTTAAAAAAAAAGACGCTCTTTTAAATGATGAACTCTTGCTATTATTATAATTAATTATCCTACAGTTGTTTTAGTTAAAATGCAACGCAAGCGCCTTGAAGTATGCAGTCATGTTTAAAGTCTTGTAGTTTAAAGTTGATAACGGGAACATTTTAGTCGGGCACTTGACTATAGCGTATATATATTTGTTTGGCTTCGGTTTTGGCTTTGGGGTGTGTCCAACTGTTTCTCATACCCACCCAAGTGGTATCTACAGTCTACTCTTTGCAGTGTACTCATACTCGTACTCGTACTCGAAAATACCTTGGCACCTGCTGGCCACTTGGCGCCACATAATCAGCACAGTTTATGCTGTCGCCAGTTATGATTGCAACCTGTTTCTTGCCCAAAGCTTCATTCTCCTCGCTCAACCACTCTCTTGCTTTCTCTCTTGCTACTTATGCCTTCTGGCTGCCTTTTGCACACGCTCCAACAATATAAACATAATTTACAGCAAGTAATAATCATAAGAAGCAGGTAAAAGTGCGAAGTGCAAAGGCGAAAAACGAGAAAAATAACCAAAGAGGGAACGAAAAAAATATATGCGAGGAAAATAAGAAAAACTTGAAAGAATCACAAACAGACCGTTCACAATGGTGCACGGGAAAGCATTGCCGCAGCTGTGATACACTGAAAATAAGTACAGAAATTAATTATTAACTAATGCAGAAAAATGCAAAAAAATTCAAAATCAATTAAAAAAAAAAAAAAAAAAAACAAACCAAACATCTTAAAGAGTCTTAGGAAAGTAAATATCTTTTTTATTCTTAATACTACATATTAACAAAATCATAATATTTTAAGCATCCAATACCAATGTACAAAAAAATTATTTTATTTTTTTTTAAATGGAAAAAATATCTTAGGATAGTTTTTTTTTTATCAGAATTAGCTATAGCACACGTTCAGATCTATCCAAAAAATGCTACGAATAATGTGCTACTTTTTATAAATATTTATAATAGATTAAAAACATACTTACTTGAGTTATTAAAAATTACCATATGTAGGAATAATTCATATACTTACTATATATGCATAAGTTCTGTCCTAACAATTATTGAGTTGCTTATGAAAGTTAATCAATCGTATCGAATCACATGGAATCCAATTTAGTTTTAAAAAAACGTTACATATTTTGCCACAAACTTGCAAGAGTTTCTTACTTTCGTTCTGCATTTTTCTGCTTTCTGTTTTCTAATTTCATTTTTTCATTTTCTGCTGC
This sequence comes from Drosophila innubila, assembly GCF_004354385.1. Lineage (NCBI taxonomy): Eukaryota > Metazoa > Arthropoda > Insecta > Diptera > Drosophilidae > Drosophila > Drosophila innubila. The sequence goes on from NC_047626.1 coordinate 11,859,484, forward strand.
CGTCAAAAAAGCAAAAGCAACAAAAAAAAGCGAGTAAAGAAGTGGAAGAAGAATGTACAAAGAGTGGTAAAAAAGTGGGAAGTATGGTCGACTGGTACTTTAATAATTGAAGGCGTATACGCGATATGCGCACTTTTTAGTTACCTCAAAGTTACTCATACGCCGCGTTGAGTCGGGGAACTTTAATTTCACATACAATTTGCATTTGGTGTGTGTATGCGAGCGAAAGAGAGAGAGAGAAAGAGAGAGAATTGCGAGTGTTAATTCTTTGGGGAACAATCTCTGAATCATCGTTGTCCACATCCATCCAACGCAACTGTGTCCTTGTCATCCTCATCAGTGGCAGAGTAATCATCATCATCATCAGCATTATTTGGATCATCATCATCATTGCTCTGCTCTTAATTGTGTGGAAATAAGCGAGTGAGTGGCCCCTTCATCGCAAGTTAATTGCGGGCTTTTGAGTCATGTGTCCACATTAAATATGCATGTGAGGACACTACTCTGCCAATGGCAAAGCGAAGGGGAAGGGACTGGGAGTGGGAAACAATATGGGGAAAAAGGGAATGCGAGTCTCCTGATCACAGGACACGCTGCAAGTAAAGGCACTTGCTATTGTAACCGCCTCGCAATTCACTTAATTATGCATGAATTTACTTAGCCGCCGTTCGCGAAAGATACTTCCAATTATACAAGAACACGGCCGATATGCTAACTCCGGCTGAGGTCGTTGTATGTATGTACATATGTATGTACGTATGCATGTGTGTGTGTGTGTAAAATCATGTGCTAAATATGCGTATTATAACAGATCACAAGCAGCATTTACTTTACCTAATCAGCTTAGACAAACAAGTTGATCTGTGAAAAAGGTACCCTGTAGAATTTGTCATTTGGGGTATGTTGTGACTGCTGCTAGCTATCAAAGTGTTACATAATGCCTGAGGAATTGCAAATACCCTCTCACTTTTTCAATCTACCTCTTTATCTTATATCTGGTTCTTTCTCTCTCTTTCTCTCACTTTTTGTGCGCTTAAAAAAGCAATTTAAGTTTTCTGCGAAAGCCATAAAACGCAGTTAAAAAAAAAGTATTCCTTTATTTGTTTGTTGATTTAATTTTTTTACACCAAGTTTTGCAACGCATTCGATTTGTATCCGGAAAATTTTCAACAGTTTGGGTTTGTCGCCAGTTTCTTAGTCCGGGTCAATAGCCAAATTGCCAGATAATCTCAGTAGTTTTACTCGCCAGTCGCCAGTCTGTGCTGCTTCACAATTTCACAGCAAATTTCTATGAAATTAAAAGTAATTAAATATAGAGTATTCGTATTTACTGCCCCAGAAAGTGTGCTATAAAATTTGTTGCAGATTTTATAGACATGCCGGATTCACAAATTCATGGAAAATCATTTTCAAACAAGTAAGAATTATATTGTAGAGAGCGCTCGACTTGAAGATACCTTGTGTCTAACTCTGAGATATTCGAAGTACGTAAAATATCGTTATTTGCACACACTCTGACATACAAACAGAATAACTGATAATAAAACATGGCAAAATGGACAAGCAAACAGCTTGGCAACTACGAACACCAGATGGCGCTAGTGCTGCATTCTCTAATCATATTTTGAATACTTTTCACGTTTTTTACGATAGTATTTAACATCAAGATTAAAATTAACACATAAAATAGTTAAAAAATATTGTTTATAAATAACTAATATTACTTGAATAGATTTAAAAAAATTTTATTCCTTTTTTTTTTGTAATATTTTTGTAATGAAACACTGTTAGTGATTAGTGTATTGATTTAAGGAAGTACTTGTTGTGCTAGAAATTAACGGAATTGTCTTGTTCAAAATCCTTAAACCGTTTCTTTTTAATTTTTGGACCAGAATTGCTTAAAAGGTAGACAATGTTTTTTTTTTTTTTTTTTTTATTGATGGAATGGGAATGTTGCAAGCGTGGGCTTTGAATAGCCACAGCAAGAGTAGCTGCCAGAAATATCTGTGTGTGTGTGTGTGTGTGTTGGTAACTGTGACTGCGGTGCGAGTCACAATTGCAGGCGACAGGTGGAGGCAAATAAATAAATTCGTGTTGCAGCTTGTTGTTGTTGTTGTTGCACTCGTTAGTATTGCCGTAAGGCGCTTCAGGCATGACCACATGGAATATTACTCATACGCGCTATTAGCCAAAGACAGAGACAGAGATAGCGCAAGTTCGGCAAAGAGAGAGAGAGAGAGAGAAAGAAAGGGAAAAAGAGAGGGGGAAGAGGAAGAGAAGTGTGTGCCTGCTGCGTTTGCTGAATGTTTGTAAAAGTGTATGTGCTTTATATGGAATTGGTTGTCGCAAAGGTTTTTGGCTTAGCAATGTTGGCCATAAGAGTATCATTTGTTGTTGTGCTTGCTGTTGCTTTTGTTATTGTTGTTCTTCTCGTTATTATTGTTGTCGTTGTCTTTGTTGTTGTTGTTGCTCCGTTACCCAAGTGCCAAACGAAGCGTGGCAACCTCAAAACGTAAATTTTAACGTCCTTGACATTTTATGCCGTTTGCCGTTTGGATTCCAAAACCACGACATGTCCCCTGCATCGAACAAAGTCAGTTGTCTATATATAGGCATACCTAAATGTATATATATATATATATATATATATCGTATTTATGTATCGTTAGCGTAACCAGACTTTATAGCGCTCCATTTGGCAAGCTGTTTCAATTAATTGCTATGTTTTAGGTTAGGCCAAAAGCAAAACTAGTTAATAATTAAGCTACCAAACTGTGACAGACGGACAGACAGACAGACGGACAGACAGACAGACAGAGACACACACACACTCACACATACACAGACTTAAACACTTACACATAGTTGGCCCAAGGATTACTGGCAATGTCCTCGCCACCACCCCCTTGGCCACCACCCCTTTTGTTAACATGGGGTCGTCATTCGCTTGGAAAAAGGTCAATGCACAAGATTTTACCGTTTGCGGGCATTGTTCGTGTTACCTTTTTTTTTCTCGCAATTTCTTTCACAAAAATATATGTATATAAAAAAAAAATTGTGAAACAAATTCGATTTGCAAAATCGGGCGAACCTAAAACCTTAAACCTGACTCAGAACCTGCTGTTGAACCTAAGCCCAATGACGCGATTGCGTTCCCTGATTACGTGAGACAAAAAAGGTTGTGTCACTGACCCAAGGAAAAACTCCATGTGGACCCACAAACACACACACACACACACGCACATAGAAACACCTTTGAAGTATATAATAAATATATGTGCTCATTTCTCTCGCATAGTTTTCTTACTTATTTCCTTGTACATATGCCACATACAATATCTTATTGTGTATGTGTGTATATACACATGTGTGTGTATGTTACATAATAAATGCAACGATTTACAGTTAATCTGCACATTTCATTCAACCAATGAATTTCCAATTTGAATTGGAACATTTCTAAGCTCCGGCAAACAAACGTTACACAAATTTACTTGGCCCCAAAACGTGCTTGAAGGTGTCTTTCTCTCCTTCTCTCTCTCTCTCTCTCTCTCTCCCTCTTCCTCTTACTATCCTACTCTATATGAGAAATCTCTGTTGATTCTCCTTTAGCAAGCTAATAAGTTGTTGCGCTCTAAAGTCAACAAGTTTCTACTTATGCGTGTTTAGAATTCGTAAATTTTATCTAAATATCGCCTCCATTTCGCCTTTGAATTTACGGCATACTTTAAGGAGCGATATTTTTAATCATTTTAATTATTAAAATATTTTACACAGCATTTTATTTCAGTTTTTTCGATGAGACAATGTATTATTAGAAAATTAATAATATCTCTTTAATTGTAAGCTTTATTGCCGCATTATAATTACATAAGAAGCTAATAAAATGATCACTACAAAACAGAAAATGTAATCATTGTAAGTTATATAAGTTATATAAGTTATAAATCTGAAGAAAAAATCATTATTCTGTGAGCTTTACTATATTACTTATTATTACTTTTGAGCAAAAAATAAAACTCAGGAATAATCATTATTTTTGATCAAAAAATAAAATTCATAGAATTATTATTATTCCTTGAGTTTTATTTTTTAGAATCAAAAATAAAAGTGAATGTATTTTTTGACTTTATTAAAAAAAGAATTAATATGAAAATTATTAATATTATTGGAAATATAATTTTTAAAAATTTGTAGAATTTTTTATTAAAATTTAAAAATGGTTCACTGACTAGGAATGTGTATTAATTTTGTCCATATATTCTTTATAAAAAAGTCAAAATAATACAATAAGTTTTATTTTTGATCAAAAAAATAAAACTCAAGAAATAATAATTTTGCTATGAGTTTAATTTTTTTTGCTCAAATATAATGATTATTTCTTAAGTTTTATTTTTCTGCTTAGAAATAATGATTATTTTATGAGTAAAATAATAAAAATTATAAATCTTAAGATCATGGTGAAATTGCATAGATTATCCTTAAAGAAAATTGTTGGTATATTATATTTTTTTTTACAGTTACTAGAAGTGAATGATTTTTTAAATTAAAAAAAAAAAACAAAATAATCATTATTTAATGTTTATATTTATTTATCTATTTACTTTGTTCTTAAAAATGTTTTGTGTGCTAGCTAAAGATCACAAATGTCAAGAACTTTATTAGAAATGCTTAAAAATGACATAAGAGAAATTTAAAAATCTCATCAACTGTTATCTGTAATCATAAAGATCTTTTAATATCAGAAAAGAATTTTGGTCAAAATCATATCAAAATTTCGTATAAAGTTGCTTTTTCTCTTCTTTTTCAAATCACAAAGTCTCGTTAACTCGCTTTGACTTTGTCTTGTGAATTAAAAGGAATCAGAGAAAGAAGAAGAAGAAGAATACAAAAAAGAAAGTAAAATGGGATGCATAATGCTTGCGGTTTGATTGCGCTTTTGTGTTGCAACTGTTGCCACTGTTGCCACTGTTGCAAGTTGTGTTGTTGTGTCCTCTTTGATAAGTCAGTTGCGGTCGCAGCTGTTGCTGGCAGCATGCAATGAGCGAGAGTGAGCCAGGATGTGTGTGAGAGGAAGGGGAGATGTTCGCTACGCGAACAGCCATCAATCATTTTGTCAAGCATTGCATGACTGACATATAGGCCAGACCACAAACAATACATCACAAAAAAAAAAAAAAAAATAGCAAAGATTGCGATAACAACAGGCGATAAGCGATAGACGATAGTCGGGCACACATGTTGTGGTGGGAGGGAGAGCAACGATTAAAAAGCGATTTAACGAAAGCAATAAACTCGATATATTTCACTAATAGTTGTTCTTCTTCTTCTTCTTGAGTGTTTCTTAACATATAATTTCATTGTTGGCCCACATAATATTGGGCACAGGACACAGGACACAGGATACGCTTCCTTCGCACACATGTGCTATTTGCAATGTCTGCCATTTTTCCCAGTGTGCATTTTCATTTTGTAATATATGTTTTTTTTTCTTTCTTTCATTTTTACTTCGCCTTTTATTTTCAATTTCGATTACCGCCTTTGCCCCCGTCTCGAAAGGCTAACAAAAATGTTTCCTTAATCCAAGAAGGACTCGTGTTTTGAATGCTTCTACTCTTTCACTCTATTGCCAACATTGTAAGCGCCTACTCTGTCTCTTCAGTTGTCCCTCTCTCTCTCTCTCTCTCTCTGTCTGAGTGTCTTTCTCTGTCTGTCTTTGTGTGTTGCTCTGTGTGTTGGCGATGTTGTAAAAAGTTTTATTTGTCGCTGATTTGAGTATCGAGGCCAACGCCTATGTACGGCTGGGTACTCGTATGTGCCACGTTCCTTTCCGTTGTTAGTTCCCCCGACTCCCCCCACTCCCCTTCTCATTTCTTTCCCACTTCTTCCTGCTCCCTCTTTGTTTATTTCATTCAAAGCACAAAACAAAAATGCAAAGTAATGCAATTTATCTGAAAACTATGCTAGGCCACACCCCCTCAAACAGCCGCCCCTCCATTACAAGCGCCCCTCTCTTTTCCTGCTTTCCACGTGCTGCTCAACAGAGTGAGGCAAAAGCAACAATAACAACAACAAACAGCAAACAACAACATGATGCTGAAATTACATTGAAGGATGTACTAAAGGATGCTTCTACCATCAGCACATGCCAAAACCAACAACAGCAACAACAACAACCACAACAACAACAAAAATGTTTAATGTTTTATGTCACAGCCATTTCAATTAACTTTAGTCAGCAGAGCTGGTCACATAATGGGTATTATACGAGGCCTCATTCTAATTCCCCACGAACATAAAGCCAAGCTATAGCCAAAAACAATTTGATAAAGCCGGTCATATAGATATAGGCATAATACAGTTATTCTACTATTTGTTTTGCTTACAAAATGGGAACAAACATTTGTTTCTTTTACTATTCAAAATATTTAAGCCCAATGGATCTTTATTTTTGAATTATTTGTTAACTATCTAAAAAACTGTCAAGATTAAAAAAAATATTAAAAAAACAAGTTAAAGGTTTTTTTTTTATATTTTTTATTTGTTTTAATGAGAACGCCTTAGGCTAATTATACGTAAAGCTTTTACAGTGACATAGCAGGATTTTTTTTACAGGATAGAAACATTACAGATTTTTTAACGTAGCAGTGTGGAAATCGAACCCTGTTATTTACAAACTTCAAGTCCCAAAGGAGTTTTACTACAAAATTAGTTTAATTTAATTATGCCTACATTTAAAATATTGCTTATGTCTTAATAAAATTAAAATTTGTTTACCAATCTATGTAAAACAATCTCATTTCAACTTAAAATTAAAGATAAAATTTAATCACTGTCAACATGTTTATAAACAAATTACTACTCAGAGATTTAAGCAAAAATTTCTTATGGTTTTTATTTGAAAAACCATATTTGTCAGACTTGTATAAACTAAAGTATTTGATTAACAAAAAAATAGAATAAATCAAATTAAAACTCAAATGTCATTTGAAGTGTTTTCTTCTTTATTTGATTAAATTGGATTATTATTATTATTTTTTTTTTTTTGCTAGGATTTGTGTTACGCACAGCAGACAAATTAAAGAAATAATATTTTTTGGGGCTTAAAGAAATGAAATGTTTGGAAAGAGGCGGGTATTGGCATAGGATGGCAGGGAGAGAGATAATAAACTCCCAGATATTCCTATTCAGCCAGAGCTGCAGCCTCAGCAGCAAAACATTTAGCACATATAAATTTTGTTTGGTTTTTTTGCCTACTCGACAATAACAGCAGCAGAAGCAGGAGAAGAGATGGGATAAAGTGGGTGGGAAGTGGGTGGGATGAGGGATGCCTTTTGTGTTTGCCGTCTCAGTGTGAAAATATTTTAGTGTCCTTTAATAAAAATGATAAGTCACAGACAGGGAATCACTGGGCATGTGAGCAACGGCTGAGCTATCTCTCTCACTCACTGTCTCTGTCTCTTTCTCTGTTTGTCTCTGTCACTTTTCGCCTTTTTTGGGCTTTTTTCAGGGTGGGAAGCGGAGTCGTGTTTCTATTGTCATGCTAAAACGTACCACAGTCAACGCATATGACTGATTTAATTAAACATCACACACACATACACAGATACACACACACACACACTCAAACACACAACATTCTTGAATTACAATTGTAAATTTTTACCCAAAGTGCCCCAAAAACTATGCAATGCAATTTTAAGTTTGTTTTTTCATCAAACTTGTTTCATTTATAGAGTTTCGAAATGCAATATTTAAGAAAATGTTGCAGCGCATAAACAACCTTAAACAACAATAGATTTCATTGTTAGAATTGCTAATTGTTTAACTTGTTTGTTGCTAAATATCTAGTGAACGTTTTAATTGCTTTTTGAATTAACAAAGCATCAGAAAGTATGCAAAATTTCGGGTAAAGCTTTGCTTAAAAGTTTTCGCAAATATTTAGAGATTTTAATGACAATCGAATGAAATGTCAGAGATTTAAAGACATTTGGTTGCTTTATATTTATTTTGAAATTCAACAAAATTATTAGTTATGTATACATTTATTAATACATTAATTTATTTAATTTTGTACATTAGTTTCGTATTTAATTTCTGGCATTAATTTAAATTTAAATTGCTTCGAATCTTTCACAAATACTTTTTACATTAAATGCAGATCTTTAATGTGCTTGAAAATGTAAGCAGTATCTATTGATCGAGCATTCTGCAAAGACACGTTCTCACTTAATTGTGGCATTAAGACTGAGTTGAAAGTGGTCAACCTGGCGTTGACTTATCGGTAGGTTCGTTGGCTGCATGTTTATCCTGTGACTGCCACATGCCTCATGCCTCATGTTGCATGCCGCCTGCGTAATCCTAATGAACGTTCTGTCCCTCGGCTGTTGTTGTTGCTCTTCCGGCGGCATAATTGCCGTATTCCACACTTTTTCTTCTGGCTTAAAGCTGAAAGCCGAGGGCTGAAGGCCAAAAGACAGTAAGGCAGCAAAGGCAATGGGATTTCAGTGCTCAATGCTCGATGGCCATGCCCCCATCCCCCATCCTTCATTGCTCCCTCGTTTGGGTTGCCAGTTCAGCGTCTTTTACGCATCATTGTCGAGGGGTGTTGCCACACCGGCTGGGTGTTGCCACCCAATTGAAAACGATTCCTTGCTGTGCTAATGCTCGTTCATCTTCTTTTAATTGAACGCACGCTCTTTCGGGTCATTCTTTTTGCCTATCTCCAACGTTCACTCTTTTCTCTCGCCTCCTCTCTTCTCTCTCTCTCTCTCACCTACAGTCGTAGTTTATACCACAAATTTGAAATACGACATCTAACGACTATTTGTCATATTCCGCCCCCGAGAAAACAACCGAAAAAACTAATCACATTATTCAAACGAATCAATCAAATTCATTCACTTTCGTTCACATATTTGATTGATAAGTTGCGAGAATTTATTTCTATATTTTATGAATATTTCTATCAGCTATCAACTTCTAAGTTTGAGCATATTTCAATTTGTAATCATGCATTTTCTACTATTTGCTGATAAGTATCCAGCTGGCATTGTTTCCTGATTTATTTTATAAATTGTGCACTGAGTGATAAAGTTAGTAAAAGCTTTTCTTTAAATGCTTTTGAGTCATTTATCAGCGGGTATTTTCTTCAAATACTAGCTTGTTGTCTCGTACAAAGTATTCCATTAATTTCCTTAAAACCACTTCCCCCTTGTGGTTGGCATTTAAACAAAACTGTCTACAATTTGTCCATCTATCTCGAGAACCAAATAAAAAGTGTAGAAAAAAGATGATAAAGGCAAGTTTGCAACAGAAGTAAAAATTGAATTTGCTGACAGTGTTTTAAAGTTTACTAGAATGAAAAACATTTTCATATTTATTGCTGCTATTATTATTAAAAAAAAAGAAACAATTAATCAGAAACATTTCACTGGCTTCAATATTTACTATAGTCACTAAAGCTCTCATAGCTTTTCTAACCATATCTAAATCCATATAAAACAATCTAGAAAATCCTTGACTTTAATGTACACTTTTCTCTAACCGCACACTTCGAATTGTGTTTGTGTGTGTGTGTGTGTGGGTGTGTGTGTGCTTCTGGCAATTCTCTCAAAGTGTCGCCAAGCGCTTGTTGCGTATACGCCATGATTGCCTCGGATAGTAAAAAAGGACGAAGAAGTCGTTTACTCACTGTTTATTGATAATTTATAGAGCATTTTCAGTTAATCAAAGAACACATAAATTGCGTTTGGCATTTTCGCTCGATAAATAGAAAAGTTATTCAAGTGTTTATTTGCGCCAAATGGCAACTATAGAATACTTAAATCTACTAACGATGTTGCCACGTTGTTTGTTAAATTAAACAGAATTTTGAGGCGCATTTAAGCGAGCGACTAAATATGATAAATGGTCGACAACTGACAGTGGCAACAAAAAAAAAAAAAAAAATAAAAATATACAAAAAAAAGCCAATAATGCCAGAGTAAGGTTTCAGTCCAGAGACTCCCAAAGAACCGTTCATACAAAATCAAATGAGGAGCACACAACAGGGAAAATATTGAGACAGCAATCAGTTGCGTGGGAGGCTGTGGCGCCTCAGATAATGCGTACAAGGAATGGCGTGTCATTCAGTCGAGTCGAGTCGACTCGAGTTGTGGCAGTCAAACAAATTGAGCCAGAGGACTCATCCAGTCATCAGTCAGTCACTCACTCAGTCAGTCAGTCAGTCTGAAAGGCAGGCAGGAAGCGTTTACTGAAGGAAGAAGCTTGTAAAACTAACGATAAGCGTCATGTAATTTGTGATACGAACATTTACTACAGCCTCAAGGTGTGAGTGCTGCGTCTTTGAGTATTTGTATGTATGTGTGTGTGTGCGTGTGTGTAAGTGTAAGTGTGCCTGTGTGTGTCTCGGCATAAACAAACTCAGATTATGTGGCAGTAAATTGATTTATTGTAGTTTATTGCATGAGAAAAGGTGCCCAAAAATAGGCTCAATCTCTTGTTGACCTATTTGGTCAGTAAACTTGAAAAACGCTTGCTGGCAGCTCCTTAACTCACACAACTGATAACGATGTGAACTTGTTTCTATCTTTGTGTGTGTACTGTACCATGAGGGCAGACATATGTTATCTTATCTTGGCAACAAAGTTCAATAACCAAAAAAAGGGTTTCATATTTTCTTTAGCATATAATAGACATAAAGGCGATTGATGTTTCTGTAAAATTGATTTATGTATTTTTTTTACATGTTATTCGGAAAATTTGTTGGAAACTACGAACATTGTGCAACACTGCTTGGCTTGCTGAAACTTTGTGGAACATAGCTACTACATATTGTACATTCAATATGTTTGTATTTATTATGTGAAGTTGTGTTACTTTGAACTTAATTTGACTCTCAAATTTCTTTTTTTGACATTGGTTAACACTATTCCGCTCGTTAAGGAATTGCACAGCACTGTAAATACGGAAATCTGACTGTACTTGTATTTTCTATGGAAAGTTAATTATTTTAAGGCTCATTTTCTCTTGTTTGCAATACTTTTTGGGATGTTTTAGGTATTTCTTTTAAATATATACGCTTTAGACAGTCATAAAATATTTATATTATAATATTTTACATTAAATTCGGTTTTTTATTCGATATTAATTGATACTTTCTTTAGTTATTACTATTGATCCACTATTTTGATAAGTTACGTCAAGAGTAACACTTTAGACCGTCATAAAAGATGTCATTAAATTGTAATTTTAAAATTGTATAAAAATTCTTGAGGTTTTTTCAATCGCAGGACTTTTGAAATGTGCCCGTATTAGGGAATCGCTCCAATTGCGGCATATTAGAAAATTGGTAGGTTGCCAAATAACCAGAACCTTTTATGTTAGCTCTAACTGAATGTTAGATTGCCTACGATCCTACACAGTGTCTGTCTGTCTGTCCGTCTGTCTGTCCGTCTGTCCGTTTGCCTGTCTGTCTGTTTGTGCGTCTGTATTTATGCATTTTGTGGGTCACACAACGATGCAGCAACGTCGACTGCACTGAACTCTCTCAACTGAAAATGGACTGGACACTGACATAGGACAACGTCGGGTCCTGGGCTCAGTCCGTTGGGACATATTTTATATTTAATGCAAGACATTTGTCATGCGGTTGCCGCATTTATTCAAAGTATTTGCTGCAATTTTAATGCCAAAATGAGAGCGCAATTTCAAATACCAATAAAAAGTATACAAAAAAAGCAAACATGAATGCTTCTGTCGAGTGTGATTGACCTAGAGATACCCTGTGTGTAGCACAAGGATAAATATCATTTGTACTTATTCTAATCCAGGCTGCAAAGCAGTACTAAACTGAATATCCCAACTGCAACTTGAGAATAATTACTTAAAAAAGAGTTAGGTTCTCAAAAAAAAAATGTATATAAATTACAGCGAATTTAGACAGGGTAGAATAAATTCAGTTTTTTCCTGAACGGTTTTGGCTGCAAGATACAGGCTCAAAAAAGCCAGTGAGTTACATTTTATGGGCCACTATTTAAAAATGAATTTATGCGTAGTGTGCATGACTTTTTGTACTCGTATGTGTATGTGTGTGTGTGAGTGTGTGTGCTTGTGGTGTATTATTGCTGTAAATGTGCTGGAATCAGTAGTGACAATATGCTGAAAGTTGTCTGATTTATAGATGCGACTTTTAAGCACTAAAACACAAACCTAAAAACCTTCAAGTCTCCTCATTATTCACTCTCTATATTCTCAACTAATTTGTCATACTTTCAATTAATTTCCAACTGTCTATTTTTTTACAATCTCTTGCAGCTACTTTAAAATATGCAAATGCAAATGGAGTTGGAGCTGAGCGACAAGGAGGCGAGAGTTAAATTGAATCAACTGAATTCGATATGCAAAAGGCAATGAAATATCATTTTGTGCACAAAGTCTTTGGAGTGGTCATCAATAAATAAATGTGCATACGAGTCTTTTTGAAATAATTTTCGTTGGAAAACAAAGTAACAAAAAGCAACAACAAGAACAGGAACAAGAGCACGAACAAAGTGCAATAAGAAAACTCGAAATCAAATTCGATTTTCAAATTGAATTTTAAATGCACTTGCAAAGGCACACAAGAGACAGAGAGGGAGTGAGTGAGAGCGAAAGAGAGTAATAGAGGCAAGTAACAACGACAATATTTGCCATCAAAATCGAAATCGAAGTGGTGACAAGTCAGCTACTTGTTAGCCAGAACAAAGTAATCAAAACTTGCCAAAGCCAAAGGGAAGCAGGCAGCGAGTGCCGTAAACAAGTTACGGAAATACTCAACAACAACAACAACAACAAAAAAATACGAGAAAGAAAGAAAATAAATAAATAAACGGAAGCGCAACTCTCGATAGCCAACATTACAAAAATAAAAGAAAAAAAAGGGGAAGCGAAACAAAACGAAACAAGCTCATACATAATATATGTGTGTTGCATGCCACAGCGGCAACAACTCGGCAACAACTCGCAATAATTGAGCAACCATCAATCAGACTGCGTTATCGATAACGATACCGATTCTCGCTCATCGAAAAAAATTAATTTTGTTTGCTGTTGACAAGCTGAAAGTTGAAAGTTAAAGTCAAGGTCAACGACCGCCTGGAGATGCCACAAATGTGTTGCATACGAACACCTTGCCGTTACATTCGAACAGACAACGTCTGAGAAATTCTACCCTCAAGCACACACACACACACACACCAGCACACACACATACGCACGACTCTCTCTCGATTTCCGGCCAACAACAAACGATAATAAGAAAAAAAGCCCGCCAAATTCTCGTCTTTTACATTTTTTTTTTTTGATAAATGGCAGAGCCACAAAATTGTGCGTCAAGCCAAAAGTAAAAGTTTCGTGACGGCGGCGAAAATTGAGGAAAAAAAAGAGGCAAAGCAAAAGGTAGCACAGATAAGGGCAGCAACAACAACAAAAAGCAGAGCAACAACCAAAACAACAATAGCAACAACAACAAGAGCCGTCCCATCAAGCGCAGAAGTGGCATTAGCAAGCGTCAGCAGACTTTCATAAAAAGCCAAGGAAAAAGGGAAAAAAAAGAAAAGCAAAAGCAAGAAAACTCGAGGAAAAACCAAATCGAAATAAAAAAAAAAAACAATTGCCGTAGAAAATTGTTTTCGTTTCCAAAAAAATACAGGCGTATCCGCCAGCCGTATCCGACACTCTCGAGTCTGAGGTTCAGGTCTGGGTCTGGGTTTGGATTCGGTTTCGGTTTTGGTTAGCGTGTCCTCAAGTTTTTATCGATTCCCCCCGCTCGCCTGATCGATGCGCCATATGTCGTCTAGCTAAACGGATACACTTGCCACAGTTTGGCCGCATGCCACAGGTTGGGGCAAAGTCATTGACTTGAGTTTCGGCTGATAAGAGACACTGATAGCAACAATTAAATAGCAATTGATCGAACTGCAGCAATGGACTGAATTCAGTTTGCAGAGCAAAGCAAAGCAGATAAGTTACGAAACGGAGAAACAGTAAAAAAAACGAGACAGACAGAGACAGAGACAGAGAAAACGAGAGAGAGAGAGAGAAGGAAGCTTGCTCAATTATAAGCATTCAAGTTGTACTCAAATGCGACTCATTATAGCCATTATGAGAATGAGTTTCACACGGATGACACACACATCGATGAAAGCCAGCAGTTGGCTGGCTTATGCCCTCGGATTTCTAATGCTAATAATGCTGCCAGGTAAGTACCGCCCAAACATACATACAACATATAAATCTATGTGGGAGGATTAACAAATAATTCCTTAAATCTTGCGCATTGTAACATATTTAGACGCCTTACTTAAAAAAAGTACAGGGGTCTATTAGGTTTGTTTTTTATATTCTTGATCAGCATGTGGATATAGCAATGTCCGTCTGTCCGTCTGTCTGTCTGTCTGTCTGTCTGTCCGTCTGTATGAACACCTAGATCTCAGAGACTATAAGAGCTAGAGACACCAAACTTGGTTTGTAAGCTCTTCTATATTGCAAACAGATCAAGTTTGTTTCCGAATTTGGCCACACCCCCTTTACCGCCTAAAAATCGACTTAGAATATTTCATATTCAAATTATAAGAACAATTTAAAAGCTAGTGACACCAAACTTGGTAGGTAGATTCCTCTATATTGCAGGCAGAATAAGCTTGTTTCTTTTTTCGATCGGACCACTATATCATATAGCGCCCATAGGAACAATCGGTCGAAAATCGAGTTTTAGTATATAAAACTTTTTTGTTTTATGAGATATCATAACCAAACTTATAGAGTACCCGCTTAAGTTAGTCTTATACATCCATACCGAAGTTGGTTCAAATCGGACTACTATATCATATAGCTGTCATAGGACCGATCGCACGAAAATCAAGTCTTAGAATGAAAAACTTTTTTGTTTTTTGAGATATTGTAAACAAACTGACAGAATATGCTTTTGAGTTTGTTTTATAAGCTAAGCTTTTTCGATAGTAAGTACGGGGTCTCCGACGGTCGAGAATGCTCGACTGTAGCTCCGTCCAAGTAGTTTTATAAATCCATTCAATCTTGATATACGTTTGAGAAATAAATATTATTTATTATTAATCTGCATATAATGGCTGTTAATTCCTCTTTTTAATTGATTGATAGTAATTTTATTTTGAAAGTAAACGTTAAATGTAATTAAATGTCAACATTTTTAATAACAGTTTAATAACAATAATGAATATTAAGTTGCGAGCTAGAGCTCAAGCGGTGCATATCTGTAGTCTCTTAATTCACCCTTACACAATTAATTAAAATTAGTTCAGTGCCTACTAATTACAATAATAATTAAATGACAGTAAAAGTAAAGTTAAATGTTTCAAATGTAAGTTCTCGAAATAACTGCACTTTACAATTTTTAGCCTTTGGAACAATTAACAATTAATTGTAATTAAGCTTTTCAATTTTCCACATAACGGTGTCATTTTATTTGACAATAATTCGCACTTAAGTTGCAGTAATTGTAATGATAATTGAAAATTATCGCGTTGCACTTAAATACGAACGTTTGGTTGTGTGTGTGTGTGTGTGAGAGTGTGTGAGGGTGGTTATTTGTATGTTGTTGCTATTTGCTTGCCTCAACTGTTAGAAGACGACGTCCAGGAGTGACAAACGCGGCGTGTGCTTAATAAATGTTTATTACGCATACGCAGCGTGGCAACAAATTAAACAAGACTCGTATTTGCGTTAATGCTTTGGGCAATGCCTGCAAGCACCGCTGTGCCGCTTGTTGTAACTGCCACAGAGTTCATGTTGCGAGTATGTTTCGCTCTGACGGATGCTCTGATGCCGTTGTGAATCGTCAATCCGTGAATGTGAATCCTGAATGTGATTGTGATTGTGAATGTGATTGTGAATGTGGAGAGCGAGTTTGCTGACGCTGACTCTGACTCTGACGACTGGCAATTTGTTTATTTGATTGCATTTTCTGCACTCACAGGGCCAAGGGACGAGACACATGGGGCAGGGGCAGGGGCAGGGGCAGGGGTAGGGGCAGGGGTAGGAGGCACAGGGGCAACTCCTGCTCAACTGTTTGCCCGAATGCGCGCACAAATCAAAGTCAACTGCGGTAAGTGGAACGACAAATAAAGTGCACCCTTTTGCTTTTGTGGATGCAACGAGTTGTTGCTTCAGTTCCTGCTGTTCCTGCCGCTGTTGCAAGTAGCCATGCCCCATACAATTGCCATTGACAATCGCTCAAAGTTGACTGGCAAGCAAATTTTTGGGCTATATGTATATTTCACAAAACGAACGACAATTAGATTGATGAACGGCAGCAACGGTACACTGATTGCATTTCCAAAAAACCAATGCCAAAAGGTAAATGAAGAGTTGGAAATTCTCCCTGAATTGCCTATAATGCTGAGATTGATGAGGTCGTACTATCAGAGATATTATCGACATGTATATTCTGTCTTGTATTTTACAAGTAATCAACAATGTTCAGAAAGGTTTCGCGGTGTCGATGAAAAAGTTAGTATTATACGTGTAGAAGAGGTAAAAGGTGAAGAAACCGAGGTAGGAGTCTTCTTAAGAAAGGAAATATTATTAGTCCTTGGGTTCAGAAATTCAAATAAGCTACAGAGCTCATTTTTTGATAAATTTGATATTTTCCCATACGAATTTTTACTAATACTACTAAAAATAAAATAAATACCAACAAAAATATAAATTTTTGGCTAACTGTGTAATTTTACTGCTTAATAAATTGTAATTTAATCAAATTCTCGAATAACTCTTGAGAGAAAATAATACAAATTTTTTTTTTTTTTTTCTTATCAATGAAAAAAATACGAAAGTTAAAATAAAAATATATATTTCTATATATATTACAAAAAAATCCATAAAAATTTGAGATTTTAGAAAATATACCTTAAATTTTGTAGATCTGACTCAAAAAGGTTTAGAGAAAGAGGGAGAGATTTAGGAAAGGTCTGCCCTCAAGAGGAATATCTTGCGCTTATTTTGAAAATTTTTTTTTTTGCAAAATCCTTAAATAGTTTTTTATTACTTTTGTTCTATAAAATTTAATGGTTATCATATACATGCTACCTTAAAATTTTCATGTGTAAGACATCTGGTTAGTGATAGAACCACACATACTCTAAATAATAGCATTATGCACATTTACTGTTGATACACTGACCAAATTAAGGTCCAACTCCTTTTAAAATCAAAATAAATAATTTTCTATTAGATATTTTTATATTTTTTGTGTTTATCTCTTAAAATTGACTTATTAAAAAAAAAATAATTAAGCGTTTTATAATTTTTGTATTTAAGAAACCGGCTAATTTTTCTCAGTGTAATCGCCTTTGGCTATTGTTCGCATATCCAATTGTCTTGCAGGGCGTTTTGCATAAGCTTGACCCACACTTCATTAGTTGGGATTTGTCAAGACTTGCTGCTGCAACGGGAGGCAGGAAGAGGAAGAGGAAGAGGCCGAGTCACAGCAGCTGCCCCATCAGTTGGGGCAACATTTCTCGTCATACGCAGTGGGGCATGTATCATGTGGTATGCGGCATGTGGCATTCACATTCAGTCAGATTTGCCGGCTGTTCGTCGCATTTTAGTTATGCATAAAACAACTTTTGTGGCACGTTTCAATTCATTTTGTACACGACTCTTGCCGCTCATTGTTGTTGTTGTTGTTGCTGTTGTTGCTTTTGGTTGCTGCCCCATGCCTGGCAAATTTTTGGCTGGACCCACTTGAAAATAATCCTTGCTTGTTGCTGCTGTTGCTCCAAGTATTTCTACATATTTTCTCTGTGTTTCTTTCAGTTTTATGAATTTTTGCCACTCACACACACTAGCACACTCACACACACACACTCGCAAACGTGTAGCTATTTTTTTTTTTTTTATTATATGAATTCCAGGCGGATTTTATATTTCATTCTTTTTTTTTTTGTTGCTTTTGTCAACCCTGTTTTTATCTTTGGCCATGCACGAGAGCATTTTTTGCGAGCTTACACATTTAGTGGCATGCTCGTTCAGCTTCACATCCAGTACTGTGTGGCATCCACATCCCTACACACACACACACACACACACAAACACATTCACATCTATATCCACATCCACATCCGCATCCAAATTCACATTCCCATCCAGGTTTTCAGTGGCTGTGTGCCAGGTGCCAAACGCTGACCGCCTTCAATATGCATGCTAATTTTGTGCTCCCGTTGCAAACACCTACCACACCCCCAACCCCACCCCTACCTCCTACCACCAGCAGCCCTTATCTGTTTTCATCCCTTCGTGCTGTCTGTCTGTCTGTCTGTCTGTCTGTCTGTCTGTCTGTCTGTCTGTCTGTCTGTCTGTCTGTCTGTCTGTTCGTCTGTCGTCCGTCTGTCTGTCTGTTCGTCGTTCGTGTCTGTCTGTCTGTTCGTCTGTCTGTCGTCTGTCTGTCTGTCTGTCTGTCGTTCTCGTCTGTCGTCTGTCTGTCTGTCTGTCTGTTCGTCTGTCTGTCTGTTCGTCTGTCTGTCGTTCGTCTGTCTGTCTGTCTGTCGTTCGTCTGTCTGTCGTCGTTCGTCTGTCTGTCTGTCTGTCTGTCTGTCTGTCTGTCTGTCTGTTTTCTCTCTCGTTTTCTCTTTACCTTTACGCC
The DNA here is from genome assembly GCF_004354385.1 of Drosophila innubila. Taxonomy (NCBI): domain Eukaryota; kingdom Metazoa; phylum Arthropoda; class Insecta; order Diptera; family Drosophilidae; genus Drosophila; species Drosophila innubila. The sequence goes on from NC_047626.1 coordinate 11,878,148, forward strand.
TGCCATTTCCACTGGTTGCCTCAATTTGATTTTAGGCATAAATATTCATGAATCGCGCTCAATGCGATTGCGATATGTGCTCTCTCCTTTTGTCCCATTGTCCTTTTGTCATATTATCCAGTAGCTGTTACTCTTGCCTGTACCTGTAAATGTACCTGTAGCTATAACTGTGACTGTGAGTGTAACTGTAACTGTAGTTGTAACTGCAACTGTTGCTGTGGAATATCTCCTGCCATTTATTGCGTATTTCTCTCTCTCTTTTTCTCTCTCTCTTTCTCTCGTTCACTCTCTCTGCCTCTCTGATAAAAACGCATTGCAACAAATTTGAAGCAATAACAGTTTTCATAGCTCAGAGACAAAAGTGCAATGCATGCAACATTTGCCACTGATGTGGGGCAACTTGTTTGTTTTTCTCTTGTTGCAGCTTATATGCATGTTGCATAAATATATCATTTAAAGCTACCCTCGCAACGGACGCAAGTAATGGAGAGGTAACTGTCGCTCTTTAAATTTCTCCTGGGATATTATGCTTAGACAAAACCTGACAGCTATTTACATATTCGATATCTAAGCACTTTGAGAATACATTTCTGGGAACATCTCTTCGGTTTCAAGCAAGATTTTTGTAAAATCGTTGACGTCAAAAAATTCTTATAAGATAAAATTCTTCATAGATAAAATAAATATCGGTTCTGGCTTCGGTTTTTTTTTATTGAATTAATAAATAATATTTTTTTTAAAATTTATTGAAGTGTATAAATCTAATTTTTTTTTCTGTTCGAGCTGCAAACTTAATTTCAAAGAACTTCAAGAATTTATGTCAAAAATGTTAGCTCAAGATTTTATGATAGAAAGTTGATAAATTATAAATATACACATGCATAACTCAATTAGCAGTTAAGGTAACTATTTCAACTCAAAGCAAAATATTAATTAAGAAAATTGCAACACAACATTAAAGTAGAAATAAAATTCGCAATAATAAATCAAATTAATTTAACAATTTGGCAACTATCAATATATAAATGGCTTTTATTGCCAACAATTTGCAGCTGGTCAAATCGAACTCTCTGTTTTAGTTGCTTTTCAACAAATGGAAAATCAGGAAATTTTATGAAAATTTAAAGTGGAATTTTTATTTTTGGAGGTTTTCTGTTTGCATTTCAGGCAATTTGTTTGAATTAAAATTTAATTTGTAACTTTTATATTTGCGTTGGCAGTTAATCACAATGGTTTGTTGTTGCTGCTGTTGGTGATTTATGTGTTAGCTGCTGTTGTTGCCAATTTGCTGCATAAATTGTTTGAAATCAGCTAACATTACGTATACGCAATGTTGCAGCAGCTCGAAGCTAATGCAAATTGCGCGCTGTTTGTCGTTTGCCGCTGACAGCAGACTTTGGTTTTCGAATCAGAAAATCAACAGCAATAGGGGAGAGTGGCAGGCGGGGGGGTAAGGGGAATAAATGTGCCCCAGTCAAGCACTTAATGCTCACCCAATTAATGCAGCTTAGGGGTAACTGCCGTTCCCGTTCCCATTCCCGTTGCAAGCACTCTCCTGTTGTAAGTGCTTCTTTTCTTGCCGCTGCAACTGTTGCTGACAGCAGCTGCAACATTACAAACGCAACTTCATGGCGTGTTGCAATTAAGTATGACAAATTACTTGACAAGCGCCTCTGGATGCCGCTCGAAAATGTTACAACTTGCGCTCTCTCTCTCTCTCTATCTCTATCTCTGTCGTTCTCTATTGGACACGCTGTTGCATCCTGTTGCCTGCCACAAGCTTCTACTTCTTCTTTAGCTTGTTTAGTTGTTGTTGTTGTTGCTGCTGCTGCTGCCGCCTGTCAGTATTATTCCCTGGGCGTGCTGATGCGTGTTTAGTTACTGACACTTGTCAGCCATCAGGCATGTTGGCCATGTTCGCCATGTTGGCCATGTTCGCCATGTTGGCCATGTTGGCCATGTTGTCAGCGTGTCGTGTGTTTTATGCTCCTTTCGCGTTTTCTAAAACTCACTTTTAATTGCCAATAAAACACCTTTGTTGCACCAAAGCAGCTGCAACATTGTGTTGCAACTTTGATTCAGTTTGCAGCTCAAAACAAATGCATTAATAAGCTAAACAAATGCTCAATTATGCAAGCTGACAAACTCACTCTGACTTACGAATATCCGTGTGAATAATGGGTGTGAGTGTGAGTATTACAGGTATGCATGTTTATTCATATATAAGTAAAAACCACTTTTGCCGCATTTCGACCAGCGCCCAGCGAATTGAGTTCAATGCTCAACCGAGTTGAGAGCAATGAACCAAACAACAGCTGCACAGTGGAGCAAGACATAACAAAATTGAATGCACCTAAATTTAACCATATAACAACTACAAAAATTCGATTTTTTCAGTAGTTTGAATATGCAAATATTTTTAATATTTTGTTTTATTTTGGTAATTTTTTTTGAGTTAGCAAGCATTAACAAAATGTTTCATTGAAATATATTATAAGTAAAATAAATTAATTTAAAATGTGTTTAGGAATTTTAGTTTAATTTAAAAATGAAAATTATTTAGTATCATAAATTGTAATTTAATTTAATTGAATATTAATATTGCTCTCTATTCGGACAGTTCAAATTTGTAAAAAATATCTGTGAGCAAGACATTAAAAATTAAAGTTTTTCATTTAAGGGTGAATCAAATTTGAAAGTTTATTAATTTGTTAACATTTATTTTAAACAAAATTTTAGCATAGTAACAAAAAATTAAAGAATTTTGGTATAAATATACATTTAAAATAAAACATATTATTTTGATTATGTATAGTACTATTATAGAAATTCAAATTTGGTTATTGTTTCACTGTGCAACAAAAGCAGGCAGCGTATTTGGCAATACCCATTCACGAATACACACACACAGACAGACATATATAAATATATATATATATATATATGTTTGTGTATATATATAGCTTAGCTCTATAGTGAATGTCGCCCATCGACTGCTGCGCATCAATGTTTATAGCCAAGTCAACGAAACTGTTGGCCAAACATGACGCTAAGCAAAGCCATTGGCAATAGTATATGTAGAAGCAGAGGCAGAGGCAGCGACAGAGGCGAATTCGGAGGCACTGTAAACCTGCCACGCCCAGTTTTTCCCCTTCTGTCTGTTGCGGCTCGCTTGAATGATTTTCAACTGCTTTTCCAGCTTTTCCTGTTGCAGCCGCTGCAGTTCGGCGTGGTAAATTTCAATTTGGCAAACGTGCACCGCATTTTGTTTTCTTTCTACCATTCTATGCCATGTCCCGCTCTTCCTCCGTCTGTCCCTCCGTCTGTCCCTCTGTCTGTCCCGCCGTCCGTCTTTCTGTGCTGCCTTCTTTCCGATTTTGGCTTAAACTTTTGTGCAGAAGTTGGCAGCACTGCGTTATTCAATGCGTTAGCAGCACGTGCAGCTTCCTCCTACTCCTACTCCTACTCCTACTCCTACTCCTACTCCTACTCCTACTCCTACTCCTACTCCTACTCCTACTCTACTTACTCCTCCTATCCTACTCCTACTCCTACTCCTACTCCTACTCCTACTCCTACTCCTGCACTTACTCCTCTTTCCTTTCCTATCTCTTCTCTCTTCTCTTCTGTCTTCCTGTGCCCTCACTGTCCCTTCTTCCGTCTGCTACGTTTGTTCTTCCTTTTGGCGAATTCAATTCATTTTTGTTTTTTTTTTTTGGCTGAAAATGCAAAAGCTGCAACTGGAACTGTAACTGGCCCACACAGGATGAGATTGTCCTTTGGTTTGGGCCACGTTGGCAACATCATCAAATTTGCAGGCAAGCGAATGTTTTGACAACAAAAAATTGCACGCTTTACTCTACGCTCTCATAGGGTATATTAATTTTGTTACGAATTGTGTAGCGCATTGAGGATGTATATTGATAAAGCATATATTTAGATATATAGCATATTCTATAATATAGAATCTATATTATAGCTACTATAGAAACAAGATTTGCATTTAGTGTTAGTCTGACTAAATTTATTTAAATTTGGTTCATTATATAATAAAGCTTCATATATTATATCAAATCATATCATATAGCATAGGAACAATCGGTTAAAAATAGTCTTTAGTTTTCATATTTTTTGTGGGTTTTGTTTTATGAAATATCTCAACTAAACTAGTGGACTGTTTATTTGGTATTGTCTTATACCGCCTGAAAAAAATAAATTATTATTTAATACCATATCATACAGCTACAGGAATGATCGGAAGTGAACATAAATTAATCTAAGGTATGAAAACCTATGTTTATACTTGACATATCTCAACCAAATTTACAGACTGTACATCAAAACTAAATCTAGTTTAAATCGGACTACTATATATATGTATAGCTTGATCGGTGCAAGAGAATCAAGAGTATCAAATCTTTGGCATGTCGAAGTTAAGTTTATTTCCTTGTTGTTGCTATTTACAGTCATGTTTGACGCGGCACGAGCGTGACATTGAGTGTACACTGTACATTCCCCTCTCTCAACTGTCTCATTCTCCCTTCCCTTTTCGCCGTGTGCCCTATTCTCTATCGGGCTGCAGTCACGCTTCTCTACATTTGCATTGTATGAGATTTGGTGTCGATGTCGTTGTCCTTTCACTGCCGCTAACAGTCAAAGTCTCAGAGTCAGTTTCCATCTATATCTCCATCTCCATATCCATTTCCATCTGTGTGTCAATATACTACTCCCGCCCCTTTTTATCCTATTCTATCAGCTATCATTTGTCGGATATCCATTCATTCTGCCTTTGGTCAGCTAGGGAAAGCAGGTTTCCATTTTCCTCAATAACTTGCGCAGCTCTCAAGTATTTTCTAATATGCAAATACTTAGTTTCATGGTATTTTGCAAAGCAAATTATCAAATTTCATTTTACATATTTATTATAATAACAATAGATTCGCTGGTTTGTAGAACTCGATTTGGAAATACCCTTTAAAGTGTGGAGCATATAAGTTTGAACTATATTTTAAGGCACATTTTTTTAAATCGGCTATTAATATTTGTCGAGCTTATAGTTGCCCTATAATTAGTGTTAGCTTTGATCAAGTCTTTTTCGAAAAAGAACAAATATGTAGATTAGGTACTGTATTACTTATTAGTATTTGTAATACTTACAAAAGAGTTTATTATTTAAATTTTAACCGCAAAAATGTTTGTAGTATTATAATAAGAATATAATTTGTACCTTTACTCTGACTAAATCTAAGTAGCAAGATAATACGAAATGAATAATTTAGTATATTTGTGGAACAACAGCATTTGGGTTTGATATTATGGTACAGTTGGTTGGGCTTTGTTCTAGGAGATTGTATGATTGGGAGAGAGCTAACACAACGTATTTAGTATGCCCATCTTGAAATCATTTACAACTCTGGCATGTCATGCATTTGCGCATTGGTCCATAAATTAGTGTGGCCAGACTGTCTGTGGAACTGTGTGCCGTCTATATAGGCCTGGGTTTGGTTGGGTCTGCGACAAAAGCATCCTTTATTATCCTGTCACACGCATCTCGACATTAGCATTGTTGTTGTTGTTGTTGTCACTGATCGACAGACAGACAGACAGACGGACAGACAGACGGACAGACAGACGGACAGACAGACATACATAGCAACGAGAGTATCTGAGTAACAAGCTGAAGGGAAAACACCTCTCCAAGTCACAGTGACACTCTCATTCACACCAAACAGCAATTGCGACTATAAATGCCGGCAGCTAAGTGCAACCGTCGAATACAGATGCGACCAGCAGTCCATGTACGTACTCGTACTTCCCTCCATCCCCTTCACATTTCCCTTGCCACCTTGCCATCTATCTATGCGCATATCGATGCCCTTTTCAACGTACAGTGGTCTCAGACAGCTGAAAAAACAATGAAAATGGTAATTCGGTCTCTTGTTAGAAAATTGTTGCAAAATTTAAAAAAAATTATTAGGTTTATGTATATTTCAAGGCTGCAAACCTCCAAAATTTTGTTAATGGTTCTGTTCGGCTGTTCGAACCATAGAGCAAGACATCAGTTCGGTTCGTGAGTCCAAGGTTTGGGTTCGAACCTTGGTTCGATTTCATACAAAAAAATATTTTTATTGTTATACACTTTCTCTACTTTGTTAACTAATAACATTTTTTTTTAAAGAAATCTAATTTTTGTGATAATTAAAATTTATTTTAAGATTAAAAGATGACTTATTTTATTCCGAAGTCTCAAATAATTGCGTTATGTTAAAAAACCATAAAATTAATGTAATTATTTACATTTTTCAAACCGAACCTTTTATTTTAGAAAGCGGTTCAGTTTAGGTTCGGGCTCGCAAAGTAAATAGTTTCAAGGGTTCGGTTCATGATCCGGCTCAGGCTGCTTAAAAACCAGAACCGAACCGGTTCTACGAGGTTCGGTTCAGAACCGGTTTGCAGCCTTGATATACTAACTTTTAATTTTGAACTTTAAAATTTTTATTTTATTATTTTTTTAATTTAATACCTTCTTAAGATGTCAGTGCTATTTTTATATCATCGCATATTCAATATTATGCGGTTTAACTCTATAGTGAGCTTCAAATTGATTTTAAGTACACATTTTATTTGCTTTATCAAGATAAAATCGGGTAAATCTGTATAATGAAGTTCCCAAACAAGATAGGGATATTTTTCTTCGAATTCGTTAGAGGAATGTTCTAGTGTCCAACTAAAAAGAGTTAATTTAAAAGCACAAAAATAATATTTTTAGCTCAAAACTTGAGAATGTTGGTCAAAAGATTGCAACGAACCCAGAAATCATGATTCTTAAATAAAGTTCTTGATAATAAGAGCAATTATTATTTTATTGTTTTTGTTTTTATCATAAAGCTGTCTGTTTTATGTGCACATCACTTAAGCCGCTATTTGCTAATTACATTTTTTATGCGTGTGCAGACTTTTGGCACCACTGTGCGGCCCCAGACTGGCTGCGGTTTAGTTTTCGCGTGTATTTGATTGCTTCTTTTGCCGCGCCAAAGATTGTGCTAATAAATCAAAGTGTTTTGTTATTGTAGCGTGATAAAATGGAAGAGGGACAGGGAGCAAGAGAGACAGAGAGTGAGAGAGGGAGATGGTGTGGCTAAACGGTGGAGCTTGATGCGACAGTTGCCACAAAGTGTGGCACACAATGCAAGCACAACATCCCAAAAGTCAGTAAGGCTCACCAAATTGAGAATGAGTCTTAACTGTGATTTGGGCTGAGCTCTCAGATACTTTTACACACACACACACACACACACACACACATATATATTGTATGTGTACATACACAAGTGCAAATCAAATTGAGTTGCAGTTGCAGTTGCAGTTGAAGTTCCAGTTACTCTTGATGTTGCACCTTTGCCGGACACACACACACACACACACACACATACACACACACACACACACACACACTTGCTGCTTGTTTGCGTTGCACGCTGAATTAGTCTTTGACAGTGATTTGATTTTAAGCTCTGATTGTAACTGTCTCATCCAGTTTAATTGACCCCCGAACTAAGCACCTTCTGACCCCTTTTTCTTCTTTCCTCTCCGGCAACTCAAGCTGCTCTATAAAGATTCAACTGAGCTGCAAACTCACGTAATGTATTTCAATACTTCATTTCATGCTCGAAGCGATCTGAGATCACTTACATATTTCAAAAAAGAAAAAAGAGGGAAAATACAGATGAGATGAGACGAGAGAAAAGAAATCTCAAGACATAGGCAAATACATTAGTCACATTGATTTTTGCATTGGTTTCTCGCAAAGGGCGGCATGTGGCAACATAGACAATGTTGCCTGCCTCTCATATGCTGTGCAAGCTCATTCACGAAAACTTTGGGGCCGAGGAAATTTGTCAAAGTCAAAGTTGCTTCCATGTCTATCGATTTTGAGCGGCGTTAAATTGAAAAGAAAGCAGCTGCGATGCCAAACAGAATGAGGCGAGACAGCAGAGTGGAAAGAGGAACAAGAAGATGTAGATGAAGATAAAGACGAAGGGGAAGCAGAAGCAGATGAAGCGGCAGCATGCTGTGGCATGGCTTAAAACTAATTCAAAAAGGAGAGAAAAATAAAACACTTGAAGCAAGTTTGCAACGAATGCTCCTAAAAGAACGTGACGCATCACGCGGGTTGACAGGACGATGGGACGAAAGGGGACCGAATCAGGATGCTCTCCTTCAGCACCTATTTACCCTCCCACCCGCTTTGTATACCATTGAATGGCTGCTAAATAACCGCAAAGTTGAATCACAGTTGAAACTGTTGGCGGTCGATTAAAATGTCTCGAGTTTCTATGGAAAACTATGCACTTTATAAGCATGTTCACACATACATACCTCTGTGTGTATGCATGTGTGTGTGCCTTTGTGTATGTGTGTGTGCGTGTGTGTGTGAAAAACAATTCACATTGCCTTTTGGCTTGGCAGGAGCTGCTGCCGCTTGGGAATTCTAAGCTAAATTATGGCCAAGAAGCTTCCTCGGTTTGGGGAATAAAAGCGGTTGAACGTTACGCGGATTAAAAAAATAATAAAAAAAGAGTGGAAAGCAACCGAAACAAAGGTAACCCCCCAAAACTCATGTTTGTGTAGAATAACGCAAGCTCTGATTTATGTTTCAAACTACGCGCCATATCAATCTCTTGAGAGCCCTTTTAAAAAAGGTAAATTGAATACGAATTTATAGAGAAGTTTTAAAGTGAAGTATTTACCTTGTAGGAGAAACTCTCTAGAGAGGAAATCTCTTTCCGTATTTTGAGGATTTAAAGCGCTTAACAGTAAAGTAAAGTGAGTTATAAACCATGAAATGTCATTGCTACTTATTAAATAACAGAAAAGCTACTTTAAAATACGATATCCAAAATTTAATTGAAAAGTTATGTGAGCTAAAACACTGAAAAAAAACACATCTATTGTGAAATATTATAACTTATCTGCTTAAAACCTGACTGATTGAAGCTATTATATGCTATTGCATAGTACCCTGTAGTATGGGATGCTAATGCGGGTGTTATAAATTTCAAAAAATAAGAGCAACATTTTTTAAATTTAATATTAGTTTTTAATTTGAAATTTTGATTAGTTTGATGTTGGTTTTCTTGATAGACTTACACAGACAAAGTCAATAGCATTTGCATACCCTAAGAAAATGGTCAAGGGGGTAGCATAAAATAGAAAAATATATATTAATATGTTAACTTTTTGGTTATATAGATGGTGAATTCTGCAAAAAATTAAATTAAATTATCAACCCCAACAAACATGGCAAAAATTATCCTGCATTGTCAACAAACTGACGATTTTACGATATTTTCTTTATCGTTTATCGTTTATCGATATATAATTAAATAAAAATTGTATTTACGTATCAACTTTCTAGTTGTTTATGTACTTTCGGTATTAAATTTGTTATCGTTTTGTTATGTATATGTTATCTGTTATCGATAACTTCTCTTCAGCTTGAATTGTTCACCTTAAATTAGTTGTTAACTGCCTTAATTCAATGTACCTCATTTGACAGCCTGTTCATAGAGCATAAAATACTTTAAGCTCACATTGGCGATTTCAGGCATTCATCTTCTCCACCCTTAAACCCCTTCCCTCTTTCTCACCCCCTTGTCGCTCACATTCTTCCAGTTCGCTCGCTGAATGCCTTGTGGCTGTCGTCTTAGAACCGAGATGAGGGCGCCTGTCATTGCACTGCGGAGCATTTTTGACATTTGCATAAGTAGGCAACCTCCAACTCATCCCCATCTGACCCCAGCCCCCGCTCGCCGTCCCTGTCAGCCTTTGTTTGAGGCAGCTAAGGGAGGAGTGGGCAAAAAGAGAGGGTATCTAAGCGTCAAATGAGGAAGTTACTTGCAGTGCCGGAAGACTTCAATGAACAAAACTAAACTACGCAATTTAAGTACAATACAGAGTGGATACAGAATACCTTACAGCCTCTTGCTGTCCCTTTCTCTGTTTGTGTGTACCCGCATAGTAAGCTCATTAAAGTCTTACATACACACACACACACACACAAACACATATACATATATGGATAGAAAGAGAGAAAAACTGCGCGAATTTCATTAAATGTGCAGCATTTGCACGTGTTTTAGAAGGAGCATATCAAGCAGAGGCGTCCCCTGCAAGGGGGGTACTATGGATATGTGCCAAACATTAGCATAAGCATTTTATCCAAAAAGAAAACCGAGCGACAAGCGCACAGTAGCAGGCAAAAAAATAGCTCGAAAAAACTGCTCAAAAAAGCAAAAGCGCAAAAACACTGAATATATACACTGAAAAAAGTAGACCAACTTCTAAAATCAAGAACATTCATCTTAAATATTTTGTTCTTAAAATAAGAACATATTAAGTAGTCGCCAGTTCAAATCCCAATCGTAACAAATTAAAAAGAACTTTTATAAAATTATTAAGACAGAATAAAAATTTTATACATGTAAATCACAATTAAAAAAAAAAAATTATTTATATAAAAAATTTTTTTTTTGGTTTTACTTTTTGATTTTAATTTTAAGAACATTTATTCTTAATATAAGAGCTTGGTCTTACTCAAAATGTTCTCAAAACCAAGATGTGTTTTCTTAATCTAAGAATTGTATGTTCTCGACTCATTTTGTAGACCAAAATTCTTAGTTTTGAGACCAAAATCTTGATTTGAGAACATTTTTTTTTTTATCAGTGTAAGGAGAGCAGAGATCTGTAACAAAAGGCGGGAGTACAAACTGTAACATGGCAACGAACATGATGAAGGAAAGTGGAATTGAGAAAAGGGAAAGGGGATTAGAGAAAAGAGATGGGGGTTGGTAGAGGGGTGAGGGGTGAGGGGAAGTGAAGCGGGAGTGCAGCTCGTATTTAATAAATTATGCAAAGTAACCAAGTTTGTGTTTCCACTGTTTTTTTTTTTTGTGTGCCTGAAATGAATGAAGAGGAAGGGCAAAATAGAAAGAGACAGAGAGAGAGAGAGAGGTAAAGGAAAATGAAAAAGCAAAGCCTGCATGCGCATATTGGTTAGGCGTTGTGGGCGTTATCATGTGGGCATGGCCCACATTCATTGTAAGCTTCATTGGCATAGGCATACGAGAGTTTGGGAACAGCTTTGTTCTTTGTGAATGCATTTCTAATGGATTAAACGCCAGACAAATGGATAGACTAGCGGCTAGGTACTACGATGGCGGGAGATGGGGGGGTGGGGCTTGGGCTTGGGGTTAGGATATACCGCTACTTAGCTGCTTGTCCCGCATTGCAATGCGAGTGCTTCCTTTTATCACGACTGAGTATCCTTTTGGTTTTTATCAACGCAGACAGCTCAAATAGCCTCCTAATGCTTTTCACGCCCCTCGAGTGGCCCCTTCAATGTGAAGGGTCGCTCATAAGTAACCTTTAGATACCCTGTAATACATGGGGATAGCTTCAAAAATGCGCTTATGTCAAAAGAATAACAATCGTTTTGAGTAGACCTTATCAATTAATTTGCCAGCCATATACCCTCTGTAGCATGGCCTACAGGGTATGCAAAAATGGCGGAACTGCTGCAGGAAATGAAGATTGAATTTCCAACTGAAAGGAAGGCTCATCATCATCCACTGATGAAGCGAACGTTGATCAAATTACAAAGTGGCCACTGAATTTGTTTTTGTGGTTATTTCCTTTGAGCCACCAACACCATTGCCACACAGTCAGCACTACCGCCACCACTACCACCACCCCCTCCACCACCACTACATAAACCACACCAAACACCCACCTGAGCTTTGGAAAAAAAGTAGAAGAAAAAAAGAAAATGCTGCCACAGTATTAAATCCTCGTTATTCGCATTGGGGATTACATGCAGTGGCCCATTTAGTGATGCCAAAAAAGTGTTGTAAAACGAAAAATTAAATTGTTTGCAGTTAGGTTCAATGCAGAATTAATTTTCCATTTTCATACGTTAAGAAATTAAGTTGAAACTAAATTGCATAAGTTTTTAATTACTGCATCGATTAGGTTGCCAACTCTATGATTTTCAGACTGCATATCCAATATCTAATCATGAGTAACTCCATATAAGTTATATCTCAGTTTATATCCTATTTATGAGTAAAGGGATGCAAAATAAAATTATTTAATAATGGAACTCTGTTCCAAATTCCATTATCTTATTATTTTCACAAAATTTCTCCAATGCATGAAAGGCTGTATAGCAGTGTTGTAAAACGCACAATTTTAAAGCTTCGAAAACAAAAAAGTATGCTATAGAAAATTTTGATTATATTATAAGTTAACAACTAAACAACTTCAAATTGATGTTCATCGGTTCTTGTTCTGAAACATTAATATGTGTGTGGATGTGAGTGTGTGTGTGATTGACTGTTAAAGTGTGTGTGTATAAATGAAGCGTCACATTTGGCGAACACGAAAGTGAAAAAAGATTCGTTAGCAATGCGAACAAAAAGCAATTTTATATAAATAAACGTAAACGGATATGTAAATAATAAATAAAACACCCATGCTCAAAAATGGCGGTAGTATAAATAAATGACACATACACACACACACGCAGGCAGAAAGAAAAATGTTAAGAGGGGACAGGGGTAGGAGAAGGGAAGTGAGGGATAAATTCAACATGTAAAAAAAAATACCATTGAATGGAAATTTATTTACGATATTTATTGAGCAAGCGAACAGACAGAAAGAATAACAGAGCGAGGGACAGGGGGGAGATGCGGTGCAGCGGCAATGTGAATGAACGACTTGCAAATACCCTCTATGTAGAGCAGAGCCATTAAGCAGACGCACAGTGGGAGAGACAGAGAGAGAGAGAGAGAGAAAAAGAGGAGCAATGACTGCAACACCTGCGAAAAGCAAGTAAATCAACAGTGGGCGTTATTTGTATGTGTCCCAGTTGTATGCCAGTCGGTCGACCACATTTTATGACTGCAGCAGTTACAATTGTACCAGGTAAAATGTGCGTACAATCCAAGCCCTTAATAGTCAATTGATAGATTCTAAGCCATGGAATGCCCTGCAATTGCTGACAGAAGGGAACCCGAAATGCAAAACCATGTTATAGATAAATTTTCAGAAAACAATGCTGCTATTGATCCATGAATCTGAATGTGCTGACAATTTAAAGCGCTTTAGACTTATAGGCTATTTCCACGACTACTCTCATTTGACACATTTGCTCACATTCGAATGTGGCTCATATTTGGCTTTCCACGACCAAATGTGAAACTGTTAAGAAATTTGATATCCACCCAAAGCAAATCAGCTGTGCGGTTTCTGTGCACAAATTATAAAAAGCTGACAATAACAACATTTTAATATTTATTTTGATATTTTAATTGGCCCAAATTTAATGGCTACCGTTTTTATTGAAGAAAACAGCTGGTTAAGGTGATAAATGCTTTTTTCACGAGCTTATCGATAAACATCGATATAAATTCGCCGGGGCGAATGGCAAAAAATCTTCACATTCATTATGAATGAGCCAAAATGATCATTTGGATTTTGAACTGAAATGAAGTCCACACTCGGGCCAAATGATGAAAATGGCGTCGAATGAGCCAAATGTGCTGTCGTTAAAACAGGCTATTATTCTCTTAATATTAAAATTTAAAGATAAATTGTCTGTGGTAATTAAATATCATGCTAGTTTTTCTCATTTTGATTGTATTCGAAAAATTCTGCAAATATCAGAAAATTCTATGAACAAATTTGTAATCACACATATTCCTATTTTAATTGACTTATAAGCAGCTTATTTCTTATGATTATTACAGGGTATAAAGCAACAGCTACTTAATACATATAGTAATGCTATGCCTTCTTTAAAGAGTATTGTAACTTCTGTTAAAATTGTGCTCCTTATAATGTTTTTTTTTTTGGCTAAAAGTCAAACAAATATGCCTGCCTGCTTTCTATGCCAATTACAGGGCATAAAATAACGGCTACAGAAAGCAATTGAAGTATTTGGCCTTTCAACTGCCTCAAAGCATTTTCCGGCAGCCGCCGTCGTCTGGGAAAATTCACATTAAGCATTTTAATGACTGCGGCGTCTTCTTTTGGCCAGGCCAAAAATGTATTCAGAAATGGCTAAGAAAACACCAAGCCGCATAAGTAGCTATAATTTTGCTAATTTCAGCACATACTTTCGCACACACATTTACAAAGAAAGAAAGAAAGAAAGAAAGAGAGAGAGAGAGAGAGAGCGACAGAGAGAAAAAGCTATAAGAGCGATAAAGACAGAGCAAAGTATTTTTGTTGTTAACAAAAGTCAAGGCAATTGGCAAAGGAGTAAAGAGAGAAACCACACATGATATGAGCCGGTGTGTGTGTGTTGGAATTTTGTTTTCTCTTAGTACCAGTTGCTACAATTTCTCTGTCCCAGCGGTCTTTAGTTTGTCTCACAGTGCGTATTAGCAATTAAAATCATAATTAGTGTATGTCACATAAAAGCAGTTGAGTTTATGGCCTTAACTTTTCCACAAATTTGCACTACTTTAGTCTATTTGTAGCTCACCAAAAGCTGTCTCTTTCCCTCGAGCGGTAAATTTGATTAAAGTCACAGTCACTGAGCGATAAAGATGGAGCTAAAGCTACTTAGCCCCAAACATGTTAGAGTGCGTCTGGCTTGCAAATTGAATTAAACAGAGAAACAGGCATATGAAAATCATAAACTTGCAGCCCAGACAACATCAGGCAATAACAGGCCACTTAACTCAACCTGACACTCTGGGCTTATTTTGACTGCTGTGTAAATCCCGTGGGTTAAACCAGAGACAAGCAACGAGTGTGAGAATGGTCGTGAGACTGAGTGAGCGAGTTAAAAAGAAAAACAACGAGTGATAGGTAACTGATTCAAGTAGCGAGTAGTTGGCAACGAGATGCAAGCAACGAGTGATAGACAGCGAGTGAAAGCTAACGAGAACTGAACAACGAGTAGAAGATGAGGAGACAGTATCAACGAGACTCTAATAACCAGGAGTTATACAAGTAGACATAAAGAGCGAGTGCTCGACAGTAACGAGTAATCAATGACTAGAGGCAAACAATGTATAACAAGGAACAAGGCAAAGAGAGATTAAACATACCGAGAGAAAATCAAACAGAAAACGACAACGAGATGTAAAAAACGGTTGGAAACAATGAATTGTAGGCAAAGATAGATAAGCCAACGAGTGATTATAAGCGAGAAAAATATAACGAGTGACACGAGTGACTCGATAATCAATAATTGAGTGACTGCATAAATTCATCGAATAAATATATTTTTAACATACTCAAACATACTTATGTAAGTTTATATCAGCTTAAAAAGTCAACAAATATTTTTATTTTATTCAATAATTGGTGTTATTTTATTTTATATAATTTCATGGCAACTCGAGTGCAGGTAGGAAAATTAATTGATTTTTCAATTTTTCAGCAATTATTTTGCGTAATTTAATTGATTATTTAATGAGTAAAAAAGTATGAAATATGAAATGCTCTAAAGGCTAGCTCGACCTCAATTAAGGACTGGCAACGGTTATTATATGTTATAGAGAAAGTAGTAGAAGCAAAGAAAGCAAAGAAAAAAGGAAGCTGCTGAAACAGCGATTGGCGCGGCTAGTTAACCAACTTGACTGTAGCTCCTGGCCATGGCCAACAGTTGTGGCCTGCCTGGCAATTGAAACTGTTGACTGCAAAACGGAATAAAAAAAAGGGGGGAAAACTGAAAAATAAAACAATTGCAATTGTTAGCCAGCTGCTCGGGGGTTCTGTTTATATTCTTAAAGAGCCAACGGAAAATAAATACATATATACTATTATTTACACTAAGCATACAAATGCAGATACATATGTACATATATAAAATGATGATTTCAGCTTATAGACAGAGCTGGATTGGGCTTACTCCTCTAAATTAGAGCCATTTACATACATATACATACATAGTTCCATTCTATAACCCGTGTAAGCAAATCATATTTGTTATGCATATTTATGCATACATACATACATGTGCCAACATACATTTGCCGAGATATCTCATTCAAGGCAAACAAGAAACCTCATGAATATGAAAATGAATAATTCTGCATTTATGTATATGCAATAGGCACAACCTTTGTATTTACCAATTTCAGCAATACCTTAAAACCAATAAACCATCCTTCGCTCATAAGTTAAAGTTCCAAATTAACATCTGGTTGTAAATCGATTCGGATTGCGATTAACTTGAAGTCGCTCGCGGTCAATAAACAGTGGGAAAAAAGCCTCAGTTGATTATTTAAATGCTCTTTAAAATTCCATATATTATTTAAATTCGCTTTAAAGCGGCTTTTTAAAGGCATTAAATCATAGCGAAAAAAGGTTGCAATTATAAACCACATTCATAAGCATTTCATATGAGTTAAACACTCATTATAAACACATATATTGGAGGACTTTATTAAAAAATAAGCTCTTGTTTTTAAATACACATAATAGAGAAAGTTGCTCAGTGGCATTTCTATTTTAATTTCGTTTACCTTTTAATAAAAGTTAATAAAAGTTTCGATTTACAAATTGCATATGAAATACACCAAGGTGGGAAATTATTGGAGTTTTCTGTTGTATCGAAGCTATTTTGCGATTCATTTAATTAGCATTGAATTAATTGTCAAACATCTATAGCGATAATCAACTTTTCTAGATACAAGTTTAGAATATTGTTAAATTATTCCCTCAATTAAACAAAATTGGCTGAATATATTTTAAACATACATTAAATTTAACCCTAAAGCATATGGACACAATTAAGATAAATCTCGATAAAATACAAATTTACCGTCAAGTTGTCAGCACCGTCAACGTTCAAAGCAATAACTTATTTCAATTGAAAATCAAGATCAAAAACTGAACAAACATTGACACGAAATTAGCAGCAACATAAAATGGATTGAAACAGATCAACAATGTGAGCAAGTGAATGCAATTGAATGCTCAAAGCTGCCCAAATGAATAATGAATGAATAGATGAGTGAGTGAGTGGATGAGTGAGTGAGTGAGTGGATGAGCAAGTGAGTGAATGAATCGAGTAAAGTGAGTGACGTCTGACAAATAGAAAACGGGCTAACATACAACATTTAGCAGCATTAAGCGGAGGTGCCACAATCAATCGGTTGCAACAACGTTAACGTTGCAACGTTAAATGGAAAATCGACTCGTATTTGGCTTAATTGATAGTTTGATTAATTGATTGGCGAATGAATTGTTAATTCAAGAGAAGCAACAACAAATAAATAAAGAAGAGGAGTAGAGAGAAGTAAAATGAAGTGAAGAGAGCAAAAAAATAGCGAGAGGCGACATCTTTTGCACCTTAGTGAAAAATGGCTGGCACATCAAGCTAAACGACAACGGAAACGGAAATGTAAAACCAAAGGCACTCCGCCCCTTACCTAACCAACACTACTCCTCCTTTTCCCTCCCTTCCAACGCTCGAAGAAAGCTTCCACTTTGCTGCTTCACTGACTGTTTGCCCAGCTTGTGGGTCGTGGTCTGATGCTGGGCCAATTAGTCGACTGTCACCGTCACCTGTCAGCGGCAATGACAACAGCAACAACAACAAGCTGAAGCAGAAGAAGAGCGACAACAACAACAACAGCAACAGCAACAACAACTGAGCAACATGCTCAAGTCGAGCGTGGCATTAACTTGGCCCATCTTTTAAAGTAGCGTCTACAGACAAACCGCATGAATACAAATGGGGCCTGCAGCTTCACTTGCAACACAGCACTCGCTGTGTGCAACAGCTACCTGCCACATCATGCTGTCGCCTGCCACACGCCCGCCTTCAGTTTTGTGTCTGCAATTAAAAAATGCCACAGCCAGCAACAAACATAGCTACACAGACAGTGTCACGTGCATACACAGACACATACACACACATGCAGATGCACTCGTTGCTGATGTCACCGTGACAATAATTTCGACAGCCATCAGACAGGCAACTGGCCGCTCAACTGCCCTCGTTGGGGTCAATGACATAAACAGTGGTCGACAAGGCAAAAAGTGCAAGAAATGCGAAAAAAAAATAGGGAAAGAGCAACGAGTAACGAGTAACGGGTAACGATTAATGACTAGCGAGTAAAAAGAAACGAGTATTCAAGTAGAGAACTGTTGACGAGTAATGTGTAACGTGTGTCGAATAAGGAGTAGCGTTTGGCGAGCAACGAGTATGTAAGTAAAGCAACGAGTAGTATATAACGAATCTCAGTTAATCGAGTAAATTATGGAGTAGCTTGTAAAGAGCACAAAGTAAGTGAGTAAAGTAACGATTTAAGTGTAGCAAGAGTCAAGTATGCAAGTAAAGCAACGAGTAACGAACACTTTGTAAGCGAGTAAATTTACAAGTAACTGTGTGTAACGAGTCACAAGTAAGCAAAAATTTAAGGAGTAGCTTGTAACAAGCAACTAGTAAGCGAGCAAAGTAACGAGTAACATATAAGAAAAAACGAGTAAGCAAGTAGGGTAACTAATAGTTTTTAATCGCATAAAGCATAACGTATTCCGGTTACAATCTCCCATCAACTTTGCTTTTTTACGGTTTAGAATTTATCAAAATTCTCTGTATAAATTGGCTATTATATAAGGTGAAATCGATATAACAAGCACATTATTTGATAGCCTAGTCAAATAGGTAAAGCTAATTGGAATTCACGGGTCGAGTAAGTGGATCACAGCAGCGAAAAGTAATTCAAAGCTTTGTGGCTTGCTGTGTTGGCTAATTTGGCTTTGGCACAAGCTGCCAGCAATGATAGTGATTGCCACAGTCAGGGGCACAGAGACTGAGCTTGCCACTGACAACTGGCAACTGGTAACTGGTAACTGACAACTGGCAACAGTGGCAAATTAAATATTTACACGCGGCTCCAATGCGCTGTGGCATTTAAGCTCGCGAGTCGCGACTCTGAACTCGAAGCCTGGCAGTGGGGCAGCAACTGTCGTCATAATCATACGCGAGCAACTTGCAACGCCAAGTTGGCAATAGACACAAGCTGTTGTTGTTGTTGTTGTTGTTGTTGTAGTGACTGTGGTTGTTGCTGGTGTCGGCGGTGTCAGCTGTAAACAGGCAGGTAGAGCTTGCAGCCTGGCAGCATTGAACGTGCAACGTGCAACGTTCAAGCGTCGACTAAATTATGCAGTTGAGGCAAAACACTTGATGTCCTAATGGTGTTTACTTGCCCGCCTATAATGCCGTGAATGGCGGCGATAATGCATTTAAGAGTCGCTCTCTCCATGTTGCAATTGTTGCAAGTTGCAGGAAAAAGCGATTGCCGCAGTACTGCAATTGCAATTTTCTATCTTTCTGTTTATGGTCAACTTATTGGTCCTTATCTTACACCTTCTTTGTGTCTCTCTCTACCTGTCTATTTGTATTACAGTTCCTTTAATATTCAAAAACAGCTACTATTACAAAGATCAATCAACATAAAGAAACAAATTAAATATAATAGCTTGTAAGCTTGTAGTTACAGCATTTTAGAAAAGAAGAAAATCAAGTAACGAGTAGCGAGTATCAAGTCGCGAGAATGGGAAGAATGCGAATGCAGCCAAGAGCTTCTAATGTTCTCAAATCTGCACCCAAATTCTTAAATATTGAGGATCATGTGAGGCAAGAAGCACAACGAGTAAATGTAAAATCATTCGACGATCAGAACTACCAACAACGAGTAGAGAGAAGTACTCACAGAAGTAGATTAACGAGTTGAAGGAGCAGCACTCGTTAGCAGTTAACGAGTAGCTAGTAACGAGAGGTACACGTCCATAATTCTGTTCATAAAGCTGTTATGTAAATTGAGAATTACGGATTGAAAAGAGCAGCATAAAAAGTAACGAGTAATGAGAAAGTCAAACAAGCAAGATTTAAAAGCTTAATTAATAGGAAACTAATCAAATTGCTGACATTGCATTGTCAATTAAGCTCTTAAACGTCATCAAACAAATTGACTGGTATTATTTATGGTTAGTTGAGGAAAAAGGGGTGAGGAGGAAAAAGGAGAGGAAAAGGGGGAAAAGGCTAAGTATAAATGCAAGTGTCGTAGCCCATCAAAGTCAAGCAACTAATTGCAGTTAAAGGCATGAAGCGCAAATGTGATGAGCAGAAAGACAGAGAGAGAGTGACATTGAGAGATAGAGAGAGTAGAGGAGAAGAGGAGATAGAAAGGGGTAGAAACGAGTGACAGACAGATGAAATATGCATGAAGATCGACTGCACTTTTCAACTGATTCGTCGAGCAATTAGCTAAACACTTTTGTCAACTAAAACATAAATTGTTGGCAAGCAACTTAGTTAGTTAGTTAGTATAGCTAAGTATAAGTGCTTATGCTGTGCACTTTATGTATGCCGCTTGTTAGGGAGGGGTAGGGAAGGAAAGGGGAAGGCAGTTGAAATGGGAAATTCACTCTCATGCTCGTCTACTTTCATTGACATCAACTTTGCCCTCTGATATTACAAGCCTTGGGTCGGCTCAATTTAAGTTTTGTCAAAGAGCCATCCATTGTGGCTAAAGAAGTAATAAATTTCGCCTGGGAGCAGTCAAAGGCCCACAAAAAGTACCTCGGAAAGTAACACAGTAGTTGTTGTTGTTAGAGTTAGAGTTGTTGTTGTTAGTTGTGGTTGTTGCATGCACACAAATTCTAATAAAAAGCCAAACGAAAGTAAAGTAAACAGCATTTGGCCTCAAACTGAAACTAAGAGCGAGAGAGCATCAAGAGAGAACGGAGAGAGTGAGAGAGAGGTGTGGGGAGAGCAAACTCAACTCCAATCGTGGCTTGTGGTATGTGTTGACAACTTTGACTCTTTGCTGCCAGCGACAACTCTATAAACAGCAATTTCAACTCTCGTTCGCTCTAAGCATGTGCATCTGCATCTAGAGATGAGCTCGTGATTAAACCTTAAAATTCTCGAAAGACAAAAAAAATTCCGTTTTAGAATCAATAATTTCATTTTCCCAATATAATATCTCATTTCCCCGCACTTTTCATTAAATTAGGTGTATTTAACAAATTTGGTTATCACGACACGACACTCACGACTTTTATAATAATTATGCATCGAAGTAAATATCTAGATCCAGAGGAATAACATTTTTTGAACGAATTGAGTAAAATTTGAATGCAGAATATATTGAGATGCCAAACCATTAAAAAAATGACATACCGCTTGAAAATCGGTAACGCTTTGTCAAAGTTATGACACTTCGAAGTTGCTCAAGCCTCTGACCTAGAAATTTTTACAAGCTAATATATTTCCTTATGACTTTTTACAAAAAAATGAAAGGTCTCAGAATCATGTTTTACAGTGTTGTTTTACACTAACTACGATATAAGGAGTTGATTAAGAGTAAAAACTTGAGATTTAAAATTTCATTTTTCAAAATTTCAAAGGTAGGACCCAATGGTATTAAAATCTATACCCATATCTGGAGGGAATTTTTTTTTTTTACCAAATAAATTAACTTAAAATGCAGAATGAATTAAGAGGCCAAACCATGATCAAAATGATATTTCGCTTTAAAATCGGCTAAGTTTTTACAAAGCTATGAAAGTTTGAAGTTAGTCAAATCTTTGACTTGGCAACTTTACAAGTCAAAATTTTTGTCCGATTTGACATGATTTTTTACGAAAAAATGAAACGTCTCAAAATCAAATTTAAAGTGTTGTTTTATACTAATTACGCTATAAGGAGTTGATTAAAAGTAAAAACTTGAGATTTAAAATTTTCATTTTTCAAAATTTCAAAGGGGGGACCCTTAGCTTTAAAATCAAAAACATGATCTGGAGGAAAATAATTTTTTTTACAAAAATAATTAAATTTGAATGCAGAATGAATTAAAAGGTCAAACCAAGATCAAAATGACATTCCGCTTGAAAATCGGTCTAAGTTTGACAAAACTATGAAAGTTTGAAGTTGGTCGAACCTTTGACCTAGCAACTTTACAAGTCAAAATTTTTGTTCGATTTGACATGATTTTTTACAGAAAAATGAAAGGTCTCAGAATCATGTTTAAAGTGTTGTTTTATACTAATTACGCTATAAGGAGTCGATTAAAAGTGAAAACTTGAGATTTAAAATTTTCATTTTTCAAAATTTCAAAGGGGGGACCCTTATCATCAACAAAGAACCATGGTTCGATAGTCGAAAAATAATAAAATTTTCTAAATTAAAAAATTTTAAATGCAGTATGAATTAAAAGACTGAATTATGATCAAAATGGCAGTCCGATTGAAAATCGGGTCAGTTTTCATCAAGTTATGACAGTTGGAAGTTTGTCAACTCTTCGGTTTTCTGTTCTTGAAAGAGAATTAATTTCGGTTACAGTTTCAGTTCCGATTCAGTTGAGTTAACGGTTCCGATACCGGCTACGGTGTTATTCCCTGGTCTTATTTGAGTATATTATATAATTTAATTTCGTATCATTTGTCCTATTCTTTTTGTTTGCCAATTGTAACAGTAAAGTTTAGTTTTAACCTCACTTAACTCGTGTCACGAGTTTTTAATCGCATGCGCCTCACGCAATCATCGCAAATGCGCCTAACATGGAAAAACATTGTGGGCAGCACTTCAAATGTTTTGTCGGGCAGTGGAAAATGTGCGAAAAGGGATAGGAAAGTGGTGGGCTAAGGGTCATGTGGTGTGGTGTGTGGGCAGAGAGGGGACCTTAGGGCGGTTGCAACAGCTGCAACAAGGCAGTGGCAACGCAGAGCAACATTTTACAAAAATTGATTCCGTGCGATTGCGATGATTGCCACAAGAGCAGCTGAACACGCCCACATACAAACGTGCCACAGGCGGAGGCACAGAGAGAGAGAGAGAGAGAGGGAGTGAGAGAGGTAACGTAAGGGTGAGAGAGAGGCAGAGAGAGCGGGGACAGTTGCACAAAGCTAACCAGCGACCATGCTTAACATTCTCACAATCCTCTGCGATTGTCGCCCTCTCCCACATTCTTCCTCTTCCTTCCCCCCTATCACTCGCCCCTGTTACCCCTTCCCTAGTCTACCCACTCGGCTTCCTCTTCGGCAACCACTCAACCATCGATCAAAACTTGCAAAACGTCGCTCATAACAAAACGAAATTGAGCGTAGATTTTTCCCTCGTTGATTTTAATTCTTTTTTTTTCGTTGCCCATTCGCCCACATTCAACTTGTGGGCGTGACAAGGAAGTCGGGGAGGGGGATGAAAGACAAAAAAGGGGGCTTCAATGGCGAAATTTGTTGCAATATTCGCAATTTGAATTGGAAATGTGCTGCAGGCGTTGCATGTTTGCGTAAGTGCCACATTGCTACTGTGCCACAGTCACAGTCACAGCCACAGCCACAGCCACAGCACGTGTGTGGCAGCCTTTATCTGCCTGCCCCTGCCGCTGTCTATGAGTGTGAGAGATGTGTGTGTGTATGTGTGTGTGTGCGTGTCTGAATATATCAAGATAAGCGACATTTAACGCATTTGCCACACGCTTTTCACGATGCAAAGTGCCCCCTCCCTTGTCACCTTGCCCCAATTTTCCCTCTCCCTCTCCCTCACTCTTTCTCTTTCTTTGTCTACCCCAATGTGCATGAGTGTATGAGTGTGTATGAGTATTTAGTGCTACTAGTAGTGTCAAGTTTTAAGCTTGTTACTCTATTTGCCACAGCTGATAAATTACAATAAAATCAAAACTGAACACAAAAAAAAATCATGTTGCAATGCAAAAAAAAAATGTTCAAATTTAAACGAAATGAAATATTTTCAGTTAGAATTGCGAATTCCAGATGTGATTGGAAATTTCAGCATATTCACATAACTGATGTACAGTATAGCTTCGCTAAGTGGAACGTTTATGCTAAGAGACTCTAGAGCTTAAATTTTTATTACAAATTCTTAGAGTTCTCTCAGTTGACAGTGTTTTTTTGGGTGACATTTAAAGTAACCACTAACCACATTTCAAACTTACGAATACTAAACCCAGAGCAATCAGGCTATTTGTCTATAAAAGAGCTGCATTTCCAGTAAGTTATCGATTAAATCGAAGCATAAAATTAATTAAATATCATGTCATATATGTATGTGTACTGTATGGGCATTTCCATGACATTTTCCATTCCCCATACACCCCATAAGTGCCACACCCATTTGCACACACACACGCAAATGTAGTTATCGTTATAAGCTGTCGAATCGCAAGCACTCGATTACTCGATTACATGCCAAATGCAATTTCAATAAGTTCTGTCAAGCGGTTTTTGCCCATAGACCCAAAGTCAAACTTGTTGTCTGCCTTTCTCCCTCTCACACTTTTTCTTTCTCTTTCTTACTCTCTCTCTCTCTCTCTTACTCTCACTCTCTGCCTTTTTGTGTTGGGAATGTAATTGTTACACACATTCCATACACATGTGGTTCTGTTGTCGTCCTTCGGTTTCTGCGGCTTCTGTGTTGCTTGCATAACTCATACGCCGCGTATGACAGACGCGCATTTTGTGTTGCATTGTCCTGGCAATTGGCGGCAGCTGCTGTCAGCGAGTTCTTCTTAAAATGCAGCCACATCAGCCGCATAAACATGTTGGCATTGCTCTTGAAATGTTGCACACCCGCATCTATCTGCGACTTGCCACCTGTCTATCCCTTAACCTGTATCTCATCATCTCTTTCTCTCTCTCTCACTTTATCTTTCTTTATACACTTGATGCTTAAAGTGAAGAGAAGTATAATAAAATTGTGACAATCTATGTAACAAGTAGAAAAAGGCATTTCGATTATCGGGACATTAAATACCATAAGAGCTACAGCTACAAAATTTTGGTGAATGTCGTCGAATGTGACATTCGTACGCATTCAAAGTGAAAAAAAAACATATGCCAAAACATTTTTGAATGTTGACAATAGGCGATATATGCAGCCAATGATTAGCACTGTAATTGGTCTTAAGGTTGATTTTGGTCAATGATTCTTTTTCATGAAAATAACAAAAAACAAATGCATTCGCATGCGACTCAAAATAGAAGTCGTTCTCGCGACGAACAGTTCAAGCACAGATTTCAGCGAAACCTGCGGGAATATTTTAATGCGACTTTAAAATGTTGTGCATTGATGCATCTTAATATTGTCTTTTATTTGATTCAAAACTATTAAGTAGTTTGTTTTTTATTTAACTCCAATCACATTCGCACGCAACATGTCGCACGCGACATTTTGTTCCATCATGTTTTTTATGTTTTTTGTTTACTTCGTATAATTTATATTTTAACTTTTTAAGTGAGTAAGAAGCTTTATTACTAGAATTGAAGTGGTCATTTTTTATTCATTTACATTAAATGTTTGTTCCTAATGGAAAGATATCGTCAAAAAATCATTATAATACAAGCACTTCATTTTAGAAGACAACTTTTGGCCAGACAGGCAAAAATTTGGAAAAACTTAATTTATTCAAAGGTGCAGTTGGTATGTTCAAGCTTCATTAGCTAATTAATGTGTAAAATGTTTAAATATGTTGCTTGAAAATGTTTCTGGAAGAAAGTTTTACAAGTTGTGAGTTTTTGATCAACTTTAAGTTTTTGGCTGCGGTTGACATTTCTGGAGAATTGTCCATATATTGAATGTCAATTAACGAGTATTTCTTTGTCGAGCTCACTTGACAATAGTATTCTCTGTGTTACTCTCTCATTCCCCATATGTTATTCGTTTGCAGCGTCGCACATAAATCAAGCGAATTTCATTATGCCTCGTAATTAAAACTGCTCAGTCTGATGTTGATGTCGTTGATGTCGTTGTTGTTGTTGTTGTTGATGGTGTTGTTGGTGTCACCGTTGTCCGTTGACTTCTCGTGACTGTAGTCTTGGTAAATAGCTTTTAATATTCACTCGCCATTCGCCATTTGCCATTTGCCATCCGCCTTCATTATTATTTTTATTGCTCCGGCGAGCATTTAAAATAATGAAGCACAACAACTTGCCGCTTTTACCAAGTGCAACTCGTTTTATTATGGCCAGCGGGAGCAAAGAGTGCGAGGAGCGAGGAAAAGTGTGTGGAAAATGACCATACAAATATAAAAATTATGCTGTACTTACTTGTCGTCCTTTTTTGCGGCCGATTTTTCGGTAGAACTGTTGACTTAAATGTGACCGCTGTGTTGAGGCAACAGGATAAGAGTCTGACAGCATTCACTTCACTGTGCACTGTCTACAGTGAGTGCAAAAAGGCAACGAAAACGTCAGCGACAGTGCGAAATATATTGAAATTGAATTGTTTGTATGATGAATTTTCTGAAGATGATGAAAATGTGTGAGAAGGAGAGACAAAAGCACAGATTACCTGAGCAAGAGAGAGAACTGACAAAAATTGTGAAACATGAGAATGATAAAGTGAAAAACAAGCCAAAAGAAAAAAAGATTAATAGAGAAAAATAGTTAGATAAAATTATAGATAGATATAGAAAGAATGGAAGAGAGAGGCGTAATAAGAAAGAAAGATGAGGAGTAAGTTAAACTCAATATGCCAGTAGTATTAAGTGGGAGTGAGAAAGAGAGAGAGAGAGAGAGAGAGAGAGAGAGAGCGATTAAGAGAAAAAGTCAGTATAAGAGTGGGATAGATAGAGACAGAGATATAAAGTATTAAATTCAGTGCAAAATAGAGGAAAATAAAAAAAAAGGATAAGGTAATAAAATAGATCTATAGATGGAAAGGTTACAGATAGAACTAGCTACAGAGAAAGAAAAAAAGAGAGAAATGAAAAGAAATGGTAAAGTGAAGGAGAGATAAAGAAAAGGCGGGAGAAAGAGA
This sequence comes from Drosophila innubila, assembly GCF_004354385.1. Classification (NCBI taxonomy): domain Eukaryota; kingdom Metazoa; phylum Arthropoda; class Insecta; order Diptera; family Drosophilidae; genus Drosophila; species Drosophila innubila. The sequence continues at coordinate 11,904,957 of NC_047626.1, forward strand.
TAATTGAAATTAAGTAAGGCTCATAAAAGAAATAAACTAGAACTAGTCGGAGAGATTGATGGAAATTTAAGACAGAAAGCAACAACAACAATTTCTAGAAGAAAAAAAAATGAAAACTGTCTGTCATAATTTTTACAAGGAGAAGTAAAGCAACACTGGTGCCAGCTTACATTCGTATTCTCACTTGTAATGAAATTACAATAAATTGACATTTAATTTTTAAATCAAGTTTATAGGTTACCCTTAATGCAAGTGCTTGCCTGTGTTATTCAAAGCGAGTGTTGACTGTCAAGGCGATTTGCAAGATTTTTAAAAACGCATTTGTAGTAGTTGTATATACATATCTGAATATATATATGTGCATATTTTTGGGTTAATAACATTATCAATGTCATCAGGTTAACTTTATGCGGGTTCTTTTTACTCTCCAAAACTTTTGCGTATACGTTCTGTGTGTGCGTGTGTGTGTGCTGTAATGTTCTTCTTCGACCTATGGGCGATAAGCGTGCATGTGTGTGTGTGTGAGTGTGTAAAACTGTATAAAACTTTTCCAATTTGTCCTCTGTGCATGTCTTTCAAGTGTAACGAGCAACGCTGTGAGAAAACAACAACGACAACAATGAAAATAGCATTGGCAACGGCCAGCAAAGAAAATTAAAATAAAATTCGTCTGCATATTTATGGCGCTGAGTGTAGCGTAAGAGAACAACAACAGTAAAAAGTTGCCGCTTACGCGTGAGCAACTGCAAAAAGAAAAAAACATTTGTCGATGCAGGCGATGCAGAGAAAGAGATAGGGAGGAAGAGAGTAAGCGAACGTGGTGGGGGGAGGGGAGGTAGTATGGGGAAAAAAAACAGCGAAAATTGTGAGAAAATGATGCAGAATGGCAACGTGTGGCACAAATAAACCAGACGACGACAACAAAATGCAAGTGCCCCAGAGTTTTTCGAGTGCAGCGTGGAACAGGAACAACAACAACAACAACAACAACAGCAGCAGCAGCAGCAGACAGGAGCTGCGGTACAACTATCGCAGCTTCCGCTTTATCAACACCCCGAACTTCCGCTGCAGACGGCAGCAGGTCAAAGGGTGCCAGAGGTTCGCAGATTGTAAAAACAAAATAATAGCAAAAAAAAAAAAAATAATAAAAAAATATCCAAAATAAACAAAACTCAACAAAAACTGAACTGAACTGAACTGAACCCAGCGGACATTGTCGCCGCTGCAGTTTCGCCGGGCACAACGCGGCGTATGAGTAACTTTTTGTTTTTTCGGCATTTTTCATTTATTGTTGCTCGCTCGCCGCAGAATCTTTTGCCGCAGTTTTGTGCCACGGGCCATTGAACTCGCCCTAGCTCCAAACCCGGAATTTTGTAAACGCTAACCCACAAAAACAAAAAATTGGATAGAAAATGAATAGAGTGAAAATCTCGAAAGCACATTACGCATACGCAACGTAGAGCGTGTGCCAAAATTTTAGCTTAATGCTGTTCATTCAAAAAAAAAAATAGCAACATTAAAGAATGAAAATTACATAAATATAGAAATTAATAATAATAAAAGAAAAGAGAGAGAACGCACATTACGCATACGCAACGTAGAGCGAAAGAAAGGACTAGAAGTTGGCTTATTGCTGTTGAATAAAAAAAATAGATAAATGTACAAATAAGAGTATGGAAAATAAAATAAAAATGGATGAGAAAAGAAACAACATAGCGTTGAATGCTAGGCAATTGAACATTAAAATTTTATGTGCAATAATAATAACAAAAAAAAATAAAATTAATTTAAAGCTATAAACAGTACTTTTATATTTGTTTATAACTTCTTCAAATTAATCTGCAGATTAGAGTACTATTTTTATAAATAAATTAATATGTGTTCGGCAACTAATTGAAGTAGGAGAGCGAGAGAAAGGAAGAGTTAGACTCGATCAATTTGTATAATTAAGTTAGCTTTAATTTTTGGTCGCCAAATTAGAAATATCCAGTTAAACGTTTCATCCACAGAACGCGGTCTGAAAGATAACAGCGTGCGGTTCTACAGAGAGTGAGATGGGGAGTGTGAGGGAGGGAGAGAGACAGAGTGGGACAGAGTGGGAGCCACAAAACCACACAAACCGCCAACAGCCTCACCTCAGTTGGTATGCGGGCTACATTGAAATTGGCCAACGTTGGCGTTGATGTTGCTAATAATTTTGCCACGGCTTTTAGTCCTCGCTGAGAGACTCTCTCTCTCTCTCTCTCTCTCTCTCTCTCTGTACCACTCCATTGCCGCAACCTGCACGCTCCCCTTTGCCTGACCCAATGCCTATGCCTTGGTCGGACTACGGAATATCAAAAGCGTACTCCGGACTATGGACTACTGAGAAGGCATTTTACGTGTATCAGAATCAGTGAACGCATAAATCAAAACAAGGAAGCGCCCTTGCCACATTGCCACTCCTGCTGTTGCTGTTGCTGTTGCAGCCTCAGCAACAGCGACTCTTCTGTGTAACCCAACCACCGCCACAACTTGCCCCACTTCTCCGTGTTCTTCCCTTAAACCACGTTGATATGCTATCGGGTTTTCGCTTAAGCACATTTACAAATTTAATACAATGCATACAACAACTATAACAAACTGTATAAAACAGTTTAAAGTTCTCATACATTTTTATGTTAACAGTTTCATTAACATGTGCTTAACATATTGTTATTTAACATACTTTATATAAATAATCTTTCAGTGATAACATTTCTACAACATTATCTTGTTCTACTGACTTGAAATCTTAACAGTTGAGAGTGCCTTTACATACAACAAAAATAACAAATTCTATATTACAGTTTAAAGTTCACAAACATTTTTATGTTAACAGTGTCAATAACATCTGCTTATCATACTTTATATAAATAACTTTTTAGTGATAACATTTCTTGTTCTACTGATTTAAAAAGTTAATAGTTGACAGTGCCTTAACATACAACAAAAATAAAAAATTCTATATAACAGTTTAAAGTTCATAAACATTTTTATATTAACATTTTCAATAACATGTGCATAACATACTTTATTTAAATAACTTTTCAGTGATAACATTTCTACAACATTGTCTTGTTCTACTGACTTGAAAAGTAAAAATTTGAGAGTGTCTTTACATTACGTATTCCTATATAACACTTTTTTCAATCCAATTATCTAATTTATTAACATTGCAGTTGCATTGACAATTGAGAGCGCATTTTAATAACTTACATAAGAGCTCATTTTAAAAGAATTACGTTAACAGTTGAGGATTATTATGAGTCGCTTTTTCTACATCAAGTTCACTTGACTGGCAAATTCCAGCTAAAAGTTAAGAGTCCAATTACACAACATATGAGACTTTATGCAAAAGGCTCTTCAATTACGAGAAATGCAATAAGAATATAACATATATTAATCTCGTTCCAAGGAAGCTATTTAATATGAAGATGAAAATATGTGTGTGCTAACAGACAGTTATTAAATCACTTGAGTTTTCCATTTCTCTCTCATATTTTGTGCTTTTGTTGGAAGGGGCGTGTCAAGAAGCTGATGCCATAGCCATTGCCGTTGGCGTCCCTTCCCCTCCCCTCCTTGCAGCTGTCCAGCTGTCACAAATGCGCATTTTGGTGCATTTTTTATGGCGACGGAGAGTGTACTTAAAATCTAACCAAAAGCACGGCACGTACTCGCAGTATTCCCCAACTGTGCCTGTCAGCTGCTTTTACTGTTACTCCAACTCCAACTCCAACGCCAACTCCGGATACAACGGGGCTGCGGCATGTGCCACAAAGTATAAGCACAAGCGGCATTTGAAGCGATTTACCTAAAAGCGCGCGTCGAGGCCGCTTGCATCGACATCCCCCTTTCCCCTTTCCCCTTTCCACTGTTTAACCCATTCAGAATATGCAACAATCTTTTACAAAAATAACTATAAACTAGTCGGCCGGTGCTACAGTCGAGCAGACTCGACTGTCGGCGACCCCGTACTTATTATGGCAAAAACTAATAATAGAAAAAATTAAAAAATATTTAGTAAACTTAAATGCATATTCTATCGTATTGGTTACAATGTCTCATAAAACATAAAAGATTTTCATACTAAGACTTGATTTTCGCCCGATCGGTCCTATGACAGCTATATGAAATAGTGGTCCGATTTGAATTTACTTTGGACAGGTTATATAAAACCAAGTCATATGCTTATTGTATCAGTGTGGTTACGATATCTCATTAAACAAAAAAGTTTTTCATACTAAAACTTGATTTTCGACCGATTGTTCCTATAGGCGCTATAAGATATAGGGGTCCGATTCAAAAAAAAAAAAAAGCAACTTGATCTGCTTGCAATATAGAGGAACCTACATACCAAGTTTGGTGTCTCTATCTCTTATAGTCTCTGAGATCTAGGCGCTCATACAGACGGACAGACAGACGGACAGACAGACGGACAGACGGACATTGCTATATCGACTCGGCTGTTGTTGCTGATCAATAATATATATACTTTATAGGGTCTGCCACGCCTCCTTCTGCCTGTTACGCACATATTCGTTAAAACAAACCCAATAGACCCCTGTACTTTTTTTAAGTACAGGGTCTAAAAACAAAAAGCAAATGTTATCTTCGGCACACCGTGAACTTGATACCCTTGGAGAGCCATATTTGTCATTTTCGACTTTCATTTAAATCGAAACCCAGATCTAAGGGGAAATTGTTTTTTTTTTGTAACGAAATAAATTAAATTTGAAATTAAAAATGAACTGAGAAGCCAAAATGGGACTTTTCTTAAAAATAGCTCCAGTTTTGACAAAGGTATAAAGGTTTGAAGTTGGTCATATTTAAAAACTAGTCAATTTTTTTTTATTTTTTTATATAACGCAAACACAAATCAGTTACTTTGAGGCTCATCAGTAAAAATATAGTATAAAAAAATACAACTACTTGCTTCAAATCTTGTTAAGAAACTTCAGCAGACAAAGTGACATACTGTAATTAAGAAACATCGACTCACAGATGCCCTGTAATTAACTCAAAGCTATAGAATTTTTTATTATGCTTAGTTAATAAGCTGGAAAGCAGACAAATATGGAATTTTTTTCCAATTTCAAAGTAAATTTCACAAAATCTGTGTGAATATTTTTCATAAACATAAAAAAGAAAATTGGGCAAGTCTTCTGTCGCTTTTCAAAATTACAATGGTAATTTTGATTCGATTTGAATGTTAGAAATGTTATTCAAATTGTTAATAGACTTGAAAATAATTTTTTAAAATTACAATGGAAATTTTGATTCGATTTGAATGTTAGAAATTTTATTCAATTTGTTAATAGACTTGAAAATAATTTTTTAAAATTACAATGGTAATTTTGATTCGATTTAAAGTAAAGAAATTTTATTCAAATTTTTAATAGACTTGACAATAAATTTTATGTACTTCATTGACTGTCAGCAAGTGCTTTATAGGGTATACAAAAGTTATGTTGATGCCTGTCGAGCGGGATGAAGATAAAATCGTCGAGTTTACCGAAAGCAAAGCACATTTTGGCAAACCGAAGTTGTTGCTTAAGGTGGGCAGAGAGGGGAGAGCTGAGGGGAATAGATAGCTTGAGGTGGAGAGGAGATGCAGGGGAAATAGGGACGTGTTGCCTACAGCAAATCTTCATTAATTGTAGCCACAAATACGTGTAGCTCGACAATGGGCTGCATATGTGAAAAAGTTGGCAGGAAAAGTAAAATGAAGTAAATGGAGATAGAAGAGAAGGAGAAGGAGATGGAGATGGAGATGGAGGAACAGACATATAGGATAAGTAAATAAGGCTAACAAATCAATTTGAGGAAAGCAGAGAATGAAACATCGCCTGGTTATAAATGCGGCAAATGTTTGTTTTCTTGCTTGCCAACTGAGGGAAAAAACACGAGTATGTGAAAAAATTGTGTGGCAACAGCTGCCAGTTGTTGTTGTTGCAGCAAGTGAAATCCTCTAACAAATGACTAGGCCATCTAGCCAGAGCTCGTATGTGTGTGTGTGTGTGTGTGTGTGTGTGATTTGCCTGCATGATTTATGCACATTACGTTTAGACTTCCATCTGAGTATTGTGTAATGCAAAGCTAGCCAAAATAATGCGCAGCAATAATGCCAAACAATGAATTCAACTTGACTCTGATGAAGTTGATGTTGATGTTGATGTTGCAGCTGAAATTGAAGTTGAAAAGCTGCAAGTTTTACAGCTGCAAAATCTAGCTGAATCTCCGGCTAAGACTTTCGACTTTCGAGTCTGTTTGTCTGGCTTTCTTTTGTTGCATGGCACATTTTTGATTGCCACACGTCGACAAAAATTGTTAGCATCATTCGTGCAACATCATTTGTTGTTCTTACATCGAGTTTGCTTTGTCCAAAACAACAAAAAAAAAAAAAAATACTAAATTGATGATCAGCATTTAGGTTTGTCAGTGGCTGCTGCATGCAGCATGTGGCATGAAACATGCTGGCTTAATAGGATTGCCATTTTTACAGAGCTGAATGTTGAATGAAAACCGACATCATTTTTTGGAGAGTTTTCCCCAACCAAAGTGAATTGTAGAGTTGACTTTCAGCAGCTGCCGCCTTTTGTGGCAGTCACAGTCGTTTTTAGAAATATTTACCATCAAATTGCCCAAACATGCTTCGATTTTTCGCTTAAACCTTAAAAAATCTTAAATTTTAGAAATCTTTCTCTAAATATAACAAATTTCGTAAGATAAGGTAAGAATTATTTTTTTAAAATTATTTCTCTCTTTCTTTGTATTAGCGAAAGGATTGTAGACCAAAAAAAAAAATAAATTTTGTGCAAAAAATGTTCAAAGTGTAGTATTTTATTTATGGTGGCTAGAAAAATGAATGTGGATAAGGATAAGGATAGGGATAAGGATATGGAAGCGGAAGTCGCCATGGAGTCTGTGTGTGCGTGCAAATCATTGATTGCCATCGATTGGAGCAGTCGTTAAAAATAGTTATCTATGTCATGTCTGCACCCAAACATGACCCTTATTCCGTCCCTTATCCCCTCCCTTCACTCTCTCCACGCCACTCGCCTCTTAGCATAAGCCAAAAATTGATATAAAAAAGTTTTGCATTAGGAACATTCTGTTGCGGATTTTATAGCTTGCCACCGAATGTTGCGCTTCTTGATGATGATGATGATGGCGCTTATTACTTGCAGCATTTTTGTGTCCGCCCAACGACAAAAGAATTCATAATTTCCCTTGCAAAAAACATAAATAAAATGAAAGTACTAAGAGCGAGATGTCGATGCAAACTGACGACGCCTTTTGGCTGACCAAAAGCAAATGGCAAAAAACACTTAACAAGTTTATTGAAGCAGTTCAGCTGTTAAGCACAGTGTATGGGGAATCGTGAAGGATTGGGTGGGTCAGTGGCAGGGGCAGGGGGAGGGTAAGTGTAGTGAACGGTCACATAAATAACTCAATGCGCGTTGAGAGTCGCGACTTGCGACTGACATAAATTTTAATGTAGAGCTCGAAACGCAGAAAACGCGCTGACTGCGACAAAGACGAACGACAACAGCTGAATGTGGCATGCGGCATGTGGCATGTGGCATAAGGACATGGAGTAAAGGCAGCAGATATTTTGTATAGACATACCAAGTTGTTAAATTCAACGGCGAACAGTCAAAATGCTGCACACAGACAGAAGACAGAGAGGGCGAGAGAGAGAGAGACAAAGAGAGAGAGGGAGAGACAGAGAGCCTTAACTCGACCGTTAAGCGCATAAAGCGACCGCTTTTGCATTTGTGGCTCACCATTTGATCTGCCCTCTCACTCCCACTCGCTCTCTCTCTTTCTCGCTCGCTCAACATTTGCCCAAAATCTCACCGAATCCCTGTACCCATCATATCTGTCCTGTCCCATCCAGTTGATGCCATAACAATTCCATTCCCATTCACAATCCGCATTTATCGCTGCATGGCCATTAAACTGTGACTGCTGCGACGTCGACTGCGACTGCGACGGCGACGCCGACTGCGACTGCAACAGCGTCCGCACATAATGGAAATAAATATACAAAAAAAAAAAGGAAAGAAAATAAACGAAAATAATCAAATGAAAAAACCCAAAAATAAATAAACTCACACAAGAAAATCAACAGTGTGGCAACGTTGTCCCCAATTGCCGATTGGGCAACGCGCCGTTTAATCATTTTGTAAAAGCGACAACAACAACATTTTTGCAACATTCGCTGCATTTGTTGTTAAAAAAAAAGAAAAGACAGAAAAGAGCATATGCATAAATAAATACCCTATGGTTGACATATGAATAATTTACTAGACACTGAATTCAACAATCTGTAAATCCATCTGGTAACCTCAAAAGATCCGTTTTTGAAGCCTGTCAAGTCCATCACAAATAACTGAAATTTTTTCTTTTTTTATAATGCAATGGAATTATTGTTTTACAAATTGGAAATGTTGAGTAAAAAAAAATTTAAATTCCAGCTTTATATACAGTTTTCTAGATGATTTTTCAAAGTTTTTCTTTTACATTAAATAACATAAAAATTTACTATTAATAGCATTTAAGCTCGACTTAAATTTCAAAGAAAAAACTATTTTTTCTGCTGCATGTGCAATGAATATATAATGGAATTAAAGATTGATTCCTGAAGTGTTGCTCGATTTTGGTGGCTTTTGCTTATTATTTATATATTACTTATACAAATTAAGATCAATTAAGTCAATATTAGGGTGTTAAGTTGGTCATTTGGTATAGCTAACAACTGAAAATGAGTCTCATTGCTAGAGATTATTATAAAATTAATTAATTGAATTTTTTCTTAATTTATAACTATGTATTTAACTTGTATTTTAAAATTCGATTAAATTAAATAGTAATTTCAATATCAAGTATACACATTAAGTATACGCATTAAGTCAAAACACGTTTTAGTTGATTTTTTTCTTTTTTAATTTACAAATACAGGGTATCTTCAAATCGTGCTTTACATTTTCGCCCGTATTTAAGCGCTGTTTGCGGCTTCAAAGCAGCTGTGCCAACAGACAACTCAACAACTCAGTCAAAGCCATAAAAATATTAATAACGAGCAAAGACCCGGAACCAAAAAATAAAAAAAAAGAGGCAATACAAAAGTACACAGAGAAAGATAAAGAGAAAGAGAGAGAGAGCGAGAGCGAGAGAGTGATAGAGACAGAGATAGGTAGAGATTTAAATTTTTAAGCTGATTTATGTGGACAGTCGTCAGTTTTGTGGCCGATAGTGATGATATGCAACATTCATGCATAGAGTTTGGTTAGTTAATTGTTTGGAGTGTTGGTCGTAATGGAACTAGGCTAAATTAGTTGAAACAACATGCAAATTGGATGTGTTCATGTGTGTGTGTGTGTGTTTGGCCAAAGGCTGCATGGATAGACTGTGCATACAATATTAAATTAACTTATGCATTTTCAACTGCCAATTTGGCAGCACAAAAGTTGAGGGAAAACTCAATTTGAGCTTTTGGCCTGGCCAACAAAAGGTTGCTGCAACAACAGCGGCAGTTGCTTGGCTTGTGCTAATGTGGCAACTGCAGCGCATAAATCCATTAAGCTAATCAGAAAAATTGCAAAATATGCTGGCAAACTCGGGAGAACATGCACCAAATATGAAGCCGACGGGCAAACCGGGTCAGGACAAGCTAACGTCCAGCACATTGGCCATGGTCAATAGCCGGACTAAGCCACATTAAGTCGAGACATGCAAAGGAGTGGCAATTCTCGGTATCGCTACGCGTTCCCCAACCCTCCTTACCTCCTCCACTACCGCTCAGTGCTTCAATCTCAAATCTCAATCCCAATCCCAATCCCAATGCCTATTCCTGTTCCTGTTCCTGCTTCTATCAGAGATTCAGCGACGGCTTCCGCCGTCTCACTGAGCCGCACTAAGCCGACATTTAAGACTTTTCCATCATTTTATTTCATTTCATGTGCACCCGATTTTTTCTATCCCATCTATCGCTCTCTCGCTCTCTCGCTTTCTCCTTCCCTTTTTCTTCTCTCTGTTTCAATCTTTATTTTTTTTTTTTTTGAGAAACTGTTCAAGCACTTTGCTTTTAATCTTGCCGTATTCAGCATGACAGTGGCAGCAATAACAACAACTGGACTGACATCGCACAGTGGGGCAATTGTGTTGCTAAATTAAATTAATTTGAAATTCAATAAGCCAGCTGTCTCTTGCTTATTTCAAAATATCATGTCATTTTTTATTAAGATTTAAAATCAAGTTAAATTTTAAAGTCCAACCATTCAGATATTTTTTACATTCAAATCAATTGCGTTACACTGTTTAACTGACAGCTGTTGAGAATATGCATTCGATTGGAGTTTCAGGAAAATTGAACTTATTTTCGTTAAGACTGTCAACAAATTTGATTTGATTATTATATTCAAAAACTTATAGTTTAGACCAACGATTTAACAATTAATATACTTAGCTCTTTTCGTTATTTTTGAGAACACTGACAGAAAATAATTAAGTTTGATTCTGACAGCTGAAATTAAATGATATTACGAAAAATATATAATACTTTTAATATTTTATTTTATTTTATTTAGTCTTTGATACATTTGGTATAGGTTATATAAGAAAAATAAAATAAAATTTACTTATTTCCTAATAAAATCTATAAAAATACAGATAAAGTAAAGTAAGAAAATTATTGAATTTAAAAAGTATTGATATTTATAGTGATAGAAAGTATTATAAATAAAAAAAAATGTTTATAAAAATTTGTAGAAATAAAATAATGAATCAAGTAATTAAGTGAAGCATTCCATACAAATGACACTAGTTGCACTGTGCAATGACATTGCCATTGCCTGACCATTGCTTTGGCTTCATTCAGCGACAGAGGGAAGGTGCTACGGAGATAGGAATTTCGAGGACTTTGAACAACTAGAGGCATTGAGTCAGTTGAAACTGGCTCAGCCTAGGGCAATGTTGTGGGAGCCTAGGGGAGTTGTGGCACAAGGGGGAAATTGAGTGGGTGTACCTTACATAGGCATATAAAAATTACATAAACCAAGATTAAGTAAGAAATTTCTGCACATTGAAGCTGAAGCGGAAACGAGAATGAATATTGAAATTGGTTTGGCAGCTGTGCATGTGTTTTCTGTCGTTTATTTTGTTTCAGTTTTCCGAGCAGGCAAAGAAGCCCACGAAAGACTTACAAATGTGGCGCCATAACATATGAAATACACAGACACACGCACACACACACACACACACACACACACACAGCAGGAGGGCGGCATGCCGGGCATAAAAAAATAAAAATATGCCTATATAATGCGAATTTTGTACCCTCGGCGGGGGATCTGAAATATTGTGTGGCACCACAAAAGGATGCCCAAATGTGAGAGACGACACAAAAACACGAAATATCTGAAATAGGCTGGACAAAAGTCACCAAAATGTTTCAAAGTATCAGATCAAGAGACAGAGAGAGAAAGAGAGAGAGAGCGAAAGAGGTACACTGATAAAAAGAAATGTTCTAAAATCAAGATTATGGTTACAAAACTAAGAATTTTGGTCCAGAACGTAAAAAACTTAGATTAAGAAACTGCATCTTGGTTTTGAGAACATTTTAAATAAGACCAAGTTCTTAATTTAAAAATAAATGTTCTTAAAATTGAAATTAAATAACAAAAAAAATCAAAAGTGATTTTTTTTTATTTATAATTTTTTTTTTTTTAATTTTCGATTTATGTTACTTACATTTTTTTCTGTTTTAATAATTTTATAAATTTTATTTGAATTTGTTACGAGTGTATGAAAAAATACATAGTTCTACTTTCCTAGTAATTTAATTGATTATTATTCTTGTATAAGGAACTTTGATTATTTAGTTTTATATTCTAAATATTAGTAATATGGTCTTAAAATGTTCTTATTTTAAGAACAAAATATTTAAGATGAATGTTCTTTATTTTAGAAGTTGGACTTTTTTTTCAGTGTAGATTTCAAATTGCGAGTGTTGGACTTGTGAGAAGCAGACAGACAGGGAAATGTAGAGGGAAGGAGGAGAGTGAGTAAATGGCTGGCATGTTAATATATTGCAAGGCTGCTGCCACGCCTACAAAGCGCAGCAAATGGGCGGCATGTGAGAGAGATGTGAGTGAAGTTTCTGTGGAGATATATTTGATGCCAAAAAACTAATGCTCAACTCGTTGGCTTTCCCCCTTTGTTGTTGTTGTACTTGTGCACATTTTAATTATGAGCCAGAGTATAATGTCAGCCCCTGCATATGCTGGCCCTGTGTAGTGGGCGTTGTGGGCGTGGTGTTTTTTGATTTTTGTTCTTTTTTATACGGGCATAAAGTCTGTCAATCATGCGGCAATATTGCAGTAAGAACTCGAAAACTGGAACGTGGCAATGACAACGAGCAAAGGAGAGAAGGAATGCTAAATATAAGGGAAGGAATAGAGTTGACAGATGCAGGAAGGGTGGCGGGTGTTGCATATTGCTCATTTGTCTCGTGTTGTTGTGTGTGTGCGAAATGACTGTGAATTTGCCAACAAAATGGCAGGTAAGCAGCATTAAAAACAAACAAAAAAAAAAGACAAAATGTGAAAATGTGAAATGAAGCCTCCGGGATAAGATCAGATGACAACCATTCCCCCAGATTTCCCTCTGACTGCTCCTGTTGCTGCTGGTATTCATTTTGTCGATTAGAATCTCTTTCGAGCTGTCGCTGACAACAAACCGTGAGTCGTAATTTAATTAACGCCGTCACAACAACAACAACAACTACAACAACAGCAACAATCATCTGCTGGCTGTAACAAGCATTTATGGCCAGCATGGAAAATGTAAATGAAAATGAGCAGAAAAAACTATACTCGACACGCTGAAGTAGAAATACGCTTATTTTTTTAATTTTACTTAAATTTATCAAAAGTTACAAAATTTGCCTTCAAAAACTTTATTTTGCAATAGAAAATTTTTTAAAGAAAATACAAAATGTTGTGATCTTACGTTGAATATAATCAATTGATATATTTTTTTTATATATAACTCTTGCCACATTTTTTTTTATAGATTTCAATAACAGTTTATGTGTTATAGTTGCCCGCTTTATAATTAATCTAATACATGTGAAAAATATAATAGGTAAAATTAAAAAAAAAATTTAATTATAATGCAAAACTTTGCTTTAAAAAAACTATATATTATAGTCGTCTGATCCGATTGCTTTCTACGGAACCCTGTTAAGTTTATTGCTTCTATTCTAATCAGAATATATATATACCCTTCATTATATACCCTTACGTTTCACATTACATTTCACAATCACCAAACTCTCTCTCTCAAGTTTCTAATGAGAATGGAAATGAAAATGAAAATGATAATGGAATTGCGACAGGAGCTAAACAAGTTTTCGCTGTTATCTACTCAGAAATACGTTGCACTCAAATATTTATAAGGCCAAATGGAATTTATCGCTTTTTCCTACCACACACAATACTCGTATAATATCCCCCCTCCCCTCCCCCTCATTTTCCTCCTCATTCCCCTTTAGTAATCGCATTAAGTATGCATTTCAAGGTCTCTAAAATAATCAGCAAACTACAATTTGTCAATTGCCAATTCGCAAATTCGATAGTAAAAACTTTCAATTTATTTTACGACCGCAAATAATTCTTTTTATAAACAGTCGAAAGTTGTTCTTTGTCTGCTTTTTCTTCCTCTTTCCTCCTCTCTATGCGGCGAAATACATTTAGAACTTGCTATAAAATTCGGCAATATACTTTGTAACCACATTGTTTGAGTTTTAGTTGTGAAAATGCTGTTAAAAAATAACCAGGTAATAAATACTTGAGTTATTACAATTCTTCAAATGAAGGAACATTTCAATATGTTTTATTCTCAATATTTAATTGTTAAACAGAAATTAATTTTTATATTAGAAAGAAAAATAAATATTATGAGTTGTGTGCTATAGTAAATATTGTATAACAATTTTAAATTAAATTAGAATCTTATTTTTTTCTCATTCAACGAAAAAAATGCATTTTAGTGTATTTTTTGAAATTTTGGGAAATTATTTCAAAACTATTGTAAGAAACTAATTTGTACTTGACTAAATCAGCTTTAAATTGACTGTTATCATGGCACTAAAAAATCTAATCAAGTTAGACTAAGTATTATAAAAAATCACACCCTTGTGTGGATATCGGTAAAAGCACTATTTTCCTATTAACAATTGTATTCGAATAAAAAAATAAATAACAAGAAGTGGACCATAATTTATTGGTATAGCGCGTGAAAATCTGAATGTCACGGAATGAGAAAGTAAAATAGATTTGTGTTTTCGGCTACCCGATTCTACGAGTTGATAATACGCCTTAAAGGAGCTGGTGCACCTTTTTGCATACTAGATACTTATTTCGGAAGCAGAACACAACCACAAATCTTAAGTCTGATTCCATTTCTGCTGGTCTCCAGTCTCATAAAACGCAGCCTAACGGATACGCTTTTATCTTTTATTTTATTTTTCTTTTCTTTTTTTTTTACGTAAAAAACTAACCATGCCATTTGCATGCAAATACAGGCGAGACAAGGACAAGGACTTTCACGAATGGAAGGAGGATGCTTGAGGGGAATTTAGCTGGGAATGAGAAAGATTGTGTGGGTAGACTGAGGTGGTAGGTGGCAGTTGGCAGGTGGTAGGTGGCAAGTGGAAGGTGTTGTGGTAGTGCCACTCGGTTGTCTGGTTATCGTTGTTGGTTTTACTTTGGTTTACGACGCTTTACGATGCTGATGCTGATGATGATGCTGAGATGCCGTTTGCCTGTTATTAATTGCGCTGTTGCACTTCACGATTTCGGCTTTGCAATGCGGTTTGCATGTCAGATGAGTAACAACCACTTCTATCCCTTTCTCTATCTCTCTCTCTATCTTTTTCCCTGTCTCTCCCTTGGTTTTGCCATCCATAACATGGGCTCCGAAAATTGCCAAGTCATTTGCCAACTGTGACTCTGTATGCAAATTACTTTTGCCAGCAACCGGATGAGAGCTATGTGGTTCAGAGAGATGCAGCTACTAGGGGTTGTTAAAGTGGTAAGAGCTGGGGGTGGTGCTGCTGCTGGTGGGTGGTTAGTTAGGGTAGGGTGTGATTGTGGGCAGGGGAAGCGGGTTATATCAGTTCAAAAGCTTATGCAGACCACGGCAACTAACAATTCTACCAAAGAGTCCTACCAGGCACTACCTCTCTCTCGCTCTCTCACTCTCTCACTCTCTCCCTGTCTCGCTCTCTTGCTCTTTCTCTGTTCATTACACTGCACACATTACGCGTGCATTCAGCAATGAAGTGCAAAGTATGTAAATTAATATTGGAATTCCGATAATCCGCCTATCAAATGGACGCCAAATCGAATATACTTTTATGTACGTGTGTGAAAGTGTGTGTCTGTGTGTGTGTGTGGGTGGGTGGGTGGTTGAACACTCCATATAAACGGCTTTTAAGCCTTTCATTGCGCGAACTATGCGCCAAAATTGCACACAGTTTGGGAACAACAACAACAACAACAGCAACAACAGCAACACTGTAAACAACAAAAACAAATACGCTGAAAATGTCAGTGCATATTTTTCGCGAAAACTGTACATGGAAAATGGGCAGCGATGAGTCGCTTAATGATAACGATAGCACAGCATCCGAATAATTAATTAGATTTGACTAAATTAGTGCGAGCAGTCAACTCAATAATTGCAAACTGTTTCAATTTTGCGATTGTCCCGCGATACGGTAACGGTACAGTCTGCTTACGCTGGTTACGAAAGCGGCTTAAAATTAGCAAAAGTTTCCAATGATCAAGCAATTATTTATACAATATTTTGTATTTGACAATGCTTTAATTGCTAGAACATTTGAATTTATTGGAATTGTGGTGCAAGCTTACGCTGCCTACAAAACCATTTAGGGAGTAGGGGTATTCCACAACCTTGATTCTAGCTCACACGCAGCAACCCCTTACTTAGGCTGGTTACGAAATCAGCTTAAAATCAGCTTTGTATTCTATTTATAGTATTAATTAAGTTTGCACTACCTAGAGAATTCGAATTCATTGGAATGTACTTGTACACTGATAAAAAAGAATGTTCTAAAATTAAGATTTTGGTCTCAGAACTAAGAGTTTTGGTCTAAAAAATGCGTCGAGAGCATAAAATACTTAAATTAAGAGAACAAATATTGGTTTTAGGAACATTTTAAATAAGACCCAGTTCTTATTTTAAGAATAAATGTTCTTAAAATTAAAATTAAAAAAATAAAATAAATAAAACTTATTTTTTTATATTTATAATTTTTTTTTATTTTTAAATTTTGATTTATTTACATGTTATTCTGTTTTAGTAATTGTATAAATGTTATTTTAATTTGTTAATTATTTTAGGAACAAAATATTTAAGATATATGTTCTTGATTTAATAAGTTGGTCTTTTTTTCTTTGTAGTTGATACGATACGCTGGTTACGCAAGCCGCTTAACAGTACAGGAATTCTATATGCAAAATTAAATGTGTGCTTAACTAGCTTTAATAATTTTATAACCTATTTAAATATTCAACATGTCGCAAATTTATGTAAAAGAATAGAAATCAAATCTCATATCTGTTCTTAAAAATATCTTCAAATATATGCTTTAAATTGATAACAATTTATTGAATTGAAAGTATAATGTAAAATGTTTAGTGAACAAGTTAACACTGTAGCTTTATGTAACTAACATAACTTTTAAAAAGCATAAATACATATGTACATATAGTATAAAAATATATCTTAACTATATTTCACTCTAATTAAACCTTCTATTATACAGATATAAAATTAGTTTTTAAAGCTGCCGTCAGTCTGTCACACTGTCAGTTCTGTCAGTCCCTTAATCAACTTGTCCGTCTGACCGTCTGTCCGTCTGCTCTTTCAGACAACAAGAATTGTGCAAGTTGTGCAATTGTTCAACTAAATTAAGTGCGTCAGCCGGCTTTTGGCCAAAAACTTTAGCTACTTAATTGATGCTGTCCATAACAACGGACTCAACTCATTTTAAGCCCAAGAACAACATAAGTGAAACAACAACAGCAACAGCAATACAAAAAAGCAAGTTGCAGCAGCTGCAACTTTAGAGAGAGAGAGAGAGAGAGAGAGAGAGAGAGGGAGATCTGACTGTGACTGTAGCCGTGACTGTGACTGTAACTGTGATTTCGCTTGCACTGCCCAAAAGCATTTCAATTTCTATAAAATAGAATCGCATTAAAACAAAAACTGAAACTAGACTGTGTACAAAGCGAGGCATAGCAGAGAGATCGAGAGTGGGAAGAGGAGAGAGGGGAATTCCCTTTTTGCAGTTGCTTTAAAAATCGATAAGAGAAACTGCTGCTGTTGCTGCCATTACAAGGACTTAACATTTTTATGCTAATGCAATGACAAAACCAACATGAGTTTGTGTTTTTAGAGAGAGAGAAACAGAGGGGGCAACTAGAGAGAGGGGAGAGGGAGTGAGAATGGGGGTGGGGGTATTCAAGAGTAGGCAATTGAAGCAACATATATTGCATAACATTTATGTAGCGTGCCTGCAGCCTGAACCGCCAGAGAAGCCAGCTGTCATTCGAGTCGACATTGTAATATGTACAAATAAGTAGAGCATATGAGGCGTATGATTAATATTTAAATCATAAAAAAAAAGCGAGCAATATATGTGATGTGAATGCTACGAGTGCGATGAATGTGAATATGAATGAGAATGTGCAAGCAAGGCACAAAAAATGAAATTGAAATGAAACAAGAGACTTAAGTAATAACTGCTGTTATTAACAGAACTCGTCGACAGCGACGCTGACTGCGACGCTGACTGCGACTGCGACTTGTTGTACTCAGCACCTAAAACATAAAGGGGTATATATAGACTTTTATATAAAGTACGTTTATACAAATTGTGTTCGTATATAAAATATGAAAATTTTTGCCAGCCAATGTACATTTTGTCAAATGAAAAATACAAAAGTAAATGTAAAATTTATTTTGAACTAGGATTCAAATACCAAAAAAGCTTTCAACTTCTATTCATACAAATATTTCTAAATATTCGCAAAGACACAAATACCGAGTATCTTACTGTCGAGTTCGCTTGTGCTTGAATTTCCATAGAGGAAAAGTTCACATTTTTATTGCCTACATTCCAGCGCTCTTTCTCTATGTAAAAGTTCACTGGGAATGTTGCCAACAAGAAAACCTACTTTTGCCAACATGATGCCAACAATTCGAGTTGACAGACAGACAGACAGACCGAGAGACGGACGAGTAGCTGCCCCATCTCTTTCTCCCTCTCCTCTCCTCCCCACTCATTCCATACTCTTTCTGGCGAATTACTCGTGCGCAAAAGTTGACGCTGTGGCGGTCAAGTCGGCATTAGAAAAGTTAACGACAAACGTGGCAGGCAAGCGTTGCATGCAACCTACACACCCACACAAAAAGTACTCATAACATACGGGTATATTCGTATATTCACAGTCAAAAATATGTAATCAACGAGTCCGTGACTAAGCCATGAGACAAAGAGAAATGTAAACGAGCTCATACGTCTGACAGATTCATATACTCATAATCTAAGAGTGACAACAAACCCGCGACTCGTTGCAGTGATTTGTTGAGCAAACGAATGTGCATGTGTGTGTTTGTGTTTCACTCGTTAATTAACCTTCTGACAGCTAACAACTAACATGCTACTCGTTTAATTATGTGACATTCCAGCGAGCTCGTTTGACAAATTTATCTACGTGCACTGACAAATCATTTTATATTTAATTACAACTGCTACGATATGCATTCACTGTTGGTTATTTGTGCTTTTCGTGCTTTACGTGTGCTACTCGTTGAATTATAAATTAATGAATTATGTGAAATGCACATTTGCAACCTAACAAAGCGTCAGTTAATTAACTAACTTTTCATTATTCGTTGACAGCACTGTTAGTCATTTATTTACTCGTTACTTGTTGAGTTATGCATTTGCCTAAGAGATGTCCAAATATTTATCGAGTAAATATGGCAGCTTATTACAAGTACACGTATATATATATTAGTAATTTTACTTGCTGCGCATCAAACTACTCGTTACTCGTTGGGTTATAGCTCAAGAGATGTTGAAATAGTAAACGAATTTCAATAACACGTAAATCATTTATATGTTAGAATATACTTGTAATATTTGTACTCGCTACTCATTAAATCACTCGCTAATAATTGCTCGCATAGTTATGCAAGCAGTTAGACAACGAAATGCCTTGACATGCTGACTTCCTACTCGTTACTTACATCTCGTTGTATTTTACAGCAGGTCGACAGATGCAACATTAGACAACAAGACTTTTGGACAGGCTAATCCAAACTCTTGTCATTTATAAAGCAGCTTTTTTTTATATTTACATTTTTACACTCGCTACTCGTTCATAAGTGCCAAATGGAACGAGTTAACTTTTGATAGTTAGCCTCTTGATTTCTAATTGGCATTAGACATATGAAACTCATTTTACAGTTCACTCGTTACAAATTTTAGCAACAAAAAAATTGCTGAATGAACGAGTAGACAATTCACTCGTTGCTCAAAAACTAAAATGATTTAAATTATATTTTTCAAAAACTAAAATGATCAAAGAAATATTAGTCATATTTGATTTATGAATAGCATGAAACGTAGAAACGTTACAAAGGAAATTGTCTTTGCTTTGCTTTAAATCTTAAGCTCTATTTCAATTTCATTGCAGCTGCCAAGACTTTGGCAACGAGCTAAATTTGTTTGAATGCATAAGGAGCAGGGTGAGGGGCAAAGATTACAGGGACTTGGCTTGGCCAAATAAACTGCAGTTGCGCCGCATTAATCATACGCACCGTTGTCCGGTGTCGCTTCAAGTCGCCCTCCTGCTGCTGCTGAGCCCATAAAAAACGAATGTCAGACAGTCTGTGTCTGTGCGTGTGTATCTGTGTGTGTGCTTGAGTGTGTGTGCAACATGAAAGCAAACTTTATAAGTTCAGTAAGTAAAGAATTATATGAAGTGCGGGCTGTGCTTTTGGCGTTAGTAAAGTTAACGCCGTCAGACGAGCAACTGTTTTTTCGCTCCCATTGTTGTGTTGCAAGTATTGTTGCAACGTTCATAGCTATTCAAGACCCTTGGTGGTTGCAACCCAAAAAAAAAAAACAGAATGTATAAATACAAAACAGTAAAGAAAAGAAAAGCCGGAAAGTCAGCCAAAAGCAAAGAACGCAAAATTAATGTAAATGTAAATAAACTCATAGTTCAAGTTGTGCAACAAAACACAACAACAAATGGAGTGTGTAAATAAAATGGCATGCATTTAGCATTGCCGCAAAATTAAAACCAAATAAAGCGTCCGCAATATGTTGACCATTAAAAAAAAAAACATCCGGAAGAAGGAGGAAAATGTCAAAAGAAACACTCGTAACTCGTAACTCGAAACTCTTAACTTTTTAGCTAGCAGCGGAAAGTCAAACCAACTTGATGGGTGGCTTACATTGAGCAGAAATTGTATATATTATACATATATGCGATATATGTTTACAGTTATGTCTGAGTCTTTGACATGTTGCAAAGTGCTAGCGAATGGGGGCTTTCATCATATTGATAAATGGCATTTGGACTTTTTTCTACTCCATTTTCATCGTTTTAAGCAACGGAAACGGATACGGAAACGGCAAACTCCTTTAATGTGTTTTTTTTTTATGTCAGACGTTACAAAGTTCCTGAATTATAATGGAATTAGAATCTTACCTCCTCCGAGACATTAAACTTCTTAAACTTAATATCAAACCAATGTGACATATTGCTTTACTTTATTATAATTTTGCTGAATTTTTCCCCCTTATTAAAATTTTTATGAAATTAATACATTTTTAGAATTACATTGAATGCATTTCATTTGAATTACGCTATGTTGCACAAAGTTAAAGTAACAACAAGTAAGAAATAAATAAACAAAAGATATGTAGTTTAATTTTCAAGTTCAATGGCAAGATCAGTAATCTTTGTGATCGAACCGACAACTTTTTATGTCTGCATGAAAAACCAAAAAAAAAACAAGAGGGGGAATGATGGGACAAGTAGCATGTGGCGTTTTAGCGAGTGGCATGCCACTTAATAATACGCCTCAATGGCTGAATGGCAGCGACACTAAACAACTTCCTCACTTGAATGACAGCTGCAAAACCACAGACTCGTTTCATGCTACGGTATAAATGAGGAGAGGAGGCTAGAAGAGACAGGAAAGAGAGAGAGAGAGAGAGAAGAGCAGGTGGGGCAGGATGAAGTGGGGGGGAGGGGTTGGGGAGCCATGTGAAGCGTCGCTTGAAAGCCAACTTAAAACAATATTCTCAACAACAAAAAAACAGCGGATAAAAATAAGAAAGCTTTTCTCGGTAGTGCTCGACTAAACGCTACCCTATGTTCAAACGACGCTTCTCTTATTCTTCCTTGTTAAATTGTTTTTTGAATATCTATCGAGTTTGTCATCAGATCGTGATGAAATCTTTAAGGCAGTTACGTATTTTATTAAGTAAAATACGTTTTAAAACTCAAGTCAGTTGAATTAAATTTGTGCTGTCTACACATAAATATGTTTAGTCTAAATATCAGTTTTGGTGCTTCTAGCTCTTGCTGAGTTGCTGAAATTATTTTATTCATATAAACTGACGAGCATGACAATCTACATAGATTCAACTGTTGATGCTAATCCAAAATAAATGAAAAACTTAATGAAATCTGTCACGCTTCCTTCGTCCTGTCACATACACAGGGTATTCAAAGGTCTGTGCCACAATGCACAGCAACAAAAGCAAAAACAATGGCAGTTGCATGCATAATAAACTTGTCTTGTTGTTGCTTCAAGTGAAGCGTTGGAAAGAGAGAGCACGATGGCAAGAGATTGGCCATAAAGGGGAGAGAGAGAGAGCGAAAGATAAGTGCGAATGCGAAGGCTACGTACTCAGGAGATTAAGATGGAGATGGAGACGAAGACTGAGATGAAGATGAAGATGAAGATGGAGACTGGGCACTTTAAGACAATGGGAGTCAACGCCAACGCATTTTGAAGAGCATGTCATTATACACTACACACACATGCAATAGCAGAGAGAGAGAGAGAGAGAGAGAGAGAGAGGGGGATACAAACACAGTGGTATTTGTGAGTTTTAAGCTGGCTTTTCCTAAGCGTATTAACATTATTGTTGTTGCATTGTCTGCTTTTCTCATTGCCAGCAATTGCTCAGTTTTCCATAAGTTTCCTTTTTATTTTTCCACATTTTCTAATGCTACCTAACTCACACACACACTCACACACACACACACACACACACATCCGCTTATCAGTGCACTTCTGTCTGCTGCGGGTCTCAAATTATTAACAGCAGCTCTGCTTGTTTGACTGGCTTGCTCTACATCCCGCCGCGTCTCCTTCTCCTTCTCCCTTCCTGCCTCCCTCTACTTTCCACCCTGGGGGGCAGCAGCTGTAATTGCGGTTTGGGGTAGCTGCTTGACTGCCTCGACTTGTCACCTGTCCCGCCATTTGCTGCGATTAATGAGACACTGTCACATTTACGGTCACATTCACACTTACAGCTGCAGTCACAGTTGCCCTTATAATCACAGTAGCAGTTACAGTTACATTCAAGCCACAAAAATTGTTCCACCTATGCGTATAAGGAAATAAGCAGTAACAGTTACGGTAATATTAGTATTACATAAAGTAGCAGTCACAGTAGCAGTTACAGTAGCAGTAGCAGTTACCGAGTGGCAGTTGAAGTTGCACTTAGAGTAGCAATTATGTTTTAAGTTACAATAGCAGTTATACCTTCACTAGCAGTTACTGTTGCAGATCTAGTGACAATTCCAGTAACAGTTACAAAATCATTTACAATCACAGTTGAGGCAGTAGTGACAATCACAGTTGAAGTCACGGTTACAAACGCAATCACAGTGACAGTCTCAGTCACAGTCACACTTACAGTCACAAATCACAGTTTCGAAATTTGGCATGCTGTTACTTTCGTGTAACTAAAATTGTCACTGCTTTGACAAACTGACGACATCCTTCAACCTTCTTGCACCACAGCTTTCCTGCCCTCTCTTCTCAATCAAATCTCAAGCAACACATGTTTGTACAGACAGCAGTCGGAACTTGGCTATGTGTGTGTGTGTGTGTGTGTGTATGTGTGTGTGTTTTGTTTCGTGCCTCGCCGGTTTGTGCAACATTCGCCATTCACCATTCGCCACTCGCAACATACTCTGCTCGTTAGTGGCACATTCATGTCAAACACTAAGTGGCTAAAAGCAGGTGTGTATAGCTTCAGATAGGTGTCCCTCTCTCTAACTGTGTATGTGTGTGTGTGTGTTAGTGTGTGTGTGTGTGGGTGTGACTGTGTGACGTTTAATAAGTTTCTTGAACTTTGATGTGTCTGTCAACACTTTTGCTTTATGGCACAACAGAAAATCTTTAAAGTGCTGCACATTGGACAGAGAAGAAATATACAGTGAGAGGAAGAGTCGACCGTCTAATACCCTAAAAAAATAATATTAATTATATAATAATTTTTAATAAGATTTGTATCCTCTCTATTACCTTTGGAATATCTTTCCAACAATGTTTTTAGTAAGATTTGGTTAAAAATTGATGCGGTTCTTTTTATTCTTTTAAGCCTTAAGTATATATTATAACTAATTTAAATTTGACATTAATTTCTATACATTTTATTTAAAAAAGACTTTAGCTGTGTGTGTTAGAAAAATACAAATAACTTAAGACGTTAGTTCAACAATTAACCTTGATCTATGTAGTTAGGACTTGTAGTTAATAGATTTGGCTAGAATTGCTAAATGAAAAAAATTACAGAGCTTAATAACTGAACTGAAATGCTGTTTTGTCCGTATAAAAGTTAAGATAACTTTCAAGATTTAATTACTCATATTTTTTTTTTTTAACATACAAGTTACTTCTATGCCATTTACAGGGTATCAAGACATTGCCTTTACTCAGCAGACTTTGAACTTGAAGCAAATTTTCAATTAGCAAAATAAATTGTTAATACTTAAAGCTCAAGATCGGCGTATCAAATCGATGGCGACGTGATTGTTTTTAGAGACAGTGAGAGAGAGAGGAGAAGAAAGGAAGGAAAGAGTGTGAATAGGCAGAAAGGACGCACATAATTGTTCCTAGTGAAAAAGAAGGACCAAGAGACCAAAATCATGAGAATGCAAAACTTTTTAGAAGGACCCGCAAAACTAGATGAAAAGAAAAAGATAAAAATTAAATATTTCACTCGAGGAAAGCCAAAAGGGAAAATGAGGTGAAGAGCGGGAGAGGAGAAGAAGAAGAGAAGGTGCGAAGTGGGCGTGACAGGACATGGGGTGAGGAGCCAGGACCCAGGACCCAGGACCTAGACCCGGGCACGTGACAAAGTGAAATTGTTAAATTGAAGGCTGTTAGCGATAAGCGAACACGCAAACAGACAGAAAAACAGACACGACGGACGGGAGGGGACAACGGAGGACACAGACAATTGGAAGGAAGAAAGTACGGTGAAAAAATAAACCAGGTAAACAGGTGAGCGCATGCAAACAGGTGAGAAAAGGTGCACAAAAGCGAAAGGCAAAGCAAAAGGAAAACTTTTGCTGCCGATACGAGGAAAACAACAAAACTGACAGCGTGCTGAGTTTTTCGGGGTGCCAAGATGCTAGCACAGCGGGGGGTGGATGGTGGTGGGGGGGGGAGCGAAGTTAACCCATGACCCGTATGTGTGTGTGTGTGTGGCAAGAAACAATTTAAGCATTTAACTTGGCTCGTTAACATTAATTTGGGCGCCAGTTTCCGGCACCTGGTAATTGCCATGGCCAAAAACACATACACGCTCCCTCTCCCCGCACCCCTGCCTAGCTATTACTGTACTTTCAGGGTTGCCCGCTGGCCAATGACAACCCTAACGAGTTGTCATCAACAGCCAACATCAACGCCTGTCCAAGCGGAAGCTGGTGAAATGCTTGCGGATGTTGTTCTGACGGATGTGACGGAAGTGACCGTTATACCCTCCTGCATATCTTCCTTCCCTCACCCCTCAACTATGCTGTGTGGCGTCAACTTGAGTGGCGCCTCAAGCCGGCAGGCATTTTCTTAGTACTTAGTTTGGACACGCCCAAAAACGCGTCTAGCTGGGGGAATTCCAATGAGGAAAATGCAAATATTTTTAATACCCAAGCACTTTACCCTCATCCTTTACTTTCTCTCTCACTCCCTCTCTCTCAGTCTCTCTCTCTCCCAGACTATCTCTCTTTCTTCCCGTATTACCAACAGCGCAATTATTATGCGTATCTAAAATTAAATCAGCTGCAACGAAAGACAGAGACAGAAGCTGAGAGACTGCAACGTTTTTGGTGGAAAGAAAAGCAGAGAGACAAAAAAGAAAACTGTTATTCTACGGCACTCCGAAGAATTGATACCCTTGCAAATAATTGCAGATTCTTTAAAATGTAATAATAAATAAATATAGCATTTTAATTTCACAAAAAAAAAAAATATCCGAAAATTCTATTAGGTTTTGAAAATCAAAGTAAATCAAATTTTGAGCAATCTTTGCTATTAGAACTTAACTAAAAAGAAGTCTGATTTTTAACTGACTGAGAGCATAGACTTAATATTAGGGTTTGTCAAGTTTACTTTAATGCATTACACACTTAATTTCAAAAGTAAAATAAGCGAAGGAAATAAAAAGAAGGGTAGCTATAAGGATTGAGGCGAAATATGTTTAGGTTTAGGTATAGATTTAGGTGGAATAGGGAGAAAGTTAGGCAACGGCATAGTTTACAGTCAAGTCAAACAATTGTAAAGTCTCTCTCCCTCTTCTCTAGCGAAACTATTCAGCTGCTCATGTTGTTGTTGTTGTTGCTGTTGTTGTTGCTGCTGTTTTTGCTGTTGGTGGTTTCTGTATTGTGGTGTAATTTATGTGCGTCTGGTGGTTGGGTGGCTTTGGCATTGCCAGAGAGAATAATATGAACGCAGCTTTCCTTCCACGATAAGTTGAAGATAAAAAAAAAAGGCTAACAAAGCAGCCGAAAAACTTTTGATGCATGCCACTTTGAGATACTCGTGGATTCTGAGTTTTCCAACTTCCAATTTAATTGAGTTTGGATTTGCGTTAGAAAAGTTTTGGCTGTTCCCTCGATTTATGCATATCGATAGAGTTGTGTGTGGAATGCTAAAATATATTAGTCAGCTTATATAGCTGTATTCTGCTCTAAGATTGGTTAAGTTTGCTTATAAACAGTTTACATTTAGTATTGAGGTTTTGAAGTAGAATATATATAGTATATTGGAGTGGGTCAATTTTTTCGCCACAAAGCGGTTATAAAATTCGTAATCTCCGATGAGTTCTAAGAAGAATTGAGGGAAAACAAAAGTTTTAAAACTTTGAAATTTCAAAATTTTAAAGGAAGCACCCTTAGCATCGAACCCAAGACTAAGAGGAAAATAATTTTATTTTTTATTAAATAAATTTGAATGCAGAATGAATTTAGAGGCCAAACCCTGATCAAAATGTTATTCCGTTTGAAAATCGGTTTAGTTTTGACAAAGTTATGTCAGTGTGAAGTTGCTCAGACTTTGGATATAACAACTTTACAAGTCCAAATTTTTGTCCGATTTGTCATGATTTTTTACAGAAAAATGAAAGTTCTCAAAATCAAGTTTAAAGTGTTGTTTTATGCTAATCACGATATAAGGAGTTGATTAAAAGTGAAAACTAAAGATTTAAAATTTTGAAATTTCAAAATTCCAAAGGGGGGACCCTTAGCATCGAACCCAAGATTTAGAGCAAAATGATTTTTTTGAATTTTTTTGATAAATTTGAATGCAGAATGAATTTAGAGGCCAAACCATGATCAAAATGATATTCCGTTTGAAAATCGGTCTAGGTTTGAAAAAGTTATGAAAGTTTGAAGTTGGTCGAGCCTTTGACCTAGCAGCTTTACAAGTCAAAATTTTTGTCTGATTTAACATGATTTTCTACAGAAAAATGAAAGGTCTCAAAATCAAGTTTTAAGTGTTGTTTTATGCTAATCACGATATAAGGAGTTGATTAAAAGTGAAAACTAGAGATTTAAAATTTTAAAATTTCAAAATTCCAAAGGGGGGACCCTTAGCATCGAACCCAAGACTTAGAGGAATATGATTTTTTTTACAAAATTAATTAAATTTGAATGCAGAATGAATTTAGAGGCAAAACTATGATCAAAATGATATTCCGTTTGAAAATCGGTTAAGTTTTGACAAAGTTATGTCAGTGTGAAGTTGCTCAGACTTTGGATATAACAACTTTACAAGTCACATTTTTTGTACTAGTACTATGCACACTAGACAATAATATTTGTTAGCCATATTCACCAGAATAATATTGAGATGGTAATTAGATATTTTGTTGAATTCCGTTTCTTTGTCGAGAACTAATGAAATTTAACTATCGCACCACATTTTAAGTAGGTGGAACTTTGTGGTTGCTGTTTGCATTGCCGATGACAGTCGTTGATAGCTAGAAGAAGAAGACTGCACACACTGTGTGAGAGAGAGGGGTGACAAAGGAAGAGAGAGAGAGATAGAGAGAGAGCCTGCCGTAGACGGGTCTCTAAAAGCATTTCGATTAAATTTCTGGCACGGCCGCGACACGGCTTATCGCTCGGTTGCGCGGTTGCTCGGCTTGGCTTATCGAGGGATGAGTAGGGGGCGTTGGGTGTCTCGAGGGGGTGGCGTTCAGTACGGGTGTCTCTGCAAGTAGTGGCTGCTCATTTAAAGCGCCATCGAAATATAACATTACATTTTATTTTCGCTGCACGAATTAAGTTGCGGCCTCATTTATTGCATTCCGAAAATGATTTCGTATAATTTGGCCATTAATGCGTAAAATTTTAGTGCTCTGACAGACAAGCTTCCTCCTTTCCCCTTAGCTCTACTACCCTCTCTTTCCTCTCCTATCAACCCCTACTCGCATTAAGTGCTAGTTTTGATATTAGCCATATAATTACGTGTAGGTTGGCAAATCAACTCGCCTTCTTCTCCAGCCTCCAGTTGGTAGGCTAATAGCTCAAATCAATGCATGCGATTGAGAGGGAGAAGCAGAGAGAGAGAGGGAGAGTGTGTGAGTAGTGGGAAAGAGAGAAATCATCATATATCATACAATCTACAGACACTCGAAATATGCTAGTGAGGTAATCAAATTTATTGCGATTATTACATATGCTGCATGATAATGCACTGTCAGTGCCACACAATCGTTGCCGTAGCCATTGCTCGTTTGTTGTTGTTGTTGTTGTTGTTGTTGTTGGCACTTGCCACTTGCCACTTGCCACACAGTAGCTGCCACTGTCAAGTGGGGACCAAGTAGCCGCAAAGTGTGTGCCATGCATAATTTATGGCATCTGCTGTCGCATCTGCCCAACCATTCAACCACAAGCACAACTACCAACCACCTCAAACCACCTCAAACCACTCAACCACCCAACCTTCCAACCATCCAACCACCAGACTGCCACATCACCCACTTTTAGGCCAAACAAATGCACAGCTGATGCACAGCTTTCGCGTGCTGTCAATTTTTATGCCCAGTACCCAAAGAACACACGAGTATTATAAATTGTTGGCAATGTATGTTACAGGTACTTTCAATCTTATAAAATTAAATATTGTATTATAAAACTTTGTTTTGAGCCTTGGTAAAAATGTATACACAAACCTTATTGCATTTTCTCAATTATTTTACATTTATCCTTTATTTTTAAGCCTATACAAAAATTTAACAAAAAAATTATTTCTTTTTAATGAATCTTACTTAAGATATTGATATTTTATTTATATTAAACTATACTATAAAAATACATTCAATTTGTGAAATTAATTTTATTTCGAACAAAAATTTATTTATTTGTTTTTTTTTTTTTTTTTTTTTAGTAAAGAAATGGTAGCGGGTATCACACTGTCGAGCACTCTCGATCAAAACGTTTTCACTTGTTTTTTTTTTTTTTGTTTTTTGACATACTCGTTGCACTCTTAAGAGCTTTCAAGTCAAACTGCTTGAGAGTGGCAAATAAAGGGGCATGGGCCAAGTGGCATGTAGCAAGAAAGTGAGATTGCAACACTTAATTGAGCAATTAATTGCAATTAGCCATTACATTTGTTGTTGTCCGACGTATTTCCTTGAGAGCAAACCATGATAAGCAATTCATCAGCTTGTTTATACCTGTTACCCGTAGAATAGAAGGGTATATTGTATTCGATTCGTTATCAATATAAAATTGGAACAAATTGCAGAGCCCCCACATATCTAAAGATACTACGCTCTTTTTGGTGGTGAATATTTCCTTTCCTTATTAACAGTCATCTAATTTAATTATATTAAGATCGACTTAATATATTAATAGTTATGACCGTTTCAAGTTCTTAAGGGATGCGAGTGCCTAAATGTATGCAATAATTTTTATTCCGTTAGAGCTTAAAATTCGTATACCGAATAAATGCATATTTAAATTGAGTAACGGGTATTTTATAGTCGTAGACTTGCATACATGTTGTTCTTTTTTTTTTTTTTTTTTTTTGGGCCGTAATTACAAATGTTATTTGGCACTTGCTGCCTGCTGCTTGCTTTGCGACTTGCTACTTGCCACTTGCCACTTGCCACATCGTTGCTGACATGCAGCCGTTAATGGCTTGGCACTTTAGTGCCCTGTCATGGCCATGGCCAACAAGGCTTCGATTATGCCAAAATGACAACAAGGCCGCACGTAGAACGTTAATGGCATTCATTAATAAAGTCTTTGCAGCAAACGGGACAATCGCTGATGCATGCCACACGTAACAACAGCTGAAATGGGAACTTGTTTTGTGTGCCACAAATTGCTGCACATGCCTTAGTCAGAGCTCAATCCAATCGCATATGTGGCAGTGTTTACATTAAAATGAGGCCTACGTGATGCGATTTACACACTTTATTGCCAAAAATATATACAACAAAAAATACCAACAACATATGTAATACCAAAAAAAAAATACCTACTTATATATGCAAAGATTGGCTCAAATTCCAAGTTAACAAATTGCCCCGTTATGTGGCCAAGAAAAAAAACACAATTTAAGTTAATATATTGAGAATAACTCCAAAGTCAAGTCGCAAGTTGAAACTGTGGCAACCCTACAAGAGTTTGCAAGTGTTTGAGGTTAGGTTTCTTAATCTTCACTCCAAAGAAAATCTTGGTTTAGATTAAAGTCGTATACGTGTCGTCCTAGCCAACTTTTTTTTACTCAAACCAGTTTAATAAGTGGTCAATTCTGTTTTATTCATCAAAAGTTGATACAGCTCTTAATTGATCAGAGTATTTCTTCCTATAAATATATTTTTTTGTAAGGAAATAAGCTTTAGGAAATAACAATTTTATACTCTATAATTAATACATATAAAAAAAAAAAAGGGTAGCTTTTAGTTGTTATGCACTACTGAATATGAATAGATTGATAGGACATGCGTTATAAGAATAATAATTACTATTTATATTATTTTGGTAATTTTTATTATTTATTAAATGTATTACCATTATATTAAATAGCTTTTTCGTAAGATTTTCAAATGCAGAGTCTAATAAACTCTTTTAAACTTGTTCTTGGACGTTACAGGGTATGTCAAGTTGCATAAGTGTCTTTAGTCAAACATAGCTAAGAACTGTTGCTGCAGGCTCATATAAGTTAGCAGCCATTAAAAGTCATCCAATATTTGCATAATACGATATACATTTATGTAGATTTATGAACTTACACACACACACACACTTGGATAAACAGAGAAAGTTTTTCTCGAGGTGAGCGATAAAAATGTTGTGCTTCGAGTATATAGTATAGTAGTTCATATTGGTATTCGGTAAGTTCGAGTAGTTGTAAAGTAGTTGCCAGGCTGAACCCTGCCCTCCCACTTTCTGGGGGCAGCTTCTACTGCACGCAATGGTGCAAGTATGAGGAATAAGTTTTTGGCACATCAATAAACTAAACTTGTTTTGGAAGTCGCCTCGTCGACAGCTGAAGATGTGCCTCAAGCATGCCATGAATTATTTAGTTACCTTGCCAACTAGCATACCCCATTACCTCATCTATACTTCTCATCCAGCTTCAACTTCATCTATTGTTATTGCTGGCCAACTTTCGGGCTGTTGGCAGTACGTGCCACATTTTGTTGCCGCTGCTTTGATTGCCCTTTAATATGCAGCACATGGCGGTCCATAAGTAACTGTCTATAATGATCCGATGACCTGTCCCACTGGCAATCGGGTTAACACCACCAACAACTTAGAACAGTTAATACAAAGTTGACCTTGTCAGTTCCCAAAGCAGACATTATCTTACAATTACAATTACAATTACAATTACAATTAAAGTCACAATCAAAACTGCAAGTCCGAGTCATTGCTTGAAATTCTTTATTGATTTAATTCTAAAATATTAAAAGACTAATTATCCAATATTTGAGGGGTATACTCGTACTTGCAAGATTCGAAAGAGTCTCAAATAAGTTAATTATCTAACAATTTTGTTCTCGCAGTCACAGATAGTAAAATTTTAGTAGCTGCAGATACATCTATTTATAGTTTTGACTAATTTCGCTTAATGCTGTAAATTTCCGCCATTTACAAAAAATAACCCTTACATTTTTGGGACATTTTATTCCACAGAAAAATGTTCTTATTTGTTTGTTGTTGGGCAATATTTACACATTTTGACAGCAAATTAAATCAAAAAAAAAATTTGGCAAAATATATAATGATACATATGTACATTAGAACGCGACTACCGAGATACCCTATATATGCATATATGCTTGTAAAGCAAACTTCGCCAAATATATGTTATGTAGTGTCTAAAATCTGTGTGAATTATTTGCATATACTTACTTTCAAAATCGCAGAAACCTTCTACATAATAATGCCCGTAATAAGCAATTATCCCAATTTAACTGTCTGCAATGGGAAAACATATATTTCACATATAAAACAATTATAATGGCCAGTCAGATACATGTGAATATACAAAAAAAAAGAAAATGTTGAATAAAATATATGTTTGTATTTATAAACAAAAAGATTGGTTGCCAAAAATTACTATTTATGCTTAATTAATTGGACGCAGGGGAAAACAATTAGGAAATTTAAATTGCACAAAGAAATAAAATATCCATACAAATTCAATACAAATGCTGAAATTTTACAAAAGAATATTATGGAAATATTTAAATTATGACAATGTCGACCAAGAAATTGAATTAAATTACTCATAGATCATTTGACTGTTAATTTAGTACGAAAGACTTATTGCCAAAAATCCTTCTGTAAATATATATTTTTTTTTTTGGTGCTGTGGTAAAAATGAAATGCTAAGCGGCTTGCTTTCAGTTCAAGGTACAAAATGCCATGAATATTTTGCAATAACAGGTAACCGAATAATGGTGGAAAAGCTGGTTGCAAAAAACAAGAAGGAGATGAAGAAAAAAATAAAGGAAAATCCGTTGGCTGGCGTACTTTATAAGCTACAATGTACAATGGGAAGCAGCAGCTGTAATTGGATGAGAGGTGAGGTTGGTTGAGGGGAATCTGGAGCAGGAGCAGTTGAAGCTAGAGCTGAAACAGGTGCTATTACTGTGGCTGACTCCTGGCTTCTGGCTTCTGGCTTTTGCCTTAAGCTGCTGGGGCTAAAACTGTTGCTAACGTCAAACCGAACCAAAGCCACTTATTGGTTAAACAAATTTAATTGGCAGCAGCAACAAGGAGACGGGGGGACACAAGGATAACGGAAAGCGGGAAGAGGTGGAGATGGAAAAGAAGTAGGAGCAGGAGGAAGGGATGTGACAGCAACAATGACAACGATACGTTAATGCAGGTTTAACTGCCGCCACGGTTGGTTGACTCTAAGCCCAACAATGTCATTGCCACACCCACAAAAAGCACACACACCATACACACCATACACACCGCACACACACACACACAGTCACAGTTACATTCATTTAATTGAATTGAGTGGCAAGTCGAAGTTTAAGTTCGAAGTTCTTATTGGAGTCGTAACATTGTTGAACGCTGATGCTGAGAAGCTGCATATAAGTACGAGTACTACAAGTACACTGTTAAAAATATATAGATTTCGAAAACCATTAATATTGCAACTATTTTATTTTTTAAATAAAACAATTTTATTAGAAAATAATGCCAAAAAAAAACATATTCAAAATGCCACAACAAAAATGGTCTTACATTCTAGATGTTTTTATTATTATTATTATTATTAGGTATTATTATAATTCATATTAAATATTCCCAACGTAATGCAAAAGGTGTTTTTTACAAATGAATAGCTTATGCTAATATTTAGGACATATAGTATATTTAATCATAAGTCTAACATTTTTTTATTTACTTCAGTCTTAGTTCCTTTGTTAACCACTTTTTTTCAGTGTATATTTGGGGGTCGACAAGTCTTAAAATGGTATTTTATGTTCCTCTTTTCTTTTCCTATTATCCCTTTGCAGCCTGCTCCGCTGGTCCGCATGAAAAGCGTTTGCTCCACGCCCTGCTGGACAACTACAATAGCTTGGAGCGACCCGTGGTAAACGAATCCGATCCATTGCAACTGAGCTTTGGCCTAACCTTAATGCAAATCATCGATGTGGTGAGTTTATTTCTTATTTCTTGACTTCAATTGCAACTACAATCGAAAAATGTTAAGCCGCTGTTAGGTTGAACATTAACAGCGTCACTTTAACATATTGTACGAAAATTAAAGCTAGTTTGTCCTAGTTGAATCTCTGATATAAATCGGTCTAATTATCAGTAAGTTTGTATTATTTATCGATCTACATTTCAAACTTTATGAAAAATTCAAATTGTTTTCGTTAAAATGTGATTCATGGACTAACTGAAAATATATATAAAACTATTCTGTTACTTTATTTTCCTTACACAATAAACTAAATCTAATTTCATGTTCGGCAACAAAAATGCACATAGTTTCCTCTTGTAACTTGATTTCAATTGTGGCATAAATACCTTTGCTTGATTTAAATGCCATTTTGTTTGAGATGTCTATTTTGCAGTGTCTATTAAAAAGCATGCTTCACTTGATTCTGTGTGACAATTTAGAGCAGCAGTGAATTATCACATTTTGAGTGCTGTGCCATTTCCTGGAATGTCTGCTATGAAGTGTAACGATTTGAGGCTCATTCGCAGGCTCTAAAACAAATCACCAACTGACAATATCTCAAGCAAAAAGACAAAGTAAGGGAGACAGCAGAATGCTCGGTACATTTATGCCTTTACAGTGCCTGATAAAATTCTACAATTACGGTACAGTCTCTCACACAGATTACTACATACATATGTATGTATGTATGTACATGTTACATGGTACATTCATAATCTGCGTCAGTGGAAACTTGGCACTTCTGGCTAATGGCCATAATGTGCACTCATGGCATCATTTTGTGTTGTCTTCCACGCGTCGCTGGAGTTATTCGAATTTGGCATCCCTGGCGCATAATGTCGTTCATCGGCAGCGACAGGAGGACATCAGACGGCCATTGACATTGGCTGCAAAAAGCACATAAATACGCACGACACACTCATACACCCATACACCCATACACACACGCACACACTCGTACAGAAAGTCAGCTTGGAAATTGGTAACGTGCCATCATTTGGCAAATGTTTGTCGACCGTCAGCTGAGCTCAGCTTTTAGCTTTAAATGGTCCCAAACCAAATCAACACCAACAAACATGTCCAAGTTTCGTTACCCAATTCAAATGAAAATCTCAACAAGGCGGTGCATGGAGCCGACTGAAGAAATACCCTGTTAAATGCTTGAGTATATCATTAATTTTTCTGCTTTATAGCATTATCATTTATCAATGTAAATGATCCAACTAAAGAAATACCCTGTAAAATTCTTGAGCACATCATTAATTTTTCTGATTTATAACATTATCATTTATCAATGCAATTGATTGCATTAATTCGAGTATACAGAAACATGGAAACTATGAAAACTATGTTAGCAGTTTGCATAAGCAGACTGAGCTCGACTGCTTTACTAAGAAAATATCCTGTACTTACTGTTAAATTATTATTATATTACTAAACAATCATAAGCTTCATTAATTTATGTGACTTACTACACAAATATGCAAAATATTTATGAATTTCGGGTTTAATTTAATAAATAATATTCGTACTCTATTCTAAAGATTTCCTTTTGGTCATATGTTCATAAATTTAATTATATTGATTTAGTTTTAATTAAAATACATAATATTAAAATTATTCATTAATCTGGGCCTACAGTCTGATCTGATTTTCAAAAAAATAAAAAATGTTTGCGCAAATGAAAATAGCAGACAAAAATACGTAATGATAATGCTAACGATGATGGTGATGAATATGCTGAATATGCTGAATATGATGATGATGATGATGGAGATGCTGAACTCTAGGAAGGCGTTGGCCTCTATCAGACTGTGGTCTGCGCAGCATACGAGTGCAGTCTAGCTGTATATTTGTGAAAAAGTCGAAAGTTTGAATAACCGCATCAGTAGAATGCAAACAATGACAAAGCGGCCGTAATTGGATGAAACGGAAATGAGGTAGAAGGAAGCGGACAGAAGCAAATGTAGATGCTGCTGACTTTCCGCTTTTCCTCTGCTGTCCGCTGCTCATTGTACCTGATAAAGTGAGCTTCGAAGTGCGCTAATTAAAAGCGCCGCTGTCCGTAAAACAGCAGCACACACACACCCACACACACACACACACAATCAACTCGGCCACGGCAATGTTTACAAACAGTTTTTGATTACAAAGCGATAGGTGACGAGTAGGAGGAAAGCGGCGAGTGGAATCGCGCGCTTCTTGAAATAGAAAGAAGTGGCAAAAAGAAACAAGTAAACAAAACCACAACGAAATATGCAACTGTTGTAGAGAAAAGCGAGTAATGAGTAGACAGGAACGAGTAGCGAGTTAAAAAAAAGGAATTCCAAACTGAAAGTGAGGAGTTGAACGTCAAGAGTATCAAGTAACATTTTTAATTAAATTCAGTTTAATTGCAACGTGTAACGAGAAACGAAGCAGTAAGAGTAACGAGTGCCGATTATCAATCAATCAACAAGTAGCGAGTAGAAAGCAACGACTTCAGCAAGTAGATTAACGAGCGGTTAATTGATTTTAACGATTTAAAGAAGCCTAGAAACACACACACACAAAAGCGAGTATGTAACGAGTTGTGAATAGACGGCAACGAGTTGCGCATGGCAATTATCTTTAGTGGAGAGCTAATTGATATCGACGATTCAGAGAAGCCTTAAAATACACACAAAAATTAGTGACTAAATTAAAATAGTTGAAGACTAACGAGTAGCGAGTAATTAATTTGCATTGTTACCATTAAAGAGTTGGTTATTAACTGAGCTCATTCTAATCTTCAGTAATTTCGAATTTCCATGCACGGCACTGAATAATGTCGAACAAAGGACAAAGAGTTTTTATCTTCGTGCTCGCTGCCTACGTTGCATTAATTACTCGTAGTTTAAATAAACGAGTGAAAGCATTACGCGTTCGCTTTTGCTTCTGCTAATGACGAGCAATTTTAGTGACCTGTGATTACGGGGAAACCGAAGTAGCTATCTTTTCATTTTGGCCTTGGCTGCTAATTAAGTTTGAGCAGCCTTAGTTCTAGTCCCGTTACCAATCCCAATCCCAATCCCAAAACTCAATCTAAAACCGAATCCCAGACCCAAATTTAATCCCAGAGCCAGTTAATAACATGGCGTGGGTCTGGCCTGGACTGTGGCCTGGTAATCGAGTGATGCCAACATACACTTGACAGTAATAG
This sequence comes from Drosophila innubila, assembly GCF_004354385.1. Lineage (NCBI taxonomy): Eukaryota > Metazoa > Arthropoda > Insecta > Diptera > Drosophilidae > Drosophila > Drosophila innubila. Next base: position 11,941,969 of record NC_047626.1, read on the forward strand.
TAATGGGCCCTGTCTGGGGACCGGGATTGGGTCTAGAATGGCCACTGGTCACTGCCAAGTGAACTCGCTGTGACTTAACTAATAAAAGCATCGCATTGTTTGACAATTTGCCATTGCAGGACTTTTGGGACTATGTGAGCAAGTCTCTCTTTTCGTACTCTGTGCCCAAACGCACACTGGAGTATAATAACTTTGCGGCAATGTAGGTAACAGGCAAGAAATGGAGCTATGATCCTATAAACAGTCTATAATAACTTGATTTTAGAGACAATTTTGTTTTAGCATTTTGTAATTGCGGTCTCAAATCAGACATAATTTTATATTGTCTTTTTAATTCGTTGTTTGTTTTTTATAAAAATTTTATAGCTTAAAGTATAATAGCCTATTTCCACGACAGCACATTTGGCTCATTCGACGCCATTTTCATCATTCGGGCCGAATGTGGACTTCAGTTCAGAACAATATCCGAATGATCATTTTGGCTCATTCATAATGAATGTGAAGATTTTTTGTCATTCGTCCCGGCGAATTTCAGTATTTTTTTATCGAACACGCGATGTTTATCGATAAGCTCGTGAAAAAAAAGCAATTATCACCTTAACCAGCTGTTTTTTTTTTATAAAAACAATAGGCATTAAATTTGCGCCAATGTTAATATCAAAATAAATATTAAAATGTTGTTATTGTCAGCTTTTTATAATTCGTGCACCGAAACCGAACAGCTGATTTGCTTTGGGTGAATATCAAATGTCTTAACAGCTTCACATTTGGTCGTGGAAATCCAAATATGAGCTACATTCAAATGTGAGCAAATGTGACAAATGTGAGTGGTCGTGGAAATAGCCTATAAACCAGCAAAGGTCAATTGTTGATGGTATTATGAATAAATCGGAAAAAATATATTATTTTTATTTGTTTTTTTATTTTGCGGTTAGCGAGTAACCTACAATCGAGCACGCTCAACTAAAACATGCTAACTTGTTTTCCTTCTCTTTGCTGTTCTCTCTTTAACTCTTTGTTTCTCTTTCTCTGTGCTTCTGTATGTACAGTGCACTAGTAAATTACAAACATAAATCACTTGATAAGTGACGCCTGTTCTGCCTTCCCACAAGTCTACGAGTGGGATGTGAGTATGTGGGAGCTTATCAGCTAAACAGCAATCAGGTCAGCAACAGCAACAAGCAAGGCTCTCTCTCTGTCTCTCTCTCGCTCTCTCTCTTAGTCTGTTACATGTGGGCGTGACTGGGAGGCGTGTGTGCAGTTGCACATCTTTTTGTTAAGTTCACTCGAACATAAATTTCTTTAGAATTGTCAATGGCAGCAGCTGCAGCGCCTTAAGCCCGAGACCAAAAGCCCTCCAGGTCTCTAGTGTGCGTGTGCGTGTGTGTGTGTGTGTGTGCGTGACATGTATGTGTATGTGTGTGTCTAGTCTAGCAGTGTGTGTGTGTGTGTGTGTGTGTGTGTGTATCTGAAGCTATTGCTACATACTTGCCATTTTAGTAGTGCTTGCTGCTGTTATAGTCACACACACACACACACACGCACACACACACACACACACACACACCCTTCGACATTCGCACTGTCATTTGTGCAGCACTTTTGTTGCACTTTGCACTTGGCATTTAATGGATGCCACATTCTAAAAAAAAATACGAAGAAACCAGTCAGAAAAAAAGTAACGAGTGAAAGCGACGAGTAGACGACGACAGCGAGAGGAGCACGTTGCGTATGAGTGATTTTTATGGCCCAAAAGTATGCATCAACAATATTTGTCACACTTGAGATGACTTCAGCGGAGCTTGTAAGTGCGCGGGCGTGGGCAACAACAACAACAGCAACAACAACAACAACAAACAGCATGCAACCATGCAACATGGTGGCAAGTTACTCGCACAGACGCCAGCTGATTGTTTAATGACATCATTCGTTGCAAAATTATTTTAGCTGCCAGCTGTCGAGTTCAAGGCAAGTAAAAATTACAAAAATGTTTTAACTCCCTTTCCCCTGCCGCCCCTTGCAACATAGAAACCATTTTTACAGTTAGTTGCCCCAAGTAGCAAAAAGATAAGGAACTATTTCGCCAAGAAATTATTTGCGCCTTTTTCTCGCAGCATTGCGACTTTTAACAGTGTCTGTCTCCCTGTCTTACTCTTCTCTCTTTCTCTTTCTCTATCTCTATTTCTCTGTCTGTCTGTTATATTTCTCGTTTTGTCTGCTTCCTGAAAATCGTTTTGCCGCCTGTGTTTTTAAAGTAATTTTGATGCTACCTTTTGTGTGCTACGTGCCGTATACGCAATTTGTCTACATTTATCCACCCCATCAAAACCATCACCCCGCCTTCCACACAACAGCAGCAGCAACAACAACAATTGAAAGAGGGCAACACCTGATTGTAGAGCCAACGGCTTTTGTTGCTTTATGCCACAAAATCCAAGCTAGATGAAGTCCATAATACCGAAAAATACGAAATATTTGTATCCGTTTCCGGTTCTTTTTCGGCGCACATCAAAAACAAAAATTTGTGCGTGTGCGTGTGTGTGTGTGTAAATTGTGTGCAATTTAAGCGATAAGATGCCAAAGCTCTCAACAGATTTTCTTGTTTTTTATTGTCATGAGTTTGCCATTTTATTTTCCAAAACTTGTGCTACTTCATCAATTCAATAGATATTCACATATCTAGGAAGATATTATTATATTTTTTCATTGATTAAATTGTCCAACGTTTTGCAGGTAAAAAGCAACAATATCTTGATATAAAAATTGCTGGCAGCCAATTTTAGTTGAACGGGCATTTCCTGATTTACTTTATCAAAAATTCGTTGTGTTATTATTTTAAAATTCAAATTTAAAATTTATATTTGCAAATTACAATAAACTTGAATGCCTTTTTTTTATTGTTACTGACCTCGTTTCACTCTTAAAATATTTTTCTTAAAATCACTAGTTTTAATAGGACTCACTTGAATAATCATAGATAATATGTGACTTAAACATAGCTAACAAGTCACTTTGTGCCAATGTCTTAATAAGTGATTACTGTAGCCAAGTTTCTTCCATTTTGTGATCTCAATTTATGTCAGTCGTTGACATTGGTCAAGCAAGAGGAAGAATTAATCGATGACCGGATTGATCTATCACTTAATCTCAACTGACCCTTCGCACCTAAGTCTCATTATTGAAGAATCTCTTGTTGTTACACCTGAGCTTGTCTAATATAATTTAGAGGGTCAAAGCATTAATAACGACCCCATTCACATTCGACTTGCTGGTCGTTCAATCAACAGCAATAACAACAAGTATACTAAACACACACTAACACACACACACACTTAACACACACAAAGTACATGGATAGATGTGTATAATAAACAACTACTTAATGCTTCACATTTCTAATTGGCAATTAACGTGATGTGTCTGTCGTTTTATAACAAATGACCAGACAAACAGTAAGGCCAATACAACGAGCCATGTCCCCCCATCACCTCATCAACCTCTCCGTCCCTCTCTGCCCTACCACTGCAAATAAGCTAAGCAACTTTCCCCCTCAACAAGAAAGCAGTTTAAACGCAGCTGTTGTGGTTACAGACTTCGTCTATCAAGAATAAATAGATGCCTTAGTGTGTGTGTGTAGGTGTGTGTGTGTGTGTGTGTGCATGATTGTAATGTAAATGTGAATTGGCAACTGCAATGTGAGGTTAGGTTTGAGATGCGAGTGGTTGAAAAAGAGGAATTCCCCGGCAAATGTCGTAAATTGTGCAAAGTTGAGACTGTCAACGGTTGACACTTTATGTGACAAAATAGGAGCATTTATGTTTAGTAAAACTAATGTTTATTCTTATATACAAGTGTACGATTAAGCGGCTGTGGGTGTGTAAGTGTGTACGTGTATATATATGTGTGTGTGTGGACACTTCTGGCGTTGTTGCTCGTAATGCGTGTAATTGTCCCTTTACGCATAGTTATCCAGTTGATAACACACACAAAATGCACCCACACACACACACACACACACACACACACCCACACATATACACACAACCTGACTTTGAGTGACAATTTAAAGTAATGCTTGTGCTTCAAGCAGCCATGACTCGCAATGTCCTGTTGAGTTTGCATTTTGATATTAAGTATACGTAAGCGTACAGAACATAAGAGCACGTATGCACACGAAGAAAATACACTTTGTACGGACTAACAATTACTGAGTCAGAACAATGAGAAACATGAAGCATGAGTGTAATTAAGAATGTTGCCACATTTATTCATTGCTGCATTTTTTTTTTTTTAATTATTCAACTCCAACACTTTCGATGGTCGACAGCTAGTCTTAAAGAGTTTGTTAAGACAAATTTGTTTTTATTTTCATTTAATTTCTGTATATTTGTTTAAAATAAGTGAATATATTTTTAGGAAAGTCTATAATATTAATGTAAGCTGAAATAACAATTTAAAAGTAAAAACTTAAATTATTATTAGGTCTTCCAGCTTCGAAATAGCTAAAGACAAATAGATTTTATTTTTGAATGTAACATACATCTAGATAATTTTTATATTGTGTTGCAAAAAACACAATAGAATTTCACATTAGCTTACGTCCAATAATGGAGAAAAAATGATAGGAAACTAGTGAACTTAAGATCTCATTAAAAAGAAATTAAAAGTAGAGTGCAATGAATAGAGGTTAGAGAGAAACAAGTTAAATTAAATCAAATGAACTATAAAATATAGGAATAACTTAAGTCTTAATAGTCCACAATAGTTTCAGAGATCCTTGAAGTAATATTAATAATTAAATAAGTCTTGAAAGTAAATATTAAATATAAACGAGTGAAATTTACTATTAAAGACTGATAATCGCTTGTTTAAACATAATAAACGTATTACGATAACAAATTGTTGCCTAGTCACAATTGATGCTTGGCCTTTAGCTGCTTTATTTATTTATTATATTTATATATTTTTCTGGAGGCATTTAATTGCCGTTTTGGCTTTTGCCATATGAATTCATAATCGTGGCAGTTTTTCACTTGCCTCCACAATTTAGCTCCCGCTGTGTTTGTTGTTGCTGTTGTTGTTGTTATTGTTGTTATTGTTATTGTTGTCATTGTGGGTTGTGTTTGCGGCAAATGGTTGACATTTGTCGCTCGATGGGGGGGCCACGAAAAACAGAAACAAGAACAAAAGCAAAAACAAAAACAAAAGCCCTGACGGCATTAAAACAATTAAATATGAATGAAGGCACGTCGCTGAAATATGTTTCACTAAGTGTCGAAAAACTTTGGCATATCAAATTACAGAGCCTCCTAAAATACAAAAATAGGAAAAAAAAAAAAAAAAGGAACGCACACTAAGCTGGAGAACTGAATGGTCGAGTGGTTGAGTAGTTCAGTGGTTACATAACCACAAGAATATCTATAAACCGCACTTCCATTAAATACCCCTCTCCCACACACACACACACACACACACACACACAATACATATACGTCGTCCACTTTAACTGGAATTACGTAGGTTGACCACAGTTAAATCTATTCACCATATGCGCTTGTCACTGTCAACTACTGTTACCTATCTTCCCTCTCTATCTCTCTACTTTGTCTCTCTCTCTTTTTATCTGCCGTTGTGCTATCTTCCTTTCACATCTTCTTGGCATAAAAGTCATTATTAAAGCACGCACGCAGCCTGCGCAGATAAGTATGCTATATATTTTGCTTTTTGCCAGATCTACATATGTAATTCACACACACATACAAACAACAATTCGCACACACCACGTGCAATATTTATATAAATGTGTTTATGGCTGCATGTCAGCTGGTCAGCTGGTCAGCCACACCATGATCTTGGCCACGCCCACACTCATAAATTCAACAAATAAACAAACACGTCCGAGCAGAGCTTTCTCTTTTTGTTGGGTTTGTATTTGGTGGCAGCTCAATAAAAACAACAGCATTTATTTAATAATTTTTGTGCACTTATTGCTTATTGTATACCCTGTTAAATACAAAACAGCCAAAATGGGGAATATTTATTTTCAAATTGTAAATATTTTATATATTTATAGATATTATACTATATAAATATTTATTTCTATATATGCTTATAATTTATAAGCTAGCATGCCCCAAATATCAAATGTTTAGTTATTTGAAGATAAGTATGGAAAAAAGTAAAAGTATTATAACATAAATCAATCTATAATTATTTAATTTTCCTTTTCTTCGCCTCATCGTGAATTGGATCTCAGCTCTTCCATCTCTGTTGATTAAATTTGACCATTGCAGGGTATCACACAAGCATATACAAAAGAATATTTGTTAAGCTGACTATACTTATCAGGCAACCCTCGTTTAAAATTGTACAACATGCAAGTCGAAATAATTAACGATGCTTTTGCTCCACTTTTCTGCAAATTTGGTGTACGATTTACGCCATTTTCAGCTGTTGTTGTTGTTATCATTGTTATTGTTGTGCTTGTTGTAGTTGTCATAGCCAGTGGCCAATAGTAATGTTGTTTGTTTGTTGGTTGGCTTAAATGACCAGACCAAGAACAAAAATGTTGAAATTCTTGTGTAAAACAGTTGCGAAAGCTCGACTAGACGATTACCTGTATTTTGTATAAAAAATCTTATGGTTTTTGATCTTATGATTTTTTGATCTTTTACACTTAATCATTTTCACGTTCATGTGGAATTCTTGGGACATTGCAAATTAAAATAAACCTCTACCCTTTTTGTTTTTCGTGATATTTTTTTGCAGGGTATTTGAAAACAAATTTAAGAAAAATGGGATATCATTAATTAATTACATGCCATTCGCATAAGCGCTTAAAAAGCCATTCGCTCATTTATGTCATTTATTCTGCCACCAAAAAAAAGAAGAAAAAAGGAAAAGCTGAATGAAATATGACAATAAAGTGTTAAAGGAGTCGACAGCATTGGTGTAAAGTGCAAGTGATCCCAATAGAGAATCAATTTGCTTTCATAGAAAAACAATAAAGAAAAATAATATAATAACTCCTTAAGAAGCGAATAATAGGCTAATTCCACGACCACTCACTTTTGCCACATTTGCTCACATTTGAATGTGGCTCATATTTGGCTGTCCACGACCAAATGTGAAGCTGTTAAGACATTTGATATTCACCCAAAGCAAATCAGCTGTTCGGTTTCGGTGCACAAATTATAAAAAGCTGACAATAACAACACTTTAATATTTATTTTGATATTATCATTGGCGCAAATTTAATGCCTATTGTTTTTATTGAAGAAAAAAGCTGGTTAAGGTGATAATTGCTTTTTTTCACGAGTTTATCGATAAACATCGCGTGTTCGATAAAAAAATACTGAAATTCGCCGGGACGAATGACAAAAAATCTTCACATTCATTATGAATAAGCCAAAAGATCATTCGGATTTTGTACTGAAATGAAGTCCACACTCGGGCCGAATGATGAAAATGGCGTCGAATGAGCCAAATGTGCTGTAGTGAAAATAGGCTATTAGAAATATTCTTCAAATCAGTATCAGCTTAAAGATGAAAAGTTTTTTGTTATTGTCTTTTCTGATGGACACAGACATAGTTTTATACACCTCTTATAAATAGTTTCCCAAGGTATATTCCATCTAAAAGCAGAATTTTAATATCAAATGCAAACTGTATTCCTTTTTTTTCTTCTTCTATGTGCTTCTTCTGTCAACGGGAGGGGAAACAGGTGCAACGTGTGGTCAGATGTTACCTATTGCTATCACCCGCAGAATGTTTCATTGGCGTGTGTGTGTGAGTGTGTGTGTGTGTGTGTGTGAAATGTGTGTGGTTTGTTCAGTGCTCTAATTAATTGTTGAGTTGAATTTTCGCCCCCATTCGTTGGCATGCCACTCTACTCGCCACACTCGACTCGCCACTCGTTGCCTTTGTGTTTCTCCTGGTTGTCGCTCATTTCAATTTCAAATTGCATTTGACGCTAAACAAAATGCGGGCCAATTTACAAATTATTTATCGCCAATGCCAACATGTCTAGTGCAAACTACCCCCGACCCCCGCCTCATCCCTCCACACCATCCCTCTCGTCCGACCGCCGTTGTTCTCGTTGTTTTGTCTGTTGAATTTTGCATGCATTAATTTTACGCAGCGCCACAAAACAAGCAAACAAAACAACAACAAAATGGAAGTTTTACACTGTTCACAGATCCCCTTTCATCACCTTTATTTTAACCCTCTTCATCCCCTTATGCACCCGGGGATTCCCCCACGATGTGCTTTTTCACACGCAGTTTTTCAGCAGTTCCACCAACAATTATTTTTTCCTCTCTCCAAAACTCCAACCATCTTCCCAATTTTTTCACCTTTTCACCAGTTTTCTCACGTTAATTTAACTTAATTTCGCAGTTTTGCTTTTGGTTCGTTTCGTAATTTGAAAGTTTAATATATTTTTCTTATATATCTGTCAAATTTTGCTCTACAATATTAATTATCAACTAGGCAAATGCATACTAGTATGTGTATGTGTGTGAAAGCATTTAAATTAGTGCATAATTGCGCAATAAAGTGGTAAGCAGCAATATTTGATTATTTTAAAAAAAAATTTCTGCTCATTTTGCCTTCAGCTTTGCGATCGGCAAATAAATTGCAGCAAATTCAATTAAAATAAATAAATAAGCCAGCTTGTTGGTCGTTAATCGCTGGCAGCGTTTAATTACATTTTTTTGGTGGCCTCATTCAACGGATCATTCAAATTATTTCACAAAATGTGTTTTCTATTATTTTTGCATTTGCTCTTTACTTTTCTCTCACTCTTTCATCGGCTTTCTGTTTTACAGTATTTAATTAGTTTTTGCTTAGTTCGCTTTGCGGTTTACTTTCCGAAACCATTGAAAGTGCAATCAAATCTAACATTTTTCCTGCCCCATTTGCATTGTTTTATTTGCTGTACTAGATATTCATGCCATTATATGGTCACCCCTATTCTAAACTGTTTTTATCACACTTTTATTTTCACAATGGAAAAACTTAGGATAATTAATTTTTACCTCAAGCGTACCAAATTGTTGCAAACACAACCACAAAATTATCAAGAGACGACCTTCTCTCGTTGGTATAAATGTATCATAAATAAATACTAACGTACATTTTTCCACATTATGTAATAATTTATGAGGGGTGCGGGGAATGGAAATTCAACCCCACAATTAAATTTGATTGGTTGGGCGTCTGTCTATGTTTAAAGTAGCAAATTTATGGCATAATAAATGTTGCGGCTTATGAAAATATCATCATCATAGCATAAACATAAATACACTGAAAAAAATAAGGTGAAAAAAAAAAAATTAAAAAAAAGTACATAACTAAATTTAATAATTTTTTGTGTCAACAATTGAATAATCTTATATTCACAGCATGCAAAATGCAAGTGAATGGCTGTAGCTGTCAGCTTTTGTCACAGCGCCAGTACATAACATGTGTAACAATCAGAGCTTTAGAGTGTACACATACTATATGCATGTGTATATGTATTTATGTAACTGTGCAAATTATGCAACCCAAATAGGTCCGCAACATAAACAAAGGAGCTATTTTTAAATGAAGCAATGCCAACACACACACACACACACACACATGCACAAACACACTTAGTTTCATTCAATTAACGTTGGCCAAAGCAACTGAGGAGTATGAGCCCAAGAGGTTTTGGTGCTTGGCTAGAGCACTCAGCTTGCTAACTGTTCACCCACACGCTGCTTCACTCTCACTCTCTCTCTCTCCCTCTATCTCTCCTTCTCTTACTCTCCCTTACTCCCTTTTCTCGCCACACTTGTCTGTGTTTGTGGTTGTTCTTGTTCTTGTTGTCTGTGTGTGTGTGTGTTTTCTGCTGTCGTGGTTTCTGCTGTTATTTAGCTTCTGCATTCGTAGTGCACTTTTCTATACCCTTACAGAGAGTCCTAGCATTTTGTCACTAAGTGTGTTGCATTTCAAATTTGAAAATTTACATATTTAAACAAAACGAATGGATTTTAAACAAGGTTGCAAGCCTTCAAAATTTTGTTAAAGGTTCGGTTTGGCGGTTCGAACCATAGAGCAAGACATCGGTTCGGTTCGCGAATTGGATTATATACCCCGTGACCTACGGTTTGGGTTCGAACCTTGGTTCAATTTCATACAAAAAAAATATTTTTATTGTTAAATACATTAAATTTTGATGATCATTTTTATTTATTTGAAGATTTAAATATGACTTATTTCAATCCAAAGTCTCAACTAATTGCGTAATATTAGAAAACTATAAAATGTATGTAATTATTTTTTTTTCGAACCGAACCTTTTATTTTAGAAAGCGGTTCAAGAGTTCGCTTCATGATCCGAACCGGTTCAACGAGGATCGGTTCAAAACCGGTTTGCAGGCTTGGTTTTAAATAAATTTCTTGCTTTAAAAAATGTTGTGCACAAACAGTTTCCAATAAACGTCACAAAAAGTTGATATCTGAAACTAATAGGGAAAACCTAAAATTCCCACTTTTTAATAAGTTGCCACTCATTTTCATATTCAGCAGCTATTCCCATCAAAATTGGTATTGCTTTCAGATAATGTTGAAAATTGACTAATTTGTCTGCGATTTACCAAAATATAGTTATATAGATATATCATAGTTTTGCGCTGATTTTTGTATTAAGACTGCTACAGGAAATCACAGTGTTGGCATTTTTAACCAGTGAAGTAAAATTAAATCGCATAAGCGAATTTCAACAACTTTATCTCGACTATTTTTATGACTATGAAAAATAAACTCAACTCAACTTTAATTAGATTTTGCATCAAATTTGGAAAATTACATTTTCTTCCAACATTATTAATTTTGTGTTATACTTTTCCACTACAACTTTTTGATAAACTTCGAATGTCTATTTTTATCAATTTGCCTCTAAGTTAATTATGCATCAAAATTAAAAAATTAAATCTTTTGCTTTTGAATTTGTTTCAAACTTTTCCCATTATACTTTTTCAAAAAGTTTCCTTTTCGATTTGTAAATTCGATTTACTGTTTGGATTTTTGTCACTATATTTAACTTAAACTTTATGCAAGGGTATCAAGTCCTCGTCGTGTTTTTTTTTTGTTTCTACATTTTCCCATGTCGCTATCGCTGTTGTGCTTGCTGCATTTGCTTTTGCTTTTGCTTTTGCTTTGGCTGCTGTTCCACTTTGAGTGCGTTTTTTTTATGCATGCACTGTTTGCACAGACAATTGTAAAACAAAGCTAGCGCCACGTGAGCTTAAAGAGCTTGACGCTAAAGCAAACGCTGTGTGGTGAGCTTTTTGATTGTTTAGATGTGTGTGCGAGTGTGTGCGTGTGTGTACTTGTATGTAACCGTGTATGCTCATACAATACTAATTTCTCTATTCTTCGTCTGCGGACGTGGACAAAAACGCGGCCTGTCGGTTGCCATTGCCATTGCCTTTGATTTGCATTGTGGCCACAGTTTTTCCATTTCATAGACTCTTAAATAAATGTACATATGCACTGAGAGAAAAATGACGTAATTAAATTAAATTTAAACAAACCCAAATTTAATATTGGCAATTCGTAAGCAGGCAATTATAACAGATCAAATAACTTAAAACTTAACTTCTATTATCAAGTACAAATAACTTTTTATGAGAAAAGTTTCTTGAGTCAAATAAAACACTTAATAAAGCTAAAATTATTTAAAAAAATTGCTACATTATAACTTAAATGTGTAAAAATATTGTAGAACTTAAACAAATTACATTTTCTGATATTGTATTTGAAATAAAAACGAGATTTTCGACTTTATTAATTTTAAGCTTACTAAGAACTTAAATTTCATAAGATTGGATTGATTCTTTTCGCTCTGTGTATTTTTGGCTGCTCTTATATATATGTACATATATATATAGCGTATTTGTATTGCAAGTCGGACATTAAATCGTTGGCCATTTATCAGCGCCGGGCTGCCAATTGGCTTTAAAGCTGCAACGCTCAACTTTTCCAATAAGCAACTTTTATCGCCAGCTTGTGTTGCCATATCAGCAACACACACACACGCACATGTATATATATATATATACGCATATATATGTATATGTATTGTGAGGAGAGTGAAGTTGAGGTAGTTTGAGGGGGATCAGCCCAGTCAAGGTGAAGGCAAATGTCGACGGTCACACACCCACACACACACACACACACACACACACACACACACACACAACGGAAATGTGCAAGCAGCCCTCCCCCTCCCCCTCCCCGTTTCCCACCCGCCGCGCACTCAACACACTCACCAAATGGGCGCTTGTCGTTTCGCTTTTAATTTCCTTTGAAGAAAACTTATCACCCTGCACGAAATGCCAAAGAAATGGCAATAAAAAAGTAGCAACAACAAAAAATAATGGAAAATAAAACGAAATGCCAGCGGAACTCAAAAACGTAGCCCCAACTAGAAAGAGAACAACTTTTGCTTTAGCACCGCCAGCAGTCGCAGTCTCTGTCGCAGTCGCAGTCCGCAGCAGCAATGTCAATGCCAACGACGCAGCGCTGTCGACGTCAACGTCAACTTCAACACGTTGCAGCTGCGTGTTTTAAGTTTGTGATTTAAAAACTGCACTTGATGCACTAGAGGCTAAATTCTAATTTTTTTTGGAGTAAAAGAGATTCTTAAAGCTCCTCAAATTTAATTTAGTTTTTAAATTTTTTTTTTGCTCTACTGAATAAACTTTAATAAGATTTATTAATGTATAAAAAGTCTAAGTCGACTAATATTTTACTCAAAGATTAAGAAAGCTTGAAAACAGATAACAATTCCAAATAATAGTTCATACTTTTGATATAAAAACATAAACTACTTTCATTTTTCAATTTTGAATTATTAAAAAAAAAAAAAAACGTTGAATTATCCCATAGTGCAGTGGCAATGGCAATGAATTTTTACCTTTCTCTCAAGTTTTCTCCAAATTTCTCGAATACTTTCTTTCTCAACCCCACGTTCTTGCGCTCTTTTTGTGTTGCTTTTGGTGCTCATTCTCAGTCACTGTATTTAGCCCCCCATGGTGACAAGGCCAAAGAGTGTAACGTGACTTGACCAACACTGGCAATCAGCAACTGCAACTGCAACTGCAGCAGATGTTTCCATGGTTTTAGTCACTTGTAGGTTGACACACTTGTATAGAGTTTTTGCATAACTTTAATAGCATACAAACAAATTTAATCAAAAATATTTGATATTGCAGAAATATCTTCAATTTAATTTAATTAAATTAATTGTAAAATAATTTAGAATAATAATTGATTTATTAATATAAGTCCTATAAAGAAAAGTGGATACATAAATGCAATGTAGATATAAAAAAGTATATTCTAAAATTTAGTTACTGCTATTTTTTTGGGAAATTCTAGAGTAATAACTTACTTATTCATTTATAAAACAGTGAGAAAGGATTAAGTCAAGACGGACTCAATAAAATTAGAGCTTTACAGGATATGTCTTCGTCATAGATTCGTAAATTTAACTGGATGTTTTTGTTTTTTTCTACGGCTATTAGCATTGCATATAAAAGTCATTGACTCAGTGACTGATAAATATTTCATAATGTTTTTATTAAAATAAAAATGTCAGCAACAACTAATAAATTGTGTTTAAAAAATAAGAATAAAAAAAACTAACTATGAATTAATTTAAATATTTCGAATGAATTAAAATTGACAAAATGAGATCGTAATATATGTATATAAATGATTAATGAACATATATAAGTAATATATTAAGAAGTATCTTATTTTAATTAAAGCAAGAGCGCAAATCCATTGTTCTCTACTGATTGCGAAATCCTTCAACAAAAGACTAACAATAATTATGAATAACGTATAAAGTTACAAACATACGAGTACACATAAGTGAATACACAGACATTCACACACACACACACACACACACACACACACACACACACACACACACACACACACACACACACACACACACACTCACACCCACATATAGAAAGGGGCCATCGACTGACAAAAGGCAAACAAATTTGCACTGATTGTGATGACTGATGTGGTGATGGGTTAGAGGGGAATGGGTCGGCAGGGGAGTTACTTGTAATTCGCATGTACATGACAAATGACATGCATTTAGCGAGGGAGAATAAAACAATAAAAATGACAACGTTGGCAAAAAAAAAAATTGATTGATAATCATGGTACAATCAGTGACATAAACTTATAAACGACAACCGATTATTAAACCTGAGGGATAACACACATATCACCACACACACACACACACACACATATCACCACACACACGAACACACACACACACACACACACACACACTCCTACACACACATACAGCATTATTTTGTAATGACAATTGTCAACGATTATTTTCATTTTGATGATATTATTTTCATTGTTGTTCCTGTTGTTGCAGTAAGCGATAATATCCGCCCAACGTGTCTTTACTTTAATGCCATTCAATCCAGTTATTACTGTATGGGGAGCAACAAATGTGGCAACTGACCCTGAAGTGTTGAAGCCGTTGAGTATTCGAGCTGCATATACCCTGTAAATGGAGTATACAAGAAACGACTGGCTAGATTAATCAGTTCAATCTATCAATTTCTTATCGAACTATTCCATTTTCTAAACAAACCGTAAGACATAGAAACCTAAAATTTTTACAGCAAGTAGTTGAGTTCAATTGAGAAGGTTTCTTTTAGTTGAAAAATTTTAATTAATTTTAATTAAATTTTAATTAAATGTTTATATGTTAAAAACTGGCAATATTATCAATAGGCTACTCTATAGCTTATACTATCGATTGTGAGTTAGACTATCGATAGTTTTAATTCCAACAATCTTACCAAAATTTAATATAACCAAATATATTTCAAACATATTCTGTAGCATGAAATTTTTAAACGCTTTTTCCCCAATAAACTGGTTTGTAAAAAACTTAGATTTCATTAGATTGATGATAACTAGTAGAAAATATTCACCATCAATTTATACTCTTTAAAGCAATAACTTCCAATGTGGACAACAACTCTCTCTAAATTTAAATATACAAATACTAAAGCATCAGATAAATAAAGGGTGTATTTTGAAAATCAGCATCAAAGTCAAAATAACACTTGCACATGGACACAAATCGGAAATACAAACAGAAACACAGACAAAATGAAATAGGGGAAGTTGGAGAGAAAGAGAGAGAGAGAGAGAGAGAGAGAGAAAGAGAGACATGCACATGCAACACACTCTTTCACCTCATCGCCTTGTTGAGCTGCCAAATTTTCTTCGCTTTAAGCCGACTCAGTCTTGCGGTTGTTGTGTGTGTGTGTGTGTGTGTGTGTGTGTGTTTAGGGAGGTCCGCCTTTGAAGGCGTGGCTGGGCTTTTTACAATTTATAACAGATCTTGCACAATTTCCTACTCATGTCCTCAGGCCACGCACACTTCCGCCTTTAAACAGTTTGCCAATGTTGTTGTTGTTGTTGCGGTTGCTGCTAGAATTGTGGTTGTTGTTGCTGTGTGTTTTGGGCTTGATTTGGTGTGTGTGTTTTTGGGGCCAGCCGCGCTTTCAGTTTGCCATTTAACAAACCGCAAGCACACATTCGTCACCTAAAACTGAGGGCTGAGTGCGATTATCAGGGATTCGTCGATTTTCTCGTTTGTTGCTGTTGCCACTTACAAATTGGCTTTAGGCCACAAAATGCCGTCGTTTTGGTCCGAAGCAGTCAAAACCAGTGAATAACCCCCCTCAATAAGCCAAAAGGTCAAACATTGTGCTACCAATGTACAACATTGTATGCCAAAATTCTAAGCATTCTAACAATTGGCCCTTTGCCTGCTGGTCCAGTTGTTCGCCGAATATTTGGTATCTGCTCAAAACTGGCTAAAAGCAAAAAAAGTTTGCCATGCTGGGCACGTTGGCAAATGGCCGAAAGCAGAGAAATCGAAGAAAAGCGTTACTTTCGACGGATTCATTTTTAATTTATATGTTAATCATTGCGCTACATAAGTATGCCACCAACAACAACAACAACAACAACAGCAGCTAACAATAACAACAATAAGAAGCACAACAACAACAGTCAGTGTCAGCAGTTTGAATATGAAAATGCCAAGTAAATACTTGTCTCTTGGTTTTCCTCGTCTCTGAATGAGCATCAAATGCAATTTAGTCAGCTCATTGTCTATTTTGATTTCCGTTCTTTAATGAGCAACAACAACAACAACAATAACAACAACACTCAACATCATTTAGTCCAAGTCTGGCATTGACAGCACTCATCTCTTTCGCTTTCTCATCCCCTCTCCTTTGCCTTCGCTCTTTGTCTCCTTTGTTTTGTATTCATAACTGAATGAATGCTAAAATATGAAATATGCTTATTCATTCAAGTAACACTCACATTTATTCACTTTCAGTTCATCAAAGAAGCTTTAATACAGTTCAATAAGCATAATTCTGTAACAGTATTTTTCACAAACTAAAAGAATATTCAAACTAAATATTTCTTTTAATAAGTTCAAACTGTTTTCATTGCCCAATGCAAATTTCTTTGAAATATAAAAAAGTAAAAATCATATAGATTACTTACTTCATAAATGATCTATTGAATATCTTTATTCTCAAAAGAATAATTTAAATACAAAAAGAACATATGGTCAATCATTGAAGTATTCCCAGAGTTTCTAATCAAAATACAAACCAGAAATAACTAGGGGGCTCCGCTCGAGCATACTCGACTGTCGGAGACCCCGTACTTACTATGGCAAAAGCTAAGATTGGAAAAAATTAAGAATATTCATACGACTATATAAGACCAAATTTAAAAAATATTCTATCAGTTTGATTACGATATCTCATAAGACATAAAAGTTTTTCATACAAAAACTTGATTTTCGGCCGATTGGTCCTATGGCAGCTATATGATATAGTGGACCGATCCAAAAAACGAAGCTAACTTGATCTGCCTTTCAATATAGAGGAGCCCTCATACCAAGTTTGGTGTCTCTAGCTCTTATAGTCTCTAAGATCTAGGTGTTCATACAGACAGACGGACAGACAGACAGACAGACGGATATTGCTTTATCGACTCGGCTATTGATGCTGATCAAGATTATATATACTTTATAGGGTCTGCCACGCCTCCTTCTGCCTTTTACGCACATATTATTTAAAGCAAACTTAATAGAAACCTGCACTTTTTTTAAGCCCGGGGTCTAAAAATATTTGCAAATGTTTTAACAATCCTATTTTCCAGACTTAAGAATATAAGCTCTTGCTTTTTTAATTTGATTCAAATACTTCAATCACTTTATCTTTACATTTTTAGTATTATAAAAACATGTTCATATGACAATTAAAATCTCGAAATTAAATTTACTCCTTTGCAAACATTAATTACTCTATTCAAACTAAACCGATTTCAACTTGAAATATTTTTCTGGTTTTCACATCATCTTGAGTTTGATTCGTTAGCAATTTTCTTTAAAAAACTTTGCGTTGTGAAGCTGAAATCTGAATAATGGTATGAACTATTTGCATATACTCTATGTGACTACATTCATTTGCATAGAACTGTCGGTAAAGTCTTTCGCTTGAGAATGTGAACTCCACAGAAATTTCTAGCTCTCTTACTGTCTGTGTATTTAGACAGACAACCAAATAAAAGAAAGAAATAATTTTCTTTTGATTTCACTTCCAATTTATTTGAATTGCCTCTTATTGGTTTACCTTGAATACAGTTCTAGTGTCATCGATTTGAGTATGAGCTCTAAATTGTGTGCACCAGTCTTTTTATGAGACATCAAACAAAAAACTTAATTTAATATAGCTTCATTGCATTTTGATAAGTACACAAATTGATTGAAATATATGCATGTAAATATTTGCTAATTTCTAATTCTATTTTCTACATTTGTTTTCTTTTCAGGATGAAAAAAATCAGTTGCTCATAACAAATATTTGGCTTAAATTGGTAAGTTGGAAAATATTTCCTGTGGAGAAGTTATACTCTGTTATACCTTATAAAATTAGCAAATAATTTATTAAACTTTATTAAGATACAACTTTTTAATACTGTATGTATACTGAGACTGACGGCATTGTACCAATATACACTCGTATTGTAACATATAGTAGATTTTACAAAAACTATTCAAAAATTTGATATTATTGGAAAATTCTTAATATTAGAGTTTTCTATTGCTTAGCTAAATATTAAGTAATAAGTGGAGAAGAAGGAAATCGAAATCAAGAAGTAGGATGAGACATTATTTAAATGAAAAGTACAAATTGTTGTGGGCTTTCTTGTATGGCACACACATGAGTCTTTTGGCCAAAAGATTTGTTGCCTTTCAAGCCATAAATTTCAACTTGGCCTTAGGCTCAATACTCTCGATGCTCTCTCAACCGCCAGTGCAACAAATGAAATTGCCGCAATTTATCAAAAGACAACAACAAGCAAGATAGAGGCAAAGAGAAGAGAGAGAGAGAGAGAGGGAGCGGAAGATATAAAAGTGGCACTTGTTAAATTATTTGAGTATACTCACACTTGAAGCAACAGCAAAAGGAATCACTTAATAGCTTAAATTGCGTAAATTCCACAAATGCCGTCAGACGTAGAATTCATTTCCATTTTCCTTACATTTCCTCGCCGACTTTTCCACACTTTGTCCACTTTCTATTTCCATTTGAGACGCAGCTGAAGCATTAAACCAAAAGCAAAATGAAAAACAGAACAGCTAAAAAATGTGCAACGAAATTCTAATTGCTTGTTGCATGCAACTGCATCAACTGTATATATATATATTGTTTATATATATTTTTTTCTTGTGACAGAAACTGACAATCTATGGCAACAAAATAAGAGAATTGCCAATTAATTGGCAAATTAAGTGACAACCCAATTAACCATTCGCCTGACTTTCTCCATTGCCCCATTACCCTGTTGCAACTTGCAAATTGTGTCCAAAAACTCTTCGGGCTCTGTAGAACACACACACACACACATATACACACACGCATACATATCCATGGCAAGTGTAGCACTTTTAATTGAAATGTCATGAACAGCAGCAGTCATCAGCCTCAAATTAAGCAATAAATACTGTTAGCTCTTTAATTTTCACTTTGCCAACTCATTCGCCAACTTGCCACGTCCCAATTTCCACTTGCCACTTACCACTTTCCACTTGCCATTACATGCAAGTAGGAATATTTAGAAAATTGCAAGTCTCAAGACACATTTCCTTCCATTAATTAGCCATCAAAAAATGAATGACGCTTTTTTCCTGCGTTGCCATTAATTATTTTCATAGAAATGTTGTATATTTAAAAAATATTTTTTTTTCGTACAAATATATTTGAAAACAAAAGAAAAAGAAAAAGGAAGGCAGAGAATTGAATGATTACAACGATTTAAGACCTATATTTCTTAGAGTTTCTACCGTTATCGTATCATAAAAATAACCTATAAATAACAAGTTTTATATTATTAATAATTAAAACACAACTTCTAACTTTATAGTACTTAAGTTGTTAGGAATCTATTTTATAGATTTCATCATATGCGGACATTTATAAGTAACTGTTTTCTATATTTCTAAACCACAGTTTTGAGATACTTCTACATAAAAAAACAACTATAGTAGTTACTTAATTTTAGATTTGTCCGCTTATAAACGTAACTCATCAAAACATGAAAAAACCATTAACTTTGTCACATAAACATTGAAAAATATTATAAGTCTGTATACAAATTAATTAAGATTAAAAGCATTATATAGTTAGAAACAACTGCTCGTATCTTCAGTTAAATAATTACGGATATAAATTGTAGAAAGTTGTTGTACTATGCAAGATAGAAAATTAATTTCACTAAAATTCCTTAGCAATCGAAGATGTTCAATATAGATTATAATTGTAAAAGCACCTTAGATCTGTTAATAAATTAGTTTCACTCAGTCGTGTGGCAATTCTAATTAAGGTAGCAATCGAAGAAGGGTCATAAACAAATGATTAATACGCAAAATAATAATAATAATTTGAGTAAGAAATTGAATGAAAGAAAAGGAACGAAAGGTAAATTGGAAAGCAATTGCCACTTATGTTATTTGATTAATCGATACGATAAAATGCAAACTGGAAAAAGAACAACGACAACGATGGGAACAACCAACAGTTCTCTACAGACTCACATAAGGAATCGATGCGCTAATCGCCTTAAGTGTCACAAAAGCAACAAATTTAATTACGATAAGCGTTGGACAGCTCCACCAATACAATTACAACATGCCTCAAGCATGCATAGAAACCCTCTCCCTCTCTTTCTCTCGACACACATGCCAAGAGTGGGTGACCATCTATCCATAAATGTGCACTTAACGATGATTGATGATTAAAGCACCTCACATACTTGCACACATCTCCAACCATACAAAGAGAGAGAGAGAGTGAGAGTGTATGTGAGAGAGAGATAGTTGCAACCAGAGGGAACCTCACTAACTATTTGGTCACGGCTAATTGATATGTGGCTTATTAGTAACAAGTAAAGGAAAGGGCACGAAATACAACAGAGATGAAAAGTATTTAAAATGCAAATTGATCAAGTTTTTATACCCTGAGCCCATTGAAAATGGGCAAAAAAGGGTATAATGTGTTTGGCAGAATGTATGTAACAGGCAGAAGGAGGGGTGGCAGACCCCATAAAGTATATATATTCTTGATCAGGATCAACAGCTGAGTCGATCTAGCCCTGTCCGTCTGTCCGTCTGTCCGTCTGTCTGTCCGTCTGTTTGAACGCGTCGATCTCAGAGACTGTAAGTGCTAGAGACTTCAAATTTCGAATGCAGGTTTGTGAATACCATACGCAGGTCAAGTTTGTTTCCAATTTTTGATGCCACGCCCCCTTCGCCCACAAATTGAAAAATAACGATTTACTGGCGCAATTTTTGACATAGCACTCCCTAACTGAACAATCAGTTGAGAAGTATGCGTATTAAACGACCCTGAAAATTTCAAAGCGATTGACCCATAAATAAAGAAGTTATTTCGGAATTTAGATTTAGTTGAATAATTACATTTGGATGGCAAATCAAACGTGCGAGCGAGACAGCATGTTCACGTTTGTATGCAAGGCGCGCACAAACACAGTAAGAAATAGTACCAATTTTCTTTTGGGCTTCGATTTCAAGTACTATATGACCTAGAGACTTCAAATTTGTTATGTAGGTTCCTGGATACCATACGCAGGTCAAGTTTGTTTCCAATTTTAGGTGCCACGCCCCCTTCGCCCACAAATTGCACAAAACGATTTACAGGCGCAATTTTTGACATAGCACTCCCTAACTGAACAATCAGTTGAGAAGTATGCGTATTAAACGACCCTGAAAATTTCAAAGCGATTGACCCATAAATAAAGAAGTTATTTCGGAATTTAGATTTAGTTGAATAATTACATTTGGATGGCAAATCAAACGTGCGAGCAAGACAGCATATTCACGTTTGTATGCAAGGCGCGCACAAAGACAGAACGAATAAGTACCCATTTTTTTTTTGTTACCAAATAAGAATTAAGCGATAAGCAAAAATATTATCGATATCATGTAATGAAAATGTTAATGTATAATTTATGTATATACAAATATACAATTTGATTAAAATATAATTGTGTTAATATATAAATATGTATTTTTGCATGGCAAAAATCAGCAGAAGCTGATAGCTATGTATGTATGAAATTGCATGAGAGAAATAGCGATCATTTTGCAGCACTACTCTTGCATCTTTGCCGAGCACTGAAAGCTGCAAAATAATAATTTTAATTATTAATATTTTCGATTCCTTACACATATATATAATAAGTATCTGCTTATTATCGTTGTAAAAAAAAACTTAGCATTTTCCGCTTTAAGAATCTCATAAAATTAGACATTGCCTTTATTTCAAATTTCGCGCACTGCAGCAGCCTTTGGCAGGCTTGAATTTGTTGCGTAAGTGGGAGAGAGTGAGAGAGGAAAATGGGTGCTGCCAGACTGCAGGCTGAGCAAAGTTGTAGTTTGTGGCTACTCTTGACACACGCTACATCGATTGCAAGCGATTACGATTACGACTTGCGATTTACCAATTTATCAATTTCTAATTAATTTTAAACAAGTTTATTATATTAAAGTTTATTATATTAAACTTATTTAAAATTAATTAGAAATTGATAAATTGTAAATCGCAAGTCGTAATCATCGAGTGATGTATTAGTTCAGTGAGGCATTAATAACGTAGTCTGCAGTGATAAGCACAGTGACTTCAGAAAACCGAAAGTTGTTCATAGTTTCGCGTGTGTAATTTTGATACCCTGAGCCCATTGAAAATGGGCAACAATCAACTTTATAAAGAGGACATGGGCTCAGGGTATCCTACTGTCGAGCGTGCTCGACTGTAGCCGCACCTCACCGCGAGCGAAGCGAGCCGGGGGTAGGCGAGCGAAGCGAGCAGGGGGCAGAGCCCCCTTGTTTTCTTTTATAAATACTCCGACAAAGAGTAGACTTAGATACAAGAGAAGCTCTTTTGGTTGAGAACTGCACCTTGCTATACTTTTTATCAAGCTCTTTGCATTTATGAATAATTAAGAGGAATTTTTTACACCCATTAAATGTTTGTAAAGTTAAATATAAAATTTTTAAAAATCTTTCAAAGCCCTTCTTATAATAATTATTGTTTAACGACAAGTTCATTTGGAATGAGAACTAAAATATATATAGGCTAACTGAAAGCCTGCCACATGTACCTCGAGAATTCATTAATTTATGGGGATTAGTGAAATACAACAAGCAAGCGTTACCAGACTTTCAAAGTATACAAACAAACATGTTAAGTTGGCTGCGCCCAAGGCAATCACAAATTGGCTTCAATGCTGAAAATGAACATAACATAAATGTTGTACAAGTATCTACAGGATGCATCGCATTCCTAACTTGGGCAATAAAATGCTTTTGTTTGAATTGCTTCCAAGGTACTACAGAATTTGGCAAATATGAGAGGAAGAGAGAGAGGAGATAGAGAGTTAAATGAAATTGATGATGATACTGAATTTAGATACAGATTCAAGACTGCAAGAGTATTTGCCTTATTGTTCGTATTGTTCCTTATTTACAAACTGTAATTAATTAAGTCGGCCATCAACGACAGAAATCCCTTTGTTGACACTGACACTGTTTGTACAATATTCTGACCCTTTTCACACTCACACTCACACACACACACATACACACACATTTAGTAATAACAAAAGAACATTGGTTGAAATTTTCATTTGTTTTCTACCACATTAAAATGTTTTGGTTTTTTTTTTCTTTTCGCTTTTTTCCAGGAATGGAACGATATGAATCTGCGTTGGAATTCAAGTGAATTTGGCGGTGTACGCGATTTACGTATACCTCCACATCGCTTATGGAAACCAGATGTGCTTATGTATAACAGGTGAGCTGAAATATGACAGAAATTATAATTCTAAGATCCTTCAATTTTATGTAAATCTTAATACCCTTTAAATGTGTAAACAGTTCTACGAATCTGTTCAATTTTCCGGCTGATTCTTAGTGTCAATAATCGTCTACTTATCTTTAAAAGTATTTTGACTTCATTGAACATAACAAATACTGCAGTAACACTTTAAAAAAAATGAGTAGGCTCTTGTGGAGTATGCTTGACTAACAGTTAGCCTACAGCACAGTTCGAAAACTTTTAACTTTTTTAAATACACTGAAAAAAAAGACCAAGCTCTAAAATCAAGAACATTCATCTTAAATATTTTTTTCTTAAAATAAGATTATTTTAAGACCAAAATTACTAAAACTAAGATTATTAATCTAAAAAATCTTAAAATCTTAATGTAAGAATAAAAATCTTAAATTGTTAGGAAAGTATAAATAGGTACTATTTCGTATCAAACAAATGATGGCACCGTGGCGCTCTGGTTAGAGAGGCCGCTTCAGTTGTAAAGCAGTAGGCGGCGGCTCGAATCCCCCCCGTAACAAATGAAAATAACATTTATAAAATTACTAAAACAGAATAAAATATAAATAAATCAAAATTTAAAAATAAAAAAATAAAATAAATATAAAAAATAATTTTCATTTATTTTATTTTTTGATTTTAATTTTAAGAACATTTATTCTTAAAATAAGAACTTGGTCTTATTTAAAATGTTCTTAAAATCAAGATGTGTTCTCTTAATTCAAGAATTTGAAGTTCTCGACGCATTTTTTAGACCAAAAATCTTAGTTCTGAGACCAAAATCTTGATTTTAGAACATTATTTTTATCAGTGTACGTACAAGAAATTAACTCTTTTGATTATTGAATTGTTCTGAAATTGTTCGGAATATACGTTTCATATATTTACCCTTCAGCCAACTTAATATTTGCGGGGTATTGGTAAGATATTTGTAAATGATGACAAGCCGTAAAAATGATTACGAGTCGATAAACAAAAAAGTTGTTACCGCACATTTGGCACTTAGACACCTCGTCATCTTTATCTGCAACTTCGATGTATTGACACCTACTTATGTATGTATGTAGGCTGTTATATTGGGGCTTAAGCGATAAGACAGCGTATGTGCTGATGGCACCTGGATCAGGTGGGGGGAAAACGAAGGAGGCGAAGGTAGATAATTCAATTGAATTGTACTTTGGTTGGGCCCTTTTCTCTGTTTATTTTTTTTTTATGACCAGTTGCAATGCCTTATAATTCCGCAATAAAATCCTGCGGTATCTGCTTGTCCTTGTTGTTATTTTTGTTGGCTTTGTGGCTGTGGCTTTATTGCTTTATTCATATTATTTTATTTGCATTTGCAACGTTTTGATAATAACGATATTGTGTTTATTTTTTGAAAATCCCTTTCAGGTTTATGAGCTGCCATTTGTTTGCCTAGGCTTGCCATATTCTTTTTTTCCCATTCAATGTTCTCTCTATCCTTCCCATTTCTTTCTGTTTCTGTTTGTATTTTTTTTTTTTTTTTTATTTCTTATCAATTTTATTGTAATAGCACTACCCTTTTGTCCAGCCGTTTTTCTCCCCCTCATTCGTTGTGCATTGTAATATATATGGAAATATTTCGAACCGCAGTGCACACATGTTTTATTTGACTGCCGCCATTTAATACTCTCTCAAAGAGGTATTGCGGTTTTTTTGTGGCATGTGAAACGCAGACCGAAAGCATAAAATTTAATTAAATTTAATTTATATTTTTGTTCGATATCAAATTTAATTATGAGTATATAATATGCGCAGTTGTGTTTGTGTCTTTCAAGTCTTAAAGGCAAAGTTTCATTTTAAGTAAGTTTAGGAGTATTTTAAAATGAATCAAAACTAAATTATAATGCAATGATTACAGTATAAATTCTTTTTAAAATTCAATGCTGTCAGACAATTTGTTGAAGCACTCTTAACTACTTTTCACATATTTCTCATTCAAATACATATTTCGCAATTTGCAAATATATTTTCTCATTCAAAATAAATTTTAAAAACTAATTAAAGTAATTTATTTACTATAATAATATTAATTTGAATGTAAAGGTATTTTTTACCGTCGTTTGTTGTAAGCAGTTTGGTTTGTTGACAATGAATATTGCTGTTATAAAAAAATTACCATAAATGAAAGGTAGCGGCCTTAAATGCTTTAATATGTAAAAGAATCAATTTAAGACTTCCTTGTCCTCCACTTAAAACATGTGTTTGCGATTTACTTAAGTAAAGAAGATTCACACTGGAGTTGACATAAATCATAGCATAGTTTTTTGGGCCATAATATTTGGGGCTGACAAGGTGATGTTGCTTCGGTGATAATGTTAATGTTAATCTTTGCCTTCGCTCGTCTAATCTATTATGCTGCAGCTGTGCAGCTACTCTTTAAAATTGTACAAGTGGCATTTTAGTTTATGGCAAATAAAGTGGGACAACTGACGTCCTGACACTTCCACCAAAAAGCAACATTGAGCTGAGCAGCTGGCGTAGCAGTAAACGCAGAAAATTTAATGCGTATTTGGGCAAGTTTTATGACAAAGTAAATGACTTGCTGGAAGGAAGAAGCTAAAGCTAAAGAAGTTGAAGCTGAAGCTGAAGCTGAAACTGAGAAGCTAGAAACGGACAAGTACAATTAAGAGGGGAACACTTAAAGGGACATACAATGTGAACAATAACAACAACAGCTACAGGAGTAAGAACAATGCCAGCAAAGGCTGTAAAAGCCCACAGAACAAATACATACAAACATATAAATATAAGTATTTTATGATAGCAGTCAACTTGCATGAGTATGTGTGTGTGTGTGTGTGTGTGTGCCATCTCGTGTCTCAAGATGTTTGAGATTTTGATGATGTGACTACAATAGAAGGCACGCCAGCATAATGAATCATAATTTTACTGTTGACATGACCAGAGCAGGGCAGAGTAAAGGACACAAGCAGGACAAAAGTCGAGGCAGGAGAAGCGGTAGAGATAGGGCCAAAAGTAGCGAAAAAGGCAGCGATACGGTAAGGAGGTAAAGGCTGGGGGCTTTATAAATTATAATGACAAAAGCCGAGAAAAAGAAGGCAGCAGTTAAAAGATTTAACAGCTGCGACATGTTTTATTAAAGCAACAAAATGTTAAAATGTTCAAGAAAATAATTTTAAAAAAATTAATATTATAAATAACATATATATTTATATTCATATGACATTGTCACTCAAAATTAGGTATTGAAATTTGTGTCAAAGAATTGCGAATAACAGTCATGTATAACAGTTCATATGACAGCGCAGAAAAGCAGGCAATAAAGTTTTGCTAGTCTACTATGTTCGTATAACAATTTTGTATAACAGTTGTATAACACATACGTATAACAGTTGCAAGAAGCTGTGAACTATTGTTAATATATATTTACCGCATATGACAGTTCCGCCAATAAGTTATAACAGTTTAATATAACAGTTTCTTACAACTGTTGGCAAATAACTTTCAACAGCACGCAAAAGTGTACTACTGCATAGGATAATCGAATAAAAGTTGCGTATAACAGTTGAAAACTTCAAAAGCGCAGGCTAAACTTGATAAAATACCAATTTCCAATGTTGGGTATGCGCGACTAGCCTGCTATGTATACCCGATTTACAACGCTTCAATGGGTATAATTAATAAATATTAAATTAGTTGTGTGAGAGCGCTAAAAATTGAACCGTAAGAAATGAGTGTAAGAAATTCAGGCGACGCATTGCCTATGGATTAATCATTAATCAGTGCCATGGCGTAACCAACACACACACACACACACACACACTCACAGAGAATGAGTGTGGGAGAGAGAGAGAGCGGCTGAGAGTTGGCGGCACAGCTGGCAGTGCAAAAATGATTTATGCTCAAAAGTGTGCTACATAAATTTCCATATGCGCCGTTGCGGGAATCCGACTGTAAAAAAGGTTGGGTCTTATTAAATGCGTCAACGTGGCACAAACACGTAACCAGTTTAGTTCAAACACCAACTACACACCCATTCACACACACATACATGAATTTACCGAGTTCTTACATACACTGATAAAAAAAAGGACAGGTTTCTGAAATCAAGAATATTCCTCTTAAATATTTTATTTAAAAAAAAACTCAAATACTAAAAATACAATAATAAGTGGTGTCTCAATGTGAATGGGTTCTTAATTTTTTTTTAGGAATATTTATATTTTATATTCATATGACTTTGCCACTCAAAATTAGGTAGTGAAACTTGTGTCAAAGAATTGCGAATAACAGTCATGTATAACAGTTCATATGAGAGTGCAGAAAGCAGGCAATAAAGTTTAGCTTGTCTACTATGTTCGTATAACAATTTTGTATAACAGTTGTATAACACATACGTATAACAGTTGCAAGAAGCTGTGAACTATTGTTAATATATATTCACCGCATATGACAGTTCCGCCAATAAGTTATTTGTTTAATATAACAGTTTCTTACAACTGTTGGCAAATTACTTTCAACAGCCCGCAAAAGTTTTTAGGAAAAAATTCTCAGTATTGAGACAATCAATTTTTTATCAGTGTACTTGTTACATACTCAAGCAGCTATATCCATTACTTATGTCTGTTGCAAAAACTTTGACTCTGCTTGCAGCGCGGACGAGGGATTCGATGGCACCTATGCCACCAATGTGGTAGTCCGTAACAATGGCAGCTGCCTCTACGTGCCACCCGGCATCTTTAAGTCCACGTGCAAAATTGACATCACCTGGTTCCCCTTCGATGATCAGCGCTGTGAGATGAAGTTTGGCTCCTGGACCTACGATGGCTTTCAGGTAAGTTATCCTCTATAACATACTACTATATACAAATGAACTATATATATATATATAGCATAAGCTGTATGTCTACGCCTGTCGCTGGCAGCTCATAAATAATCTGCCTGACTCTATGCCTCTATCTGGCTTTATTTTGGTCGAAGAAGCCTCAAATTTAAGCAACAATTTTATTTACTTTTCATTCAATTGCTCAAATCGATAAAACAACAAACCACATCGTTTTAATAATTGGCTTTTTTTACAGAATTTGATTTGTCTTGTGTTTTTCGAAAATTCAAAATTTTAAATCACAAGTTTTCAAGTCTTTTAATCATAATTAGTTAGTTAGAAACCAAAATCGGAACCTATATTTGTTATCAAAAAAAATTGGAATACTATCGATATCTATCGATGAGCAAATCGATTATATTCAGGCATCAGCATCAATTATTTTTAAAGTTGACCTTTAAAATTTCCTTTCCATATAGTCTTTATCTCCACATAAATAATAATTGATTCTTGCTGTCATGTAAATCAAAAAATTAGACAGCTCATAAAATTAATGAAAAACCTTTGAATGTCATTTAATGCTTCACACATTTTAATACAAAAGACTCAGTATTACATCATAAGCAGATTATAATCTCAATCAATAATTATTGCAAAACCATGTTTAATCTTTGCCATTTCAAATAAAAGTTTATTTGATAATACTTAAAATTAATTTTGATAATCCAATAAAATGGTTTTGAAATTGTAATTGGCTTTTGTATTTACATTAGTACATCAAAGTGTTTTTGTTGTTGTGTTTAACAACAAATATATTAATATATTTGCTCATTTTATTGATGAAGCGGCAAATTAATTTAAATAAGTCGCCATCGAAGCCAGCATCAAGATGTCGGCTCAGAAATTAATTACAGCCACTTGATTTATTTTGCTATTTATTTTCGATAAGAGCACTCATTAATTATGCGTTTCTCTCGATGCGTATTGTACGAATTACCAATTATACACACGCATACCCATACAGACGCACTAAACACAGATACAGACGCACACACATATATATAAATGTATGTACATCTCGTGATATCAAACTAGTTGGAAGTTATGACAAATTGCATTTCCTTTGCCACAGTTCGATGTGTCAGCAAAGTTATTTCATAAGCTATTGTTTTGTTATTAACCCATCGATTGACTTACATAATAAAGTGACCATAGATGTACATTAAGTGCCACAAAATGTCACTTTCTTAAATTCTAAGCAATGCAAATTTTATCATACATTTTACTGAATCAAAATCAAAATATCTCAATTTCTTTAACTTTTTAAACATTTCTATCCGTATATATAAAACTAACCCTAACTGACACCCAAGCCAACTAACTGTTAACTTAATCTGCTTTTGCTTAAAGTATTAACTTAGTTCAGTCAGATAAACAAACTTTACGCTGATTGTAATAATAATTTGTGTAAATTAGCTGAATGCATTAACGACAACAGTTCAATTAGTTGAACGAAATCAAATGTCACATGTGCATTCTGTTGACAAATTAACAAACATTTAAATACACGATTTACTAAACAGTTCAATTCGCAACAAACACACAAATGATTTTAAATCAAAATACCCTACAGCCACAATATTATATCTGAAAATTGAAGTCAATAAATTGCAAAATTATTTAATATGTGCAAATTCAAATGACATTTTGTTGAGAATAATCATTTGAAAATCACATAACTTTCAGAAAACACATGAAAACTTATTAAAAAGCCTTTATTAAATATACTTAGGGGATTCTCTGAGAAGACATTGAAGAAAAATTAAGCAAAATACCTTCAGGTAGATGGAAATAAAGCATTTACTTTTCACAGAAGATTAAGCACATTTTTTGTCCGGTAAAAAAATGTATATTTTTGCCAAAAATTGAGATGATATATGAGCTTAATGCTCAAATGAAGAAAGAAGGCTACGCTGAAAGAGCTGACAACTCGCCAAAAATGTAACTTAAATAAAGGTTTTAGTCTCAAATAAAAGAAGAAGCATAATATATGTGAAAATAATGTAATTTAAATAAGGAAAGAATATATTTTAAATAAATAAAATGTTCGCATAAAATATAATGCTCAACAACTAGCTCAAATTCATTCATGAAGTACATAAATTAAAATATCATTAAGCTTCACATAGATCTTAAATAAATTAAGTGCAAAAATAAATATTAAACATATTAATTATGCCCACATCATTCATTATACCCCATGTCCATGCGATTGTGTGGTGAATGCAGCTGTTGTAATAGAAAAAATTAAATAAAAGCAATGCGAGTTGATAATGAATGCGGAAAGCTCATTAAATTATTGCATTTAATCAATTTGGTTAGTTGTGGCAAAAGGGGCAGTGGATGTCGGGGCAATGCAGACTACAGAGGGATTTAATTTGATCGAGTTGGCAGCAACAGAGGGAAAAGTAATGACGCTGCCAATATGCGACAATAATTACATTTAAAGGCAACAATAAATTAATGCTGACACCTGACCAAACTATGGTAGGTGTACCACACACACAAGAGCACACAGAGACATAGATACGATAGATACATACGGAAAACACGCAGATACAGATAGTATGTAGCCAGATACATTTGCAGAGAGTCAAAAGATAGCCTACAATTCTCGTAAATAAAATAATACTATAAGCATTCAGCAACGTTCAGTTTCTTATGCCAAGCGAACACGTACACACACACACATACACACACACATACACACACACACACACACACAGACTCACGTACACATAACTCATTCAATGCGCTCAACGCGCATAATTTGTAATACCGGATATCCGGCATTGCAATCCATAATAAATATTGTATGGCGAGACAGGCCCAAAACGATGCCAGTATTTCCCCTTCCCACCCCCTTCTCAACGCCCACAAGACCCCTTTCGGACCTAGCCGTAGCTCCGCTAGAAACATAACCTCAAATATGCATACATTTCCGCAGCGCCTATCATGCTAATGAGAATACAGAAAACTTTGCGGATAACTTGAGGGTCAAACGGAGTCCAGAGCCGAAAACTGTGAATCCAAAACAAAATTTAACTGATCTTATGCACAGATTTCATTATTGTAATTAAATTGGAGGCAGATCTAATAAATAAATAAATAATCAAGCTAATTAGTTAATTAGTTGGATTGTGTATTAGATTTTAGATAGATGTCTTGCCAATGTTTTTTTTTATCATTGTCAATTGCCTGAATAATTGGACGCTTTTTATGCACCGCTTTTACCTATTTAACAGTGCTTTAACAGCGACAGTTAACATTTTAACATAGAGCAATAAAATGTAATCTTACTGAGTTGGATGTCAAATTAAAAATATTTGCAGTTTAAAATTAAAATACCATCTACAATTTAGTTTATATTATTTTATTACTACAGCTTGATTTTGAAACAGTGGAAAATTCATTAAAAAAAACTATTAAGCTACATTCTTTTAAATTTTAAGAAATGTGAATAACATATTTTTTTAAATGTGGTTCTTAAAATCTTTCAGCGAAACGAAAAAAATAAATTTTTCAACTATCAGTAAGTCTTTTATAATCTCTGAATAAAGGCACACATACATAAAAACAAGTATCTATACATTACCCACTCTACAAATACATATAGAAAACCAACCAATACGGTCTGTTCAAGTACGACGCAAACACTGAAAATCAATTAAATACTTTGCCAAGCGAAATGCCTAAAAATGCAAATGCAGCTCAGTGCACAATTTCTAATATGTACACACAGCGGGAGCGAGAAAAAGAGATGGAGAGAACATGATAGAGAGAGAAAGAGGTGGAGAGATAAAGAAACGCTAACCACATGGAAAATTAAATAATTTGGAAAAGAAACTTGCACATTTTGGTGGTTTTAGCACAGCGAAGATATCGACAAAATTCATAATCAATTTGCTTAAAAGCTGCAACAACTAAATGTGCAAAAACTAGGCTCAACTAGCAAATGCCCTGTAAAGAGCATTACAAATTAAATAAAATTGCTAATACAATTTTTAATTTATATTTATGCATACTAGATTTACGAAAATTAAAAAAAAAATAATAATTTTTGCCTGATTCTGCTAAAAAACTGTTTAAGAAGTTAGGACTGTTTTATTTTTAATTGTAAAGGCCTAAAAATTCAAGAAAAACAATTTAAAATAAAAATTTAATAAAATAATATTGAGCTGCGCTCATAAATGGAATGCTTAGATTACAGGGTATTTAGAGTTGGCAACATTGCTGCAGCAAACTCTTCTAAGTAATGGCAAAAGACAAGTGCCAAATACTCTTAAGCACACACACACACACACACACACACACATGGCACATAACTCATGTGTCAATCTGCCTGCATACACGTATGTGCGTGTGCGTGTGTGTGTGTGTGTGTGCGTGTGTGTGTGCGTGTGTGTGTGTGTGTACTCTAATCAGCAAAAATTTTGCTGGCTGAAAAACTGGCAGCCATTTTGGCAACGCATGCCAATCTCAAGACACACACAAGGAGCTATTTACACACACACACACGCACGCACACACACGCACACACACACGCACACACTGAGAGTCGTCACACACCATCGCACAGTGCATTAATTTGCATGGCAAGACACGGACCCAAGAAAGGCCAAAAACGAGCTAGAAGCTTGCTGCCAACTCAAAGTCAGAGGCGGCAATTGAGGAAGGGGCTTAGGCAGCAAGGGGTGTGGAGGAAAAGGATTCTGCCATTTTCTCATAAGCGTCTACGCAACATTGTTGCTCCCATTCTACTCGCCTCTCACATTTTTTGGCACACAAAAGTTGACACGTAAAATATTAAGAAAAAAGAAATGAAAAAAATGGAAAATAAAAAATATAGTATAGTATTAAGAGGCACCAAAAAGAAGGCATGTAGTTTGCAACGTTTCTCAAAAGTCGCGCAAAGCAGCAACCAGCTGAAACACACATTTCTACACACACTCGCACACTTACAGGCACACACACACACTCAATCACTCACACACAGATACCGCACAAAGGCAACCACGTGCATTCCGCGTTTGAGGCTCAAAAGATGCCAAAAGCTGCAAGTACTACATACATAGATGCGTTCCCTTGCCGCATTGTGCAACAACAACAACAACAACAACTAACTGCAGCTAACAGCAACCGACAACCGACAAAAGCTACAGATTTGGCACACACACAGACACACACTTCAGCTCTTACCGCTTGTTAACAAGGCCAAAACAATCACAGAAACAAAAACAATATCTATTTTCTGCGTATAAACGCAGCGGAAACTTGCAACGGAAACTGCAAACAGTTCCTATGACTGATCGATAACAGCAGCAATCGATAAATGTTGTTACTGAAGCGACAAACATAAAAATTTTGGATTATTTTTCGGTTAACTTATATTTATGAATTATAGAAAATTAATTACTACTAAAACCAACAATTTTTTAACTTACTCAAAATGCTTAGCAATATTATAAGAAAACTAACTTAAACACCTATCGATAGTACAACAATCGAAACGTGTTGCTTTAAATATTTATCAATATAGCTACGATTATGTTTATATAGCTTACTTTCTCTCCAATTGTTTCAATATTCTCAACAGGCTATTTAAATTAAAATAAAAATTTAGTTTAAAGATAACATCACAATCGATAAAAGAGTCAGTCCGTAAAAAGAGTCAGCACTTACATTTATATTAATAAATTCTTTGCCCCGTTCACTAAGCCTTTGCATAAATAGATCGAAAGGTAAAATATCAATAAATTAAAGATCGATAGCAGCAAACAGGAACGAAAGCGATATTTATCAGAACAATCGAGTTGATAATCGATCATATCATCAATCAACTTTCCCTTTATCATCAATCAACTTTCCATTTAATAACAATAACATCAGGTTCATTCCGAATTACTCAATCGCTTTTGCATTTGCTTACTCTGAACGTTCCCAAAAGTAAAAATATTTGTGGAATTATAGCGAAAGCGATTAAATTTCGTGTTTACTTCGCTGGTAGCTGTTTGGATTTGAGTGAAAGTCTGTCGAAGCACTTGAAGCATGCGAGTACATATTAAATTTTCCGAATGAAGTGAAACCATAGTTAAAAAGCTTTTATGAAACTGTGAATAACCTTATTGTTTATTCTCCGGCTTCTGCCTGTCTTTTTTTTTCTCTTTTTTTTTCTTTTTTTATCCTGCCTTTTTTTTATAAGCGAAACAATAAACGGGAAAGTTAATCAAAAATAAATACATTGAGTTTTTGGGGCACGGGCGGAGTAACAAAGCCGCAAGCCAAACTTTTCGCTCGGGCTTTATGAAAATGCTTGGACGTTGAGGAGAGGGGGACAGGATACGGATATGGACACATCAGACGTGGCACAGCCGGTCAATAAACAGAGGGGATAGAGCGTGTGGGGGAGAGAGAGGGTAGCTCTGCTTTGACTTGGCCTGTCAAGCATTTTAATATGAACGTAAATATCACATTTATCAACCGATGAAGGCATAAACTAATCGCTAAAATCGCTATAGATTGCCTGCTTGCTGCTTGTCACGCCCTGATGTGGCAGGTGGCAGCTGGCAGGTGGCAGGTGGAATGTGGCAGCTGGCAGGTGAGAAGATGTCGCTCTCTGTCTTTTATTTGTCAATTGTCAGGCGTCAGTCAGTTAATGTCACTTGATAAAGTCGACATGCCATTATAATTGAGCAACTGCGTAAATCAATATGCTTAAGCATCCAACTAGCTGCCACCCTTTTCTTCTCGTCTATTCCTTAAATAAAACACCGCCCCTTGAAAAATGTTGATAATCAGTTGGCAACAATCGGCCGCCATTTCAATTTATTGCGCCTTAACTTGACTCCAAGTTGAGTGTAAAGTGACAGCGGCAAAGTTTATTCAATAAATCCTTTTGGCCAAAGTTATTGACAAAGCTTTTAATTGCTTTCGAATACTCTCCCCCACCTACTTCTTGCATGTGTCTGTGTGTGTGTGTGTGTGTGTGTCGTGCCACGTTTTTAACTAATTGCAATAAAATTTGGTCGACTTTGCCCTCAACTCGCGGCACGTTAATGCCGAAAAAGTAGAGAAGAAAAAAGAAAGGATTTCTTTGGCACAACGAAGATTTGATACCCTTGCAGAGCAGTGTATCAACTGAGTGTTTTGCGATAGTTTTAAAATTTAGTAGTCCAATTGTAACTTAATGTGTTCAGGATGTAAAAATCAATTACAGTTACACAATCTGTACAATTGATGCAAATATAAAAAAAAAAAAAAAAAAAAAACACAAACTTAATCATATTGAATATGGAATTTCAACGGATTGAAACCAATCCAACCAAAAAAAAGACTACCAAATGCTTATGTTGAAGCTCCTGTATCCGGTTCAATAATTTTAGCTGGTATTATATTAAAATTGGGTGGGTATGGAATATTACGAGTTATTTCTTTATTGCAAATAATAAATAATAAAATATACATTTATTTGAATGGGTGGAGTTTTAATAAGATTTCTTTGTTTGCTGTTTCAAGATTTATTAAAAAAAATTAAGTCTTTAATTATTTATTTACTAAAACTGAGAAATATTCCTTTATACAAGGCTATATAAACTCAGCTCATCAAGAATATGTATACTCTATAGGATCTGGCACGTCTCCTTAAGTGTGTTACTTATAGTACTTCGTGACAGAATTAAAATACCCAATGTTAGGGTATAAAATCTGTCAGACAGTTCTTCACAGCACAGAGACAAAGGCAACCCCGTTACATGTTTGAGCTGAAGTCGCGCTTCATTCACGACTCCGACACCAACAACAACACCGACACCAACACCGACCCCGACCCAATAGCCCTAACCCCAATCTCAATCGCATTCGCAGTCGCAGTCGCAATCCCAATCACGGCCCCAATCTCCTGCCCAAATCTCAAA
Organism: Drosophila innubila; assembly: GCF_004354385.1. NCBI lineage: Eukaryota > Metazoa > Arthropoda > Insecta > Diptera > Drosophilidae > Drosophila > Drosophila innubila. The sequence continues at coordinate 11,978,288 of NC_047626.1, forward strand.
CCCTGCTCCTGTCTAACCCAACCCTGGCAGGCCTCGTCTCTCCGAGTGCCATACAAATTCATCCCAACTCATCGCATCTGCATTTACCCGTATCTATGTACATTCTAGTCGCTGCTGTTGCTTCTCTTTATACCCTGCCCAGGGTTATAATTATTTTCAATTTTCGCTTGTCATATATACATTATAATCATTTGAATATTGAGTTTATTGGGATTAAGAAATTAAGTTTCATGAATTTTTTTAAATTATATATTAGTTAACACAAAAAAAACTAATATTGACTACATTACAATAAATGTCTAGGGTATTCGCTAGTCGACCACACTTATTTTGGTGCTGTCAAAAGTGTGTTTTGTGCAAATGGCTCAATGACGTTGAGTGCCAAATCTGAAAAAGTGAAATGCAAAAATGGCCACAGAAGTAGGAGCAACAGTATCCGGACTTTATGCCCATCTATGTTAGTCATCTCTCCACATTCACATTCTCATCTCCACATCTCCACATCTTTGCCATGACATTCTCAGTCTCATTCTCTTACTGCTCATAGTCATGCTCATCATGGCAATGACGTTGCCTTTTCATAGTCGGGACTACCCACTTATGGTTCGTGTGTGTAGCGACAGCTAAATTTATCGAAATGAAAGTTGCCTTTGACTCTGATTCTGATTCTGAATGGGAATGCGAACAGGAATGTTAATCTGTGAATCTGTGAATTTGACTGAGCACCATTAGCGTGGATTAGTTCATTTGTATCTAGTAGATTTTTTAAGATATTAGAAGTGATGACTCCGCCGTCTTAAAAGCAGGGTATCCTAATGAGCTCTTAAGTTTCATTCGTAAATGATTACAGATATAGGCATATACGTGTATAAAGCGAATATCGGTAAAAGACCCGTCGATTAAGTTTCACATATAAGTAGATAATACTTTGTCAAATAAGATTAACACGCATCCAATACAAAACATTAAAACTTTATTCCCATTTTTCGAAATTTGATAAAGAATTACGCTTTAGATTTGTATGTTAAGCTTTATTTTAATTGTGTAATATTCATGAAATTAACAATAGTCAATTTTCAAATAACAAGCATTTTTATGCAGCGTCAATATATATATTTTTTTTTTTATATTTTATTATGCATATAGAGAGTCGATTTTAAATATTTATAAAAATGCATATTTTTCCGGAATCGCAATATTGGAAATGCCCATGTTATGAACTTTTGATAAGCTCAAGGGGAGCTCCAACCAGGAACTCATGTTAGGGTCAAATCTTAAGGAGTCGCTCTTCAATAATCGTGAATATTTAAAACAAGTATTAAATTCAAAAAAATTAAAATTAATAAATTCGTATGTCATAAAGTTATTCTGTCACTTAGTCAGTTGGATTATCATTTGATCAACCCATAATTCAGACAATTGGCACCACGAAACGAGCACGTCTTTAAAGAAAAACGAAAACTTTAAGAAATTCACCACAAAAAATCGACTACGCTTAAAAAAAATTAAAATAGCGGGAAGCTGTTGAGAATTATAGCCGTATTTTCTTGCTTTAAGAGTCAAGCAAAATGCGCACCAAAAAAAAAAAAAAAAAAAACACAGTTGAGAATTATAGCGGAACGCAGATAACAAACATATTTCGTTAGCTTGACCCACTCACAAGGCGCCTAATAAGGTTGATCTGGGTGCAAAGGCGGGGATTATTTGCAGTAGTTGCGAAATGTGTCGGAGGGGGACAAAAGGAACAGGCTGTTTGGACCCGGCTAATACAGAGTGCCTTAAAAGGTTTACAATATATGCTTGTACGCTGGGTCGAGCTTCAGTTTCAGCTTCAGTTTCAGCTTCAGCTTGGCCCAAAGGGTCAGCTGCTGTTGGGGAATACTCGTAGTCGACAAACTGCGGCTCGTAAAGTACGCACAAAATTACAACAACGGGCATGAGGGCCAATGCTCTGGGCCGGACGTGCTTGACTCCTCATAATAGATGGTCAGCACGCTGTTGTCGTTGCTCTTGCTCTCTTGTGCTCCTGTGCTCTTGTGTGTGCCTCCTCCATTTTTCTCCTTGTCTCTGTGTCTCCGTCTCTGTCTCTCTGGAGTCTTTTTTGGCAGTAAAAGGACCGCTGGGCCACTGCCACTTACCGTGCCATCATGCGCCTCCTCTTTCCTTGCCGTTCCCCTTCTTTCCTTTTCCTTCTTTAGCCTGCTTTTCCATTTGGCATTTTAGCATTATGCGTACTCCTTACATTTATGCCGGAACATGTCCTACGCGTAGAACGCACTAATCAATATATCAGTTGAGGCAACGGGCTGCAATCGGCAACATGCCTCCCATTAACCCCTCTTTCCCCCATGGATTGCATTAGACAGCTGCAAATTATACTCCTTGTGTGTCATCCAACTTCAACTCAAAACGGACTTTTAGATTTACTATTTACAGAATATTAAAAGTGAAATGAACTAGTTTAATTTTGTATACTTTGTATATTTGCCAGGGATCGTAACGCTTATAATGTTTAAAACTATAATTTTATTTTTCCAGGATACCACATCCAAATCAAGTATATTTGGATTTATATTTTTGATTTAATGAAAAGAAAAAACTTGAGATTTAAAATGATTTGCATTAATATAAAAACCAAAATCAAGTGGGAAGAAATTGTTTTAAGAGTTTGATTCAATTCGTTTCCAGAGTAAAGTCAGAGTCCAAACCATGATCATAATGTTATTCCACTTGAAAATCGGTCCAGCTTAAACGTAGTTATGAAAGTTGCAAGTTGGCGCATCTATTGACATAGCAACTATACAAGTCAAAATTTTGGTCCGATTTACCATGATTTTTTACAAAAAAATGAAAAGTCTCAGAATCAAATTTCAAGTGTTGTTTTATACTAATTACAATATAAGGAGTCGATTAAGAGTGAAGACTTGAGATTTAAAATTTTCATTTTTCAAAATTTCAAAGGGGGGACCCTTAGCATCGAACCCATGATCTAGAGGAAAATAATTATTTTTACAAAATTATTTAAATTTGAATGCAGAATGAATAAAGAGGCCAAACCAAGATCAAAATGACATTCCGCTTAAAAATCGGTCCATGTTTGACAAAGTTATGAACGTTTGAAGTTCATCGAACCTTTGACCTAGCAGCTTTACAAGTCAAAATTTTGGTCCGATTTGACATGATTTTTTACAGAAAAATGAAAGGTCTCAGAAACAAATTTAAAGTGTTGTTTTATACTAATTACAATATAAGGAGTCGATTAAAAGTGAAAACTTGAGATTTAAAATTTTCATTTTTCAAAATTTCAAAGGGGGGACCCTTAGCATCGAACCCATGATCTAGAGGAAAATAATTATTTTTACAAAATTATTTAATTTTGAATGCAGAATGAATTAAGAGGATAAACAATGATATAAATGACATTCCGCTTGAAAATCGGTCGAGTTTTGGAAAAGCTATGAAAGTTTGAAGTTGCACAAGAAACCATTGTCTTAAAAAAAAGACTCTAAAAATAAAAACTTTCTTCGAACTATTTACTTCCCTATGTAACTCTGTTATTTTATTTTTTTCAACAAAATTCACTGCAAATCTAAAGTGCTCTTAAAACTGACAGTTTTCATCGTAATTTTTCATTTGTTTGCACTTAATTCGAGTTGTTTTCAAGTGAAATTGTTAGCTTCGAAAAGAAAGAAACTGCAGTGCTGTGTAGGCTTCAACTGCTAACTGAATGAATAAATAAGTCAACAAAGGACTTCACACGGCCAAAACTGGTCAAAACATTTTGAATGCCCGGCATTTACAATGCACAACTTTTTGCAGAGGAACGAAGAGTGAACAGATTTAAGCTTTCTGACAGAGAGAGAGAGAGAGAGAAAGAGAGCACGAGAGAAAGAGCGAGATAGAGTGAGAGATTAGTTTGTTATATCACACACTTGCTAAAAGGCAAAACCAAAGATATTTTCGTTACACATACGCCGCGTGCGCCGCGTCGCGTTCTCATGCATTTAACAAAAACCGCCCTTCTTTTGGGGGAGTGTGGGCGTGGGCGTGGCACGCCCATTGGCGAAACTCAGTTGGCGGTGGCTAATTAGCAGGCGGCAGCCCGAAGATGGCTGCGCATAATTGCATGTTGCATTAAATTAAAAAGCGCTGCCACAAACAGTGGCAACAACAACAGCAGCACTAACGAAATTGAAAATTATGAAAGTGCAGAAATGTTTAATAATAAAATAAAATACGAAGAACTACAGTAAAATTAAATGGAGAGAATAATAAAGCAAAAGGGTGAATCAAAGATTATGCGTTGCTGTGGTTGTTGTTGTTGTCGTTGTTGTTGTTGTTCAACTACAACAGTTAAAAACGAGAATGCGAAAATGCTAAAATCAGCCCCGAGATTATCTGGGTTAGTAGAATTCGCGCGCATTTCCTGCTCATTTCAACCGCATTTTAATGTGACAGAGAAAATTATAATAGCACAAGTAAGGGAAAGAACGCGAGAAGAAGAACAAGAAAATGCCGTAAAGCAAAAAAGTGAAAACTTGGCTGTGAGTACAGAGAGAGAGAGAGAAAAGAGACAAAGAGGGAGAGGGAGACCACACATACACACAGGCTCAACAAATTACGAGGAACGAGTATTTTCATAATTTACACTGACTTTTTACAGCAGGAAACAAAAAAAAAAAAGCAGGGAATTAAAGTTATGCTTGGCACTCCGAAGATGTGATACCCTTTTTGAAATGATTGTTACTAATTGAAAAAATTACTGGCAAAAAATAATCAATACTATTAATAATATGTTTAATTTTCAGTTTTGTAGCAGATGAATTAAAATCTTGATTAAATTAAAATTTCTTTAGTTGCGAGCAATTTATAATACCATTTGTAAGGGTATCAAAAAAAAAACGGAACAAGGCAGACAAGATAGGGTGACAGGATGGAGGCGGGGGGTGACATGGGCTGAGGGCTGAGGGCTGAGGGTGCTGCTGCCATTGTCTTTTGGCGCAACGCTCCGCAAATGGCATCGAAGCTAAAACCAAGGCAAACTGCTCTCTCTCCCCCTCTCTCTCCCACTCTATCGCTATCTCTTGCTGTGCCTAGGTTGAATGGGTGGCAAGTAATCAGGCGCAACCAGCAAAACTTTTACTTATAGTTAAATGCTGCAGCTGCACTGAAATACTGACAAAAAGCATCAGACAGAACGAACATTTCGGACAGCCGGCGAACGGACAACGGACAACGGTCTACGGATGAGGGATAAGTGTGGAGAGAAGAGAGAGAGAAGGGAGGAGGGTGGACGGTGGAAATGGACGACAGACGATGACAGGAAATGGAGGCTGCAACTATACGCTGCCTGCTGGCAACATCTAGGCATCAACTCTATCCATTTTTGTTTGCCCATCTTCTTCATCCGCATCGTCTCTATTCCAATCCCTATCCCTATCCCTATCTCTATCCCTATGCCAATCCCTATCACTGACTTTGTGCGCTGTGGCGCCAACAAAACAGTCATTAAGTCCTTGGCAGCGATTCGGCGGGGGGGAAAGCGGTGGCAGCATAGTCGAAGGCAAACTCAAAGCTGCAACATCTACTAAAATCCGCTTAATATAAACTCAGTCAGTCAGTCAGCGGAAAGCAGACTTACCATAGAACTCTAGTACTTAATGGATATTATTGATAAACGTATATAATATCGATAAGTTTCGGTATGTGCAATGTAATGTTCAAATTTCCGCCTTTTAACTTTTTCAATCAAACTTCACCAAGTCACTGATCTGTTTGAGATTTGCAATTATTTACTATATGAAATGTTTAACATTTAGTAGAATTATTAATTAACATATTTAAAAGTCAGTATAAAAATCTATATCGACAAATATCGATATGTCGAGTGCTTGGTGAAATTTTTTTTCAGATTTAATTTCTTCTTACAATTTAATTAGACAAGTACACTGACTTTAATAAAGTCAAAAATTAAAAATCTTGTCTAAAAACTAAAAATTTCCGAAAACCAGAAAATTCATCAAAATATGGAATATGTTTCATCTTGATTGTAAAATAAATTATTTCTCTATATATCTCTCAAAGTTGACAAAAATAAAAAATTTAAGATGAATATTTTTGGATTTAAAAAACGCTCTCTTTAAGTTTTCCTTTTTTCAGACATTCACAAATCTTTCAATTATTTATTTAATATGCTTGCATTTGTTACTCGATGTTTAACTATTTATTGAATAAATATTAAAAGAGGGCTACTCACAAGATCAACATCCTAATTTCTTATATTGTATTTACCAAATATACTTAACTATTTGTGAGTGTGCGTATTCATGGTTGATTTATTTCTGCACGTGAGTGAACTTAATAAATTTGTGAAAACAAACAACAATTATGTATAAGTTAAGCCAACGTTTGATATGTTTTGTTGTTGTTTTTGACCTGTTTGTATATCAATAATTGCAACATGCAAACAAAATGTGCTCGAATAAAACGCAATTCGCTTCATTTGTGCCTGTTGTTTTACTCTCGCATGTATTCATTCATTCACAATTCACAAATGCTCAAAAACAATGCCAGTTGGCAATGACCAAAAATATGTAGTTGGCCAAGAGCTGAAGGGTTGGAGGAATCGACCGAGAGGACGACCAAACAGCAACCAAAATGTTGACATGCCAAATGTGTCATAAACAACTTTGTGTGCACATCTTCTAGGCAACGAAAGAGACAGAGCAGGAGCAAACGAGAGAGACGGAAGACTCGCTTCAGTTAGTTGGCAAAGTTGATGCAATTTCAATTTCAATTTTATATCCGTTTTACTTTTTTTTTCTTAGTTTTGCGTATGTTTTTTTGGCCATCGTCCTAGGCTAAGGACCTCCTTAAGTCATTCTATTGCCAAATTGTCATTTGAAGCTCCACAAACATAAATTCAACACACACAGCATTTACACACACTGAGTAAAAGCGGAAAATATTTCAAATAGAAGATGTTTAGAAACACACTAAAATCAAACATACTTACATTGTTATAACAAACGTTTTACTATTTATTGATAAATTACGTGTAGTTTGAAAAACATACTTGTATTTTATGTGATGTGAAAATTATTTTTCCAGCCTTCAATATGTTTACTCCAGTGACCATAAATAATGATTTTCTTTTTTTTTTAATAAAAAAAAAACCAACATATAATTGTCCTAGAAAAAATTGATTCACACCAAAATCTTTATTATTTTACAATCTGTGCATTTCCGCCATGATTTTTAAATTTCTGATTTTACCTCTTTTTTCAATGATCATTAGTTTTGAGTAATTTAATAAAACTTACACCATTGATAATCGAAAATAATCATTATTTTTGATCAAAAAATAAATGTAAAAAATAATCATTATTTTTTATGAAAAAAAATAAAAACCACAAATGATGTTTAAAAATGATTTTAGTTTTTTTAGCTCGAATTAAAACTCAACAGTAATTTACGGATTCTGTGTTCGACTTTTCACCAATATTATTGCATATCCTTATGAAGAAATCACAAAGCTAATTTTTTACCAGTAATAATTTTTGATTTTAATTTTTTGATCAAAAATTGTGATAATTTTTTTTTTTTTTTTTGATTAAAAATAATGATTATGGTGTATGTTTTATTAAATTACTCAAAACTAATAATTGTCCTTAAAGAAAAATGTCAAAAATTTAAATACAATCATTACCAAGTAATTTGTAATGATTACAGTCCCTGGTTTTCTCTTAATGATTCTTTAAAAGAATGTAGATTCAAGTTTGATAAGGATTTTCAAAGACTTTTATTAATAAAGAGCTTTGTGAAGCTTTAAAGCTCAGGTTGTGTAGAGCCTAACAGGCGTATTAAATGACACTTTATTGCTATCACTTAAAATCTTAATAAATATGATTGCTTTTAGACGTTAATATACAATAAATTAATTTTAAATCGAGCTTCTATATAAATCAAAGCACATTAACCTTCTGATGAAATTGTTTTGAACTAGCTGCAAATTTCAAAATTATGAAAAGCTCCAAGTCGTGTGTTGACTAGTGTAGTCCACACCGGACAAATGATGAATACGAGCGAATGTTAGTTATAATTTGTCAGCATTCTTTTAGCCTACAACGTTTTACTGTCACTTTTGCTTTTCCATCTCTATCTTGTGCTCTTCATGCTCCTTCTGCTGCTCTTCGTCCGGCATCTTTTACAGCTGCATCTGCTTCTCCTTCTGCTTTTCTGCTGCTGTTCTTATGCTATTCTCATTCAAGCGCACTTGAACAAATAAGCACTCTTGGCCATACTCACTTAGCCACTTACTTACAGCTGTTGCCATTGTTGTTAGCATTGTTGTCCTTCTTGTTGTTGTCGCTGCTGCTGTTGTTGTTGTTGTTGTCACTGTTGTCTGTGCTCTTGTCGCCAAACAGGCACTGAAAATAATTATTATTTTATTAAATGTTTGCCGAAAAACAATTCACTGTGAAGAACATATATTAAAAAAAATGTATATAGATCAAAGCTAAAATAATGATATAATGATTTTATCTTTAATTTGAATAACAGTTTTATAATGATTGAGGTTAAGGTAAGCTTTGTTGAAGTTATTTTTATATCTGGACGAAATATTATGGTTACAAATCAATTAACAGTACTTTGAAAAAGGAAAATATTGAAGAAATGTTACTCAAGAATATAAGTGTATAAAACTGAGAAAATATAAGCTATATACTTAAATGTTGTCACGCTCTAGCAAACTTACCATTAATCCAACTTTGACTGAACTATTTCACTTCAATTTGTCTTCTTCGTACTGATAGCAAAAAAATGCACTTCAATTGATTGATAGATATAAAAGAATTTTACTAACAATAAGTGCTTTGATAGTTGCATTACTTTAGTTTACATTTTGTAACGAACAAAGCGAAGAAACACTGAGGAAATATTGTGCAAAACTTCAAACAACATTTAAATTACCCAATTACGAGTACAAAAAGAAAAGTGTATGCAAATTGCAAATAAACCAAAAGCAAAAAAAAAAAAAAAAAGAAAACGAAAACAAAAACAAAAACAAACAACTAACAACGACAACGAAGCAACAACAACGTCAACAGAGGTTGTTAAGTAAATAGCGCATAGCTGAGCGAAGTAAACAAATTTCTGGACGTGAAACTGCAGCCCAAGTTAACCGAATTCAAGGTAGATGTGCAAGGCAAAACACTAGCAATCAAATGGAATAATGAGAGGCTAACAACGACAAAGAAATACCCTCTACAAAATGTTTTAGGAATATTAACTAATCATATTAATTTTCTTTCTAGCATAGTCGATTGTATGAGCAAATCGTTTTCAGAGACTTTAAGAACTACACTGATAAAAAAAAATGTTCTAAAATCAAGATTTTGGTCTCAGAACTACGATTTTTGGTCAAAAAAATGCTTCGAGAACATAAAATTTTTAGATTAAAAAAACACATATTGGTTTTTAAGAAAATTTTAAACAAGACCAAGCTCTTATTTTAAGAATAAATGTTCTTTAAATTAAAATCCCAAAATTAAAAATGATTTTTAAAATTGATAATTCCGTCTTGGAAATTTTTGAAATGTTATTTCAATTAGTTACGAGTGGGATTCGAACCAGCGCCGACTGCTTCACAACTGAAGCGGTTTCTCTAACCAGAGCGCCACGCGGCCATTTTTTGTTTAACATAAAATAATGCGTATTTTTACTTTCTTAACAATTTAAGATTTTTAGCGTGGACTGCCGTCCGCAGTTATAGGATTATAAACGCAGTAGTTAATTAAGAAACAAATTTACTCAGCATCGGAACAAATAAAAATTAAAAAACCCTGAGCACAGGGTAACATATCTTTCCGTCATGCACTTTAAGATGTTTTTAAGTAGTATGAAGAATGTAGATTCAACTCACAGCAAGCACTGACTTAGGGTATAGCACAAGTACGCGTAAACAGTTGGAGTGAAACTGTTGTCGAGTGACTTTGTGTGTGTGTGTATATATTTTATATAAGTATTTTTTAGTTGCCCTTAAGCCCCACTCCAACTAGATAAATATGCGACAAGTTGCGCCTCTCCAGCGGCTCAAGCAACGCGACCTTGAGTGCTTCCGTCCAAGCAAACCACTGAAGCCCTAAAGGCTGTCCACTGCAGTAATAAGTGTCGTCAAAAATATGTACTCAGTACTCGGTACTCGTACTTGAGCCCACAACTTTGATAAGTACTTGTGCTCGTACTCATACTCATACTCATATTCATACTTGCTTTCTTTGCTTTTCTTTTCCTTTCCTCTCATTTCGAATTGCAAATGCATTATATTGTGTTCGTTGGGTAGAGAGGGAAGAGTGGAAGGCAGACGATTGTCACAAAAGACTTTTTGGCCAAATTTAATTGTTTCAAATGCAGCCGGTTACCAAAAATTTCTCGACAGTATAAGAAGTACTGTAGCGTCTAAGACTTCACCAAAGTCCTATTTACACAAATTAATTATTCCTGGCGTTGACGGCAATTCCATTGTGAGACGTTATGTAATGTCCTTGCAGGAGCAACTCTCTTTACACTGTTTTCACATAATTATAGCGAAATGGGAACTGCAATTTTGCAAGTGATTGGAAGTGTTACTGTTGCGGTAACTGTTCTCGTTTTAGTTGTAGTATTGGTGTTTATGTTACTGTTAAAGCATTGTGAATTAACTATTAATTAAAGTTACTGTTATTTTTACTGCTCTTAAATGGAACTGCTACTTTTATTTGTATTACTTATGTCTGTAACTGCTACTGTACTTTTAATTATATTAATAACAGCTACTACTTCTGCTACTGTAAGTGTCACTGTTAACCAAACAAAACATTCTCTGTTAGTTTTACAACAACTGTTTTCGTCACTCTCAATTGTACTCCCACTATTACTGTTACTGTTACTGTTACTGTTACTGTTTCTGTTACTGTTACTGTTACTGTTACTGTTACTGTTACTGTTACTGTTACTGTTACTGTTACTGTTACTGTTACTGTTACTGTTACTGTTACTGTTACTGTTACTGTTACTGTTACTGTTACTGTTACTGTTATTGTTACTGTTAGTGTTACTGTTACTATTATTGTTACTGTTACTGTTACTGTTACTGTTGTGTACTGTTGCTGTTTGCTGTCACTGTTACTGTTACTGTTACTGTTACTGTTACTGTTACTGTTACTGTTACTGTTACTGTTACTGTTACTGTTACTGTTACTGTTACTGTTACTGTTACTGTTACTGTTACTGTTACTGTTACTGTTACTGTTACTGTTACTGTTACTGTTACTGTTACTGTTACTGTTACTGTTACTGTTACTGTTACTGTTACTGTTACTGTTACTGTTACTGTTACTGTTACTGTTACTGTTACTGTTACTGTTACTGTTACTGTCACTGTTACTGTTACTGTTAATGGCAAGCTAGCTTACCAACTATTTATTTACTTCCTACTGTGATAGCTAATCGTACGGGCATTTAAACTTCTCCAGTTACTATTATTATACAAGTACCTACAAGTACACCCCACAGTTACTATAACGTTTAGTCTAACAGTTATTGCTGGAGATGTTATCGGGTATAGCTACAAATTCGGCAACTGTTCATGTAGCTATTACAGTGACTGGCAACTGTTATTGGTTGGCGGGTCGAGTGCTTTTTGCCGAGCAGTGTAAACATCAAGTGCTGCTTCATTCTTCGCTTTCGCTTTCGTCTTTATCTTCGTCTTTGGCATCGCCAAGCAATTGCAATTAATTCAATGCCAGTTCAACTGTAACTGAGACAAAGGCTAAGCTGAGCGAGAGCATATAGCTAAAAAACCAGATACCGGTCGAAGGAGCCGTTTGTCCTTGCCACCAAGTCACATCCCCCAACCCTTTCAACACCAGCGGGCAGATGAAATCGCTAAAACTTTTTGACAATGGCCCTGGCTGTGTCGTAAGTGCTTATCTGTGCAGCACAAAATCTGAGCCTCAATCCATTTGCCATTCTTTGTCACACCCCTCACCCCCCATCACCGCCGACCCCTTTCTTGCTCGCTAAAACACTCAATACCTCCCCTCTGATGCCATCAACCCCATTGTACTGAGACGAACTTCTCGCTAAAGTCGATTTCGATGGCGTTGCCCTTCTAACGATTAATTCTGCCTGCCAGCAAAATGATGACTTTGTTGCTGATAATGATGATTTGATAATAATGATGATGATGGTGATGTTGACTAGTTGACTTGCTTGCATTCCTTTGATTTGATTCGAGTGCCGCGATTCGGCCAGAATTGAGTGCATTTTGATATTACGTATTTTGCCTATCAATATGCACTTACCAAAAAAACCTTTAAGCAAATTTACATTTAATTGCACTTGCCAAGCATCAATCATAATGATTGATGAGTGAATAATAGCAATTGCGATATTAATTGAACTACCATTATCACCAGCATTAACATTTGTATTAGCATAAGCAGAAATGTGTACGTAAGTCTATGCATTAGCATTAGGATTAAAATGGGCATTTAGATGGGCAAAATAAGCAATAGCATTACCATTACTAAAAGCATTAGAATTATCATTAGCACTAGCATTATCCTTAGTATTAGCAATAGCATAACCATTATCATTAGCTTCAGATTTATCATTAGCATTAGCAATCGTATTGGCGTTAGCATTAGCTTTACCATCAGCATTAACGTCGGTTTAAGCATTAGCTTTAGCAATATAATTAGTAAAAGCATTAGGATTTTTGTTAGTATAAGGATTTGCATTAGCCTTAGCAATATCATTAGCAGTGTATCATTATAAATCTATAAAGAAAAGTAGAATTAATATAACCGTTTAAGCGATACTATTTTCATTATCGTTATCATTAGCATTTCTGTAGCAATTTTTCAGAAAGAATAATTCGGATAAACTATCTAATTTATTCTGATAATAAACACCAAATTTAATCGTGTAATGATTCGTAGGTAAGTTAAGAATATATAGATGATAGCCTATGCTGATTGTGAGACTTTAAAGATTTTCATTGTTGGTTTAAGCTTTAAGTTTTCTTGAGTGCTACGCAGCCCAAAGTCATAACAACAATATGCAGCTTTAATGAGTGATTAAAGCTTATTGTGTAATATGAGAAGTTTTGGCCGTTTGGCATTTGGAACGTTAAAACCCGGCCAGCGAAAATGATGTCGTCAATGTCAAAGGCAAATTTAGCACCGCACAAAAAGAAAACTTTAAAACTGGCAACATCTGTAAGCCAGAACACATTATCCCGATATTACCCCCTATAACCCCTTAAGCCCATACATCTTATCCTTATCCCATAAATGTGTACTGCCCGGAACAAAAATACCAGAAGCACGAAAAATACCAAAATAGGTAAACGCAGCTTAGCAAATTGTGCGATGCCAACGACTTGAGTTTTATTTTTATGTTGATGCAAAAACTTTACGTGCTCAAGTTTATTGAGTGGCTGCTGTCACACAGCCTTTGTATGTGTGTGTTTGTGTGTGTGTGTTTGTATGTATATATTTGTATGGCTCAGTCTGTGACAGTTAAATGGGTAGACGAAAAAGGGTTAAGCTAGGGTCGACCAACAAATAAAAGTCGTCTTGGGCTAATCAGCGACAGTTTTAATATACAACACGGTTCTCAGAACTTGTCTTCCACGAAATCGAGTCTCCATTAGCCTTAATTCTCAACTGAAATTTTTAAAGGAGTAGACTAAACAGCTACAGGTAAAAGCAATCAGAAGCTTATTTAATGTTATGTAAGAGAAAATAATATTAATTTAATGCTCGTTCGATTTATAGAGTATTTTTAACATGTAAACAGATTGTCATAGATGTAAAAGTTGAGTAAATAACATAAATGATGGGTGTTTTCAATTGGTTAAGGTTGCAGTTCAAATTTGTTTTTTACATTACATGAATCCGCATTTCCAGTTTTTTAAGTTTATAAAACCTGCTTATAAAGAAGGACCATAACTATTTTCTTTTTAGTATCACAAATCCCTTTAAGGTACATAGTATATTTAATAACCGCACTTCATGAGTTCTTTGCCATCAAAATTGATCAGGGTTATTATACTCACAAAATTAATCTTATCACTAGAACACACTTTTGATATTGCTTATTAATTAACAAATTTCCCAGCTTGATCTTTGTACACATAAATGTCCAAAGAAAGGGTATTTGATTTCCCAATGTCAACTTAATTAGATCAATCATTAATATTCAGATAAAAAAAGCAAACGATGAAAATCCGCAATTGCTGTTGGACAAATGTATTTCTTGCAAATATTCGCAAATATTTTTAACTTAGAGACAGAATGTCTGTCTTTGTTGAAAAGGAAGGGAGAGCTTTAGTGAAAAAGAAAGATAAACATAATATCATAATATCAGATGGCAGCCAAAGTAAAAGTCCTGTCTGCGGGCGTCTCAATTTTTAATGAAGCTCAAACGCAGTGCAGGAGAAAAAGCATACGCCCTTATGGCCATAAAATGAAAATGGGGGAAATTGGCGCCAAGGGGCCGAGAGTTGGTCTTAAAAAAAAAAATAGCGAGAATGTTGCAACACTTTTTTAACGGACATAACAAAAGCCATTAAGCAAACTAACACCCTTTCCGCCCCTTCCATCTAGAAAGCTCATTTCCCGACTGCAGTCCCTGTGAGTGTATGAAGACTACGATTTAAACTAAAATTAACTATTTATGATTATCCAAAAGCAGCTCTTGAACATCTGCTGAAACACAAACTATTTATCAATAGTTGAACCAAGAGTTTACTTTTGAATATTCTAAAAAATGTTTCTTTTCAAAGCTAACCTCAGTTTAAACATAAACTAAATTTATAAAATAATACATTCACTTATTTAAATACATTCACTAAAACTAAGAATATTCGTCTCGAAAAATTTATTATTAAATTTATTCATACAATTTTAATCTGCTTAGATTTTGTACGCATTTTGTCAATTAAAATTGTAAGCTAAAAATCCTACTTTTTGACCTTTTTTAAATGAGATATCAAAGGGCACTAAATGAGCACATTAATATTGGCAATCAAGCAATTGTGACGCAGCTATTTACACACACTCACTAAATAGTTTTAATTAGAAATCTTTTATACTTTATTACATTTTGGCAATTTCCAAGACGTTTAAATGAAGAAAATGAATAAATGCATTTAAGCATACATAGCTACAATTTAATTGTGAGTGTATGGGTGTGTGTGTGTGTGTGTGTGTGTTTGACTTGATTTGCACAAAGCAAAAGAGATGCTGCTGTTTGTCTAGCGCCCTCTTTTGTTAGGAACATTTAAATGAGAAAAGTTTTATGAACCCTAGTTCCAGCTTCCCGTTCTCCCCTATCTTTAACTTATCTGTACCCCCATTGTCCCTTCTCCCACACATATGTATGTATATCTAAAGAGCAAACTAAACAGCCAAATGACGCCCATTGGACATGGAATATGGTATGTCAGAATATCAAAAAACAAAAAAAAATAGAATCCCTCCGAAAGAAAGAAAGAATTATACTTCTATTTACCCAACCCAAAATTTGAGCGCAAAACAAGTAAGAAAAGCGATTTTTTGTTTGTTTTTCCAAACTCTACAAGTTACACTCACACACAAACTAAGCAGTTATGTGTGAGTTTTATATGACTTTTTATTGACAAAATGACAGCATTGTGGGCAGCAAAAGACATAATGATACTACAGTTAGAGATATATGTAGTACACACTCTTGTTTAGTAGATACTTATGCGTGGATACCCTGTAGTTCCTTGAGTAAATAAGTTTTAGATACATACTGCAGTTATTACGATTTCTCTTTTGTGTGCCATTCGTAAACGTTTGGCTGCTAAATCAATCTTTCTCCTCTCTGCTTTTTTTTTCGTCTTTCAAATTTCCCTTTTAACAGTCGCAACAACTCTTAACTCCAGCTCCCTTTCTCCATTTCGTGCCAATGAACAGTGTTTCATTTTCGAACTCCTTTTTGTTACAGTATTCTTAAACGTTTTGATGGCAGAGAAATTTTTATTTTGTACATCAACTGTTGTCATTTCACTTTTATGCACCTCACTCTTATCAACTGATAACACATTAGTGTTAAAATACTGCCAGAGAATTCCGGATATTTGTGAATATTTCATTAACGAACTTAAACTGATATAGCTGGCTTATCTAACAATTCAAATTGAAGAAATGTAAAATGTAATTAGTATTGAAACAGCTTGTTCAGGTGATACGATAAAGTGAAATGAGTACAAAACAAGAGCTTGATAAATATTTATGCCAAGCTGTGGGTATAAAAGAGCCTCTCATAAGAGACCTACTATTCAAAAACGAATACAAGATGTTTAGGAGCTCAACACGTCTCTTTACCTTATTCACTTGGCTTGCCATAAGTCTGGGACACACGATAACACCCACTATAAAGAATGGTAAGTTTCATTTACCCCAAAATAACTACAACCTGCTCTAGAAGTAAACCTGTATCTATTTAGATGCTACGGATTTGCAATCGGCACCATTTATTAAGATCGCCAATGGATATTATTATATTGAGAATAAAACAAAAGCAAACTGGTTCACTGCCTTTGAAATCTGTCGCCAAATGGATGCAAATTTGATCAGCTTGGAGACAACTGAGGAATGGCTTGCCATCACTCAGTTTCTGAATTCCTTTAGTTCTCCCAGTCAATATTGGACATCTGGCACTGATCTGGCCAAACAGGATCGCCATGTTTGGTTCTCGACGGGAAAGCTAATAACTGCCAATTTTTGGGCACCCGGACAACCTGATAATTATAAAAATCAAGAGCACTGTGATCATCTTGTCTTTTCGTTAGCTAATCCAAATGTAAGACAGTTGAATGATGCACATTGCAATGCAGAAATGTTTTATATTTGTGAAGCACGACAACCCTACACAGTTTCATTTGTTGTATGGTAAACAAAATAAACATTACTACATTTTCAATTAACTTTATTTTAGTTGAATAAAATTGTGAGCTGAAATTCTTACTGTCACCCAAAAAATAATTAATAATTTAATAGAAATTCTTACTGTAACAAAAAAAATAATAAATAATTTAATAGAATTAAAAAAAATATATATATAGCTAGTTTCTACCATAAACTTTTCTTATTTGCAAGCGTATCTTTTAGATGTTTTCTTTGACGATAAAATTAGCACTAATAAAAAATCTTTTTCATTAATATAAGATCGTTAAATTGTTTTCTTAATAGAGTCTAATGGGATTAAGTGGGTAACAAGTGTATTGAATTTTCCTTCAACCCTTTAAAAACATATTTTACTGCTAATAAATAATAATAAATGTTGAAACTCGTCCATAATTAATATTTATTGTTAAGTCTAGCTAGACAACTCACATCGTCCAGAAAACAACTCACATCGATAGTACTACGATAGTATCGAGTACTCTTTGTACATCTCTTTGAACAAGTATTTTTACTGAGTAACTTTTAGTCTGCCATTTGATTAAGTTAGTTAAATATAGTTATTTATTGGAGTTAAGTATGTTCTCGTTCTTGTCGTCAGCAAATAAAACTTGGGAAAAACCAAATCGCATAAACTGTTGTTAAGTATAAGTGCGATAAATCAATTTGTAATTGGGCCAACTTTTTGGATTCTATCTCAAGTATAAGGGTATGTATGTGTTAAGATACAAACACATACATACATACACATAAGAGACCTTGGTAGGGGGGAAACCACTGAGCGGTTTTGTTGAGGACTTTAGCGCAGCTTAAGCAGTATTTAGTTTGAGTAAATATGTGCATGTGTATGTGTTGTTGTTTTGGTAATAAAATTATTACATTTTGCAGCCTTTTTGGTCAACAGCTTAAGCTTGTTTCTCTCTTATGCTGGACTTTCGACACAAATCCCACCATGCAGAATAAATGAAAGAATAACAACAACAAATGGGGATTAAATACATATTATAGTATAAGCATATAGAAAATTCATACATTTACACATACATAAACTGATGATAAGCTTTGCTTTCTGTTTTTGCTTTCTATTTGCAGTTGGATCTACAATTACAGGACGAAGCTGGTGGTGATATCTCAAGTTTCATAACCAACGGTGAATGGGACTTGTTAGGTGAGTTAAATCACGATAATGACTGTGATAAGAATGTGAACTTAAATTCAAGTAGTTAATAAAATTGAAAAATATTTAATACTAATCAATATATATTTAATAATTTTCATTTTCTCTTCTCTGCATATGCCCCTCCATCTCATCAACAATTGTAAATTATAAATTAAAAAATTTAAACAATTATATATATATTAATTTTATATATATATATATATATACATATCGAAATTAAAAAGGTGTGCCCGGTAAACGTAATGAAATCTACTATAATTGCTGCCCAGAACCTTATATTGACATTACATTCGCCATTTTGATACGACGCAAAACTTTATACTATTTTTTCAATTTGATTGTGCCGTGCGTATTGATCGCCTCGATGGCATTGCTAGGTTTTACACTGCCACCAGATTCTGGTGAGAAGCTATCGCTTGGTAAGTGTCCACAAGAATTAAGCCAACCAAAAAACAAAAATAATAATAGTAATAATAATAATAATAATAATTTAAAAACACTCACACACACAGAGACAACAGAAATACGCTTAACCCCTTACGAGTAAAAAGTAAAGTGTGCGTTTCGATATTTAATTGTTTCGACTTTATCTGTAGGCAGAATAACCTTTTGCATGCTCTATAAATCAAATTCCGTCTATAAAATAAACACACACACACACAGAAATACTCTCAAACACACATATAGAGTAAATATTTTGCGAAACGGAAGCGTAAAAGAGGCTGCTGGGACACACAAGTTGACTGTGAGCATATTGCGCATATTACGTATACGCCCAGGCGAACCTTGACTAACTACTCATATGCAAAATGCCCGCTGGCAATGGCAACACTCTCCCTCTGTTCCTCTTTCTGCCACCCTCTCTCTCTCTCTCTCTCTATTCTCCACTCACTCTCTCGTCAAGCTATAACAAAAGAAGGCGCCATCATTTGTAATCAAAGTCAGCGCTGGCAAAACTGTAAAATATGGCACAACTACTGGGGCTGCACCTTTCAGTACGACAAAACGACAGACGCACACACACACGCACACACACACACAAATGAAATGAGCACAAAGCCTTGACCCCTTGAACCTCAGCTTCAACTATATAGAAATATATTCATATACTAGGTACATATATTTATATATTTCTATATATGTATTTAACCATGTCAAGAAGCGCAGCTAAAATACAAAATATTTACAATATAGCATTTCTACATCTTAATGCATTCGGTTGCATTTACTATCAATGAGTAAAGTAGTCGCACAACTGTATACCCTGTTAATTGTGCTTAGATGTGATCAACTGACAAACATTGTCGACATACTCTTTTATTATTAATATTCAGCTAAAAATAATGCTTAACAATTTATTATAACTTTTTTCATTTAAAACCTACTTTTATAATTTTATTTTCAATTTTGAACAATTTTTCCAGCGTTAATTTTTTAAAAAATTTAAAAAAATAAATTAGTACATAAATGAAAAGAAAGTTTGTAAACGAAAATGACTTGCTCCACTTTGTACTGCTGGCCGAGTTTACCGATACCCTGTAATTCAATCTCTTTTCAACTTAACTATTCAAATTAATGAAAAATAATTCTGTCGTACTGAAGTACTTAGAATATATCAAAACTAATTAAGCTTGCTAATATTCAAAACTATATATTGATAATACTAAAATTAAAGCAAAGTGTTGAAAATTATTAAATATTGGATGTAAATATTGAAAACATTGATATAAATTGACAAATAATGCAGATTATATATTAATGCAAATTTAAAATACCCTTTATAGATATTTAATGAATGCAGGGTATATAAATAGTTATACAAAAGGTGTTGCATTTTCATTTTTAGCAAGTTTATTAAAGTGTATTAGAATTCACTGCAAATTGTAGCTCAAAGTGAGATTGATGTAAAAATTCATAAATTTAAAATTAATAAGTGTATTTTTTTTATGTTTTAATGTTCATTTCCAACGATCCCGTTGATCTCTTAATTAAAGAATTATATCCCGCTGCTCATTTTGTTAACCAATTTTAGGCAACTGCCAAGCTACACACACAAACACACACTCACACACGCAGACAGACAGACAGACAACCATTTTGGATTAAGAAAAGTTATGCGAAAATGTGGCAAAATGCTTTGCAGCTCATATCCAGAATATCCAGAGCATGTGCCACAACTCCCAGCAACATGCAACACCATCATCTAGCTCATCACGTACTTTCAACATGCGCAGCATATGGTGCATGTCAAAATTTATACAATACTTCTATGCCGAAAATACATGTGTATGTATAAATATATAAGTCTTTATATATGTACATATATATAGATACAAATATCGCGTTTATGAGCAGAAGATGAAGAAGAAGAAGCAGATGACGAAACAGCAGCAAAAGTTTTGCTTGCAGCCAACGAAAAAGAAAAATATATATAAATAACAAAACAGTGAAAAATACCGACAAAATGCCATATTTTAAAAATTTTCCATAGACCCCCCTGACATGCGTGTCTGCCAGCGTGTGTGTGTGTGTGTGTGTGTGTGTGTGTGTGATGTGTGTGTGTGTGTGTGTGTGTGTGTGTGTGTGTGTGTGTGTAGGAAAACGCATTAGGGCCGTCAGCCGTGGTTCATGCATAATAGACAAGTTTGCGTAAAACCCTGTGGCTAATTTATGTTTGCCCGACACTTTCGGCGGCCTCTGTGCCCTTCGCCCCTCCCCTCCCCCTTTCCATCTTTCCGCCACCCCCTCTGCTGACTTTTGACATAATTTATATAACCTCAAAAGAGCAAGGCATAAAATATGCGCAGAACAAAACCGTAAAACTAAGAATTCTTTATCGCTATTGCTCGACCAAAAGATACCCTGTGCACAACCCTAAAAATACTCGAATACATACATTTACACACAAACAAACTGCCTGCCAATTATGAGCGCTAGATGGCGCCACATTTTATTAAATAGTTTCTTAAAATAATTTTGTGTTTATTATGCGACCGTGATGAATGATGATTTTATAGCGTAGATATAAACCGCATGGTAGAGTATATGAATACACAACAACACGTCCAATTTAAGGTATCTAGCTCTTAGAGTTGCTGAGCTCGCTGGGTGATAGAAAAATGGACGAGGGTGCTCAAAAATATATATTCAGATATGTTGAAAATAAAAGAAATGCAGACTTAAAACTAAGTTAAAAAAAAAGGTCAGGATAAATTGTAACACTTTATTGCTACGTGAAGTTTAAAAACTCGAATGTTTGGTTTTAATACTCAAAAGAGTATAAATATATACCCCATTAAGAACCAGACGCGCCCTTTTGATCGTTATGTACATCTTCAAATAGTTGAACTACCCTTTCTCAGGTGTATCTTAAGTTTACAGGGTATAAAAAGGCAGCAAAGAATGTTTGATAAGGACTAAGCACTCACTGACAAACACCAGCTGTCCATAAATAATGATAAGTTGCCAGTATGTGTGGGTGGTGTGTGTGTGGGTGGAAAAGCATAGTTTTTTTGGTGACAACAACGAAATTCGAACTGTAACTGCTTGCGACGGACAACGTTGAGGTTCAGCGCAGAAAATACGGTAGTAGTTTTTTATGCGAATTCAAAAAGCGGGAGAAAAAAAAATATGTTGACAATTACAAAAAATGCGTGATCTCATATGCATCCTTGCAGCAATGCAGCGCAGCCGCAGCGACAGTCGACGCAGGAAGAGCTAACGCTCAAATTCAAACAGTCTGGCAACACTTCACAGTCTCAATAACAACAATAACAATAATCATAATAATAACCGTATTGATAATAATAATATTTATGCTCTACAATCCTCTCTCTCTCTCTCTCTTTCTCGCTCTCTCTTTTTATCTCTCTGTCTATATTTCTTTCACTTTTCACCTTAATACACAACTACACTCACACACACATACACACACACCAACATACTCGCTGTGTCAATGCTTATAAAAAACTTGCTGCATACTTTCAGGAGTTACTATTTTACTATCGCTCACAGTCTTCCTGAATATGGTTGCGGAAACGATGCCAGCGACATCCGATGCCGTTCCGCTGCTCGGTAAGTCCTCCCAACAGCAACAACAACAACAAAAGCAAAGTAAAAATTATATATCATTAAAAAAACGATATTATAATTAACGCACATTCAAACATTATTCAGCTCAACTTGAACTAATCAGTTAAGATTCTTACCTTCCGCACAGCCGAGAAAAAAGAGAAAAAAGAATAAACAAATACAAGCATCTAAAGAAAACTGCCCAGAAATCTGTTTTCACATTCTATTAACAACAGCTAATATATTATACATACAAACACATTGGATTCTTTTTATGTTAGATTCTCTATTTCATTTTATTTTTTTGATTTTTCAATTTTATTATATACTCTGCGGTTGGGTCTTAAAGGTGCTCAAACTTCAACTGCTCCACGAATGTTGTACAACTACTCGTAAATACGCTCACACACACAGATACACCTGTACATACACACACCTATATATACCATTATACCATTTATACCATCATGAGTACACAGACAAATACGTATGTTTGTGTAGAGTCTTTTTTCTCATGTTCATGTTAAAAATGCTATTGTACTGTACCTCTGGTGGCAACACTGAAAATATTTCAGTCATTCAAGTGTCCGGCATCTTTAATTTCAAATGCATATTTATGTAACCTTAAAAGTATGGTAGCGTCATGTCAAGAAATTTTGCAATTCCTATTAAGAAAGTAGAAGATTGTTGAAACTCGTTAAAATATTGAATAGGTGGCAACGTTTCATAAATTTCTTAACAGTGGCATCACTGAACTTATATCTGGCTGTTTTTATACAGTTTCACAGCAAATTAGAATAACATTCAATATATCTGGCAACGCCATGACAGTAAGTTGGCACTACTAAGTAGCAACTACAATACTTAGACATGCAGCTAAAGTGCATGTTAAACTTAACATGAGCATGAGAGAATGAGCACTGTAATTAAAGATGAGTCAGGTCAGATGAAAGAAACAGAAAGTTTTTTATTAATAAACAAGGATAAAAGCACAAGATAAACGCATAACTAATAAAGAATAAGGAAGGCAAGATATTGTATTAGATGTAGTATATATATGTATACTATATAGTATGTGTGAATCAACAATGGAATCAGAGAGCTTGCCATCTTTTTCTCAGTGGAGATTTGCAGCGCTATTAGTTTCAAATTTGAAGTTTTTTTTTTTTTTTTTTTTTTATTGTATCGAGATTGAAAGCAATAAACACGTACAACAAATTGGCCAGTTTCAAGTTTCAAACAGCAAGCGCACACCTTTGTCCTGAACTCCATGAATAAGGATGAGAATAAGGATGAGAATGAGGATGGCAGCAACTTAAAATGTGGGCGAGAAGTTTATTGCGAGGCAAGGAGATGCGTTCTCTGCTGGTGTTCTGAAATCTTTTAGAGTCTGATTTCTGGTTTCTGGTGTTTGTTGTTTGTTTTCTTAATATTTCATTTAATGCGTCGCAAGACGGGGAAAAGGCGAGGCCATGATTTAAGCGATTCCATAAACTTTCCAAATGTATGCGATACGCACAGATAAAGTTTATCCCAATCACGTGCCCAACTTGAGCCAAAGAAACAGTTCTGCAAAATGCCAGCCTCATGTTTCATTTTCGTATTATTAACACATAAAACTATTTGCAACTAATGCAGCTTAAGAATGATAAGCCTTATATCTGAGAAATTTAAATAAATAATTATACAAACTCAAGCTAAAAGTATAAATTTCACCTACAGATAGTTTCAGGTGATAGAATCGCTTGATCATAAAAAGATTTTGAAATCTCGTACTGAAAATTTTAAAGTTAAAGCCCTCTTTGAAAATTTGAAAATTGAAAATATTAAATTATATATATACAAAATTATTTAAATTTTAAATGTACAACTAGAGTAGCTCAGATTAACTTCTCCTTAGCACCTTCCAACACTAGTCGCAATTAACCACACTGCTCACAATTGAGGTTAGCTTCGAAAGCACAAATTTATTATTGAATAGATCAGACAGTAGTTATCATATTCCCACATTAAAATACAATTAGTTCTAATTGAACTGTACAGTGTGCAGAAGTGCAATAAAGCCTTCGTTGCACTATACAACACTAGTCGCTATGCTGATAAACTATTAGTCTTAGTCCTTGCCATTAATTTCTCTGATGAAATCGAAACTCGAATTCATATCACGAACACGCATTACTATAATTATTATGCTGAAATTGTAACTGCATATTTACGTGTATGTAGTATGTCTGTAAGAGTATCTGTATGTGAATGTGTGCGTGTGTGTGTGTGTGTATTTGTACTACAAGTATATCATATAGTTATTTACATAGTTTAAGGTGTGTGTTTGCAGTCATTAATGGTGCTTATTTGAAAGTTTCGCTTTCAACCTTGCCGAATACGAATACGAATGTGTTACTCGAGTAGTTTATAATTATTTATTGCAATTGTATACGTAGATGCAGCTAGTGTAGCAGCAACAACAACAAACAACAATAGCAACCATAACACCACTCACGTTGTATTCACATACATAGATACATTACACAGTCTGGCACAAATGCATTCGGTTTCCAAAACAGGTTCAACGAACTTGTAAATGCTTTAATAAATTAAAATGAAAATTAAATGAAAAATGAGCAAAGTCAACGCAAACGAGTTAAAAGCATTTAATGTAAATAAAACTGAGAATATAGTTTAAATATACTTGCTACTCGTTTAATTGAATTAATTTAACTTTAACTTGGAAAGGATTCGTATTCACTTTCTCAACTTTATTTTTTAATTAAAACCACTTAAAATAAAAAAATAAATTCAGAAATTAATGGTTAATGGTTAATGGATAAATACAAATATGAACCTTAAGATACTTTAAAATAAAAAAAATGCAGAAATAGTTTTAGAATCAAAATCTATGCTCTACTTTAAAGAACTTTGGATTCTCAAAGCAAATTGAATGAAGCAAGCTATATACTTTATATTTAACGTTTTTAATGAGAAACCAAATTGTTGAATACATTATTTTGAATTGTCTTAAAATCGTTTGCTAGAACAAGTAATCTAAACTTTAAACTGATTTGTTTGCATTTGTGTTAGACTCAAGTAGACACAAACATAGACATAAATATAACATACACTTACAAAAAATACATAACAAAATAGATATTAGAGATGTGACTGATTTAGCGAGCGAATTGCGATTGTGAAGCTGTATGTGTGTTTAGAATTTTAGCAAGTGCATTGACAACCCTAAAAGTAAGCTGCTCTGTACATACATATAATCGTATACCTACAACAAACACCGTTCAATTAAATGCCATCAATAGAAACATCATATTGAATGAATACAAACTAATCGAGTATCGAGTATCTATAGTGAAGTTGGAAGTTGGAAGTTGGGTTACTTGTTTGATCAATCATCATCATCGAAGCATGATCAAAAGCTAATGAAACAATATTATTAACCGTAGCCCATAAACATAACATACGTATATATAAATACATATTTATAATATATAGTAACATTTAGTAAAATTTCATAATACTTTTAAAGGTAAGTTCGCAAACTGTGTGTGTACAAAATGAACAATCCTGGAATTTCTTCAGCGTATTTGGCGTATTTCCTTATCCTTTTATAGCTAAACTGCCGAGACGTTATCTACCTGCAGCTGACACCAAAAAAAAATATCGACAAATCTATAAGTACAAGACCCTGATCATAACAATCCCATATCCAAGCATGTCAAGTGGTAACTCTATTATTGTATCATGTATATCGTATGTCGTATATGCCAAATTTATCATCCACAGTTGGTACTATAGAAGTTATTGCACTAAATATTTACTATATTTGAATGCATATATTGTCACAACACAAATACACACACACACCTACACGCACACACATACACATACACACACACATATTTTTGACACGTAACGTAACGAAATGTCATACTCTTTAACAATCGTAGTATGTGTATCTTGAATATCGTATCTTGTATCTTTCTTATCGTATCCGAGGACTGGTATGGAAATTCTAACTCAAAACGCATGATCGATCAGAAAATTTGAATAGAAATTGAAGATTTCGAAAAGATTCACAAGAAAATGACTCGGTGAAAACTGGGATTTTCCTCCAAACTCGCTAGTAACCATAAAACACACATTTTATATATTTATATATATACATATATCTCAATATATATACTCTTTAAACTATATCATTTGTTTGAACTACTATTTTTACTGTTTCTGTGATTTCTGTATTTTTTTTCTGTTTTTTTTTTTTTTTGTGTTGGATTTGGATTTGGATTTGCGTACAACGAGTACTCGAGCATTTATGAATGCCAGTGTCGAGAGTTATTTGCCAAGGTCCACTACCACATAATGTAAAAGAAAAAATGTTCTTGTTGGCATGCAAGAACACAAATGCCTATAAACTGTTGACAAGCCCGCCCTAGAAAACCCAAGTCCTCCGCCGACCCCAGCCCCACAACCTCCAGCACACACACACACACACACACACATACACGAACACACACAAAAACACACGCATACACTTATACAACACTCACAGCATACTCATATGATAAATAAAAAACAATTTGATGAATACTTTGACTATCTTCAACTTTATATTGCATATTCACATGGCATAACATATGAATACCAATGTGAATGTATATGAATATGAATGTCTGTGTCGTTCACTTCACTTGTGGATGGCGGGGCGGAATGGGGTTGGGGATGGCGACTGTTGGGTGTTTTGGATGGGGCAGTAAATAGTTAAATTAGGGAGGGAAGGCCAAAGTCAACGTCAACACGAACTTGTCGCACAGTCTGGTCACACTTTGTCTTTTTTTTTTGCAATTAAAGACACACACACACATCGACACACCCATATACCTGGACACACACACCCACACACACACCGACACGGGAACAACTATGTAAATAACTTAATACATAAAATGTCCGTGCTAAAAATTATAATAATAATTGAGCTAAACGCTGTCTTTATATATATAAATATATATCTCTATCTCTCTCTCTCTCTTTCTATCTCAATCTCTCTCTCTCTTGCTATGTCTGTCTTGAACTGTATATTTGGCTCGCTCATACACATACACACACACACACAGTTACACACGCATATATATACTATATATGTATTTGTATAGCAGCAATATTTGCTCTCATAATCTGCATGTAAACAAATGCGGGCCGAAAAAAAAATATCACAAAATTTTGATTAGATTGGCAAAATACCTGTTGAAATTTTCCAAAAAAGGGGTATATTAGCTAGGCAGTGGCAGGGTTAACCTTTGAACTTGAACGTCTATGTGTAAATATTTTGTCTTCTTCTTCTTATTATTATTATTAATCCTGTATTATTTGGAGTTATCGTTTTTACTTTTGGAAATTGTTGGAGAATCGGTTTTAGTTTCGTTCGAATTCTCTGTGCGCTGTAGTTGTGGTAGTAAAAATCGTTCTCTCTCTCTCTATCTTTCTATCTTTCGCTCTCTCGCTCTCGCTCATGTTGTTTTTAAGTAATCCCCATGAATAATCCAATAAAACAAATATAATTGCTAACTTTTGATACACAAAATATATATATGTTTTTCATTTGATGGTGTTTCGCTTACTCAAAACATATGACAACATGCATATGTATGTGTCACAGACATACACATACACAAACAAACACATACACTACCATTGTATCATAGACACATCCACACACACACACACAAACACACACACATATACACACTCTAGCTGTAACACCTGTAAATAAAACACACACACAAAGAAATTGTTTGTTTTTTTTTTTTTTTTTAGTTTTTTTTAGCATACATACCTATTCATATGCATACGCATACGTATGTGTATATATGTTTATAGTAGAAACGTACGTCGTTCGTATGTATGTATGTATGTATGTATGTGTGATAAACTGCCCATAAATTGTGTTTTTTAAAGGTAATATTCAAACGAAAAATAAAAAAAACCTCATAATAATAATATACTTATTTGCATATGCGACTAGTTGCTCTACACTGTCCTACATATACATTATAATAATCATATGCTTAGAGCGCCTTTAAGCCAACAGTTATGTAGTGGAGTGTATGTGCCCCAGATACAACAACAACAACAATACCAATTACAAATAACCAGTAATAACCATAAACTGAAAAGTAAATGCTTAATGGCAACATATTTAAACTTAAGATGCACAGTGAAAGGTTGAAAATTGCATTTTTGTTTTACAATTTATTTAATTCACTGTAAATATATATATTTAACTGTATATTTATGTAAATATTCTACACATTTTTCACTGTGCATAAACTAAATAAATGCAATTAAATAGACTTAAAATAAAAAGAATTCAAATTTAAAATAAAAAGAAAAAAAAAACAAGAAGAACGGCAAAAAAACGCACTCAAATACCTACAACAAGATCCATTCCTATTTAATTGCCATTTAACTAAATAACTAACCACAACAGCAACCACAACAACAACCACAACAGCCACCACAACAGCAACAACAACAACAACCCAAGAACCAAACTAATCACAAATTACAAGTACAACAAAACCGTAGTTAACCAACACCTTTTGCCCAAGACCCATGTCTATCATCAAATTTTACAGCTCAACAATTTCGAAGAACCGAATCAGATCTCGATTTTTAAACAAAAATGATGATTGCGGATAATTGGTTGTGCACAAAAAATAAAGAAACCTTCAAAAATAAAATAACAGGGCAACAAAAAAGGAACAACAATTAGTCACAAAACAGCAAAGAAAAATTGTACAAAAAGAAAAACAACAACAACAACATAACAATTAATTATTAAAAATAAGAAAAAAGGAATAGAAAAGGCGTCAAGTCAAACGCGCGGTTCATTTCAAAGAAAAAGGACCTAACTCAAAGGACACTTTGAATTGAGCCACAAGTTTGTCTAGCTCTCTCTCTCTCTCTCTCTCTCTCTATATACATATATATAAAATATATATATATATATCTGTCCCACTCTGTCTCTGTCTCTTTTTGTCGCCGTCGGTGTCTCACTCTTTGTCTACCTGTCTCTGTCTTTTTTTGTCTGTTGAGTATATTTTTGGGCAAGTCAAGAAACACCTGTAATATATAACTTAATTTTCTCACTGAAGCAATTACAATAAAACTTTACAAAAAGATATATATGTACAATGTTTATAAATTTATTAACTATACTTCTTTTTTCAATATACTGCTTTGAACTTTTTCTCTAACTTTAAACTTTAGTAAGCTAAATAACATTAAAACAACAAGAATACACTGACAAAAAAAAACTAAACAAATCTTTTACATATTTTTCCAAATTTCAATGCGAATTTTGTAAATAAGATCAGAAAACACTGATCAAACGAAATGTGTATAAAGTTTCTCTTTAACTTAAACAAACAAACAACAACAAAAGCACACTCACACCCACACACACACACATACACACACAAGAAGAGATAATAATGAAATACAACAACAAGAACAACTATTTATATACACACTAAGTAAATTCAGGGAGTTTACGAGGTTGATTTCGCATTCGAAATGATATTATACACATAATAATATACAATCTAAAAAAACAACTAGAATAGAATTGTATCGAATATTGCGAGTTCGATACATGGAAATCGAATGGAAATCGATGAATATTATTACCACAACGTTTTTGTGTCATTTTTGTGTCCTTCTAGGAACTTATTTCAATTGCATTATGTTTATGGTGGCCTCATCAGTTGTGTCAACCATACTTATCCTCAATTATCATCATAGAAATCCAGATACGCATGAAATGAGTGAATGGGTAATATTTATATTCAAATTACTAAAAATTTAACTAACTTACTTGCTAACTACTTACTTACTTACTTACTTACTTTACATAAAAAAATACCAAACAAATAATATATATATCATATCTATTCCACCTCTTTTTTTTTGTGTTCGTTCCACTTTTGTTCAACATTCTTCAACTAACAATTATTTTCGTTTTGGGTTTTTTGAGCGTTCTGAGAGATACCGATACGTTATCGATTGCTTTTGTTTTGTCACAAAATGAATATGAACGAAACGAACATTTCAATCGAATATTTGAAATACCAATACCAACAACAACAACAACCAACCAATACCCCAAAAACAATCAACACCCCCAAAAACCACACAAAATCGTCACCTGAAAAAACAAACAAAAAATTAAGTTCTCCCCATTGTACATACCGAAAACTTGAAAACACTTTTTTTAACATACTTATAAGTACTTAATACAAACTATATACCAAATATATACTATACATCTAACACCTATGTATAGTGTTAGACATTTAGACGCAGAACTCTATTAAAATACTCGTACACTCACAAACAGAAATTGCCAATTACTCAGCAACTCCCTCGTTTGCATTTAACAATTGCCGTATACTCTCTTTTTACACTATTTTGCATGCCAAAACATTTTGCAAGTCATCAATAATAAGAGAAAAAAAGAAAAACAAAAAAAAAGTAAAAGATGAGCGAAAAAATGCTACTTAATTATTTTATGTATAGTTAGCTTTTTCTATTGGTAATTCCCATTAAGATCTAGAACCATCTATCAATTCCGTTAACAAGATAAACTAGAGGTGTGCGCGGCAGTTGAAATATTATTTGTATAATTTATTTTTAAAAATACTAAACGAAAAATAATTAAATAAACTTTTAATTTTTTTTTTTGATAATAATGGGTGAATAGAAAATACCGAATCTCTGGCTAATGAAAGCCCTACGAAAATCGTAATAAATATGTTTTTTTTAAATTTTGCTTAAGAGAAAAAAAGATTGGAGCCTTTTTTAGATAACAAAGATTTATAGCGAGTTTTATATAAAAATTTAAAATTCAGTAAAGAAATTCTAATATTTTGACCAATAATTAAAGATATTTATATTTGAACGTCTTTCGAATAAAAACTACTGAATCAGAATAGTAAACATAATCCCATTACAATCGACAAAAATGAAAATCTGCAAGAGCTTTAGCGAATGCGATATTTTTGATAGCTTTCAACAGTCACGCACATCTCGAATCACGACCAAACATCGTGTAAATACTCTCACATGCTTATCTTAAGTTGATACCAAGTCTTTGGAGAAGAAAAACTGCAGATATTATAACTTCAATTTGTATCATCCAATTGAGATTAGATTTGGTTTTAGAAACATGCATCAATCCGTCATCAATCATCAACAAAATTGACCCCTAGTTAACAGAGTTTCCCAAACAAAATTCAGATTATATTTATGATTTTAAGCAGGTATTTAAAGTTAAATATATAAAAACAAAGCTTAAAGTTAAATTTTAAATAAATAATATATTAAACTCCTACATATATAAACAATTCTTGGTATGTCAAACAGAGATGTGTCTGTGTTTTAAAACAAACTTATCACATTTAGTTATTACATATTTAGTACAATTGATGACATGCTTTTACCTTAACGTTAATCTTAACTTTAACCTTAACTTAATTGCCTTATACGTATCTGTATTTGTACCTTACAACTTGCATTACAAACTATGAAAAAAAAATATTAAAAAAAGCACAATAATCACACCAAAAACTTTTATTTCTCTAACAAAAACTCTGGCCAACAACAACTACTACAAAACTACAACAATAACAACAACAACAACAACAACTACTACTACTACTATTACTACGTTAACTGGCAAACTCTCAACGCTTAAAAAAAAACTACTCAACTCAAATGCCTCTTCAACTATCTTTCACTCCCTGTAACTAACTAACTAACTATATAACTAACTATCTTCGTACTACAACAACAACAACAAAAATTTCGCTGCTGTTGCATCCTATTTAATCAGCACTCAATCAGCACAATAAAAAAAAAGGCAACAGCAATAACAGACGAAATGTAGTTGAAGAGTTCAGTTTGTTCGTTTCTTTCTTTTATGACTAATCGAAGTGGCAACAGCTTGGAACGGCTAAAAGGATTCTTGGGTGTAAAATGGGCCAACAATATGCTTTGGGTTGAGCTAATTGAATGGACAGCTGAAATCGATTTATGTCTCTTTTTGGGTTAGGGTTTGATTTGGGTTTAGATTTGAAGCGTGCTGTAAATCATTTGCAGTTTTGATGCGTATTGAAGGACATGCAAAACATACAAATATAAATCTAGAATGACAGAGTTGGAGTGTGAAAAAGAAAAACAGAAAATGTATTTGCATGACATGCTGATAAAATGTCACAGAAAGCATTGTCACAGCACGACAGCTGTTTGTACAATACGGCGTATACGTGTTAAAATAAATTGCAAAGTGTAAATATTGTATTTCAAAACTACGTACACTTTTCAATGAGAGATGGAGAGACAAAGGCAAAGAAATATAGGGAGGGATGATCCCACTTTGCTTTGCCGTGGCAATCAATGTCGTTCGGCGTTCTTTATAGTAAACTTAAAACCCTTTAAATATGCATCAGCCAGCCCCCCGGGCAAGTCGACAGCTGCATTTGCATATGTCCAAAGTCCAAAGTCCGCAGTCGAAGAGTCCAGCGCTGCCTTTGACACTCAAAACGATTTGGCTAGGTCAGGGTCATCACTCCGTCACCACTACCTGCTCCTCCCTTTTCCCTGTTCTGACCGGATTTGTCGGCGTCATCGTCGCCCCAGTTTGACACGTGTTGGCAGTTATGAGGCAGCTATAGGGGAACCCAGCACACATCCCCAGATAGTGTGAGTGTGTGTGCGTGTGTGTGTGTCTGTGTGCGTGTGCTGTACATCATAAAAAATCGAAAAGGTGGAGAGAAAGAAAACAAGCGTAAAACACAGCAAACAACAAGCGACAAAATAGTGTAGAAATTGTGTAGAGTATGAGAATCAAACAGCTGTTACCGTTTCTTTTTTATACCCCAGCCCATTTAAAATGGTCAGAATAGGGTAAAATGTGTTTTTTATGTGAAAAGATGATAGTGAGAATCACTTGGGTACTGTGAAATGGCATAATAGCTAACCATTAGGTAACAAATAGGAGCTAGAAACCCATGAAGTTTATCACTTTATCATTAGCAGATTTCTATAATCCTCAATTTTTTGTAGTGAGCAAAATTAAACATTATTAAAATTGATACCACTTTAGCTACTTTTTTTTCATATTAATAATTTTTCTTCATTAAAACTATAATATTTAACAAAGATTTTAATATGCTATCCCAAGGTACTGGTTTTAATTTTGTATACTACATATTAAAACTCGTGGTTAATTCTCATCCTTTTCTCCTGTGTACACAATTGCTCCGCCCAAATTTCGCACTTGTATTTACAGTACAATCATTTTTTCACAGTTTCATTTATGGGTTTATGACGCCTGCCTACGCACGGCAATAAATTATTCCGGCAGACAAAACTTATTTGGCAGTCAAAAATTTAATTGCTTTATAATTTGATTTTTGACAGGCACAAATACATCTAACCCTTGCCAGACGGTATTCAAGAAAAGCAGCAGCAAACTCTTATCAGTTTGAACAAAACACACGACGATCAAAACATTTGATAACAAGCAATAAACAAATGAAACGAAGTTGATTCTATAAACTGATCAAATATTGGCCCAAGGTTAGCTCTAGGCTCTGACACACAAGTCGTAAGTGCAGTTGAAGTGAATGAAGATATCACGCATACGCCCCGCTGGCAATATGTATTATTCCTATTGCAGTTCTAAAGATTCAGTTTGTTTTATATCCGTAATATCAACAGAGTAGACTGTTCTTTCTGATAACATTATCAAATGGTCATTAGCCAAAGTAAAATCGGAAAACTCTTACACAAATAAGCAAATATACTTACTTTTGATGTCATTACGGTCAATTTGTGTAGGAACCCCTGTTTATTGGTTCAACCATTTTATAGATAGTAGTTTAATCGGGTTTACTGCTTTAACACAGCTGACAGCTTCATAATATTATTGACTGCTAGTTATAACGAATTGAAAATATTTACGCGTCAATTTAATTTACAATTGAGTTGTGCAATAATTGGCGTTTGCTTTTGCCTTTGATTTTGCTATAAAATATGTGCACACAAGCACTTTGCCGTCTTTTATTGCGCCTGAAAAAACCAATCAAGGAGAAGACTAAACAAAATGTTAAACAGAGTCAGCGAAGTGTGCTTTGGCCGATGACTCTGATTGATTGAAATATAAGTGATATTAGAATAATGCTATTAATAGTTATATGTGAATACCATAAAAGCTGTATTATCTGAAAAACTGTTTTGGTTGTGGTGGGGCGGGTCAAAAATTTAAAACAAACTTGACCTGCGTGGGGCCTATAGAAATCTGTGTGCCAAAATTGTTAACTCTGCCTCTTATAGTCTCTGAGATCTAGGCGGACAGACAGACAGACGGACAGACGGCTGTTGATGCTGATCAAGAATATATATACTTTATGGAGTCGGAGATGCCTGCTTCTCCCTGTTACATACATTCCTACGAACACAATATGCCCTTTGACTTATTTTTTGAGTAACGGGTATAAATATTAATCGCACTCATAGTATAGTATGGGATGAAAGTGATTATAATTCATAAGTTAACGAGCAGAAGTAATCATATAATCAAGAAAAAAAAAGTCATCAAAATGTATCAAAATGGAAGTGAATAAAAAAAGAAAAAGGGGGAAAAAATATCAACTTTGTCAACGGCGCGCGTGCGTGTTTACCAAGATAACATGATTTTTCGTTTTCCATATAAGCAGTAGTGAATAACTTTTTGTTAGCATAGAAGAGAGAATACAAATAACATACTTTTAGAAGATTGAGTGATTGATTGACTTTGCGATTGATTGATACATTTAATGAGCTATTCTCACAGGCAAGGCGACGATGGCAGTGGTGCTGGGTCCTGTAGGATGCTCATGTCGCTGTATGCACCTTAATGCCGTTCGCACACCAGAAAAACTCATCTCGCGGTATCATTTCGCACTGATACTCGGATCGTTGCGGCGGGTCAACGGCGCGCTGTACTCAATGTTTGCGCTTGTCTGATCTCAGGTTGGTTGAAATTCAATACTTAGCTGAAATTGAACTTTTTGTTGGTGAAAGCGATATTCTTTTCAAGTCTGAATTAATTGAATTATTGAGAATGATCACGCGATTGACCTGTTATAGACCACGTTGGATGCGGTGTGTTTTACCTTTCTCTTTGTCGTTAACGCACGTGTATGTACAGGCGCCCATTCAACGAAGTCTATCTGCCATGCTGCTCTCTCTTTCTATCTGAGATTCCATACTGATGCCTTTACACAGCTATCAACGATCTACGCAATCCTTCAGTTGACTCAAGTCGTACAAAATATTGTTTCTACTTTTGTAAAATAATCATCATCGAAAAGAAATCCACACGCAAAAGTAAACAAATAAAATCAAAAAGAAGAAATCTATGTAAAGAATACATAAACAAGTAAATGCTTTTCAATTTCAACTTCATTTCGAACAATTCTAAAATTATATACGAAAACCAAATTAATATTTATAAATTTTACTTTTTTCAATAAAATGAAAGTTTTCAACAAATTGTACGACAGTTTGTTTTTAATTTACTATTAACTTCCAACTCTGGCGTAATAATTATCATTTTTTTTTCTTTCAAATTATTGTAAAATAGTTAATTTTTTTAAGTCTAAAATTTTTGATGTTGTCTTTATTTTTTTGTTGTTATAATTTTGATTTTTAGTATGTAAAATAGTGTATACAAATATGTTGCTGTGATAGA
Organism: Drosophila innubila; assembly: GCF_004354385.1. Classification (NCBI taxonomy): domain Eukaryota; kingdom Metazoa; phylum Arthropoda; class Insecta; order Diptera; family Drosophilidae; genus Drosophila; species Drosophila innubila. The sequence continues at coordinate 12,014,328 of NC_047626.1, forward strand.
AAAATGTATGAACAAAACGTAAACCAGTCACAATAAATTTCAAATTCAATGTGAACCAAGACACACACACACGCAAAGGCATATACACTCACATACACACAAGCACACACACAAACACTGACACACACACAAACACTGACACCCACATGCACAGTCAATACATACTTGTTATTATGTTTTAAATTTATTTTGATTTTATCCGAAAATTACAAACAAAAAGCAATTACTAACATTAACAGTCAAGCTGTGCTAATTTCAAACGATTCTCATTTCGGATATCGCTTGTAAAACATAAAAGTAAAATCGTTTCCTTACATGTTCTTTATAGCACAGTTCGACTGTAGTTGTCATTTTATAATTAACAACATTGGCAAACGCACATTACGCAAAACCTGTTTATGTATATCTATCTACCAATTCGATATATAGTTAGTTATAGCCTAGCTTGTACCGTACAGGTCTGTTCTGAATTACAATGACGTTTAAATTTTAACGAAAATTAACTAAGACGATGCTAAAATTGCAGGTTAAGTTCTAGCGAAATTGTAAATCGGAACAACACTGAAAGTATGTGTTTTGTACCAACTTATTTGATATTTCCAAGCACAACATGCACCGCATTCCTTAAATTGAGATACAGAGAACAATGAAAAAGAAACAAAAAAAAACCATTAAAAATAATACTAATAATGACAAAAACAGAGCACAATTTTGAAACTGAATATAAAACGATTCAATTTGATTCGATTCAAAATTGTTGATATTATGTTATGAATACAAAATACAACTGAACAACTGAATACTGAATACAGAAAACAACATGGCCAAAAGAAAACAAAACAAATACAAATGGAAATGAAACAAAATGTTATGGAAATGAATCAGCTAAGTAATACAAGTATATGAGAAAGAGGAAGAAAATGTATGCTAGGAAGCAGCAGGTGAAAGATCAAAGCGAAGTAAGCGATTAAGTCTAGAAGTCGAAAACAAAGTATAAAGTTAACTATTTTTAAATATTATATATACATATATACGAGTCAAAAAAATATATATAAACGGAAAGTAGCGGAATGAAACAGAAACAAAATGGAAATGAATTTTGCAAAATAAAAATCTAAGTAAAGCTTATAAAAAGTAAAAATAAAACTTGAATGAAAAAAAAAAAAAACAAAAAAGTAAATCAAAAAGAATAATAAACAATAATAATAATTACAGTACTTAGACGTAAGTGTTAGATAAAGCATTAGAGCGAAAGGTTAGTCAAATATACATATACATATGACATTTATTTAAGCTACATACACATAATATTATATATACATACATATATATAAACAAATGAATATATAAATATAATATAGAGATTAATAAATTTTTAAACGAAAAATTTCAAAACAAAGAACAGCAAAAAGTTAACAGCAAATTCGTGCGTAGCGTAAAACAACAACAAATGTATTCAGTCTACAGACATACTACAAAACATAAACAAAAAATTAATAACTTAAAAAAAAAAGGTTAAAAAACAATCAAACACCACACATACGGTTATTTTTTGTTAAGATTTTTTTTCTAAATGAAAATCAAATAATAGACATTGTGTATGTATTTTTCTTTGCATAAGGCTTACAACAACACACGATAACGGGGAATACCCCTAGCATACGCCAAATATAATACATTCAGACCCCGAAGAACATTTACGCTGTAAACGAATTATTATTTCTTGTGTCACATTGACATGCTTCTTATAAACAAGTACTAAGTATTAGCTATATACTATATATACATATATACATATATATATATATATATATAGAATAGATTGGCAAATCAAACTTGATAAATCCGTGTTTGTTTTTTTTTTTTTAGCCACGTAAGCTACAATAATAACTGTATTTTTATAGTAAAAGCAACACACAAGACACACACATTTGCAAATATATATATATCAATTAGGCAGCCAATTACATGCAAAAGTCAGCAATACACATATACATATATAGGATACAAATCAACAGCTGCAAAAACCGAACACCAATAATTAAAAATAAATTATAAAAAATGCTGCTAAGGGCTATGCACAAGGGCAAAGGTCTTCCTTAATCTTAAAATCTTAAAACAAGGTCACACAACAAATAAATAAATTACTTACAATATTTAAACCGAGCATGCATTAAACGCAACGTTCAACAAAAAGAGTTAAAACCTAATAAATAAAACTCAAAGCTAAAAGAAACTTAATTAAATAATTGCATGAGAACTTTAACTAAGTCGTTTGAAAAGTAAACTGATTTAAATTTAAAACAAAAACAAAAACAAAAATATTTAAATGCAACATTTAACGAATATATCCAATAACTGTTAGCCGTCTGTTAGCCTTACAGCGGAGCTTTTAGCGTCGTCTAGCGACTGCACATAAAGCTCTGCTCAAGTTTGAGACAAACACCTTACACTAACACACACACACACACATAAACAAACATCAGCCATAAACATTCGTTTGTTGGTCGAAAGCTTGCACAGCCATTTGGCAGAAAAGCAACACAAGCACACTCGGAATAAGGTCGAAAAGCTCAATGCTATAAAAGCGCACTTCTAATAAACTGCCTGTTACGAAAATATGTTAAGCTGTAAGTTGAACAAAAATTCTTTTATTCGTAGAGTTTTTAATTACTGAGAAAAAAAACCGTGGCCTGACAAATAAAATTCAGGAATAATTTAAAAATGTTTAGCTGCAATACCTAGATTTATTATAATTGTCAGATATATCAATCTTTCAATAGGTTTAATAAGTAATTAAAAGATAGTTAAACGTTTCAAATAATCTTCCGACCAATGTAAATTTGGTATTTTACAAAAATTTTAAGCTGAAACTTATGTTGTAATTACAATGACATACCTAAAGTATTTCGTACAAATACAACTGTAAATTTTCTGAACTATATCATAATGCGTGCTGCTATTCATTGAATTCACTAGAGAGAAACTTTAATTTTGCATTTACTTCAACTTTTGATACACTTAGGTATGAAAAAAATGATTCAAGAATTCAACTTTACTTTTATAAGAATTTATAAATTTGATGAGTATATTCAAATTTATTTGCATTTACTTTTGATATACATAGGTAAAATCATCCCCACTTACTTTCCTGGTAGCTTGTAAGAGATTTCGAAATTTTTCCTTTCTCAATCGATGTCTGTGCAACCGTTCTTATCTGTCTTGTGCTACACTCCGGCGCAAGTTACTAAGACCAACATGCTGGCTGGCAGGCAAACACTTCGATGCGCGGCGGCTAACTTGAACTATGTCTCTAATTATAAATACTTATTAAACAACATTTTAAATGCTTAAAGTATGCACTAAAAAATACACACAAAATTAAACTAAAATTTAAATTAAATCTTAATTAAAATTAAATTAAATAAACACTAAATTTAAATAAGGAATTTAAACAAAAAAAACTTAACTAAATTTCTGCTTGAATACTTAAATAAAAAGCCAATTAAAACTGAACGCGAATTTACACCCAGAAGCAATTCAAAACCAAATATGAAAGATGCAAATAGAGTTCAAAATGACTAAGAAATCATAACGGTAAGGCCAGTGTATCACTAACAACAACAACGACAGTAACAGCAACAACAACAACTAAAGGGTAATTTTTTCCTCGTAGCATTGCCAAAAAAAATAAAACAAAACAAAAAGAAAATAATATAATACACTTTTGTTGTACAATTTGTTTTTTTTTTTTTAGATTGAGATAAGTTAATTAAATTTATGAACAAAAAAACAACACGAATATAGAAGCAGAAGAACAAGAAAACCCAAATGCAAAACGAACAGTAACACTTTTTTGATCAACTTTTTTTAGTAAATATATGTATGTATGTATTAATTAATAATGCAAATGGTTTCATACACACAGAAAGTATTCAGCAACAACAAGAGTATTAGCAGCAACAACAATAACAAAATTCGTTTTTACATAAATATTTCCCTCGAATTCCAAATCACTTACTATACTCACAAAAAGATGGGTTTGACCGTAAAATATTCAATCTAATGAAATAAACTCTTAGCAATTTCATTAATTCGCCATACTTCCATATGTTTCTTTTACAAATCATATTAATCATTTGAATAACTAAATCATTTTAATTATTATAGCTTTTGCTCGAGCTCTTTTGCTCAAAAAACAATTGTCGCTGTATCAGAACACTCAAATCAATCGAGTCATTTGAATAATTCGAATAAATAGAATCATTTGAATCAATCGAATCATTCCAGTAATTAGTACTCTTGCTTGAGTCTCGTCTCTGTTTGAATTATTAACTGAAACTATCACCTAAGTAATTACTTTCATCTTATACAAGTATGTATAGACAATCGCCAAATCAATAATATGTAATACTTATGTATATATATTATACATATGAATATCATTTTGACAATAGGAAAAAAGGTTATGGAAGTACTTAGATTTTGATATGATTTTTAATTTTGTCGATCTTTGGGTCCCTTTAGAACGGTTTATCGAATTGAAAAAATGCCAGGAATTTCGACACACTCCTAATGGCAAAATACACAGATGAGTATAATAATATATATAGATTTGGCTTACTCAATGAACTCAATAAGAACCTCAACTTTATTCGGTTTCCAAAAAAAAAAGTGAAAAAAAATCTTTGAAAATGATAACACAAGTCTTACTTACTTATAAAATGACGGAGAAATTAAACTTGCTTTAGTTTAGAGATCTTTAAAGACTAATCCACAGGCACAGGCGTTCTAATACGAGTACCTATCCCTATAAGTACTACATACTACTACAAGTATTTAGGATTGGCAATCAAGCAACAATAAGAACCTAATTCAATCGACTTTGTAATACATATGCCATAGAACTGGCTTAGCTTCATTCCTACACATATCTAAGCAAAAAAAAAATATAAATGATAATATGAAAATCAATTGCAAATTCTTTAAATTCTTCAATTGATAAACGTAGAGTTTGACCTCAACAACAGATCAGAGAAAGGATTATATATACACATTTATTTTTTTTATTTAGTTTCAGTACAGTTTCTTGGGGTCGCTTAGTTTCCTTATATTAAGTTTGGGTTTCGTTTTCTTAAATTGTTTCTTCGAAGAACAAAATCTAAGCATAAGATACATGATTTGTCTATATATTTCCCTCTTTCTACCAATCTTTCTAAATCTATCTCCAAATATACAAAGGAAATGTCATGAAATTCGAGGTCTTAAATTCATATTACAATTTAATAGGCACAAAATAAATAGAAAATAAAATTAACTCAGAAATAACTGTTCCGAATTTTATTTTTGCGTCAATCCATAGATGGAAAAAATTAAAGTGCCAAAAACACGATAAGAAAGAAAACTATGCCAAAAAGGAATTTTAGGGAATTGAGGCGAAAGTAATATTCGGAATGGACTTCAAATAAACGATAAACATTGCAAGTGATGTTGGTGTAAAGCAAATATCTAAACTAAATACTTAAGATACACAGTCGCAGACCGGCAGAGAGACAAGCAGACACACAGATACTCTACTATGTACAGTGTGTTCATGCTCGTGATGAGTTAGAAACTAATCGTACTTAAGTTAAGCTTAGTTTCTAAGACAACTTCAATGAATTAAATGAAAAAAAAAAACTTGAAGTAAATACACATGTTTATTAGCTGTGTTTCAAATAAGTGCTAAATAAAAAACAATAAATAAATATAAAATATACTTAAAAAAATTAAAATAATTGAAAAGCCAAAAGTATGTAATTTTAATATAGCATGTAGAAAGTACATCTATAAATCCTTAATTCTAATTAGTGATTAGGCAAAATGCTGCAAATAAGGAGCGTGACTTACATTTGAAAGAGTAGAACTATAATGCATATATACAACTCACACATACACCACACAACAGCGAGGGCAGTTTCTATAGTTTGTGACACAAGACACACACGAGTAAAACATCCAAAAATATCGCAATTTGATAGATCATAACAAAGTTATTATCTCACCAGCTTTTATTTCCCTTTTCCAAACTCCTTTTAGGGAAATACTTTTTGCCCCGAAATTGTTGCGAAAGTGAAATGCACAACAGTTGTGACAGGAATTGCAGCCTATGTGGCATACCTCTCTAATAAGGCATTAATCCCAATGTTGACCTTTACGAAAACTCGTATGGTTTAAACTGAATCCAATCACACTTTATCTTAAAGTAACATGTTTGGCACGAACGTAAAAATACAAGAATTTGCTAAAAGTTTTGTTGGTGAAATCGTTGAGAAAGTGTAATTGGAAACGGGGCTCTATGGACACTTCATTTGGTCTAGGACAATAAATCGTTACAACAAACAAGGCCTCAAATTGTAGTTATGAATATTCTCACTCGTATTCGATTGTTGTGTGTGTCCGCAACTTTTATTATTCGAAACCATGAACATAAAAACAACAACAACAACAACAACAAGCAAGCATATGGTTGTATAATAAAAATAAAAAAACAAAAGTAAAATCCAAATTTAAAAAATCAAAGTAAATAACTTGTTTTAGAAATAAAAAAGATAAACACGTTTAAAGCAAAGCAAAATAAAACAAAAAAAAACAAAACACAAAGTAAATGTACTGCATACACACACAAATACACAGAAATGCATTATAAAATGAGAAACTAAAAAAATAAAAAACAAGCAATTTAAAAAAAAAAACTAAAAAATTTAAAATGCCAACAACTACTCAACGGCAAAAAAATGTTAACTTAGTAAATAAAACACAAGAAACGATACAATATGCAATTAAATAAAATGTTTTAAACAATAAAAAAAAAACAGAAGAATAAAACGGATATTAAAGAATGCAAATTCATATGGAATTAAACAAATGCAAATTGTTTTTCAACTGGGCTGGAATACAAAATATTTGCTGTTTTCCTTAATAATTTTAAAATAAAGAATTAGTTGCATTACTGAGTTCCGGAACATGGAGAAATGGGGGAGAGTGAGAGAAATTTCATCGTTGCTTTGTACAACAAAACAATTTTATTTTAATTAATAGTTGCTACACTTTTAAAATTAAAAAAAAAGAAAAAATATTAATGGGACAACAGTAGTGTTTATGGATAGTAGGTTTTCTTGAAGCGACCCTCGCGATCCTTGCGTCCACCCGGCCGCACCGCACGCGGCACATACTCCTTGTCGTGCTGGTCGAGTGTGCGACGCCACGGATTAATGTCCAACTCAAAGAAACGACGACGCGCCTCCATGTTGCGTGTGCTGTTATCGATCTTGTAGAGCTTCTCCCACATGTAGATCTCAGGCAGCTCCAAGTGACGCTGTCGCTTAGACGCCAAATGCTTGAACATTTGCTCAAGAAATTCACGTTTCTCCGCGTGCTCGTAGTCGGCGACACGACGCAGCGTCGGTCCTTTCACATAGGGAAGCAGCTCATCTGCAGTACGTTGAATGCTGGGCACATTGCTGTAAAGGATGAGCAACTGACGCAGCGTCGCCTCATTAAAGTCCACACATTTACCCTCGGGCGAGATTTCAGCATACAGTGGCTGTGCTGCTGTGCCGCGACAGAAATTCACACGGCGATTCTCATCGACATTTGAACCATGAATGAGCAGTGTATTCAGCTGATACTCGTAGAAACTCCAGTCGCGTCCATTGGTGATCACAGTCTGAGTGTTCAGCGGATAGGTCAACTCATTGTAGGTATTGAAGCCATTGTAATTAGCCTGTGCCAGCAGCCAGGCATAAGATGATTGAATTGCCAGTGCATGCAATGCCTCCTGCTCATCACGCTCCCCATAGGATTTGGGACGCAGCTGAAGATGGGCACGCGACTGGAACGAGAGCAGGCCAAAGTTGGGTGCATTGGCACTGGGCCAATAGCCGGGCACATTAATCGCATGCTGATGCTTTGTGCTGTAGCCCAAGGTGCGTGCATCGTGCTTATATCGTGGTAGCTGCTTGGCCAGCGCCAGGTTCTCGCTCTCCTCGTTTGTCCTCCACGTCGGCAGCTGATGGCGATGGCGCAGCGCCAGGTACGGCTCACCGGTGTATTGCACCAGACGGTCCACACTGTCGTTGGCATCTTCTTTCTGCCATTCTCGGCCCTTTTTCGATTTGACAACATTCTTGGGGGGATCGACGCCACCGACTGCCCAAAAGGCCTCGTGGCGTGGATTGTAATCAATCTCGATATCCTGCAGGTGCGCGTAGTCCGCGCTAAGCACCTGCAAAGCAGCTCGATTAATCTGCTCCAAGATGATCTGTGTCAATTGTCGTTCCCGTGTCACGGCATCTGGTGGCGTCTGCAGCAGCGTCAGCTGATGCCTGCAATTGCATGTTATACTCGATGTACTCCTTAAAACTCACTCAACTTACTTGTAGAGATCGTGAGCGTATTCCAATGCCTCAATAACGTCCTCACGTGCCGCCTTCACAATTGCATCCATCTTCGCCTTGTTGTCGGACTCCGTTGTGGACTGCAATAACGGCAGCTCCTCCAGCACAGTGCGCGTGTAGTGTTGCGTCAGCGGCAGGGCATTGTAGGGCACGGAGGAGTCGGTGAGATCCACCACCTTGTAACCATAATAACGCGGCATATTTACTTTTATCATTTTCTCCTCAACGGTGGCCACCTCACGTATCTCACTGTGCCACTCGGCAGCCGTTTGCGCCTTGCGTGCCTTAAAACTGGTATCCCGAATTGGTGGATACTCCGGCTCTGCGCTGTACTCCGAATCAGCGACGGCCACAGCCTTGGGCTCCGCTTTGATGGCCAAGTAGCGGCGACAGACTGCATGGAGACGCGCACGCAACTGCTCTCCACGGCGCAGCGTCAACATTTTCGCTGTTCGTCAAGTTTAATACAGAATTATTAAAGTAAATAAAGTAGGAATGGCAGAGCCGTAAGTCGCCGCCAACGAGGTTATGACATCGGGCCTAGCAAGAACGATAACGATAGCAACTGTCAAATTGTAAACCGCACGTTATCGATACTTCATTAGAAAGTATCGTTGGCAGCCGTGCAATACATCGTAAACAGCTGAGTATGCAGCTCAACATACTCACCTGCAAACATTTATCAATGTAGCAAATTTAAATCCGTGCAAACAAACTCAGAAAACTAATTGCTAAATTTTATAAAATCTTTTGCCACACTTACATTATGTGTTGCATTAAATAATTATTCTGCGTAGACTGATGAACAGTTTTTGCCATATTGAATAATGAGGCAACATGCATATTTAAATTAAATAATTAAGAAAATTTTGTATTAGATTAGATAATAACAACTTTCGCTTGCATAAGATTTGCTTTGTCTATACGTATTTTGCTTGCAATATCGGTTAACAGCATACTAGTCCTTTAATGACGATCGCTTTGTTTTGCTTTTGCACAGTATTTGTGAAATTATGTGAAACGACTAAACATTGTTATTTTTAGCTTCTATTGTAAATCACAGATGAATGTGAATCCCAACTGTCCTTGCTGCATATATTCACCATACCAAATTCGCTGACCACAGTATCTTATCAATATTGTGGGAAACTTATCAAATAACTACGAATCAATATATGTATGTATGTAAAAATATAAACATATGTACACATGTAAATACTATTGTGCATAGCACTCTTATTAAAATATTGATAATCAAAATTAATTGTGGACGTCACGCGCTCAGAAAGGGGAAAAAGTGTTAAAAGGAAAAGAAATGTCCAATATGCCAATATTGACAGCGGCGCAGGAGCGCACTCGAGAATGGCTGGAATCCCAGGAGGATGAGCTGGAATCGATTGCGGAGTCATCGGTGGTCGATAGCTTGGATGATTATAAATACAGTGAGCACACGTTCACCGAACTAGAAGACAATGATGATGATGATGATGATGACGACGCTGGCGAAGAAGTCAGCACCATGGCACTGGGCACACGAATGGGTGAGTCATTAACATATATAGTGTACATATACATATGTTCACAATTTATTTATAAATACATTTAACAATAGGCGATAGCAAAGGCTCCATCATAAGAGACACACTGCGCGATCTGATCAACTCTATCAACAGCATTCAAACGGTGGGCAATGTGAACATCAGCAATTCCACCAACGTTCACATTGGCAATGTCACCAACATCAACGGCAACATACAGATCATCGCTGAGACCCCTGCAGCATCACGTCCCCGCAACACACATCGTCGAGTGCGTCGAAAGGTGTCACCGGTGAATAAGCCAGATCCGGAACAGAACCATGAGGAACAGGAGCTGGATGAGTCCGAGGAACGTGTCAGTGCCAATGTTTTTATCAGTAGCCAAAGTAAGCAGTAGCACATTTGCCCAGAGAAAATCGCATTATTTATTATACCCGTTACTCATGGAACTCAAGGGTATATTAAGTATAAGCAAGGTATTCTTAATCAGCATCGGCAGCTGTGTTAAAAACTAATTTTGAGAATTGTAAAGAGATAGAGTAACCCGATTTAACACACATGGTTTCATAATATTGCCTCGTAATCGCTTCAAGATTGGATAAACATAACAATCGTTAAATAATTTTTCTAGTTTTTGTTACACTTGAAGCTTTATAGATACAATTAATACATATTTAGATTGAGTAACGGGTATTTAAGACTAAGGACTCGTCTTAAGCGATCTTAATTTTTTTCCACATTTCTAGAATTCAAATTACCCAAAGAGCTATGTTCCATAGTGCCCCGACACTCCTGGCTAGCCCAAAAGCCCATGGAGGATCCCGTAAAACTAGAGCTGCCCGTTAAATATGTAGTCATATGTAAGTATCCAACATGATCTGAGATTTTCTCAACTAATCTCCATACTTAATGTAGTACACACTGCCACCGAGAGCTCCGAGAAAAGAGCCATAAATGTGCGATTAATCCGCGACATTCAGGTGAGTATAAAATATGGATGGATGTTAAGAAAATGTGACTAATTGTTGTCTATTTAATTATAGTCCTTTCATATCGAGGGTCGTGGCTGGAATGACATTGCATATAATTTTCTTATCGGCTGCGATGGCAATGTATACGAGGGTCGTGGCTGGGAAACTGTGGGAGCACACACCCTGGGCTATAATAAAAAAGCCCTGGGTTTTGGTTTCATTGGATGCTTTATGCGTGAGTTGCCCACAACGGATGCGCTTAATATGTGCCGGAATCTGTTGGCGCGCGGCGTCGAGGACGGTCATATAAGTCCAGATTACCGGCTAATTTGTCACTGCCAATGCAATTCGACCGAGAGTCCGGGTCGTCGACTGTTTGAGGAGATCCAAACCTGGCCACATTTCTATAATATCGCTCAGGAAGATTAACAGATGCGATTTACATGACATTTCGAACTGAAGTTCGTTAAATATAAATTGGTGATTGTCCTGGACAAATATTGGCTTTAGTATTTAATAATTTGTTGTTACCATTTTTTTGTGTCTTTATATAAATATATAAATATACTGGCAACAGTATAACAATTTCATGCATTTAAAATCAATTAATCGACAGTTTTTTTTTGTTGTTTTTCAAATTGTTTTCATATTTAATATTCTTTTAATTCGTATAATTTAATTATGGAAACATCTCAGCTGATTGCCGTCGAATCTCGTTGGCCGCCAGTTTATTAGGGATCATCTAGGCAGTTTCCGCTTTGCGTGCTGGATTTATAAATGAAACAAGAATATAGTTATATTAATATTGATCGGATGTTTACAACAAATGGCAAGACTTGCAGTTAGTTAATCAATTGATACAAACATAGAAATGGAAACAAGAGAGAAGACTTTTTTGAATAGCTTTCTTTCTTTAATCAGTCGCAATTTTGGGGGGAATCGATAGAAATATTGTTAAATATATATCATCGAGAAACACATTTAATCAAAAGTATTGGTTGGGAATTTTGGGAGCTGTAAAGCTAATTAGTATTTATGCAGGTTTAACAGACGCATTAGAACTTGATACATTTATTTTAACTTTATTTAACGCGGGGTAGCTCAATAACTTACACCTTGCTACATGACTGATAATTTAATCTTTTTCATCTGCAATTGACATAAATATATATATAAATTTTAGACTTAATTGTGTGACTGCTTAACTGCATAGATCGGATTTGGTTTTACATAATCCACTCTCATATCCAGCGAACACTGCTGGAGCAATTCATAAACAGAGCCCGGTCTGTGTGGATCGTGTGTGGATTGTGTGTGGATTGCACAACGATTACTTACGTGCTGGCCTGCCGTTGGCCCAAGGAGTGAACTTCACGTGGCTGGCGTCGCGTCTGGCGGCTTCCACACGCATTTCCGGGCGCAAAGCTTGGCGCAGGACACGGGCCGCAATGTTGGAATATTGGATGTAGCTGCAACATGCACAAATATTATCATTAGCCATTTTTTCTGCATGTGCATGACATTTCAGCAAACAACAATTACGTAACGCTTGCAAACGCAGCCAGACATAACAATGCCGCTGCTATGCAACTTTTGTATGCTGCAAATAAGTGCGTATATTATTAACTTACGTAAGTCCTGCTGCTCTCCAGGCGTTGGTCATTTTGTCAAATTTTTTTGCAGATTATTCGCACGATGAACACAAAAGTCGAACCTTTCCTACTGCCAGGCTAGAGTTGTATCGAATCGTTCGGAAACACTGTTTTGGACCAAAAGTTGCCACCCTGTTAAGCTCACCGATCTGGCAATATGCACCACATTGGGTCAAGTGACAAAATTGGTAACTTAACATTTTTGCAGAGCTTTTGTGGGAATTTTCATACCTTCAGTAAAATGCTTATCTTAATTTTATGGAACTTCGAATTTAAAAGTTTCTTAAAATTATTAATGCATTGCAAAGTTATGGTATTTTGATATTTGCAATACCTAAGTTTAAGTTTATCGCTGTATGGCGCCAACTCTGAAAAACGACTGTTTTAGTGAACGAAAAGTGCCGTTGTTTTTCGGGCTACCACTCCAGTAGAAATTTCCAATCTGGTTTGATTTTTTTACTTAAAAAAATTTTACATTTCCGAAAAAGGTATTCTGAATTTTTGTACATTTTTTCAAAAAAATTTTTTCTAGAATTAATTTTTATATTTTCTCTTTCCGAAAGCTGACGAACTGCAAACCTTCATTAAAATGTTAAACTAAATTTTTATAATTTTTATCCAAAAAATCAGTTTACCATCGATAACAAAGATTAGGTTGTTTGCATTTGAAGCGATAGCGATATAACATCGATGCTTTGCTGCTGCTGCTGCAAATGTACTCAGTCTGACAGCTTTGTTTATGTTGTGTCTCGCTTGCACACATGTGAAACAGTTGTTGTTTAACACTCATGGTCGATGGACTAACAACTTGACCAGTTAATTTAATATTTAAATTAACATTTATAGAGAATCAGATTCATAACATATGTTATTTCGAGACGACAAGCTAAGATCGTAATGAATTGATTTTTGCCAGTGATTAATGTATTTACGTTTACATGGAATATGTGAGAAAACATGTGCAACGAGTCTAGCCAAGGGTTAAGGTTAGACTGAACGCACTTTTTGTCAATTGCACAACTCTCTCGCCTAGTCCCATTCCCATTCTCAGTTTCCAGTCCTCAGTGCCCAGTCCCCAGTGTCCAATTGGTACAGTGCAATGTCTGCCAAGCCGCCAATTTTAATCATTGAGCCATTCTTTGGTGGCAGCCATAAGCAGCTAATAGATACGTTAGTCGAGTGTAAGTAATATCTGTTATTGTTGAACTTGCAGACACACTTATGTACTTATATATACATGCTTTTTATTGATCTGATCAGGTCTCAATCAGGCCGACTATGAGATATTCAGTCTTCCCGCCAAGAAATGGCACTGGCGTGCTCGCACCTCAGCTTTGTATTTCTCGCAACTCATTCCGCCGGAGCACGATTACAAAGTGCTCATCACGAGCTCCGTGCTGAACTTGGCCGAGTTGATAGGCGTGCGTCCCGATCTCGTCACTTGCCGGAAGATTGTCTACTTCCATGAGAATCAACTGGTTTATCCCGTACGTGAGGTGAAAGAGCGCGATTGTCAATATGGCTTGAATGAGATTCTCACCTGGTAACTATTTTCATAACTAACTATTGAAAAAACTCATACCTATAAAATATCATTGAAAAAATATACCAAAAGCTCCACCAAAAAACAAGAGAAATTGTAAGAATCCAAAAACTATTAAAATATTTTCATTAGCAGGAAAAACTTAATTTCATTGTTTTTTTTTTTTAAATTTAAACTATTGAAAATTTGTTATTTAAGTAAAAATAAAAAAAAAAAAAAGACAAAAAACTTATTTCATGAACATTTAATTTTTTTAAATAAAACTATGGAAAATTTGTACTGAAGTACTTTTTAAAAATATACAAATAGGCAGTAAAATGTAAATATTGTAAGAATCCAAAAATTATTAAAAATGCTCAAATTCAATTCACGAAAATTAAGAAAAAATTTAAAACTTATAGACATTTTTTACAGTTTTTATTAAATTTTAATCAACTGTTCTTAGTTTACACTAAATATTAAATAAATAAATTCGAATTCTCTATCTTCAGCCTGGCTGCGGACATCGTCCTCTTTAACTCCAACTTCAATCGCATGTCATTTCTGGACAATGTGCAGCCCTTTCTGAACATACAGCCGGACTTTAAACTGAAGCACATACGTGAACGCATCGAAAAGAAATGCGAAGTACTGTATTTTCCGATCAAGTTTCATGCGTTTCCCAACAAGCGACACATTATGGACACGGCGGAGTTGAACACGGAGTTGGATTGCTTGCATCTGATATGGCCACATCGCTGGGAGCATGACAAGAATCCCAAGTTGCTGGTGGAAGTCTTAATGGAGCTGAATAAGCGACAGGTTGACTTTAAGGTGACAATATGTGGAGAGAGCTATCAGGCGATACCAGAGGCCTTTGAGGGCATTCAGGAGAAACTGGGCGCCAAGCTGATCAACTTTGGTCACTTGACACGCGAGAAGTATATTAAAACCTTGTTAACTGGCGACATTGTCATCTCGACGGCTGGCCATGAGTTCTACGGTGTTGCCATGTTGGAAGCCACCTATTGTGGTTGCTATCCGATTGCCCCCAATAAGCTCGTCTATCCCGAAATCTATCCAAAGGAGAATCTATATAATACGTCCAATTCGCTTATCAAAATGCTTTACAATTGGTGCCGAAATCCCCAAATCTTTCGTCGGCATCGTGACAAATTCTTTGATTATTTTACCTTTGAACGTTACTCGGCACAACACTTGGTGCCCAAATATCTGGAAAAGATGCGCATTTCCGTTTAAAGTGGGCCTTATAAACATATATAATTAAGATGATATCTAAAATACATATATAATATGAGAATTCCAGTTGCTGTTTTGTGCAATACGCATCGAATTTAGTTCATAAGCCAATATGCAAATTATAAAGTAATCATAACTGACCAATTTACCAGACTAAACTATACATATATGTATGTATATATAGGTTGATAGCTTAATACAGATTTTATGTACTTGATTTTATTTTTTTTTTTCATTTCAATATTTGTCAATTATCTAATTTACGATTTCCTCTTAAAACTTGTTAATTTTATATACAGTTGTTAGCAGCTATATACAGTATGTCAAGTAATTGTTTTGGCAATGGATGTAAGTCACAAATTTAACATCATTTATTACAACTGCATTGATATTATGAGATCTTAAAAATTGAAAACAAATGTCAATATATTTTTCTTAGCCAAAACAATTACTTAAAATGCTGTAAATGCATGTTGTTGTAATTAAATATGCGTTTAGCAATAAGTTAAAATTGCTTTTGTTATGATCTAAGCGATCCACACACAGACATATGTTTTTTATAAACAATTATCTTTAACGTTTTATTGCTATATGATTTTGGATTAAATGCTCTGTGAAAGAAAGTGTATTTAAGAGATTTATTTGTAGCTGTATCTTAAAGCAAATTTTTGAACAGTCTACTTTTAATTATGGAAAATTTTAGTCGAGGTTGAAAATTGTCTGTTTAAACACGAGCATTGCCGGTTTCTCTATCCTATGTTCGTCCCTTTCTATTTCATGACTTTCGATTTGATTTTTAAATACTTTTCTACAGACAGAAATTAACCTTTTCTTTAATTATAAGAACTAGTTAATTAAACAAATGATTTATAGCTTAACAAATAATATTTTAATATTGACAGTTATAGTACATATTCACATGTATGTACACAGGCTTAAAAAACTAGCTAATTTACTTGGAGAACGAGTTTAAAAATGAACAGAAAAACAAAGCATAAATGAGAGTAAAATAAAATTCAACAAAACTTTGGTAACATAAATGTTTCAGAAATGATTCTCTTTAAATTTTGGTGGCATTGTGTACTTCTGCTTGACATGGGCACGATATTCCTCATCGTCGTGGCATTCCCGATAGCATTGAGCGCAAAAGAGATCGCCATCACAGCCAAGGCAACGGAAGACGGCATCCTCATTGCAGATGTTGCACCAGGGCAGCTCCTCGGTGTCATTAGTGCTAGGTTTGGGTGTCGTACCCAGTTCCGCGTCCAGAACAGCCTCTGCCGGCAAACGTGATTCAGCGACATACTGAAAATGTAAGCGGAGAACGTGAGAAGACAGTGGATTTAAGAGTATAGAGAGAAGGTTACCTTTTTCATGATATTTTGCAAAACAGTTTCATCATTCTCATCCTCATTGTCGCTGGGAGTATTAGTGGCCGATGTGCTGGCTGCAGCTCCAGCTCCAGTTCCACCCTCAATGGGAGCATCGCGTAAAGCGCGTAAACGTCTTTCAATATCAGAAATGGCATCAGTGCGTTCAACATCGATGCGTTGATCTAGCTCAGTTTCACCCATGAACTGTTGCAGCAGATCCTTGATCTTGTCCTGATCGCTTCGTTTGTCCGTCGACAACAGAAGATCCTTTTTATCATAGTTCTTTTGATGCGGCATGCCACTCAAACTGGAGAGACGTGCACGTATCTCGTCATCAGTCGACTCCACAGCCTTTAGATTTTGCAAACGTTTGCTTATGGCGCTGTCCAGATTCTCGTCAATATCTGTAGTTGCAGCTGTTGGAGCTGCTGTCACCTCGTCAGGCGCCGTAGTGCTTATGGGCGCCAGCACAGCAGCCAGTTCCTCCGAAGGCAGCACGTTGCTAGAAATGCATGAACAGATACTTTATATGAACAGTAGAGAATAGCCCGCATACTCACTCGAAAAGCGCATCAGCTGCCTCGATGTCTGTGCTCTTTGGGGGCAGACGCAACTTGGTCACCAGCTCACCAGGCAGAGCTTCACAGTCCACAACCTTTTCGGCATCGGCGACCGCCTGCATTTTCGACAATTTGTCATAGCAGATGAGGCAGACGTTGAGCACTTTGTTGGCTTGACGTGGCACCGGCATTGGCCTCTTCAGGCACTTGGCGCAGTAGGAGTAACCGCAGTTGGGACAACCGTGCTATACAAATCCCAAATCCAATTAATCCCAATTAGCTTACTCATGCTTTGTCAGTGCTTACCTCCTTGCAGAAGAGACCATATTTGCGACTGCATCCATAGCAACTCATTTTGTAACGAGTGCAAAAAACAAAAAAACGTCAGCTCTTTGTAAAGTTTGCAAGAAGGACAGAAGAAATAAATGTAAACAAAAGTGTCTTATTAGACAAAATCAGCGCTCACAAATTGTGAGTCACGATATATACTGTATATTGATGCTATCGATAGCTTCGATATTTAGCACTCCATGTCTCTAAGGCACCAGTGATGCCAACTTTTGGGCAGAAAAAACTAATTTTTGCGGGAAGATTGAAAACATGTGAAACCAAAACAATTTCTTGTGAGGTTTTGTAGATTTACTTTCCCTCCGGGAAACAGTACTATCTTTTTTCTCTTTTCATTTTGACGCGATTGAAGGCTCTCATTAATTTATATATAAAGATACACACAAATACTTAAGACATTTCATTTATTCAAGATTACAAGCAGCAACTGTATTCCTATTTAGCTGCCACAGATGTAAATCTCACATATTTCACATTTTCATCACCATACGCCGGAAGTTTCTACTGGCGCACATCCAATTTACACTATTAGTGGGATTGTGTGTCCTATTGCCGACACTTGCAAGCTTAAATACGTGAATTTTCATGAGTTTTGTTTTCAAAAAAATATTACATTTTATATAAGAATGTGTATATTTAAAAGACTACATATGAAATATTTTGAAAAATTCCAGGGAATGTAAGTTTCATTTTTCATCTGGCGGCCATGAAACTACTATGCATATTAAGTTAAATGTATGTTAATCATAATTATATTTTAGTATAAATGCAAAATACAAAATTCTCGTGTGTTTGTATATCCTGTTGTTATTAGGTATTTCTTAAATCTAACGGACTGTGTGAGGGGAGAAGGGAGGAAAATAAAATTAAATATCATAATGATGATGTGGTTAAGGAAACTTTCGTTTTGTGTACGAAAACAAAATCAATTCCGATTAATGCACGAGTAAATACTTTCATTGCTAAATATCAAGCAGCTGGAGTGGATTTGGATTTTTGTTGGTATTATTTCATCTGTTTTGAAATTATTATTTTTTTTAATATTTGATTTTGTTTTTTTATTGAGTTAGCTGAGAGCATATGGTAAAGCTAATGAGAGTGAATACTCTCTCATGACTTTATCTCATTATGCTCCCACCATGATTGAGAGAACTATTCAGATGGAGTGAGATCGCGTTCTAGTTCATTTTCATTGAGTATTTGCGATAGCAAATCATGCAAAGGTTCGAGTATTTTATGGGCGCCGGTATTGGTTAGATTTTTATAGTCGAACATATCATGGTGACTGATGCTGCCATCTCCTTGCACTACACCCTTGTCGATGGCAACGGTTTGCACCCGATCCAATCCCTTTGTCTGCTCCTTAACCAATTCATTAATCTCTTTATTTTTGTCACGCAGCGAATTCGGGTGCTGTCCTCGTGGTAACAGCGACTGTAAAAAAAATATAATTTAAATATAGATGTCGATAAGGTTCGGATCATACATACAGTGGTTCACAATTTATATGACCATACTACACTTTTAACTATACTGTGATTATATTACTATATACAGGGGTGTTCCAATAATGCAAATCAACTGCAAACCAACCAAAATCCATACATTATGTCTTTTTTTTTCGGTTTTTTTACATTTCTGGAACACCTCTGATAATATATATATATGTATACATAAAAAAATTCAAATATTAAGCTTAAGCCAAAACATTAATTAATAAATCTGCTTTTATAAGTGCTAGGTGCTGGTTGAAATAAGTTGTGAGGCACTGTATCTTGCCCCCAAATTGGGAATTCTTAGGGAGTCAAACGAGTACGAGTACGAGTAACGAGTACGAATACGGGTATTTACCGGTATCAAAATATAGGCACCCGGCAGTTTTTGGCGTATCTTGGCGACATTAGCGAGCAGACCCTCGGCAACTTCGGCGGCACTGTTGCCCACGTTGTTGGTGCCGACGTGTAGAACAACTATTTTGGGATTGACATTGTCGAGGGCGCCGTTCTCGATGCGCCAGAGTACGTGCTCGGTGCGATCTTCGCGTATGCTAAAGTTGAGGCAGTGCAGTGGTGCAAAGTATTGATTCCAGGTTTCGGTGTCCTGCAGCGTTTCGAATATGCAATCACCCAGAAATATCACATCGGGATCCTTTTCGCGGCAATCGGATATAAACCGGCGATGTATACTCTGCCAGCGCTTGTCTCCGTCAACATCGGGCACGGCTGTGGGCACAGCGCAGGGATTCATCTTGTCTTATTTGTTGCGGTGTTTTTTGTTTATTACTCAGCATGCGGCGGACGCTGTTACAGCTCTTATTACAGTGGGGACACCTTTGCAGTGAGTTACACTCAAGAACTCGGATAGCGAGTGCAGGTGAAAATAATTATTACCAAAAGAATAAATTGACAACTAGAGTTGTGTAGGGTTGTTCATAATATTACTATATCGATAGATATTTTTGACGGTGATATATTTTTCTGACGATAGTATCCATATCGATATAATTCTGCGATATTATTGTATCTTATTTTTAACCGTTGTATTTGTCGCTGCGTTACAGTTAATAAAAATGTTTAAAATATGTAAGTTTCAAAATTATAGTCGACATAATCAATAAAGTAAACGTAATAAACAAATTGAATTTTACAATCGATAACAGCTTGCCATTGCTAATTGGCCAATCGATATTATGGACGATAGTGTTGCATCTCTAGCCGCCGCTTGACACTTTTCTTTGGCTGCATACGGCAACGACGACAAGACAACATCGCAACTGTAGAATTTTGTTGTAACATTTAAGCATATTGATTGCATGGAGAACAAAGTTTTCTAATCGAATAATTGCAAGTGCGGAGTGCACAATTAGAATACCATGGACGTGGACCTCAGCCTAGATGAAATAATCGAGCGCAAGCGCACACACAACCCCCCTCCCCGGGCCAATGAAAAAAGACTGTAAGTTTTACACACATCTAAAAAAAAGGCCAAAAGAAAATGGCGCTGATTTTGGTAAAAATTTGAGTTGGCCGTTTATTTTGATTTTGATTTGTACACAGCAATGCAGTTCAAATGAAGCCTCGAAAGCCGCTTAACAAGCCGGCCGGACATCAGCGTACATTCGATGCACGTAACAAGATAATACAAAAGACGCGCGCCAAAATAGTCGATGCACGCGATATACTCAATCAGAATATACGCGACTCTGGCATCGATGCCCGCAACGTGCTGCTCGAGCGGAAGAAGGAGCGCATGCCATTGCCCATGCCCCTGCCACCACAATCATCGCGCATGCAATCGCGAGTAACTGGCGTTGGTCGTGCTGGAGCTGGAGTTGGAGGAGGTGGCGGTGGCATTGGAGGCATTGGAGGTGGCGTGCACAAAGGACGATTTGGTCAACGTATAATTACAGTCGGAAATCGGCCGGGCGCTATGGTGCAAACACTTTGGGATCCCAAGGATGAAATGCCAACACACAGTGGCTACAAATCGAGTCGTCTCAATGCTGCCGCCAAGCCATTTGTGCCACGCGGCTATGTGGACTATGACAACATGCAGCAGCTGGAGGATGGTAAGCAACAACAATTGAATTGTTGACTGGTTGACTCACATTTTCCATTTTTGCATTTTGCAGAGGAAATTGCACGCACGCTGCACATGGGCAGCTACAACAGCAGCCAACAGGCGGGAGTGGCGCGTCCAAGGCTGGCACGTGCCTATGATGGCTATGACCTCGAAATGGACGGTGTGGAAATAACATCGCCAGGCGGCAGCAACACTATGGCCGCTGATCCCTTTTCCATTTACGAATCGGCACGCAATCGTGTAGAGCGACCCTCGCTGCCACCGCCACCGCTTGGCCATGTTGGCCATGGTGATAATGGCGAGCAACTGTTTGAGCGGCGACAGCGCAATTTGGTGGCAACATCCAATTTACCAGATTCGCTACGCGCCCGCCTTTTTGGCAACGAGCCCGACCGTCGCGTCTCCCATGGCATCTATGCCAATGAGAATGGCAGCGGACATCAGGCTGCAGCCGGCATGTCATCAATGAATATGCACCAGCGTCGCAGTCCGCCATCGATGTCAATGCCGTTGCCACTGAGCGTGGTGAACAATAAGCCCGGCTATCGTTTGCTTGTTAGCAATCTGCACACAAATGTCACAACAGCCGACATAAGGGAGCTGTTTAACGACATTGGACCAATGTACGATGCTCATGTGGTGCGTCCCGGCACCGCCGAGGTCATTTACAAGTCGCTGGAGCATGCTGAGATGGCTGTGGATGCCTATCATCAGCGTGAGTTCGATGGCCAGCCTATGCACTGTGTCCTGGTCAATCCACACTCATCCAATCGCAGTGCCCACTCGGTGAGGTAAGTTGTCAGCTATACTCCTTGCTCCCAAGTCTATGCTCTACTAACTCTCTCCCCTTCGCCATCTCTATCTTGATCAGCTCTCGCACCGTGACCACCAACTCGTCGGGTGTGGAGGTGGACATTGATGCCCTACACTCAGTACTCTTTCGGGATCGTTAAAGCAACCGGGGAAACGCCTTCTTCATCCCAGACACTACATTAAACATTTCATCAACAAACATCCCACGATTTATCAAAGCATCAATCATCACACACACTCATCTCTAAATTCTTTCCCCTTACTTAGACATAAGTCTGCAACAAAAACACATTTTGTATTCGTTGGTTAAACGATATATAACCGACGCCAGCTCAGTAAACAGATAGCCAAGTTTATATCCAAGCATTTTAAATTAAATTATTTCAATGGAGAAATAGCATATCATATTATATATCATATATATCATTTGATAAGGTAAGTGAAATCTAAAACATAACTCTGAAAAAATTTCTGCAGCATGGCAGCTATATCAAAAACGGTTGTATGATACTTTTTGGTATAAGTATAAGTAGGGTATAAAAATCAAAATCCGGATCTAGAGGGAAAATTTTTTAACGATATTAATTAGCTTTTAATGCAGAACGAATTTAGAGGCCAAATCAAGATCAAAATGAGATTCCGCTTAAAAATTGGTCCATGTTTGACAAAGTTATGAACGTTTGAAGTTGGTTGAACCTTTGACCAGGCAACTTTACAAGTCAAAATTTTTGTGCGATTTGACATGATTTTTTACAGAAAAATGAAAGGTCTCAAAATCAAATTTAAAGTTATGTTTTATACTAATTACAATATAAGGAGTCGATTAAAAGTAAAAACTTGAGATTTAAAATTTTCATTTTTCAAAATTCCAAAGGGGGGACCCTTAGCATCGAACCCATGATCTAGAGGAAAATAATTTTTTTTACAAAATTAATTGAATTTGAATGCAGAACGAATTAAGAGGCCAAACCAAGATCAAAATGAGATTCCGCTTAAAAATTGGTCCATGTTTGACAAACTTATGAACGTTTGAAGTTGGTTGAACCTTTGACCTAGCAACTTTACAAGTCAAAATTTTTGCCCGATAGGACATGATTTTTTACAGAAAAATGAAAGATCTCAGAATCTAATTTAATGTGTTGTTTTATACTAATTACGCTATAAGGAGTTGATTAAAAGTGAAAACTTAAGATTTAAAATTTTCATTTTTCAAAATTCCAAAGGGGGGACCCTTAGCATCGAACCCATGATCTAGAGGAAAATAATTTTTTTTACAAAATTAATTGAATTTGAATGCAGAACGAATTTAGAGGCCAAATCAAGATCAAAATGAGATTCCGCTTAAAAATTGGTCCATGTTTGACAAAGTTATGAACGTTTGAAGTTGGTTGAACCTTTGACCAGGCAACTTTACAAGTCAAAATTTTTGTGCGATTTGACATGATTTTTTACAGAAAAATGAAAGGTCTCAAAATCAAATTTAAAGTTATGTTTTATACTAATTACAATATAAGGAGTCGATTAAAAGTAAAAACTTGAGATTTAAAATTTTCATTTTTCAAAATTCCAAAGGGGGGACCCTTAGCATCGAACCCATGATCTAGAGGAAAATAATTTTTTTTACAAAATTAATTGAATTTGAATGCAGAACGAATTTAGAGGCCAAATCAAGATCAAAATGAGATTCCGCTTAAAATTGGTCCATGTTTGACAAAGTTATGAACGTTTGAAGTTGGTTGAACCTTTGACCAGGCAACTTTACAAGTCAAAATTTTTGTGCGATTTGACATGATTTTTTACAGAAAAATGAAAGGTCTCAAAATCAAATTTAAAGTTATGTTTTATACTAATTACAATATAAGGAGTCGATTAAAAGTAAAAACTTGAGATTTAAAATTTTCATTTTTCAAAATTCCAAAGGGGGGACCCTTAGCATCGAACCCATGATCTAGAGGAAAATAATTTTTTTTACAAAATTAATTAAATTTGAATGCAGAACGAATTTAGAGGCTAAACCAAGATCAAAATGACATTCCGCTTGAAAATCGGTCCAGGTTCGACAAAGTAATGAAAGTTTGAAGTTGGTCCAACCTTTGACCTAGCAGCTTTACAAGTCTAAATTTGTGTGCGATTTGACATGATTTTTTACAGAAAAATGAAAGATCTCAGAATCTAATTTAATGTGTTGTTTTATACTAATTACGCTATAAGGAGTTGATTAAAAGTGAAAACTTAAGATTTAAAATTTTCAAATGCCAAAATTCCAAAGGGGGGACCCTTTGGTATTAAAATCGAAACCCAGATCTAGAGGGTTTTATTATTAAAGTTTGAAACTGTTGCGACTTTTTACTCAACAATTTTACAAGTCACAATGCTGAAATTAAAGATTTTCCCTAATAAGTTGTTACAACTGCTTTGGACTTTTGTTTTCTTTCTTGTTTAATTGTTTATTACATATTACATAAAATGTACAGTAAATATTTTAAGATCGCATAAAATTAATTCATAATAATTAAGTAAAAAAAGTAGCAGAGTTAAGTCAGCAATTGAAGAGGTTGCACACAAAAAAAAAATAATTATGAAGATTGTCGGCCAATCGGCGGCAGCTGGGCAGCTGCTCAATTGTCCCGGATGCCGGTGCCATAGTTGGCGCCTCCAGCGCGATTCAATGCCTCCCGGAACAGTTCAATGTCCAGTTCAGCCTCCACGCCCGCCTGCAGCTCCACGGCAAAATTCTATAAATAGACGGAGAAAGGTAGAAAATTTATGAAATAAATATGATAAAATAATTTGAACAAGATTGGATGACTATATCAATTAGCAGCCATAGGAATGATCACTTAAAAGTTGATTGTTTTTTAAATTATTCATTTCATGGTTAAACATTTTAAATTATGAACAAGTTTTAAATAGACTGAATAAATTTGGATATAATCGTTAAATTTTTATTGCAGATGCTTAAATCCAATCTTTTCAATATAAATATTTGTTAAGGCCATAGTGATCGGTAAGGGTATAAAATCTTTATGGGTCGTAGAAACCTTTTTTTTTTGATACTTAACACTTACATTTAGCACATCCTTGATGAGCGCCTTGTCTGTCGACATTTTGGCACGCTGTATGACGCCCACTTCCTGTCCGATCCACGTGAGGAAAATGAACTTCTTGCGCTTGGATATCTCATCGCCCATTTGGATGCGGATGTAGCCGAAAGCGCGTTCCGAATCGCCAAACTGTTGGCGGAACTCCTCGAAACACTGGCCACGCCCATGGACAATTATCTGTGCGCCATCAAATTTGAAGACCGCCCACTCGGTGTCTGTGAGATCGGAGCGGACATCCTCGTAGGCCTCGCGTATGGCATCCTTATCCAATGATGTCGCCAGTGGCATCTATAACGGCACAGGATTATACTACATGTTTATTTGTTGTTTTATATATGCACAATTAGTGGTGGCAGCAAATACGCTATTCCCAGTTCCCCCCAAAAGTTCATTTACTTTGTCTGTATTTACAACCACTTTGTTTTTTATATTTTTTGTGAATTTCGTGATTATCGTGTGGGATTAAGGCTGATGTTTAATGTATGTGGCGCGTCGGCGCATTGAGGCAGCGCCAAGTGCTTTCAACTTGTCTTAAGCATGGCACGTATCCATCAGATACATTGCGCGTCTCGCCTCTCAGATACTTTCGTTTTCGTTTGCGTTTCGTTTCCGTGCCAAGAGCCAAAACAATAACAATAACCATAATAATAAAAATAATAGCAATAAATTTACAAATCAATCACGCCAATGCATTTTACATTTTGCACAAAACTCTTCAATTTGTTCAGCTCAAGAGTGTTGCATAAATTATTCAACATATTTGTTGTTGTTTTTAAAATTTGTTGTTTTCGATTTCCTTGAAAATTAAAATGCAGTAAATGAAAACAAGCAATGCAACACTACAAGTGAGTATATATTTGTGCACGTAAGTGTATAAAGAAGCGCACAAAAACACAGTGCTGCTCACGTGTTTAGTGCAGAAAACTATCGCTTGTACTATCGGCCAGGGTGTAGATATTGATGAGACCTACGCAATAGCAATATATGTGAATACAATTTTTAACAATCAATTATTAGTTTTAATACAAACATTTTTATTTCCAAAACTTTACGTTTTTTTTTTCAATTTAAACCTTGAATCACAGTATAAAGCATGCGATAAGGTAAACGACCGTTATTCAGAATGTACTTGAATGTTTTCCGACACAAATTCCAATGAAAATTCATGACGCTTATGGAGAACAGTTTAAACTATAAGAGACTGAAGAGTTTTATGATTCAACAATGTGAAAACAAATCCAAAGCGAGTAATAAAAACTTCGTGATTAAAAAAAAATTGAAGATCAAACATAACGAATATTGAGTAATAAGGGGAAAACCATATATATATATATATATTTACACTGACATATAAAAAAAGCATAAAGAAATAAATTGAATACAGTTTAGAGTGCCAGCATCACAATAATTTATCAATATAATTTCGAGTTTGTAGGTTGAAATGAAGCCCACATAACGTCACGAGTGCTAAGAAAGACTTTCCTCCATAGATTTGTGTCTGCACATCGAAAGTATCTACGAAATGTATCTTTTGCTGAGTCGACTTCAATCAAGATTTATGCATTGTTTTGCTCCATTTGAAACAATTTAAGCCTCACAATTTTTCAATCAGCTGCCGACAGAAAAAATGAACAATAACAAAAAAAAAAAAAAAAAAATGAGGAAAAAAAGAAACGGAAAAACTGAAACGGTTTAAAGATAATTTTGTTGTCGCCCCACGAAACGAGGCGATGTTCGTGTTGAATGGAAACGATGATGATGGGGAGATGGATGATGATGTATGTGTGTATTTTATTTGGGTTTTGATCTGATTTTGGGAACTGGCAACTGGAAGAGAGATATGAGCATCCGAAAAACAAGAGCTAAAGATGAACGAAAAACTGTCTCCAGCTTTTTACTAAGACACAAACACACACACACACACACAACATAATGCGTTCATTGACCGATTTGATTGCTGTTGTTCGAGAGCTGTGAGAAAAATCAATTAGAAAAGTTGCGCACTGAAAAGCGAAACGATTAGAAAGATGAGAAATAAAAGAACGCCGAAAAGAAATGACTTTCACGACCGATGACAAAACTTCAGGTCGAACTCTAGCTGAATTAATTTACCCAAAAAAAAAACTAAAAAATATGCAACAAATGATGCCAAACTGTGCCAAATAGAAAGAAAACGCAGAGAAAGAGATGCAAAAATAAGAAAGAAATAAAACTAACTGTTTGCTCAATTTGGCATATACATAGGAGAAATAAATTTAGAATTATGACTCTGCTGATCGTATCATATCGTATTCTAAATTAGATATCATAATTTGGAGCGCAACAATTAACGGCATTTCTGATAAGGCCATTTCCCAGACTGGGCGTGTCGGATATAACCACAAATATAGTATAGAAAGTCGTATGATGTGTATTTTGATGTATGTTTGTTTTACAAACGGGGTGCGGGATTGGATTGGGTGTGACTTCGGGTCTCTGTGCGGGTGCAGCATTGACGCAAAATGTAATCTCAATTCCCTATTCTCCAGATAAGCCACAACACCAACGACGACGACGATGACGATGACAACGACATCGAAATTGATTTATAGTAGCTCCAACGACACTTGTTTGTTCTTCCCACTTCTTCTTCTGCTGCTCGTTCTTCTTGGTAATTCGTGTTGAGCAATCTTTCAATCTTCAAGTAATTCTTCTAATTAATGTTCGTCTCTGTATGTAGTCTTAACTGAACTTTAATTCTGTATCCAGATGGAACGAAAGCAAAAGTGATCGATCGATAAGTCGACATGGGGTTACCATCACTTATTTGTAATAATAGTATAACATTTATTGATTACTTCTTTATCGAACACAGACACAGTCACAAACACAAACACACTCAACCAGGGAGCGAGATTTGTTGCCAAGTGCATTACGTTTACTTAATTCATGCGACTTTTAGTCGTTATCTTTATCTAATCTTAAGCCCATATGCTTGTGTGTGCAATGTTGTATTATATTATTCCCCGAACTTGTAGATATTTCAAGAGTTAGTCTTTCGTTTTTATGGTGGCATCAAATTTTGATTAACTTGGCAGTAGAAATAACGTTAGTATGTGAAAAATCAAGAATCTTCTTTGAGCAGATATTACAATCAATTTAAAAAAATTTGTATTTGAAAGTTTTTAGTTTAAAGACAAAAATGGGATTTTTAGAATATTTTTTCAGAATGCAATATAATTTTTGACTATTACATTAAATATTTACATTAATTTCCTTAAATTTACCTTTAGCCTGAACACTTTTGTTGAAATTTTTATGATAAATGGTTAATAATGTAGAATAATGTTTTATAATGAGATCTATAATCCAATTTAGTGAACTTTATTCATTTTATGCATTTTAAAATTATTTTCGGGTCAAAATCCTTAGTTAAACTTAAATAATTACAAGTGAAATCTAGATAATCAAAGTTTCATATCATTATAGCATTATAGACACATAAGTTATTCAAGAAATTATCGCATGTTGGGTATTAACTGATCGAGCACACTTTAGTTAAGCAATTGTTTGCTTTTAGTTAACATTTTGTTTCGTTTTAATTACTCAACTAAAATGCCAGGCGATAATAAGTAAATATATATGAAATATGTATATATATCTATAAATATCAGTATCAGTATCTACTTATGTATGTGTGACTGTATCAGCAATTTTTTTGTTTGTTTTGGCCCGGTGATTTAATCAAAAATGTGCAGCTAATGAAAACAAAAAAAAAAAAAACAAAAAAAACTGATACGTAAGCGACACCCAAAAATGCCTAAACGATATATAAGTAAAAATATATATACGCTTATAGATATACTGATACACACAGAATGTGGTTTTCAACATTGAAATTGTTTAATGTTGACTAATGCATTTTCAGATAAGCGTCGGTCACAATCAAATCAAGTTCCACATTTAATTCAATGAGACTTTGTGCTAAATGCAACACGCAACGCCAACAACAACAGCAACAACCACAAACATTATTGAGTCAGCTACTATACATAGTAAGTGCGTGGCTGAGGACAAAAAACTAAGATTGAACTTTAGCAGCATGTGGCAAGTACAAGAGCCGCAAATTGTGACTCACAGTCAAGTTCTTGAAAAAGGATTAGTCAATCAGGAAGTTGAGTGTATTTCAGTTTTACTCACTATGACTTAGTGTTAAAAACATTGCAAAGTTAACGAATAATTGAATTCACCGACCGCAAAGATTAATTCTTTTTAAAATGTAATATGTATATCAAAATCTAAAAAAATAATCTTAGTCAAAAATGTATTGAACAATAATTTAAAATCTTAATAAAACTCTTATTTTTAATTGTGAACATATTGTATTATAAATATAGTTGTGCTTGGATAATACATAAAAATTGACATTCATTGACAAATATTCATTTGTATTGTAGAAGATTATACAACAGAGATCTATTTTATTTGTATTAAATCATTAAAGTTATGTTTTTGGCATGTTCTCACTTTGTAAATTTCATTAAATGAAATGTGAGGCGATGGTAAATGTCTGCCTGCCTGATCTTATATCAGGGGAGATTCTAAATATATTTGTCTGTAACCCACATGCTGCACATATAGTATATAGCTGCAACTGAAGGTGTTGCTGTGGTTTTTGGATGGATCATAAACTGAAGAATTATCGGGGAAAACATCTGTTACGCTTTGTTTTGCATACTTATATGCTGTTTGCGTTCGAAAACATTTTCCAAATGTGTATGTTTGTGTGTGTGTGTGTGTGTGTGTGTAAAAATAATAAAAATGCAACTGACGGCAAAATTCGCATGAATCAGCGGCAATGCGCGCGTTCATTTGCCCCGTGACAAGTGGAAGGAACGGCAAGTGGTATGTGGCCAAAAGGGGAAGGGGCAATACCACCGAAGGGGGTTGAGGGGTGTGGGGTGTGGTAGGAAGGGGAGGTCGTTCTTTTTTGGTAGTCGCGCGGTCGTTGTTATATTGCTTTTGCTGTATGTATTAATAATTCTTCAGTATTTTTTTTATTTGCTTACTTTATTTACTTTATTTTGGCTGAAACACAAAGGAATGAACTTGTGTTGCAGTTGTTGTTGGCATTGTTGCAGTTGTTGATTTGTGTGCGTGTGACTCACAACGTATTGAGAAATACTTAAAACAATAAGTAGAAGTTGCAAATCGTTGACCAAAATTGGCGCATCCGGAAGCGCAGCCAACTTAACAAGTATGTTAATATGTATGCTTATTAAGTTGGCTGCACAATTGTATATCAGGCACAGTTATGTATTGTAATTGTATTTATTGTATGGTATGAAGTTTGTCATTGATATGAGGAGCAGTTTGCGGCATTGCGCATACGCCGCGTATTGCGTACCTCAAAACGATATTCAATATGTATTATTTATTGGCATTGAATTTTATAATGTTGTTGGCGTTATTGTTGTTGTTTTTGATATTGTTGCTGTTGTTGTCGAAGCCTGCTTGAACGCATTTCGTTTCAATTTTCATGGCTCTTTTATTGTGTTTTGTGTGTGCGCGCTTTGTTTGACTTATTGATTGAGCTATAACCGTAAATGGTGCGTCTCTGCTCCGACAGATTAGGCTTATATACACACACAACATACACACACACACTTGCATGTAAATAAA
This sequence comes from Drosophila innubila, assembly GCF_004354385.1. Classification (NCBI taxonomy): domain Eukaryota; kingdom Metazoa; phylum Arthropoda; class Insecta; order Diptera; family Drosophilidae; genus Drosophila; species Drosophila innubila. Next base: position 12,045,150 of record NC_047626.1, read on the forward strand.
TTAAATTATTAGTTTGCAACTGCTGTGAAAACCAAGTGGAAAACAAAAAAAAAAAAAAAAGGAAAAAACTCTGTGATTAACTCTTGAGTCATGTGGACTCGCATTTTGTGGCATTGCAGCTGTTATGACTCACTGTGAATCAATCGAATCATCATTCATACTGTACTCAGTACAGATTACTGACTTAAAGTGCTACATATATCAGCATTTGAATCAAATGCTGTACCAACAGTGGCAACAATATGCCATTGATAGTTGCCACTGTAGCAAATCACAACAGTTTTCTTGATAAGATATAAATATTTTTAGATAAAACTGTAAATACATACATATGTCTACATACTAGTACACATGTACAAAAATTCATATGTACGTGTATATGTAGGTAAGAAGGTAAAAATATATACAGTGGCTTACAGCTCCATTGAGACACTACATTTATAATTTTGATTGGATTTTACTGCTTAACTCAGATATAATTATAAAATATATATATATATAAAAATGTTCAACTCAAGTTTAAGCATTAATTTACAAAACTGCATTTACATTTGATTTATATCTACTTGCCATTAAAATTTTAAATATGTAAAAGTAGTGGGTCAAATAAACTGGAAGCCACTGTACAGCGTAACTGTTTTGTGCACAAGTGCAGCTGCGACGCGACGTTGCTGCCTCTGTCGCCGTCGCCACCGCCGTTGCGCACTTGAACTTGATATGTGTGTCTTTGTTGTTGTTGCTGCTGCTGTTTCTCAACTTAACCCTTTGCATATGCTGCAGCCTCCCCCGCAGTAATGGCAAATGCCAAAAATATACATTTTTATTCTTATTGCCTTTTCTTGCTTCCTTCTTCAAGTTTTTATTGTCTGGCAACGGCACCGGCTATGTCTGTGTGTGTGTGTGCCTGTGTGTTTGGCCCTGGCCGGTTCATCTACACACACTTATCAATATATGTATGCGCAGGCACACACACACACACACTTGACTTTGGGCTTGAGGCTCCAACTCTTAGCGCGTCTGACACAGCCTCGCTCTCTTCCTCTTCCTTTGGCCAGCTAATGTGCTCTCGTACTCTTGCGCTTCACTCTCTCTCTCTCTCACACACGCTCTGCCCCTTTGTCGCATCTTTTACGAGTCTAATTCTTTCTGCTTGTCTTAATATTGTCTTACATACCTATGCATACATATGTATTGTACCTACATATATACAGTAAGTCATGTAATATTTTTGACAAAATAAATGCAAATTTTTTTATTTAAATTTATTTTTGATTATTAAAAAATCTCCTTTTTTATTCATTTATTTTGTCTGATCAACGTATAATATGGGAATTTATCTACAGCTATTCAAGAAAGTGTTTTGACAAAATCAAATATATTAAAATGTTATCTTAAAAAAAAAGATTTATTTTGTATCCTTGAACAAGTTAAAAAATAATAATAAAATAAAATATGTGAACTTTGATTTTGTCAAAGCACTTGCTTGACTTACTGTATGTATGTATGTATGTGGATGCATGTGTAAAAGTATCTCTCACCCTTCTCGGCTTGCTCTCAACGATTTGTTCAACTTCAATGCCGTCTGACATGTTGCTGCTGTTGTTGTTGCTGCTCTTGTTGCTGGACTGGGATTGGGACTGGGATGCTGTAGTGTTGTTGTAGTGTTCTGTGTGTTGTTGCTGGGTCGCTCCTGCGCTGCGCTGCACTCAAGTGAGAGTTCAATGAATTTTTGCCGCTTGGCTTTGGTGTATCTTTTGATTTTCTTTTTTTTTTTTTTGGTTGCTTTTTTAGTAACTAAGTACAACAAGAACACAACGACGCGACGAAAATGTACAAAAATGGCGAATATATCACGATAAACAGCAACAAAAAGTTAATAATAAAAATTAATATTAAAAAAAAACAATGTCAAAGGCAAAGGCTTCTTCTTTTAAATCGGAGTAACCGACTCCGTCCGACTCGCACGAATTGTTGCTCACGAATGCGGCCGGCAGCGCGTGCAACTCCAACGAAGTGGCTGACGCAGAAGCAGCGACAAGCGCCAAGCACAAAGCATAACGTCGAAAATACGAAGCGAGCAGCGCAGCCGCCAGCTCTCAGCTCGTAGCCGGCATTTAGTATTCGGTGTTCGGTATTCGGCAGACGGCAGCAGTGACCGAGCAAGTGGGAGCGCATTGTGGAGCACCGATACAATGAGAGCGATAGAGCTAGCGACAGCGACGCATTTGGTTTTATTTTCAGTTTCAGTTTCAGAGTTGAAAGTGCGCGGGCAGCGACGCCAACAGAGACGTTGACAAAATGTTTGGCCAATGCTGCGCGCCTGTGTGTGTGTGTGTGTATGTATGTATGCTGCGTATTTCTGGTCGTGTATGCGGGGGCACGATTGAGGATGCAGCAGCACTATGCAACAGCATTTCATTTATGGATGATTAAGGATTCACTTAACGCTGTGTACACACAGACGTATACATATATATAAATACATGTACTTACATATATATGTTAAATACTTGCTAAAACGTACGTATTTCATGTGTTTGAATAAGTAGTAGTTACATGTTTCAAACTCGTACTCAAAATGTGTAAAGGTTATTTTAACTTTGTAAAAAACGAGAATTTAAGACATTCCGTTCTCGCCTTAATAAAAAAAGAACCCAATTTCAAGGACAATTTCAACCATAATGATTTCTAATTCGGCATTCACAAAACTGACTTTGAAGTTTGGACAAGGAATATCTGTTGGTTTGTTGGCCCGGTGGTAGAGCATCAAACTAAGTTTTAATTCTTAATCAATATTTTTATTTTTTGAATACATGTATGTATGTATGTACTGGTTCTTTCACAGAACACAGAAATAAAAACCGGGATTCCGGGCTAAAATTAAACCCATACGGTATCAGAAGTACGGTAATCCCGGATTCTTTTAAGCCAAGTACAAAATACTCAAATCAAGACCAATTTCTCTGAACAATATTTTTGTTTGAGGCGTTCTGTAAGATTTGTATTCAATTAGATCAAATAATATATGCTTTTTTGACTTTTTTAATGTTAAGTTTTTAATTCGTATGAATACATACTTAAAAAATTGATTTTTAGTTTTGTATTAAATACTACTTAGCTCAGATTATTCTACAACACTTTATTTTAATCACCAAGAAGCTTGTAAATGGATAAGTGGAACTTGGAATATTATAGATATTGCTCGAAAATAGATAAATGATTTTATGTTGGACACTGTTGCATAGTCAATCGACGGGTTGGCCAATTGCAAGTTCAGGTGTAGGTTTAACGGAATCTTCGGCAAGCAATCAGTGCCGCATCAGCCTTGCATCAGCCTTGACGGCAACAGCCTAGAATAGAGAGAGCGAGAGCGAGAGAGAGGTGAGAGACTGAGAATGAGACTGAGAATGAGACTGAGACTGAGACTAAGACACTGAAAATAAAGACGGGCACATTGCAATCAAGTGCGCACGTACTAACCGACAATGCCAGCTATGCGTGTATATGTATACATATGTATGTATTTGTGCAATGCAATTCGTGTCGGTCGGCTGTGGCAGGGGGCTTTAGGGGCATTTGCGGCTTATCCGGTGCAGGGCTTATCGTCGCCAGCGTCAGCCACGACGTTTTATCAGGCCAAGCGAACAAGCAATCAAAAAGAAACAAATATGAAAGACAGAAATAAGACGAAGGAATAACGCAATAAAATTCACTGCAACAATAAAGAGAGAACTTATCATTTATCTGTTTGTATACCATATAAGTATATCTCTATAACTTCGGAAATTAAACAGAAAAAACATATTGAAAATAAAAAAATTGCAAAGAATTTTCCAGGTACTGGAATGACTAATCCATTGAAGTGTCAGGGAGCAAGGGACAAACATGTGTGAATATACTTATATGTATGTATGTAGGCATCTTATGTAGAAACTAGTAACATTGCCAATCTAATAGCAAAGCTGTTTTTCGCGTGTTATCAGAGTACAACAATGCAGATAATACTCATTGTATTCGCATTTTATTCGCAGTCTGAACAAACAATTGGCATAACACTTGAAGAAAAATAAAAAAGAATAGACTGAAATCAACTAAGTTAGCAATTCCGACAGTCAATGTATTGATAGAGTGTGAATAGCAAATGCAATGCTAAAAGAAATTTAAGGTTTGGTTTTTTAATTTCTTACAGCAATTGATTTAAATGCCACTGAGCAATCAATTTTCCGTTACGCCAGCATTTTTGAAATATAAACAGTTCTGAGTTATGTTAATTACATTTTCATGTTTTCCAATAGCATGCTGTTTAATAACAGTCTGTTAATAGTCTTGATCGTAACTAACATGACTTATCGAGCAAACCGATAGACTCTAACAGTGCTGTTAACCGCCATATATATATTTAAACACAAGTCATTTATACGAAAAATCATTTATTGAGTAAATTTCTTTTCGATTTTTATTTTTCACATGTTCACAAAAATTGTAGTTGGATGTTTTTAAACATTTTGTAGCTGTGTTTTTTGTTTGATTAATCAATTTTGGATTTATGCACGAGTATTTCTCTTGTTGCATTGTAGTGTAGTGTGTAAGCGTGTTGAATTTTTAGTTTTGAATGTTGTTTTGTATATAAGTAATTTGTTTAATGTTTTATGCGTTCGTATTGTATTGTTTTTTGTTAGATTTTTCACATTTTGCGCTAGCATTTAACATTCAATTACACCGAAAAGGAGAAAATTTAGCATAAATATGCCATATAGGACTGACTGACCTTTTCATTTAGTTATTGTATTTTTAGGTGCAAGTCTTGCAAATAATATGGTTAATTTTTTGGTTTGCGAATATTTGTTTTGTATTTTTTTTTTTTTTAAATTTTAATTATATTCTTCATTAAATTCTTAGTTTGTATTGAATCTAAACTATGACACAACTGACACCGAGAAAGCTTCCTTATGGATTTTAATTTAATTTCTTGGCTTATTTTCATATTTTTTTTTTAGTTTTCATTTTATTTTCAATGGCAGAAAGTACAAAACATACACAGATTTTGTTGATATATTTAGTATGTGTGTATAGGAATATGCATGTATGTATGTTTGTTTGTTTGTATGGAGTATGTAGTAGTGTATCATCCATGAGATCTGCATTTGCATCTGAAACTGGATCTGATTTTTGTTGCATTTGATTACGATCACAATTAAAACAATTATATATGTATTCAAAAATGACTGTTTTTATGATAATTTTTTTTTTTTTCATTTCATTCTTTGTATAGGAAACAACAAAAATGGACGCAAAATTATTGTTATTTGTTTTTTAATATATGTTTGTATGTTTAAATATTATTTAGTTTGCTTTTAATGTTTATTTAACTATATAGGAATATGCAAAACGTACACTTAATATAATTAGTATTGTTACTAGTATATAAATGCAGCTCTAAAACTGGTTTAATGCCATTTTTCTTTAATTTGTTTTCTTAAGTTTTTCTTTAGTTTCTCCTTACTGTCGCCCATTCAAATACATTTAATAACATTTCTATAGAAATATTCAAAGCTGAGGTAGTTAATTCATTTAATATTTTATTATATTTTAGTTAGTATGTATCGTATATGTATATGTATGTATGCCTATATAAATGTACTTACATGCATTCTCTTTAATTGTATTTGATTCTAGTGTATTTTGTTTTGTTTTGTTTTTTTGTTTCATTTTCATATTCATTCTTTCGTTTTAGCTCTTTCTTTACTTGTATTTTACTTTTTGCTTTTACACATACATAAACATTAAATTCAAGGTATTTTTTTGGTTTGATTTGATTTGAATCATGGGCTCGTGGGGTAGTTAAGTTACCTACATATATATATATATATAGGAGGAGATACATACAACATGCAACATATTGGGAAAGCACATTTTGGCCCTTTAACGCATTGGCATCATTTGGAGGTTTGATTGATTGTTTGAATAGCGCCGCAACCGAAACAAATGGAATGAAACACAATAAAACATTTGAAACTCTCTTTGAGCTGCAACTGAAAATGAAACAAAAACGGAAGCGGAAACGAAACCGGTGACGAAAACTGAACCACAAACTAAAAGAAAAATAAATACCAATTGAAATAAAAAGATCAACAATTTTTTTTTTTTTTTTTTTTGGTTTTTTTTAATAATATTTTACTGTTTTTTTTTTTGTATGTTTATAATATTTATAGATATTTAGCGCTGTAATGTAGATACAATGTACAATGTAAAGGACATTCTCTCCGTCCACATTAGCATGTAGATTATTTATGTAGATTAATTAATGAACTTAACATTTACATGTATACGACGACGACGAAAAAAAAACTTTAAACTACAGAATAGGTACTTTAAAAATAATTAAAGTAAATAAAAATATATTGTAAGTGTTACTCGTATTATTATTATATTTCTTGTGTAGGATTTTTTTTTAATATTCAACTCTTTCCATTTGTTGTTATTATAATATTTATTTCTTTTCGAATTATTTATATGTATGTATTTTATATAATATTTTTCCTTGTGGTTTTCTACGTTTCTTGCCATTTAAAATGCGATGTGGTGTTTTTTTTTTTTTTTTTTTGTGGCTAAGTGTGCTTTATAGGGTGTGTGGTGAACGGATCCAGTAAACGATTTTAATTATAAACTACTATCACACAGGCAAATCGTTTACTGGATGTTTTTTAAAGGGATTTATTTATTTTTTTGTGGTGTGGGGGAAGGGGGGAGTGGAAGGGGTGCACATTGGTGGGGGTATGAGGGTGTGAGTTTGGTTGTGTTGTGTTGTGAAATGGCCTTGGCATCAAATGAATTTTTTGCAATTTATGGAATTCATGAATATTAAAAATCAATAAAATTATTGAAATTATCTCATGAAATCTAGTATAAAAGGATATATATGTATAAGGGTTATCGTCATTAACATATCTTATGTATTGTGTATATAGGTGTGTTGTTGTTGTTGTTGTTGTGAATTTTTTCAAATGCAATAAACATAACGGTAACTAAATATATGTTGTAGCTCAGTCTCCAGTTGATTACCGTATGAATTTATTACAGTTAAAAAAACATTATTAATATTATTAATTTAAATATGTTTTGAATGAAATAGAAAAAATAAAAATGTGAAATGTGAAAGATATGCAAAATATACATACAAAAAAAAAAAGAACAAAACCAATAATGAAGCGAAACAAACGGAGTGTTTCAATTCCATTTCGTTTCCTTGCACACTATTTTCGGTTTGAATATCTCTCGTATTCTATAGTACATGGTATATATATATATAAATCTATTTGTTTAGCCAATTGTTTAGTGGACATAAAACAGTGTATAATAAATTTGCTGTAGTTTTTTTGTGGGTGTTTCTAATACACATATACTAATAAGAGGGTTTGCATGTATGTATATAAAGTGTGTTTTGTTGTACACTATATAATCGCATATCGTATTTGTTTATGTACTTGTCGTATGTGTGTATGTTGTATGCATGTAATTTGTGGGCTTTTTTTCTTTAGATTGTGGGCTTTTTTTCTTTAGATTTTTTTCATGTTTTATCATTTTTTTTCACATTGTTTTTGTTTAAAAATTTTTTTAGTACATGTATGTAAATTCTTACGGCTGACAATATTGATTTCTGTTTTCTTGTTTTTCATATTTTCTTTGTATTTCTTTTTGTTTTGTTTTGTATGCGCTTAAATGCTAAAAATATATATGTATGAATATTTTATTCATTTCATTTGAATAGTTTTCTTGTTGTGGTTGTTTGTTGTTGTAGTTATTTTTATTGTATTTTGTTTGTTTTCTTTTTTCTTTTATTATTATTGTTGCATTGTTTGACAACAGTTTCTTCATATATGTGCATGTTTCATGCCATACGTTTCAATATTTCAATTTAATTTTGTTTTTTTTTTTTAGTACAGTTGTGTCGTATCCGAGGATTAATTTTACTGATTCTGTTCTGTTTCGGTTCGTTTCGGTTCTTTTCTGCTTAGGTAAACTGATCTTGATCGGTTCTAATCGGTTGTTTTATAACATTGACCTATGTATCTCATTCTATGTCCGGTTATGTTTTGTTTTCTTATTCTTTTTGCTTTGTTTCATTTCCATTTCATTCCGTTTAATGTGCTGCTGCTGACTGACTGATTTTGCGTCCAAATTTACTTCAATTTTTTGATAAATTTAACAAAAAAAAAAAAAGCATTTTAAGAGAAATTGAACCCCCATTTGTAATTTATTATTATATATATATATTTCTTTCATTACTTTTTACTTCCATTTTCTTTACTTTTCGGCGCGCTGTTTAGAGTTTTCATTTGAATACCTTTTTGTTGTAATATCGTTATCCGATTTGGTTTTTTTTTTCATTCACTTTTTCAATTCTTATTTTGGTATTTAGTGTGAGTGAGGTGACGGCTTTCTTTATTTTGGCTATTTGCTGCTGCTTTTGCTCGGCTCTTCCAACTTGCTAGGCGTGTCGTAAAGCCTATGTTTAAAACTCGCTTTATATCGTTATTGTGATCATCGTTAAATAGCGTTAACCATCGTTAATCATCGTTTAAAAAAGTGTTTCAACTGCTTCTCCATTCCTTCATCATCCTAACTTTTACTCGCCTAACAATTGAACAATTCAAAACAAATTCTCTCAATATTTGTTTGTTTTTGTTTTTTTTTTTTTTGTTTTAAGAAAACCCCTAAATTCATTTTGTTTTTTTTTTTATATAATCAAAGACAAAAAAAAACCGAAAACAAAAAAAAAATAAATATTGATTTGTACTCACGATGTTTGTACCGCTAAAAACTTTATGTAAATATGTAAATATATGTATATAAAAAAATATGCCCTTTTAAAAAGTATCCTCCCATCTTATTCTTCTCACTTCTTTTCCTTTTCTCTTATAATTTTTTTCATTTTAAAAATTTAGTTTTAAATCGATTTTTTATCCTTCAAAGAGTAAAATTTTTTTTTATAGGTACGTTAACAAATTATATGAAAAAAAGTATATTTATATAGATATATATAGGTATACATATATAGAGATATATATATACATATACATATATATATGTATGAATAAATTAATTAGTAAATTGTAATAGCAAAGCAATTTGTTGTTGTGTGGTAGTTGTTGTTGTTGCTGTCAAATCAAATGTCAAAGTACTTTTGAAGTCTGGTGTGTGTGAGTTTGAGTGTGTGTGTGTGTGTATGTTGTATATATATCGAAAGCATTTTTATAAAAATAATAATAATTTTTTTTTGAATTTTTGTAAATTTTTTTTTGTTTTTGTTTGTTTTAGTCATAGTTTAAATAGTTGTTAAATTTTAAAACGAGTTTATCACACCTTAAACGTTATCAGTACTTGGCACAACTTACAACACAAAAAAGTACTTTTAGAAAAATTAAATTTTAACTTTTGTTTCCTCGTTCATTCGTTCTTGCTTTTCCTTTTATTGATTCCTTCTTTCATTCTTTTGTGGTTGTTGTTTTTAGTGTGAAAAGAATATATAAAAAAAAACCCGTTTGACTTTTGTTTCGTCCTCTGTCAATGTCGCTGTCTCTGTCTACGTTTTGTGTGTGTGTGTGTGTGTGTGTGAGTGTGTGGGTGTGTGTAGAAATGACAAACTACAAATAATGGCCAAAAAGATACATATGTTCACATATATGTATATTGTAAATGATAGAATGAATTTGAATCAAGTTCAGAATTGATAAGCCAACACCCTGCCATGTTCCTGAGCTACCGATAAGTTTGTAAAGCAATAGTTATCGACTGTGGCTGGCGACTGTACGTGCGCACAGAGTTGCCACCTTATTCACATGCAACCAGAGCTGCTGTTGTTGTTATTATTTGCTCTTCTCTTTTCAACCTCAAGTTAAAATTTAATTTTCTTCTATCCCTTTTTTCCCCTCATTTTTATCTCCTTCGCTCTGCCTGCTTTTTAATAACGATATAAAATAGCCTCTAAATACTAAAAAATAATTTCTTTGCTGCTCTCTTCCGCTCTCTCTCTCATTTCTCGCTGTCGTTTTCAACGCGCACGCTTAACTCACATTCTATTGTGGTCTCTCTTTATATCTTTCAATTTGTCTTTATCTTCGTTTATAATTATTATGTATATATATTTCTTAATAGTGTTTTGGTAAACCCCCCTTAAACAGAGCAATTAGTTAGTTAACTCAACCACGCTGCTCCTCTCTCTCTCTCTCTCTTTTCTCTTGCTTCAGCATTTGGAATTTTATGCAAAATAAAAACAATGCAAGTTCAAAAACATTGCCAATGTTTTATCTAGTTTACATTTTTGGAATTTTTTATAAAAATTCGTTTTACTCTTTTTTTTTTTTTTGTTTTTTGGTTTTGTTTTGTTTGTGTCGATTTCATTTTGTTTTCTTTCTTTCGTATATATATAAATAAAATGCATAGGCATCATCACCAAGAATCATGCATATCATCGTATAGTATAGGTCATTTATAGGTCTGTCTATATAGTATATATATATATATAAGGTATATTCTCTTTGTATTGACAACTTTGGACATTTGTTTTTTTCCTATGCACTATGCTTCAAGACGCCATTGACAAAAAATTAAAAATTATATATATAATATATATATATACACATATGTATATATGTATGTATGCATGTTAAAAAAAAAAAGATTACAATTTAAGTTATCATTTATAACAAAAACAAGTTAGGTTTTCGCATTTCCAACATATCCACATACATACATAATATATAATATTTATAAATGTATCGTATATATATATATATATACATATATATCAATATATATATATATGCCTATGTACACTTGAGATTTCACTTAAAGACTGTATATAGGTTTCACATATATAGGAAATACCAAAACTTTAACAATTTCTCATTTAGTATCTGTATCTTTATCTTCGTCTTCGGTTCCCTTTCCTTATGATTCCTAATCTGATCTGAGTGTCTGTTGTCAATATCTGGGTCGGAGTTACAAGTCTGTTGTTGTTGTTGTTGTTTATGTTATTACTGGAACTGTTTATGCTAACCGATTTCACAGTAAAAAAACTTGCTGGGATTCATGAACATGAAATCTGTGTTAAGCATTTCACTTGATTTATTGATATGCCTTTAAGTTGTTGTTGTTGTTGTTGCTAGTTGTTGTTTGTTGTAGTAGTTGTTGTTGTTTCAGTTATTTGTTGTTTTTCTTGTTATAGTATGTAGCCCATTTTAGGTTCTTTAATCCTTATTTTGTTTCATTGCTTAAAACTATCATAATTATCTTTATGATTTTCTTTTTGTATTTCTTCATTTAGTTATAGTTTTTTTTTTTTGTTTCTTGTTATCATTATTATTATTAGTTGGTTTGTTTTGTTTAGCTTTAGCTCACACTTTACATATTCGTTAGGTTTTAACATTTGTTTATCTTTTTGTTTTTGTCGTAGAAGATAATGCACTTACATTGAGGTATTTTAATTACTTTTTCAATCTTCATCAATAGATCTTTTACACATGTTTTTTTGTTATGTATCATATCGTATCGTATTGTATTGTATGTATGTCAAAATATCTGTCCTAAATCGCCCCTAAAAAAGCTTATCTTCTCCTGCTGTTCTTTTACCTTCTTTTGATTGAAAATTTCTTTTCGAATTGGATTTGATTTGTTGTATTCTTTTCGAAACTTTAATTTAGTGATTTTTTTTATATATTTTTTTTTTTTTGGCCGAAATGTTGATTTTTGTTATGGTATAACAGTTGAATATTGCAAGTGTTATACAAACTGAGCTAATATGAGCTGCTGCTGTTAACTATTTCTAAGACTCTAACTAAAATAAAGTAAGGCAAAAATATAAACGAAACACACAAACAAAAAGCAGATGATTAATTAATGTAGGTATGTATTGTATTATTGTATATATCTATATATGTATATGTTAATGTATGTATGTATTTATTTATAAATAAACAAAATAAAAGTGTTATAATAAAAAAAAAACGTCACGTTATACTATTTTAATGCATATTTCAACAAAATTGGGCTATTGTCTTGGGTTTCTTGGTTTTGTTGTTGTTTGATTGTTTGTTGCTCCGATTCAGTTACATAAGTTACCGTTTCTTTCTCTATTGATATAACTGTTATACACTAAATATATATGATATTGTATTTCTATGAACAAATGCAAGTAAAGACATGTTGAAAACTATGTGAAACTAGATGTACAGTGTAAGGTAGTGTAGTGTGTGTGTGTATGTGTGTGTGAGTGTGGTGTATATTGAATTATAACAGTTTTGTTTCGCATTGCTCCTATTTCATTTCATTTAATATAAGACGTTATGTAACACTTGTCGCTCGCTTTATCGTTATATAAAAAAAATTAACATTTCAGCACCGTTATTTTTGTTTCAAGGCAAACACATTACATTCTCTCTCTCTTTCTTTCTCTCTCTCTCTATCTCTCTAGACTTCTTAGTTCGCTCAAACAATATTAACAATTCATTTTTTTTTTTTTTTTCATAAATTCACGTCTCGAAATTCTCAAATTCTCAATTCTCGAAAACTATTATACAGCTGTACACTAAGATTGCTTGGTTGGCATTAGGTTGAGAGACACAACATAGTTTGTATGTGTGTGTTTATCGCTGTTATACCTGATGTATAACAGTTGCATGAGCTGTGATCTTTTTTTGTGTGTTTTACAAGCTTCATTATTTCCTTTACATCGAGTACAGAATACATATTATATATAGACGTAAACTCTCTATTTCGACCATCTAAATCTGAATTTGTTTTTTTTTTCTTTTCCAAAAAATATTATTATTATGGTGATTGTTATTATTATTAGTTATCCTGTTTTGGTTTTCATGTTTCTCTTTTATTTTTACAGGTTCTCGTTTCCATTGATTAGTTTAGATTTCCTGTTGTTGTTTTTGTTTTTGTCGTTGTTGAGGTGGGCTGAAGTTGACACCTGCTTGAAATTTCGCTTCGTTTTCTTGTGATTGTTGTTGTTGTTTGAATACACGACAAATTTTATGATAACAAAGTAGATAAATAGACCGCAGTTGTATTTAGAAGTAGTAGTAATAATTATAATTATATAAACAAAACATACAGTTTTCAGTTTTCCTCATTAGTCCTCCTCTCTCTGACATTCTATTCTCTTTTTGAATTTTTCGATATTATAACAAACAAAAATCAAAAAAAAAAACATCAAAAAAACACACATAAACCAAATGATTGGTTTTTGTTTTGTTTTCTTATTTTTCACTTAGTTGTTTTTACTTTTTGTTGTAGTAGTAGTTGTTTTTTTCACTTAATGTACGCTTACTAAAAATGGTTTTAATAAAAAAAAAATAAAATAATTCATAAAAAATTAAATTTTATATTTCTATATATAAAAAACGAAATTAACTGCATTTTACGGCTTAAATTTTGTATTTGTTTTTTGTTGATTTTTTGTATTTTTTTTTTTTTATTGTTTTGTTTAGTTTTCATCTTTTTTCTATCCTTTCATTTTGTAGTGTTTGTATTCTTGTTGTTGTTGTTGTTTTTGTATAATTTCCTTTTCAAATGATGTACAATGGTTGTTTTTGTTGTTGTTTGCTGTGGCGGGGGCTGCTCTACAGCACAAGTTGTTGTGGTTGTTGTTGTTGTTTATTCCAATTACAGTTACTCGCTTTCGTTTTCTGTCGGCATTCTTCAAGTTTTCTTCAACTTTAACTGATGTGTGGTGTTTGTGTGTGTGTGTGTATAACAAAAATGCCAGTCTACTCTCTTAGCGGCAGCATAAATCGCCACATATAACAGTTTGACGTATAACAATTAGGGCATAGTATAACAATACGTTAATAGCATTTATTTTGGGCTCTCTTTTACGAGACAAGCTTTCGTTTAACAACAACTGTTATACAACACAAAATCGGCTGCTGCAGCTGTTATACTAAAGAGCGAGAGAGATCGCATTCTGTTAATCCTTTGCGTTTTTCTTTCTTTCGTTCATTCTCTTTTTATGCCGACGTTTGCTGTGCTGATTGTTGTTATTGTTATTGTTGTTGCTGCTGCTGTGGCTGCAGTTGTTATCGTTGTTGTTGCAAGTGAATAAAACGTACAAGAAAACTGCCTTGACAAATCCGAATATAAGTTGAGAATTGTTTTAACTATTGCAATTATGATTATTATTATTATTATTTTTGTAATTATTATTATTATTTGTATTGTTGTTGTTATTGTTGTTGTTGTTGGGCTGCTCCATCTGTTGGCCCCCTCCCCATAACCCCCCGGCAACTGTTTACTGCTGTGAGCTCGCCAGTTGTTGCTGTTGTTGTTGTTGTTGCTGCTGTGTGGCGCCCGATGCATTGCCGGGTGGCGGTGATGGTTGTTGCTGCTGTTGCTGTTGCTGTTGTTGTTGTTGCTGCTGCTGCTGCTGCTGCTGCAATTGATGTGAAGACGCTGTCGACGACGCCTGCTGCTGATGATGCGCAGGTGGCGCCGACGACGACGCCGCCGACGATTGATGATGCGATTGCAGCGGCAGCGGCTGCTGCTGCGACGGCGACTGTTGTTGTTGTTGTTGTTGCTGCTGCTGTTGTTGTTGTTGTTGAGTCCCACTTGGCGCTGCGCCGGCTAAGGTCTGTTGTTGTTGTTGCAACTGTTGTTCTTTGGCAGCTTTCTGTTTTTTGGTCACTGGAGGTGGATTCGTCGATAGCATCATGGCGCGAATTCGACGTTGTGCAGACTACAAAAAGTTCAAATAATCGAATTAATGCAAGTTTTTAACTTTATATTTTATTTAACAACTATATTTTACTCACCTGAACGCTGTAGAATGGCCCAATGATGTGCACAGGTGTCTCCTCGTCGCCGCCAGAAGGTGGCGCCAGCGCATGCTCTGGCAGCTTAATGACGCTACCCGTGACACGTTGCAGCTCACGCACGTTCTGTCCGCCCTTGCCAATAATGCGTCCAACCTGCAAGAGAGCCAGAAATTCAGATATCAAAAATGGCGAAACTATATAAAACAATACCCAAACTGTTATACAATTTTGAAATTTTTCGATATCCAATTTGTCAACAATTCAAATTGTTTTCAAAGTTTAAGCGATTGTCTCTTAATGATGATGGTATCGATAACACTTGAATAACGAACATCAATAAGCAACTTTTGAATAGTAAACAATTTATTTTCCGTTTACCTTTACTTCCTTTCCTTTTTATTTACTTTTACTTTATCATAATTGACAACATTTGGTTTTGATATCCATCAATAATTGAAACTAATTTCAATTTTCGTAATTCAAGTTATACAAAAAATTTAAAATTTTCCTAATAAGTTTTACTGTATAACATTTTATTTATTTTCAGTTAAAGTTTTTATGTTAATTTAATGAGTTTTTTTTAATAGGACTCTTGTAAATTCAAATTGACCAATAAATTAAGTAGTTCCAATTCGTGAAAGTTTATTAATATTGAAAAATAAGTTTTATTAATAATTTTGTATTTACTGCATTTTCAGAACTGTTTCGATTGTTCAAACGATCGTGTAACTGTCGCTGTATTTAAGATAAACTATCGATAAGTGGGAAAAAAGGGTAATTGGATAAGATAAACTATCGATAAGGGGGAAAAAAAATGGTAATTGGATGATCAAGATGATATATACACACCTGAGAGCTGGCGACAAGCAGCTCGACAGTTAGGCGAACATCGTCAGTGCCGCACATGAATCCCTCCTCGCGCATCTTTTCAAATATCATATATTGCGCCTTCCACTGACCCTCCGGTGTCCCAACAATCGTGACCTTGCGCTCCGTTTGTTGGTCCAGCGGCTTGTCGGCATCGAGGGGCGCAATCTTGAGGGATGCACTTGAGAAACGCATTATGCTGCGGATATGGGATCCCTTGGTGCCAATAATGGCGCCAACAGCATTATTCGGTATATAGAGATATGTTGTCTCCTGCATATCGTTTGGAAATGCCGGCGGCACCACACTGGCCGGTGTCTTAGACATGGCAAAGCCTTGACACGAGGGGAACGGCATGCTCGTGTTGAAGACCATGCCGTTACCCGGTGTCGACATCATTGCCATGGGATGGAGACCGGGGAACATAAGACTCTGGGGTGCCATTGCCTGTAGATCGTTCTCATAGCTTTGGCGAAGTTTCGTACTGATTTGGTTTTCCGCTCTCGACATATTCTCAATCAGGCCCTTAACCGTAATGATGCGTTCCAAATTGTAGCTGTTTATATCATTAATTGAGCTAACGGTTATCTTCGTGTCCGTGTCCTGCATAATGCGTTTAATAGTGTTGCCACTCTTGCCAATAATGCGGCCAATTAAATTATTATGGGCAAGTATCTTCAAACAGATTTCCCTAATAAAAATTATAAGCGGAATTTTTAAATTAATATATATATATACATATATCGTAAATAATTCTTTTTTTTTTTAAATAAAAAAATCACTCGACAATTATTATTTTTGATCCAAAAAATAAAACTCAAAAATAATGATTATTTTTGATAAAAAAAAAATAATAAAGCTCAAAATTAATTATAATAAATGATTTTTATTTTTTTCGCTCAAAAAATATGATACATCACATGTCAGCGAAAAGTTTAACACAGAAGCCATAAACTAATAGTGAGTTTTATTTTGAGCAACAAAAAAAAAATAATTATTTTTAATCATTATTTTTGGGTTTTATTTTTGTAATCAAAAATAATCATAATCCGTGAAGAAAATCGTAAAAATCATTATATAATCATTAAAACGTGATTTTTTAAATAAAACTTATAATGATTACGGCGGTTCCTGATACAAATATCATTCAAATTTATGTGGAGTATACAAATAGGGAATATCGTGAGAAGGCAATTTTTGTACTTGTTATACATATTTTTTTACTATCATTGTTAGATTTCTTTCATTTAATATGATTTTACGATTTTCTTTCTATATTTTATTTTAAATTTCAAGACTTTTTGAGTGATATAATTATTTTTATCTTGTTTTATTTTTTTGCTTATGAGCAGACTTACCCCTTATTCGTGGACAGCGCCTCCTGTTGCATAACCTCCAATATGCGCTTGCATGCATTGGTGCAGTTCTCCGGATTGCCATAGATGGTTATTGATTTCTCCAACGAGCCGACGTTCTCCTTGCGATGCACATCGACCCGAGCACGACTCTGTTGTGTAATGGTCCTGATGGTGCTACCCTGACGTCCAATGATCGCACCGACCATCTCACTTTGTACCAATATACGTAGCGGGAAATCCGCTTGACGTCCGGGTCCCGGCATTCCCGGATACGGATTACGTTGATTACGTTGGCTGCGACGTTGATTTTTGTCCAATTGCTCGGCGTGCAGTTTACTGCCCTCAAATTCGACGCCGTTTAGACCACCAGCAGCTCTACATTGGATACATATGGGATATAGGATATAGACAAAGATATATGAGTACGATTTACAATGAATATTCGAGAAACGAATCTAATGAATGATATATTTATATATATATATATATATATATAGGTTTGTATATGTATAGTGTGTTGAGATAAAAAGAGAGAGATGACATTCAATTGAAGAGCGATCAGAGAAGATCAGAGTTCAGATCGGTTTTCAGACATGTTTGTTACACAACAAGAAGCAGATTAATAATTTTGGGTAGTCGCCCTAACAACACATCACACAAGCTCCGCCCACCAGTCACAGCCTCATTGTACCCCCCTCCTCCTCCCCCTCTCCCACCCACTCAAAAAATTTAGCCATACATAAGTATATATATGGAATAGAGAGCATACGGAGAGATATAGTATGTATGTGTGTGTGTGTGTGTGTTTGAGAGAGAGAGAGAGAGGGAAAAGAAAGAAATTGATTGAGATGGAGAGCTGGAAAGCAATCGATAGTCTGACGATAGGTCAAGAACGATCACTCGAATCATCGTGCCTAACTATCGATCGTTTTACAGCACTTAATTAGATATTATAGACATATATATTGTATATATATTTGCACTTAACACTAGATTTAAGCAAAAGTTTTTTTTTCGATATAGTTTTTGGCGTACACAAAATTGATTTGATTTTCTACAAATCTAGTGTTAAGTTATCGATTTGCAAATTATTATGATTATTATAATTTTTTTTTTTATTATTGTTTTGTTGTTGTATATACCTTTGCGCCTGCTCAGGATTTTCGAATGTAATATGTACTGTTTGAGTATTTTGATCCTTACTAGAAATAGCCTCACATTGTTTGACGATGCCATAGGGCTTCAGTAGCGGTTCGATGTCTTCGAAACGTGTTTGCAGCGGTATGCCGCTTATTAAGATTTTTGATGTCGTAACACTGTGAAGAAAATAGCGTAAAAACACACACGAAAACAAAAACAAAAACAAAAAAAAAATGACAAAAGAGAAATGAACAACAGAAACAAACAAAAATGTTACAGTGAAACAAAAAGCACAAGCGAAACAAAAAACAAAACAAAGCACATTGAAAGTATAGTGAAAGAAAATAAAAATTAAAATAATAAATAATATGAAAGTGAAATTGATTGATTTTGTTTTTTTTTTTTTTAATAATTGTGATAAAAAGAAATGAAAAGAGAAGGGAAGAAAAGAAAAGAAAAGAAACGAGAGCAGTATGTCAGTAAAGAGAGTCTCAACAGCGCAACTAACATCTATACATTGAGAGAGAGAGAGAGAGAGAGAGTGAGACATGGCGAGCGTGAAATATGAGAGCGAGCGAGAATCTGCATGTTTTTTTTTTTACTTGTACCGTGTTTGTAACGGTTCAAATGGGTTAGATAAATGAGCGTAGAGAGAGCGAGAGAGAGCAAAGGCAAGAGCGTGAGAGAGAGTGCGACGGTTACGTGTACTTTTGTTGCTAGGACATTCAAATCAAAATATCACTTTTAAGACAGAGCGTTGCCAGACATATCAAATCAAATATTTATGCTTAGTGTACCCCATGTTAAGTTGGCTGCGCATGTTTTACGTTTAAAAGAGAGCGAGAGCGATATTGAAGGATATGGGGAATGCCAGAAGTGAAATCTGAATTGCAATGCTTGTTATTGTTGTTTTTTTTTGTTGATTATGACGTTTATTTTATAGAGTTGAGATCCCAATTAATGTGTGTAAATTTGATTATTTATTGAGCCCCATAAAAAAAGCATAAGAATAACAGTCATGTAGAGATAATAAGAGAGGAGAATGATATTGAAATCTATAAGGAACATAAACTACATATCTGTTTATCTAACTATGTATGTAAGTTATGTATCTAAGCATTTATCTAGAATGTAAGTCACATGAATCCATAAATGACAGACACCAGAGAAAAGCGTCAGAAATAATGGGGTGGCAGAGGGGGGAACAACTTATAACATCCTGTTGCCATAACGGGGCTATAACAGACAACAGACAACCAACAAACACTAACAACAACAACAACTGCAAAAGCGCTTTTGGTGCTACTCCAACAACAACAAGATCAGTGCAATATCTCAAAGTGTTGTTGTTGTTGTTGTTGGTGCCTTGCCACGCCGTCGACTGGAATGTTGCACATTTAATATCGTGTTTATTTTTCTTGGAAGTAATTTCACTCCAGTCGACGCCAAAGACGACGACGATGCAAAGCCACCAAAACAAGAACAACTAAATCAACAAAAAAAAAAAAGAGACAGAGAGAGAGGCAGAGCGTGAGCGCAATAAAGAGAGCACTAGACCGAAGCTTAAATACCCTTTGCTTACATCAATTGCAACTTAATTATTGCCTTAACAAGTTCAGCAAAGCTTTTAAAAACTTTTTTTGGAAGCAATATCAACTTTATGGCAGCTCGGTATTTATTTTTTTTTAAGAATGAAAGCGGCCAGTGTCTTAAGAGAAAAGAGAGTGAGCAGAAAGAGAGCGTATTTGAACCTTCAAAACAAAATAAAGGCAGCAGCAACAGTTGCCACATGCCACAGGCCACATGCCACAGGCAGACTCCTTCAGCAGCCGAAGCCGCATTCCATTGCCACTTGTGTATCTCAGTCGTCTCTCTTTGCTCTCTCTCTCCGCCAGACGCTCTCTTTATTTTTATTCTTATTTATTGTTTTTCTTGTTGTTGCAGTTTATGCCATAATTGCTTGCGTCTGGGATTGTACATATGTATGTATGTTTGTATGTAAATATTTTTTGCTCGCTTTTCCAGGAATTGAAGTTGAAACGACAACAAAAAATTTGCTACTCTTGCTCTTTTTTTCGTTTCGTGTGTGAGATTTTTACATTTGAGTAGCCAAATCCCTTAGCGCATGTTATTTCCCCTTCTTCATGTTGCTCCTGTTGTTGTTGTTGTTGCTGTTGTTGTTGCTTTTTATCTTGCTTTTGCTTGTCTTGCATTTTCTACAGATGAGCGCAGTTTGGAGAGCACATGTGCTCTCAAACTGTTGCGCACAGATTAAGCAGCATTGCGCATGCGTCACACGTCACATACATACACACACACGCACGCACGCACGCACGCACTCATACACATGTATTTAGAGCGAGGGGTGTCGCTTTGTAGCCCACCCATGTCCAGCCTCAATATGCAAATGTCAACGCTGCTGCGCTGCTTCTGCTGCTGCAGTTCGTTGACGTCGCCTACTGCACCAATAAGCTTTCGCACTTATGTTTTTGCTCTCTCTTCATATGACGACAGACAGCCAGGCAGGCAGAACGAGAGTGTGAGAAGGCGAATGTAAGCGTTAAAGAGAGAGACAGGCGCCAAAAGAGCAAAAGCAGAGGCGACATTTCTTTTCTTTGTATTTTATTTGACATGTGATTGACGCTGGCGCCTGTTGCAGCTAAGCAAATGACCTCTGCTTGGCACTCTCTCTCTCGCACACTCATACACAGACACCTGAGTTGTTATCAATGCACATTAGGCCTGGTGTGTATGTATGTCTGTGTGTGTGTGTGCAGGTCTCGCAATCAATAGCGCCTGCAGCGCAGTCAACAGCCTAGTCGTCGTCTGCTGCTTGCATTGTGTTGTTTAAACAACACAAATTGTGTTGGCTTTAAATGAACGCACATACATATTTATTTATATACACATACATACATACATATATGTTTGTACATAAATATGTACATGTGTAGATAGGCGGCGCTCGTTACACACACATGTTGCATCGTTTAATTTTAATGCATGCGTGTGTGTGTGTGTGTGTGTGCACACGCTTTGTTTGCTTGCTTCCTTTTTTTTTTATTTATTGAAAATTTTATGAATGAAAAGTCAGAAATCTGTTGCGTCGGCTGCTGTCGTTGTTGTTGTTGTTTGTTTTGTTATAGCTGCATTTGTTTCTCTTTCTTTCGTTTCTCTTATGTTCTTGTATTGGCTGCAACTTCGTTCGTTTATCGTTTATGTAAACTCACGCATTTCATGACGCATACTTGCATGCGTGTGTGTGTGTGTGTGTGGGATTTGTCCGTTCTATTTCCATAGCATTCCACAAGTTGCTTTGGGCGTCGCAATCTTGTTGTTGTTTGTCGCTGCTTACTTATTTTTGCGCTACGTCAGCGTCGACTGCAAGCTACCGTTAGTTTTCGTCGTTGGCATTTTCTCTGTACTTAGTTGCGAATGCTTCTGCTGCTGTTGTTGTTGCATTTTCTTTTATTGCAATTTATTTGCTGTGCTTATCTATTGCCCACCTAACCCACCTCCTTCTTCACATCCACCTCTTTGGCCAACCAGCAAAAGAATTTGTCTTCGTCAAAGTGTGTACAATGTACAGATGTGTGCAAAATAATAAGAACAGTTTCTTATAATAATCTCTTATTACTTTTCAAGTTTTCTAAAAGAGCTTTAAAAATTTGTTAGTATTTATATACCAAAATATTCAGATTTGAGATGATCCTGATAACTCTGTTGAGTTAACTCAAAAATGTGTAAAATAAGCAGAGTAATCGTCATAAGATCATCGATTCCTTAAGCAGTCTTAACACTATATGTATTAAACACAATTGGTGTTCTTGCACCATTTTTTAATGTTTTTTTTATCATTTCAGTTTTAATTTAAATTAAAATTTTTAATTTATCGACATTTTTCATAATTAAATTTTGAAACTAAATAAATAAACAAATAAACTTTTAATTTAGTAAAAAGATGTTCTTATTAATATGCACATGGCTGTATATTTATATATGTATATACTTGTATGTGTGCACATACAAACTTGTTTCTTGTACGCAGCAGCAGCAACAACAACAACAAAAACTGCAGTTGCATTGTTGCTGTTGATTTGACCCAAATTGGCCGGCAAAAAACGTTGCAAGCAAGCACATACATACATATACATACACACACGCACACACGCATACATGTGCATATGTATATATGTATGTTTATCTAACCCTTGTTCCTGTTTCCTGTTGTTGTTGTTGGGTTTTTCTTTTTTAACCATACAAAGTTAAAAAATAGGTCGCTGAACAAAATGGCGCACTTGTGGGTTGAGGGTTGTGGGAATTGAGGAGGCTGAGGGGATGGTGGGCGTGGCCATATGGCAAGCCATAGTAATGATAGCAATGATAACCGAGAGTGAGAGAGAGGGATGCAAATTATTATCACAACAATCTAAATTCTCTGCAACAACACAACATTCAATTCTTATTGATAATTCGAAAATGTGTTAAGCTATTGATACGATAACACTCAGTTTATACTCGATCGATTAAATGAGAGAATTGGGTTATTGCATTTTACTTTAAAGGAATCCTTGTTTTAATCAGGTTGAATGATCGTTTGATTGATTGATTTAATGATTGATAATGTTGTGTTTTCAATGCTATCGTACTGTTTAATAGTATTTAGTATTTTTAACAATATATAATATTAAACATACACAAATTCCACTAGAGCTGAAAATGCTCTATTTTTTTGCCAATCGATTCGGTTCGGTTTAGAATCAATTTCAATCGATTTTTAAAAAAAAAAACCCATTCATTTGTAATTTTGGCATTTCCTTTATTTCAGGCTATATTCAAAAAACAATATCGATTTACACAAAGAATAATTTGAAAATCGATTTAATCGATCAAAAATCGAATCGAATCGAGTGCCAGCAATAGCGCTTAGTTGGTCCAGGACAACGAGCAAGACGAAGAGAGGAAATATAGAGGGAGAGGGAAAGAGTGTCAGACAATTGAAAAACTCACCGATCATAAAAACGTGGAACTTTCGTATTTTGTTGTTGTTGTTGTTGTTGTTGCAGATGATGATTATAATAATGATGATTATTATTGTTGATATTTATTCTGTTGCTATTGTTGGTGTTGTTGTTGTTGGGTAATTGGTAATTACTGCTGCTGTGCATTTTTAGTTTGTTTTATTTTGTGCTTTTGCTGCTGCAGTAATTTAGTGTTGTTTTCTATGTGTATGTATGTTTATATTTGTTTATTTGTGTGTTTACGTGTGTGTCCCGCTAACCTGCCACACTCTTTGCCATGCATATGTATGTATGTAGAAAAAATAGCAGTTCCCACTTTTGCTATTTGTTGTTGTTCCTCGTTTCGCAGTTATTGCTTTACTTTACAAAAAGAACTATACCAAAGAGACAAAAAACAGCATTGAGACTAAGCAACCCACACACACAGACACATGCTAACACAACGAGAATGCGAGAGCGAGAGAACGAACAGAAATAGGAGCGGGAGGAGCATGATAAGTGCTTTTACAAATACAATTTGATACGTCGCGGTCATGACGTAGACGCGGCCGAGCAGCAGCAGTGGCATTAGCTCATTTCTACACACACATGCACACGTTCTCTTCTTACGCTTTGCTTTGCTCATTTGTTAATCACACGCAGCAAAATAAAATAAAAATGTGTAGCAGAATTTGTGAACTGATATGATTATGATTATATTTCATTTGCTTGTTCGTTCATTCGTTCCCCCATTGTTGTTGTTGTTGCTGTTGATCTTTTAGCGCTGTTGCTGCTTCTTGCTTTTTCTTTTAGTCACGCGTATGGGCTTTGATTCGCATTAGCAACTTGCTTGCTCTCTTCCTTACGAACTGGAGTGGGGGGAGAGAAGGCAAAAGGCTGCGACCGCGACGGCGACTGCGAAGTCGACAGCGACGCTGACTCACGAGAATACAGTTTTGAGTGCACTGCGCACGTTATTCACAAACTGCTTGCATGCGCAAAACATATCGATAGCAGCAAATGCTCTATCGATAGTCCACGTTATCGCTAACATTTTGTAGATTTCAGTTTCAATATTTGATTAAACTACATGTTTCCACAGTTGGTACACGTATGTGTGTATAATACGTGTCTGACTAATTAGCAAGAAGCGCAGTTGAAAATAAATGTACATATGTATGTATATTGTTGCCACCCCTTTGCCCACATAATTTACACACACTTAGTCCAGCAAGTGTTTTGACAAAATAGAAGTTCACATTTGTTTTTGATTTAATAAAAATGATTTATCTTTTTTTTTTAAACTTGTTCTAAGAATCAAAGCCATAAATAATGAACTAAAAATTAAAATAAATATTCTGAAGTATAAATTTTGCAAGTTTTTGGTTTTGTCAAAACACTTTTTGACTGCATGTGGGCGCATGGGCAGCATTGGCTTAACGGCAATTGAGCAAAAAATGTCGTTAGGCAGCGCTGATAATACGGTTTAGCCGAATGACAGCGCTGATAATTCGGCTCAGCCGAATGCTGCCGAAGCGCCTGCAAAGTGAGAGAGAACTTCAAAAAAGTGCATTGAAAACAAAAGCAACAAGGCTGCCTGCTACAGATCAATTGTACATTATTCTCGCTCCCGCTTCCGCTCTCACTCTCTCTCTCTCTGAGACAGAGCACAGACTCGGACAAAACGACGAACTACACAAGTCAGAGTGGAGCAAAGTAGGTCAGTTTATTTATTTGCTTATTGCTTTTCGACTGGGCGCAACTAGTTAAATAAAAATAGTGTGTGCCAATACTATACATGTACATATTATATTATCTGTTAGTATATACATATATGTACATACAAATTATATCCTGCTTAAATTGATTTTTATTGTCATGCATTGCTTGATTTAAGCGCATTTTTGTTCAATAATTGCCGACGTCGCAGTCGCTGCAATTGCCATGCCAAAAGAGACGAGCGTTAAAGGAGAGAACAAAAATTTAATAAAAGAAAAAAAAAAAAACAACTATCACACACACACACACACAAACGCCGGCTTGTTGCAGTCGTCATAACGGTACATGCATATGTAAGTCAGTTTTGCGCTCTCTCTTTCTCTTTCACACACTACCATATGCCTTATGCCTCTGTGTAAGTTTCTACTTAGATAAAGGAATCGCAGAGAAAAAACCGAAACTACGCAAAACTATGTGCAAAAAAAGAAGAATAAAACGACCAGACACTTTTTTGTCGTCTACGTTTTGTTGTTATTTCTACTCTTTTGCTTTTTATGATTTTCTAACACTCGTCACTCACTTTTCACAGCTTGTTTCTATTTGTTGTTGTTGTTCCAATAAGAATATCACTAAAAGCTTTAAGCTAATTTAGCAGAACGCAACACAATTTTGATGTTTACTTTTTTGTTGTATTTTATTAAATTTATTTATTTTCTTTCTTTTTTTTTGCGCCCACGACGACCAGCGACCGATGACTATTACAAAAAAAAAAAAGAGTAAATACACTGGCGCACACACACACACACGCAGACACTGACACCAACAACAGCAGGCGTAAAATATTTTATAATTTTTGCTGTTGCTTTGCGTTGAATTTGTTGTTGTTGTCGTTTTTGTGGCTGTTGTATTTGTATTTGTTGTTGCCGCTGTTGTTGTTGTTGTATCGACTACGTCGCGTATTTCGGAAAAAGACGACCGCAAAATGCAAAGAGCATTTAACTACTGAAACTAAAACAGACACGCCAAAGAGCAAGGCGCAAAGCGACGACGATGACGATGGCGACGACGGCGAATGGGCGGACAGAGGGACAGACAGACGGACGGACGCGACGTTAAAGCAAAAACGCAAGTGCCAGCGCTTTGGAGCACCGTTGCCAGAGAGATTGAGAGTGGGAGAGAGAGCGAAAGAACAAAAAAAAGAGGCAAACTGCCGGCTACGCGGCTGCAAAGCGACAATAAACGCCAAAGTCTTTGTTACTGTTGTTTTTGTTGTTGTTTATGAAGTAAAGGCAAAGCAACAACATGATTAGCGCGCAACACTTGCGAAAAAAGCGAAAACGAGGAGAAGACAGCGCAGTAGAGAGAGAGAGGGGGAGAGAGCAGCGGAGCAGCATAAAGTAGGAGAAGTGCCAATATGCGTTACGTTTAACGTCTTTTATTCTTTTGGTGTTGCCAGATAGGGGCAACAGTTGGCATCGCGTAAGCACTTTACGTCTGGCAACACTTGTAGCACGTTAACGTTAAGTAAGCTTGCATTTCAAATTAGTAATTAATTAATTTCAATATGCTTTATGCACATATATGTACATATCCATAGATATGCTTAACATTTAAATATGCATATGTATGTAACATTTAAATATACATATGTACATATGTGTGTATAAATGTAAGTATGCACATGTGCTGTTATATCTAGCTTTCATCAATATAAGCAGAGTACCAGGAATTGACAGCCTTGACAACTCTGTTGATGGCTGTCAAGTGTAGCGCGACAAAAGCTCAAAGCACGGAACGCAGCAGCAGCGGCAACAGCAGCAGCGTTAGCAGCAGCCTTCTCAAGCTCAATCCACCGGCAGCAACGTACGTTGGCGTCGGCGTTGGCGCTCGCGCGTTGCCTCTCGCACTCACGCGTTCTCTTTTCAAATTGTTGCGCTTTTTCACACGCACACAAGCACACTCTGACAAGTATACAACAACAACAACACATGCAGATCTCTCGCAAGTCAAGTTAAAGTTGTTTTTGCTCGTTTGCTCTTTCGTTTCTTTTGTTGTTTTCATTTTTTTTTATTACGTGTTTTCGTTTTGTCTTTGTACGAAAAGTGCAACAACTTTGCCGAGCTGCCTGCGATTACGTCACGCATTCGCATTGCATGCGTGCGCCGAGACGCGCGACAGCGACAGCGGCGTCGACAGAGGCACAGGCAGAGGCAGAGTCAGCGCGTCTCAACTAGTTGTTATTTCCGGTCATTTATTGTTTTATTTTTGTTTTGCTTACGGTGACGTCTACGAGGTTGCCACAAACATTTGAAGCTGGCGCCGGACAATTTGTTCTTAACGTTTGCCAACAAATACAAAACTAAATATTTATGTACATATGTATGTACGCATGTATTTTTGTACGTATTGTATGTATGTATGTGTATGACCGCAAAAACGGGCAAAAACTTGGCAACTAAGTAAATAAAAGAAAAACGGTAAAAACAGTTGTAAGCAGACAGGCAGCAGCAACAATCGCTTAAGTATATTAAAAATAAAAATAAATAAAAATTTCGACTACATTTCGTTAGTTCAATGGCCCCAATAAAAAAGCAGCAGCAGCCGCTGCCACTGTCGCTGCCGACGCTAACAGCCAGCCGGCTGGCCGATCGCATTGGTTAGCTTTGATCGTAAATTGCTGATAACGCGCAGCGAGAGCAACAATAGTAGCGACGTCGTCGTCGCACTGCCTCTCTTTTAAGCAAAAGCTCCACTTTTTGTTTGAGAGCATTTGTCATAGAACAGTGTAGCTGATCTGCAAAAAATAAAAGTGCAAGTGCAAGTGTTGCTACTGTGTCAGCATTTATTGTCAAACAGTGTTGCTGGGCTGCATATTTGCAAGTGCAATGGTAGTATTGCTGCTCACTCTCTCTTTCTATCTCTGAGCTTTTTGGCTGTTGATCCCACAATGCAGCTGTCGCGACAGAATTTTCGGCAGAGAAAGAGCGCAGCAAACAAAATTAAAAATAAAAAAAAAACAAAATGTGGCAAAATTGACTCCCTCTCCCAAAAAAAGAAAGAAAGGAAGAGGGAGAGATAAAACTGTTATGCTGCAACCCTTTTTTTTTTTGAAGTTGCTTTGTTTGCCTGTAAGTGAAATGCTTTCTTCCCCTGCGTTATCAGCAGACTCGCGCTGGGTGACAACAACAAATGGCAAAACAATGCTCAGGTAATACCCCTTCTACCTGTGCTCCTGTTTCTGCTCCTGCTGCTGCTCCTGCTCCTGTTTGCGTGTCGAGCGCAAGGATCAGAGAGTGCCGAGTGAAAAGCATATGGAGCTGGCCAAAAAGGGTTGATGATGCAGTGCAAATTGCAGCTGCTGCAAAGCAAGCAAGGATAAAAGGATCGAAGGATCGAAACATGAAAGAAAGTGATCGTCGCTCGCTCAACCGGTGAAATAACGGTTATTCTATAGAAAGAAGAAAGTCCGTCCGTCGCAAGTCAACGGGTTAGCGATCGGGAATTGAACCCAATTCTGACCAAAAAATAAAAAAAAAAAAACAAAACAACAAAAATACCATTCTACAATATTTTCTTGTGATCATCATCAGTTTAAGAGTTGCACGTGTCGCGACAGTTGGCCAACAAGCGCGCCAAATAGCCAAATAAACAAAAAAAACTAAAAAAAAAAAAATAAAGAAAGAGCGAGGGTGACAGAATACAAAGACGAGAAAGAGACAAATGCCGTTTTGTTAGCTGCATACAGTAAACACAGCTTTAAGTGAATGAAAGCTCTGTCAAATGTTTTTTGAACGTTTAATTATACAAGAATTTGCAGAATTCTATTTGTTAAAGAGGAGATTTTACGTTTATTATTTTATTTAAAAAAAAAATAAAAATTTTTACCTGCGACGCTTTTTTTTTACGATTGCACATACGCTTCACTAGAATAAAAAATCTTATAAATGCTTCTCCAGTGCTCCTCCAACTTCTTTTTGAATTGGAGCTTGACCAAATATTCAAAATAAATATCTTTTTTCATTATATTATTTTTCGATTGAATTTTTTTCAAAAAAAAAACTACAGATACATTATGTACTTGGTAAACTGGCCATAATATCGACAAATTAAGCAAAACCAGTGTTGGTAAACGGTCCATAGTAGTGACAAGTTGCACAAAACAACAACAAAAATAGGCAATTTGTATGGAAACTTCAAAGATTTAAAAAAAAACTAGTCGAGTCCCCAATCTAATTTTTTTTTTTAGCTAAATTTATGATAAATTGCCCTCTATTTGGGGGGCTTTTTTTTTATTTGAAATAGGCCCAGCAAAATAGACCTTTATAAAATGATACGTATATTGTGTGCTTGTACAAAGCATGAGCTTTAATGAAGCAAATATTTGGAAGATCAGTTTTTTCAAATTAATAAAAAAAAAACTTTTGTTATAGTAATGTAAACGACAATCAATTCGATAAAATAAATTCCCACGATTATGAAGTAATTTTTCGATTTTTCATTCTAGACAAGTTTGACTGTATAATATTGTAATGTTGCATTCGTTGTAGAGGTAAAGAAATTCTTTCATTGCTTGCATTAATTTCTGTTTTTGTTTTTTTTTCGTTTTCGTTTTAGTTTTTTTTATTATTATTTTTTTTTTTTTGCCACTGGCCATGAGAATTTGAGATTTCATTGCCCGGATTTGAGCTGCTCTCTCAGTGCGCTAACCCTCTCTCTGTCGCTCTTGTGGTGGGCCCTGTATAGAGCAGCATTCTTGAAAAACTAAGCCAGCAGTAACACGAATCTCGTCATCGTGCCACAAACTCGCTGGCTGTGTATGTGTGTGTGTGTGTGTGTTTGTTGTGTCGTTGAATTCTTGGAAATTTCTAATGAACACAAACACAAAAAGGAGCACACAAAAATGTAGAGAACAAAAAAAAAAAAAACTCAAAAATAAAAAAAAAAAACAACAACAAAAACGAAATAATGTGGATCAAACGCACGCTAAATGAGTACAAATAAGCGGAACGTGAGAAGAGCCCATGAGAATCAAGTAAGGCACTCATACACACACACACACACATGCTTATAGAATGGGTTTTTTGGATGAAGGGCAGGGCATGTGTGCGCCGACGCAGACGTTGAAAACGCCGCATGGATACATAGAAGTTTTTAATAGCGAGAGTCTAGCTAAAATCTGCAGGAAGTACAGCAATGAGGGGGAAAGAAGGGAGCCGTTTTAAGCTCATCTCAAGGCGCAACTTTGGGTAAGTATTCCTGCAGCGTATTCAGAAATTAGATAGAATAATGCAAGGCAGGAGGAAAGGTCAAAATGAAAGCTTAAACAAGCTACTTACTCTTGCAGGGAAGGAGGGAAGAGGGAAGGAGCTTTAAGCTCCACTTTAGATACATTTTTGAACCAGCATTGCTGTATAAGATTTACAAACAATGATGACAGATGTAAAGAGAGGGTTAAAGAAAACCCTTTGGGCTGAAGAAGAGCTTTAAGCTTCTGTGGAACTTAGAAAAGATCGAGACAAGGCAGGATACAATTGAAAACTCTCTCTCTCTCTCTCTTTCTGCATGGAATTTAAGAGAAGATAAGCGGAATGTCGAGGTGAAAGGAAAAGAGAAGAAGCTTTAAGCTACTCTTAAGAAAGAAACTTTAGTTAGAAAACGCAACTTGAGAATATTAGTGCATGGAATTCAAGA
This sequence comes from Drosophila innubila, assembly GCF_004354385.1. Taxonomy (NCBI): domain Eukaryota; kingdom Metazoa; phylum Arthropoda; class Insecta; order Diptera; family Drosophilidae; genus Drosophila; species Drosophila innubila. The sequence goes on from NC_047626.1 coordinate 12,075,747, forward strand.
AGAGAGTGCTAACAGTAAAAGTGAGTGTGTAAAGTGATAAAAGCTAATTTCGAAATTTAGTCAGTTCAGTTTGGATTTTATTGGGTTTCAAGTACAGAGTTAGGGCAGGGCAGTGCAACCCCTTAAACGTGCCCCTGCTGCCTTTTACCTGCGTCCTATACAAACACACACACACCCACACACACCACACACCCGCATAAACTACCTGGTCTCTGTTCTCCATTCTCTCTCTCTATCTCTTTTTAGTGTGTTTCTGGGTTGTCTTGCCAAAATTTGCATCCTGTTTCGGATTTTTGGGAACAACAAAAAGCCGAACAAGAAGCAGAAGAAACTCGTTGTCCTTCTGCTCTTCCGCTGGGCAAAATAACATAGCAAAAGTGACACGCCCTCCTTTGGCCGCCCCCGCAACAAATATCGCACAACAAGGGGTTAATGCCTAAGGTCGCATTAACCCCTCCCCCGCCTTTATTCACTCTTCTTACTCTTTTTAGCTGCGATTTCATTCAAATGCCGCATTTGATGCTGATTTGCTTTTTCTACAAATCACACACACACACATATATAGCTCACACACACATGTATATGTTGTGGCTGTTTTCTTGTGTAGATCGTGAAACGAGTTTGAATCAAAAAAAAAAAACACAAATGTTGGAGAAGCTGTAGAGGGTAGAGGGGGGGGGGTGTGGTGCTGTCTTGTCTTTAATGGAGCATAGTAGACTCACACACACACACACACACACACACATTACAAGGTCAGATTTTCTATCGCTGCCACAGCTGCGATCACATGGCGTATGCGTAATCTAATTAACCCCCTAAATTGTAGCAACTAATTCGACTGTCAATCAAAGGACGCGCCGGAAAAGAAGAAGAATCAGCAGCACAAGAGATGTATCAAGATGAAAAGAGTAGAAAATAAAAAGTAGGTTGATGATAATGAATCGATTGAAATCAAATAGGAGGCAATATCAAGGCAGCGAGCAAAGGATTAGATTCCCCTGTTCCCTGCAAAAGAAACAAGATACAAAAATACAATACACACACACACACACACACACACACACACACACACATACTTGCAACGCATCGTATGACAGCCAAAAAGGTAGCAACAAGTAAAATAGGGTAAAACGCAATGTCGATTAGAAAAAGGTATTCAAAACCCAGTACTCCCCCCTTTTCATTTATTTGTCCATCTATGCACTGTATGCGCGACAAATTGGGCAAAAAGGACACGACAACGCACCACTGAGCAGAGATCTGTTGTGATCCTGAGATGCGAAAGACGCTTCTCTGCCAAGTGAACAAACATTAGAAGCAAAGGATGCCCAAAAATCCTTGCGTATAATTAAAAATACAAATGTTGCATGGGGTGGCGGACAAGAAGTTGCATGCACACGGAAATGTGAGAAACTCGTTTCGCAATTTGCCCAAAAAGGAAAGAGGCAAAAAAAAAAAAAAAAAAAGAAACCAAAACCGAGAAGGAAATGAGGGAAAACGCAGCGAGTTGTGGCCTAAGTATCTAAGGCTTCTACACAAAACGCCAACGTCAGCAACGAAACCTGATTACAAACACACAACAGCACACACACACACACACACACACACACAATGTTGTGTGTAGATCTCTTTGCGTCAACCCTTTTGTTAGAGCTGTTTTCTAAGCAGCCTCCGGTGTCGTGAAGCTGAAGCTGAAGCAAAAGCTGAAGCTGAAGCTGACGCCGCGGCATGTTTTCTTTGCCGGATTAAACGAATGCTACAGAAAAAGATTTCAGTCTCAGGTTGTGTGCTGTGTGTGTGTGTGCTTGTGTGTGTGCTGCTTTGCATGAGATTCCTTTTTGGCTGTTTTGTGCTTTCATTGCGTTCCATTTTTTTATTTCCTTTAAATTTTTTTTTTTTTTTTTTTTTTTAGAAATTAGTTAAGTATTTTTTTTTTCCTCCTCTTGTTGTTTCCTCTTTTTAACGGCTTTGGAGACGCTGCAAAAGCTTGCTGACGGCGCCGGCGTTGCGTTGACGCTGACGCCAACGTTGACGCTTACCCGCAGAGCTTAGCCGATGTTGCAACAAGCGGCTTAACACGGTTTCATAGCAACAATCGCCTTGTTCAGCGTCTAATGCTGACTAACAAGAGCTTTTTACAGAGCTTTCTATGCGGCCTGAGCTTGCCTGCCAGCGATATAAAAGCGATATAATGCTCCTATATTTATGATATCGCTTTCGACGAGCTTTATGCACTTTTTTTTTGAATTAAATGAATAGATTTTTCAATTTTTATAATACAAAATTGTTTTAAAGCAAGAGACCCATGTACTTGTTTCAAAATGAAATTAAAAGCTCAATAACAGCTTAAGTTTGACCCAAAGTTAAGCAAGGATCAATACATAGTTTAAAATACAATCCAAAATTGTTTCAATATCAGAAAGAGAGAGAAAGCGAAATTTTTGAAAAGCCATAGTCATAATATTAAACAAGAAAATCGATTACAACCGAAGAGCTTTAAGGAGCAAAAGCTTCGCTGAAAATCAAACTGAGATCCATGTATCAAACGCAGATCGTTTGGAAATCATAGTTTTGCTTTAAAATCAAACTTAAAGATCGATTTTAAATAAAGTTTGTCTGATAGATCGATTTTAAATAAAGTTTGCCTCAATATTCAAATAAGATAATATTAATCAAAAGTGAAAGCCTGTCTAAATATTAAATTGTATCCGTTAAGAGCTTAAAAAACTTGCCTTATATACAAATAAAGAGCTTAAATGTAGTCAAAACAGTTATGCAGATTTTCGACTGTTATTTTTTACGTAGATAGAATCTGGACTTTGCAAATTTCTAAACGAAAATTCGACTACTTAAGGCTCCCCTCAAACATTTTTGGCCAGTTTTGTCAGCTTGATAAGCAAACCCGAGGCGATATGATCTCTGTGAGTAGATCGCTTGTGATGCAGATTGAAGAGCCTGAAGGAGGAGGCAGAAGAGGAGGCTGTATATAAATGTTTAGTTTTTTTTTGTTTTTCGGCAAATCCTTCCTTTGAAAGGGTGCCTTGTGAACTTGAGTACTGGGCACAGGTAGAAAAGGAAGCTGGTTGCAGTTTGTTGATGGTAGATGAGAGATGCTCGATGGTAGATGGTAGTTGGAAGATCCTAGCATGATGCATGTGACAATGATAATAACTATTCCCCTATTCCTATTCTGATCTACTACGGCTCAGTGTTTACTTACACCACTTGAGCTTAACTCGCAGAAGATTTGATGAGGGTCGAATTTCGCTTGTGAGTTGGGTCTCTGAGAGCTTTTTTTTTTTTCCAACACAGTACTTTTTTTTTTTTTTTGGGTTTTTTTGCTTCTCCTGCTTCTGTGATATGCCCAATTTATCACAGGAAATTAGCTGCTATTTAGCAGCGTTGTAGGTTTGCAACAAACAGTAAAAAAAAAAAAAGGGTCTGTGGGTTTTTGTGTCGGTAGGAGGAGGGAGGGGGCCTCAGTTATGAGTCTCAGGCAGCGGGTGTGCCACATAGAAAGGCAAACTTCTTGTTATTTGGCGTGATAATTTGTGCAATTGTGGATTGCAGATACGAGCTTTTTATTCTCGCCTAGGCTCTGGCACCCTACTCTGCCCCTAACCGACACTACCCCCCTCTCTATCGTGTAGGTTCGGTTTCTGGTTTCTCAGTCAAAGGGGAGTTGGAGGGTTTAGGGTTACGGGTTACGGGTTAGATGAAACTAGCGTTACCAGCGCGTGAGTAAGGCGCATCTAAAATTGTTGTCATTGTTGTTGCGCCATTTTGAAAAGACTACTTGAGGTTATGGTTCAGGGTATTTCAACTAATTGGCCACTGGTGGGCGTCCAAAAACACGATTTTCCTACAATCTCAAGTGATGTCAACCCTACCAAGTAGGCATAGAACACTCCCAAAGTAAGTCTATAGCTATATATAGTTTATGTAAAGAAATTGATAAAAAAAAAAAAATCCAAACAACTTGATTTAAGTCATAGACAAAAGATCATTCCTAAGACTTCTTCAACTTTAAGCTTACATTCAGTTAGAAAGCTTTTGTTTAAAGTTTTGAAAATTACAATTAGTGACAAGAGATCATTTCGAAAAAAGAAGCTTTATGTAACAATTTTAGAAAAATAGAGTTGCTCTTATTATTGACAAGAGTTTAAGAGTGATTTTAAATTTAGCGCTTACAATGAAATCATAGAAATGAGATCATTTCACTAAATCATTCCACATCATTTGGTTAAAAGAAAGCTCCCAGTTAAAGTTGCATAGAATAAAATTAGAAGAACTGTACAAATTCCAAAGCATTTACAACAACTACGTTAGGGAATTTAGGGACATATTTAGTACTAATAAGAGAGGCACTACAAAAGTAACTACATATGTATATAATTATATAGAAGAGAGACGACACATTTATGCATGGATCTAATGATGAATCGAGATAATACAAAGTAGTGAAAATGTAGAGGGGGGATTTGTTTTTTTTTTTTCTTTTTTTCTTGTGATTGGAGAGTTTCTTTTTCTTAATGTTAGTTGTTTCATTTATCATTTTTCATTTTTCTCATTTTGTGTTTAAGTTTGTCAAAAGATGATATCGATATATGTATATTTAGATGAGGCAAAAAGGGGGTAGGAAATTTAAAGGGTTTTGGGGGTGGGGGGAGAGATAGAGAACAATGATAAATACCTTGAGGTGCCAGCACCTTCCAATTGCTGCCGGTCTAATGGCGGATCGAAGATTTGCTCACGATCCTCTTTTGATAATTCCAAATCGGCGAATTGATCCAGTTCGGAAGCCATCTTTAAAACTGTACCTTTCTGCTGCTGCTTGTTGTTGTTTTTGTTGTTGTTTTGATGCTGTTTCTTCTCTCTCTTGTGCTTTCTTTTACGTCTTCTTCTTCAACTACTTTGCTGCGGCGTGAGCGTTAAATAAAACTTTGCTTGCAATTTCAATTTTTTCACTTTTGTCTTTTTTTTATTTCCTGTCTTGTTGTTTGTTTGTTGTTATTTTTTTTGAGGGGGTTGGGGGCACTTTTTTGTTGGCGTTTTCTTTTTGGAAAAGGAGTTCAACTCGACGTACGTGCAAAAAAAATATCTGTATATATTTAATAACAATTTCTTGCCTTTGTTTTCTGGTCTATTATAATTATTATTATTTGTTGTTATTATTGTTAAGAACTTTAACAAAAATTAATTGAATTTAACACTTTGCGACTCTTTGAACACTTTGGAATTTTGGGCGTATTTTGAGAGAATTTTCCGGTTAGTTATTATTTTATTGATGTTGTTTCTTCTTTTCTTCTTTACAGATTTTTCTATTGTTATTACGCTTGTTTTGTGGGGTGTGGAATGTTTTAAAAAAAAATAAAGGAAGGACGTTTTGTGCTTTCTCTCAGTTTTCGCTTTGACTCATGTCCTTGGCTTTCCTTTCCTTTCCTTTTCGTTTTCCTTTTCGTTTTGGCGTCGTATTTGTTTTGTATACCGATAACTAATATTGTGCTTTCAATTTAATTTAATCATTTATTATTGTTGCAGCTGTCGTTTTAGTTGTTGTAGCTGCTGTTGCATTGCTTTTGTTTAAACTTTTTGCTTTTCTTATAGCTTTTTTTTGCCCGCGCGCGCTGGCTTTATTTTCAATTTTCGAAAACCTTTTTCGATGTCTTCTCCGGTGAATTTCGAAAAAAAAATTTATCTTGCTCGGTTTTAGGCCCGTTTGAATGTTGTACAATTCGAAATGGTAAATGTGTCAATTTGGCCCAAAGGGGATGAAAACCTGCAACAGAAAAATGAGAGATCAAAATTAACGTAACTATTTGTACAGTGAAATGGTATTAAGGGTTAACAGATTAACAGCTACATAGAGAGTACATTCCCCCCAAACACTATGTTTGTTATTCTTGTACATATTTAAACAAACGCTTAACAGCGCTTTTAACAGTGGGAGCATCCCATTGGCCCACCCCCTACTGTTAGCGCCATTTGCAGTCTCTGCTCAGACGTAACGATGACGACGCAACAGCTGGTTGCTGCAGCGATTAGCGATCGCACTGGCCTAACATCTCTGTCTCTGCCGGGCCGGCCGGCGACATGTTGCTAACCAAACACAGACGAAACAAAAAAAAAAGAACAAAAACAAAAAAGCTCTGTCCGCAACAGCGATGCCGTTGAGTGGGCGCGTGAGCAGGGGCATTAGAAGAGATTAAATGCGTAGAGTCCAACACTGAAACTGAGTGTGCAGGAGAGATTGAGTGAGCGAGCGAGCTTTGCGCGCGATGTTAGTTGCTGCGCTGCCGCTGTCGCCGCCGCTGCCTCTGCCGTCATGTTGACTTTGATCTTGGCCTGTATGTTTGTGTTTGTGTGTGTGTGCGTTGGTGTTGCTTTTTCGGCAATTGTTTTTGTTGTTGGCATTTTTTGTTTGTGTGGTGAATAAAGTAGGCGCAAAGCAAAAACACAATTGATTTTGCAAAACGGCCCAAAAATGGATAAAAAATTTTCAACACTTGTTGTTGTTCTATGTACATATTTATATACATATATATTTGATTGTTGTTACTCAAATGTTGTTGTTGTTGTTGCTGCTTACTTTCTGTGTTTGCAGTTGTTGTCGCTGCTTATGCTTTTTGTTGATGATGTCAGAGCGACTTTTAAATATTTTTCTGTTGCTGTTGCTGTTTTTGTTTTTGTTATTTTTTTGCGTTTACTTTTTTTGAATTTGCATTTGTTTGACTTTGCAACGAGTAAACTTTGCAATTAGTATTTAAGAAATTATGTAAAAATATATACATATGTATGAATTTGCAAATTTGTTTATGCACAACTAAAAACCACAAAAAAAAAAACTAAGATTTGTAAGACGATAAAAAGAGACAAAAACACGCGCGCGCACATATACACACACACACACATTTCAAGAAAATATGCCACGAAAAAAAAGAAACAGTTTTAGCAGCAACGTCAGCGCCAACGGCAGCAGAAGCAGCGACATCCAAATGGCAAAAGCTACTGCTGCCCCTCCCCCTCCTCCGCCCCTATGCTACCTATGTAGGCATCGGCCCGCAGCCCACAATCCACAACCCACAGTCCACGGCAACTAATAGCCCCCCCACCCCCAGCTACTGTCAAAACGTTGTTCTTGTTGCTGTTGTGTTTTTGTTTTGCCAATGTTGTTGTTGCTAATTATTTGATTTGACAAGTAACAACAACAATTAACAGTTTGCTTATTTCCGTTTTTGTTTTAATATACATACTTATTTGTTAGTTATATGTACATATTTAGCAATTGTAAAAACATCGCAATAAGTGCAAGTGTGTGTGTGTGTGTGATTACATACATACACCAAGTATGTATGTATGTTTATGTGAATGATTTTCGCTTGTCTATTTTATGTTCGGTATTTTGTGGGGGATTTCATTTGATTTTGATTCTTTGATTTTCGATTTTTTGGCGTTTTGTGCGCGCTCTTTTTCTTTTCTTTGCGTCGTTGGTTTTTTGGTTTTTGTTTTTTTTTATAATTTCTTTGCTTACGTTTAGGAACGAACGAACGTAGGAAGAAGCAACTGCAGATCAAGATCACTTTGCGGTTGTTTTTTCTTTGCTTTTCTTTCAACAAAAACAGAAAATAAAAACTATTTACGAACAAACACAACAGAGAGAAAAAAAACAATGAACAACGAATACGGAGACGAGGCGGACGACACGTTAATGCATATTTAAACTTTATTTGATTCTTTGCGCTTTATTTTTTGTGTGTGTGTGTGTTGTGTTGTTTTATTTTTGTGCTTTTTGCCGAAAATATTCTGCCAATAAAAATTGCTTTTTGTCGACCTTCTTTCTGCTGCGGCGTTCCAAATACAAATGACGGAACGGAATTGTGTTTCCAAATACAAAAATGAACGACGACGTGCATGCGGTATTCTGACGACGACGACGACGACGGCAGCAGAGGGCAGCGGCAGCAGCAGCAGACAGAGAATGAGATAGACGAAAGGCGAGTGAGTGAACGAGAGAGAGCGAGAGAGAGCGAAGCCGGAGTGCGTAACATTTATCACTTAACAGTTCCACTCAAGTATTTTTTTTGGCCGCCAACGCTCTGCTCTTTTGCCTTAGCCGAAATTCCTATGCTTGAGCACATACAAACATATGCACAAGCAGTGGCAGCGGCAGCGGCAGCGACAGCGACAGCAGCAGCGGCAGCGACAGCATTGAACGCGACCGCAGCCAAGCGAAAGACAAGCACACAATACAAAAGCAATGTGCGATGTTTTTATGTATGCCCCTCGCTGTGTATGCCTGTGTGCACGTTTGTATAGGTATAGGTGAGTGTGTCTTTTGCCGAAATTTTAATGAGTATGAGTGGAATAAGAAATGAGCGCCGCCGTCAGCCGAAAAAACGGAGTGACTTTCTTGAGATTTTGAATTGACTCAAAGTGTTGTATGAGTAAATTGATAAAAGCGAAAACAAAGCAAGATTGAGTGCGTTAGGTGATTAAGAATTTTGCAATAATTGCCAAACTAAGATCAGAGCTTCTACTACTAAACTCTTTCAATTTGTAAGCCACTCAAAATTTTGACTCAAACGAAGAGTGAGCCAAGAGAGAAAGAGAAAGAGAGAGAGGGGCACGCGCAGGCTGGCAATGGAACCGGGAGCTTTGGCTACGGTCACAGCAGACTTGGAAATAACGAGTGTGCATGTGTGTGTTTGTGTGTGAGTTTGAGAGCAGATGCCAGGATAATGTTGCGCTGCGTCGCTGCCGACGTCGGCGTTGCCAAAAAATTGAATGCGGCGACGACGTCGACGGCGGCGGCGCTTAAGCGCTAAAAAGGAAGAAGGAAGCAGCAAAGGAAGTGAACTGCGAGCCGTACGCTTTGAGCTGTTTGCAGAACCGAAATACACACACACATGTATGTATGTATATATAATTGAAGATACTTACATACATACGTACAAATGTATATATGTATGTATCTATGTATCTAGCTATGTACTTGCGAACTTGGCACAAATATCAAACATTTGTTTAACCAAAGCATACCCTGTAAATGCAGACGCCAAGGTATGCGCCACTTTAAGTTAATTTCTGACAAACTGTTAAGCTTAGATACCTCTCTTAAATTCTCATTTGTATGTATTGTAGATGTCCAACAAAAGTTCAAAAGACAGCAACAGCTTGAAGCTTTTTATCTGACAGCTTTTAAAGAATCCTTGGAACTGTTGAAAGTAGGATAATTGATAAGCTATCGATAGTACTTATGTACTTGTGTATTTACGAGTATGTATGTTTATTTCAAGATGGCAAAAAAGCTGGCAAAGTGGAAACGTGTGTCAACTTGGAATTTTCAACAAGTACAATAAGTTGAAGCTTTTCTTAGAGTTTTCTTTTGTATTTCTTTAAACTCGAAAATTCAAATTAAATCTATCGAACTTATTAAAGACAAAAAATCCATATGAAAACCAAATCGAATATTTATCTAATGTGCTTTTAAAAGTCTCTTTTTCTCCCATTTAAACTTATTTGTTTTTTAACTTTTCAAATTTTAGAAATTAGTAAAAACTATAAAATGGCAAAAATGTAAAATTTTAATGAAAATTAAGAATCTACAATTCTTTATAATTTTGCTTAATGTTTTTGTAAACAAATGCAGACAGTAATTCCAATACAAATTTATTAAAATGGTATGCAGTTAGAGTGGAAATTAATTAAAGACGGACTACAGTATTAATATTATTTTTAAAAAGTGGTATTTATCTACATAAATAATAATAATAAATAATTACAGGCTTCATAATTTGTTTATAAACTTTTTTTAAAGCGAATTTAATCCCTTATTGCTAGAAAGTTACAATTTCTTAACAAGGAAGTTACATTTAATATTAATAAAGAACTTTTTTAATTCTGAAAATAATTAATTTATTTAAGTATTAATTATGTATGTGTATCTTCTTCCGCTTTAAAGTGAATCTCTTAGTGTAAATCAAGTTGAGGATTATTATTTAAAAAGGAGGAAGTCGCATTGAAATGTATACATTTTCTATAAATTCGGTTTTTCAATCGATTTATTGATGTTTTTATAACTGCCAGCTAAACTAACCTAAATAAGCTAAAGTCTGCTATATATTAATTTTAACTGCAGTTCGACACGTATTTGTTTTAAAGAACAGATAATTTTTGTTAATAAAATTAACAAATACCATAGGTTAATTTTAAAATTTGAAAGTTAATTAAGCGCTAAGAAAACTCAAAATATTTATGTTGTTTTATTTTTAAAAAGGTTTATAATCAAATACAGAAATTAATGAATGGATAGACAAGTGACTGTGTGTTAATGTTATTTATATGATTATTCATTTGAAACGTGTTCTAAGCAACTAAATAATATACATAAAAAATAGTTATTAAATATAATGCTAAAAAAAGATTGTTTATTTTTTATTGCAACATAGAGTTGCAATTTGTTATATTTTTTTAAGCAATTACTCGACTAACTGTATGTTTTTGTGTTTATATTGGCACTTGGTTATTTTTATTTAATAATTTATTTATTTGTCTTATATTCTTATTCTACAAGGATATTCTTAGTCACAAACAACATTGAATAGATTTATTGCCCTACTTAAGCTATGAATAACAAAATCATAATTTTTTTGAGAGAAACCTTATTAGTATTATTATTACGTGTATTATTATTATTATTATATATGCTTAGATTTACAAGTTTTTAAATTTTTTTCCATTTTCATGAATTCTAAGAATTTTTTTTTCCTAAATTGCGTATTATTTAAAACAATGTTATTTTGTTTATTTAGCTAGATGGCCAACGTTGCTTAAAAAATCATTTGTAGCTTAGAACTAATATATTTTCTGCAAATAAATAATAATAATAATAATTTCTGTTTATTTTGGCACTTGGCTAAGTTCAATTGCGTGCTATAGTTTTTGCCATATGTTGGAAAAAGCGTCAATACAACAAGCTAGACAATACTTGTATCAATATTGCTCTAATTGCTTGCACTAGAAAAGCACACAGAGATAGTGAGTGAGAGAGAGGGAGAGGAGGAGGAAGAGAGGGAGAGACTTATAGTTGTTGAATCAAAACAAAACAATAATTGGAAAGCGCTTCAAGGACAGCACGCGTGCGAAATGCAGGACACTTGTTGCACATGCAGCTGTCTTGCAACATGCGCTCTCTGCATCTCCCTCCCACTCACACTCTCTCGCTCACTCGCTCACTCGCTCTCACTCACTCTGGCTTGTTGAGAGACCAGGTGCATGGCAAAAAGGGGACAAAAGCAAAGTGACAGCAAAGCACGCGTCGCAATCAAAACAAAATCAGCGAGGAGCAGGAGAAACGAGCAATGAGGTATGGGAAATGAGAAATGTGGAACGGGGAACGGGGAACGAGGGGCAAGTTGCAAGGTTCAAGGGTTGCCTTAATCATTGTTGTTGTTGCTGTTGCAATTGCAGTTGTTGAAGGTGACATTAATTGACGTTTAATGGGCAACAACAGAGACGAAAGAAGACGAGGCGAGACGAGGCGAGGGGAGGCCAGAGCGAGCGAGAGCGATAGCGAGAGCAAGTGAGATAGACAGATTGCAGCTATTTTTTTTTTTTTTTTTTTTTGGCTTTTGCTATGCGACAGGCCAATTAAAGTTGAAAGCTTTGCATGCCTTTTTATTTGCCAATAATTGAAAGCACAACAAAAAGTGCATCCTGTTTTACATACATACATACACACATCAAAAGGCCACGCAGCCTTGCAGGGGTTAAAGGTTAGGGGTTGCAACATGTTCTTCACATTGTTCATTGTTGTTGCAGCCCGAAAAAAAACACACACACACACACAGTGCGTGCAATGTTGCAGCACAGCGAGGGAAAGGGGAAGGGGGTTGAGGGTTGTACTATGGGAAAAGTGCGATATTTTTTGGCCTAAACTTCAAATGTAAAGATAGAGAATTGAAATTTGGCATGTGAAACAAAATTTAAGAATTATTCAAATATTAATAACTTTAATATTTATATTTATTTTGATAAAAATATATTTTTATAAAATCAAAAGACTTGAAATTTAGAAGAAAATCTAAAATTTCATGTTTTTTTTTCTTTTAATTTGACCACTGAAAAAAATTCAAAATTTGTTAAAAACTCTAAATGTAAAACTAGATACTTGAAATTTTGCCTATTTGTGTGTTAAAGTAAAAAAGAATTTATAATATTCATTTATTTACTTATTTGAGCTACAAGCATGAAAGGTAGTGCCTAAAAAAATAAATAAAAATAAAAAACTATCTTGAGTATTCAGATTTAGAAAATTAGAATTTGTTCAAGATATTGAACCACAACAAAATTGTCTTTATGTCCAAATATAAGACTCTTTTAGCCACAGTGGCTTGGGGTATGTGTTGTGGTCAAGGGTCAAGGGGTTAAGGATGCTTGTGGGCGTTGAAGAGTTGAAGAATTTGCATGCGCGTGCAACGAATGAGAGACGAGGCATTGAGAGCGACATTTTGATTTCTGTTGCGTGTTGCAGTTGCACTCGCTGCTGCTTGCCACACAGCAAAGGGTTACTCACAAGTCTCAGTGTGTATCTGTGTGTGTGTGTGTGTGTGTTGGCACAACAAGTGCAACACGAAAAATGGCGCGCGCAGCAACTGCAACGGCAGCAACCCTGCAAAGTATGCAATAAAAAGCTATGCGACGTCACACAAACATCCAATGCGTGCGCTAGAGTGAGCGGAGCGAGAGCTTGAGTGAGGGAGAGAGCGAGAAATATAGAGGCCTGGCAAAAAAGTCAGCCTGCGAATCGCTGCTTACATATTTGTGCGTATGTGTGCGTGGGTGTGCAATGCATTGCAAAATGCACTGCAAATGTATACGAGTGTGCGTGTGTCGCTGAGAGAGACTAGCAAAATGGCGGCGTGCACAAGCTTTGAAAGGCAGATAAAAGCGACAGCGATGCCGACTGCGGCAGCGACAGTGACAGCGACAGCGACAGACAAGCAAAGCAAAGCAAAGCTTGAAGCAATAGATCAGCTTAGCAACACATACATACATATATACATATGTATATATACATCCATATACAAAATATGTATTTATATAGTAAAAGACGAGCGAGAGCAGTAGAAGTAATTGTAAAAGATAAAACCCTCTAAGCTTTCACCAATTCTTGCATCCAATATCGAATCAATTATAACATTTTGCGAACATCCTCATTTATTATTATTACTCATTATTTTTTATAATTAAAATTATTTTAGTTATACTTTTTTATAATTAAAATAATTTTTAAAATTATTTTAGTTATTCTTTTTCTTCTTTTTATAATTAAAATAATTTTGTTTACTTTTAGTAAACATATCTTTTAATTTAAATATTAACTCAATTGATTTGTTGGCGACTGTTTCCAGTAGACGTTAAATGAACTAATAAAATATGTATGTAAAATGCAATGCAAATGTTCGTAGCTGCGACGTCGACAGCGACAGCGGCAATTGAGTAACAAAACAAAGCTTAAAGTAATAGATCAGCTCAGTGCTAGAAGTTTAAGAGAGCGAGTGCAAGAGAGCCGACTGCAAGATTAGCAAAAGCCAGACGGCGAATGATTGAGCTCAGATTTATGTACGCGTGTATGTGTGTGTGTGTGCAGAGTGCAAAGCGTGTGGGTGTCGCTGAGAGAGGCTTACAAAATGGCGGCCTGCACAAACAAACGGCAGCGATTGCAAAGCTTAAAGCAATAGATCAGCTCAAAGAGAGAGAGAACGCAGCAAAAAACAACAAATCAAAATTATGAAATATAGCAGCAGCAACAACAGTTAAAGGTGAACAAGACTATGAAAAAGAATGCAAAATGCAAAATCCATGTGTCTATTGTGCGTGTGTCGTGTGAAAAAAATGTAGTTAAATAACAAGAAGAAAAATAAGAAGAAGTAGAAACGTAAGAAGCAGAGTCGTCAGTCGACAGCCAGGACAAGGAAGAAGGTGAGGACGAGAAAGAGGACGAGGCCAGCAACAGAAACAGGACCAGTTGGCAACCCGCCACAATCAAACAGAAAAAAAAAAGGAAAACAGCATAAAACAGGACATTAAACAATTGAAAACGAAATGGCATGAAGAAAGCAAACGGCAAGACGAACAAACACACACACACACAAACACATGCACACACACACACGTATACACACAGAGAGCAGACAAGTAATTCAATAAGCTCAAACGGGGCAAAGAGCGCGAGTGCGAGGAGGAGGAGTAGAAGGGGTGGGGGGGAAAGCTGATAGAACTAGTATGTACCATATTATATAATTAAACTGTGCGAGTGAGAGAGCGACAGAAAGAGAGGGAGAGATAGTCAGTGCTGGCTCTAAGCTTATTACGAGAGCACTCAAAGGACGCGAACGAAGAACGCGTCGAGCTCAAGGACAACCGCATAAAGTATTTGTATTTTTTTTATTTGATTTTATGGTTTTTTTTTTTTTTTTTGTCGCGGTACAGTTACGCTGCCAGCTGCAGCTTTTGGCCGCTAAGCTTTTTGCCACTGATCTTGTTAGTGCAGTCCGAAAGCGAGAAAGAAAGCGAAAGTAGAAGCACAGCGTGTGGGCTGGTGTGGGGTGGGGTGGTGTGGAATTTGTCTGCACCCACCTCAGACAAAGTCCAAGACGCGCCATTTCCGCGTCTGTGGAATGCGCGCCCCGAACAAATCGTAATCTAATTTTATGCCTCTTCCATGCGCTCGCACACACACTCTCTCTCTTTCTCTCTCTCGCCCCTACACTGATAAAAAACAGTGTTCTTAAATCAAGATTTCGGTCTCAAAACTAAGAGTTTTGGAAAACACATTTTGGTTTTCACATCACTTAACAAAAGAGCAAGTTCTTTTTATAAGAATATAAGTTCTTAAAATTTAGGTCTACAAATATTAAAAAATAAGCAAGATTTTAAAGTTAACTTTTTTGTTTCTGCTTTTTTTTTTAATATAAATTTTTTGTCCGCCTTGTTAAATTTATAAATATCCTTTACCTTGTTTTTCCTTGAAAATAGTGGGAACCCGCGCACCACGTGAACACTTTTGGCTTTTAATAAAATATGTCTTTCCTAACAATTTAAGATTTTTAGTTTTATGTTAAGAGCTGTGATTCCTTAAACTAATATTCTTAGTAATAGGGACCGTTATCATTATAAGTTTTATTTAAAAAATTACGTTTTAATGATTATATAATGATTTTTACAAAATTTCTTCACCGATAATCATTATTTTTGATTACAAAAATAAAACTCAAATATAATGATTATAAATGATTTAGTGTTTTTTCTGTGTAAAACTTTTCGCCGACATGTGATGTATCATATAAAAGGTTTTAAATCATAGATCCAGAATATGTAATCATATCGGCGAAAAGTTTAACACAGAAGCCATAAACTACAAAATAAAAATAGTTTATAATCAGTATTATTGATTTTTATTTTTTTGATTAAAAATAATGTTTGAGGGATTTTTGTATTTAAAAAAAAATAATAATCATTATTTAGGGTTCCTGCTTAGTATTAGTAAGTTGGTATTTTTTCAGTGTACTCTCTCTCTCTTTCTCTCTGTGTGTGTCTCTTTCTTCCGCAGTGTGTGATTTTGCGGCTGTTGAACTTTTCGAATTGATTTGAAAACATTTTGCGCGTTTCCATGCGCAACACATTGCAAGAAGTGATGAGGAGGAGGGTAGCAGGAGGGGGTAGTGGGTAGGGGGTATTTGAGAATGCATTAAATTTAGCCATGCCACAGACGCAACGCAATGTGGATTAGACACAATAATCCCATACATACACACACACACGCACACATCAACTTCATTCATGCCACGCCCCGCACGCTCCAACGCCCCCTTCCGACACAGTCGACAGTCGTCAGTCGACATTTAAAATAGACGTTGCATCGTCGCGACGATGCATTTGCCCCAAAACGATTCGAAAATAGGCATGCCCAATGTTGCAACACGGCCACAACAATGTTGCAAGCATCAGGCATGTGGCATCTCTCTCTTATCACTTATCAGACAGCAAAAGCTTTGATCTTAAGTGTCTTCTGACACAAATGTGCCTTTATTTCGAGATTTGCTTCTTTCACACGCTTTTCTTCGCTTTAATTGAAGTTTTCTCACTCAATAGAATTTTTTTCTTTCTTTCCATATCCTTTATCTATTCTTTCTCATTAGTTTTGTAGATTGTCAATATCAATTTTTTCAATCTTCATCATACATACATACTTCAGTTTTAAATACATACAACATAGATATATTTTTTTTTTGTTTTTCTCAGTGTAGAATTGTTAACCACTATGCAATTGTTTAATCTATAGTATTGATTCTACACTGTAGAGTCTAATAAGAAGTAGACTGTAGATTCTAAGGAAATCCCAATTCTTATCTACATTGTAGAGGCTAAGTAAAAATTATTTCTGGCTATTCAAATCTTTCTAGAGAAAACATATCCTTGTATACAAATCTACACTGTGTAATAGAGTGCATGGATTTGTATGGGATATTTGTAATCTACGGTCAATTTTAAGAAGTTTTCACTAAGAAACCATAGTTCTAAAATCAATTCTTAGTCCCTGCTTTTTGAGTTGAAAAACGTGTTTTTTTTTGTATATTTCTTATCATGAATTATTACTATATCTTGAGTATTTTCAGTCCGATCCTGACAAGGTTGGTATCAAAACTCGTGCTAGGACCAGGACTTTCAAATACAAAGACAAATTGTCATTAAAACATATCTTTCGTCCTTGCAAGGATTAAAAACGCATAATTTTTCAACTCAAAAAGCGGGGACTAGGAATTGATTTTAGAACTATGGTTTCTTGGTAAAAATATCTTTGAATTTACCGTAGATTACGAATATGGGGTAACATTTTGCACCCTACTGTGTAATCTCTAGTAACAAGAGTATACTCAATTAATTAGAACAATTTATATTTCTTTTATCTGTAAGCCTATCTATTAAAAGCAGTGTTGGTGATTTGTATATAGTTTAAGAATCGTGTCTAGGTTTCTTTTATGACGATTATCTATTCCTGCCTTTAGCACCCAAAATTATCCTTTATATATTGTAATATTAGGGAACTTTAATTGATCTACAGGTTGATTAATCAGTCCAATCCGATTAACTAGCAAAATTTCAATAGCTACGACTTTTTTCATATAGAAAACCGTAAACAGTATTTTGTATTTGTTACATCTTTCAGTACCTTTCTTATCAATCAAGTTGTTAATGATTGAAAAATGTCAGCAATCAAGTTATATTACTAGTAAACATGTGTATATTCTAGTTATAAGTGGATTAAAGCTAGTTTTCTATATAATTCAGTGGTACTTGAGTTTATAGATATTTGATTGAAGGGCAATGATTGATTGATTGAAGAAGCAACAGACAGACATACAAAGTAGTCTTCCAATTGGATTCTATATATACTTACAGATGATTGAGTTGACTTGATTGTTTGACTGATTGACTGACTGACTGATTGATGGCTTGGCTATTGATTTGTATGCTTTCTGTTCGGTATTAATTTCACAGCGCGTTCAATATCAAGTTGAATAGCAAGTTGAGGTTTCCAATACGTTTTCCAAATGTTGCCAGTTTCCAGAAAGATGTGTCGATGTTTAATCTGGGATGAAAATGAAGAGCACCGTTTTTGGCTGAGTATTTTGCTATTTTGTTTTGTTTTTTCAGTTTCCATCAACTCTCAAGATGTCTCTCTCTCCCTCTTTAATAAATACAACAATTAATTGTTGATTGTTTTGAATCGAAAGGAGTTATCAGTATTTCTTGTATATCGATCGAATTGTTTCTGTTGTTTTTTGTTATTAGAGATGCACTATAGATTTGATGTGGGTATATATATGTATATATACGAGCGCCGTCTAATGCTGAGCTTGATCAAAAAATTCGGCTATAGGCTAGAGATTATACAGAACATACATATGAATGAATTTAAATTTAAATTATTTTAAGTGCCGAAACGTAAATAAAAAGCAAAAAAATTGAGTGTTATTTATGGAAACGACAAATGATGAGATTGAAGATTAGAATTGCTCGGATTTTGATAGTGTTTAAATACTTTTTTGGATTTTTAGTTTTTGGATAATTTTTGTTGTTGTTGCGGGTAGAAAAATTGAAAATTGAAAATTGAAAATTGAAACTGACGTGTGAAATGTGTGATTTGTGATTTGTTGATTGTTATTTCCTAGGCGCCTTCTCATCGCACAACTCTCTTGATTCGACTTTGTATCCCAACAATTTGGCAAATGCTTTCTACGTTTTTCTACTCAATCAATCAAGCGCACGCAGTGTTGGAAAACGCTCACTGAGCAGGCGAGCGCACATCACTCTCTTTAAATTCGATTGATTTTCGGAGCGAAAACAAAAGACAACCAAGGAAAACAGTTTGGAAATTCATTTTCATCGATTACTTTTTGGCGTAGGTGACAAAAACACAAAAAAAAAAAATAGACGAAAAGTGGAGTCAGAAACAGCGTGTAAAGGGACAGAGAGCATGAAAGAGAGTGCGTGAGTGTGTGTGTGAGAGAGAGAGAGGGAGAGAGAAGAGCGCGTTGCCGCGTGTGCGAGCGAGACAGCGTGCAGCTGCGTGTCGTGTGCGTAAAACGCCGACGGCGACGCTGACGCCGCTGCCCAAATAAGAAAACTGGAAAATGTTTCTATATTTTTTTGTTTTTTTTTATTTTGCTTACAATTATAAATATCAATTGTGGCGCGTTATCGTTATCGTTGTGATTATCGTTAGCGTTATCGTTATCGCTTTCGTTAGCTGCCTTATTGCGGGGCGACACTTTTCTTGCTTGCTTTTCTGCTCTTCTTTTTCCACTGCTTTTCACTTGTGTTTTCGCACCAGACAAAATAAAAAACAACAACAATGTGACGCACCGACGACGTTTAACGGTTTTCGCTGTTTTCTTCTTCGGCTTTTGCTATTTTCTTTTATTCTTCTCTTTTTTTTTGTTTGCTTTCTTTGCTTTTCTTTTGGTTTGGATTTGGATTTGGATTCGGTTTCGGATTCGAGAGCTGAGAGACGAACGAACGAACGAACGCGCAGCACGGCGACGAGTAAACTGCCAACGGACGCTAAAACGTTTCAATGAAAATTTCTGTGGAAAATCCACACGAAGGCGGCGCAGCTGCTGCTGCTGCTGTTGCTGCTGCTGCGGTTGACGCTGGCGTCGCAACGCAGCGCGATGTTGACGCCGACGCCGACGCTGACGTTGCCTTTTTCAGTGAAAGTTGTGCCTGTTCTCGTTTTTGCGGCGGCGTCAAACCAAAATGGCTGACACGTGTATGTGTGTATGTGTGTGCGGCGTCTATCCGGCAGTTTATCCGTACACACACACACACATTCAAACACAGTGTCGCAATCGAAGTTCAAGTCGAAGAGCAACCATTTCCCTTCCACCTCTGCTTACTCTTCCTCTTGCGCTTCATCATTTTCTTCTTCTTCTTCTTCTTCGTCTAACGGTTCCTGTTCTTGTCAGCTTAGGCATACGTATAGTGCCTGCCAGCAGTTAACTCACAGTCTTGACAAGCAAACTTTCTTTTAACCACAAATTGTATATACATTTTCCACATTCTTCTCTTTCAAAATATTAAAGTTTTCAGCTAATAGAGTCTTAAGATATTTAATAGATCTATTGTTTTCGCTGCTACCTTAATCCTGAAACTCCTCACAACCTTTTATCCACAACCTTTCTACACACTTAACATATACCCCAAATTAATAATCTTTTATAGATTAAAGACAATTGTTGTTTAGTAAAATTGTTACATAAAAATAAAATCATATAAGAATCTTTTTATTTAGATTTTCCTTTGCAGTAAGTTAACATTATATTAATTTTAGAAATTTGAAATACATTTTTTAAAGTTAACTTCCTTCTGAAGTTGAATATTTTTTACACATTTAGAAACATTTTCTTTTTTTGAAATCTTTTTAAAGTTATTTAAAGCATTATTATTAAGACAATTAAGATGACTAAACAATTAAAGTTTTAATTTAATTGTAACATGTTTTGTCACTGAGCTGCCATACTTTTAGGCGGCACTGTATCGACCTGTGTGCTCCTCCATTGAAGAAGAAATACGGCTTCAAACGGATAACCGAATATTTTCCATGTGAATGGTTTGCCATTTGCCGACTGCGACGCTGGCAGCGACGTCGACGTTGACATTGAGCTCTCAACGAAGTTGAGGGTGAAGTGAGAGCATGAAAAGCGAATTTTCATTTCATGTTTTGTGACGAAACGAAAGGAAAACCAACAACAAGCGGAGAACAGAAAGCAGAAAAAAACCCAAAATTAACACGAAGGAAAACGAAAATGCGAGGAAAACTCATATGTATGTATATGTAGATGTGTGTATGTTTGTACGCTGGCACGTTGACTACAAGGGTGGCAATGTCGGCAGCGACGTTGACGCCGACAGCGAAGCTGACGCCGACGCTGACGCCAAGCGTTGGCAGCGACTCTCTGTGAGTGTCACAAGCGAGCTGTGGAAAATACGGAAAATTCAGCTGCCTGTCTATGCACATGTATATATATATGTGCGTGTGTGTGTGTTTGAGTGTTACTGTATTCCTCTTTGCCTGACTCCGTCGCTGACTGTTGAGTTTTCTCAGTTGCTTTACACTGGTATCCTCAATGATTTAACAATCACCTAACTGAAGGTCCTACAAGTCTATCCGTCCATTTGGAAAAGACACTTCTGATAGGACCAAATGAGATAAGATCATTTGAGTACTTATTTAAAAAGATACATCCGCTAAGATAATAATCATTAAATCGATAATAGTAATCGATATGGATACGTTATCGCTTAAAATCATCTAAGGTTTTATAAGAATTCATAATAATAAAAAACTTTCCATGGAATCAAAATCAATAAGTATATATTTGTCATATCGATTAATCGAGCTACTAAGTTTCATTATAATAAACGGATTTAAAAGTGTATGAAACATTCATTAGGATTAATAATTAGTAACCTGATTTATTGTATAATAACTAGCCTTTATCTTTAAAGATAATAAAAGGTTCTCCAATAAACATAGCTAACATAATTATAATCACTTTTAAAATGCTAGCTTAAATTAAACTCTTTTGTCGATTTATGTTTATCATAATCAAAAAACTCAAGTCGAACTATTTTATCCATATAATATAATATTACTCTATCTATATGATTTCTTTCTCCTTGATTTTTATTGATTTTGAATTGTAGAAAATATATTATATCCAAAGAATACAATGAAGAGTATACAAACCAGCTTATAGAACTTATAAAATATTTAATTTCTTTTATTGAAAAACTTTCTGGATTGCAAACTTAAGTAAAGTTGATTAAGAGTAAGATTAATTTGAAGACTTATGCAGATATTTTATTTAATGAATTTTATTATAACATATACGTTTAATGAGAGTATTCCATAAACGTTCTGTCGTGGTTACATCAAGATGTTTAACTTGTTATATCTCAAGGATTTAGCTGTGCTCATAGTCTGCTTGCTGACATTTACTGTTGTCCGGGATAACGGTAAACGTCAGCCATATTGATGCTTTAGCTTAGCATGTCTGGCAACGCCAGTGCCAACATTCTGTTTGTTTGTTTGCCTGCCATCTTTGTAGTATGTAATGTCCTCCATGGTCAGTTGAATGCGTTTTAAATTGAGTTAACATGAAGCATGCTTAAGATTTATTTGATTTTAAGCTTATTTTCTAACACAACAAGGGTGACTATACGAGAACATGGTCGTATATTTATAGGAAATGATTCTAGTTAATAGTGCTAAAATGTTTATCGAAATTTCGCTGGTTTCTTAAAAAAATATATCGAAAACATTTTCCAAATACGCTCTTTAAATTATAGCGTATTCGCTAAAAAGAAATACTTGTATCTCAAACTATTGTAGCTGATATACAGAAAAAGAAAATTTGGGATTCCGGGCTAAAATTAATCCGAAGCGAAGAACGGTAATCCCGGATTCTCTTAAACCGAATACAAAATACTTAATACTTTCAACAATATTTTTACTTTCGTGTTTCTGGAAGATTGGTTTTCAGTTATATCAAATAATTTAGGCTTCCTTGACTTTTTAATGTTGAATTTTTAATATTGTTGTCATTTTATCTACGTTTTATCTTAATTTAACAATAATATTCTGAATACATACTTAAAAAATTCTTGCTAAAATCAAGAATCTTAAACTTGAATTTAAGAATGATTTTTTTTAATTTTTTCTGTGTACGATCTGATCATTCTAAATAGTTCTATAATAGTTTGTAGATAATAAAATAAGATATTGTGTAACTAATCATATTGACAGTATTTATTAAGTAAAGTAAAAACTTTCTGATAACTCTAGGAATTCTAACAATTTTTTTTAAGAATAAATTTGTGCTCTTAATCCAAATAGATATTTAGTCAGATTTTATTTTGATCATATCGAATAGATCCAATTAGATAAGCATATACCATACAAGTAGAGTTTACAATCTTGCTGTTGCTAAAAACGACTTCAAATTGGGGTTTTCCTTTAAGAAAATTGTTGATGATATGAGAAGTTACCTTACAGTTCCGGTTGAGCAGTTCTCACTCTCATTATATGTCTCTATCTCGCTTATTCTCCTTGTGTTGCTGTGTCTCATTTTCAAGGTAGTGTTGGAAACGTTGTCTATGACCTTGCAACGGTTTTCTGCTGCTTCCTTTGATTTCTGTTTTCCCATTTACAACGCCTTTTGCTGAATCCAATGCGCACCCCGAAAAATTTGTTGCCACGTTGTTGTTTAGATGTGTCGTCTGTGTTGTTACCAACCCAACACACACACACACACACGCACACACACACATTGTAGACATTCCCCCATACCCAAAATTCGCACATTTTGAACGCGTCCCGTTTTGGAAATTTCGGTAGTTTTTCAACCCCAGAAAAACAAAAAAAAAAATCTAAAGTTGGTTGGGGGGAGAAACTAGATGCGGATGCGGATGCGTATGCCTGGAATGTTACAGCCGGCACTACCCTGTACCCCTGTCTCGTCCTCGTCCTCGTCCTGGTTCTGTTTCTGGTCCTGGTCCTGGGACAGTGCCACAACCCATGAAAACAGCTAACGCAACCAATGCAGCATCCACCCCCAAAAAAGGAACGCGCATAAATCCCACAATCCAATGCGTAGTTGGATTCGTATTTGAAAAAGTAATCGGCATAGGAATCGACATCGGAATCGGATTCGGAATCCAATGTGAGTTTGATGCAGTAACTAATAGTGATGTAAAAATGAATACTTGGGCACACTGATAAAAAAAAATGTTCTAAAATCAAGATTTTGGTCTCAAAACTACGCATTTTGGTCTAATAGTGCGTAGAGAACTTGAAATTTATAAGAAGAAGCTCTTATTTTAAGAATAAATGTTCTTAAAATTAAAATCAAAAAATAAAAATAATTAAAAATGATTTTTATATTTATAATCACCATTTGTTTTTGTGAAATAGTGCATATCTATACTTTCCTTACAATTTAAGATTTTTATTCTTGTATTAAGTACTTTGATTTTTTAGATTAATATTCTTAGTACATTAAAAAAATGTTTTTATTTTAAGAACAAAATATTTAAGATGAATTTTCTTGATATTAAAAGTTGGTCTTTTTTTCAGTGTATATCATGTTTTAAATACTTCTTTTTTTCTGGCAATTAATCTAGTAAAATATATCGATGATCATGAAAACTTTGCATCTTTGCAGTTCTTTTTCGCTCTTTTTATAAATTCGTCTTCGAAATTACGAAAGTAAAGATTTTAATGAGTTCTAAAAACTGCAAATAAATAATATAATATGCATAAATAAGCCCAGGAATTGATATTAACCCTGTTAGACTTTTTTCATTTGGAAATTTTGCATAGAAAATTAATGAATTTGATGTTTTCAATGGCGATGTTTAAAAACCCATTTCAGTTTGCATTTACATCACTAGTGCGTAAATGCCGCCCCTGCCCCTGCCCCCGCCCCTCCGCCACAGGTCTAGCCACCCCCCAAGTCGCGTTCATCTTCGGTTTGAGGCTCGAGCCGAAGTTGCGTCTAAGTCGAGTGTCCCGTTACGCGCTGTTGCTGTCTCGCTCTGTCTGACGCACTTTGAACAGGATCGGCACAAAACGGTTAACGTAAGCTTCCACTACCCTCTGACCCTACCCCTAACCGATTTCCTCAACCCCACAGCGTTATTTGGTATTGTTGTGTGAGCCTTTGCTTTTTATTATTATTATTTCATTAGATTGCAACCCTCGTAATGTAGCAAGGACTGTGCGTGTCCTTTGTCCCGTTACTCATGTCCCCCTGCCCCGTGTCCCGTTGCCCCGTGTCCCGTTTTTCGTGTCCCGTGCCGCTGCTTCGCGAAGTGCGTAAAAAATGTTTGCCAACATTTTTGTCGGCGAATTTCAACTTGCTTTCATCGAGTTCCATTCAGAAAAGACGCACTCGACGAATTCGGTCTCTCCTTCCCCTCCATTCTCCTCCCCTCCCCATCTCACACTCTTCTTCTTTATGTGGCAGACGCTGACGTCACGCGGATGCTGCAACATGGCGTCAGGTCAGTTCCAGAAAGAGAGAAATGGAGCAAGAGAAAGATAGAAGCAGAGAAATTAAGTGAGAATTCTTCTCAAATGGATTAGAGATTGTTTTAAGATCCTCTACAAATTGATCTTAAATTGGAGCTATATATTTTGCGAAGACTCGTCTTTGTTAATAAATAAAACAAACGGTAAAATTTCTTTATGAAAAACTCAAAGAGAATTCACAGCAGTTAATCAAAATCATTTACTCTACAGAAAACCCAAAAGAAAATACAGAATAAGAAAAGAATCGTTTATAAAATTTAATCGAACTTTAAGTTTGTGAGATATATAGAAATATCTCTATAAATATTTGAGTTGTTTTGTATCTATCTCACTAATTTTATTTCTTTCTAAAACTCTTTCTTAATCTCTAAATCTCCCTCTCTTTGTGAGATATAGAAATATCTCTATCAATATCTGAGTTTTTCTGTATCTATTTCACTTATTTTATTTGTGGTAAAGTTGCTAGCTCAAAGAGTTGTCCAACTTCCAATTGTCATAACTTGATCAAAGCTGAATAGATTTTCAAACGGAATGTCATTTTGACCATGGATTGGCCTCTAAATTCATTCTGTATTCAATTTTTGTTCATTTAGAAAATTTAATTATTTTCAATCAAAATTCGATTTCGATGCTAAGGGTCCCCCCTTTGGAATTTCGAAAATTCAAAATTTTAAATCTCAGGTTTTCACTTTTAATCAACTCCTTATATCATAATTAGTATAGAACAACACTTCAAACTTGATTCTGAGACCTTTCATATTTTTGTAAAAAATCATGTGAAATTGAACAAAAATTTTGACTTGTAAAGTGGTTAAATCCGCAGTGTGATCAACTTCAAACTGTCATAACTTGGTCAAAACTGAACCGATTTTTAAGCTGAATGTCATTTTAATCATTATTTGGCATTTTAATTCATTCTGCATTTAAATTTTAATAATTTCTTTAAAAAAAATATTTTTCTCTAGATTCTGCTAGATATTGATTTCGATGCTAAGGGTCCCCCCTTTGAAATTTCGAAAATTCAAATTTAAAATCTAAAGCTTTCACATTTAATCAACTCCTTATATAGTAATTTGTATAAAACAACACTTTAAACTTGATTCTTAGACCTTTCATTTTTTTTGTAAAAAATCATGTGAAATTGAACAAAAATTTGGACTTGTAAAGTGGCTAAGTCCGCAGTCTGACCAATTTCAAACTGTCATAACTTGATCAAAACTGAACAGATTTTAAAGAGGAATGTCATTTTGATCATGATTTAACCTCTTAATACATTCTGCATTCAAATATTTTTAAATTCGTTCAAAAACATGTTTTTTTGCCCTAGGTCTGTTTATTTCGATGTCATATTTATTAAAAAACGACATCTTAAAATTTTAATATGATTCAAAATTGATTTGCTGTACTGTTACGTAGTGGTACTGATACCGGAACCGAGAGAAAAAAACTGAAATAGAACCTTTTACCGAAACAGTTATTATTTTGGGACGTACCGGAACCGAAACCGTAACCTATACTTGTTTCGGTTTGATTCCCTGATTTCTATCTCAAATTCTATCTTTATTTCTATCTCTATCTGTATCTATTTTGTGAGATATATAGAAATATCTCTATCAATATCTGAGTTTTTTTTGTATCTCTTTCACTTATTTTATTTCTATCTTAAATTTTTTCTTTATCTCTAAATCTATCTGTATTTATTTCAATTTTTAAGTATTTTTCGATCTTTTTTATCCAAGTATCTATCGCTTTAGGTCTTCCCATGTGTCTATATCTTAATCTATGTTTCCTTCCTTAATTATTCTCCCCTTTTTGTTCTATTTCTATCTCGTCATTTTAGTGCATTCGTTAATCACATCCGAGTTCATTTCTCCAAGTAGCTGAAAGTTCTTCAGCTTGTGCTGTTATCGTTATTGTTATCGATTAATAGCGATCGCTGTGTACTTAAATAAATGCAGAAAAGGGTTCTGTGACCTCAATGCGCTTTTAATAAGTTCTGCTTAAGTTATGAATATTTGCTTTTTAATGCTTTCGGCTTTCGACATTTTCGACTTTCGGCTGATTGGATTGATGTTAATCTCATGCAACAACAGACGTGACGTGGCAGGATCAGAAGGAGCAGGAGCAGAAGCAGGAGGAGGAGGAGGATGAGGAGGAGAAAGAGTCCATGCAAGCAGGCGTCCAGTCTGTTAGATGCAGCCGCAAGGGAGCAAGTTGGCTGTAAAGAAAGCGTGTGGCATGCAACATACGAGTACTTTACTATGTGTATATGCTACATATATGCATCAAATGAGCAATGAGTACCAAAAAGCAGAGCGACACTCGGGGGAGGAGCAGGGTTAAAAGTGGGCCAGCGAGAAGGGGGAGGGAGTAAGGGAGGATGGGGAGGGTGAGGGGGTTTTGCCGTTCGTTTACTTATCAACGTCAACATCAATGCCGCGACGTCAGCTGCACCTGCGCAACGTGCCACAAGCCGCACGAGCCACAAAGCCGACTGGCAGACGTGGGACAGAGAGGGGAGCAGAGAAGGACAGAGGGGAGCAGAGGGCAACCCCTATAGCTGTTAACGGTTAACGGTAACGCGGCTCATTTTCAACAGTTATTTGTTTTCGGGTCACTTTTATGAGGCGACGAAACGTGCAAAAGTAAACACTGGTGAAGAGAGAGGAAGACAGGGAAGATAGGAGTGGAGATAGGAGTGGAGAAGAGCGAGAGAGATGAGAAGAGGGCAGGTGAGAGTTAAGAGGTAAGTGGAGAAACAAAGCAGGCAGAGGGAAAAGGAAGAGTGGAGTTCGAGGAGCTAAGATGATGCGAGTGTAGAGTGGAGAGAAGAGGAGGAGGAAAACGAAAGAAGAGTGATAAAAGAACAGACAGAAGATCAAGTTGGAAAGGTGGTGAGAGTTGTGTAGAGACAGGAGAGAGAAAGAGGAAAGCGAATAGGTAAAAGTAGACAAAACAGTTAGAGATAAGAGAAAGAGAGAAAGAAAGGAGATAAGATAAAGAGAGGGAAGAGAAGAGACATTAGAGAAAGAAAGAAGAAGAAGCAGACGAGAGCTTATAGAATAGACAAAAAAAAAAGAATCAAGTGGAGCTACAAAATTTTGAAAGAGAAAAATGGGAATAAAGTTGGGAAGAATGGCGGAGAAAAAAGATGTGGCAGATGTGACAGATAAACAGAAAGGTAGGAGAAAGAAAAACCAGACTGTAATCCCTTAAAAATTTAGGGAATTTTACTTATACATATTTATACAAAATTGTTATTTGATTTGCTCATTTGTTTTGCATTTTTATTAAAAAAATATTAAGTCAATAAAATTTTAGAATAAATAAATAAATAAATATCTCACTTAAGATAACCATGACTTAAATATAATTTTAAACTTTACAACAATGATTTTAATATAATTTGAAACTTTATACAATTGTAAAATCAAGCTTGAAAAAATTAATTAGTTATAAATAATTTTTCATTGAATTGAAGGTTTTAATTCGAAGTAAAGGGACTCGGATTACGGACTGGTAGACTATAATTATGAAAAAAAGAAAAGATAGCAGGCCATAGAAGAGAGGGAAGAGGAAGAGGAAGGGGAAGGGAATGTGGCAAAGTGCCAAGTGACAGAGGTGAATGCAACGGAATTAACGTTGCAACTTGATCCCTACGCCAGTTTCTCATAATTATCATATCATCAAGAGCAACAACAACTTTAGTGAATGAACAGCGACAGCAACAAGAAAGAGGAAACGAGGGGAGAAGAGAGGAAATTGCAGGCAATTGCAGTTTTATCCAAAAACTGCATAACGTCGCCAGAGTCGTCGATTGTGGCATGCGTCGACGGTTGCAACCCCTTTTGGTTTTGGTTCTGGTATTTTTTTCTCTCATTTTGGTTGCAGCTTGTGGCGTTGCAGCCTCCTTTGGGCTCGTGCCACAGCCACAGCCACGGCCAAGAGGCCAAAAGGCCAATTTATGCAGGACGATGTGCAATCTGATCTGTCTTTGGCTTTTCGTCCTCTTCCTCTTCCTCTTGCTCTTCTACTTCTTCTTCTTCTTGTTGTTGTTGTTGTTGTGACTGCGCTTTTGTGTGTTGCAAGTGTGTGTGTGTGTGTGTGTTGTGTGTCTTAATCTGCGCTTAATGTGTTGTGATTGCAGCTAACGCAACGGGGCAAGTTTTGTGTGGCAGAATTCAAGTGTTGCCCTCTTTATCTTTTTTTTTTATTCATTTAAATATATATATATGTTTTTTTTTCAAGGTGTGGCACGCGCTGCATCTGCATGCCAGTTGCAACTGCAACGGTGGCAACAACAACAACAACAACAACTGAAACCGAGCCCGAAATTGGAGACGACGCCGCACAGCAATTATAGCCAGCATATTGGTGGCAGGAGGGAGGAAGGGGCAACATTTTGTGGCACTGTCAGTGCGGCAAAAGGAGCTGCACTTAATGCTGCGCCAAACATTTTGGGGCGTCAACCTGACAACGGCATACATAACATATGTACACAGAAAAAAAAAAAAAATCATTTTAAAATTCAAGTTGAAAACAGAAACTGTAATCATTTTCAGTTTTATTATAAAACTCAAGAAATAATCATTATTTATTTTAAGTTTTATTATAAAACTTAAGAAATAATCATTATTTTTTGAGTTTTATTATTTTACTTATGATTAATTTTGATCAAAAAAATATAAAACTCAGGAATAATCATTATTTGTGAACAACAAAATAAAACTCAAAGAATAATAATTATTTCTTGAGTTTTATTTTTTTGAATCAAAAAAAAAAATAGATTATTTTATAAGTAAAATAATAAAAATCATCAATCTTAAAGTAATAGTGAAATTGCATAGATTACCATTAAAGAAATATTTTGTTTTACTTTATTACGGCATTTCGGATTTTTTTCACTGTGTAGGTACACAGAAATGTACATGTATTTATGTATTTATTGCAGCTCAATTAAAAGCAGCGCCGTAATTAATATGCCCATCGTCGAGTGATAAAGCAATTTGTGGCAAACAGATCATTATGCAGCCCTGAGAAACGAAGACAGACTAAGAAGACAGAAGAGGGCTAAGACACAACTGTTTAAGGACAGCGGGACAAAGAGCGAAACGACAAGCAACAGAGTCAACAAATATTAAACTCATATTGAGTGTTAATGTCACTTTGAGTTACACCCACAAAAATAAATATTAAAAAATAATCTTTCCACTTGCGGCGCTTATTTTTTTTAAACTTAACTAAGAAATGATTGCTAAATAATATATAAATAATATTTTTTTGTAGAATAATCATATTTTGATTTAAAAAACGACATTTCTGTATAAAAAGCTTTGAATTTATTTGATTGTCAGCAGTGTATAAAAATTTTTACTCTGATGATCACAAGATCGACTTTGTTTCTTAATTTCTGGATTTATTAATGCATATCAATTTTTAAGATTATTAATAAATCATAACTTAAATATAGGTAACAAAAAAAACGAGCTCTAATGAATTGCAAAGAGGAAGCATTTTTAAGCTCATTAAATTTTTTTAAACAATAAATTAAAGTAGTTGAAATTGGCGAAATGCAATTTTCGATGTATTTTCACAACTTCAGCATTTTTTTTATTATAAATTATGAACTATGTAAATATACTTAGCTTGTAATATTATCATCATATCAAGTTTTTTTTTTATATATATTTATTTATGCACGACTAAAAGCAGTCGGCAAAGAAAAAATTACCAAGTATAAAAATACAAATAAAATAAAATATAAATTATGAGCTGTAAAGAAAAAAAAAATTAAAGTTAGATCTGAGGTAGGCAAAAATGATAAATTTTGTTAAAAATCCTTTAAAAAAAATTCTACATTTTAATGTTATAGATATTTAAATTAAAAAGTTTTTAAATTATAAAAAATTACAACAAATGCATCGAAAGATCTCTTTATTTTCTTCGGCAAAAGAGAAAACTTTAAATGAAAAAATAAAAAACAAAAAAATCGCAACAGTCTAGAGAATTTATAGGTTTTTGATGAGTCTTATTAAGGATTCTGTCTGCTTAAGACCTTAGTGTTAATGACACTTAATTAGCGCTCACAAAGGAGAACTTTTAATTGCTGCCGAATAATGACAATTGCAAGGAACGAGACTGTAGACTGTAGAGTGTAGAGTGTAGAGTGTGGAAGAGAAGGAGTGCGGAGTGCAGAGTGTAGTGAGTCCTCGATCCTGCAGGACATCTGCAGGCCACCCAATGTGATGAGCGCCCCGAGCGCTCATGCTCATTAACGCCAGGAATTAACGAGCATTTAGTTGGACAACAAAAGAAAACGAGGATCAAACCGACAAAGCTGACCAAAAAAAAAACAACAAAATATTAAATTAAATTAAATGGAAACAGGACATTTATGCTGCAATGCTGCAATGCTGCATGTGTGTTGCATGTCTGGCGGTAATAAAAAATTCATATTTAAAATGCATAACAATGAGATGCGGCCAAAAAGGGGGCTACAAATGTGAATGAAATGCGAACAAAAAGCGAACGGCACGCAAAGCTTAGACAACGCACTATGGCACATTTCAGACAAATAGCTGGCAAAAATCTTTCACTTTGAAACTAACCAATATATACGTCTGTAATTTTAAATATATATTCCAAACACTTTAAACAATACTCAGACCAAATGTTTTTTTATTGAAATATCATCTTGAATATTTACGGAAAGTGAAAAGTCAAAATGAATAGACATTTTTTTGAAAATTAGCCCTTACTTGAAAAGTCACACAAGTTTATAGGTTCATAGAAAAAATTGTTTTTGTTTTATTAATTTAATATTTTATTTTAGTTATCGTTTTAAAGATATACTTATTGTTCTTATTCAGTATTTTTCTTAAAATATCTTCTTGAATATTTACAGAATCGTTTACAAAAGTCATATTGTGTAATATTTATTTTAAAAAACAACGCTAAGTTGGAGAATTATTTACAATTATAGGTTTAAAGAAAAAAATTTTTTTTTCAATTTTATTTTAGTTAGTTTAATAATAAGTAAGTAACATAAAAAAATTGTATAGCAAACCTTAGCTATATTAAAAATTAAACTGTTCAAAAGTTGACCTTATAAAACGTTTTTTTTTTTTTTGTTCTACTTTAGTTATTTTTTTTTTTAATTTTTTCTTAAATATTTATAGAAAAAACTGGTTAAAATCAATTTTGGAAATCAACGCCAAGTTGGAAAATTGTTCTCAATTATAGGTTCATAGGTAAAGAAAATATTTTTTGCATTAATTTAATTTTTTTTTAAATTTTATTTTATTTTTTATTTTTTTTTCAAATAAGCTATTAGCATAAAGAAATTTTGTATACCAAATCTTAGGTCGATTTAAAGATATGCTAAAAAAAAGTTTCAGTATTTATATTTACCCATAGAGTATTTATTTATTTTTTTAAATATTTCAAATGTAAATATAAAACCATTTTATAAGTTATTAGAGCCATTACTTAAGCAAACCACATCAAATTGTAGCGTAATTTAGCCAAATGAGCCACAGTTCAACGTTAAGCAAGAGGAAGAGAGACTGGAGGGAGAGAGAGAGAGATGTAGAGGAGCCAGGACTCTGGTCTCTGGACTCACCCACTAGCTGCAGCGGTGTTGAAGGGGATTCACGCCGGGTTCCCAGGGGTATCTGTTTATATGTATATATATATATTTTTTTTTTGGTTCTTTTTTTTCGGCGTGTGCACCTTTCGCGAAATTAAGCTGGAATTTTTAGTGGCACGCGCGGTTGTCCTCGCTTGATCCTTGCACTGCTTATCCTTAATTTCGTTTACTTTTTTCTTCTTCTTACTTGCGCCCCGGCTGTTGTCCCGTTGCCGTTGCCGTTGCCGTTGTCGTTGTGGTTCCTTTGCATTTGACTGGACAGGTGCAAAAACTCTTTTTATATTTTTGCTGCATTTGTTTTTTTTTTTCTTTTTTTTTTTGCTGTTTTCTCTGTTTGCTTTCTCACATTAATTCGCTTCTTTACTTTTGGGTAATTGCCGAAAATGTTCCGACTGAACGAGCGAATCCACGCTTCGTGTTCTGATCCTGCGACAGCCGGATTATGCGACGGTCCCGGTCTCCAGCGTCAACGTACTGTGCTGATCCTTAGCGCTTGATTGCGATTTCACGTTCCCATTCCCTATAACTATCCCTATCCCTATCCCATTCCCATTCCCATTTACCATTTCGGCTGTTCGCATATTTGCGGCCCCGACAGCCGTGCGATCATTGACTTTTGTCAGGCAATTCTACCTATCTTTCTCCCTCCCTTTCTTCCTTTCTTCGCCGTCTCTTTCATTGCGTTTGTGCCTGTCCTGTGCAAGGATAACTTTCTCACATGACAACAAGCCGAATCACAAATATTCTAAAATATTTTATATGAATACATTCATATTATTTTAACTTTAAACTTCAATATCATCAAACCAATTAATTAAATATATGTTATATTTGTATTTGTATGTATTTTAAATGTTTTATATATAAATTATGTACTATAATTATATTTATACATTAGCTTAAAGTACAACAAATATAATTATATTAAATTAAGTGCAATGCAAAAGTTTATATTTTATGTATGTATATTTCTTTTATTATGTTGGTTTTTTCACTATTATTATTATGAATTATATTTATGACTGGAAATTCTATGAGGAAAATTCTGCATTTGTGATCTCTTTTTTTTTCTTGATAGTTTTCGTAGTTTAAAGTGAGTAATCATTTTATAATTATTGTTATTAATCTGCAGATTCTATTTATTATTACTTGAAGCTTTTTTTTCACACTTCAACTGGTAGTTAATACCAAATTTTTGATCACTTTTTTTTCCAGTTTTTGCGACTTTTGTAACCAATTTATTTATGTTTTTTTTTTTCATAAATATTCAATATTAAATAATGTTATACATATACTAAACTTACTTTAACTCACTTTTTAAAAACTAAATAAAATTGATGAAAATTTAAACTGTCAATTTTGCATAAACAATATTAATGAATGTTTCTTGTATTGTTTCTTATTATAATTATTTTAATACAAAAAACTAACACTTTAGGTACACATTTTTTTGGGAAACCGCTTGCTATTGGGTTTGTTTTGAAATTACTTTTCAAACACCAAATAATGTTATAATTTTAATGTATTTATGTACATTCCACAAATCAATGTGACTTCATTATAACCTCAAAGTGCTACATAATGAACCGCGACAATAATTAATAATTCATTGCTCTGAAATACTTCTAACACACACACACGCATGCATAAAAACATACATACAAAGAAAACTGTGTAAGTATGTCTGCTTAATGTTCATTTTGCCATTAGCATTTGTTGCTGCGTTATTGCGCGCGTGTGTATGTGTATGTGTGTGTGTGTGTGTGTGTGTGTGTATGTGTATCTGTATCTGTGTGCGGCTCCAAATAATGGCGACGACATCGTTGGCGCTCGCAATTTCAATCATTTTATTTGCACAAACGTAAAAATCAAAGATAAGCACAAACATCTGCAGTTAGTCAAGAAAGTGTTTTGACACAATTAAAAATGTCAGCATTTTCTCTGCACTAAACAAATGTACATACATATTTTTATGAAGTTTTATTTAATGCCTTATTTTCTTATTTTTGTATATATGTTCTTAGAAAAAGTTAGTAAAAAACAAAAATTGTTTTCATTAACCTTATTTTTCTTTTAGTATAAACACCATTATTAAATGGTTTTTAAATTTGTTATTTTGTTATTTTATAAATAAATTTCAAAATTAAATATGTATGTGAATTTGTATATTGTTAATAGACTTTCTTGAATAGCTGTTTATCAAAAGCAAGCAGTTTGGCACGCGATTTGTTCTCTCAAAGCGTCGACAAAGCAGATGTCGCTGTGCATGTGCTTCTGTCTGTGTGTGTGTGTGT
Organism: Drosophila innubila; assembly: GCF_004354385.1. Lineage (NCBI taxonomy): Eukaryota > Metazoa > Arthropoda > Insecta > Diptera > Drosophilidae > Drosophila > Drosophila innubila. The sequence continues at coordinate 12,110,350 of NC_047626.1, forward strand.
GTGTGCGGGGCAGCAGATGCGCAACAAATTTAAATGTTAAAATACATACATACATACATACACATCGGGAAAAAAACGCGAAACGAAATTCATTAAGTCTAGCAAGAACAACACAACAACAACAAGCACATGGGAGGCAGCCCCAGCGTTGGATTGGGCGTGTAAGAGAGTCCGAAAAGAGAATGACACAGGCGAGAGTGAGCGAGAGCACGCACACACACACGCACACACATTTTACGCTCTCACAAGCTGTTGGCGCTCTCTACTACTATTCCTACTACGTTTTTGCAAGCACTTTCGAACGGCAACAGTCGAAGTTGTAGGCAATAGCAGCATCGGCCATTTTGTACCCATGGCCAGCCAACATCAACAATAACAACAACACGACAGTGTCCAATCGGCAAACGCAACGAGGCCATTTACAACAACAGCAACAACAGCTAAAGTGCAATTTTGCAAGCACAGCAACAACATAAGCAAAAAAGCACGTGCCAATGCACGCCTCCCTGTCGCTCAGTGTATGCACATGCATGTGTGTGAGTGCAAGAGAGCAAGATAGACTGGGGATTGTGGGAGTGGGTGTATGTATATAAATATATGTATATGTATTTGTGACTGTGTGTGTGTGAGTGCAGCTTAACGACCCTTGGTTGGCTGGCGGTTAATCAAACACACACGCACACACATACACACGTGTATGTAAATGATTTGATTTGTTTAAGTAAAATTCTAGGAATTCTATTTTGTGTTGAATTTTGAGCGCCCAATTTGTTGGCAGCTGAAAAGCTGGCCGAACCTGATGCCGAATCCAAAGCCAGATGTGGCCAACAATCAGATATTGTTGGGCTAATTATGAATAGCAAACAATGGTCATCTTAAAAGCTTAAAGCCTTTCAGCTGGCCCACAAAAAAGTAGCAAACAAATGAAAAGTCTGTCCATTGTTAAGAGATCCTTTTGCCGACAGCTGTCCAAGGAATGTGAAAATAGGGAATAGGGAGTATGGGAATCAGGATGCCTCCCTCTTTAGCCTTAGCTTGGGATGCTGCGAGGCGGCCGCTTCACACCCTGGACAGGCCAAGGACTCGTTACTGGTTACCAGTTACCGGTTACTGGTTACTGGTCGGCTGACCAGTTGATCACTTGACTAGTTTGTTGAATGCCGCCGGCCTGTCCTATTGCCAGGCCAGATTCAAGACTCAAGCAGCTGTGCTAAAATACAAAAATAATAAAGAAAACTAGAAAAGCTATTCATTGTTTGCAATTCTTTTGTTAAACTAACAATCATTCAAAGCCACATTGCTACCTACATTTATTATTTCGGCTGCATATTTTTTTTTAAGAATATCAGATTGCTGTGTTAAAGGGGAACGCTATATTAACTTATGAATATATTTATTTATTTTGAATTTAAATTCAAAAGTCAGCTGTGGCGCCATCTATGGCATTTCGTCTGTCTGTGTGATCTGCAAGTTCGTTTCGTTAAGTTGGTGTACTTATTGACTGCAAACTTTTGAATGAAGCTGCTGGTTGTGAAACAAGATAAGCTTTCCCACAAAGCAGTCACACTGACCTGCAAGCAGTGTAAAAGCTCAGCCAGTTTCAAATAGACACAACTGCAAGTTGGCGTTACAGTGGCGTCCATAGTTAGAGCGCAACTTGCGAATAAAAAACGATTCATTTGTTTTTACATTTAACATGTATTTTGACGTAATTTATTATTATGAAAATGTTAGGCTATAGTACGTTTATAAACTAATTATGTTTTGTGGTCTGTTTTTTCCTACACGCATAATTATTTAATATATATATATTTTCTTATCAATTTATACCATAATTCGTGCAATCAATGCAGTGTGACAAGACACATGTTGCCGTTCATTAAGTAGCATTAAAAAAAAAAACAATAATAATAATTATATATTGTTAATGGTTTCGCGCTCTTTAAGCTATACATATAAAAATTTACAGTATTAACGTTATTGCTTGTAAATCAACATGTATTTGTATTTTTACAAGCAATTTTATCCGTTATTTGGATGCATTTGTTAATCAGGCTGTTCAGTTTAGGAGTATACAGTGTGTTTGGGTGTGTGTGTGTGTGTGTGTGCATTAATTTATACACTCTGGCAAAATACTGTGACTATTCCAATATGCGACTATTGAATACACTTTCATTTTGGGTGTATAATGAATTAAGATATGAATATTATAAACTAGAATAAATTTGAAATAATCCACAACTCGATCATCATTTCTTGCCAGAGTGTGTAAAAAATTGCTTAAGCTATGAAAAACATACTTTATAAAATTCTTATTAGTAGAAACGCTTAAAATCTATGTTCAGTAGTGTGTGTGTGTGGGGGTGTGGGTGTGTATGGGTGTGTGGGTGTGTTTGTGTGGGTGTAAGTAGTAGGGGAAAGGTCAGAACAGCCTTTTTACAATTGATGAAAACTGAACCTTTGCTAATTGCCACAATTGGCATTCTGTTTGTTACTATTTTCTATTGTTATTGGTTTGTTGATCTTTATATTGTTGTTGTTGTTACAGCTATTGTTGTTTGGGCCGCACTCTATTTGATAAAGGCCTCGGGTGGTATTTTATTTTCCTTAAATAGTTTCTCGAACACAAAGGCGGCATGATTGAAATCCCAATTGGTTTCCTCAAGGCATCTGATAAGAAAAAGAGGAAGGCATTAATTAATCAATTAATTCATGCTGTTGCACTTGTTGCTACTCACTTGCGACTCCAGTCTAAATTCATTTGACTCTGTGCACTCATATTCTGCACCATTTGCATTTTGGTTGCATCACTGAGCTGGGAGGTATTCACACTTGTTGCAACTGCAATTGCCGATGGATTGTTAATGCTGGACGTGACTGTTGGCGGTGGCAATAATGCAACAGCAGCTGATTGACTCTGTTGCAAGCGATTCTGCAGCGAATTATTATCGGTTACGTTAACATTCACCGTGGAACTGGCTGTGTTGATGGCGCCCGGCGCTGGTTGATGTTGGCTACGTTTAAATTCACGTGTCTGCTCCGACGTTGCGCTCGTGATAAAGATGGTTTCGTTGCGAATGCAGAAGCCCGTGTTTTGTGGCACCACCACAAACGTGCGCACAAAGTGTCGCAGCTCATAGGCTTGCATTGAAGCGGGCGTCGGACTATCGGCATCTCCTGTGAGTTCCTTGAACAAACCCGTCACAGTGAACACCATCATTTGGGGCTATGAAGCAATGATAAAAAATAATATTAATACCAGAAGAGTTAGAAGAGTCATTTTCGATAGCTCGCAGCTGTTATTAGCAAATTTAAAAAAAGTAACTTTAAGTAAAAGAAAAAATTAATAAGATTTATTTGTGAAGTACCAAAAATTTTATACTAGATTTTTTTTTTTAGGAATCTAATAAAATTTAAATGCAGAATGAATTAAAATGCCAAATAATGATCACAATGACATTCCGCTTAAAAATCGGTTCAGTTTTGATCAAGTTATGACAGTTTGAAGTTGGTCAGACTTCGGATTAAGCCACTTTACAAGTCCAAATTTTTGTTCAATTTCACATGATTTTTTACAAAAAAATGAAAGGTCTCAGAATCAAGTTTAAAGTGTTGTTCTATACTAATTATGATATAAGGAGTTGATTAAAAGTGAAAACTTGAGATTTAAAATTTTGAATTTACGAAATTTCAAAGGGGGGACCCTTAGCATCGAAATCAACATCTAGTAGAATCTAGAGGAAAATATTTTTTTTTAGGAATCTAATAAAATTTAAATGCAGAATGAATTAAAATGCCAAATAATGATCACAATGACATTCCGCTTAAAAATCGGTTCAGTTTTGATCAAGTTATGACAGTTTGAAGTTGGTCAGACTTCGGACTTAGCCACTTACAAGTCCAAATTTTTGTTCAATTTCACATGATTTTTTACAAAAAAATGAAAGGTCTCAGAATCAAGTTTAAAGTGTTGTTCTATACTAATAAGGAGTTGATTAAAAGTGAAAAATTGAGATTTAAAATTTTGAATTTTCGAAATTTCAAAGGGGGGACCCTTAGCATCGAAATCAACATCTAGTAGAATCTAGAGGAAAATATTTTTTTTTAGGAATCTAATAAAATTTAAATGCAGAATGAATTAAAATGCCAAATAATGATCACAATGACATTCCGCTTAAAAATCGGTTCAGTTTTGATCAAGTTATGACAGTTTGAAGTTGGTCAGACTTCGGACTTAGCCACTTTACAAGTCCAAATTTTTGTTCAATTTCACATGATTTTTTACAAAAAAATGAAAGGTCTCAGAATCAAGTTTAAAGTGTTGTTCTATACTAATTATGATATAAGGAGTTGATTAAAAGTGAAAACTTGAGATTTAAAATTTTGAATTTTCGAAATTTCAAAGGGGGGACCCTTAGCATCGAAATCAACATCTAGTAGAATATAGAGGAAAATATTTTTTTTTAGGAATCTAATAAAATTTAAATGCAGAATGAATTAAAATGCCAAATAATGATCACAATGACATTCCGCATAAAAATCGGTTCAGTTTTGATCAAGTTATGACAGTTTGAAATAAATAAATAAATAAATTTATTGGCGAAACCATGATCAAAATGACATTCCGCTTTAAAATCGGTTTAGTTTTAATAAAGTTATGAAAGTTTGAAGTTAGTCAAATCTTTAAATTAGCAATTTAACAAGAAAAAATTTTTGTCCGATTTATCATGATTTTTTACCAAAAAATTAAACGTCTCAGAATCAAATTTAAAGTGTTGTTTTATACGAATTACGCTATAAGGAGTTGATTAAAAGTGAAAACATGAGTTTTCTAATTTTCATTTTTCAAAATTTCATAGGGGGGACCCTATGGTATTGAATTCTAAGTCCATATCTAGAGGAAAAAATGTTTTTTTTAATTAAATTACTTTTAATGCAGAGTGAATAAAGAAAAACCAAACCACGATCAATTACACTTGAAATGCTGTTAAAAACACAAGTAGTAAATGATTTTATAGTGAAATTACGACTAATATGAAGTTGTGCTTAGGTAAATTTTATAAATAAATAATAATGAGCGTAAATATTTTTCCTATTTTTATAACGAAAATATATGGATAGTGATATTTTTTAAAAATATTAGCATAACAAAATAATAGTGACCGTTAATCCTTTTTTATTTTGTGACAATGGTTAATAAATATGAAATGGATTGGACTATATAGTAGCTGCTTACATTGAAAATGGTCAGATCGACGGTGAAGGTGCGACGTTCGTGCAATGTGCGTGGCCATTCATCCAATGTGGACACGCAGGCCAGGCGACCGCTCTTCAGGAGACGCATGCGGGGATCTTCGCGTTCGTTGTTGACAATGCGTCGCAGATTGCGATTGAATTTCCAGAAGCTGTTTAGTCTACAAAAAAGGAACAAAGAACGAGGATCACTCGAGTTGAATTTGGTTGTACTACAATCAAGGTGTTGGCGACTCACCTGCCCGCCTGGCTCATCGAGGGCATTGACATTGAGAGCAGGGCATGCTCATGGTATGCATCTAGCAGCGGTTGTCGATTACCCGAATCGAAAATATTAAAGTATTGATCCAAAAATTGTCGTACAACTTCAGCGCCAGCGCTGTCGCACAAAAAGGATGCCTTTGCCGGTGGCAGAACTCCAGATTCGTTCAAATCAAAGATAACCTGGGGCGCTAATGCTTCCCCATCCTAAACACATGCATTATTTCATATAATAAAATTGATTAGTTCATTACAATAGACCATTAGCCATGCAATTGGAGATGTGCATGTGGCTTTCCTTATCGATCAGCGAAATTAGCGTGCTTTCATTTCGATAGATTCATTTTTAATTATTGCCAAAGGACTTTAATTCAAATTTCAAAAATAAATAAAACGAAAATGTGGCTAAATTCGCGCCTTATCATCAGCATCGATATCAAAAATATTAGCATAAAGAATTTTATTTCGATAACTTAACGCTAAGTTATCGATATAAAATATTTACATACAAAATACCAAAAGACCATAACTGATATTGGTATTTTAGGATCAAGAAAGTTAAGTTTACAAAATTACCGATATGTTTTCCATTAAAGAGTCAATTTTGTATATATTATTATCTATGATAAATCTAGCTATCGATATCGATATAGTGGACTTCGATAAGAAAGTAGGCTCATCTCCTCTACTAAAAACAACAACAATAAAAGTGTCTGCTAAACTCACCAGTTTCATCAGCTTGGGAAACTTTCGCCGTACTTCGCTGTAAATAGTTTGCATTTTGGATATGCGGCCGTTTTGTTATGGCATTAGGATTAGTGTTGTTAGCACACATACATATGCATACATATATATAAATTGTATATATATGCACTAGTATGCAACTGTATTTGTGGCCGTTGCAAACGTTGCCATTATATAATTTCGAAATCCATTTGCCGCCATCTCTCATAAATAAATACATATGTATATATATATATACATATTTTGCATACAAATTATTTATTACTGTACGCTTATCGCACATTGCTTTTGTAGCTTTTGAACAGACAGTTGCACTTGTTTAAAATTAATGCATTTCATCAATCAAAACGCTTGAGCTACAATTCAAATTTAAAAGTGAGCCAAACTTTTAAGCAGTTTTCGTTCATTTTTTATTATTTTTGTTTGTTTTTTTTTTGTTTTTCATTTTTTTTTTGCTTTTTCTTTGGTATAGTTTTTTCTTTCATTTTTTCGTTAAATAACTCCAAACGTAGCCGCACAAAAGCTCGTTGCTGCTGCACTGTCAAGTTCGGTTTTGTTTTTGTTTTGCGTATATTCGTCAAGTCATGTGCACGTTGCATCCACAAACAGAACAGCTAAAAAAAAAAGGGCCGCGGACGCCAGCACGCAGGTCGTGTTGTAGTTGTGCAGTTTGAACGTCACATGTAGTCGATCTAGTGTTGGATACAGTGTTGGTCAATGTTTTGCATGCTGAACGCGCGCACCCAAAAAACTTCAAATTTTTTGTTCAAGCCACCGCAACGACGCAGCCGCAACCGCAAGTGCAACAACAGCAACAGAACAACAGGTCACAATTTAGTTATACACATACTATTCTTGGGGACCAAACAGTTCACAATGGAACTGCCGAACGGCCGACGCACTCGTGCCTGTGTGTGTGTGCAATGCGTGCATATGCGGTGCGAGCATGCGTGCGTTTATTGCGTTGCGTTGCGTTTATTGTACATCATTTGCTTTGTCGTGTCTCTTATGATTTGCTTGTCTGTCGCATTCGCAACGGACAAGGCAAGAGGAAAGCCCAACGCTGCTGCAGCTGCTGCTTGTGTTCTGCCTGCATAACGGAAATGCAAACGCGCTGTCGTCAATGTGTGTGTGTGTATGTGTATATCAGTGTTGCCATATCGTCAAATTGACAAGTAGTTGTTGTAGTTGTGAGCTTTTGCCTGTTGCGCGTTGTCTGGAGTTTGTTGCTGCTGGATTTTTTTTGTTTTGTTTTATTTTTCCTTTTTTATCATTTTTTCTTTTTTTCTTCTTTTTCTTTTTTTTTCTTCTTTTTTTTACTGCCAAAAGCTTGGTTCCACTTTCGGTTGCCTTAAAAGCGGCAACAGTTTTTTTAATGGCCTTAACAAATGCATTTGCCTGCTAAAAATGTCTTGGGAACTTGTCTTAAAGATTGAGCAGCGGCAAAGGATATTCGCAATTGCTTGGCGAACAGTTTGAAATGGGAATCAAAGAGCAAAATTAACAAAAATTCTAGATAAGTAAATCAGAACTAGAAAAAATCAGAACAAGGCTGTATGTATCAACAGGATGCAAGGATCCTACTTAGCCCAGTTCCCGCGTAGTTGATTCGCTGGCAGTCACATCCATTCGGGAAAGTGTGGAATCAATAAATCACACCATAGTATACCTGACAAATTGCTGAGGATCCTTGTAGCGCAAACGACACGGATTATTGCGCAATACCAGCTCCACAATTGGCAAATTGCGAAAGACCAAGAGATGGGCCAACGAGGGTAACTGTGCAACACCAAAGAGAATCAAATTAAAACTTACAAAAAAAAAAAAATAAAGATGAGGTATAAATCACCTTATTATCGCCCAGATAGAGTATCTTTAGATTCGGTAAGCGCTTGTCAGCGCCCTTGAATGCCTCCATAGTGGACATTTGATTATCATTGAGATTGATGGCCTCCAGATCGGGAATATTCTCGCGTATAATGTCGATGGCCACGCTCATGACATTGGCACGGAAGAGCGGACAAAAGATGGGCTTGAGATCCTGATCGGCATGAAAACGCGACAAATCCAGAGCCTTTGTCTGAACATTATATCGCTTGGCCATCACCACCTTCATCTTGGCCTTGAATTCCTCATCGATGGTCACCAGCGGAATGCCGGCCCTGACACGCGGCATCAACCGGAAACCATCCGGCAACTGGGCATGCCGCCCCAGCTGTTGTATACGCTCCGCCACCTCAAAGTCATCCGTAAAGAAGACGACACAGCTCCGTTCCACGCGCCAATATTGTGGTATAAAGACATGGGGCGACATTGCCGCCAGCAGGGAACGCAGAAGCGTCTCCTTGTCATAGATCTGGCCATTGTGGATCTACAGAAGAGAAAGGGAAAGAGAGAGAGAGAAAGGGACACAAAATAATTAATTGTCACTTAATTAACCTTAATAGGTTTGATTGTTTATCTATCAATTGAGTTTCTAATAAAGATAATACTCAATGTGAAACTGAATATTATATTATTGTATTTGTACAGTAAGCATAGACTAAGATGCACACTTCCACTACAGTTAGTCAAGTAATTTTTATATTATTCATAAATTTTTTTTTTTTTTTGTAAGTATCTTACTTGTTTGCTCTATGAAGATTTAGAAAACGGGCTATTCTGCATAAGTGAGCTTTAAGTGTTTTATAATAGGTGAATCACTGTAATTAATTGCGGATATACTCAAAGTATACGACAAGCAGTTACCAAAGTTAATAATATAGTTAACAGGTATAAAAAAAAATATGAGTATCTATTAGAGCTGTCAACGAAAGTCTGACAATGGTACTATCGATAGTTATGGAATTTCCTTTTTAGACTGCTTATATATTTCTTTGCCATACACATTTCAGTCTACAATATTATTTCAATTTTTATGGCTATTGGGACGTTGGTTGCACTCTTGTTTGCTCGTTCCACTTTTGGTTTGTTGTTGTTTGCTTTGTATTTTATTATTATTGGTATGTATTTGGTTTTTTATCATTTTTTTTTATATTTTCGTTGTTATTCTGTGCTCTCATTATAAATTTTCATAGCTCGTTACGTGCTACACTCGCAATTACTCAATATTTGCATACCAATTCCGATTTGTGACTCGAGTGACTCGCTTCTGGGGCCCCTTTGTGTTTTAATTACTTTTGGGTGCGCTTATCTTCAAGTGTCTATGATTTAATTATGAGCATTTTGATTATGATTATGACGCACACTCACTCAAATATTTTGCAAATGGTGGGCGTTTCCTTAAGCTCTTTCAATATGTACATATACATATATCATGCTATCGATACATCACAAGCGATAGCTTTCATTTAATCGGCATCATCGTTTCAGATAATACATATATATCTATTTATATATGAACTAGAGTCGACTGATAGTTCCGTTGTGCTTATTAGATAAGACTAGAACTATCTGTTCAATGGTCTTGCACCTAAAATCAACCCACTTAGTCACACCTCAACTTCTCCCTACTACCTACCCCTACCCCATTCATATTTCGTACGTACTGCGCATTAAATGCGATAAATTTATTTATTATATGGCATTAATGTGTGTTTTATTATTTATTGTTTATCACTAATTATGATATCGATAACGATAACGTACAGCCGAGAACTAGGCTTTAAATGATACTTGCCAAGCTTAAGGGAAGTTAAGCTAATTGCTGTCTTATAATGGATACAATGGAACCAAATACAAACTTATATATACTTAGCTGATATCACAAGTATAAGGAATGGGGGAACAATTGAACACTCAGAGATCAAATAGTCTACTGTTAAAAGTAATCAGAGCTATGAAAAGACGATGACTCCCAATGGGTCTTGGAAAAGATTGCGTGATTGTGGGGTGGTGGGTGGTGTTGGGTATCGGAAAGTGGGGGGACCTTAAGAATAATACGTCGAGTGTATAAATCCCGCGCCTTTGTATCAATACAACAATGAGAAAGACGAGAGGCAATGAGACACATGTACTTCAACAAAAGTATACAAAAAAAAAAAAAAAAAAAAAACAAAGTGAGAATGCTCTAGTGCAGAGTGCTCAACTACGAAACACCCTACACCATGATCTTTAGATACTCTTACACTCCTCTTTCTTCTATTCTATGTGATATTGATTTCTTGATTAATTTGCGAGTTTATTATCCGATTGTGCTGAAATTTTGAGAACAATTTCGGACTTTGTCATGTAAAAAACGTGCTTAAGCTCAAGGCTACAGCTTTAAAGCTGCTCATTTGATTAGTTTTTTTTACGAAAGAGTAGAAGAAATATTCAAATTTTGAAATTAATTGGATCTGTTTGTACTTATAAGCATATTACAGTACATACCTATATGCTCATACAATACATACCTTAAAGGATCTAACAGGTTTATAGATTTGCACAAGCCTATTATACCCTCGGCACAGCGTATGAAAACAACAATTTTGATATGAATGATGACGCCGAAGCGTCAACAGTAACCGGCAGTAACAGTAGCAGTTGCGTCCACGTTGACGTCAACTGAGGCAGCGACTGCAGCAGCGACTGCGACGTTGCGTCGTCAACTGGAGCTGGCTAACAAGCGCGCACCGGCAAACGTAGCGGCATTCGACGACAGCCGTGCGAGGTTAAAGCAACAACATAGACACAACACTGACAAGCCACCCACAATTCACAATTTACAATCCACCACCCACAATTTACAATCCACACTCTACAATCAATTAAAATGGGCGGCTGTTGCTCCAAGGATTTGGATGATAAGCGCTCCTGGAGTCCCGAAGAAACCAAAAATGGCGTAAGTCTAACAAAGTGCAACGAAAATACATACATATAAACAAAAGATGCAGAATTGAGACCGAATTCACGAATACCCTAACAGAGCACCACATCAACGATAATAGCACAGCCCATGGACGATGTGGGCAGCACTGGAGTTTTTACCTTGACGCGCACAACAACAACAACAACAACAGTTGAGAAGCCAACACATGTAGCAGCAGCAACAACAACAATAATAACAACAGCAGGTGATTCTGCCGAGGATTAGCCGAACCTAACCCAACTTCTTTTTTTTTTTATTGTTGTTTTAAGTAAATATGTACATACATGTGTGTATATAAGTGTGCATAAGTATATATATATTTATATCCTATATATATAAACATTTCATTTAATTCAATACCTTTTGTTTTTGACAACAAAACATGTGTATTTGCGTGAATAAGAGGAAGAAGCGAGTGCAAGTTTTAGTGACTGCTCCTCCCACCCCCTCTCTCAACCGCCAGCTATCGAGTACTTATTTATTATTATATGAATTAAATACTCTCGTTCAAAAAAAAAAAAAACAAAAATAATAATAATGCCCATTGAAAGTTCTCAAAGTGTTATTCTTTCGATTTCGTTTTCAAGAGCAATCGAGATTCGTCAACTTGTTGTTTTTGTCTACAAATAAACAAAGCTAAACCCAACAAAATGTTGACGAAACTTTGCCGGGTTTTTTGTTTTTTGTTTTATATTTTTTTGTGATAAGAGAGCTTCTATTCACCATTCCTTTTTAGCCTTCTCCCTCCCACCTTCCTCCATAGAGCTGCACACGCATTCGCACATTGCTAGGCGATGACATCAGAGAGCGTATGATGCCGTTGCACAGCTGAGAGGAAGAAGAGCAACAAGAAATGTGAGCGAGAGTGTGTGTGTTAGAGAGGAAGAAGGTGAGTGGGAGTGTGTGAATGAGAGAGGAGCACGAGGGATAGCATGTGTCACAGGAATCAACACACTCACACACTCAAATAGAGTGCTGCGTCTATGACTCAGTTTCTAAAACAATAACAAATTAAAGCAGAAACAGAAACAGAAACGAAACGTAAAATGTTGAAAAATATATGAATTAAAAATTAAGATTAAGGTGACTCAAGACGTCAAGAAGTTTGCCCATTAAGCTGTTAATTAATGCACTCCATTTTGCACTTGCTGTAGCTAATAACAATGCCAATAACAGCTGGAAAAAAATATTAAATACTACGGAGCGCTAAACTATTAATATAATATGCCTAAACTCTCTAATAACTCATTTTCTTTATATTGTTTTCAAATCTAGTCTCTAAGATTTGCACAATTGCAGTCTAGCCCAATTTTTAAATCCACAGCTTACAGGGTATATTGACAATTGTAATGCCAACAATTCCAGCTGCCTTTTCCGTATCAATGCTATTTAACATATTGCAATTGATTTAACATATTTACATATTACAACAATTATCCGATGAGATGCGAAAACATGTTTTATTATGCAAAGCGGCAAACAAGTCAATTATATATACAAATGCATAAAGTTTCCATTATTTGGATCTGCCTAGAATCTATAAAACTTATAATAGTGACTTTTCTTCCGGTTTTTTTTTTGCATTTGTTTTGTTTATTTTATTAAATGACTAGAGTCATTGCTCAGCAAAGTGTAAATATTAAACTTCATAAAATATATTTTACAAATAAATTAAGAGCTGAAATAATATATTTTTTTTTATCACTATTATAGGAAAGAAAAAAGTTTAGAAATTAAAGAAACCACTGTAATAATATATTTATTATTTTAACTTATGTGTAGATATTTGACACTGAAACACACTGTAATGTACAAAGCTTTGTGAAAAAAAATCAGCATGAAAAAAGTCAGCAATAACTTTTTTTTCATTATTACTTAATTAACGTGTTAAATGCAACATTTTTCAAATTGTTATTCAACGACTTTTTGCATGGCACATTGCGGCGCCGCAGCGTTGCCACCTGCTTAAACTTTAAGCTGTGCTGTCATGCATGTCGTAACGTCTCAATTAGGCGGACACAATTAAAAGCACAGCCTAAATGCAGGCAACAATTATTTTAAAATTTTTCAAGTCAACTGCGAACAGCAAAAAAAAAGATTAGATTATAAAATTGCTAATCATTACACATAGAAGAACAAGTAAAGTGTTGACAATTGCCAAGATAAACAGTCACACACACACACACACAGAGACAGAAAACAGAAATTGTATTTAAAACAAATCAAACGACTGCACAAAAAGCAATTAAAGCAAAATGCAAAAATAAAAAAGGGGAGCATGAACATATCTACACACACACAAACAAATAGACAAACATATATACCATACACAGTATGTCAAGTAATTGTTTTGAAAAAAGATAAAAAGAATCACATACAGTTGGTCAAGTTATTGCTTTAACAAATTAAAAACATTCACCAAAAATTAGCTTTTTGTGTATTTAATTTTTTTTCTCTTTGTTTTAGTATTTTTACTTATGATTAAAATCAATTGGGTTCAACTATTTAAAAAAAAAATGTAAAAACATATCATTTATTATCGAAAAAGTTGATTGACTCATTATTTCATTTGTTATAATTGTTCTAAGAACCATAAGCGTAAAAAAAAATCAAAAAAGTTCATTTGTTTTTTAACAAAATAAAACATGTTAAGATTTTTGGCTTGTCAAAGCAATTACTTGTAGTCACTGTATGTTGATCAAATAATTTGAACATCAACAAGATCGACCCTAAAGTCAAGCAGACACAACAACAACTACGACGCACTTTGGGCTTTTGCAGATCGCTCTTCCCCTGGGGTTACTCTTGGGTGGTAGTAGAAGGGAGAAAGAAAAGGGGGAATGATAGAAAATTGAAATTGGAACGGGGTGCCCGATCGAAACGACAGCTAAAAGTTCTGCGTTGTTAGTGCAAACGCGACGTTCCAAGCAGAAAGACGACAACGATAACGACGGCAAAAAGACAAAAAGACAAAAAATAAATAAATAAAGAAAACCAATTCCAAATTTTGTATTTGAAAAATGAAGTTCGCTGTTGGGTTTTTTCCTGTGCTCCTCCTGGCTGTGTTTCCACTTGCCACACCGTTGCCCATGACCAACGATGCAGATTTGGTATCTTTAAGCTCCACCAACAAGGAATCGCATGAATTGCCCCACATGGTAATTGCACCCAGAAAACTGGAGGAGGAACAGGTTGAGGAGCGTCCTGGACTGTTTGACACCATTGTGGAGCAGTTACATGCAGCTGGTGTACAAACCGCTGACAAGCGGCAACTGCAGACACTCAGCTACAAGGAATTGACACGGCTGTTAGCCTTGTGGCATTTGACGCAAAGAAGCACCTACTACGATGCCAGTGAGAGTCGTGCACCGTCCGCATTTGATGACAACATCGAGCAAAATGGGCAACAAGTCAAACACGAGTCGCACTAGGAAACCACCAAAGAAACAGCTCGACTGTCTATACAGAAAACCTCCCCTCCAGGATGTGTGCCTGTGATGAACTTCAAAAACTCATTCTGTATACATTTTTGTATGTCGATTATATTATAAATTGGTTGCTAAGTAAATTAAGTTTTTTTTTGTGTGTAATGTGAAAAGCAATAACAATAAAAGCAATAAAACTATTTTCTACCCAAAAAAAATTTCCTTTCATGATTCGAACTCTTCCTAAACGATTTACATAAAAAATTTATCTCTTTCTTTACTTTTTCTTACTATATACACCTTTTTTTTAATGGCAAATGTGTAGTGTAGCAAATTATGTAAGTGTAAAATGAAAATCGAAACAGCTCGTATTCGAAAAACGTTTCTGGGATTTAAAATCGCGAAATTAAAACTTTCTATCCAAAACAAAATGAATTTTATTTACATTTCATTGGATTACATTAATACTTTTTGACTAACGAGATCATTTTTGTTAGTCTAAAATAAAATAATCTTTCATTTTCCATGAAAACATTTTCCATTTTAAATTCAGGGAACAAAAAAAGGAGTTTTGAGTTTTAAATAATTTAACTCGGTAAAAAATTATTTGGACGAATTCGAAAAACTAATATATACTAATTTCTGATGGGATATGTTCTACAAAAGTATATTTTTATTAACAATTTAACTTACAACTATAACTTGAATTAAAAAAAAAAAACAATTAAGTATAACTTTTAATCAATTTTTATTAAAGTTTATCGAATTAAGTCTTTTTTATCCGTAAGACTCTTAAGGCTGTTCTATAGAAAAAAAAAACACATTTTTTTGACATTCCTTTCGATTATATTAAAAGTTTATTGCTAAGCAGATCATGTTTGTTAATGTAAAATGTGATATGCAAGGAAAAAGAGAAGAAAGAGTGAATTCTTTTCTATGCCACAGTAGGTTGCTTGGTGGATACGTCCTGCTCGGAGCTGGAGCTGGAGGTGCTGCTGGTGTTGGTAACAACAACACGTGGCATTTGACGACGTTGCAATCGCTTTGCAATTGGAGGCACGAAGAGATCATGCTTGATGAGTGTGCAATCTGCATCCTGGTAAATCCTGCGATTGTTATCCCATTTAAACAGGGCGAAGCAGCAGGAGAGCAACCAGCCGCCAAAGAAGGCAATGACGAATCCCAATGCGGCATACCACATGTAACTAATGCGATACAGATAAAAGTAATGCTCCGGTTCCGGCTCTGGATCCGAACGAGACAAGAACACATCGCGAGCATAACTGCGTTCGATGGGACATCCTTCGATGGACATACCCAGGCTCGGTATGGGCGGCTTTGGTTGACCAAAGCCAATCCAAAAGGAGATGGCCAGCGAGAGTAAAAGTCCGCTAAGGGCGCCCTTCTGGTTCGCCGACGTCACGTACATGCCGAGGGTGAAGAGTCCCAACAATGGACCGCCAATGATGCCAAAGATGGAGAGCGCCGCCTGAAGCAGTCCACCAATGGAGCCGGCCATGAATGCCATGCCAATGCAGACGGCGCCATAGAAAATGGAGAGCAACTTGGAATACCACAATGTCTGGCGATCGCTGAGTGTGCGTTTAACACAACAATGCACCAGAGGCTTCAGGTAATCCTCCAGCGTCACAGCAGACAGCGAACTAATTGCTGAACTAATCGTGGAGAGGCTGGCGCAAAAGATGCCGGAGACAAAGAGACCCGATAGCCCGGTATAGTCACCCATGGTGTCCAGCACAAACAGCGGCATCACCTGATCCCTTGAGCTAACTCTACCCTCCAGCAGGGGATCACAATTTCGATAATACCAATAGATGCACAGTCCAGAGAAGCAAGTGCTGATGCTAAGCAGGCACAAGATGGGCAGACACCACCAAAGAGCGGCACGAGCCGATCGCAGATTCTTCACCGCCAGCAGACGTTGCACCTGCGTCTGATTCACACCATAGATGGCCAGATAGGTGGCACAGCCACCCAGCACCTGGGTAAACCAGGTGTGTCGCTCACTTGGATCAACGCTTAAATTGCTGAAATCAATGCGTCCATTATCCACGGCTGTTTGCCAGATGACATTCAAGCTACCCGCCTTGATCCAAGCACAGATGATGACACTGAAGACGGCGGCAAACATGAGTATCGATTGATAAATGTCCGTGATGAGGACGGCCTTCATGCCACCCATTGTGGCATAAATGGTGCATACGACGCCCACAATCAACACCGAGAATATTTGACTCAATCCCGTAACAGCTTCCAATGCCAATGCTGGTGCATAAACCACAATACCCATGTACAGTATCATCTGCATCGAGAAGGCCAAAGAGGCGGCCAATCTTGTGGCATATCCAAAACGTTGCTCCAGATATTCATAGACACTGGCCGTCTTCAGGCGATAGAAGACGGGCAGTATGAGGTAGGCGGCAATGGGCGTGGATAACACATACGATAAATTGATGATGACAAACATGGTGCCATACTGATAAATCTCCATGGATACACCCAATATGGTTACGGCCGACATAAAGCTGGCCATCAAACTGAATGCCACTGGCGTAACGCCCATCGAACGATCCGCCAGTAAATATTCCGTTGTTGTACTCTGTTTGTTGCCCCCAAAGCGGTAATAAAGTCCGATCAATATTGAAATGATGAGGACAACAGCCAGGATGGCATAATCCCAACCGCCAAGGGTGGCCATCTCTCCTTTTATAGTCTGGCAGCACTGTATCGGTTAAAGAGCGTGAGAGCGAGCGGGAGAGCGAGTGTGAGAGCTAGCGTTGCCCAACACTAGAGATCCAACCGTTTTGGAGCGTGTAATGAGAGTTAAATTCAACTTGGCCTTTTTTAATCGACAGACAAAACAATATTTATTATTTGATTGTTGATAACGAGCCAGCGATAAAGCCAACAATTAGTATATATTAAACACTTTCAGCGTTGTCCAATCCGCCTCAGATTGAGATTCAGCCCGAGTACACGCGCGTCTTTAACGTTTGCCGGCCGTCAATGAAATGGCCCAAATGCGTAGGCCCGTCGACTACCATAAAAACCACAAAAGCG
Source organism: Drosophila innubila (assembly GCF_004354385.1). Lineage (NCBI taxonomy): Eukaryota > Metazoa > Arthropoda > Insecta > Diptera > Drosophilidae > Drosophila > Drosophila innubila. The sequence continues at coordinate 12,127,963 of NC_047626.1, forward strand.
ACTCTGGCCCAGAGCAACGGTTAAACGGGCCAAAAGGAAACTGCTCATATTGTTTTTGTTTTTTTCTGTTCTGTTGTTAGTTCTTTTTTTTTTTTTTTTTTTTTTGCTTTTTTATTGCTCCATTGGGTCGCCGCTGTGAGAGATAGCAGCTTAGCGACGACGACAGTGCTCATTACCAACATTACCAACACTTGGGGACAACACGCTGTGTGACCGTCGTCGCCATCGATGCGGCACAGTGGGTTCTCTGCTTAAAGATCGGCATGACGACAATAACAGCAGGTGACCGAATGATAACTACCCTAACACATATTCAACTTTCTTTAACATGCATCCAGTGAATGTTAAACTAATGTTCAACAATTTTCAAGTGCTTACATTTGTCAATAGATTGTTGGTAATGATCGCGTGGTTGTATTACTTTTCCTAATAACGTTAAGTACTCTCTCCCAAATGTTAAACTCTCATTAACAAGCTGTCGATACAAGTAATGATCGTGTGATAACATTAAATTTTTTTTACAGCAATTTTTACAGCATCATTACAGTTAAGTCAAATGTTAAACTCGCATTAACTGACATGATTATTTTTCTATAAGCATCATCTTTACAGTTCTGTTAAATGCTAGTAACAGCTCGCCATTTACAGACAGATTGGTAAATGTTATACACCACACAGTTGACACACATTTTAGCTAAAATTAGATTATGCCCAAGATATTTTAATCTTAATGTCTGCGAGACACTGTAACCCATATAAAGACTGTTTACTTAACAAATTTTACGATTGAAATTAATTAATAAACTTAACGCCAGGCGGTCCATGCACTGCCCTTGGCATAATCATATTGAAGTGTTTCTGATATCATATATTTATCACTAACTACACAACACATTCGAGGCGGCATCTCTAATCCCAAGGATAGCATACGAGATCTTGGGATACGTAAGTCACAATATAGATTATAAGGTTTTATGGTAATTGCAACATAAATCGAATTTTACTTAATTGCCTTTAAGAATATAGTTCTTATCAAGAGTATTTTGACTTCGTATTGTCATAAAATTTATCACATTATTTTGGGCTACATTAAGTTAATTACAAAAAGTGATATACATAAATATCTATATATAACTAAACAGGTGACTCTAATATGAAGGTGGCAGTATTGCAAAAAGCATAAGAAATACAAATGTGCAGGCCTTTCAAGTAGGTTGTATATTGCTTAAAATATTGGTAAAGCCAAAAAATAAAATAGAATTATGAGAGGCTCTTCTGAACTTCGATTTGAAATATGCTTACGCCCATAAATATTATCACAAACAACAATAAACAAGAGAGAAAAGTCATCTTCGGCATGCCGAATTAATGATTGATACAGGTTGAGATACACCATATACACAGTATGTAAGATTTGTTTAGATATCGTAAGAAATAAGCAAAATTATAATTATTATGAAAAAAGCTTTTGCACCAAGTTTAATCAAAACTAAGAGACTAGTCTACATTGAAACAGACGGCTGATTAAGAATTTATATACTTTTAGGTTATAAAAATCATCCATAGGCACTACGTTAAAATTAGCAATAAAAATTAAATAAACACATGATCAATGACAAAATCGGCAATAAATGTAGCTGTCATTAAAATGCAAATACTTTTCTCCATGACTGTAATGATCGGCTAACATAAGATGTTAATAACATGGAGCACTTACCGTGACTTGATACCAGCCAGCTACATTGGGCACCAGTTTACCAAATTTACCACGTGGAATTGGCGAACCACGACGTCGTGACGTTGGACGATCCTGCATAAGTAAGGTGGTCATTTCGCTCATATCGTCATCCTCATCCCAGCGACGGACATCCTGAAGGCGCAGCTTCACATCACTTTTGTGAGGGAACTGTGAGGTCTTGAAGCTGACGCGACGTTTATTACGATCCTTGCGACGCTGATGATCATCATCTGTAACATGGCAAGAGATTAGTGTCAATTCAAAACTCATAACAAAAAAGACAACAACAACATACCGCCATAGTCCTTTAGCGAGGAATAACGCGATCCACCGCCGCCGCCACCACCTCCACTGTTGCCACCGCCATTGCTATTGCCAGCATTGTTATTGTTGTAGCGCTGACCACCGCCGCCTCCGCCGCCACCGCCACCACGCTTAGGCATCGCTCAGAGAATGAAGGCAATACAACAAAGATTGCAGATAATTGCCAGAAGTTGGCTTAGAAAAACAGTCAACTGCACTCCGATATATATTTATATATAGATAATCAAATAATAAACAGGATCTGTCTGTGTACGCACACGTTGCAATTGTTATGTTTTGTCCCAATGTTGTTGCTTCTTTCTTTTCTTGTACGTTTTCTTTTTTTTTTTGGTAGTGCGAATTGTGTATGCGCGTGCTTAAATTTCCAGTTGTTGCAACAAATAACGTAACTAGAACTAAAAATGCGTATTTAATATGCACGACCCGGATTGCGTATGAAAATAAACGTTGATATTTAAAGAGCGCGAATTTGCAACGCAATTTCACAAAATTATCAAAGTATTAGTTCACAGTGTTGTTATAGTTGACAGATGTCATGACAATGGCATTACGACGTTTTACAACACACAGCACCAGGTGTTTATTTTAAAAACATTTTGTGTTTACGTACTGAAAAATGGCAACGCCACGTCAACTTGATCTGGCAACGCTGCCAACACAAAATATAAATACATGCAATATCACATTCACCTTTAAACACACAATAATATCAGCTTAGAAAGGCGGCAATTTTTTAAAAACCCTAACATGGCCACATCGCGAAAGTGTCGATTCCATGTAAGTGTGGCCGAAACTGAAGATAAATTGGTTAAGGATCTCGGCGATGTGCTAAAACGTTGTGCAAATCGAGCACTCGAAAAATGCGAAACTTTTCGCCTTGGCCTCTCAGGTGAGTGCAAAAATATGTGCAAATGTGTGTGAGTACGTGCGTGTGTGATAAGCTCAACTTGAGATCAGTGCTGCAATTTTAGCTAGTATGTAGCTGGACTTGGTAAATTTTCAAGTGCTACAGCTAACTAGCTGGTTGGAAAAGCTAGAACAAATAAATAATCTTAATTTTCGTATTATTAGTTGCTTTATAGCTTCTTAGCTATTTCTATCTATTTGGAACATTGAAACTCTGTCAGCACTGCTTAAGGTGACCTTACATCGCGCTATTTCAAATATGTACAAAGTCTAGCATCGTCTGTTTTGCATTAACAGGTGGTTCGCTCGTGCAGCTTTTGACCCGCGCACTTGTTGATCTTCAACTGGACACGACATGCTGGAAGTTTTTCTTCTGTGACGAGCGCTATGTGTCTCCTGATCATCAGGAGTCCACCTACTGGGCGTACAAAACACAAATGTCAACCCAATTGCCAAACATTTTGGATAGTCAATTTGTGAAGGCGAACACATCATTGCCCTTGGATGACTGTGCCAATGACTATGAGACACGGGTGAAAGCTGAATTTTGCACAAGCTGTCCAGAGTTTGATTTGTTACTTTTGGGCATGGGACCGGATGGACATACATGCTCATTGTTTCCAGAGCAACCAGCTAGCTTGGCGGAAACTCATCGTCTAGTCATTCCAATTCGTGATTCCCCAAAACCGCCGCCAGAACGTATCACATTTACGCTTCCATTGATCAATAACGCTAAAGATGTTGTGTTTGTTGTCACAGGTGCCGGTAAAGCTGATGTTGTAAAGGTAAGCATTATTTTTAAATTAATAACAATTAAATAATACATTCTTATTTAATTACAGCGCGTGTTTTTCGATCTGGATAAAGAGTTTCCCGCTGCGTGGATAGAACCTAAGCATGGAGAGTTGACATTGCTTGCAGATGCTGGCGCAGCCAAATCATTTGTTAGTCAATCCAAGTGCTGTTAAAAATTGTAAAAAATACATAGCTAATAAAATATTTATGCTGTTGCGATTTCATCCCAAACGTATATTTGAATGCGCGCCGCGCCCTTCAACAAATACATTGTTGACAACTTAAATGGCGTTGCCACTGACTGCATTGCATTGATGCTGCCGGATCAGCATAAAATATATATTCAATTAAAAAGGTTAGAAAACAACATACATTTACAATAATTGTGTAAATTAACAAGTACCTAGTATATATGTATATATTTACATACGCTTTTGTAAGGCAACGTACTTTTGAATTCGCGCACTTTAACAAATATAGTGTTGACAATTCAGATGGCGTTGCCACTGCATTAATCAAACAGAGCAAAGTGCCACCAGATCTGGGCAAAATTGTCGTTCAAGTGAAAATGTAAGAAAAAAAAACCACAATTTACAAACATTGAGAAACGCAATGCTGCGGTAATAATTATTGCGTAAATTAACAAATAACTGATTGATAAATATATACGCACACGAACGCATTTGAAATGCCAGACACATTCAGCGAATTCGATGCGGAGCGCGTCTGTCGCGTTTGCCTGCGCGAAGTGGGCGATTTCTACTTCATCTACGATGAGGCGCCCGTGGAGCAGGGCGCGAACATTGCCCAGATACTGAATGAATGCACGCGTTACACCTGCGAGCGGTTCGACAAGATGCCGCATCATATGTGCGATACGTGCATTAAGGCCGCCTGCCAAGCGTATCGCTTCAAACGAGACGCTGAGAAGGCCTATCGCTCCCTGGTCGCGATCCTGGGACAGACTCCGGCAGCGAAGCCAAACAGCAGCGATGTTTGCACCCAGACGGAACAGTTACCAATGCTGCCTTGTGGCATTTGCAATGAGGAATTTCTCAACATTATTGAGCTGCGTATGCATCGCAATCAGCAGCACAAATATATCGAGGAACTCAAGTGCAAATTGTGTGGTGCACAATTTGAACAATTTCGACAATTGCGCAGTCATCTTGTGGAGAAGCACGATCAAAAAACAACATCAACATTCATGCAACGTCGCGTTGAATGCCGCGAGTGTAATCGCGCCTTTAGTCGGCGGGATCATCTGCTTCGTCATATGCGCACAGTGCACAAGTCGGATAAACAGCGCCGGACGCTGACCGAGCAGGAGGAGGATACAATCTGGGCACCTGCCGACGAGACAACCATGCACAGTGGCGATGAATTGGAATCAGCTGCCGTTTTACTCAATGACCAATGCTCCGACGATGATGATAACGAGAACATTGAGAGTGTCTATCAAAGCCATACGAATCCCATATCAAGCAACGAGGAGGCTGACGATGATGAGGCCGATGCCGAGGCTAAGCAATCCCTTTGGCTGCATATTAAACCCGAACCAGAAGCCGAACCGGAGCTAGAACATTGTCCGGCTCCAATAGAGGCGCAAGTAACGCGCGAGAGGCGTAAAAGAAAAGCAAAGATACAGGCAGATCAGAAGGAGGAGGAGGCAAAGGAGGAGCAGAAAAGTGCAGCCAGAAATGAGCTGGCAACAACAGAAGTTAAGGGTAAGAAATGCATACATTTGCTCCAAATATTACTCTCATACGAGTACTTTTAATACACAGAGGAGCCACTAGCAGAGCCACAATTACCCATTAAACAGGAGCGACAGCGTGTTGATAGCGTTAATGTGGATGCAGTGGAAGATTTGAAGGGGACACCCACAACAGCGAATGTGCTGCACAGCTCCGATGATGAGGAGGATCAGGATGAGGAAGATTTTTGCAATGATGACAATGACAGCGACTTGGATTACATTGACGAAGACGAAGCTGACGATGAGCGAGAGTTGACAGTCGCTGCTACCACCAAGGATAAGTCAAAGAAGCTGCCACAAGCTGTGGCACCTGTGGAAATCGTGCGAGAATATTTGCAGAAACCATCGACGGCCAAACAACGACGTCGTCGTCGCAATAATAAACAAACTGATGGCGAACCAAATGCCAATCCCGAGAATCGTTGTGACGTCTGTCAGCGCACATTCTCCCGCCACTGTCACTTGTTGCGCCACCAATTGTCGCATCTGGAGAAGAAGCCGCTCAGTTGTCCGCATTGCTCCAAGGGATTTGCACGCAGCGATCATTTAAAGGCGCATATACAGAGTTTGCATGGCAACAAGGAGCACAAGTGTGTTCTATGTGAAGCAGCCTTTACACGTCCCGATGCCCTCGAGCGGCACAAGCTGAGCAAACACAATGGCGAGGGTCTCGATGCGAACAGCGAACTCAAGCTGCAACTGAGCGAACACACATGTGAATACTGCTCCAAGAGATTCTCCAGCAAGACATATCTGCGCAAGCATACGCTCCTCCACACGGAATTCCTTTATGCCTGCAAAACTTGCGATGAGACATTCAAGGAGCGCCAACAGCTGCGCAGCCATGAGAAGACGCACACGGGTCAGCGGAACTTCCTCTGTTGCATATGCGGCGACAGTTTTGCCCGCAACGATTATCTGCGCGTCCACATGCGCCGTCACAATGGAGAGAAGCCCTACAAGTGCCGTTACTGCACCAAGGCATTTCCCCGTGCCACAGATCTCAAGGTGCACGAGCGGTAAGTCGACATCCACTCCATACAACAAGCAGGAAAATCATCTTAGGTATATTGGAATTTTGTAAAAAAATCATGCCAAATTGGATAACAATGTTGACTTGTGAAGTAGCTAAATCCGCAGTTTAACCAACTTCAAACTGTCATAACTTGATCAAAACTGAACCGATTTTCAAGCGGAATGTCATTGTGATCATTATTTGGCATTTAAATTCATTCTGCATTTAAATTTTATCAAATTCCTAAAAAAAAATATTTTTTTCTAGATTCTACTAGATATTGATTTCGATGCTAAGGGTCCCCCCTTTGAAATTTCGAAAATTAAAAATTTTAAATCTCAAGTTTTCTCGTTTAATCAACTCCTTATATCGTAATTAGTATAAAACAACATTTTAAACTTGATTCTGAGACCTTTCATTTTTTTGTAAAAAATCATGTGAAATTGAACAAAATTTTGGACTTGTAAAGTGGCTAAATCCGCAGTCTGACCAACTTTAAACTGTCATAACTTGATCAAAACTGAACCGATTCGAAATGTCATTTTGCTCATGATTTGGCCTCTGCATACATTCTGCATTCAAATATTTTTAAATTCGTTTTTTTTTGCCCTAGGTCTGTTTATTTCGATGTCATATTTATTATAAAACATCTTAAAATATTAAAATGTTTCAAAATTGATTAGTTGTACCGTTACGTTCCGGTACTGATACCGGAACCGAAAGAAAAAAACTGAAATAAAACCTTTTACCGAAACCGTTTTTCGGGACGTACCGGAACCGAAAGAATAGAATTTAACCTTCTCTAAAAATGTTGCAGTCTTTGAAATTTTAGAGAAATCAAAAATAAATATGAAAAAGCTGATATATAAAGATATAAAAATAGGCAAAGTTAAGTATTATATTAAATAAAACGGCATTATTTATGATTGTTAAATACAACTTGATGTGGGTAAATTAGATTCTTAATACATTTTGCTTATCTGTATATTTATTATAGGTATCACACGGGCACCAAACCGAATCTGTGCAACACGTGTGGCAAGAGCTTTCATCGCGCCTACAATCTCACCATCCACATGCGGACACACACGGGCGAGCGTCCGTACAAGTGTGATCAGTGTCAGAAGAGCTTCAGTCAGAGCAATGATCTGAAGGCGCACATAAGACGCCACACGGGCGAGCGTTACAAGTGTCCACATTGTGATGCCTACTTTCTGCAACTTTACCACATGCGCAACCATTGTCTCAGCGCCCACAACAAGCATATTGAAACGAAAACGGGAAGGCTACAACGCACTGGACTCCTGGATGAACCGACGCATTCGCATCTCACCACGGTTGTAATTCCGCCCACACGTTTCCAGACAGATGCTGCAACAGTGACCACAACAACAACAACAGCGGCGGCGGCATCTGCAACAATTGCCACACCAATTATACATTCACCTGTCACCTACAACACAAACACAAACACAGCATCCCCTGCATCTGTAACTGTGCCCATTACGTTACCCCTTGTTCCGGACACAGCTGTTGGATTTGTTGGTGCTGCGAATAATGCCACAGCAACGACAACGGCGCCCTTTGGGGCATTCAACATAGCGCCCGTTGTGATGGGTAAGCTGGAATCTATCTATCTATCTATCATATAGAAGTGTCAGTTAGAGACTTGTAATCCTATAATTTGCAACTCTGTATTCGAATATTCTGAATATGCCTATTTCCTTATTTATATTCCTATATATATTCTTTCTCTATCCGTCTACTTTTCTACTCCTATCCAAATCTCCATATATTTGACTTTATTTATACATCTGTGTGTATTAAAACATAACTGTCAATTTTTTTGAATGATATTTAACCTTAAAAACATTTCTACCTTTTTTTGTACATTTCTATAACTATATTTATTTTATTCATTTGCAAATTTTTAATTTTTACCATCTCATCACTTTTTCGAAAACTTCAAACTGTCAAAAATTTGTCAAAGCGTATTAAATTTTCTTGAGCAATGTCAATTTTATAATTATTTGACCTCTAATTTGATTTTGCATTAAAATTGGAAAACTCAATTTTTTTCAATCACTGACCATTTCTTCCATACTTTAACCTTGGCATTTAAAAAAAAGAAAACAAATGGAGTGTTTAGATAAATTCCAAATAGATAAATTCCAAATATATAGGTTAATTATTTGCCGATTGATCGACAACTCGTTTCTTTTTTTTCGACTTTTACAGTTACATTATTTTAATCTTGATTCACAGTTTGGATTTATATGACTAGTTCAATCACTGCATCTTATATTTGGTGTAATTGGTGTATCTACAATAAATTTCAAAAACTGTTTTTATTTCTATTTAAATGTTAGTAATTATCTATATCCTTACATCTATTTCTATTACTTTAACTAACTAAATCTCTATAATGCCTATATTTTTTGTCTATTTCATAGTTATATTTACTTATCTGGATTTATATCAATCTCTATTTCTATATTTATTTATCTTTTTACATATCTCTTTGTATCTCTCTCGCATCTACTTCCATTTCATTCTAATTCACCTCTGTCTGTCTCACTCTTAATTTCAGCCCATCTCATGTACAACCATGGAGGCAACAGTCAACAGAGCAATGCCAGCGGCAGCGAGACAGGAAAATAGCCGATGTTGCAACAACAACAACAAGAACAAGAACAACAACAACCGAAGAAGACTTACATCACCAACAGTAGAATTCTATTAAGAGCGTCTCTCTTAAAGCTATAATACCCTATGATACTCGTATCATGCAAAATGGGGTTTATCATGCTCAAAACCAATTTCTTCTGTAACTCGCTGTTTTACCAGTGACTAAACTAAACGTTGAAATTTCTTGATTACATTGTTAATATTAAATAAGTAACTATCTATAATAATATAAGAACGTTTCAATGCTTTTATATTTATGTTTAACATGTATGCAATTTTTAATGAAATTATAAAAAAATAACTCATATTTGTACAACTAAGAATATAGCTTTTAATATTGCAAATACACATGCAAACATGTTCAAAATGAAAATGGAGCAAAGAATGAAAAAATGTGTTTTTTTTTTTTAAGTTTTGCCTTTAAGAATGTATTCTGTAAATATATAAAATTGTTTAAATTTATCGAATTGTGTTGCCCAGCACACATTAGTATAAATTATTTTCTTTGTCGATTTAATTTTAGTGTTTAAACAATATTAAGTCGTAATTTTAAAACATAAGTAAATTCGTTTAATAATATTTATCTAATTCTCTCTTATTTCTTCTTTGGCTGCCACATTCGGCTGCGACGAGGTTCCGGCAATTCCTGCTGCACGTTTCCGTTGCCCTCATTGTCCTTCAACACACGCACCTTCCACAAGGGCGACTTCGTCAGCTTCTGCCTCTTGACCAACAGACGTTGACTCGGCTTTCGCATGACTGGAGACGCCTTCAGCGAATTCAACGTCCTCGTTAAACTTCGCTTGGCTTTTGGCGTCTCTACTTTGCTGTTAGATTCACTTTGTCGCTTCCTTTTGTAAAGATTTCCTGTAGTTTTCGCCGCTGACTTTGTCATGGAAGTCAGCTGCCAATTGGACGGAGCTTCCGGCAGGTACATTGTAAATGCCGACATGGCAGAAACGTTTCTTTGCGACAAGGGCGTACGGGGAGCAGTTGGAGCAGGTGGCAACATCTTGCCGGTGCCGGATGGAGTCGTTACTACATGCTTGCGGGCAGAGTTCTGCTGCTCCTTGGCCTGATGCAGACGCACCCATTCACTGGCCATGTGCTCCAAGATGTTCTCGCCATGAACCAGGAATGGCGACCCAGTGCGCAACTCATACGCTTGCACCAACTCCGTGATCTGTCGCTCAATCTTTGGCAGCTTGCTCCCGATCGCCTTCCTCTCGCGTTCCTCCTTCAGTAGCTGCCCACCGCGATTGTTGAATCGATTGGGTTCGTTGGCCTTCGCCTCCAAGGCCTCCATGCGTGCCCAGAACTCAGCGCGACTTGCGAACAACTCGAATATCTCCCTGTTCTCACTGTAGAAACTCTTCAGATCATCCAGCTCCAGTTCGTGCAACTCCAACAGATCCTCGTTGTACCAGTCGTCGTAATAGTTGGAGAACCGCTTGCGCTCCTGCTGTGACTTGAGTGTCAAGTCCCACCACTTCCTGATCTCCAGCCGCAGCTGCTCTATGAACATCTTGAGGTTCTGGCTACGCAGCTGCTGACACCGCTGCAGCTCCTCATTGAGCACATCGTAAGTCCGCTGCGTATACTTTGTAGCTTCACGCACGCGCCGCATGGCAAACTCATCCGTCTCCTGAAGACGCTCCCACAGCACATGAATCTTCTGCCTCATATCGTCAACGCGTTCGTGCAGCTCCACAACCTGGGCCGCAAACCTCTGTTGCATGCAACGCAGACTCTTGAAGATATCCGGAGTCAGAGACTGATTCGCCTGACTCAGCAACTGCTCGTCTGCAGCTGTCTGAGGTGTCAACTCCAGCACCTTCATGTCCTGCTTGATCTGACTGCGCAACTGGAACAGCTCCTCCAGCCGACGGGTCCGCTCTGCCCGCAATCGCGTCAGGTGTTCCGAAAAAACAAGCATCTCCTGCGGCTTGGGCAGCGGATCCGCCAACAGAGGCAGCGGCAACTCACCCAGCTCCTCACACAACTCCTCCTGCTGCAGCAGCAACTCACAGATCTCAGCACGACGCTCACGCAGCTCCTCACGCAGATGCTCGATACTCTCGACCAGCCTCTGTTGCCAGACAGTCAGTGGCATGTCCTCTGGCATCTCTCCAATATCCACACTCTTGTGCAGCAGACGTCGCACCTCTGAGGCCTCCTCGCGCAGTGCACTAATCCCATCCCTGATCGACCTCTCCTTCTCATCTGATTCTGTCAATAAGTCTATGTAAAAGTGGCGCACGCGCTCCTCCAACTTGTGCATCAATTCCAGGCAATAGTCTGTGTCAAACATATGCGACCATTTGATGTGCAGCTGATCGAAGTGTTTACTGGTCGTCTCCAATATTGCTGACTTTGTTATCTTCGCTTGTTTATCCATGGCTAATAAGGTCTAATTTTTTATTACAGAATACAAAATCAAAAACAATCAAATCAAAATCAACATCAATTGAACTTACGGTAAATTTAAAACACATCTTAGTGCTGCCACCTTTTTTGAAAAAAAAAGACTACGTTAAGGTGCCCACACACGACAAGCATGTGCGCTGAGCATGCTCGGCTCGTCGAAGTTTGTAGCGTTGTGTGCGAACATCAAATCAAAACACACCAAACGTCACTTTGATTTTAACGTCAATGAGGTAAAATTGAACAAAATATTTATTAAAAACGTAACAAGTTGGCTTGTTATTAACGAGCCGGTCGCCGTCTGTGGTCAAAGGAAAACTTCGACGAGCCGAGCATGCTCGTGTGTGGGCACCTTTATGTGAGGAGCATTTACATTCTCTGTAAAGATGACAGTCAAACCGATAATGGTTAACAGAGCGCTTGGACATGGTCACTTTATACAAATACTATTTGGGGTGTTCCAGCAATGTTGCCACTTGTATTACGGTTTTGTTACAGAATAATAGTTTTTCCATTTTTTTTTTCAATTTAATATTAATATAGCCTTTTACTAATTTATGAAAAAGAAAAAATGTAATTTAAAGTGTTTTTTGTATATATATGTACATCACGTTTAAACTAAAACAAAGTAAAATATATATATAGTTTAACAGATCAAGAATATTTAAGAAATAAAAAATAAGTTCGGTAAGCCTACCATAAATGTACTGCTCAGAAAATAAAAAATAACTGATCCAAACATTACATTTATCAGTTAAATAAAATAAATTTAAATTTAACGTATTTTGATTATGTATGAAACGTGTTTCTGTAATGTTAAATGTCTTTGCAGCGAAGTCGAGCGCTCTTAACATAATAAAATAGCTTATTTTGGAAAATATGGCAGCACTAAGATGTGTTTACAGTTAACCGATTGTTGGCGTCACTTTTTGATTTTGTATTTTGTAATTAAAAATAAGACTATAAGAGCAACATAAATATATGTAAACGTTGAAATGGATGAACAAGCGAAGATAACAAAGTTAGCAATATTAGAGACGACCAGTAAACACTTCGATCAGCTGCACATCAAATGGTCGCATATGTTTGACACAGACTATTGCCTGGAATTGATGCACAAGTTGGAGGAGCGCGTGCGCCACTTTTACATAGACTTATTGACAGAATCAGATGAGAAGGAGAGGTCGATCAGGGATGGGATTAGTGCACTGCGCGAGGAGGCCTCAGAGGTGCGACGTCTGCTGCACAAGAGTGTGGATATTGGAGAGATGCCAGAGGACATGCCACTGACTGTTTGGCAACAGAGGCTGGACGAGAGTATCGAGCATCTGCGTGAGGAGCTGCGTGAGCGTCGTGCTGAGATCTGTGAGTTGCTGCTGCAGCAGGAGGAGTTGTGTGAGGAGCTGGGTGAGTTGCCGCTGCCTCTGTTGGCGGATCCGCTGCCCAAGCCGCAGGAGATGCTTGTTTTTTCGGAACACCTGACGCGATTGCGGGCAGAGCGGACCCGTCGGCTGGAGGAGCTGTTCCAGTTGCGCAGTCAGATCAAGCAGGACATGAAGGTGCTGGAGTTGACACCTCAGACAGCTGCAGACGAGCAGTTGCTGAGTCAGGCGAATCAGTCTCTGACTCCGGATATCTTCAAGAGTCTGCGTTGCATGCAACAGAGGTTTGCGGCCCAGGTTGTGGAGCTGCACGAACGCGTTGACGATATGAGGCAGAAGATTCATGTGCTGTGGGAGCGTCTTCAGGAGACGGATGAGTTTGCCATGCGGCGCGTGCGTGAAGCTACAAAGTATACGCAGCGGACTTACGATGTGCTCAATGAGGAGCTGCAGCGGTGTCAGCAGCTGCGTAGCCAGAACCTCAAGACGTTCATTGAGCAGCTGCGGCTGGAGATCAGGAAGTGGTGGGACTTGACACTCAAGTCACAGCAGGAGCGCAAGCGGTTCTCCAACTATTACGACGACTGGTACAACGAGGATCTGTTGGAGTTGCACGAACTGGAGCTGGATGATCTGAAGAGTTTCTACAGTGAGAACAGGGAGATATTCGAGTTGTTCGCAAGTCGCGCTGAGTTCTGGGCACGCATGGAGGCCTTGGAGGCGAAGGCCAACGAACCCAATCGATTCAACAATCGCGGTGGGCAGCTACTGAAGGAGGAACGCGAGAGGAAGGCGATCGGGAGCAAGCTGCCAAAGATTGAGCGACAGATCACGGAGTTGGTGCAAGCGTATGAGTTGCGCACTGGGTCGCCATTCCTGGTTCATGGCGAGAACATCTTGGAGCACATGGCCAGTGAATGGGTGCGTCTGCATCAGGCCAAGGAGCAGCAGAGCTCTGTCCGCAAGCATGCAGTAACGACTCCTTCCGGCAACGGCAAGGGCAAGATGTTGCCACCGGCTGCTCCTGGTTCAACTGCTCCCCGTACGCCCTTGTCGCAAAGAAACGTATCCGCCATGTCGGCTTCAACGATGTCGTTGCGGAGAACTCCGTCCAATTGGAAACTGACTTCCATGACAAAGTCAGCGGCGAAGAGCACGGGAAATCTTCACAAGAGGAAGCTACAAAATGGAGACGTTCATAAGCCAGAGACTCCGCATGCCAAGCGCAATCTGATGAAGACGCTGACTGCCATGAAAGGGTCTCCAGCCGTGCGAAAGCCGAGTCAACGCCTTCAGCCCGTCCAGCCCAAGGCGGGAAAGTCTCCGATGAAGAAGGTGCGTGTGCTGGAGGACACAATGCGTCGCAGCTCAGGTGTGGGAAGACGCAGCATGGGTCACCACTCGGCCAAGAAGGCGCACACCAAGGCACATCAGGTACCTGAGATTCGAATTAGGGGACCATCGGATGAGGACGAGGAGAATGATGGCTTCGAAACCGATGAGAATGTCAAGGATGACACATACGATTCCTTCGAGAAATCCATTGAACCTGCTGCGCGCTCTTCCATTTTACCACTGAAAATGGGATCGTCCATCCGTCCATTAAAACTAAGAAAGCATTTATAGATTATAAGATAATCATTTTACTGAAAGTACTTATTTTTCTGTTTAATTAAGAGTATTATTTAGCTGTGGTGTTAATTGTAATTCAAAGCAGTATATGTAAATACATTTTCATATTTTTTTTTTACATTTTGAAATAAAATGTTTGTTTTTATCGGTTATCAGTTTGAATGCGGCGGCATTTGTCGCCGTTTGCGGTTATAGAGACATCGTTATCTCCCAACCCGATAACGATAAAATGTTATAGCAGTTAGCTGCTGCCTGTGCTGAAATGCAGAAATTAGTTTTATTTTGTTCTGCATTATTGGCAAATAAAATGTTTTTTTTTCTGTGCAAACTTTAAACAAAGTTTATAAATAAATTGGGGGTTTTCCTGAAACAGATTCAGATATGCTGAAACCAAATTGAAACCAATTGTAAATCTGTTTCAGGAATACCCCAATTGTTATGTATTGACAGCTGCCACCTTTTGCGAATATTCAGACGAATATCGATAGCTTGCATCAAAGTGAAAACGATAAAACGTCATAGCAGTCAGCAGCTGTTTGTGCTACAATATTTACGCGCTTTTTTTTAGTCATTGTTGATTGTCGCTTATACGGAAATTAGTTGAGTTTTGAAAGAAGACTGCAATCAAAATGAATACACCTTTTGAGCCACGCACTCTGGTCAATGGCGGCATGCTGAAACAGTTTGCCGGCCAAACAGTTAGCATAATGGTGCGCGTGGAAAGCGTTGCCGGCTCAACGCTGCTGGCGAACAGCACCGATAATCACAAGCTGCGCATAAGTCTGCCCAGCGATCTTGGCGCAGCAGAAGGAGCGTGGGTGGAGGTGATTGGTGTGCCCAATGCTGGCGACGCCATACGCGGCAAAGAGGTACATTTGACAGTGCCCGATAAAAGTATTTGCTTAATGTGTTCACATTAATTGCAGGTGATTGAATTTGGCGGCGAGAATATCGATTTTGATACGGAGAGTTATAATACGATGACGCAGTTGCTCAACAATGTGAAGCAATTCTATCGCTATGGCTAAGAGGAACAGAGAGAGAGAGAGAAACACCATCATTACATGCATATACTGTTCTCATACATATTTAATAAACATTGTGAATTTATTTAGTACACCTGTACGCATTCCAAATAAGTTTAACATTCGTTATCGTTCATACATACAATATATATATATATAAAAAAGGCTATCTAGTGAAGTGACTATAGACGGGAGACTGGAGACAGTCTACTGCAGCACTGCCGCATTGGCCACAACACTGGGATTGTTGACCACCTCGCCGAGTGAATCGAGCACCTCCTTGCGATAATCATCGAACTCGCCATCGATCTCATTGATTGTCTGATCCTCGATGACATACAGGGTGCAGCCCGTTTCACGTATGAGTCGCTCGTCGTGGGAGACAATAATGACGCCGCCTTCATACTCATTGATGGCCTCGGCCAAAGCATCGATTGATTCAATATCCAGATTATTGGTCGGCTCATCCAGGATGAGCACATCGGGCGCACTAAGGCACAGCTCGGCGAGAGCGACACGCGCCTTCTGACCACCAGACAGATCCTTCATTTTGATCGTATGCGCGTGACTGACCAATCCAAACGATCCCAATGCCTTGCGCGCCTTCTCATGCGGCAAATTAAATAGACGTTGTAGATACTCCGCAGCCGATTCCTCTGCCGTCAGATGCTCACCCGAATGCTGATCGAAGCGTCCGACATGCAGGCGATGATTCTTGCGCTGCTCACCCTGTTGGGGCTCCAGTTCGCCCAGCAGCAGCTTGAGGAACGTTGATTTGCCGACACCATTGGGTCCGACAATGGCCACACGACTGGTCAGATCAATGCCAAAATCGGCCTTAATGAACAATGGCTTTTGGCCATCGAAGGCAAACGTGACATTGTGCACACCCAGAATTGGTGGTTGCAATTGTGATGGCTCCGGGAAACGGAATTTCACAATATATTCCTTGGGACGAGCCAACAGCTCCTGTGGCCCCTCATCCTCATCCTGTTTCTGTTGCTTTGTCTTGTTCTTCTCCTGCTTACGGGTGAGGGACTCCTTTTGCTTCTTCTCCGCCGCCTTCTTGGACTGTCCATGTGCCTTCAGTTCGCGTATACGCTTCTCCTGCTTCTCATACTCCTTGATCATCTCGCGACGCTTCTGCACAAACATCTTCTTGAACATGGAGTAGTTGCCCTTGTAGTACTGCAGCTTCTTTTGATCCAGATGAATGATCTCGTTGCAGACATTGTCCAAGAAACTCTGGTCATGAGAAACGATCAGCAATGTCTTCTTCCACCCCTGCAAATAGTTGTCCAACCAAATGACCGCATTCAAATCCAAATGATTTGTCGGCTCATCGAGCATCAGCAATGTTGGCTCCAAGTACAGAGCACGGGCCAAGGAGACACGCATACGCCAGCCACCCGAGAACTTGTTGGTGGGTCGATCCTGCATCTCCTTGCTGAAACCAAGACCGGCAAGGATGCGACGAGCACGTGCCTCGGCCGAATAGGCGCCAATTGCCTTCAATTCAGCGAAGGTATCATTGAGTTCCTCCTGCACGCTCAGATCACCGCCAGCAAATTGTTTCTCCAACTCCTCGCTCTTCTTGAGCATCTCCGTGCGCTTCACATCCGCATCCAAGATGGTATTAATGGCCGTCTTATCGGTGGCCACCACCTCCTGTTCGCACAGCAGCACATCAATGTTGGGTGGGATGGCAAAGGCACGCGTCGCAATGTGACGCAGCAGCGTCGTCTTGCCATGTCCATTGGGACCCACGAGACCATAGCGACGTCCATGGGCAATCAACAGATTCGCATTCACAAACAAATCATTACCTAACGGAGGGAGAGCGGGAAAGAGAGGAAGAATGAATGAATAAGTATAAGTAAGCATACAGTGTTCCAATTTTAACTAAATTTGGTCGGGATGTATAAACAATACTAGACACACAATCTTTAAGTTTGGTGGAGATAACTTAATAAGCAAGTAAGGTTTTTATAATGACAGTTGAATTTCCACTGATCGTTCCAATAAGAGATATTTATATGATTTAGTCGTCCAGTTTATGCCAAATTTGTTTAGGATTTATTAGAAAATATAAGATACATAATCTAAGAAATTGGTGGAGATTTCTTAAAAAACAAGTAAGTTTCTCATGATAAAAGTTGAATTTCAACTGATCGTTCCTATAAGAGATATATGATATAATCTTCCAGTTTTCGCCAAATTTGTTCAGGATTTATTAGAAAATATTAGATACACAATCTAAAAGTTTGGTGGAGATATCTTAAAAAGCAAGTAAGGTTTTCATAATAAAAGAGCTATATAATATAACTCGATCAGTCCAATTCCGACAGATACAGTACCTGTAGCTACAAGACAGACTCGCCTCAAGTTTCATAAAGATAGATTCAAAACTGAGAGACTAGAAACAGATGGAGATGATTATAACGACTCAGCTCGACATGCTGAACAAGAATATATATACTTCATGGAAACTATTTCTCGCGCTTAATGCGTTACACGTTTTTGGGAGAAATTGAAATACCCTCTGAAAAAGTGTATAGAAAAAAGAGAAAATGAAAGTGAACTCACCCTTGGCTGATATTGTGAAATTCTCAATCTTGATGTCGACGGCATGCTCCAAGGCCGCCTGTTGTCCTGCGCTCTTTTGCACCTGCGACATGGTGAAATTGTTATCCAGATCCGAGTGTCCAGCTCCTCCCTTTTTGGTCATCAATTCCATTTGTCGCTCATATTCCAGCTGTTTCTTTTGCTTCTTCTTCTCTTTGTGTGTGAGCTTCTTGTCCTTCTCTTTGTCCTTGTCCTTGGTGTCGACAGTTGCCTCGGCAGACTCTTCCGACTTGGGCTCCTCCTCCTCCGCCTCCGCTGGTTCCGTTTCCTTGAGCGTTATTGCAGCTACTTTTTCAGTCAATTTCTGATCGAGTTCAGGCTCTGATTTGGACTCGGGCTTCAATTGCTCCGCCTGCTTCACATCCTTCTTCTCTGCCTCTTCTGCTTTCTGCACCTCCAGCTCCTGCTCCTCCTCCTTTTCCTCCTCATCTTCATTGTCGCTCATTTCGAATTTGTTCTTTTGCTGCTTCTGCTGTTTTTGCTTGGATTTCTTGGTTGCCGGCTTAGCAGCTGCCACTTGCTCCTCCTCAGAGTCCACATCTAGCTGCTCCTCCTCCTCATCCTCATCTTCATCATCGTCACTCATGGCAAATTTATTCTTTTGCTGTTGCTGCTTCTTTTTGGATTTCTTGGCTATGATTGCCACCGGCTCCTCCTGCTCCTCCTCCGCATTATCAAGCTCGTTGTCACTGTCATCGTCACTGAAGCCATCATCCAACTTCTTTTTGTTGTTCTTTTTACTCTTCTTGCCCTGTTGCTGCTGCTTCTTGTTGGCGGTTTTTGCAACTGGCGCCATCTCTTGGTCGGATTCAGCAGCTGGCTTTGCTGGCGTCTCATCCTCATCGCTCCAATCATCGTTTCTCTTACCCTTTTTACCCTTTTTGGCTGCCTTCTTCTGCTTGCTTTGCGATGATTTGTTGCTTTCCAGATCATCCGCTAACTTGTTGCTGTTTAGGGATTCATTATCACTAGAATCACCGCCAGCACCCGTTCGTTTACCCTTCTTGCCCTTTTTGTTTGCCTGCTTCTTCTCGTTGGCAATCACTTTCTCTGTCTCTTTGTGATCGTCTTCGTCATCGAAGCGTTCCTTCTTTTTGCCTTTCGCCTTCGACATGTCGCTTCTGTTGGGGTAACTGTTGTTGAATAAACTAATATTACACAAAAAAACGAAATTGCTGATTTTTGATAATTTGATGATTTACGTTTACGTTTGCGTTTTGCTTTGTTGCTGTTGTGGCTGCTGCTGCGGCGGCGGCTTTCACGTGCACAGCTGGCAAATGTGCCAAAATGTGGAGCTGGAAGAAGAAGAAGAGCAAGCACACGATGGTTATTTGCCTCTGCGAGTGTGCGTGTCTGTGACTGTTAACAAGTTTATACGACAGCTTATAACGATTTTTAATGAATTTATAACCACATATTGAAGGCGCTTTAAAGCAAGAACCGATTTAGAAAAGCTTGCTTTTTAAGCTCGTACTTGTTTTAAATTATAATATTCATTTATAATATAAAGTTATAATATTCAACTGTCAGATGCCATACATAATTGTGCGGTATTGAATAAAACAGAATGAAGTGGTCTCTATAAACAATTGTGGCAAATAATGCAAGTCAAAACAATGTGGTTTAGCTGCCATATAAACATGTTATGTTTTGTGACTGTGTGCGCACTGTAATTATTATCGGAATCGTGATGTCATCGTTCAGAACTGGTTCACAGCCGAAACAAATGTTAATTGAGTGACACGTTTTTTGAAACTTCATATAACATGGATTTACAACTATGGATTGCTTTCATAAATATTGATTTCAATTTTTACAAGTATTTTCGTAAATGTCGTCAATCAGCTGGTGGTTTGTTGGCATCAAACGGAACTAGCTGAACTGTCCTGTCGTGGATGTCGATAAGCGTGCATGCCTATCGATATATCGATAGAGATATATTTTTTTTGCCACAAATGTCGCCGAGCTACATAATTGTTTAATAAACAATTAATTACTAATATAAACAAAATAGTGCATATAGTGTGTGTGATATTCAATCTAATTGCAAATACTTTCCATTGAATGGCTAACAACGGAACTAGGCGCTGTGGTTAAAGTGACAATAACAAAAACAATAACGAAAACAATAACAACAACAGCACCACCAACAACAACAGCAACAACAAAAACAACAGAGCTAGAGCCACAACGCAAAGGAGATTGAGATTCGCAACGCAATCAAAAAAAAAACAAAAAAAAGCAACAAAAAATTCCACTAAAACGGAAAATAACATACGCTGTGTGTGTGTGATAGAGAGTGAGGGAGTGGACCAAGGGGGAGGGGGTCGCCGCGCACATAGCCCAAAGGTGGTTAACAGTAGCAACAAAAACAACAACAACAACAACAACAACAGTGCGATACTACGAGCGAGACCTTGAAAACTTTAAAAAAATAGCAACAAATCCGCTCAAAAAAATTAACAAAATACGCAAACAGAGCTGAGAGAGGCGACGTCAGAGGCCGCTAAGTTATGGAGAGTGACAATTTTCCGCAGCGCGCCAATTAATAATAAAAAGAAAATCAAATGCATGGAGAAAAGCGAATTCGATATCGAATTCGGCAACCGTGAGCACGTAAACGTAAGAATCAAAACAAGCTAACGATTTGTAGCAATAATAATAATAATAATAATAATAATAATAACAGCAGCAGTTTACACACACACACTACACTCACACACACACACACACCTACACTCACACACACTACACTCACACACACACCTACACTCACACACACACATACTACACTCACACACACACAGAGGCATACATTAGAATACAAAATAACAACAATAACAATAACGTGCGCAATGGCAGCAGTAGTCGCCGCCTCAGTCAACGGCGGCAGCGGCAGTGGCAGCGGCAGCGGCAGCGGCTGCGTCGCAATTATGACAGCAGCGGTCGGCGATGCGGAATCAAACGACGTCAATGGAGCAGCCAATGGCAGGGAGGCGCGTAATCTGGCGGAGAAGCAGCGTCGAGATAAACTGAATGCCAGCATACAGGAGCTGGCGACAATGGTGCCACATGCCGCCGAGTCCACGCGGCGTCTGGACAAAACCGCCGTGCTGCGGTTCGCGACACACGGACTGCGGCTGGAGTACGTCTTTGGCAAGTCGGCGACACGACGCCGTCGAAAGCTCAATCTCAAGCTACCCAATGGAGGAGGCAGTAACAGTAATAGTAATAGTAGCAGTAGCAGTATCATTGCTAATGATACGCCACAATTGACGGATACGTTGATGCAGCTACTCGACAGCTTTCTAATCACGCTCACCTGCAATGGACAGATTGTGCTCGTCTCCGGCAGCGTGGAGCAGCTGCTCGGCCATTGTCAGTCGGATTTGTATGGACAGAATCTGTTGCAGATAACGCATCCGGATGATCAGGCGCTGTTGCGGCAACAGCTCATACCACGTGACATTGAGACGCTTTTCTATCAGCAGCGACGGCAACATAAGTCGCAGTCAACGTCCGCCAGCGATGAAGATGATGATGATGACTTGGAGCATCATCATCAGCAGGATGAACTTGAGCATCATCATGAGCATCATGAGGATCGCACTCGGAGTCGCACTCCCAGCCCAGAGACCATCGCCCATCTGTCGGCCATCGATGAGCGTCTGCGCGCCGATCGACGCTGCTTCACAGTTCGCTTGGCGCGCGCGTCGACGCGGGCAGAGGCGACGCGTCATTATGAATGGGCGAAAATCGATGGCTGCTTTCGACGCAGCGACTCGTCGGTAACGGGTGGCGCCGCTGCCAATTATCCAATCGTATCGCAGCTGATAAGACGTTCGCGTAATAATAATATTTTGGCTGCTGCTACTGCGGCAGCTGCGTCGGCAGCGACAGCGACAGCGACGCTACCGCCACCTTGCCTGCCTCAACATGATGCCATCGCGCAGGCAGCGCTGCACGGCATCAGCGGCAACGACATCGTCCTCGTGGCCATGGTCCGCATCATGCGGGAAAGCTCCACCAACCTGAGCCTCATGTGCCGTCAGCCGGAGCCGTATCAGCTGGAATACCGCACACGGCATCTCATCGACGGCAGCATCATTGACTGTGATCAGCGCATTGGCATCGTTGCCGGCTACATGAAGGATGAGGTCAGTGTGCAAGAGATCATTATCATTATCGTAATAGTTGCAACTAATTTGTATCAGAATTATCATCGTCATTAGCATTATCATTGGTCATTTTGTTTTCCCATTAATTACCATTAGCATTTGCATTACTATCACTATCGTAATAGTTAAAGTTATCATTATTATTCTAATTAGTATCAGCATTAGCATTGTCATTAGCATTAGTCATTTTGTTTTCATTATCATTCTAATTAGCATCATTGTCATTAGCATTATCATTGGTCATTTTGTTTTCCCATGAATTACCATTAGCATTTGCATTACTATTACTATCATTCTAATTAGTATCAGCATTAGCATTGTCATTAGCATTAGTCATTTTGTTTTCATTATCATTCTAATTAGCATCATTGTCATAAGCATTATCATTTCTCCTCTTGTTGTTCATCGAACTATCATTAAAAACAGCCTTAATAGAATTTGCATCACCAATCATTTTAGTCATTAGAATTTACATTACCATTAGGGAAATTTAGCAATTATTATAACTATAATCGTTTTCCATTTAAATTAATATAATTTAAAATTAGCACTAGTATTGTTGTTATTCGAATTAGAAGCAATATTATTATTGTCAATAGCATATTTATTGTTCACTTAATTATCATAGTATTGAAATTAGAATGATCATTAGAGCAAGAAGTAACTTCCTTATGATTATTAACCATTATTTTCATTAAGCTTATGCTAAAAGACAAGTGAACACATTTTCTTATGTTCAAGTTTTAACAACTATTTTCAAGTTGAGAATTGAAATATAATGAAAGTGTTGCCACCTGGCAGTATACGTATATGCACAGAGTATGGCAACACTATATTAACAGTTGTTATTGCTTTAACATGACAAAATGAATCGAATCAGAATTTTAGCATGACGTTAGCTTATCAAACTAATGAATTATTTAACAAAATTATTAATGTGTGTAGTTACTTGGTTAGTGTGTATACTAAAGTAGATAATTGCTAGTAATTTATTAAATATTTACATGTGCATACATACATAGGTACATATATATATGTAAATGATTCTGATTGGAATTTCAATTGATTTGATATGTCGTTTGACAGGTGCGCAACCTGAGCCCGTTCAGCTTTATGCACCTGGACGATGTACGCTGGGTGATTGTGGCATTGCGGCAGATGTACGATTGCAATAGCGATTACGGCGAGAGCTGTTATCGCTTGCTATCTCGAAATGGACACTTTATTTACCTGCAATCGAAGGGATTCCTTGAGATTGACAAGAGCAGCAACAAGGTGCATTCATTTCTCTGTGTCAACACATTGCTGGACGAGGAGGCGGGCAAACAGAAGGTGCAGGAGATGAAGAACAAATTCTCGACGATCATTAAAGCTGATATACCCACACACACCAGTCCCGATTTGCCCGCCTCAAGAGCGCCACAGCAGCTGGAGAGGATTGTGCTATATCTCATTGAGAATCTGCAAAAGACGGCGAATGGAAATGGGCATGGAAATGGGAGTGTGCATGGCATAGATGATGTCAACATGGATGCCATGGATGATGGTTGTTGCAGCTCACCCGCCTCCTCCAGCAACACGGCCTTGACGCTGGAGGAGCAGGCGCCATCGCCAGCTCAATTGGCGCTGGTGCCGCCAGCTCCTAATCATGTCAAGCATTCAATATCGAAATCGGTGAATGTGGTGAATGTAACATCGGCCCGCAATTTACAGTACCAACAACAGCAGCAGCAGCAGCAGCAGCAGCAACAGAAGCTACAACAACAGCAACGCAGTGTTGCAACGGGCGTCATACGTCAAGTGAGCTGTTGCCTCAGTGAGAGCTCCACATTGTCGCCGGCGAGTGCGTGCAGCCTGGAGCTGCCGGATGAGGCCAGCAGCAATGCATCCCCGCCACCAGCAACAGTTGCAACAGCAACAGCAACTACTCCAAGAGTCAGCGTGCTGCAAAGATTAATGACAACGCCAACAAAGTCAGCAGCGGGTGGAGCAGCAGCGGGCGGTGTCACAAATGTTGTGGGAGTGGCAGCGGAAGCTGGAGCAACTGCAGCAGCATCGCCAACGCAATTGCATGCCGCACTGTCGAATACGTTGCGCAGTCTGGACACCAAACTGCTTAGCATGGGACAGGAGGCACAAACGCTCTACCAGCAGCAACAGCAGCAGCGCAAGACATTGCTGCCCAAGCTGGAGCAGCAGATGGACGCCTTTATGCTGGAGCATCAGATGCAGAAGCAGCTGCTGGTCAACATCAAAAGCGAATACGATGCGGCAACGACATCGCCAGCATCGACGCCGGTTTCAGTGATAACCAAACAGGCGACAGACAACGTCCAGTGAGAGAGAACGGCGGAGAGCGACAGAGTGAGAGAGAGCAGCAGCAGCAACAACAAGTGTGATTTCTGGTTGCCAGTGTTGGAAAACGGCGTACGCTTATCGCCAACGTTTTTGCCTTTCGGATTAGCTACAATCTTTATACTTATATACATACATATATATTTATTTAAATCGAAAAAGAAATAGCTCAGTATTCAGTGCACGGCTGAAGCTTTGCCCTCCCCTTCCTCCTTTTTCCACCTTCCCACCTTGTCCCCTAGCACCTTCCTGCATCCAAAATTTACCAACACTACGCAAAACAAAACAAAACCAACAACAACAACACTTGATACCCAGTGCAAACAGAGTACAAAAGAAAATCATATATATATATATATTGTTTTAAGTACAGCTACTCATTAACTTTTAACAGATTTTAAACACCGCAAATGCAAGCTAGATAGAAAGAGAGAAATAGCGAGAAGAAAAGAAAGAGTGAGAGCGATAGAGAGATTTTAGTTTTATAAATCATTGGACAACACTGCAGCAGTCAAGTTAAAAACTAAACAATATTTCAAATAATATAACCAAAACCGAAACGTTAAACATTTTTCCAAAAAATACCAAAATTGAAGTAAGGTTTATCGCGATTAAATACATACACTCCACATTTATTCGTACACTCGTAATTTTACATCAATTTTCTGCATATAAAAAAGTTAAAAAGTACCGCAACCGATAGAACAAAAAGTAAAATAAACAAAATATAGAAACTTTTACCGAAATACTCTTTTTGAAACGTTTCGGTAAATAATAATATCCACTTGCAATGTTTATGCCTCACACAAACACGATTAATTAATACTCAATTAAATACATAAACAATATATGTATAGCTCTAATTTTAGAAGGGGAAATGTGAGAAACCCTATCACCACCAACACCCCCCACCCCCTCTCTCCACAAAAAGAAATATAAACAACACACAGACACGGGAATTTTCCTACCCCACTGAGCACTGAGCTATTGTATATGACACACAGTTGTAACTATTTAGATTATCTTTGATTGAATAATTTCATAAGCTATCCAGTTCCCGTTTTCCCCCTCCCCAGCCCCCTCTTTATGCTCCACTCGATTTGGTTGCGGTTTGTGGTTTGCCTTATCAGTTAGCACTTATTGTTTAATAGCAAAATCTTTGTCTTCGTTTTTTTTTTTGTGTTTTTTGTGTAGCTATTATTAACAACATTTTTTATTATTAATATTATACTTTTTTTTTTGTTTGTTTTGTAGCAAAGCTTTTGTTTTGGTTTTTTCCTTATATTTTTCGTTTCGTTCGATCGTTTTTTTAGTGCGTAGTTTAATTTGTAATCCTAATTTAAGCAAATTTGTAAAATTTTGTTTTATTTTTACATTTTACTTTGTCAACGAGTTGTGCTCTTAAAACACTTTTGGGTTATATCTATATAAATTAATAAATAAACATATATAAATATATACTAATAAATACATCTAATGTGTATATATAGTAAATTTTGTGTTCTTTTTTGTGTTGTTGTCTAGACCTTTTGTACAATCTAATTTATAAAACAGCTAATAAAAAGAAATATAACAAAAACAAATGCAAAAAAAAAAACAAAGATAATACTTTCAATAATATTAAATAACGATAATAATGCGTTACAAATGTTTAGCAATTAAATACATAGCATGTAAAATATTAATAAAAATAATTATTATTACTGAAAATAAAAATACGTAAATGAATCAAATACTTTTCACTTGGGGGAATGGATTCGACAAAATGGTTAATAGATTAATTTCTTTGTCATTTGAAGTTTAAAATAAAAAATAAATTTAACCAATATTGATCAGACAGTTTTTCGGAAAGTGTTTGTTCTGGAATCTCCTATCTTCAAAAATAGTTTTCCTCTCGGCGTGAAGTTTACCTTTAAATAAATAACTTACGCAAACTATTTTCATAATCTTGAAACCTTTTGGTATTAATATAGAATGAAATAAGAAGACCAGAAAGTTAATTCTTGTTTACAGTTTATTTATTTATTATAGTTAATAATTAAATTTAAAGTGAATTCTTGTTTACATTGCATGGTTTGTTTTTGTTCTTGTTGTCGTTTTTTGGCCTAAGGTGAAATTTGTTTTTTTTTTTTTTGGTTTTGTTTATTATTGTTTAATATTTATATTTAATTTAACTTTAAGACTAGATGATGCAAATGCCAATCTATTATATAGCGTGTGTGTCAAGTGTGTATGTGTGGGTGATGGTGTGTCTGATTGTGTGTATAACATACATACAAGTAACTCTGCATAATTCGTATATATAGTAAATATATATTTATAAATATATATGTATATAAGACGTATTTATAGCTATGAGTACGTGCAGAAACGTTAAATGCGGTACCTCCCCTGGCTAATGGGGGTACCGAAAAAACTGTTTTTATTTCAATCGAAGAGCTTTCGTTTTGCATTTTTCTTGTTTTAGTTTTACGCTTAATAATGTTAATTGAACTATTTATAAAGACGACAAAATTTCATTTAAAACTTAGTTAAAAGAAAAAGAATACAATTTTCAAAACGTTTTCCATCAATTATCATTATGCTATGCGAAGACGTATTTGAATTGTTTTTATACACAAAACTAAATAAATAATATACATTTATATATATATTTGACTCGTTATTTGTTGACTAGAATTGTTCATTTCATTTCATTTTTTTTTTTTTTTTTTTTGTATATAGACTCGATCCATATACAAATAACTCGAAGGGGAAGAGAACATAACGAATAATCAAATGAGAATTGCTTTTGTTTAATTTCCATATTCATTTTTTTAACTTTTTCTTTAGCAACACCTTTCAGGTACTTATAAAATATTTTCGTTTATGCGTCGTGAATGTCGAGTATTTAGATGAGTAATCGTACATAATAATAATCATATCAAAAAATGTATTAATACTATGCATGTGTGTGTGTTGGGTTGTGTGTGTGTGTGCAATCAAGCATTTACATTGCGTGAAAGATGCTTGGAGATCATCAATATACATATATATATATATTCTATAATTCCAGTTCCAAATTTGTATCTATTGCTCTATTTAAATAGTAAGCATCGTCGTCAACCAATTTCCAACACTACCAGTTTCATTAACAGCTCGATCATAATGGCATTTATTGCTCCATTATATCATCGTCCTGGAGTTCGTATATATATTCGATAGTTCCAGTCCCAGAGCTGTTTCCACTGGTAGTGCCCAGCTGCTTCTATTGCTCCATTATAATAGTATCCTCGGCCTTCACATTACCGGAGTTGATTGCCTCCATGGCCTTGCTCAACAACGTCGCATCTTTCAGACTAACAACCTGTACCAGCTGCGGCTCCTGGCCAGGTCCTCCCTGGATCATCATCTGATGCATGCCTGGCGAAACCGTAATCGTTTCCAATTGATCGCCATTTTCCACCTGATCAAACGGAATGAAAGATACAAGAAATTTAGTTTCGGATGTTCAAATTAAATACGATTATCATTAAAAATTTGTCATTAAGATGTTCCATTGGAGTTTAAATAAAAAAAGCGTGTACTTACAGAAAATGAGGCATAATAAATATTTAGAAATGATATAACAGATCGCTAGACCTTTAAATAAATAGCTGTGTTGCTAAAAAGACGAAAATTATAAATTATGTTAAATATATAAATATAAAATATATTTTTAAATGATCGCTGGACCACTAAATAAATAGCTCTGCTGCTAAAAAGAGGAAAATCATAAAATCAAAAGTCAAAATTATAAAATCACAACAACAAAAGATTTATTCAATAGTTTTGTTTGTTTTCCTTTTTTCATTAAGTTTTTTTTGTTTGTTTTCGCTTCATTGCATTGTTTACACGTAAAATTTGCTCTAAAACAACTAGAATTATAATAATAATAAACATAATCAGTAATAAAAACATTAAACACAATAATAATAATAATAATATTTGTAATCAACATAAAATAATTGTATGCACTTAAATTTCTGGCCACACGACTTTCGACAATATTCACAATTCATTATTTGTTTTTTTTTTTTTTGGTTATTTTGAACTAGTTCCAATGGCAAATGTGGGCGGTTTTTTGTTTGGTTTGTTTGTTTGTATGTTTTATGTTAATTTACTTGCTACATTTTGAATGCAAATTGGCTACGTTGGACGAGTTTAACAAGATGACTATATGATTTGCTTTACCTTCTAATCTATATACTATAGACCCTTTAGAGCTGTTCCGACTTTCAATCTCGCCATAATTATATTAAAATTGGAGCGAAATTGCTTTACAGAACAGCCTTAAAGAATGTTACATACATATATATTCATTTTTTTCTTATAACTTCTTTCCCTGTGTGCTAAGGCATCAACTTAAAAATTTAAAATTCAATTAAACTACATCAATTAATTGCATAACATATTCCATAGATTGCACAAAAAAAAAATTTTTTAAATTGCCTTTTTTTTCAACAAATAAATAAAAATCGAAATCAAAATAAGACGAAATTATAATCAAAATGAAATAGTTTTTAAGATTGCTGCTTGTTAAACTAAATACGTTAATATTTGGCTTGTGTTTCATTGTTTAACTAAGTTAATTTTTTTTTCGATAATATTGTTGATTGAAATCAAGTGTAAAATTAAAATTATGATTAACAAACTAAACACTAAGAAATTCCATAATAAATGTTTTGTTTTCGCTTTGACGTTTTTAGGAACATGACAAATTTGATTTGATTTACGCGTTTTGGCTTCAATTATCAACAAATTATTATGATTAATTTTTGATTTATCTTTTTTGGTTTTACGCTCAGTTTAAATTCAAGTTAAGGTGGGGGAAAGGGGGTTGTGTGTTTGGTGCAAGGCAAGGGGAGATTTGTTAGTAATTTTTTTTTAAATATTTAATTTGTTGTTAAGTTATCTTTTTGGTTTTTGTTTGTTGGCATTCACATTCCTTTGTGTGTGTGTATATGTATATGTACAGCAATGTATGGCAAGTGTGTGTGTGTGTTTGTGTGTGTGTGTGTGGGTGTTTGCTTGCAGCGCCGCTTTGACTAGATTAGTTAGTTGCAATTGATATAGCATTAACATTGGGAGCCTTAAGAACTGTCGATGTGTGCTGAGAAGGGGTGGGGCAAGAGGTGTGTGTGGCTTGTGGCAATGTGGCATGGGCTTGGCAAGTGTCGGTTACAGTGTTCTTTACTCCAAATGCTCCAGCTTAATGGTTTTTGCTGGCAGCTGCAGCTGCGCATTTGTTAAACTCGCGCTGTCGACGCAGCGTATGGCAGCAGAGGCAGCGCTGCCTGCAGCATCAGTGGCAGCAGCACTGCTCTTGCCACACGACAACTTGTTATTGTTGTTGTTAGTGCTGTTGCCACTTGTCTGCCTGCGACGCTTTTGCGCTGTTGCCGACCGACTGCGACGATGCTGCGCAGTCGACGTCGCTGCTGGCGCTGCCACAACAATGGGCAGCGGCATTTTAATGTTGTTGTTGTTGTTATTGTTGTTAGTAAGCATGCTATTGTTATTGTTGTTGCTAGCGAGATTAAAGCTTGAGCTGGCATTGTTGCCACTTGCTGCCGCTGCAGCTGCCCAATAGAGGCGTGTGCCCGGCGGCGCTTGCAACGTGATGGCAGCCGGTTGAGTTGCCGCTGCAGCAGCAGCAGCTGTTGTCGTTGTTGCTGCTGCTGCTGCTGCAGTGCGTCTGCCCAACATGCCACTGGCATTGACTACAGAAATGCCAAGCAACGATGTATTGCCACTACTATTACTACTACTACTACTACTACTACTATTGATGTTGTGTGTGTTGTTGTTGTTGCTGCTGCTGCCGCGTGTTGCATTGCTGTTGCTGTGGCTGTTGTTGCTATCTACCTGCATAGGGGCCAAGCACACGGTGCCATCGCTGTTATGAATCTGTTGCATGTTCGCCATCACGGATTGATACATGGAAACGGGCACCGAAATCACATTGCTCACGGACACGGGATAACCTACGGAAAAAACGAAAGGGAGAAGAGCAGATTTATTATTTAATTTCGTTTAAAAAATATAAAAAATACATTTACAGATAAAATCCCAACTTTGTAGAATTTAGCAACTCATAACAAATTCAATTACAACTATGAATCAACTGATAAATATACATTTAATTCAAATTTCAAATCTAATATGAAACTTCATTACAATTATAAATATAAATTACATTAAATTGGAATTTAGCAGCTCTCAAAACTCATTTATACATATTCTGTTTCGCTATTAAATCAATCTACATATTTAATTCGAAATCTAAAAAAAAAGAGTATATAGTTTTTGCTGTTCTTTTACCTTGTCCATCCTCGGTGGTAATAAAGATTTGACCGTCTTGTGCTTCGGTTAGATCTACCGTCATATTCTCATGGCCATTCACATCAGTGAGACTTTGTACCGTTTGTATGGTGGCGCCACCTTCTCCTTGATGCAGCTGCAACAACAAAACGAAGTTAATTAATATAGTAAAATTACACTAATTTTTCAAATATTATCTTAAATAATTTCATTTAAAAAGACTTGTGAGATTTCAGAAATTGTAACTTTAGGTTAAGTAAAGATATCCGAATTTAATTAGAATTTCAAATAGTATTTGAATGTTTCTCATTCACTCTTTTGTTTGACTTACCGTTGCCACGCCCTGGACTTGGGCGGTTGTGCCATCCGGCAGTGTGATGATGGGATTATTGGGATCCACCTGGATGAGGGATACAGTGCCATCTGCATTCTGCGATAGCACGGTCTGTGTGGTGTACTGTTAAATAGAATGATAAGCGAATGTTAATTAACATACAAAGTCAATTGAATAAATGCTACAAAACTCAACAGAAAAACAACAAAAATATATAGAAATAATAAAAATTAAGAAAATTGCCATAATAATAATAGTCAAAAAAAAAAAAAAAAGCAAAACAACAAAACAAGAGAATGCAAGAAAAATCAGAGTTAAAGTAAAATATATGCATGCAATAAAAAAAATAATAAACTTGTGCATAATTGT
Source organism: Drosophila innubila (assembly GCF_004354385.1). Taxonomy (NCBI): domain Eukaryota; kingdom Metazoa; phylum Arthropoda; class Insecta; order Diptera; family Drosophilidae; genus Drosophila; species Drosophila innubila. The sequence continues at coordinate 12,159,854 of NC_047626.1, forward strand.
TGTATTAATTGTTGCTCTTGCTGTTGTTGTTGTTGTTGTTGCTGCGAGTTGTTTGTATGTATATGTGTGTTGTTGTTGTGCGTGTGTATTTACATGTGTGGGATTTGTTGAGAACGCATGAAATGAAAACCATATATAAAAGCTGCTGCAAACGAGAAGACAAAAATATAACAACAATAACAAAATAATAAAAAAAATGGAAACAATTGCAAAATATAAAACGTATATATATATAATTGCATTAGATTAAATAAAACATCGTGTTAAACTTATATTCATAAACAATATTCAAAAATAATCATAAAGTGCTGTTAACATGGTAAATTATATTATAAAAAACATAACCTTAAAAAAACGAGTAACAGTCATATTGAACAAAAGTCAAAAAACAATCAAAAATTCGAGTAAAAAGTAGTAAACAATTTGCAATTTAATCACAGAGCATTTGTAGACAATAAGCACGAGTTGCCAAAGTTAAAGCTATAAGTAATATCTTTGAGATTTATATATATTTAACAGACTCTATCAAATTTTTGCTGATAGGATTCCCTAAATTGTGCTGATAATATGTTGGGATATGATGACAAATGCATCCTCTAGAGTGGGAAATATGGATCGAAATCAGTTCTATAAAAGGCTGTTGATTTGATAATATTAATATCTATTGGTATCTTAATCTTTTGCTAGTGACTCTATCTTAAACTGTTGATAATATAAATAAAAACACTGTGTGGAAATGCATTCATAAGAGTGGGAAATATTAATTTAAATCAAAGAAAATAAAGGGCGTGCTTTATCAGATAAATATCTGCATCTCAATATGTTTCTTTACCTCTATTTCTCTAACTAAGAAAACTAAGTGGCAAATATGGACTGATAGATCAATATCTCGATCTCAATAATTATATTTAATTGTATCTGTAACTGCAATATTTGTATCTCTAACTCATAGCTCTCTGTAATCAGTTTGACTTTCACAACTCGCGCATATTGTTTACAAAAAAATAAATGCACTGTGTTGTTGTGGCATCCACAGTGGTGGCATGTGGCGCAATTGCAGCATTGTTGTGTTTAGATATTTAACTAGCTTGGTTTTAGTTACAAGTTCTGAGAGATTAGTACGAACATCAACGTCGCTGAGCGTTATGGGCTCGATGCAAACTTGGGCATTGGCGATCTGTTGGGCGGTGACTGTTTGGGCAGCATTCGATTGTTGTTGTTGTTGTTGCTGCTGCTGTTGTTGTTGTTGTTGCTGTTGTTGTGCGACTGCTGCAGCTGCTGCTGATGCGCTTACAGCTGCTGCTGTCGTTGACACCGCCGTTGCTGTTGCTGTGCCACTCGCCGTTGTCAATTGTATGGTCTGCGGTTGACCTTGACTCACAGCCTGTATGTGCACCGTGTTGCTGCCACTTGTTGTCTGATGATGCTGCTGATGATGTTGCTGTTGATGATGATGTTGCTGTTGCTGTTGTTGCTGTTGATGGTGCTGCTGTTGTTGTTGTTGCTGTGGTGCTGGCGCCTGACATATCTCAATCTTTGTGGATGCCGGCAATGTTGCTGTGGTTGTCACATGTTGATTGTTCGTGCTCTGAATTATTGTTGGTGCCGGCGTATTCGTTTGGGCCGTGTGTGTGGTGATCACTGTACCGGCGCTGTTGATCTTCACCACATTCACCTGTTGTGGCTGCATTTATCATTGTTTCAGTTGTATGTGTGTGTGTGTGTGTTAGTTCAATGTGTGTGTGCGGGTGTGTGTGTGTTAATTGTTATTTTAGAAAAGTAATGAAAATGTTTGTGAGTATGTGGATATAATAATTATGCATGGGGAAACCCAAAGTCAGGAGTTACTAATGCCAGGGCTGGGCAGCAAGTAAGCCCTACAATAACAATAACAGCAACATCAACAAATTTATTTTATTGTTGTGTTCAGCGCCTCGACTCGAAGCAGCAGCTTTGCTGTGACTTTCTGCTGTTGTTGTTACAGTTACTGCTGGCTGCCCACCGATGCTAACTTATGGTATTGCCACCACTGTAAAGTTCTACTCACTTGACTGTGACTGTGACTGTTGGTGGTGGTCACTGCCGGCGTCACCGTTTGCACTGTCTGTATGGTGGGCGTATTCGATAGCTGCTCCATATCCTCATCCTCATCGCCCGACTGTGAGATTAGCGCATTCACCTTATCCTCATCATCCGCAAATGTGGGCAACAAATCCTCGCGTCCATGATATTTATAACAATTGATCACAATCTTGCGCAGTGCATGTGTCCAGCTGATCTGTTTGGAGGCAGGGAGGACACAGAGAGAGAGAGAGAGAGAGAGAGAGAGAGAGATAGAGTGGGATTAGTAAGGGATTCGAAATGTTGGGGCGACTGTTGAACACCCACCCCACCCACCTTCTGCTTGTCATCCTCGGAGCGTGCATCCATGCGTACATTCGCCCACGGCAATTCCTTGGGCCACCATGGCGGTCGCGTTGATTCTCTGCCCCAACCGGGTTTACCCCGACCCGTTGAATACTTCAACATGAGCGGTATGAACGCTCGCAGCTGAGCTTGTGTCATTTTCTCGACGGGTGTGGGAATACCATCGATAACCAGGCCGGGTAACTCGAATAGCGATGGATCCTCCTGCGGTGGCGGCGGCGCCTGTTGTGCCAACGCATTGTCCAGTTCATCCATCACAATATTCTTCAGATTCCGTAGGACATCCTCCAATGGTTTCGCCCCAAACACTTTGTAGCTGGTATTTGGTTTGCCCGGCGTTGCCACCAGCACCACCGCCTGTTTACCCACCCTACCGGTGAACTCATAGATGATGCCACGCAATTTACGCAATAGGCGATTCTGTTGTCGCTTTCGCACCGATGGATTCGTTTCAAAGCAATGCGGACGTTTCCGTTTCTTTGAGCTGGCAATGGCGGCTGCCGCTGCCACGCCCACTGGACCAGCGGCTGCCAGCTGATGGGCGACATCATCATTGACAGCTATTGTATTGAGATCACCATCGTATAGGCTACCATCGCTGCTTATCAACTCATCATCCTCATCATCCGTTGCCAGACTTTGGATATCATCATCGAGCATTTCGATTTTATATGTTGTTCCATTGCTCTGCCCACCAGATGAGGATTGTCCCTGTGTCCCGCTGCTTGTTGTTGTTATTGTGGTCACATTTAAGCCACCGCTGCCGGAACTATTGCTCCCACCACCGCCGCCGCCGCCGACGGCATTGACGACAGTCGCATTTCCGCTGATGCCGCTGCTGACAACAACATTGCCTCCTCCACTTCTTTGGCTGCCGGCCGGCGCCACAACCAGCCGATAGCTTGTGGTTGCCAGCTTGATAGCTTGATGACTGCTGCGGTCACTCTGTCACAACTGTTGGCAGTGCTGCTGCTGCTGCTCCAAGTGGTGCTGGTGCAGGAGTTGGTGCTGGTGCAGGAGTTGGTGCTGGTGCTGGTGTCGTTGGCTGTGGACTGTGACTGCGAATTCTTCTTCTTTTGCTACGTGCAACTTTAATTATCCTAAGGGAGCTGCGGAAATAAAGAGAAAGAAACGAATTTCATTATTTAATTTTTGTATACATTAAAAATCATAATCAGCTATAAGAGTTTTAAGATTTAAAAAGATCAAAACCCCGAAAAAAGTGATCTAGACTCTAGAGGATTGAAAAAAACTAATACACCCTTTATTTGAGTGGCGCATCTTAAAAAAAAAAACATTTTCTCCAATACATTTTGTTATTCGGTAAAAAGTTTTATTTTTAAATGTATACTTAAAAACAATTTTAATTATTAATATTTAAATTTTTATATAAAAATCATTTAATATTGAAAGTTATAGTTATTTTTGGTAAATAAATATTGAAAATAAAAGTAATTTTTTAATATTTATTTAAAAATGAAATATAAATGCGTTAAGTGCCATTTTTAACTCAATGTTTAGTTTTCATGTAAATCACTAAATATACAATTAGCACCACCAAAAATATTAAATATTTCATTTGAATTATTCACAAAGTTTTCATCACTAATTTCCAAAATTTTGCATTGAATAGTTAATTGATTTCATGTACTTGATTCTTAGTCGTTATTGGCTCCTCTAGCTTTTTCAAGTTTTCTATATTCTTCAATTTAATTAAGCTACATTTTTGAAGAATATTTACAAATTAAATTTAAATGAAATTATATCAAATACTTTTTGAGATATGACTGTATATAACTCTTGAACCGGTTCAAAAAAGGCAAATATAAAACAACAAACTAATAAGAGGAGGTCGGAGAAAGAAGAGAGTGAAGGACTGTAAAAGCGCGAAAGAAAGAGTTAGATAACAATGCAAAGCAAATGTATTGTTGTCTTTATCTGTAAATTCTCTAGCCTGTTTCTAAGCTTGTGACGCGGAGTGTTCTCAAAAACAAAACGTCAACGACAATTAAAAAAAATTTATTACTGATAAGCGTTGAATGAATCAGGTCAAAAGCGCGCATGCGCAACATTCGAGAACAACAACAACAACAACAATGAGTAGAACAACACAATAAGCTCCATATACATATATAATGAATAAGTACAACAACAACAACAAAAACAATTTCGTGTGTTATAACAACACACATACAGAGGGAAAAGTCGCTGATTAGCAACGCCATCGTCGCCATATAAACAAATGAATACGTATGTATGTACGTACACAAGTACACGATATACAGTAGACACCTCTGGTTAATGAACCAACATGCTAAACAATTGTATTTCAATTCAATATCAATATCAAAATACAGTGCTCACTTGGTAAATGATATGTCTGTTAATTATGAATTGTTCATTGATTCAATATCTTTGAATTTGCTTGCCAAAGAACTTTAAAATTTGCTGAGTATACAGTGCAGTTTTTTTGTTAGCGAATATACACTGTAGTTGTGTCTCGAATTACAACTCAGACAATACTATATGTACCTGATTGCAAGATTCATTTACACAATAAAAAAACATTAATTTGCTTCACGAAAGTTAAAATTAATTAGTTACGTTTAACGAAGTTGTACTGTTATAAAAATCTGTTGTACACTGAGGAGTCAAATTATTGGCATAGCAAGTAATTTTCACTCTACTACAGTTCCTTGACCTTGAAGTGTTTTAAAGGGATTTTTAACTATTGAATATTTTAAATTCAATTTATTTATCTTCAAAAAATATTATATGCATTTATGAAATTAAGAAAACGAAAAAGATAAAGTATTCGGTACAACTTTTAAACTTAAAAAATAATTTATGTTGGACGATGATAATTAATATTTAGTTGCAAGCGTCGGTTTCAGTACTGACTTTCTAAAAATTGTTACATAGTGCTGCAAAAGTATTTAAGTTTTCTTCAAATTTGCTTAAAAGTATACTTGGGAGTTACAGACTTGTGACTAAAAAAGTTCATAAATTGCATTTCGTTTGAGTATCGAAAAAAAAACTTTAAAACCATTAAATATTCAAGTTTTCCTCCCTTAAGATCAGTTTACAAATATATCCCTCTCTCTCTCTTTCACTTTACAGTTGCTTTCTTTTTCAACTGAAACTTTTATACAGTTTGTCAAGAAATTGTTTCTTATTGTATTTTATTGTTTAATTTTTTTTTCGAAAAACAAAAGCTATAATAAAATAAAAAAAAGTGATTTTTTTTTGTGAAATAAAATGTGTGAATATATTGTTTTGGTTTTTGGTCAAAAGACTTATTTGATATACTTTATGTTAATCAATATTTGTGTAAAGTTTGAACAAATTTAAAGTTTCGACTGCGCCGACTCAGCAGTTTAAACTGCAATTTCTACCGCCCCCCGCCCCCACAAATGCAGCCGGGTACGCTGCACGTGCGCAAAGTGTTATATTATTTTATTTGCTCACTTTTTGGCTTAAATTTTTTTTTGCACACAATTACATTTAAATATTTGTAAATATAAACAATTTAATAATTTGCTTGCCTTTTGCTTTATATTTTTTTAACGCACCTTTTTCACAAACACAGCACAAAAAAAACAACAATTTTAATTCCTCTGTTTTTGTTGAAACCGAAAGTTGAAATTGAAATTGAAACGCTTTAGAGCGCGTAGAAAGAATGTGATTACAAGAGTTGCACACGGTTGAAGAGTTTATTGTTATTGTTTTGCTGGCAGCAGTTGTTGTATCTTTGGTCTGGCTGCTGCTTCTGCTTCAGCTTCGGCTGCTGCCTCTGCTGCTGTTGCTGCTGCTGCTCTGCTGTGTTGGTGGCTTTTCCGCCTGCCCAGTTGAAGTTCTATTTGCGTTTGCGACAGCGACGACGCGACACGACAATAATAACAAAATAATAAAGACAGCAAGAACAACAACTAAAAAAAAAAACAATGCCAAAGAAGAGCAGCAGATAGATAGATAGATAGATAGATAGAGCAAACGCGACGCGAACAACGAGCAGAGAGCTGAGCACTGAGTACTGAGCACTGAGAACTGAGAGCTGAGAGCAGAGGCGACCACACTGCGCCAAACCACCCCACGGATTGACGGCGCGCCGTGTGCATGCATTTTCATTTTCGACGCGACGCGACGTCAACGCGACGCAGGCGGCGGCGTCGACGCAGTTAAAAATCAATACTGCGCCCATGCGTCGACGTTGTTGTCGTCGTCGTTGTTGTTGCGACCCGACGCGTGAGATGGCAGCAGAGCACCGTGCTAACAAGTGCAAGTGCGACAGAGATGGCCATACTGCCAACACACACATATATTGTTGTTGGAGCGAGCGAACAACTACAAAATATAATCAAAAATAAAAGCCCTTGCTTTTGTGTATTCTCCTTTTCACCCGTTTTGTCGCAAACAACAAAAATATGCAACCTCAGCAGGCAGTCGAAAGCTTTCAGCAAAAGCTGCTCTTGGCAGGTCAAAAGCTGTCACTTGCATGCGTGCCCAGCCTAAAACGCCTCCTTCTTTAAAAGCGTAACAGAGACAAATATACTATACACATACACATATTGTATAGTAGAGTATACACATTTATACATATGTATATACATGTATGTGCATACGTGCGTCTGTTTACATGCGAGACGAGACGTCAGCAAAAAAAAAAGGGGCTGCGCAGCTACCCCCAAAAGCGAATCAGAAACATCCCCCACGCAAGCACTGCAGCAACAGCAGCAGCAGCAGAAGTTGAAGCTGACGCAGCAGTCGCCGTCGCAGCAGCAGCAGCAGCAGCAACAACAACAATAACAACAACAACAGCGCACGCAAACGCATTGCGCTTGGGCAATAATCATCAAGTTTTTACATTGCCGTCATATAACATGGGCCATATGGCTACGCATGCACTGCTCGCACCACCCACCACCAGCACCACCATTAACAACATCCCCACTACCACCACCACCACCAGCAGCAGCAGCAGCAGCAGCAGCAGCAGCATAATCAGCACCACCACCATTCAGCAGAATTAGAACAACCCTCTAGACACAGGAGCAATGCGGGGTTGTTGCTTAGGTAAGCTCGTTTCACTTGCGCGTGCCAGACAGACAGTTATGCTACAGTGGTGGACAGACAACGTGTGCCACCTCATCTAAATATTTTGTACCAATTTTTGTACCGAAATGCTCCGTTCTCAAACAAAAAATGTACCCACTTTTCATACTCACTTATTACGATCTTTTTATTTTCTCTTAAATTTGGATCAATTTCAGGTACGCCCGAAACATCTATTTCAGTTTCGTCTTTTGAATTAGAGGCCAAACCATGACCAAAATGACATTTTGTTTAAAATTTGGTTCACTTCTGACAGACTTAAATAAGTTAATAATTATTTTGTACTCTGTTTGAACTATGCATGTTTTTCTGGCCGCCAGTGTATGCTGATTTACATGATATTGCTGTTGTTGTTTTTGGGTGGTGCGTGCGCAATGTTCACATAGCTTGCTGGGGGCCTCACGTGTTTGTGTGTGTGTGTTGAAACTGCGCAAAGTTTGGTTAAACGCGCTGAGAAGCATGCTACAAGGTTTGTTGGTGTCATGTCAGTTACAGATGCACACACACACACACACGCACACAGGCACGTGAGTGTGCCCAACAATGCGTGAAGGCGACCATTTGAAATGCGCCAGCGCCAATTTCCAGTTGCATTTTTTATTTTTACTATAAATTTGATCCGTTCGAATAAACAATTGTTGTTTAATGAGCGACAGAGAGAAAGAGAGAGAGAGTGAGATGGGGTGAGACTGCATTTGCACATGTGATATGGCCGACAGCCAGACATATAAAAAGAATTGCATTCATTTTCTTGTCAGTGCTAATACTTATATTAGGGGTATTCCGAAAACAGATTATGAAGAGATTTTGATGGTATTTAAACAAATTTAAATCAGTTGCAGGAACGACACACTGATTAAATTTTGATTTTGTGTATATAATATAAAGGCGCGAAAACACAAAACTACAACTTATTTCCCAAGACTATAATAATAGTTTACTTGCAGAACAGTTGAGGTACTATAATACTTGAGGTGAAATTCATTATCAGTCTTCCTTATCCTATTGTTGTGTTTGAGATTATTTTCCCTTTGTCCTTTTTTTCTATCATATCCATCTGGGACATCTGTCGTATTTTTTCTGCATTAAATATATAGATATTGAAATCTCAGCAGAATATAAACACCAAGTACGCCCAATTGATAATTTTATCGAAGTCCCCCTTAGAGCTGATTATTTGCAAATTTTTAGTTTGACCAGATTTTTGTATGGATCAGCTGCTAAATTTAATTTGAATCTAATTTTAATATGTTATCGGAATACCCCTATTATGGTTATATGTGCATTAAAATGTGAGGGTCACACTTGGCGCCTGCGCTTCGGTCACACTTGCTATGCATTTATTTATTATCGCCCATGGCTATTTTTATTACAATTTCAAAAGAGAGCAACCAGAGAAGAAGACAAAGAGAGAGACAAAGAAAATAAAATACAAAAGCGGTTTCGTTGTTCTAGTTGTTGTTGTTGTTGCTTACAGTGAGCTGCGCTGTTTGCGAACATGCACACACACTTATGTAGGTACATAAAGTAAGTGCATGCGCCCGCCGCCTAGAATTTATTCTAAATACAAACACATTCACGCACACACACACACACACATGCATGCAGGCAGCTCTCCCACTGCGTCAGCGCACTCACTCACTCACTCACACACACACACACACACACACACACACACACACACACACACACACACAGGCAGACAGACATCCATCGCTGCGCTCCACATTATAAATAATCAATAGCTATTGTTTTTCAGGCTTCCCTCTCGCTCTCATGAGCGAGCTTTTACGCTCTCACTGAGGGAGCGCTCGCTCTCTCTCTCTTTCTCTCTGTGCGGCCATGCGACGTTTTGTATTTGACGCAACGTCTACAAATACAACAATAAGACGATAATGTCGAATATGTCAAAAAAGAATGTAAAAGAAACAGCAGCAGCAACAAAAGTAAAGTTACGCATGCGGCGGCCGTGGCTTCCCCCACCCACATACACCCTCTCCGTAACGTACAGAAAGTCAACGCATGCCCTGTTTCATATTTATTTTTTAATTCTTTAACAGAACATTAAACAAAATGAAACGGTAAAACGAAAACACAGAATTACGAAAAAAAAAGTCCAATTGGAACTGTACTCGTTCAACTAAGAAATTTCGAGTCAACCCCCACCCATAAACTAAAAACAAAAAAAAAGCTTGTACATATTTGAAGTACAATGGTGTCTCGTTCAATGTGCACAGTGGAAGCTTATGGCGGGCTGCTGTGTGTATCTGCCCTTATTTCAAGGGTGGGCTCTACCAACCCCCATGTACACACATACATACATATATGCACCCGCATTTTGAGGCGAAAAAAATTCGAATTGGAATTCGTACTTGGAATTGGAATAGCAAAACGAAACGAAGCAAAAAGCAAAGAAAACAAACGAAACGAAAAGAAGGAAAGACAGAAGATGAAAATAGCCAAGCAAATCATGTATTACGCATACGCCATGTATGCTCATTTATATGATTTTGCTCTTGTTGCATTTTCCATGATACGGGTATTTTTTAAGATGTAAGAAAAATACACAAATTAAACACAAAAAAAATGTTGCGCAGGGAACGGCGCATGTTTGAATTACGGACACTCGCAGTAGAAGTTAATTTTATATGGCCAAAGCGCCGCTGCCGATGGTGGCCAAAAAGCAACAACAATAACAGTGGCTCACAGCTAATTTCCGCCAATAGTCTTACATATTTTAAATGAATTTATCTTTTAATGGGAAACAGAACAAATTAAAATTTGACCGCTGATTTGATAAATATTGAAATTTATATTTAACTACATTGTAGTGGGTCAAATAAGCTGTCAGTCACTGTATATACTTGTGTACAAACAATTGCATGTGTGTGTGTATGTAACGTTAGGATACCCAAAGGCTCAAATTGATTATCTAACAAAAGTTACACACACACACACACCTACATTTGTGTGTATATGGCGACGCCATTTTGTTTGACTGCGCCTGATGAATTCAATTAAATATTACACAGAGATTTCAGCTAAATAGCTGAGACAGCACATACGAATAATTTCTGTAGCATTCAAAAAATAATTGTTTTTGTTTTGTTGCTGCTCAATTGGATTGGATTTTGCGTAAAAAACTTTTTGCTTACTGCGGCTGTCTGCTCTAAAACTTTTGCGTTGCCCTGCGCGTGCACACACACACATGCAGCCACTGTATGTATGTATACAAGATGCATATAGCTACATATGTATTAGTGGCTGGCGCGGAGCAGGCCCAGTGTGAGATTGCAGTGGAAAATCGAAAATTCTTCACGGCTGCGTCGCGTTTACACAGTCACACAGACACATGTCTTCATTATTGTGTAAATACATTTATATATGAATATACAACTATGCCTACGTATGTATGTATGTTTGTACGCACCTGCGTGTAAAATGTATGCTTGATTTGCTGCTGGCTCCACAACATCCAAATGTTTTAGCTACTGTCGCTTTTTTCTATTGATAACACACGCAAACATTTGCATATGTGTGTATGGTGGTGTGGTATCGTATGTATGTATTAATTATGTACATGTATATACACACACACACGCACACATTCAGAGATTGGCGAACTGACAACAAAAAAATATACACACACGCGCGTTAGGAGTCGCGTTCTCGACGCCGCCGCCAACGTTGTGTTGTTGTGGGGATTTAGCTTATGGGTCGCGGCTGCCGCTGCGTCGTCCAGATTTATTATCACAGCGGCATTTTACATTTGCGCACTGCTGTTTCTTCGTTTCTTTTCGTGTTATTATTTTTATCTGCTTCTTTAATTATATTTAGTTCTTGCTCCCTAGAGCAACACTGGTGTGGTAGCACTGTTTTGGCCCAAAAGGCTGCCACCCAGAAACATTTTTCGATCTGGCAAGCCGTACCATTTTAGGTCAAATGTCAAGATAATGTACTTTTTTTAAATTTAAAAGCTAGAACTTTTAAATTTTTACAAAATTTTTGTTAAAATTTTGACGATTGTTGTCTCGGTCCGGCCGGTTCTAAAAAAGTTTGCAAACATATAAGCTATATTGCATCGCAATTTCAGCTATTCCTCGGACTCTATTCAGCCAGATACAGCAATTTTTTCCTCTAAAAAGCTGGCAACGCTGTTAGGGAAGGCGCCATGCTGTTAAATTACAGGGTTGCAACTAAAAGTTGACAGAGCGCGTAATTTGAATTTAATACTTTTGCTTGTTGGTTTCCTGTTGTATTTTGAATTGTTATTGTAAAAAGGCTTTCAGTTGTTTTACAATCACACGTAAGCCCTTCACAAGGCAGCTAGCAATATCGTATTGAAAAGCAGCTAAGCGCGCCAAATGAAAGACTCACATGCATTGCGCTTGCACAAAAAAAAAAAAAAAAAAATATAAAACACTTTATCACTCGAACAAAAAGCGTTTCCATAGCTATTGTAGCACTGCTGCTGCTGTGGCGACAAACTGATGTTAACTGCTGCCAGCTGAGACGATGCGGCGGCTTTATAAAACGCTCCCGGAGCAGCTTGCGGCTGCCACACACACATACATTTACAAATATACATTCACTTTGATATATGCGTAGATTAGGATAGTGCCTGATAAATATATAAAATGCTAAGCAACACAAATGTTTCTACGAAAATTCTTTACTCAACCCGCACACAACCAAAAACAACAATAACAAACATAATAATAATTTTTTTCTTCAATTTCGTTTTCGTTTTTTTTTTAAATCTTTGGTTTCCATATTTTCTTATCGCGTCGGGAGTCACCCACACCACAAGGTTGCAAACCGCCACCAATGGCAACATCCATGCCAATCCATAACATACATATAAGTCTATATAGAAATTATATATATGCAAATATACAGTTAGTTTAGTAATTGTTTTGATAAAATAGACAATGAAGAACTATAATAAACTAGTAAAAAAAATTTTAAAAAATGTCTCTTTTTTTTTTTTAATTTAATTTTAGGAATTTTTTTTCTTGCTAAATCACTTGTTAAGTTGCTTACTTACGTTGTGGTTCTAAAAAAGTTCAGTTGCATTCAAAATTTTATTTTTTATATATTTAAAACATATTATTATTTATAATATTAAATAAATTTTATTATTAATAATAATATTATTGTTTTTTTTTTAAATATTAATATTATTATTAATATTTGAATTTCTTCTGTTTCTTTTCAGATTTAAATTCGTGTTAGGGTTCTGTTTCTGTTACTGGAACTTATCAGCAAAACGTCACAGCTTCCTTGCCGCGACTTTATCGAAATCGTTTTTTATGTGTGTGTGTGACCGTTATAATATTGTGTAGTTGAGCATGAGGGTACGGTCCCCTATAATCCATATATTTATGTATTATGATACATACTTATTTCCATGATAAAATTAGCTGGAGCATAGCCACAAACTTAAGTTCAACTGTAGTACGAGTTTTCCCTGGTATTCAATCTGATAACGTTATGAGTAAGAACCGTCTCGCAGATGGATTGACCAGACCGCTCTTACAATTTTATATGCAATTCCAATTTGAACTACAAAAACTCGAACGATTTTTATGAGATTCTGATTTGATCGAAATAAAGAACTATAACAAGGGAGAGAGACAGAAAAAGAGAGGGTGTTCCACTTCGAGATTCCAGGAAACATCTCGCAGATAATTAAACAATTATTTGCACTCACATTTACACATTTCATATTATGTTATATGAAATTTAAGAAAATTATAGTTACTCTTTAGAATAAGTTTCTTTTATATGGAAAGTAGTTTCTTGAGAAATTTTGTTGTTTATGGCTTAATAGCAATGAAAATTTAATGAGTCGGGTGAAATATATATTTGGCACAATTCATGTTCTATTCTCTTTTAATTGTGTTTGTAAATTATTCTTAACCATTTACCATTTAACGAGATAGTTAATTTTTGTTTATGGTATAAGGGGATTATCATGTTAAAGTTGGTACATCTAGTTTTTTCGAATATAAACTCTGAGATACACACTCGAACATTGCTAAAGAAGATTATATATACACTTTATATACTTTTATTCTTAAATTTGAATAAATTTATATTATTTCCGGCTACTGGCTTCTTTTTTTTAAAAAAAATGTAGTATCGCGTATAACTAGCGAAAGATTTTTAGAGCTGACATTCAGTAAAGAAGTTTTTAGCACCAACAAATTTTTAATTATCTTAGAAAGTGGTCATTATGTTAAAATCGAGTTGTATTGAGTATCCACGAAACTTTTTGATTGTCACTTTAGGGGCTCCATCCAGAAAAATAGTTTCTAACACAAAAGTAAAACTTGTTAATTTGTTTATAAAGTTGTCATTTAGTTCAATTCTGGTTTTAATAACGAAGGAAACTTGTTCTTTTTTTACTTTTAGGGTTGTCATCCAGCATGGTTGCTTTTCTTACAAGAAAAAAACTTTTTAATTTTGTTATAGAGTAGTGATTTATAAAATATCGGTTGTTGGTAACGAAGAGAAAATGTTTTAAATTCCACTCTAGGGCTGCCATCCAGCATAGTATTTTATACACAAAAAAAAATTTTTTTTTGCTACAGATTTGTTATTTAACTAAAATTTTTCATTCTAGGGTTGCCATTTAACAACTATAAAAAAATGCTATCTACGTTGAATTCTTGTCTGATTTCAACTGTAGAGATGCCATTCAACAAACAAGTTAAATTCACAATAAAAAATATATTTTATTTTGTTGTAGGGTTGCCATATTTAAAGTTAGGCGCCGGTTATTGTTTGTTGGATGTGATTAGTTGTGGCGCCACAAGTTATCTGCTTGCCTCGAGCATAATTTCTCAGCTTATATGCAAAGTTCTCTCAACCCAAGCCCGAGTCACGACACGTGCTCGCCCCTCTTGGTGCATTATCTCCATTTGAAGTGTATCTATAACCAATCACACATGCATGCCACCCAGTAGGTGGCGGGATTACGATTGAGCTGCAGGCTGTAGGGGTTGCTTGCGAGGGGTGCTGTGTATGGAGTTACTTTGGCGCAACAGCAACAACGAGTACAGTCTAGAGAAACCGAATATTATAGACCCTGCACTCACTCTGTACCCTATACATAACAAATTATCTAATCGCAATGCATTTTTCAGAACTATGTTGTTGGCTGTATAAATTTAATTTTATCCAAAATTGTTATCGACTAATTTTCAAGACAAAAATTCATAGTGTTGAGAGCCTAGATTTGAAAAAAAAGAAAAAACTTATTTTATTTATATATTTCTTTGGTGTATTCTTTTCTCTAAGTTGAATAATCAGTATAATATACCATTTGTTTTATCAGTATACTATATGTACACATTAAATTCAGTGGCTCTAGCATTTGTAGTATCTGAGATGCAGATGGACGGACATGGCCATATCGGCGACTGATGTTGATCAAAAATAACATATATATGTATATATACAGTGTTTGCCACGCCTTCTTCTATCTGTTATGCACACTTTAGTTTGTTGTTATACTCAATATACCCATTGTAAATTTTTGAGTACAGAACAACAACAAGAGGCATAACAACAAGGATAACGGCAACAACAATAACAAAATAAATAACAACAACAACAATAATACACATTGCCGGCCGGCGCGTTATGCAAATGTTGCTTTTATTGTGTTTGTTTTTGTTTTCTTATTTTTTTTTGATTGCGATTTAATAACGCGGCGTTGAATTGCGTTGCATATTTTCAGGCTGTCTCCATAAATGGCGGCACAACAATAACAATAACAATAACAATGACACCGACGACAAACACAACAACAATTACAAATTAGTGCGACGCGTAACGGGTTGAAAGTTGAGCTCCGTGCCGCTTGCTGGTCAGATTACAATGACAACGATGACGATGATGGGACGTTTTTGGGGTCGAAGGCGCCGCGAATCCGCTTACAACATTTTTCGGATATCGGTTTCGATTTCGGCTCCTACTTCAGACAGATGGCCATGGCCCCATGGGTATTACACACACAAATACAAACAAATACAGACAGACAGGCAGACCGACGGAAAGACAGTTATACTTGGACTGTTTAAATTGTGTAGCGACCCAGCGACCCAATAACCGAGGCTCGTAGTAAGTGTATGCTTAGCAGCTGTAACTGTAGCACGAGGCATGTTGTAAGCAGCAAACGTGAGTACTACGTGCCACACACACACATACACACACACACACACACACTCATACAAAGTGGCATGTATATATTGCTCATACGCAACGTGAACACGTTTTGCGCCTGCGTCTGTTTTGAAAGACATTGTCCTGTTTGCTAACTGACTGCCTTAACAATCTTCGAGTTATATGCACTTTGTCAATAATGCTGTCTTTATCTATTTTATTCTGCAACTTAGCTCTATAAATTCAACAAGTAAGCTACATTAACTTATTGTCACTATTGCCAATCTCTTTACAATCTTAAGCCTAACTTTTAGTTGTCAAGTGCATATAATAAAATTGAGCAAAAAATGTACTTAAATAAATTATTGACTATGAATTTTGCATAAATTAAAAATTATTTTTGTTTTGTGTAAATAATTTTGTTTAAAACTTTTATAATTTTAAAAACGCTAAAAATTTTATTTCCTTTTTTTTATTATTTAATTGTTTAACTATAACTTTGACCAATTTATGAGAATGTATTAATTATTTATAATCCCGCTCTCTCTCTCTTTTTTTTTGAAGTCGTTTAAAATTGGCGTTTTTTCATTTAAGTATTTTTGGAGCCAAAAATTTACTATATATATATTTTTTAGATTTTATTTTATTCTGACTCTCATCTTTTCTTTTGTGTGTATAGTGTAATTGTTGTTCGTCTATGGCCTCTGCACCATTGAGTTTAACCTTGAGCTTGGTCCTTTTGCACATTTTACGCTTATTTGTTTGGCCTTGTGCTCGTGTTTGTTATTGTCGTGTAACTGCGGCACACATACACACACACACACACCCACCGTTTGGTGGCCATTATTATTGATTATTCTTTTTTTGCCGCTTGCCACACCCCTTTTTGTGTTATCAGCAACATTGCAAAGAAAATAACTAAGTATGTAAACAGACTTATGAAAATATAAATATGTAGTAAAAAGTTCATACATACATACACATTTGTGTATATGTGTTGCTATGTAAAATAAATACATTTGGAGTCGTAACGGTTTTATGTAAACATTAATAAATCGCAAAGCATCGCAGGCTGCGTGCTATAGCAAGCAGCTGATGGAGCAAACGGCAAAGTAAAGTTTCGTAGCAAGCAGTTTCAGTAAGCAGATGCGATTATGCAAAGCAAGCAGTCGAAAAGCAGCATAAAGCAGTTGAATTTTGTGTCTACATCTCATCGCTCATAACTCGAATCCATAAATGTTATCTATAATATTATTTAGTTTGAAAATATTTCCAGTTTCACTTCAATACAAACTTTGTGCAGTCACAGCAGTCTACCTGTGTCCATGAATACGCTTTCCCAAAGCTATGACATTTAGCTTTCTGTCAGTAATTTAAATGATCATTCTTGAGGAAATACTAATGCTATTCTCATATTCTCAAGATTCTAAATAAGCAAACACAATGTATTCATTTTTTTTTATTGTTTTGCTCTTTATTAATTACATTTATAATTATAAATATATATTTATTTTTATGAATATATATATATATATATATGTATGTGTATATTTGTGTATGCATATGTATTGCCGCATGTGTATGCATATGTATTGCCGCATTTTGTGTATGTTTTTGTATACACATATGTATGCATGTATTTATGTATATACTCGTATATATGTATAATCTTAAGATACCAAGCTGAATTGTGGTTTTATTTGGGAACAGCTGATTATACATACAATAATTAAAATTACTCGTACACAAATTGTTAACTTTGGAACAAGGGAAAACAATGAAGCCGCGGAGACAACGATCAAATAAGGTATACATATGTATGTATATTTTTTAAAATGGACACATCAGTATGTTCGTTATTTATCTATTATTGGAGGAGCTAATGACAATTACGAGTTATATATGTATATGTATACATATATATTTATGTATATATAAATATTTCTCATTTTATTATTATATTTGGTTAAATACACATCAATAAAATGTCATTTCGAAATTGCAGCGGAGTGAGTATACAGCGGACACAACCTTAAGCTCCAGGTTAAAGTACAGATCTAGGTAAGAGTATATATACCACATCTGTATAAGTATGTATATATATAGTAGCATGAAAGTTCGAGAAGGCGATACAATAAGTAATTGAAGGACCCAATTGTCGAAAAGTATTTGGTATTTGCCTTAATATAGCGATATCTGTTAGCGCTCTAGTCAATTCGATGTGACCTTTCTTAATATTTCTTCTCTTCTCTTCTCCTTTTTATTTCCTTTTTTTTAATAAAACGTTTTTGTTAATTAGCGCACTGTGAACTGATATGAGGGTTATTGAGTTTATTACGGCATTTATTATTAAATAATATTGTTTAAATTTTAATAACTTTAAAATATTTTCAAATTCAATTTAAATGCACTCTAGGAATTCCTTATTTCTATTTTCATTAGCTGCTTAGATAATTAAGCGATCTGGCAGCTCTTAATCATGGCTAGTTAAGTTGGCTGCGCTTCTCCATTTCGTGAAATAATACAACTGTCGCTAAGTTTCTACAGCAAACATAACTCTGAGAGAGAACGATATATATGTATAGAAAAAGAGGGAGTGAGAAAAAACTAGTTCTCAGCCACAATGCGCTGCCTAACTAAATAAATCACAAAAATTGCATAATAATTTGTCATGGTTTTAGGTTTTTTTATTTATCATAATGATAATTTAATAAATTCATTTTTCTAATTACACTCAATACACAAAACATGGACTTTCGTTAAGTTGTCAATGCTGTTGTTGTTGTCCCCATTTTTTGTAATACCCTGTACCCATTGCAAATGAATCCTAGCGATCTCAGGGACTATAGGCGCTGGATATTTTAAAATTATTATATTGGATAGCAATTTCTTGTTGAAAGGATAAAGTCTCGGTTTTAATTGTTATTATAAGTTTTTTTTTGTCTTTTTGCGTCCTAAATGTTTCAGATAATAGTAAGGTACATAGAAACTGCAGTTATATGAGTAGATGGGCAATATTGGACGTGGTACAGGGTAATTAATCACTTTTCTGAAATTATTTGTTTATATTTTATTTATTAATTTGCATTTTTTATCTCGTTAAATAGATTAATGTACTTATATAATGTTTGTATACACATAAAATGTCACATGAATAGGCGCTAACTTCATAATAATTCGATTTGATTTTAGTAATTACATAAATTCACTTAGTTTTCGTGTTTTTTTTCTCTTTATTTTATTATATCGATATATTAAATTGAATCAAGTTTTTACTTGTGCTTGCTTTGCGTTTTATTTCTTTTTTATTCAATTTCTTTTCTTTTACTTTTAATGTAATTTGTTTTTTTATATTATGTAAATATAACATTCTACACTCTCAAATAATAACCACTTGAGCCTTCTCTTGAATTCGGTATTTGTTATTGTGCAACATATTTGCAATAGATACTGCATTATAAATATATATTCGCTTGATTCTTTGACCTCTTATGACTCCATCAAGACAATATTTGCGCTCTACATTCAATGTAGTAAACATTAACATTTGTCAATAAAATACATAATTAGCATATTTATATTGAGCTCTGAAGTTTGCTGGTATTACGCAGCATTGCCCCATTTTATCGCTTTGCATTAAAAAAGAGATGTTGAAGTCGATCTGTGCAATACGTGTCCAATCATATTCCCACACAAGGGCCTGGAATTTCAAATCCTTCCGGGATATGTGTCAATTTATATTTACCATATGTCTTTGAAAAAAAGTTTCAAGCTGATCGGATAAGGTTATAGTTTTTGCGTTTGGGCTTTTTCCAGAGCTTTACCGAAATATAAATGAACTAATTATGTATTGAACTATCATAATATGATGCAAGTATATAGTATTTATTTAGTATATATTATTAAGAGTTTTTAACACAGACACATACACACATACACAAATATGTTGTAGTTGTAGTTGTATACATACATATCTCACTAAGTAATTATGGATAGCTTTAACATCTTATAGTCATACCATATCCATCATCATAATAGTTCACATAGTGTTCCTATAAATTTAAGTACAAGTACAAGTACATACGATACAAACAATTTCCCTTCTTGTCTAGTTGCTTTTTGTTACTATGTTTTTGGCCTTAGTTTCATTTTGTTTGGTGTTTTCATTGCATTTTCAATCTTAACCCTTTGTTTGTGTTTATTCTCTTATTAACCGCCTCTCCTTTACTAACCAACTACAATACGATACATGCTAACATTGAATAATAAATATTGTAATCAAATAAAGAAAAATACATACTCGTATAAAGAACAAATTAAATTCGAATAACTTTATTTACTATGCATTTGCTTTAAACTTCCACGACAATTTTTAGTAACACTGTCAATTCTACACATACCTATCCATACCGATTTAAAAGGATAAAGATAACTTTTTAGGAACTGTCTAAGAACTGGTAAATAATAATACCTAGCTTACTTAAAGCTATAAAGTGTGCGTGCTGAAATTATGTGTGTTCGCATTAATGAATATTTTTCCTCGATGCAGAAAATTTTAAGCAAATCGGGAAACAAATATAAAAGTTATAAAAGAAAAAAGAAATTTTGATAGTTTTATTTAATAAAATAAGACAGACCGAAAAGGTTCAAAGCTTTGAAGTAAAAGCTCACTTATAGCGCAGATTTAAACCTTATAGTTGGGACAACAACCCACCTGGCTAAATGTCATCAAGAAACGGATTAAAAATTTTAGTTAGCTAGGTTATACACACACACATGCACACTCGAGTAGGCACACACTCACACACGCAGATAGCCGCAGGAGCGGTTCAATAGTTGCCCACAATTTGGGCGCTTCACTTGATTTCTTTTGATGTGGAAAGCATTGTTATTGTTATTTATAATAATATATACTGTGTGATTTTTGTTTATAGAGTTTTCAGATGAGTTCGGCAAATATTTTAATAGGTGTTCTTCTTGTAGATAAATTCTAAACATGTTTTTTAATATCCAATCCTAATAACAAAATTGGTTTCATTTTTTATCGGTTTTCATTTTGGTCTAGTTATTTTTTTTTCGTGTTTTTTGGAAACGTTTCGCTTCAGATATTGTCGTGTCGTGTTCCAAAAAAACCAGACAGAGCACAAGAGAAAGATACAGAGTTAGAGAGAGAGTTAGAGAAAGACAGAGAGAGAGAGTGAGAGCCAAAAACATGCTCCAGAATATAGAGGTACTAAAGTGATTAGCGAGAGGTACACTTGAGTTGTGACTATAATACTATAGATCGTAAATACATAAGTGTAAGTAGTATTTTTGTTAAATTTTTTTTGGTGTATTTCTTTTTGGTTTTGTTTTGTATTTATTTGTGAAACATTGAAAACCATTTGTAGGAGACCGTTTGTTCAGTTTCAGTTTCAGTTGCATAGGATTAGGCTTTAGTTATATTTTATGATTACTTTTGAGGGGGCAATTGATCGAGTGCTTAGGAAATTGTGCAGGAATTACGCTTGGCGCCCAAACTGCGCTCCTGGATTCGCTGCAGATGTTGCAACTGCGCTGGCGTCGGTGTGTGTGAACCATGCCCCCCGCCAGCAGCTCCAGATGATGTTGATGCCGAGCCAGCGCCAGAACCATGTGACGTCGCCTGATGCTGATGTTGCTGCTGCTGCTGCTGATGATGTTGATGGTGGTGATGATGGTGGTGCAGCGGTGTACCCGGTCCATTGTTGCCAATCTGCTGAGGCAGCGACTGGCGACGTCGACGCAGTGCTGGGCTCAAATTGTACGTGATTTTTGCTTGGGCAAGCAGCTCCTTAAATACCTAAACAGTTATAAATGAAAACATGAATGTGGTGTTACCAATCGAAAATAACTGTCAACTTACCTGCGTGATGTTGTCGTTTTTGGCCGCCGATGCCTCCACAAAACCATTCTCCCAGTCAACAGTCACCACGGACTCGGTTGTGGCATATTCCACCTGAAAAGTAAGCAAATTTCAATATATCTTGGTTTTAACATTATATTTTCGATTGTGACAGGAAGTTCTGTTTTTTTCAATATCTTGGATCAATTAACCATTAAATTTTTAATCGCTGAAACGTGGTGTAGTTATACTTGATAACCTATTTATGAGATTCAAGATAAGAAAAAGAAATATAAAAAATTATATGATAAAACTTTTTTTGAATTTCATTCAATCATCTTTTACAAAAACTTGCAGATTTGGTTATTTCTCGAAAATTTCACAGTGAATTTTAGACAGTTTTACAAATGAATATATCTATTAATCACTCACATGATAATTTATCATGTATTTAGTTGAAACAGTTTGGATTGATTAGGAGGCTTTGGTTGAAAATTCATTTGGTTATGGAACTGGACATTCAATAACAACTTTTACGACTGGCATCACCAGTTTCAAATAGACTAAAAAAAATAAAATTAAATTCAATAGACCTAAAAGAATCATGGAAGAAATTCAGAAACTGGCGCCAATTGGTTCAGAGCGTGCCGAAAGATTGGCCGCAATGAACAGTCTCAATATCAATTTAAAATCGGACAAGGAAAATCAGAATGTGCCACATCAATGGGCACAAGGACAGATGCCACAAATGGTAAATATTTTATACCCTGTGTCGAGATATTATAGATTTTAAGTTTGTCAAAAGAACGCATGAAAGATCCCATACGTAAGCTAGTACATTAAAAATAAACTAGATATGGGTTTAGATTTTAGTACCAAAGGGTCCCCCCTTTGAAATTTTGAAAAATGAAAATTTTAAATCTCAAGTTTTCACTTTTAATCAACTCCTTATAGTGTAATTAGTATA
Source organism: Drosophila innubila (assembly GCF_004354385.1). NCBI lineage: Eukaryota > Metazoa > Arthropoda > Insecta > Diptera > Drosophilidae > Drosophila > Drosophila innubila. Next base: position 12,182,395 of record NC_047626.1, read on the forward strand.
AAACAACACTTGAAATTTGATTCTGAGACGTTTCATTTTTTTGTAAAAATTCATGGTAAATCGGACAAAATTTTGACTTGTAATGTTGCTAAGTCAAAGATTTGATTAACTTGAAACTTTGTAAAACTAAATCGATTTTAAAGCGAAATGTCATTTTGATCATGGTTTGACCTTTTAATTCCTTCTGCATTTAAAGTTAATTAGTTTCGTAAAAAAAAATTCCTCTATATATGGGTTTAGATTTTAATACCATAGGGTCCCCCCTTTGAAATTTTGAAAAATGAAAATTTTAAATCTCAAGTTTTCACTTTTAATCAACTCCTTATAGTGTAATTAGTATATAACAACTTTTAAAATTTGATTCTGAGGCGTTTCATGTTTTGTAAAATTCATGGTAAATCGGACAAAATTTTACTTGTAATGTTGCTAAGTCAAAGACTTGACTAACTTCAAACTTTATAACTTTGTAAAACTAAATCGATTTTAAAGCGGAATGTCATTTTGATCATGGTTTGACCTTTTAATTCCTTCTGCTTTTAAAGTTAATTAATTTCGTAAAAAAAAAAATTTCCTCTAGATATGGGCTTAGATTTTAATACCATAGGGTCCCCCCTTTGAAATTTTGAAAAATGAAAATTTTAAATCTCAAGTTTTCACTTTTAATCAACTCCTTATAGCGGAATTAGTATAAAACAACACTTGAAATTTGATTCTGAGACGTTTCATTTTTTTGTAAAAATTCATGGTAAATCGGACAAAAATTTTGACTTGTAATATTGCTAAGTCAAAGATTTGACTAACTTCAAACTTTTATAACTTTGTAAAAACTAAACCGATTTTCAAGCGGAATGTCATTTTGATCATGGTTTGACCTTTTAATTCCTTCTGCATTTACAGTTAATTAATTTCGTACAAAAAAAAATTTCCTCTAGATATGGGTTTAGATTTTAATACCATAGGGTCCCCCCTTTGAAATTTTTAAAAATGAAAATTTTAAATCTCAAGTTTTCACTTTTAATCAACTCCTTATAGCGTAATTAGTATAAAACAACACTCGAAATTTGTTTCTGAGACGTTTCATTTTATTGTAAAAAATCATGGTAAATCGAACAAAAATTTTGACTTGTAATGTTGCTAAGTCATAGATTTGACTAACTTAAACCTTTCATAACTTTGTAAAAACTAAACCGATTTTAAAGCGGAATGTCATTTTGATCATGGTTTGACCTTTTAATTTCTTCTGCATTTACAGTTAATTAATTTCGTAAATAAAAAATTTCCTCTAGATACGGGCTTAGATTTTAATACCATAGGGTCCCCCTTTGAAATTTTTAAAAATGAAAATTTTAAATCTCAAGTTTTCACTTTTAATCAACTCCTTATAGTGTAATTAGTATAAAACAACACTTGAAATTTGATTCTGAGACGTTTCATTTTTTTGTAAAAATTCATGGTAAATCGGACAAAATTTTGACTTGTAATGTTGCTAAGTCAAAGATTTGATTAACTTGAAACTTTCATAACTTTGTAAAAACTAAATCGATTTTAAAGCGAAATGTCATTTTGATCATGGTTTGACCTTTTAATTCCTTCTGCATTTAAAGTTAATTAGTTTCGTAAAAAAAATTTCCTCTAGATATGGGTTTAGATTTTAATACCATAGGGTCCCCCCTTTGAAATTTTGAAAAATGAAAATTTTAAATCTCAAGTTTTCACTTTTAATCAACTCCTTATAGTGTAATTAGTATATAACAACTTTTAAAATTTGATTCTGAGGCGTTTCATGTTTTTGTAAAAATTCATGGTAAATCGGACAAAAATTTTACTTGTAATGTTGCTAAGTCAAAGACTTGACTAACTTCAAGCTTTTATAACTTTGTAAAAACTAAATCGATTTTAAAGCGGAATGTCATTTTGATCATGGTTTGACCTTTTAATTCCTTCTGCTTTTAAAGTTAATTAATTTCGTAAAAAAAAAAATTTCCTCTAGATATGGGCTTAGATTTTAATACCATAGGGTCCCCCCTTTGAAATTTTGAAAAATGAAAATTTTAAATCTCAAGTTTTCACTTTTAATTAACTCCTTATAGCGGAATTAGTATAAAACAACACTTGAAATTTGATTCTGAGACGTTTCATTTTTTTGTAAAAATTCATGGTAAATCGGACAAAAATTTTGACTTGTAATATTGCTAAGTCAAAGATTTGACTAACTTCAAACTTTTATAACTTTGTAAAAACTAAACCGATTTTCAAGCGGAATGTCATTTTGATCATGGTTTGACCTTTTAATTCCTTCTGCATTTACAGTTAATTAATTTCGTACAAAAAAAAATTTCCTCTAGATATGGGTTTAGATTTTAATACCATAGGGTCCCCCCTTTGAAATTTTTAAAAATGAAAATTTTAAATCTCAAGTTTTCACTTTTAATCAACTCCTTATAGCGTAATTAGTATAAAACAACACTTGAAATTTGTTTCTGAGACGTTTCATTTTATTGTAAAAAATCATGGTAAATCGAACAAAAATTTTGACTTGTAATGTTGCTAAGTCATAGATTTGACTAACTTAAACCTTTCATAACTTTGTAAAAACTAAACCGATTTTAAAGCGGAATGTCATTTTGATCATGGTTTGACCTTTTAATTTCTTCTGCATTTACAGTTAATTAATTTCGTAAATAAAAAATTTCCTCTAGATACGGGCTTAGATTTTAATACCATAGGGTCCCCCCTTTGAAATTTTGAAAAATGAAAATTTTAAATCTCAAGTTTTCACTTTTAATCAACTCCTTATAGCGGAATTAGTATAAAACAACACTTGAAATTTGATTCTGAGACGTTTCATTTTTGTTGCCAAATTAGAAAACAATGTTAACGGTGTAATTCCCTGATTAAAATCGTTAAGAGTTAAAGTTTTCTTCTTTGTTCTGTTAATTTTTCGGACTTTAAATTTCTGTTTGCTTATTTTTTAGAGAGGTAATCCCACTGTTACTGCCGAGTTGGATGCCTGGTTGCGTTGGCAGCGAGAACGTCAATTTGAAAGGGAACGCCAACAATTTGAACCTTGGCGTTTCACGGAAGATTTGTTGGATGCAAAGTCGGGCGGACAGAAGTATCAGCCAAAGTGGCCGCCATCTCTTCCCATACCCATCTCCACACAGTCACAGTTGTACGCACAGTTGCAGGCGCAGTCACTGGCACAGTCACTGGCGCAGTCACAGTCACAGTCGCAGTCGCAATCGCAGCCGCAGTCGCAGTTGGAGAAGCCGCCATTGCAATTGGAGCAGATGGAAAAGTTGACGGTGCAACTGTTGCACGCTCAACAACAGACGCGTCGATTGGTGCAGTGCATCGATCAAATGTTGCCCTCGTTGCCGAATCGAAAACTCTACCAACAGACGTTGCTGCAACTGCGGCAGCTGCATCTGTTGTTGAAACGTCAATTGCATTGGCAGTTGCAGCAGGATTTAGCAAGGAATCACATGCAGCAGCAGCAACAGCAGCAACAGCACCATCAGCAACAACAGCAACAAGAGCAGCAACAGCAACAGCAGCAGCAACAGTTGCCGCCAATAGGCATTGAAATGCAACCAACTGTGCATATGCATATGCAACAGCAGCAGCAGCAGCAGCAACAGCAACATTTACAGCAGCAGCACTCTCAGAATATGCAGCATGTCAATATGCAACAGTTGCAACAGCAGATGCAACAGCAACAGCAGTTACATCAACAGCAACAGCAACAGTTGCACCAGCACCAACAAATGCTGCAGCAACAACAGCAACAGCAACAAGAGCAGCAGCAACAACAGATGCAGCCACAGCAGCAGAATATGCAACAACAGCAGCAGCAACAGCAACTGCAGCAGCAACATCAGCAACAACAACAACAGCTACAACAGCTGCAGCAACAACAACAGCAGCAGCAACAGCAGCTACAGCAGCAGCAGCAACAGAAAATGCAGCAGCTACAGCACTCTCAGCAACAACAACAAAAAATGCAACAAGAGCAACAGCTGCAGCAACAGCAACAATTGGAGCAACAGCAACAGAAAATTCAACAGCAGCAACAGCAACAGCAACAATTGTCATCTCCACAGCAACAAGAGATGCAGCAGCTGCAACAATTGCATCAGCAACAGAAAATGGAACAGTTACAACACTTGCAACGTCAACAACAGTTGCAGCAACAGCAGCAGCAACAACAACAAGAACAGCAACAACAACAGCAGCAACAACAACAACAGATACCACATTGCGGAGGCCTTAATGCAAAGGCGCCTGTCTTTGTCCACAATGGCAACAACAGTGAAACCTCGCCTGCAATGACATCGGTCGGCAAGTTTCGCATTTGGTATATGACAAACAATCCGACACCAAATCAAGTTAACGTGCAACAGACAAGCAACAACAATCTAAACAACAACCAAGACAATAGCAACAAAATGCTGGTCAAAAAGATTCCTATCTGGTCAATGAATGTGAATCAAAATGCCACAGCAACAGCAACAGACACACTAACAACAGCAACAGCTACATCAACAATTCCTAGCGCTACAGCAACAACAACTTATAATAATATTTAAAACAAGTGAATTGAGCTAAAATTAACAGAACTAATAACAGAAGCACAAACGCCAATTTACGTAAATTAACAGAAACATCTACATTTTTCAAGGACACCACAAGCAACATAAAATATAGCTAACAAAAGGAGAAAAAAAAATTAACTCAACAGGGGGTGAAAATAGTTAACAATTAGAGGTAACTATTTCTGTTAATACATTGATCAATTAATAAAAGATTTATAATGATTAAATTGCTGTCTTTTTTTCTAGTGCACTTTGAACTAAAGCTTACTCAATTAAAAATAATAAAAAAAACTTTATATTATTTAATTAAATTATATGGGAATATGTCGTTAAATAAAAGTGAAAATATTTATGATTTCAATTAAATTTTTCTCTGCATGTGAGTACATATACATTACAACTCTTAGCTATGTTTATATCGTGTAATACAGCTGACTAGATGCTATCCTAGACTTACTTTACCCTACCACAACTTGCTATACCGAACAACAATATTCACTAGACGAGAGTACATTATACCATACCACACTTAACAATACCATGGCAGACTGGAAACTAGAGGAAAAGCCATTGAGCATGCAGTAAAAAGTCTATTATGCGATCTGGTATTAATTCTTATCGGCATAGAAACGCACATAGACGTCTAAATTGCGTTGGTAAGTGATGAAAAAATGAAGTGAAAATAAATAATAGTCAATCGAGAGGGAGACGAATCGAGGACAGACTAACAAACTGCTGACACACGAAGATTTTCAACAAGAAGGGAAATGGAAATGGGGAAACTGTCGGAGTATATGAATGAAGGTATAGAAAGGCAGCTAAGCCGAAACAGAGCACAACAAAATGCGAATGGGTGAGGGAAGGGGAACCTTAACCAAAAATCAAAACTGAACTAAACGAAAATTGTGCCATACCAAAGCTGAACTCGCACTGAACTCCAAACTGAACTCGAGCCCAAGTGAACCAAGCCAAATTCTTCCAAATGAGTAAACCCAAACATAAAAAGCCAAACCGTGCGTGGCTCCTTTCAGATGCCCATTTTTTTTTTTTTTTTGGCCATTTGGCCAACTGGCCAGATTCCCAAGCTTGGCAGTTTTTCAGCTTGCCAGACAGGGACAGAACATGACAGTGACAGAGAGAGCAAACAAGACAGGGAGAGCGAGTTTGTCAGGCAAGCTCTCCGAGTACTTGTAGAGGGCAAACATTGGCTTTAAAATGGCCAACAAACTGTGTCCCGGCATAACCTAAATACATACATAGTAAAAAGCGAAAGCACCAACAAAAAGTTAAATTCACTTCGTTAAACAAAGAAGATACCCAAGGAACGATAGAGAGAGGCACAGCTCGACTGAAGGGCAGGCTCATGCAGACTTAAAGAATAATTTAACAATTCGACTAACTGCTACCCTGTTAATATTTTTTACAACAATTTTCCATTCAAGCAGATTCTGCTTAGTTCAATACAACACACTTAAAAATATGTTGTTCATTTTTAATACATAAATATATTATATACATTTTTAAATTGTTCAAATTTGTCAAAAAAACTGAAAATATAACAAAAAAATATATAAATTGTTATAGAACAAATTTTTTTGTATTAAACATTTAATGGTTAAATAAGTATATTTGAACACAAGCTAAAAAGCATACAATTTACTAGATACATGTCTTAAAAGTGTAATTGTTTCAATTTAATTTAAAATTATGAAATTTCATCAAATCGCAATTAACATTTTTTCTGTTAGAATTGCTTAAAAAAATATTTCTGAAATTGTAAACTTGATTAAATGGTATAGTAAAAGTTGAAAAGAAAGACTAGTATAATCAATTTTAGGCGAGTTCAAAACGAAAGTCTCCAAGTTCAGTCAGTTTTTGGGTAAATGAAACTCATTAACTTAAGCTGTTATTTGCTGTACCCTTTGTTATACAGGGTATATAAAAAAACGGGCATTTGCTGTCGCTGCTGGCATTGCGCAATTTGCATTTTTATTATATTAGAAGTCGGTTAAAGTCAATACACCCAAAAGAAGATACTTGCCAGCCAGAATTGTCTCGACTATTGAAATTGACAATACACTGACACACTATGTCTGTCTGTGTGTGTGTGTGTGTGCGTTTGTGTGTGTGTGGGCTACAGAGAGATAAAAAGGCACGCAGGCTAAAGAAGCAAAAGAAAAGGGGCACGAAACGAAATATCAAGTATGCGCCAAGTGGACCAAACGTTGGTGCCAAACAACAGCGAAAACAACAACAAAGGGGATAAATTAAAATTGAAATTTCTAAAGAATAAAAACAACATCAAGCGAAAGAATGAGAAGAAAACGTAGAGGAGCAAAAACCCTTTTTTGCTCTTTTTTTATTTTTTTTATTTAAAAGTAATTTAAAATGATATAAGTAGATTTCATTTGACAGTCCCGTGATTTATTGCAACGAACGGCTTAAATTGTTGCAGGTCGGACAACTTGATTTAGGCCCAATAACAACAAAATAACAATAGCAATTTAGTTCATTTAAGTTTCATATTATAAAATCGTTTTTTATTCCATACCGTAATTTTCTTCAAATCGGCATTAATTTTTGGGAATTGACTTTAATAATATTCGTAAAGACGTTCACTAGATAATGTAAAATAAAGTAAGAAAATAATAATAGTAGTTTAATTTATTTATGCTCTTTATTTTTAACAGCATTTTCCACAAATTTCGACTTGACTTTGAGTATTCACTTCAAGAGTCCATACCTACTGTTAAAACAAGCAAGTTTATTACCCATTTATTGCAAGATTTCACCATGTTTATATATCTATCTTCGACACGCTTTGACTTAATCCAATCATTTTATGAAAATTGCTTGAATTAAGTTGACATTTAGCTAACTTTTAGCGCAACGCACTAAACTTCAACTTGAATCCATTTATAACCATTTCTGTGAATGTGTGTGTGTGTACGTACTATTATATTTGAAGTACTCTTACCTAAATTTCCGTACGGAACTTGTCCGGAGGCAAAAGCGCAGCTGGCCCCGCCTTGACGCAATTTGCATAAACTAATACAAAATTCCATTTGGCCATTTGCCCTAACGATGATCATTTAAGATATGCCACAACACACACACACACGCACACACACAACCACACACACACACACACCCACATTCATCCATACAACTTCACCTTATTACAGTGTATTATTATTGTATTTTTGTTGCTTTCCGTGTTTTTTTTTATTTATTTTAGCTGTACTTTCGAAAGTTTGTTAAATGAAACAAAATGCGAAAAAACGACTATAAACTGCGATTGGCAAACTTTGCGACAAAAAAGTTGGGAAATGCGGAAAACAAGCAAATCAAATATATATATTCCATTACACGCAATACTTGAAGTTGAATGTTTAACTAAAATACTCTTTCAAATAAGCTGAGAAAAAAAAACACTACCTCGATTCTTTAATCAGCGTTACCATCTATCTGACCGCAAATCTATTTATTTATGAACAGTATTGCCAGTAACAGTATTATTTATAATTATTCATTCATTTTTATTTCTCATAAAATGCGCTGTCACCTTGTCAAAATTTAACTGCTGTTTACAGGTGTAATTTAAATGCCAGCTTTTCTTGGAGTTTTTCTTATCAACTGCTCTTAGTAACTGCTCTTTACATGTTAAAGTTAAATGTTAGCTTTTTGAGGATTTTCTACTCTTTATTTTGTCAAAGATTTCGCGTTTCTACAGTCATACAGTTTGTGCATGTTTTCTTTGCTTCTTTTCTTTTCCCTCTACGACTTCCACTCCCACAACTCGCACTGACTTTAGTTAGCATTTTTTTTTTCGGTGGTGTTGCATACTTTTGTGCACTTTTCTCGTGAAAGTCGCGTCTCACTAATTATGCAAAAACGTCTACGCTCCAAAAATGGCGGCCGCATTTGATGAGATTTCATTTTGTGTAAGTTTTGCGCTAAGTTTGCACTTCATTTGAATGCGCCAGCAACAAAATAAGTTACATTTTCATTTTTATTTTAGTCTAAAGTTCGCTTTACCTTTTAAAGGCAGCAACGATTGTACATTTTTCAGCAATGCTTAATATCTGGTTGTAAAATTTAAGGAAAATTTAAAGTTTTGATATAGCTCTGAACGATTGAATAGTCTGGCAAGAACGTTTACTTTAAATCTGAGAATTCACGTACAAATACTAAGTTAAGGCTTCTTAATATATGTAAATACCCCAAATACAAATAGCTTGGGTATTAAGTCATTTGCAGCTCGCATTCGATTGTACAATAGTATGACAGTTTTGGATTTTTTTTTACAAATTTGAACTATGCTAAAGTGATTGTCAGGATACTTGAAATAATTCAAAGTATTTAAAATGCATATTTATTCATTTTAAATCGGATTGTTGTTTTAAGCAGGGATAAGTGAATGATGGTCAAATTGTTGAGCTAACTTTGCGTGTGAAGGAAGAAAAGTATTTTTGCTTTTGGCGATTTGTTGCTGCAAAATGTCTTAATTTCGCAGCAATTTGACATTCACTCGACGAAGTGTGGACCGAGTAGAGTTGTTCCACCTCCTGTGCCTGCTCCAACACGTTGTCATTGTCCTCATCATCCACATTGGAGCTGGTCACGCCTGACAAACTTTACATAATTGCATGGGCCCGAAACAAAAGCAATTTGCATAGCTTATAAACGGGTTACGAGTTACTGCGCGTTGCCTCCCTTTATCTATCTCTCTCTCTCTCTCGCTCTCACTCTTTTCTTTTGCCTTTTCGCTACAGCGTTCTCTCTTTCTCTCGCTGGGTGTGTACGCGACGATTATTGAATAAACACTCCTTTGAGTGCTTTTGCCAACAACAATTAAATCAGTTAAAATTGCTGTTGTCATTTTGGGCCAGAAGGCGCGCTGTGAATTAAATGTCAACACGCAAAAATAATCATAGTCATAATTACATGCCTAGCAGTTACCCGTCTGTCTGTCAGTCTGTCCGTCTGCTTGAGCGCGTTAATCTCAGAGACTATAAGAGCTAGAGACTTTAAATTTGGTATGTGGCTTCCAGGAAACCATACGTAGATCAAGTTTGTTTTTGTTTTTTGGATCGGTCCTTTATATCATATAGCTGACCAAATTTGGTTCAATATATTATAGGTGAACAATTGGTCGAAAATCCACCTCAGTACAGAGTACCTGGGCACAGGGTATCCTACTGTCGAGCGTGCTCGACTGTAACCGCCCACTTGTTATAATAAAAATTAAAATTATTTATTATTTTTAATTTTTATAATAAAAATTGAAATTATATTTTACTTTAAATTTTTTTATTAAACATTTAAATTAATAGTTATTTTTCAACTTTTTTATAAAAATCAGCATATAATTTTTATTTAATAATTTTTATTTTAAGAACTATAACTGTTACGGTCCCTGATTTATCTTTTGATATACCAATACATACAGCTCTCATTCGGTAAATCCGATTGTAATAACATTATTTTCATTTGAGTATCAACAGTTCCTGCTGAAATTTTCAGAGTATACTCCTTAAATATTTATCCATTGATATGCCGATACATACAGTTCTTATTCGGTAAATTCGATTGTAATGACATTATTTTCATTTTGAGTAAACATTTAAAAAAAAAATTATTTTTTTTTGTAAGTTTTATTGTTATATTAGTTAAGATTGTAACTCACCTCGCGCAGCTCACCATCCTCGGCAATCAGATCTATTTTATTGCCAACCACCACAATTGGTACCGCTGTGGTTGCCTTTGTTTCGTGGATCTGATCGCGAATGGCCCGCACCTCTTCAAATGTGGTTGCATCGGTGACATCGTAGACCAATATAAATGCATCTGCCGATGATATAGATAATGCGCGCATTGCTGGGAACTGCCAACGGATACATGGAAAAGAAATATATATAGAAAGACAGTGAGTGAGTGAGTGACTGAGTGAGTGAGAGAGAGAGAGGGAATGGCAATGGGAAGATTGCATGAGTGAGTGAGAAAAAGTGTTGAACAAGCGGCTTAAATTACAAATAAAATTCAACGCAAATTTACATATTATTATTGTATTTGCATAAAACCAACACACATACACTCCACCTACACACACACCTACGCACACTCACACATTTTAATAATGACAGATAATAATGTAAATTTTGTTGGAACATTTTGACGCACTTTCTGGCTTTTGCAAGCCCGCAACTTGCCTCAATTCTTGTCAAGTCGCGAATTGCGCAATTTCAAAATAAAATGGAAAATTTTCGTTGTTGTTATTATAGCTTTATTATACAAGGGAAGAAGCACAAGGCCAAACATATTTTAGATTTGTATTCGAAATGAGACGCAACAATAAGTTTGAGACACACATTGTACAAATACATAATACATAATAATTTAACAATCTGATTACTTGAAAACAGAAATGCAACTCAGAATATTCTCAAAATTATTATAATATCTTCTTCTATTAAAATAAATCGGTATGCCACCAACATTTTGGTCTCTTTAAGAACAGCTTCTCAAAAGAAAAATAATATTTTTTTTTTCAAAATTAATATTTTTTTAAAAAACTAGGCTTTCCTATTACAAGATATAGGAAAAAGTATACTACAGCACACTTTTGGACAACACTGCTTTAAAGCAATAATTTAACCTTAAATATTGAACCTTAAAAATTGAACGAAAATTTATTATAAAGAAAGTTTATTGTAAACATTTCAAAGTTCATTGAAAATCCGAGAGCGTAAATGAATTTTGTTTAACTTGGTTTAATTAAGAATCTTTGTTAAATCCGCATTCATGAATTTTTTGTGTAAAGGTATGGTTAATAGTATGGTCTTTGTTAAAAAACTGGGGTCATTTAATTGAACTGTTATTTCGAGTGTCCGTGTATATGTGTGTCCCACATTTGTGATACTAAACTGAACTTAACTGAACTGAATGTCACACACACTAATTGTGAATTATGTTTTAATTCTTTTAGCTCGAACCCGAGCTCAAACAATGGAGGCCAATGTGTCTGCTGGGAGATAGAACGCATTTTTTATACAAAACTCAATTAAGCAAATTTCAACAGCACAGCACAATGGTATAAAAATAATGGACAAACGAAAACTGCAGCCATATATAGCAAGTGTAGAGTACTCGTATAACGAAGACCTAATACACTAATCACTAAAATATGCTTGAATTGAAAGTTATTTAAGTATATATAGTATAACGAAGACCGACTGTTATGGTAGATGAGCGGTTGCTAAATCTGTCAAACAGAATGCAAAGTGCTCGTAATCAAATTGAACGTTAACAACGTTTACATAAGTATAACAGATAACAGACTGCTCGACTGGGCGCTACCCTATTTTGTAGTCAGAGTTTGTTGAGTAACATTTTTTTTTTTTATTAAATAAATTGAATTTTGATTAAGTTTTGGACATAACAAAATTATTTACATACATTTTATATATAGAAATCTGCTGATTGTCACGATTTCAACTCGTTAAATTTGACTGCATTGAATTGACTTAATTTTACTTTTATGTTTAGCTTTGAGATAAAATTCTAAGTTTTATGTCTTAAAAATACGATGAGAGCCAAAAATATTGTTAGAGTAGTTTCAAACTTTTTTTTTTTTTTTTTTAAAGTTGTCTTATTTGAAAAAATATAAATATTTAAGACGTGAGAGTATATAGTATATTACTGCCACAGCTGGCAATAAATAAAAGGCAAAGTGTTAGAGTTATAACTGGCTTTTTAGATTATAATTCTCTTGTCTGTTAAAATGGATATAACCTCAGTAAAGCTATAAGTGTAGGGTGCAACTAACGAATGGTAAATGCGACGAATTAGAGACGCAGACAGTCGACATCAGCCAGCAGAGATAATGGGAAGAGTTTACCAAGGCTTCATGGATGTGGTATAAGGCGGTTATGAGAGGATGTTGGGTGTTCTAGCTGTACTGGGGTGACTGGTACTAACTGGTGACTGGGTGACTAGGTGTCTGACTGTCTGGTTGCGTTGCCTTTGTTGTCCACGTGACAGGAACTTGTTTGTCCATTGTCTGTTTGCCACAAGACCGCAACATTTTGGGCTAGGATCTGACGTCTGACGTCTGACGCTGTTTGCTTTCATTCAACACTAATGGCTTTCAAAATCATGAGCTTTGCAGCTGGTTTCAAATTGAATGCACAGGTTTAGGTTTAGGTCCCAAGCACCCTGTGGACCATACAATCGAGTATACGTGTATAGCAGCCAACAACCAACAACCAACAACCAACAAAGCTGTGCCTTATGTCCCGCAGAGTCATCCAGGCGATTTCAAGCGAGTGCCTCATGTCTGGTTGCAGTTGAAATCCATTCTGTTGTTGCCATGGGGCTAGTTAATAATAAAAAGGCAGCCATCGAAATGTGATAGCAATGAAAAATGGTAACTGGTTACTACTAAATGGAAAATCCAAATGAAAATAATGAAAAGAACTCTCGTACGTATTCACAATAGGCAGAATACAAAAAAAAAAAAAAAAAAAAAAAGTAAATGAGAAATGTGAAATGTGAAATACTCGGAACAGCACGACGCCCACATGGTGAGCGCAGGTGAATTGCACAATACCACATGCAACACATAACGGCCTCCATAGCATAGCTGACCTTGCACCTGACCAGTTAAGCACATGGAACGCAGATCTCTCATGCCTACAATTGATTCAATGGAACAACAATTCTGTTTTTCGAATTCCATTTTAAGTCCGGCAAAAGCGCTCTTTGTTATTCAAAATCAGCGGGAGGTACACAAATTTTCCACGACTAACGATATCAAATATTCTAACGGAATTCATCAATTGTGACCGGTGAAATTTCTTGTTGTGATTTCAAAGTTACCAACAAAATTTCTGTCAAGAGTTGTACATTATTATCTACATGGTAACCTCATTCATCAAGTTCCCAAGAAAAATTCTTTAGTATTTATCTTTAATTTTTACTTTTAATTAGTTCATTTAATATATATATACAGTTTCTTATAGTTCTTTGTTTCGATTAATTTTTTTTCTTCTTTTGATACCTCAATAAATATATCGACTGTGTTTCTTGATTCTTTAACAATCTGTGTCATAGATATGAACTTGATAAATAATAAAATCTTAAAGTACGAGTTCACCACAGTTTATCAGATTCAGTGTTCGTTTCCTATATGTTGTACCTTGTTTCGTAGTATGTACATATGAGAGTGCCCTGAGCATTATATAGTTTCGTAAAAAGGCTGACAGTTCAGGTTAATCAATATTTACATTCAGCCAAATTTCGGCGTGGCTCTATTAAAAAAGAAAAGAGCTCCAAAGAGCCTCAAAGCATTCTTATGTCATAATTCCAATGTGTACATTTCGTATTTCGTACAATTCTGTATTCTGGGAAATTGTTTGCTAGCAGCAAAAGGCAACAACTCAAAAGCAGTAGCAGATTTTCCAATACTCTGTAAACCAAAATAAAAATATTACTACGTGTAGTAGAAAGATAATTGAAAACGATAACATTGTCGATAGCCGTGTCATCGTCGTTAATTTTAAATTAGAAAGGCATTATAGTCGTATGCCAAGATTAAGTAATAGTAGAAGAAGATGGTTTCCGACTGTATAAAATACAATTTATGTAACAAATGTAAATTCTATTTCTATACTTTTACAAATTTTGTTTGAGTATCAAAAGAATGTTAATGAAATTTTTTCTGGTAGTTTTTTGACTTACACAAAGGGTAGCTGTTAGTTGATCACATTTTTGGCACAGTGTTTTTACTTATTGTTATTGTTGTTGTTGCTGGAGAAGCGTCCATTGTTATTACTATTGTTATTGTAAATAACTTGATGGAGACAGGCTGGAGAATAAGAACTGGGGCAGCTGCTGCTGGGAATGTGGCAGCTGAGGCAAGTGGTAAGGGTTTGAATGGTGAAAGGGTGAAAGAGGGTTGGAAAAGGATGATAGGTAGTGGCAGCATCAGCTCATGTGGCAACCTGTCTATGATTCGACCCATTTTCATGCACACTCAAGCCGGGCGTGTGGCAGGCAGATAGACGTTGCTGCCAAAAGCATCTCTTATTGCATGCAACACGCTCTGACGCCGCGACATATATACATACATATATGTGTGTGTACATATGTGACACTGCGGTTTCCGCTCGTTACACATTCACACAGGTGAGACTGAGACTGAGACAGAGACAGAGACTAAAGCTGTGGCTGCAACTGAAACTGAAACTGAGGCAAGGAGAAGACCGCATGTATGCCTGAGTTGAATTGAGCTGAGCTGAGCTGTTCCTGTTGCCGCCCCATTTTTCAGCAACATCTCTCCTTCTCTTTCTACCCATTGTGCATATGTTGCCGCTTGATTTCTCAATGGATTCGAAATTGTTGCCACTTGTCGTGCTGATTGTGTGTGTCACTTTTTTGGGGCACTCACTGCGTTTTTTCGCTGGCAGCTCTTCAATTGGATTTAAAACAACATCAGCAATAGCAATAGCAATCACAACAGCAACAGCAACAGAAGCAGCAACCGCAGCAACAACAACAACAACAACAACAACACTTGTTGCAACTGTCGCTAGATTTGATTGTGTCGAAGTTGCCCATTGGCTTAACTCGTTTATTGGTTTTCAAAACTTGAGCTTTGCCATTGAAATTGAATAATAACAAAAAAAAACACTTGCACACACAAAGAGAAAGAGTTAGAGAGAGATTTAAATGGAGAGAGCAGGTCAACTGCAAAGCAAAAACTCAAGAACTTTTAAATTTCGTTAAGAAAGCCAAGGCAAAATTTTCTAATTTCATTTGCACCGACAAAACAGAGCTGTTACCTGTGTGTGTGTGTGTGTGTGTGTGTGTGTGTGTGTGTGTGTGTGTGTGTGTGTGTGTGTGTGTGTGTGTGTGTGTGTTTGTGTGTGTGTGTGTGTGCGGGCTGCAAATGTGCATGCATATGTTGTCTGTGCTACGAAAGGTTGTTAAATGCATTTTGGACTTTTGTGTTTGGTTTTGTTTTAAATATACATTAAAGACGTAAGATCAATTTTTATAGCTAGAATTGACAGACATTGCAAAATTTGTTAAGGAGCATCTCCTGGTCAAATTATCGCAATAGCAATTTTACATTTATTTTTTATTTATTTTAAATACAACTTTTCTTGTGTTTGGCAGCTTTGGGAAATGTTTTTATAATTTTATGGATTATGGTAATTCCAAATGGAAATTCACTGTTATTTCAGCAAGTACTAAATTAAGATTAAATTTATGTTTAAAGTGGCTCACGCTCTTTCGCTTTTCCCCACTTTCTAGCTCTCACTTTCTTTTACAATATTTCGAGAATGACATGAAAACTATTTTCAATGGTATTTGATTATAAAGATTTTTTTGGTGGGATTATAGTTATAATCAAGCATTATCAAATACGCAAATGTTTAAATTACATTGCTGAAATTCCAAGTACAGTGGAAAAAATTTCCAAATACATATTTGATTTGTGCAATTATTTGAGTGAAAAGTATATGCAAATTGTATATTTTTAGCAAACTGCACTTATTTACATAGCCAATGTATTTGTTATAACGAGGCTTTGATACTCTTTAAACAACTTGAAAATATTTTGCTTCTAAATATTAATAATATTAATTAAATATTTTGAATTAGGTCATCAAAACCAATGGAAAAATAGCCTGTTTTGGTTGCAAACCACAAAACAAATTTAAAAATTTTAGGAAATAAGACAGGAAGGGGAGAAATGTCCACATACGAAAAAAACAATTGCAAATTAATCAATGTGAAAAGCATATTCGGTTTGACTGTACAAAATATAAAGGAAAATATATAAAACAGTGGATAAGAATTGTGAAATGAATTGAAAACAAATTAATAACAACATCCCAAAGGTATACCAATAAAAACGGACAGCAGAGAAAAAAAATGGGAAAAAAGTTGTAATAAATGGGTAAGTTAATATTTACATAGGTTTGATAGGCACTTCCTATCAATATTATGCACAACAAACTCCAATTGAGATTGTTGATGCAACGTATTCCTTTCTCCTTAATGGGTTTTATGTTAATCAGCCATAAAGGCAGAAGTTATGCTTGCTTTAAATGCAGGATTATGTATTTTACTTTTCACTTTATAATGGGATTTTAATGGTTAAATTTATCGAGGAGTTTATCGATGGTATGGTCAATTTAATTGGATTGTTAAATTCTTTGTAAGTAATTTTGATATATGGAGTTGATTAAGAGTAAAAAATCAAACTAAAATTTCAAGTTATTTTTGTAAATAAAGAAAATTGTCACATAAAGTAATTCACATTGAATTGGCTGAATTGCAGATTTCTTGTAGTGCTCTAAGTATTATTATATTACTTACAGCATTTTCTACTCATTTCCAAAAAAAATAGCAAGTGGGCTGTTACAGTCGAGCACGCTCGACAGTAGGATACCCTATGCCCAGGTACTCTGTACTGAAAGTTGATTTTCGACCGATTGTTCCTATGGCAGCTATATGATATATGGATCCGAATTAAACTAAATTTGGTCAGAATGTAGGAAATCAAGTTAAATGCAAATTATATCAGTTTTTTTAAGCTATCTCAAAAAACAAAAAACTTTTTCGTACTAAGACTTAATATTTGATTAAGCGTCTCTATTGCAGCTATATAATATAGTGGACAGATTTGAACCAAATTTGGTCAGGATGTAAAATACCAGTGCAGATGAATATTCTTTCAATTTGGTTAAGATATCTCAACAGACGGAACATTTTTTCATACTTTAACTTTATTGTCAACCTACCGTTCCTATGGCAGCTATATGATATAGAAGTCCGATCCCAAAATAAAAACAAACTTGATCTGCCTACGGTATTCAGGAAGCTACATAACAAGTTTGAAGTCTCTAGCTCTTATGGTTTATGAGATCGAAGCGTTCTAGCAGACGAACAGACATGGCTCAATCGACTCGGCTGTTGATCCTGATTAAGAATATATATACTTTGGGGGGTCTGCCACGCCCACTTCTGCCTGTTACGTACATTCTGCCAAACACATTATACCCTTTTTTGACCATTTTCAATGGGCTCAGGGTATAAAAAAACAAAATAATAATGAGCAAAGCAGATATATATTTAAATGAATTAAATTGATTCCTTTGCCAGGTACAGCTGCTCTATATAAATCCGCAGCAATTTATTCAATTTCATTTCATTTTTCATTTGCCGTTCGAGGATGTCCTTGAGCTTGCGGCAGGTCCAGTTTATATGTACATACATATATTGTATAAATGAGAAAATATGGGTATGTATTATAATATTGTCTTTGGATTGGCAACAATTTTATTGCAGTTGCCGTCTTCTTTAATAAAGTGCCACTCATAAAATATCCTGTGAATGTTATCTTTGTGCCAGGACTAGAGAAAATACAAAAAAATGAATCATACGCAACGTGTGCCACAGTTGCTGTTGCTGCTTTTGACTGTGCAACTATTTGCACAATGACCGCTAGCATTTGTGCTTAGCCAGTGGAAACAATTTCCACTGATGCGACACACACTCGCACACCCACACCCACGCACACGCACACAACACACAGCCTGCAACAGTTGCAGTCGCGATAAACGCACAGTGAAAGTCAACGCAGCTGATAACCTGTGCCGCAATAGCAACATTGTCCACAACTATGTGTGCTGTTGTGCGTATGTGTGTGTGCGTGTGTGTGTGTGTGTGTGTGCTAGATGCCACCGCACAGTGCTGATTATTGCGACTACTTGGCTGGAAATGATTACGTATACGCATTTGAACAGTACAAATATTCGAATTTATGCTTCCGGCCATATGAAAAATGTGATTAGACCAGCTGCAATTGCTTACAATTGCTGAATTTAAAGTAAATACTCTAAATAATATTTATTTAATTTAAAGTAAATACTCTAAAAATGTGTTTTCATAATATTTACTTTTATTTCCGAAGATTTTGTCTAAATTTGTAGCAGTCTGGCAAAGCCATTTTAATAAAGATGAATTGGTTTTACTTTTTACAATGACTTCATTCTTTTGTGACATAAAAACATTAAAATTTAAACTTAATTTAATTTAATTTAAAATAAAAGTGGCAAAACTAAAATTTTTGTATATGGATAATCTAACATGTAGATGAATTCCCTTTGTAAGTCATCAGGATTTCAATTCAAACTTATTTTTCATCAAATTAAAGCTATCGTTATTTTTACAGCAACCCATGAAAACGAAGATAACATAACATGGAAAACCTGCAAATAGTTTTACAACTGCACAGAAAATTTTAAGAGTTTTCCTACTATCTTCATCTAAAGGTAGACTTTGACGGCAAAAGTAAAAAAAAAATAAAAGAATGCACATCACGACTGAAAGCACTTTCTAAACAGACTTATATCTATCTCCCGTTTGGTGTCTGCATTCGAGTGACAACTGATGCAAAACACTTTTATGAGGCACTTTACACACATACTTATATGGCATATATATTTGATGGCACTGCGATAAAATTGACTGATCGAAAACAAAGGACAATCCTTTTTGGCCTTTCTAAAGGCTGTTAGACCAGTTGCAAGCTAGTCACTCAATTATTAGCCACTCACAATGGTTAGTGCCACACATGGTATAACAGCTGCCACTATGTGATTTATGTTGCGCTTCATTTCATGGCGAGGAGAGTGAATAGTCCCTGTGTCCCAGGGGCAAATTCAACACCTCATCAAATTTATGAGCAATGCGCAAATGTGTTCAAATTTTATGTTCTTTATACAACAAGAGAAAAACAAATAATAAACACCAGTAAGGAAGGTTTATTGCAGAGTGTAGTAACTTTGGAGATATTCTATAGCTCCGGTATATCAAAATTAAAATATATTCTCTAGTCACTGAGATAAGAAAATAGGAAGACTAGAAGAAAGTTCGATTTTTTTTATAGTATGTATATCTTTTGCTGTTTTCAACTTTAAGATCTACCAAACATTCTCAAGCAAAGACATCACCTTAAATCCCATAGCTTCCAAGAGCCAGTCATATCAAATTCTTTGCAACAATCTGATTTCCATCTATGCCTTGGCTGACGTGTAATAAGTTGACTGCACTGAGGTTACTTTGTGCTCCAATTCGTGCAATGATTTCGCCGTCTTCTGCCATCTGCAGACTAAATAATAGATACCAAGCTGTGTCTGGTTCAGTATTTATTTATTTATATATGTGTACGATGATTGCTGTGAATTCAATTTGATTTGCTGCAACAGGATGTATAGATATTTTTTTTATATTTTCAACTACAATTGAGACTATTGCTCCGAGCATATGTGGCAAAATTAGATACATACGTTGGGCGCCAAAGCAGAGATGGGTGCGTGACACGACTTCGTGTAAATTGTTGTATTTATTTATTTAATGTCAATATTATTTATAATTTATATATATATTCAACACAAAAACATCAATAAATTTTAAGAGGTATATATTTTTTATATTTTTTGTAGTTTCTTTTTCATATTTCTGCGACTTTCTTTACTTGTCGTGTCACGATACTTCAGTCGAAATCTGGCCTAAATGGGTAACGACTTTGTGGGTGGTCTTGTGAGCAGACGGACATGGATTTAAATCACACACATACACACACAATACATTTCCGCTTGCTGTTGATAACAGACAACTTGTTACTTGCAACATGTGGCATGGCATTCCTTTGGCTTCGACCGCCTACTGTTTGCCTGTCCAAGCACGGAAATTGCTGGTGAACAGCAAAGAAAAGTTGCTACATCAAAATCTATATATGAAGTAACTTCTTATCATAAGTATCTACTAATACACACACACACATACACACACACACACATACATAGGCACATACATGGTAGCACGTGCAAATAAGTATCTATCGAGAAATTGAAATGAAATTTGTGCTCGTTTAATGATGTCAGCAAAAGATTTCAGTGAAAAACTTGCCGCACGAGCCTCGTTTAATAAACGCCTGAGGCATGAACGACAGCGACAACGACCCCCGCTGTGGAAAGCAGCCATTAACTGCGGGTATGGTCAACTCTCCATTGAGAGTAACGTAAATTGCAGAGTGCTTGGGAGGAGAGTTTCTTTGGTAAGGATTTCAAAAAGAACTCATGGAGATGCTATACTTATTTTTAACTTAAATTATAGCCTTAGACAATACATTAAAAGACTATAATGATCTAGATATCGGTACAGACAATTATAAGTAATTCGGAATATGTATTTAAATATGTTTTCCGACTAGCACTAGAAAATAGAAATTAAAAATAAATAATTATAATAAATAAATACATGTTAAAATTGTTTTAAATTCGCTCAAATTCGCTTTTATGTGCAAATTGAGATAGTTACGCTGCTTTCCTGTTGTTAGTGAATTTTAATTAAGAGAAAACTCGACAAATTTCCACTAACTGAATTTTTTTTTGTTGTTTTACACATTTTTATAGCCTTGAACTAAATAATGATAAAAATGATAGTTTTTTGAAATAAAAAAAATTAAAATAATATTAAATTAATTTTAATCGAATTGACTTTATATATTTTTAAGCGGAGTTTGCATAAAACAGCAGCTGTTTACTGCTAGTAGACACTGTAGACTTGCCTGTTGCAGAGTGTAAAGTTGTAAAGTTGTAAAGCTGGCGCTCTAATTGATTATCAATTGCGCTCCGTTAATACCAGCAATAATTGTGACCTCAATTTGTATAATTCGCAATAAAAGTTTGGAATATCACAGTAAGTGCAAAAAGTGCGCTGACTGATGAAAAAAAAAAAATGCTTGCTTGAACAGCTGCTAAACTGCTGAGCTGCTGGCTGTGTCCAAGGGCTGTGCCAAGGACGAAAGCAGCTGCTCAGCATCCTTTTTGGAGCAGTCACAGTTGACTTGGCTTGCATACAGATGGATGGCTGAGCTGTTCTGTGTGTGTGTGTGTGCCCCATTCATATTTCTTTTCATTTGCCACCTGCTGTTGCCGTTTCTTGCTTTGCCATTCAGTTTTATGAACAAGCATTTCAATTCGCGTTTAGCGGAAGTGGCAGCGAAATTGAATCGCAGGCTGTAATTTCCGCTGCACACAAAAGCAGCAGCAGTAGCACTGAAAGTACGCAAAAGGAGCAGCACACACACACACACACACACGCACACACACACGCGAGCATACATATACATTTTTGTTATCGCTCTGAAATATATAAAACTAACTAAATGCTAGTGGCGCTCTGTGTTGAAAACCATTAGAAACAGGTATTTAAAAATTAAAATCAACAGCAGCATACACACCTATGCACACCCACGGCTACACACACCTATACACAAAATCAACACCTACAGCTAAAGGGATCCAGGAACATGCAACTGAACAAGGTAAAAAGTCCAGGCTCAAAACCAAAAAAAAAAAGAAGCCATTTGATTCACTTAATGAACTCAGTTAGTTAAGGCTAGGAGTGGAGAGAGAGAGTGAGAGAGAGGGCTGAAGAGAAAGAGAGAGAGAGAGAGAGAGAGAGGAAAGGGAACTTACCTCATAGGAACCGGCCGTATCGAGTATATCCAGGGTTAGGCTAACGCCCGCAATGGAAAAGTTCCCCTGATGCATTTCCTCGATGGTCCTTTTATATTTGGTTGTAAATGTGTTGTATAGAAACTGTGTGATTATCGAAGTTTTGCCCACTTTAGCCGCGCCCATGACCACAATTTTATGACGTGCATTTGCCGGTCCAATGGCATCGTCCACCGCATTATTGCGACCCACTCTATAAAGAAAGGGAAAAATAAAAAGTATACTGAGTGGGTGAGTGAGCGTCAAAGTTGAAGTTGAATTAATTTTAATTGAATTATTATTTTGCTTTTATCATGTGTATTAATTTAATCGCATGTCCTCGTCAGTTGAAAGGTGTTAGGGAGGTATAAAGAGAGAGAGAGAGTTAGAGAGTGGAAGAGAGAGACAGGGGTGAGGGAGTGGTTATGTGGTAAGAAAGCTTCGTGCAACGCTTCAATCTCCTCAGCGACTCATTAAAACTGTGCGCTACATTTAAAATTAATCATTTCCCCCAAACAGCACAAAGAGAAACAGATAAAAGACGACACAAGGCGACGCGATGCGAACTGACGTGTAAATGAGAACCTTCATAAAACTGCAACTGTGTGTACGACTACATAATATCCTGGAAGAGTGTTTTTTGTTATCAAAGATTGGGCTTTGTGAAAACAAATGTCAGTTGACTATCGTATTGGATTGGATATTATTTTCGGAACTCTTGTCTTTATACGCGTTACTTAAAAAATAAGTAGAAGGGTATATTGTGTTAGTTGGAATGTATGTAACAGGAAGAAGGAGGCATCTCCGACCCCATAAAGTGTATGTATTATTGATCAGCATCAACAGCCGAGTCGATATAGCCATGTCCGTCTGTCTGTCTGTCCGTCCGTCTGTCTGTCCGTCTGTCTGTCTGTCTGTCTGTCTGTCTGTCTGTCTGTCTGTCCGTCTGTCCGTCTTTGTGAGCGCCTAGATCTCAGAGACTATAAGAGATAGAGATACCACAGACCCACTCACAGACTTCAAAGGCGTTGGAGCAGGTCAAGTTTGGGTTTAAGTTTTTGACACGCCCTCTTCCGCGAAAAACCACCACACCCACAGTTTATAAGATGATAAATTTTTCGTGTGTCGTGTTTCGTATATCGTCTGTCGTTTACGTTATAATTGAAAGGCCAATACCTCCATAAATATATAAAATTTAAATTTAAAATTTTTGGTGCAAATTTTGGAAAAATGTCGCTTACGTTATTGATGCAAATTGAGCTCGATATATTGGCCATATTTACAGTTGACGTTTAGAAAATGTTCACAGGGTTGTAATACGGATAATGTCCATCATGTTTACTTTTATGACAACTTTCAAAAAATGTTTAAGAAAATATTTTTTTAAAAACTCTGCTGTTGCTAATAATATTTTCATTATTTTTCTAAAATAATCTTAATAATCTTTTTACAATTTTTCGATTTAACTTTTTATAAGAAATATCTTAAAACCGATAAAAAAAAACTGTTTTTAAGCTTGAATATAATATCTTGAAAAAACAAGTTTAAAGTTCTCGATATATGTATTAAATCTCATCTTACTGCTTATAAACTTCCATTTAGTCGAACTCACTATGTCTCATTCTCTCTCTCTCTCTCTATCTCGATAACTTTGTGTTACTTTTTTGGCTGCCATTCGTAAACATCTTACAGGAAGATGAGATTTGATAAGGCAAACAGCTTGGGAACTTATTTTTACAGAAAGAAAAACTGAGAAAGAGCGAAAGATGAGAACATAGCTGTTGATTGAAAGATTGTGATTCTACCTGAGGTGTCAAGAATTTTTCTCCGCAAACTTTCCGTTTTGTCCGTGTTAGACGAAGTTTGAGAAGCTGTTCAGGACACTGAGCTGCTTTTGGACAATAGAATTTCAATCGGGCTAAAGGCAAACAGCTTTTTTTGCCACCTATCCAAGCAATATTTTCGTTCAGTTTCTTTTCTCCCGATGCAATACTCCTCAAGGGAAGCAAAATATCAGCAAATAATCAGCGCAAATATGCGATTCAAAGAAAGAAAAGAAAAACAGAAAGCAAAAGAAAATTCTTGGCTTGGCAGGCAAAACAAAAGAAAAATATGCAAACGATGTTTCGTTAGTCCAATGACGCCGGTGTCCCTGTCCCAATCCGGATCCGGATCCGGGTGACAGTCTCCGTCTGGGTACGGGCAGCAAATCAGCCAGAGAATGTCTTATCATTGTTTTATTTTTTTATTTTTATTTTTGTTTTATGCCCGAGTATGAGATTCGCCTTGATGAGCAAATAACAAGGAACAAAAATGAGAAGGAAAAACAAAAGCGACTTTCTTAAACTTGAGTACGCTGCAAATAAGAAATTGTTGTGGAAAAATTAATCTGGCAATTGCCGTTGGCCGTTGGCAGTTGCCCGTTGACAGCTGACATCCACCTGGTCATCATCTGGACATGGTCCAACTTTTTGCTTACTATCAAAAAGAATATTTCGAAATTCTTTTTATACTTTTACAACTTGTACTTATTTCTTGTAGCACAAAAAAACTACTTGTTTATAAGTCGCCAGACTTTTCAGGGCATAAGATAGAGGGAATAAGCTTTCCACAACTTTAAGAGCTTTTGCTTTAAATGCATTTTAAGCTTTCATCGTTTTATTTCTCTTTCCCTTTCAAAAACTACTTAACAATAAATATCATATTTTCATTTTAAATGGCAGTCAAACTAAAAAATAAAGCGTTTTTTTATTTACTTTCCTGCAGCTTCTATTTGACGTCTGTCAGTTACTTAATGCAAACAAAATTAACAATTCACTGAAATGAAATCTGTTTTTAATTAAAGTAATAGAAATAAAAGTTGAGTATAGCAGGACAATGTTTTAATACCCTTACAAATTGTGGAGCACTAGGGTTGCTTTTGTGATATATTGTAATAAAAAGATACGTTAAAATATAAAAGAATATATAGTTTAGAAGCTTTGAATAAATGTGTACTGCATTTAAAATTCTGATTTTTTATTTCTTATTCTTTGCCTTACAACTGCTTTTATACAACTTTACATCTGATTTTAATTACCTTACTTTAACTCTAAAATGCATAGCTTTAATTAATGTATATTTTAATTGATCAAACTGCAGTTGGGTATAGGACTTTAAGAATCCCTTTACTAACGATATTTTGCCACTTTAAAGTAAGAATGAAAGCTTTTGTTTTTCTAAACTCTATCAAATCTTCACAAACTAAGCTTGCAGTGCTCTTTCTTTTTTTTTGACTTATACAATACTGTATTTGTGTGTGCGTGAGCTTATGCATATGTATTTGTGGGCTATAACTTACTTGTCACGCTTGGGCTTATCCTCGGCGCTGTCATCCTTCATGAACGAGGGCTGCAAACTGAAGCGTCGACGCAAGTGACGGCCACGCATTTTGCAAAAGTTGTTCTTCTTCTAGTTGTTGTTGTTGTTGTAAAAGTTGTTGTGGAAAAACAGGTGCCTGGCTTGGCAGAAGGATTGATGTGCGCTGAGGCTGCAACCACAGCAACCGTAAATCAGGCGGAAAAATCCTGTTATATGGTGTTTGTCACTGCCTTTTGCTAAAGATACATATGTAACAAACGTATCTCTTTATAAATGTATGTGTGTGTGTGATTGTTGTATAACTGTGTTATTACTTTGTGGATTTGCCGCTAGCGTTGCATAAATTTCATGAAAGCAGCCGCTGCACTTTAGTATCCTTGGGCTGTAATTGTATCTGTATCTCTCAGATGTATCTGTAGCTATTTGTAATAAGCGTTATGCTCGACGCTGCTATGGCTCGCTTAGTTCATTACTTATTAGCCCGTCAGCACTTTATGCAAATATTTCGCTCTCTCTGCCGTTTCGCTTTAATTATACAACTCCAGTTTTAATTTCAATTCCAACTTCAGGTTTCAGGCTCGACGTAATATTGTAAAATGTAAATGTACCTGCAAATTGAAAATTAACGTAAGTTGAGTGTGAGACAAAAGTGGTCATAAATTAGCCAATGCTTCAAGTCTTCAGCTCTTCTATCAACTGTAACAGAGACAGCTATAGAAATGGTAACTGAGATGGCAATAAAGATAACGATAAAGCTAAGGATAAGGATAAAGGTAAAGGTAAAGGCAGAGACACATGCTGCGACTTCGTTTAACTGCTTTAACTACAACGCCTGGCCAGGCAGCTAGAATTCCAACAGAATTCACAAGAGAAAAAACAAGCACACGACGTTAAAGCAGAGATACCCTAATCTAAAATAAATCGTAACAAGTACACAAAAATATTGGTCGAAATTCTTTTATTCTTTTCGACAAATTTCAAAATTTTAATTTTTAAAAAATTATATATTGCAACTAAAGTGTAAAGTAAAGTTACTTATAATAAATTTCATAAAGTAAAGTGATAAATTTTTAGCTACACTCAGAAAAAATATATTCCTAAAATTTTAGAAGCGCGATTTATTGCCTAAAACGTAAATTTCAGGCAATGATTACCTAGTTTTAGGTAATTTTACCTAAAATATCTTATTTTAGGTCATAAATTTTATTTTCCTAAAACATATTTGTCTTATTTTACCATTAAACTGTGCTATTATTTGATCAAGATTGAAAGACCTTTTCAGAAATAAATAAAAGACATATAAAAAACTCATTAAGTTAGCGATTGAGGGAACGACCGTAAGAATTTATTCCGTTGAATTGGAGAACATCTGAAATAACCTACCTATAATAACTTAAGTACACTCAGAAATTTAGAAAAATTTCCTTAGTCCCGTGGCTCTGTGGCTAGAGACGCGGAGCTGAAACATTTCTGGTCCGAAAATCTGAGTTCGAGTCCCATGAAAAAATCATATAAAATACCTTTTTAAATTCGCAAAAATAAAAAAGAAAAAACAAAGAAAAAAAAAATCCAAAAATATAAAATGATAAATAAAAAAGCAAATAATCTCAAATAAAAAAAAGAAATAAAATAAATAAATTTGAAATTTGTTTTTACTTTAACGCAAATTAAAAATTTTTTAGCTAAAGTATTACCTAAAATGGTAATTTATAGACTAAAGTTTTTTAAGTCATGTGGCCCTACATTTAAGTCTTTTTTTTCTCGACTGTGTTTTAGGTAAAATGTCCTACAATTTTAGGCAATTTTCGGCCTTTTTAGGTTATTTTTTTTCTGAGTATACTACAATAAATTGTATTTGAAATTATATTAATTAATTAATATTAGTGCATAGCCTTTCTTAAAGAGTGTATAGAAAGCATTGTTACTGCTGCTGCAAACAGAGATAATTAAAGTTAAAACGCAACCATTTGCCAAAAGTTTCACAGTTGGCGTCTGCACTGAAGTTGCGCGCAAAGTAATTAAGCAAATTTATGTGAGGCATGTGGAAGTGAAAAGCTGCCACTGCCGCCACTGCTGTTGCTGTTGCTGCTTAATTTTGTTTATGTCTGCCGCCGAGCTGAGCAAAAGAAGCTGAAAGCCGAGACCCCAACCGACCCAAGAGATCCAGCAGCTCCAATGAGGAATCAAGAGACAGAGACAGAGACGAGACCGAGACTGAGACCGAAGAAGACAAAAAAAAGGAGTAGAATCAGCACATGTTTAACACTTAACAGTTAGTTGGTTAGTGGCCAGCTTTGCAGTAATTTCACCATAGCAAGACTACAACGTAACAACTTAAATTAATACTTTTGTACAAACAATAAAATATTCATTTATAACTGCAGATTTATTTATTTAATTGATCAAATAAACTCAACTTATTTAAGGCGTTGAGCTTAACAATTAACTAAGGATTAAGGTTTTCTGGAATTAGAATGCTATATTTATCGCTTAAAATAAAATTAAGTGCCCAAAAGGCTTTTTCGACCGATAAGTGTATACAAAATTATAATTAGCATTTAAGCATTTTAAAATGGATAAACGAAATTTGAATTGATAAAAAAAAAGTGATTTAATCGTAATTTAACCTAATGCTTAATCTTATAAATGTATCCAGTCGAATATACCCCACTGTTAACTACACATATACAACGATTTTAAATACTAAATAGCCAAGCTTGCATAAAAAAGGGAAAAAGCTAAAGAATGAAAGCAACCGGGTTCAAATCCTTTAGCTAGTTGAGCTATTAATAAACCAGTCTAATTAGAGCTTGCAACTCGCCAACTGTAATAAATTAACACATACATTTTTGATTTACATTCACGTTTAAGGTGCAACTTTAATTTCCATTCACTTGTCGCCTGATCTCATTGACATTGTAACAAATGTTTATTTCATTTGAGATCAACAACTGCCGCAGCATCAATCTTGGCTTAAATTGGGCTTTAAGCCTAATGAAAATTGATATAAAAATAAAAATTATTTACAAAATTACTTATTAAATTTTACAAACTAAAATTTTCAAGAAAGTTTTTTTCAGGTATAAAATTGAATTTTATACCATATAATATAGGTTAATCAATATTAACTAGGTTCACGTGGAAAACTCGTATGTATATTTTATTGCCTTTATTGAAAAATGTCATAATCACAGATTTTTCAAAATGTGTGCCCTTATATATCACCATTACAAAAGATTTCTACAATCAACAAATTAAAGAATTTTGAATAAAAAAATAAAATAAAAAACGGCTGCATCTTGCATGATATACGAGTTGGGATAAGTTGTTTTCAGGGCCAGACGTTGAACTCATTAAATGCTGGTAGGGCCCACAGATAGAAACGGGTGAAATGGAGGATATAGAGGCATAGCATGCTATCACCTTCATATGGTGGACACGCATGCACACACACACAGATACTGACACTGACACAGACACACACATTTGACAGATGCCGTACACCGCATGGAGCCATCAGAAGCAGACACATGAGTCGCATTTAAATACGAGTACAAAAGTGCCATGGAATACGAGGAAAATGCGAAATTTTATCTACATATAATATATAGTATTGTATAAAACTGTCGCCCGCTTCTTATGCGAACATTTTGTTCTCATTCTATGCAAGTAAATACGAATATTCATTCATTTCCCCTCACATAGTTTCATCGCCTGTTGCGTTATGTTGTTGCTTTTGGGCTCACGAATCAAATTCATTGTAAATGTGCTTTAGATGCCATTCAATCCACGCTGACCTAACTTGGTAATAACTATGATAATAAACTTATAAGCATATATTGAATTCAATTCTGAACTCCATTTTAATTTATTAACTAATTTATTTATTAATTTCTTTCTAGCGCTACAATTTAATTGTATATTTTTATTAAATATTACAACCAATTAGGCATATTTTGTAATATATAGTATTTATATTCATTATGAAGCTTAACAGTATCGCTCTTTTCAGACAACTACTGACTGCAGGCTATTTAAGCCAATTTACTCGTTTTTCAATGCTTTAAAATTGCATTTGTTATTTAAACAGACTACATTCCATCTTATTCAGGCGGCAGACAAGACGCACTTGAAAGTGATTAAATTATATGGTATTATGCATATTTCTGTGGCCAAATAACTTGGCTAAGCGCTTCGAAGTTCTTTCAAGGCGTGTTACGCGAACTTCAAGCAAGCATTTACATAAATTTCTCCGACTTTCAATTTAGCGGTAATTCTACAGAAATATTTACAGCATAGTTTATTGGGACGGTGGGCTTAATGTGAATTAAATGTGGTTGGATCCTGCTTCGTATCACTGTGTTCGAAAATATAGTTATTATAGGAAGAATTTGTTTAAAAATCAGTTTTTATATTTTTCAGTATGCAGCTTGATGTTGTTACTTTAAATATATTCGCCGTCTATCAGTCTTTTCAACTAAAGAAGAATATAAATGGTTTATGGCTTTTCAGCAGTAGAATTGAAATTTTTTTTAAAAATTTGCAATGTCGTTTACATATTTATAGCATACTTTTTTGGGCAATTTAATCACTTGACTGTTGAGATAATTGTATTAGATAAACGTGTGTGTGTGTGTGTGTGTGCCATGAGGGAACAGTTTTTTGAATTGCTCCATAAGGATATTGAAACTTTGATGATGCTTGTGTTTCTCTTCTTCTTTTGCTCTTTTTTCTTGTTTTTTTTTTTTTGTGTTTTTTTTTGTGTTTTTTTTTTGTACTGGTTTTGGCTTCTTGTGGCCTTGTCGCCGGGGGAGGCATTTTGAGGCTTGAGTCTGGCTCAAATGCGCTTAGGCATTCCAAAAAGTTTTGGCATTCGGTTGAAGGGCATTGCAGAGGGGTAGAGAGGGGAGGGAGTAGTTGTAGTGGTAGTGGTAGTGGAGTGTATGTTTGTGTGTGTCTTAAGGCGATTTTGAGCTGGCCATAACGTTCCTTTGGCCCCGCTTTTACTTTGGCTCTGGATAACTTTACTTGTGGCTTAGACACAAAAATTTGTTAAAGTTAAACGAGTTGAGGTATATTGGCGGCAGCAAAAGGAATACAGAAGCGAGAATAGAGAGAGCGAAAAAGATTATGCGAGAGTTGAAGTGAGATGGAGAACTCTGTAAATGGATTACAGTTGCTGAACCTCAGTATCGAGTGGCTGTTGTTGTTGTTGCACCAGTTGCTGCACTCATGCTAGTTGGAGAAACAGCGGGAGAGCGAGAGAAAACGCGAAGAGAGCGCAAGAGAGCGAGAGATAGAGAGGGGAAGCTGAGTGAATGGCATGTTCTGTAAGCTAACAATTTTCAGCGGTTTTGACTGCAACAAATTTTGAGGTCAATTGTGGCAGTTACTGGTACTCGAAAGTTGCAAAAGGTGAGCGCAGGTTGCAAGTAAGTATGTTGATGCTGCATGTGGCATTTGCCAAAGTTTTTAATTGCATGTATAGAACTGTGTGTGCTCTACTTTGTGTCAATTTGCACAACATGCAATTATTTCTCATTCAAGTATGTATTCATATTCATATTCATATTAAATTTTATCTTCGTTATTAATAATATGCCGTTTATTTAACGCAACTATTCTTAATTAATTTGCCATCAATTTGCATAATGATTAATTATGTTAAGCTGTGTATAAGCACAAAAATATCTCAATTAATCTTTGGGTAACTTTAAACAGCAAATGTCAATTTTATGTTTCATTTGAGGCGCTGCTCGACTAGCACATACTCAGTAGTTTCTGCTTAGATAATGCAAAGTAAATTAAATTCTTATATTTAATATTCTGCTTTCATTTGTAATATACTATACTACTATATTGTTAGATATCTTTTTCTACATAAACTTTTGTATTAATCAAATTGTTATTACATTAAAACTAAATTGGGACAACTTTTAATAGATACATATGTAAATATATATCTCAAGGTTTTACTAAGGAACATAACATCAACTGCTACTGTCTGATTATTTTTCGAAAATAAATGGCTTTATCTGCCTGTTAAAAATATTAGCACCATTTGCATATACCATTTATTAGTTTTATTATATTAAGAGGGTGTTTTATTTTTTTTTATATTTGCATGGAATTTTATAAAGAGCGCATTTATTTTAAAACAGCAGAGCCGCGTCCATTGTGGCTGGCAAAAAGCTATCAAATCTGGCCAAAAGCGAGAACTTTTGAATTGAATTTGCCTCTCGATTTGCATAAAGGCGGCCAGAAATTTGTTGGTTAATCAGTTTAGCCTCAAAAAACTGTTTATTAACGTCTACATTGAAATATATATTTATGTGAACGTATAGTAAGTAGAAGTGGTCGTATTTCGACTAGAGCTGCTTTCCTGTTGGCCAAATTGCGACTCGTTCCGTTATCTTGGCTCGCGCATCCAATCAAATGCAATTCCCGAGATAAATATCCACGTGCCATTAAATTATAAATAATAAGCGTAATAAGAGCCGCGTATTCTATCCAATTGCCGAGCTGCCTGTCTCGCAATCCTAAAGTGCGAAAAATAACGAATATAAAACTTGGTTGGAATGTGTTAGTCACATGTAGTGGAGTAGAGGTGACTAGCAGATACCCTCTAAACGTTGATAATATGCCTGTGCAACTGCTCATTAGCTATGAAATTTTCAAAAATTTTTTTATATTTTATTTTTCATTACTTAAAAAACAAAAATTAATATTTAAAATTTTGCGATTTATCTTTAGCTTAGCAATATTTAATTCTTAAAACTGCAAGAAAAACGTGACAAAAAAAATATGAAAATTAGGTAATAAATTTTGTAAAAAGAATATTTAAAACTAAGTCAAGGTTTTAATAAAAGTCCTGCGCTCAGGTGTTCCTCAAATCGAAACCAGAGCTTATCAAAGTTCCTAACGTAATCATTTTGATGTCTATAAATATGCGATCCAATTGCGGAGTATCTTTAAGTCGCCCATCTCACACGCCTAACACGTTTGTGTGTATTTTTATACGAGTAAACGCCAAATTAGCCCCACATGTTTTGTGTGTGTTTACCACAGCCTGTGTGTGTGTGTGTGTGTGTGTGTGTGTGTGTGTGTGTGTGTATGTGTGTGGAAATGCATTGGCAGAAATGTTCACAAAGCGCTCGCGAAAAATGCGAGTCAGGTGCAACACGCAAAACAGAAAGGTGAAAGCATAAATACACGTACATAAACAAAGCTTGAAGAAACACCGTTAAGGGCGGTAATACATAAACATGTACACTAGAGTGGATCAAAATTCGTAATCTACGATGAATTCTAAGTAGAATTGCCCACGAAATCATTGGTCTAAAATCTATATCGAGCTTCCACTTTTTACGGAGAAGCTATTTTTGTTAGGTGGAACTAACCTCAAAACAAAAAACTCCAGATAGAGGCCGAATTATGATGAATTTAGAGATAAGAATTATGTAGCGGTCTTAACTAGTTTTTTTTATAATTGACTTTAAAAATAAGCACTTTTTTTAAGTTTCTTATGATTTAATAAAAAGTTCACTTTGCATTAATTTTAAAATTCAATTCAAAAAAAACCACAAACTCCAGATAGAGGCCGATTTATGATGAATTTAGAGATAGGAATTATTTGGCGGTCTTAACTAGTTTTTTTTTAATTGAATTTCAACATAAGCACTATTTTCAAGTTTCTTATAAGATTCAATAAAAAAGTTCATTTTGCATTAATTTTAAAATTCAATTCAAAAGAGACTACAAACTTATTCTTGTTTTGAAATTCATCATAAATCGAACTCTATTTGGGGTTTAAATTTATTTTTGTTTTAGAGGTATATAAAATACGTATAACTGGAAGCTCGATATTAATTTTAGACCCATGATTTCTTATGCAATTCTTCTTAGTATTCATCGTAGGGTGGATGCATTTGTTTTACTCCATACAAATTGACCCACTCTAATGTACACATAGATATACGTAATACGTATGTACATCTAAATACATAAATATAGATGTTGCTACCACTGTTTGTTTATATACAAATTTAATGGCACTCTTAAAAAGAGAAAAAATAATCCAGAACGCGAATGCTGAGCTGGAATTGCCACTGACTGTCGGTACAGCTGACAGAGTGCCGGGGTAGAGGGTGTTTAAGCAAAGTACAGCATACAGGGTATAGGATATAGAATATGGGCATGGCTATGACCTGTGCTAAGGGCCCTGCTGGCATTTGGCCTTTTCGAAATGGTATTATGGAGGTCAGGTGTGGTCTATTGAAGCGCTGAGTGACTTGGGATGCATAATAGGTGTGGAACAGGCACAAGTACTCCATACGGTAAAGAAGGTTGCCTATTCCATAGATATTTCAGTTCAGCTGCGGATGAAGTGTTCCTTTCAGGACACAGTTTCACCTTAGGCTTAATTGCGTGCAATTCTTACAACTTCCACACCTGCCACATTTCCATGAAGCGGCAAAATAGCGAATAGAGTCGACTCGATGAAAAGTTACCCAAATTTATTTTAAAATTTATGTATTGAAATTATCTATATTTATAGTAATAAACAATTTTCTCATTTACTTTTAGCAATTCAACGGATTCAAAAATAACTGAAATCAATTTTTTTTTATTTATTCTATTTGCAAATGAAATGAGTACACTGAAAAAAAAGACCGACTTCTAAAATTAAGAACATTCATCTTAAATATTTTGTTCTTAAAATAAGATTATTAATAAATTAAAATTTAAAAATAAAAAAAAATGCATATACATAATATTAATTTTTATTTATTTTATTTTTTTATTTTAATTTTAAGAACATTTATTTTTAAAATAAGAGCTTGGTCCTATTTTAAATGTTCTTAAAGCAAGATGTGTTCTCTTAATTTAAGAATTTTAAGTTCTCGAAGCATTTTTTAGACTGAAAATCTTAGTTCTGAGACCAAAATCTTGATTTTAGAACATTTTTTTTTCAGTGTATGCTTAACTGGAGATGCCTTGCAGACACTTCGCAGTCCCCTTATTTTGGATATATTTTCAATGCAATTTATTTTTGTAATATAATAATATAATTATATGGAACTTTTGTGCATAGACTGTCGCCTCTGGAGTGAGTATGCTCGACTATTAAATGCTCTGTTGGTAGCGTTAAATATTTGAAGAGTCTTTCATTTTTGGAACATTTTTATGATACACATCGTCATTTTCTGTATGCAGGGTATTTGCAAAAATGAGAAACTGAAAAGTTGCGGGTCTGTGAAGGCTGGCGAAATGTGAATTCTAAGGCGAACAAAGGCGCTGAAAACATGGCCTTAAAAATATTGACAGACAACAGACAACAGACAACAACAGCAAAGGCAACAATAATAATACATAATAGCAACAGGCTGGCGGGCAACAACAACAACAATTACAACAGCCACAATAATAGCGAGAGGAGCAACAACAAAGACAGATAAAACAAATGGCTGTGGGGCAATTTTTAATGCGACAAAAATGCTAATGAATCAGAGAAAGACAGAGAGACAGAGAGACAGAGGGAGCAAAGGAATCTGATGAAAAACAAATAAACAAGCGAAACAAACAAACCATCTGAGAGAACAGAGCAAAAACCAATGCGAATCAAACTCTGAATCAAAATGAAAATGGTAATGGAAAATACACAGACTTGGTGAGAAGGAGAATGAAAAGCAGAAGGAAAAGGAAAAGGAGTGGTAGCTGTCTCTATCTCCCTTGTTCCCATGGGGGTAGCCATATTTCAAATTAGCAGCATTCGTGCGCAAATCGTAGCCCCAATAATACAATGAGAATTATTGGATTTGGCAATAGCCGGAACCTTGGTTCAGTGTCAGGTACCGCCGATAAATAAACACATAAATGCTATATATAATCTGCAACAACAACAACAACAACAATAGGAACTGTTCATATTATACGGTCAAAATAAATAGCTGAAAATCCTGCAATAGAAAATAGAACAACCGCAATATTTTGATTGTTTTGCACTTTTATTGAAGGCCAATTGGTTTCAAGTCTATAATGCGTTATAATGCGATAGCGCCATACAAAAATAAAAATATAATTTCCTGTTTAAAAGTGGGCTTTATTGTTATGATAACTATATTAACACATAGATTGCTAAAGTAAGGCATATTTCGAAAATAGGATATAGGATTTTTTTTAGCTTCAGCCTTTTCAATAAATTTTTGCGTCTGGGTGTAATTCGGGCCTTAATTTTTGTTTGGTCAGCCTCAGGTAAATTTTCAAAATTTAATACCAAAAAATATTGACGCATGTTTCAATAATTTTCGAATATTATAATCCTAAATTAAATATTTCGATATTGATATTTGTTTGGTTCGCAATTTAAACTCATGTTCGATTGTCGTTAAAATCATTTTTAAAGCTCAACATGAAAAATGTTGTACATTTTGAACATTTTGTCAACAGGTTTGCCAAAAAGTCTATTCGAAAATGTTGACAGTTTTTCGAGTTTCTTGAATTTATGTATTTAATTTTTTTATTGATTAAATATGCTATAATATGAATAGTTTGGGCATCATGTTAGATGTACATAGCTGGGTATCTTTGAGTCGGGCTTGCCTTGTTGTTTCATGTGGTTGGCCAAAAACAACTGAAGATTCTAAATACAGCGTCAAGCTAAAAGCCAACTTCTTACATCCACATGTGTGTGTGAGCATGTGTGTGTGTGCACGGGAGTGTGTGCTGTATGTGTGTGTAGTTTGACATATTTGTTGTAGCAATTAATGTGACGGCTTAAGGGCCATCATGGTGGTATACCGCTAGATCCAAGCATTTTGTGGTTTAATCTCAAAGTCGAAAATACACACACACACACAGACACACACAGACACACACACACACATATAGACACTTGAACCCTGGGCTCAAGCTCAATTATGCATGCCATTTGTTGTTGTCTTTATGGGGCACGGATCAGCGATAAGCGCAACCAGCACACGCCGTCAAGACAATTCAAATGGCACAAAAAACAAGCATAAATAAATACTCATGAATACACTCATGACTGCTGTGCGATATCTGAATGAATGTACGTATTTGACGGTGTGCGTTAGGCCGTTAAATTTTGTGGCTTAAGTTCGAAAACGACAAATTATTCTACAAAATAAATTCGACCTTTTAAATTGTTCTAATTAACTAGTTTTTGATGGTTATTCAGTTGGAAAGAAATACATCAAGCTTACATGCAAAATATCCAGATGCTAAGATTTAAGCGAAAAATAGCGAAATAAAGAGTGGTCTGATACTCATGATGTTTTTTATACTTAAAATTTTGTTATGCACGACTAAAATCAGTCGGCAAAGAAAAAATTACTAAGTATAAAAATTAATTTAAGAATTCAAAATAAATTTAATATTAATTATAAATTATGCACTGTAAAGAAAAAATTAAAGTTAGATCTGGGGTAAGCAAAAAATATAAATGATCCAACATCCAACAATCTCGTAAGTTATTAAATAATTCCAAAAAATGTAACAATCATCCCATGGTGCATTGCAGCGTTTTTGGGGCAACACATGCAAATTTAACATTTTTGTAGGTTTGGCTTGGCACAAATTTTGTGTCTGCGTTTCGTGAATGCCACGAAAAAGGCAATTTAAACTGCACACACCTTACCCCGCACACACACACACACACACACACACACACACATGCTTAAGCATGTGAGTGCTGCTCCACAAACATTGACGTTGCGCATTAGGAGCCGCCATCGTCGTCGTCGTCGTCGTCGCCGTCGCTGCCGCAGGCATTACAACAATTTCACACATACAGACTGTACCCCTCTATCCTTCGCCCTCTCCCTCTCCCTCTCCCTCGCTCACTCACACAATTCACACACGCACTGTCAACAAGCTAAAAACAACAATAACAACAACTGGCAGCGCTTATCAGTGGCTACAACAATCAGCCAGGCAAGTCGAGCCCAGTCACGGGCACCCAACCTACCCCCCACCCTCCCCCCTGTACCACCCTACCCTCTACTCCCCTCCTGGGTGCCACAAAAAAGCAGTCGAGCAGCAGAAAGAGGAGCCAACGACCCGAACAACCAAATGACAGTCCAGAACACACACGCACACACACGCACACACAGACGCAGGTCTCTACACACACATGCACAAGCCCGTTATCACTTATGGGCTGTTACTACGCTTACTTAGACAACGGGCATTCTACAGTGGCACATAATCTATTTGAATATTCCACAAATCTCTAAGATAGCCAAAACAATTTTCAGAGCTTCTGAATTCAAGCAAACAAAGCTTTTAAATGTCTAAAAATTTTATAAAGTGTAAATTTCATTAATTTAAATTAAATTCATTTTGGAAAATGTGCACCTAAATTAACAACAAACGTATCGTATATTTTCTTTATGATTTTTATTAGCTCAATTGGCTGGAAAATTCTATGAACAATTTGTTAACTTTTTTGAAACTGTTTTATTGTTAATAAATATAAATGTTTACCTCTTTTAATGGGCTCTATTATTATAGTTTCTAAAACAAAACACAGGCCAAAAGTTTTAAATGGTTTTACAATTATTTTTATAAATATACATGCATAAAAAAAACTTGTTCATTGCTGATAATATGTATTTAGGCATAAATTATAAATAGAGAAGTTTCTAAAAATATAAATGATAAAGAAATGTTAAATTTTTCAAAATTAACATAATGTAAAGAAGCTAATAATTGATCAGAATCAGTTACAGAACATTCTGCCACATTATATTGTTTCTGTTCCACAGTGCCTGCAAATTTATATGCAACTTTATTTTATTTTTTCTCTGTTGTTGTTTTTGTTGTTAGCTCTAGTTTTCTATAGTTTGTACACACTTGTTAGACGAGGAATTGTTTGCGAATGAATTTCTTTTTTTTTTATATATAGTGATGGGCGTGGCAGAAGCAGTAGAGGGGGGGGGGGGGGGAGGTAACATCGTTTGGGCTGTAAGCCTACGACAACATCGACAACTTTGTGCTCATTTTTATTGGCAAGCGACTTGCCAGAAAACTATGGCCTGTTTTCTGGAAATGTGTAAGTGTGTGTGTGTGTGTGTGTGTGTACTTGTACTAATGAGACAATTTTCACTAGTTTCGCCTGCGTGTGCGTGTGTGTGTGCGAGTGTATTTGTGTTGACTTAAATTTGATCCCTAATGAACTATCGTCTCTGACTTGTTGCTTTGTGGCTGCCCTAAGGGACAAAAGCGTTGCTCCTGTCCATGTTCATGAGTGTACTCATTGAGTATATGAGTATTCATCTCCTTCAGCCGTCACATTAGCGCGCCTTTATTGTTTTTTTGCCATGTGTGTGTGTGTGTGTGCGGTTGTTGTAAGCGTTTCAATTAGTGTTTGGCAAACTACAAGAACGCCCCAAAATGGGGCAAGTGTCAGAACCTCCCTCACCCCACAGGGCAACGAGACAAACCAAACGAGTGCCTCTCCATATTTATATGAATATTTAAGCTGGTTGGAGAGAATAAACAGAATAAACACACACTCACATTTGCAGTGCTGAGGCAGCTTTTATGCCCCTTTTTTTATACCCTGCAAAGCAGCAAAAGTAACATTAAAAGGCGACAACTCTGGCACTAAAATTTTACACAAAGTAAGTGCAATTTGGTTTTAATTTCCAATACTTCCCTATGGAAAGTGTACTTTTAAAACTCATGTTTTCATTTGATCCGCCAGCATATTTTATTGGAAAGTAAGTACAAAAGTTGCGGCATAAACAAGCGAATATTTTTTGTGCAGGGTATCTACTAGTCGGCATTGTTCGTAGACTATTGCGCACTTTTTGTTCGAGACCTTTTTGCTTAACTAAGCAAATATATAAAAGTACCTAAAACTGTTGTCAGGTAATGGAATTGCCGCTGGGAGTTGACGATTAGAAGGCAGTGTACAGTTTACATGTCTGACCAGGCCTTTGTTGAAGTCTTTAATATTAAGTCACGTTGTTTAAGTTGACACAAAATTATGGCAGCAATTAAAGAGAAAGCCCATCAAATTGTATTTGGTTCCGTTTGTGAACCGGTTAGCTTAAATTTGTATCTAAAGCCCGACTTTAATACTATTATTAATCTTCAAGACATTTTAAGTTTTTTAGATAAATTTTTGATTTAAATACTTAAAAAATTTAAGTACGTGAATTTTATTTTTATTTAAAATAAAAAAATCTTTGGATTTTTATATTAATTTTTTTGAAAAATAGCTGTAAATGGTTCATAGAATCAGTTAAAAAAAATAAAATAATAGGAGCCATTGGGCTTAAACATTTGTTGCAAAGTAAGTGTAAATAAGTGCAGTTTTTACTTAACTTAAAGAACTTGGAGAACTTGAGAATTAAATCCATGGCCTTTGAAATCAAAGCCAGCTCCATGATTGACAATTTGAAAGCTTTCGAGTTTTATAGTTCACAAGTTGTGCTTATAATCGGAATCGGTAATTGGATATCTTAGAGTCAAGCACTGGATTTGGATTTTCTCGTTTGGTCCAAGAACTGTTAAGTGCTAACTGTTGGCCAATTGACACTGGAGAGCCATGGTGTTAATCTGCATAGCTGAGATAGTCACAAATGCGTATTTATACGCCATTGACTTCACGATTACTCATGAGAGCGATAAAAACTTGGCTTGGTTAATGGCCAGAATGATGCAAAGAAAGTGTCGATGCAAACGGAACAGAAGGGAAGAGATGATGAGGGCATATTTAATAGGTTCCAAGATAAAAGATGACACAGCAGAGCTGTGAATGAATTAGACGACATTATCAGGAGACTTGAATATATGTACTCGTATTAAAGGATATATTTGAATAAATATATAAAGTCGAGCAAAGTGAAAAGTCTAAGCTGAATATAGAATACTTAGATTCTCATTTGATCAAAGACCCTATCCACAGTTTCTAGTAAAATTTCAAAATATTTCACAGTCAATATGGAAAAAACAAATCCCGAAACAAAGTCCCAATGCATTTGAGTCGCACTTTCAATGGACGCAATTTGAATGCAACAATGCCAATGTCAATGCCAATGATAATACTGATGACGATTAAATTGCAGACGATGATGATGATGTCGATGGTAATTATTATGATTTTGATGAGTAATATCTAATGTCGACAACAGCAATAGCAATAGCTATAGCCAGAGCCACAGAAATGGAAATGGAAATGGAGGACAGAGAATTGGAATGGCAATGGCATTGGTATTGGTATTGCTCTCTGATGCTTTGGCGTCGCTTATCCTTATCATCGAGAGGGGGAATGCAGCAAAGCCAAAGCCAAACAAAAACAAAATAAAAAAATTCTATAAGTATTTTATCACATTATCGATTGCGATTACTGTTTGGCATATCAGTAAATAAATTAAAAGTAACAGATGAGCAATGCATCATAAACGCGCACAAATACAAAACAATACGATATAGATGCTAGTCATATAAAATAAGGAATACCCTAACAAATTATAGAGAAATTTAGTAATTTTTTGAGCAAAGAATAAATTCATTTAAATATATCTGTTATCGATGGAAGAATTTGTGAAAGCGACAACACAACAAAAAGAAATATCACTCAATTGATGAACTGAGCTATTCAATCTGAACCATTTTTTAGCCCCAACTCACATACATAGATCTGCCACAAAAGCGTATACAAATAGCCACTTATTACTGGAATGGGTAACAGGAACTCGTGAGTTGATGGAGTCGTTAACAAGCAGCCGTTTTAGCCAAGAGGTGTGGTCATTCATGGTGCCAAAGCAATAACGGCGTAACAATAAATCAACAAACAAATACACTCACACACAGGTAGAATTGGAAAGCCACCGAAAAAAAAAAATGAGGAGAATAAAAGGCGAAATAAGTAGAAGTTTGCACTTCAAATGAAATGTTTGCTGAATAACACGTTGCGTATACGCAACGAGGTCTGACAATCGTCTGCAAACATCCAACGATCCACATCGATGTGACTTATTATTTATAGCACAGTTCTCACACATTCAAATAATTCATTGAATTAATTATGACAAGCGATGAGTTCATTTACGATCAATGTTGATGACAAATACATTATCGCTTTTGGCTCCACGTGATTACGAGTATTATCAATGGATGCGGTAGCCAAAGCTATGGCAGGCTTACGTGTATCTAACAGTTCCGGCTAAATATACATTTGTACTAGATGATAACAAAACAATTGAGAGAGAGAGAGAAGGAGAGAGTTGTTCTCTATTAAAAAACTTTTTTCTAAATAAATTAACTTTTTATCTTAAATTGATTCAAAAATATTGAAAAATTTAAGTTGCTGAATACGTAATACATTTGCAGCTTTAGAGAGAGAGAGAGAGAAACTCAAAAAGAGAGAGATATATAAGTAACATTAAACGATCTGCAACATGTTCATACAAATTTCTCTCATTCATAGAAATATACGGACAGACGGCAACTTGGATTCTCAACTTGATCAATTTTATATGTGTATATTTAATAACATTTTTATAAAGCCCATATCAATAATATGCATTCCCTTAAACTGAATAAATAAAATGGCATGCACTTAAAAATGTTGTTTTTAGGCATTCTTCCTCAATTTTTTTCTAATATTCTTAAAAAATAGTTTAAAAAATTTTTCTGTGTAGCGCTAACATAACGGATATATAAATTTCTATATTAAAAAAAATTTTTAATATCACGATTTTAAACGCTTTTATGCAATCTTGGAATTTATAAAATGTTATTTATATATTAAATTTTATTGTTTGATACCTGTTTGCTTGTTGTCAAAATGTGCAGACACAATTTAAATTTCCAAATAAATTGTTGGGCCCTTGAATTTCAATATTTTCCAATGTTAGTTTGAACTCTTTTTAAAAAAGTGTTTTTGTTTATTTTTTCAAAACAATTTTTCGCAGCTCGCTTAAGTTCACGATCGAAAAAAAAAAACTAAAACCGATTTGGAATAGTAATTTTTGAATTACATTAACAATAGCAATAACAGGAAAAAAATTAACAAAAAATCAAGAGCAACAACAACAACGAAGAACAACACGGAAATTACGATAATCGCTGAAATTGTTGTCTGAATTCGAGGTTCTGATTTATTAGTTTGGCCAGTTGTTGTACGTTGCGTTGCGACACTGTGGAATCAGCAGCAGCTAACAACACGCTGCTTCAAGTTCCCGGGAAAAACTAAACTGTTGTTACACTTGATGCATGCCTTCTACCAGCAACAGCAGCAGCAGCAGCAGCAGCAGCAGCAACAGCAACAGCAATAGCAGTAACAGCACCAACAGCAGTAACAGCAGCAGCAACAGCAGCAACAGTGGCAGCAGCGCGACGACGACACGCCGCACGATTGCCAGCTACATGGGAATCCGAAGCACGAAAAGGTGCGCAAAGGGCAGGGGCTGGAGTGTCAGCGCCACAAGTGCATGCCCCATGCCTCCAGCCGACAAAAAAAAAATATATATATATTAATAACAAAAAAGTGGCAGAGAAACCAAATTCAAATGGCAGCTGGCAGCTGGCAGCAGAAGACGCGTCGACCGACAGCTGTGACCAACCAGGCTGGGGAAATGTGCGACCGAGAAAGCTTTTTGCACGGCGTCAACGCTGACGTCGACGTCGACGCTGCTGAATACTCACTCAGCGAGCAACAGCAGCAGCAGCATAAAAGTAGGCAAAGCTTTTCTGCTTTTGCCAAAGCTTTCTGTGTGTGCGTGCAGATGCAACAGCTTCTCAATACTATTTTCACACTTACCCAAATCGAGAGTTGGCTCAGAAGTAACAGCAGTATAATCAGTTAACATAATCATTTACAAAATATAACAAAATCACTGTTGCTTAAAATATTGCAGAAAATTGCTGTATATATATTTCTTTAAGCTCTCAAAATGGAAACCTCATTTTATTTTGCTTAATGTTCGTTTCTGTTATTTTGCTAGAAAAAGTTCGAATTTCAATATCAGATTAAACCAACTTAAGTGAAGACAGCCTCAATGAAAGCAGCCAAAAGGAAAGATTTTAATACAAATCTCTCTCTAATTTATTCTGAAGTAAATTTATAGCCTATTTCCACGACAGCACATTTGGCTCATTCCACGCCATTTTCATCATTTGGCCGAAATGTCTTCATTTCAGTACAAAATCCGAATGATCATTTTGGCTCATTCATAATGAATGAGCCGATTTTTTGTCATTCGACCCTGTGAATTTCAGTATTTTTTATCGAACACGCGATGTTTATCGATAAGCACGTAAAAAAAAAGCAATTATCACCTTAACCAGCTGTTTTCATCAATAAAATCGGTAGGCAGTAAATTTTCGCCAATTATAATATCATAATAAATAATAAAATGTTGTTATTGTCTGCTTTTTATAATTTGTGCACAGAAGCCGAACAGCTGCTTTGCTTTAAGTGTCTTAACAGTTTCACATTTGGTCGTGGAAAGCCAAATATGAGGCATATTCAAATGTGAGCAAATGTGGCAAATGTGAGTGGTCGTGGAAATAGCCTATTAGTTATATAGTTTATCTGTAAATCTAAACTATGATAGGCTGATTTTAGTATAAAGCGAATATGTCAAACAGAATTATACAGACTAACACAATTAATTGTTCCCTGTCCGCAAAACTCACACAAGTCTTTTACTTTTAAGAAAGAAAGTAAGAATTAGCAAATTTATTCTACTTATCAGTATATGTTATTCTGTTAGTTACTAATGCAACTGCCCTCGTCAATTGTTATACACGTTATAAGCACTTTGACACACATATGAATAAGGTTAGGGAGGCGGTGCAAATGTGCTTCTATAGAAATTAGAAATTATGACGCTGAATGTTGAAAGACTTTAATCCCTCTTTTGTCGCTTTCAATGCATTTGAAAATCAGTTAAGACTTCAATTATTTTCAATATGTTTTTTTTCAAGAAAATTGAAGTACACTTCAATTTAAACCTCGTAGAACTTGTTGCAATTAAAACATTCTTAGTTTGCTTGAAATCTACAAATTGGTTATGTTACTATGGTTGTGTGAAGTTTTAAGTTTAAAGAGGTCAAGTATTTTCAGGGAATGTCTAATGAAACCCAATGTTAATGAGGTACCTGAACACGCATGCAAGCCAAAAACAAGAACAAATTCTTGGTAATATGGTCAAGGTTGCAACTGTATGCTTGCGCAAGGAAGATGTGTCCATAGTGCAACCTGTGTTGCAAGATGGTTTTCTGGGTACGGCTGGAGGGATGGGATGCTGTGCGGTTGTAGGGTTGTAGGATAGTTGACTGAGTTCGTAAGTGCTATTGTGACACGCCTGGTTGGTTGGTTTACAGCCACGTTCATTACAGTTTATAATTGCAATGCCATAAATCTTTTTAATTAG
This sequence comes from Drosophila innubila, assembly GCF_004354385.1. Lineage (NCBI taxonomy): Eukaryota > Metazoa > Arthropoda > Insecta > Diptera > Drosophilidae > Drosophila > Drosophila innubila. The sequence continues at coordinate 12,227,344 of NC_047626.1, forward strand.
CTGATAAACAGGTCGTATACGCGATTAGGTTGCACTCAACATATTCTGTTAGCACTTGCTGTTGTTGTTGTTGTTGTTCTTATTGCTACAGCTGCTGCTACAGCCATATTTGTCTAGACTGTTGGAAATAGTCTGACATAATGCGCTTATCGCTGTGGCACGTTCATTAAATGGTATTCAAAGTGCACGGCCAGCATTTTGCGGTCTGCCTCGATAATTACGACGCCTGCAATTTTACAATGTTGCTGCTTGTATATTTAAACAGCAGCAGCAACAGTTGCAGCTGCAACCGCAACAATAACTGTTGTGAGCTGATCCTGGGAATGTGGTTTTTGTGCAAAGAATAAATTAGAAGAAATATAAATTGCGTCTGTTCTGCTTCTTTTTTATTTTGCGAGTAATGATGAAATTCAAGAGTGTATAAAACTATCGCTTCACAAGACTGTGTTGTAAGGAACTTTAATAGAACTTATCGATAAATCGATTACGATCATAAGTGCACTGATCTGTATTTTAATAATAACAACTGCACCTTTTTACGTGTGTAATTTCTTTCTTTCTTTACAAATGCTTTGTACATAAAACACTTAATGCTCCTGGACAACCTCTCGTATACGCAATATACTGCATAAGTTACTTACTTTAAGGACTTGCAGATACCCTATAAAGTCTAGCCAGGAATATGCATTCACTTTACTGTAAGTTGTTTCGTAACTAGAGTTTGAATAAAGGAAGATATCCTCTACTTACTTATTTAATGCCAGTTACACCAATAATAAATAAATAAAATACAATTTATGTATAAATTCACAAAAGCTTTATTATAACTTAAAAATAAAAATGTGTTTTACATGTAAGAAAAATTTTCCATTTAAAGCTGTAAAGTTTTTTGTCTAGAGACTGAATTTAAAAATGATACTCTAAACTTATTTATTTATAGTCATTATAGTTCCAATAAATATTTGGAAATATTCCGAATATCAAGTTTAATAGCCAATTCATATATAGGTTTAATTATAAATGCACTTTAAAGAGTTGAGGGGAAAGGAAAATAGAGAAAATGCATCAGCATATAAATTAACACAATATGCGATAATTAATAGCTACAATACAATAAATTCACATTAAATTTACCACAATTGCAAACTTGCCACTAAAATGAAATAACATTGACAGCAATATCTTTTATAAAAAAAAAAAAACAACATGGGCAATGTCAAATGTCAGGATAAAGCAAATTGATTGTTGTTGCCTTCAGTTGGGATAACTGATAGCAACGGTCAGGTGTCAATTGCTGCAAACTGTTAACTGCAACTGACATTTGCAACAGGCTGAGGTGTCGCAAATTCGCGTTGGGGCACGTGCCGCCTAACGGGCAAACAGGTAAATTAAGTATCGATCTTGGGCGAGGGTACAGTTTAACCCATCAGCAACAACGACAAGAGCAGCAACAACACTAACAGCAACAGCAGTAAAGACTTGAATGAACGACTAAGTCATACCGTACATTAATTTGTTGAGTGATGTAAAGTAATACTGATTTGTATTTCATCCCATGCTTCGGTTTTTCTACCCTGTAAATGTATAAAATGGGCAATATTGCCAGCAACTACATCAGTAACATAGATTTTTATGAAGGTTGTTTCCAAGAGAATGTTTGAAAAAAGCTTAAAATATTTCTTCTTTATTTCTGCATCAATTTGAGTTGAGTTATTTTACATATTTATCCTATTAATGGCTAGAAAAGGCAATATTGCTATCAATTACAGCAGCAACATATGCAATTGAGTTGTATTAACTTTGAATAATACATGATTTATTAAGTAGTTTGTATACCCTGTAAGTGTGTAAATAAATGTTGATATACTTGGCGTTTTTCTCATTACAGGGTATAAATATTAATAAAATATCTTTGTAGACACATGAGACATGGGGACAAACCAAAAGCCGCCAGTCAAACAAAAAGTACAACAAGTTGCTATCAAAAACGAGGAAGATGGGCAATGAGTGTGTGTGCGTGTGTGTGCGTGTGTGTGGGACTTTTTGTTTTCTTTGGTGTGCCACTAAAATTTCAATTAATACTTATGTATGTATACTTATGTATGCATGTAAAAGAGAAGATGGAGACAAAGTCAAGAGCAACTAAAAAAAACGCAACAACAACAAACAACAGAGTAGCCACATCAACAACAACAACATAATACACGTAAAGCCGTTGACATTTGAAAACAATAACAACAAGTTTTTGATGTTCTTGTAAGCATTTGAAAGTTTTCAATTAGAGATGACTTCGTGAGTTGTTCACTGTGATTTATAAGAATGTCAAAATGTGAAATCTATGAAACTTAACAAATATTAATTTAGTGACATCTTAAGCAAACCAATTTTAACTTAAGCTGAACAAAGTGTTTCTTAAAATATTCGAAGTTAACTTTCTTTAATATAATCTTACTAAATAGAACCGAAATAAATTCTTATACTAAATTACTAATTACTTAAAGACTTGAGTTTAAATAGCGATAGCCTCTGCTGTCTGAAAAATATTTTGAAACTTTTCGAAAAAATTCAATGATAAAAGAATTTGAGGCGCTAAAGAAAATCACAAAAAACAAGGATAATCTAAAAGGAATCTTTTTGATTCACGAGAATCGGCTGAATCTTTTGTTGCAGCAAGTGGCAAGTGTTGTTCGTGAGTTCGAATACTTAATCACAGAAGGGAGCAACACTAATTTTTGTTAGAGGGGTAAGAGTAGGAAACATTGGGGGCGGGGGTCAAGTTGTCCTTTGGGACAAACCGGAAATTGTGAACCACACGACAGCACGAAACAAAAACAAAAGCACAAGTATGTAGAAAACAGAAAAAAAGGTCAAGCAAACGTGGTAACTGTTGTTGTTTAAGTTAATTTGAGCAACAATAAAATAAATTGCTCAACGTTGTTGCCAAAAATTTTGATTTGGGTTGCCTTTTTGGCCAAAAGCATGACCAAAAGGACCAAAGGACCAAAGGACGACGCTGTAGGTGGCGATTAAAGGTCACGTTGCTTAAGTGTTCAGTTCACAGTCAAAGCATCTATCAACTGGCTGACACATGTGTGTGTGTGTGTGTGTGTGTTGAAAGTGTGTATGAGTGGGGGGAGGGGGGGGGGAATAGAATAAGGTTAACCCTTACAACGAGGGGTATGGCAACCATTTTCCTGCCTCGCCTTGACTAGAAAAGCCACAGAACACCATAAAACCCAGTTATGTATAAAAGTATCTATTAATAAGTATGTGTGTGTGTGTGTCTGATGTGTGTGTGTGAAATTAAACATGCATGTCGGCAATGTATGTATGCGTATTTGGAGTTGAAAGAGTTATTATGTGCTCATAAATATATAAGGAGCCCCAAGAAGCTCAACACAATAAGATGGAGCAGCAACCACAACAACAGTAACAACAACAATGCTAATAGCAACAACAAACCTAAGTAGAACACAATTTTCGAAACGCTTCGATTTTTGCAATTTGAAAAATTTTGTCGAACTTGGCATATGCAAAAAGTCAAGTCAAGACTGAAAACACTAATTAACTGCTGTTGTTGCTGCCACAGTTGTCGGCAGCGGCAGCAACAACAACAACAATGTCTCCACAACGAATGAATGAGCAAAAGAACTCATCAATCAATCATCGTCATTGTCTCATTATCATTACCATGCCTCGTTTCCATTTCCATCTTCCTCCTTGTCTCTCTTCTTTACCAGCTTCCCCTTCCTACTGAGAGAGACTAGCACAACGTCTTCATTTTGTTTCCCTTTCATTCTCTTTCTTTTACTGGTACGCTCTTGCCTTCTCCTTTTGGCGCCATCATAAAATTTTCATTACCATTCAATAATAAGCAAACAGCAGAAAAGCAACTAACCAGAAATGGAGCACAGGAAAATGCTAAAGAGTGATAGGGAGATAGTTGAAAAGGGAGAAAAAGAGAGAAAAATAAAGGAAATAACAAACGGGCCACATTCAACATTAACAATGTGGTGTGGCAAAGAACATCAAATGTTGCATGCAACCCGACTTCAATTGTACTTCATTACTTCACTACCAATCCCATTTAATAAATACAAGTATCAAATCATATTTAAGATACTTTCAATTTCGATCCATTTAAAGGCTTATCGATATTCTTAGTATTTTGAAATTAATACCGAAACATTTGTACCGGTACGGTTGTGGTAAAATTGCTAGCTTAAAGAGTTGACCAACTTCAAACTGTCATAACTTGATCAAAACTAGATCGATTTTCAAGCGGAATGTCATTTTGATCATGTTTTGGCCTCCTCATTCATTCTGCATTTAAATATTTTTCAATTCGTTCAAAAAATTTTTGTGCTCTAGGTCTTGCTATTGATTTCGATACTAAGGGTCCCCCCTTGGGATTTTCGAAATTTCAAAATTTTAAATCTCAAGTTTTCACTTTTAATCAACTCCTTATATCGTTATTAGTATAAAACAACACATTAAACTTAATTCTGAGACCTTTTATTTTTTTGTAAAAAATCATGGAGAATTGGATAAAAATTTTGACTTGTAAAGTGGCTAAGTCCGAAGTCTGACCAACTTCGAACTGTCATAACTTAATCAAAACTAGATCGATTTTCAAGCGGAATGTCATTTTGATCATGTTTTGGCCTCCTCATTCATTCTGCATTTAAATATTTTTAAGTTCGTTAAAAAAATTTTTGTGCTCTAGGTCTAGCTATTGATTTCGATACTAAGGGTCCCCCATTGGGATTTTCGAAAATTCAAAATTTTAAATTTCAAGTTTTCACTTTTAATCAACTCCTTATATCGTAATTAGTATGAAACAACACTTTAAACTTGATTCTGAGATCATAAATTTTTTTGTAAAAAATCATGAAGAATTGGATAAAAATTTTGAATTGTAAAGTGGCTTAATCCGAAGTCTGACCAAATTAAAACTGTCATAACTTAATCAAAACTTAACCCATTTTGAAGCAATCATTTTGATCATGATTTTGCCTCTTAAATCAATCTGCATTCAAACATTTTTTCAAAATTGATTTGTTGTACCGTTACGTACCGGTACTGATATTGAAACCGAAAGAAAAAGACTGAAATAGAACCTTTTACAGAAATAGTTATTTCGGGTCGTACCATAACCCAAATCGTAACCTATATTTCTATCGGTTTTATTCCCTGGTTTTAATTGATTATTATAAAAATTTAAATTATTGTTTCGACGCATTACAAATGTCAGTTTCGCAATATTAATTTAACATAGAAGTGTTTATGGATAATTAGAATGAAAGTCTTTTAAAGAAAGTTACGAAATACCTATCATAACTAGCTGACAGTCTGACCAATGACCATATAAATAACAGACAGCAAAGGGGTAGAAATGTGTACAGAGAATTTAGCTGTTAAACGTGGCTAATAATTCAAAATGCCACAAGTTGGAGTCCAAATTAGATTTACCAAATGTCCAAGCAGCCACACACACACACACACCCACACACACACACTTGCCTTTGGATATTATTATGGATGTGATTATTAAGCCAATCCCCATGTTCAATGTGGGCTGTTGTTGACCTTTGGTCCTGGTTATTCTCATGTAGTGCTGTTCCATGTAATGTCATGTCCAAGTTTAAGACATGGAAGTTCAAGTGGCAGTGCGATTCGAATTGGGTTTGCGAGTATTCGAATAGCCGAACATAAATCAAATGCTAGTTTAATTGAAATGTAATTGAACAGCAGCTTTTGACGTGCCCCCTTCAAGGATTGCAACCAGTTCGCATCCTGTGTTGCTATTAAATATCAATATTGTTTGTGTAACGAAAATGTAGAATATTTGAGAAAAATCCAATGAGAGTCGTATTTTTTTCCCGTACTTTATGAGTATTTCTATATGAATCTTTCTTTTCTAATTTTCCTTAATTGATTTCCTTATTTCTCTCTTAAAGGAAAATTATTTCGAAATGCTGAAATACGTTACAAAAATGTTTTTTTTTTTTATAAAAGTAAAAAGAATATTTACAAAATATGTCCATACATACGCTGTGCGTTGATTGTCAATCATTCAATCACTCAGTCAGTCAATTAGCACAAAGAGATCAACGTAAAGCGACATCAACTGTACATATTATTATTAATTATCTGAGGCAAACGAAATATTATTTGATTTCCATGAATTTTTCATTAAAAAAGCAACATTTTTCATTATTCAATTGGCTGCTGTGCTGCAGAATTTATGGATGTCATTGATGAGGAGAGGGGAGAAGGGTGGGCAGTTCAGCTGGTGGACCTGAGGGTGAGATTAAATGTACAGCAATTGAATAAACAACATTGCATGCTTCAAACGAAATTTTTGCTGCATAATTGGATTTGTAGCAAATTAAAATGCAATTATATGGTACAGAGATGCCACAGATGTCGAGGCATGTCTGTCGATGCTGCAACTTAAAGTGACACTGAAACATGGACATGAACTCATGGATTAAAGACATAATCGGAAAACAGATTCATTCGTTCATTCATTCATTCATTCGATTAAATTTTCAGAAAGTAAATGAGACAAAAATAATAAGTTTTATATACTAGTTTATAAAATGACTCAGGAAATAAAAATGCATAAAAAAAAAAATAAATTTGCCTTGCAAATGTTTACAACCAATTATTCAAAACTCGATTTCAAAATGCTAAATAACATTTTTGATATGTAAGTATTCTTTTTTCACTGTTGTTTATAAGTCTTTCAAGTAAAATATTTCTTATGTATTGGAATCTTTCTTTGTTATCAGTGTAAAATTGTGCGCTGAATACTGGACAATATTCCAAAACGTGACAAGTCTTATAGCCAATTCAATATTAGTGTTGATTATAATTAAATATTTTCGTTCAGACTGGGTGAAAAAAAAATGCAACAACAAGTAAAATAGCAAAATGTACGTAAATTAGAGGCTAAAATAAATATAAATTGAAATTATACAGGACATATGTGTTGTTTCAACAATTGCCAATTTGTGTCTAATATCTAACAGCAACAACAACAACAAGAAATCAATATCCATAACTTTTTCATAATTGCTGTCTTTATCTGGAATAACTGATTGTCTTGCTCCGATGTCAATTGAAGCCAATGGTCTTTAGCTTTCATCAAAACAACAATGTTCAGCAGAAATTCGAGTAATCTGTATGTATGTATGCGAAATAAGTCAAAAGTTGACAAACTATTGCAATATTTAACGTGTTCATGCATGTCGTGTTGTCGCTGCAGCGCAGTCTTCTCATGTTTTCCAGCAGCAATGCAATGCGAAATCTTCTTTGTAATTTGCGTCGTATCCAAATGGTCTCAACCCCCTACTCCTACCCCTATCTTTATCCATACCCTCTTCACCTGTTGCATACAAATTGATGCTTTTGCTTTGCAATTTTCCCCCATTTTCCACCCGCATTTCATTTACTAATTCCACCCATTTTCTTTGCACTTTCCACACATTTATCGTTTTGCAGCTACAGCCACGCCCCCTTGTCATTTGTACTCACCGAAGGACTGAGTGACAGTTTGACGAATTGACGGAATGGCATACATCTACATATGTACATATATATGAACATTTGCATGAGCTTTGCTTTCCACAACTCACAGTCTCCGTTTCTGCTCACCTCTACAAATTCCCTGTACTTCATCACGGTCACATTCACTTTTTAAGTCTCTTTGTAGCAAATGACCAAATGTGACAAGGTCAGCAATAAATGAATTCACTCTAGTTGCGACTTGATTTTTGAAATCAGGAAATTGATAAAAAATAACTAACTTAAACAACCATAGATGTGAAAAAGTCCGATTATTTTAAGTTTTTAATTTTTTAATAGCTTTTTTCGAAAAAGGTTCCACCGAATTAAACAACTTAACGCTTTTTTAAAGCTAACAATGCTATTTTAATCATTAAGAAACCCTTTTAATTAAGACGTTTTTTTTTTTATTTTTTTTTAATCTTTTAATATTTAAGTTATGCCTGTTAGTGCTTCAGTGATTCCGGCTCCAAGTTTGAATGTCAAAAGATTTGAAGCATACCCTAAAACAGTATTATAGGGTATGTTAAGCCTTCTGCGTGTCGCATATCCTCAGCTTTTCTCTGCATTTGCCTTTGTGGCAGCTTTGACTTAGCTGAGCTCCAATTCAACTAAAATCTGCTACATTATTAAAGCAAAGAACTGAATATGTTATGCGACATGCACTATATACACCACAGGGTGTATGTAGTGCGCATGAAGTGCGCTCTAATTGAGCAATACACGTATTAAATACAATTTAATGAATTTGACTGCTAAAATATTCCATATACTCATACTAGTGCTGGTTCTTGTATTATTCAGGTAATTTCTTAATTAAATAAAAGTTATTTAAAGGGATATCGAAATCGAAATTATTTAAATTTAAATATTGCGCAATAAACGAACTCAGATTTGTCAGGAATGGTTTGAATGTTTAGTAAATGATATGTCTGTATAGTTTTGTTTAATGCAGTGTGAGGTTTCTCCTTGGCTATAATATAGGCGAACGATGGCTACCTACTGTTTAAAATAATTATGCTGTGTTTAGTTTTATATTGTGCAAGTTTTATAATTGGCAACAGACGAAGCTGTGCTCTAGGGATGGCCACGGATATTTATTTAATTTTCATGTGCTTAACTTCGACTAAAAGCAGGTGAGAAAATTAAAAAAAAAATATTAGACAATTTAAAAAAACGCTAACCTTTATAAATAAAATTTAAATTGAAAACTTAAAGGATAAGGTAATATCGTTATTTTATCCACACAGAGAGAGGATATTTATGCAAAAACTACGTTTAAGATAATTTTTTGTACTAAAAAAGATGCAAACACAATAAATATTATACACATCCCTGGTATGCTGTGCGTGTATAACTACAACTCACGTTGCAGTCGCTTCTGATTTCTGGCACGAGGCAAACTTTAAGCTTTTAATTATTGGCAACATTTTCAATTTATTTTCACCGCAAATATTTTCATCTTGCTTTCGCCATTCAACAATCTTTCTCTTTTTCTCTTTTTCTATCCACCTTTAATCCCCCCCCCCCCACCTATCTCTGATCACTTTGTGCTGACTGTCTGCCTTTGAAATTTAATTTTCACTTGGACCCCTCGACTAGCCGCTCGACTGTGTATTTGGGTGCAGCCACTATGGCTGACAATCGACGCCTCACACACACACACACATACACACTCACACACGCACACACGCACACACGCACACACACACCCACTCACACACTCATGTCTAATGCTCAAACGCATCGTGCCACAAACGGACGTAATATACATTTTGGGGTCAATTGTATCTGGTCGCGTTTTACTGATGCCACATTCCCAACACACACACTCTTTCTCTCTCTCTCTCTCTCTCACTCTCGTTCTTTTATTGCTCTCTTACTCTATAGCTGCGTTCAGGCAATTCACTCGCTGTGTTTGTCTGTGCTGCCAGCTAATAATTGAAATTTTAATTGAACCTTTGTGCAATGGCAGTGGCAGAAGTAAACAAGATATTAAAACCCTTCGCGAATCACCAAATCTCCATATACCCTTTCCCCAGACTCTCCCCTCTCTCTTCAAGCTCAATTAAGTACAACAGTTAGCTTAACTTGGATATTAAATTGGGCCCGCTTTCAATTGTCCTTTAAATAAAACACCTTTAACTATAGTTGAAATATGCCTGTAAAACTGTGAAAAACTGTCAAGTAAATCAGGAAATACCTCGAAGATATACAGTAAATAAAGATATTACAAGGAAAAATATGAAAGGAATTTTTTTTCTTATTTGTTTGATAGTGTTTTTAAGTATTTTCGAAACAAATGCTAACAACGTTGGATCAGCTACAATATAATATAAATACCCACAGATTTTTCAAGCTTTTATTTTTATATATATAGCTATATATAATTTAATAAAATTGTTAATTTAAGTACCTTTAGCCGACTGCTTCCAAAGTAATAAATAACTTAAAAATCAAAACTCAACCATCTTGTCTTTCTTTAAGAAAGTGGTTTGGAAAATTTATCGATTATACTTTGAATTTGTAGTAAATTTGTGAATAAGCATATTTTAAAATTAACTTAATGCACTGTACCAGAAACTTACATTAAATATGCAACGTTAAGGACGATTATAGCTAAATTTATATTTTTATATTTTAAATGAAAATGTGCTGTTAATAACAAGTTCATATGTTATACAATATACACATAATAAAGTTGCCACATCGTTTCGTTACGTTTGCGAGTGTGGCAACAATTTGCGCCGGGCCCGCAAAATTCATTAAAATAAAATTGAAATCAATTGAGCGTCAAGTTTCATGAGAGTACGTATGTTCATTCATATATTTATGTACATTTTATATAAGTACTTATTTATGTATATAAATACATAAAAGTATGTATACATATGTACATAAGGCTGTGTTGTCTGACTCTATCTCTCTTTACCACACGGCAGGCACACGTTAAGTATACGCAATGTTTAACGAGCGTCAATGAAATTTTTATACGAGCCACATAAAATTATTGTAAAGCAGCGAGAGTGAGTGGAAGAGAGGTGGTAGATACAAAGAACGATGGGACGAGGGAGGTTGGAAGGGAATTGAGAGACTCTGCTGCTTACCTTAATAATTCAATGCTCAAGCAAAGCATTTAAATCACATCAAAATTAATCATGCGCCTCCTAAACCGCAGTCAGAAACAATTCAACATTTGAAACACACAGTTTATATCATTTTATCACACATACACACAGCACACTCACCCAGAAACACACACGTGCTTTGTTATAAGGAAAGGTTATTTCGCATACCCTGTTCAATAAAGTTGTGCAATATAATTTTTAAAATAAAAATACAAACATACGAAAGTTAAGTCATCTTACAATCAAGATGTTTTCACTATTATATAGTATAAGTTTGAGAGATAATTGAGGGTACAAATAAAAATTAAATAAATATAAAATAGTTAGCCTTTCTACAGGGTATCTGCTTGACTAGAACGTACTTAAGTTACCCTCATTTTTTGTATCATTAAAAATTTGCTCAGAGTTTATTATGATTGAACTGTTTCCATTTGGCATGTGGAACCCGTATGGCATTAATATAATCTCCACACAGAGCGAGCGACTCGAGTCAAGGCAGACATTCGGATTTGGATTGGGATTGGTATTAGGAATGGTATTGGTATTGAGTTTGAGATTGGGATTGTGATGTACTTACGTATCTATAGATGCATAGATGGCGTGGAGTGGATAGACAGTCAGCCAGAGGCATACTTCATTTACATGCTGCACAGACAGACAGAGCACGCTGAAATAGGGGAAGAAGATTTCGAAGGAGAACAGGCGACAAGTGAAATGTAAATCCATAATGCTCAGTTAGGTATTTCCTTTTTTTTTTTTGTAAAAAGTTAAGATACTTGTGCGTTATAAAGCGATACGTGTGGCATTGCCTAACTTATGCTGTCAACTTGATGAGGTTTATCAACGAGGTGACATCAAGATGATATCGATTTGAAATCTCCACGATTAATAACAATTCAAATGTGTAGGTGTCTACGAGTTGGTTGAAGGGAGGCAGAATTGCTGGCATGTTCCGAGTGTTGATGCGGAAATAATGTTGCATGTCATGCACATACAAGCAGCTTACACACACACACACACACACACACAGACACATGGGGAGAGCCTACATTGATTTTCATGTTAACAGTTGTGATTGTTGTGTCAGTGCGGGTTATCAACACAATGGAAAGAGAGAGGGGTAGGGTGTTTGGGAGAGTGGCAGCAAGCAAACAACATGACAATATGAAGGCATCTGTTATGCGCCCAGTTCCCCTCTCACATCCCCTCAGAGAGTCGGCAACCCCAGCAAATCGATTTCAGCCTGACTGAGTTTTTCTATTCTTCTTCCATCTTTCACATTAACAACATTTGAATTCTGTCAGCATTATTATTGAAAATGCGTATCAAGCTAAATATTTTAAATGTCAGCGCAACATCAACTGGCAGCTGCTTAAGTTGACCACATGCCACATGCCACAGTTGCATGTTTGCATATTCAAATTCAAATCTTTACAAATACTGATCAAGATTTCGTTTAGGCTATTGGAGCGTTTTTCGGACACTCTGAGTCCAAGGTGTTGGCTGAAAACTTTGTTTAATTTTATCAATACAAAATAGAATTACTTTTTACGAGTATTTTATAACTTTTTAAAAATGAAACTTTCCATAAAATAAAATTATAGATAGTGGTCGCATTTTGTATTGATTTGTGGCCTAGGGATTATTTTATATTGAAATGGTAGCACAAATTCTCAGTTTATTTAGTATTTACCTATCTATGAGTTTTTATTTATTTACCTATCTCTACATAATAAATATTTTCAGACAAACGAAAAATACGTAGATGGTTAATTTATCTATTTGACTTGACCCTCAAAAGAAAATGCTTTTTGTAACTTTCCTTAAAATATTATTAGAGCCACTCTGTCTATTTTTGAGCTTGAAAGCAAGTTCTCTTCATTAAATTCATTTCAAAACTTGTTCCAAATTAGTATTATAAAAAATCAAGACTTCGAGTAGTGGCAGTACAGGATGTAATTAGCAGTGCCTGCAGCTTCAGTCAAAGCCGAATAAATTTAAGTTCAAGTCAAGTTTGCCAAACGCTAAAACATTTTCGAAATGTGTATATACATTGGGAATATACGTGTGTGTGTGTGTGTGTGTGTGTTTGTGTGTGTGTGTGCGAGCTGAGATAGTTGTTGTGTGGTTTTTGGTTGTGGTTAAATTCAATTGTCGTTTTCATGGTCTCTCTCACAATTACGAGTGAAAATTAAAAACTTTGTTGCTTTGTTGCTGCAGCACATTGTGGCATGTGGGCAATGCAAATCTGTTGAACAACTTTCCAGGGCGTGCTACTGGCAGCAACTTTTGCTGTATTCAGTTAGTTCTCTGAGTCTCTGACTCACTGACCCTTCAACCCTTCAACCCTTTAACCCTTCAGTACTTGGACTCTACGAAGTTTCTGGCTATCTACTGTCTGCATAGTTGGGATTGCAGTCAGAAAAATGAGTCTGAGTTCTGTGTCTTCAGATGGACGACAGTTGACCACACAAGCTATACAAAACTTTCACCGAAAAACGTATACACACATATGAATTTACAGTAGACTTAAAAAAAAAAAATAAAAATAAAATAAAAAATTTATTTTATTACTTTTAAATATTTCTTATTTATTTTTCAAACTAACCATATGTTCTTCCATAGTTGTGTATTTTTAAATATCTCTAATATTTTAATACTTACTTTTATATTAAATCACTTTAAGATATAAGTTTTGAAATAGTCAGGTTCATATTTTTTGGAAGCTATCGAGTTCAATTTTGTTAAACTTTACTGTAGAAATATGTGTATATTTTGCTGCTATACACATTTTATTTAATTTGCCTGCCAGACCGCAATATATGCGAAATATTTAAAAATTTTGCATTTAACTAACAAACTTGAATTGCAGGGTATGCATATTGAGCATATTAGAACAAAAAAGAGGCAATTATTTACAGCTAAAAATGATTGTTAATCAATCAATTTCCGTGAAGTTTTTCTCAAATATTATTTGGACTATGAATGATGTTTTGATGTAAATGAAATGATTCTCGACTCACATAAATTGTGATTACATTTCTAAATGATTCGCCGTTAAACACTGCGTATGCGTAATATTTGCCACAATTACTCGTGAGCTGAATACCTGACTTGTGATTGATATAAATTCCTATTTTTTTTTCTCGCAAATTTTTGAGTGTACACGATGATTAGAAAGTAAAAAGTAGAACCTTGAGATGCCAGAGAGTGAGAGAGAGGAAGACTATGACAGACATTCAGACTCTGAGGCATTCCACACCAATGTGGCTGAGATGGAATGCCAAGAGGCAATCAACGCATGCCAAACGTCTGTCGAATGTCCGACATTGCCTGGTTATAATACAGCTAAGTAAAAGACGAGCCCAGGACGAGTCCAGTCTATCGCCTGGATATGTCATCGATACGTTAAACGGGAACGGAAAGAAAAGGAAACAACGACGGAAGCAAATCAGGAAGGAACCAACTCAAATTCCTAACAATACTTTGACATTTCATTTCACTTGCTGCTGTTGCCATGCCCCTTGCCCCATGCAACAACACCAACACCAACACCATCAACGGCAGCAACTTTCAGTTCAGTTCCGCAACAGGGGAACCACATCCCCAATTCTCATCTCCATCCCCTTTCCCATCTCTTCCCTTCCCTGTCGCCACCCCCTTTTCCACTGTATTAGGGCTCTTCTAAGCTGTCCGTTTCGACATCTGCAATGAATTTGTTTTTCGCCTTGTGCTACGCCCATCACTTTTGCACGCATTCCTTTGGCTTTGGCGGCTGCCATTTTATACCCTGTAATCATAGAATTCTGCAAATGCGCCAGTATAAACTGCTCAAGCTGAATGTAACAAATGCTGGTATCTGTCTGTCAATAGAAAGTGAAGCTCAAAAGAAAAATGTTCTTTTTTGTGCTTAAATTTAAATGAAATTTAATTGTTACATTAAAATGAAGAAAAGAATTAATTTATTCTTTATTACCGCAATTTTTGAAGTACAATTATTTTTATTTACCGAGTCTCTGTGAGTAAAGAAGCAAAAAATTTCATTTAAAATATCATAAAAATCGATTAGCAAAACTTGAAATTTAAAGCCTTAATATATTGGGATAATTTTCAAATAATCACTTATAATTTTGATAGGCATCAATAGAAAGTGACGCTCAAAGTAAAAATGTTTTTTTTTTTTGTATTTAAATTTAATTGCAATTAAATTGTTACATTAAAATTAAGAAAAGAATTAATTTATACTTTATTACCGCAATTTTTGAATTTATTTATTTTTATTATTTTTATTTATCGGGTATCTGTGAGTAAAGAAGCAAATAAATGGAATTTTAAAAATCATAATAATCGGTTAGCAAAACTTTAAATTTAAAGCCTTAATGTATTGGGATAATTTTCAAATAATCACTGATAATTTTGATAGGGATCGCACAACAGTGCCAAGGAAACTTACTTGGCCACTTACAGGGTATCTGTTAGTTTAATTTTGCGTTTTGTACGTCCCGTTTCTTCACATTTTTTCTCATTTACGCTTGTTGTTGTTTGGCATACTTGACTGAGTAAGCAAATTGTTTAAGATTGACAGCTGCCCGGGCTGGAGACCACAGAGAAGGCGTTATTCCGTATGTCATATAGCATGTTTATGTATGTGGGTATGTGTGTATGCCATTATACCGTTATACATATACCGTCATGTTGATGCTGGACTCCTTGTCGTACACTTGTACTTACAATCGATGTGATTTGAATGCCGTAATGAGGCCACTGGCCGTACAAGAAAAATGCTCCAGACTTCGACTCCGGCTCCGACTGCGACTTGGAGTTAGAGTCAGACAAGTTGCCAATATATATAATTCAGCGACTTGATTCATCACTTCGTCGTTGTTGTTGTTGTTGTTTGCATTTGCTCAGACAAATAAGAAGAAAATAATATAAGGCAACAAAATCGAAATCCTTCGGAATCTCATCGAAAGAAATTTGCGTCAATTGCTAAGTTTTGGGTAGTTTTTAAAAGACTTAGGTTTATGCGTGTAACTGAAAACTTTATTAGTTAAATTGTACCAATTGTATTGTATTTTTTATTCAAATTTAATTATAAATAAAATATTTTAATATAAATAATTGTGAAATATAATTTTAATTTAATTTTCATTTTTATTGAAGACCAGTCGAAATTAGCTGCAGTTAAATGAAATAAAGATAGAACTTGCAAATATCATATTGTTGTATGTTATTGTCAATTATCCGCAAATTCGCGAAAAGATTACATACAGATGTGTTTCAGAAATCTCTAGAGATTTTGAAGAGAAATGCTTATGAAAACAACCGTTCGAAATGTGTTCCTTAAGTGTCAGAGATTTGTTATTTTCAAACACATTTTTATTTTTTTTGGAGTCTTAAATCAATTTTAAAGATATTATAATTCAATTTAATAAATACTTAATTTTGGCAAATCTCTTTAAATTCTTTTAGACATTTGAAAGCAATGGTTTCTTTTTTTTCGGGAACACCAACAATTGCTTTTGGGCTGCTTTAGATGTTACAGATTTGTAAAACACACCTTATAAATAAAAATGGTAGTTTAAGCGATTTTAAAACTTAAGCAATGCAAGCGCATAAAAGTATGCAATACTTTTTGTATTGCTGAAGATTAGAATGAAAAAAAAAAATTTCATATTTGTATGTGTATCTTAAATTGCTAGCGTTCGTTGTGATTTAAGTGCATAACTCTTCATATCGTTTCCTGATAAAAATGATGAGAATAATATCATGAAAGTGGAGTAAAGTTACGAGTATCAACAAATGTAGCGCATAAACGCATTGCATGTCCTGTGGTTTGTGTAACGAAGTGTTTAGTCTGCGAGAAGTGTTGGAAGTTAAGGCAGTGGAAGAAGCAAGTGAGAGAGGGAGAGAGAGAGAGAGAGTGAGTGAGAGGGGGAGAAGTGCCAAGTGTATGGCATTGGTATAATATTACGAGCTTGCTGCTTGCTGCTTGTGGTGGTGTCCTGTGTGTCCTGTGTCTTGAATGCTGTATGCCTGCTACATTGTGACGTGGCATGTGGCAGGGTCTGGAACTTGGACCGGGCCTGGCAACTGGAGCAGGGCAACAATCGATTTTCTTGGCTTAAGCCAAGTAAAACTCAACCTTAAAAATGCGCTTAAGTTTTATTGTATTCCAATCTCATTAAGTTCTTTTATTATTATTTGTATTTTGCTTGCTGTCATGCCAGCTATCTGTCTCTTTCTCTGTCGCTCGAACTCTATATTTTTTTTCTCTCCTCTGCTCTTTCTCTTCCTTTGTCTCACTCTGCTTGTAACTCCTCTCCTTGTATCTCTGTCCATTGGATTTTGCCTTTGCTTCAATTTACGCGCAGAACTTGTTCCTTTGCCTTTTGTTCTTGTTGTTGCTTGTGTTGTTGTTGTTGCTTGTGTTGTTGTTGACTGTTGCTGGCAGCGCTTGACGCATGTTACCAACAAAAGCGTGTCCTGTGTGTGCGTGCAAATAAAATCGCATAAAATAAAGCAATATCCTTCACTTATTTGACATTTTGGGGCAACATTAATGAGGCTTGTTGCTGCCACAGACGCTGCCCGCCTTGGACGTTGCCACATTTTTGTCAACGTTGACGTTGCACGCTTTCGTTTTTGCTTGGAATGAGGCAGAAAACATTTTCGTAAGGCGTTTTAAATTCAATAAATATGCCAATCTTTTGATTAATGAACCAAAGCCCGACAGCACTTCCCCTGCACCACTGTGCACCCAACCCAGATACGCTGTCTAACCACCAAAGATGTCCATGACAAACAGCATCGGAAATTAAGCAGATTTACTTTAAGCCTGGCTGTTTGAGCATTAAGTATACGCCATGCCCGCATTTTAATATTAGTCATCAATGGCGTGGCATGAGTTTCCAGTACCCCCGACCCCTCAATACGACTACCTTACCTACTTCTGCACTCCTTATGGTTGCATATTTTGCATTTTGATTACTGTCCTTGGCTCGTCGTCTCTTCGCCTAAATCCCTGACATCATTAATGGTCCAGCCTTTAAGTCTGTGTTCAGGACGCGGTGGTGGCACATTCGTTGGGACAGGGACAGGGACAGAGACAGAGACACTGACAGCTTCAATATTGGTTGTGTCACCCCACAACAACAACAACAACAACAAAAACAGCAACAACAACATCTGTTTGCGCACATGCTGCCTCAGTCTACATCTCCATCTACATCTCCATCTCCATCTTCGTCTTCTCTTTTTCCTTCACTTCACATCCCCTCTTCTCCGTTTTTCTCTATTTCGCATCCCTCGTCTGTTTTGCCTTTTGTTGCATTTTGCATACTGTACTTCGATTTGCATAATCTTAAGCTTTTGCACTCGCCAAGGGATTTTGTAGCACACGCCCAATACAACAGATCCATCCCCATCTCTCTCTCTCTCTCTCTCTCTTTCTCTCTCTCTCTGTCTCTCTCTCACCCCATCACTCTTTCTCTCTCTGCTGTTGGCATCTACATTTCAATTTCAATTTCAGCTTTTGCTTTCATTTGTCTCGTTCTGTTTCTGACTATGAAAATATTTGACAGCATCTTTAACTGTGCATAAACAGTTGCAACAACAACAACAACCACCACATCAGCAACAACAACAGCTTCAAGTTTGTGGAGCATGCCACACGTGGATGCATGCCACATGCCTACATAATTACCTGTACATTTTCTACTTTGCCATTAAACTACAAGTGCAAATACTCAACTTAATTGTTAACAACTTGTCTAAAACAATTGCATAATTTATGCCACTGTTAATTTTATATTAGCCATAAGTTGTTTGTATTTAAAATGCCTTTCTTACAGATTACAGCAGCTTCATTACATATTTGAGTGTCAAGCACTAATTAATGTTATAGAATTTCATTCAATACTATTAAAGAGGGTATTATAATTTTGTCACGGAGTGTGTGTCGCATTAGAAGTCCTAAAAAAATTATCAAAAAATTTAAAGATAACATTTTTTTGTTATTATTTATTCAGGGAATTAAACTAAAACAAATATCGGTTTCGGTTTCAGTACATTTCGAAACAACTATATCGGTTTTGTCACTTCAGTTAATTAATTTTAAAAAATTGTACAATGCTTAACAGTTGTATTCCAGAAATCTCTAGACTTTTCAAAGAGAATTGCTTTTGAAAACAGCCGTTCGAAATGTCCTTGTTCCTTAACTGTCATAAATTTAGTTTTTTTTCGAGCATATTTTCGAAGTCAAATAAAATCGGCTGCCTAAAATTTACTTTCAGTTTCAACAAGATTATAACTAAAGTTTGAATGCAGAATGAATTTAGGGGCCAATTGTTAGTAATATTCTTATTATAATTTTCTTAAACTATTTTATATTAAATAATATAAATAATATTTTTTTTTTTGTAAATTCTTGCTATTTTGCAGCTCTGTTAAATTAAGTAGAATGTTCTGTTAGCTAACATGCATTGTTAAGATTGTAGTTAGTTTTATTATTTTGTATTGCTGAGATTTAATGCCGTGTACTGTTTGTTTTATTCATGTGTAGTGTGTAGTTTCAAGTTGTGTCGACATTTGTTGTGGCCTGTCAAAGGACTTCACGAAGCGACAGTCGCTTGTGAGGCAACAATGCGTTGCATGCAACTGCCACCACGTTAGACAGAGTAGGGAAGCTGCCACATTTGTCAATAGCAAGCTAGAGAAAGACAGACAAAGAGGGAGAGGGAGAGAGAGAGGGAGACTCTGGTGCATGGTTAGCTGGTAAAGCCGATTAGTTGCCCAGGGGAATGGCCAGTTGAGGAGGTCGATTGTCGAACTACAACTACATGTCTACATATGTGTATATGTGTGTGTGTGTGTGTGTGTGTGTGTGTGTGACACTGAATGCGGTCTCTGTCTGTATATGCTTGTGCAACATTGTAAAATATTTAGACGCCTCCATTGTTTTCAGTTTTCTGTGCTTTCTGTGTTTTCAGTTCTCTGCTCCCACGTGAAGGACAGACAATGTGGGCCTCCATGTGGGCGGGACAGGGAACTAGGGCGCAATCCCTTGGGTGCATTTCGAAAATTTACTGAGCCATGTGCTTTGTTAGTTTTCAATCAAGAGTTGTTTATCAATGTTGCAAGCAACAAAAGCTAATGGCTAATAATAAGCCCAGCTATCGAGCTCGACAGGCAACGTCATCGTACCCCTCCCTTTCCCCGCCACCCACCTCCCCTACCCTCTTATCCCCATCACGCTCTGGTAACTGTAATGAAAAGTATAATTCATCTATCTATACATACACATATTTATACATATGAGGAATCATCGGGCAAAGCTCACACAAAGTCCAGAAAACAACACAGTCGCAGTCTCACATTGCGTATACGTCATATTACATGAACTTAACTCAAAGTCGCCTCGTTTCAGTGCCCATTTTATATGTCAGGCCATCGATTTCATATTGCAACCATTTTTTCACTTGTCTCTTGTATCAGAAATAACTCGACAAGCGAATTCTTTGGCCAAGCGCCAAAATATTAACAGAGAGAAAAACGAAACTAACCTAGTGAAATATGAGCGACATTTTATGCCCAAGGACAATTGAATTGCAAGGATTGGGAAAGTTTCCAAAAATAACTTTTACACCGTCAAAAAATAGGAGCTCATTCTCACCTAAATGCGGTTAAAGTTAAAATTACCAAAATCAAGTTGTGAGCTTTTAGCTTGATTAAAATAAACGGCCGGCATTTAGTTATCCCTCTAAAATTAAAAGCGAAGAAATAAGACTAGAGAGAATCTTAAAGAAAGATGAAGAGAGTAAGAGGAATGGCAAATTTCTAATTCTGTAATTAAGTATTAAAAATTGTATCATAAGAATTTCTTTATATTCTATTTTTTTAATCTAAACTCAACAAATACAATTATGATATAATCAGTCCTGTTCCCGTTTTAATTTTAAAGCATTTAATCAAATATATTTCTGCACGTTGCATTAAGGCAAGTATGAAAATATCATCGTTTCCTCTTTATCGGGCCTTAATTAACAAACTAAAAGTAAACTCATTTCTCAAGATATTGCTGAATTGAAATAAAAACAGGTTAAGGATATCTTAAGGATAATCACTTTCGAAAAATATTGTCGAAAGTAAAAACCGATACAGGCCTCAAAACTTTAATTTTAATTTTCTTTAAAAATCACAAAAGATCATTAAGTAAGTAATGAACAAAATTATTCTTAAACATTTGTTTTCTGCGATTTGTAAATAAAAACTTTTGTTTTTCAGATAGAACAGTAAGAGTTACTTTTTAATTTATTGCTAAACATCAACAGAGATAATTTGGAAAATTATAATCACCACTGTCTTTAGTTTAAAGGAACTACCATATCCGATTGTAAAGCTAATTTCAAAAGGAAACAGGGCAATCAATATGAAGAAGTTAATTAATTTTAATTTCCTGCTGATTTCTGTGAAGTGATAAGTTTTCTAAAGCACAAGCACATACATATATTGTGCGATTAACCTTTTTCAGCTAATGGGTAATCGAAAGCGAAAGCGTAATCGATATCCAAATCGGAAGCAACAAATACTTTAACCTGTCTTTTTATCGTGGTGTGTCAGCTTAAAGAAGATGTGAAATCACAGCACATGCGAGCAGGGAATGAAAAAAGAGATAGAGAGAGATAAAGGAGAGAGAGAGAGAGAGAGAGAGAGAGAGAAATGATTCAGACAGCTGTGTGCCACGAGTACTTTAAACTAAGACTGACACTGATTCCCTTTTGGTGGGAGAAAACATGCCGCAAACGTAGTGGCAGAGGGGGGGGGGGGAGGGGCGGTTAAGGGAGGCGGATACAATTAGGCCAAAAATAGCTTGGGCAAAACAAATTTTGGGCACATTTCGTGACTGAGAAGCAACATGCAATTAATTATTGTCAAATTAAACGTAAAATATCAAAAGCTATTTATAATGCAGGCGAATAATTTCATTAAACAAATCGTGCCACATCATGAGGCAGCAGTGGCAGCGGTGGCGACACCAAATGTGGCACACGATGTGCCACACGATGGAGGCGAATTCAGTTAAATGAGCACGTGTTCTCAATATGCGCCTCGGTGTGTGTGTGTGTGTGTGTGTGTGTGTGTGTGTGTGTGTGTGTGTGTGTGTGTGTGTGTGCTCGTCTGTGTGTGGCCTACGGAAACGGAAGCATCATGGAAATCGTAGACATGTCGTCAATGTCACAAGCTAAACAGCGACAACAACAAGCAGGAAGTGCCATAAACAGCAATAACAACAACAAGAGCAACATTAACGACGCGTATTCATCATCACCTGTACAGCAACACCTGTGGGCTATGTGGCACGTTGGAATTATGCCGCTTGTCGCACGTCGCACGTCTCACGAAGCTCGTCGCTTTGAGCTACAAGCTTCATTTTGCTTTCAAGCGGCTGTCAACGAAGTCAGAAAGCGACTGTCATAAGCACAGAGAGAGGGAGATAGAGAGAGGAAGCGTAAGAGAGAGACAGAGAGTGAGTGAGAGAGGCATGCCAGGAAACAATGTTGCTGTTCTTCTGCCCTCTTCCTCACTTTCTACAGTTTGGTTTGGTTTGATTGCTTGGCAAGCTGAAGCATCGCCACATAGCTTCAACTCATAAAATCTACCTAATCCACTTAGGCACAATTAACGCTAATAACATCATGTAGTTAGGACACGTGTGCCACGCTAGCTCTACGTGGAAATAAGGGAGGGAAAGAGGGTGGAAGGGGGGTAGGAAAAATTGAATGTAAAGTTAAGAAATAGGAGGCAATAAAACAAGAAAATACAGAAATGGAAGATAGACGGAAATCAAAGGAAAGGAAAAGCAAAAAAAAATCAAAGGAAAGGAAAAAGGAAATGGAAGAAGAAATCGGAATGAAGAGAGAAGAAAGAATAAGAAAGGAAGCAGAAATGGAAAAGAAAGCAATAGAATAGAAAATGAAAAGGAAAAAAGAAAAGCAAACAAAAAAGTAAAGACGAATAAAAACAAAACAAAAGTTAAAAAAAAATAATAAAAAAGAAATGAAAAACAAACGAAAAGTAAAAATAAAAAAAATGAGATTATTAGGATTTAAAAAGTAGAGCAACAGGAAAATATAGAAAAAGACACGAGAAGAAAAATGAAAGAAAAAGCGGGAAGTAAAGAAAAGAAATGGAAATAAGACATAGAGAGAAAATTGAAGAAAACGACGGGTATAAAAAGAAAATAGGGGAAGAGAAGAGGAAAAAGAAGATAGTAAAACCGAAATAGTGATCAGCAAGAGAGAAGGAAATGCGTAAGAAAGTGAGGGAAATAAAAAGATTACCCTATCTTTCAATGGAAGAAAAATGAAATGAATCTGTCAAAAAACACGCTAATCAGGAAAAATGGACAAAAAGAGTAAAAGTGAGCAAATGGGGTGGAAAGAGGAAGCTAAAGGGTTGGGAAAGGTAAAAGATTATCCTGTTGATGTCACAACAGGATAAACTTTCGACATCCAGCCCAACTCCCCTTCTCAGAATGTGTGCTCTCGGCTCATCATGTTACTTTGTCTACTTTTGTGTTGCCACAATTAGTGCAACAATTGCATGACACATGTTGCAGCAGCAGGTGCAACTTAATGAAAGGCCCGTGTGCTGGATAACAGAGTCCGAGACTGTCACTAATCTGGTGGTAAGTCAGGAAAAGCTCAGTCAAAGCGTAATCACACTAACGGAACATACAAAGTTCACATCTCTACCTCCAACTCACTCCCAGTGGATAGCATTTTAAATCGAAAGCATTCTGAAAATTCAAGTCTTCTACGGAAGAAATGTGTTGCATACTTTGAGGAACTTTTGAATATATGTAGAAGTGAATTATGCAAGTGTACAACGCAAAGAGATTTTGAAGACAATTACTTTTTCGAAACCAAACAAAATTAATGGAAATTTTAATTATAATATTTTTCGGACATACGCGTAATTTTTGGGTCTCACTAAAATCGACTGCATAAATTTAATTCAGACCCCAACTCTACTTTTAATTATTTTAATGTTTTTTTTTGCAATGAAATATTCTTAAATATGCATTGTACACATTATTCTAAAATTTAAAAATTAATTATATTTACTTAAAAAATTTTTACAATATCAAGTGTTTAAACAAATATTTTGACATTTTTTTGTTGAAACATTCTTATGAATGAAGGTGGAATAACCGAAATTACGAGTTTAGTTGTAGTGAAACGAGCTGACAAATCTTTAGCTTAAAGCACTTAAATGCCTACCCGCAGCTTGTGGCAGCCACTAAGTGAAGCTGACAGCCGCAAAGCATGTTGCAACACCGAGTGATGCTAGTAGGAACTTGGCTTGCAAAGTCCCGCGTTGCATGCTCATACTTTGCCAAATTGTTTTGAAAGAATGCGCCGGAGTTGATTGCGCGGCAACTCGCGAAAATGTTGCACATAGCAAGTGGCAAGTGGCAAGTGGTAAGCGGATAGCGTCAAGTTGTGAATAGCAGCAACGCTTTGCGTTCGCTAAGTTGCATTCCATTTATCAACTGTCTGGCAGCCCACGCGGCGTATGATTAATGCGCCTTGCATGCCAGAAAGGCGTCTGCCTTTTAGCGTGTGCCAAAAAGCGCAGCGAACAATGAAGTTTGCAGCGGAGGGGGGGTCAGAGGTTTCAAAGCGGTAGCGACATTGCCAAATGGTGTGGCATCAATCAGAATCGGAGACAATAGACTATGATGCACCCCACGGCGTATACGTGATAATAATGCCATGCTATCAATAATTAAATGCCTGCTAAATCGTATGATGCGAGTGGTGTGTGAGGTGTGTGTGGTGCGTGTGTGACCCGAAATTCATTGTACTGTCCAATTCATTCGGCATTCCTGTCGGATGCCATTGTGGAGTCATTGTTACGGCTCAGGAAGTGGCACAGGATATCATTACGGCCAGCTCAAGTACCTACCATACGTGGCAGTCTAATTACACATTAGCTGAATACGTTTGCCATGCTAAATGACATTGAACACTGTTGCCAATGTCACAGCGCCACGTTGCACACAGCACAGTGGGGCAAGAAGAGCGCATATCTAATTATTTCATTATTGTCAACTAGGACAACATAATAGTTAACACAGTCAATTAAATTTCAATTCGTAAAAACAAGCATAAATATTAAGAAAAATTAAAATTGTATATTTCAAACAACGACATTCAAAATTATCAATTTTAAAATAATAGTAAAGATTTATTTATTTATTTATGGTCAAAACAATTATTTTAATCAAATTTAGTAAGAATAAATGAAAACACTTACATATTTCAAAACTCATAAATTGAAAAGAAGATTCAAAAATAAAAATATAAAATTTATATTTAAGTTAAGAAATTTAGATAGTAATTTTCTGTAATATGAAATAAATATAATTTGATAATAATTTTAACTATTTGATGCCATATTTTTAATTCTTGTTGGTTTTACTATTTGTCTCTTTGCCTCGTTCTTTTTTATTTTTGGCATTTTGTTTTCTAAGCAGTTCTTTATCTTTTTTTCTTTTACTTTTTAATGCTTCGCTTTTCTTCGCTGGACAAAATTATCAATTTTTCCTCTCGACTTTCTGTCACTTACTTTTTCTTTCTGTGTTTTCTCTCTTTCTTAATTTTATGTCTTGTTCTTTCAGTCTCACCTTTCCTTTCATCAGTTTTCATTGCTTTTGTCAGTGCTCTAACCACTGTGAATCTTCTCATTTGTATCTATTGTCTACAATTTGGCGCTGTCTTCACTTCAGTGTTACTTTCTAATCGCATCGTTGGACAGTGGACATGAAGAGGGGAAATGAGGATAGCTTTTCCATCCGTGCACACACACAGATAAGGACTTCTTTGTTCTGTGGACGCCATGTCATCCAATGCGTTTACCGCCTCCAGCTACAGTTGCCGACTAACTACACCTGCACCACCCACAAATGGAATTTCCCCCCGAGTCGTGCACAAACATTTTTTTGCTTACCTTTGTATATTTTTGTTGTATTTTCCTTTTGCCTATATCTTTTTCTTTTGCTTTGCTGCTTCATTTCGTCTTTTTTTGGGCAGCGTCAAAGGACGCACTTTTATGCTGTTGCCACGCCCATGCTTCAACGCCCAGTTAGGCAGTTGGACAGTGTCCAGCAAAGAGGAAACATGCCAACACACCATGGAGGAGGATTTTGGGCAATTTTTGAATCGTTTGCGTTTTGCACTTTTCGCTGAGACACGCACATTTTTTTTCGTATTCGCCCTTAGAGCAAATCGCTTTATCATCAACACCTGTGAGTCTCCTCACCTGCCCGCCCAGAGGAGGGGAGAGGGGAGAGGGGAAAATAGGGAGCGTGAGTTGGTATGTTGATGGTCTAGTGATATGGATGCCTTAGCGGCATTATGCAGCACTGATATGTTTACAGTTAGCATGCCACACTTGCTGCCCCACATGCTACATGCTACATGCCACATGCCACATGCCATATGCCCCCCACCCCTCGATCTTCTGTCGCTTCTTCGTCATGTTTACTCACGATTTGCGTTTATTTTCGCGAGTGTGTGTGTGTTTGTGTTTGTTTGCATATTTCTTATGCACATTTCAATGCTCCAACGGATTTGCGCCTAAAATAACATACATACATACACACACACAACCACACACATTCACACACCGCACTCAGCACACATAGCGAGTGCTACTCGTACGCGTGCAAATTGCATTGCCTCCCACACTCACAGAGTTCGCAATCATCTGTCTATCGTTATACCCTGCAGGCCCCAAGCACATGTAGGGTATATTAAGCAAACAACCCACCAAAATATTGAAAAAGGTTTCTGCTCTTTAACTCAAATCAAACTCTTGGAAGCATCTAAATTAATAGCATGACTTTATTTTTATATCACTGCGCTAATGACGAAAGCAGTACGAAGGTTGCGAAAGGCGACTAGCAATATACTTGAGCTATTTTCGTGTTTTTTTTTTTTTTTTTGTTAATTTATATTTCTATTAAAAATTTGTATATTAAACTTAATTTAGTTCGTCTCAAAATTGGGTATCAGAGATTTTGGGATTAGAATATGCTTTCGTCACTAGACTTTTACCTCGTGTAGAGGTTTTTTTTTGTGTGATTTCTATTGTCTAAAAATTAAGCGTAAATAAAATTAATGGTAAAATACAAAAATTATATATTATTTATATTCCGTACCGAAACATTAATAATGATGCTATATTTTTTTCAAGTACAACTTTTACTGCATACATTTTATATACAATTGAGAATTTTTATTTATAGGGTATCTCATGGTCGAGCATTAGAAATCTCACTCCGTTGCCGATTCGTGTCCCCTTATTCTAAAGCCAAAATGGTGGCAATTTGGCATGTTTTATCATTTATTTGTATATAAGCATTTGTATGTTTTGTAGATGCCACCCTCTTCCTCTTTCTTTGGTTCACTTCTTCGCATATTTTTGTACTTCATTATACTCTGTAGCCTAAGCAAATGGTCTTAAAGGGCAGCATGGACTTACGGTTAGCAGTGATTCTAGGATATCTATTTTTATTTCGATTATGCTCATTGAAGCAAAAGACAGAGAAAATTCAAATATAAGTTCTCTGCAAATTAAAGACAAAGCAGTTAAGTTGTAAACGGTATCTGCTAGTCAGACAGTTTCATCGGTAACTTTTCGAAGAACTGCTGCTTTATATAGTCCAATATATATCCATATCCATATATCGATATTCTGAATATTCCTCTTTTTTCACAACAATTTGCTGTAAAAATCTTTTCTTTCAACATATTAAATAGAATTCCCAGCTGTTCAGGGTATCTGCTAGTCGAGGAGTTTCATCTACATTTGTCTTAGAATTTTCCTTGTTCGATTTGTGAACAATTCTGAATTTCTTTCTTTTCCAAACGCAATTCATATTAATTTTGATTCTATACAGGGTATTTTGCTTGTCAGTCATTCATATTTTCACGGGCTTCTTTCATTTTTTCTCAATTTTCGAGAGTTATATTTATTTAGCTTGTTGCTTTCAGGCGAAAAAGGAAAGGCCTTTGAGTAGTTTATTGCTCGATGCGGCTGTCGCATCAATTTGAGCGATTTGCCAAATTTGTCAGAAGGAAGCGAATTCAAGTTGACGTCAAGCAATTGAGCACAATACAATTTGTCTGTGGCTTCGATACAAACCTACCATTACCAGTTGAATGCGATTGATAACGCGTCTGACATTTGAGTTTCAAGTCTATAAATTCAATTGACAGCACGACGCATTGTTGGAAAATGATTCTTAATGAATTCATTTAAGCTCGAGAGATAACTTAAATATCCTATGGTAATCTTAAAGGTCCTAAGTTGTAGAGTTACAAAATATGGTTAATTTTAACAATTTTTTTTTTTTAATTTCAATAAGTTTTCCAAAATTTTTAAATAGTTTATCTGAGCTTGAGACTAACTCTGAGATTTTTGAATTTCACATAAATTAATATACATAAGTCTTTGTATATTTTTAAAGCCCTGAAATTTATAAGTAAAAAATTTTTCGACAATTATACAATTATAGTATAATCAAGAATTAAATCTCTATATTATTTTGGAATTGTAGTATTTCCTCTTTGAGAGCCTAGCGATTGTGTTATAATTCTGCCGAGCTGGCTGCAACTTTGGACTTTGATGTGCCACAATTAGAAGGACCCTCAATTCGAACCCGAAACCCCAAAACCCGATGTCCGATTCGAAGCTCAGTTGATGCTGCTTTTGGTGAATGCCCCTTTTCAATATAGACTTATGGATATTTGCCATTAGCTGGCGCTTACTGAGGTCAGACTAAGTCAAGTCAAGTCAGGTCAGGTCTGGGTCTGGGTCTGATTGGGAACTGGCTGGGACCTGAGGGGCAAGGCAAGGAACGAAGTCCAGGGCAGAGTTACATTATGTATGTAGAGCTGATGCTGCGTAACGATAACAAACAATTCTTTCGGCCTGCCCACGTGCAACTTCATTGAACAGGAAACTCGTAAAACGTCGAACCCAACAATAAGAACAACAACAACAACACACACACACACACACACACTTACTTAGATACACACCCACAACAACTTAAAGATACAATTTGGAGCTGAGTTTGGGATTAGGATTAAGGCATGCTTAAGGCGAAGCGTGTCGTGCCACAGAATGGGGCAGCATACAGCAGCTACAGCTACAGCTTCTTCTTCTTCTTCTTGCCTCTTGAAAGTTTTTTAATATGGGCCATCGAAGAGGCCCCCTCCCTCGCCAACGCCCTCCCCGCACCAGCACTTTTGGTCGAATGTTTGATTTTCGTGCAAAATCGTTTTGCATTTTCCAACGTTTATTTTTGCTACCTGCCCCACTTGCCACATCCGTTTGAAGCTGCCTGACAGTGCTTGCAAATATAATTGTCGGCGCCACCGTTTGCCATATTTTCCTCAATTTTCGCATATTTTATTCTCTCTGTTTTCCTATTTTTTTTTTTTTTTTTTTTTTTTTTTTTGTATTTGTGACTGTTTCGCGCATTGCGGCTTGTTGGCGTCCTTCATTGCGTTGTTTGACCCAATGACTCCGTTTCGAGTCGACTCTCGTGTGTGTTGCACAGACTTTACGGCGTCGCTCCAGTTTCACTTGCAACTTGTTTTTGTAATATTTTTTTTGGCAACATTGCAGAGCGGTTCAAATGTCATTTCATGTCCTTAACTGAGTGCTCTATTGGCGCATAAGGATTTCCATCACCATCCCAATTGCAGTCCCAATTCTCATCCCAATCATTTACCTCATTCCACCCATCGCATGTTGAACTGTTTTTGGTTCAAGGCATTCGAATGCTCTTATCGCAGCGATGCTTAAGGAATTCTATCAGTGGACACTGCATATGTTGAGCAGACGACCAGCTGAGAGGATGTAAGAGCAGTAGGAGGGGGATTTGCTGGTCGTGTAGTTATATCGGAAACATCCGACAATACTCGAACATATTTATTCATTGCAATTTCCCCTGCGAAAAGCTCACTCGAAGCTTAGCATAAACTTATTCAGCGCAAGCTTAAAGCATAAGCTTTAAAGCTTTGCTTAGCTTAATAAAGGTTGCAGTCTTGGATGAACGTTAAAAAACAGCAACAACCTGTCTGTTAGTTGCATATTGAGAAATGTTACACGATACTTAGATCAAACAATTCCTAAAAATACAGCTAAATATAGGAGGAAAATTGATAGAGTGTACAGAATACAATAAAATGTATCCAAGTATAATTTTTTTATTTTCGGAAATAATATATTATATATATAATATTATAATAATAGAATTATCTTAAAGTTCTTTTGTTAACACGGTTTTATTTGATATGGAATAGTGATAAGACTTCACTTTACGAATATTTCTCAAGGCTGCCTTTTTGACAACTTCATTAAAAAAACATAGTAAATGTATTTAACGTATCTTAAAAATAAATTTTCTAAGATCTTGGCGCTCACACAAACGCACATGGTTATATCGACTCGGCTGTTGTTGCTGATCCAGAATATATATACTTTAGCAACATTATAGTTTCTCGTCTTAAGATCATACAATTACTGAAGATATAGCATAAGTCTTACATCGTTTCTCCAGATTCATAGATTATATGCCGCAGAACTCAGACCCTATATCACAGCGTTATTTAGACAAGGAATCAGTTGCTTAAGAAAATAAAACGATTGAACAAACGCAAGAGGGGAAAATATGTTTGCTGTGACTCCTACACTGAGTTGACCTGAATTCAACGCCAACTTCAACTGCAACTTTAACAGACACGGTAACTGCAACAGCTTACATAATGATGTGTGGTAGGGGGGGAGGGGGGAGTCCTACTCATATGCGAGTGGTGCTTCAGCTAAACAAAAATAAACAGACGGCGAGTGTGGCATGCCGCAAACGAGGCGGTGGCATATGACTCCTTAGCCTATTAGCTAAACTCCCAGTGCAACAACTGGCAGCATCAACTTGAGGATGAAGCAATAAAATCAACATGCAGCACACAGTTGCACCTGGAAATGGAAATGGCAATGTAGAAGCCTGGAGTCTTCAGTCTGCAGACCTCGAGTTGTGGCGGAAGCAAAAGCTAAGCGCAGCTTTTGGTGGCATTGTCATTGCGGCAATTGTTGCGACTCTCGACTTGGCCCGTTGCCTGTGGCAGTGTCAGTCGCAGGCGAAGATGCCACATATCAGTTAAGTGGCAGCTTGTAACACCATCTAAGTGCCCAGTGTTGGCATACAATATTTGCACACGCTTCCCAAGTTGCAACTTGCAACTCGCAAACCAGAGTTATAAGTATACAAAAATCTTGACAGGACACTTCTGGAAAAAAGATCAAGTATAACTTTCAATTATTTTGGACTTCTGGAAAAAAGATCAAGTATAACTTTCAATTATTTTGGACTTGTAAAGTGGCTAAATCGGCAGTCTGACCAACTTCAAACAGTCATAACTTTCTCAAAACTGTACCGATTTTTATGTGGAATGTCATTTTAAACATAATTTGGCATTTTAATTCATTCTGCATTTCAATTTTATTAAATTTAAAAAAAAAATAAAATATATTTTCCTCTAGATTCTACCAGATATTTATTTCGATGCTAAGGGTCCCCCCTTAGAAATTTCGAAAATTCAAAATTTTAAATCTCAAGTTTTCACTTTTAATCAATTCCTTATATCGTTATTAGTATAAAACAACACTTTAAACTTGATTCTGAGACCTTTCATTTTTTCGTAAAAAATCATGTGAAATTGAACAAAATTTTGGACTTGTAAAGTGGCTAAATCCGCAGTCTGACCAACTTCAAACAGTCATAACTTGATCAAAACTGAACCGATTTTTAAGTGGAATGTCATTTTAATCATAATTTGGCATTTTAATTCATTCTGCATTTCAATTTTATTAAATTAAAAAAAAAAATATATATTTTCCTCTAGATTCTACTAGATATTGATTTCGATGCTAAGGGTCCCCCCTTTGAAATTTCGAAAATTCAAAATTTTAAATCTCAAGTTTTCACTTTTAATCAACTCCTTATATCGTAATTAGTATAAAATAACACTTTAAACTTGATTCTGAGACCTTTCATTATTTTGTGAAAAATCATGTGAAATTGAACAAATTTTTGGACTTGTAAAGTGGTAAAATCCGCAGTCTGACCAACTTCAAACTGTCAAAGCTTTGTCAAAACTGAACCGATTTTCAAGCAGAATGTCATTTTGATCGGGAATTGGCTTCTCAATTCATTCTGCACTATTTTTTAATACGTGAGATCTAGACGCTCACACAGATGGACAGACAGACAGACAGACACACATGGCTATATCGACTCGGTTGTTCAAGCGGATCGAGAATATATATACTTTATGGGTTCTCCTTTTTATACGTCCTTCTCCCTGTTACATACATTCCAACGAACATAATATACCCATTTACTTAGTAACAGGTATAATTCTAGTCGTTATGCTTCTGACCAAAAGTGATGCCGATTTGTTGTTTGCGGTAAAGTTGCAAGTTGTGAAGCGAAATCTGAAAGTCTGTGGCTCTCTTCGTTGCTGTAAACTGTCGCCGGGCAATCGCCACACGCCACTCGCCACTTGCCGCATGCCACACGTTGCTTGGCTCTTGCAACGTTTGATTAGAGCGCCAAACAAATTAATGATGCAAATTGTGCAGAAGCAATAACTGCAACCAACGGCGTCTGCAACTGGAATTGGGAATATGACTGGAAGTGAACAGGTTGAGAATCGCATGGGAGTATAATGCTTTCAAAGTTGCCAAGTGGGAAACTCGCTGTTAGCTGAATTAGAGACTGGGAAATTATTATCATGGCCAACATGATATACTCTGTAATCATATAACAATTGAATGGGTATGGTAGACTTTTCCAGATATAAGTCAAAGGTAGAAAGAGTCACGGCTCCGAAATCTAAGAATGATTTAATATTCTGCTTAAATAGCAAAACTTTCTACTCAACTAACTTAAAAATAAATTTATTACTAAGGCGTAACTTGCTTATAGGGTATTTTCTAGTCATAGTTATAGCTTGCTAGAGTCAAAACAGTGTACAAATATGCTTAAAATCAACTGAATCGCTGGCCATAAAATAACAGCACCTACTACACATGGAAATAATATTTAAAATAAAGACAATAAAAAATATTTTTAAACATACAAAATTTGACACGAATATATATTTAATATTGTGCATAGTTTATTGTGGTGTACTCGTAATTTGAATTTGGTAACTGAACAAATAATATTATATTACCATTGTTCAATGTATCTCTAAGCCCAGACAACAGGTTCTTTATTTACTTTGTATACTTTATGTAGTGGGTACCTGAGTTTTATTAAGGTTTATGTAACGCTGAGTGAAAGGATTAGTTAATTTAAATTCTCAATAGATTTGATTTGCTAAATATTTTAAAATTTTCAATAAAGTCAGTGATTTGTTGAGTGATTTTCGATCCCTAGTCCATTTCATATTATTTTAAAAATAACAGAAAGAGCTCTGTGAGCCAAGTGAGCCAAGTGAGCCACAACGTTGCCACCTCTCAC
The DNA here is from genome assembly GCF_004354385.1 of Drosophila innubila. Lineage (NCBI taxonomy): Eukaryota > Metazoa > Arthropoda > Insecta > Diptera > Drosophilidae > Drosophila > Drosophila innubila. The sequence continues at coordinate 12,260,653 of NC_047626.1, forward strand.
ATAAAGAGCATTTACACTTCGACATTGTCAACTTAATTGTTGTTCCTTCTACAACTTCTCTTACTATGTACTTCTCGTTGTTGTTGTTGTTAAGTTTTGTGAGCTTTAATTATTTTACAATTTGCGGGTTTTTCTTAATGTTGTTGTTGTTTGTTGGCACTCTGTGGCAAGGGTCTGAGGCGCCACAACTTTTAATTGCTGTGGCAGACATTCACTTTTTTTGTGTTTGTTGCCACAGTGTCAGGCGAGTGTTCGATGTCACTTGCAGTTGTTGTTATTGTTGTTGCCGTTGAGGATCCTTTTGCAATCGTGCTTCACGTTTGATTACCCAAGAATGTATCTGTCTGTGGCGTCATTTGTAGTAGTCACCCCCCCCCCCCAACCAGCCACCGCCGTGCAGCACATCTCACGCCTCCCCACTGTCAAGTGCTAAGCACACACAGCTTAATTAATTGGCGTTTCATGTTTGGCCATTTGCTGGTCTCGGCCTGGTCAATTGCTTCATTTACATCTTGTGCGCACAGTTATCAGTCTGACAAGCCGCTAAATTGCACCTCAACATTCAGTCAGATGCGCTGACAACACAGACAAACAGACAAACAGACAGACAGACAGACAAATGGACTGTGAGATGGCAGCTGCTTGTTCAAGCAGCTACTAAAAATTTAATTATTTGTTAGACTTTTGATTAGTCAGAACATGGCAATGTTAGTAAATAAATAAAATTTAAACATCTTGCATGGAAGAAGACATAATTTTAGATTGTCTACCAATTTGAACGATGATATTAATAGATACATTTCAATAAACTTAACTAAATTTTAATGGGAATGTGGAAACATCAATTTGAATCATACATAGCAAGTAAATTTTATATTTTGACTCTCTGCATAATTCGCGGATACTTCAGTTATTATCTTTGCTAATATTCTTTCCCATCATTTTGTTTTCTTAAATCTTTTCTCCTACATCGTTTAATTTGGCCCACTACCAAACTATTAATTTTACTTTTTACTATTTTTTGTTGTTCTATTTTTTGCGTGTTTTTTATTGCTCTTGATTGAACTCGACATTCTTTAAATTATCACTTTATTGCATTTCTATTTTTTTCAAATCTACACGTCTTTCAAACGGTTGCCTAGAATACATTTAAAACCTAATAAAATAGCTTTTAAAATATTAGTCAAATTTTTACAAATGACAACCTATATATAAAATATTAATACTTATAAACAGAAAATTATTCTTATTTATTATTGTCATGTAAATACATAGCAGGTGTAATCGAAGTAGCTGCTGATAAAAATATCAGCATTGGTTGAATTTTACAGGATCAAATAGCCGTTGGGATAATTGTCATGTTGGGAGCTAACCTTAATAGAGGTACAAAGCATTATTTTAGAATCAGAACTGGTTGTACATCTGTACACACAAAAATAAAAATCTCGGAAAAAATTTGAGAAAAATTAAATTTTCACAAAAAAATTCTCAGTTTTGGTTTCCAGTTTTTATAAAAAAAAAAATAATAACGTTAAGAAAAATTACACAAAAGTTACAGTTCAACCAGTTTCCAGGTAAGTGCAAGTGCAGTAAAGTGAAACGACAAAATGTTGTATCAGTGTGTGTATTGCAGGGTGCTGCTGGACAATATGAGAAGGTGGAACTCGTTGCAGCTTAAATTGTAGATTGCGATTGTTATTTTTGGCTAAGCGAACAGGATGGGCAAGAAGGGAGGAAAGGGCAAAAAGGGCAAGAAGAAGGCAACGATTGTGGCGCCCGTTGCCGTGGTGCAACAGGAATGCCCACCATGTCCCGAACCACCGAAAATGATCCAACCATTGGACCCATGCCCAGAGACCACGGGTCCCCATGATGTGCTGCGTGCACAGCCGAATCATTACCCGGCTCTGTTGCGCATTCCGGAAACGATGGCCGTTGTTGGGTCCGAGAATGGATGCTACGACAGCATCTGTAAGCTGTTGCGTGCCGGATTTCGCTGTGCGGAGCGTGTCTTTGTTATGGCACCGTGGGGCAACTATGTCGTCTTTCGCTTCCACAATAATAACGATTTCATCTACTTCCTCTACGATGGCTGCACCTGCGATGTGAATCGTTTTCGTTATCTGGACCTTAGTTGCGGTACCGCCGGCTTTCTATACTTCAGCAACATGCATGACGTCATCAGCTATATCATCCAATCTCGTAAGACCCGTCTCTATCTGGAGAATCTCAACAAAATTGCCATCGATCAAATAGTCGAGGAGTACGGTGCAGTGACCTACACCCAGAAGGCCAAGTGCATGCGATTCGCCTAGTCCTACTCCATGGCTATCAAAAAAATACAAGTTACATAACGTGATAGATAGAGCACCCTATAGAGCCCTACGTCGGTACTCTGCCGTTCAACCGATTCAAAGTTCAATGCGCTTTCTCCAAAATTAAAGAATAGTTTTCGCATAAATCAATCGATAGCGCATGCAATTTTTTGAATCATTAAGTTTGTCGCTTAACAAAATATTATCAAATACCAATTTTTGGGGTATGCCTTAATAAAAATTAGGTTATGTTCGATTTTTGGCTAGAGCCAATTTGAATGTGACAAACGACAACGGGAATTCGACTGCTTCTAAATAAATTAATTTCGAAATAAGCATACGGTTATAATACGTATCAATAAAAGTAAGGTTCAGTGTTTTTTTTAGGTTATGCTGAACGAAAATAGTTTTCTATAGAAAAATATAATATATGTCAGAATATGTTGCATTGCGACAGTCACAACTTCTATTAATCGAATTAAGTATTCATATGCATTTAGTTATAATATTGACAGCAAATATTTCAGACATGTAAACATAATTTTGAGCGTTTTGTGCATTGAATTTGTATTTATATTTTAAGTACGTTCAATGCGTTTTGGTGTTTACATTGAATCCAATAAGTATGCGCACACACACACATACAACACTCAACGCTAACCTTGTTGGCACTGTTTGTAGGCCAGGGGCGGGGGTGGAGGCAGGGGCAGACGATTAAAACGGCAGCTACTTGATATACATATATTTATAAGAATGTAATAAGTAACTAGACGAAAATCAAATGCGAGCTCATTTGTGCTAATAAAGAAGTCATAAAGCAAATATTGCAAGTATATTACAGATTTTGATTGGAGCAACGATTCAATGCCTCAATGTCTTCTAAAAGCCACAAGCTAAGAGATACAAGATACCAGATATAACATACAACATACATATGAAATCCAAGCTCAAGTGGAGCAGGTAGATCTTGACTGCGAAACGAACCAATTGATTTTTTCAAAGCGATCAAATGCGAGCTGAGCTCGTTAATTAAAACAACAATCACTGCAACATGCGACTGGCAACAGCAGTAGCAGCAGCAGCAGGGCAGATTGCCACTGTGGCTGCCACAGCAACAACAACAACAGCTCGAGCCAGTTAATCGCGTGTTTCAAGTGCGGCACTTGAGAGACCCCAAAAGACGCTATGTAATTGAGAAGAACTTGATTTTGGATTTGGATTTGGATTTGGACTTGGCAACGCATCAACCTTACCCATCCAATTCAATTCAATTCAATCCAATCAAATGCAATCCATTGCGTTCCTTTAAGAGTTTCCACAATTTGCGTAGGCGTTCGTCTAATTGAGTTGCTTTTCGATCCAGCTGTTTTAATGTTTGTGACCATCATTCGATCACGTAATATTTTTGCATATCTTACATTTCATTTTAATTCCAAACTCAAATTCAAATTCAGTTTTCGTTCACATCAATGTCTTAGGGTAACGGAGGCAGATACACGTACGTGTAGAATAATGCATTTGGTTTCTTTAGGTTCTTCACTACTTCATTGATATGTGATTTGCACACAAATTAATTGATTTCGAACTGACTTGAAGTTGTTAGTGTTATTGTTATTGTTATTGTTGTTCTTGTGCCTTGTTGTCTTTGGTAAATCACTTGACTACTTGAACATTTAATCACCTGATCGTTTAACTGCGACCCGTGCTAATAATAAACAGACTGTGCACTACCCTGCAATTTAAAGCAGATAAAATGTGAGAATCTTTATGGTATCATTAAGTTCTGTGTAGAAGATAGTTTTAAGATAAATACCTGAACCAAGAATATACAACACTGTTAACTATAGTATAATTTAATGAAGGTAAGAACTCAGCATCTTTAGAATATCATTATGTTATAATCTCCTCTAATTTATTGTTGATTTCTCTGTTTGTTGATCTCAAATTGAATGAAAAGTGTCGCTGTGTATCATTGATAAAGTGAAGTTCACAGAATAACAAACTTAAGAACATCTTCAAGAATATATAGAATGCGATTTGAAGTAGACAACTCTTGAAAAACACCTTGACTGAGGTTAAGTGCTGTGTGGCTAGGAGAATAATTTGGTTTCTTAAAAGCTTCTACTGCCACATTAAATTTCTCAATCTTATTGAGCTGATGAAGGTCTTACATTTCATTAAGTTTTTATAATTAAACATTAAAATTATGTAAATAAGTATATATTCTTTGCATGAAGTATTTTAGCAACCACGTAATCTATCAAAATCAAGCAAGGTAAAAACCATAAAAGTTGCGAGTGAAATAATCTTGCACATCTATTCAATCATTTCGTAAAGTACGATTGCTTCAAAATCTCAGATTTTAAGACGCAAGTGACCTAATTATGTATTCTGTGATAAAAGCATTTAGTAATAAAGTCTGCGAATATGTCGCATGCAACTTTTCAATGTCTTCTGCCTGAGCTCACGTAACACTTAATTGCGCCAGGGCCGGGCATTGTTTTTCTTTTTCTCTTCGTTTTTCTTTATCTATTTTGGCAGCTTCTCAGTCGCAAAACTTTAATTGGCAATTGACACAGAAAATCATTGGCAAAACGGAAGTTCATTAGGCTTTGTCTTGGCTCACGATGCCATCCGATGCGACGATTCATGTTGTAACTCAGTAAACATTAACTGAATGCCATTAGTCTCAGTCTTTAAGACTCTGAGGCTTATAAGCTAAACGGAGACTGCAACTAAGCTACTGTTCAGTTCTTTCAGGCAACGACTTGATTTAATTCAACCAAACAATGGCAAATCGATAAAATTTGGAAATATTTACGCAAAACTTTGTTAGTTTTGAATTTAAACAGCTTACAGTGTGGCAAGAATTAAATAGCATGCTACAGATGTTTTTCAATCAAATTCAAAAATAAACAAGTTCTTAGAATATTAGTATAATTCTTTTTTAAATTTGAATAGTACTTGGAAGGTGATGTTAAAAATCGATTTGCAACAATGAAATATTAGTATAAAATTCATGAAAATTTCTTTAGAAAAAATTCCTTGGTCTTTTTGTTAAATTATTTTCAATTTTTTTAGAGTCAAGTATTTAAATATGAATATGTTGTAATTCTACGTGTGTTTCATCTTTATTTCAATAAAAGGTATGCAAAAATTTATCGAGATAATCGTGTATAAACTCGAAACTCAACATACACGTATACGTATATTTACTATTGATGATTTCGGTCTAAAAACTTTAATTGGAATTCTATTTTGTTTTACAATAAATGCAAACATTAAATATAAAAAATGTAACTCTTCCACAAATCTATTTAAAGTTGACACATTGGATCTGTAGATTATCATGCTTGTCCCATTGTGCATAGTCGGTCAGCTTTGGCGGCGTCGGCGAACAATCACGATAAACGCGACCCACAACAATTGAGTTGCAGTTGATACATAAATACGAAGAGCAGCTTGCGCTGTGGCATGCAACAAGCAGCTGCTGTACAGACTCGACTCGACTGAATGACTGACTGACTGACTGAGTGACTGACTGAGTGACCCAGCAAGCCGCACCTCTTGCTCGAGTTGCCTCTTGACAATGCTTTAACTCGCAATGCGCAACTTGCAACTGTAACCGTAACTGTAAATGTAACTGAAACCCAAAATTTAAATTCAATCTCAACGATTTGCAATTGTTTGCTTAGGCATTTTGACCGTTAGTCTATTGCTTGTTGTTGCCATTGATGTTGTTGTTATGCAAATGATAGCAACATTGTTTGTTGCTCACCTTTTGCCCTCCTTTGCCAGCCCATCAGCCCCCATATCTGTGTCCTTGACATGCGCCAAGCCAAAAGGAGCCACAAGCAGCCAAATGTTGCAACAACAACTACAACAACGAATTGTGACAACCTGCGTTGGTTTTTACGACCACGACTCTTATGGCATGTGGCATGTGGCATATTGCAGTCTGCATTGCGACTGTTATAATAGTAAATAAATGCATGCGCTTAAAAAATTCTTAGCATCGAGTTCGTTGCCTAAGTCTTTCGTTTATTGTTGCGTTGGCGTTGGCGTTGGCAGCGACGCCGCCGTCTCCGTCGCTGCGCATAATTTGTCCGCAGCTTTCGGCTTAGGTTTCGTTTCCTACTCAAAGCCAGCCCAGAGCCATAGCAAATTGCTTCCTTATTTGTATGTACGATATATTGTACATTGTATCAACGTCCCAGAGCACTCGTAAATGTATAAGTACAAAGGCATTTGTAGCTCGCACAACCAAGCAATCACACTCACACACACATACACACATGTACAACTAGCTTACAAAGAAGTACTTATGCTAAGCGAGGCACAGTGTCACGAAAGTGCTAAAAAAAAACACTTAGAAATTTATATATATTTATATATTTTTTTTTCTTTTAATATTTTTTAATAATATAATGTAAACAATTTATTTTAGTGCTTGTATAATTCTGAATTTTATTTTTAAATTTAAAAACTTTTTGGTCAAAAAAAATTGTGCTACATTTTGTCGCTTTTACCTTTGTAGATATTAGAATCAAGGCTGCAAACCGGTTCTGAACCGAACCTTGTAGAACCGGTTCGGTTCGGGCTTTTAAGCAGTCTGAACCGGAACATGAAATTATTTACTTTGCGAACCCGAACCTAATCCTAACTGCTTTCAAATAAAAGGTTCGGTTCGAAAAAAAAAATAGTTACATACATTTTATTACGCAATTATTTGAGACTTCGGATTTAACTAAGTCATCTTTAAATCTTCAAATAAATTTAAATAAACATCAAAATTTGATTTCTTTAAAAAAAAAAATTAATAAGTTTAAAATGTAGAGAAAAATATATAGCAAATATAAATACAAATATTTTTTTGTATGAAATTGAACCAAGGCTCGAACCCAAACCTTGGGCTTAGCGGGTATATAAACCAATTCGCAAACCGGACCGTTGTTTTTTTATATGGTTCGAACCACCGAACCGAACCTTTAACAACATTTTCGAGGTTTGCAGCCTTGATTAGAATTGAATGTCTTCTTAAAGATTCTCTTGTATCCAAATTGAAACCTTTAATGTACATCGTTTGAACCACTTTAATCTATACTTCGTTGCATACCTAAAGATGTAAGAATTAGATTCTTTTGCATTTAAAACCAGTGTGCATAGCTGTATTGAGAAATGCCCGATGCTTCTATGTAGCAAAGTTTTGTTTTCTTTTGGGATCGCTGATCGCTGTGTACTCGTATTGTGGCGACGCTGTGGGCGTTCAATTGGCCCCATACACAATTCGCTTGGCCGCCCTCTAATCTTATCGCCTCAAATTGATCTCAGCTTCAGCGTCGAGCGCTTAAGTGTTCGACGTCGTCGTCGTCGTCGTCGTTGTCTTAGAATCGCCAAATTTGGGTGCGCCATAGCCAACAATAAGGTAGGCAGCTACTCGACTTGTGAGTGGGCCTTACACTCCAATGAACTGAGCCCCACAATCTCCATTGTCGTATGGACCCGGGCCGCCCTGCCGCAGTTATCGTACATCAATCAATCACACTCGACGACGCTGACAATCATTGGCCATTGGCTTTTGGAATGAGCAAAAAAATTTAACAAATTAGACTCATGAGATCCAGCAGTAAGTAACGCTATCGAGACTTCTGATAGAACTCCTTCGTGACACGAAAATCAATCAAATAAAACCTATAAAAAAAATAATTGCTTTCATTTTTATGGTAAACATGGATATGATATCTTAATAAGATCCGCAATAGTATCATATCGTAATATGTTGTTATTTAGTTAAAGTAAATAATACTAAAATATTTAAAAAAAAAACAATAACTTTTTTCTTAAGATCTTTCCGGATATATATTAAATGAAATTCAAGTATTTTCCTGCTAAAAATCTGTATCACGCGTCCATTTCTAAGCACGACTTTCAGCTGACTCAATTAAACGTTAATGAAAACATATTTTAATGGCAATTGTTGGCAATTTGTTTGTTTACGTGTCGTGTGTTCATGTGTGTGATTGGTTATTAATTTTTCAGATCGATACCATGTGGTATTTGTTTTAAGGTTCTATTGGCATTTTGGAATATTGGAATTCAGTTAGACTCAGCCTTGAGATCATCGATTGTTGTCGATTGAACCCGCATATGGCATAAGAATCTGGCGCGGTTTTGTGTCCCTGTCCGGATAAACCGGATAAATCCGTTTAATATATACAATTTGTACGGCATGTCCAAGTGATTGAATTGACTTAGCTTGACTTGACTTCACTTCAACTCAATTGAATTGAATTCAATTCACATGTCTCATTTATTTGCCTATTTATTTATTAATTTTTTTTGTTTTCATCTACAAATGCTTAATGCCATTCAACTCTCCCTCTCTCTCTCTCTCTCTCTCTCCGTCTCTCTTTCTCCCTCACTCTCTATTACTGTCTCTCTCACCGTTTGACATTTCACTGACTGTCGCTTGAAAGTCAAGGCCGCCGTCAGATTAATCGGCTTAAGGCCCCCTTGAGAGTTGAGTGTCTCGTTGGCTTCTAGCATGCATCGATCATCGATCATTGATCGGCGATAAACGATCAAAGATCTGTTAGAAGCGCAATCGATGCAATGCGACCATGTAACTGACATTTCGTTGACATTTGACAGCACTTTGACAATCATAGGACATTTATTATGCATTTGCCATGTGGTCCCCATCGATCGCCTCTGATCCAAATATTGATCTCAACAAGTTGCATTAAACAACAACTTTCGAATGTCAAAGCAATTGCTCGACTATTTCGATTTGTGTTTTGATTGATTTTATGATTTACAAGAAATCTAACATAAGTACAACATTAATGTCGATCTTTTTATGACTTTTTAGCTGACAGTTGACGAAACAGATTAAACAGACAGCTCTCAATCTTTCCTGAAAGCTCAACCATGAAAATCTGTGAATCTATGGCGACTAGTTTTTTTTTTTTTTGTATTAGAGATACAGTTTCTTTTGATTATCAAATAGCTGAGTCATTATTTTGTATTATAATATCATATTAACTTTGGTATTCAGATATTTGATGTTATAGATTCTTTACAGATATTTTTTAAAGATTTCGAGATATATTTTAAATTATATACAACAAAAAAATAACACCACAAGAGTTTTAACATAATTATAACAGACAATTAAATTTAAATATTAACTGAAGAGAATATTTAACTATAAAATTCATTGCTTATGGCTAAATAAAAATTCTTAAAAGCATAATTTGTTGGCTTTGTGAGTTAGTCAACGAAATTCCCATGACTGAAGATACTCGTACAACAAAGCCGATCAATTTCGAGGCGTGGAATTCCCAAGTTATGTCTAATCGTGCTGGCATTGAGCGCAGCAAATGAAATTTTCTCTAGTCTTTTGTACAGTTTATTGCGGATTCCCATTTAAAGTTGAGGAAAACCTTGAAAACAAATGAGAATAGAAGAATTGCAATAGATGCGACTATCGGATAGTCTGTAAGCATAACTGACTTTGTATGACAGTTGCTAGAAATTAGTTTCTTTTAGCTAAATTCTAATGGACTTTACATTAAATCAAGCAGTGGAATACACTATAAAGAGCTCAAGTAGAGTTACCCTAGAATAGTAAAGACTGCAATACGAATAAATAGCAATAGAATATATGTGTTACTAGTTTCAATTTATAATTTAATTTAATACATAATATCTATTTAATACCCTTTGAATGACTATAGCTACTTAATATACTCCATAAAACGAACAGCTAGAAATTGCATATGATATACAGATTCTAATTGCTAGAAATTAAGTTGATATGTCGATAATACCCGCTTACCTGTTCAGCCTGACTACAAGGTATTTAAAAAGTTCAATTTCTGCGCAATAATCAAATTGCAGAGACAAATGTTTTGCAGCTGCCGTTGACTCTGTCGCTGCCTCTGTTGTTGGGAAGAAGGGGCAACTCTGTAGCTTCTTCGCTTCAGAAAAAAAAAAAACAAAACAAAATAATAAACAACAACAACAAGGAGTGGTTTTGGACCCCGACTTGGGGTCTCTAATAACCCATTTTGTCTATTAAATGTTGCCGCTGTGGAATGTTGAGATTTTAGCAATATTTTTCCTGACATTTAACAAAAAATTAAAAAACAAAAAAAAAATCAAGTCTCTGGTTGCTGTTGCATACATTGTTGATGTGGCAGTTGCAGTTGGAGCTGTTGCTATTGGTGTGGCAAGTGGTCGGTCTGCGTCCTCGTACTCCCTCGCCTCCAATTTGAGACTCCATCTGGCAACTGGCAACTGGCAACTCCCAAACTGCGACCCGTCGCTGTCTTGTCCCATTTAACATTTTGGCACGCCACAGTGCGACGTGGCGCATCGAAGCAGCCTCAATGTTGCCACATTGGTTGCGTTAAATTGATCGGCAACGGTGATTGGGCTGCAACAAAATACGTGGCAGCCATGGGGGGCATGGGGCGGGGGCGGGGGGCAGCTTGAAGGTGTCTTGCGACAAATGTTTCTATTGTAAAAATTGCGCCCTTTCACGTTTGCCGCAAATGTCAAGCTGTGGCAGCTGCTCAAATTAATTGCCACATGCCGCCAGCAGAGCAGCTCCACTTGTGGTAGGTTAGTGGAGGAACTTGGGTGCTGAGGGGCTGAGGGGCAACACCGATAATGCCAGCCCTGCACTCTGCAGACAGACTTAATGCTGACCCTGTCAACCTATTCACATTTCGGCAGCAGACGACTTTGTATGGTTGCATGCCGCATTAAATTATAAGCAAAAAGTCATCAAAAAAAATGTTGCCGCCAACTCAAACAATTGGGCACCAAGTAAGTCAGTTGGGTCGCATTTTGGGGCTGGGCCGACATCGGCATCGACATCGACATCGGAAACCGCAGAAGCCAAGTTGCAACAACCGACAAGAGTGGCAACTCTTAACTTGCAACTGCAACTGCAACTGCAACTGTTTGTGGTTGGTTCTATTGTTTTGTTTGCCTTTAGATTGGTTTTGCTTGCTTTTGCTTTTTTCTTTGTATTTAGTTTTTGGTTATTGTGGTTTCTGCTTGCTTTATGCGCTTCATGCAACATTAGTCAATGACACTCGCTTGCTGTTGTTGTTGTTGATGTTGCGAGTGCTGCTTGTCTACTGCTTGCAACATCATCTTGCGTCAAGCGCTGAAATCATTATATTTTTGTAATTTTATGCAATGCACTGTCAAACGACGCCCCCGTCTTCCCTTTAAAGACCCAGCCCCTCTTCCTTACCCTAATCATGCCACAGCCTCCTTCTTCTCTACTTATATCTCATCATGCTGTCTATCAAGACCTTAGTCGGTGAAGACATGCCATTGACTTATCGCAGCAGTTTAATCAAAGTAAAGTTTTATAAAATATTTCTATATTTTTTTAATAAAACATTTTTTTAAAAATAATTATAAAAGCAGGGGCGTCACAAAAATCCAGCCAATCGATAAGTCAAAAGCATTATCTGTATTATAGTAACTTATTCTGGGATTTTGCTGTTCTACAATATGTTGTTAAATTATATAATTGACTTTAGCTAAATCAAAATTAATATCATAAGCTATCTGCATTCATTTTTTAATTTATTTAACGTATCAATTTGCATATGTAATATAGTCTACATCCATAATTTATAAACAGTTTTCTACCAAGAGCCTTTCAAAATTAATTACACAGTAAAATACTTTCAGAATACTCAGCCACCCGCATTATCCCATTTTCTATGAGTATAGGGTATAAAAACGCCCAGCAAAACGCCACCAAACATCATCTCGAATTACACAGCCGCAGAAAACAGATGAGGTTGCTGACACATAGTAACAATATTTGAATATTAATGACGCTGAACCATTTGTGAATCGATGCAACTACAGATTCTATGACAAAAGTCCAAGATAAAACTTGTGCAAATGACGTGACGCTGATTTCCATTCAATTGCACATTGACAGCAGCAGCAATATGTGTGGCAACAGCATCAGCAATAACTAATTATCGAATGCAACAGTTGTTGCCACAAAATGTGGCAAATGCAAATGCAAAGCACATTAACGATTCGATATGAACTGGACAGGAAGTGTCGCTGATGTCATCGAAGAAATTCAATTTTGCAAATTGTGAAAAATTACTAAGCAGCAACAAAAAACCAACAGTAACAACAGCAACAGCAACAGCTGCAACTGCAACTGCAACAAGAGGGGGCAATTTACGCGCTTTTGGCCAACAGGAAACTTGTTGTTGCATACAACTCTTGCTTTCCTTCTTCCACGCCTTGCGGCCACCTAGTTGTTGCTGTTGTTGCTGTTGGGGTTGACACATTTTGTCAATTGCCATGATTATGTTGTCTCAAGTCTTCGTTGCTGTTGTTGTTGTTGTTGTTGTTGTTATTGTTATTGTTGTTGCTGTTGCACTCATAACTAACGCAATTGAGTGGACGGCAAGTGAAATTGGTTTCGCTTTTCAGTAAAAGCGTGCGACTTTTCTTTTTCCTTTTATTTGGATGGGTGAGGAGGTGAGGGGGGAACTGTCGTGCGGCTTTTCTCAGCAACATTGATTTCCTCTTTCATGGCCGGTTAACGTTGCCGTTGCACAGTTGCAGTTGCACAGTCGCACAATCGCACAAAATGTTTCCTGCTCCGCAGCAAATCGTGCTATGATGTTGCCCCCTTGTTGTTGCACAGTTGTTGTTGTTGTTGTAAGTTTGCTTATTTTGGATACTAGACAAAATTGTCAACATTTACGAGTATTTTTCAATTTGCATGCCACATGAGGCACACACATACACATGCAATGCTGCAACGCTGCAACATCAACATCAACAGCCAAAAAACAATTTCACTTTCGCTCTTAAACCAACTCTCACCGTACCTCTACATTTTCCACTCCAAATTGACAGCTTTTCGTGGTTTACATCGATTCTCCTTGTATTCCCCAAACAATATTATTAAAAAGAGAAATTGAAAGTTTTGCAGTCGAGCTATAAAACATGTAGACGATCATGGAATCGACTGCTAAATATCTTTTACAATAAAGGAATTAAATATCATTTTTTATACTCATATTTTTATTTTATTTTTATTTTTTTAGTTTCATTCTGAAATGATTTTTCGAGATATGAAAGTATCTAATAGAAAGTATTAGTATACAATGCTATTGAGCAGGCAATATTACAGATGCCAAAAAAGAAGCTGGCAAAGAACAAAAGATTTCGCCTAAAGATGTCCTTGATTGAAGTTATAAGCAAGCAATGAGATGCAAAGGCAGAGACAGAGACAGCGACTGAGACAGAGACAGAGACAGAGGTAGCGACTGAGATGAAACAGCTCAAGTGACAACTGATTGAAGCAATTCATTGCCCCAACCAGACAGACAGACAAGCAGATTTATTGTTTGCTACACTCAACAGCAGCAATATGCAAGTCCTTTGTCAGCCAACAATGAATTACAAGCGAAAAATCCCAACAATATGAATATAAATATATGTATATAAAATGCAAAAAGAAAACTGCAAGCTCACATTGTAATTTAGATCATGGTTGATAAATTTTATGACACGAGCGCGCCCTATAAATTTATTTCGTCGCCGCCGTGGTAACAAAAAACAAAAAAAAAAAAAAGAGTTCGTGTCTTAAGTCTTTCGTTTGCGAAACCCATGAGAAACTGATGTGCGCCTCTGTGTGCACAAGTGTATGTGTATGTCAATGTGTGTGTGTGTGTGTGTGTGTGTGTGTTAGTGTCTCTCTGTGTCGCATTGTCGTTGTCAGCTCGTTAAACAACTCGACTCTTGACTCTCGCTGGAGGCTTGAGGTTCATCGTGGTTTGAGGCTCGCTCTGGACTCTGCAGCAGCGGCAGCGGCAGTGGCAGCGGCAGCAGGCACTTGGCAGCAATAAAGCACCGCGCATCTTCAATAAATTGAATGCAGCTGCCGACAGATAAAGCTGTAGAAATTATACAACAAAATCAATTGCATTTTGTTGCCTCTGTTTTTGTTGGGTGCCGCTTTTTTGAGGCTTTCGCTTGAATGCCGACACAGCAATGGACCAAGCAACTGTCTTATATAATAATTGACATGAGTAATCATCACAATCAGCAACATCATCATCGTCATCATTACTATGATCATCATTAGCGATTGCCAACAATGTACATTAACACATTGTCGTTGTCGTTTGAAGAACTGTGCAATGTTTTCCATCTTTTCGTCATACGCCCAAAGTCCATAATCGACAATTGGACAACTATATAACTATGTAAATAAGTGTTTACAAATCTTTATTATTTTATGCATTTGACTATTTGCTTATTTTGTTAATTAAACAATTTCTTTTTGAGCAAGGCACGATTTGCTAAGAGACTGGCATCTTCAATATACATATATGTATACTTTGGTTAATAGAGGGTATTTTTATGTGGTCAGATGCAAATATTGATAACCTTATAAAGTCGTCAAACTACAATCCAACTGAAATTCCAACTTATTTAATTTAAGTTGCAAATAAACATTTAGTCTAATTTATGTATAAACAATTTATTTTAAGTGGGAAAAACACATCAAGTCTAATTTATATACAAACACCACTGCTTACACCAGCTTACTTTAGGTTTCATGCTAATATCCCAAGTATTAGGCAACTTATATTTCAGGATTCTTCTCTCAAGTCAAAAATTTTAAATAGAATTAAAAAATTAGAAATACAAGAACAAGTGATTTTAGAAACACTACGAAAACATTGATATATCAGATAAATACATTGGATTCATGTAATTTTAAAAATATAGCAAACTGCGGGGTAACTTCTAGTCGTTCATATTTTTTTTAAGACAAAGCTGTCACAGATGATGCTTAGCTCAAGCGCTATATAAATAAATTGACAGATTGAAGGGATGCACAAATGGAGAATTCACACAGCCACATTCTGATATGCTACACACACACACACCGACACACGCATATACTGCCAAACTCAATCAATGCTGTCAATGGGTTCTGTAAAACTAAAACTGGAACTGGAAGTACACTTAGGGAATTTTAAAGCACTTAAACTATTGGTCAGGTCTTTGCGATGCGATGCGGGCGGTTGCAAATGCTATTCATATTCATATTCATATTCACATTCAAATGGTATGGTATTAATTTAATGAGCATGAAGCTGAAGTTCCTGTGCTGCATGATGGGGCATAAAAGCGGGTAACGCATTGTGTGCATGCGTGTGGCATATGCCACTTGATTGAAATCGACTGACAGTTGCATTTTTTTTTTACTTTTTGCTAAGCGATTGCATAATTAACAAAAGGCACTGTGGAAGTGGCAGCCTCAGAGGCAGAGGCAGCGACAGCGTCAGAAGCCAAAAAAGTAAAAAAAAAAAAAAATAAAGTCAGCTGCTTAAGCACTTTCAATCAAAAACAAAAGACTTAGGCAACGAACTTTGGCATGTCACGCGTGCTCGCTCTCTGGGTCCGATCACAAAGCTGCAACCGACTGCCAGCTGATTGAGAGTGACTGAGTGATTGAGTGAGTGACTGACAGTTTATCAATATTTGCCGCTTGCCACATGCCGCTTCCCTTTGCGCTAATTGTGCGGCCAAACTGATTGTGTGTCTCTTCTGAACATCTGTTGCATCTGCGGCATCTGCAATCGACAGGCCACAAAAATTTACAATTCCAATTGCAACTAAAGCAAACAACAACAAACAACAAATAGCGGCCATTGCCTTTGTAAAAATAACAAAAGAATGTGTTGCAATTGAAAATAATTGTTTATGCTTGGCATTAAAATCATTACAAAACGACAAAACGCAAACAACAGCAAAAACAACTACTCTAGTAATACTAACAGCAACAGCAGCAACAACAACAACAGCATTAGTTGTATTTGCCACTATGTTGTTGTTGCTTTTATTTTCAAGTTTCCAGCTTAACATTGACAGTTGCCAAAGAGGAAACATGCAAAAGTTAAACGAGAACGGCAGCAACATAACAACATACAGTAGCGCAACAGCAACAGCAACAACTCCAGCAAATAGACAACATCGGCAACAGCAACAACAACAGCAACATCATAGCTTAGCAGCTTTTAATATCCTATGCTGTAATTTTTATAGAGTTGCATTCGCTTGAAACACCATTTTGGCAACATGATGAAAATATTTAGTCAGATTTGTGAGTCCCTGATAATGTATTGATTGATCTCGTTAATGAAATAATTAATAAATATGCCAAATTTTAATGTCACTGTTAAAATTATTAGTAAAATTATTTTTATATTTGTATTAAAATTTTAAACTCAAGATTTAAGCTTTTGAAAAATAAATTTATTTTATTTTAAGTTATAGGGGAAGTAAGTAAGTAAGTAAGAAGTATTTTAACTAAGCTGCAGTGCTATTATAATTATTACAGGGTATTTGCAGTTTTGCCAATTGTTGCCAACGTTGCTTGCTATTGTTGTTGTTGTTAGGTAATAATGTCACAACAATCATTTGTTAAGAGTTGTTCAAACGCATCGCACAAATCTCGATAAGTTTCGACGACGATGAGGATGACAATGATGAGGATGACAATTGGGGATTGACGATGTTCGATTGCCGAAGACAAAGACGAAAACGAAGACTTCTTCGACTGCTACGAGTTTAACTAAATTTACGATTTCGACTTTGACTTCGTCTTGGGTTTCAAGTTAGATTTGGGATGATGAGCATGCTGACAATTTGGCGCGTTTTTTTCAACAGTTGCTGCAAGTTGCAAGTTGTAAGTTGCAAGTGACTGTACACAATTTATTTGCATTAGTTGGCAACATTATGCTTGTTGCTGCCAGGGTAGCCATCACGATGTCTACCGACTGTGAAAGGCATGTAAAAACAAAAACAAAAAACGGGAAAAAAAATAACACACACTAAAAATATATATGTACATATATACTTATATATAATGGATGCGCCTAAACAAACAGAAGCCGCCGCTGCCAGCAAAGTCGCCTTGAGCTTCGCACATTCAGACATTTCAATATTTACCTCGTAACTCTTGGTTCATAACTCGCAGTTCATACCTCTTCTTCTATTTACATTTCAAATTGTTGGTATCAGCTGGTAACATTTCCCATAAGCAGTTTTATTTACTGCCAGCTGAATCATAGCAACGCGATCAGTCTTTACCTTTTCTTTGTGGTCAAGAAACAACAGTAACATAAAGTTCTCCACAGTAATTTATAATTTTCCGTAGACTTAAAAATTAAATTGATAAAAAGTTCTTGCATATTGCTGAGGAAGCCATGCATTTAATTATTCGCTATGAATATTGTTTTCAAAAAATTAAAAATTGCCAATTTTTCTTTGAAAAAAAAACGTTTTTCTGGCTTTAAATTTTATTCCTGTATTATTTTGCTTATGCTTATGGTTGTAAGAACAAGCTAAAAAAAAGAAATAAGGTGATTGATTTATTCCCTTATTAAAGCAATTGCCACCAGAACACAATGATGACAGAAAATCACGGTGCTTAAATGTATCTATCACTAAATTAGTATATTCTCATTAATATTACTTAACAAAACATACAGTTGACTTATTAGGAATTTTAATTTTTATTTTAATTGAAAGTAATTTATATATATAAATAATTTTCTGTTGGCTACTAGATAAATTGACATACTTAAGACCATTCAATACGCATATGCAGTGGCAAAAATAAGTTTATTTTTGGAGTAAGTTTCAATACCTATTCATGAATATTTGTAAATGATCAGAAAAAACTCTAAATGCATTTTAACTGTCAGCACATATTTTTTTTTTGCTTAAGAGAACCACAATTGACTAATACGATACACAATATATTCGTACTATGATATTTGTCCGGCTAGATATACACCCACAGATTCTGTCACTCATTCTGTCGGGCCTGTCGCCTTAATGAGCGTTTAAATGCCAAATTAATGCCAGCCTAAAGCATTTTGGGGCCCTTGGACGGGGACCGTGACTCGAATGCCGTTTACTCTCGGTTGACTCTTTCAATATTGAGTTTGAGTTTAAGTTTCGGATTGAAATTCAGTTGCGGGTTCTGTTTCTGTTTTGAGTGGGCGACAAAATCTGCACTATTAACGCTTTTAATACCCTAGTTAAAGGTATTCTAATACTGTTATGGCTTGTGTAGCTGCCCATTTGATAAAAATATTTCTGTTTGTTTTAATAAAATTTAAGGAATATATTTTCTATATATTACAATGTTCTGCAAGACTTCTCATTGTATTTAATTTATTTAATTATTGTTATTTCAAGGGCATTTCAACTTCGTCTATTCTTAGCTTTTGTTTCTTTTTGGATTTATAATTTTTTTTTTTTTTTGAGCATTAAAAACGAAATTGAAACTAAATTGTTGTAACTGTTTCGATTTGTGTTTTCTTTGGCTGATCTTGGTTCTTGGTTCGTGTCAAGTGGCCATAGTTTGGTTGCCATAATTTTGTTTTCATTTACAATAAATTTCAATTAAGCGCACGATTTGGATATTAATAAAGTTTTCAGCGGCACGAAAGGCAAATAACCAAAATAAACATACAGCTATTGGGTGTGAGTGTATGAGTGTGTGAGTGTTTCAATTGAAGTGTTTAAACCTTTTTTGGTGTTTTTACATAAAATACTTCTCATTTGTTTCTGTAATCGTAACTATGTCTGATTATAACTATACTAATGCCAAATTAACAGTGGCATGTATGTGTGTGTGTGTGTGTGTGTGTGTGTGTGTACTTGTTGTGCCTGGCCAAAAGTCGTAGTGTTTTGGTTATTTATTTTTGCGTTGTTGAAGTTTATTAGCAAATCTCCATGCAGCTGACTTTTGTGTGGGTGTTCAAGTTTCTAATTTTAAATTGGGTTTCCTTTGGTTCTGAGACACAAGCTGAATAACAGCGACTGGAGCAATAACAACAACAGCAAACACAATAACAATTGCCAGACCATTTTAAGCTGCAAAGAATTTGGCTTTTATTTTTGTTAGCAGGGCGCGTTGACAAATGCTTGCCAGAAGGCAACATGTAAAATGATTTTCAAGAGCTGCCAAAACAAAACAAAAATCAACAGAATATGTTACTAAGTATGTCAGAGGTGTGCCAGACACATTCACACACACAAACATAGGAAAAGATTTGGCGAGAGAGGTGTAATCTGTATGGAAACAGGAAGGAATGCATAAAATTATAAACTAAGTGCTTCGATTCAAGCTGTTTAATTTACCTTAAGGCCGTATATTTTGACTTAAGACAAGATTGTTTGATTGGAAGCGCAACTGTAATAAATCTGCACACGCTAGATGGCGCTTTATAAATCCAATCTCAATTATTTTCATAGATTTATAAATTCAGCTCAAAATTGTTTACTCTACACTCAAGAAAGTGCTCGTACTTTTACATATAAAGTACATTAAATACGTCCACACACTAAATGTACATACATTTCATTATTTTACATTAATTCAATTTAAAAATCGTATTAAATGTCATTAATGCTTCCTTGAATTTTCCCAAACAGTTTTCAATCAATAATGTTTATAATTTGTCAGCAATTCGATAACAATTATGTACCAAAATTACTTGCACTGCTAATGAGTGTCTTACTCGTGCCACATCAGTCGATAACTGGAATCGTTTACAATCAGCTGCCACAAATTGCTGCAAAAAGCGAAAAAGCATAAAAAAAATGTATTTCCAATACCTTTTAAATGGCAGCAATCAAAATTTCATTAATAAACAACAAAAAGCACAGTGACAACAAGTTGAACTAAAGCTGAATGTGAAACTAAAATTGAAATTGAAATTGAATCTGAAACGGAAGCGTTCTCATTGTATAATACGAGTATGATGGAAAGGCCTATTAAATATTCGTCAATCGTTAGATGATTGATTGTAAATACTCCAAATGAACATTTATAGCTTTGCTAATTGCAATAATTAAAGCGACTTCATTAAGCGATACTCAACTCAACAAATGCCTTGCACTGACCACATCTCGTATACGTGATATATGCATTTACATAAATTAAGTATACGCACCCTAAGACAAAGCATTGGGCTTGGTTCCAATTTTGGGATTGCTGGTATAATTTTTAATTGTTGGAACGAGTTTTCTGCTTTCCCACGCCCACCAAATGGCAAGGAGGCGGAGCGGGCAAGTAATTGAATTTTTGTACAGTTTAAAGCGCTGCAAATACTTTTAATTAGTTTCTAACTGGCAGTGGGTTAATTAAAATCACAAGACCCCCACACCCAACGTAATATCTACACAATGCTGACACACGCACCCAGCACCCCAATCCCCTACCCTTCGCCTCCCCGCCTCCACCACACATCCTGGCATCTCTTACCCTGCTGTCCGTAAGCTATGTGAGTCAGTCTCAGTTTGGATCTGGGCTACGGTTTGGGTTTGGGTCTGGGTCTGCCACTCGTTTTCATGCGCACATTTTACACATCTAGGTATACATACATATGTATGATATGTGTGCCTGTATGTGCATATGCATGGAAAAAGGTGAGGCCGTAAATTAAGTGCCAGCCTCCAAATGTCAAAACATACGCCAAAGTCGGACACACGAGTCGGGAATTTAACGACTTGCATTAGATAAAGAAAAACCAGAAAGAACTGATTTTGTGCTGCAGGCTTTCGACAGCTTAATAACCTAACAGACCTATTTATTATTGATCTATATATATAAAATGAGATATGTGTAAGTGTATTCTATTTCTTTAATTAAATTGTATAATGTAAAGGAAGTAATTCCATTATTTTATGGTTTTACCTTTAATATTTTACACTACCTAACAAACTGCTTGACAATTTTATATTACCCTCGGCAAGGGTATAAAAAACGCAGCCCACATGGCATTAAAAAAAACCGCTAGCGGACAATGACCATGACTCCGAGAGAGCTGTAATAGCAGTAGCAATCGCACTCGCAGTTCCAGTTCCAGTTTCAGTTTCTGTTTCAGTTCCAGTTGCAATTGCATTTCGACAAGCCGTTGTTAACCGTTAAACTCTACTCTGATTGATCGATTGACGAATCTCTCGTAATTGAGCACAGTGAAGCGAAATACAAGGAAAAAGTCTTAAATGTTGACAGAAAAATTGTGGTAGTAAAACTTGTCTTAGTTTTAAATAAGCTTTAGAAAAAATATAAAAACAACAGTAATTGAAAGGCCACAAGCAAAGTTATGGAAATTAATTTAAAAACTTATCGAATTTCTTTAAAAAAACCCCCCCAAAAAAAAGGGATGAAAAAATCTCACAAATTTAAAAAAGAATTATTCACATCAAAAATAATCTAGAAGTTTTATAAATTTATGCATAATATAAGCACAAAGGAATTGTAAATAAATTTAAAAAACTTTCAAGATAAAACTGTAAGTAATTTAATTAAAAAAGCTGCAAAATTATTATGTATGCAAATTTTAAAATTGCTTAAAATAACATAAGTAAAAATGAATATTGAAAAATATTTAATATTTATAGATATCTTTTATAATAATATCTGCCCTTGCTTTATACAGAAACTCGTTTCACAATTTAATAAACATCAAATTGCAGCGAAGAAAGTAAGTCTAAAAATGTCTAGAAATCGTTGATAAGATAGCTTTCCATATTAAATTTAGCGTAAGCTACAATTCATTCAACTGTAAACAAATAAAAAATATATTTCTTATTATAAAAGTCAGCTTAAAATTTTCTTCAAAATATTTCCAGACAGAATTATAATCATAAGTTAACAATTAATTGATCTGAGTTAATAAAGTTAGGCTGCCAAGCAGTGTGTATTGCTTAAAAGATGCAAAAAAAAAGAAAATGCTTTATTTTCCACACCTATTTAATCATAATGCCACACTGTGCGTAACAGGTGTCGCGTTGGCTTCGCTTATGTTGTAGGTGTGGACTTGGACTTAGGCCCCGGGCTGATAATTAATTCATTTTCAAGTTTCAGAGCTAGCCAAGTTTTCTAGATTTCTGTGCCTAAAGGAAGACAAAACCAATTAATTTGCCATTAATGAGGCTAATTAACCGTTTTCCAGAGCTGACACCACCCCAATGCAAACTCTTGGTACTGCCTCTCTCCCTTCCAGTTTACATTTATTCTAATTTAAGTTGTCATTAGGACCACTCGAACCATTGTCCAGTCAGTTGTCAGTTGTCTTTGGAATGTTCAAGCTGCTTGATAGTTTGTTAGTTGATTTGTGGACACAGCGTTTCACCTTTGGCCTGATGGGTCTGGAGCTGAAACCTCCATCGCCTGGAGGAAGATGTCAAGTGCTACGCTCGCCCTTCATCTACATTGTTATGGTGCTTGCCACCAGTTTTGAATTGTACACCGTTTGCACATTTATCGTGCAACATTCGAGTGATATTGTGCTCTGCTCGGAGGCTTTAATGCATGGCATTCAGATGATTTCCTCGCTACTTAAGATGAGCATATTTCTATGGAAGTGTCAGGAGTTAGTGGTGTTAATTGCCGACATTCAGCAGCCTTTTCAGCAACTGAAAATCGATCCAGCAGAGCTTCAATTGTGGCAACAGCACAGTCGTCGTGGTCAACTGCTCTCGGGGATCTACACAGTAATGTGTGCCGGCACCAGCATCTCTTTCCTGCTGGTGCCGCTTGCTCTGACCTTACAGCGGTATCAGGCAACTGGACTTTTTCTACCGGTCAGTTCCTTCCGAGTCGTGTAAGTAGCTACCACGTGGGAACAGGAGAATCATGTTATGTATTACATTCCCCCTCTTCTCTCTCTCTCTCTCTCTTAAACACTCTTCTTTTACTATTTGCCTCTCTTGAATTCTATGAGTATTTGACCTTTATTTTGATTATTCCCCTACTTTTTTCTTAACCTTTTTTCACCAACTTTAAACTGTCATAAGTTTGTCAAACCTTAAGTAGAAGTGTAAGGAAGTGTAAGTAGATACAACGTGGGAACAGTAGAATCATGTAATGTATTAGATTCCCCCTCTTCTTTCTCTCTCTTAAAGACTCTCATTTTACTATTTGCCTCTCTTGAATTCTATGAGTATTTGACCTTTATTTTGATTATTCCCCTACTTTTTTCTTAACCTTTTTTCACCAATTTTAAACTGTCATAAGTTTGTCAAACCTTAACCGATTTCTTTAATCATAGTTTGTCCATTTTTTCCATACTTTCTTTAAAAAAAAAAATTATCTGGAAAAACTTGATATTTGTACTTCGTTGTGCTATTATTTATCAATTTAGTGTTTGGATTCATTAACCTCCTTTTTTTTCAATCTATTCCATCTCTCTTGACTTTATCTTCCCTCACCCTTTCATTTCATCCTTAAATTTTCCATTTTCCTGTGGTGGGTAAGCTATATGTACAGCTATTATAAAAAATTTACCACGACTGTCAGATCAAACCTCGTGATGAGGTCTTTTACCTGAAGTTATTGATACCCTGGATTTGTTACTTAAATGTTTTTCATGTTTTCAGCGTTCGTTTTTATATTTCTACTTAACTCCCCCTTTTTAGATCTCTCTCTCTCTCTCTATTAATTTATTTATCAGTCTGCCATATGACGTAACCCATCCTGAGATATACTTCCTGGACTGTTGCCTCATGGTCTTCGTGCTGACCTTCTTCTGCTGCTCGACGAGTGGCGTGGATACACTCTATGGCTGGTTCGTCTTTGGACTGACCGCCCATTATCGTCGGCTCGGTTTGAAGCTTCAAGGAGTCTTACAGCAGTCGTGCCCCACGGACAACTGGCCTTTGACGTTGCAACTTGATCAGCTGTTTGAGGATCATGCACAGCTGTTGCAACTTGTGAAGCGCTTTGAGTTGGCCTTCAGAGAGATCGCCTGTGTTGAGGTGCTGCTCATCTGTGTGCTTTACTGCTCGGTGATCTGTCAATACATCATGCCACACACCAATCAGAACTTTGCCTTTCTCGGCTTCTTCACAATGGTCGTCAGCACGCAGTTGTGCATTTATGGCATTGGAGCGGAGCAGGTGCGTCACGAGAACGAACAGTTTGCCCATCAGCTCTATCAGCTGTTGCCCTGGCATCAATTGACGCCACGTCAGCGTCGGCTGCTGTTGTTGCCCCTGCAACGTGCCCACAAGCAAACTCAACTGGGCGCCTACTTTTTTGTGCTCGGTCATCCTTTGCTGGTGTGGGTAAGTCCATCAAGCAGAGATCCAAACAATGCAAATATTTTTAATCAAGGCTGCAAACCTCCAAAATGTTGTTAAAGGCTCGGTTCGCGAATTGGTTTACTCCCTGAACCCAAAGCTTGGGTTCGAACCTTGGTTTAATTTCATACAAAAAATATTTTTATTGTTGTACATTTTTCTCTACATTTTTAACGAATAAAACTTTTTATTTTAAATGAAATCAAATTTTAATGATAGTTTAAATTTTTTGAAGATTTAAACTTATTTTAATCCGAAGTCTCAAATAATTGCGTAATATTAGAAAACCATAAAATTTATGTAACCATTTTTTTTTAATTTTTTGTTTCGAACCGAGCAAAGTAAATAATTTCAAGGGTTCGGTTCATAATCCGGTTCAGACTGCTTTAAAACCCTAACTAAACCGGTTCTATGAGGTTCGGCTTATAACCGGATTGCAGCCTTGTTTTTAATAAAACAACAAATCTTAACAGTTAGTTTATTTGTTGATATTTTATCAAAAAATATGTAGGTTATTAAAATATTAGGAAATATTGTATTCGTTGAATTGTGTGTTACCGACAGCATAAGGCAATTCCGACCCCATAAAGGATATATATTCTTGACCAGCATCAACAGTCGAGTCTATAGAGAGCTACAGTTTTGTAGATAGCTCTCTCTTCTTGGTCATTCAAGCTTAAATTTATTACTATCTATTATCCTATAATACATGATTGTATCAAGATCAAATAAATATGGCGGAATTTTACCCTGTTGTAAACGAACAGTAATTTGTATATCAAATTTGTAGATAAAATCATCATATTTATATCTAAATTGTAATGGAATAATATTTATAATTTGTTTTTAAAATTGTCTCTCTGATTTGTTGCAGATCTTTCGCACGGCGGGCTCTTTTACAGCTCTGCTGAACGCTTTGCGAACGAAGAACGACAAGACTTAAGAGCTGGAAAAAAATAACTAATAAAAATTCATACGTACCCATGAGTCACTTTGATCGCCACTAAAAGGTCAATAAAACCAACTGAACCACAAATTGAACTTAAATTTGTAATCGTAAAGAGTTGATAAATTCTAATCAATGCGGAAAGTAAATAAAAATGTATAAGATTTATTTTATTACTGTTTATTTATGTTTATTATTAAAAATTACAATTAAGAGCTGATTCTCATTTTATGTACACACACAATACAATTATGCTTCTTTTAATTAAAACAAACAAAATACAAAATATAAAAATTAAAATAATAATAAAAATAAAAATAAAAATACGAGTAAACTACGAGCTACAATTACAAAGAGACAAATAAACAAAAAAAAATTTACATTAGGTAATTTAATTATAATAATAATCATAATAATAATAATAATAATAATAATAATTAGTACACACAACTAACGGAACTATTGCAATTCATTGACAGGGGCGGGTTTTTTTTTGCGGGGGGGGCGTGGCAAGTGAAGGAAAAATGTGGCAAGCGTGAAAATGAAATGAAGCTATTTTTGGCTTCAAAAATAAAATAAATACTAAGAAAAACCAAAAGTAAATGTGGAATAATCGTAGGAAAAGTTTTCGTTAAGATGGGGAAAGGGGAAGCTCTAGGAGGGGTAGGGGGAGGGGAGATATTCTTAGCCTAGCGCTTAGCTTAGCGCCAACAGTGGCTCCACGTCCAGCGTCTCCTTGGCAATGATCTTCTTCTTGTATTTCTTTTGCAGCTTCGTCTTGGACAGCTTCGATTTGGATTTGCTCGGTTGTTGTTTCTTCAGCGCCGCCTCCTCCAGCGCCTTCTCACGATCGAGCATCTCCAGCTGCTCGAATATGTTCTTCGGATGCGGATGATTGCTCGGCTTGGTGGCATTCTTGGCCGCATAGACGACCACAAACTGCGAGAAGGCCGAATCCGTTGGCGTATTAATGTCCGCAAAGTCACGGAAATTGGCAAATTGCTCCTCCGGATATGTGTACTTCTGTACGAAACCCTCGCTGGGACGCCCATGCCCGTTGTTCGCATCCCCATAAATATAATCACTGTTGTCCTCCGGATGATAGGGCATCTCCTCCTCCGGATAGAAGGTACCACCTCGCAGTACACCAAAATCTCCACTGCCCAATATCGATGCATCAAAGCCACGTTGCTGTTGTTGCTGCTGCTGTTGTTGCTGCTGCTGTTGTTGCTGCTGTTGTTGTTGCTGCGGTGTCAGCAGTGGCAACTGCAGCGGCAAATTGTCGCCGACGGGTCCCACGGGTCCAGCGAAATAGGGACGCGAGTGTCCCAATGGCGGTGCTTCATGGTAGAAGGGTGGATAGAAATTCTGTGCCGCCTGACTGTGGGAATCTGCTCCCCCTGGATGGGGTGTTACATCCGATCTTGAAATGAGCTGTGTGTTCGGATTGACAATTGGACGGAACTGTTCCTGTTCCGGCAATGCAACAGCAGCTGCTGCCTGAAAGTGGCGACTCTGTGACGACGTGGCTGCCACACGATGTTGCAACGCCGGCTGTTGATGCTGCTGCTGTTGTTGCAGCTGCGTTGTCGGTGGCATGTGGAAATGTTGCTGCTCGTGGGAGCGCAGTACCGTTATGGGCGTAAAGTCATTCGGCTCCATCAGCATGTCGCTGTCCTCCTCGGGAAACTCAGCTGCAATGACAGTGGAATAGAGAGGGGGTTAAGTGAGAAAATTATATATTACTAGGCCTTAAGGCTTAGCCTGTGCACTGATCAGTCAGTGAGTCAGGACAAAGAGTTTTATTTACAAAGATTAAAACTATTATATCTATATCATCAAAGTCATTCTACAAAATATGTTGGTAAATAAAACGGGAGAAAATAAAAAAATAGCATTCAAATAAAATAATAAAATAACTATAAGTAAAGGCTCCGGCAGAGTTGCCAATTTGTGCAAGTAATTATTACATATTCATTATCATTACTGACCTAAGAAATAATAGCATAATTGGCTTTGTTTAGAAAGTGTTGACAATCATAAAAAATCTGACAATGTTGTCAGTGTTTGTAAACAGTTGACAACCCTGAGCATAATTTTTTCACAAAATAATAAAGTATTTGCCAAACTTTGTTAAGTATAGACAACCCCAACAAACAGTTTCGAAAATAAGCAAAAATCTGTGGAAAATATAAAGAATTCCCGCTGTTTGCGAATTTCCAAAAAGAAGACAGCACTAAACAAAAAAACATTGCCAACTCTACATGTGACTGACAGACAGACAGTTAGAGAGACAGGCAGTTAAATTGCAGTGCATCTTTTTCCGGCATCCAAAAAAAGATTTACAACAACAACATGAAGCAGAAGAGCAAGAGCGAGCATGTCATCTTGACTGAGCTTCGATGGGCTCCACTCGAGCGTGCGGGCTTCGACTTGAAGAGTTGATCTTCAGATTCAAGTGGACGCGACGCAACGCTTCTTTGTTTGACTCCCCCTCAACTCGGCTCAACCCAGCTCTGAACTCCACATCTGCTCATCTTCTCCCGCTGCTTTGGCAAAGTGGTAAAATGATGACGCTGATGGGGAGTCAAAGCCTTAAAACAAAAAAAAAAAAGACCATCTGAAGAAGGAAGCGAAATTTGCAAGTTGTTATTGTCAGCGTTGCCACAAGTGGCACAGACACATGTCTCTTGGTCAGGAAATGCAGACATCTCCAAGGTGTTGTCCATCCATAAGTCAACAAGCCTTTATTTGCTTTTTATATGGCAGTTTCTAGCTAAACAGCTGAAATTTACACTGAAAAACTAGTGAAAAGTCATGTATAACATGACTCTTTGCACAGTTGAGTTGCTTAAGTGTAAGCTATACAAAATAAGTGCAGATAAAGTTACAAATAAGTAAGCATAAGTCCATGTACAAGGTGCATGACAAACAAAACACCCTCTGAAATTAAAATACAGCTGCATTTACGGCTTAAAGAACATTTACCATTCGATTTTAATGACATATATATGATATATATATTTAATGATAAAAAATATTTATAAAAACTGAGTAAATGTAGATAAACTGTTTTCCTAAAACACCCTGTAATTAGCGAATTTAAATTGAATGTGAAAAAAACTAGTGCAAAATTACAAAAGCCACAATTTATAATCGCTGGCAGTGCAGGGTATCTGTGCGTGTCAATCTGTGCAGCAAATCAAAACGTTGCATGCAACACATCAAATGCCACATTCTTCTGCACATTTCATTCGCCTTGTGAACTCCAAAAAAACGAAACCAGAAAAAAAGACATGTAGTTTGTCATACTATCAGCTGGCCGATCGTTTGCATTAAATTCTTCTGAACACCACAGCAAACTGCACCACCTCCTTGTGCCACTCAATTACAATTCAAGCTTCAGTGGCTAGACTCAAATTTGTTGTCGTTGTTTCAGTTGTTGTTGTCGTTATGTCGTTGTTGCTGTTGGCTGCCGTTGAGCAGTCAAATGTCGTCTCGATAAAAGTCGATAATAATGTAAGCAGCTGGCAGCTGGCATAAATTTTGTTCTAGCCATGTTGCCTGTCAGCCCAGTCCGATCAAATCCACCCGATCTCCCTCCCACTCCCACTTCCACTCCCTACCCTACCCTACCCTTCCCCTTCTGCGTAGACTGCCACCTGACAAGCACGAGCCGCCTTTCATATGGGGCAGTTGACTTTGCCTCTTGTTGCTGCCATTATTTCAACATGAATTCCGATTTTCACTTCACTGCCAGCCTAACGGTATTTTGCTGGCCTTTCTATACCCTGCCCGTAGAGTTTTACAGGGTATATGTACGCGTAACATTCAACATTCCACAAACATTGGGAATATGTGGATGCCATAAATTAATATCATCCTCGCAAAGGTTTTTCCTGGATATAATTCACCTAATAAACTATAATATATATTAATATTTTAAGGGTAGGATAAATAAATCAAAAATTAGACTGCTCTGTTGAATTCAAATAAAATAAAATAAAAAAAAGTGTAAAAGATATAGATAAAGAATAATCGATATATAATATTCAAAAGATCATTTTTAAAACTAGTCTCTTGAGCAAGAGGAAAATATTTCATTAAATTAAAGTTCTCTTTCTATTAAGATAAAATATAAAAAAAATTATAAGTTTGATTACGAGCCTTTTTCTATTTTATCAGTATTATTTAAAATTGTCCTTTATATAGAGAAACATTATATTGTATGCTACAAATAAGTGTGATTTTTATCCGATAACCATAACAAATAGTTGTCACAGCATTTAAAGAGAGGGGTAACCAAGTTGCTTGAATGCTTGAACTTAAGTTTAGTGCTTTTGTTATTGTTGTTTGTGTGAATTGCATATTGACACCCGCTGGTTGTGTTTTTCTATTTTTTTTTTTGTTTTTCTTATGCCTGGCAAAAACGGAACATAATGAGTTTGTTAAGTGTAATTGGCAATTGCCTGGCTACGTTTCGGGTTTCTGGCCTGGCTATGTGGGGGCTGAACTGTACTACGAGTATACGGTTTGATGATTTTCGATAACGTTGCCTCGAAAATGGGTCAAACAGATTTTGGCTTTGTGGCAGCGATATGTCGTGTATTAAGTATAAATTACTTTATTATTTATTTGGCTAGTTTGTGAGCGTTGTTCAAGCCGCTGCCGCCGGCCGCTAGAGGCCGCTTGCTACTCACGTTTTCCTATTTCTTTCTTTTCTTGATTATCAAATGTTCACCTAATTTGCGAAATTAGTTTCTGCTTGCCCCCAAAACATTAACAAATCGCTCAGTTATTCGCCATATCAACCGAGTCGGCAAACATAACTAACATAGCCAACAAGATTGACTGCAACTTTATTAATTTCTGGAAATGGTCTTCAGTCTGATTGTCTACAATACTGTAATATTTCTCTAGTTTCTTTGAATTCACTTTTAATTTTTAGACAAATTGTAATATAATATTATGGGATGAATAGGAATGTAAATACTATCATAGTATATGACAAAATATATAAAAATATTCAAACAAATGGGAATATTATACAGTATAAATTAAAGTATAGAATAGACTAGAATAGAGTAGAAGAGGAGGGACAGAAATATAATCTAATAATATAGAAAGGCATTAATAAGAGTAAAAAAAATCGGATATAATAAAATTGGATGGGATAGCTACGATAGTATCACATAAAATATCATAGATCAGAGACCATAACAATTAAAAGTGCTCGTAATGTCCGACAAGAAGAAAGCTATCTATCGTTAACTATAAAATCATATTCTACCATATTTTGATATATCTTCGCCCATTGAATAAATCTAAAGAAATAAAAATTAACTTAAACAAATAAGTTGGACGATCTATTAACTTTCGGACTGAATCTTAATTAACATTTTGCATTGTTCCAAAGGGAAGAAGTATGCCCAGTCATAGATCAATATTAAGGAAGCATTTGAAATAAAGTAATAGAATGTAAATAATAAACAAAAAGAAGTCGATTAAAATAATGGATACATATAAGATTATTAATAATGATTGAAATTACACATAAATTATGCATTATTCACTACAAATACATAATAGCAACAGTTATAAGACATAATAAAAACCGAAAACGAAAGCAAAAACAAATCAAAATAGAATAATTATAAATTATGATCGTTACGATTTTTGTAGTTGGGCAAAAAAAGACACAAGCGAACGCTTGAGGCGTTAAAACATGCAACAACAATACAAACAACTCCGAAACTGAATCCGAAACCAAGTAAACGACTCCGAAATCAACTGTTGAGGCAGACGAACACAAATCGCGCAACACTTTCATCAAGTGAGTGTGTGCTCATCAATCATTCATTTACTCCAACACTAGCAACAACAACAACAACAACAACAACAGCAGCAACATCAACAATAATCAAAGCAAAAACAAAAAACGAATGCAAACCGCGAAAACTTGAGAAAGTCACGAAACGAGCGCTAACGGCATTTCATTTGAATGATGTTGATGGATTATAGTATATGCCCCAAAGGGAACCACATATCAATTGTCTTTAGCCGCCGGAGACTGACAAAGAGAGAAAGATGGAGAATAACAGTGATAGAGGGAATTTGGTTGTAATTACTAGATCGCATCAAGCTAATCATTTGCAACTGCAATACCACAAAATTGCAGCAGAGACACCAAATTAATCATTGATTTTATCGATAGCTCAGTTTTACATAATGACTATATTTTTTAAAATCATATTCCATATTCAAGTGTATCATAAGCTCGTATCAATCAGTTTCACTTTCACGTCTAGAGAAAGTTTTAGAAATTATGACTTCAGATTTACAAAGCTTCGACCCAGACCTTGAAAAAAGCGATAGAGAGAGAGAAATCATAAAACAAATAAAGATAAAGATAGTTGTTCAAAGAGATCGCATAATTCAAAACAGATCTTATAATAAATTTAAATATAAATATCGCTAAGTAGATTAATAAAATTGATTAATATCATGGATTATAATACTTAGAAAATAATAATATATATATATATGTATGGAATAAAGAATAAATGGAAATATCAATTTAGAGAAACATACTATATGTACAAATAAATTTATTTCTAAGAAGGATAGATAGATATTAAAATTAGAAACATGTTGGGAACAGATACTTAGATAATGAAACACAAAAATAAGAAAGAAGAGATGCAGATATAAAGATATAATGATAAACAATAAAGGAAATTGACTTAAAATAGAGACAGAAATAGGAAAGAAAGAAAAAAATAGAGATAATGAGTGTGATCTTAATTGAATCGAATGTCGAAAGGCAACAACTATTGTAGCGCAACACAAATAATAATATCAAGTCTGGAAATTATATTAATAAACGCAACGTAAGTGATAAATACTGTCGGTGGATGTGGTGTTATTACTACTCTTTCCATCATTATTGCTGTTGCATGAATTATGAAAGTGTTAAACAATAAATGGCTAAAAAGAAAACAAATGAAAAGCCAAACAAAGCAGAGCTATTTCATAATGATTGCCAGTCAAATGAAAGAAAAAAATTGAGCTTGGGAGAAAGAAAAGAGACTAAGAAAAAAAAACAATAATAACAAAACTAAAGTGAGGCAAGCCAAATAATTATAGTCATAAAGAGGGGAGTGTGTGAGTGAGTGTGAGTGTGAGTGCAAGTGTTGTTGCATGGTGCTCGGATTGAGTACTCGTAACATGATGACCCTGATGACGATGATGACGATGACGACGATGACGACGCTGGCGGTACAACGGGGCGTATGCGTTAAATTGAGCGCGTCGTGCCCACAACAAATGGAAAGAGTGTGCGTACGTATGTGTGTGTGTGTGTATGTGTGTGTGTTTGTGCTCAGGTACCATGACATGTTTAGTCATTCAACTATAGGCAAGAAAGATTGCACATTGCGATTGTTGTCAGTGATTTTACATTGTATTTTAACATGACACTTCTTCTTCAATTTGAATTCACAATTTGCTGATTATCTGCCTTTGTTCAACAACAACAAGCACTACAACAGCAAACACTCACACTCACACACAGCAATTGCAATGCGGTGGCTGCGTGGGCGTTAGCCGTGTAATTAACACATTGTTCACATCGGCAGCGTTTCTTGCAACACAACAACAAGAGCAACAACAACAACAATAACTACAACACGGACAGACAACATGTCGTATTAGTAATGCGACTGCGTCTAAGTGGGCGTTAAATGGGCGTTCATTATGTTGATTGTGGCCGCCGTTGACGCTGCTGACGTCAACATGAATGATGATACTTAGCCCAACACTTAGACGGGTTAACTGCCAGCCCATAAATATTTATAAGTGGTAACTTGTACTGTGATACAGCTGAGTGCGTACTCTCAATTATCCTGACTCTTTGAGAGATATAAATATATTTTTAAATTAAAGTTATGACATCTTGAACAATTAATAATTCAGTTAGTTTCGAAATTAACTCCTCTAGTCACTAGCGAGAACTAATTAAAAAGGGATACAACAGACTAGTTTAAAGGACTGCACTAGCTTAAGTCACTAGCATAGAAATCTGCTCAAAGAATACCAGAAGAGTTCATAAAAACTATTTTTAAAAAAAATCCTCATTCGTTGTGACTAAATAGCGTGAACTTAGTTTAATGTCAGATCAATAAAGGGTTAATAGGAGCAATATATTTAAGTAGCATTCAAATGCTGAAATTTTTTATTAAATGTATTGTATTAAATTAAATTCAATTTTTTTTGAATATAGAAGCAATAAACACACTTTAAAATTAAAAATTATTTAATGCATTGCATTAAGTATTATTATTAATTTTGTTGGAATTTTAAACAAATATATGACAGTAAACTTTTGTGAATACAAAAATGAGTTTCCCACAGAGAAGAGTATAGAGAGGACAGATCCTGCTGTTGCCGCTTTTGCTGCAATTCAACGCTAGTGACTAAAACCAACTCGTACCACAAGTTGCGGCAAACCAATATAGAGCTTGCACTCAAATTGTTAGCTCTTGTTAATATTGTCAATGTTGGCAATGTTGCTGCCACAAAAAATGCAATGACAAGTTGATAATAAATTGAGAGAAATGTATGAAAATTGCTGGAGCAGCAAACAGCCCACACATTCGATATTTTGTGATAAACAGACACGATAATTTGCTTCACGACTTGATTATGATGCATGCCACATGTGTCCAGTTTGCCGGCCGGTTTACAGCAGCAAACAAAAAACGGCCACAGGCGACGCCCAAAAGCAACTTGCAACTCATCAGAGACTCGCTGCAATTTTCCGGCACTTTGTTGGCATTTACAGCAATGCATGCGTGTTCCTCTCGGTGTGTGTGTGTGTGTGTCTGTGTGTGTGGTAAGTGTAGCTCATAAATTTCAAAATTCGCAATAAAAAATCAACAATTATCATCAGACGGCACTTTCACTTGCCACTACAAAAGCAACAGGTTTCAGCGGTGCTGCAACATAAAATATTGAAATCAATTTAAAAGACGCATCAATTTCAGTTACAATTGCAATTAAAATTTAACTTTTGTTTGGGGCAAGTTATGTATAAGGCATAAAAGACAGACTCTTAGGTTATTCAATGAAAGTATAATGGTGGATCAGAAATTAATAATCAAACCCTTCAGGAATTTAGAAAATCTTAAAGACAATTTTTAGTATACATTTTTACTGTCATAGTTTCCCTTACTTAAAAAAAACTCCGACTAAAAACATTAGGAGCTAACTATTATAAAGAGAAAGAGTTCTTATAATCTTGCATGATATATAACGTATATAATGTGCTTAAGTGGGATAAAAATTCCTATGAACCAGGGAATCAAACCGAGACAAATATCTGTTTCGGTTTCAGTACGTATCGTTTAAAATATTACAAATATTTAAGTCCTGTTTTATACTAAATATGACATAAGAAGTTGAATAAAAGTTGAAACTTGAGACTTAAAGCTTAAAATTTTCGAAAAAAAAATCCCTGAAATTGAAGCTGATCAATTAATAATTTAATGATTCAAATTAAAGAAATTTCGTCTGTAAAAACGTCTGTAATTAATTTATAACTCGGATCGAAAGAAAATTGCGGGAGTGCGTTTTGCAATTTGTGGAATGAAAATGCAGTAGAACTGTTAACTGAATGCTGTTGTTATTTATGAGCTTGTTATTGCGAGTATAAACATAAATCTGTTCTTGACTCTAAAGACTATACAATCGTACAGATATGTGTATAAATATAGACATTTTGCAATTAGCGGCTTTTTATGTTACATTTTAATGACAGTTTTGTTAGTTATTTTTTTACTATTTGTATTATACGAGTACATATATATTAATACTTCTCCATTTTGTGTCTTGTCATGTTTTCCGCATTGAGGCGCCCAACCTTGAAGCCGTTGCAGACTCTGCTGCAACTAACTATCCGACTAACCGACCAACCAACTAACCAACTAACAACACGACATTTATTTAACTTCATTTGCAATTCGATAAAGAAAGAAAAAAATCACAAAAAATCCACAAGTGAGCATGCAATGATTTGAGTAGTAGGTGGAGTGTTACCCTGCATGAGTGAGGTGTTGTTAAACCAGGGACTGTAACGAATATACACGCAATATATAAAATATAAATTAGAAAATTAACACTTTTTGCTGATTTTTATCAGAAATTAAAAAAGTAATTTTTATCCGAGCAACAAAAAAATGTTTAAAGTAATAAATAAAGTGCAATCTTTATTTAAAAGTCATAATATAACTCCTATATTTAATTAAATTTATATATTATTATATATTATTAAAAACTAAAATTAAATTAAAATTCAAAAATAGTGAATAGAAAAATTTCCCGCATAATCACATTAATATATTTAATTTTCTTGATTTAAAGAGAAATACAAAAAATTGGATTTCTTGATTCAAAATTTGAGGTGCCTAACTAAAAGATAGAATCTTAAAAGTAACAGATAGATTTATATCTTTATAGAAATGTATGAATAAAATTTTTTGCTGGCAAAACTATCTGAGTATAGTGTAAACTCCTCACCTAACAATTTCATGGCTACAGCGCAGTCAAGAATCTTGCCGAGTTGCATGATGTTATTGCTGCTGTTGATTCTGCCTGACAATGTCGATGACTCAGCTGGTCCGTTTGTCCGCTTTAAGCTCTGATCCATTGGTCAGCCGGTCAGCCGGCCGGCGATGCATGCGGTCAATGTCATTGAGTACTTATTTATTTGTATGTATGCTTGTGTATTTGTATAGATTGCACGAATCTCATTTCAAGATAAACCACTTGCCAAGCACATGCTGCACATTACTCGTAATTGTCAATAATAATTGCTGAAAAGATGCTTATAGATGACAAAACAGACGCTGCAACGTGGTACGATAAATCGATAAATTTTATTGAAAATCTCTGATTAATTTATATATGGTAATTTCAGTTTTTATGTTGTTATGAATTCTTTAACTGTTATTAGTAATTTTATATTACACTATTCCATTTATTTCAAGCACAAGCAGACGTACATTAATGTTCCATCACTGTTAACTTAATTTTATATATTTTATGAATTTTGTCATTTTTATTTCACTACATTTGAAATATAAATGAAAATGTTAAGCATACTTTTGATACTCAATTAAAGTTACAAATATGGAAATTATTCAAAAGCTGACATTTTCTATTGCTACTCATACCTTACATACGGAATCTACAAAAAAACCTGAGGAAAATATTAAAAATGTTTACCACTGTGCGTTGTTTTGTGGTACGGCGTATGCGGCGTATGAGTGATGCTGTAAATTACGGCGCTACGTTCTATGTTCGCTTTGCCATTGAGCTGCATATTGATGACTGTGCAACGGCAGCAAAAGCACATGCAAATGCTTAACAACAACATCAACAACACAAACAACAACAACACAAACAATAACAAGTGGGGTCATTATGTTACATTTGATTTTCTATGCCATGGTCTGGGACGCCAAAGCCCCAACGACCAAATGACATACAAAAATCTTAATGAAAAAATACACAAAAGCGGCAATAGATCTGTTGTGGTTGTTGTTGTTGTTGTAGGTGTAGTTGTTGTTTAAGTGTTCACATAATTAAAATTGCATTTTGTTGTTCTTGTTGTTGTTGTGGGAAAATCTTTTGGTGTGTGTGCAGCATTTACTGTAAGCAAACACAAACAAATCTCACGGCTGAAAATTGAATCCCAGCATTTGACTCATCATATTTCATGTTATGTTGGGTGCGTTCCATTTGTCAATTATGGAAAAACCTTGGAACTTGGAACTTGAAACTGCCTAACGCTGCGGGCTGCCAATTCTGCACAATTCTTCCGCATTGCCCGGCACTCTACAGTTTCATATTTGTATCAATTTGTATTTTATCTAAATCAAATCAAATGAAATCTGTCTAGGCTTAAAGACAGACCAGAGGCATGTTCGTAAATAGCTATGAATAAAGTGCAATTAGTCTGAATTGTGGGTGCGGCACAAAAGCATCTCAGAATGGCTTATTATTACAGTGAAACTCCACAATAAAGTACGCAAAGGTGCATGATTAGATTTGATTAACTGCAAAAATTCGTTATAGGGTAGTTTTAAATTAACTTCTTTAACGAATACCACGCTGTCATATTTAAGTAATTTAAATAGCTTTATTTTTATTTCGTATTTTTAACTAAGAATGAATAAAACAACTCAACGCCTTTTAACTTTTTGTTCTACTACTTTCGATCATTTTACTTCTTAAAGCATTAGACATTAATCTAAGTCTTGTATAGAAGTATCGTTAAAAAATTACATATATATGTTAAATTAAAAATAACCCAAAGAATTATATAATAAAGTCAACATTCTATATTCTATGTGTATAGCCTTATATAATGTAATCTTTTCTGCTTACAAATTCTTTTCTCACTATACTCTTCTATATTCCATACTCTATAAAGTACTCCAAG
The DNA here is from genome assembly GCF_004354385.1 of Drosophila innubila. NCBI lineage: Eukaryota > Metazoa > Arthropoda > Insecta > Diptera > Drosophilidae > Drosophila > Drosophila innubila. The sequence continues at coordinate 12,298,607 of NC_047626.1, forward strand.
TCAAATCTAGCGACAGCTGAATAAATACGATATGAATACGATATGAATTATCTATTCAAACTGCCAATTGCATCTGTCAGTTGGGGGCGCCCAACCCAAAAAAGAGCAAAAATATACTGTGAACAATTATAGACTTGAACTTTAAAGTTCAAAGCAAATAAATGGCATTTAACTTGACCAACAAAGCAGAAAGATGATTCTCGCTAAAATGTCAAAGCTGCCAGAACAAAAGACTTCAGACACGAACTTTCAGCAAGGACAGTTCAAAAGAATTAATACACAAATAAATTGTGTTCGAGTATATACTATATGGCATATGTACGATATATGGTAGCATATATATTGTAGTCTTAATTCTATTCATACAATAGCAGAGTAAGTATCTGTTTCTGTATCTGTATCTGAATCCGTTTGAGTGGCATTCATTTGGAATGCAGGCAGCGATCGCAAGCGCTGCAGTTGCGCCTCAAGAATTCTGAATAGGCAGCTGGACGACGCGACACGACGAGACGCGACGCGATGTCGGTGCCAAAGTTGGAGACAACAATCATTGCCTAATTTGTCGCCAGCAGGTGACGGGCGATGTCTCATATTGTAAAACGACATTAAAGAGTGCTCTTGCAGAGCATGCTTGACTAACAGTTACCCTGCATATACTCAGGCGACTCTGTCGATATTTTCAGAATATTCAGTAAATATAATTAGGCATCAGTATCTTATCAATCGGTGCTTAAGCTAAGAAATTGTGAGCGTTGTTGAGTAATTTTTTAATTGACGGCAACTCAAGGAAAAATAAGCTTCCAATGTACCTAAGATATGCAAGATACTCCTTGATACTAATATCTAAAATAATAAAGAGCTAATATAAATTCTAAAATAATCAAAAAATTCCTTTACGTAAAGCAAGCCTTCTACTCAAACTTCATGCTTACAGGGTATTAAATCGTTGGATCGTTAGATCGATAGCTAGATAGATGCCGTGATGATAGGCTTTGATAGATGGCTATCTCTTAGCTGGCCGATCGACAAGTAAATTAAATAATTTTTGCTCAATGACAGGCATAATTTAGAACGTTTTCTATTTATGGCTCTGAAATGAATACAAGTACAACTATTTGATATAGTTTCTATGAGTATTCGTTTCTTTGTATTTTTTTTTTTTTTTTTTTGCTGTGACTATTGTAACGCTGACCTTTGTCAGAGTTTGTGGTATATAAGTTTTTGTTCCATCTTCAAATATTTCGCTTCATCTTCAATTTGCCCGTCGTCTCAAATGTTGTTGTGCTTGGTGATAAATGAGTTTGCTCCGATTTCAATAACATGCAATCGCTTTGACTTCAGCTTTAACTTTGGCTTTAGCTTTTGGGCTTAGCATTAGCTTTAGCATTGGAGTTAATTTTCAAAACACTTTGCCACACATGCGCTCGCAATTAGCCAATCTTAGCCATGAGACGACTCGACGTCTCTTACCTCGGTTTCAGTTTCGGTTTCGGTTTCAGTTTCAGTTTCCATTTCAATTTCTGTTTCAATTTAAATTTGAATTTGTGTCTCTGTTTTTGTTTCAGTTTCGGTTCGTTCCGTGCTTGGCATTCCAATGCTTGTTGGCAACATTATTAGTCGGTCTCTTTTTTATTTATTTTTTTTTTGCTTCTTTTTTGCATAAACAATTTGATTTTATGTACACCTTGTTCATGCCCGCACTAAACAATCCAGACAGCGCCCATAAATCTTGACGCCTCGCCTGACTCAATTAAATGAACACATACATACATACAGACATATGTACATGCTCACATATCGAGAGCGAGACGGAGATACTCGTATGTGGATTGAAACATGAGACTCAACAGTTCTTGCATCGTCGATTGATTTATCGATTTATCGAGGTGGGAGTTAGCTGTTATAGCCTAATGAATACCATGAATACTCGCACAAGTACGATTCATATCCGTAAACTGTCGTATCATGCGCCTCTTTGCACCTTTTATGGCATTCACACGTTTTACATTTACATACACACATGCAAGTTTCTTACTTCTTTTGAAATCCCAAGTAAAGTCTATTATTATTATCAACAGTCATTTTAATTGAATGGGGATTGTCGCGCTGTCTCAGTTTCTTACATTTTTATGCCCTGACAGAGACCTCATAAATAGCGAAATAAAATGCAGATTAGCTCAGTTATTGCCATGTCAATTTGTTTCCTTATGATCTAATCTTGCAGCTTACAATAATGAGACCATATATCATTTCTAATCTAGTTCGTGCGAAGGAGAGTGTTATCGAGCTATCATCGAAACTATAAAATTTTTATTTATTTCTGCATATATTCAAATCGAGATGCAGTTATGAACACGATCTTATAATAACGATCTGCAACAGATTTAATGCTTTCGCAGCTTCATAAGTGGGAGCTATCGATAAGTTTCGATTGCAAATTGTTTGTGTTGTTATAAAGGTGTCTATCAGCGAGAAATTTGGGTTTTCTTTATCTTTGCTTAAGGTTTGGCGATTGTTTAAAATTAATTTTTGCCAGATAATACGATACATTTGCTCAAATATACTGATAAGCAAATTGATTATCGATAAAACTTTATGGGTTAAACTAATGCGAATACACATATAAGTAGACAAGTTTAATACTGCAGAAATATCGATAAAAGATTACATGCATTAGTCTATAAGCATATGTTATCGATATATCATGATAACGATAACGACTAAGATAAAAATAAAGGCTTACTTATTTTGAGTATCTTATCTCAATATGAGGTATTATAGTTGTGTGCTCAAAGTTACGCTAATGATTACAACTAACTTCTGATCGATAGTTTCGCCAATTTAATCGATAAAAGCTAACTTACATAACGATATACTTTCTACTTAGATAACAGAAAATACAAATTTTATAGTAACGATAGCAATTACGATTACGATTGTGATTGCGATAACGATTGCAAGTGTGTGCTGTTCGATATTTGTGCTGTATTAATCGATATGTATTTATAGTTACTTTTATATATGAACTATATAGATACCTGATCGTTCAATGACTACAGTAACAGTTACGTTTACGATTAAATTTACGATTGCGATAACGATTGCTAAAGCGATTACGATAATGTTAATGGCTACGCTTACGGTTACGCTTACGCTTACGCTTGTTACCATTAGCCATTAGTCGAGCTACCTGTTCACCTCATTGTCATTGAAAGAAACCATTAGCTGTCTGGGTCTGCAGTCTAAATGGCCGCCAGTTTTAGTTTAAAATAGTTGATAGTTGGTAATTAGATGAGACTCTGGAGGTTCCAGCTCCATATCCACATCCATTTCCGTCACTTGAGATCATCTCGATGCTTAATGTTAATGTTATAAGTTAATGCTTAATTTTAATGTTTAATATTTAATGGCTTACAATGGGTCTTCAGTGTTTTGGCCCGGAGGGGGCTGAGATTGACCATGGCTTAATTGTTAAATGGCTGTGACTTTGAGCTCTGCGTTGCACCTGCTGCATGATGATGTTGCATGATACGTTGATAAATTGTAATATTAACAAAGTCGTATACAAAATGCGCCATCATCCATAACTGGAGCCATAACCATAACTCAATTTGTTAACATAATTCGCATTGACAGCGACGCGTTGCATGCCACATTTTGTTGCAGCCACAGTTGACATTGGCCGCCGTTTTGCAGCTTGCAACTTGCCAACTTGCCACTTGCCACTTGCAACTTGCAACTTGGCGACTAATTGAACATGACATTTGCCAATAAACAACAATCGTTTAATCTGCAATATTCTGACCTTAAACGATTTTTTCATTCTTTCAATTTAAATTTTGATTTCAATTTTAAAGCTCATGAGCTCTACCTTATGCGCCCCTATCCAAAATGTTGCGAATGTTGAATGTTGCAAATGTTATAAATTACTCGTATTGTCAGTTGAATTTGCAACTGCTGCCGGTTGCACTGTTCAACAAACAAGGTCAAGTTGCAACTGCCGCACTCTGTGTTCTAAAGTCAACTTAACCACAACATCTGTGGATACTTTGGTAACCATTTATCATGGGGTTGGGCACACATCGAAGGCTTCCACAGATGAGTTCAACTGAGGCGCGGCTTGCGACATTTGATATCTGAATACTTTTTTAAACAATCTTAAGGTCGCTTCTTCGGAGATTTTTGAAAACTGTGACATATTCATCCCACGCTCAAATTGAACTTTTAACAGATTCATGCCAAACAATTTACTTAATATTCAGCTTAGCTGCGTTTTAATAATACCTTGATTAAGACAAAACTATATAAATAGCTGTGATATTTGGAAGTTTAGAATCATAACTCCTCAAATCGTTTCAATATCAAACAAATTTCTTACCCAAGGGATTATACGACTTTTAATTTAAGGATGTATTATTCGTATTATTTAAACGATTCCAATAATTTGATAGACTGCTGTTTGAAATGTATAAAGATTCTCTGAGGAACAAAGTGATCAAAAATATCCACTATACATATTTTACAAATATACATACATATTATTATTTTCAATAATCATGTATTATGTATAATCCTAATAGCTTAAAAAATCCACCTTAGTACTTTACATACTAAGGTATATGCAAATTCTCGAAGTGTTATATCCTTATCCTTAATACGATACATCGATGCTCTTAAAAATATTTCCTTAATTCACTTTACAATCTGAGTTATCTTATATATTTCAAGATTCTTCAACAGAGCGCAAAAGACCTTCAACACAAATACGAAACACAACTTACATTGCAGATTAATCAAAACGTTATCGATAAATATCGTTAATCTGCTGAACTTTAAAAATTTTACTCAAAACACAATATTAAAGCTATTAGACTCTCCCTTAAGATACTTCAGAATTCAAACAGTATATTAACATATCCGATGTTTAACTTAATTATACAAATGATAGATCGTAGTTTTGTCTTAAGAAGATTCTTAGTTAATTGGAGCATTGCTTGTTCTTTTGACAGAGGGTCTTTCAAGAACATTTCGAACAGATTAAGAACCGACTTCTTCAACTGAAGCGGCAACTATTATAAATATAGTAAATGAAAGACAGACAGTCGCTGCCATTCCGATTGTGTCTCACTTTGTTGCTTTATTTATAATACAATATTATTATTATTACTCGTTACTTTATTTTTTTTTTTCCTTTTTCTCTGATGTCTATTTTGTTGTTATTTTTGCAATAATAGCATTTAAATGGCTCTTTTAAAGATTATTTATGAGTTCTCCAACTGTTGCATGACATAAATGTGTGGCTGTCGTCACCGTTGTTGCTCCGGTTGTTGTCGATGTTGTCGATGTTGCTGTTGTTGTTGTTGTTGTTAACTTGGCTTTGCACGCATATGACCCTCAGGTCTTCCATGAGTAAAGTCATGAACATGACTTGGAAAGAGACACAAACGAATGAGGGACAGATATGGCGCTCTACTAAGTTCTGTTTATCGTAAGACAACAAATAAAGTGTGGGAATTATAACTACCCTATGCACAAATGTCGTTAAATTCAGTTTACATTCTTAAATTCTGCAAAATATTCAGAATACGAAACTAATATTTAAATCATACTAAAAATCAAAATTGATATTCTAAAGTATTTGGCTTTTAGAAAACTTATATGATTTTTTAAGTCCTAGAAAAAATCAGAAAAAAATTATAGCATAATAAACGAACGCTGTAAAATTAAATTCTGTCTAGTTGAGTAAATTAAAAGTTTATTAATAAATCATACCATATTATCAAGGTAATAACTTTGGGGATATGCTGCTTAGCAGATTTTGACAATCTCTTCAAAAAATAAAAATAAACAATAGCTTTATTGAGAAAATCTTGTGTGGACTTCGACTTGCTTACAGGGTATTATAACGCTTGATTACAACTATTTTCTCAGCTGTTGGCAAGTTGAACATAATAATAATAATAAGTTTTCCTATCGTAATAATTCTTGAGAATTGTTTATTATATTACATTAATTTTTTCTGTTTTTTTTTCTCATCGTTATGTCTAATTAAAGTTGCGCCTTTGTCTTTAGAGTGGAGTGAAGTGTGGCGTGTGGCATGTGGCATGCGGAGTGAAGTGAAGTGGGTGGTGGATGTGTGTCGTCGTGTATGCTCTTTAGCACCCCCTAACAAGTCAGAATAGTTTCTTTATACTCACTGTTTGTAGTATTTATATCGTCATCGTTTGGCAGACATAGCGCAAAAAATTAAAAGAAATAATTATATATAATGTTGACTGGCCAAGGACGCGCTAGTTAGTTGCGTTGCGTTTTGTTATTGAGGTTTTTCGCGTTTCCATACTTTGTGTTCTCTATGCAACGACTCACTAACTGACTGACTGACTGACTGACTGACTGACTATCTGACTATCTCAATCTTCATTCGTCTGTCTGCCAGTCTGTCAGTCTATTTATTTTGAGCTATAGCATGCCTCAATGATCATTGTGCAGTCATAGATTCGCGCTTCGCTGGGCTCAAAGTCGTGTTTATGCTCAGCTTATATATATACTATAGTTATATGAACATATGTATGCATATACGTATATAGTATATGTTTGTAAGTAGTTCTAATGGCTTGTGAAATGCATCGTGCTACGATTGAGTAGGTGCTGTCATTCACTCATTCAGTCAGTCAATCAATCTGCCAATCATTGAGCCAAGGCACATCGTGCTGTTGTAATTGCATTGATCGAAGATATATCGAAACAATTGAGTGATAGCTCTACAGCAGAAAGGAACTTACGAAACAAGGAACTCTGTTTAAAGACTCACAATCAACTTGTTTATTTATCAGGCAATCCTTATAAAAATTTACAGAGTACAACAAGCATAAACGATAAAAATTAAATATTCCCTAATACTTCATTGATTTTATCTTTTAAATTTCTATTGATTTGGACAAGTGAGTATATTATTTGATTTATATTATTAAACCTAACAACAAACTGAAAACAAACTCTTTGTAAGCACTTAATAAACGACTATTATTTTTAAAGTCAAGAGAAGTAAATATAGTACAGAAAATTTTACAAAATCTACAATAATAATTTATGTTTCATATTTGAAACGAACTCCATAGCGATTCGCGGGCTTAACAATTGTGTATAATTATGAAAATTGAAGAAATTGAAGTAAAACGAATCAAAAATTCATTATAATACCCGTACTTATTTCCAAATAATTGCATTCAACAAATACAATATGCAAAAAAAAAAACGGAACAAAAATTAAAAGCAATTTTGTGATTTGATTAACGATGCGGCTTTTGTTTTGTGCGTTTATAGATCGCCAATGATCGATCATAGATCATTGATCATGGATCATAAATTGCATATCATAGATTGTATATTTCGATACGATCATCGATCGTCGGTCCTTTCAAAATATTTACACAAGGGCGTGCGTGCAAATTTTGTGGCACTTTGTGATAGCTTAAGGGCATTCCCGAAATTCAAACTTAAAGTGAAATGAGCTGATCATAGTCAGCATAAATATACATATCATATATTTGATAATTGGAAAATAAAATACAAATACCAAAAAAAAATGTGGCTAATAAGCTGACCATTTGCCACTTGGCGTATGCGTGATATTTGCGTTTGCCGCATGCAATTAAATGTCGCCTAAACGCGCCTTTCCTTCCCCGCCTTCCGCCCTCCTCAAGTGCTATTTCGCTGAGTCAGCGACGGCCCCCAAACACGTTTACAGGCCAGGTCTTAGCCCAAAACTGGCAAATGGGGCTACAGGCAGAATGGGGCAGGGGGACAGCCTGGAACTGGGGCCATGGCACGTTCGAGTATTTTTATTTTTTATTACTTACATATATCCAAAGTTGGCTTCTTTTTTTTTATTTTGAGTATTTATATTTTGTATGTGTGGCTTTTTTTGGCCAACAAGGTGAAGGTTGGCGAACTGTCGCCAAATGCAACGCACGACGCCGATGGAGGCAGACATGGGCCACATTTGGGGCACGTTTGGGCCACTTGGTGCATTTGCAGCACCATAAATATGCAAATCACATTTCGAACTTGGCGCTGTGAAAAGTTCACACAGCGATTTGCTAAATACCACATATATATTTATGTCTGTATATTTGGTAAAAAAAAAATGTATGTACATTTATTTTTTTTACTTCTTGTCTCATTTTGTCGTGTTCCGCTTTGTTGTGGTAAGTTGTGAGCTGCTGCAATTTGTTGCAGAGCAAACTACAACAAAACTTATTGAGACAAAACAAAACATATTAAAAAAAAAAGATTTATACTTTAGAGATTCCTCTGTTAAAAAATATCACCCACCTAAATGTGAAAAATTGATAAAAACTTTTGTGGAAAGCCTAATTCAGTTTTAATCTACAATGCCAGAAAAAAAACAAAATGTTTTTAGTTTAAGATTTTGACAAATTAAGAAATAAACAGAGATATCATTTTTCTGGCATATTTTTGAAGTCACAAATTGTTTAACATTTCCATCTCTATATTTTATACATCAAATGAATTCCTTTTAAATGTATAATATGCAGTTTTATTAAAGCTTAAAATGATTTAAAATTTTTTTTTTAATTTACTTAATGATTGAAATTTATAAAATCTCTTAAAAAATATTTTGAAAGTTTAAAACAATACGAATAATTGCTTCAATTGCTATTTTCCATAATTCCCATGTTGTAATGTAATGAAAAATTGTTTACAAGGATTGGGCGAGCATATATTTAGTACTTGTATATTCGTTGCGGAAACCATCAATGGCCATCTAATGATGATGTTAGGGTAAGCACAATGAGAGCTGGATATATTGTAATCAGTGTGGAGCACACTTGATGACATGAGGACGCTGGTTAAGCGGGAAGGAGTAGGGGGCAGGTGGCAGGGGTAGCTGTAAATTACGTCGAAGCTATTGCCCCAACCCAACAACCCAGCTGCTGCCGCCATTTGAAGTGGCAAAACCCCAATCACAATTATGTATGACAGTCAAGCGGCAATGCAAACAACGAGAGCTTGTTGGTGTTTTTTTTTTCCATTTTTTTTTTATTTCGGTTGTTTGCAGCTGTCGGTTGTATTAGTTGTCGGTTGTTTGGTTGTCTGTCTTGCTCAACTCAAGTTTTTTAGCTCATCTTTTCGTCAGTTTTAAGCGAGACTCTGATTGATTTTTTGAGATTACAACATGACCTAACTGATCATTATGATCATAACGCAATTTGCATATATCTATCTCACTTGCCTACTCCCTCACTCTCTCTCTCTCTCTCTCTCTGTCTGCTACTCTCTTTCGACTGTTTTGTGATTGATTGCAATGGCCAACGGTGCGTGGCCAAATGGCCAAATGTCCAAATGGCCAAATGTCCAAATGGCCAACGGGCCCTGCGCAATTACGATACGTTATTTTCACTGCGAGAGCGCAAAATGAAGACATCATTAAGCATCAATTTAGCTATTGCCACACTTCGATTTGTATAACAAATTGCACATACACACTTATACACACATTATCGTAAATCTTAATCCAGCTGCTTAAGCAATTAATCAAAAATTACCGAAAAAGGAATGACAAACATTGCAAGCGACGCATATTTTTGTATACTCTTTAACTCCAACGATTTCTCATCAACATGTCAAATTTAACATGCACTTTTAACTTGCAGCTGCAGTAAGTAATAAAATATATGTTGACAGTGCTGCCACCCATACATTGGGCAACTCTGGTGCTTAGAAAGTGTATAAAAGTATAACAGTTAAGAAAAAGACGCAAAACAAACTTTGTGAACATTGCAAATCTAACACTAAACTAATATTATAACAGTTATATAAAACTTAATTGTATAACACTTAGAGTAAAAACTTTTGCCATACCTTTATTTAATTCCGACAGAAATATTCAGAATGAAATCAAGGAATTACACGAGCTAAGCAAACTTATAAGAACGCCTCATTTATAACAGTTTCACATACACATGTATACAACTGGAATACATAATCCATATCATTTGTGAGCTGCACAAATTTTTTGTCACAAATTAAGCTATATATTCTATGCGGCGTATTTACGAGTATAACAGTTTCACATTGACTTGTATAAGACTTTAAAGTACAACAGTCACGACTTAATGATCACACTTATAATTAAAGGAATAACTAAATCAATTGAACTATCTTTGGCATAATACATAATTATAACAGTTTTACATGAAAAAATTGGCAATTAACAAACAGAGAAAGCTTAAAATTTTACCTATGTATTAGGCATATGTATAACAGTTATTTTCTAGCGTATATAACATTTGCAGATAAGAAACATGTTCCCGTGACAGCTCAATCTGTTGAAAAAATTAAACTATCCACTTAATAGAGTATATTTATAACAATTTCGCAACTCTATGCACAGCATGTCGCACATTTGCGTTAATTTATTTTAAAGTTACAAAAATACAGACAGAGGAAAAGAGAGGGAAAAATTAATTTCATTATGTGCCAGAAAATTTCAAATGTGCCGCACGTTCAGGTCATGATTTTGATTAATTTACTATTTGGCACTTTCGCCCAATGTGGATCAAAATCAATTTGCCGATTTAAATTAGCTAATTATGCATTTGCTGTGCGTCCGTCCGTCTGTCCGTATGTCTGTCCGTCTGTCTCTCCGATTATGTAAGTAAAAGGTCGCTCTGTTTTTCAGCTTTTATTTATTTATGCTCGTATCTCGATCATTTGCAGCGATGCGTTTAATAAATCGTCTCATTTGCATTTGACAAATGGGGTCTTAGAGATGGCAACGTGATAAAGCATCGCAACGTATAAATACTATTGCTTTGAGCAGACAAAACTAAGTAAAGGAAGTTTCTAAAATAAAAATTATTTACAAATAAAAACCATACTTAAGTTTATAACTAAAAGTTATTGGAATATTTGTTAACAAATATACATTAGATAACAAACAACAAGCTAATCTATGAAACTGGAGTCCTATATATAAATGCATCTCTCAGTTGAGCTATAATAATGTAGTAAAACTTTATTGAGTTTATATTGTCAGTTGAAGTTGAGAGCTGAAATATGAAAATATGAAATTTTTATATGAAAAGCTTTGTTGCTTTTTATAGATATCTGAATGATCAAGTTTTCTTTATATTGAAGAGATTTTACGATAAATATACTTAGTGCAGTTTTTAGTAAAATTAAGCTCAAGTTTATATTAATTGGTAAAATTATCGTGCTTGCATTTAAATTGTATTATTGATCACAAACACGACACGTACTCATCTCTAGACCAAATGCTGTCTCTTGTCTCTTTTGGGCATTAGCTTTAACTGTAACTGTATCTGCGTCTTATCGTTTTTGTATCTGTATCTGTATCTGTGAAATTGAAATGAAATGAATGATTGTGCGTTGTCGCTACCGTTTGGCGACGCTATTTGTCTCTGGTCGATTGCCCAATTCCAATTGCTTTAGATCAATGATTGATGAATGAAATGATCAACAAGGCGGCATTTCTTTTCAATTTCAATTCCAATTCGATTTCAAATTAAATTTGAAATTAAATTTTGTTTTCATTTGTTTTCAGTTTCGGCTTTGGGCTGTGCTATCAATTTCCCAATACGCGTTTAAATAACGAAACCTTTAATAAAATCAACTTGCACATAAACTGTGTAATTACAATCTCAGTTCGTCAATCAGTCAGTTGGTGAGTTTGTCAGTCGGTCAAGTTGCCACAGTTCGTTGCTTTTAAAGGTTAAAACTCAGCATTTAAATTTAAAAGCCGTTAAACAATAATAACAGCAATACCAACGAAGACAACAACAACAACAACAGCCGTGCACAATGACAACAATAACAATAACAACAATTAACCAAATTGCGCTTTGTTCCAATTTAAAGCTCTTTTTTTTTGGCCTTTTCTTAGCCTTTTATGGCTTTTTCCTATGCCTACGTTTACACTCGCCTACCTGCCTTGTAGCCTTTTGGCCAATCGTTTCAATCGTTTTTGGCCAAAGTTCAAATCGTTTATGGCCAACAAAAACCAACAACAACAATACCTGTAATGACGATTTCACGGTTCAACAACAACAACAATTGCATATAAAACACAAAATAGCATTCATCTAAATTAAATTCTCTCTATTAATCTTAAATATTATAATTTTACCGGTGAGCTACAGTTTTATGCCATGCCCTACCCCAAAACAATTAGAATTAAACAATTATTTTCAACTTTTATTTAAATTGTTATTCAAAATATTATTATATATATTTTATTCACGACGATGTATAAGCAAATAAGTTAAGTAATTAATACTAACATCGGAATAAATTAAGTAATAATTTGGTAATATGTGCATGAATGTCGAAATAGATTCATGAATATGCAGGACAAATACAATGAGTAATTATGTACTTTATTCCTTTTCGTAATCAACGTTCCACTTCCCAGGAACCTCATTCAGTTCCCACTATAGACAACTAGGCAGATAGATATGAATACGAGTATAAGTTTGACTATGAGCATAAATGTAATGTCAGTATGAATAAATTGAATAAGACGAGAAGTCGCAACAATAAAAACCACGAAGCCCAAAGATCTCCCTCCGATTTAAAGCGCAACGCATTTTGGATCTTTTCTCATTTTTATTTGTATATTTTTTACATATCATTCATACCTTTTTTATATATCTCTTTTATTTGTATTTTTTTCATGCGCTCATTAAATTTCATTCATTGTGCAAATGAATGGCAATTGTTTGCTTACAATTTTACGGATCGTTTCTTAGTTTGCTTTCATTTTTTTGGGTCTCAAATTGGGGGCGTCACTTGACAATATCATCAAGTTTTATATATAGTAGTTAACAGGTAAGTTTTACAGTTATGATTCAGTTCATTCATTCATTCGATTATTCGTTTATTCATTTTCTGCCAACTGACTTTTTAAGCCAGTATTACGAAAACTTATGCGTTTTAACAACCTTTTAGGAAACAGCCTGTATTACTTACACGTTGTAGCTACTTAACAGGGTATCTGCTAGTCTTTCGCTCTCTCTCTCTCTCTCTACACACACAGCATATCTCAGCTGTTAGCAAATATACCAAGGAAATTAATTGAGCATAAACAAATTGTTTTGCAATGAAAACAAAGCGAAGAAAAACTAAGGAAAAGTTTCAAGTAAAGAAAAAGTAGAGAGAAGATAAACAGGAGAAGTGAAGAAAAGAGTAGAAAGCAGCAAAATACAAGTCAATAAAATTGAATAATTAGTTTATATAAAAATGGAAAGAAAAGAAAGTAAAACTTATTTAAGAAAAAACAAGTTTATTACCACTAGTACGAGGTATAAACAAAACAATAGATAAACATAGTTTCAAATTTTGAGACAATCAAAAAAATACTAAAATACTATACATCTTACACTTAATATAATTTATCTAAGAAATACATTAAAAAAATACTTTACCAAGAATTAAAAAAAATATATTATACATTCTTTAATTCAAGGACCAGTTGGTTTAGTAATTTTTTCTAAATTATTTTTAAGTTTTCTTGTTTCACAAACAAATTATTCTTGACTTTCGAAACCGTTTATTTTTATCAGTGTATCTACAGGAAGGAGAGATAATTTGCTAAAATTTATTAATTAATTAAAGCAGCTAATAGATGGATAAATAAATGGGTATTTTATACATATAGTATAAGAAAGCATGAATAAATAAAAAGAAAAATGTTAAGTTATATTAATGGATAGACAAAGATTTCTGGTTTAAGATTCAAATCCTACAAATAAATAATAAATTTTTTATTAGATGTAATTCTGTCAAATCGTTGCATACTGCCCACTAGATTAAGCATACTCGCACCCAAACTTTGCTAGGGTATAAGCCCACAAGTTGGCCTGTGTCATCAGCATTGAATAGGCAACTGGGCAACTGGGCAATGGGGCATGGGACCAGAAATGGCGACCAAATGACATAATAACACAGAGGCAGACGTAAGCGGGTGGCATGTGGCATGTGGCAAGAGAAGATAGAGGATGGAAGGTGGGAAAAGTGATGCCACTGCAAGAGAATTACAAAAGAAATTAAATAGGCAACAACAACAACAACTACAACAACACGGAAGCAAGTGTATTGCGGTTGCTGGGGCACATGGGGCAGACAACAACAAAAACAACAACAACTGCAACAACAACAATAAACAAAATGTGGCTGAAGATGTCGTAAGTCGCATCGTCTGCATGCTGGGAAAATGTTAACGGTTCATCTTAGATACAAGTTGTAAGTCTTTTGTTGGCTCTCCCTCTCTCTCTCTCTCTCTCTCTCTCTCTCTCTCTCTCTCTTTATTCCCCATTCTTCTATATCTTTGTGTTTTTTATTGTTGCTCAGCTCTGATTAATTAGTTGGCAGTTTTTATCATCTTCTTCTACAGCACTTTCTTTACTCTTCCGTCTTCAGTCTTAGGTCTGTTTTACAAATTGGCAACTCTGGAAGACACGTCTTAGGCTTGGTAATTGGATGTAAATGAGCTGGCGATAAAGAAGAAGCAGGAGGTTTACTAACTTTGCACCTATTAAATGCTCTTCAGGGCGGAAATTATATAAGTATGCACTAATTAGGGGTGTGGGAATGCTAATAGCACACGTTTTTATATTCAGCTGTAGATTATAATGATAAGAAATGAGTTGCACTTTTGAATTTCAACTGAAAAACATGTCAAAAATATCTGGTGAAAGACTTTTGTCAAAGCTGCTGAGTCCACAATGATTTTTGGTAATACTATATGAGATATCATATCATATGTCACATGAATAATGATTATCTTCGTTATTTTTATGAGAAATAAGCAAATCTAACGCTTTCCCCTACATAAGCTAGTAAGTATCAGCTATATTTTATTTGATACTAGATTGCTAACTATCCATCAAGGAATTTAAATGTCTAATTACAAATTATATTAAATTATACTTGAATCTGACTAAAGAAAACGTAATTAGTATCAGACTTATTAAATCTTTTATTAAATTGAACCATCTATCTAGTTTTATTTATCTATTGCTGATCTATATCATGTTAAAATATCTACTTAAAGAGAATTTTTTTAATTTAACCTCAGCACAATTTTCTGCCAAATATGATCAAGTATCTTAAAGATACTTTTTGGGATTCGCCTTGGATAAGTTCCAGAGCTCGACTTTCGTTTGCTCCAATTTTTGCGCATAGTTTTTTATTTCGGCTAGTTCACAATGAACTTGTAAGCATCGAATTAACATAAAGGCTAAACGATACGTAATCCAATTATGGCCATAAGGTTGAGCGCTTACCAAGTCTGCGCTGCTTTTGGCCAGCTCTGCTCTTGGCCGACATCATTATTATGCGGTGAAGTTTTATGCTCTTATACCCTGGCAAAGAGTATTATAATTTTCTTACAAAATGTGCAACATAAATTAGATAAATATTTTATTGATCAGTTTCTAAAATCAAACAAAAAAATTAGTCTTATGGTAAATTGTTTTCTATTTATTTTTAAAATAAGACAACTTTTAGATGAAAATAAGTGCTTTTTCAAGCAAAATGTTTCTTTCTAAATTTTTAAGAACAATTGGTTTTCTAGAAACAGTGAATTTAACTCAAATGTCTAAACCGGCCGGATCTGATCACTATATTAAAAGGCTGTCATTAAAACGATCTATCCAAAACTAATATTTAGTATGCATATATTTTTTGTTTTTTTTTTTTGATCACTTAACCAAACTCACAGAAAATGCTTTGCATGTTGTATTATTCTGAACAAATGTGGCATAAATCGGTTTACTACATTATTTAACTGTCATATGAATGAATCAAGCTTTTAATACGAAAATCTTCTATGATTCTAGAGATATCGCAAGGTATTAAGGCATTGTCTTAAGTATTCTGACCATAAATGATGAGAGTCGAAATACAATATGTATATATTGCTAGTTGCCTTTCGCACCCTTAGTGCTGCTTTCGTCACTAGCGTGGACTGCCGTTCGTAGTGATTAAATATATATACATGTCATGTGAACAATCAGTTACAAATTGTAGTGTATTGAAACTTCGCTGTGGTCAAGATAATATTACTATCTTGTTTTTGGTGAGACGTGACACGCCCACCAGCCCACCAGCAATAACAACAGCAGCAGCAACAGCAACAACAGCAACGACAACAACAACGTGAGCTTTGGCAAAGTGAAAGCGATGCCACAAATCAAAATCATCAGCAGCTCAGCTGCCCCAGCGACCGGTTGATGTTGACGCTAATGTTGTTGCGGGTTGTAGTTGTTGCTGCTGCTGCTGGTTGTTGTTGCTGATGACTTTATGCGCCACAATTCTGCTCACGAGAAGAGGCACGCAAAGTTGTCACTTTCGCTGTCAGCTGCTAATTAACAACAACGGCAGCAACATGCAGCAGTAGTTGAGGGGGAAGTAGGTGTAGTAAACTCTTGTCCGGATATGCAACTTACCGTTAGTGTGGGCCGCTTCCGGCTTGGCACCCGTTGGCGGTTTGGCCGCACTCAGCTGACAGGAGACGAGCAGCAACAGGATGCCAGCAAAAAGCTGCAATCGTTGTCCTGTTGCCATTGTGAACAATGCGATGTTGTCGATGTTGCTTCAGTTGTTGCAGATGTTGCTATAGCTGCAACTGTTGTAAATTTGGTTTTGCTTTTTAATCCAATTTATTTATTATGACTTTTTTTTTATAATTTTGTTTTATTATTTATTTAATGTGGTTGCTGCTGCAGCTGCATTTCACTTTCATATCGAAGCAGAAAAACAACAACAATAAAAAAAAAATAAGTTGATTATCAAGCAGAAATGTTGAGCGACAACAACAACGACAACAACAATACAGGCTTCAAAGTGAAATTTCACTTTGGTGCAGTCAAGTGGACTCGCAAGTAATTGCAACACCAACACCAATACACACGCGCACACACACACACAGCGACAAGTGAATTGTGTGTTGGGGTCACGCACTCCTGTTGCCAGTTGAGGTTGTTGTTGTCAGCTGCTGCTGCTGCTAGTTGTTGCTGTTGCTGCTGTTGCTGCTGCCAGTTGCAATTGTTGCTGCTGCTGGCGATTATCGGCAGCGCGTAGAGGCCATAAAAATAAAAATGTATTTTGTTAAGCGTTTTAAGCAGCAGGAATAACAACAACAACAACAGTAACACTAACAGTAACAACAAGAACAACTACAACAGTTGCAGTTGCAGCTGTTGATTTTTATGCTGTTGCCGTTGCCAATGCGGCTGCCACATGCCACAACATGCAAAGCGCTGCTCAATACGTTTTTTTGTATACATTTTTCTAGTTTTTTTTATATTTATTTTTTTTTGCCATTTTTATCTATTTTATTAAGTTTTTTTCGCTATTTCTTTAAGCGGGAAACTCTTAAAATTTGTGTTTCGATATTTTGGCTTATTTCTTATGCTTATTTGAAGTGTTGTTATTGTTTATCAAGTATTGTAATTAATTTGCAATTTTGTTAAAATTATTATTAACACTTGTTGTTGTTGCTCATTTTTCTTTTGTTTTTTATTATTTTTTTGAAGCACTATTCGTTTCATAACGCGGAAATGCCGCCCAAACAACTAAAAATCACTTTAAAAAATATTTTAAAAAAAACAAAGTAAATAAAAGTTGTTATAGTGTGCGTGTGGTTGTGTCTGATATGTCCAGAAAATGTATTATTGTTATGACGGCGAAAAACGAAACGCGGCGAAAACGCGCTTAATTGCAGGATGCGCGTTTGATTTAAATTTAACACTTCCGCACGCACATACATTAAATACAAATGCACACACACACACACAACACACATATGCGAATTCGAATTTGCTTACAGTGGGGAAAGATGGCAAAATTCGCTGCCGCGAGTCAAAATGGGAGAGGGGAAGTGTGCGACCGTTACGATTACGATTTACAAGACAAATAGCAAAGAACCCACAAATTTTTCGAATTCGAATCGCGACGTTTGCCAAGCGCTCGCTGCGAACGCCGTCAACTGTCTGAGCTGCGCGCAGGCGTCGACTTTGGTTTTTAAAGTGCGCTGTAACAGCTGAGAGAGCAACAGAGCAACAGAGCGACAGAGCGTGTCAGCTTCGGAGAGCGAACGAACGATAAAAGGGAGCAGGCAACGAGAGAGCGCAAAAGTGTGAGAGGGAGCCAGTGCAAGCTATGGGTTCATGAATGAAGCCGTTGCAATGATCAGCTGTCGCATAAACCGGTAAATGTTGTAAATGTTTTGGATACAAATTTTGTTATTGTTATTAGTTTTGCTTTTATTGTTCTTGTGCTCAGCACATGACGCATGAAATTGCCCTTTAATCGTAGCGTCGCAATCGAATTGGTCATTTTATTATCAATGTTCTTAGTTTCTAGTATTTATTTAGACTACTCAAAAAAAAAAGAAATATATACATACTTTGCTTTTACACATTCTTGTCTTATTAAAGAAATTTCGCATGTTGTTATCGCTTTCCATTACATAAATTAATCAGTCTCGGACTATTATATTTTGTAAACTCCAAAATAAAAAACATAAGTTGAGTGTAAAAAAAATCTAATGGTGATTTTATACTCTGCAGTAATTTTGCAAAAGTTTTTTCATTTTTTAATCATTTTGGGCATACATTTTAAATTCCATATTTTTTCGGAACCTTAGGGCATACGTTAATGCTCTGACTATGTTTTCAATTTCCGTAACTGTGTCAAAAATGAATAACACACTTGCTCTTATAATTCACAATTGGTTCTAGCTATGTCTTAAAGTGCTTCACCAGTATTTATATTGATCATAAATCTCTAGATAAACAGATACAGAATTAATAAATGTCATATTTTATCGCCGATTGTCTGCGATAATTATCGCAAATTATAATTTGTCAGAGTCGCGTTAATAAGATGACAAGCGTGTTTTTTAAGCGCTATTTCGCATCATATTGATTTTTGAATTATGCAAATCTAGTTTTAGGCACGAATCCAACTTATGTTTATGTACTTTTTTTTACAGCGCGTTAATTTGGCAATTATCTCCAATATGCAAGAGATCACCTAATTCCGAGCTAGTTAGCAATTCAATTTGTCCATGTTCCACTGTCAAAAACTGAGAAAAACAAATGGGGAAAAAATCAAATTTACAAAAATATTATACGTTATGTCTATCAATTATCTCGTAGGGCCGAGCAACAGGCAAAACACCATGCCAAATTAATTATGTACATGCCACTTGGTTGCGTTCAGACAAAGCCAAGTCAGCCAGGGGCCAATCAATTTGGCAATAGTCTTTAAATTGTGCAACAACCAACATGCGAATGGGAGTACAAGAGATCCAGGCATTGGCTTTGGGCCATACATTTGTCTAAGTTATGAGCTCTTGAAATCTCCTTTCTATACTAGCATGTGAGATAGAAAAAGAAGAAAAAAGGGAGTGCGAATATCCCTAGAATTTTAGGTTTATAAACACATAAGTCTAGAGAAAAAATTTTTTTAAACGAGTTAAATTAAAATTGAATGCGGAATGAATTAAAGGGCCAAACCATGATCACAATGACATTTCGCTTCGAAATCGGTCCAGTTTTGACAAAGTTATGAAAATTTAAAATTTATCGAATGTTTGACCTAGCAACTTTACAAGTCAAAATTTTTGTCCGATTTAGCATGATTTTTTACATAAAAATGAAACGTCTCAGAATCAAATTTAAAGTGTTTTATTATACTAATTACGCTATAAGGAGTTGATTAAAAGTGAAAACTTGACATTTAAAATTTTAATTTTTCGTAATTTCAAAGGGGGGACCCTATGGTATCAAAATCTAAGCCCAAATCAAGAGGAAAATTTTTTTTTAAGGAAATTTCTTAACTTAAAATGCATAAAGAATTTAGAGGCCAAACCATGATCAAAATGACATTCCGCTTGAAAATCGGTCCAGTTTTGACAAAGTTATGAAAATTTAAAATTTATCGAACGTTTGACTTCGCAACTTTACAAGTCAAAATTTTTGTCCGAATTCCATGATTTTTTACAAAAAAAATGAAACGTCTCAGAACCAAATTTAAAGTGTTGTTTTATACTAATTACGTTATAAGAAGTTGATTAAAAGTGAAAACTTAAGATTCAAAATTTTAATTTTTCAAAATTTCAAAGGGGGGACCCTATGGTATCAAAATCTAAACCCAAATGAAGAGGGAAATTTTTTTTTAAAGAAATTTCTTAACTTTAAATGTATAATGAATTTAGAGGCCAAACCATGATCAAAATGACATTCCGCTTGAAAATCGGTCCAGTTTTGACAAAGTTATGAATGTTAAAAATTTTTTTAACCTTTAACCTAGCAACTTTACAAGTCAAAATTTTTGTCCGATTAGCGTGATTTTTTACAAAAAAATGAAACGTCTCAGAATCAAATTTAAAGTGTTGTTTTATACTAATTACGTTATAAGAAGTTGATTAAAAGTGAAAACTTGAGATTTAAAATTTTAATTTTTCAAAATTTCAAAGGGGGGACCCTATGGTATCAAAATCTAAACCCAAATCAAGAGGGAAATTTTTTTTTTAAGAAATTTTTTAACTTTAAATGTATAATGAATTTAGAGGCCAAACCATGATCAAAATGACATTCCGCTTGAAAATCGGTCCAGTTTTGACAAAGTTATGAGTGTTTAAAATTTTTTTAACCTTTAACCTAGCAACTTTACAAGTCAAAATTTTTGTCCGATTTAGCGTGATTTTTTACAAAAAAATGAAACGTCTCAGAATCAAATTTAAAGTGTTGTTTTATACTAATTACGCTATTAGGAGTTGACTAAAAGTGAAAACTCGAGATTTAAAATTTTCATTTTTCAAAATTTCAAAGGGGGGACCCTATGGTATTAAAATCTTAACCAAAATCTAGAGGGAAATTTTTTTTTAAGGAAATTTTTTAACTTTAAATGCATAAAGAATTTAGAGGCCAAACCATGATCAAAATGACATTCCGCTTGAAAATCGGTCCAGTTTTGACAAAGTTGTGAAAATTTCAAATTTATCGAACCTTTGACCTAGCAACTTTACAAGTCAAAATTTTTGTCCAATTTACCATGATTTTTTACAAAAAAAATAAACGTCTCAGAATCAAATTGAAAGTGTTGTTTTATACTAATTACGCTATTAGGAGTTGACTAAAAGTGAAAACTTGAGATAAAAGATTTGCATTTTTCAAAATTTCAAAGGGGGGACCCTATGGTATTAAAATATAAGCCAAAATCTAGAGGGAAATTTTTTTTTTCTAAGAAATTTATTGACTTTAGTTGTAGAATGAATTTAGAGGACAATTTTTTAATAATAAATATCTATAACTACATATATCTTTATATATTTATTTTAAAATGTATTCCCCATAAGAACATCTTTATCTGCATCTTTATCCAAAATGTATCTGTATCTGTATCGACTGTAGCTGCATCTGCGTGTCATTTGTCGCTTGCACCTTGTTGCCTACTGTTGCGGCATTTGTTGACCGTATCTAATGTGATATTGACCAAGTGACTTGCTTTTTTATAGTATGTAGTACACACGTGTGTATTGACTGTAAATGTATCTGTATCTGCAAGTATGTCTGTTTGCATCTGTATATGTATTTAAAGCTTACATGGCAGCTTGACACTATTTAACTCAGCTGCGTTTAGTCACTCTGTAATTTGTAATATGTAATCGATTATTATTTTAAATGTTACGCTGATACAATTGTGTTGTTGTGTGTGTGTGTGTGTGTTACGATTAACTGAATTTTGCGGTACGTGATTGCATCTGAAATACTTGGCCAAGATAAGCTGGCAACATTAGATGCAATGCGATTTCCTATGATATCCGGAACTGATTTTTTGGGGAGAGTGCATTGAACTGGTTGCAACACCCGCTGAAGAGACTTGTATCTTGTATCTGTATCTCAATAATTGTATCTGCATCTGTATGTGTGTGGGCTTAACGATGCTTCCGCCAAGTGAAATGCGTAGCTTTTAACGCTAATAGCAAACGCATTTGGAGTTGCGAATACGAGATGGACGGGGCGTGTCTCCTCCTCCTCCTCCTGCTCTCAAAATCAGGCTTTAAAAGCAATTACGCACTTGGCAAAGTTGTCACCGTCTCCCGTCTACTTCCTGCTCCAAAGCGACTCTCGACTGGCATCCCAAATGTCATTAAAAAAGATACGTTTCGACTGTTTGCATTAGGCCAGGGTAGATATGCCACCATTTTAAATTTTTACTAAAGGGGAAAAGCGGCCTCCAAGTGGTTTTTATGGGGAACAGCGGAAGGGATTATATATTAAATATGTCGAATCAGCATTGAGTAAGTTTTTAATATCTATGTAATTAGTTACACATAAAAACAGTTTTAATTTGTTTCATTTTTTTATTTGAAAAATAAAGATATATATATTTTTTTTTATTACTTAAACTTTTATATTCAGCAATAAAATTCAAATTTAAGTAAGACGTGCATAGCATGCAGACAATCGCTGACTGCTATATATAAGTAGCAATTATGGTGAAATGACACTGGCAATTTCTGTAAGAAACGAAAAAAATGCCATGAACTTTTTAAGCACAGAAAAGCATATTCAAATAGCTAACTGCTGCACATATGTACATAAATGTATATAAATATGCATATGTACGCAGTAGAGAATTACAATTGTTGCAACAATTAAAATAAACGCAAATAAAACACATTCTAGTTAAGGGTATTCCATGGAATGGGACTTTTTAAGCAATAAAAGCTAAATTAATTATATAAAAGTATATATATTTAACAGTTTATGAAGAATATAGTATGAAACTACTTAATTAGATTATTATACAATTGCTTTCAGAATTAAAGCACGGAATACCCGTAATGTTACTGCATTAAATGACAAAAATTAAACCATTTATGAAAAAAAAAAATGATTAGGGGTATTCCATGGAATAACATTTTTTAGGCCAAATATAAGCTTAATTAATTATGTATAGGTATATTAAACATATCATTAAAAATAATTGTAATTTAGATAGATTGTAATCGATATGAAGTACCTGCAATTTAACTGCAATAAAATACAAAATTAAAGCGAACATTCTTCATCTTCTTTTTTTTTTATTTATTTATACAATTGTAGAGTTATCATAATCAGTGTACGATCATTTGGGTCTCCGTAAAGCCCGAGCAATGTTAAAAAAAAAGAAAGATGTTCATGATGAATTAATTAAAAACTAAATGCATTGAAGTGAATTTTCTTTTGTTTTGTTTGTAACAGACAATCGACACGATTATCGATGATGCGCGATTTGAATGTAAGGTAAACATTTAAATAAAAATAAGAAAAGAATGAGATAAACCCAATTGAGTTTTCTTGTCTTTTCTTATTTTCTATGTACGTGAATGCAAACTGAATGATGATGCGGATGCTGCTGTTAATGCTAATGATAATGTCAAAAGCAGGTCAAGATTTGTAAACATACGCGAAACATACATGTAAGCATGACTTAAAGGAGAAGAGGAAGAGTTAGATACAATCTTGAAGTAGTACAAATGTTTTGGCCTCCATATGTATCTGTGATTTTGATAGTGTTTAAAATATGTAGTGCTATTCGTATCTGTGATTGTATACGTAGCTGTATCTGTATTTGTGATTGTGCCTGTATTGGTAATTTGTATGTGGATCTGTGTATGTTATCAGGTCAGTTTGGAGCGTTTCTTGGCAATAGCATCCTCGACAGCGCGCAATTGTTTGAGCAACTCCTCTCGTCTTGTTTTCTTGATATCCTTCTCCTTATCCTTATCTTTGTCCTTGTCCTTATCTTTATCTTTGCCATTATTGTCCTTATCCTTTTCGGACTCTGGCGAATGAGCTGGCGATGCGAGCGCCGAGACGCCGACCATCGTCGATGGTTTCTTAATCTCAATGGAAATGGGTGAACGCTTCTTCGTTGATTGTTCAGTAGCTGCAAACAAAAAATAGAGATTAATTATTTGTTGAATTGCTGATTTGATTTAACTTACGTTTTTTGATTAATTTGCGCTCGTTGAGAGCCTTGTCTGTGGCACGCACACGTTTCTGCGGCGTCTCGCGTGATCCCGACGAGCTGTCTGATGATGATGAGCCCGAATCTGAATCTGAGTACGAAGTATCTGAAGAATATTGCAATTTATTAATTTCATTTTAACTATTGTCGACACAACAATATAAATTTAACCCAAAAATAAAATTATTAACTAGTTTTTAAATGAAAGATACAAATTATAATTTCATATAGGTAATAAAGAGATTAATTGACTTTTTTAATATGGAGCTTTTTTTTTTGCTTTGTCAACTTACCCGAATCTGATGAACTGGAGCTGCGACGACGACGACCCAATTTGTCCAGCTTTTTAGGAACCGGCGATGACAGCTTCTTGCGCTTCGACACGGGACTATGAACGCCGCCAACGCGCTTCTCCAGTGCCGAACGCTTATACGAAGGCGAAGCGCTGCCCTCTGCAATTGTTAACAGATAAGTGATAAGAGTTATAGGTATATACATATATGTAATGTCTTGAGGGGATTAGTGTTACAAAACTCACTTGGCGATCTTCTGGGTCGCCGTGGTATTTGACTGGGCGAACGTGCCGCACGTCCGGCTGTATGGCGACGCGATGTCGAGGCGGACATTAGCTTGTGCGCATAGCGACGCTTGTGCTCCGAGGCGCTGCTTGAACGCGACGAATCGGAGCTGGAGTCGCTCTGTGAGCTGTTCGAACTGGAGTAGGAGGAATTGCTGCTGTAACTGCGACGATCACGACGACGTCTCTCCTCCCGCTCGTATGAGGCACCGCGTCCAATTGACTTTGATCTCATCCAAGGGTCACTCCACTCATCACCACGTCCCACGGCCTCCACACGCTGTACAATCACCTCGCGTGCCGGTCGCAGACGTCGATCATCCTCATACTGTGGCATTCGATGTGGCGGCAATTCCCGATACCGTGCCATTCGACCATAGACATCGACATCCTCGTACGGTATCGGTGGCAAATATGGAGCACGATAACGATCTGGCGGCTGACCGTACATAGAATATACTGGATTAAGCATAGCACGCGGATTACCATGGGCAATGGGATTATTGGGTGGCAATTCCCGAACAACGCTTGGTGAACTACCGCGTTCCTTGAGATAATATGGATCCTTTTCCAGCTCATCAGGCGACAGTGTTAGATTCATTTTCTTATCCTCAAAGTCCATGTCCTGCTCCTTGCGTTTGTTTGCCTTGCGCATCATTTCCTTGGCGGTGCGCAGGCCACGCTCCCATGCATTCTCCACCACCACGGGCACATCGGGCATCAAGAGTCCACTGCGTGCATCATGATGTGCAGCTGCAGCACCAGATGTCGCACCATATATGCCAGCATGATGCATGCCCGCAGCAGTGCGATGATGCAACGCTGGCCGCTCATTGCGATAATCATGATAGTCGGCAGCGGGCGCACCACCACCGCCACCTCCCATATGGCTATTGTAGGCACTGTTGGTGGGCGCTCGAGAGGATCCGGCACCACCGCTGCCGCCACTTTGCATTGGCACGGAGCGCACCAGGCTTTCGAACATGGTGTAGTTGCCCTTGTCAGTGACACCGGGATGCAGGAAACGGCAGCTCATGCCCCAGGTGCATTGGCCACGCGTATAGAAACGACAGACGGGCTTCGGTTCGGTTTCCTCGGGACGCTTTTCATCCTCATCGGATACTTCGCCCTCCTCCAGTTCCTCATCCTTTTTCTTCTTCTGTTTGGCATTCTCGGAGCCAGATGTACCCGATTCTTCACTATCATCGCCAACTTCACCATCGCCTTCGTCTGCGCTTCGCTTGCCCTCATCATCCGATCCTGCTCCTGCTCCTGCTCCGGCTCCAGCTCCAGCTCCTTTTTTGTTGGTTAATTCTTTGCCATCGGTATTGTTGCTGCCACCCACATCGTTTTCGGCATCCATCTCCTTACTCAAATCTGGACACTCGCCCTCCTCTGCCTCAAAATCAAGTGCATCGTCATCGTGCGTCTTCACGAGGTCCTCCAAGCCATTTGCCTTCTCGACATCCTGCAGAACAAAACAAGATTTCAGTTATATTGCACTGATAATAAAGCAAAGAAAACTCGATAAGTAATACAAAGAAGTACCAAAGATGGACAAACTAAAAACACAAAACTGTTTAATTGTTAACGAGTTAATATTAAAAATCTGAACAAAAAACGTAATGAATTCTTGCAAAAAAAAGGTTCAATAATAAAAAAAAAAAAATTATATTCCCCTACACCTTTTTAACTTCTTATTTTTATGTATACTTTCAGTACTTAGTTTTAAATTATATTTAATTGTAACTTGCTTATTAAAATCTTGTTTTATTAAAAATTTTTCAATTGATTTTAGTCGAAATTTGTCATGTAAAAATCCATCGAAAAATCTACAACTCGATTTTCGCGAAACCTATTTTCAACACCTTTAACTCGAATATTTTTTGAAGATCAATTAGGTTGAGACTCACCTTTGTCCCTTTAATAATCACATTATTTTCGGAACCCGATTCGCTTGGAGATTCCTCCGATTTGCCATTGATTGTTGGAGATTCCGAGACACCAGGCAGTGAGTCACATGATAAGGCACCTTCTTCATCATCGTCGTCGGCAATACTGGCATTCTTGGACGGCGGTGCCTGCTTCTCCATATCGATATCACTCACATCGCTGAGATCCTCGTGACTAATGTTAAGATCGACGGCTGCCTGATTATACAACTGCTCTGGACTATTGCTACGACTGCGCATGGAGCTCGGCTCTGACTTGTTGTTGCTCTTGTTCTTGTTGCTGTTGTTGGGGGAAGAGGCAGAGGACATTTTGGCATCGCCATCGCCATCGCCATTGGCATCAGAACTGACTGCAGCTGCAGCTATCGGAGCAGTTGCTTCATTCCTTGGCTCATCGTCGTTATCGTTGTCGTTATCGTTATCGTCGTCATCGTCGCTAGAGCTGCTGCTGCTGGAGCCACTGCTATCGCTGCCGCTGCTGCTGCTCGAGCTTTTCTTCTTTGCCTTGGAGCGATCGCTGCGGCTTGAACTTGAGCTGGAGTTTGATGAGGAGCTGCTGCTTGATCCCGATCCCGCTGGACTGGCGACTTGATTTAACACTAACCCATCACCACCACCGCCACCGCCGATTGTCTCCTCAGTGGGAGTCGCTGGTCGAGAATTCGATGGCGATTCAGATGATGAACTCGAGCTGCCATCATCCGACTCCATGCTGACGCCCATCTGTTATATAAACACGATCCGGACGCGCTCCTCAGAATCAGACTCCGACTCTTACGTCTTGCGCTCGCTTTGATATTCTGCGGGAGATGCCAAAGATTAGTACAGTCGATCAAAGTTGGGACAAAGCTATAGCACATATATATTCTATATATGTTTACAAATCCCAAAGGTACAAAAAAAAAAAATTTGAGACTTCAGCACAACGTTGATCCTTGAAGGTATTGAAAAAGACAGAGAAAGAGAGCGATAGAGAGAGAGAGAGAGAGGGAGAGAGAGAGAGATAGAGACGGAAACAGGCACAGTTTAAATCTTAATTGTTCGTCATATCGAGCAATTACTGTACTCCAGCATTTAAGTTTTATTTTCAACCTCGATAACGCTAAACAAACTGACAAATCATTGGTCTATATTGGAAACCACCATATTTTTAATCAAATCGGAATAATGTAGTTCGCCAACTGATAGCTGGTCACACTGTTAAGTTTTGACATTTTTTAACGACAGAAACAAATTTTCATCAAGGCGAGAGCGTAATTTTCATGGTAATAATAATAATATGAATATTTAAATTTACTAAAGTTATTTCCATTCATATAAAGAGGTTATAAAATGCATTAAAAGTTGTTTAAGTACCACCGATAGAAAAAGTGAATTGCAATTAAAGTTCAAAAAAAAAAGTTAACCTTTTCACTCAGGCCAAGAACTTATCTGCCCACCCTCGCAGATACAAATTGTAATTGCAAGCAGAGAGACAATATTGAAACGATCTCAGCTCTCTCTTTAGCTACGAATATTGGAAGAGAAGGAAAGCATTCAAGTCAAGGGACAAGGACATGGACATGGAGGGGAACTTCATCGACATATTTATTATTTACTTATCATTCTTTTTTCTTTACTTTTTTTTTGTTTGTTTGATTTTGTGTGTGTTCATCATTGAAAATTTTTTCTTGATTTTTGTTTCGTTTTTTTTCAGGGGGGAAAGAAAAGTTTTTGAACGTTTAAGTTTCTGTTCACTTTGTTGAATTCTTACCTTCATTATTGTACTTTTTATTACTTATGGATTTTTTTTATACAGTCTTTTTTATTTACTTTTTTTGTTTGTTTGTGTGTGTTCTCAAAATATAACGTTTGTTTTCTTTTTTTTTTGACGACTTTACGCGAACGATAGACAACAGAGAGCGAGCAAATTTTAATGAATAACAACAATTACGGATCTCAATAATAACAACAACTACTTTTGTTGCTCATGTCTCAAAGCTACAAATAAATACAGCAGGACACACACACACATATATATATAGTATATATATACACACACATGTAACTTATAGCATATGATTGTTGGTACTTTTTTCAGTATTTTTTCTCCTTTTATTGTATACTTTTTCGCACTTTTCGCGACCGACAAAGTTTTGTTTTCATTAGAATTAAAACTCAACTGAAACGTAAGTTTACTCAACGAAAGGCAGAAAGAGACGGAGCTTTCTGACAATCAAGCACAACTTTTTCACAGAAGTCACAAAACTCTACGATTTAAGACTTTATACATTTTTAGGTCTTTAACATTTTTTAATTTTTACTTTTTTTTTACTTTTATTTTTTGATGTGTGTAAAACCACTTTTCACTTACGTAGTGTTGGAGGGGAAAAATAGAATACTTGAAAATATATATATATCAATTGTTGGTAGTAATTGCAATGTGCATTTTTGTTGTTGTTGCTCACCTAAAGGGAGTATGGCCGCAGCTGCGGGCGTCAATCGTCCTCCTTCTATCTCTTTTACTCGCGTCCAGTCCAGGCCGCAAAACAAATTCAATCAGCAGACTGGTGGCTCCGGCTTCGTGTATCCGTGTGCCTGCGTGTATGTGTGTGTGTGTGTGAGTATCAGTGTGTTTGTATGTGCGTATCTTCCGTGTGCCGTCCAACCAAAATTGCTTTCGTCAATTTCTTTTTCTTCTGTCTGCCCGCTTTCCCTTTTGGATCTCTTGGCAATTGTCTTTCGCAATGTCGTTGATGTTTAATTGCAGTCTTTACCTGATTTTTGAAAAGTTTTTATTAAATATTTTCGGCTTGGCGTGCGATTTATTTGTAGAAAATTCTTTTGTGACAAACGAAGCCGCCTCAACTGCAGAAAATTTTAGAGAGGAGCGACATTCGATGACATTATCGCATTGTCCACAGTTGTTAGCACAAACAATCGATAGCTCACGCCATATGTGTTTCCCCGTTTCTACGAAGCTCATGTCGCGAAATCTTTTTATGAAATGTTGACAAAAGTGTGACTAAAACTCGAAAAATGATTATGAATCGCCATAAAAATTAGAACAGAGCAACCAGAAAAACTGACTACCACTTTGAGCTTTTTACGTTCTGATAATACATAATACATTTTCTGCATTAATTAAGTAATTAATACAAAATGAAAACTAGGTTTTCCAAATTATAATCAGAACAGAATGTACAAAATATATTACTAACATTAACATAAAAATTTGGCTTATTAATGGCTTTCATTTAAATCGTCCTTGACTGTCGTATAAACTTGCTTGATGTCATAATTGTATGGACTTGTAGAAATATGTCAAAAAATATAAGCATGTTTCCAATAAAAATTGATCATTCATATTTGCAATATTTACACAAAAATTGTATGTTAAACTGTTCTATATAAAATAAAATTTCTTATCGATGGTGGACCGTTGCTATCGAACGGCGTGCAACCATTGTTGAAATGTCACATATGTATCGATAACTTGAATGCAACTCTTGCGAAATGCAGCTGTTTAACGGAACGTTACGTTGTCTTCAAGGGCTTCATACTGCCAAATTCAATGTCAAATTTGTGGCCCAAACATATGGAGCGACTAACAAAACATCCAGCTGTTTTTTGGCTGGACAACAACGACGCTATGCAAATACTCCAGCGATTGCCATGAGCTCCGAGCAGTTTGATGCGCCTACAAGCGATGCCAGCAAAACGCCGCTTATCACAGCACATGGACTTTTTGGCTCAAAGCAAAATTGGCGCAGCGTGAGCCGAGCGATTGCCAAAGAAACCCATCGTCGTGTAAGCCAAGGCTTCGATTCGACTTTTTAATTGGAATGCTTTCACAGAAGGTTTTATAAATTGCAGATCTATACCGTGGATTTACGCAATCACGGCGACAGTCCACACACGGACACACACGGCTCACCCGGCATGACGGCGGACATCGCCGCCTTCCTGGCCGCCAAGTCGATAAATAAGACCAGTTTGATGGGTCACAGCATGGGTGGACGTGCTGTCATGCATTTTGCTTTAACTAACGTAGGTATTTGCACTAAAAAATCCCTATCTCCTTGCGTTGCAATTGTAAACACTGTTGTCGCATGCAGTAAGCTAGTTTATAGCTAGTCTTAGCTATTTTTATACCCTATGTCCATTGAAATTGTGCAAAAAATGCTATAATGTGTCTGGAAGAATGTATGTAACAGGCAGAAGGGGGCTTGGCAGCCCCATAAAGTATATATTTTCTTGCTCAGAAACATATTTATATTTATATGATTTATATTTGTATGATATTTTTATAGCCGCATCTAGTCGATCGTCTGATTGTTGTGGACATTTCGCCCGTCTCCATACCGAGGACCATTGATGATATGGATGGGATAATGAGTGCTATGCTAGAAGTCTCGCTGCCTGCAGAATTATCCCTATCCGAGGGCAGACAAAGATCGAAAAAGCAACTATTGAAAACTGTAGGCGCTGATTCCGTGGATTTTATACTGTTGAATCTCAGGAAAAGGCCCCAAACTGGCGAGTAGGTTAAAAGCATTAGAATTGTCAGATTTTCGTCACTAATGTTTCTTGGTTTTTTGTTAGATTTTACTGGGCCTGCAATGTGGAGGTTTTGCGTCGCAGTCTCACCGGCTTTTTGGATTACGGACAAAATATACATAATAAGGGACCATTCACTGGACCCACCACCTTCATCTGCGGCACACACTCCGAATACATGAAGTATGCAGTTTTAAATTAAATTAGTATAATAACTATAGTTTATATAATTCATTGTTCCTTTACAGTCCCAATGATTGGCCTCAGGTTCTTCATTATTTTCCCAATGCGAGTCTACATTGGCTGGAAACTGGACACTTGGTGCACCTGGAGAAACCGCACGATTTCATCAGACTTACCACAGATTTCTTAAATAGATAAAAAAAAAAGTAAATAAGTAAAGAAGCAACAACCTGTTATATCGCTGCATCAGTTAGAGCGAGCTGGCAATATATAGAACTGTTTAGTTAACTTACTTTGTTTTTCTTGTGGAAGGGTATGAAAAAATTATAAACAATTTTTTGTTGTTACATTTCGAATGTAATTTTAATTCTCGTTCTCATGTTCTGGAATTCATAGTTAAAATATCTATACAAATACACTGAGAAAAACTGAGAAAGTAAATATGGTAAATGGAAACTGCATAAAGCTGCATGATGTGTACATGTATATGTGTTTGTATGTATTTGTGTGTGTATACATATATGTATGTGTTGCTTAAATTACGAATAAATAAATACAATTAAAGGGAGAAAAGAAAGGGGGCGGGGACATTAGAATCAGGGGAATCACATTGCACTTATAAATAAAATTTGTTTTCTTTCAAGTTTTCTTTGCTTATTCTTTGTTTTTGTTTTTTTCTTTTATATAAATGAACACAGTTTGCGTGCGTATGTGTGTAGCTGCTGTGTGTGTATGTGTGTTTATCATAATAAATACATTAAACAGGAATGGTGGGTAAAACATTGTGCTAAGGCTAAAATGGTTTTTCCTTTTCAATTTGTTTGTATTTTTCTTTCTTTGCTTTGGTTTCCTTTTTTTTTTTTTTGCTTAATGTGCGTATGTAGGTCTTTTGATTGTGTGTGTGTGTGTATGGGTGTACTTGGGGTGTGTGTGTGTGAGTCAGCTTTGTATTTAGTTAGTTTTTTTTCTAGGTTTTAGGTTTAGTTTTTAGTTTTCTTAGCAGCTGCTTCAATCGACATCAATCAATTCTATAGTTCTCCCACTTGCAGTCGATTTTTTTTTAGACAATAATACCCCCATCATAGGCGTAATCCGCTTTGTTGTGCATCACGAGTCGATTTTCCACAAAGTAAAAGCTGTCCGAGCGCGTCTCAAAGGGACTCGATATCATTTCAGCAACTGCAAAAAGAAAATTACAAAATTAAAATCATTGCAATTTACTTAAAGGCGCATTTTTAATGCTATAATCTTTTCTATTATCAATTAAAAAAGTAAAGCCACAGGATGTTTTTTACTTAAAAAACTAACCTGTTTTTTACTTTGCGAAACTTTAGATTTTTAAAGCAAAAAAGAAAACCCTGATAGAATACATTTCATATCAAATTTCACTGCATTTGCAAACTTGTTCAGTTTCTAACTTTGATTTACAGTTCTTAAACTATCTTTTGAAAGTTTTACAAAATAATTTATGCAGCATATAATATTATCACTCGAAAATGAAAGTTTCAAAAATGTCCAGCACTACAATTTTACTCGTAGATTCAATGCCAAACTTATTTTTTGCAACTATATAGTTTATGCAGTTTACTATATTGAATGTGCACTGTAGCATAGATTATTAACAATGAAAACTTAATTTTTTTATCAATGTCAATACTGAAAAAACCTTAGGCAATTGTTTTCAGGCATAACTTTTACATTTTTTGAGTTTTTGCTAATTTTAAAGTAAAACGTATCGAGTGGACACTGTAGCTGCATGTTTGTGTGTGTGTGTGTGTGTGTGTGTGTGTGTGTGTGCAGCTGGACGCGGCCTTGACCCGCAAATTAAAGCTGGGATGTACAATGTACTTTTTACAACCTATTATTGAATTATTCAACCTAAAAACTCAATTCAAAAATGTGCCAAAAAAAAACGTGCCTTCTTTATATATTGCACACATTCCAAAAGAACGTGTGTGCTTCATATTCAACGGATTTTCACCGATATTGGTATTCTTAATATTTCTGTTAGTCTGATGTTTTTCAACCGATAGTAACAGTCGATATCGTTGTTAAAAACAAATAGTTAGGGATAACTAAGAATAATATTAAGGATTTTTTTTTATTATTATCTTAATGTACATATGTGATTGAAGCAGGAAGTGAAAGGAAAGCTTACCCAGGTCTGGTGGAAGATTAGGAAACTCGTAGATGTGTTCGCAAGTATTTTTCGAATATGGAATGCAATAGCCGAACTCAAAATCGAATGTCTTTAGCAAGCGATCGCGGAAGAAATGTCGTTCAATCATCCGAAAATTATTAACCGGCTGGCTGCCGACCGTAAACTCCACACTGGAAATTCAAAAATGGAATTGAAAAATCTGATTCTAATTGGAATACTTATTGGAATTGACTTACGTGGCGCCGACGGTCTTAAGATTGAGAAATGCCGGCGTAAATTGATAGCGTACATAGCGTCCGGCATTCGGATCGGCAGTGTCATCGAGGGATAGCTCCTCGGCGGCGGCTAGCATGGTATCCTCAATGGATAGGCCATCGGGGAATTGCTCGCTGGGCGGCTTGGCAATCTCAAATAAGACGGCGCCGCTCTCCAGATCGCGTATCTTGAAACGTGTAAAGTCGATTTCAAAGACATTGGCGTTCGCTGAGCATAGATAGTCATCGGTGATTTTATTCAGATGCAGTACATCCTCGGGCGTTACATTTGAATTGTCCATGCGATGCTGCTGCTGCTGTTTAACATCGCCACTTGCCACCGATGTGGCAGCCGACAGCGACACTGTTGACGATGATGTTGCATCGTTGCTGTTGTTGCTGCTGCTGCTGCTGCTGTTGTTACTGTTGTTGCTGTTGCTGCAGCTGCTGTTGATGGACGCGCTGCTGGCAGCTCCCGTTGCTGTGCTGGAGGCAGAGACGGAGGTGGAGGACGATGATTGCACCGGATTCAGTTGCTTGCCAACGACACTCATTGCCGCTGCTGTTTCTCCTGCGTGTTTCACACTAAATACAACAAACACAAATATATGTTATAATATTTCATGTTATTGCAGTATTCAATTAATTGCATTTTTTTTTTTGGTTCACTTTTGAAATGAAAACTAACCAATACATGTACGCAAAGTTGCCATAACAAAAATAACACGAAACAAACTGAGAATTAAACGCGACCCAATTTCTGGAAAAGCTGCCTTTGTTTGTATTTGTTTTTCTATGTCTCTCTCTCGCTCTCTTTCTGCGTGTGTGCCTGCGTGCGTGCGTGCGTGTATATGTGTGTATGTTTCGAGTTGCCTTTGTTGTTGTTTTCTTATATTCTTCTTATTCCTTTCCAACAGCAGCAGCAGCAACTGCTTTTATTAATTACTCCGCTGCCTTTTCGTTCCTCCCTCTCGTTCTCTCTATCGCACACGCTGTTTATGGCAAAAAAATGCAACAATAATTAAATTGTTGACATTTTTTAAGCTATTTGTTGAATAGGGGTTGATTGATTAACAAGACTAGAGACAAACACACACAATCAGGCTTGTGCCTGAATTGTTGTTGTTGCAAGTATTGTTTTTTTTAATGACGCTGCCACCTGGCAGAAAAAGTAGCCATTTATTTGAGCGCTGCCAGACATATACCAGTTCTAGCTCATTGTTAATTTCAATTGCGCTTGTCGTTTAAATTTTCTAAATTTTGGAGCTAGAATTTTGAAAATGGTGGTGACGATTATTCACCTCCATTTCAACTTATTTCGAATTAAAAATTTTCATAAAATTTGCTTATTTATTGCTAAATTAACTAAAAATAAGTTCACATTTGAATTGAGCGCCCGGAATATTTATAGCTAAAAACGGCGTTGCTCAAGTCGCTCGGATTTAGTTCCATTGAACTAATCACTAAAATTAATCAACGAGCCAGCCATAAAAACTCAGTTTTAGGTCATTAAATGCGCAAACTTTATTTCTGAAATGTGTGTGTACACACTGCGCTGCTGTAGCTTGGCGCGCAGCTCAGAATATTCAAATTTTAGTAGTTAAAATGAATGTAAAGAATACAGAGTAAATATTATGAATTGTAATTTTTATATATAATTTAGAACTTGAAGAAATTGCAAGGAAGAAGAAAAAATGCGTGCCTTTTTAAGAATTGAGATTTATTCTTAAAGTGAGGATTCGTTTAAATTACTATAGGATAGTTTATTTGAAGTGAGGTTAATTTCGAGCGCCAGGCAGTGTCGAGAGGTAGCTAAAAGATATTCCTAGCCTCAAGAGGCTCAAGCCAAGTGCTAAGGGCGCCAACAATGTCTGTTGCCTTTTCCTGCATTTGATCGTTTCGATTGTCTGTCTGTGTGTGACTCTGTGTGTGTGTGTGTATGTGTGTGTAAGGGTACTACTTACGATTTGTTGTTGTTGCTGTGTTGTTATTGTTGGCCTTAAGTGGGTATTTTAATATTCGCAGCAAGGCAACAGTGTTGGATTTCAGTCCCGACCACATCATGGGATGGATGCACTTATGCTGCGTCCGCCCTGTTCCTGCCTCCGACCCCTTCCCCTTCCCCTAACTCAGGCAATTCCCCGTTCCCGTCTTCGTCTTGTCCCTTGCCTTTTTGGCGTCCACACGTTCACATTTCCTGTATGCTACTTCGCCTGCTGTGTGCGTCTCTCCTTCTCTCTCTCTCTCTCTCTCCCACTTGCTTTTTTTCTCTCTCTCTCTCTCTCTCTCTCTCTTTCTGTGAGTAAGTGAGAACGTGTTCATGTTCGCTTCTATCTTTAGTACAGTTGACTGTGGCAGCCTGAGAGGCGACCCGATTCCAATTCCGATTCCTATTCCGATTGCACAACTCGAGTCCGACTCGACGATGCGCTATCCTGTACTTCTCTTTTCTCTCTTCAGTTTTAAAGCTTAATTTTCTTTATCTCCCACACTTTTGGGGTTTTTTTTAACAATTCATGATGATATCATTTCCAGTTCACACAATAAAAAAAATGTTTCAATTTGGGTCAAAGTTAGAGCCTAATTTCTATATAGAAAACTAAAAAAAATCCCCTTTAAACAGTAAAGAATTTTGAAATTGGGTCGAATTGTATTAAACTATGACTGAAAATCTATCCAATTATATATAAGTATAAGTAGTATAAATCTCACATTAGCTCCAAAGCTCGAGAAAAAAGTCCCCATATCATTGAAGTCAAAGGTGAAGCCAAATTTCTATATAGAACTCTGAAAAAGTCCCCTATAAATAACAAAGAATTATTGTATAGGGTTGACTAGTATTATAATCTGACTGGACTTCTATAGAATACCATATTGTACAAGTAAAAGTATCATAAATCTCATATTAGCTTCCAATTTTGAGAAAGAAATCTCCAAGAAAATCCCCTTTAACTATAAAGCAGTGATATAGGTTTTAAATAAATTGTATCCTAAAGCTTACCATATAATTTCTATTGAAAGCTATAGAATATTGGAAAATTATAATAAATTTACTTGGGTAATGTTTTAAATAATTTACAAATTTTAAGTAATAATGACGGAAAAAAAGTTTTTACTTGAACGCTTAATATTTATATTTTTTTTTAGAATATTAAGAAATCTTAACAGCTGTATGGCTAAACTTCTCCACTCGTTTCTTTTCTGTAATACTATATACAAATTTTTAATTATAAATATTCCACAATTATTTTAGAGTACTGTATAGGAAATGCATAATTTTATTTAGATTTAGGAAATATTTGTAAATTTTCTTTAAACTTTAAAGTTGCTTAAACGATTTAAATCGGGCTTTCATCTTTGATCTATAACTGTGCATTAAGCTCTCTATAAAGGTTCGATAAGTTATCGTTGTTGTTTTTATTATTATTATTTGTTGTTGCTGTTGTCGTTGCATTAACATTATATCAATATGCATTTTGTAAATATATGCACAGCGTTGAGGTCTCTGAGGGACTGTTAAACGGATTGGGATTCAGATTGGAACTTGAACAGGGGCATAGGAGTAGAGAAAGAAAGAGAGAGAGAGAGAGAGAGAGAGAGTGGACGGGTGATGGGTGGGAAAGGGGCCTGAGCAAATACATGTATCTGGAACGTTAGCTAGTTGGCGACAACATTGAACAGTCGATCCCAACCCCACCCCTCGCCGCTGCCCCCCTCCCCTGTCGATAGAGCTCAAGTGGCCCATGTGTGCGCGTGTGTGTGTGTGTGTGCGAATGCGAGTGTGCCTAGGGTAGGGTATCAAAAACAAACAAACAAACAAACCAACAACAACACAAATCGTGGGCGATAAAATTCGTACTCGAGTCGTCAACCCAGCCAGTGGAGTGGTCAAGGGGGGTGTCAAGTGACGACGGGGGTGGTTTTGGGGGGTGAGTTAAGAACTGCAGCTAGAGCTGACAAATATATTATTTCAATACTTATGTGATACTAAGATTCCAAAAATGAAAGTTGAATATATTTTTTTTTTCAAAAAATCGACGCATTTTAAAATTAAAAAAAAAGCATCTTGTCTTAAAACTCTTATTTTTTTTATTATTATCTTAAAGTTGTTTTATTAAACAAAAATATGAACAACAATATTCTTGATATAAGGTACAGGTTTTTTGATATCAGTATCAAAATTATCAGCGTGGATATTTAAAACTATCAGTTAGTGTGAAAGTAAATAAGAACTTTCTATAGAAAATATACGACAGGAGTGTTGTTAAAAAAAGTCGTAATTTTTACTGTTAGAATTTTACTTCAAGACTCTTTGTGTTTTTTACTTGCTTAAAGAATTTGTATGCCCATTTTTTGTAAGCAGGATATCAAACTGTATCGTTTTCGGTTTTGAAAAACGGATATAATTTCGGTTCACAAAAAAACATATTTATTTATTAAATTAGTTGTAAAAATTAAAAAAAAAGATTATATATAAATAAAAATGATTTGATTTCAAAAAAGTTTTATCTAGCATGATTGTATTTGAATTGAACATCGAAAACGATGATTTCGCCATAGTAAACATAACGAAACTAACCGTTAGACATGAATCGGTTTCTAATCGGTTATTTCGGTTTGAATAATTTCGGTTTCGCTGCAATAAAACAATTATGTTTCGGATAGGATTTCAGTTACGGTTACCAACTTCAACCGGTTAATACCGGTTAAAGGTTACGGTTTGGTTTAATCCTTGATTTTAATTATTGAAAATACTTAATTCGGGATCAGTCAATTGGTTCTTTTTCTGTCTGCACATAGCTTACCCCTCTTAAATGGCACGCCGCTGTCGCTGCCTGGCCCCCTCCCACCACCACTCATACACACATTCTCACACACACACAGAGTGCAATGATGGCGATGACGTTATGTGACGGCTGTGCGCGCCGAACGGTCTGGCAATGCATGGCGTTGTTGCTCGCAGTGGCAGCACTGCATCCGTCTCTGTGTCGCTCTTTGCATGTGTGTATGTGTGTGCGACGTTCATTATGTATTGTAACACCTACCAAGCCGCCGCACAACACGTTGCCTGCCTCGTCAAAAGCGCCAACAACAACAACAGCCACAAAATGCAAAGAATATAATCTAAATGGAATTCTGCTGCTTCGCTTTGCTTTGCTTTGTCTTTGCCTTTGGCTTTGCTTTTTTGCCCTGCGCTTCATACGATTATTTCTCAACTACAGCGCAGCGCAGCGACAGCGACAGCGACAGCCAACTGCGACGCCAACAGCGACGCAAACGACTTGAACAACGTCGCGCTGCGCCGCACAGTGGCTCACTCACTTGACCTACGTGGCAAAAAAAAAATATTAAAATTATTGAAAGAAAAAGTAATATGTTTAATGCAGTTTAATAGATAACTTATTTTTTTATTTTATTTTATTACCCTGCTTTTTCCTTGCTGACTCCAACTAAGGGATTTTAAAGTTTTTTTTAATGTACGGATGCATTTGGGTGCTTCTGTTTTAGCAACTTTACAAGTCAAAATATTTCTTAATTTTGACATGATTTTTTACAAAAAAATTAATGTATGAAATGAATTTAATAGTATTTTAACTTTATATATTTGCTAAAGCCCTCCTTTTTTAATTTATATAGACTTTGAATATAGAGTTCAGTTGTTCCAGATAACCTGTTTTGGATAAAACGCGCCACTGTGCGCCGTTCAACGCCCGCGCCCTCTCTTTTTCGGTTTGCGCTCTTGTCGCCTCTGCTTGTAGCTCTGGCTGCTCTTGTTGCTTTTGTTATTGTTGTTGTTGCTGGTGCCTTTGCTGTAGCTGTTGACCGTGTTGTTGCTGTGTGTGTGTGTGTGTTGCTGTTGTTGTGTGTAGATTTTTCTGGCGACAGACTGTCTGGCGCGACTTCGCCTGGGCTGACTGGCTCGTCTGGCCTGGCTGGGCATTCAGCGTCGTCGTCGTCGTCGCCGTTGTCGTCGCCTCACGATTGTTTGCCTTTATATGGCAACTCTGTGCTCGTATGTATGTTTGTTTGCTTGTTTGTTTGTGTATGTGTGTGTGTGTGTGTGTGTGCATGAACTTTCATACGTTTGGCAGGGCATTAATGTTTTTGTTGTTGCTTGTGGTGTGCTGATATGGATTCTCTTGTACGTGTGTGTATTGTAGGTATCCCAACGTCGCCACATGCACAGCCTGCATACATACATACATGCTTATGCACATACTTACGAACGACGAATGCATAAACAAACGGCGATTGCAGCGACTTTGCTTGGCCAGCAATATATATGTATGTACATATGTATGTACATATGCATGTATGTATGTATGTACATACATAAATATTTACTTTCAATGAAATGCCCAAAGCTGCAGTGAAACTTCCAAGTCGCAGCCAAAATGCTTCACACACACACACACAGATAGGCACACAAACATACATGCAGCATAAACATATACTCACACATACGCACACATTTGACCAAGTCCAATTCTATTCTAAATGCCATACATCGTTGAGAATTGAAAGATTCGACGAGAAACATCTATAGAGAAAAAAGATTTAGGCCGGATCAGAAGACGTTTCTTAGAAATAATTATTTTTCTATAAATTTATTAATATATAATAATACTCTAATGATCATTATACTGATTTACTCGTCTTCTACATTTTTATAAAAATTATCTAGAGTATAAGGATCTTTTTTTAACGAAATATTTTAAAAAAGTTCGTTAGTACATCCAATCATTGAGTAATCCATAAACTTAAAATGAATGCAGTTCCTTATATTGCAGTTGAACGGCAGATTGTTGAAAACTTCTTAATTCCTAAAAACCTTTGATCAGAAAAAGAAAGAGATTTACTAAGTCATCTGAAGTTTTTTCTAAATAAAGTAAAACTTTGTGGATATCTCTCTACGTTTTAGATTTGTATAACATTCCAAAGATTTTAATAGAATGAGAGAAGAAGAATGTTACGTTTGAGTAGAATAGATAAGAAACTGAAGAATTGCACCTTACTAGATTTCAATATGCTCAATGAATTTTATGAATTCCATTGATCTAAACAGCATTCCAAAGATGTAACCAGAATATGGGAAGAGACATACATCCGGTAAGCTTCGAAGCTAGTTAATACGACATAGAAATGGAAAACTACATATTTTAATATATATCACTCTTTAAAAAATGCAAAAATTAAGATAAAACCCTTTAAGTTGCGATATCGAAATCAGGAAAAGATTCTACAGCTCTAACGATAAACATCCTTAGAAAACGAATTAAAAAATAAAACTAAGAGCAAGTTAAGAAAGTTACTGGGAAAGTATATAGCCCTCAGGAAACTCAATTGGGCACGACATGAAAATTGCATTGGTAAAGAAAGCAAACTATCTATCTGCTTAATATAGGAACTGGGCTGTCACAGGCAAGAAATACGACAAACTGTCAGTGTCAGGTTCCATATTTGAGGAAAAATTTTGGAGTGTATTTTTTTAATTTTTTGGTATTCAAGGGATTGCGGCAAATGTCAGATGCTTATCGATGTTAATCTCTGGCACTTCTTTGGCAATGCTTGTTGATGTTGTGGTTGGTCATGAACCAATATGGATTCGTTGTAACGCCTATGAACGGAGAGCCAAGAATGAAGAATGGAGAATCGAGAAATTGATTTATGGCAATGGCCATTGCATTGAAGAGTTGTCGAGTCGCCGCACAGTAAACTTGTAGATTTATGCTGCATGCCACTAATTAGTATTTCGGGAGCGTTTCCTCCCTCGATACGATACACACACTATGCGAGGGGTCTCTCCGAGCGATTTATGGACAGCTACTGTATGTCGCCGCCGCAATTCATTCGATTCAGATTCGTCAGACGATCCGTAACCGATAGATATACATATTTCTGTATTATTATTATTATTATTTCTTGTGGTATTTGTCATATTTGTAAAACGATTATTAATGCCGCACGCGTAGACACTGTAGACAAAGAGATACAGAAAGAGGGTGCTAATGGGTTGCTACTCATTTAACTTTATACAAAAAAAAAAAAGTAGCGCTAAATTATGGCCACCTGTCGCAGTGGCTAATGAATTACCAAATTTGTTGGCACTCCAACACATTCTACACCCATTTACCCACGTCCACACACCGAACTTAAGATTCTTTTTGCCCGTACCGGATATGGATCCATCCATCACAAGTGCCTGTCAACAGGTTGTACCTTTGTGAGCACCTGACAAGGAAGACTGGAACGTGCCTCCAGTTGTAATAGCACTCAAAATTTTGACATTTTCTACAGGATATCATATTATTTATGTGGTGGACAAAAGAGAAGTTTTTT
Source organism: Drosophila innubila (assembly GCF_004354385.1). Taxonomy (NCBI): domain Eukaryota; kingdom Metazoa; phylum Arthropoda; class Insecta; order Diptera; family Drosophilidae; genus Drosophila; species Drosophila innubila. The sequence goes on from NC_047626.1 coordinate 12,340,685, forward strand.
TTTGATTTTTAAAAAAGATATTCCCAATCTTGGACTTTACAGGGTCTCACCTTGACTCTCCTCTAACACCTGACACTCTATAAAATTTCTCTTATCATAATATATAACAGGTCTTTGGTAATTTACTACACATTCAGAAAATCGAAGATGTTTCGTTTAAATTGGGATCAAATAATATTTTCTTAAATATATCAGTGGTGCCACCGAAAGCGAAACTTATGGAGTTTTGGCACCCTGTATATGAACATTTTATCTGAACATTTTTTATTAGAAGTACACAGTTCAAGTCGGGATTTAATAAAATTACTAAGCCACTAAAATTTTTCATTTTATTTATTCCTACACTTTCAAATTTCTCATAAAGAGAATAACTTTTTTATTAGAAGTTCATTCTAAAAACTTTTCCAAGATATTTACTATATTTCTCCGAAAAATTCGTTTGAAGTGAAGAATTTTTTTATTTGACTTGACTTTCCGAACATTTGAACAGATGAATTTTATTCAATTAAAACTTCAAAGTTATAGTAAAACTGAAAACTTTCCATTGTAAAATTCCATCATACTATATCATTCATAGACTTTCAGATTATTAACATCACAGTGGAGAATTATTTTATTAGAAGTTCATAGCTAATGTGGGGATCAAATGTTATTCTTGTGTAAAGTACGGCACGTACCATGTTGTAAAGGTGTCTGCAGACTATTAAGTATAATCAAGGAAAATGATATATGGACAAATGATATGAGGTAGATGATAAATGGATACTTTTTGTAAGTAAAGTCATGATTGGTATGCAAGAGTCAAGTCGGGATTGGGATTGCGGTACGGATTGATCGCATTAATTAAAATGCAAAGTGTCGATGAGTAGAGTAGGGACAATTCGACCGAGGAAAGGCACAGGTAGATCGTTAGGTCGCTGCGAGATAACAGATTGAAGACAGGAGCGTTGCCTGATAATAGATAGAAGCAATCGATAGATGCGTCGATAGATAGAGGTAGACAGGTAGGTACATACGTATATGTGTATATGCATTTCATAGGGTAGACCGTGTATGGTGCTTTATTGCGATAGCCGTAAATGCAAGGCAAGTTCTTTACGGTTTGTCGCTTCATAATGGCCATAAAAGTGGATTACGCTAATATTGACCCGTCATAAAAAGTACGAATGTTGCGTCTGATTGGTTTTTCCCACGATTACAATTAGCGCTACCCGCAGCCTAAAAATGGACAACGGACAACCGACAACCGAACCGACAACTGACAACTGCGGGTACGGAACTGAAGGAAACTCGATGGATTGTGCACTAAGTTGCTTAATCCGACGGGAAATCCAAAACAAATGCCGCCGGATGGTGAGGATGGTGATCTATCTATGTGTGTGTGTGTGTGTGTGCGCTTGCCAAGTTATTGAACTGACTCGGCTCAGGGCTCAGTTCGGGGTTTGAGACCAGGTCTAGCACCCTAGAGCCCTGAACACCTTAAGCCAAAGTTAGAGGCATAATGCGGATCGTTCGTTTTGAGTTTGGGATGAGCACACATGTGTTTTGGTTGCGGCGGGAAAGCCCCATTTTAAAGCTGATCAGTGGCCAACACATGTTAGGGCACATTCTCTGGCCTATTTATGGGCATTTTTGGGCCTGCGAACAGGTTCAATCACTTCACAAGAACGCCAGGCAGGCAACGTTCCTACAACCTGAACTACAACACTCAATACTGTATCGACTCAATCATACTGACAACTTCTGTAGAACCCAGTTTTTTATTTACCGAAAGGGAACATCAGTATGCACAGAAATGGTGACTGTTCAGTTCTAAGTACAGGAAAAGTTCAGAGCTCACTTCGAAACTCTCAACCCCATATTAGTCAAGGCTATTTACAATATATTTACTTCTAATATGACAGTCTATATCAATATTGAAGATCACCATAAATCTGGTATGAAAAAGATTCAGAAAAATCTTCGAGTCCCAATAAAATATTCTAATAAAATATTGCTAATGTTCCTTAAGACGATAAATTTTACTAACTTTTTTTTTTTACGATATCTACTTAAAAATTAGGATGACATAAGCTTTTTGATTTGGTGACTTGAAAAATATTTACATATAAATTTAAACTTTATATCTCAAAAGCTTCGAGCTGGTTTACATCGCTAACTCTTTCATAAATATATATTGTAACTAAAGTAATATGGTTAAAAATAAATAAATAATAATAAAGGCTTGTAATGCCCAAATCACGAGTTTTCAGTGGAAATTTTGTAAGTGATCACGACAGCAGAAAAGTGAAGAAATGAAAAGAAAGTCAACTAAAATAAAATAAGTAGAATAGAACGCAGCTTGGTCAATGTCCACCCACACGAGCCGGGCCCCAAAACGCTGAATCGGCCGATTATCGAACAACAATATCTACATATATTGTCCATAAAATTACATTTTTCGGCAGTTTTTCAGATATTTCTTCATAATTGTCTTTAATTTAATTGCTGATCGTGTTAAAGTTGTCAAAATGCACATACGCTGATCATAGGGCCGACTTGGGGGCGTATACTATATAGATATTACTGTTGACTGGACGGAAATCGATAAAATGAAGAACAACAACTAGAATAGCGGATGTTTATAGAAATTTTAAAAATATGTGAACTTTATAGGAATGAAAACATCAACAGTTTCTATGTACTGAATATATTGAAGAGCTGTCTGAATTTTAGGCATAGGATAGAATTCGAAATATTATAGATAGTATCTGTTTAACACTAGTAATAGCATAAAACTTATATATATTCATTTGTATTCTGTTATTTAATGAAGACATTTCCCCTTGTTGTAGAAATACTTAGAACAATAGATGAGTACTAGCTATAAAGATTATAAAGAATATTATACATTATAATATTGAATCAGTTATGGGGAATTTCTGTTACCAGAAAAAAAAGATGCTTAATGATAATAAGCTTTAAATTTCAGTTGAAATGATGTCATTTTACTTAAAAGTTGGAATTTACCAGCTGACAAGACATAATCCGATTGATAAAAAGATGTTCAGAGATATTTCAAGGTACTTTCATTGCAATCTAGAAAGGAACTGAAAAGATTTGTAAAGTTTTGTCACATTTCCGTGAAGTGAAAAACTCTACAAGGTTTTCCAAATTAAAGATCTCAAGTAAGTATAGATAGTACATTAGAAACGTAGTTTTGTATAGATGTGATCTATTAAAGGGAAGTTTAAGGTTTTTGCTGTACGATGACAGCATTTTGAACTGTCGAATGCAATTTAATTGCAGATCAACGTTCAATATTTGAGATAGACAGAATGCATTTGAAATGTGCTTAACGATTGCATAGTTTGGCGTTGAAAGCTTAGTGAGGCATTTATCGGCTTATCGATAAATCGCAAGTTTCGTTAAGTTAACGCTAAGATGCATTGGGAAGCTTAGTTCAAGGTTGTTGTTGTTGTTAGCACATTTGAAAATGAAGGCTTGATCGATCACCGTCGATCCAGCTCTATGTGTATGTGTGTGTGTGCGTGTGTGTGGAAAATTACTGGGCAACATTCCAGAATGCAAGCGATAGCGTTAGGCTTCTTTGTAAAACGACGTGGTCAGGCCATATACATACTATACATATGTATGTATGTACATATGCATACATTATATGCCATATATTCCGCATATTCCATATACTATCGTCTGTTACGTGCATCGATCAGTTGCCAAAGTCGAGGTCGCACTGTATATAAGCACAATACACTCACATGGATACACACACACTAACACAGACTAACACACTTACACTGCGAATAACCAATTGTTGGTCGTCTCATTTTTGGAGCTAGCGAGGTGGGAAGTTGTAGAGTGGTGGGGGGGGAGAGGGTTAGGGAAGCTTCTGCATATGCTGCAAAAATATACATATACATATGTACATACATACATACATTTATATATGTGTATGTATGTACATACGTATGTAATACATAAAAAATGCAGGCAGCGCCGAACACAGAGCGGCAGGTCAACTGCGGCAGTGACGTTGACGTCGACAGCGATCGCGTTGGCTGGCAAAGGGGTTAGGGCGCTGTTAATGTCAGCGTCGGCGGGGGGGCGCAGCGTCTGAAGTGTGATTTGACGATTGCGGCAAAAGGCAACGGCAACGGCAGCCGCAGTCGCAGCAGCAGCAGCGGCAGCGGCGACAACAACGACGACAGTATGTCTGGCAGCGTAGCATGAACTGGCGACATTCTGTCTGTGCCGATCGAGTGCGCTGTTGCCGCACTTCAGAGCAGCGCGCGCGCTATGCTGTGTGAGCGCTATGAGCATGAGCGTGAATGTGTGTGTGTGTCTGTGTGGAGAGCAAAATGAATGAACGAACGACCCACACACACACACACACACACACACACAGACATTAAATGCAGTAGGGCGAGCGCAGACAGAGCGACGACGACGACAAATGAATCTGGATGAACACAAAACACACACTAAGAAGAGAGCGCCAAGCAAGTGAGAAGAGAGCAATTTAAGCATTCATTTTCTGTTCATTCTCACACATACCAACTCCCACTCAGACACACACACACAGCAGTTGCTTTTGGCGCTTGTCGTTGTCGCTGCCTACGTTCGATTTTGTTGTTGTTGCTGTTGTTGTTGCTTGACTGTCCCACTCTCTCACCTCAACGTTTGTCACTTGCCATGCCCATGTCTCTTTAGCTCCCGTACCCCAATATATGTATGTGTGTATGTATATATTTATCTATGTGTACATATGCATGTATTTATGTTTGCTTTTGTGTTTTATTCTGCGGCAACGAAACGTGTGAATACAAAAATAAATTAAATAACATTAGCTTGAGGTACACCTTGCCGGATCACCACCGAATACGCTACACAACAACAACAACAACAGCTCCAACAACAGCAGCAGCAGTGGCAGCTCCCTGCGCCGAGACGACGCCAACGCAGACGCAGACGTTGAGGCGCCGATCGTAGCGGCCATTGAAAGCTTTGAAATGCGTCATTATGAACGTGGCAAAAGCTTTACATATATGCATTAAAGCTTACGCTGCGGCTTAGTCTATCGCTCTCTCTCTTTCTCTCTTTTGTTGTCTCTTTGAGGATTTGCTTAGCTTAAAAGCTCTTTAGAAAGCTTTATGCTCCAAGGTAAAATTTAAGCAGGCGGCGCAGCAAAAATTACATTCGTGAGTTTTGAAAAGCGCTGCAAGTATAGCACCATCCCCTTGACCACCCCATTACCACCCCCTTTTCGAAGAACAGTCGCTGCCTTGCCATGCGCAATGCTATTTACAACGGAATTTCACACCAGAGGTGTTCGCTTATTTTAACGCGAAATGCGCATAGCATCATCGCCACACGGGGACCCGAAAAAAATACATACATACATATATACATATACATGACATGCCTCTGTCTTCATTAGTGTTGCCAAACTCAGCTATTTTTCCGCCAGTTCTGGCGCTTTACGAATGCCGATTGCGAACAAAAATTTTGAAATAGCGCATAGCGGCAATTATAGCTTTTTTATTTCAAATTTATTTTTTAAGTTCAAATCACTACTGAAAACATTCTAAATTATTATAACAAAATAAATAAAACAAAAATTTTTATGAAAAATCAATAGTATTGCCCATTTTTGTGATTCTAGCTCCTTGAGGCCCTGCCTCGATTTTTAATACTGATCTAGAATATATATGTATTAGAGTGCATCGATTTATTTTACAAAAAATGGTAGTCCAATGGTAGCTATCTACGGTTAATTCTAAGATGTTTTCCTGAAGAAACCGTAGTTCTAAAATCAATTTCTAGCTCCCGATTTTTGAGTTCGGAATTTTGTGATAAGATTGGAGTTGCCTTCTTATACCTGTTGCATACATTTCCAGAAAGCCTTTATAACCCTTTTGTCTATTTTCAATGGGTGCACGGGTATAAAATCAACATAAGAACCATAACAGCTTATAATCTGGCTTTACTGCTGATGTCCTAGCCTTTTCTAGCATTATTAAAAGCTTTTTATAGCCTTTTTAGACCCTGAAGAGTTGGCAACACTGTTGTTCATGTGTGTGTATGCATGTGCTTGTGCGTGTATGAAAAAAAAAACTATTTTGGCGTGGGGCAGCAGCAAATTGCGCAAGCCGCATGCGATGATGGTGAGTGAGTGATGAGAGGGGTAAGAGCGAGAGCGAGGGAGGAACGAGCAGTTTCCTGTGCGGCCCCAACCTGTTGTAGATCGTTGTTCAGGGCATGGACATTGCCAGGGTTGCATGTGCGTTGCCATGTGCGATACGCGGCCGACTGGTTTCTTCTTCTTCTTCTTTTTATTATTGTTGTTGTTGTTGTTGGCGCCAGGGCTGCCATGGAAATTAGTTAAGCGCTGAAACTGGCTGCCGCACTGTCTGCCATCGTCTTCTCAATTGAAAATCGACAACAGCGCAGCGCAGTGCATTGCAGGCGGAGGCGGCAACAGCAACAGCAGACATACACATATACACATACATACGTACATATGTACATGCTTACAATGTGGCGCTGCGGGCAGCAGCAGCAGCAGGCAACGACAGCGGGGCAGACAGACGAGTTATTTGCTGCGGTGTAAAAAAACCTGTTTGTTTAAACAACAATCTTGTACTAAAAATACATGCGCCTCACAAATACACAAACTCACACACACAGACACAGACGGCGCAGCAGAGCCGCAGAGCAGCAGCAGCAAAAGAGAGTAAGAGCGCGAGAGCAAGAGCGTAAAACTCGCACACAGCACACACACACAAACATATGTGCATTGTGTGGCGCTTTAACAGCAGCAGCGACAGCAGCAGAAGCAGCAACTAAAGCAATAACAACAACAACTGCAGGCTGCCAGTGTGTCTGCCAGTGCGCCAGTCGTTGTCGCCCCGTCGCCTCCCCGCTGCGCCGACAATCTAAACCGCAGCAGCAGCAACAGCAGCAGCGCCATTGCAGTTTACCCGTTTGCCTGCACGTAGGCGTCCGCGGGTCTGGCTCAGTATGTGTCTGCATACATGCAACAGCGGGTCAAGAAAGTGTTTTGACCAAATCAAAAATGTACACATTTTCTATTGAAAAAAAAATATATATATTTTATGGATATTTATTTTAATTATTATTAAATTATTCTTGTGAAAAAAGAATAATTTTATTTTTTTTAAATAGCAAATATTTAAATATTTATTTGGTAGAAAGACTTTCCACGCTTACTGTATAAACATATTTGTATATGTATGTCTATGTGTGTGTGTTGGCGTTGGAGGGCCCCGTTCCCGGTTAGCATGTTGTTGTTGTTGTATTTTTTTGTTGTACGTTATATATGCGCTTCGTTCAGTTTTGTTCGATTCATTTTGCTGCGGCGGCACTGAACAGAAATTGACTCAAATTGACGACAGCGACGCCATAGTTCTACACTCCCCCTTCCCCACCACCACACTCACGCTAACTTACTCTCTCACTCTCTCACGCTCTCGTTGGTCGGCTTTGGTCGGCTTCATCAGGTCAGTTGCCAGCGCAAAGAATGCTGGGACTGCGACGCTGGCAGCGACAGCAACAGCGAAGGCGGCGTTTGCTAACTAGCTCTGACCAAGGCAAAGAGATGGAAGATCGAAGCGAAGAGAACACCTGAAGCTCACTCAATATGTAGTATGTATGTATGTATGTATGCAATGCGACGAATTTGTGTGTGTGTGTGTGTATTGTGGGTACCTGCATGTGGAGCTCTGTGGAAGCTTCGCATGAGCAGCAGCCGCATTTAAAGTCAGTCGAAGCGAAGCGAAACAGAAACAGGCACACAGGATCCAAGAAATTCCATTTCTTGGAAAAGTTAATAAAAGTTTTGGCTTCGTTGCCGCGTTGCCGCCTTTCTCACACACAGATACATCCAGCATGCATGCATGCATACGTGTGTGTATGTGTGTGTGCGCATTTTTATGCGCCTTCAGCTTCGGCGGCCCAATGTCTGCCTCTGCCTCTGTATCTTGTCTCCCCCCCACCACCTCTCTCTCTCTCTGCGCCAGCGCCTTGAACATCGTCATGCCCGAGACGAGACGAGACTGACCATGGGCCTGGGCCACGTTCCTTAAAGGCAGGCCGCTTTCTTTTCCAAGAAGAACTATCCATTAGGCGCCTGAGATCGCCAAGCGAACATCAACGAACCAAGTCCCAGTCTTCAGTCTTCGGTCTTCAGTCTCCATTCCCAGCTCCAGTCTCAGGTCCCAGTTCCCCATCGCAGCTTGTAGTTACCTGGAATTGGCCAAGATCGTGCTGTAAATGAAACGATCGCCAAATGATCCTTTTGAAAAAAAAAAAAATGAAAAAAAAAAGAGTTTCAACTATGCTGAAGCTTGCAACGTGGGGCATGCGGCAACTTTCGGTTAGAGCTCAGTTTTCGCAAAATATTTATGTTGCGGAAATTTCCAGGCAACACTCGAGACTTGTTACGATCTTTGGCATCGTCTGGGCCATATCGAATATTGCCAGATTGAGAGTAAGGCTTGATTTTTCGTAGATTCTACACACTTGTAGAATCAAGAAGAATGCATAGAATCGATATATCAACGAATTAACTTTGTACTGATTGAGAAGGACTAAAATAACTCCGAAGAATCTAATGCTGGGCAGTTAAGAAGATGGACTAGTTCTAAGTTCTTAGATACATACCTAATTCTACCACTTGAGTTTTGAAAAGCAAAGTAAAAATATGATTGGTTTATAGCCTGAGAAGAATCACTTTCCTCATGTGCAAAAACTGAGACAGAAGAAGCACAAACTATGGATCAGTTCTTTTAATAATAAAATCTGACATCTATGAAGTCTGACAAGATCTGTTAACTTGCTAATATCAGCTCTGGACTCTGTGAAGAATCAGATCAGTTTTATTTTAATAACATCTGTAAAAATACTATTACAAAAGAAGCACAATCTATGGATCAGTTGTTTTAATAATTGAATCTAATATCTCTGGAGTCTCAAAAATATAAGATCTGTTTCCTTTCTGAAACCAACACTCTGAGAAGAATCAGATTACAATTTGTTGATAAACTGATCTCTTGAGTCTAAAAAGTATTAGATCAGTTATAGAACATTTCTTCAGATACTTGAATTAAGAATATATAACTTTTTCAACAAAAGATAAATGAATGATTAAAGAAAAGATATAATTAATGCCACAACTTATAGCTAAAGGATTTTTAACAGTTCAGACGTGCGATTTAGTATAAGAACTTTAAACTTTTGCCCACATAGAAGTGTTAATACTTGAATACAGTCATACTCGTAGTTACAGATTACGATTAGATAAGTAGTTACGTTGTCCGACTGCACATGCCGTCGATTGTGATTGACGATTGCCGATAATCGGACTGAGTTCGACATGGGTCAGCATCCGACTTAGTCAGACTTTGACCGAGACCGGGCTTGGAAACAGAAATAAAGCTTCCGATTTCAATTGCAACTTGCGTAATGGCGAAACATCAATCAAAACTGGCAAAGTGACTTGAAAGTGAGTCAACTTTGGGAGAAACACTCATTGCAATTACAATGCATTTATATGGTACCAGGTATGTGAGGCTCTTGTATCAGAAGCTCAAAACGTGATTAAGCCACGTGTAGGAAAATCAAATAGTATAGGGGGAGGAGGCTCAGTAGGGGGGGACAGCAAAAGAATAGGCCAAGTTACCACTTTGATTAGTCTCACTTCACATACTTTGTTACACACTGATTAGCGAGCCACGATAAAGTTAAGAGAGTACTCGGTACGTGTTTTCGGGCTCTACGAAACAAAAACAAAATGGATCACCCGAAAAGAATGTACGTTATATCAAGTAGTACCTACCTTAAGTTACCTTCACAACAGCGTCTACTCTACCTAAAACCACATTTTATACGTTTTGTCATCATGATGACAGTTTCTGGTGAAATATCGTCGTAGCATTCTATATTTGATCGACATACATACGGGTATATATCTATATAATCTCAAATATGTTATATTTTTGCCTTTGTTCGATGTTATCGCCTGATAAGAACGCCAATCTACGGTTCATCCAATAATGTAATATTACTTCCTCGATCGCATTAGTCATAATATTTATTCGCTTTGTATTTTAACACTGAAACCTGAGTTTTTCCAAGTTGGGGGTTAAGCATTTTATTTATATGTACATACATACAATCGTTCTCATCGATTGCATAATCTTTTACTGCAGTTCTTCAAATTGTGCAATTCGAAAGCGTTATTTATGGGTTAAACTCAATGACAAGGCTGAGTGTACTTGGTCTCTGAGTTGTATTGCAATTTCTTGAATCGTTAGCGATAAAGACGGTGCTTGCAGTTCGAGGTAGCTAGTATACATTTGCGCATCTAGAGAAAATCGGTATATGCATATAAACTACAGATTTTCTATATATAATTTCCACTTATTTTTTTTCTAGCTTTCTAGATATTCTGGAATATCTGTAGACATACATATGTATAAATGTTATATATCTACATATGTTTATATGTATATGTTCCATTATTATTGATTCTTATCTTTTTAGTAGTCCCTTTTCACAGTAAAAAAAAGTTCACATTTAAATTTATATTCTCATATTTTTTTACACTAAAAAAAAACTTTATTTATTTTATTTTATTTGTATAGAGAAGCATAATATTCGATGCAGCGGACAATTTCGTTATAGATCAGAACTGCTAAATTACACCATGATGTGGAATCATAAGCTTGCAAAGTTTCTAAAACTATAGATGTGCCATTTCTTTCAAATTTAATTATTATATTATTTTACAGATATTTATTGGTATCACATATGTAAATCTTTTTTTAGTTTTGAAGTTAGTAATTTAAAAAGATTTAAAAAGAATTTTTTGTGTTTCTTAAATCCTAAGATTCAAAATGAATACTACTATTTTTTGTTTAGATAACGAAGTGCCCAGATTAAGAGGCATATATTAATTTTGAGTAAGTTATCTAATATTTAGATTTTTTTAAAGTTTTTTTTTAAACTTATTTATTTGATTTGATTTTTGATTAGCTCTACAGTTAGGCGGCTTAATAAATAACCCCCTATTTAGTAAAAAATTAAACTGATTGATTCTAAATCTTAACGATTTGATTTTGATTGGTTTTTCTTAAATTTTGTTTTAGATTTAATTTAATTGGAAATGCGCGTGCGCAAAAGCCTTCAAGCTGTTGTCTCCAACTGTCACCCTGTGCTTTACCCTTTTCACCTCTCTTTCTCTCTCTCTATCTGCCTACAATGTAGACTCTACATACTCGTTTCTACATAAATGTATGTGTGTGTGTGTGTGTGTGGGCTTATGCGCCGCATTCAAAGGCAGACAGCACGGCGTCGGCGCTGTCCCAGGCTGAATATCGTGTGCCCCCCTCTGGCCCCCTCCTTTGCCAGTGTGCCCTCACCTATCGTTGTTCTCCCCTTCCCACACACGCACACACATACACACGTCGATCACACCGCGCCCTTTGTGCTCCAAGACACGGACGTACCCCTTACCTTTCCCCTTACCCACCCCTTACCCAGTGCCTGGCTCCCAAATGATTTTCGGTATTTTTCTTTTCTTATTTTATTTTTCAACTTTTTAATCAATTCATGTGTCTGTCCATCTGTCCGTCTGTCGGTCTGTTAGTGTGTCTCTGTGTATGTGTATGTGTGTATCTGTGTGTGTGCATCTATTGTGTGTATAGGTTTTCGATTTTTACGTTACCTTTACCTTTTTTATATTCAATTTTTATCTCTTTGCCTGCGTCTTTTCCGCTTTTTACTCGCCTGTTTTTTTGTCTTTCTTTATTTCATTTTTTTTTTGTTGTTTTCTTCTTTTTGATAAATCGATTTAGAAGCCGACGGGGCCACAAAAGTGGAATTCTTTTGATTTTATTTTAAACACAAACACACACACACACACACACACGCACATGCATCTGTGTAGCTGTTGTTGTTTTTGAAGTTTTCGTTCTTTTTTAACTTTTTTTTTTCTTTTGCTTTTGTTTTTGTTATTTGTTACTTGGAAATGCAATTCAAAAAACATTTTCATGTGCAGGCGTCGAGGGCGACGACGCTGACGCTGACGGCGGCGTTTGGGCGCTCGACGTCTCCAGACAACGCGTCGTCGTTTTTTTGGGGCCTCTTCAGATGCCAGCAGTTACAACAACAACAACAGCAGCAATCTACAGTGGCTCACAGCTTATTTGCCCCACTAGTCGTGCATGCTAAACATTTCAAATTAATTTAGCATTTTATTTAAAAGGGATATAAATATAATTTTAGCGCATATTTGCTAATATTAGTTTCAATCCTAAGCTAAAATTTGTTATTTTTATATGTGTATATTTTATCTGAATTATAATTTATAAATAAAGTGGCTCAAATAAGCTGTGAGCCACTGTCTGCTCGCTGTCCACTGCCTACAGTCACACTCAGTCACTCTCTTTCTCTCTCTCTTTGCCTCTCTCTATGCTTGGCGTGTGCAGAGAGATCTATCATCGAGCATCATCATCGCCGTTGTCTTCTTCTTGCTGTTTTTGACTAGGTGAGTCAATACGTTTTTTATCTTCATTCTTATTCCCATTGCTATTGTTGTTGCTGCTTTTGACGGGCACCTAATCGCATTGACTGTCTTTCTCTTTGCCTTTTGCTGCTGTTATTCGTTATTCGTTTTTTTTTAAAATATATTTTTTGCTCTGTCGCCCTCGCTCCATTCTGCTGTTCGATATCGCACGCGCAAATGATGCTGCCAGGCAGCAGCAACAACAACGACAACAACAACAATATCAACTTGCCATAGACACAAAACACACATTTTTCATTTATGAATTTGCATACACACGCAGTCGTCACAGCAGCAACAACAACAACAAGCAGCCAAGCAAAAGGCGAATACACAGACACAGAAACAGACACATGCATATGTATTTCATTCATGAATTCCAGTTGACGACGACGACGACGATGACAGCGACAGAAGCAGAAGCAAAAGCAGAGGCAGCATCACCAGCAGCAGCAGCAAAAGCAACAACACAGGCAGCGCAGCAGCAGAGCAGATTTTGTGTCTCTGCGCGTTCATAGTATAGAAAATTTCGTTTGTCATTTGCAACAAGTGCGGTAGAGCCATTGCTGTTGTTGTTGTCATTTTGGTACAGTTTGTTGTTGTTGCATTTATTGCACGCTCTGTTCATGCCCTTTTGTCTTTTGAGCTTAGTCAGGGGACAACAGCGACAGCGACAGCGACAGCAGCAGCGACGGCAACAGCGCCTGTAATGCACCCACAGCCAACAACAACAACAGCAACCACAAGCAGCACAAAAAAATACATGCATACAAACACACTTAAATACATATGTACAGTGTGTCCCAGCTTATTTGTTCCACTACTCTAACATACACGCATATTTTATATTTTGCTAGGCAGAATAAATACATTTTAGGCACAAGCACTGTTATAAGTTATATTATAAAAATTACAATATAATTATTAATTATTATTTTTGATTTTTTTTAATTTACTGGCAATATAACGCTAAAATTTGAGTTCTACATTACAAATCCAAATATAATCATTAGTTTTTCAACAAAAAAAAAATTAAACTCATAAATTAATTATTATTTCCTGAGGTTTATTTGATCTTGAAAAATAGTGATTATTTTTGGCAAAAAAATAAAACTCTAGTTTTATTTTGAATTTTTTGTATAAAATAAAATAAAAATATGATTATTAACAGAATTTAAGCCCAGATTAGTTCAGTAATTTTTAAATTTAAGCAATATACTTTTATTCTATTTATTATAAACATATTTTATATTTGAATTGGGCAATAAAAACAAAACCTTGTTAAAAATGTGGTGGGTCAAATAAGCTGAGAGCCACTGTACGTGCATGTAGAAAAAAATGCAACGTTCTTTCGCTCAGCCAGCACATTCAACAGTTGATTCTCAGTTGATTGTGTACGTAACACACACATACAGATACACACACACATGCGCACATGCATACAGCATAAACGTTGAGTGCTAGAATCAAGGAGTGGGGGGTAGCAAGGGCATGGCGGGCACACTTTCCCCTCTGTTCACTGCTCGCTCCCCACACACACGCACACATGTACACCAAACATCATTCGTTGGACAGCGCTCAACAAGTTCATGTGACGTTTAGTCGGTCAGTCGTTCAGTTGCTCAGTCGCTTTGTCGCTTAGCCGACGCGTCGCTTCGCGACGGCAGAGCAAAAGCACCAAACAACATGTCGGCCGGGCCGAGCCCTAGTGCCAGAATGTCTGGCAGCCACGACTATAGCTCACATACATACATGCATACAAGCATGCACTGAGTGCTGTCGGTGTGTGTGTGTGCATCAGTGTAAACTGGCAGAGCGAGCGAAATTGTAGCGCAAGTTGGCAGCGGCCGCAACTTGGTTCGCAGTCATCGCTGTCGCTGCTGCTGCTGCTTTGGCGCAAAACCACAATAACAGCAGCACAGTGGAGCAATCTGTTCGTTAAATCAGAAATCTAATATTTGTTGCATTGATATAAAATATTTTTGTTTCTCTTTAAGCGACATCTTATCAATGAGGACATAGACTTGAGATAATGATGTTGGAAAATATTAGAAATGGCGATAAAACACAAAATTGAAAAGTTGATTTCAAAGTATATTTAATTTATTAAGCTTATAAGATTTGTAATATAAAAATTGCACTTTTTATTGCTTCTGTTGATATTAATTTATTTATTTGCAAACAGTTAATTTATAACATAATAAACTTTTAATTGTTAATATATATTGACATCCTCAAATCGTCACTAGAAATAGTGCTAGTCCAATATTATCGAAAAATAAAAATGAATATATGTACATATTTAAAATGTATTATTGTATAGCAAGTGATCGTGAGACTTAGATTTATAAACGTAGTGTTAACACACATAGATGTATGTATGCATGTAGTTCTCCAGTGATAATGACTAGTGCCCCACTGTTCGTTCAGTTTTAGTGGCCGGCACACACAGTTTGTCAGTTAGTCAGCTCAGCCTGCGAGGCAGTCGGTTTGGATCGGATCGGATCGGGCCTGGGCCGTGCCCGGGGGCAGGGCCAGCAATCGTCGTTCGGCGTTCGTTTCCGTCCCCATCTGTCCATTATGTCCGACGCTTCGTCTGTCGCGACGGTCGTAGCTGAAAATCAACTCCACACCAGCGCACAAAAGCGCCGCGCTCGCAGCAACAAGCACAACAAGAACGGCTCTCACATATACAAAATATGCATACATACATACGTATATGTATATTCAACGTACTCAGACACACACATACAGTGAAAGCACATGCTTACATATGTACATATATGTAAGTATGTAAGTATGTTTGTGTGTTTGTATGAACACATGCATGCATAATACAGGGGCGCAGACACCTCGCCGACGATTGTCGTCAGTTTGTCTGCAGTGCTCAGCGCCGTGCTGCTGCTGAGCTGCAAAAGCAACAACAAAAATAAAAAAGCAACAACAACAACAAAAGAAAGAAAAAAACAAAAGCAACAGAGCAACTGGTTTGGTCTGGCGGCGGCTCTGGGGCCCGCCAAGTGTCTGACTCGTTCACACTCACACACAGATGCACGCACACTTGCTGCGCTGCTGCTGATGAGCTATTAGAACGCACACTTACGCCCAATACACACACACACGCACACACAGACAGGCATACGACTGCGCGCAGACAGAGCGTCGACTGCACTCATACTCTCGAGACTGAGAGGCGCGCGCTAGCCTGTTGTTGTTGTAGTCGTTCATTCGTTCAGTTCATTTCATTTCGTTTCGTTTCGTTCTCGCGTATGCCGTGTGTCTGTGTGTGTGCTTGCGTGTGTGTGTGTGTGAGTGAGTGAGCAGCGACAGCAGCAGCAGCAGCGACGACAACCGACAACCGACAACGACGACGACGGGCCAGCCAGTCTAGAACGTATCTTTGAAGTAGAACGCAGAAGGCAGAACAATTGTGTTTTGGATTCCTTGCCGTGCGGATGCGGATCGCGTCGCGTAGTCAGAACATCAACAGAAACAGCAACAGCAACAGAAACTGAATCAGAACAGAAACAGAAACAGAAAGAAATATATAAAAACAGCAACAAGCAACAAGCAACAAGAGTAACAATTTTTCTGTGTGTTTGTGCCAAATGAATTCAAACTACAAATTTCTATATTTTACATTTTTTTTGTGTTTTACGTGTTCTTGTGTTTGCTTTATTTAAAACTTTTACATAAATCAATTTATTAAACAACAACACTAACAACAACAACAACAGCAACGGGAGCAAGAGCAACAGCCAAAGTAAAGAAGAAAACAAAAACAAAAAAAAACACAGTATTTTTGTTGTTTTCTATATTATTTTTTTTTTGGTCAACGACGTTAACGTGTTTTGTTGTTACGCTCACTTGTTTCTCAGTGTGTGTTGTTGTGCCAGCGCTGCCAGATCGCGAGTTATGAAAGCGCAAGCGTCGCACGCAAGTAGCAACAGCTACAGCAACAACAACAACAACAACAGCAGCAGCACCAACGACAATAACAGCAACTTTTAAAGCAAATATACAATTTATACACTATATATACATATATATATATATACAAGAAATACTATTTTTGATAAACGACAACGTTTTACAAACTATACATAAAATAATAAAGTTATTAACAACAACAACAACAATATAAATATATACACATATAAATTTAAAGAAAATGGATAACAGCGAACAAAGTTCGACAATCAACGGCAACAGCAGCAACAGTAACAGCAACAGCAACGCAGCAGTTGCAGCAGCAGCAGCAATGGCAGCAGCAGCAGCATTAAGCTTTAATCAACAACAACAGCAGCACAAGCGACACGCCAAGGAGTCCACGGCAACAACAGCAACATCTACAACAGCAGCAGCAGCAGCAACAACAGCCACAACAGCGTCAGCAACAGTGGCCGAGCGACAGCAACAGTTGCCGTCGGAGAGCGGCAACAACAACACTTGCAACACGAATGCCTGCAGTCCCAAAATGGGATCACGTCGCATCTTTACGCCGCACTTCAAGTTGCAGGTGCTCGAATCGTATCGCAATGACAACGATTGCAAGGGCAATCAACGTGCCACAGCGCGCAAGTACAACATTCATCGGCGGCAGATACAAAAGTGGTTGCAATGTGAGCCCAACTTGCGCTCATCGGTGGCAAACAATCAACATCAACAGCAGCAGCAACAGCAGCAGCAGCAACATCCTCAGCAGCAGCAACAGCCGCTTGCACCGCAGCAACAGCAACAGCAGCAGCAGCAGCAGCAGCAACAACAACAGCAATTGAAGCAACATCAATTTCATAATTTGCCACATCCATTGGCACATCATGTGCATCCACTTCCTCATCCACATCCACATCCTCATCATCATCATCATCATCATGCCGCTGCGGCGGCAGCAGCAGCAGCTGCCGCTGCCCATGCGCATCATTTGTTGGCCAACGGTTTTGGCCATCCTCATCATCATCATCAACATCAACATCATCATCATCATTTGGCTGGTCCGCCACCGCCGCCACCACCACCACCGCCAACACATGGGCATCTGCATGTGCCGGTGGCGTTGCCCGTGCCACTGTCCCTGCCACCAGTCAGCGTGCCACAGCAGCAACAGCAACAGTTGCCGTCGCAATCAAATGGCACGCCAGCAACAGTTGCTGAAACAGCGGCGGCCAAAATTGCAGCCGTTGTTGCAGCTGTTGCCATTGCCAGCAACAATAGCAGCAGCAGCAACAGCAACAACAGCAACAGCAGCAATGTTGCAACAACAGTCAGTGCCACAACGTTGCCATACAGTTCAAATACACAACAAGTGCCAAGCAGTGCCAGCAGCAACAACACCTCCAACAACAACAGCAGCAGCAGCAGCAGCAGTAGCAACAGCAGCAACATTCCTCAGCAACATCAGCCATCGCTCGCGTATGCGTATCATCTACCTGCCGCCTACTTGCCACAACCAGCTGCCACGCCGGCGCCCATGGATTTGTCCCTGAGCAGCGCAGCGCGCAGACAACGCGAGCAACAGCAGCAGCAGCAGCAACAGCAATTGCAACAACGCGAGCAACAGTTGCCCAAGTCGAGTGTATGCGTGGATTTAAGCTGCCGCAAGCGTGTGGCTGGCTATGACTGTGCCACAGATGGTGGCAGGCCAGCGGATAAGATGAGCAAACTGGAGGCCATCAAATGCGAGCCAAGTGACAATGAGGCCGAAGATGTGGACATTGATGTGGAAGCGGAAGCGGAAACAGTTGAGTTGCCAGCCAAGCAGGTGAAGCTCTTTAAGCCATATCTGCTCGATGAGGCAAAGGATGAGAGAGAGCAGGAGGAGCAATTGGAGGTGTCAACACACAGAATGAGGCATGAACTGGATGCCGAAGAGGATTCCGAATTGGAATTGCAGCTGCACGATGATGAAGATGAGCGTGATGCGGATGCCGATGATGAAGACCAAGCCACACATAACAACGGCAACAACAGTTGCAACAGCAACAGCAACAACAGCAACGGCAATGCCAACAAGAAGAAGAAACGCGTTATGGCCAAACAAAGGGAGCCCATCATATGGAGCAATCATCCATTTGCAAGCAATGCAGCAAGTTGCTTTCAATCGCCGCCATTGCTGATGCAATTCCCCGGAGCAGCAGCAGCAGCGGCAGCAGCAGCAACCGGAGTTGCCGCATTGCCGACATTTCCCGCCGGGAGTCCTCAGCATCAGTTTCATGGCGGCAACAACAGTTGCAGCAGCAGCAGCTGCAGTTCCATCAGCAGCAACAGCAGCCACAGCAGCAACTCCTCCAGCAACAGCAGTTGCAACTCCATCTCCAACTGCAACTCGAAGCCATCAACGCCACAAAGCGTGCTCAGTCCATTCTCGGCGCCGTCACTTTCCCCCACCGGCTTCTGTTGCCCCAAAGGATCCCCCGTCTCCGGTTATGAGAGCAGCTCATCCACATACAGCGACAGCGCCAGCGCCAGCTCCAATCATGGCTACAGTCTCAATCTGCAGTTGCATGCCGCCGTCTACAACGACAACTTGATAAGCATCATGCAACAGCAACAGCAGCAACAGCAGCAACAACAGCAACATCAACAGCAGCAACAGTTGCTGCAACGCTCGCAGCTGCAGCGTTGGCTGGATCAGGAGGCGCTGGCCGCCTTGGGCGTGGCACGTTTAACGCCGCCGGCAACAGTTGCTGCTGTTAGCGCAGCAGCAGCAATTGCTGCCACAACAACGCCAGCAACAACAACAACAACGCCTAGCATCAGCCCCATAACGCTGCTGGCATAAGAGCAAGACAGATGCCTATCGAGAGAGGGAGAGAGCGAGAGAGAGAGAGAGAAAGAGTTGTGCACAACAGCAACAGTTGCTGACAATACAATCCCACCAAGCAGGGGGGCGTGGCCATGGGCCTGGTCCTTGGCCTTGTAAGTTAATTATATTAATAAAAAAAAATTACAACAAGAAAACACAAAACTTTTTTTTGTCTGTTTTAATTGTTAAATTTAATTTAAAATTAATTTATTAATATTAAGCAAACCTTTTAAAATACTTCCAAAAAACATATCAACCCATACACCTACAGATACACACATTAATTAACCTAAGTAATTTGTCATAATCATAAATATTAAGTTTAATTTAATTTTAAATGTTCGCTTAATTAATTTTTTTTTTTTTTGCTAAACTTTAGCAACAAATTAGCTTTAAGGCACATGCAAATTACAATTAAGTTCACCATTTTTTTTTTTTCAATTATTATTAAATCTAATTTTAATTGAAAACTAATGTAATAAAAACATTTTTTTTTTGCTCTTTTTTTTAAATGTAACAGTTTTTTTTTGCGTCTTGTGTAAATAACTAATTTTAAGGTGTACAAAAACAGCAACAATAATTATTATTATAATTATAATCAAGCAGAAAATTAAATTTGCGAAAGAATTTTTACGCTATATTTAAAAAAAAATGAAATTCAAACGATTGTAAGAGAAAGCTTTAAAAACAACACACACACGCCAATACACACACCAACACACTCACACACACATGAATTTTGTTGTCATGGCTATAAAAAAAAAACAAAATGGGGGCGTGGCCAGCCCACTCAATTGAGTTAACAAACAAAAAACGGGAACTAATCAAATGTGTAATTCTTTTTATATAGCATAAAAATTTATATATATATTTACAGTTAAATAACTGATAAGCATATAAGGAAAAGTAAGAAGAAGAGAACATTTTATATATATATTATATACATATTTTTTTTTTGGGAAATTGAAAATTCTTGTGATATGAAAAACAAAATTGAATAAATTGTTAAAAACTGCTGATAAATCAAATAAAGAATTATATAGCTATATATATATATATCGAACTATATCGAAATTCTATGTATATATATATATACATAAACTGAAACAACAACAATTATATATAGATATAGATATGAACAATATACATATATACAATATATTTATATACAAAAACAAATGGTTTTTTTCATGCAAGCAAATCTTTAAATATATATATATATATTTCTTTATATATATCTACATTAAATATATATATAAAAAACAGTATTTTTACAGAAAATCAAACAAATTAAAAACAAAAAAAAATAAACAACACAAAAATTGAACAAGAAATAAAAAAAATTATTCAATTAACAAAAAAACATAAAAATTGAGCTGGTTTTCTTTCTTTAAAATTGGGAGGATAATAAGATTTTTGGGAGAAAATGGCAAACATAAAATGCTACAGCTATGAAATGAAGTTCGCTTTTCTTGTGGAAATAAGTCTGTTTTTGCCCATCTTTTAGCCAGAAGAAAATTTAAAAATCGGATTTCAAATATTGAAATTATGTAGACATAATCTATAAGACTTTTTGATCTGCGAGATATTTTTTTTTTTGGTTTTTCATTTCTTATTTTTTTTTTAGATTGATTTGAAGTTCGCAGTGAGAAGTGATCTTAACTGAACGTAACTGAACTTCGCTGATCTATATGGTTGCCATTTGGTTTTTTTTTTTTCAAATTCTTATTTTCTCTTTATTGTTTGTTTTTAGTTGTTTTTTTTTCTATTTTGTTTAGTCTGCTTAATCACTTGGCAGTCGCTCAGACATTTATTTGCTTGGCCCTTATGCAATTGCCAATCTGCTGATCAACGGCAATCACGCTACTCAACAGGTATTATGTGATCACTTGATCTATAAATGTATATGTATATATACATATTTACATTTATATACCACAAAGTGTACCTGTAAGAAAGATCAAAATCAGAAACTAAAATTCCCATTTCTTATATATCGAATGAAAATTCAAGCGATCTCTAAAGCGATAATCTAAATTTTAATCGAGCTCAACTTTTTTCTATTGAATTCTTCGCTTTGTACTTTCTTTATTATTAAAATCTTCAAACTATTATCAGATAAATACGTCAACTGATTATTCACAGCTTAAGTTTGAATTATCTTCAAAACTCAAAAAATTATTAATTAAGGATAATAAAAATTTTTTAAATAATTTTCTTCGATAATACTAGGATAAATAGCCCAAGTTAGTTGCAAATTTTGGGAAACTAAAATTGTATCAATTCGATAATTCAAAGTCTTTGCTGTTACTTTGATCAAATTTATCCTATTTTAATCTCAATATATATTACATAACTGAATGATCTATCACCCAAATACTTCAAAATCTAAGATCAACAATCTAATTGAAAAAAAAAACTTCAAATAATATTACTTCAGTTAGGGAACCTTGACAGTTCGGCTTGAGTACAATTAAGCTATTGTAAGTTACCTAATGATGCAACCATTTTAAATGTACCTAGAGTCTTACTGAACTGTCAAAATGTAAAATAAAAATGAACGATCAAATTGAATAATTAAATGATCTAACAAGTCCTCAATATAAACAATCTAACTGAGGTATCTATTTAATTGATAAAAATCTTACGATCCAACTAAACGATTTTTAGCTATTTAATCTGTAGATGAAATAATTGATGGAAGTTTCCAAGCTTGATCGTACAATATTCTAGCTACAGTCTCCCCTGGAGTTTTCTATTCTTTTGAGATATCTTTTCCTCAGATCGGTTTTGTTCTAAAGCTTTCAACTTTTCAAGATCATTTTTATATGTAAAACAGTTAAAAGATCAAGTATATATTTTACTATGACCTTAAGATAGATCTTTAGCTTTGATCTTGTTTAGTTTCTTCTGATTTCTACCGGTCTCTTCTCATTAAAATCATCGTACATGTAATTAGCTTCTCTTCTCTCTAAGGATCTGTATTTGAACTTGCTTAGTTTCTTCTGTTTTCTATCGATATTTTTTTATAAGATTCAGCTTCTCTTCTCTCTAAGGATCTGTGATATTCTAAGGTTTACAAATTGTAAAGATTATCTTAATATTCTTGGCATATACAGACCGAATCTTTAGCTATGATCTTGCCTGAATTCTTTTTATCTTCACCAATTTCTTCTCTTCTGATCTTTATTCTTCTTATGCTACACGAACTTGTCAAGATCATCTTAATATTCATTGGGGATATATTAAATAGAATTTTCACTTTGATCTGTTGTTCTGGGTTCTTCTATTCTCAACCTATCTGATCTGTTTAATTCCGTTGAGTTTCTTTGCTTTGGCGTTCTATGATCTTGTGATCGTTGTCATCGTTGCGTGTGTCATTTTGGCCAGCTCATCACATGGCTAACAGAGTGAGTGTGTGTGTGAGTGTGTGTGTAGTGTGTATGATTAGTTTTTGCTTTAGAGTATATTTATGTTCGGTTTTGCTGCGGTCTCTTAGTTTTTGGCCAATTCTTTCAGTTCTTTCAGTTGGCTATGACTAAGCCTAAGCTAAATTCTATATTGTATTTGTATTTTTAAAACGTTTAAAAATAAAGTGCTCTCGTTTGCCAATGTGTGCGCCAATCACGAGCCACAAAGCCGCCAACAACGACGACAACGACGACGACGACGCTGACTGCGACGCCAACAGCGACGATGACGACGACGGCGACAGAGACGGCAACCGTCAATTGGCAACGCGGCAGTCAGTCTACATTACATGACGTGAGTGTGTATTGTGTGTGTGTGTGCTGTGTGTGCGTGTGTGTTGTGCTTTTGTGCTGCCAAAGAATGTTTTGTCGCTGTGCAAGAAGTTGGCCAAAACAGCAGCAACAAATGCCCTACGTGCCTCAAGTCACAAAAAAAATGAAAACAACAACAAAAAATTGAGTAATTTTTGCAAAACCGAAGATTTTTTACACTTGACAAGGACTACAGATTTTTGTGAAAAAGTTACTATACAAAGTATCTAAATTTTTTTTTAATTTATAAAACAAACAAGAAAAATTTCCATGAAAATTAAATGTTCGTTTTTAATTAAATGTAAGTTGGTGGTTTGTGACATTTAAATATTTTGAGAAAGAAGAAAGTTTTTCACTTAAAATTTTGATTTTTTGACACATTATTGATATGACAGCTATATGATATATTAATTCGATTTAAGCCAAATTTGACTAACTTGTAAAAGGGGCTATTAAAAATGCACAATTTGTGAGAGTGGTTTATATATTTTAAGAAAGAAGAAAGCTTAGCATACTAAACCTGGATGTTGAATCTATAATCTTTATAGCATATATATAAATATATATGTTATATTAAAAATATGTTCAAGATGTGTAAACTATCATTTAACACTTAAGATTTTATTTCATGAAAATATTTTGAGAAAAAACTAAAGGAAAATATTTATGTATTCATTTGTATGTATTATAATTTTGTGAGCAAATTATAGTACCTTCGGCAAGGGTATAAATACAGCTACACCACACACTAACACACCCACAAACACACACATTCACCTGTGCAGCTTGCGCTATTAAATCGCTGGGCACCATCCAAATTTTAGCTATTTTCATAGAAACACCCGCCGCCCCAACAGCCCCTATTCCACCTACCCTCTCGTAATACACCCTCTTGCATTCAATTGCAGTTTTTCATTTGCATTTTTGGCTGTTGCTGTGCAAATTTGCGATGCTTCGTTGCTGCCACGTGACAAGAAGCACTTGCAACCACCACCCTAACTGATATACATCGAGCACCACATAACGGTATCAGCACCACACGATAGTTGCACCTCTCAGCTGATTGCTGATCATGTGCATTTGCCCGAATTTGTTTTTATTTCATTTTTGATTTGACATCAAATGCCAAAGGCAATCACAAAGTTAACAACAAAATGAGGGTGCCGCAATAGGGTTGCTAGAGGGTTGTGACAGGGGGGAGTAGGGTAGGGTAGGTAGGTAACACAGCTGCAGACAGACAAGGCCACAAGTACTATGTATTTTATAAAATCTATTAGAATTTTCATAGAACTTTATTTTTATACATATTTGATGCACGATCATCATGATTGATCTTAAGATTCTTCCTAGAATACATATACCATACATATTCCTTATGGTATAACAATATGAAATTAAAAATCTCTGTAAGAAAAAACCTGTTGTTAATCTACTTGAACTGACCATTTCATCAGGTTTAGTTTGGTTCAACCCTTGACCTAGCAAATTTCTTGACAAAGCTTTTTTTTTTTTTAAGTTTATTAACTTTAAATGCAGAATGAATTAAGATGCAAAACCATGAATAAAATGACAATCCGCTTGAAAATCGGTCTAGTTTTGACAAAGTTATGAAAATTTAAAATTTATCGAACCTTTGACCTAGCAACTTTACAAGTCCAAATTTCTGTCCCATTTTCCATGATTTTTTACAAAAAAATGAAACGTCTCAGAATCAAATTTAAAGTGTTGTTCTATACTAATAACGCTATAAGAAGTTGATTAAAAGTGAAAACTTGAGATTTAAAATTTTCATTTTTCAAAATTTCAAAGGGGGGACCCTATGGTATTAAAATCTAAACCCAAATATGGAGGCAAATTTTTTTTTTTTTTAAGTTTATTACCTTTAAATGCAGAATGAATTAAGATGCCAAACCATGAATAAAATGACAATCCGTTTGGAAATCGGTTCAGGTTTTACAAAGTTATGAAAGTTTGAAGTTAGTCAAATCTTTGACTTAGCAACTTTACAAGTCCAAATTTCTGTCCCATTTTCCATGATTTTTTACAAAAAAATGAAACGTCTCAGAATCAAATTTAAAGTGTTGTTCTATACTAATTACGCTATAAGTAGGTTGATTAAAAGTGAAAACTTGAGATTTAAAATTTTCATTTTTCAAAATTTCAAAGGGGGGACCCTATGGTATTAAAATAGAAACTCAAATCTAGAGCGAAAAATTTGTTTTAGCAAAATTAGTTAAATTTTAATGCAGAATGAATTAAGAGGCTAAACTACGACATTCCGCTTGAATATCGGGGATCCTTTGATTGTTTTTCTAAGATCTAAGCAAAGATCAGTTCTTTTTTTTTAATAAGATCCATTTATCCCTACTTGAATTCCGCAAAAATTCTCCATGTGGAGGAACAGTTCTTTCTTAAAGGCACGAAATCGTACGTGACTCACATATTGTTGATATACTTGAACTAAATGAACTCGTAGTTATCTG
This sequence comes from Drosophila innubila, assembly GCF_004354385.1. Lineage (NCBI taxonomy): Eukaryota > Metazoa > Arthropoda > Insecta > Diptera > Drosophilidae > Drosophila > Drosophila innubila. The sequence goes on from NC_047626.1 coordinate 12,366,341, forward strand.
GAGTAATGATTACTAGCTGGAGAGGATCGTCATCTAGTTGGTGTTCGAATGATACATTGAACGGCTCATGGCAATTGGCATATGAATCGATTGTTTATTGTGTGTTTTATGGTATAAGTTATTGGTTCCACTTGAGAATGTTTTTCCGCTGATCAACGGGGCATTGTCAGGGCTATTTGGACAGAGCAAAGTGAGCGGATCGATCAATGACCAAATGGACAAATATATGCTCCATCGATGTCTCCCATACGCTATATATATAGAATATAGCTTTAGGTTCAACTGGCAACATGCAAAACTCGATCACATGGATCCATCAATTTGGCGATAATGTTGTCGACATCTGAACGGCAAGTGGTTTGTCATATTTCCGATCGCATTAACAATAACAATTAGGTAGTGTATGTATTTCAACATTTCCATTTCACTTAACGACCTAGATAAATACTAGTAATAATTGAAATCATAATCGAATTAATCATTCTCAAGTGGCGTTGACTATTTTTAGACCCAGACTATATGAGAGTTTGTGACATTTTCAAATCGATGCTCTTCAAATAATTAATAAAAATATAATAATAACAAAAATATATGTATAAGAAAAAAACACGAAATTGAAACTGAAACTGGTTGAAATATTGTGTAAGGTCGCCATTATCTTGACAAACGGATAAAAATCGCGAGTTGTCTAATCAATGAACCCAACGGAAAGCAAACGGAAAGCAAACGGAAAGCCCCTTCAATTGTACTTTTTTTTCTATATTTTTAATTGATACCCTGGCAGAGGAGTCTTATCAATTAGTCAAAACACGCTCCACACAAGTAATATATATTTTATCAGTTTCACTTTTCCATAATTTTCTAGTTTAATTAATCTGCTCATTTGAGATAAAAAATTGAGACAATAATAGGAATTTTAAGAAGCTATATAAGATCATATAACAGTGCCGTTATTTATATATTATAGTTAGGAACCATCGGAGATTTAATTAGCTTCATTTTATGTAAGAATTTTGGAGTGATTCAATAAATTTGGTTATATTTTCTGTTTTTTGGCCAACAAATCTTTCAAATTAAGCAAAATAATGAGGTCATAATAGATATATGTATGTGATATTACAGTGCTTAACATGTGTATAGATCATAGGAACAATCTTTAGATTCCTTAAATTACAAAAAAAAAAAAAAAAAAAATATGAATCCAATTTAAGAAAACTTTGTTAACAAACTTGTTTGACTATAGCAAATACATGGAATCCACAAATTCCTTTTCCAAATGCACCTCAGTATCCTAACTTTGATCAATATATTGATAACCTTAGCTTATTTGGGAAATATCATTAGAGTTTCATTAGAGTGATTAATAAATCAGACTTCATTTGCCTAACTAAATGAATGCCTATAAAAAAGTGCAGTGTATGGAATATTCGATATTGCCATCGATCTCATGTTTAAATTGATAACCGTTTATGGGTTATTTTTGATTCGATATGCTTTAGTTTGTGTACAGCTCGGCCAGTGAAGGGCTTATAAATAGCACGAACTGCCTGTCGAGAGAATAATGCGTGAATAAATACGAGAAAATGATCGATCGAATTGACGGGTAAATCTTTTAAGTTTCATTTGTTTTTTATTTTGCTTCGTTTCTTTCTTTCTTTCTTTTGCTCAAAACAACATGCGTTACGTATAAATGCTAAAACAAGCTACTATATATTATTGCATAAATATGGTACATCGAATAGTATGTATTTAGTATGTCCGTAGTAATTTGTATTGTACATTGAACTTAACAATATAGCCTTACATCTAAAGTATGTTTTGTATTTGTTATCGATCTGGGGTATTTCCAAATCACTGGTGAATTCCATTCCTTTTCATCTCCATTTGAGACAGTTATATGATCTTATAGTCAACCGATAAATGCAGAAAATTGTCGGGATAACTCAAATGCTCGGACATCCATTGCAGTTGCGTCTCCTCGTGCAGATCGATGCCATGGGTGCGAAATCCAACTAAAGACAGACAGAGAAGATGCAGGAAAGTTGATTAATATTGTTATCAGTTATCGATACACATTAACTATCGATATAAAATGTCATTTTGTGCGTAAAATGGTATTAAATTAAAATGTCATAATATTTATCTAACAACTAAGCTATCGATATGAGAATATCAATTTATTAAGACTAACTGTACCTAGTTCTGAGCTAAATCGATATTGAGCTTTACAAATTATTGATTATTTATTATGTGTATTTGGGCTTCATATGAGTTTATTATCGCAAATAAGATTCAACGAGTAAAAACTTATCGAACTTGGCTAATTATAATTAAGTCGATAATTATCGACAAAAAGCTAAAGTGTTGATATAGTAAAATTTGTCATGATCGATAATTTATCGAGATTATGTTAGATTTTTTTTTGAATAATTGTTAAATACAATCCCATATAACAGATTCGGTTTCTCACTTATCGATAATCTATCGAATTGATGGAAACTTAACACCTTTTGAGGTTAAGTCCGTAGCAAATTGGCGCCCACTTGGAGTAATCTGCGGTCTATATATGGCCATATACAAGTTATTTCTTGCCATCTGATTGCCATATAAATCACGGCTAACATTATCGGGCCATTGGGGCAAAGACTTTGGGGCCGTAAACCGACAATACGGCAATACGACAAATACAAATCTCAAGTGGACGATCATTGAGTTGTGTTTTCATTTCGGGGCGACTTTCGTCATTTATAATTATAGCTGGTCTATTGTAATTATAGATTGGTTCGAAAGTTGAATTGCGCCCAGCATACACACACACACACACACCTACAAAAGTAAGTAGCACACACACACACACACACACACACATACTATATAACACTCTTTATATGTATGGGTATGTGTGGGTATTTGCTCTGATAATGCCTGATTACATACAGTGGGAAGCGAATATATGTGGACAGCGATAAGATTTGTGCAACGAGCCGAGTTCAAGTAGAACACATCGTACGTATTAAATGCACGATGTACGATACAAGATACGATTCCAATTGATACCAAGTCCATTTGATTCGATTTAGTAATTGCCCCTAGAAATGCCAATATTCCCGCCCTTCCCTTCCTCTCTTCCTACATCAGAAATGTCTCATTTGATCAAAGAGATTCTTTTTCGATATTCTTTTACATTTTAGCATTTATACAGTGTGAGCTTTCTTCTAGTAATTCTCTTCGAGAAACTGATTTTAGTTGATCTTGCAAGCACACAAAAACAGCAGCAAATCAAACTGTTAAAATTATTAAGTTATCAATCAAACGAGCTGAATGAAAAATTTCAACAGATAAGCTAATCAAGTTAATTGGCTAAAGATCTATTTCAAAGATAGACTGTTAGAAAGAAACAAAACAAAAATAAGAGTATAGAGTTTGAAAAAGCTTTAGGTTATTTAAAAAACAACCGACAATAGAGCTCTAACTTTTAATGTGTAGAAAACTTTAAAGTCCAGAAACTTTATTTTAAAGCTTTCAGTTTAAAAGCGCTTTAGAGCTAATAAAGTGAAGAATTGAAAAAACTTAACTGACTTTTATTCTCTAATTTCGAGTGTATGTCGGAAAGAGTTACAAAAAGCTAAAAGCTTAAACTGAAAGAGTAATATAAAGGAAAATTTTAAAATGAGTATCGTATTAAGTCAGATGATAAACTATAAAAATCGAAAAGGAATTCAACTGTTGGTGTTATAGAAAGGATACCAAATGGTTTGTATAGAGAGTCAATTTTTAATATATCTGACACGTATTTAAGATTCAACTCTTAAAAAGGCTTTAAGCTTTGGTGAACAATAATTTTAGTGTCTTAGATCGATAACTAGAGTAGGTGTCTTATTTAATCTGTGCTTTAATCTGAGCATTCATTAAAATGATAGTAAATAATGTTGATTAAATGAATATCGATAAATCTTCATTTATTTGTTATAAGTTATAAGTTATAACTAGTTTAAATATTCCTTAAAGAAAGAGCTTTACTGTATGATAATATTAATGGCATCTCTAAATTAAGTTCAATTGATTTCGATTTCGCATGATCACCGATCATTTGTCACTAACAAGGCAGTCTAACGAGCTTTGGGAAACATCTAAGACCATGGGTTTTATGATCTTGCCGACACGTGATTAGCAACAGCAACAACAACAACTACAGCAACAAGCGCAGTAATAATAATAATATTAATAATGAAAGCAACATCGAAAACATTGTAGCGCCACCCCAAGAAAAAATGTAGAGGAGAATCGCGCCAAACAGTCTGACAATTTATTGATCCCATTTTTATTATCGACAGCGACAAGTCGACTAAGCGACATTACGACAACAACAACAACCACAACAACATGAGCAACCACAACGAATCGTTGCTGCTGTTGTTGTTGTGTTGTCGTTGCTCGATTCATTTGTGGAGTGTTGAAAAGGCGCATAGCTCATGCCTAAAAATAAACCATTGCAGCGCGAAATGTTGTACGTATCTGATAAGAAAGCCAATCATCATAATAATTTAATAGATTGTGCTCTATAAACCAATAAAATCCAACTATATAGCATTGATATGCCTTCCTCCACCTTCTCTCTCTCTCCCTCTCTCTCTCTCTCTTCCCCTCTGTCTGTCACGTGTGTGAGATTGGGATTAGCATGCGGTTGGATCTTGATCTGTTTATTGAACCCAAACAAAGAGCTATCAGTTGTGCTACTCTTAAATCACATATGAATTAAATACAAAACTCTATAAATCATACTAACACAAATCCATTCACTTTACATCCCTGCTTATCTTGTTAATCTCAACGTTAATGAGGTAATTTTAATAATCTTAAAAATTAATATAGTATACAAATTCTGCATTGATTTTAGCACAGAAATTTTATAATCTTTATTATTCTAATAATGTCTGAAAATCATTTATAGATTTGTTCAAATAATTTTAACCTGCGATCTCGTTTTCTAAGTGTTATAAAGTTAATATAATGATTTTATAATTAGATGATAATATTCTATTATGATCTTTAAACATTTTTCTTCCTTTTTTTACCTAAATAACTATGATAAATGTGATTTACGCACTTAAAAAAAATCTATCCATCTAAGGTAAAGCTTTACTTTGATGCTTTAGAGAAGTTCTTTTATTCCCATCATCCCATCATCATTTATCCTTTAGGCTCGATCGGACCACATGCTCAGGTTCCGGTCAGCAATTCAAAATATCGATTGCATATTTTCATTTCGCAATTCAGTGATGCCATAAAAACTGCTAATCAAATGATTTTTTCATTAAATTTTTTGTTGCTTGTTTTCTTCGGATTCTTCTTTTTGTTGTTGTACAAGTTCTCCTACGCAAAGTTCTTCAATCTTCCAATTGATTTCCGTTTATTTTGTTTTGATGAAGCAACAAAGTTGACGAATTGAAAATTGTTCAAGAATTTGCGACAAAGGCGAATGACAAAAACAACAAAAAAAAATTGTTGACTAAACACTTTGTTATTGTTTTTTGCGGATCAGACAAGAAGATACATAAATAAAACATCAAAAATACAGGAAGTGACGAAAGAGAGAAAAAAGAGGTAGAAAATCGAAATGGATCAACTTTGATTGAATTAAAGTTTGTATAAATTTGAACGAAAAGCTAAAGACAAGCTTACGTTTAGAGTTTAATTTAAACATAATCTTTCTTAAGTTAGACCATTTTACAAAGTTCGGCGTTAAATTGTTTAATGATTTTTTAGGCATACAAAAATTCAAAAAATATAGACAACAATTATAAAAAAAAATAGAAAATTCGAAATATAAAACTTATTCAATATTTAAATCGAAAAGTTTAGTAGAAGGATTTCGAACCAAACTGAAACTCTAACTTTTGGTTCATTCACTGGGAAAAAAATTTGCGATTCCAGAAAAAAATGAATGCAATGCGGTTTTAGAAGAACGGTTAATCCGACCAAGTACAATATACTTGATTCAAGCGTGGCTTTTTCTTAGAAATATTTTGATTTTTGGATTTCTGTTAGTTGAATCAAATATTTTAGGCTTCTTTGAATTTTTTAATGATGAGTCTTTGTCAAATTCAAATTTAATAATATTATCCTGAATACATACTTAGAAAAATATGCTAAAATCTAGAATTTAAAACTTGAAACATGTAGAAACATTTAACTGAACCTTTTCTTAAATCTTGGAGGTTTAACTAAAATGTATTCTGTTATTCCAAAAGCTCTAGAGTAGTAAATGCTCAAGCTGAGCTTTACAGAGAGAGTGCGCTCCTAGAGAGAGAGAAACAGAGTTGAGTCTAGATACGCTCTTGCAACATTAATAATGGTAGGCAGGATTTTAAGAGGATTCGTGTGCATTTGAAATCAAAGGACAGCAACTTGTTGCTTGTTTTTGCAGCTGCCGCAGTGAAGCCCACCCAAAATGCAAGGGCGTGGCACAGACAATTGTGAAAAACATACATACATACATGCATACAAATGCACACAAAAAGAGAGCCAGCGAGCGAAGGAGAGAGAGTGAGAAGGAGAGCGAGAGCGAGAGAGAGCGTGTCCTGATTGCATTGTGCATTGTTTGTCTGATTGACGAAATGCAAACGAAAATGTGTCGAAATGGGACTAAGCAAATGCAAAGGTGGCAATTGCAACAACATCAACAACACCAACAACAAATGACGGGGGAAAAGAGAGTCAGAGAAGCAGCTGCGGCAGCCGAAACTGCTGATCATAAAACTCAAGGCGACGGGGCGACGGAGCAAGTGATAAATACACACAAAAAAAAAAATATATATATACATATATAAAAACGCGAAGCTGTGATCGTGAGGTGCGATTTCCGACGGCAACAGGCGATCTGAAGATGAGAATGAGACGAGCGCTACGGCAATCCGGAGGGGTGGGGGTGCCAGTTGGAGGTGTAAATACAAATAAGCGGAGGTGATATCTCAGAACTTCCTTTTCACACATTCGAGAGCGGCCTACACAAATACAAATACAAATACAACTACAACTACAAATGCAAAGGCAAACACGTACGCACACACACACACACACACACACACATAGACGAAGCGCGCGAGAGAGCAAGCAAGCAAGAGAGAGAGCGAGAGTATGCTACGGCATTGCAAGAGAGCGCACACAATTGGCTGCCTGCATGTGTATGTGTGTGTGCGTGTGTATGTGTGCAAGCATTCAAAAAGCCAAAACGCCGCAACGCCGACGCGTCGCTGCTTTCCGGTGAACGCCAAATTCGCCGTCAACAGCCGCCGCGGCGGCAAATCATGAAAGCGTCTGTTTGCTGCGTTTGCTGCTGCTGCTGCTTTACTACCCCGCCCCCCCCTCCTTCATTCTTCACCAAGCGCTCACGCAATGCATAAAAAAAACCAAAGCAAAGCGAAAAAAAATCAGTAGGAACATTACAGTCAGGGTACTAGACTGTTAGATGCCCAGTAACCATATACGCGACACTTTCGATTCTCAAAGCATCGAAAAATAAAAAGTCAAAACATTTTTAAATAGAAAAGAGAGCACTTCCTGAATTCGAACCCGGGTCGCCTGTATCGCAGGCGAATGCTCTATCCGCTTGACCAATGTATTCCTGATAAAATACATAGGATACAGTGGCTCCCAGTTTATTTCAACCAGCCCCTAAACACATTTTTAATTAGCTATAACATCTAAACTAATAGAGATATTAAAATGATTTAAGCACAGGTTGTTCGCCAGTTTTCAATTTCATTTATATTTGATTTAAAATATTTAAAACAATTTAAAACTTAACAAGTGGGAAAGGCTATAGTCGAGATACTGACCATAGGATACCTGATATTTATTCCAATATATATATTATTATTATTATTATTATTTTAAAGAAAATAATACCTTATAAAAACTACTGCATACTTTAAGGTGATTGTATTGAAATAATAACTTTATTATTAACTTTGGTTAGCTATTACTCCCGTTCTACTTGTCTGATTTTGCTGCCGTTAAGTGATATTATAGATAGTATTAATAGCTAACGTTTCTTATCATAAAAACTGTCTTGTCTTAAAAACTGTGGGTGTGGTGGTTTTAGTCAAAAATTTAAATCAAACTTGACCTGCGTGGGGTCTCTAGAAATCTGTGTGCCAAATTTCTCTTCTATCTCTATCTCTTATAGTCTCTGAGATCTAGGCGCTTACACGGACAGCCAGACAGACTTATTTTTTAAGTAACGGGTGTACAAATCAACGAATAATAATGTCACGGCTTATTTCTACCAGGTAACACATAAAATTCGAAAACTAACAATGTATTATACTAAAATAAATAATTGCTAGTATTTGGTAACTTCCATGCCCCTTTGGCAGGTATAAGACCAGTTTTTTTTTTGTAGTTTTTGCAGACAAATAAAAATTATAAAAATAATAATTCAATTTGAAAAAAATAATAGAAAAAGCGAAAGATATTCAAGACATTTTTAGTTTGATTATTTCTTATACAAAAAGGAAGACCATCAATAAATGGTATTTTAATGTTGTTGTTCTGCATTTTTTATATTCATTGACATTGACAAACACAATAGCCTCTCTATTTTTTTTGGGTACTGGGCTAAAAACAAGGAGACAGCCACCGACGCTGGCAGCGACGCAGGCAGCATTGCGTTTTCTTTATTTTTGACGCGTCTTAGATTCTCTCGCCAGTTGTTGTTGTTGTTGTTGCTGTTGTTGTTTGATTTCTCGGAATGGCATCTACTTTGAACCGCGCCACGGCGACTGCATTGTATATTTGAAATTCATTTCAATTTAAATACAAATTTTCTATGAAAATGCACGCATTACACACATACACAGACACACACACACATGCATGAGTACGTGCGTGCAAGTGCGTTGGGTTTCCCCTACCCCTCCCCCATCCAACCCGCAGTCAGTTGACCACGTTTTGTATGTGATTTGTGGGTGTTGCTGTGGCGGATGCGGATGCAAAAGGCGGCAAACAACAAAACTGTTTTCCTCTTCTCTCTCCTTTCTTCTTCTTTCCACTCTAAAAAAAAAAACTGCAACTGCCAATGGTACTGTAAGCGCAGTAGGGCCAAGGGAGGGGTGGGTGAAGGGGTGATAGGCTAAACGGATCATCATTACAAGCAATGTTAGAAGCACTGTGCAAAGTAAACCCCAACTATAAACAACTCATGCTAAAAGGGAATTACGATCTGCAGTAGCGTGTCTATAGACGCACGGGGTGGGGGAGGGTTTTTTGGGTAGGGGGGGCGTGACACGAATAAACATATGCATTGAATGCGTTTCGGTAAATGCATCCACATACGTCTGGGGGCGTGCCTAAGTACACCCCATACATACAATCATATATATGTACATACACACATACATATATTGGTTTCTTCAATTGTTTAATCTTTCAATTCGATGAAATATAGCAACAATTTCAAACAAAACTGTTTCCCTCTGAGTTTTTAAATGCTCGATTTCTAATTAAAAGCCTCAAAGTAATTACTAATTTGTGAAAAATCAGCTAAACCAGGTATAACTTAATCAAGTTGAGAGTTTCAGAACTTAAGTACAGGTTTTATAATCCTTTAAAAACTAACATTTTATCTAGAACTCACAACTCTTTTCAAAAAATTATTTTTAGGCTGTTTTTTAAGCTATTAAATGATATTTGGTTTGTAAAAAATAACATACAAAATTTATTGACTCATAGATATTCTATATATGAACATATAAAATATTAAAATTACAGTGTTATAAATATTAACGAATAAATTTCGCAGAAAACAATGGTTTAAATATGTAAGTAAATTCATCTTTAGAAAAGTACAAAATAATTGTGAAGCAGAAGAATTTGTAAATAAATATTTATGTTTTATAAATAATAATTAAGCGAGTGTTTTTGATTCGAATTCATGTTTTATATTTTGCAAATGAAAACAAATTTTAAATTTTTATATACCAGAATTATGGATCTAATTGAAGAGTGTAAATATAATTTATGAATTAGAATAACAAGTTAAAAAACTTTTATAAAGAGAAGGCATATTAAAAGTATTCTATTTTTGTGTAAAAATATTTTATGAATTAGAATAACAAGTTTAAAAACTTTTATAAAGAGGAGGCATATTGAAAATATTCCATTCTTGTGATTTCGGACCTCTTGAAGACCGACATAATCGATTTCTTGGAAAATCGCAATGAAAACAAAATGCTATGTTAATAGCAAAGTCTCTAAATTAATTCTACTTGATCCAGCTTTTGGGAGGGGAGTAAGGGGGACCAATCAATTGACTTAAACAAGAATTAACTTGTGTCTTAAATCCTCGAGAAGAACTGATCCATTGGCCCACTTAAGCCAGTTGTCTTATAGTTAAGCTATGCCAGATTTTAAGACAACAACAGAGCAAACGTGTGTGTGTGTGTGTGAGTGTGTGTGTGTGTGCTGGTGTGCACACTCAAGGACAACAATTTGTTGCAACTGTCACGTTGCATGACCTTTGGGAAAATACGTGTTGTTCTGGTATCCATGGATGAGTATGAAATATCTTTGTGTTTCGAGAGAATCTCTCACCTTTCAAATGGGAAATTCCGAATTGAGAATTTTTCGGGCTGAAGCATGCAAATAAAAATTTCACACCTACATAGATAAAGTGCATGTGCGGCATTACGGGAAATACCCCTCAATAACAGATGCGATGCGATGCGGGATGAGATGAGATGAGATGATGTCTCGGTCTCGTCTCGAGGGTCAGTAGAAGTGCAATCCAGGGGATCGAGCACATGACTGGCAAGACGGGAGAGAATGCTTGTCAATGAAAGAGCGTACCGCACGCTGTTCCAGGGGAGTCTATACCAAGTGTCAGAGAGCGAAAGAGGTATATATATATATGTATAGAGAAAGAGAGAGAGAGAGGGCGAGAGAGCGAGTGTAATTCGTAAATCCCAGCCGCAGGTATTTAGTTCCGCCTTTTGTCTAACTATGGAATTCCCAATGCTATTATTGCACCTAAGCCACTGCCGACATACACCACACTCGTTCTCTCTCTCTCTCGCACCGCTCACTCACTCTCTCTCTCTCTCTTTAGCATCTACTTGTCGCCGGCGCCGCAGGTCAGTTTGGTTTCCAGCAGCGTTTGCAACTTGCCACGAAAATCCACACGCACTTTTGATTTTTCATTTGGCTGCTGCAGTTTTTCCAGCGCAAAGCAACAAATGCGGCTATATGCATGGCCTGAATGGCCTAAACAACAACAACAGCAACAGCAACAGCAACAACACACACACACACTTGGCCAAAAAGTCTAACAGGCTTTGATTTTTCGAGTTCTCTTAGAAATTATCGCTCCGACTGCCTGGGGCTATTGTTCAATAATTTTTATCTTTTTTTTCTTCATTTGTTATTGTTGTAGCCGCTGTTGTTGCTGTCCATTGTTGTTGTTGTTGTTGCTGCTGCTGCGACATTGATGAATTGAAGAATGATTGACAGTGCCGCAGGGTCTCTTCCAAGTCCAAGTCCGAGTCCGAGAGCTCGACCTTTTTTTTTTTTTGTTTTTGTCTTAGCCCGTTTCAATAGAAAATATTTGTTAGACAATGTTTCGGCCAGACTGACTGGCACCTTTTTGGCCAACAATTGAAAGGGAGAGAGAGAGAGCGTTAGAGAGATAGAGAGAGGGAGAAGGAGAATAACTGCTGCTTTGCCCCATTTCGCTGAGTGGACGCTGCGGTAATTGATAGCCGGAAAATCCCTTTTCCAAAACCATTTGTCGAGTGTCTATAGAATCCCTCCAACACTATATTCATTTGTAGTTCTCTTCTTCTGCTTCTGCTTCTTCTTCATCTTGTTCTTTCTATATTTTTTACTGGGCGTTACTCACCTGCTTTGCGCACAGGTGTTGATAATTCGGCCATGAGATCGCTTAGATTCTTCTTTTGTCCGCTTTCGCTTAAAGGTGAAATTAGTTTTTGCATGTACGTGAAATCCTATTGAGAGCGTGTAAAAAACAACAAATTATAAACGTATATTCGTAAATTACAATACAAATAAAACAATTTTCATTTTGTGTTAATTTGAAAGAAAAACGCGTTACAATTTTACACACACGAACATATTATAATCTGGTAATCTTTCTTTAAATATTAATCTAGCTAATTCAATAAACATTGTTTAAACAAATCTTAACTGAACTTCACAGAAAACAGACAACTTATATAATTAATTAGAGTTCCTGTAAAGTCTGCATAGATCTTAACTTAAAATATGGTTAGGTTAGGATATGCTTAGTACATGATTATTGATCGATGATTTAATTAAGAATGGAACTATGTGTAAATTATTATATATTTTAACTTTTTCGAAATCTTTGTATAATGATTAGTATTTTAATGCTGTAAGATAAAGTTTTATCAATTTTAGAATCACAAATTTGTGAATACCGCAAAAAAAAAAAAAAACACCAAAAAAAATCTGCATTTAATCAAATATGCTTATCCCAAAAAATTAATTCATGTGTAAATTGTTTAAATAGGTAACTTGAATGTGATTGTAGAAGAAACATTTCAAAGGATGTGTTTTTGATAATTTTAAAATGTTTTGGTTCGGTGAATCTTTGTGGAAATGCCCATACACGTAAATTGTAACTTTTAAGCAATTTATCTATACTTTCTAAAGCTCCTAACTCAATATTCTGAATTGTTAAAGTCGTACTTTAGACAGTTTTGAGACGAGTTTTTGTTGATAACTTACATCATCGTTGTAAAAACGCACGGGAATGTTTTTGAATGACTCCTGATCGCTGTAGGGTTCCATGAGGCGTCTATTCACTGCCCAGAACTGATCGAACTTCTCATTGATTAATCCCAGCCAGAGTTGATTGTGATCTTTCTTTTGCATGGCGGATATAACCAGACCACGATGCTTCAGGACATCGGCCTCCTTGAGACAGGACAGGAAATGCGATTCCAGTAGCTCTCTGCAAGGAATTACATTATTATTAACATTATATACTTCATAAATTAATTCAATAACAAATATTTTGTATACTTTGTGTTTAGTTTGACAAGCGCTTCTTCGGGAAATTTGGAAAAGTGCATTGTGATGCACCAGGGCGTGCTGTCCTCATCCGGATGCAGCAGATCATAGAGCACACCTAAGTAAATGAATTGTAAATATATACAATAACAATTGGAAACTTATTGAACCACCCACCAATTGGATAATGAAGACGCAGGGGAGTTCCATTGAAATCAAACCAGACGGCGCCCTCTTGATGCTCGGCAGCAATGTAGCGCGTGAAATATTTTCGCACCTGTACATAATAATAAACCAAACCACACAGATTAATTAAAATTTTGCTTTGTTTTCGTTTTTAATTTTCTTCTTCTTCTTCGTTAAGTTCTCTTACCTTGTCTGTGACCAGTGGCAAGTAGCTGAGACGGGAGACCATTAGATAGAAGGGTTCTGGCTTAATGCCGACAATTTCATCGCTGTCCGCTTGAAAACAAATGCCAATTTGCCCCTCCCATATCATACGTAGCACCTCCCGATCGTGTGCCATTGTTGATTTATTAATTATTTGCACACTTTTTTGTTTGTTGTTGTTCAATCGATTGAACACTATCACCACCTTGCCACCTTGGTTTAAAAAACTGTGTGGCAGCCTTAGTTCACAAGAAAGGTCCATACAAATTATCACCTTTATTTTTTATAATGTTATAATCTATCTGTTAAATTGTTGGTAAAGTACTAACAAAAATTTAAATTGTGAGCTGGGGTCATTTTACGATCCAGCCGAAGTGGCCGACTATTTTATTAAAGCATGTGGCAGCATCAGTTCCCGGAAACGTGTGGCAGCCTTGGTTCTCAGAAAAAGAACGATTTTCATTATTAGGTCATTTTGCAAAACTGACCTTTTATGGTATTGTCTCTTATTTGTCATCCAGAATTTTAAGTTAGAGTTAATGAATACAAATATCCCCATTTAATTTGTTATGAGCATCAAACATTTATTAATTAAACGATCGCCTTTATTTAATATAATTATATTCACATGGTGTTACTTATCATAGTCTTATTGTTAAATTAAACAGTTCTTAAGCAGTTTAATGTTTTATTAAAATTGCGCGCTGAAGCCAAAAATAGAACAGCGCAGTGTTTGGCAACGCGATATACCGATAAGGTATCGTAATTACAGTAGATATGTGCGCCTATCGCATGTAGCAAATGGCGGCAAAAATCGTCGTTTAAAATATTTAAAATATTAAGTTGTAAGTACTCTATAAAATATAAATGTAGAAACAAATTTTTAACTAAACTGGTGAGTTATATTTTAAAATAAATGCCGTAAATCTACAGCAACTTGCAGTCGATATTAACAACATCTTTATTGTTATCGATCTTGACATACGAGTGCGTTTTGTTAGCCCTGGTAAAGTTGTGCATAGTTCGATTTCGATTGCAGCATTCCAAATGCAGCTCTGGAAGCGCATAAATAAATAAAGTTGCTCGAATTGTAGGCCTTGCGGTTGGCTGCGTTTATTTTTGTTGCGGTCAAATATAAATATGAAGTGTGAATCTCAACTTGCAGTTTGCCAACAAATACAAATTGTATCAAATATATGAAAACTGATGATAGATCGCGCTTGTTATTTTGTTTTTTTTTCTTGGTTTGGCCAATTGAATAGCAAACAACAAGAAGCATCGGCAACGGCAACAGCAAACGGGGCTCAACAGAATGGATGTTGAAATACCTGTTTTGGCTGGATATCTTAATGTTCCAACACAAACTGGATTTTCGCTAAATCGTATCTCGAAAAAGGTAAGAGCCTGGCCAACAGATCTAAAATATTCCGACATTTTTTCGAATTCCCTCTCCCTCCCCCACACACCTATTTTAAAATGCATTGCAAAAATGCCAACAAATGATTTAAAATGCACATTTTAAATATTTTGGCAAATGCGTATTAAAACAGGACCCTCGTGTGTGTGTGCGTGTGTGTGTGTGTGTGCATGCGTATGTGTGTGTATGTGTGTATCTGAGTGTGGTCTGTCTGCATGTGAAGTCTGTGCATGCGTATGTGTGTGTGTTTGTCTAGATATCTCCATCTGCATACTTGTTGCATACAAATGAGTAGCATAAGGTGGGAGAAAGAGAGAGACATGCCAAACAGCGAGCCGAACATATTTTCAATTTGCGTGTGCGCGCCTGAGACACACATACATCTACACTGACCATGTGTATGCGTGTGTTTGCGTATGTGTGTGTGTGTGTATGACGGCTGTTTGGGGGGATTCATGCATGTTTCATTCCCATATGACAGGAAATGTGGATTGAAGACCCAATATGCCCAATATGTGTGTATGTACATATGTAAATATGAGGATTAGGGTCGGGCACTCCACAGGCATACAGTAAGTCAAGTCTTTGTTTTGACAAAACACAAAAATATTCACATACAGTGTGTCAAGTAATTGTTTTTACTTACATATTGAAATATGTTACCATATAAAACTATAATAAAATAAATAAATTTCAAGAGGTTCTTTTATTGCAAAAATTAAATGTGCGTATTCTTTTTTTGTCAATACAGGTACTTACATACTGTTTTTGTTTTTATTTGTAAGCATAGTTGTTTATTTAATTTAAAAAAAAGTATTATTAAAGTGTCGTAGAAAATAAAGTATGCGAAATAAAATGTGTGAATTTGTTATTTTGTCCAAATAATTACTTGACTAGCTGTATGTGTGTTTATGTGTGTGTGTGTGTGCGTTGATTGTTATGTAAGTAACACTCGAAATTTCATCGAAAATTTGATTAGCACAACATTATAGTTTGATATCTTATAAAGCAAGCGAAACATTGGCGAGATGTGATTGAAATGTTTGCCAAAATTATACAATTCATATCTTTGATTTTTTAAATTTCTATTTGATTGCAGAAATCATGCAGCCGTTACTGTCTATTGTTTAAGGCCAGTCGTCATGGCATTGCCCGTTTGGAGATCTGCGAGAATAAGGATGACAAGAATCCAAAAATCTTTACACTCGAGAATTGTGTTAAGATCACACAGGAACCGCCGCCAGCGAATCTCGTACAGATTGTGAAACGGAATGGACAACTCACGTTGAACACGAACAGCGATGAGGAGCTCAAGGAATGGGTGACCGCCCTCCAAATGGTCGCCTTTTGTGACATTAGCGGTCTGCATGCCGCCCATGGTGCCATCGAGGAGGACAACGATCTATATTGCAGCTCATTTGTAAGTATAGCCTCAGAATGAAAACAGAAAGTAAAAAGATTCAATACAAATAGAGCCCAAAGTGAACGGATTAAAGCCTGTTTACCATTTTTATGAATTGAGTTAAGCAAAATACAAAAAAATCATTATCGAACACAATTCCAACTCAAAGTTGGCCAAATCGTTGTGATTATTCTTTTAATTCAGCTAATCTGAATCGTAGTAAAAGATGAAAAAAGAAATATAAGTAAAAATATAAATATTATTTGTTATTCCTTTTAATTTCGATATACATTTTAAATTTTAAATATATTTTAAATCAGGATTCTCTTTAGGTAAAAATGCTTAGTCAGAAGTTATTCAATGCTAAGCTACGATATTGAATATTGTATTACGCATACTATGGCCCCAAAAGCAACTGTTAAAATCGATTTCTTGACTTCTCGATTTCTCGTATCTACAAAATAATAAACAAATTTCGTGTTCTGTGAAAATGCCAAAGTCTGTGTATGCAGTTGGAATAATAATTGATAGAGTTTTAAATTACGAGCTTAAAATGGGCAATTAGTAATCGTATTTTCATTTGAATTGAATTCACAGGACGGACTGTTTATCATAACGCTGATACCGTCAGAGGCGTCGATCAGATGTAACATTGAGCCGAGAACATATATGCTCCAGATGACACCGACGGAGCTGCAGCTGAAATCGGAGGATTTGAATGTGACAATTGCCATGTGGCCATATCGATTCATACGAAAATACGGTTATCGCGATGGCAAATTCACATTTGAGGCGGGACGCAAATGCACCACCGGGGAGGGTGTCTTCACCTTGGATCACACCAATCCCCAGGAGGTTTTCCGCTGCATGTCCGCCAAAATGAAGTCGATGAAGAAGTTGATCAGTGGCGATAGCTTGAGCAGCATTGAATGCAATGAGAATCAATTTAGTGCCGCCGCTTGCATGGAGCCAGGATCACGTAGTCCATTGCCACCATCGCCATCGAGTAATCCCCATGCTGGTGAATTTGAAATCAATTCAACCCAGAGCTGCATCTCGATAAGGGGCTTCATAAGCTCCAACGATTCATTGAATAACTTCTCGTCCAATGGCAGTAATAGTGTCAGTTTATCCGTGCCATCATCGCAATCAATTGTTAAACACATTCCCAATAAGCCGCCCAGAAAGCTGCCGACACCGTTGGACAAATTAACTGTTGGATCGGGCACCGTAACTGGATCCTCGATAGCTGGCCAAACTCAATGTGATAATAAATACAAGAATATTGTGAAATATGAACCCGTTGCCATAACGACATCGTCACCCTCGGATGCCAACAGCAAGAACAGCGGCTCGGCTGTGATATTGAAGCCCAGCTCACCGGATTGCTCATCCGCTGGAAGTCCACCCGATTTGCCCCTGCGCAATGAGAGTTGCGCCGGCAAATTATCCCTAGAGCGTGACTACGAGTGCATCGAGAATATAACGGATGCGTGGAAGACACGTGGTGTTGGCGATGTGCGGCATTGTGAGAGGATTCCAACGCTTAGTTGCGATACGGATTTTGGGCGACAACGTTCGCAGTCGCAGCGTGAGAAGCGCAAGGATTTAAGCACCTTAAGCAGCAGCAACAACAACAGCAACAACAACAACAATGTCAGTGGCAGTGGCACAACAACACCGAAAATAATCGACATTGATATTGGAGAGGGAGTTGGTTTGATTGCCCCGGATGCCAACTATGATCGTTTGGATTTTCTATCGCCAAATAATAAAACGTCCAGCGGATATAAAACAATTGTGAATCTAACATTGCCCACGAATCGTATGAGATGCAGTCCGCCACCTCCAAATGAATATGAATTGATTGCTAGTCCCGATACCGAAAGTTTTCGCAAGGCCGATGACAGTCATCTTGGCTATGGTGTTCTTCGTAAATCCAACACTGCCAGCACCAGCAACAACAATAACATCAACAACAACAACAACAATAACACAAATAATAATAATAACAACAGCAATCTTAATAATAATCTTAATAACAACAATAATAATAACAGTATACTGCCCGCCAACAACAACAACAACATTAACAATAGCTCAGCGGATATATGCCTGGCGAGAGGCATTGCCACGCCCACAACAACTACAACAACAGCAACTACAACGAACAAGGGTAACAACGATGCCGCCCTCGATCATCGCAGCTACAACGGTCTCAATTATACGATTGTTAGCAAGCCAAAGCGTGTCTAATAGCCAAATCTAATTCCACCAAACAGATATGTACATAATTTTACAGAATGTCACACAGTATACAAAATATGTTACATACTTCCTTTGGGAATATATATAACATATTCATTCGTTTTGGGAGTTTTCAGTGTTAAAAGACATAATAGTAAATAGATACTTCATTTTTGTAACCGATGTCATTTCCAATCCATTTAATTCAGCTTGTCATTCATAAATTCACGCAATTCTGCAATATGTACATATCTCTATGAAATGATCCTTGAAAAAATTATGTACATATTTGAACATATATGTTTAGTGGAATGGGACTATAAGACAGCGGCAAGACGAGAGAGAGAGAGAGAGAGAACACAGACATATAACTAGTTAGTTAAAGGAAGTGTGAGCAAGAGAAAGCACCAGTTAGAGTGGGAGAGAGTGAGAAGTACTGCCTCTTGCTCGCACATTCAATTTGCAGTCGGTAATCTCATTTTTTAAATGCGCACAATTCGAATATAAGTGAACAAAAAATGTAGGAGGAAGAGCTAGAGAGATAGAGATAAAAGATTAAATTATTCGCAGACACATCCAGTGGATCTCCAAAAGCTCTCGTCTGGCGATTACAGTTTATAACCTGCATCATGGCATAAACTAGCCCAGCATTTACAGTAGAACAACACTATGGTGTACTTACTCCATAAAATCTGTGAACATTTCAATTGTTTTCTTTTAAGTAAAACATTTTTTTTTTGCTTATTTAACTTTTCTATATCTCAAAGCAAACTTGTGAGCTTAAATTGTTCATTTTTTATATTCTTGTATTCTTGTGTATGGAAAAAAATGTAATGTAAAACTAATTGTTAACCAAAATTTGTTTCACAATTCAAAATGTTGCAGAAATGTAACAGTGTCTTTGTAATTAAATGGAACAGAGTTTAATATTACTTCATAATCAGTTTAGAAGCGTGGTTTTTATTATGCTAAATAATAAAAAAATGTCTATTTAAGGTTTACTAAATTAAATCAATAACATTCCGTATTGTGCAATTTTCAATCAAATTTCTTTAGCAGAACTAGCTATGTATATTCCTTAAGTATTCAATGTAATGATTTTAACCATACATTTTTATCCGATTCTGTTAGAATTTGTTTGTAAGATTTCGGAAAAACTCGCTAAATCTATACATTTTTTGTGTTTATTGAAAAGCTGCCATAAAACGAATCAAAATGAAAAAAAAATGCGTCAATTTCGGTAGATTTTATATAATACATGTATGTATTTATACAAATCTGATGAAATGTTCTCCAAGTATTTAACTTGTATATTAATTTAGTATTTGTATTGCTCATTTTAATTATTACTTCAATTCATAAACTGTGATTCTACTGTTAAATGTGCGGGGTCTACGTGCTGTATGAGAAAGGTTTTTAGATTGTCATTGATATAGCTACAATAACTCTCTCAACAACAATAAGATTAATACAAGAGAAAAGGCATTAACATTGAACTTTCATGTACATAAACTTTTATTTATATATATACATATTATATAAAAATATATGTACCATTTATATATATATATAGTTAATACATATTGTGAATGATCGTAGTAGGCAGATGATCTTTGCATTTGTCATCATCGTTAGCTGTCGTTGTAAACGGCATTGGTATATACCAAAATACATACATACATATGTTGTGGCGTATTTTTTCATGTATTTTTATTTTTTACTACAGTATGTTTATTTTTTGTCGTCCCTTTTAAATGTGTAAATAAAGCCAACGAAAAATTATAATAAAAAAATAAAAATTATACATTTTACGACTTTTGAGATTTTATTTGGTATTATTCGGAGTTTACAGTCTATATGGTATAAATTTGTATATTTATTAAATTATTGTAAGATTTGTTAACTTTTAATTATATTGTGCAAATTGCGGGGTATTTATAGTCGAGCAGCATTCATTTCAGCAAAAGAAAGGCGATTTTAAAAGGGTAATTTCTAGGCCATCGTTTCAAATAGCTTCATTTACCTGAACAAAGCATGCATTGAGTTTTGCGTTGAGTTGTTTATTTGAGATTATTTATTGTTTTGGTTGCATTGACGCTCTTCAAAAATCTTTCGACTTTGCATCGAGAAACGAGGTATACATTTGGGAAACTTTAGTTTGGAATAAAAAATGCTGTCACTGCGACGATTGCAAAACCTCCACTTGCGTCCCTGGGTGCGTCTCTGTTCCGCCGAGCTAATCCACAAGGTGAGTGCAATGATAATTTGATAATAGATAATATTGATATTTAAACTAAAAATAGGACACTTTCATTGAAAAGCTGAGGAACAGCTTTCGGGAGGATGAGCGCAATAATTTTGTAGTGCCAACGTTTAAAAAAGCCATGCTCTTTCCGGATGAGATCGCTGTGAAGGATGTGGTCGGCGAGTTTACCTACTTTCAGCTTTATATAACCGCCAAGAAACTGGCTATACAGATATCCAACTTTTGCGGTAAGACAAATAATACTTTGAATCTCTTTTGAATACTTTTGAATAATGAAACTTCTTTCCTATTGGACCAATTTGGTTATCTTATCTTATCTTTGTTTGTCGCTTCTGATTAACTTTAATTTAAATCGAACGAAAATTAAATTTATGTTTATTAAGCTTCCTCTTTTAACTTAATTAAGTAAATCTTTTTTTTACATTATTATTAGTAAACGTTAGCATGAAAAGTATATTATAAAAATAAACAATGCAATATTAATGATCATATGATGATTTGAATATTTTTCTCCAATGATAATGATTAATTTTGACAAATTTTTTTTTTTAATCTGACTATAATCATTATATGTTGATGAAAAAAAAATAAAACTCATATTTAATCATTGTTTAATTAATTTTGTGCTTTTTTTTTTGCAGGTAGCGCATCCCAGTCGAATGTGGCATTTCTCTGTTCGAATAATGCTTTGTGGATTGTGATACAATGGGGTTGTTGGATCTCGGGACAGGTGGCGGTGCCGCTGGAGCCAAATCAGGCGGCGGATGAGTTGCTTGGCCAGGCAACAGATTGCAAGGCGAAACTGTTAATTGGAACACCCGAGTGTGAGGGAATGACACAGGAATTGGCACAGAAACTGCAGACGGCTAGCATTGTATTGGATCACGGCTTTGTGCCCAGCTCGGAGAGTGTCTCCTCCACCGCGATGTATGCGAAACAGCTGGTCGGACTTAACGGTGCCTTGATTCCGGAGAGCACATTGTCCAATGATTATTATGCGAATGCGCCAGCAATGCTTCTGTATACTCCGAGTTCGGCAAGTGGACGCAATGCTGTCGTGTTGACCCATCGCAATATTGAGGCACAAATGCGTTGTCTCGTTGCGAGTTGGCATCTGAATGCCACAGATTGTATGCTGCCCATTATATCGATGCATCGCATGCATGCCGCAATTGGAGCATTGCTTGGCGTGGGTGGCAACATTGTGTTGCAACAGAAATTCGATAGCCATACCGCGTGGAGCTCCTTGTTGGGCATCAATAGCAAATCAAAGCAGAGGGTCAACATCTTTCTGGCCATGCCCATCATCTACAAGCGACTCATTGCCGAATACGACAAGATGTTTGCCCAAGACTCTCGCATGGTCGAGTACATCATCAATCATTGCAAGCAGAAGACTCGTTTAATGGCCACCGCCTTTGGTCTACTCCCCGAATCCGTTTTCTATCGCTGGCGTGAGATTACGGGTCAGAATATCTACGAGTATTACGGTATGCTGGAAACGGGTTTGGTTTTGGGTCCCGCACTCGATGAACCCTCCATTAGCATTGACTATCGTCCGGGTACGTTGGGTGCTCCTCTGGTCGGTGTCACGGCGCGTCTGGTGAACAAGAATGGTGATCAGCTGGTCAGCTGTAAAAATGAATGCCTCCACACAACTGAAGAGGGACAGGAGGAGAAGGTAACCAGTTCGCCGGTGCTTAGTACAGTGATTGGAGAGCTGCAAATCTCCGGAGATCATCTATTTCCGCTGAAGATTACCCATCCAGCTCCTGTGCCGCTGCAACAGCCATTGGAACAGCCAATGGAGCAACAGACACCGCGACTGGAACAACAACAAAAACTAGAACGACAGCAGGTGGAACAACCAAAGCAGTTGGAAAAACCAAAACAGCCGGCGACGGATTATACGGCGGATAAATTCCTCAAGACGGGCGACATTTGCGCCTATCAAAATGGCAGCTTTCTCTTTCTCAGCAAATCGTCGGATGTGTTCAATGTGGGCGGCTATCAGATCTATGGATCCGAAATAAAAAAAGCTCTCATTTCGCATCCGAGCATCAACGATGTCGCCGTACTTGGTATACCCAATAAACTATGGGGTCATCGTTTGGGTGTTATCTGCATTTTATCGCCCGATGCGGATGTCGATCTGGAGACGATCAAAACTTATTGTTACAGTCAATTGCCAGCCCATAAGCGACCCACTGTCTTCAAGACTATCATTGCCAAGTGATTCAGTAGTGTAGCAATCAATCAATCAATCAATCAGTCAATCAATCAAGTCAAATATCGATTTACCAATCATTACAACTGACTATTCACCAATCCATCCTCAATGAATGGATCAAATGGGAAAATTTTTGTGTTTATTGTTTGAAAAAATGTAAATGGACGTGTCGTATATAAATATACGAGTTTCAATTAAATTTTAGCATATGAAATACACTTACAGCTATCTGTAAAATTCTATCTGAAATTAACGGTTTTATATTTTTCTGTCAGACGAAGAATTTTCAAAATATTTTATGTGGAAATTTCTTCAAATCAATAATATTGACATTTGAAAGCAACTCCATTGTTGGTTTCTGGAACATTTGCTCTTTGGTTCTTAGGCTTTTTATACCCCGAGCCCCTTGAAAATGTGCAAAAAAGGGCATAATGTGTTTGGCATTTAACAGGCAGAATGGCGCGTGGCACACCCCCAAAGTATATATATTCTTGATCAGGATCAACAGCCGAGTCGATTGAGCCATGAACGTCTGTCTGTCCGTCTGTTTGAACGTGTCGATCTCAGAAACCATAAGAGCTAAAGACTTCAAACTTGGTATGTAGATTCCTGGATACCATAGGCAGATCAAGTTTGTTTTTATTTTTGGATCGGACTACTATATTATGTAGCTGCCATAGGAATGATACAACGAAAATAAAGTTGTAGTATAAAAAAGTTTTTTGTTTGTTAAGATATCAGAACCAAACTGATAGAATATGCATCTGGGCTGGTATTATACATCCCGACCAAATTTGGTTCAGATCGGTCCACTATATCATTTAGCTGCAATAGAGACGTTCAATCGAAAATTAAGTCTTAGTATGAAAAAGTTTTTTGTTTTTTGAGATATCTTAGCCAAACTGATAGAATATGCATTTTACTTAGTTTTGTCCATCCTGAAGTTCGTTCAAATCGGTCGACTATATCATATAGCTGTCATACGACCGATCGGTCAAAAATCAGCTAGTGTGAAAAAGTTTTTGTTTTTTGAGATATCTTAACCAAACTGTTTGAAAATGTCTTCAAGTTGGTTTTGCACATTTTAAACAAATGTGGCTTAATTCGGTTCCATATATCAAATATCAGCCATAGGAGCAATCGGTCGAAAATCTACTTTCAGTACAGAGTACCTAGGCAAAGGGTATCATACTGTCGAGCGTGCTTGACTGTAAGCGCCCACTAGTTTTTTTAGGATTATGTACTTATGTTTAGGTTATATTCCTAATCTAAATATATGGTATATACTAGCTTGATAAATCACCTATTCTAAAATATCAGTTGTAATAATAGAGAATTGTTAGGTAATGCTCAGTTTAATTTAAATTTGCAATAGATTTTCAAATATTATAAAGTTATAGGCAGTTGTTGTATTGGGGAGACCACAGTCGACGAAGAGATTTATATAGGGTCTATTTCTTAGTTGAATTTGACCTTTTCTTTCAATGAGCAGAGTGCCGGGTAGTCGGGATTGGTGCCGCTCTCACATTCGATGGCCGCCTTCTTGCATCCTCTGTAGACGGGCGTGTTTGGTATGGTGCTTCTGCCGTAGTTGCATGCTAGAAGAAAAGTGTTATAGTTTCTTTCATCGTTATAGTTGGAAACGGCACAACCGACGGCAACATTAAGTTCCTGGACGAGCTGAATAAAGTGGCCAATGGCGCTAGAGAAAGTAAGAATGAGTTTCTCTATTAACTTAAAAACAAGAACTGCACTTACGGTTCGTTGTAATTTTCGGGACATGCTGCAAGAATGTCAGCATTGACGTTGCGCTCTTCACTCTCCCAATTAGCGATAGAACTTTCGAGGAAATCGTTTATTTTGGAAGGACTTCCAAGGAACCCCATCTTGGCGAGATTCTGTCCGGCCATCTTAAACTTATACGTGCCGCTGCAATCGTGCTTCATCGCGCACTGCATCACATTGTACTCCGCCAATTTGGCCAACTCATCGTCCCAGCTCACAGTTGCCATGCGACAGGCCTCGATCCTGACTTTACCCTTTCCACTAGCCCATTTCTGACGTACCGCGTTATGTGCCGCAAGAATGACCGACTGATTAATTTTTAGGACACTCGCATTTTCGGAACAACTCGTGTCAAATTTCTACAAGACATAATTACAAGTTTACTAGGTTTAGGAAGGTTTAGGTATCTTACCAACTCCTTGTTGCATGCCGCATGGTTCTTCACCCCATTATATTTACATAAATCGGGATCGCAATAATCTGGACTTCCAAATGCTTCACTCATCAGGCACATAAGTAAAGAAATTACCACAGGAAATTGCATATTAAAGTTGCAAGTAAAGTTACTGCTGTTTAAGATTGAACTGTGTAAATTTCGCTGAAAGTTTACCCAATTTATAGCTGTGACTCGCGAGGGAAACGTGAGCACTGGTCGGGATAATGGAATGACAAGTTATGGGGTATTAATTGATAAGGTGCTAAGTCATGAAATCAATTAATTTGCGAGAAACTTGTGGCTCACGTTGTATGATAAACTTTTATAGATCATGCTGAGAGTCGAGCACTGAGAAATATAATATTTTAATAACTTTTGATAACATCTTTACTTTAGGTAAACGAGCAAGAAAGGCTATTGTCAAGACCCCTCGTTACATACTTTTAGGCGCTGACATTTTAAACAATTTTAAACTGCCATTACTGCTCAAACTTGTGCTGACTAAGATCGATGATCGATAAAAAAGAATAATATTTTTTGAGCGAATTTAACAAAATATTAATACAGAATGAATTAGGGGGCCAAACCATGATTAAAATGACATTCCGCTTAAAATTCGGTTCGGTTTTGACAAAGTTATGTGTGTTTTAAGTTGGTCAGACTGCGGATTTAGCCACTTTACAAGCCCAAATTTTTGTTCAATTTCACATGAAATTTTACAAAAAATTGAAAGGTCTCAGAACCAAGTATAAAGTGTTGTTTTATACTAATTACGATATAAGAAGTTGATTAAAAGTGAAAACTTGAGATTTAAAATTTTGAATTCTCAAAATTTCAAAGGGGGGACCCTTAGCATCGATATCAATATCTAGCAGAATCTAGAAAATATTTTTTTTTTTTAAATTAATAAAATTTAAAGCAGAATGAATTAAAATGCCAAATAATGATTAAAATGACATTCCGCTTAAAAATCGGTTCAGTTTTGATCAAGTTATGACAGTTTGAAGTTGGATAGACTTCGGATTTAAGCACTTTACAAGTCAAAATTTTTGATCAATTTCACATGATTTTTTACAAAAAAATGAATGGTCTCAGAATCAAGTATAAAGTGTTGTTTTATACTAATTACGATATAAGGAGTTGATTAAAAGTAAAAAGTTGAGATTTAAAATTTTGAATTTTCGAAATTTCAAAGGGGGGACCCTTAGCATCGAAATCAATATCTAGCACAATCTAGCGGATAGTAATTTTTTTTTAAGAATTTAATAAAATTCAAATGCAGAATGAATTAAATTGCCAAATAATGATTAAAATGACATCCCGCTTAAAAATCGGTTCAGTTTTGATCAAGTTATGACAGTTTGAAGTTGGTCAGACTTCGGACTTAGCCACTTTACAAGTCAAAATTTTTGTTCAATTTCACATGATTTTTTACAAAAAAATGAAAGGTCTCAGAATCAAGTTTAAAGTGTTGTTTTACACTAATTACGATATAAGGAGTTAATTTAAAGTGAAAACTTGAGATTCAAAATTTTTAATTTTCGAAATTTCAAAGGGGGGACCCTTAGCATCGAAATCAATATCTAGCACAATCTAGCGGATAATAATTTTTTTTAAGAATTTAATAAAATTCAAATGCAGAATAATTTAAAATGCCAAATAATGATTAAAATGACATTCCGCTTAAAAATCGGTTCAGTTTTGATCAAGTTATGACAGTTTGAAGTTGGATAGACTTCGGATTTAAACACTTTACAAGTCAAAATTTTTGTTCAATTTCCCATGATTTTTTACAAAAAAATGAAAGGTCTCAGAATCAAGTTTAAAGTATTCTTTTATACTAATTACGATATAAGGAGTTAATTTAAAGTGAAAACTTGAGATTCAAAATTTTAAATTTTCGAAATTTCAAAGGGGGGACCCTTAGCATCGAAATCGAATTTTGGTCGAAAATAATAAAATTTTCTAAATGAACAAAATTTGAATGCAGAATGAATTTAGAGTCCAAATCATGATTAAAATGAGATTCCACTTGAAAATTGGTTCAGTTTTGGTCAAGTTATGACAATTGAAAGTTGGACAACTCTTTCACCTGTACCATACCGGTACAAACGTTTCGGTATTCGGTTCTTGACAGATAATTTTCATTCGGTTACGGTTTCAGTTCCGGTACTAAAAATTAAACGGTAAGTTTCGGTTAACGGTTCCGGTTCCGATGTTATTCCCTGCTTTCATAAGTTAAAGGAATATACAAAGAATACAGCTTGACGTATCAGACAGATAGTAAATTAATTATTTTGTAATGCTCAGCTTTATTTGAATTTGGAATGGATTTGCGCATATTATACAAGTATAGCCAATTGTTGTAGTAGATGAAGAGATTTGTCTAGAGTCTAGCCCTTCTCCTCAGTTGAATTGGACGTTCTCATCGGAGGAACAGAGTGCCGGGAATTTAGGATTCGTACCGCTCTCACATTCGGAGGCCGCCTTCTTGCATACCCTGAAGACGGGCGAGTTAATAAAGTTGGTTGTGGCATAGTTGCATGCCACAAGGTATGTGTTATACCCATTATCAGTTTGGAAGTTGGAAGCGGCACAACCGACGGCTACGTTTAGCTCCTGAGCGAGCATAGTAAAGTGGCCAATGACGCTAGAG
This sequence comes from Drosophila innubila, assembly GCF_004354385.1. NCBI lineage: Eukaryota > Metazoa > Arthropoda > Insecta > Diptera > Drosophilidae > Drosophila > Drosophila innubila. Next base: position 12,394,220 of record NC_047626.1, read on the forward strand.
AAAGTAAGCTTGAGTCTCTTTAATAAATTATATAAAGACCTGCACCTACGGTCCATTGTAATTTTCGGGATATGCTGCAAGAATTTTAGCATCGACGAAGCGCCCTTCACTCTCCCAATCTGCAATAGCCTCTTCGAGGATATCTCGTACTTCGGGAGCATTTCCGCCCTTTAAACTCTTGTAGAAGAGATTCTGTCCGGAGCTCTTGAACTTATACGTGTTGTGGCATTCATCGTGCTCCATCTGACACTGTTGTAAATTGTACTCCGCCAATTTGGCCAACTCATCGTCCCAGCTTACAGTTGCCATGCGACAGGCCTCGACCCTGACTTTACCCTTTCCACTGGCCCATTTCTGACGCACGTCGTTATGTGCCTTAACGACGACATCCGGATCAACGTCCAGGTAACGCACATTGTCGGGACAGCTGTCGGCGAATCCCTGCAAATATGACAGCATCAAATTAATGAATAAAATTACAAATTTACTAGATCAAAATAGGTTTAATGCTCTTACAATTGAACCACATCCCACATGTGTCTCGCCTTCGCCACATAAATCGGGATCACAATAATTTGGGCCTCCAAATGCCTCACTCATCAGGCAGATCAGCAAAGAAATTACCACTGGAATTTTCATATTGAAGTTGCAACTGAAGTTACTGCTGTTCAGGGTTTAACTGTGTAAATTTCACTGAAAGGAGTCCCATCTTATAGTTGTGACTCGCTAGGGAAACGTGAGCTTTTATCGGGGTAAATGGAATGACAAGTCATGAGGCATCCATTGATAAGCTGCAAAGTCATAAAATCAATTGACTAGCGAAAACCTCATGTCTCACGTTGCATGATAAACGTTGTATATAATAAATCGTTATAAATGATTGCTGAGCGTCAGAATCATAGCGCAAAAAAAAAAATAAAAATATATTCTAATAACTTTTAGTTAGTAATGACTTTCTTAGTAAATAAATGTTTGAAAGAGGTGGAACCCACGTTTCTATTTCTACAAAAACTTTTATTATTTATTTACTTTTAACAAGGCTGCAAACCTCCAAAGTTTTGTTAAAGGTTCGGCTCGGCGGTTCGAACCATAGAGCAAGACATTGGTTCGGTTCGCGAATTGGTTTATATACCGCCTGAACACAAGGTTTGGGGTCGAAACTTGGTTCACTTTAATACAAAAAAATATTTTTATTGTTATACATTTTTCTCTACATTTTGAACTAATTAAATTTTTTTTAAAAAAATAAATAAAATTTTGATGATAAATTACATTTATTTGAAGATTTAAATATGACTTTTTTTAACCCAAGATCTCAAATAACTGCGTAATATAAGAAAACCATAAAATTTATGTAATTAAATTGAAAATTGATATACAAATGAAGTCTGTTTTATTTTTTTTACGGCTTTTTTTTTAAATTTATTTATTAATTTAAATGTGGTATAGACTCAACTGAGTTGTTGCGAACGAGGTGACGGGGGGATTGATTTGTCAAATTCAATTCAAAGTCAATTCGAAATTCAAAATTTCAACTGGGGTTCAGTTGGGCGACCGATCCGATCCGAGTCGACCGCTACAGCACGAGTAATCGTAATACTTATAATCACAATCAGAATGGCGATCATCTCTCTGATACCCATAAGTCAGCCCGATGACAATTTCATAATGTATTGGGATGACAGTGTCGAGGGATCGTTGCTGGTGATGTTTGGTCTGTTAATAATGATGCAGATGCTGCTGCTATTTTATATTGTTTTGGCCCACTTTCACCCCTGTGCCATTTATCGCCAACAGCTTAACGAAACCTGTCGTCGACGTTATGGTAACTTTATTTTTCGTCGTCTATTGGCTCAACTGGATCGGGCCTTGATGCATCGGCCGATTGTTGGAGAGGAGCTAACCTGTTGTCTTCGGGCCAAACAGAGTGCACTGTCCGCAATACGGCTTTTTTATCGCGATGCCGAGAAGGTTTTGTATCCGCAATGTGAGCTGGATACGTTGGCGGCCAGCGATGTTTACTTTGTGCTTGACGACGAGGAGAACGAACTGAATTCGGCCGGATATGCCAGCGTAAATTTTGATGTCACGGATTCATTTCTAGAGAGTCTATTGTATCCGAAACGTGCTGAGCCCCTTCTATCCAGAAATAAAATCATTTTGTGAATTTGTTCACTTTCACTTCGCCTTGGTTTTTGGGTACCGGCATAGTTACTGGTTGAAGTAAATACATACACGTCACTCTTCAATATCGATGAATTACTGAACTTTAACTTTTTGTCTATTACGTGAACCAAACCCATTTTTTTTAAAATAGATATGGGGCCCCATATGACAAAAATCATTTTTTTTTCTATGGTGGGATTTTTTTTAAGAATGTTTTAAAATTTGGTTTTTTTTTATTATTTTTTTTCAGAGGTGCGCCCACATTTGCCTTCATTTCTCCAGAATGCCAAAACCGATTTTCAAAAGCTCTAATTTTTCTGAAAGCTAATGAATATATCTCCAATTCGTTCACACTGTAAGATTTTTTTTTTCCACTTTTCCTAGATTTTAAAAGCAAAAAAATCTAAAAAATAGCTAAACAAAAAATCATGATTTTATTAATTCGAAAATGTATATCTCTTAAACCACTGGTTTAAATCTTAGACTTTGTATGAATGAATTAGATATATATTTATAAGCTTTCAGAAAAAATAAAAATTTAGAAAATCGGTTTGGCATTCTCGAGTTATGATGACAAATGTGGGCGCACCTTTAAAAAAAGGTACAAAAAAAGGCAGTTTTTTAAAAATTAAAAAAAAAATTTCACAATAGAAAAATAAATGTTTTTCGTCATAGGGGGCCTCATATCTATTCAAAAAAGTGGGTTTGGTTTGTGTAATTTGTTGGCTGTTGCCTACTGTTATTTACTTTCAGCAGGATAGTAGGAACTAGCTAGACTTTTACTCGCTATAATCCTTACTCGCTGAAGTCTTTGGATAGGATATACCAGACGAACCTTTCACTCGTCAAGAAAATATCAATTCTCGCTCTTTAAAGTCGCCACTTGCTGCAGTTAGTCGTTGATATATGTATGTTCTTAATCGGTGAAGTATTTTCTTGCCTAATATATTACTGAAGTAATTGCTAAAGTATTTACTGGTTGAAACTCGCAAACATAGTGTGAGTTAAGTTAAGGTAAAGTCGTCAGTTTTTAAGAAAATAAAATAAACGGCTTAGGATTGTATTAAAGATGTGTATTTGCAAACAACACGAACGATTCACTCTCACACACAAAACCAGCTACAAAAACATAACATTTAAAATCTAATTACAAGTTTATATTACACATTAGCATCCTATCGATATATTTATATGTATACACATATATACAATTTACAATACAAATTATGACAAAACAAAAAAAAAATGGGCATGAAAACTAGAACTGATGACCACAAACGAGGGAATTGAGTCAGTTGTCAACTGCAATACCCGTACAATATCCAAGATCACTTTTTGAAGCAGATCTTAAGTATGCGTATGACTGGCGCCTCGAAAAGTGCAGAGATGACAAAAGCGGTGCCAAAGGAGACGACAGCATTGCCCAGAAACATTGTCAAAATCATTGGGTTGTTCAGATGTACAGTACCGCTCATATGGGACGAACAGATGAACATGATGATCGGATGGATGAGATAGGCGCAGTACGTAAGACGCGACAGTGGCCAAAGTACCCGATACGAGAGTATCGCATTCACCATGGGCGCCAGACCCCAACAGCAGGAGAGCACAATCCAGATAAGGCCGCATCCAAAGGCGGTATGGCCCACGCCCACATAAAAGGCGGTATTCACAACGCTCAGCTCGCCATCCCAAACGCCCAGGACAACCAGCAACAGAATTCCAAGGCTGACTGCCCACAGACTCAAATTAACCCGTCTCGAGATCTGCGGCGGCGTCTTCACCTTATACAATACGTACCCAGCGAACATGCCTAGAAATAAGTACAGTTTATATATTACAATACGCCAAAAGGGTTCACTAAAATCAAGAACTTTCGTTTTAAAAATTATATTAAAAGAAAAAACAAAAAAAGAACAGCATTAAAAGATAATTTATAAAATTAAAAAAAAAAAAACTGTTCCTATATGGAAGATTTGCTCAATATATTCGGCCTGTTCCGATTTTTACTTTCGGCAAGATTTCTCGGAAGTGAAAATCTTTAACCTGTTCCTATATCAATTTGGAAATATTTTGCGTATTGAATTCACTTTGATTTGGTGAATTTAAGTCCAATAAAGTGATGAAATATAATTTTAAAATGTTTAGCCCAAATGCAAGGTGAAAAAGAAATTTTTTGAAATCCGATAAAATAGAAAGTGAAAACCGGAACAGGCCTGATTGTAGAATTTTTGACTCGTTGATTTCGACAAAATTCTAAAACTAACCAAAATATTTTAATTGTAAGAACTCTTATTTTGGTATTTATTTTATTTTGCTATGAACGATCAGTATTTTAAATCAGTTTCAAACTGAAACTTGAGAACGGCAACTTACCTACAATGTAGGGTCCCACACGTTGCCAGGGCTTGTCGTAGAGAAAATCAAATGACTCAAAGGGTAGCGCTACTTTATGGGTATATTGATGCTGCAGGGAAACAATGCCCGCAATGCTCCATGAACTGATCAGAAAGACGATCAGCGCTAATGCTACAGCCTTAAAATATCTGCAAAGTAGAGCATTAAAGATTATTTGCTTTAAAAATCAGTTGGAGATTAGATTAATTGCTAAGCAGTTTAGTTTTCTATTTATTCACAGATATCACTTACTTTCTGGATAGGGCCAATAGCAGGGATCCCATGACATAGAACTGCATATCATTGGCCATATACCAGCTCCACATCATGCACATCTCGTGCTGTGGAAAGAAGTTGTTGATGTACAGTATGTTGCGCCACCAATAAATGCGGCACGTATTATGCTCCGATTTGGCTGGCTGAAAGACGGACGAGTCCAGTCCCTGCCGGACGGCAAAATCATTAAACAACACCACAAAGAGGTAGACGGGTGTGAGGCGCAGATAGCGATAGATGAGCATCATTAGCGTCTCGGAGCAACTGCGACGAACAAAGGTGCAGGAGTCTGTGGAATGTTTGCGCTCCTGTTTCACATAGAGCAGGGTGACCAGCAGGCCGCTTATGAAGAAGAACGAGTCCACGGAGAATGTGGCATTACCAATGATCTGATACCAGAACGAACGTTCAGTGATCACGCGCTCAAACTGTAGAGATATTATCAAGTAATTATTCAATTAGAGTTTCTTGGAATATTTTATTAAGATTCTACCTTATTTTCACCAATGGCAAACATTTGCAAATACGTGTGCACCATCATTGTCCAGAGCACGGACAAGACCCGCATACCATGCAAACATGAAGTGTGTGTCTGTAAAAGATCAATCAACTTGAGATTAACATTAACTCTAATATTAACAGTCAGAGCCTTAAAAGGTCTCTGGCTAATAGGGACTCATGCAGCCAGGCTCGTTGCACCTCTGTAGAAGCTGCAGGGACGAGAAATAGGAAGAGTCGATCGAGCTCTTTTTCTATTCCTGCCCCGCACTCTTCCGTAAAAGGCTCAAGTTCCTTAACGCCCCCTTTTTTTATAGGATCTCTGAGCTATTCAGCAAGAGTTCATCTCAAATTGCCGACTTTGTTTCAGAATCAGGCTGGTTCCACTAGTTGGGAAGGGACATAGATCCTACACTGATAAAAAAAAATATTCTAAAATCAAGATTTTGGTCTCAGTACTAAGATTTTTGGTCTAAAAAATGCGTCGAGAATATAACATTCTCAAATTAAGAGAGCACATCTTGATTTTAAGAATATTTTAAATAAGACCAACTTCTTATTTTAAGAATAAATGTTCTTAAAATTTAAATCAAAAAATAAAATAAATAAAAACTTCTTTTCAATATTTATAATTTTTTTATTTTTAAATTTTAATTTATTTATATTTTATTCTGTTTTAGTAATTTTATAAATGTTATTTTAATTTGAAACGAGTGGGATTCGAACCATCGCCTACTGCTTCACAATTGAAGCGGCCTCTCTTACCAGAGCGCTACGGTGACACCATTTGCTTGATACGAAATAGTACCTATTTATACTTGCCTAACAATTCAAGATTTTCATTCTCATATTAAGATTTTAAAATTTTTCGATTAATAATCCTTTTTTTTAGTAATTTGGTCTTAAAATAATATTTTTTAAGAACATAAAATTTAAGATGAATGTTCTTGATTTTATAAGTTGGTCTTTTTTTTCAGTGTATGGTATCACAATGGACCCAGAAGGGCATGAGTGTATCTGCTCTTTGATCTGACAGCCGCCTCAACGTAACCTAACTTATTAATATCAACGCATTCACTTACCTCCTTCGTCTTGTCAATGTTTAGAATGGCCTTGGCATTCGTTTGCAGCGCAAAGCAAAGCAGCAGCTGTTGATGTAGAGCTATCAGAGAATATCATAGATTAGGCATGGCTCGAGAAGATAGATCTATGGATACCCTACCAATGGGTTGTTCGGCCTCATAAGTGCCCGTAACGCCCGTACAGCTGCCAGTTTCCACCTGATAATCGGTCATCTCAGTCTTTTCAGTCTGTTTGGCCGTTGATCCAGCCATTGATGTGGTCGCTGTGGCATCAGCAACCTCAGCTGCAATTGTGGGCACATCTCCAGGTCTTTGCCTATTCCCATTCATATCAATTTGGGCATCGAGCGTGTTGTCAGCACTGACAATGCCATTGCTGCCGAGTGGTCGCATTTGGAAGAGCTCAAAGGGTTTGCCATAGTACGCTGTCTCATAGTCGCCACTCTTGGAGGCTGCATCGCATTTGGCGCTTATAGCGGGTATGGCCGGTGCCACAACCAGACGTCTCTCATCGATCTTCAGCTGGTAATAAGTGGCAACGATCATCACCAGCAGCAGTGTCAGCAGAAAGCTTCTACGGAGGTAATAGCAAAAGATGAAAGCGTGAGATCAAAAAATGACATTACTGGTAGAAATTACAAAGAAAGAACATAGGGAGAGATCATAGCGAGAGATCATTAGGAGAGATCATATTAAGAAGTTACAGAAAGACATGCCAAGTTAAAAGAGATCATAAGGAAATATCTCAGGGAGAGACTATGTAGAAATAATACAGGAAAAGAACGCAGTAAGAGATCACAGGAGTATATTGGAGGGATCATAAGGAAGGAATCGCAGAGAGATCTTACAAAAAAAATCACAGGGCAAAATCATAGGGAGAGATTACAAGGGAACTTTGTAGAGAGCAATTAGACTGGAGAGTTAAAGGTAATGTAATACACGGGAAATTACAGATTAGAGATCATACGACAAGATCACACATTACAGGAAGAAATTGCAGAGAGAGAGAGAGAGAGAGAGAGAGAGAAAGAGATCATTGAACGACATCACTACTTACATAAACACCTGAAACTTCAGTTGCCTCCAATGACTGTAGATACCTGGAACTGTGCGTACGCGCAGCACTTGCAACGCCGGCTGTTGCATGGTTGCATTGTGTGCTCCCAGTACGGTCAGCATGCGGGCATAGGGATCCAGCGATAGTATCGACTGGACATCATGGGCCGAACAGGATTTGGGCAGACACTCGCCCAGGCTCAACATTTGTTGCTGTGCCATAAGAATAAGCTTTGAGACTGACTGATTAATTGAAAGATGAATTGACTCACCGTTCGATTGAGATGCGGCAGATGCAGCGTTATGTCTGCCACATAGAACTCCAGGTCAAAGTGCTTGCGCCCCTCGCTGGGCAGCTGCCGATTGAGCTCCAGGCAAAATCCCAGCTGGCCCAGCCACTTGTCATTGCCAAACAGCAGCTGACCACGATAGCGACCCGATGCATCATAGGCTGTAAGCAGAGAATCATGCAGAAATATTCAGGATCACTAAGCATCGAGTTAATGTACTCGTATCACGAGCTACTACAAGTTAAATAGAAATACTTTCTTTATCTTTAGTTAATTAATGATCGATCGAGTTATTACTCATCACAGAGCTATTTATATCAATTCTGGATAGTTTGGGATTTCAATTAAAATGCATCAATCTGAGATGAATTCTCTAAGCATTTATTTAAGGATCGTTCATGAGCATTATTTAACTTACAACCAAGGCTGCAAGCCACCAAAATTTGGGTAAAGGCACGGTTTGATGGTTTATATACTGGTTTATATACTTCCTTAACCCAAGGTTTGTGTACGAACCTTGGTTCAAATATGTGCAAAAAAAAGTTTTTTTTTGCATGTCAATTTTTTTGATTTTTAAAACGAAGTAAATTTAAAAAAATATATAATTTATGTATGTAAAAGTCTAAATTTTTTTCAAGATGACTTATTATTTTATGATTTTTATGTTATAATATAATTTAAGTGAACTTGTTTTGTTTCCGCGCAATCGAATTGACTTCACTTCTCGATAAGCACTAAATTCCAAGAAAAGTTTTGATTGTAGATCTTTTAGTTTTGCAAATTAACTACGATGAACAATCTCCAGTGAGTTGTAGATGTTTTCATGGAAATCGCTTTAAACAACTCGATAGATTGTCGATTTCGCGAAAATCGAGCTGTCGATATTTCGATTTTTTTTTAACATCACTAATAAAAGAATGTAACTATATTTTTTTCTAACCGAACCTTTGATTTATGTAATGGGTTCGGTTCAGGTTGGGGATTACGGAGTATATAGCATCAAATGATCGGTTAACAAACCCAAAGGAACCAGTTCAGCGAGGTTTGCAGCCGTGCTTACAACGATCGATATTTGTAATATTTCTTCCCTTCTTTAACTAACCTTTTGGAACTCACCTTTTTGTGCCCACTCGTAGCTGGAATGTAGAGCGGTTAGATAGGCCTGCATCTCGAGACCGCACACCTTGCGAACTGTGGTGCGTATCTCGGAGATTTGCCAGTAGAAATGATCATAGAGATTCGTGACAATCTGAAAGTAGTTGGCCGATCCATAGAGACTTTCAGCCATGCTGGATGCATTGACACTGCCAGATGCATTATTGCTCAGATAGCGACTGATGCTATTGATGGTACTGCCCAAAGTTTTAAGCTGCATATCATCGTCAGTTTGTTTGAGTAGCTCTCGACCCTTTTTCGTGGAGGGCTTATTTCGTAGAATCTTAAAGATGTGCGAGCTGGACGTGGTTGTTGTCGTTGTTGTTGTCGATGTTGTTGTTGCTGCTGTTGTTGATGTTGATGTTGCTGTTCCAGCTGTGATTGCTGCAGCTGTTGTGGTTGCTGGCGATGTGGCTGTGGTTGGCTCTGTAGAACTAACTTCGGCCAACTCGGATATGTCCACATCGACGGTATCATTGTCATCGGGATTTATGGGCTTATAGCTGAGTTCGGTGGCATCACCATTGCTGAGGACATGTTGCTCCTCGCTGCTAAGATCCCCCTTTTTGATGACCTCATGCTCTAGATCCTCGAGATCGCCCAAGTTGAAATCAAATGTGACCGGATGCAGTTCATATTCCTTGAGCGGATGCGGTTTCACATAATCGATGACGGGCAACACTTTCTCTAGCGGCAAATAGGGTTTCTTTTTCAGCGGTTTCAATGGCAGAATCTCATGTGTATTGAGCGTCAATGGAGGCTCATCCACCTCGTCGGGGCCAACCTCATGCAATATGGTTATATTGTTGTTTCTGCTGCCAAAATGATGCACTGCAAAGTCACCAAATTTTCCTGTGGAAGCTAAGGCTTCAGCTTCAGCTTTGCTTGATCCTGTTTGTAATTCTTTTTCAGTTGCAGAATTAGTTTGGGTTTCATTCGATGTTGTGTTGTCCTTTGTTCCATGGCATTGACTAACAACCAGGAGCATGAACAGCATTCCCCATAGTCCAACAACAGTTCTGTTAGCCTTAAACCGATAACCGAGCGATAACCTTGACATAATGTCAATCTCTCCTCCTTCTTCTCTCCTTCGCAATTCCTCCTGTTTTCAGCGTCGTCCTTGTGATCGTGACCTTGTTCCTCTAAACTGGACCTTGACCTTGTTAATTTTCAGTCTTTTATTCTAATCACTTGCCAGCATTTTCCTTACGAATATTATGTTGTGTCTTTTGGAGATTTGTAGTTCTCTCTTCGCACTTTCATCGTTCTAGGCTTTGTCTTTTTAATTTATTGGGTTCACAATGCGCATCTAAAAAAGGAATTTGATCGATGTTTAAGCTCACTGTCTTAACATTGGTTAAAACTTCGCAAATAATGATCTGTTGTAAAGATCATTAAAATAATATATAAATTAATTCAGAATCTTTGTGATTTTCTGATTTGAAAAATTTGATTTTAGAGACAGAACAGGAAGCGTCTAGGATGAAAATTTAATATTCATTTGATTTTAAATTTGAAAAGATATAAGATTTTTTTTTTGGAAGACAAAAAGAATCTTGAATAAAAAAAAAATCATATCCAACGTGGAAGGGTGTAATAAAATAATAGTTCCTTTTGCAAATGCGAAATTCCAAAAAGAATCAGGAATCTGTTTACGTAGAGAAAAAGTGATCGGGAAAAATGTTGTTGTTAGGGGGGCGTGTTCAAGTGATGAAAAACATAAATTTTAGCTGTTGTTTATGATCCGATTTATCATGTATAGCCTTAATTGTTTCTAGGCAGCCGCAGTTTGCATGGATTGCCAAAGCCTGTGCCACAGCTGCCACAGATTTGTTGCTGCTGTGAAAGCAAAAGCCAGAGGAAAATTACAAAATTTCCTGGTTAAACTTGTTAAACTTGTTGTGACCACCGTCGTTGTTAGATAGCTCAAACTGGGACTGGGACTGAGACCGAGGCTGATGCCGATTGCCGAATGCTGGAACATGCTTCATTGGTGCTTCGAGGTTGCTATTTCTTACGTAACTTCCGCATCTCGCCATCAATTCGCATTGGTGTGATGATCTTCGCCTCGGTTTATGCCATTTTCACCTTATTATGCAATTTCAATATTATGATCTAAATTGATCGTTAATTCGCATATCGATAATGCTTGAGATTATCGCGATAGAGACTGCATCAAGTAATTTGCCTAATAGCTATAATCAATATTTTTTTTTTATTTACTAAATTGATTTTAAACATTATCTATTTAGTCTATCTCAAGGTCTACTGTCGAAGTATGATTTAAATAGTCTTTGGAATTTCTATAATCAGCCTTTATTTGATATCGCTCAAATCAACGAGGCACATAATTAAATTATAATAGGTTTTCTTATCAAGGACTTGTTATCTATGCATTTCATTCTAATACTTGTAAAGAAAGAAACGAATTAGGTTTCATAATTTGATCAAATTACATACTCGTATGTATTCCTGCTCTTAAAACTTTAACCCTATCATTAAAAAGAAAGTGAAACTAATTTGGTAACAGCTTGATCCAAACAACTGTTTATCTCCTGATTAATCTGTCTTTTATCCATAACACTTTTTCAACACAAAGTTCTTTCTTTGATTACAAGGATTATAGATAGCAATTAACATTTTTATGTATCTATTTATAAGCTATTGTAAATCTTTGTCGGAACCGTCCTGGTGGAATCACTATGTAAATAGAAGTGCCATTAGGATTGACTGGGTGACAAATTTTTTTCTATTTTTAAATATCTTAATCAATCTTATAGATTGTGTATTTGGCTTACTCTAATACATCAAATTTTGTTAATATCAGAGTACTAATTATTGTAATTATATTTCCTCTTTTTTTCAATTCAGTGAAAATCTTTTTTATTGATAGTTTTGAGTATGGAGATAAGGTGTATGGGCATTTAATTGATTACTTATTTTTCAGAGTTCTCCTGAGTTATAATTGTAATATATTTTATTCTTCAGCTAAAGTCTCTGACGTTTCTATTACACTTTTTACTTTTTTTCGAAGACCATTTCTCTCCTATGTGAGAATAAAAATGAAAGTGAATCTGTTCTTGCACATTAGCATTCTTGACAACGAAAGAGGTTTCTTTAGTGTTGTTAAAAACAAGAATTAAAGTGCTAACTGTTTCACTCACGGTTGCATTCATTTAGGTCTTGGACAACGCACTTTGTAAATGCACATTTGTATGTATGTATATATGTGCCTATGGGCGGGATTAGTAAGCAACAAAGTGGTGCAACATATTTGCAATTCAATTGTTTAGCAATCGTAATGGCAACCGCAACAACATGAGCAATTGGCCCACGCAATATTATGAGGGGCTTTGGCTGCGCTGGGTGGTAATTGGAGAGGTAAACAACAATAGCAACAACACGAAAACAACAGCACTAGCAACAACAACAAGAAAAAAAGAGGCACACAACTGTTAACTGGACACACGGCGGTGACTTGGCGACTTGGCGACTTGGATTTGACTGCACGACGATGCCCAACCGAAGCGATGAAAGTAAAAACCGCGACTGATCAGGCGCCACCAAAGTTAGCAGCGCTGGAAGCCAATGGACGAGGCCCAAAACGGAGCCGAGGTTACTCGCAAGCCGAGTCACAGTCACAGCCAGAGTCAGCGTCAGCGTCAACGTCAGAGCTTAAGACAGAGCAGAGCAAATACAGGCAGAGCTGCAGCTAAACAGGCCAAGTTGTAGATGTAAGAGGGCCAAGAGACTTGCAGGGGGCAGACGCTAGAGATGAGTGCGTGTCGATGCGAAACGCAATCCCAAATGTATTTATTAACAGCTAACAGGCAATGGCTGGCATACAAAGTATTAATATATTTATATATTTATATACCAGTAAGATAATAATTGAATTTTGGCAAACATTGTTGAATTACTTTGGTAAATTACCGAAAATAAATTATATGGATTATGCTCAACTTGAATACAAATGAATCACAGTAGCTGTGTTTGAAAATTTAAATTTTAAAATACAAACTAATGAATTAGTTAATTTACACAAAATTGACCAAAAATTAGCCTACTGAAATATATAAAAATATCAAGTATCTTTAAAAAAATATATATATAAAAACTTTGTCAACTAATTCAAGTTAATTGCTTAAATTTCAGCATAATTTTTGTTTCGTGTCACGCAAGTTTAAACAGCTCTAAGTACAGCAAAGCAGACCGAGGCAAAGATACAAATGCAGTTGCAAGTGCAAGAGCCGCCTTTGTGTAACTGACTGCGCCTATGTGTGTGTGTGTGTGTGTGTGTGTGTGTGTGTGTGTGTGTGCGTGCGTGTGTATGTCTATGTGTGTGTAGTGCAAAAGCACAATAAAACAAACAGCAAAAATCATAAAGTGCACTAAAAAACCTGGCCAATGCAATGGGGATAAATTCGAGTATCAAAATTACAATCGTACGAATCAATGCAGTTTCCTTTTTAAACCAGAAGGGGCCAAGGAGTGGGGAGGCATAAAAAAAACGTGATAGACACGCTGTAGACGGCAAATAACATAATATCTGAGTGGACTGACCAGATGCCAAATGAAACGGGAAAGTCCCATATAACAAACAAAAACTGCAGCAACAACAAAATGACGCAATCTACCAAAAATGGTAACAAAAACATAATAAACATAGCAAAATACAGCTCAGTGGCTGCCTGCCATGCGACCCGATGGGGCACAATCATAGTTGCAACTCCACCCCAGCCAATGAAACCGAATGAGTTGCAAATGTGCTGCGAATGTGTAGCAAATCTTTTTAAATGTCAAAAAAACATGCAAAGAGTTTTCATAACATTAATTGAATCATATTTAATTATTTTTTAAACTGAATAATTACTAATAAAATACATGTTGAATGAATTTAAAAATATAGTACAAATAATAATAAATAATAACTAATATTTATTTTTGAGACTAAAAATAATCAAATGACAGTTGATTTTTGTAACTTGAAAAATGTTCCAAGTAATAAAATCTCTTGAATTTGAAAACAGAATAAATTAAGATGCCAAACCATGATCAAAATGACATTCCGCTTAAAAATCGGTAAGGTTTTGCCAAAGTTATGACAGTTCGCAGTTGTTCAAGCCTCTGACCTAGCAACTTTACAAGTCAAAATATTGCTTAATTTTGACATGATTTTTTACAAGAATATGAAACACCTCAGAATCAAGGTTAAAGTGTCGTTTTATACTAATTACGATATAAGGAGTTGATTAAAAGTAAAAGCTTGAGATTAAAAATTTTGAATTTTCAAAATTTCAAAGGGGGGACCCTTACCATCAACATAGAACCATGGTTTCAATAGTCGAAAAATAATAAAAATTTTTAAATGAATAAAATTTGAATACAGATTGAATATAGAGGCCAAGCCATGATCAAAATGACATTCCGCTTGAAAATCGCTACAGCTTTGCCAAAGTTATGACAGTTTGAAGTTGCTCAAGCCTTTGACCTAGCAACTTTACAAGTCAAAATATTTCTTAATTTTGACATGATTTTTGACAAGAAAATGAAAGGCCTCAAAATCAAGGTTAAAGTGTCGTTTTATACTAATTACGATATTATGAGTTGATTAAAAGTAAAAACTTAAGATTTAAAAATTTGAATTTTCAAAATTTCAAAGGGGGGACCCTTATCATCAACATAGAACCATGGCTTCGATAGTCGAAAAATAAAAAAAATTTTTAAATGCAAAATATTTACATGCAGTATGAATTAAGAGATCGAATCATTTTTAAAATGGCATTCCGATTGGAAATCGAGTAAGTTTTCTTCAAGTTATGACAGTTGGAAGTTTGTCAACTCTTTGACCAGCAACTTAACCACAACCGTACCGGTACAAGCGTTTCGGTTCTTAACAGAGAATTAATTTTGGTGACGGTTTCGGTTCCGGTACTAAAAATGAAACGGTTAGTTTCGGTTAACGGTTCCGATACCGGTTACGCTGTTATTCCAGCTAGAGATTATTGGATAATTTCTGTATACTTGTTGAGGGATTTTATAAAATTTAAAAATGATTGAGTTACGTTAAATTCTGTTTAAATTTGTATAAAAAAAAGAAATCTCTCGAGATTTGTAGAACACACCTGAGAATACATAAATGTGTACCATGACTAAAATGTATGCTAATTTTACATATTTTATTTATCTTGATTTATTGTCTTTTGCAAGCGTACAAGTACGTCACTTTTACATACTTTTAAAGTTTAAACTTTAAAGTTATTTCTGTTATAGTTTATGCTCGTTGCACCTTGCACCTTGCGCTAAGCTTGCCACATAGCTGGCCAAAAACTTGCTCATGTCTTTGCATAGCTAATGTGGCATGGTTATAAATTCGATATGGTCACTAATTGGTCATGTTGCCAATGGCCTGCTCTGGCCTTCAAAAAGGCCGTCCCAAGATGATGCATGCAACAAATGAGTGCATGCCACATTGGAGAATGACCCGCGTTGAGTTGTAACCGCAAAACGACTTCAGCTGCCAATCAGTGCCGACTTTAAGAGAGGGAAGCTGACAAAAAGATAATATTTAAAGAAAGCGTATTGTTAGCAACAAGCAAACACGCGTTGCAAGCGCTGCAAGGGCGCAACTAGTGGCAGTGGCAAGGGGGGAAGGGGGAAAGAGGAAGCGGCTTACCACTAGCTAAGTTATAGCTCCGTTTTTGTTCGTCTGTCTGGATGAAGCTGGCACGAGTCACACACACACACACACACACACACACAGTCTGCAACTGCAGCTGGAATTTGTTGTTGTTTTTGTTCATTTTGCTTGTGGCAAGCGCCACGAAAGCTACCGTTGCAATGACTTGGCACATCTTGTGGTTGGCTTGGCGGTGGGGCGGTGGTGCAAGCGAAACTTGCTACTAGTGCCTGGTGATAGTCGTTCGTCGTCATTAAGTGAGTGTGCCACCAATATTTTATGTAGGCATGTGTCTGTGTCTGTGTGTGTGTGTCTGTCTGTGTGTGTGTGTCTGTCTGTGTGTGTGTGTGTGTTTTAGTGTGTGGCGTGTTGGCTAACCAACATTGTGATGCAATTTGGCAGACACTCAGCGATTACGATAGCCAGCCAGTTAGTCAGTTAGTTAGTTAGTCGAGGGAACAATCCACATAAAAATCCGCAAATAAACTGCAAAACATTTGCTTGAATATTGTTGCCCCAATGCTGGGGCAATTGTGCTTTTAGCACCATATTTGCTGCACATTTTACTTTGCAGTGTCACAGGTAAACATGCCAAATTGACTTGCCACACGTCGATAATAATTCGTTGCAAGTTTTAACTCAAGTTCTTTGCAGTTTAAAATTCATAAATCTCTTAAAATTATATTGCATATTTACAGGTTCTTCATTGAAAATTAACACTTAAATCTGTTGCATACTTTGAGGCGGTTATTGACTATTTTTTTGCTGTTAGTTTTTGATGTGGTAGACTTTTGTGAGCTAGCTTGAATGTGTAAGATTAATTCTGTAAATAAATATATTCAATTTTATCCTAATTATTTCATTCAATCTGATTTTTTTTTTATGTATTTATGTGAGTTCCACGTATCTATCGAAATTTTGATGACAATTGCTTTAGAAAACCTACGAAATGTCGGTGTTCTCTAACAGCGCTAAAGCAACCCAAAAGTAATTGTTGGTGTTCCTGAAAACAAAAAACCATTGCTTTAAAATGTCTAAAATATTCTTGAGAGATTTGACAAAATTAAATATCTATTAATTTAAATTAAGATATCTTTAAATTGATCAAAATCGCAAAAAAAAAGTATGTTTGATAATATAAAATCTCCAACATTTCGAACGTTTGCTTTCAAAAACATTTCACTTCAAAAAAGATTTCTGGAACACACGTGATAAGTAAATTTTAAATTTTATTATATTTCAACAGATATTAAAATGTTTTAAAGCATTGGTTTAGAAACACTGAACATTTCTGAGCATAAAAATTCTAAATATATCGAAAAGAAAGCACGAAAAGGTAGAATGATGTTGTGGTAATTGCTTTAACAAATTAAAAAAAAACCGGCGATTTGATTAAAAAAAATTAGAAATTTTTTTTTGTTTTTCATTTTTTGTTTGTTTTAAAATAGTTGCCTTTGGATATTGAAACAAGCTAAAAAAATAAAAATTATATATTCAAAGATATTTTCTGTAGAAATTTTCTACAGTTGGTTCAGCAAACCTCCTCTATTAAAATAACACCATAGCTCTTTAGGTCATTAAATAAACTCTTTGTTGGAATACATGTTATTGGCCTCAAGGAGCAAGTTTTTTAACTGGAAATGAGTGAATGCTTTCCGGTAATTTATGCCAGTTGAAATTGAATCAAATACAAACTTCACATCATCTTCGGCTCTAACTCTAACTCAAACACAAACTCGAATTCTATTTTATTTTCTTGTGCTGTTGCCGTCTTTGTCACACTTTGATTGCCAGTTGAGCAGAACATAGGCGAATTATGATCGCTTTAACGCCTAACGACTAACGGTACAGGGGACATTAGCAATGTGGCAATGAAGGCAATCATCATCAGGCCAAAACTACTTATATAGAGTTGACTGTACCAGAAGTAGGAAATTGCTACAAAAATAAGCAACAATGTTAATGGCAAGAATTTTTGAATGCCAAAAACAATGCTTGATTTGGCCAACTGATGGGTTAGCAGGTCAACGTTCCTACCAACTTTAAGTGGGACTCTCACTTTTCACTTGGTAACTGTATATATTTGGTTCACATTTGAGAATTAGCATATATATCATTAATTCAATAAATGCAACTTCAATTCGAGTTGAGGAAGTCAAGCACGAAACGAAAGGGTACGGAACGGAACGAAACGGAATGAAACAATACGAAACGGAATAGAATCGTGTGCATGCATGTTTATGTCCAGCGTCATTTGCATTTTGGCCAAACGGACAAAGAAGTACTTGTACTTCAACTTTTGAGGCAATGTAAAAGGTCAATTCGTCAATGGGAAACGAATTGAAAAGTTAGTATTTCTTCTCTTCTCTTCTCTTTCCTTCTTCCTTGTCCAGCCCTGACATTCTACTCTCTTGGATTCGTTTGGTTTGTTTTTTTTTTATCTTTTCCATTTCTGTTGCATTGCTTTTATGGTAAGATAACGGTTTTTATTGAATTCTCTAGCTTGTTCCTTTGCCCAGCACATAATGCACATGAGATTTGGCTCGTTAAAGACCCCCGAACGATTCTCCGTTCTCCGTTCTCCGTTGAAGTACGAGGTACATTCGATTTTAACAGTTCCTCAGTCAAGCAATTTGTACTCGTTGCTGCGAGTTGTCCCTACGGTTCTTGGTTCCATCCACACAATTAGCGGCAATTGAAAACGATACGAAGACGATCGTTTGCCACACAGGTGTTCTTTTTACACACACACACACACACACACACACATGCATACACACACACAGTCATGCACACTCGCTCACACACACTTCAGCTAGCATTTGATGCAAACAGTCAAGCTTCTCTATACTAAACGAGTTCATATTAAAATACATTGATTTATTCGTCATGTTCTCGTTTTCACTTTCGCTCAATCTAATGGATTTGTGTAACAGCAGAGGTTTTCCATAATAAATAAATTCATTTCTCGAAGCCCTTTAGCACATTAGAAGTGTTCCCATATTTTCTAAAATTCTCATTCGTTGTTTAGTTTAATAATTTAACCGTCAGGTATCCAAATGAAGATCAGTACTTTTCAATCAACCCTTTTTAGACGGGAGACTAAAAATTACAATTTTAGTCTGTTTGCCTTGAAAATTTTCACTTTAGCTTGATTTCAAGATACTGTTACTCGATTGTCACTTTTGGTATGTACTATATGTTTAACTCAGGGACAGTAAATAATTATTATTTTGTTTTTTTTTTTCAATTGAAAAAATCATTCACTTCTAGTAACTGTAAAAAAACGTGAAATATACCAAACTTTTTCTTTAAGGGTAATCTATGCAATTTAACCATGATCTTAAGATTTATTATTTTTACTATTTTACTCATAAAATAATTATTATTTTTGAGCAAAAAAAAAAACGTAAGAAATAATCATTATTTTGAAATAAAACTCAAGGTGTTATTGTGACTTTTTTTTATAAGGAATGTATGGACAAAATTTATATACATTCCTAGTCAGTAAACCATTTTAAAATTTTTAAATTTAAAATTTTTAAATATTTTTCTACTAATATAATTATTTCGTTTTAATTTTTTTTTTATGAAGTGAAAATAACATCTTAAGTTTTATTTTTGATTACAGTCCTTGGTAATAAGCCTTAAGCATCCAAAAACAAAAGAGAATATGTATGTACACGTGTATATGAATGATTTAATGAATTATTTGGGGAATTACGTTAAAAAGAAATAACAACTTAAAATAGTAATAACAGCATTAATGACATTCATTATATAAGAAAATGGTAAATACTTAGCGAGCATCTGAAACAATGCAAAGGACAGACAGGGACTAAAAATAAATAAAAGAAATAATACAGAAACTTTAACTGTTAGTGTAACTCTTCTCTTTGATGAATTCTGAAAAGCGCTGAATATTGCAGAATTCCCTTAACATTGCAAACCACAAAATTCATTCTAGTCAGTCAGGACTGTGCTTAGTTCCGGTTAATTGCAACATGCCATCTACTTTTAATTGATTTTTAAAGAGTTTCCGCAAAATGCAGTTAACGACAACAACGCGTCTAATTAGAAAGGTCTGTTGTCTGTTTACCTTGGCCAAGAGAGATGCTTGGACCGATCTTGATGTTGAACAAGTTTATTACTCTAGATAACACGTACGAGCTCCAATTTCATATCCAGTTACAGGTATACAACTTTTACTTTCTCCATATGATTATAGTTAAGCATGTGCCATGTGCCACATTAGGAAATTACGTCTGAAGACTGAAGAACCTTTAAATGTTTTTCTTTTCTTTCATTTTTGTTGTGCTTTTAACCCAGATTTGTATTTTGTATTTTTTATTTTTTTTCATTTTCGGGCCAAGAATTTTGTGCTGAAGCTGATTTCATTTTCAACAACACAAAAAAAAAGCTCTTATAATTTGCAATGATTACTCCCGTACTGGCCGCACTCCCCCGCCATTTCCTCTGTCGCTTCGTAATGCCCCAATAGATGATTGGAACCAAGCAATCGGCATAGATCTTTAGGCGTCTTAGCATTCACATGACTGCGTATGATCGCCACTTGTGGGAATGGGAATCAATCATTTGTTGTGCCAAATGCCCGGAGAATGTGGGCAACTTGGAGATTAATATCAAGGCCTCAAAAAAACAGGCAGCATTACAATCTTCGCTTCCTCTCTGCGTTTCATTTTGGGGTCATTAGAACAACTGAATTCTCTAAATGCTCTTTAATTTATATAATTATGCCCCCAGTCAGGGTATAATCGTAAACCTAGGGCTGTGTGTTGTGATCCCAATCTGTGTAACTCTCTCTCTCTCTCTGTCTCTCCTGTCTTCCTTTCACTCTCCCTTTCGCTCTTGCTGCGTCTCAATTTGAAGAAAACACTTTTAAATTTTGCCTTGAATTCAACTTATTTGCGTTCTACTTAAATCATAATTGATTAAGCCTCAAATAGTTTGATAAAATAATAATGATAAAAAAGTGAAATTCGGAGTAATCGAAAGAAAAGAATCCAATTGAGTTGTCAGATTATATTAGTGCAGAAATCATTATGTGAAGTGCATTATTCCTATATATGGAAATTGCTAATCAATTGCGAGAGACTTTAGTTTGAATGGGTGTGACTAAAAGATACCCTGTAAGCCCAACATTGGCTCTCGAAATGAGAGCTACCTGCCACTTCCTTACAAGTCTATGTCGAATTTTAGCATACCCTATAATTTTAACAATTTGTTAACGAAAATCGCTGTGAAACACACTTGAGCATACCATATATAATATTATAATTTAGTTACCGACTACAGGGTATACAAATTACATTTTAACAAGAGTTATGCGAGTAGAAAGTCTATGTAAATTGAATTAGAATAAATTTCGTTAATTTCAAGCGAGTGAAATATTACAGGGTATCCGATTTAATAGACCTAGGCATGCACAGGGAAAGAAACTACGCAAGGTAAACAGAGATAATAATTTAATTAATCAACGATCCCTAGATTTAGATGCTACATTGTGGGCTTTAGACTTGGGTTCTGGTTTGTGGGTTCCTTTTGTATTCCATGGTGTGTTGTACGGTATTTATCTTTGACCTTTTTGATGGTGGTGGTGGTGGTGGTGTGTCGGTTTGTCTCTGTGTGTGTGTGTTTTGGTATTGTGGCTAAATAGGTCATTCGTCAAGGTAACTTTCATTTAGACTGGAAAACTCAACGTGGAACGTGGAGCACTTAATCATAATTTCATTCTCCTCATTTCCAGCGTTTTGTTCTTTGTCATTGTCTTCAACGTTTCTCTCTCTATCTGTCTCTCTCTTCAATCTGTCTATGTTTCTAACCAATTCTACAGGTAGTTAAAACGATGAATTCACTAACAAGTCTCCCCGAGGAGAAACGTAATGCGGCTAACTAATTGGATCGTAGCAATGATCTTCTGATGAGCTCATGAGGTGAAGGTGGAGCTGAAGATGGAGCTGGAGGTGGAGGGGATTTGATGTTGAGGCGTCCAAGCGTGCCATCTTGTGACAGGATGTGGAGTTGGCCAGAAGATATAGCAAACGGTAAATTGAGCAGACACCTAACAACGACTATACATTCCGTCCAGGGGGCCAATCGGAACCATTAGCCAACTTAAAATGCCCAAGAGGGTCAATGCTAATTTCAACCTTTTGACAACTCAACTTCAACTCAACACAATTTCCAGCTACAGTTGAGAAGTAGGAGCTGAGATTTACAGCTGGGAGCTGCGAGCTGAAGCTTTAAGCTTGGGGCATTCTTTCTTCTCTGTCAAATCACTTTCCTGCTTTAAGATTGTAATTTGGCTTAATTGAATTTTCGTGCTGGTCAACGACGCCTCATCCCCATCATCGAGTCGCATCAACAGCGCTCTAATGAGCCTTAGCCTAGCCACCACATCCGTCAGTGGTTCACAGTGCTCTTCACTGTTCACTTGGTGCTGCTGCTAGCCTCTCATTTGTAAAACTGCAATTCCGGCCAAACATCACATGCATAGCTATGTTAAATTTCTTGCATTTCGCCAATTCATTTCAATTAATTTTAATGTTTTCACACAAAGCTAAAAAATACATTTTAATAATAACAACAAATATAAATAAATATTATTTTTAAGTGTAGCAAAATGTTTTCACTTCTTAATTTCTAGTGCGGTCAGTTCAAAGCTGTCTCCTCAGTCGGCTAATCATCATTTAAAATAATCGATCTGGCCACAATTCAACCTCATTGCAATCTATGGAAACTTGGACGCCACGAGAGTTAGAGATAAAAAATTTAATTTGTTGACACTCTGTAATATCTTCTTGAAGAGTTTGTCTATCAAACTCTATAAAAGCTACAGCTCAGCAAATTTGTATGTGGCTTCCTTATGACATCTTACAAAACAGTTTTCATAGAAACTAGGAACTCAAATTTGTTGCATGGATAAGTGTTAGAAACTCAAGTCTCATAAGTGATACATCTATTTAGTTTTGTATGAAGTTTTTTGAAGACCTAGCTTTGAAGAACTTTCCATCAAATTTTTCTTAAAAACAAGTTTTTATAGCAGATAAAGTAGTTTAATATTAAGAATAATATCTTCATCAACAATTTGGATCAAGGCTGCAAACCACCAACATTTTTTTAAAGGTTCAGTTCGGCGGTTCGAACCATAGAGCAAGACTAAGACTCAGTTCGTGAGCTGGTTTTTATACACATTGGATTCTAACCTTGGTTCAATTTAGTACAAAAAAAATAATTTGTTTAAATTATTTATTTTTTTTTTTAGCTTTTTAATCCAACTAAATTTGTTATTAAAAAAAATCGAATTTTAGGGCTGCTTGAAAACTCGAACCCAACCGGTTCTGCTGCGTTCGGTTTAGAACCAGTTTGCAGCCTTGATTTGGATAATTTTTAACTGCAGTTTTTAGAACTTTTGATTGGGGGATCAGTCAGTTTATGGAGTTTTTATTATTCAAAAAGGTACAATTTGTATAAATCTTGTCATAAATCTTAAGAAGACAATACAGCAGAGAGGAATTCTAAAATCGGAAGGGCATTCTGACTTTTCTACATATCCTTGCAGTCTGCAGAATGTTTTCAAAGTTGAAAAAAAAAACAAGAGTTTCCTCAACCTAATAGATAAAGTTCTAGCTAAATTGGGAACATCGTGAGTGTAAGAAAACTTCAGCTACCTGAAAATCAAATGCTCCGTCAATCCACTAGATTGATTGGACTTGCAGAAATAGTACTGGCTTCAAAGCCTTACCCGTTTTCATATTGCAAAAAAATAAATGATTTGCCTGTGAAAAAAGCCGCCTCAATCTATGCTCCAAGTGCGTGGGTTGATCCCTGCCTGTCTGTTGCAAGTGTTGATGCCGTCCTTCAACGTTTGAGGCATTGTTTGTTGTGCACGTCGGACAAAGTATTCGTCACGCCGTCAGGAATAGAAGCTAAGGGCTGAAGACTGAAGACTGAAGATTGACTGCTCAACCAAACATGTTAATCATTTGGCGCGTCAGGGCCTTGTCAAAAGGCTTCTCAGCCACGTTGAAAGCAGCTGAATGTGGCTGAATGTCCGGCTGCCCGGAAAGGAGTCGGGCATCTTCTTGAGTCTGGAAGTGCACCGCAGGCGCTTGTTACAAATTTTGATGGACATGGGCCTCAGCCAGAAATTGATTGGCTTTAATGATAATGAAAAGAGCTGAGAGCTGAGAGATGTGTGTGAGGTGTTAGAGCTGACAGCAACAACATTATCTAAGGCATTTTGGATAGACAGACAATTTGTTTCACAGTAGTCAACGAATCGTAGTCAGCTGAAAGAGAGAGAGAGATCATCCCGATCTATTCGTATAGCTGAGGGGTCAAGTTCAAGGCCAAGTTCAAAAGTGTTTGACACTTTGGCAGCACACATTCAAATTGTTCAAAAATGAGGGTCAACTGGCAGTTGCTGTTGCACATTTCCCATCAGCAATGCCTATGATTATTATTATGATTATCTTTTACAAATATGTATATTAGAGTGGGTCAATATGTATGGCGGAAAAAAAATGCACAAAGCGGTTAGGAAAATCGTAAAAAAATTGCACAATAATCCATGAGTCTAAAATCAATATAGAGCTTCTACTTTTTACGGAGAAGTTATACGTATTTCATATATTGATAATTGTCTGTTAGGTGAAACTTACCTCTAAAACAAAAAAAATTAAAAGCCCAAATAGAGAGCGATTTATGATGAATTTAGAGAAAAAGATAAGTTGCCTGTCTCTTTTCAAATGAATTTTAAATTAATGCAAAATGAACTTTTTTATTGAATCATCTAAGAAACTTGACAAAATTGCATGTGTTTAAAATTAAATAGCTTAGACCGCCAACTAAATCTTATCTCTAAATTCATTATTAATTGGCTTCTATCCGGTTTTTTTTTTCTTCTTCCACTAAAAAGTGGAAGCTTGATATTGAATTTAGACCCATAGTTTCTTGGGCAATTCTTTTTAGAATTCATCGTAGATTACGATTTTCATAGCCGCTTTGTCGCAGAACAAAAAGTGACCCACTCTAATGTATATACTATATGTATGCATATGAAGTATATAGAAATATGCAGACAGCTGACTTTGATGAAGGCTGCCCAAAAATGCCACAAATGCAATTTTTATTTTTGCTGCTGTCGCTGCTGTTGTTGTTGTTGTTGCTGCTGTTGTTGTTGTTGCTGCTGGCATAACGAGCATTTTTATGGGTCGACATGGTCAGGTTTTCTCTCTCTCCCACATGCTGGTCAGAGATGTTGCTGCTGTCGCTGTTGCTGCTGTTGTTGCTGTTGCTGTTGCTGCTGTTGTTGCTGATGTCTTGCGATGTCGTCAATGTCTATTTCCTGGGCCACTCACAGAGACCGCAATCTGTTGCGTTTATCTATGTCTTGGGCCAGGTTTCTATGGCCTGTCTCAGTGTCTCTATTTCTCTCTCGCTCTCTATCTCTGTCTCTGTGTGTGTGTGTGTGTGTGTGTGCGTGAATGTTTCTGCATAATTTGCAAAATTATGGGAATCGAAATTCAAGTGCGCCCAAGACAGCGAGCGTCTGCAAATGCCAGTTAACCAGTGAAGCCGCAACAACAACAACAACAGCAACAACAACAACAACAACTACAGCAACAACAACTACAACTATACCCCACACTGTTACCCGTTGCCCAATGGCCATGTCTAGCGACTCCTACTCTAGGGTAAACACGATTGCCCAGCCAACTTGATCTGCGGTTTTGGACTTTCACAAACGGCCAACTGGCAAACTTGGCTAAGAAAGAATTTACCTGCAATGACAATGAGCAGTCAGAATGATCATGATGTTGCCAGTTGCCAGTTGGTGGTGCTGTTGGTAGAAACGTTGCCATTTTATGCTTCATTAGGCCAAAAATTATATCGTGGCATCAAAAAGTTTCAACTGCCAAGCAAAGTGACAGACAAGCAACAGCCAATCTGCAGCTAAACTGGCAACTAAATGACCCAAGCAACAACCACACACACACACACAACAACTACACACACACACACACAGCGTCTAAGTACAATGGACAGTTGGGGCCTAAATGGTTCTGGTTCTCCATTTAGATATTTCTACGCCAATTTCGCTAGCTTCATCATCATCATCATCATCGTCATCATTACTATCATCATCAGGCGACCTACACCTTCTTCTTTTCCTCTATTTCAAGCTCTCTTCGTTGCCCCTTTTCACCAGCTATTTTCAATTTGAAAATTGATGAGCTTTGCTTGATGGAAAACTGTCCAGCTGACGTTCAACAAATTAATAATCAAAAAAAAAAAAATGAGGGGTAAATGTACTTAGATTTTTTCATTACTCTTACATTGTAAATTTTCCCAATTAACTCTGTCAAATTTAAGTACTTTTCTTAACCATTACTTATTATAGTCAAATGCTGGAATAATTGTGTAAGGAAGTATTTATGCGGAGGAAAATTCTTTAGGAAATTGTATCACGTATTATTCATTTGTCTTAAGGGACAAAATTCTTCTCCATTAGGTAACATTATAAATTTCCCAATTAAAACTGTCATTCTAATCTTATCGACTTTAAATAAGTAAATAAAATTTCAACAAATTTTATTTATACGCTTTATATAAAGAAAACATTTTTTGGTGCTAAGTTCTAAAACTTTTCACTAGCTTACATTAAATTAAAGATTTTTCCTAGATCATTTTTAATTTCCCAATAAACCTTGTCAAACTTATCTAATCGACTTAAAGTAAATAAAACTTCTTTAGATTATAATTATTCGCCTTATGAAAAGAAAACGTTTTTAGGTGCTAAATTCTAAAACTTTTTACTAGCTTACATTGTACATTTTCCAAAATAACGACAGTCAACTTAAAGATGTTCCCCAAATCATAAAAAATGACTGGCATGATAACATGAAGATTTATCAAAGAATTTATTTTGCTTTGGCAAAAGTTAACCATTTGGTAATTAGTCATTCACATGTTAACGTATTTTATATGCTGACTTTCTTTCAATTTGTTAACTGACAACGTGCTTAGTACATAATGACGGGCATTGTTCTTTTTAGCAAGTGTTTAGCAAATTGTCACTCTCATGTCAACATTGTCAGCTTACAGTATTTTTTTTTCTACACCCCGGATTCTTTCATTTCAATTAGGCATTACTAAAATTGTCACTCACATGTTAGCGTTGACATTCCCATTTCAATTAGGTATTTCTAAAATTGTCACACGTCAATGACATTCAAAAAATGTATTGAATGTTATGGGATTCAGTTGGATGGTAGGATGGAATGTGGATTTTCTCTAATTTGTCAGTCACATGTAATCGTTGGCATTTAGCATGAAAAGAATGTTGAATGAAAATAGTAAATTGAGTTAGAGTTAAATCATTAAACATACTAAGGTCAAGTTAAAGTTGTTTATTTTGTTTTTGAGTAACTTAGACTACAGGGTATTTTCGTGTTGTGTTAACGTTCTTCTCAGTGGCCTTTGGGACCCGCAGAAAATCGCTGGGAAAGCTCTTGCACCCGCATAGAAACTCTTTATGCAATGAAGATTGCTCTGGACTCAACTGAACTGGACTGCATTAATCTATTTAGATCTTTGGAGCATGCTCACGCATTGCCTCTCAGCTGGAAGTAGTCGCTCTATAGAAGATTCGATCGTCTGGCCAAATAAAAGAACAAGAAGAAGAAGAAGAAGAAGAAGACGAAGAAGATGAAGATGAAGTAGTCTTTTATGAGTATGAGTGTAGACATTAAATGTCTTAAGGCTCAGCAGCGTTGGTTTGACTGAGTGACTGCATGATTGAATGACTGCTTGACTGATGGACAGATTGATGCACTGATTCAAGTGTGAGCACAATCGCAGTCGGAATGGCAATCGCAATGGGCCGACTGTCAGCGAACATCAGCGAAGCGACAAATGAGCAGACGCTCAGAGAAATGCGGACGAGCAAACATGCTGTAGATCAACTTGGATGGAAATGGGAATGATGGTACGGCATTCTGGGCTTACACTGAGAGAAATAGTCGGGAAATCGACAAAGTATCGATCGTACAAAAATATAATATTTAATTAAATTATTATCTAATCTAATAATCGATAGTAAATATAGTTTAACAACTATCGAAAATAGATAAATGAACAATTCATAAGTTGGTTAAATAGCATATGAATAGAAGTACTTAAATTGTCAATTTCCTTACTAACGAAGACTATTATGACTATTAAAATAAATCGAAAATAAGAACACTTCAATGATAATAATAATAATTATCGGAAATATGAATTCCTTTTATCTATGTCATATTTATTATTTATTATGTAAACTTTTTATATGACAAAAAAGATACATTTTATTAAACGATGTAGAAAAAAAATTCAATTGTTGATCAGTCAGCACGTAATACATCGAGTTACAAATGTTAAGTTTTACCAAAAAAATTTTTTTTTATCAAAAGTGTCAGAAAAAAAAATAATAAATATAAGCCAAATAGTGATAAAATTGACATTCCGCAATAAAATCGGTTAAAATTTGACAAAGTTATGACGGCTTGAGGTTTCTGACTGTGTTGAAAAAAATGAATTTTCCAATTTTGATGCACAATCAAATTTGAGTTGAGTTCTCTGTTTTTTATGAAATCGATTTAGTTAAATCGATTGATCATTAAAAACTTTATCAAGTTAAAGTAGTTAAAAATCACTTCTGATCAAAGAATCTTTCGACTTCCGAAAGGTAAAAAAGGTAAAGCCAATGGTTTATTAAAAATATATTAATTTCTTTTTTTTTATACCAATTGATCAATGCAATCGACATCTTGGATAGTTCTATTCCTTCTGTTAGTTTTCTCTCAGTGTATTGTATGGATTTTGTATGGAAACCACAGCACGTCTGACCGAATCCCCTTCCCCTCCTCCTCCTTCGCAGGCTATGCAACAACAGAGTTCGGGATGGAATCTATTGCAAAAATGGAACCGCAGCTCTGTGCACCTCAAGTGTCAGCTCGTCCACGCTCGAGTGTGCAAAATGATTTTCCAAAGCTCCTCAGACACAGATTCAGTCTCAGCTCAACTGAGCAAAACTGAGCAAAGCTGAACTGAACTGAACTGAACTGAACTTCGTTGGGCTGAAGAAGTGTGTGTAGCTGATGTATAATACTTAAATATTTCAATTTATTTCATATCCGCACTTAGATGCATCAATGCCAATGCAGATTATTGGAAAAGAGTTCATCAAACTTACAGTTCACAGCTCACTTAGAGATGGAAATGCACGACAAGAAAATCTTGGAAAACTTTAAAAAATAATATAAGGTATAAAAGTTCTAATCAAGATTGCTCGACTATGAGTTGCTCTGTCTAGTTATGAGATACACTTAAAAGTATTGCATCATATCTGAACTTATAATATTATAAAATAAGGATTGCTCATACAAATAAACAGCTTGCAAGCTACGACTGCTAGATGGCGCCAGCTGTGTCGTTCTCTGCAGATTCTCTTGACAAATTGAAATAAATTTGGAAAATATTTGGAATATAAATATACTTTAGCTTTTCCTTAAAAATCTTTAAAAAAATATACTAAAATATTGAAGAATTGATAAATCTGCAAGTAATGCAAAAAATAATTATGATTTCAATAAAATTAAAAATCAACTCAGTTTCCGATATTCTTCCCCTCACTTTTTTTTTTTAAAGAAACACAAATAAGAGTAATTTTATATTTTACTTTAAACAAATTTAAGAATGATTTTTACAATTTTTGTTTCAAAAATAATTACTGTTGCGTTCCAGGAAACATGTAAAGATTATGATGACAAGTAAAATTGAGATTTTTTCTTTATTAATTTGATACACGGCTTTTCTCACGTCGTGTCACGACACGCGACCAACTTCAGAGTTAAGCAATCGTAGCAGCTTGGATTCAGTTTTATTATCAGAAGCTGCAGATATACGAACGGGTTATGAGTAGGGAATACGAGTACATATATTAAATACTAGTACTCGAATTTGCCAGTCAGTTATTTCAAATGTAGGTCGTAGGCTTGCGTGTCTCGAGGTCTTTTTACGACTCGACGTACTCCCATCATGCATCATTCAAGACCATCAAGTTAACGGTTCACCAAGCACTCGCATTGCCCTATGAATGTGAATATGAGTATGAGTGCGAGTATGACTATGAGTATGAGTGCGAATACAAGTGCCTGTGAATACGATGACTGTGAATTACATAAGGCAGAAAAAGAAGCATTTACGAGCAGTTGAGGCCAACTAAGTAACTAACTAACTATTTAGAATGATTTCATCAGAGTTGGGCCAAATCAGCAAATCAACATCACAATCACAATCAGCGACAACAACAACGACAACGTTGTTCGTCACGCCTGCTCATTCTCCTCCTTCTCTTTCCCTCCCGTGTCATTTTCAGCACTCCGTGTTTCGGCTACCACACGATCTCTAACTTAGGCCGGGCTTATGTCACTTGGTTCCAGCTTGTTATACCCTGTATTTACAAAAATCACTGTTAAGGTAGTTATCTTTGATAACAAAAGAATTGTTATAAATGGTAAAATATAGAAGAAGAAAGCTGAAATTTTAACTATATTCTTAAAGGATATTAAACAGTGAAGCCTACCCTGTAACTGACCCACAAAGGATATCAAATCAAGCATATACACGTAAATATTCTTTATCTGTGACAACATTTGACAGGCGAGTTTTAAAATGAAAGCAAAATAAAGATGTTAGATTGGTTGCAGTGTATCTGTAAAAATATGCCATCTCTATTAAATTTTTTTTTAACGCAATAGATAAAATGTGTGTTATTTATATAATGATCTGTGTTCAAGGTATCTCCTAGTTCAGCAGTTCAAACTGTATTTTGTGTTAATAAATTAAACAAAAGACGGTTTTCATAATTTATATGATTTATAGCAACAAAGGGAAAATTTAAAAAAATGTAGCTTATAGCAGCAGCTCTAGCACTATTTACAGGGTATGTGTACAATGTGCACTTCCTACACTATATTCAACTCCAAAAATAGCTGCCTACATTAGGTTTATACTAATATTCTTAATGTGTGCTGGTAATTTATAGGGAAGAAGTAGTTCTTTTCGCAGGATATCTACTAGTTGAGCACTCGCATTCTATTGTTATGTCTCTGCTCCATTTCTGTCACGCTTGAAGACTGCAATTGAGCCAATTGACTTCTCCAACTGTTCTTGCCTTGTGCTTGAAGATGCTGAAGCTAAAGTGAGACTCTGAACTGTAGACTGTGTAGACTGAGGACTGTAGAATCTGTAGAGTATATAGTCGATTGTAGCTGCTTCTTCGTCTGCCAGTTGGGGGCGTGTGAAGAGTGCGGCCCATTAGAAGTGAGCTCGGAATCGGAATGGGGCAGAAACAAAGCACAAAACGGCTCGAGATACACGTTGAATCGCAATATCAAAACGAGAACAACGACAAACAGCGACAACGAATGGCGCGGGAGGCGCTACAGGAAAATGACTAATTATGCGGCAGATACATACGGTAGATGCGGCAAGGGGGCAAGGGGGCAAGGGGGCAGGCAGCCAGGCAGCCACATTAGCGGCAAAGCGGGGCGAGCTTTGCGTTGGTAGCGGTGAATGGTAATTGCGAACCGTTATAATGCGAGAGCGCGCATATAATAAGAGCGACTCGAGGCGAGGTGGCATGTGGCATGCGGCATGTGGCAGGGTCGGACGAGCTAAGGCACTGGTGGCAGGTTGTGCGACTGTCGCAGTCCCTAACGCAGCGCACATTTGCTCCAATTCCGCGAGAGACAAATGTGACACTCATTCGAGGCACACATGCACTAGGGTGTAGCCAACTTTACACGTATGCCAAGGGGGTGTGAAATTCCTTAACTTTTTCCTTTATCACATGCATATATATTCGTATTTTGAATAAAGTATAATCAGGCCAGTTTTGGTTTTTACTTTCGGCCAGATTTATCGGAAGTGAAAATCTTTAATCTGTTCTAATTGAATTATGAATGAATTTGATTAAGTTTGAAACCAATAAAGGTTACGGTTTTTGTTTCTGTAAAAGGTTTTTTTTCATTTTTTTCTTTTAGTTTCGGTTTCAGTACCAGTACGTAACGGTACACCAAATCAATTATGTAACATTTTAAAATGATATGGTGACGTTTTATAATAATTATAACATCGAAAATCTACATCCAAAGAAATAAAATTTTTTGAACGAATTTAATAAAGTTTAAATGCAGAATAAATTAAGATGCCAAACCATGATCAAAATGCCATTCCGCTTGAAAATCGGTAAGGCTTTGCCAAAGTTATGACAGATTGAAGTTGCTCCAGCCTCTGATCTAGCAATTTTACAATTCAAAATGTTTCTTAATTTTCACATGATTTTTGACAAGAAAATGAAAGGCCTCAGAATCAAGTTTAAAGTGTGGTTATATACTAATTATGATATAAGGAGTTGATTAAAAGTAAAAGCTTGAGATTATCAAAATAGAACCATGGCATCGATAGTCAAAAAATAAAAAAATTTTCTAAATGCAAAATATTTAAATGCAGTATGAATTAAGAGACCGAATCATTATTAAAATGACATTCCGATTGAAAATCGGGCCAGTTTTCTTCAAGTTATGACAGTTGAAAGTTTGACAACTCTTTGACCTAGCAACTTTACCATAGCAACTATAAACAATTTGGCTATCAAAATATTTTTTATTTTTTTCCGATTATTGTAGACAAAGTTAATTCATCGAGGTTTTATGATTAATGATCTTAGTTTTTCTGAAATCAAGTACGAAAAATTAGTTTAATTTGCTTATTTCTATTTCGATGTAAACAAATATTTTCACTATCGGTGTACTGGTAAGAGCTTTGTACTTGAATCATATATTTTTGGCTTATTTGCCTTAACTTTAAATATTTATTTAAAGAGACATATATATTACAAGGTAATCTTATGCACCCCCTTGCCTACGCCCTTGCACACGCCACTCACACAGTCATCGCATACACACACACACACACACACGAATGCGCTTCAGATTTGCCTAGGCATTGATGTAATGATGATGACGTTGCTGACCCAGTTGCAAACTAGCCGCAAACCTTTGTGCCGCATCCAGGCTGTGGATGCATCTTTTGTTGCACATAACTGTGTCAGTGGTGGATGTGGCAGCAACTGCCTCTTGTGGCCATGGCAATGGCTTTGGTGTCGATGCCACAATGCGCTCATTTGTTGCCACACAAAGCCAAAAGTTGCCAAGCTTATGTTGCAAAAGGTGTCACAGACATTTGCCCATATTTGGTTACCACACAACCGGGCAACCTGGCCACCAGGCAACCAGGCAGCCAGGCAACCTGGCGACGTGGCAACTTGCCAATGGGGGTAACCGCGCGTTGCAAGTGGACACTGGATGGTGTTGCCCCAAAGCGTCGCATTTGACTCAGTTCTCTGTTCCAATATGGACAAATTGCAGGAACTAACCTATTTCGTTGCCATGACAATGTTTTATGATCTTGACACAAACCATCCTCACACCCCCCTTCCACCCTCTCCCTCTTACCTTTCCCTCAGTTTTCGCAGATTTTTGGTGCCGTTTGTCATCATATTGTATATTATTGGAGTTTCTTATATTTATAGCCTGAGTGCCGATTACTTTTTTGGATATTACCAAATCAGGTATTATTATTATCATTTCTGAATGATTCATCCCTATTCTTCTCATATTAAAGTAGAGATTGAGAGTTACTTCTCGCCTTTAATTAAATCCTAATTTATCTTTTCGATTTTATAATTCTTAAGCACCATTTTTTTTTGTGCAATTTAAAAGAATTTTTTTTACTTCTGTTGAATTTTTATCTAATTTTTATTTGGTTTCTCTCTGCTTCTCTTTCAGTTCTCTCCAACAACTGTTTTACTTATCATCATATTTTTTCTTGACTCTCTTAATTTTAATATATTATTTTGTTTACTACTCTTCTACAAATATTGTAAATTTCATTTACCCACTCTTTAACTTCTCTATTGCTCTTCTTCAGCTTCCTTTTCTAATTTCTTTTTTCTTCTCTTGGACTTCACACTACATAGCTTTTCTTCTGATGCTCTACAGATTCGGTTCTTCGGTTCTCCTGCCTATATTTTTTTTTGGCTTCTATTTGTCTTAGGATTAGATTGGATGAACAATGGAATTGGTTCCAGAACCTTGCCCTGTCTAATAGGAAATTCCATATATGCACATATATCCCATGTAAGCACGTATTTCTACTGTAGTTACTTCTTTCGCTCCGATTTAGTTAGTTAACTCTAACAGTTAATAAACACATAGAAAATCATACGACATATGTTGAGAATGTTCATCTTCATGCTTCGCAGATGTCACAATGTCTTTGCTATTGTTGTTCTCCTTATTGTTGCTGCTGTTTTTTGTTGTTGTTGTTGTTGTTGTAGCTAATCGCAGATCGCACGGTTTCGAGTCAAGGCCTACGAAAATTGCCATAGAATGTTAGGCAAAGTTGATGCCGTGCTATAGATACAAGGTCTTTATGCATACATATAAATGTGACATCATAATTTTCTGCTGTTATTCTTGTTTTTGTTGTTGTTGTTATTGTTGTTGTTGCAGTGGCAGTTGCAACTGCCACATAACTGCATAGAACGCATCTAACTGTCAATTGTCACAGCACGTTCCATGAATTTTCTTGCTTCGCTGCATTTTCCTCTTTCTTCTCATAAAATGTACATCAAATCGAAAGCCAAATTATTATTTTTATCATCAAACAACAGCGTATTGCAGTTGCATTAGTTGCAGTTGCAGTTGCAGTTGCACTTACAGTTGTAATATATATGGATTTTTGTCTTTCAACTGTGTGGCGCTTAGAACGTTTCCCATTTGACTTATTGAGTTCGTGTCTTGGCTACAATTTTGGCTTTCACTGACCGTCGATCGATCGAGTCAATTACCAGAAATCACTTTCCTTTCGACGAATACTCAACCCCTGAAGGTGCTTCCACACAGGCAGATGATCTGCCGCAAATCTGGTCACACAGTCTTCGACTCAAGCTTCCTCTCCAGCTTCATCATCATCTCAGGCTCAAGTCTCGTCTCGATTTTAGGCTGTGCTCATTCTTTGTTGGGAAAATGCTGGTACCGAAATGCGCAAATGAGCTAAAGAAGACAAGATTGGGCGACCAGCCGATACCCTGTAAACAGTTCTGAAATTTAGTAGACAGTATTTTTTTTTTGTATTCTTAAAAACAGAACTGATTACAACTATATATTTGTATCTTACTACCGCTCTTATATTAATTTAGTGTTTTTATTATGTATATGAATAGCTAAACAACTTCAATACTTTATATGTAACACTTTAGTGTTTTTTAGAACATTTTTAAAATAGTTAAGAAACTTAAAAAAACCATCATTTAATTGGACTCTTGAGACAATTCAACCAGATGTTCGTTTATGAGCTCTTGTCGTGTCATATGGAGCTTAGCAATTTGCCTATTTTGCAGGGTATTAAAACCCAAAACCCAGAAACGTGAGCCCCTCAGACATCAATCGAAACTGTGGAAAAACCATAACGAAAATCGAAAACTATTTTTCACAGCCGTTTTTCGCCAGGGCCAAAGTCAAAGATGCTGAGCCCGCCAACGGCTACAAAAAAAAAAAAAAAAAAAAAAGTAATACAAAAATGCATTTAGAATCATTTCGTTCGTTTTTTATTTTTATGGCCAAAGAAAGTTTTTTCGCCACAGAGCCCATAGTCTTGGACATTTTCCGATGGTTTTAGGGCTCTTTTTAGTTTTTCGTATAGTAATTTTGGTTTTGTTTTATTTTATTTTTTCTTTTTTGTTTAACGTTTTGCTTCGTTTGGCTTTTTGTGTCTTCATCCAAAGTATGCTTTGTATCTACATCTATGTCTATGCCTATTTCTCAGTCTGTGGAGTTTGGGGTCTTTTGTTCTTGCTGTTTGTATCTGGAAAATGCTATCTAACGGCATCAGTTACACTACATAACTGTTCTCACTTTCTTGACTGCGCTGTTGTTGTTGCTTCTACTGCCGCTTGAAAATTTATTGTTGTTTTGTCTCTGTTGCCGCATATCCGGTGCCACGGATGGTGTCCGCAACCATTACGATTACTTAGAGCGCATTACATGCCACATGAATGAAATAGAAAAGCCAAATACAAATGGAACTGGAATCAGAATCAAATTTAAAACCAGAATTACAATTACAATTTGAATCAGGCAAATGAATGACTTCAAAACTTGAGTGAAATTTCATGTTCTAATTTTAGAGATAACGTTTAGAGATTGCATATCTTTCTGGTTCTGTGGAGGCATTGTCCCATACACATAGGTCTTATTTTATTCGATTTGGCTGCGATTGTCCTAACTTATTTTCTCTGGATTATCTTGACTTTCTCAATTAATGACTCAATATCATAACTTCTCTTGTATCTTATCAAATTTATTTATTTTTTCTATCTCAGTATCACGATGATATTACAAGATTTAGTCAGGGTGTAACAAAAAGTAAAAAAGCCACAATTTGTGAGTTTGGTTGAGATACTTGGCTCTAAACCTAACGAAGTTTTTCATACAAGACAATTTTCTCAAAGTGTGAGGCTTGACCCTGAATTGGACCCCTTGCAATTCGAATTTCGCAAAACGCCGTGTTATTGCACGATAAAATTGTCTCAGCTATGTTAAATAAAAATTTCAGCATCGTAGGTCTTATAGTTTGGGCTGTGCAATGATCAGCGAGTGAGTCAGTCAGTGAGTCAGGATAAAGAGTTTTATATCTATAGATTTTTGTATTTTAAGAATCATAAAAGATCGTATGATAAACAAAAGTTGTATGTACGATTTGTACGTATTGTGAGCTGCTTTATAGTTTTTATAAGAAGATAAAAGTGTTTTATATGAAAATTCTATCATCCTATCGAAGTTAAACGAAGACACCCTATAAACCAAATCTAAAGCCGAAGTCATTTGTCTTCGGCTTAGCACTTTCACCTATTGAACCAGTTGATAGAGCTAAAGAGTCAAATATTGGAATCTCAATGCTTTTATTAGGCAGCTCATTGAAGGAGAATGTTATTGGAGTATTCATAAGGCTGCATAATAAACGATAAAATGTGTATAGAATTTTAAATGAATAAATTGAATTGTGAATAACTTACCAAAAAGAGTTGGTCTGGAATTCTATATTAACCCGAGAACAAATAGAATAACTTACTTAGCTAGGCTGAAGATACATGCAGTTAAAAACTGGTTAAAGATTAGATAGAGAACTTCAAAAAGTCTCTTATCTATTTTGAAACTAATGGAATGAAATTAGTTAGATAAGATCTCGAACATGTTGAAGATTAAAAAGAAATCTTATGATGGTTTGTGTTTAACAGATATATTATATGTAAGTAGATTTCTATCCCATGCACCTAATGTGATGGATAAATTGTCGTTAGAGAAGCAAGTGAAATCAACGGCAGCGACACACACACATATAGTACACATTTATCAAAATTGTAATGAAAGTAAAACCCATTAGATTCAATGAGCAACGATAACCATGACAAGAAAGCAGACGTACGACACGTGTAGACCTAAACCCAAAACCAAAAATAGACTCAAAACCCCAACTACAAAATGCAAGACACAAAAGTTGATGTCTAAAATGTGAGTACTCGTTTCTGGCCAGACATATGCGTCTGTTTAACTTGGCTACTTGGGGCGACATTAAAATAAAATCAAGTTAACACGAAAATTGTAAAATTGTAAAAAAAAAAAAAAACGAAAGAAAGAAAGGCCGCATCTAACGTCAAAAAGAAGTCTGTCTAAAGAAAGATAAAAGAAACAGAGAGACTACAGTCCTCCCAGTTTAGTTAACTTCACTTTACTTCACTTCATTTCATTTCAGTTCAGTTCAGTACATTTCAGTTGAGTTGAGTTGCGTTTGGTTGCGACTTTTGTGCGTTTTCTTCGAAGTGAAATTTTGCTTCAATGCCACAAAGTCTACAATGCGCCGCATAAGCAGCTCAACACTTTCATAGTAATACCTACAAAAAAATACTCTAACTCTATTAGCTTTAGCAAATTTTAGTTGTAAGATATTTTTGAATTGGACAGTTTTGTATCGAAATATATAAATCGAAGTTACTAGAAATTATACAAATTGTCCTAATTGAAATATGTTTTGTATCATCTGTATATTATTCGTATATTAATTATATTACGTAATTGTATTCGCTAAGAGAGTAGCTAGCTACCAAACAAGCACAAGAGGGAAAAATAAAATAAATAAAATAAAAATTTAAGGAAAATAAAATAACTTGGTAAAAAAAAACTCAATGAAAATATGCAAAAAGTTGTATAAGGCAATAAAAAAAAAAGGTTTTTGTTAAAAAATCTCAGATTTGAATAGATAAATACTTAATGGAAGATTGCGATTATTGGATTAAATATCGATAAAATAGATTATTACATAGATAATAATATTAATTATTTGCAGAAAATTAGTGAATATACCTACAAATTGATTTTAATTCTAAGGCTTCAATTAAACCTTTATAGCAGCGGAATATGCAAAGAAGTTAAGAAAAAAAGATATACAAAAAAACAGAAAATCAAGTAAGTTGAAAATTCTCCCCATATCGGAAAGTGTTACAAGTACGTTGATCTAGCTAATAATACTTTACATATTTTGTTGGGCATTTGATGAAGATGACAGACAGGGACACACGATGACAACAGCAACAGCAACAGCAACAATGACGACGAGGGTCGGACATGGGTAATGAAAAGTGCGTAGATCATTACTTGTTTTCCGCTTTTATCATATTCTTGCGTGGCACCTGTAGACCATCAGGGGGAATTCGTCGAGTGATTGAGAGGGAAGCGGGTAAAGAGGGGTGTTATTGTTGTTGGACTGCATCTTAAAACACAATTTATTTCGCGTTTAATTGCTTTAATTGTGAAAATAATTTCGTTTTCATTTTCGTTGACCAGTGAAATCTTCACCGTCGGCTTCTCTATGATGTCGACTGACTGCGATCCCCCAGGTAGACGAGCGCCTAACCGAACTCATATGCCATGTGCTTATGTTCCTATCTAACCCGAACTCGACGCCACAAACAGAATCCATAATTAAGAAAATATTACAAAAAAAAAAATAATAAATATGAGCTGAGTTGGGATATAATCGAGAATGCTAGACTATGAAATGCTAAAATCTTAAGAGTTACCTTTGTTTTAACTGATTTGAAAAAGTCTTGTAAAATTATGGTAATCAATTATGTCACCAGTGTACGATAACGTTTAAGACTAATATTTTTTAAGTTGGCCAAAATTAAACTTAAATTTTTGGCTTACGATCGAGCTATTTTTAAATTCATAATCTATGATTGATTGCATCGCGAACACACGAGTAATAACAAATTCTCTTTTCGATTAGTTATCGATTTGAGCATTAACTATTTAACATATTCGCAATGACAGTAATGAGTTCAAATCGTGTCAATACTCAGGGAGTAATCAGTGAACTCAATCAGGAATTATTTGCACTCGTCAATGCCCAAAACTGGGCAAATAGAAAACGCAAATGACTTGGCCAAACAAGCGTACGTTCATTCAATATTGGACGCGACTAAACATGGCCAAGAAGAGGCAGTTGAATCAGTGCTAGCAGTACCATTTGGCCAGAATGGAATGCCAAGCCCAAGCAGCTGATGGCCTGCCAAAATGTGCAGACCAAAAGCAGAAAAAGTAAACAACAACAAAGATAAAACTCGTAAAATGAAATTATGCGCGTAAATGGCGTGCGATGTGGTCGGGGAGCGGGAGCATGAGGAAGGGGAAGAGGAAGAGAAGGGGAATGGAAAGAGCACTTCCCGACGGTAGCTAGAGTTACGAGTTCAAGCTGGAGCTGGAGCTGGAGCTGAAACTAGAGTTGAAGACGTTGGCAGAGACACACCGTAAGGCAGATTTGAGTTTCAAATCAAAAAGCTAATGAAAAGGTTATAAATGCCGTTATGGCTCACACACAGACAGAGATAAACAGAAATTATGCCAATACAAATACAAATACAAATACGAATTGGAATGGCAATGGCAATGGCAATAGGCAAGAGTTGAGACTAAGACAGAGGCTGACTTCGAGGCCGCTCGCTCTCTTCTAATTTCTTCAAAGACAAAACCAAAATCTGAATTTCATGCGCAGCCTCCCTCTTTTCCCCTCCCAAGAGGGAATACAGTTGAACTTGCTTGTAACGAATTTCCTAGAAAGAAAACTAAAATATTCAAACAATTTTGTTTAAAAAAATGCATTTTCCTTATGAATATTGATCTCCCATATTTATTTTCAAAAATTATCATTAACTTTCATAATTAGTTAAGATTAAATTCATCTAATACTCTATAGATATAATACCATTTAATCAATTTACAGAATAAAGAAAATTCTGATTTATTTTTTTTTTTAAATATATTTTTTATTTTATTAAATTTGTTTCATTGTCAAGCATTGTTACTGTTCTTAGTTAAAACTTTGGCATTCCCTTATTATGTATTACTTACACAAAATAATTCAGAAAATGTATCTAAAAAAGTTTATTATACGGAAAGCTGTAAAATGTGTTTATTATAGAAAACAAAATTATTCAAGCTCTTTTACTATAAAGAAACAAGGAACTGCATTAAATAAAAATTCAAATAAACTAAAATTAGCAAGATATTTAAATGTCGTGGACCTAAAAATCAATTCATAATGAGAAAATAGAGCTTTGTTGTATTAAATTCACTATAGAGAAGTTCAACTGTATCTATTTCTGTCTCTGTTTTTGTTGTTGTGGTTGTTGTTGCTGTTTCTATTTCTACTTCTGTACGGCTGCAGCTGGAATGCTAAACATGCAAGAGCAAACGCAGAGCAAGCTTGTGCCTGGCTTGGCTTTGACTGGCTATGGTCTTGGCCAGGTTGCTTCACACGCTGACTGGCGATGCATCAAGCGGCGAATTGATGCCGCCGATGATGAGGTGCCACTACCAATGCCATTCTCAGCCTCAGTCTTAGTCTTAGTCTAAGTCTTAGTATTAGTCTTAGTCCGCCATCGTAGTGTTAGTGGCCAAGTCAGTCAGCCAGGCAATCCAAGCATAATGAGAGTTACCAACGACTGCGACGCCGACTGTGACTGCGACTGCGACTGCGACAGCGATGCCAACTAGCTGAGATTATGCTAATAAGTTGGCGCTGAAGTTGCCAGCAAACGGTATTGGTAACCAAAGTCATGAACGCGAACGCCAGAATCCCAAACCGCTGCAAGCGACGGCGACACATAAAACAGAGAATAGAACAACATCAAGAAGTTGTAGACGAACAAGAAGAAGCAAGAGCAACGACAGCTTGCAGAACGGCAACGGAACGGGCAGAGACAACAGTAAAAGCTAAAGCTGCATTCTAGGTCAGTGACTACCACTAGGAGCGATGCTGCTGTTGCTGTTGCTGCCACATCTGCTGCTGTTGCTGCTGTTGCTGCTGTTGCTTATGGTGTTGGCCAATGTCTCATTCATTTATCAGACAACCATGGACCAGGAGCAGGCCATGAAAATCGGTCAATTGTTCGCCTGGTCAACTGTCAGTATTGCTTTTCGGTTCTTTTTTTCTCTTCACATATTCCTCCTACTTTTTTTTATGGCATATTACGAGTATGTTGGCCTAAATGGCTATTTGGCCATTGCAATTGCTGTTCAACTGAGCGGGTCGGTAGGCGATACGGCGTGGAAGGAGTGCAGTATATTCTCAAATTGAGCTCAAGTTGGATGTCTACTGAATGACCTTCAATTTAACACACATTTGGGACTTAGCTGGGGATAAA
The DNA here is from genome assembly GCF_004354385.1 of Drosophila innubila. Lineage (NCBI taxonomy): Eukaryota > Metazoa > Arthropoda > Insecta > Diptera > Drosophilidae > Drosophila > Drosophila innubila. The sequence continues at coordinate 12,435,716 of NC_047626.1, forward strand.
CTGATAATCTGTTTAAGCATAGATGATCTGATGGAAAGATAAAGATTTCAAATAGAGATCTAGAATAGATAGATCAAAAATAAGTAAAATAAGTAAAGTAATGCTAATGCTAATGCTAATGCTAATGCTAATGCTAATGCTAATGCTAATGCTAATGCTAATGCTAATGCTAATGCTAATGCTAATGCTAATGCTAATGCTAATGCTAATGCTAATGCTAATGCTAATGCTAATGCTAATGCTAATGCTAATGCTAATGCTAATGCTAATGCTAATGCTAATGCTAATGCTAATGCTAATGCTAAAAAAGTGACTCACAGCAAGGATTCACGTGATTAGGAAATGTAATAATATGAAATAGCACGAATTGTGTTTGTTTTGTTAGGAAAAATGTGTAAATATGAAAAATGTTAAGCAAGGTATCTTTAATTAATTAGTTGTTAGAAAAAAATAGGTCCATGTTAAATTTCAAGTCCCCAGCTTTACATTTAGAGTTTATGCAAAAATTTCGGGCTTTTTTCTCATAGTGCAATCCAAGTCATGAGAATTAATGGCAAAGGAACAGTCAGTCCATTCTAATTATGATATTACATAACAACTTGATGGGATCAGAAAAGCACACCTCTCGAAAAGATAACACTATTCTAACCAACGAAACATTTAGTATGCTACTGTTATCTGTATAGCAAAAGACAAAAAATACTGAGAAGAATTGTCAAGTGACGAGTCAACGTCTGCTTTTTTCATTCATAGAAATAGTATCTGAGTATCTGTAACTTGAAATTTAGCTGTATCTCTATCTGTATCTTTCAAGCTTTACAGTTGTTTTTTGAGCCGTTGTCGTGTTTCGTTGTGTTTAGTTTGCTCAGCCAATGCTAATGCTAATGCTAATGAAGATAATGATAATGAGAATGGTCGCTTGCAAAGCGATAATGATGCCAACAGTACTGTCCACTAACTGGACAGACCAACTGAGCCACGAACTTCGAGAATGTGATCGCACCTGATGGATGGCAGCAAATGACAGCAAAATGAGTGACAATTCTGTGATTATTATAATGAGATTTATAGTTTAATTATATAAATATATTAATAAATTTGCTATTATACAGAGACCTCCCAGTTCTGAACGGTATTCAGATGGAAATTAATATGATATGATAAGCATGAATAGATGATGAATAGATGATCAATCAAATTAAAAGATTTCATCGTTGATTCGGTGAACCAATTTAATTATTATGATCATTAGAAGCTGACTCATAACATTTGGGGTAACGCCCTCATAGACCTTATGGATTCGGAAATTAATTAGCATTTCTTTTATTATAATTTCTTTCAGCATTTTAGCTTTGATGTGGGCGTGCTCTGTGGGTCTCTGGGTCGCGTATCACTTTCATATTGATAATCGCAATAAATCTTCAGGTGGTTTTATTATTTTTCATTTTTATGGCATTTAGATGCCTTCAACTCAAATCAAATCAAAGTTCTTTTACGAACGTAGTTTTGTTTGTCATTGTTGTTGTTGTTGTTGTTGTTAGCGAAACCAAACAACAGAATTAGAAACAACAACAACGACAGATCATAGTCAACAACAATAACAACAACATCAACAAAATGTTGACCCAGTAAAAGAAAAAGTTTATTTTTAAACAAATTTTGTTACCTATTCCTCATAGTTGTTGTTGTTTTGGCTTTTGCCGCAAATTTTTTGGCCAAAAGACTTTTGTATAGTTATTAATTCTTAACGGTTTTTACTTTCACGTTAGAACAATATGGACATAGACGATAATTATTTCTAAAGATGCCGCATTCTCAACCTCAACGCATCCGTCTTGCCTCGCCTCGCCTCGCATCGCATCGCATCGCATCGCGTTCGTTGCCTAAGTCTTTTGTTTACTCTTCCGCTAGTCGCTTCCCGCCCTTCTACCCCACAAAAGGCGAGCTCCCTGACAAGCTCAGCCCAAATATGTTATTTATATGGCCAACTAACGGTCCAAGAATGACGAGCAAACTTTGCACTGTTTGTAAAATTTTTAAGTCAATTCTTCTTCCTTCTCCATCTTCTTCCTCTCTTTTTCTTTTACACAACAGAAAGCAAACAGAAAATTCCACACCAAAAAAATAGGCGGAAAAAAATACAAAAGCAAATATAGACTTAAATGGAAACTAGAACATAATGCAAATTACACTTGGACAATGGCCAAAAGAGTTCAGTCTTGGCCATGGCCAAAATGCGAAGTGAAACCCAGCAGATCGAATTTGCCAAATTGACTTAGGCAAAAGCACTCAAGCAATATTCAAATAAACTCAGTCTGTTTGATATACTTACTCAAGATCCGGGTTCCTATTTAATACTTCATTTGGAATTAAATTTAGAGAGCGAAAGCTGGGAAATTATTTTATGAAGAGATTTCAGACATATAATTTAACAATATACAATAATATTTTTTACAACAGTTTTTTTTTTTTTTGCCAATCTAAGCAACAGGATCTAAGAGGACTTTTAATAGACCCTATTAAGCTAGACGAACTGTCTTCAGCTGTTGGCCATGACAAATTTGGGTCATGCATATCAGGCTGATAGTGCCATCATCATTATCCAGACATTACATATAACAACCGGCACATGGGATGATCTCCGAGATGAGCATCGACAGGCGCGCTTTTTATTTTCCTTCTGTTTTCTGTTTCGTTTTTTTTTTTTTCATTTTTTTTATTTTTGTTTTTTTTTTTGTTTTTACTCAATAATTTTTCTTGTTTTCGTACAACTTTCACATGTGAGCGCGACGCGACGACGTCTGACGACTGCTGTCATCAACTCCGTCCCACCCGCTCTAGGCTGTATCTCCACCTTCCTCTTATTCCCCTTATCACAGCGGGCAGGCAGCTCGGCGCTTTAAAGTAATGTCTCGACCGCTTCACTTATTATAACTGCGAGTATGTTGCCGATTTGTTTCTCATGTTTAGCTGATATATTTCTCTTTTCTGCTTCTAGCTGGGGGTAGCATAACTTTGTCACGATATATGTGCCCATTATAAACATATAGACAATAAACATACATATATGCAGCTGTAATAGAAACAGTCGTAATTTTATTTTATCAGGTGTCGCAATTATTTAAGATTTTAATTAAAATTTGACAAATTTGTATCACTAAATATATATTTAAAAAACTGCAACATAACAAAAAAAAAACCTTAACAACATGACTATTATCTCATTCAAATTGATTATTGCTAAAATGTAAAAAAAGTTTTTATTCAGATCGATATTTAATCGATCCAAATATTTAATTGAGGTACGTTTTATATGCCAGTAAAATGTGACATTTTTTATTAGTTTGCTATTAATTTCTATATATTTAAAATATAGTTGTCAGTTACATGATACTTTAACCAGAAATTGAAAAAAAATTTATATAATCAGTAAAAAAAATAGTCTACTAAAATGTTCCAGTAAAATGTGACATTTTTAATTAGTTTGCTACTAATTTCTATATATTTAAAATATAGCTGTTAGTTACATGATACTTTAACCACACATTGAAAAAATATATATTTATATAATCAGTAAAAAAATAGTCTACTAAAATGTTCTGTAAGCATATTAAAGGTTCGACAATGCGAAGAATCTCTGGTATATTTAAAGCTTTGTTTTTATAGCTGCGATTGTTGATGTTGTTGTTGTTGTTAGTGGTGGCGTTGCTTGCTGCTGGAGCTATAAATTTAATTTCAATGCAAAGTTACAGCTTAATTCTAATGTCCAACAACGGCGATGGACACGAAGAAGACGTTCATCATCATCAGGCAACGACAGCATGGAAGGCAGCTGCAAGGGGCAGCAGGGCGGATCGTGGACCGTGAACCGTGGACAGCGGACAGTGAACAGCGAGAAAATCAGAATTCCAGCGATTGTGTGACCGGCGGTGCCGCATCGTTTCGCTACACGCCACAACACGTTGCAAGGCATTTCACTTTTTTCTTTTTTCATTTTTTTTTTTATTTTTTTCTCGTGCCACAAATGATGATCGATGTGCGCGTCGCATGTCGTTGCTGCTGTCGTTGTCGCTGTTGAACGTCAAACATTTCGCTAGCATTTAAATTGGCAAAATGCAAATGCCGCGCCCCTCCTTACGCCTCCTTTCTTAACCCTCTGCATGCGCTGCCAACTGTCGACAGGCGCTGCCAAAAATTATTAAGATAAATGTCAAGAATCCTAGAAATTGTTGAAAAATTAATTAGAGACTAAATGGATGCGTCTGCCAAGTTCAACTCAAGATTCAACTGCAAGTCTAACTTAAGTTGCAACTACCAAACCAACTTTTGCACTAAAAAAAAAACAAGGTAAATCTCACTATTTACATTTTGATTTAAATACTATAACCTCCAGTTGTGCATTATGGAGTGTACATATAAATATTAAGGTGAATTTCTTTTTAATTTACACATGAATTAAATGGATATTAGAGTAAAAACAAACGTTGATTGTTTTTAAATTTATTAAATATGAAACATATTTAAGATTTTTATACCGAATATTTTTAAATAAACTATAAGTCAAATAAAATTATAAATAATAATAAGAAACATATTTAATTTAAATAAAATTGAGCTCACTTTTTTTCAACGAAACCTAAATGTGACACTTTTAATTCAAACTGTTTAACTATTTTAACCATCACATATGATTTGAGTTAAATCTAATTTTTTTCTATTTGATTTTGGTAGGAATTATTTGTTTTCAAAAGTGAATACACAAATATTCAAGTATAGAACACAATTTTTTTTATCAGTGTGTCAAGGATGGTGCAAAAGCAATCCTCGCTAATCACCAAACAGCTAAGCGCAATCAATACAAAGAGACGAAGCCTTAATAAATGACCACGCCGCTCTGTTGACGTTGCAGTCGACGTCGCTGTTGGCGTCGCATCTTGTTAGGCGCACAGCATCTAAGGCGCTAATTAGCCGCGTTGTGGCGTTGGTAATGCCTCTAACACGGGCTCTGACTGTGGCTAAGACTTTGACTCTGACTTTGACTCTGTCTCTGAATTTAACTCTGACTTTGACTTTGAGTCTGTCTCGTGGCTTTGAGGCTGACAAACGAATTGCTGCCAAGTCTTTTGAGTAGCACAGACGGCAAATGGGGCCTTGATGACAACAGATGGGCTGTCCTGCCCCATTGCGATAGACTCACAGAAAGAGAAAGGGACAGAGAGAGGGAGTGAAAAAGAGAGAGAAGAGAGAAAAAGAGAGATACAAGCATTAATGTTGTAGAGAAAACTATAGAGGCACCCGCATTTTAGCAGCTCCACACACACATACACACAAACACATAGTCTAATGAATGCCCCTTTGGCAGCTCACATTGGCTACCCTACTACATACATATATATAATCTTCAGCTACCTGTAAGGCTTTCTTCAGATTTAGAGTGCGGACTTCTGCTCTAAAAGCAATAGCTAGTTGGAATGGCATGATTTTATACAGAAAAATTAAACCTCTCAAAAAAAAATTCAGTACTAATTACGATATAAGAAGTTGATTGCAATTAAAAACTTGAGATTTGAAATTTTGAATTTTCAAAATTCCAAAGGGGGACCCCTACCATCAACATAGAACCATGGCTTCGATGGTCGAAAAATATAAAAAATTCTAAATGAACAAAATTTGAATACAGAATGAATATAGAGGCCAAACCATGATCGAAATTGCATTCTGCTTGAAAATCGGTACAGTCTTGCCAAACTTATAACGTTCAAAGTTGCTCAAGCCACTGATCTAGCAACTCAGTCAAAATATTTCTTAATTTTGACATGATTTTTTACAAGAAAATAAAAGCCCTAAGAATAAAGTATAAAGTGTCGTATTATACTAATTACGATATCAGGAGTTGATTAAAAGTAACAACTTTAGATTTAAATTTGTCATTTTTCAAAATTTCAAAGGCGGGACCCTATGGTACTAATATCTACACCTATATCTAGAGGGAATTTTTTTTTTTACAAAATTAATTAACTTTAAATACAGAATGAATTAAGAGGCCAAACCATGATCAAAATGACATTCCGCTTAAAAATCAGTTTAGTTTTGACAAAGTTATGACAGGTTGAAGTTGGTCCTACTTTTGACCTAGCAACTTTACAAGTCAAAATTTTTGTCCAATTTTAGATGATTTTTTACAAAAAAATGAAACGTCTCAGAATCAAATTTAAAGTGTTGTTTTATACTTATTACGCTATAAGAAGTTGATTAAAAGTGAAAACTTGAGATTTTAAATTTTCATTTTTCAAAATTTCAAAGGGGGGACCCTATGCTACTAAAATCTACACCCATATCTAGAGGGAATTTTTTTTACGAAATTAATTACCTTTAAATGCAGAATGAATTAAGAGGCCAAACCATGATCAAAATGACATTCCGCTTCAAATTCGGTTTGGTTTTTACAAAGTTATGAAAGTTTGAAGTTAGTCAAATCAGATGAGCAAATTCTTTTCCGATTGAGGTAGAAAACTTAGTTTTCCTTTACTTGAAACAAGTATATTCAGTTCATGATTCCATAATGAAATTACCTCGCAGATCTGGAGAGCTTCGGGAGATTGGTTGAATGATTGACTATTATGAGTTTCATTTTGGCCATTCACGAATCTTGCAGTAGCCAATTCGTATTTAGAATTTGTTTAACTGTTCAGATCATCATTTGGACGGTCTAAACCACTTCCGGCCAAAACATTTTCAACAGAGATTTATTTGGTCTGTTGTTGTGGTTGAATTTTTTTTGGGCTACCAAATCGAAAACTCGTTGCCCGCATTGGAAAGCTAACGGTTAATGTGTGCTCCCTATGATTAACTGGGGATGTATGATAACAACTAATTAACTAGCAATCAAATCGAATCACAAAACAAACAAACAAAACAGATAGACAAACATTTTGCCCAGGGGAAGTGAAAGGCTATGCGGACTTCTCTCCATCTCTGTTTCCATCTTCATCTGTGGCACAGCTGATAGCTGACGACCGGAACACAGCTCAGGTGAACTGAAATGAACTAAACTAAAGTTGGTAACAGCAGGAAAAGTAAAAGCCGCGTCTTTGAAACAGCCTTTGAAACAGAACCAGAATTAGAACCTGAACCTGAACCCGAATCCGATTCAAAATGAGAAAATGAGTCAAACTGAACAAAGAAAAGAAAGGCTGTCCCCAAGACATGACCAAAAGCTATGCTGCAAATATTTAGAACAGACCTAAAGAAAACAAAAACAACAATACCGCACACACACACACACACACACATGTACGGTTAAATGTATGTGTTGTGCGGTGTCAAACTGGTCAAAAGCGTTGTGTCAGCTGTGAGCAAAGTCTGTCATACTCGTAACAGCTGCATGGAATGTTAGGCCAATGCATGGAGACACTATTGCAGCTAGTGATAGCAGCGTGACACGATGCATCAATTAATAAAACATAGAGTTCTGTTGTTAAAGTGCGGCTAAGTTCTTTGCTTTCGAAAAAGATAGAAAGATAAAAGAGTTTTGGCCGACTTACCAGCTAGCTGTAGTAAATTGCGTGACACGAAGGCATAGTATTTAAATGTGAGTCGATTGCGTGACACGAGGTCGCACCAAAATATTTTCAAAATACTTACACTTGAATCTTATGTTTCTTTCTTTCTCTCTCTTTCTCAGATTAAGTCGCGTGACACGAAAGCTTTACACGAATGGCACATCGCTAAATGTGAAAAAATTGTAAATACATTTTTTTTTTTATAATTTTTTTTTTCAGACCTATAACAATGACGATGGCCAAAATAATGTATGAGATCTTAGATTAATTAAAATTGAGTATCTGTTCAATTAAATGGCGTGACACGAGCACAAGAATGAACAGAACTGTGACTCAGCATATCGCAACACGTGCCCATCTCTAGCTGCTTGTAACTGTAGCTGTTGCCCTGGCGCCCGAAAAGTTACTGCAATCGAGAGCAATGGCAAATTGCAATGGAGACGTTGCAAGTTGCAACAACGGTGCTTTGCTATTTTTCGCAGCTGTGACAGAGAGGCAATAGAGCGACTGCAGTGTGTGAGGAGGGGGTGGTAGACAAGTGGGGGTGTACATAAAAAAAATACACTTAAAGAGCCACAGCGGCAGCTTAAGTAAGCGGAACCCAAAAGCGTCAAGCAATTTTCTTATTTTAAGTGATTTCTTTACGCTTTCGCGGCGGCTGCTTCAACTTTAGCGTCGACAGCGACGCCGACTGCAACATGCTCTACTCGTACAGCATTCGTTCCAATCTTAATTATTGTCGTTTGCAGTCAAGTCTCCATCTCCATCGCCATCTCCTTCTCCAATTCCAAATCCAATTTCAACTGCGACTTCATCTCCATTTTCATCTCTGCTTCTTCTGCAATTCATTTGCAGTTATGCCAGTTGCCAGTTGCTGCCTCAATTGATGCCGCTCTAATGAATTATGATTACATTTACTGGCAGCGACATCCAGCTGTCTGTCTGGCAACTCTACAAGACGTCAGCAGCGACGCAACGTCGCAGCCCTGTTAATGCGTCGCACTCTGTTAAGTTCGCAGCGCTGTTAATAACATTCTGCTGGCAGCGCCGTTAGCAGCATGGCAATGACCTGCGACTGCGTAGAGTTTACTTGTCTAAATTCTCATTACACTCAGCAACGTGCGCAGTCGCAGCCTCTGCCTCTGCCGTCGTCTCCGTCTCCGTCGCCGTTGCCGTTGAAGTCTGTTTGAGCAAGCGGGCAGCTACTTTAATGTTTGTTTTCTTTATTTCTTGCTAGTTTATTTATGTTATTGCCAGGTCCGTTAATGTATAATGCAAATACATACTCAAGCACATACATTTACACATTTTTCTTCTTTTGTACACTTTTTTAACGTAACGCCTGCGAAATTTGTCGCCCTTTTCTTTAATTGGCAAAATATCAAAATAAACTTTAGTTTGACCACTTTCTTTTTGCTCATACATTAGAAAACCTACGAAATGCCTTATGAAATAAAGCTTACAAAATTATTATATGTGTTTTATACTCACAATGCTTTTCAATGTCTAATTCAATGTGTAAATACAATAAAATGAAAATTTTGACGAATCTTTAGCAGTTTTTCCTAAAGGGCTGTTTAGCATTGCAGAGGGTATTATAAATAGATTGATGAAGCTTGGCAAAGATGCCGAAAGAGATCAAAGCGGATCATTATATCATATAGCTGCCTTTAGGACCAATCGGTGAAATCAATCGTTTTTATGAACAACTTTGTTGTTTTAATATATCTTTAGCTTCCATAGAACCAAACAGTCGAATTATAATTTGCATTAATCTAATACAGTTCGGTTTTAACCTAAGAAACAAGAATTAAAATTATCTAGCGATAAACTACGCTTCAAGTTACGTGTCTTTAAAATGAAAAATGTATATTCTTTATGAAACTTCTAATAAATTATACATGCATTTTTAACTCTCTACTGTGAAGACATTAGTTTGTTTTCCCCCACTTATTTATAGAGAAGTTGGGCTTTAGGTAGTTTAAGTGAGGTGGTTCAGAACGTGCCTCACACTTTGCAGACAGTGGTTAGCACCCACCTCACCCTGTTAAAATTTTAGCTCTTCCGATGAGAAGTTTTTCATATTAAAAAAGTATCTTCTAACTACACGTCTATTCACTTTAGCTGACAACAGGAGCAAAAGTTCTAATAGTAAACATATCCATCATTTTAAAAATAGAAAAAATGGTAATCAATTTTCATTTTTAAAATGTAAAAGCAAATCTAAAGAGGAAGTGTTTTTAAGTAGATTCAATCAGTTCCTGCTGATAGATCAGGCAAACATGAGATTTATGTTTGATGATTGGGTATACATACAGAGATACATATTTATCATTATGCTGACATCGTGCTGATTGCACAACATTCCAGAGTTGCCGCTGTGACGGCGCATAATTCATTAGCATATTTATCAGTCAATAACAGATCAAGATCTTCAGACAGAGATGCTGACAAGATTACGATTACGAGCTCGATCTGCTATGCTACTAATCCTACTAATGGTATCCCCCTCACCAACCCGTCGTAATACCCACCTTAATACCCAAAACGGTAGCCATGCAAATCGATGCGCTGTAACAGGTGCCGTTGTCTCACCATGACTCGTTTATTTGTACGTTCGTTCCTTCGTACGTTCGTTCGTTCGTTCTTCGTGTGGAGAGCGAGTGTGTGGAGAAAGAGAGAGAGAGAGAGAACGTAATGGAGAGGGGGGAAGGAGAGTGTGAGAGTCTGTTGGAGCTCTGTTGTTCAAGTTCAATGCTACGTACGAGCAGTGTTTGCCATTTTAGCTACTTTATAGCGAGACTTGGCAATTTCTTAACTGCAAAAGCTAACATATGTTGCCATTTGCTATAAATATGGCTATTTTAATAAATGATTTGAACACATTTTCTTATACAATTATACCCGTTAATTGAAATTTATGTAATTAAATGCGAAGGAATTAAAGTACTGGAATGCCGGATTTATTAATTAATAAATTAATTAGCACACTTAAGCGTAAAAAAAATGACCCTGTTCATTGCATTTAATGACTTAAATTTTATAGTTTAAGAATTATAATAATCGTGAATATTTATAGTTAGATACACTGAAAAAAAGACTAAGCTCTAAAATCAGGAACATTCATCTTAAAAATGTTGTTCTTAAATTAAGAACATTTTAAGACCATATTTTAAGAACATTTATTCTTAACTTGGTCTTATTTGAAATGGTCTAATAAGCAAGATGTGTTTTCTTAATCTAAAAGTTTTATGTTCTCGACGCCTTGAAAAAATCTTGATTTTAAAACATTTTTTGTATCAGTGTACAAAATTTATTTTTTCGGCAGTAATTTATAGCTTGTATTTACATACTACTGTAGTGAGTTATTATTTTTCTTTTTTACTAAAATAACTACGTATTTTAGCCCTTGAGATTCGGACAACACTGCTTCCGAGCTGCTGTTAATGTTGTTGCTGTTGTCATTCTGCTTGCTGTTAAGTCAAGGTCTCCACAGGGAGAGTTGTTGTAAGCTTGGAGAGTGCGCTCTCATTCTCAGCTTGGACTCTTTCTTGTTCTGCAACGCTTGCTCGACCGTAGCTGTGCGTGTGTGTGTGTGCGAGTGTGTGTGTGTGAAGTAGAAATGGGTTCGCGCTTTTCTTCGCTTCTGCTTCGTGCGTTTGCAATGCTGTCTCTGCCGCTGTTGCTGTTGCTGTTGCTGCTACTGCGATCGCTGCTAACGCGTCGCGTCGCGTCGCTGCATTGACTTTCTTACGCTAACGACGCGACGCGATGCCGCTTTCTCTGCCGCTGTTCTTGTGCGCTCTCTCGCTGGCTGGTTCTTCTTCGTGGCGGCGTGGAGACCTCTGGGAAAGGCATAAAAGTGGCGCACTCGCTGGCCCACCAGCCATTGCGCGTAATGCAATTGAAGTGCTAACAGTGCCGTTTCAGTCAGCAGCAGCAGCAGCATTAGCAGCAGCAGCATTTGCAGCACCAGCGTGGACATAATAAATTCTTTTTTTTTTTGGTTGAGCAAAAACAACTCCAGTGTGCTCCTAGTGAACTTGAAAGTGTGTGCAACATTGCAACATTTGGTGGCATTCGGATATTCCTTCTGACTCCATCTGTCTTCCCCCCCGTCACAAGTGTCAAAAGTGTGAAAGTGCAAGCATTTTTTCCTGTTCATCCGCAACAAAAATACAAACCAAAAGAAAGCAAGAAACAAAAAAGAAACATACGCGAAAGGATTCTCGCAAGCTACGACAAACAACTCAAAGTCTGAGAAGAAAAGAAAGCAAATCAATTCTATAATCTTAAACAACCAATTACAACACAGAACAAACTCTAATTCAATTGATTGTGCAATAAATTATACATAAAAGGTAAGATTTCCTTTACTTACAATTCCCGTGAGAGAGAGAGCTGAACCCCTTAAGTGTTGCAACAAAAACAACAAGTTACATGAACAACAACAACGACAACCATATCTCAAGGATATTTTTTTTTATATTTTTTTGCGTTATTTAAAGAAGTGTTGAAAACTTTGAAGAAACTAATAATTTTTTATCATTTTATGATTAATATTATAAATGATAATCCGTAAAATATAAATAATCTCAAAGAAAAAATAGCTGAAAATAAAATTCTACTTTAAGTCATCGTTTTTATAGATCAACTGCGAATATTGAAAAACTCGTAACAATTTTACAGGATTAAATAAAATATTCGTAAATATATATTGTTGTATTCACAATAACAGTGAATGGATACTCAAGAAAAACAGCATAATATGCATTATTAACGCCAAGTTTTACGTTTTTTTGAATGCATATTTAACAAATAAAATATATGCTGTTATAATTTTGATATCAATGATATTTTGTAGTAAACTTTTGTATATACTGCTACGGTATGTATACATAAACACATAAAATTTGGAAAAGAACTTGAAAATATCCAATCACATTTGCATATAACATAATATTTTATATGTAAAACCCAACTGAAATTTGTATATTATTTATCAATAATATATAAAAATAATGCATAAATACAATACAGCACTTAAATGCCTATATCACATACATAAATAAATATAAATATTGAAATTTATCATACAAAAAAATAAAATTTCAATTGCTTTTCATGAGATGCACTTTAAGGTTGTCCGTTATTACCACGACAGTGACAACTCTGGCAGCAACAGTTCTGTTTATGTTTTCCCGTATTTTTTCAGTTTTTCTGTTTGCACTTGAATTTCATATGCAGGCGCTAAACAAAAGACTTAGGCAACGAACTGCTTGACCAAATGCCATGCATTGAACGTAAATGAGTGCAAATTATGCATGCGTATGGTCTTTGTTTGCGTGTGTGTGTGTGTGTGTATTTGAGTTGTGTTGGCAAGAGAATGTGTGTGACAACCTCTACTCCAACTTTCAATTCGATTCTTCACTTTGCACAACTTGCGACATTTTCAATTCATTGGAATATGCAGTCTTTCTCTTTCACACGCATCTAATGCGCTCTCACTTTGTGTCCACTTTAGTTGCTCGACTTGACTTAACTTAACTCTTTTATTTTTCCCTCTCTTTCTTTTTCTTAGTTTTTTTTATTATTATTTTAATGCTTGCGCTTTATATTTTCTGTTAAAGTCATTAACGCAATTAACCGTTATTACCGGGCCGCCATCGTCGCCAGCGTCGTCGTCGTCGTCGTTGCCGGTCACCCAATTCATTAGGAAAGCATTTAGTGTAAGAAAAAGAGACACATACATACACACACAGCAGCAAAAAGCAACGGGCCAAAGCATGAGAAACGCATTAAAAAAAAAAAACAAGAAAAAATAAAAAAAATGAAAAAAATGCGCACGCAGCAAAAAAAAAAATCAAATGCGGAGCAACCGCAGCAGCAGCCCCCAAAGAAGCAACTAAGCTCTGCCCTAACCCAGCCCACTCCGCACAGTGCCTCACTGTGTTGCAGCTATCCAGTGGCCATTTGGGCCGGCGTCTGTTTTTATAGTTTTTCACAACACACACACACACACACACACACACACACACACACACAGTCATGGAGCACATCTCAGGCAGAAGCCAAAAAATGTTAGTTGACTTTGTTGAAATTAAAGTTTATTGTTTTTGTTGTCTGCGTTGTCGCTGTTGTTGTTGTTGTTGCCGAGCCGCCCCGGAAATAACGTAATAATGTTGCATAAAAATGACTTGTTGTTTTATAATCGAATCGTAAAAAAATAAAGAAGCCGCCCGGCCGGCTTAAACAGTTTAAAGAACGAAACACGTTGCATGTTACACAAAAAAGTGGAAGCAACAAACAAAAGACTTAGGCAACGAACTTGCAGCACAGCAGGCAGCGGACATCAGACAGCGACAAAGGCATTTGCATTAGCTGCTCAACGTTTAATTAAAGCATGCAAATTTCAGGCTAACTTAGTTGCCCAACCCCTCATTTACTGCACCGTCCCCCCCCCCACCCCCTTCTCCACATCCCTTGCGCTGTGGTGCAACAAATGAATTGAAGTTTCTCTGTCGTTATCTGTCGTCGTTTTCTTGGCCGCCGGCGCCATTTTCTGGACCGTTTCGATGCGTGTCGGGAGCTGCTACAAAACTGACCCAAATCTGCCACAGAAAGCCAGCAACAACAACGTCTAACCAAAAAAAGAGATGCCAACAACTTCAACTAAACGTTAAGCGCTAAAAGCTTTTTCTGTTGCTAATGTTGTTGCTGTTTCTTGGCCCACTTCTCAATGTATTTGCCTGCTTTTTGTGGCAATCAACTTGCCAAGTTTTCGTAGCGGAAATTGATGAAATCGATTTTCATTAGATTAGAATTAGGTACAACCAACAGCACCAACAAAAGTTTACAAACATGTGAATGACAGTCGACAGACAAGGGCAACAAATCGGCCTAAACGTTGTCTTTAAACTGAGGGAAAACTGTTGTTGAAAAACAAGAATGCTCTAGGCATAACTTAAGAAAAAGTTAAGATCTATTTATGCTTCTTTTTCTGCCTTTTAAAATAAATCAAATTTGTATTTAAAGGAATTTCGAGAAAACCGATGATTTAAATATTACCACTGTTTTTTTTTTTTTTTTTGAAGTTTAAATGGATATTCTATTTAGGAAGCAATGGAAATGTTAAATTAAAATATGCAAAGAAAACATTAGGAAGATTTGACACAAAAAAGTTCAATTACATCACAATCGCCGACATGATTAAATTTTTTTTCTTTAAAAAATTGAAATATTACGAGAAATTCCTCAGATAGGAAAGGAAAGCTTCAAAGCTTATAAAAAAAAATATCAATAGAGTTGCATTAAAAATATAAATACTTTAGGTATGAAAAAACTACAGCTAACCGAAAGATAATTTTAGGATAAAACATAATTTCAAACTAGAAAATCAAGTCTTACTTAAAATAGTTGCATGTATATTGATTTTGGTATACATATATAATTTTTCTTATACTTGTTTTCTATTGCTTTCTTGACATTATTTTCCCAGACTTCTTTGCGAATGTTTTGCACCAGTTCTTCTTTTTTTTGCTATGCCGAGTGCAAGTTTTTTTTTTGTTGCCAAGAACTTGTCCAAAGTGTTAGCAACTACTTAAAAGAAAGACCAAAGCTTAAGTATAAGTGAAAGAAGAAGTGGTAGTGAGGGAAGGGAGGGGAGGGAGAGAGAAGGAGGTGATAGAGGTAATGGAAGTGGAAGATGTGCTTGTTCATCCTGTCTCACATTTCGAGCATCAGTTGCTCACCCATTTCGGGTTTGTGCCGCTTCGCTGCGGCAGTTGTAACTGAATGCGCTGTGGCACAGTTTTATATGTTTTCCTCCTCTCTCTGTCTCACTGTCTGTGCCGCTCTCTCTTCTTCTCGTCGTTTTAGATATATTTTTGTTGCTGTCGTGGCGCTGACCCAGATTCAAGAACTTCTTTGAAGCACTTTGTACAAATTAAAGCAAATGAAATCCGCACCTGTTTGCGACAATAGATTCGCAGCAAATACGATAATTATAACAATAGCTGAGTTTTAGCCAAACAAATAGACAAATAGAGAAGCTCTCCACGCCCCTCCACGGTCACAGCGCCCACTTTTCTGGCTCCAAAGCAATTCTCACTCCTTTGATTCTCAGCTACTCCTCGAGGCGCTCTTGAAAGCGCGCGCTGACAAATTCGAGTGGCTGTTGAATGGTCAGTGATATGAGTGTGAATACAAGTGAATACAAGTGAATACAAGAGAGTGTCTAGTGAGTACACACTTTAAATCATTCAACGCTGTTTATTATTTTTATTTTTTTTGCCATAAACATCAACTGTTCCAATTCAGCATTTAGCCAAAAGATCAGAAATCTCCGCTTTGTTGATGTTGTTGTTGATGATGATAATGATGATTTGGCACTTTCCTCGTTCCAGCTGAAATATTTTCGTTTTCTTTTGATAGAATATCTCTACCACAGCTGATATCTATGCTAGTCAACGGTTCTTTTCTTCATTTATTTGTTGTTTTTCATTTACAGCACGCCCCACTGACCGCTCTAGCTTTAATTCCATTCTATATAGCACGCTATAACCATATGCGACTTGGCCATGAGTCCCAAATGCTTTTGTTCCTTACGAATTTGATTGTCGCACTCTTCGCACTCTTTCCTCTTGCCAAAAATTGGGTCAGCAAATTTTATTCAGCCTCCCAAAAAGCAGCGAAGAGTTCTTCTTAAAATGAAAGTAGTCAGTGGAACTATTTAGTACCTTAAATGGTTGACACTGGCTTTCGCTTGAACAAGTTTCTTCTGGAGAATCAACAATTATGAGATCATAAATATAATGGCAGCATTACAATAGTTCCCTTTAATTTGAAAATTTTGTCTCGCTTTCATTCAACTTTTTTTTATGGCCAATTCGAATTGTTTATGATTTTAAAAAAAATTTCTATTGTTCTCTTGCTTGTTAGCAACTCCACAGTCTGCAGAGTCTTCAGTCTACAACAGTCTTAATTTGTCTGTCTTCTGGCTTTAATCTACACTCTTTCGTCTACCTCTCAGCTGCGCTATAAATCAGAGCTCTCAACTTGATTAGCACCCACAGTTTTGACATTTGATTGAGCGATGATGAAGAAGAGACTGAAGAGACTCAAGAGACAGTGAAGAGTCTAAAGCAGCTGCCTCTTTTGGGCGTTTCTGAAGATGATGGATTAGCAAGTTCAGTTCCAGCACTTAATGTATTTCCTCTTCCTCCACTTTGCTCAACTCATCCACGCAATGTGTGAAAGTGTTCCCATTTCGAGTGTCATTTCAAGTTGGGCGTCTTCTTGCCTGTTTTTTTTTTATTCTTTAATTTTTTGGTTTATGTTGTTGTTGTTGTTGTTTCGACACGTTTTTTCGACTGAGAATGATATCATTGCACTTGACGTGGCCAGCAAACTTGTTGACGTGTGTAGTTCATTTGTGTGTGTGTGCGAGTATGTGTGTGTGTGTGTGCTCATTTGATACCCAACGAAGTCCAGTCGCGGACAAATAATTTTTAATGAGCTGCGTCTGAACTTTAATTAGAGTTTATGCGTATGCAAATGTGAGTATGTGTCTGTGTGCGCGTGTGTGTGTAAAGTATGTTTGTGGAGTGTGCGAATGTGTGTAGTGTTGTTACACTTGCCGTCTTTGACGCGCTTCATAGAATTTTCTGTGGAAATTGGAGCAACTGCAGCGAACTGGCATCGTTTCACACAGCACCACACAGCACCACTCAGCACCACTCTGAACCACTCTGCACCACTGTGGCAGCGCAGCCAGGCGTTGCACATTTGCATAGCTTAATGAAACTGCCGTCTTAGCTGTGGCCAAGTTTGTGTCTTAAGTCTTTTGTTTGCAATCAAATAGAAAGCAAACATTTATTGTCGCTGTTGTTGCTGTTTTGTTGCTGTTGTTGTTGTTGCTGCCACTGATTGTTGATTATGGACCGCTTTTATAACATATTTTTTCTTTTCTTTAAGAAAATGCCTGTCCATGTCACCAAGTAACATATTCATGTCTTGTCTCCGTTTTTCTCTCTCTGTATCTCTCTCTTTTTTTCCTTTACTGCTTTTAATTGTTGATGTTGTAGCTGTTAGTTTAATTACTCAGCATGTTGTTATTGCTAGCATGCAAATCCATATACATACATATGTACTATATGTATGCATGTAGATATATCCGTCGATTTTCTGGCCTGCCTGCCACATGCGGCGCAACAATTTCTTTTTGCACTTTCCACTCGCTGCGCTGCGCTCGATTGAATGATGACTCGACAATGGCTACCCGGCCAGGTGGGCCTTTTGCCTGTTAGCCTGTTAGCCTGGCCTGACCACGGTCCAGGGTCGGTGCGGGGCGTGGCATGCCTCTTTCTTCCTCAGCTTCTTTTGCCTCTCTCCGAGTCAGAGTCAGAGTCGCAGTCAGCACGTATATCAATAACCCATTAGACGAGCTCGCTGCTCGTTGCTTGCTGCGGAGTAGTAGATACCGTTACGCAGCAACTTTTCAGAGGTGGCATGGTCAGTGTACGGGAAGTGGAAGGGGGGAGGTAGCGGTTTACAAGCCAAAGAACATGTTGTTGCCGCTGCTGGAAACCAGAATGAAGCGACCAAAACACAACGGCATCATGATCTTAATGATGATGACAATGACGTTGCCTCTGTGGCAACTCCAGCTTCAACAGCTGACCACCAAATAAGCTCAAATATGCATTCAAAAATGCCTTTGCTTCTTGCTCAACTGCTGCTCATCATTGGCTCACCAAAAACATGAGAAAATGATGGAAAGAAAAGCGGCAGAAAAGTAGCTTAAATTAAGAAAACATCTTTGACCAAAACAAAAACCAAAATGAAAACTTGTTCTCCCCATCCGCTTCCCCTCTCTCATCGCCCTACTGAGCTGCGTGTTTGACTGAAAAGCGCATTTCTCTTTAAAGCTGATTGTTATTATGATCAGATTCGGGAATAACTAATAATTAAGGCGCATTGTTTAGGCCAAGCATCGAAAGATGGCCCAAAACTAGCTGCACTTAGAAAGAAAGCCAGCAGATCAAAAGAAAAACGAGAAGAGGCAGAAGAAGCAGAGCTGAAAAGAAGACATCGCATCGCAGCTGGAGGCCATTGTAACTTATTAAAAGTTAAAAGTTGCAGCAAAATCTTTTCCAAATGATTTTATCAAGCAGCTTTTAAATTACGATGCAAGCGAACAAAAGCGCTTAAGACAAAGCTTAAAATTTTCTTAAGCTCACTAATGAATATGTCAAGTTATCTGAAGGAAAAGAATGTGTTTCATCAGAATACATTAAAATAACTCAAAAATCAACGAAGATTTTAAACTAAGAGAAAGATAAGCCATGGAAGTAAGGTAAAATATTTTCGAAAAGTTAAGAAGCAAATGTCTTGAGTTGGCATGGAAATAAAGAATTTAATCTGAATGTTTACAAAAGGCATACAAATTTATTAAAATTATTAAATTAATTAATTTAAAAAAATTTAAAAACAAAGAAAATTAAAATAAATACAAAATATATATAGAATTAGAAGAGAACAGTTTTAAATTTCATCCGAAAAATTTTCTTTAAGAAAAGAAAGGGGCATTAATAACTGTATGAGAAAAACGTTTCAGTCCTGAGAGGAATACAATTACATGGTTCATGGTTGTAAAGGTGAAAGTTCCATTTTTTTAACAAATTGTCTACATTTTTTTTACAAACCTAACAAGAAAACTAAGTCAATAATTGTTACAAGCTTTGAAAAAACACGCCCGCAGGTGGAAACTAAACATCAAGGGGACGTTTATATGTGTAAATGCGTAAATCGAATTTCTTCGAATCTTTCTCATAATATTTTTGCATGAAATTATGTCAAGTCGTTTGAAAAATAGAAATTGTACATGTCCTGGCATGACTGTGCATGTTTTTTTTAATGCTTTTCCAATGGTTGCAGCCACCATTCAGCTCTCTCATCATTTGGCCAAGATTATTTGAATAAGAAAACTGTGTCAGTTAACCAAATGCTTCAAGTTTGACTAACAAATTGCAATTCTTTCTTTCTATCTCTTTTTTTTTGCAGTTGACGCGATTTGAGCTGTAATACTGCAACACTTGAAGGTGAGTACCGCAAGTTGTCGACACAGATGCCGACGCGTCGATACTTGTACGTATACTTGCCACAGTCGTAGCCAGAGCCAGAGCCAGAGTTGTGGCAGTTGTTGTGGCAGTTGCACTTGAGGTGTTTACCTTATGCTTAATTTGATTTTGTTGCCGCTTTCAACTTGACTTTGATTTCTGCGCGTTGAAATTAAAGTCAGCGTGGCAAAACTGAAGAGCTGTTGCCACAACGTTGCTGTTACTGCTGCTCTGGCTGCCACATCTAATCGTTGTTGCACTATGCCTATTTATAAGCCACGCCATTTCATTGCAATCAGTTGGCAATTAGTCACTCAAACTGACTCAAACACTGAGGCTGCGACTGAGACTGAGACTGAGTGACTGACTGTGCCACAGACTGACAATGATTGCGATTGCTGCAACAGTTGCTGCAACTTGGCTAGCTGCAAGTTGGCCATACTTTACAATTAGGGCGCTGCGTGCGCTGCTGCAGATAAATGTCAGTGGCTTTGGTAGCCAACTAATTGACGAACAGCCTTTGATGCTGTTGTTGCTGTTGCAACTATGACTGCAACAACAGGGGCAGGGACAGGCGGCAGCTTTTAGCTTTGGCGGCAGCGGCAGCGGCGTTGGCGGCTGCGACCAATGACATTGAGTAATGCGAGCAACGCTTTAACGTTGCCAGCATTGAACTTGGCTTTTGATTTGCTTTGAAGCCGCGTAAACTGTTGACGACTGGCCAACAATTAAGCTCGGCTCTTCTTCTTGCCACTGCCTCTACTCCTGACAAAACGAAAATGAATTGCCGCTTTCAAAAATAGAAGAAGACAAAAGCAGGCGGCAACAATTTTCAGCCAACAACGCCCCAAGTTGCACACAAACACACACACAGCGCTAGATAGAACTTTAGCTGGGCGCGTCTTCAGTGCAGTTTCTTTTCCAGCTCGCTCTCTGTCTAATTTATTATCTGATGCAGCTGTAAGATGCATCTTCATGCTGCTTCAAGCTGCCCAGTTGCAATGCGTTGCACTGTCGCCGCGCCCATCGACAACGGGGCAGCGCGCGATGCCATTGCAATTAATTTCTATGTCTATTTTTAATTCCCCCTCCCCCTTCGCGTTCCCCTTACCCACCCTGGCCCACGCCTCTTTTTGTGTGATTATTGTTCAAGGCAACGCGGTAACGGTGCTTACGGCTCCGGATTGTGGACACAGCGGACTCTTGTGGGCGTTGCCGCTACACTTTGCCACTTTGCATCAATATTTTGATGACTTGTGCATAACAAAAGACTTGGGCAACGAACTTGATTGGCTTCTAGACAGTAATGACTTGGACAACGAACTTGTGTATTTTACAAATCAAAAGACTTAGACAACGAACTTGATTAGCTTTTTGAAAGAAATGACTTAGAGAACGAACTTGTGTATATTACAAATCAAAAGACTTAAACAACGAACTTGTGAATTTTGCTAATATAAAGACTTAGGCAACGAACTTGTAAATTTTACAAATAAAAAGACTTGTGCATTTTATAAATAAAAAAACAACGAACGTGCTTAGCTTCTAGACTCGAATGACTTGAACAACGAACTTGTCTCTTTTTTAAATAAAAAAACTTAGGCAACGAACTTGTGAATTTTTTAAATAAAAAGACTCAGACAACGAACTTACTTATATTGTTAGACAAACAAATACTTACGCTGCTAACTTGGCGCGCACTTGCTATGCTGCACTAATTAAGCTGTGCACTTGGCACCCCTTTCCCTCGCCACCTTTCCCTGCTCCCGTCAAATGCATTTTCTATTGCTGCCGCTGCCGTTGGTATGAGGAAGCTGTGGCTGCCACAAAATTGTGTGTATCAGTAGCTTGTATCTTGGCTTGCCACAATTCGTTGATCATTCTTTGGCCTTTTGCGTTTTGCTTCATTTAACATTTGTTGGTTGGTGGTGTTGTTGTTGCTGTTGTATTTCTTTTGCTATTTAGCTGCACTTTTATCTCGTTTATCACCTCAAATACATCCATTTCCGGCTGGCAACGATTTTGCTTTGTTTTACACACCGCTTTCTAACAATCTTCTCTGCTTCTTCTTCTCTCTATCTCCATCTCTCCCTGCTCTTTTCCGTCTTTTCGCTGAGCATAGCGAATAGAAAATGTTAAGTCTTTTTGCAGTGCCATCTTGGTGCACGTTAACGCTTCGCTAATCGCTTCAATCATCACTCACCTCTTTCTGCACCCCCTCCAACAATCAGATTCCACTTTAATCGAATGCTGTCAACGATTTTTCATGCAATATCATCGTAAGCATCTTTGATAGCTGTCAAATTGATTTATTATCGATTATTCGCGTGGAAAGTTAGCAATTTGTGGATTGCATGCCATCCAATTAGTATGGTTATTCAATTAATTATCGATAACAACATAGATTGTCAATGGGCACTTGAAATTATTAGTCACAGGTTTCCACTTTATCAATCGGAAAATACTTTCTTCATGCAAATCGATACTTTATCGAAGCAGTTATCTATCGATCAACTAAATTTTATCGATAACATATTAATCCGATTTTTATTAGCTGTATTTGTTTATGCTGAAAATCTCTTTTTAAAATTTATCGAGGATTTATCGAATCACATTTCACTTGTAACTGAATTTTTTTATTTAACTTATCGGTTTCCGTCAAACGTTTAATTTCAGCATGCTGTTTTACTAACTTATGCTTTGATCATTCTTAAATTAAATGCTTCATATGAATCGAATTCGATTTATCGATTGTTTTCGTTTATAAAATTCAATTTCCCTTTTTTAGCCGCATTTTCGATTATTCTCTTGCTACGCTTATGGCTCATTTTTCACTCAAACCAAAGCGATCGTCATCATCATGATCATTACAAGGTGATCATCGTGAGCATGATGATGATCATTCGGAAGTGGCAATTGTTAATTTATTGTTTTTGGCTGCCCGCGAGCGTTTATTGATTCAGCTTGCCAATTATTGTGCAAATAAATTCCAAATTGCGTGCAGCAACAACAGCAGCAACAGCAACAGCAACAACAGCAGCAGCAATAACTGCAACAACAACAGCAGCAACAGCAACAACGACAACAGTTTGCGGCAAATGTGGACAACGACAAAGTATTCGCTTCATGAACTTGGCGCAATGTTCTTTTGCTTATTGTTGTTCTTGTTGTTGTTCTGGTTGCTGTTGTTGCTGCTGCTGCTGCTGTTGTGGTCATTGCCAAAGGCCATACACATACATTTGTGTTGTACTTTATGGTCAATTTTGAGCAAGAACAAATGGCCAACAGCGGTGAGTCTAACAACCAAAGTAACGGATATACTTACCACTCACATGTGTCTGTGTGTATTTGTATGTGTGTGGAATGTTGACAACAATGCGTTGCCTTACAAATTGTCACACAGGCAAAGAGCTAATGAGATCAGCAGAAGCACAAGAACAGAGAAAAATAAAGCAGAAAAGTTAAAGATCATCCTGTGAGCGAATTCTGATCGAAATTAAGAGACAGAACAGCAGGAGGAGTAAGAGAAAGAACTGTAGAGGAGATAAGATGCCAGAGGAGGCAGCTTGTCATTTGTTTGCTCACTTTATGAAACTGCCACTCGCTGGAGGTGGAGATGCTGCCAGGCTGCCAGGCTGCCAACAATGCCAACTTCATCTTCGTCTGCAACAACAGCAGCAGCAGCAGCAGCAACAACCATAACAGTAACAGTAACAATAACTTGGCCTGCAGCAGCAACAGCTTCTCTTCCACTTTATCTGGCTGTGCAGCTGGCAAGCTGGCAAACTGGCAACTGACTGACAGACATTGGGATTAGCATTAAACATCAGACGTAGCCCATCAATGCCAGCCAAATGGCCAAAACAAAAGCTAAGGCCAAGTCATAGAAGAAGCGCAACAACAACAGCAACGATAAAGACAAAGACAAAGACGATGCCGAAGCCAAAGTCAAAGTCAATGTCAGCATTTGGCTGCTTGAAGTACTCGTACTCTTACTCGTACTCGTACTCATACTCGTACTCATACTCGACTTGCACTCGTTGTCCGTTCCTGGAGCCTTAGCGTGTCTTTAGGCCTGCTCGCGAATGTTATGCAATTTCAGCTACTTAATGCCCATCAGTCAATCAGTCCAAATGTCTGTCATCACATTTTTTTTCCTTCTTCTCTTCTATTGTCCGTCCTGAAAGTCAGAGGAAGCAAACACTCCACACACACACACACACACTCTACAGTGGCATTTGATTTGAGATTTCAGGCAAGGCAAGCTATAGCTTCCATTGCACCATCCATCGCAATGTTAAAGTTATGTTAAAGTTAATTGTGGTGTTAACGACTTTTAGAATGTTAATTACAATTGAAAAAGTACTTCAGTCTCTCAGTTTTATCTCTCAAGGAAAAAACTTAATTTCAGCTAGATTAAAGCTTGAAAAAAGAAACCCATCAAAATGTTAATGCTACGTGCTGTTAATAGCTTTTGGAATGTTAATTGCCAATGTTAATGCTATGTTAAAAGTAATTGTGCTGTTAATGGATTTCAGAAACTTGTCTATCTCAAACGGAAATAAATTCAATCTACCAAGTTTCATTAGAAAATATATCGATGTGTTTAAATTATGTTAATGGTAAATGTGGTGTTAAAAATCTCAAAAGTTTGTATAGCATGTTCGAAAGTTTATAAGACGAATATGTCTGATAAAGCTCTAGAGTTTTAGGTTTATATCTATAAATAAGTTAAGCTGCAAATATTAAAGCAATCATTTTTAGCAAAAGTTTTATATTTCTTAAGCAGAGTGTAAATCACTTTAGACAACAATTTAATATGCCAATAAACATCACTCCTAAATGTAAGCATAAATTTCAAATGAAAAACAAAATAGCATATAAACAGTAGCTAAAGTACAGGTTAAAAGTGTCATTAAGATGAAAAAAAAATTCCTTACATTATTATATATAGTCATTCAGTGTCTTCTGGCCTCCAGCTAAGCCTGCCAGCTGCATTTGCAAAGAACTTAACTGAAAAATGATATAAGAGTTATAGACAGTTTTAGCTTAGCTAATGAATGTTGAATGGTTTGTTAAGTGCGGTGTTTATTAACGAAGCGATGAAAGGATTTGGCCATTTTCGTGGCAATTTTGGAGGAAGGGTAGCTGGAACAATCTGTTTTGCCGCAATTGGCCAATTGAAATTGGCGAAATTTGTCTGGCCATTAAACGACAGAGCCGCACATTAGCCCTCGGCTGTAAATCGATGGGTAAGCGGTTAGAGGTAAGCGGTAAGCGGTAAACGGCAACTTGTTAAACGGCCCAACATTGACTAAGAATTCCATTATTGGCGAGAAAGTTGCGCCAGCAGCACTCGATGCTGTTGTTGTTGTTGCTGTTGAAAGCATCGATCAATCGATCGTTCGATTCTAAATCGATGCGATAACAACAAACGCCGAACCAAGTCAACCAAATTTAGCAATTTAGCCATAAATGAAAGACCAAATTGCCGTAGTCTGATCACAGTTTTGCCAGAGTTGCCACAGTTGCCACAGTTGGCCACAATGGCAGCCATTGGCCATTGCCTGACGGCCTGACGTTCTGACTGGCAGTTTAAGCCTCATTAAAAACGCCCCAAATGCACCCGCTATGGGCAAGTGACCATCCAGACTCCATCTCCGTCTCCGGCTTCGTCTGCAACTCTAACTCCATCTCCAACTCCAACTCCATTTCCATCTTCAGCCTTGGCTCTAGTTGCCCAGACGTCTGTTGGCTTCATTATTGAAATGCGCTCATAAAATATGAGAAATAATTGCAATTATTGAGTATGCTTTTAACAAGCTGCAAAATGCAACACGGCCTCAGGTTTGCTTTACACTACAACAAATCTTTTGAACTTAGCATGCAACTGCTAATCCAAATATATTAAATTTTCAAAAAAGTATTCCATCTGAAATTTTAAGCGTTAGTTTAAGCAAGCTTTCATTTTATATGTTCTATTATCTGAATTATATAGTATATATAGATTTCCTGACAAGTTTACCATTAAGAATTTATTAAGTTAGGAGCTTTGACTTTGCTCTTCCATCTACATGTCAAAATATCATATTTAATAAAGTCCAATTCCTTAATTTTCTATATTAACTTTAACCAGTGCTTTCAAACAATTAAACTTTCACTTAGCTATCATTTATAACAAACATTTAATATTTAGTTTACTATAACTAAATGTTAACTACTCAACAGTTTTCGAGCAAGCAAACTTGTTGATACTTATTGTCAATTCTTAAACGCAGCGCTGCCATATTTTTTTCTATACTAGTTTAACAATTAAATTGACTTTAATATTATCAAGTTTTATATTCTTAAATTTCAATTTAACTGTCTACGAAAAGCTGCCTCGACTATAAGTTACTTAACATGCGAAATTGACTCAATTATTTTTTAGAGTGTGCGGCATTTTAGCGGACTTTAGCAATGCTGTGCAACCATTTGTGGCAGATGAAGCGCCCACGCGGTTTGGCCGCAACCAAAAAGACCAAATGCTGAGACCTGCTCAGGGACCCAAAGTCTTCGAGTGTCGTTCAGAGTCCCTGGCATTTTTTGTGCATGTATTTGCATTTTTCATCGTGGAACGTGAATGTGGTTGTGGTTGTGGTTGTGGCTGTCGTTGTGACTTTCAATGTGAGTGTGAGTGTGAGTGTGGATATGGATGTGACTGTAAACGTGATTGTCGTTGTGAATGTTGCTGTTGCTTTGGTTTAGTTTGTTTGTCAGACTCATTTGAATGCAGTCGCTATTTATGTTTTATGCTAAAGGCAGGCAAACAGATAACACGCAACTGGCAACCTGGCAACCTGGCAACGGCGACAACACCAAATGGCCTTTTGGGTTCAGCTCTCTTCTCCCTCGCTCTCTCTCTCTCTCTTTCTATCTCTCTTTTAGCCAGTTAAGGCAATGCCTGGGTTGGCCAGTTCACATTGTTACCTTTGTTTGTCTCAGCTTTAACTTCAGTTTCAACTTGAGTCGTATTTTTTTTTTTTAATTTTTTGAATCTCTCTTGGAGCAACTCTCGCCTGGCGGCCTTTTAAGGTGCGCTAACACACACACACACACACACAAATGCAAATAGTTAAGCCCTGCCACACACCCTGACCCTGACACTGACCCTGCCCCTTAACGCTGTCGAATGTGGCAGGCAGCTTATTAAGTGATTCGATGATTTCTTGTTCATAAATCAAAAAGAAAAGGCAACTGTCCAACAGACAGACAGAGGGACTGACAGCCACTTGTACTTTTGAGCTGTAAAGTGTTACAAGTGTGAAACCAGGAATTAAATAGAAACATCACATGTTTTTGTTTGACGCATTGAACAAACGAAAATGAAAATAAAGGAAAATGAAAGGAAATTAAAGAAATTTACATAAATTTGAGAATTAATTGATAGACACGTTAGTTTTTTTTACAGCAACTACTTATGTTACATATAATAAATACTTTTAAGTATAAATACATTTAAATTATTTAAAATCGATAAAAAAAAAAAATGAAGCAAAAAGAAGAATAGATTTATTAAATGAAAAAAAATATAATCAAATAGAATACATTCCAAATATTTAAGACTATTACAGTGATTTAACAACAATTTATAAGCTTATTGAATTAATATATATATTAATTATATTAAATATATAATTGTTTCGCTAGACAATATCTTTAGATGCCTAAACTGTTAATTGAAGAAAATACAATAGATTCCATTTAAACCACTAGAAAGGTGACAATGTGTTTTTCGAATTTAATAGTAACGTATCTCAAAGTTTTGTAACTAATAAATGGTTTTATTGCATACAATACATTACATTAGAATTATATTACAAACACATACAGTTGAATTGTTTGAAAATTTGTGAAAATTATTGATCTATAATATGAAGTCCTTTAATCTATTTCATAAATTTATTACAATCAGGGAAAGTAATAATTAAAAACATTATTTTAAAAATCTCATGTGATGTATCATATGAAAGGAATTAAATCATGGATCAAGAACATGTTTTACACAGAAGCCATGAACTATTGTTGAGTTTTATTTTGAGCGAAAAAAACAGACATCATTTATAGTCATTATTTTTGAGCTTTTTTTTTTTGACCAAAAATAATAATTATCGAGTGATTTGTGTATTTAAAAAAAAAATGATCATTATTTACGGTTCCTGATTACACTTAAATAAAAGAGGAACATGAAAAAGAAGAAGAATTTATAGAGCTGGAAGAATATAAAACTTTAGGCACTTTAAAACGCATTGGAAATTGATCATACGCAATGATATCCACTTGCGCTGTGCGAAGTTTCATTTGCATTGGGTGTAACTCAAGAGTTGTCACACACAAACACACACACAAACACACACAGACACACAATGACATTTCAAATACCAATATGGACTGGGACATGTCGTCAACTGCGTCTCATTTGCATATGTTCAGGGGAACTTTGATATACATAGACTGCAAACACTTTTCAGACTCTGTCCAAGTTTATATGGCATGTAATGGCATCTATCATTGCCAGACAGAAGACTGTAGACTGTAGACTGTCGACTTTAGACTGAAGTCACCATGGTGGCCAGGATTCAATTTAACTGAGCTGCCAGCTGTAGTTGTTGTTGTTGTTTTTGGCATTAACGAGATGAACGAACAGCGATAGAAAAATTCAATGTCATGGTGGCTTTTGGCTTGTGGGGTGGGGTGTGACGGGGTGTGGTGGGGTTGGGCAGCGATATGTGGCAACAACATTGACATTTGCATCGTTAGCCGGAGATCTGGCAGCGCTGACAGAGAGCAACAGCTGTTGTTGTTATCGTTGTTGCTTCATTAGACGAAATAAAAACTGGCTGGTTAATAAGGCAACTCAAGTCAATCAGCAGCAACAACCACAGCAGTTGTTAGCCAAATGCCGTTTGCCGTTGCCGTTGTCGTTGCCGTTGTCGTTGCCATTGCATCTTGTGGCAGCCACAAACCGGTCAAAATTAACCTACTTAACCGAGCAACGTCCGCTGTTGTTGCCTTTCCCCCAAAAAATATAACAACAAAAAAAAAAAAAGCAAAGGGAAAAAATACCCGAAAACCCACAAGAAAATCTCAAAGCAAAACAAATCTTTGGACGTGCCACAGATGAAGATGATGCAGCTTGTGGCAGTCAGTCCTCCCTTCGCCTAACTTGTTGGCATATTCAAAGAAATTTTCAAATCATAATTATCATTAACATTTCTCCCTCGTTTGCCTTGATTCGTGAGTGTGGACAGAGTATTCGTGACAGCTCACGTGACCATCGCTAGTTTGCCCTAGAAACATTGTGAGATAACTTAAGATTACTATAGATTAATATAGAAATTCTACCCTCTGCTTGGTTTAACTTTCATGACCTAACTTACTGTTTATATATATTAACTTGACAAAGAATACAAAGAATACTCATACAGAAAATAACATTCTCTATAGAGAAAGAAAGAAGAGAACTATAATATTTCTAAATATACCTAAGCAAGGCAATTTCTAAACTTTAGGAAATTGAATGAAAAGTTATGCTAAGTTGAAATTATATTAAAGTTTTCTTAATAATGAGAAATTTTAAAAAATATTTGAAGAGAACTGTGAACTATTAATTGCTCGATTTCATTACAAAAATGCTAACAAGTTTGAAAGAGAAAAGCTTTTTCTTATAGAGAACAAATCAAAAAATTTACTAACTAACTAAATTGCTTGAGTTTATAATGAGAAAACTATGAAATAACTGAAAGAAACAAAAAAAAAATCATTGGAAATATCTTTGTATATTTTTAAATTCTAAATAATAAAATTTATAATATAATATATCAATTTTTTGGTACTCAAATAGTTTTGCCATTAGAAGAAGCAGTTTAAAAAGTGCTGCACATTCTAGAGCACTTTGTGGTTCTGCAAGTTAAGATAACTAACCGCAGGTTAACATAAATCTCTAGGGAATCATGGCGAGAAAAAGAGTTCATAATGAGAATGCTATCAAATAACCGATAGATAAACCCAACCTTATAAGCGCAAAGGAAACAAGCAAATAGAGAGGAACGAAGAGGAGATAGAAAGAAGCAGGAACTATCGCATTTCATAAGATATCATGTCAAATGGGTGGCAATGTCTGCTGTCAGATTGAGGTTGAGATTTTGTCTCAGAGTCATTTTGTGGTGATTCTCGTTCTGGTTGTGGCATAGATTATTAGATTTCCCTAGATGTTGTTAATGGTTTGTTTTCTGCCTCTACTTTTTTTTTTTCTTTTTTTTTTGAGGTTAACCGCGCTGCGAAATTGAAAAAGTAGAAGAGGAAGAAGAAGAAGAGAAAAAATGGGAAAATAAATAAGAATTGAAATGGAATGGAAAACTTAACCGCAATCAGGTCTAACACTAACTCTCATCATCATCTCGATATCATCATGTGGCTGGAGTTGCAACTTCGTTCTGCAGCTGGCCATTTGACCAGGGTTAATTGATTATCATGGCGTTGCCACAATTTGCTGCATGCTGTTGCCTGCGTGTTGCAAAGGCGCAAATGAAGATTACAGTTGTTTCTTTTTTTTTATTTTTATTTTTGTTTCGTTTCGTTTCGGAACGCAAATGACAAGCGTCACGAGATCAAAGCATAAAGGAAAATCCAAATTAGAATTTGCCATAGATTTAAACCGCTCACCCCTCCCCCCCCCTTGCTACCATGCAAACACCCGCTTGTTACGCCCTAACAATCTGGTGTGCCATTTTGGCCAGTTACGTATAGTGGTAGCAGACGTGACTGCAACTCCTTCGTGTTGCAGTTGCAACACCAAAAACAGGCCGGCAAATGGCTGGAAAATCAAGTGATTACTGTCTAGCATCACGAGTAATGAAACGTGACTCAAATCGCAGTTAAACACCCCAGCGACACACACACACACACACTACACACACACACTACACACACGCAAGCACAACAAATCCCAAAACGAAACGAGCTAAAACACAAGGCAAACAGCAATTAGAACAGTCCAAAAACAACTTGCAGGCAACAAGACCAAAACAGGAGATAGAACAAGCCGAGTGGCAGGAGCAGATGAAGGCGGGAGGAGCAGAAGGAGGTGGGGCAGCTGTGGCAGCATTGAGAGCTACATCATCAATGTCGTTGCATGTCAGCCATTTGGATAATGGCGACCATTTGCTGTGCACAGTGTCGACTTGCTCTTGCTCCTGACAGTCAGAACAGGATGTTTTTCTACTCTTTTCCCCGCCTTCCCCTCCTGCTCCTCCTCCTGCTCCTCCTGCTCCTCCAGCTCCTCTGCTTCATCGTCTTCATTTTGTTTAGGATGTGCAACAAGACACCAACTACAAGCATTTCCGTCTGTGTCTCTGTGTGTGTGTGTATGTGTGTGTGTGTGTGTGTGTTAGCCCAAAGGGCTACTTACCCAGGTTAACAAGAGCAACTGTTGTTCTTTTGCCGCAGGTGGTAGAAAAACGGGGTAAGAGGGGAAAGACTGCAGGTCTTGCAGCTTAGGAATGCAAAGTTTAAAGTTTACAGCGAGTCGAGTGTATGGAGAATACAGTACATGAGTCTAGCTATCAATTGATTAGGTTTCTGATTGCTTTTAGTGCAAAAGGATGCAGTTAAAAGAACTCGATGTATGCAATGCGAGATACATTGCGAGATACATTTCGAGATACATTTCGAGATACATTTCAGACGTTGAACAAGATGAATTTAAGATCCATAACAAGCTACTCCATAGGCAAATTTCTTTATATAAATTACTTTAATAAACTTTTAAGCTTCCTTAAACTTAAATCAAATATATAGGAAAGAATAACGAAAAACTTCAAATAGAACTTCTTTATAGTAAGCCAGCCTTTAACAAGCTTTTCTATAACGACCCGTTTAATTAAAAACTTCATTATAAAGTCTTGATTTACAGCTAACTTCTCTATAAATTGTTGTGCATCACTAAAATAAACAATCATATAAGGCTCCTTTTTAAAAACCAACCAAGAAACCAACTGAGAACAAAAATATGTATTAAACATTAATGACTTTATTTTATAATTGTATTTATATTAAACTGCTTTATTATAATATTCTCTAATTGAACTTCTCTATTGGTCTTCCGAACAACTCTTTCAAAACCCGCTTTTCTATTACAAAAGTTCTCCCAAGGATACTTATCTTGAATTAATTACTCCAAAAGAATATTTTCAATAACAAACGTTAAAAGGAATCTTTTTGCAACAATTATTTATATTTAATGGAATTTCTCTCAGAAAAACTTCTCCACAAAAAACTTCTCTAAAGCGTAACACAACTGCCAGTTTAAAAGTCTTCTCCTACAATTTAAGTTTAAGAAATTTTCAACAGTTATTGGTATTGTAAAAGTTGTTCTCTTACTCTTTATTTTTCACCCTCTCTTGCTTCTTCTGTATCTTTTTATTTTTGTCTCTTTCCCCCTTCATTAAGTAAGTTCATCATGCAAACCTCGTCGAACTCGACTAACTTCCAACTATTTGCAGTTAGAGCAAATAAAACTTAATTGCTACTCGCGGCTAGTTCGGCTTAGAAAGGTTCCACTGTAGTAACAGAGTTGAATGCCATAACTATAAATTAAAGCTAATTTCAGGTTATGTTTGCCCTTGCTAATTAGATCATTTTATGCAAAAGTTGCAAAGTTGCCGGCTTGATTTATAATCCAAGCCAAAAGAGTTTCACTTGTGGCGCATTTACTCGCCTGGAATCGAAACGCTATAAATGGTAATAGCCACGACCATAGACCATATCCATATCCATATCACATATCACATATCCCATATACATATCCGTTGTCTTTGCCTCTGTTTGAGCTGAGGGCATTTTTATTCTGGGCACAAGCATTTGCATATGTTGGGCTCCAAAGTTAAGGTAACCAAATATTTCTTGGGGTCGCCAAAAAGGTTGGGTCCGTTAGCAGCTATGCAAATCTACGCCACGCCCAATGGGGCCAGCTTGCAACGGCGTGGCACACACACACACACATACACACACACATGTGTGTTCTGGTTTCGCTCTGTTTACAAATGCAATACTGACACTGCAACACCAGGCAACTTGCCACTTGGTAGGCAGCTACACTGAAAAAATACACCAACTTCTAAATCAAAAACATTTATCTGAAATATTTTGTTTTTAAACCAAGACCATTTGAAGACCATATTAATTATACTAAGAATATTAATCTATATAATCTATTTATAATAATAAGAAACATTTATAAAATCACCAACAACAGAATTTAAATTAAACTCAAAACAACAATAAAAAATTATACATTTAAAAATCATTTCCAATATATATTTATTTTTTTTTGACTTAAATTGTTAGAACATTTATTCTTAAAATAAGAACTTGATCCTATGCCAAATGCTCTTAAAACAAATACGAGTTTTGTTAATTGAAGAATTTTATGTGCTCATTTTTAAGACCTAAACTCGTAGAGTTGAGACAAAAATCTTGATTTTAGAACATTTTTAGTATCAGTGTAGGCAAGAATCGTTTGCAGGCAGCTAAGATATCATCACACACATACACACCTAGCTGGTGTTTAAAATATTTCACTTTTGGCCCTGGCCCTGGCCCTGCCGCCCACCGTTGCAAGAAGATAAACAGCAGCAGTCGCTTTTGTTGCTGCCACAACAATGGACACAGCTGAGCTCCGAGGATGATTTCTTGGACACCAACTCTGACTGCAACTGCGACTGGGATTCTGCTGGTAAACGGCAAATGGCAAACGGCAAATGGCAAATGGCAAACGGCAAATGTAATTCATGGCATTAAAACACAAGGCAGAGGCCTCAAAATGGAAAATTGCCATGCATAACAATTTTTTTTTTTTCTTTCTATGTTTTTTTTCTCCTCCAGTTTTTGTTTTTTTTTTTTTTGTTTATTATAAAGACTTGCAAAGTGCGCGCTAGAGGGCAACTGGTGAGGCGGTAGGCGGTTGGCAGAGGGCAGGGTTAACAATTTATGCGAAGCGAACGCAA
Organism: Drosophila innubila; assembly: GCF_004354385.1. Lineage (NCBI taxonomy): Eukaryota > Metazoa > Arthropoda > Insecta > Diptera > Drosophilidae > Drosophila > Drosophila innubila. The sequence continues at coordinate 12,469,442 of NC_047626.1, forward strand.
TTCTGTTCGAGATACTCGTATCAAAAAAGTTTCCATGAAACTCGCTTTGGCCTGTGTTACGATACAAGATCGAGCGAGCTGATTATGCGTTGAACATTGTTAGGTTTTTTCGGATTTACTTCTTTTTTTTTTTGCTATAAAGTCCAGTCGCCGTTAGATTAGACACTACACACAGGCTACAGCAAACGGAGCAACTCGTGTCAAAGCCTGCCAAAATCTAGCTAGTTTCAGCTGCGATAAATAGCTAAATTGCAGAATTTCACGCAAACGAAATATTGTGAATTCATTAAAGTTATTAATTTCCAAAATCAAATAAGTCGCTTAAATATATTTACATATTAATTACGATACGTCGATAATTTCCTTTTTTTATATTAAATTTCAATTTTTTCAATTGCTTAAGTTGATATTTATCAAGTTTTACTTACTCAATATAATCAAAAAATCATAAAATATTTTTTTTTTTTAATAAGATTGAAAACTTTTGTTAATAACCTACTTATTTGATATAAGCTATCAATAACTGTCTAGTTTCAATAATAACGAACAACTTTTGATATTTAATGCACATTATTTCTGATCTTTTACTTAAAATTCCATCATTTTCATGTTCTTTGTGTATTGATAAATATTTCTTACTGATAGCTCAATACCATTCCTTAAAAAATATCAATTAGTTGCTTATAACGTTGCAACTTGTCGAGACTCTTCCAACTCTGGCTTCAAATAGAATCTAGTATAGCTGAAAAGAAGTCAAACTGGCAACACTGACATGCAACTGTAGTGTTGTATGTATCTATTGCTCTGGATTCCAATTAAGTGATCGGTTCAGCACATCAACCCATCCCATTCCAGGGCCAACTCAACTCAGCAGATGAACCGATCAACGGATCAGAGCAGCTGCAGCAACAGCAGCAACATCAGCAGCAACAACAGCAGCAACAACAACATTAGCATCAATGTCAGCTCCTGGCCATGGTAGTAGCATCATGGTAGTCTCTGTCTCAGTCTCAGTTGTGTTAGCTGACTGCCCAATTCAATTAACTTTCACTGCGCACAGGCAGCTCGGCTCCATTATGATTCTGTTCAGGCAACAAGCTGCCACTTCCAACTGCCTCAAGTTGCCTCAAGTTTAGAGCTTATCTCAGCGCTTGCGTCTGCAGCACGTTTGAAGCGGGCCGCCCCGCAAGCAACTGCTCTAATACGTACCGCTTTTTATGTACGTATGTACGTATGTCGTGTGTCATTAAGTAACGGTAATTTACCACAAACACCGACGCGCGATACGCGTTGGGTTAACCCAAAGTACTGAGCGTAATCGAGGCAGCCCCTGGGCCAACATCGTGGAGGGTTGTCGATGTATGCGGGTTTTTAGCCACCATTTCATGCTCATGCTTTTATTACGCCAATTTGCTGTTCTTCTTCATTTTATGAGCTTATTAGAAACAAAAAATAGACCGAAGAAGACTCTACAACAAGCAGCAACAACAACGACTGGTGCTGCACTAAAAAACTTTAACAACTAAACAAAAGACTTAAGCGACAAACGTGGCAGGCAAGCCTTTGCTTTTGCTGCTTCTTCTTCTGCCCATTTTTTATGAGTTACTTGCAGCAATTGCCGTTAATGATCGGACACTTTTATATATTTACTACATATATCTATGTATATGGCGCAATTTATTTAAAATTTTATACATTATATTTTCCATAAATAAATCAAGTTTTTATTTTTCTCTGTGGAATTTTGTTAACAAAACTTTTGCTTTTACTTTCAGATTCTACAACGAAAGCAAAGTTTAAGCAGACAACAACAGAAGGTAAGTTTCTAAAAAAAATGATAAATATATTTATAAACAGCTTAAAAAGCGTGTGGTACACTAGTAGATACCCTGTAAGTAGCATTAAAAACTGAAAAGTAGTAACTAAAGTTATAAATTTCACAATTTCAAATTAATTAGGTAGCTGATGCTGAGATCTTAACGGATACTCAGCTGATTGATTTAATAACATTAAAAGTAAATACCCTTCTTTATCAGTACAGGGTATTAACGGAAAAAATAGAGACGGTGAAATGATTGATTATACTTTTGGCATTCTTTCATTTCATTTTCATTCAGTTGTGATTTGTTGCTGCCACACTTAATTGTTAAACAATTCACAAATAGTATATATTATGTGTAACCATAAGGCATTTTTTGATAAGCTTGTTGTTGTTGTTTATTGCTGGCAGGGCGCGTTTTGACCATAAAAGCTGAGAAAACATGGGAAATCGTTGTAAAAAAACACAGCAAAAAAATATATATAAAAAAAAAATAATAAACTATGCAAAACTTTTATGGGTAGAGAGGGTGGTAGAGGGTAGAAAGAGAGGGGTATTGGCCATTAGCTGCGACACGACTGCTGCTGTTGTTACTGCTGTTGTCGGAGCTGAATCTGAAGTTTGTTCTATGGACGAAGCTTCGCTTTCACCGAAATCATTTTATTTATTGAATTCTGTGCATGTCGAGCACGTTTGCACGAAACAACGGACGGACGGACTGACGGACGGACTGACGGACGGACGATGGAACTTTGAGCAAATGCGACATTTGGAACATGTACGCGAATATGTGCTGGAAAAAGTCGCGATTGTCAAGGAGCAACAACAGCAACAACAGCAACAACAACAACAGCCAAAGTGCTAAATAAAACTAAAGACAGAGGCAGAAACAGATACCGAGTTTGGGGAAATGAAGTGGGAAGGGGGTGCGGGGGGAGGCATTGGACATATGACAACGGCCTAGCACATGTTGGCATGCCAATGAATTTTAGCCACGATCCCGTAGCAAATGTTGTTGCCACTGGCAACGCCACTCCCCCCCTCGCCTTCTGCCTCCTGCCTCCAGCCATCGAGCCTGAGTGGCATGTGAATGAGACGCCATCGAAGTAAAATTGTTACAGACTTTAGTTTCGTGTGTTTTTCATGTTGTTGTTCTTGTTGCTGTCCAGAAATTGTCTTAGGTCGTGCCAACAACGAGGCGCATTATAAAAATGTACAGCAACAACAACAAAGCAAACAACTCGTACAACAACAACAACTTGGCCCTATGAAAATGAAAATGAAAAGTTCTCAAGCCAAGTTTTCAGTAAATGTGAAAACCTTTTGACAGTGCACGTCGCACTCAAACAGTCACAGCCCAGAGAGAGAGAGAGAGAGAGAGAGAGAGAGAGAGAGAGAGAGAGAGAGAGAGAGATAGAAAGAGAGAGAGATAGTGCAAGACACATGTATGTGCTCCACATTTAGAATACCAACAGCATAAAGTCAAGCGACAAATTCACCTAAAACAAATAAAAATAAAAATAAAAAGAAAACTAAAAGAAATGTCAATGTGAAAATCAGAGCAAAGCACAAGCAGTTGGCTTTAATGACAGCCAGACTGCAAAACAGAGGTGGAACGATGGAAACGAGGGGGGGACGGGGGTACAGAGACCCAAGTAAATCGTTAAGCTGACTGAACAAATTAAATGACCGCAATTGGGCTGTAAAAATAAGCGTAGAAATCACATTTAATTGTCGCCGCTAGCTTCTTTAAGCAATTTCTCCAATTGAAAATAATCGATTTGAAATTTTGGACTATTAAGAGCTCAACATTAACATAGAGAATTGATTTTAACCAAATAATTGATAATTAATTCTTCGAGCCATAAATAAAAATGGTCGATAACTGCAGAATGGTAATGAAACAAAATATAAAATTTTCAAAAGCAACAATAATCTTAAAATTGATTATTTTGCATGTAAAAGTTAAAGATAAATTTAGCATTTAAAGCAAATACATATCCAATTAATTATTTTGTTCGATTACTGACTAACTAACTAATTGAAAGTTATCGATACGAGTTATCGATGAAAGCAAAAATCTGCATAAAATGTTAGATATCAGAAATGAAGTTTAAAAAACATTTATTTAAAAACAACTTATCGTTCAAAACTGTAAAACATTAATTCGATTTATCGATAGACGCATGCACATCACTAGCATGCATTTAATCGCCCCCACAGTTGACCGCAAAAACTCATTTACTGACAGGCTGACAAGAGAAAGAGGAAGATAGCGAGTGGGCGAGGGGAACGTGAGAGTGCAACGTGTTGCACATTGAAACTGGTTTGATTTGTCGGCCAAGACCAAAGCTGCAGTCACAGCCAAATGGCGTCAAATGAGCCGCCCGCCCCAAAAGAAGCCGAAAAAACGACAAGAATGAAAAATCTGTGCTCGTCGTAGTCAGCCAGCTGATGTCTGACCCACAAGCATTTGGAGAAGAGAATTTGCATGCCCCGCTGTGGCACAGACCGTTAACAGTTGCTGCAACCAAATCTTTTCACAATCAACAGCACAGTCTGTCTATGTCTGTGTGTATGTTTGTCTGTGTGTGTGTGTGTGTGGGACTTGGCCCACTTTACGATGTGATGTGACCGCAATTGCAGCTTATTGTTGTAGTTGTTTCTGTTGTTGTTGTTGTTGCCACTTTGCAACATCGACTTCTAATCGCTGCAACACTGCCACATGCTGTCAATAAAAAGAGAAAGGGCTGAGGAAAGCCAACGCACTTTCCCACTAACGCACCTGCGTGTGGGCCCAAAACCAACTGGGCCAAGTGCCAATTGGCCAATACACGCATTTATTTAACGCTCAATTTATCGATAATTTGTAATCTAGTAGAGTCCAAATTAAAAGAAATAATAGATAAACTCTTAATCATATTAAAGCTCACAAGTTGTTATATGGCAAGTGAAAGCTTGAAAAGCTCAGTATTAAATAATCCTTGAAAGTTTTTTTTGTGAAAACAAAAATGAAATTAACTAAGCTTAAAAAGTTGATTTATTTAATGCTCAATTTATCGATAATTTGTAATCTAGAAGAGTCAAAATTAAAAGAAATAATAGATAATCTTTTAATAATATTAAAGCTCACAAGTTGTAATATTGGAAAGTGAAAGCTTGAAAAGCTCAGTATTTAATAATCCTTAAAAGTTTTTTTTGTGAAAACCAAATGAAATAAACTAAGCTGAAAAAGTTGATGAAAAATGTCAAGCACTTTTAAAGTTTATAAACAACTTAAGCTGAAATGGATAAATCAGTTCTTAGCAGAAATTTATGTTATGATTTAAATTCATTCAAATTTTAATTCTAATTTAAATTTGTCTGATTAATCCAATAAAAAAGAGTGCTGAAAACTCAACTTATACACAAAAATTCTACAAAAATTAAGAAATATTATTTTTTTGCCTTTTTTGACACAAAATGGAAAGTGTCATTCCTAGAGCCAAAAGCAAAAATTCCAATGGGAATTTTGCCCTTTGGAATTGTGCGTCATTAACGTGCAACAAGGCGGCGGCATCACATCACGAGCGTTTAGCAAACAAAATGCCAAATGCATTAGCATTCAACTTGATCAAATCACAACGAAGATGATGATGATGATGATGATGATGATGAAGCAAATAATGATGATGATGCTGAGACTAATGACAGGCCCTGAAAGTCGCGTTCGTCCACTTATTTCTTAGGCAGCAGCAACTGTTGCCGTTGTTGTTGCTGTTGTTGTTGCTGTTGTTGTTGTTCTTGTTGTTGCTGCTGCTACGTGCGTAGCATTTGGCGATGACTGTTGCGGATTATGTGGCGACCTTTGTGTGCCGCCCCAGTCAATGCAACAAGAACAACAAACAGACTGACAGACAGACAGACGGACAGACGGACAGACAGACAGACAGGTAACAACATGAAGGGGCAACAATTTCTATGCTGTGGCAAATGCACAATTCAAATCGAAAAGCATTTCAATGTGCCCCATTGTGATGGGCAATCGGTGGCAGGCCGGCAATAACAACAACAATTTTAACTACAGCGACAACAACAACTGTTTCTATCGCGCTGCCGATCTGTTGTCTGCCAAGTTAACTTGGCTAAGAAGGCGACGGCGACGGCGAAGGCAACTTGAGTTATGCAGTCATTTCTCAAAGATCTTCAGTTGTTGTTTTTGTTGTTGTTGCTGTTGCTGTTGCTGTTATTGTAGTTGCTGTTGTGTGCTTGATTTCCGTTTTGTTGTTCTTGTTGTTGTTGTTGTTGTATTCTAACGCTTATCTCAGACTGTTAACCAGGTCAACTAACGGCAACGGCCGCAAGCTGTTAAAGCCAACTTAAACAAATAACACTCATTCATTCAGACTCGTAATCTCTATCACCCGCTCTTGCTCTTCCTCTCTTTCTCCCTATCTATCTCCCTCTCTCTACCTCTCTCTCTCCCTCTCTCTCTCTCTCTCTCTCATTCACGCTGTCGTTAACTTTTAGCCCGCATCTGTTGCCAATCTCTCTCAGCTCCCTCTGACACACTCTCCATCTCTCTCTCACTCCCTGTTTATCGTCCTATTTCACTCGCGCAATTTACGCACACATTACGAGCATATTCAATTTTCATATTGGTTTTTTTTAGCTTTCTTACATTTGCAACAGTGAGAAAGACAGAGAGAGAGAGAGAGAGAATGGTAGAAAGAGGAAAGAGCGGCAACAAGCTGCGACTTCATTTTATTAATAATGGCAAATAATTGTTACAAATGCGCGTAATTTCTTTTCAGCATTTCAAATTGGCCAGCTTTCTAAGCCGATTTGCCTAATGGCCCAAAGAACAGTTAGGGTCCCGTCACAACAACAACAACAGCAACAAAAACAATTGGTACATTTCAGTTGGCAACTGGCGCAGTCGTTGCCATTAACATCAAAACTGTTCCCTCTCCATTTTCAGTTCATCTTCTTTTGACCATTTTCATAGCCCATCTCTGGGCCATTAGCCAACTAATAGCTGCCTAATGAAGCCGACGCAGCAACAATTTCCATTTGAACGCAATAAATTTTGATCAAAAAATTAAAAAACATAAAAAATACAGCACAAATCAGCGCAAGTTTGTTGCCCAAGTCATTCGTTTTGTTGTCTCTCGGCTGCAACTGCAACTGCAACTGCTGCTGTGTTGTTATTAATGTTTAAGCAAACACATTGCCAATGACAACATTGTTGCCATCAATCATGGCACAGCCAGTTGCACTCATGCTGATACCCTGTAAAAACAACTACAATAATTCAACAACTAACTTTGGTCACCCGCTGCGTGCGGCAGCTACTACAATTACTCTCTTGCTGCTACTATTACTTTTTAACAACCACTACTACTATTTGCTGACACTACTAATATTGCTACAACTACTATTAATAAAAGTATATTTCTTCTACTATTATTGCTACTACTTTTTCTTTTGCTATTAAATTTACTCGTGCTGTAGCTACTGCTGGTACGACTACTATTTTTGCTACTATAACGCTGCTTCTGCTCCATTTAAAACTACTTATATTTCTGCTACTATTTCTAATATTATTGTATTATTGCTACTATCCTTATGACTATAGTTCTTGCTAATTTTGGGAATTTTTTTATTTTCTATTGTTTTCATCTGTTCTATTGCTTAAATATGTTATGAAATATACAAATGTTATTTTGTGCTTGTTTTCACATTCTAATTTTTAAATTATTTTCTGCTTAAATACTACTTCATTAAATAATTTGTTGGCTACTTTTATTTCAACTTGTATTCTTACTTCTACTATTATTCTCGCTGCTGCCAATAGTATTTCTATTTAAAACTTGCATGCATACTACTATTCTGCCAATTTTTGTTAATGCAATTACAGGGTAGCTGCTAGTCGCATCTAGTTAAATATATATCTCTCTCACAGTTGCGTGCCGCATTTAAGCTCTAAATGAAAAGTATTTGCTGTGCAAGTATTTTAAAAGTCTGTATGTGTCAGTGTGTGTTTAAGCTGTGTGTGTGTGTGTGTGAGGCATGCAAGTGTGTGTGTGTGTGTGTGTGTGTGGTGTGTGTAAAATGGCATAAAAATCACACACAACATAATTCTCAACAAACACAGCGAAAACACAACAGAAAACATGCACAATCATTCAGCAACATGCAACATGCAGCATTCCATTCCATTCCGTTCGCCAGTTGCAACGTCACGTGCGGCAGCTTCCCGCACTTCACTCTGCTCCCTCCCTCCCTCTGCAGCATTTCCCCTGTCCCAGAATGTTGTTAATGTCCTGCTGTGGTTTAATTAAATGCTGGTTTTTAAAATTGCAACTGCAAAATGAGCCACAATGGGCCACTTAGGAGCACACACACACACACACACACACACACACACACACATACAGACTGAAGAGGCAACTCACAAGTGGCCGCATTTGCTTATCGAGCCGGTTGCTGCCTCGCGTTTGTGGCATGTTGCCATGTAGCAAGCAAATTGGTCATCTTCATGTGGCATCTTTAGCAATGCCTCTTGCTGTTGCTGTTGCAACAACAACAACAACAATGCGAAAAATAGCAACAACTGTTGTTGCTGGCGCATTCAATTATTTCCATGTCCTGATTGTCTTGTCGTGCGGCCAGCGCGAGTTTTGCATTTAAAAATAGGCCGGCACAACTTTAAATTGCACAATTTTTAATGAGCTGCTTTTGCCTTGGCAAATGCCCCCTTCCCTTCCCTGGCTGTAGCGCCAGCAACAGTTGCAGCTGGTAAAGTGTCAGGCGTGTTGTAATGAGCGATACCTGGGCTAAAAATACGACAAGGCAACAATCCAACAAACTGATAAGATAACATACACATACACATATATCTATATATATATAGATGCATTTATGTAGGAGCTACAAGTTGTCATGTTCATTTGAGCAACATCTTGAGTTATTCACATTTTACACGTATTCGCAATTATGAATACTTCTTGTTACATGTTGTCGCACTCAAAGCTATCATCGAGGAACGACAAAGCTTTAAGCTCTTCTAAGAACGCGATTAAAACTAAAACGTTTTAATAACTGCCCAACATTTAAAGCTTTAATGTGCTTAGAATTAAAGCAATTGCAGTCAAACACTTAAGGCTTTCATGTGCTTTCGATAAACATAATTATAATGCATGCTAGTGCTTTCATTATTATCAATAAAACAACAATGCACTTGCAATTGTCATACATGCTTTAATTGATTTTTAAACAAATATTTTTTATCAATCTTCAAAAGCTAAAGGCTTTAAATATGTTTAATTTTAGTGAAAATTTGATTGCTTTCATTTAATAGTAGGCCTTAACTTTTTATTGAATTTATTGCAGCTCCTCAATTCAATTGTAGTTGACAACTTTCCTGCGTTCATAATGCAATTAAAATTTGTAAGAAAAAAAAATGTATTTGCTTGTCTATGATTTCAATTCAATCAATTAGCCGCTTTCAAATACTCAGTTCAATTTTCTTCTGTTTCAATTGATTTTTATAAGTCGCATTAAAGGCTTAAAACTTTCAAGTGCTTTCCATGCAATTGGTTGTAATTAGAAAATTAAAGCTTTCCTTAACTTTCCATTTATTCATTTATTATTTAGCGCTTCAAGTTTTTAATTAATAATTTATTTAAAGTCAACGAAAAGCAAACGTTAAAAAGTAATAAGAAGTTATAAATACATTAAATTAAAAAATATGGTTTTAAAAATAGTAATTAAAATTAAATATGTAAAACTTTCTATTCCCCTGCTTTCATATCAATTTTGAAAGAAGAATTATTGAATAAATTAAATTCAAGTAATATTATAAGTAATTAATTTATAATACATAACATTTGATTAACCTTTCTTTATATTTATTTCTATATTGAACTTAAATTCTTATCTAGTACACTTTTGCTTTTCTCGTTTAAGTACACATTTAATCTGTACGAATCCAAACACTTTCAATTTATAGACTCTGTAGCAATAGAACAATGAAAGGGTTTGCCATTAGAATCAGTTGAGACACAAATGAGAGTTATAAATACTTTTCTCAAAAAAAAAAAGATAGACCCAGTAAAATAAATAGAGACAGGCAGAGAGAGGGAGTAAGATAGAGTGAGAAAAAGAGAAAACGAGTGAGAGAGATATAAAGGGTCAACATTTTGCAGTTAATTGTAATTTCTACGCGCATTGAAGCCGCATCATCATCATCATAATTGCCATAAATCATGCAATGCTGCACTTGCCACAGCCACAGTCATAGCCATAGATATAGCCACAGTCGGGTTTGCCACATTGCCACACTGTGAACTGACCAGCAGCTCTTCTAGCTATCGTTATCCGCCACATTCCGCGACTCAAATGCGCTCTAATGACTCCTGTTCTTTGTCCAAGTTGCAGCTCCCTGGCTAATGGCTTTGCCTTGGCATAACTTCCGCATCTCGAGCTGCAGATTGGAGTTGCAGCAGTTTCAGTTTGAAATTGGGGATGGGTATCGTTATGCTGTTATCGATATTCTATCGATACACGAAAACAAAAGTTCAATTTCAAGTATATCAAGATTACTGAACTTTTGACACTGTTTTGGATTAATATTATCCTGAAATTTCATTTTATATTTAATTTATTTATAAACAAGACAATTAAATCTTTAAAATAATGAATAAATTCATGTCGAATTAGGATACTGTTAAGAAATGTTTTTTCTTCTGTTTCTGCTTATGGAATATATGCTCAAATTTATATGTTTAAAAATGGTTCCATCTATATTTTCCCAATTTGATTTGCTTATAATTATGAAAGACAATTCATTACTTTGATAGATTATTTTGTATTTTATTTGGATATGGTATTCTATCGAATATTTTTTCCAACGTCAATATCGATATTTTTTAGCCGAAATCCCATCACTAATTGGAAGTTGTTGGCTGCTTCGTGCCGCTGAGTTGTCTGCTTCCAGGAAAGCGACCCACACAGCTGATTGAAATCGAATTTCCAAACATCGAACGATCGATTGAGCTGCATCCACTCCCACTAGCTGTCTCTCTCGCTCTCTCTCTCTATCACGCACTCTCTGTCTCTCTCTCTCTCTCTCTGACAGCTGCATTTGCATGAGGAATTTATGAAATGTGGCGCAGTGTGTGACCTGCCAGACCAAGAGTACGCGAACTTGCTCCTCTCCAATCTCAACTTATTTTTTAATGGCGTGGGCAAATACCACACCCCGTTTCCACTTTAGTGCCCAGCACATGCATATCTTCCAACTGCATCAGAGCAGCGAGTGCCAGCAAGAGGTGAGTGTGGGGGGAAGCTGCACTTTCAAATATATTTTACTGCCCAAGTCCGCCTATTTTCCTGGTGTTTGCTGAAACAACCTTGAGGCAGTCCAACTGCAGACTCCGACTCAGAATTAGAGTTGAAGTTGAAGTTGGAGTCGGTCTTTTGAGCTTCTCCAGCTTCTCTAGCTCGTATCGGGATATCGCTGCGTTCAACTTGTTATGCAATAAATTTCCGGTTCTAAGGCAAAAAAAAAAAAAAAAAACATTATTTGCAACACATAAAACTTTGGCCAAATACAAGCGACCAAACGAGGCAGCAATCTGGCCACCTTTCACTTCCAACATCTCCTGCCTCTCGAGCTTCTCATGCTTCTCCTCCTCCCCCTGATCTCCCTGCTTCATCTTTCGCTCTTGCTACTTTATGCTTAAATATTGTTCCATTTTCGTTTGGCTTTTTGACGTTAAATGCGCAACGAATGCAACGCGACGCAACTTGCAACTGGCAAACTTGCAACTGGCAAACTTGCAACTAGCAACACCTGTGGCACATCCCTGACAAGCAGTCAGCCTGATTCTGTTTCTGTTTCAATCATATCGCATGCAATTCACGCCGATCACGCGAATCAGTGAGAGTGGGGAGAGGGGAAATGGCATGGGGCATGAGCAGCTGCATGCCCCAACTAGTTCTGTATGCTGCTCATTTTAAGTGGGTGTCAACTTTACAAATTAGTAACGGCATTTAATAGCACACACACACAAACACACACACCTTGCTTTACTGCTGCTGTCTTGACAAAACAAGTTTGGGTTCTAAGTCATTTGTTTTATGCACAACTTATGTCCAAAAACTGTTTTGCCACTCAACTTTCGCAACTGGTTTAAGCCACCGTTTGTGGCAATCATCTTTTTTTTCAGCTAACAACAAATTTTAGGAAATATTGTAATATATTCTTTTTATATTATATTATATTGCAGAGAGAAATTGCCTTGACAGAACATTTGAAACACATTTAAATGTAAATGTCAAAACAAGCATTTAAATAAAGTTATGATAGACATAAAATATGCAAACCCTTTATTTATCATTTTAATACTTGCACAAACTTATAGTTTAACCTATTTGAACGTGATTAAACTTATTTCGTCCAATTTTAAAAGTAATTCAATTTGATTAAAACTTTCAAATATATGCATTTTATATTTTACTCTAATTTAACATATTCAGCGAAGCCTTAAGTCAAAATTAATTTAAAGAGTCTAAACTATTACTTAGCTATTTACTACATTTATGACTATAGAAAATTTCCACACGGAAAACGTTGTAAAATGGATTTTCAAGCTTTTTTCCACTTCGCCGTGGGCAAAGTCACAGCCTTGGCTGCCAAACAACATCAATGCTAATGCAATTTGCTAGTCATTATAATGTCTTTTAGTTTGTGGCACATGCCCCTTTGCAATCCACCCCCTTTGCAACAATGCAAACTGTTGGAATTTCTGCCTCTCTGCATGGTATTTAATTTGCTTAAAGTGTTTTGCACTGCATTTTTCTTATAATTTAAGTAAGTTTAACTGCTGCTTCAGCTACACACACATGTAGCACACTCATGCACCTGTGTAGAGGAGGGAGGAGGTGGGTGGGGTGGGGTGGGGCATGTGGCAGAGTTTGGAATCTGTTGCCATTAGACGAAGGCCGCTTCGTGTTGGTCGCTTCCTTTTTCTTTATTCTTTATTCTTTGCTTTGCTTGCTTTTAATTATAACTTTTAATATTCTCACACACACACACAATGATTCGATTTGTGTGTGTGTGTGTCTGTTTGTGTGCAGCTGGCAATTGTGGCAGCTCCTCAGGTGTTGCCTCGCCTTGACATCATGAGGTTGCTCCATTGTTCGATAGCAATTATTGCATCGCATTTCTATTGCTAAACTAGGGAACTGGGAACTGGGACTCACCGAGAGACACGCACACACACACACGCACGCACGCACAGATCGGGTTGGGGGGCATGCTGCATGTTGCATGATTGTGGCAGGTGCTTCAACTTGGGACGGTTGCACGTTGCGCATCTTTAAACTGTGATGATTGAAAATTGCATAATTGCAGCAAAGTAGATAAAGACACAAGGTGAGAGAAAGAAAAAAAAAACAAGAAAGGCACAAAGAGAGAGAGAGAGAGAGAGGGGAAGATAGAAAGAGAGAGTGAGCTGAAACTCACACTCATTCAGTTAAAAACACTTGCGTGTTGTGACAACAAATTGCAAATATATAAAAAGGCCTCCATTTCCGCTGTTGATCGAGTGGACACAGCGACGGACAAATAGGCAAACGGACAGTGCGACTGTGCGACAGAGACAGAGTGGCAAGACCAAAGCTGTAAGGCCAGACATCCGTTTTGAGTGCCGCACAACACTCACACACGACACTCATGAGTGTGCCTAGAGCGCAATGTTCATGTTCGATGTGCCGCGAATGTTTCGAGTGTTGAAAACCTACAGAAGCGGAGATAAGGATAGGGTTAGTGTGAAAAATACACTGAGAGAGAGATAGAGATAAACTTGAAGTTATAGCGAAAGGAAGTCAACTGCTTGAAGAGATTTTTTTTTGCAATTTGTTTGCGCTTCCAATGAACAAAGATACAATCAAAGAAAATTAATAAAAAGTTTACAAATTTGCTTATTAAAAATTCAAATATAAAACAAATTATTACTCATATTTAATCATTCAGCATTTGCAATGACTTTTCACATATATTCTTATACAATAATTCCAATTCCGTTTTCCTTCCGTATAAAAAGTATATATGTATTTAAATTTCTCTTTTAAATAAACTCAAAGTGCTAAAACTAAACTCTTACAAAATGGAGTAAGCAAAAATACTTTAAAAAAATATTAAATAGTTATCTATAGTAATATAAAAAAAGTTATTGCAGTTATACTCTCTATCAGCATTACAGAATGCTTCACCCTAACCTCACAAAATTGTAAGAAATTCTAGAAATTACGGTATTTAAGCATATTTTAAGGTTTTTCCTTATAAAACGATATATATAAAGCTGTATAAATTTTCCTAATGCTAATTTTCGGTTAATAAAATCTGACTATAATTATTAATTAAGCTTTGACATAACCTCACAAAGTAACAAAAATTACAAACAAAAAATGTAAGCATATTTTATAATAGTTAACGACAATCAATAGACACTTTTTATAGTTTATCAACTTTTCAGTTTTTTTGTAGAAAACAACTCAAATTATAATTGTCTTCAACTTAACCTCACAAAATTGCAACAATTACAGGGGAAATTGCAAATTGAATATAATTTATAACAACAAGATGGTACAACTCTCGTTTAGTCACTTTCAATTGCTTTCAAATGCTTGTCTTCATAGAAAACTCGCAAATGAAGCGCAAACTGTGCCTCAAACTAACCTCACAAAATTGCAACAGTTATGAAAATAACTGTCACTGCGACTAATTAAAACTGGAACTACTCTTTGTGAAAGATCTTTCGCCTTTCTACTGCCAACAACATCACAGAAGACGAAAGAAAGAAACAAGAAATAAAGAAAATAAAACTTGTTGTGAATGAGGAAAAAATTGCCGTTGGCCTTTTGATGAGGTTTCTTTTGGGTTTTTTTTTTTTTTGTTTGCTTTTTTTTGTATTTTTTGATAGTCGTATTCATTTCATTCATTCATTCGGTGCGGTGTATTCATTTCATTATAATTGAGTTAATTGCATATTATTACTTTCACTGTTTAGCTTTAGCTTTGGATTTGGATTGTTGCCGTTGTCACCGTTATTTTTAAATTCTTCAGCTCTTTCTTAAATTTCTTTCGTTCTGGTTTTGTTTGTTCCGCTTTTGTGCATAAATTTGCCATGATTATGCTGATATATCTTTAGCCTGCGGAGGGTCATTTGCTCTCTAACGGAGTGACCTTTGAAGGTTTTCAACGATTATTTTCTTGATATTTTAGCTGCTTCATTTACGACTTGTGTTTCATGTTTATCTATACTACTTTTTCTTCTTGTTCTTCATTTTCTAATGCTGCTCATGTGTTTATCCCTCGCTGCTAGCTGGTTATGGCATTCACTTGCTCAGTTCCCTCGTAATTAGAGGACGTACGCGAAGAGGAAGTAAACGTGCCTAATGATAACCTTTAGCTCGTTTCAAAGTTTCAAAGTTGCCTCCATGCTCCATCCACAGGGCGCCCAGAGCCACAGTCAATGCCAGTTTCAGCTCTGAAATAAAGCGAAAGCAAACACAATGTAACTATCCCATAACCATACCGAGAATCATACCAAGACCGCGATCATACCTCTCCATACCTCTACCATACCTCTCTCCATCTATACCCTATACTCCAGTACTCCAATGGGGGGCAAGTGTACAATTTTCATGATTGCTAGTTACCCAGCCCAGCGCTGCATCATCCATCTAACTAAGTACGCGCCACTGACCAGCGCGATATTCCGAGCCCCTAAGGAATGTGATGAGTACACTCAAACACTCAAACAGTCATACACTCATACACTTATACACTCACCTGTTCTGCTCGCACTCAAATTCATACTGCAAGAATATTGCACTCATTTTTCATTGGTTATACCCTTACAGCGTGGTAACTTTTATTTCCTTATTAAACTAAACACCTCCTTAATAGACCTATTGTAACTCAGCTCTCAGTGCAGCTAGATTGCTGAAATTTGGTACAAGTCTGTCTTTTGACTGCAGAAGATACATATTTCAAAACGAGCTAAATCGGCTGACTATATCTTATAGCTGTCATAGGAAGCATCGGTGGATTATTCAGTTTTTTTGATAAACTTTTGCAATAAGAGAAGATATTGGATATTGGAAATAAAGTATATGTAGGAAGCATATTTATTTTTTCATTGAGTAGAATTTATAAGATAAATATAAGATATGATATAAATATATCCTAAATAAATCCAGTTGTAAGAGTAACTATACTGTTTTAAAAAATCTCATCTACTTTGTTCTTCAACTGTTGCTGTTGCAGATATCGCTGCTGCTGTTGTTGCAGTTGCAGTTGCAGTTGCAATGGTTGCTGCTGCAACCTCGTATTGATTGAGTGCCCTGGGTCTGTGGTTAACGCCCACAAGGCCCTAGATATGCGCAATTCTTTCAACATACTGTACAGTGTGTACACACATGCAATTCCACATTTATTTTTGGAAGCTGCAGTTGCAATTGCAACTGGGCGCCATATGAATGTGTGAATTGTTTGTGGCACTCAGCTGGCATTTCCTGTTAGCCAGCGGCAACATTTAGCAGCTGATTTCAGCAGCTACCAATGCTACAACAAGCAGCAGCAATTACGCTTGCAACTGCAACTGCAACAGAAGAAGTTACATGTGGAATTGTGGAATCATTATTGTCGGGTTGAGTTTTAAATTAGAAGACGAGAGATGATTTTAACCAAGGACGCCCCAAAAATAAACTCGCATTTGGGGCTATAAATAACCTGCAAGTCGTGAGGGGGCAATTGGTGGCGACTGGCAACAACTGGGCAGCTTGCAACGCGGTGGCAATGACGTCAAATGTAAACGAATGCGTTTTGCGTTTATCTCGCACCAGCGATCGCTCGATTGCTGTCCATGTAATTGGCTCGACTTGCGACTTCAAATGCGCAGCCTGCAACTGCAACTGAAACAGCAACAACAGCAACAGTTGCCGCAACTGTGGCAGCAACTGCGTCTCATGCAGATTGGCAATTGTAGAACAAGAACTGCAAAGCAAAAAAAAATGATATAAAAAAAAAAGAAACAAGGCGACTCCCTGCGATGCTGTTGGTTGTACTTGTTGCTGCCACTGCTTGTTGCAACTTGTTGTTGCTGTTGTTGTTGCTGCTGTCGCTTTGACTTGAGTACACGCTACACATTCCCGCGCTGCACTCGCGTTTGCCACCTTATTTCATACAGTTGTTGTTGCCATTGTCGTTGTCAATGTTGCTCATGTTGCAACTTCTCATCTCTTCTTACTTCTCTCTCTCCCTCTCTCTCTCTCTCTCCCTCTCTCTTTCTCGTTTAGCAATTGGACACACATTCGCTGTGCGCGTTGCTCGATTCGCTTTGGCCAAAAGCTTCGAGTTAATATTGTTTGTAATAGCCACGTTCCGAGCGCTGTAATCATTTGATGTGCCCCCCTCATTTTCCCTTCCTTCTTCTACACGAAAAAAAAGACCAACTTCGAAAATCGAGAACATTCATCTTAAATATTTTGTTCTTCAAATAAAAACAATTTAGCCCCATATTACTAATACTAAGAATATTAATCTAAAAAATCAAAGTTCTTAATACAAGAAAAAAAATCTTAAATTGTTAGGTAAAATAACATTAATAAAACTACCAAGACAGAATAAAATATATATAACAAAAAATAAAAAAAGTAAAACTATAAGTTTAAAAATCATTTTTAATTTTTTAATTTTAATACTAAGAACAGTTTTTCTTAAAATAAGAACTTGGTCTTTTTTAAACTGTTCCCAAAACCAAGATGTGTGTTCTCAATTCAAGAATTGTATGTTCTTGACTAATTTTTTAGACCAAAATTCTTAGTTTTTAAACCAAAATCTTGAATTTAGAACATTTTTTTTTCAGTGTACTTAGCCCATTTCTTCCCCTCTCTCTGACTCTGTAGATATAATTGCACTGATGTTGTTGCATGCATCTTATGCTCTTGTTGCCTTTCTTGCATGCTAGCTGACCACTTGCCTGGGACAATTCAGCAAACAAATTTAATTGAATATTTTAATATAATTGCATAGCTCAACTCCCCTAACTTGCCTTACTCCCCCTACTCTTTAACTACACCAACTCCAACAACTCTACTTTGACTCATTTCTTCTCTCTTGACTCTTTCATCTTAAAAACTTTAATTTATTTTTATTAAATAAAAGTTTTAGCCGAAATCAGAATTCTTAATTCATGTAGAAATATTTTAAATATATTTTTTAAATATCATCCATCTTGATACCCTTATTTTGAAATACGTGAAGCCTCAAATGAAGTTATTATATCTGAGTTCTGTGCAAATTTGAATTTTTTAGTAAAAAAGTTTTTTAAATTTAAAAACTTAACTCAATTTAATTAACAAAAAATTAAGACTCGAAATAAAGCTTAAGCATTCTCACATATATCAGCTTTTATGTTTAAATCTGGAAATGATCTTAAAAAAGTGTGTCTTTCAAATTGTTAATTTTTTAATCATTTTTTTTAATAAATGTAGGATAATTTAAAAATTTGTTTAGAAATGTTTCCAATAAATCTAGCAAATAGCTTCAATGGAATCTGATATTTAATATTTATAAGCATAAACGAATAGTTAAATGCTAGAATCATACAATGATTTTAAAATATTAATCTTAAATTTATAATTTAGATCAATTTATTTCCATAAATCATTCATGCCCTAGTGTTATTTTTTACTTTAATTTTTTTCAGCAGACTGTCGTTATCGATAACGGCTGTCATTATCGACTTGTACACATATGTACATATAGTATGTAAATTTGTGTATTCACTGAATACTATTCAGTCAAGGACTCACATATACTCATACTCCTGCCAATGTCCATTTATGCAAATGAATACATTCACAAGTCCATAAAGTCTCACAAAATTGCAATGCTGAATAAATTGACAACACAGTGAGTGTCGATAAACAACAACAAAAAACATGAAGCGCAAGTGAATTGTAAGACGGTGGAATGAATACATTATTGAGTGTTATGAATAAATGGTATAACAAAGTAACCTTCAATATATGTACATACATATATAATAGCAACTTAAGCTTAACCCATGTTTGACCCCAACTTTAACCCACTCTTGAACATTAAGACCCTGTAATGAACCCAAAATGGGTGTCTAAGAAAGTCATCAAAGTGAATGAATATTGAATAGAGATAATACACACACTTAAGTATTCATACTTTTACGATTACACATACGAGTACTTACATTTAAATTCATATTCGAGTTGGCAATTGAATAGGCGATAATACTCACAAGTATTCGAGTGAGTGCGCACTTGAATCATTGAATGCACTCACCATTAATATGAATGAGTTGGCAAACTGAAGTTAAAGTCCAAGGCTTTCGCTTTTCACCTGGCAAACACCTCGAGGGTCAATCAATGTTCCGCCTCCACAAAATTTGTTGCAATTGAAGAGGAGGCGGGGCAGGGGGCAAGCAAGAAGTGTGGTCAAATTTGTGGCAGCTGCAAGCGGCAACGGAAAAGCAATTTTTGCAGCACGCTCGAATAAAAGCCACAAGAATTGGAATTGCAATTGCAATTGGAAATTGGAAATGAGGCCATTAGAATTTTTTAACCGCAGAGTGTAGTCCATAAATGAGGGGACAACGCTAGTGGCAAGTGGCAAGTGGCAGCCTACCTAGTGGCAACCTACCTAGTGGCAACTAACTGGCGGCAAGTTCCATGCCACTGTAATTTCCGCCTGCTCTCAGCTCATTAAAGTCTTAGCAAATGCAGCTTGTGCCAACGAACTTGGCCAAAAGAACATGACACGGACAGTGGAAGGGGGAGTGGGAGGGGAAGGGGTGGGGGAGCTCTTATTGGTTCGCTGGTTTGCTGTGAGCTCAGTTAAGCGTATAATGGGCCGCATTTGGTAGCGGATGCTAAGCCGCAGCTCCCCCAACTTTTTCTCTCTCTCTCTCTCTCTTTCTCTCTCTCTTTCTCTCACTCTCTGGGTGCTGTCAGCACCTGCAATTAGCAAATCATTAGACTCCATCTCCAATTTCCCTTTAAATTATTCAAAACAATAAAAATATCTTAAAACTAATATCTATACATATAAAATGCTTTATCCTGACTAACTGACTGATCATTGCACAGCCCAAACCATAAGAACTAGAAGGCTGAAAGTTTCACACAACATAGCTTTTATAATATTATATAAATTCTATATTTATTTCGTTATAAGAACTAAAGTCCGAGAATCTTAGCAACTTTATAAAAAAAAAATCTTGAATTTTAATTAATTTAGTATTGAATAACATTATAGAGTTCTTAAACTAAAATATAATTTACAATAATTTAAAAAATGTCTTAAATAAAATCAAAAAATCTTTAAATATTTATTAATGTTGTTAATGTTTTAACAAGATTTTTAAATGTAAAGCTTTGTTTAGTTCGAAAATGTCAATTAAAATCAAATGAATCTTAAAAGAATATAAAATATATGACTTTATTTAATATAAAAAAATTATAAGCAAAATTAGAAAATTTAATTTCTTAAAAAGATTTTTAAATGTAAAGCTTTGTTTAGTTCGAAAAATTCAATTAAAATCAAATGAATATTAAAAGAATATAAAATATATGATTTTATTTAATATTACAAAATTATATATTAAATTAGAAAGAAGACTTAATCTACAGAAAAAGAAAATCTAGAAAATATATATTTAAGAAAAACAAGTTGAATTAATGACTAAGCAATTAAAGCTGAACTTATTCTCATTCTCCACCACGTCTTCTTCTTATCAATTCCAGATGCAAATTGCAGCGAAGAGCAGCCGAGATTGCAGTGGGAGCAACAAGAGGAAAACAAGCAGATCAGCAGGAGGAGCAGGCGGAGCAGGCGGAGGAGGAGGAGGAAGTAGAACAGCATCGGGAACAATGATCTCGCGGGGAATGATGCTGTCCATTGTGGCAGTGGCAATGCTGATGATGCTGCCCGGTGAGGCCGGGGCAAGGATGGCCTTTGAGAAGCTGACAGATTATGATTTTGCCGGGACAACGTATTACAGTGTGAAGAATCTATCGCTCTACGAATGCCAGGGCTGGTGCCGGGAGGAGGCTGATTGCCAGGCAGCGGCCTTTAGCTTTGTGGTGAATCCATTGTCGCCATCACAGGAGACGCACTGCCAACTGCAGAACGATTCATCGGCGGCAAATCCATCGGCGGCGCCACAACGTTCCGCCAACATGTACTACATGGTGAAGTTGCAGCTGCGCAGCGAGAATGTCTGCCATCGTCCGTGGTCATTCGAGCGTGTGCCCAATAAGATCATCCGTGGCTTGGACAATGCCCTCATCTATACGAGCACCAAGGAGGCGTGTCTGTCCGCCTGCCTCAACGAGAAGCGTTTCATCTGTCGCTCCGTCGAATACGATTACAACAACATGAAGTGTGTGCTCAGCGACTCGGATCGTCGCAGTTCCGGACAATTTGTTCAGCTGGTTGATGCCCAGGGTACGGATTATTTTGAGAATCTGTGCCTGAAACCGACGCAAGCCTGTAAGAATACCCGTTCTTTTGCCAATGCCCGCATGGGTGTCTCCGAGGAGAAGGTGGCCCAATATGTGGGACTCCACTATTACACCGACAAGGAGCTGCAGGTGACCTCCGAGTCCGCCTGCCGTTTGGCCTGTGAAATCGAATCGGAATTCCTGTGCCGCTCCTTCCTGTATCTGGGCCAACCCCAAGGAGCTCAATACAATTGCCGTCTCTATCACTTGGATCACAAGACTCTGCCCGATGGACCATCGACATATTTGAATCACGAGCGTCCATTGATCGATCATGGCGAGCCCATTGGTCAGTACTTTGAGAATCAGTGCGAGAAGTCCGCCTCATCATCGGCTAACGGTGGCAACTCACCACCCGGCACCCTGGACAAGATCGACACCCTGCCCGTCAGCCTGGACACCATCGAGGATCCAAATCTGACCAACATGACACGCAACGATGTCAACTGCGACAAGACTGGCACCTGCTACGATGGTGAGTCCTTTCTTTCAGCGGAATTCCTGGCGAGGATCAGCCTAATCTCTCTCTCCACTTCTCTTTCAGTCTCAGTGCACTGCAAGGACACACGCATCGCTGTCCAGGTGCGCACCAACAAGCCCTTCAACGGTCGCATCTATGCCTTGGGTCGCTCGGAAACGTGCAACATCGATGTGATCAACTCGGATGCCTTCCGTCTCGATCTGACCATGGCTGGACAGGATTGCAACACACAGAGCGTGGTATGTACACAGCAGGGACTTTTTGAATATTAACTATTTGCTATTTGTACTAATTGTGACATTGATTAAAAGCTTAAACTTGTCACTTACAATTTTGAATTTTCGAAAAACTCAAGTAAAGTCGAATTCCGGAAAAAAAAAATTATATGAAAGAATTTGAATGCAAAATGAGTTAAAAGGCCAATCCATGATAAAAGCGACATTCCGCTGGAAAATCGGTTCAGTTTTGACAAAGTTATGGCGTTTTTAAGTTGGTTCAATTCTTGATTTAGCAACTTTGTAGTCAGTATTTTTGTACAATTTGGCATGATTTCTTACAAGAAAATTAAAGGTCGCAAAATTAAAATGAAAGATTGAGATCTAAAACTTTCAGTTTTCAAAATCTTTGCATTCAAATCTAGGAAAAACCCAACAGAATATATATTTTTGGAAAAATGAAATAGTTATGATTAAAATTTATATATTAAAAATTAAGAAATAAATTGCAAATATTTCAAAATATATTTTATATTTAAATTAAAAGTAAGAGTTAAAAAAAAAATAATCAATCTAAAAATAGAATATCTGCGATTTTTTAGATAGTTTTTAGTCAGACTTGAAATGTTGTGAATTTAAACTCAAGGCTTCCATTTGGGATTTATAGTAGACAGCAAACTCAGGACTTGACCTCTATTTAATCTCCACTTACTCCACAGACTGGCGTCTACTCCAATACGGTGGTGTTGCAACATCACAGCGTTGTGATGACCAAGGCCGATAAGATCTACAAGGTGAAGTGCACGTATGATATGAGCTCCAAGAACATTACCTTCGGCATGATGCCCATACGCGATCCCGAAATGATTCACATCAACTCATCCCCCGAGGCGCCACCACCAAGGATTCGCATTCTGGACACACGTCAACGCGAGGTGGAAACTGTCCGCATCGGCGATCGTCTCAATTTCCGCATCGAAATTCCCGAAGATAGTGAGTGTATCTTTTTAATTGCCTGTTGAAGATCGCGTTTTAACTGATTCGAATTTCGAATTTTGCACTTAATTGCAGCTCCTTATGGCATCTTTGCACGCTCCTGCGTTGCCATGGCCAAGGATGCACGCACCAGCTTCAAGATCATTGATGACGATGGCTGCCCCACGGATCCCACCATTTTCCCTGGCTTCACCGCCGATGGCAATGCTCTGCAATCGACCTATGAGGCATTCCGTTTCACTGAAAGCTATGGCGTCATCTTCCAATGCAATGTTAAGTATTGCCTGGGACCTTGTGATCCCGCTGTCTGTGAATGGAACATGGAATCATTTGAGTCCTTGGGCAGAAGACGTCGTCGTTCCATCGAAAGGTGAGTTCATAAATAGCAAATATATATTTAAAATCAGAATTACTATATCAAAATTGCTTTTTTTAGTCCTTCCAACGAGACCAAGAGCGAGGATCATATGAACATCTCGCAGGAAATTCTGGTGCTGGACTTTGGTGATGAGAAGCGTGAATTCTTCAAGGCGGATCCAAGCACAGACTTCTCCAAAGGTAAGCCAACCATTTTCCAATTCCCGCTATAATTTTCGTCCAGTGTTGCTCCGATAAAATTGAGACTAATACTCTACTTATTGCTATCTATTTCTTTTGCAGACAAGACTGTCACTATCATCGAGCCATGTCCCACAAAGACGTCCGTGCTCGCATTGGCCGTAACTTGTGCGCTGATGATCCTGCTCTATATTTCCACATTGTTCTGCTATTACATGAAGAAATGGATGCAGCCCCACAAAATCGTAGCATAAGTTTAGGCGAAGCAAGAGAAAGATAAACAAGCAAAGCATAAAAGCAAAAAAGAAATCTACACAAAAAGGAAGCAAAAAAAAAAAAGAAAAACAAAAATCATACACAACAAAATTGTCACCTACACACAGACAAACACACACACACCACACAGACAAACGGCATCCATACACTCATTCGCTATGTCTATCTCTCTCGCCCTTAAGGCATGCACTGTGCGCGTCGTCGTCAACGTCAACGTCGCGTCGGCGTTGGCTTCGTGGCCGTCGCCGTCGCTGTCGTCGTCGTCGTCGTCGCTTGTCAGCGCTCAGCGCTCTCTCGCCTGCCCCGCGGCACGCACGAGAGAGTTTCGACAATGAGAGCGACAGCGCCAGGAATTGAATATCGATTGCAATTCGAATTCGATACCGAAACCGAACCTTACGCACCACCCACACACACACACACAGAGCAGCTGCCTGAAATTAGCTGACAAGCGTATATTTTTTGTTTTTTTTTTTTTAATTAATTACTATATATACAATTTATTTATTTATATTTATTTAGATTTAGAGAGCGTGAGATAAATTCCAGAAAATTTTGTAGCGAATGTCCACAATTAATTCGCCTACGCCCAAGCCTATTTTTTATATAAAACTTATTCTCTAAAAATTAGTAGAAGAAAAAACAAAAGCAAAAACATAAACGAAAAGCAAACAAAATGAGATGCACTTTTATATTTATGCGTATAATAAGAAGAAACTAAAAATGGAACGAAAGAAAGAGCAAAGCAAAGCGCATAATGAAAACTACGGGCACGTACTTTCTATAAAGTTACGAAAGAGATGCACAAAACGTATGCAAATGCAAAGCTGCACAGATCGAATGAGAAAGGTAGAGAGTGAAATAGATTGGGAGACAAGAATAAAGCTCCATCTATCGATCTCTTTTGTAACTTGTATAGAGACTGCGGCCGTACACACACTCACACACATACACGCCAAGATAATTTCCCCACCCATAACACACACATACACATACACATACAATCAAACACATGCACACGCACGTACTCACATTTATTTTATTTAATTAAAAAATATAAAAGCTTAAAAAAGAAAAGCAATGAAAACAGCAAACAGTTAAAATTAACAGAATGAATTAAGAAATTACAAAATTACAGAATTTCATAGCGTGTACAATGAAATTGTGCTTAATTGTATTGCATTTATTTAATTTAAATCTATTTATGATAATAAAGAATGATAACACAAAACATAAATACCATTTTTACTCACTTGGATCCTTTTATTCTTTATCCATTTGGTTCCATTTTTTGAGGTTCTTAAAAAACACTTTCCCGTTGGGAAACCTATAATCAGTAAAAAAAATTTATTGAACGAATTTAAAAATATTTGAATGCAGAATGAATTAAGAGGCCACATCATGATCAAAATGACATTCCGCGTAAAAATCGGTTCAGTTTTGATCAAGA
This sequence comes from Drosophila innubila, assembly GCF_004354385.1. Lineage (NCBI taxonomy): Eukaryota > Metazoa > Arthropoda > Insecta > Diptera > Drosophilidae > Drosophila > Drosophila innubila. The sequence goes on from NC_047626.1 coordinate 12,494,830, forward strand.
TATGACAGTTTGAATCTGATCAGACTGCGGATTCAGGCACTTTACAAGTCCAAATTTTTGTTCAATTTCACATGATTTTTTACAAAAAAATGAAAGGTCTCAGAATCAAGTTTAAAGTGTTGTTTTATACTAATTACGATATAAGGAGTTGATTAAAAGTGAAAACTTGAGATTTTAAATTTTGAATTTTCGAAATTTCAAAGGGGGGACCCTTAGCATCGAAATCGAATCTTGGTCGTAAATAATTAAATTTTCTAAATGAACAAAAATTGAATACAGAATGAATTAAGAGGCCAAATTATGATCAAAATAACATTCCGTTTGAAAATCTGTTTAGTTTTGATCAAGTTATGACAGTTGAAAGTTGGACAACTCTTTGACCAAGCAACTTTACCACAACCGTACCGGTATAAACGTTTCGGTATTCGGTTCTTGACAGAGAATTTTCATTTGGTTACGGTTTCGGTTCCGGTACTAAAAATGAAACGGTTAGTATCGGTTACCGGTTACCGGTTCCGGTGTTATTCCCTGAATAAAACATTAAAGATATAGTAAAAAATGAGTTATATAATAAGTTACGGAGTACACATCTCGGTGTACTGTTCCATCTTAATACTTTAAGTGTTGACAATGATGTCAGTTTGCACAATGGAATACTTAGGCCTATTTATCTTAGTCTTAATGTGAGTATATCTATAAGAATTGCTGTAGACTGTTGTATTTGGACGGCACCAAGTGATGACTGGCTGTGGACCGCTTGAGGGGTCATCTTAGCTTCAGCGGTTGCACGTGAGCTACTCCATGCTCTGGAGCGGGGGATTTAACGGTGGCCAGGCAGGTTTGCTTGAGGGATTTGCCAGGTGGTCGTTTGATGCATTCATCAAAGTAACATTTCTCCACGTTGTGCAAGAACTCGACCAAGAGTTTGGCATCGGCTCCATTTGGACCGGCAAAGTATTCGCATTCGTATCCATGTAGTTTTAGGTCACGGACACAGCAATCGATGAATTCGGCATTGGCCGAAAACCAATTGTTGTGACGCTTGAGGGGAATCCCGAGGCGAGTGCGCACAATGCCCGTTAGCCAAGTGTCGTCTATCCAGAATATGGATACGCGTTCCGCCTCCGCCACAAGACGTGCGGCAGTTGCTCCATTTGTGATGTACAGCCAACCGGATAGGTAAGCGGGATAAAGGGCATGCGGGTATTCCTGACGTGTGACATACCACTTGTTTGCCTGATTCCTAATCGGAGGCTTGGCATCCAACACATAACCAGCTAGCAGCGTGCTACTTGTCGCAAGTGCTGGCTTATCCACCTCCAGGGATTCAAGATATCGTCGCAAGTGGAATATATCATAGATAATGTCATCGTCCATTTTAATGATGAACTTGCTCCGTTGCCGACACTCGCTGGCCGCCCAGCGCAGTCCCATCACATGCTTGTAGCTCAGATTGCGATAGTCCTCCACAAAGTTGCCCTGCAACAGATCCTTAAAGCGCGCCTGCTCATCCACCAGCTGCGACTGTGTGACGAACTTCTCCCGCGCCGGCAGCGCAGCAAGCAGAAAGACACGCTGCAATCCCATCTCGGCCAGCTTGCTCTGAGCTATCGCCTGACGATGGGCAGCCCTCAAGGCATCGTGTCCCGCATATGAGGTGACAATGAGCACAGCTGTCGAGTAGTCGATTGCCTAATTTAGTTAATATATACACCATATACATATTTGAGACACTTACCCAGCAGCTCTCGTTCGGCACGTCGACACACATCGCTGGCCAGCAGATAATCAAAGTTGCTGAGATTCAAGAGTGGACCAGGTCCAGTTGTATGCTGAACAGGATTGGCGGTGACTTTATCACTGCTCCCGTCCCTGTCACTGCTGTCGTCATTGGGGGGCAAGTGAACCAGATACTCGTCTCTGTCTCTCTCTCCCTCACCGCCATCATCTCGTCGGGCTGCGCTCTCACGCAGATGATTCGATATGTAGCTGATGCACAATATTATGATTACAATTAGCGATAACACAATTGGTAGCAATCTGCGGCCGCGCATGCGCATCTTCTAACATTCTATTATTGTGTACGTGTGCGTGTGTGGATGGGGATGTGTGTGTTTGTATGCAGTCAAATTAAATTAATTGATTAAAAACAAATACAAACTATTTCAAAATACACCACACACACACACCAATTCAACAAAAACAACTCTTAGCATACGTCTATCGATAAGTCGATGATATACTCTGCACCGCCACAGCCAGGGTAGATAGCGATACTCACAAGGGTCAACTATGACGTCAATGCTGAACATTTTTAGTAGTTCATTTGAATAATGCACAATAAAGCTACTTTCGATACTTTACTTTTATCGATATAATAAGGCGCGCTGGTCGTCGTTTGAAATAAAATAAACACTTTAAAAAAAGCGGAATAACGAAGAACTTTACTGAAGTGTATAATTAGGGTATTCCCGAAACACATTCAGATTAAATTCTATCAAGTTTTAATACCTAATGATGCAGATGTCGGTATTATTATTGATATAAGGGAAGGTTTTGTTGTTTCTGTTGTGATATTGTAGTATTCCCTCGTAGTGTTGTAAGGTTTCGTTTTGCCACAGACTTAGTGCGGCATCCCTAACAACCACAAAATTAACAGAGCTGTATTTATCAACAACAATTTAATACCGCCAATAGCCCAGTTCAAATTGCATTTAAGATATTTAGTTGCATTCTTTGCATTCTTTCACAAGTTTTACCAACTATGTATTCATTTTTTTATCATTTAATTATAATTACAATTTTTTTGAGCAGAGTATAGAAATCATTTATATATTTTAAATTATTTTTGAACAGAAATAGTGCTGTGTAAGACTGCAATACGTAGTAGTGCTAGACAGGTTTTTTGTTTTTAATATTGAATAACATTTAACAGCAGATGCAATTCGTAAGTTAGCGAATAAGTTATACTTGTATAAGCTAATTTAATGTTGATTGCAATATGGAATCCAATTTTACATCGAATTATATAACACATTCTGATTTAATACAGTCGTGGTATTTGGGGAGGGGAACTCAGGCATTGGCATTCACACATGCACTCGTACGCATACACGTATCGTATGAAGCAAATAAAACGTACGGCGACACCAATCTTAGGGTTGCTATCGTTTTTTAAGTGTTGCCCTCCAGCTTCGATCGAGCCGCCTGGCATTCTCAAAAAAACGCATATTCAAATGTGCAGTTTTCAATTACTATCCATATTATTGACCTATGATCATGTATAATTAATATTTATTTTTAAAACAAGTGCATAATCGTTCATATATGCATTGTCATATACGATGTATATAAATATATACATATTGTTTTACCTAGCATGTGTGCATGGCCTGACATTAAAATTGGAAATTTTCGTTTGTTCGTTTTACAATGGCTGAAGCGAAAGCAGCATGACGATGACTGGTAGTAGAAGCCAACAACATTCATTAGCAAGCGTTCAACACATAAGTGCGAGAGAGCACACTACAGCTGCTGCTGGCTATTAGTGTCAGCTCTAGATACATACATGGGGTTTGTGTGTGTGTGTGTGCGTGTGTAAGTGAGTGTGGGATAAAACCAGCAAAGTAGCAACAACATGCAAGAGCATTGAAGCGCGCGCTGCCGATGACTAACATTTCAGGGCTGCCAGACAGGCGCGCAGATTGTGCTCATGCAGGGTGTGGTCGTTAACTACCAATTGTTTGATATTTGAAATGTCCCGATCTACTGCAGATATTTGTATTTTATTGAAAAAATATGTAAAAAAGTAATTCAACTCTAAAACTTTCTAAACTAAGAAAAAAAGTTTTCCATGTAATTATCTTATGTAACAGAAAAGTTTTCAAATATAATAAGCTTTAATTATTACAATATACAAATATTTAAACATATGTATGACCATGCATACTCATATACTTAGGTTTTTTTTTTTTCGAATTTCCTCATTATCTTTTAAAAACTCCCTTGAATTTAATATTATTATTTTGAATTTTAAAAGACTGACTTCATTATCGCATATTTAGTGACTTGTCTGCACTTCGAACTAAGAAGCGACGCGCCAACCTTAGTTGGGGGTTACGCAAATCTGACATAGCGTAGATCCTCGTCTCGTCACCGCAACCCTGTGTGTCTATTAAAACAATTTCACAATTTTGCTTTGAAGATATCTGGCAACCCAGGCAACCAACAACACAGTTGCTCGCCCGTTCTCATACAAGCGTACATACAAACGGATGTGTGCATGTATATACACACATACATGTGTATATACCAAATGAGCATGCGTGTGTGTGGCAGAGTGGCCTGCCTGCCCTGCTTGTTTAGCGCCCGCTTATTTTGTGAGTTGGCAGCACAAACAAGTCGCAGCGCGCTGTTCAGTTGTTTTTTCCCCGTCAAACTTACGCTACTGCTACAACTCTGCTGCTCTCCGTTCGTTCGCTTGCTTTCTATTTGATTTCGTTTTTGTGTTATTAACAATTTGATGTGGTGTGTGTGCGTGTGTTCGTGCTCATTTCGAAAATATTCTAATGAAAATGCTTCACAGCAAAAAGAACTGCATATCTAAAAGTAAAGAACGCTGCTGCAACGGCTTTAAAAACAGCAACAAATATACAATTTAAAAATATTAAGAGGCTGCAAACGAGTTTTGTTTTGCGTTCGCAAAGCGCGCGCATAATCCAAGTTTCCATCAAGGTGAAACTGCAACTGGCATTGACTGCTTTTTTCCATTATTTAACTTGAATTAAGCATCTGAAATAAGCACAGAGCAAGTAAAAGGAGAATAAGCAGCGGCTGACGATAGATGGTAGAAATTGGCGGCGATTTCCAATACAAAAATCAAAATACCAACGAAAAAAAAACCAAAAACAACAAAAAGTAAGAAGCAGGCAGGCAGGCAGCCTACACACACCGACTAACAAAAATACTACAGAAACACACACATACATGTACATACGCCCAGCGTAGACAAACAAAGGGCGAGACAGCAGTGCGTCCGCTTGCACACATTGCGATAGCAGCTAATGTGGGAGCGAGACGACACAGGTTGCAGCCAATATTGGAGTGCGAGTGCCAAATGTCACAAGAAATTACAACACTGCTGTGAAAGACGGATACAACAACAACAACAACAACAACAGCAGCAGCAACAACAACATCAACAACGAGCAAGCAAGAAGAAGCAGCAACATAAACAAAACCATAACAAGTACAAAACGGGCGCCGGTTACAAACCCCCTACCCCCCCTAAATGCAAAAATGTTACCCAGCATGCAGACGACAACAACAAACAGATGTCTTATGGAACCAGAACGGGATGTAGCCCATGTGGAATACGATGTCATAAATTATTACACAGATGCGCATCCAAATCCGGATGCAGTAGCTGAATCTACGGCGCCTCAGCAGCGATGCTCCCGGGTTAACAACAACAACAATACTTTGCTGGATGTTGTTGTTCACTCGAGAGCAACGCGCGATAGCCACAAGACAGTTGGCCAACAGGAGGAACCAATGGCCACACCCACGCCAACCACCAGCAGCAGCTCAGCGGCCTCGATGCGCTGCAAAGGAGGCGGTAATAGCAGCAGTAAACGTAATAAAGAGAGTGCCCCATCCACTCCCACTTTGGGTGTTAATATGCGAGTGACAGGACAATGTAGTCAAGGTGGCCGCAAATATATGGAGGATCAATTTTCAGTTGCCTATCAGGAGTCACCGCTGACGCACGAGTTGGAATACGCATTTTTTGGCATCTATGACGGTCATGGTGGCACTGAGGCTGCACTTTTTGCCAAAGAACATCTTATGCTCGAGATTGTTAAGCAAAAGCTGTTTTGGTCCGATAACGATGAGGATGTGTTGCGCGCCATACGCGAAGGCTACATAGGCACACACTTTGCCATGTGGCGTGAGCAAGGTGAGTGAACGAGTTAGCTATATAAGCTCTCTATACACATATATTCAATATAATCGTTTATCGATTGCTGACTGTCTGTGAATGGAATATTCCACAAGATTGCCATATGTTTGCACCACGACAATGGCAACCCCGCTAAGCATGACCATCGTGTACATGCGTTAGAGCGAGGCCACAGTATATACAACGCAGATAACATCAGAGGGGAGTTCGCTGAGTCAAAAAGGTTGCTTTTGTACGTTATCACGTGACGTCACAAAATCTCTCAATATAATATGATTAGTAATTTATAATCTCATTTACTGAGCACAATGTTGCTACAATCTATAGTAAAATTCGAGAAATTCAATGAATCGATATCAACAACTATTCAGAAAAAATATAGCGAAATGTTTCCCAAGTTCGGTTTGCTTTTATGTTGTGATTTTGCATTCAACAGCTGTTAGGTTATCGATAGTTTTAGCGATAAATTTATATTTCAATTGGTATCGAAATTCAAAAGCTACATTTAAAAATCAGTAAATAATTTATGTATTTTTTTGTTTTGATTTTTGGAAACTTTCAGAGAAATGGCCGCGCACTGCAAATGGGCACCTGAGCACCGCCGGCACAACAGCAACAGTAGCGTTTATGCGACGCGAAAAAATTTACATTGGACATGTCGGTGATTCAGGGATTGTGTTGGGCTATCAAAATCCTAACGAACGCCGCTGGCGTGCGAAACAGCTGACGACGGATCATAAGCCCGAATCGATTGCGGAAAAGTCGCGTATTCAACGATCCGGCGGACAAGTGGCCATCAAATCGGGCGTGCCACGCGTCGTATGGAATCGTCCCAGAGATCCCCTACATCGTGGTCCCATTAAACGGCGCACTGTTGTCGATGATATACCCTTTCTGGCGGTTGCCCGATCCCTGGGTGATCTCTGGAGTTATAATTCGCGCTGCAAGGAGTTTGTCGTTAGCCCAGATCCAGATGTTAAAGTGGTCAAAATCAATCCCAATACATTCAGGTGAGTCATATTATTTAAATTTTAATAGTCTAAAAAAAAAAAAAAAAAACCGGTCAAAGTTTATTAAAGTTTGAAAGCTCATTAAAGTGTTCAACTTATAATAATGCATTTTATTATTATTCGAAATTATTCAGTTAAATTATTCAATGAGACTTTAGATTATGCTGAAAACTTCGTTGTTAATTAAATCTCAAAAAATTTCAATAAAATTCAAGATTTTCGTTGGAATTGTTCGAAAAGCTTTTATTCTTTGCCTTTTAAATAATCCTATTTTTTAGTATTTAAAAGAAAATCTAAGATTTGAGTTAAATTTTTTAATGAGCTGTTCTTGTGCTGTGCTTTTAAATAAATCGTACGCCTAACACACTCTTAGATTAATGACATGCTTAAAACTGTATAATTAATTAATACTAGATTTTAATAAAATTCGAAGCTTATAGCTGCAATTTTCGATAAGCTCTAGTAATGCCGAGCTTTTGGATTAATCACATGCTAAAAACTTTTACTCTCCGATATTTCAGATGCCTGATTTTTGGCACAGATGGATTATGGAATGTGATAACGCCACAGGAAGCGGTGGACTCAGTGCGGGAAAAGCACATAATTGGCGAGTGTCTGCACGAACAGGACGTGATGAATCCGAGCAAGGCGCTAGTGGACAAGGCCCTCAAGACGTGGGCAACTAAAAAGATGCGAGCGGACAATACGTCTGTGGTAACTGTGATACTGACGCCGGCAACAGAGGCGGCAACAACAACAACAAATGCCAATGCCGCCAGCAACAATGGATGTGCAACGGATGTGGATATGCTTGTTGAGCTGGAGCCATTGGATACGGAAAACAATTATCCAACTGGCAGATTGGGTGAGGAGTTGGAGGATCATGAAGATCCCAATCTCGAGCTGTGCGGCATCATCGATGAGAAGCAATATCTGCATGACACGCCCTACAGTGCCTTGGCCAAGCGACATTTGCCGCCGGAGCCGTATCGCAATTTTGACTATTACATTGAGGAGGAATACGAAGTCGATGAGCAGGATCAGGAGCAGGAACACGAACAGGACGAGGAGGAGGACGATGATGTTGATATGTTGCAACAAAGTAAATATTTCCGCAAGTCTATGAATCATACAATTGCAACCTGGCAGCAATCAACACCAATAATGCTGCAACGTAAAGTTGCTGTTGCCGAGCTAGACACAGAGACAGAGACGGAACGAGAGATTGCGATGGAAACGGAAACAGAGACGGTGCTTTATGGCAACAATGGCAATGCTTGCGGATTGGAGCAACATTTGGATCATAGCTTCGATAGCTATGTGAGCAGCGCTGCAGTCAATGTCACAGGAGAGTACAGTTTTGCCGAGTCGTATAATTCTCTGCTCAACGAGCAACAGGCGGCGAGATCGCAGCAACAGCAGCAGCAACAATCGCAGCACTTGCATCAGCTGCAACAGCAACAACAACATCAACAGCAGCAGCAGCAGCAACAAGAACAACGGCATCAACAACAGCAGCATCAGCAACAGCATCAACAACAACAGCAGCTGCAGCAGCAACAACAGCACCCGCAGCAACAACATAATTGCATGCAGGAGATTCTACAGGAGCAACAACGCTATCAGCAACAGGAGGGCTATTCCCTCACACAGCTAGAAACGCGACGGGAGCAACAACAGCAGCAGCAGCAACAACAACAACAACAACAGGTTGTTGCCAGCACCAGCAGGTGGCAGCAGCAATCAACTTATGCACAGGAGCAACCGGCCGAATTGCTGGCCCTCAATGCATTGCTGCAACAGGAACGGGATGAGGAGCAACAGGTGGCACTGGAGCGAGAGCAACAGCAACATCAACAACAGCAGCAACAGCAATTGTTGCTGGTTGAAGCTAGCTCAAGTTCCATTTCCAGCTGCAGTTCCGCATCAGAGTTTGTTTATGCGCCACCTTGGAGCGATAATGTGGCAACGTTGCAAGATAATGAAGTAAGTTCAACGCTGCCTGCCACGCCCACGCCCACAGTCACGCCCCTGCCCAACAGCAGCAGCAGCTCACAAGCAGAAACGCAGCCAATGGAGCAAATCAACGAATCACTGCCACAGCAACAACAACAACAACAACTGTTGCAACCGCAACCGTTGGCTGCACCGCAGCAACAGTTGCTGCCAGAGCCGAAACTGAAGCGTCAAATGCGTCGCTATCGCAACGTGCCCAATGAGAATCATCAACATATGCATATGCAAACACGACGCCGACAATTGTTCAAGCACAGCAAAGGAAAATCATATATTGGCGCCAGTGCGGCAGCAATTGTTGCATACAGCAATAGCAACAGCAATGAGGCATTGCCCAGCGGCAGCAGCAGCAACAGCAGCATCCACAACAACAACAGCAACAATAACAATAATCTCAACGGCAGCAACAGCAATGTCAGCAGCGGCAGCAGCAACAGTCGTCGACGCAGCGTTAACAGCGGCGTCAGCATGAGCTCTGCCAGCGTCATGATGACGCGTCGCAGTCACAGCTTGAGTTTGGCGAGCGGCGGCAGCGTGAGCAAGCGTCAGCTGCGCAGCAGCATCTGTCAGTTGAGTCAGTTGGGCAATTTGGATTTGACAAAACGAACGCTGCGCACGCGCAATGCGACGCAAGCAGCAAATAACGCTGGCAGCAGCAGCAGCAACAACAACAATAACGGCAGCAGCAACAGCAGTAAAAATAACAGCAACAACAATGGCAACAGCATTAGCAACAACAACAACAACAAGCCTAGTCACACTTTTAACAAGCCGGCAACGCCAACAGCCTCAACAACGTCAACGCAAGCAGTGACCGCACGACGCTTGCGTCGCAGCAATGAAGAGCGCGAGCAGCGACGCAGCCTGCGACGCAGCACATTGAGCGCCAGTCAATTGGGCAGCAACGGCGGCAGCAGCAGCGGCGTCGGCAGTGGCAGCAACAGCAGTCCGTTCAGCAAGCCAACGCGTCTGCAATCGTGCAACGGCGGCATTGCAGCACGACCGCCGCCATCGCCAAAGAAATTGAATAGCGTTGTGCCGACGCTTGCAATTGGCACGCGCGCCTATACGGCAGCGCTGGCGGCAGCAGCGGACTTGACAAAACGTTGGTCGCTGCGCAGCAGCAGTAGCAACAGCAGCAGCAGTAATAACAGCAACATGTCCAACCACAACAACAATAATAACAATGCAATGGCAACTCTGGTGACGGCCATCAGCTGTTATAGTGCGCGCAGCCGAACTTCAACAACATCAACAACGTCGCGCCGACGCTAAAAGAGAGAGCAAGAGAGCGTGCGAGAGCAAGCTTTGATGAGAGTCCCTTGGTCGGTATCAAGTGGATTTGGGGCTGCCAACGCGTTTTAAAATTTCAAGTACAAATGCTAAAAAGAAACCTAAACAATTACATAGTTAGATAAAGTGAAAAGTGAGAACAATTGCTAAAAAAAAAAAAAAAAAAAAAAAAACTGCATACATATATTATTGATTTTGTAACAAGCCAAAATTTGTAAGAGCACATATACATACACACACACACACAGACACATGGCTCATAGAACAAAAATTGTCATTGTAAATACAAATTGCATAAGTTACATACAACATACAAAACATACATATATATATACATATAAACTCGTTTAAGCATAGAAACTAATTAAAAATTCAGAGTAATAAGCGCATTACATATATACATAAATATATTTTTTGTAATTTTGAATTAAGGCAGCAGCATCAGGTTAAAATTTAGCATCGTTTATATCCGCCTCGATAAACAAAGCTTTACACAAACGATAAACCATTTCAAAAGCGATCCTGAATCAATTATCATCATCATTTTGTAACAGTTAACGATGTCAACAAGTATTTATTTATTTAGTTAAGTCAACAAGAGATGAGAGATGCTAATAACTATAAAATATTTACATATACTATATACTTTTTAATCTCGTATCATTTTTTTGTTTACATTATAGTTTTAGTTATACTTATATATGTACTTGAACTGTCGTCTATTTATAAACATTTTTTTTGTCACTTTAGATTAATCAAATAAAACTAAAAATACAAAGGTTTTTTTTTCTTACTTATAACTATTGTAATAGTTACCAATTAATGCAAATTTCAACCAAATTTCATAAGAATATGAATTCTGTATTGAATAAATACATACGATATTTTTACAAGATTACAAATCTGATTTGCTTCAATTTAGATAAAACAAAAAAATACTTGAAAGTGACTGACGTCGAGAGATCCCAACTGTGAGAGACCCTGTACTTAATTTGTTAAGATACACTTACAAACACGACCAAATATTTCCAAAGATTATTTTTATACGTTAACTTCCGGCGTTAACATTCGAGGTAATTTTTAAGGCACTTTTTTTTTATAGATTTTTAAATACTTTTGTAAATCGACTTGTCCCACCTTCTTTCGCCTGCTACGCAAACAATAGACACTTTTGAGCTTTGCGCTCAAAGCGCAACTAGAGCTGCCATATGGAGCTCAGATAAAGTATTGCATAGCAATGGCAACTCTAAGCACAATAGCTACTCAAATCGTCGATAACGATAACAAATTGCGCGTGTCTTACACTTAATTGGGTCAATTATTCATATATATGAATACTTAATGCAAAAATTATAATTTCATATCACAGTGGCGCTCTGTTCCTCGCTGTGTCTCTTGCAAACGAGCAACATTTTTCAAATGTTTATATTTTACGCGCCAAACATAAACTGAAACTTCCTCTTGCTCCGCTGTCAAACTGACGTCTTGTATAGACTGCATGTGTGTGTGAGAAAGGAATCGAAATCGAGCGCAAGCCAGGGAAATCTGAAACAACGAAAGCAAGCAGCGACAGCGGCAGAGCCAGAGGCAGCGACGACGGCGCAACAACAAAAATTCTGGCCATTTGCCGACAACGGTTAAACGCGTTCGTTCGTTTCATTTTATTTGTGCAGCGCGCTCGCCGCCCTTTTCCAACATACGTACGTATTTCGTATTTCTTTTCTTTTCTTTTTTTTTTTTTTTTTGGTTTTTGTTGTTGTTTGTCTTGCTATCAGCGTGTGACGACACACAGTTTGTTGTTGTTGTGGATTTTTGTTAATAACTGACAGTTGACAAAAGCTACTAAAATTGTTACAATTGTTTTCGTGAGAGAGTGTGTTTACGCATTTATTGCAAAGTGTAAACAAAAAGAGTCCAAGGCGTTCAACAGTGCGCGTGTTGCATATGTGTGTGTCTGTGGGTGTGTGTGTGTGTGTGTGTGGTAAGTGGCAAGTCTAGCTCAAAAGCTGTGCAATATGCCGTGCAAAATATTTAAAGTATTTGCAAAATTCGAACTGTGCAAATACATTTGCATAGATTTGGTTCGAGCGTGAGTTATGCTAGTCTCAAAAGTATTCGACTGCCCCTCAAATATGGAAAATCCAATTGGAGTTTGTCTGTCAGTCAGCTTGTCTTTGTACTTACAGTCAGCCCTACATGTATTCGTACACCCGAAATATTGAAGAATTTGCTTTCATATATGGTTAAGGAATTTTGTATCTACATATATATTTTTAAAAGACCCCTCAAAGTGTATATATTCTTGATCAGGATCAACAGCCGAGTCGATTGAGCCAAGTCCGTCTGTTTGAACTCAGAAACCATAAGAGCTAGAGACTTCAAACTTGGTATGTAGGTTCCAGGATACCATAGGCAGATCAAGTTTGTTTTTTTTTTCGATGCATCGAAAATTAAAGTTTGGTATGAAAAAGTTTTTTGTTTTTTGAGATATCTGAACTTAACTGTTAGAATATGTTGGTTTTGTACATTCTAACCAAATTTAATTTAATTCGGTTGCATATATCATATAGCTGCCATAGGAACAATCGGTCGAAAATTAACTTTCAGTACAGAGTACCTGGGCACAGGATCCTACCAACCGCCCACTAGTTAAAATTATGATATCATAATTATAAAAATAGTTAAAACCTGACTTACAATAGCCGTTAAAGTAGAAATAGTGAGTGTATGAATAATTATTGGGCTGAGTGTATATACACACTTATGTACATTTAGTTAGTCAAGAAAGTATTTTGACAAATTAAATGAATAACAAAATGTATTTAAATTTTTTATATGTCAAAACACTTTCTCGTCTAACTGTTTGTATGTATGTTTGCATGTGAGCCTGCCTGACTCTGACTGTCAGTTTGTCTGTCTCTGTGTGAGTGTGTGTGTGTGTGTTTTCCACCCCAGCAACGTTTCAGCTCGGCTCCCGGCTCGCAGTTTAATGCGCAGCTTCCCTTGAGCCGGATTCGAATTCAGATTCAGATTCCCAGTTCTTATTGTTGTTCTTATTCTTGTTGTTGTTACTTAGTTTCAACCCCCTGGCTGCGTCTTAAAACGTGTTTCAAAATGGGTGGCTCACAGCTGTCTCTATGTGTATGTGTGTGTGTATGTGTGTTGTTGCTGTTGCTGTCACTGTTGCCGTGGCGCATTATCCTTGGCTGCGCTTTGTGCGAGTTTTTCGCCGTTAGGTTATGACATCAACACACGCTTTGACGCTTGGCTTGCTTACGCACACACTAACACAGACATAGCAAACTCACACACAAACACACACACAGACACACAGTCGCATGACGAGCTTTGTCCTTTGCCTAAAGCTCGCACTTGCCTTCGGCTCTGCGCTTGATTCGTGCTTACAGCCGCCGTCGAGCCGAGCGTTGTTTTTGCTGTTTCTGCTTTGTGTGTGTTTTTTTCTCTTTGGTATTTTTAGTTGTAGTCGTAGTTGTGTTAGTGGCTTTGCGGTTTTGTTGCTGCCTTTAGAGCGCGGATTTTTATACCCTTGCAAAAGGTATTCTAATTTTGTGGCAAGCATTAAAGAAGGCGTGGTGAACCTCATAAAATTGATGTCTACTATATATTTGATCAGCACGTTGTCGATATCGTCGGTTCCTCTGTTTCTATAAAAACTAGTCGCTCAATTTTAAAGCAAACCCCAAGAATGCGTTGATGAAGAAAGGGAAGGAATCCTTGTGAAATTAAAAGGCAAAGTGTAAGAGAATTTTACACAGGAATGCCGAGAATTATGAATCTCTGCATATATTCTTTATGAAATGCTTGAGGTGAAATTTCCTAAGCAATGTAGACAGAGTTGCTTGCGGCTAGGAATCGTTAGGGAATTTGTTGCTGCCTTTGAAAAAACCAGCAAGTATCCTAAATACTATGTGCCTGTTTTCAATTGACAAAAAACCTATAGCTTCCTATAGCTTAATATCCCGCGTTATATTCTAGTGTTATGTGAACGAACTTTGTTGTTTCTTGTGATATCCGAACCAAATTCTACAGTTGGTATTGTCTTGTACTTATTGGCTGTCATAGGAACGATCGGTTTAAAATTCAATTTGTGCATTAAAAATATCTTGACTATATTTAAAAGCAAATTGAATAAAATCGGTTTTTTTTTTTTGTTTGAAATACTTAATGATAATTTATTTAAAAATTAATAGTTAAAAAAAACAACAGCTTTGCAAGGGTGTTAAATCTTCGTCGTGCCGAAGAAACCATCTCTTTCTTGTGGTTTTTGTACGTCGGTATGTACAATGTTCATATGTATTTGTTTTTGTTTGGCCCTCGCTTTGCAATCATCTTGCAGTTGACGCTTAAATTAATTGTTATCGATTTCTTGCAATGTCGTTTTTTTCGGTTTGGTTTGTTTTTTATTTCCTATTTTTTTTTTTTTTGAAGTGGCAGCACAAGGGCTTATTCTAATATTTACCTATCTATGTATGTACTTAGAAACCTGGCATATTTGAGTATATACATTTATATATGTATATGCATTTGTTATTCTAAATTTGTACGTTGCACGCGGCACATTCTGTGCTTTCAACTTTGGCTTTTGGGGAGCAAATCAAACAGCGATCCTCCCCCTCCACTTTCCTCCCACTTCTTGGCCGACTTCCTCTCTCTCTCTCTCGCACACACACACACCTTGCAACCTTATGGCGCAACTCAAGATTTGATCATTTCCCGAAATGAAAAACGTGCTGCGTTGAGAGGGAAAACTTTTCTTATTTTTTTTTTCGTTTCTTTTTTTTTATGATGCTTTTGCCTAAAAATATCGACACAGAAAACAACATTTTGAGTTGGACTCGCAGCTGTTTTGTTCTTTAAAACGATCAGAGCAGCAAATATGATACTTATCCGAGTGTTCTAAAAAACACCATTTAAATCTATAAATGTGCGCTAAGAACTGTGCATTTATTGTTGTTCTATACTGAATAGCTTTTTGACTTGAGCTTTCAAAGCTTTGACATAAATGAAAGATCCTTAAAACAATCCAAAAAAAAACATGTTAAAGTTTAATAATTGTCATTTCTGGCTTAAGCTTCTTGAAAGTTTGTTAAAACTGGGCAAATAATTATTTCCAAGCTTTAAGTCGTAGGCTTATATCATATTAGATAATTTAAACGTTATTTTATTTAACAGTTAATCAATACATCTAAGCTTGGCCTTTAAACAGTTGACTTTAGCTTCAATTAACGTTTCTTAGTTTTGTTTATTTCCAATTGAAATTTTAAATTCTAAATGTAGACTTGATCTCTGTGTAAGACTTGTCTGTTAGATCGCAGAATATTTCTCTTACAGAAAGATGCTTATGTCTAATCCGTCTAAACTACTTAAGTCTATATTTAAAATACTGCACAACTCGTCATCTTTAAGTTTAGAACATTTTCATTTATCGCACATGTTGCTCTCCCTTTCTTTTAGTCGATCAGTCTCTCTCTCTATCTTTTCCTCTCTCTCTTGGCCTTTATCTTTGAGTGCAACCCCATGCCGTGTAGTCAAAGCTTCTTAGAGTTTATTTTTGGCTTGGCCATTTATAGCGCTCATTTCAGCGCACTTGATTCTCTCTCTCACATTCTCCCGCACTCCCGCTCTCGCTCTTTGTTTATCAATCTCTGCGCTTGTCTCTCTCATTGGGCTCGGCTCTATTGGACACATAGGTGCATAGAGTGCGTATATCAGAGTTAAGTTCAATTACCTTTAAATGGATTATACAAACACAAGACGGCAAGCTGATATCAAAAGGCGCATGCACCAACTCACAGATACAGATACATAGATACACAGATACATAGATACAAACGCAGGCGCGCAGACAGGCAGCGTTCGCCTGATCCCAGTTCTCAGTTCTCAGTTCTTAGTTCTCAATTCTGAGTTTCCCGGTTTGCATTTGATTGTGGCCTCGTTTGTTCTTTGTCTGTCCGTCTGTCCGTCCGTCTGTCCGTCCGTCTGTCGTCGTGTCAGCCTAAGACCGAGGTGAGGGAAGAGCAACGTTGATGGCAACACAAGATGCTGCCAAAAATAAATTTGAACTCAAATCGCGGCACTAGGCGAGGAAAAACCAATTCGAGTGCCAAGAAAAACCAACGCAATGAATTTTCCCTCAAGAGCCAGGCAAGAGCGTAGACCGTAGACCGTCGAGCGTCGAGCGTAGAACGTAGAGCGTAAAACAAAAACCAACTCAGCCCAATATATAGATTGTATACACATCTACATGCTATAGTATTCTTATATACACAACCCACCAGACCGCCCCTCAGTTTCCACATCTCTCCCCATCCCCATCCCCATCCAACTGATGTTCCTCTCGAGGCGCGCTCAAGTGTGCAAGAGAAATGAAATGCAATTTTGACGCTCTCGGGACTTGATTGAAAACGCTTTGTGTTTCGCGAAAAGAGAGACAAAGAGAGAGATGGCGAAAGAGAGAGAGAGAGGGGGAAAACTGCTAGCGGAGGTAGGGAAGCCATCCTCAAGTCCAGAGGCCCCCATGACGCAACGCCTACGTGCCCATAAGCGTACGTGCCGACCTCATTGGTTTCGAGTTTCCCCGAAAATAAAGAATACCAAAAAAAAAAAAACAAATGCCAGCAAAGAAAAGCGCAGAGCAGGAAAATTTTTTATCATTATTTTTTTTTTTTTTTGATATTTGGTAATAAAGCAAAATGTTGAAAAATGAAAAACTTACGAATTTCCCATGGAGTATTTGGAGACCATTAAGCTTAAACTCAACCTAATGTACATAGATGAAATCCCAAGCACACACATACGCACACACGCACACACCTATACTTGTATTTATATAGAGAGACGCCCGAACTAGCGATCCTCTTTACCCCTTACCCCGCCGAATGCTCTCATCTCATCTCATCTCGCCTCGGCGTCCGTCCTCCGTCGACCGTCTCGTCTTGTCTCATCCGCGTCTATTTATAAAGTCGAAAAAATCAGTACGTATTTTAGCTGCTAAGAGTTGCCAAGTTGGCCCAAGTATTAAAGTACAGTTGCGTGCTCACGTCTAGATTGAGCTAACTAAATATATAACTGATTGATTCAGTTTGATTTTGTTTTTTTAGCAGTTAACTCTAAAGATTTAACTTAACTGATCTAGAGGGATCAAGCTGCGTTCTCTATTAAACAATGTTGTATAATTCTCTTAAGTCAAGTCTTAAAAATTTCAAATAATTATTATGAAAAACAACTTTAATAATTTGTGAATCTTGAAGTTATCGAAAACGATCACTTTGGTCACTAAACGAAACTCTTAAAACGAAATGATGATCTCTGGAAAGACTGCGTAACCATATGATCCGTAGCACTTCAAAAATTAGGACTCTTGCTGAACGATTACGATTTTGTAGCTCTCTTAAAAAAACTCTCATGAAAACACCATAAATATAATTTTGATGATCCTGATAGAAAAATTAGTAAAACCAAAATCTGATTAGTTTTTGTTGTTGTCAAATACATGAAGGAAACCAAACAAGAACTTTATTTCACTGGATTCAACACCTTACCAAAAAAAAAAAACATTAAATTTGAGTAATTCAAAACTCGACTCATCGATCATTCGATGTATTTTTGCAGAACTACTTGAAAGTAATTTATAAATAAACATTTTTGAAGATATTTATTTGGATAATTTGTTTTATCCAATGATTGCTTTTTTTTCTGAAATATGTATTATACCCTTATAAGGAACCTACTAAAATTTAAAATATTCCTCTCTGTAATTTTATTCATTTCTATTTTTGAAATGCTTCTCCATTTAAAGAAACCTCTTGAAAGACTAGGTGTTGTTTCATGACGTACAACTCCATAAGGTACTGCACATAAAGGTATTGTCCTATCTTTTATGGACTTTAAAGTTAATTTTCTGTACCTAACACGAGTTACTGTTTTATAAAGAACCTCCTGAAACTTAGGGTACCAGCTTGAAAGATAATTCTTCCAAAAAGACCCTGCTTGAGAGAGGATAACTCAAAAGTTGCTTGATATAACCAAAATTTAAAGGAATTGTTTATATTATTTACAATCGCTCACAACTTACTTTCTAAATGAATGCAAGTCGTTAACCAACACTGGACCTAACTTATCTTCTATGAATGCAATTTCCGTTGTACTATAATGCCAATGGAATGTGATCAAAAATGTGAAACTTGGCCGAAATGTTTTGGTTAATTTCCCCCAAAGTTGTTGTTTTTTGTTTTATACAAAAACAAAACGAACGATTTTCAATTTTTTTTTTTTCGAACATGAAGCTGCGCTCTTTTTTTTCCGCTCTCTCACTTGCACAGATATAGACAAGTACTATGTCTTTTATACAGACACACAATCACATATTTTGAACTTTTAGTTGGAAAATTGCCAACCCCTTACGGCGCTTTTGTTGGACACGATCAGCTCGACCTCAATAGGTGGTTGGACGTGCAAGTGTTTTGGGTTATTGGGGGAAAGGCAGGAGATGCTACCAGTGATGTAGGAGGGGTAGGGGAGGGGGTGGCTGCCACAGAGAATGCGCTGCTGGCGGCTGCTGCTGTTGCTCAGCTCGCGGCCAACAGGCTGCGATGGCTGCTCGGCCGCTCGTGACGCTCGGGCCTCGGCCAATTCGAGTTGGTTGCCTGAATTCAGTTTTCAGTATTCAATTGGACTGCGACTGCGAGTATATTTCGTTCGCGTCGAGAAACGAAATCGAAATCGAAATCCCGACAAACGGATCCAGCATAGCGCAGACAAAGAGAGAAAGACGAAAAGACAGAGAGAGGGACAGAGAGAGAGACGGTAAAACGCTTGTGTTCGCGCTTTGCGCTTTTCCTACTTTCTGTTATGCCTGTGTGTGTGTGTGTGTCTATTTCAATAATTACGCACACAGCCAAAACGCAATATCATTTGTGCCGTGAGAGAAAGAGAGAGAGAGAGAGTGAGAGTGAGAGAATGTGTGTGAGTGCGAGTGAAAGGCAGTACAGCGACGAGGTTAAAGAGCTCTGATGGCTTTGCAGACTCACGTTGCTTTGTTTTTGTTCTGCTTCTTTATAATTGGCTGTGCATACATACATACATACATGCACACACACACACACATACAATGCCTTGCTTTGCATTTGCTATGCAGGCGACTTGAAAGCTTTCGAAAGCTAGGCTTCAACTAAGCTCAGTAGGAGCCAATAAGAATGCAACACGGAGAGAAAGAGAGATAGAGAGAGAGTGGTAGTGGAAGAGAGCTTTCGAAAAGCTTTAGCTGACACACACACACAGCAGGTTCAACACCTGCCCACATTTATTTAGCGCGCTTTTCTTCACACACTTATGCGTGACTCACAAAACGTAACGTTAGAGAGGCAGCGAGGAAACAAGGGGTGGGTTTAGTGGTGGTGGGGGAGGGAGAGGTATCACATCGAATTGCAGCGCGCAACAGAGCAGTTAATACAGTTAACCATGGAGCCACAAGCTCACCTTTAAAGCGATAAGATAAAGCTGCGGGACACACAGATTAGATATTAGACCTTTTAGCTATGAATACGCCCCTAAAGCATGAGTTGGTGGCGGGTGAAGCCCGCAATCAACATTATCTTCAAAAAACGAAACAAAAAAAAAAACAAAAAAAAATCTATATTAACAACAAGACAGTCAAACGGATAGTAAAGCAACCAACTCTGAGGCTTAAACACGTTTTTACTTTGCGTTTTATTTTTTATACAGATTTTCTTCAACAATAATAATTTCATTCTACACAATTGTTGATACTGCAGCGACGTCACGTTTGAATTTTCTTCATATTTTCCTCAGTTTTCCATAGTGTATGTGGATGTATCTATTAGAATGCTTGTTGTCTCTCCGACTGCCTGTGTGTGTGTGTGTGTGTGTGTGTGTGTTTGTGTTTGTGTGTTTACGATTTGGCGTAATTTTCTCATACTAACAAATTCACTGCTATATATTTTTAATTTTAGTCCAAGGTTTGAAACAACAACAACAACAACAGCGGCAACTATAAACGTAATCAAACCAACAAAGAAGCGCACAACGTTGAAAACAAAGTCTTCAATCAGTGAGACAGAGAAAGAGAGAGAGAAAGAGAGAGTGAAAGAGAAAAAGAGAAAGAGAGACTGTTGCTGAGAGATTGAGAGCATTCAAAGGCAGCTGTAGCTTGGCCAATACAAAAATTACGCATACGCCGTGTGAAGCGCAATCGCAGCCAAAAGTCAAAAAACAATAAAAGAAAACAAAACAAAACAAAAAGAAAAAAATAGAAAAACAACACAAAGCACAATTACATACATATAGCAACAACAACATAAATAACAACCAAATATTAAGATTAATAATAAAATCAACCGATCGCAACTGACTCAGACTCGGCCACATCAGATCCGAAAGTCTCGCGGACTCTCTTCAATGTATTTGGCCCTCAATATCGCAAACAATCAACGATAATTTCGGCCGCGAGCTCATCGAACCACTGGAGAGATTCTCTGGCGACAACAGGAAACCACAGGCGAATCACAGCCTCAGATCCACCGTGCTAACGGCAGTGGTGGCAACATTTTCAAACTGTAGCCGGCTAGAAACTCAGGTGAGCTGCATTTACTGCCTTTAAGTTTCTAGAGATTTTCAAAAAAAAACCTCTTAAATTATTTCAAAATGCGTAAGATCCTAAGGGAGAAAAGTGATCCCAAAGTGTAACATGTTTTTAAAGAATTTGTGGGATTAGGTCCTAAAGAAGTCAAAGAAACTTGGTCGGTACTTTGTAGCGCTTCAACTATATAGAATTATAAGAGGTTTGGAGAGTTTCTATAATATTCTGCTTTTTTAGATATGTTGGAAAAGGGGTTATGCCTAAGAAAACTTAAACTGTCAACATTAAAAGCATGGAAATTGTTTGTAGCGATATTTAAACATTGCTAAACAGGTTTTAAAAGTTAAAAAAAATATATTGTTATAATCGTTAATTTGGAGAGCTATTAGCAGCTTGTATAATTACTATTGGAATATAGAATATAGCTTTTTGAAAACGTAATTAATATGTTTTTAAAATCTGAAATTTTTAAACCTTTTTCTCTACATTTGGGGTGAAGAATTCGATATTTTAAGGCTTTTCGAAATGTTTTTAGCATTATAAACATGTTATAAGTTTGAAAAAACTTAAAAATATTTTAGTGTTATCAATTAAATATTGTTAGGGAATTTTCAAAAGCTTTGATAGCTTTTCGGAGAGTTGTCAACTTAAATAAAAGGTAGCATACTTTATGTAGAGCTGTAAGCTCTTCTTCCAAGCTGCAAGAAATACAGGACATGACTTTAATAGACGCAAACAATATTAAATACAAAAATCAAATTAGAGTCGTCCAAGTGGGTCACTCAAAAGTGAACGTCAGCTCACGTAACTGTCAAGCAATTGCTGCAAGTGACGTCCAGGCCTCATCATCATCATCGGCTGCTCAACGGCTCGCCACTTCAACATACACACACAAACAATCACACACACACATAGCGACATTATGCAGACTCGTGACTAGTTTCGGCCAGTCTTATCAAAGAGCCAACAAACAATTAGAACTTAAAACTTGCTCAACCCACAGGCCGAGAACAATTGAAAATTTCAAATCTACACACATACAAACACTTCATATAATATACATACGCATATATGTGTGAGTGTTAGTTAGATCTGTGCATATTTCGTGACACGAACCGAAATTAATTTTGAAGTTTTGCTTGTAAATTAAATGAGGTAAATATATTAAACATTTAAATCGAATTGGAATAGGTTGCAAAGGTCCTGCTTGAATTATAAACCAAGATTTCTAAGAAACAATTTGACTCCTTCTATATATTGTTTATTAAATATTATACCTAGCTTTAAAGCTATTTATTTAATCACCTTAAAAAAAAAAAATACAAGTTTTTAGATAAACTCAGTTTATAGTTAATAGAAAACTGGTGTAAATTTTTAATAAATGCTATCATGAATTCGGGTTTAAATTAGTAAATAATAATGGTGAATTTGTACTTGGATTAAATTCATGGTTATATTCTAAGGTAGAGCCTGAAAAGCTACAATCCGTTGAAATTAAAATAAACCATATTTTCACCTTTTTATTGGCAAAAAAATGCATTAATCGATTAATGAATCATATGATTAATTTAAGCTGAGCGATTATTAATCGTAATTAATTGCGAAAAATTACAATAATCGATTAATCGAATGATTTTTTAAATTTGCATCTATTTTTATATTTTTTTATATTATTACGATAATTATGATACATGATATATCGTCACGTGTCCATCTCTAATTTGAGCGCTCTACGCATTGAATCAAGCGACTGTTCGGGCAACAGTTAGAGTAGCAAAAATTGTGCCCCAAACCCGCCCCAGCACTCGGGCTCGTTTTTTTTTTATCAGCGGCTTATCAGTAAATAATTCCACCTGTTGTGCAGTTGGTCGGCATGGAAAAGGGGCAAAGGGGGTTGCTGGGTTGGTTGCTTGGGTTCGGTGAGTGGACGGACGGGTGGGCGGGTTGTTGACAAAGGGGTCGCTGTTAGCGTCTCTGCTCTGTTTGGAGTAACGCTTAAGTGTATGTGAGTTGGTGTGTGTATGTGTGTGTGTGTTTAGGAAGATAACTACAGTCAGGTGTCGCATTTGGAGCTTGTAGCTATGTCTGAAGCGGATGAAGCAGCGCTTATTATACTTCTACACACACACACACACACAAAAGTACACAAAATATACATAGCTATACTTAAAGATACATTTGTATCTTTTTGTGAGCCATCGCTTGCAGTTGTTACATATGTACATAGACTTAAGTATCTGCAGTTGAAACTTTTGCTGCTGTTTGCATTGCTCAGCAGAAAGCCGCTGCCTGTTGCGACCAGTGGCTCATTGTCACTGGATTTCATAGATAACAGACAGCACACACACACACACACTCACACACACACATATTAATATATATAGAATGTCTGTGTGACTGCGATTCAGTTGGGTTTCTTTTTTAATCTTATCTTAAAACTTGAGTCGACATCGTTCGTCAGGCACCAACGTTGACGCTTTGCAACACTCACACACACACACACATACACACACACACACTTTAACACACACGATCAGACACACATGCACACAATTAACCCAATACAATGGTCGATTTTATAATAAACTACGGAAAATCAATGTCGAAAAAGCATGAAATAAATTCCAAATTTGATCGCTCCTATTTTTTACTAGACTCAAAATATAGACTTAGTAAGATTACTTAGTCTAAAATTTGAGTCTAGTAAAAATATAAAAAAAAAACTTTTACCAAAAAAGTTTATGATTAATAAAACTTGACTGAGTTCTTTTTTGAAAACTGTTAATTTGATATATCGCTATATCGATTTGATTTTTAAAGATCTCTAATACTATCCCGTTAATATAATCTAGATCTGTAGTCTATCTTTCTGTTCTATCTTTTTCATAAAATAAAGCTAGATCTTCAATTGACATTCACTATGCATTGTGAATAGATTATATAGATATGCGTTTTCAGGATCTGTCTACATAGGGTTGTAGGCTTCTCTAAAAAGCCCAACAAAAAGTATCATGAATAACTACAATAGATATAAATAAGAATGTTAACAAATCCTTTCACACTGCATTGTTAACCGAAGAATGCTTGAAAAAAAGAAGAAGATTCATACTCTTTTGGTATTTTCCACAGATAATCAATAAATTTCTTCAATTACAATTTTCGAGAATGCTAGTTTTGGTTAACATCTATTCTAAAATCATGACTCATGACAAATACGGGCTTTTTTCTTAGTAATATTTTTTAGAAATATTTAAATGTCAAAACAATTTTCGATAAAAACACAAAGCATGAATTATTGAGTCGACTGTGATCGACTAGGTGTTACCCTTTTGTGAGGCTTAGTAGATTGCTCTACAAATTTCAAATCCGTGCAGATTTCCACACATGAAACAGGACATAACTTTAAGATTGATGAAACTCATTATAAATAGTTTTCGTATAATGAAATATGCTAAAAATCAACACTTTTTTTGAAAAAACACTTTGTTCTATACTCTTTTTATTTTTCTTTCTTCTGGTTTGTTTGTCCTGTTTCTCTAGCAAATTACTGAATCCAATGCACACACATTTAAAAAAAATCCATTTTATCACACATTTGCAAATAATCGAAATTCAACTGTGTATTAAAGTGGAATTAAAGTTTTTAATTCATTGATAATTTTAAAATTATGCTGTCCTATTTTGGCAACTAAAAAAAAAAATTCTATGCATGCAAAAATTCTCGTTTTTCTTTGTATTAGGCTTAAGTAAATCATCTCAAAGTGAATTCAGTTCGCAGTCAAATTATTGCTGTATAGTTTAAAGAAATTCACCTTCGATCGCAGTCTGATAGTAATATAGCCCTTTTTATACCCTGAGCCCATTGAAAATGGGCAACAAAAGGGTATAATGTGTTTGACAGAATGTATGTAACAGGCCAAAGGGGGCATTGCAGTTCCCCTAAAGTAAATATATTCTTGATCAGGATCAACAGCCGAGTCGATTGATCCATGTCCGTCTATCTGTTTGAGCGCGTCGATCTCAGAAACCATAAGAGCTAGACACTTCAAACTTGATATGTAGGTTCCTGGATACCATAGGCAGATCAAGTTTGTTTTTATTTTTGGATCGGACCACTATATCATATAGCTGCCATAGGAATGATACATCGAAAATGAAGTTTTAGTATGAAAAAGTTTTTTGTTTGTTGAGATATCAGAACCAAACTGATAGAATATGAACCTGGGCTGGTATTATACATCCTGACTAAAATTGGTTAAAATTGGTTAACTATATCATATAGCTGCCAAAGGAATGGTATATCGAAAATAAAGTTTTAGCATAAAAAAGTTTTTTGTTTGTTGAGATATCAGAACCAAACTAAAAAAATATGCACCTGGGCTGGTATAATACATCCTGACCAAATTTGGTTAAAATCGGTCCACTATATCATATAGCTGTCATATGACCGATCGGTCAAAAATCAACTTTTAGTATACAATTTTTTTTTGTTTTTTGAGATATCTTAACGAAACTGTTAGAATATGTCTTTAAGTTGGTTTTGTACATTCTAACCAAATTTGGTTCAATTCGGTTGCATATATCATATAGCTGCAATAGGAACAATCGGTCAAAAATCAACTGTCAGTACAGAGTACCTGGGCACAGGGTATCCTACTGTCGAGCGTGCTCGACTGTAACCGCCCACTAGTTTATTTTCCTTTTTGTGTATAAAAGGGTATCTCAAGAATTATTTCGCTCTTTTTTTATTTTTCTGGGATCAGATATTCTTCGTTTCTTTAGCATTTCAATTGCATATGCATACATACAGTAAACTATATATATACATATATGTATATATACAATAGCTTGTGTTTGTGTATTTTGCATCTCTTTGTTGCTGTTGTTTTTGTTGGCAGCCTTCTGCTGCAGCGAGAGCGACCCACGTCATTCAGTCTTCAGTTGCTCATCGCTTTGAGCTTCGTTTTGGTCGCTGCGCTGCCAACGTCGCGACGCGTCGCTGTCGCCGTCAACCCTTACTTTGTGGCTGCTGCGCTTGAAATACACAATTGTAGGCGGAGGGAGGTTGGCGGTGGCGGTGGGGTTGGGGGGGGCAGAGCCTGAGCGGGCGGATGTCATAACACCAACTTAACGCTGGAGTTGCACTCGCTTATGCATGCACGTGTGTGCATGTGTGTGTGTGTGTGTGTGTGTGTGTGTGTGTTCTGTGTGTCTTAGTAGCCTCCTGTGCCGCACTCACACTCACTCTCTTGCACTCTGCCGCTCTTGCTTACGCTCACACTAACTCGCTCTCACACACAGCCTAACATATTTTGCTCTCTCGCTCACACATGCGCGCAGCTTGATGTCGTCGTCGTCGTTGTTGTTGTTGGCGGCGTCGCAGCGGGGTTGTTGTTGTAAACTCGGTTTCAAGCTTTAATTACGTCTCATACTCACACACACACACACACAGACAGACTTATACATATATTGCTGCGAACGCAAAGCGTGCAAACAGACGGACTCATTCAGTCTCAGCCCCAGCTGTGTGTGTGTGCGTGTGTGTGTGTGTGTGTGTGTGTGTGTGTCCGTGTGTCCGTGTGTGTGTAACGTTCTATGCGGGGCCATGAGGCCGTCGAGGGGCGGCACAGTTGTTGAGTAGTTGCTGTTGTTGTTGTTGTTATTGCTGTTGCTGTTATTGCTGTTGCTGTTATTGCTGTTGTTGTTGCTGTTGTTGCTTGTTGCCCTGCGCGGTATTCCTATTTTTGTTTGCCCGTCGTTGACGTTGCTTATGCTGCTGTTGTTGTTGTAGTTCTTGTTGTTGCTGTTGTTGTTGTTGTTGTTGTCCAACGGTACTTCTGAGCGCCAGCCATTATTTGCTCGAATTCAGTCAAGCTTTGTGCTTCGTTGCTGCCGCTCGCGAAGTTGTCGCGTTGTCGTCGCCGTCGTCATCGTCGTCGCCGCCATCGTCGCTGTCGTCAGTTTAGTCCCGTTATTGCACCCACAAAACCACCCAACCCGCCATACAGTGCGAACGCCAAGCACCCAACCACACACACACACACACCCACACACAAACACACACAGAGTGGAGTGACGCGGTTTTGTTTTTTTTTATTTATTTTTTGATTTTGGTTTTTCGTGCGCATTTTGTTGATTCCTCGCTCGCTTTTTGGCCGGCTTTGGCGCGGCCTCAAAACGTGAGTACACCATGTGTTTGCCTCACACACACACACAATCTTACTCTCTCTCTCTCTCTCGCTCTCTCTCTCTCTGTGTGTTTTATAGCGGCACGCTAATCTCCAATTCAAGATTAGATATAAAGTTGCTTTACATTATTGTTTTAGTCTCGGCCTGCATTTTGTGTTCTACACACACACACACACGCGTACACACACATAGAAAGCTGTTGCGTTGCTGTAAGCTTAATTCCCAAAGCTTTTAAAAGCTGCGCTCAAGCTTCGACTGAAGCTCAAAGTCTATTACACAAATTGAAATTGACATTGCGAAAAATGCACGAATCGATAAAAGCTTAAATGCTTATCAATAACAGAAAAATACAGTTAAAAAAATACAAAAAAAAACAAAAGCGAAAAGTAACGCATAGAAACAAAAACAAGTAAACCAGCCTTTAATAAAGCTGTAAGCAATAAATTGAACTTTAAAGTGCTCGAAAAGTCAAAGATTTAAAGAGAATTTTTAGGGGTTAGCTGGAGGGGTAAAGTTTAATGGGGAAGGGTGAAGAAGGGGAGAAGAGAAAGTGCTTGGCTAAGTGGGTGGTAAATGGCTGTGTAGGGGTTTCATAAACGTAGCTCGGAGCGAGCTGCGTTGTCAGCTTATCAGACACACACACACACACACAGAACCGCTCTCATTAGGCCTGGCCATATGCATAATGGTGTGTGTGCGTGTGTCTCTGTGTGTGTGTGTGTGTCTAGACCCTATAGAGGCGTATATCGCGTTATCAATAATCGACGAATCGTCTGCATGTGAAAGAGTTAAGCGTTTTATTCTTCTTCTATTTTCTTGTCAATTGTTTCATATTTGTTTGCTTTACTTTTCCGCTGTTCTCTTGTCTTTTTCATTCACTCTCTTTGGTTTTGTTTTATTAATTAAAGAATGGCGCGTCTAATGACGAGGTGAATTGATTGCTTTTGGGTCAGGGGCGCGGCGAGCAGAAGGGTTTGCCAGCTTGTTGGCTTGTGCTGTTATCACAATGGGGCTTTACTGAAATTCTCGAAATAGTTAAACATCAAGAGTTATAGGGTTTCTAAAGTAGAAAGAAAGTCAAGAATTGCGATCATAATTATAGTTTACAAATTTAAAAATTCTGATATCAATCTTAAATCAAATCTGTAATGTAAAATATATTGTATATTCATTCACCAACAAGGCTGCAAACCGGTTCTGAACCGGTTCGGGTTCTTAAGCAGCCTGAACCAGATCATGAACCGAACCCTTGAAATTATTTAGTTCGCAAGCCCGAACCCAAACCGAACCGCTTTCTAAAATAAAAGATTCGGTTCAAAAAAAAAAAAGAATTACATAAATTTTATGGTTTTCTAATATTACGCAATTATTTGAGAGATTGGACTAAAATAAGTCATATTTAAATCTTCAAATAAATTTTAATTATCATCAAAATTTGATTTCTTTAAAAAAAAAAATTAATTAGTTCAAAATGTTAAGAAAAATATATAACAATAAAAATATTTTTTCTATGAAATTGAACCAAGGTTCGAACCCAAACCTTGGGTTCAGGGGGTATATAAACCAACTCGCGAGCCGAACCGATGTCTTGCTCTATGGTTCGAACCGCCGAACCGAACCTCTCAAATTTTTTTTTGTTGATTTGCAGCCTTGTTTAATAAACAATCACATGGAAATTGTATTTATAAAAATATTTTCTATAATCCACAATAAGTCTAGATCTCTAGAATATATTTAGTATGAATGTCTTAAGATCATATAAATAGTTTAAGGTTAATTAATTAATTTTTCAAACAATTTTCAAAATTTTTAACTCGCATAAAAAAGTTTACAGAAATTGTAAAACAATGTTTATAGTTAATTAACGTATTTTTGTGATATTTTTTTGTTGGCAGCTTCAAGACGTCTTGCAAACGGCTGAAAATGGAAAAGACTCCCCGGTATACGCAGCGGGAGCGCAACATGGTGCTCACATATGCAGCCCAGCACAAGGATGTGATTGAGAATAAGCGAACAGATGCCGAGTCCAATCGCAAAAAGGACGAGGTATGGCTACAGATAGCCAAGGACTTCAATTCCAAGGTATATCATCAGCGCAGTGCGAAGCAGTTGCGTCAACTCTACAAGAACATGAAGCTGCTGCTCAAGAAGGATCTGTGCGGCGAGGATAAGGGCAATCGCTCCTTTTTGGATCTGCTCAACACCCTCTCACAGCAGGAGTCCGTGGCCCAATATATTGCCGAGCAAATGTCACCCGATGGCGCCGGCAGTCAAACGGCTGCCAATGGTCGTCACTTGACCGACGACTACGAGGACTCAAAGGTATGTTAAGTGTATAGGTGACCCCTTTGAGATCAGAAAAAAATTCGGGATTCTGGTTCAGTTTTGATCAAGTTATGACAGCTTGAAGTTGGTCAGACTTCGGATTTAACCACTATACAAGTCCAAATATTTATTAATTTTGACATGATTTTTTTCAAAAAAATGAAAGGTCTCAGAATCAAGTTTAAAGTGTTGTATTATACTAATAACGATATAAGAAGTTAATTAAAAGTGAAGACTTGAGATTTAAAATTTTGAATTTTCGAAATTTCAAAGGGACCCTTAGCATCGAAATCAAAATCTAGCAGAATCTAGAGGAAAATATTTTTTTTAAAGAATTTAATAAAATTTAAATGCAGAATGAATAAAAATGCCAAATAATGATTAAAATGACATTCCGCTTAAAAATCGGTTCAGTTTTGATCAAGTTATGACAGTTTGAAGTTGGTCAGACTTCGGATTTAACCACTTTACAAGTCAAAATTTTAGTTCAATTTCACATGATTTTTTACAAAAAAATGAAAGGTCTCAGAATCAAGTTTAAAGTGTTGTTTTATACTAATTACGATATAAGGAGTTGATTTAACGTGAAAACTTGAGATTTAAAATTTTGAATTTTCGAAATTTCAAAGGGGGGACCATTAGCATCGAAATCAAAATCTAGCAGAATCTAGAGAAAAATATTTTTTTTTAAGAATTTAATAAAATTTAAATGCAGAATGAATTAAAATGCCAAATAATGATTAAAATGACATTCCGCTTAAAAATCGGTTCAGTTTTGATTAAGTTATGACAGTTTGAAGTTGGTCAGACTTCGGATTTAACCACTTTACAAGTCAAAATTTTAGTTCAATTTCACATGATTTTTTACAAAAAATGAAAGGTCTCAGAATCAAGTTTAAAGTGTTGTTTTATACTAATTACGATATAAGGAGTTGATTTAACGTGAAAACTTGAGATTTAAAATTTTGAATTTTCGAAATTTCAAAGGGGGGACCATTAGCATCGAAATCAAAATCTAGCAGAATCTAGAGGAAAATATTTTTTTAAGAATTTAATAAAATTTAAATGCAGAATGAATTAAAATGCCAAATAATGATTAAAATGACATTCCGCTTAAAAATCGGTTCAGTTTTGATCAAGTTATGACAGTTTGAAGTTGGTCAGACTTCGGATTTAACCACTTTACAAGTCAAAATTTTAGTTCAATTTCACATGATTTTTTACAAAAAAATGAAAGGTCTCAGAATCAAGTTTAAAGTGTTGTTTTATACTAATTACGATATAAGGAGTTGATTTAACGTGAAAACTTGAGATTTAAAATTTTGAATTTTCGAAATTTCAAAGGGGGGACCATTAGCATCGAAATCAAAATCTAGCAGAATCTAGAGGAAAATATTTTTTTTTAAGAATTTAATAAAATTTAAATGCAGAATGAATTAAAATGCCAAATAATGATTAAAATGACATTCCGCTTAAAAATCGGTTCAGTTTTGATCAAGTTATGACAGTTTGAAGTTGGTCAGACTTCGGATTTAACCACTTTACAAGTCAAAATTTTAGTTCAATTTCACATGATTTTTTACAAAAAAATGAAAGGTCTCAGAATCAAGTTTAAAGTGTTGTTTTATACTAATTACGATATAAGGAGTTGATTTAACGTGAAAACTTGAGATTTAAAATTTTGAATTTTCGAAATTTCAAAGGGGGGACCATTAGCATCGAAATCAAAATCTAGCAGAATCTAGAGGAAAATAATTTTTTTTAAGAATTTAATAAAATTTAAATGCAGAATGAATTAAAATGCCAAATAATGATTAAAATGACATTCCGCTTAAAAATTGGTTCAGTTTTGATCAAGTTATGACATTTTGAAGTTGGTCAGACTTCGGATTTAGCCACTTTACAAGTCCAAATTTTTGTTCAATTTCACATGATTTTTTACAAAAAAATGAAAGGTCTCAGAATCAAGTTTAAAGTGTTGTTTTATACTAATTATGATATAAGGAGTTGATTAAAAGTGAAAACTTGAGATTTAAAATTTTGAATTTTCGAAATTTCAAAGGGGGGACCCTTAGCATCGAAATCAATATCTAGCAGAATCTAGAGGAAAATATTTTTTTTTAAGAATTTAATAAAATTTAAATGCAGAATGAATTAAAATGCCAAATAATGATTAAAATGACATTCCGCTTAAAAATTGGTTCAGTTTTGATCAAGTTATGACATTTTGAAGTTGGTCAGACTTCGGATTTAGCCACTTTACAAGTCCAAATATTTAATAATTTTGTCATCGACCCTTACATCGAAATAAATATCTAGTAGAATCTAAAGGACATAATTTTTTTAAAGGATTTAATAAAATTTAAATGCAGAATGTATTTAGATGACAAAGTTTTGTTTGATCCTCCAATCCCGACACTTTATGTTTTGTTAAAACACCTAATTAAATAAAAAATTATATAGAATTCGAATAAAGCATAACTTATTATTTTAATTACTTACTCTAATGACATTCGTGTTCTTTGTTCTTGTTAGCTTCCAATGTACGAGGGAATGGACACTGATGTCATACTGATCAAATCGGAGACAATCAGTGACAATGAGCAGACGGAGAATGGCATGGATTGCATGGATGATGATGACGACGATGATTGCCAAAGTCCCAAAGTGCCCGAGGTGTGCCTGGAGGAGGAGGATGAGGTGCTATTTCCCACAGATCGCAACCATTTGCAGCAGCACAGTGGCGGCGGCTCGTTACCCAGCGTCAATAGCAGCAATTTGGCCATCGGTGGCAATGGCAATGATCCCATGCCACGTGCAACCAGCTCGCCAGTGTGCTCCACAAAGACCTCCATCTCATCCACGGGCAGTTACATGTCCGGCGGTGTGCCAAAGGCAGAGATAACGCTCTCCGCCGTGGGCAATATACGTGTTGGCTCATTTGCCAACATCAGCAACACGTTGCTCAATGGCAACAGCAACAACATCAACAACAACAACAACAACAGCAGCAGCAAGAACAATAACAACAATATTAACAACAACAATAGCAGCAGCAACATTAACAACTCGAACAGCAGCATGGATGGGGCACGCAGCCTGCAACTGACCGCGGAGCAAGTGCAACAGCACTTGTTGCTCAATGGTCTCGGCCTGTCGGCGGTGCATCATCCGCCGGCGCAGTCGCTGCAAGCGGCCATCAATGCGGCAACGAGCGGCGTCGGCAGCTCGCGGCAAACGCAAACGTTGCAGTTGCCGCGCTTGCAACGCGGCCACAATGCGGCTGCCACAGCAGCGGCAGCAACAGCGGCGGCAGCCGTTGCCGCTGCAGCTGCTGGCGGTGGCGCCACAAACGGCTCGAGTGGCAATGCCAATGGTGGCAACACTGGCGCCGTGCAACTTCTGCTCAACGGTCATCAGAGTCGCGACAAGACGCATGCGCAGCAATTGCATCCAGGTGCTGGGATTACACTTGCCGCGGGCAGCTTCAATGGTTACAACGGGCTTGGTGTCAGCAACATCAGCAGCATCAATTGCTCGGCCAGCAACAACAACAATCACAATAACCACAACAACAGCACCTGCAGCAACAACAGTGCCAACAACAGCAGCAACAGCATGAACATCAGCAATGTCAATGCCCATGGCAACAGCAACAACACTAACAACGCTAACAACAACAACAACAGCGGCAGCAGCAGCAACAGCAGCGGTTCACGTGGGCAACATAACGAATACATGATGACATTGGCGGTGGAGGAGCGCAAACGGAAGATTGAGCTGCTGAATGTGCAGATCGAGTATTGGCAGACGTTGACCAAGAAACTCGACTCCCAGTCCGGCCACTATCCAAATCCGGCCTGTCTATGTCACTTTCCCGGCAGCAATGTGCTCGGCGTGGGCGGTGTTGGTGTTGGTGTTGGTGTTGGCAGTGTGGGCGTGGCAGCTGGTGGCAACACAGCCGCAACGAATGCATTGCAAACGCAGTCAAGCAGCAGCTAGTCCGAAGCTTACGATGGCGGCAACAATGGCGATGATGATGATGACGACGGAGATCCCAACGATGCTGGCCAATTTCAAACTGATGATGAGGATGATGAGGACGCTGATCTTATCGATGATGTAGATGATGATGATGAAGATAACAATAGCGACATCATATCCATAGTTGACATCGATGATGATGATGATGATGAGCAGGAAGAGGAGGAGGAGCATAAGGAGCAGCAGCAGCAGGATGAGGTGTTGGAGGTGCAGTTGCAGCTCCAATTGCAGCAGGATAAGCTCAACATAACGGACTTGACGCTGCACGATGATTTTGATTCACAGGATGCCTTGGTCAAGGATGTGGGCGTTGTTGGTGGTCTCTCGCCACCGCCACCGCCAATGCCAACACCAACAACAGCAACACCGCCGCAGCTGACAACACCAACATGCGTGTAACAAGCCATTGGCTAGACTAGTATTTCAACTTGAGCCCTCGATACCCTCCCCCTCCCCCTACCCCTTCAATCCCCCCCCTCAACCTCCAAGCATCACAAGCCATCCTGCTCTGTCTAGTTAAACAATGCGTCAATGCCTTTTATCGTCGCCGTTTTAAATTTTGCCATTTTATGTTAGCTACCAAATTTACAAATTAACACAAATTTTATTATTACAATTACTATAATTATTAATTAATTATTATTATTATTACTATTTATTTATGCCTAGTTTTGTGTGCCAAACAACAAACGTGCGTGTGACTGAGTGTGTGTGATTGTTTGTGTGTGTTGGGTGTGTGTGTGTGTGTGTGTGTGTGCTTGTCTGTATGTTTGTTATTTTATTTAATTTTTATTATTATTATTTTATACAGCGCCTAACCAAACCTTAATTGCCATTTAAAGAAATGCTTGCCAAAATTTAATTTTAAGCATTAATTTATTGCGCCCCCACAACCAGCCGCCATCAATTATTTATTATTATTTTTTTTTGTTTCATATAACTCTATTGATTAAGTTTTCCTAGCTGCAAACCAAAAGAAAATGCAACGAATGGCCCAAAAACAATTTTCATTTATCACTGTATATTTACCTTAAATAACATTACTTAATTAGTTGTCATATAATTACAAGAAACATAAACAACAAAATATGAAAACTGTACAAATGTGGTTCCTAATCTAGTCCTTAAAACAAAAAACATAAAAACAAATCGAAAGAAAAACTGTTTAAAAAAAATATTGAAAGAAAAACAAAGAAATTGTTATGCATATAGCGAAAGTTGTGTATTTTTTTTTAATAAATATATATTTATATGCTTAATATATATACGTACATATATAAATGCCCCCCAGTCCCAAAACCCTCCAAAGAACTGTAGCTAATTTTAATGTACTTAAAAACAAATAACTAAGGCACCCACACAATCCCCGTTTATTAGTTTGTACAGAAATGGAAAAAAGAATAGAGAGAGAGAAAGTTAAAGAGAAACTTGCTAGTCGCCGTTGCATAACTGTATTCTTTAGTCTAGCATTAAAAATTAAACAGAATTTTTAAAACTATGCTATTTTGTTATGCATTTGCATACTGCTAGTAATAAAGAAATATATATACAAAAAAAATTGAAGTATGTGTAAACAAAATGCCTATATGTAACCACAATTTACAAAAAAAAAAAAAACAAACAAAAACCATTTATACAATTTTTGTAAAGAAAACAAATTAATAAAAAAAAACCAATGATTTTATATTGTGGCCTAATTAAATACTTTGTCTAGTCTCTTCGAAGCTCTTGTTTAAAATTTGGAGTTTGTCGCGCGTATATTACAGCCCTGCAGAACAGCTGTTTGGCGTTGCCAGCTCCTTGCAAAACGTTAACGAAGCTGCCATGTTGACAAAACTTCATGTGATGTGAACGACTTAAAGATAGCAACAATTGCAAATTGAATAAAAAAAACAAAACAAATTAATTAGTGCTTGCGCTTAAATGAAAATCTGAGTAATGATAGTTAATTTATTGTTAGTTGTCAATGATGTCACCATAATTTGTGTCATGTAACGAGTACATTGTCACAGCTCATCACTGAAAATGGCAGATGTTGGCAGTTGTGTTGTTGTTGCTGTGCCGCGTAATTGAATAAAATTAAATGCCAGCTTGCACAATATTTTCCAATCATATAAATGCAATTGCTATATGCATATATACTTTAAATATGTTAGTAAACAACACACATCTCTAGTGTGCAACACGAGAGACAACGCTGCGCGCATGTGTAGAGCGAGAGAGAAAAACGCTCGTTTGCATACATCGCTGCTCTCTGAGGTAACGGAGACGGAGAGAGAGACGCTAACGGAGTCGGTGACAGCTGTGTGAGCGCTTGTGGGGGGATTTGCAAATTTGTATATTTATTACTCATCCAGCGAGCATGCAGTCATCGAGGGATTTGTAGAGGAAAAACCAAGTTCAGTTGCAGTTCCAAGTTCGTGTATATACTTACATATTTATTTGTAATACATCTGTGTGTGCGTTTGTCATTTGTTGTGGGCGACAAATAAAGTGAATGCGAATTTAATACATACATACCACACGGATTGCGTGAGTGTGTACACACACACACGCATATGTCACTGTGTGCGTGAGAAGCCCCAACTTCAGTCGAAAGGTTGTCGGTTCAATAATTTGCAACGATAAATAAAACGAACGCCAGCTGTGACTGAGTGACTGTGACTGTGACTGTGACCACTCGATGCCCGGCTTCCATCTCAATGAAATGGGCGAAATGGTTTTGGACGCCATCGATGACATCGGCGTTGTCGATGTTTACGATCTGGCATCGGATATTGGCAAGGAATATGAGCGCATCATGGATCGCTATGGCACCGATGCCGTCAGCGGTCTAATGCCCAAAATCATCAATACATTGGAGCTGCTCGAGGCACTGGCAACGAAGAATGAGCGCGAGAATACAACCATACAGGAGTTACGCGAGAAAATTGCGCAATTGGAGAGCGAGAAGCTGGAGAAGGCCGAGTTCCGGCGACGCTTTGAAAAGGAATTGGAACTTATTGAGGAACAGTGGCGCACCGAGACCAATGAGCTGGTTGATTTGGTCTCCTCGCTGCAGGATGAGAACAAGCGGCTGGTGAAGCAAACCCAAGATTTGCAATCGTCATCGGCACAAAGTTCCGGATTGGGCGCCAGCTTAACCGAGAGCATCATCAGCATGACCAACAATGAGCTGCATAGTGCACTCTCCGATACGCAGGTGCTCCAACGGCTCAAGGAGCAGATCTACAAGCAACGTGATGAGCTAAAGCAGCGGGAACGCGAACTCCAGGACAAGTATAGTGAGCTGGAGCATGTAAGTAACTTCCTCTCTGAACCTGATGCATTTCCACACTAATGATTGATCCTTTCGTTTAGGTCAACATTCAGGCGGAACGACTGAAGGCCTCGGAGCGGGATACGCGACGACGGCATAAGCTAATGCAGGCCCAGGTGAAGACACTCTGCGAGGAGCGTGCCGATTTTCTAGCCCAACTGCAGGATCAATGCCGTGAGATTAATCAGCTGCGCAAACGTTTGGGTCTTGCCGAAAAGGAGAACGAGGATCTGGTACAATCGTATGATGACGATCAAAACGATCCAAATCGACCGCGCTATACAACACGAGAGCTAAAGGAGCTGATCAGCGAGCGGGACGAGCTGTTAACCACCATTGATGGCCTCAATGAGCAGCTGGCCGAACTGAAACCGGCGCCCAGCGGCAAACGAACACGTCACGTTTCCAGCTCCGATGACAGCGACGACGCTGA
Source organism: Drosophila innubila (assembly GCF_004354385.1). Lineage (NCBI taxonomy): Eukaryota > Metazoa > Arthropoda > Insecta > Diptera > Drosophilidae > Drosophila > Drosophila innubila. Next base: position 12,532,039 of record NC_047626.1, read on the forward strand.
TGACAACGAGGCCGACGATGGCGTTGAGGCTGATGCAGATGTGGATGTGGATGCGGATGATGACAACGTATCCGGTGAAACGTGCGTTAATCCACAAAGCTCTATAAATTATTGTAATTTACATGCTGTATGTATTTATTTCCCAAATGTCAGGCCACCTGGACATGATGCACCTGTACAGGGACCGCTACCTTATGAGCCAGACGATGCACCCTGGAAGAAGAGCTCCGAGTCGGGTATACGCAAATTGTAAGTGCGATTTGACATTATTTGTCAACAGGGTATAAAACCGAAGCGAATATCGAACTAAGTTAGTGTTTCGGTTATGATTGGTTTTCGGTAACTCAAAATCTTTTTTATCGGTTTCTTAACGGCTACTGTTTTTTTTTTTTTTTTTTTTTTTGTTTATTTTTATTTCAAAATGCCGCTAAGATTTCGTTTTAGAAAAAAAAATAAGATGAACAAAAGTTCTTTGATTTCATAAAGAATCCGTTTATTACAATCAATATTAAAATGTTAAATCAAAATTATTTGGAAAAATCATGATTACCTCTTAACAACAAAATCGAATTAAATGCTTCACTGAACCGAAACTAACAGTTATACATGAATCGGTTACTAATCAGTTATTTCGGTTTGAACAAATGTTGGCTTGGGTTTCAGCTACAGTTACCAATTTCAATTGGTTATTTATTAAGAGCTAGATTACAAATAGATTCATTCGGTTAATACCGGTTATAGGTGACGGTTTTGATAAAAGTTTTATCCTTGTTTTGTTAATTTTTCAAGTTGTTAATTTTGTTCTCTTGCAGTTTCCGTAAACTGTTCTCGGATCCATCGGATGGCAGCAATACATTCCCGAAACGTTCCTTGGCCACGCTCTCGAAGATGGCGCTCTCGGCCACGCCCGGCAGCGGCAACGAGCCGAAGTAAATGCCTTTTAGCCTAAGAGCCAAGTGCATTCATTCCATTTACATACATATAATACATACCATATATGTAATTATGGTTTGATTTTATATTTTATGTATTATTATTATTTTTCGTTTTTATTTCTTTTATTTATTTTTAGTCCCTGTCTGTCCTTTGCTATGTTTTATATGCTCGCTAAGTATTTACCATTTTCTTATATGATGTACATAATTTACATATTTGATTGCTGTGCTCTCATTATTATTTTAAGTTGTTATTTCTTTTTAACGTAATTCCTTAAATAATTCATGGAATCATTCATATACACATACATAATTATATTCTCTTTTGTTTTTGGATGCTCAATGCTTATTACTACATTTAAATTATGTATACTTACTAATCTCTATGACCAAAATGCAAGGAACTAAATATATATTGTAGGCTTGACTAGCAGGCAAAATTGCGGGCAGACGAATTCATTTTCGGAACCGATTCGCATACATATACATATGCATATACATATACAATATACTATATACATACATCAACATAAATATAACTAATATCTATCTTATCATATATTACATACATACCCTATACATATGCAATGTTCCAAAGAACAAAATGTGTGCGAAGTTAGCAGGCAAGTGAGTGAGTTTGAATGAATTTAATCGATTAGTAACCGTACATTGAATATAACGAATACATTTATTAATTGTAGAGAGTTTTTTAAATGAGAATCCAACAAAACTGTTTTAGAAATTAACTTAACAAACCGAGCTACAATTTGTAATTATTATCAATCTGAAAACAGGCTCCATACAATTCCAGTTAACAAATAGTAAGAAAAAATAAAGTAGAGGGGTCAATGAAAAGACATTAATAAAAACATAACACTTACTTCAATTAGAAATTGTCAAGTTGTAGCTTAACTATATCTCTGTCTCCCTTTATCTCTATCTAGCTCTGTCTTTTTCACGTTATTTATTTAGCGTTCTATCTGTCTTCCTCTCACTCTGTCTTTCTATCCATCTCTTTAGCGAATTAAACCTTTTATAGCAGTTGCCCCAAGCGGCCTTATATTAAAATACACAAACCAAAAAGAACATAAAATTATAATTAGCCAGCGTTGAATTGTAGCTGATTGTTTGTTAACAAATTAATTATGTATTAAATACCAAAACGATAAAATGAGTAAAGTATTAGGAACAAATCAATCAAATCGTATAATGTTGTAGCCGCAATTTTTAACCAAAATTTCAAAATACAAAATATGACTAGAAGAGTTGTTGTTACCAAAACTATGTACCAATTATATAATTATTGTAGCTTAACCGTTTATTCGTGTGCACAAAATGTTGCATTTGCCGCAGTTGATGAATATTAGATTAATACAAGGCCACCTTATAAGTATGATAATAATATAATATCAAGCCCAAATCACAGTTGCATTTCCCTGCTTTTAGCTGCTAATCTCTAATAAGCTTTAACGCTTCTGTTCATTTCCAACTAACTTCCTGTCTAACTTGTTTAACCATCTCATCAGATCAGGTCTAGCATAAAGTACATATCAGTTTTGATTGTGAGAGATATTTTGGAATACAATAAGAAATGTGCCAAAGACTTAATGGAATTCAGCGATTGCCATTGATCCAAGATCCATACATACAATAACATTTCCCCCTCATTATCTCCACTTCAATTATCAAGTTTTCTTTTTTTCTAATATGAAAAACTAAACTTTTATACAATAAAGATAAAAAACATGAAAAAATAACGAATTAAATGATAATGCTGAAAATAAACTGGAAAAGGCAGCTGGAAAGAATCAAGACATTCGGAAGAGACATTTGTATGAAGTATTAAAGCTATTAATTTATATATAAAATTAAAACCGTTGTGTCACAGAAATTGCAGAAATATCTTGCTAAAAAAAAATCGATAGATAGTGACTGAATATTAAGCTTGTTTCACTATAATTTCAACTTCTGTGACACGGCGAAATGATAAAAATCGAAAGCGAATGGCATTGAATTATATAAGTATATTAAATGAATTAATGTTAACTAAATTTATATACATATATACATATTATACACAAATATAAATACAAATATTAACCAAATAACGCAACAAAAAAAAAATAAATAAAACATTTAAATTGATATACCTTATACAATAAATGCCTAGTTCGAGTATGCGTGCATACAAGATTAAAAAACATTAATGGATTGCTCCAAAAATAACACACATACATACTCGTACACACATTTTATGCATTTCATGGATGCGGTAAATAAAAGTTATGGCAAACAAAAACAAATACTGTGTTTATATTTAATTTTAATTACATATGTTTATGTGAATATAAGATATATAAGCAATTTATAAATATTCAATATTTTTTTAAATTTATATTACTGTTGTCGATATATTGGTGGATATTGAACCGATGCAGCAGTATGATTATCATTTACTGGGTTCTGTTCGCCTGATTGGCAGTCATGGAGAGTACAGTCTGAATCTTGATTTGTTCATGTAAGAATAAAAGAAATCAATTGTATTAATTTGATTAGCAATTTAAGGTGTCGTGTTAACGTGGTTAATTTTTCACTTACCTCCACATTTATCCGAAGCGGTTTCTGTGACGTATCGAACCGCTTCAGCATTTTTTCCCTTTTCCTCTCCAGACGATCACGTTGACTGCGTACACGGCTCAACTCATTGCGATAAGTTATCAGCTGCAGTTCTAGCTCTTCCAATTTAGGATCATGTTCTTGAGTTTCTTCATTATCTTGCACTGGTAGTTTCTGAAGTTGTTTATTTAATCTGTATTGCATCAAGTCCTGTCGGCTGTCCAAAATGTTGATTTTAAGTTTCATATCGACTAGATGATGTTCGATTAAATGATCCTGTGCGTTGATTTGATTTTTCAGTACATGAATTGTGTTTTGCTGGAGTAAGAGCTGGGATTGAATCTTGGCCAATGACTTGGATGTCAAATCCAGTGAAATCATTTGTTCCATTAAGCCTGCAGAAAGTCTCACAAGCTCAGAATTCAATTTGTTAATTTCAACGATAAATCGGTGACTTTTCGATTCAACAACATTCATCTGTATGCTCGATTCTGTCTCAAAGTGATGTTCCAGATTTCTAAACTCAATCTCCTCACATTCATCCAATTCCTCGAGAAGTTTATTATGCAATTGATAGAGATGTTGTTGCGAAATACTCAGCTCTAGTTGAGCCTTCTCCAATTGTTTCTGCACGTGCAACATTTTTTCGGAGGAGTCCAAGTTGACTTGTGAATTCACAGACTCATCGATAAATTGAAAAGTCTCCAACTGTTGTTTCAGAGCTTTGTGCTTAAGTTTCTTACATTCATGAATCTTTTTGGACAATTTTTGCTCAACCTGATAGAGTTTTTCCTGCGATGTCATCAGCTCTTTTTGAGAAATTTCCAATTGTGTTTGTAAATCAATGCATTGCTGCCTGGTTTCAACATCGATTTGGTTTGACTTCGGCTGCACAAACACCTTACATTCATTAGGTCCTTTTTCAATCAATTTTTCCATCAACTTGGTCATTAACTTTTGCTGATCATCGCAATCAGCGACGAACTCATACATTTGCATCTCAAATTGCTCTTTAACCTCTAAAGAATCCGTAGCTGCGATTCGCTCATATTGATCCAGAAGCTGATTAGCTAGGTCTTGTAGGTCATCATCAATTACACGCATACTTCTCATTGTTTCAACCACCTTGTCGTTGATTAGATTCAGATCCTCTAAAAGTTGCTTCTCCGCCAGTGCCTTCAGGTCTATTTCTTGATCCTCCTCGTCACCTATAAAATATAGTTTAGTAAATTTTAAAACAGTTTTGATTTTAAGCAACAGAGCAAGAGTTCAAGAATATCGTGAAACTAAGGTTTTGGTTGGAGCCTTAGCTCAATTAAATACAAAAATGTATTTAAATAAAGATTATTTTGTTATTTGATATTCCCTTGATATGTTGTCTATCAAATTATTTTAAAATATATATGGTAATAAATTGATGTATATATTATTTAACCTGCTTAGGGTTATAGTTCGAAAAATAGATAATTTTTATGGAACCGGAAGGAACAGAGTCAAACTTTGTGGTTAGATTAGCACTGAAATTGTTTGCTTACTATTTTCCTTAATACTGCTACTATGCGCCAGCGGATGTCCCAGCTGCTGTTCCACCAATTGATCCCGTTCCTCCTTAATAAAATCGTAATCCTGCTGCAACATGCTATTCATCCGCTGTTCTCGTGTGTATTTTTGGAAAAATCTTCCTAACTGAACATCAATTTGTTCCAACACAAGTGGCAATGACGTTTCAATATTATCGATCGTTGGCAGCGCTATATCGTATTTTTCCATTACTTTAAGCAGATTCTTCACAAATAGAACATAGTTCTCAGTTTCCAATCCTTTACTTTGTTTACATAGATGCCGATTTTCGTCTTTACTGTCCATAGATATTTCATTTGGGGATAGGGACTTATCCTTGGCGGAGAGCGACTCTTTCTTTGCCAGAGTATCCAAAATATCGTATTGGGCAGAAGGAGAAGAAGCAACCCCAGTGATACCTGCATCCTTTGGCTTCCGAGACACATAGAACTCGACCTGTAGAAAGAAAGACGTAAGAGAAAATAGACAGAAAAAAAGAATAAACTGAAGGGAAACAAAATAACAAGCTAAAGTAATTAACTAAATAGAAAAATCAAATCATTCGGTTGATAATCATGTTACTTACTTTCCATTCTATCGAACTGCAATCTACAATTTTTGATACTGCCGATAAGTTACCTGTATATTAAAGCAGAAAAATATTTGAAATATGAATAAGTTGGTTTTATATATTATATGAAATATTCGATACGCTCACCTTCACTTTTGTTAAGCGTTTCCGTTTTCTTCACATTTTCATCTGGCTTTTTCTGTGGCTAAAAAAAAAGGAATTAATATTATGAAGGTATTAAAACAACATTACCTTACCAATATATTCCAATCATAAAAATCTGGAGATTTCATTGGCGAGTTATTTGCTGTGCGTTGAATATCCCCGGATTTTTCTGGGAAATCTCCGCTTTTCCTAACTGAATCTCGATCAACCACCGGTACAGTGGAATAGATCCTGGGAAACGGGCTCTCGGTGTTAATCATGTTGGCAATTAAATTGCCAAGTCGTGAGCGCGTTTCCTGAATTCCATTTGCCGTCAAATAAAGGAATTGATTAATCGAGCTCTGAATGTCGGATGATAAATTGTTTATGTTGTTCAGAAAGTATTCACATGGTTTCAGAACGCATGAGAAGTGTAGCAGAATTGTGTAAACATATACGTAATCGTCGCGGATGACATGACCCATCTCATCTAGCTTCGGTGTAAAATTTGGATAAAATTCTGTAAATAAAACTTGTTTAAACTAATCATTTAAAGAGTCCATGTTAACTTTGCCACCAGTAAGACACTGTATCATGGGTTCGCAATCAGTGGATGCGGACAATGTAACGTGCGTCACACAGAAACGAAGGAATCCCTCAAAATCAGTGTCTTCTAAATTGTCGGGATTGTTCTTCATATACAATGAGCCTTTTACCTGAAAAACACGCTTGGTATTCCATTGAAAGTGTAAAACACAAAGCTGCAGAAAACTTACCCACATTAACAGCACTTTCTTCCACTTTAAGAGAGTCATTTTTCTTTATACTGCAAAGGTTCAAAATACACAATTAACAACAATAATACGTTGATAACTATGCTTTTCTATCTTTGATTCTTATATTTGTTGGGTTTTTTGTAACAAGAAATATATCTGATTTTTTTTTATATTTTTCACTTTGATATTTAGCTGTAATGTCTTCAAAACGAATTTCAAATTGTAAAATAAATTATTATGTTTTTATCGAAACAATTTCAGCTGCAATGTTCGAGTTCGAGTTGAAATCTAATGTGATGAAACCTAATATTGCTTCCAGGTAGATTCAGGATTAACTTTTCAAGGCTAAAGTGTTGTTAATTTTTTGAAGACTCAAATTTCAACTTACAACTTAATATAACTTGATTTATATTACAATTCAGTACTTGATTTGATATATCATTTTAGTTGAAATTTTCCAATCAATTTTGACTTTCACCGATGAATTAGGCAACTGTAAATAAGAGCAGGAAATTTTCGATTTTTTTTTAGAATCGATACGATCCGAATTTAAATCGATTATTATATCAAATATAAATATAGAATAAAACACAATTCAATGTATATTGGAATTCTTTTTATTATTATTAAATAATTATATCCAGGGTGGCAAGAAAATTCATAATTTCGTTAACAGAGTTGCTAATAAAAAACTGACCAGTGTTATATAATGTCAGTAAAAAGTGCTTTCGGCGTTAAACATATCGAGGCTGACAATGTCAAGTTGACATTAAGGATTTTTTCAAATTGCTAAGTCATTGTGAAAATTGCATTAGGAAGTGATACTTCTAATTCTTTTTTTTTTTTTTGAAAACTCAACCTATTCAAAACTATCACAATGGAACGCAAATGGGACAAATTGTCCTCCTCTTCAGACGAAGGCGAAGAAAAGCAAAAGCAAAAGAATTTGATTAAGAATGTAATACCTAAACTGAATATCAAGGTGCTGAAGGATCCAAAGTCACAAGCACCAATTAAACAGTCTGTTAAAGGGACACTCAAAAAACTAATTCAAGAGACTCCCGAAAAGACACCTAAAAAGACATCCAAGGCGAATCTCAAGGAGACATTCGAAGAGAAACTTGAAGTGACATGCGAAAAGAATCTCGAAGAGACTGTCCAAGAGACAGTCGATTACACTTCAAAAGGGGCACGCCCGAAAATTCTCAAAGGAACACTCAAGGAGACAGCCAACGAAACACCAATCACGTCAATTAAAAGGTAAGTAAAAATTTAATTCAAATTTGTTGGAACTAAGTTAATCAATGTATTTACCAGGGTTTTCATGGAGGGTACCGAGCAGCAATCGCCATTTTCTACCTTTCACATAGACGAGGCAGAGCTCAATTTCAATCTCGAGACTACGGCGCCTATCCGCATTATTGAAAAACCAAAAGATTTGCCGTATCCTTGGGTGATACCAATATTAATGCCAAAAACGAACGTAACAAAAAAGAACATACCAAAAAAGAACATAACAAAAATGACTACACCGAAAATGACTACACCGAAAAAGACTACACCGAAAAAGACTACGCCAATAAAGACTATACCAAAAATCAACAAATTAAAACAAACACCAAACCCGATACCAGAGGCCCTTAAAGAGGTTCAGCTGGAACTACCGAAATCGCCGATCTGTCCGGTTAACGAACCCGCAGAGTTAATAATGAACACAGTTCTTAAACCTAAGCCCACTGTGCCGAAAATGAATATTGAATGTAATCCAAAGCCAACAGGTTTGAAAAAGACTACCGAGTTCAAGCATAAGCCATTGGTATTGAAAAAAAATCCAGAACCCATTCTAAAGCCACTTGGTTTTAAAAGAAACACTGATCTAGACTCGTTACCAACAACCGAGGAAATATGGGACAACTTTGAGAAGTGGAAAATGGGAGGTGAAGCTATCTGGCCTCTCAACTGTCAACAAAACATGTCCACTTCCGCCCAAGTGCCAGTTATTGAAATTGAGGACACAACTTCACCCAAAAAGGTTCAGATTTGCGATGATGAGGAACAGCAGTATCAGGATCAGGTAGATGAAGCCGTTAAATCGCTACTTGATTGGGAAGAGAGCTATAAAGTTCCGGAGATGCCTGCTGAATTCGAATCGTTCGATAACTTTAACTTTTCATTCGCGGAATTGGGAAGCATTGATCTCAGCCTAGAGGAAGAACGCAATTACTCGGACTTTTTGAAATCACAGCGTCTTCATGAGCCCCTCAGTAACATAAAGGAGTACAATTCTCTTTTGAAGCTGGCCAGAAGCGAAGAGGGTAGAAAAGCGCTGCATGAACGCGTCAAGAAAATGAAAATTGCTCAGCTAATGCAGAAGAAGAAATGCAAGTGCTCATCCAATACATTGATAAGCGAAGAAAGTAAGGTTAAGGAAACCAAGCAAATTATAAGAGAGCAACCTGTCAAAAAACTGACTGCAGAAACTGTGAAGCTTACAGTTCCGTCACCAATTGTTGAAGTTAAAAAAGTACAGAATATTGCCATAGGTTCAGTCATTGATTTGCCTCCGAAAGCACAGATAAAGGATGTTAAGTTAATGCATATTGGCAAGAAGTCGGATAAAGCTGAAAAACCAGTTATACTAAATGCTGGTAACGCTCAGCAACGCCTTAAGCAATTTGGCCAAAATCCATCGCAGGTGGTAAAGACCAAAATCCATGCAATGCCACCCAAAAATCAAACTCCATCCCGAGTGGTCAGCAAGAAAATGGACTCAATGTCGGTTGCAGCGCAGCTTCCAATTGGTTCTATCATAACGTTTCCTCAGCCGATGGCTTTAGGAAAAGCTAATTGCAATATTCAGCAATTAAAGGTGTCAGGCATTCCAGTTAAAGAGCTGCAGTTTCCAACCTCAGCTGCAACCCAAATACCGCAAATAATCAAGACACAGCCGCAGGCTATAGCCATTCCGAATATCAAGGATCTGAAAATCTCTGAGAAAGTTGAGCCGCAAAACAAGCGTGACAATACTAACGAAGCTGGCCCGAAGAATTTTGACCATTTGAAGCGTATTATTGTGATGCCCGCTCTGCGTCGTTTTGCTGATCCCAGAATGAAAAATATACTCATCCTGCGTCCGCCCAAAGTCAAAGGTGAACGGGCCAAATTGGAAATCGAAGTTAAATCGGCCAGAACCTTCAGTACTATGCAATTGAATATCAAGCTGGACCTCAAACTGCTTGCCCTAGTGTTGGATAACACGTTCTACAACGCTGAAATCCACGTGCTTATGAAGCGTTGCGAGGATGTCCAGGTCGCTTGGATTTGGGAAGATGGCAGCATTGTAATCTGCAATTCACGTACCGTGCAGCTGCTCAGCGAAACGGAGAATAGTCTTGTGTCCAAAATTCTGGCTGTGATCAAGCCTCCTTCAAGTTTCACTGCACATAATAGGAATACATTACATTGCAATACGATTAATACTTCGAAATTACCCTGGAAAATTGCCATTGAAAAGTTTTGCCAAAACTTTTCCTTAACTCCGGAAGCAATTATGTCCGGTTCCAAATATGGATATTATGTGAATAAGACCCTACCCAGGATTGCCGCCAAGTTATACGATTCGGGTATGGTTCATATTATATCAGCGACCCCAGCTGGGGTAGATAAAATGCTGGAAAAACTTTATGTATTCACAGCCGATGATACTATCAATGTTAGAATTACAACCAACACAAATCAACCTCCACCAAAACCGAGCTTCTTCGGAGGTAACTTTCCGTCATTGTTCCCAAGAAGCTTGTAAGGATTCTTCCGGTATGGTTCATATTATATCAATTGCCCCAGCTGGGGTAGACAAAATCCTGGAAAAACTTTATATACTCACAGCCGATGATACTTTTAATACTAGACTTACAACCAACACAAATCAACCTACATCAAAATGAAGCTTCTAAGGAGATAACTTTCCGTCATTGTTGCCAAAAAGCTTGTAAGGATTCTTCGACCACAAATGATAAATGGATACAAAATAATATAAATAAAAATAAAAAAACTAATGATTGAACGAAAGAAAAATATTTATAACAAAAATAATGATATAATAATTAAAATAAAAATAAAGATAATAATAATGGTAAAAATAATCATTATAATAATAATAAAAATAAGCATAATAATAATAAAAAAAATATTATATAAAAGCTTGCAAGGATTCTTCCTCCACAGATGCAAACAATGAGAAAAGGATGAAAAATAATATAAATAAAAATATAATATTAATGCATTAATTAAAGAAAAATAATTATAATAAAAATAATGATTATAAAAATAATAAATAAAAATAAAGATTATAAAAATAATAGATAAAGAAAATTTGTATAATAAATACATAATATATGTAATACCTATTATACCTTCAGGACTTTTTTTTGTACTTCTGTACTACTCGTTTCTTGTATTATCTTATGACCAGGGATGTCCCTTATGGGGCCCTGTCCAGAGCTTAGTTGAGTCCAAACTTGCAGGTTTGGTCCTGGCGAGAAAGCCTTTGGCTTTGTATGTGTTAGTGCTCAAAAGCTCTCGAGGCTCACAGTGGAATACTTTGGCTATGTTCATGTTGACTTTGTATTTGTGAAAAAGCTTTCTCGCCTGGAACAAATTTTGACAAACAACAATTACAACAATTGTTTGTTTATATCACTTGCGCTCAAAGCGCTTTCGAAAGCTGCCAAGAATAAACTAAGCTTTCCCACATTTGTTTCCTCTCTATCTCTCTGTTCCTCGCTCTATGACTTACTGGGCTGTGCTTTGAAGCTACCGTAAACTTACGTTGAATTGCGGCCCAAGAACAGCCGACAGAGAGAGCGAGAGCCGAATGCAGCATCTATCGCAGCCTCCAGCAGCCCATCCATCTCGTGTATCCTTGGCGTTATCCTGGTGCTTTCTGTGCGCCTGCTAGGCCAGCTGAGTTTGAGGCGTATCTAGGCGTGGTGTCTGCTTGCAAAGGGCCTTCTTCCGTAAGCTCGAGAGCTACGCCCGGATGCTGTTGTTGCTGCCCACAGCTGAATTGAGAGGCGGGTCGCCGAATCGGCTTAATTGCCCAGCAACAAGCGGTGCGAGAAAGGAACAGGAACAACCAGGGCGTCGCCTGGGCAAATGGGCGGACCAAGGATATTCCCTGAATGGCCACAATGTCCACGATGCCACAGACGACGCGACGATGCGTCGTCGACTCGGCACTCTGTTCAATTGCTACGCACTTCCAATTAAGCAATTAAAAATATGCCGTCGGCCATCGAAGGGGGAAGCGGGGATGTGTCTGGGCGAACGTTGCCGGCTTTTTAATTAAGACGATGCTAGCGTAATAGGATGGAAGAAGATGCGCTGCAAAAAGTGTAGGTCGAAATGTGTGCAGCTAATGAAGAGGGTGGCCAATGCGAAGGGGGGGCAGCATTTTTCACTAATTGGCTGCTGCCACGTGCCAACGTTGTACATAAGTACATACATACATATATATGTACATATAGAAGAGCAAAAAATACTGTGCGGTGTGCGATGTTTAACTCTTGTCTGCCTGTTTTAGTATTAATTAACAAGTAAGAACATTTCAGCCAAAAGTGCTCACTACGAGATACCCTGTGCACAAGTACATAGATATGTACCTTCATACATATGTATGTACATACAGTGTGTCAGGAAAGTGTTTCCATAAAATCCTAAATTTATACATTGCCTCTTGCAAAATATATGTGTATGTATTTACATATGGTTTTTGTTGGTAAGTTTTTATTTAAATTCGTACTTTAGAACAGCATAAAAAACAAAATTTCAAAATACCAAATTTTTGGACATACGACATGGACATATGAACAGGCATACGAACATGATAATCATAATTATAAATATACTTATTGTATGCATTTTTTTTTCTGCCTGTTACATATGCTATGCAAGTAGATTTACACCAACTTCTTTTAAGCGTCGGTACAGGGTATACAAATAATATTCAATGAGTTACAGTCGCAACGCAACGCAACACACAGCGCAACACGCAACACGCAACACACACAACCAACTGCAACATTGGAGGCAGCCCTCGATAGTGCAAGTCGACCGTTTTTGGTAGCAGAGCCCCAACAAGAGACCCAACGAAGTCGTTCGGCCCACGCTCGTCATCGCGTGCACACACGATTTCAGGGGCCTTCAGTCAGTCGATTTTTGAACAGGCGCCCAGAAAGCAACTGAAGCTGGAACATCGAAAGCTAAAACTCCCTCACAGTTGTACACAAAACCATACATACATACATACATATGTACATATGTACATGTAGGTGTGTTGTTGCATGCTGCTGACTGCTCAGCGAGTTTGTAGCTAACAAAAAAGCTAAAAGCAAAAGCTAAACCTGCATACATATATGAGCAAGAGAGAGAGAGAGTGAGAGAGCAAGCAAACGCAAAGAGCGCAAGCAAGAGAGCGTTAAATGAGCAACAATGAATGTTTGTGGTTTGGGGGGCATCTTCTGTTTTCGCTCACTGTGCGCCTGTGCACAAAAACTGTTTTTTATACAAGGACATTGGCATCGCATTACATTTACATATGCACATACAATATTTTTACTTATATGCGTGTACATTAGACATGGCATACATATGTATGTATATACAAATGTACATACACTTGTGCGCACACGTGCTCCAGCAACTAATATGAATTGTAAATTAAAGCTGCTGCATGTATGCGCGCGTTAGACTGAGATAGCGCGTATAAGATAGTGCGCAAGTGTGACAACCATATATGTACATGCCGTAAACTCAGCTGTAGTGCTCTGCCTTTCTCGCTCTTTCGTTCACTGTGTAAATAAGCTTGTGTCTGTTTGTGTTTTATTGGGGGGCTGTTGCTTGGCAACGCGCTGCTGCTGGACGCTGTGCGCCTATTTAGCGGCCAGCGTTTGGTTGGAACAAGAAAACGAAAGTGTTAAAATTGTACGCTTGGTGTGTGGAGCTTGTGGAGCCCGCCGTTCGCTGACGCACTGGCATTGGCCGTATGTGGAGTCCGTTGTGACGTGCGGCCATATGTGATTGGGCATCCTGGCCCGTGCTCGGCCATGGTTTGTCTACTTGCCTGGTGTGGTGTCTGGTCTGATGTCTGGTCCCTGCCGGATTGTCTCTGGTCGCCTGCTGAATTTGCGACGCGCATGACGCGATGTTGTCGTCGCCACAAACATGTTGGGACCGCACATTGTCATATGAAGTTCGTCGGCTGGTTAATCTCTGACCGTCCGACTCTGGGCGCCTATTGAGTTCGGGTGAATTCTATGAATTTCGCTTGCCATCAATTTTATCATTTTTGCGATGTTGCAACGGCCATGGTGGCTTATTGGAATGAACATTCTAGGAACTTGCCCTAGATGCATCAATAGGCGACCAGCAAACGAAAGCACAACGACGACCTAAATAGTGTTTCGCATTTGCCTCTCTTTTCCCGCATTTATTGTTGCCCATGTTGCTGTTGCTGTTGCTGTTGCTTTTGCTCGTGCACATAAGCGATAAAAGACTGAGGTAATTGGCATTGCCCATTGTAAACAAACATACAAATGTACATATGTACAGCAAGTGAAGAGTGTTAGAAGAGGATGGCAATAGCTACGACAGTGGTTTGGCTTTTCACTAGCGCCTGGGTTGCTGTATTGGCTAAGCTTTAAGCTTTCGTATAGGTGAAAGCGCTTTGTTGTTGATAGACAGCTTGCAATGTTGTTGTTTTAGCGCTCAGTTTTTGTTATACCCTGCAGCACATACAGAAAGAGTATCGACTGAGCGGCTGCGTTCGTATTTTTATTTTATTTGAATTAATATTTTCACTTGTGCGATGTACAATGTACATATGTACGTGTACATACATACATATATTCAATGTTGTCACATATCATGCAGATAAAGCCCTTCAATCTTTGCACTTAAGCAAGAAGTATTCGAAACAGGGTAGTTCTTAGTCGGGTGGCTAACGTTTGTTTGCATCTGACAAGGAAATAACAATAACAAAGCAACAACAAAAGCAAAAACAACATTACAATTACAACACGCTTGTTTGCAGTCCGTCTGGCATATTATGCGTTTTTTGTTGGTACAATAAATGCTCCAATTTTGCCAGGCGAACATAATGGGGCACAAAGCGACGCTGCCAACATACATACACACATGCATATGTATGTAGACTGGGAACCAATGCAAACACACACACACACACACATGCTTGTGGGTATGTGTAGAAGTTGATGGTAGGTACACTTGCACTTGCACTTGCAAGCACTGAACGAATTCTGGTTTATTGTTGTTGTTGTTGTTGTTGCGGTTGCTGTTACTGCTGCTATTATTTGTTTTATTATTATGCATTATGTTTTGCTTTTCGCTTTTGTAGCAGTTCGCAGGTTGCCACAGCAACCAAGAACAATAAGAGCATAACCGACCAATATTTATAAAAATAGGAAGGAAAAACAACTTTACAAAGTGAAAACTACTCTTAAAACGGTTTCAACGCTCCAAACAAAACTTGAAAGCAAATGTTACGCGCATGAATAAACAAAGAGTTGCTTATTAGCATCGGGGAAATCGATCACATAGAGAACACACACACACACACATAAATATATATATATAATATGAATACATATTTACAAAAATAAAATGCAAATATTTTACTTAAGATTAAACATTATTTAATTTATTATATTTTTATCTCCTTCCCATTTAAAGATTCTGGTATGCAAGAATTGTGGTTCAAATAAGCTGAGAGCAGCTTTACATTAATTCTTAGATTAATAAAAGTGTGTAGATAAGCGAATATTGCACCATATCGTATGAGTAAAGAAACTGCATTCTTTATAGCAGAAGTGGGCACTGAAATTATACGAGTGAGACCTACAGCAACAACAACTCTAAGAGTCACAAGCTTAAGAATTTTGCGTTTGAATTTTGGAATGTTAATAACTCAAATTTCAACTCCATAAAAATACTGTTTCAAGATCGATCTGCTTAAACTCTTTTTATGTCGAAATGCTCATCAATACAATATTCAGAATTTATGTACGAATTTTCAGAATCTATCTTAAAAATATTCTTCTTGTGAAAAGTGCGACCACAAATAATCTCGCTCAAATCTGAATATTATAGATTTTTAAGATCGATCTGCTTAAACTCTATTTATGTCGAAATGCTCATCAATACAATATTCAGAATTTATGTACGAATTTTCAGAATCTCGTTTAAAAATATTCTTCTTTTTTTTAAAAAAGTGCGACCACAAATAATCTCACTCAAATCTGAAGATTATAGATATGGGCAATAAGATTTTATTATTAACATGTTCTAGATAAGTTGATCACTTTTTTCAATAGTATTTATTTCAAAAAAAAATAATGTTTACAAAACATATTAATTGATAAACAATATGTATTTATGCATGTATATCAACTGTCCATACAGCGAAAGTACTTTCTTTGAATTTCATGACTTAATTCCATTTTTAGAATTCAACTAAATGGTTTCTAGTTTGTTTTTGGTCGACATATTAAGTTCTGCGCTGCTGAACATTTTTTGAGAGACCTTTGACATTTGTATAAGTAGAAGTCGCGTTGTATTTGAAGAAACACAACCACAACACAATTAACATGTCCAAGAAACAACAACGAACATTTCAATTGCTGCGCTAACAAAATAACCACGTGCCACAAGGACAACAAGGACAACACGAACAGCACGGACAGCGAGTGTCAAGCGTTGATATTAAAAACCCCGCTTAACCCATCTAAAAACACTAAAAATCCCCTCTACCTCCCTCCCCCCCACCACGCAGGAAGGCCAATTGAAATCTGGTCAACAGTGTTGCGAAATTTTTTGGACAACAGTCAGCAATGAAAATATGGCAACTGCATTGCAGCTAGGCCCCGGGGGCGGCAAGACACTAACACTAAACGAACAAAGGATATGTCAGCTATAAGTTGTCGGCGTCTCCAACTAGCAACTTATATATGTATACGTGTATGTATGTATGCAGCAATACTTGTTTGTCAGCTCGAAATGGTCGACCATTTAAATGTCATTGCATGGTGTTTGCAATGCCTTGAGGCGCCCTCTCTTGGCCGTTTTAGGCACTTGCATTGAATAGCCGGCTAAAGCGCTGGCAAGTATGCAACACTCTTTTGCTGTACCAACTGCTTTTGTTATCCCCCAAGCGGATGTGGCATTTAAGCGGATTTCGTCCGCTGCGATCACAGTTGGGCGAAAGTGTCAACTGTTTTGGCCGTTAAAACGGGTCCTGGACAGCAAACGCCTCGGGGTGTCCCCGTTCTCCGATTAGCCGGCTTTGCGTGCCTCCGGGTTGAATGAATGCCAAGTGCCAGCGACAGCGGGTCGCATCATAATATTAAATATTTAAGCAAAACCATAAGCCCACATCGTCCAGCTTGGATTAGCTTGAAACCTTGTAAAATTAAGTCTATTCATTTTATTTTATTTATTTATTTTTTTTTTGAAAATACACACAAAACACGCCTATTAAATCATTAATTAAAATAAATAAAAAGGCAGATTAGTTAAGTTTATGGGAAATTCTACATAGTGTTTCATTAGTCAAGATTTTGACTTAATTCTCAGCACTAGGTTGATTTTGAAAGTACAATTATGATTCTTCATAATTCATTTCTTTTTATTTCGTAACGCAAATAACTTTCTCATATTTATATTACATAATAAATTTAATTTAAGATTTTCCCTTAAACTCAAATAATTACATTATCTGTTTTCTTTTTAAACATTTTAGCAAATACAGAAATCGATTTTAGTAGAACTAGAGAGATTATTAATTTAATAGAAAGAGATTTAATAAATAAATATATTTAGAAATTGCTGGTACTGGAATAAGCGTTTTAATGGCTCACATTTTATAACATTCTGATAGCTAAAAATATTCGAAGACTATTTAAAATGATTTTGTTTTATTTACAAGTAAACAATGTTAATTAATTTAGACAATAATATTTCAATAATACGTTTTCAGCTGGAAAGGGTTTTGAAAGATTTTGTCTTTTGCATAATTCATGTGTTTTTTTTTAGCTTTGCAAATAACAAAGCTGTAAACACTTTATTCATTTAACAATCAGTTTTTGCCCTCATTATTTATATGTTTATCAGCAAATTTATCTAAATGTTTTTTTGGCAGCATGTTTATTGTTTTTCCTTGAAGAAAATCAACAGATATTACTATAACAACAACAACAGAATCCCCAAAAAAGAAAACAAGAGTTATAATTGTCAATGTCAAGGTTTTCGATGCTTTTGATTTTTTCTAAATGTTAATTTGATGTTTTGGGTGTCAAGCAGCGGTTATTCAGAATTTGATGAGATAACTTAACAGCATTTGCTGCAGACACTCACAAATCCTGAGACGCAACAACAACAACAGCAGCAACAACAACAATTTACATACTCGTACTCGTAATACAAGAAAGTCAGCTATGACATAATGTCACATTGTTGCAAGCAGTCTTCTTCTTTATCTCCTTGTAGTTTTTGTTATTCTTGGCAGACTGAACAAAAAGAGTCAGACCGAAGGAGTTTGTGGGTGGGCGGAGGAAAGAGGAGGGTGGGGAAGGGGGGAGAGGGACTAAAGTTGGGTCTAAGGTTTTACTTGAGTCGTTCACAGACAACGCATTAAGCTCTCTTGCCACTTGTCCTCTCTCTCTCTCTCTTGCTCTCTCTTGCTCTCTCTCTCTCTCTTGCTCTCTCTTGCTCAGTCTGTTTTTTTTCTTTTTCGACACTGTTCTTTTTTCATGCATAGCCGGCATTTTGTTTTTACGTCCTGGCCTATGCCTGTCTACGGTTCCTTGTGGCTTCCACTTCCTGTAGTTGCCTCCTCCTGCGGCTTGAACTGTGCAGCTTTGCGAGCTTTGCTGCAACACTGCCGCTTCATTTTTCCATAGCTTTTTGTGGCGTTCCACGACCAAACAGTTGGACACGTGCCAACTTCCAGTGTTGGCAAGTGTTGGAAGTGCTTTTGCGCCATAAAGCAAAAACAAAACATATGTGCAAAGCTTTTTCCCGGCATACGGCAAAACAGCTGTGGGGCAGCGGTGGCAATGATGACGAAGACGACGACGACGACGAAGACGACGACAATGATGAGCATAAGGATGGGGATGATGGCATGGTATTATACCAAGAGGTCGGAGATCAGGAGAGCGACGAGTCTTGACAGCTGCTTAACCGCTGGACGCAGATGATAATGATGGAATTCAAGTTGCATATGGGTGAGAGAGTTGCAGGGTGGTAAGGTACAGGGTGTGGGGTTAAGGATTGCAGCGCCCGATAGCCGACTTGCCAATTGTATTATAATGCAGCTTGAAGGCGACTTGAGTGACGGTTGGTTTAGCCCCCTACCCCCTCCCCCTGCCACAAATCTTACGCAATCCGTTGGTTGACTGTTGAAATGATTGATTGACAAGCGATGATTGGCGATTGGTTGCATTTGACTGATGATGTTCGGCAAAACGTTAACGCGTTAAAATCAAAATACAGCCAAATACAGACAAAATATAGACTAAAAATCTGAATTAATAAAAAAAATATTGTTAAACAAATATTCTGATAAAATACAATTTTAAATTATGCACACATTAATCTAGAATAGTATATATTGATTAAAATCCTATGGCAAAAGAAGACGATTAATCAGATGTATCGACTTATTAAATTAAATTAATTAACCCATTAAATTGGTATATTTTTTAATTAAAGAATTTTCGTTTATATATTGTCGTTCTTTTAATATATTAAGACGATTAATCAAATGTATCGACTTATTAAATTAAATTAATTAAGCCATTAAATTGGTATATTTTTTAATTAAAGAATTTTCGTTTATATATTGACGTTCTTTTAATATATCAAGACAATTAATCAGATGTATCAACCTATTAAATTAAATTAATTAAACCATTAAATTGCTATATTTTATAATTCAAGAATTTGAACATTCTTTTAATATATTAAGACAATTAATCAGATGTATCAACCTATTAAATTAAATTAATTAAACCATTAAATTGCTATATTTTATAATTCAAGAATTTTTGTTTATATATTGACATTCTTTTAATATTTTTTTTGTAAACCGAAAAGCAAAAATAAAATTATTTGTATAAACAAGCTAAAACACAAAAAATTACTGGATGAGTTAAATAAATTTGTTGCATAATTCAAAAGTGCTTTTATGGATATAAATATTTTTGTTTATTGTTTATTGGCTGTCTGCTGTGCAGCAATGCATATTAATTATTGATAAAATTGGATTGCATTGATTGATTGCCCCATCGATTGAGTTTTAAATGTTCCCATTTCTGCACTCCAATGTGGCACCTGCTAATTAACTGGCCAGTCGAAATTAAATATGCAAACCCTATGCTTACACTCTTTATCCATCTTTACCTGACTACCATGCACCCTCTCTCTCTCTCTCTCTCTCTCTCTGTCTCTGTCTCCCTTTCACTGCCGTCAAGCAGCAGGCATTCTAATTGCATCGCTTTGGCCACAAGCTAACTGAAAATTGCACATACGCCAGCGGCGCCTGAAATTCTGCAACGATTTTTCGTATTATGCGCTTTTACTACATACTACAATTGTTGTTGTGGCTAGTGTTGTTGTTGTTGTTTTTTTTGTTGCTGTTGTTGCCTTATAGTTTGGTAGGGCTCTTGGCGAGTTGGTGGCGCATTGCAATCATATATAAATATATTTTTAATGGCGCGCACGGCATTTAAAACAAGTCAGAACGTTGTAGTTGAAATGGATTGACTATGAGGTACCCTGTAGGCGCTCAGTGAATGTCTGTCTTAATAAACGATTGTCTGCTTGAAATCAAGTATAAGTTTTTTAATTTTATTGTTCATTTTTTTTATTTAATTCTTATATTTAGCATTTTGTTTTAATTGGTGCGTAATTTTTTTGTTGACGTTAAATAATTAATAAAATAAAAAATTAAATAGAAAAAAAGCGTATACCCTATTGTTTTTACACATTCTCAATGAGTACAGGGTATGCGCGTATAAATGTGGGGTAAAAAAGCAAACAAAACACATTCTACCTTACATTAATGTGCTTTGATTTTTCGTTGCTGTGGTGCAGAATTTGTCGCTTGTCGTTGCCGTTCGTTTTATACACTTACTGCGGGGTATTATTGTTTTTTGATTAAATACACACAATGAAAAAACACTTTTATTCTAATTAATTTTTTTTAAATTTCTTAAAGCAATTAAAAATACATTTACAAAATTTACAAAATTTACAAATACATTTAAAAACGTCATGAAACGCAGGGTGTCATACCAAAGTTTTTTTTTTTCCAAATAAATGACTTGGAGAATTAGATTACATTGTATTTAAATAATAATTAAAAAAAATTTTTTTTTTTTTTTAATGAAAGTAGTGCAAGAAATATTTTACATAAATTTAACAAATTTAAGTAACAAATAACAAATGTAATGTACAATAATTTATAGATATGTTGAGTTTAGTTGTCCAGAGGTTTTTTTTTGATTAATTTAAAGTTTTTGGCGCCCTCGGATCTTTCTCTAGACATGCTCATATTCTATCATTTAAAATAAAGAGTATTAATTTTTTGGCAGCAAAATTTATTATAATTTTATATTTTTTAATATGTTTCTGAAGTGGCTGCCAACACACACACACACACAAGACATACATAAGCTTCTATACCTATGTGTGTGTGTTGTCGGTGTTGTTGCATGTATTTTTGTTCTTTTTTTTTGCCGTCTGCTTTTTTGCATTTGTCGTAAACGAACAGCGGCGTAAAGTGGCCAACAAGCCGTTAAGCGTGTACTCGTACTCCTGCCATGCATGGAGCCCTCCAGCCGCAGAGCCGCGAGGAAAGCCCCTAATGTAACCCAATGTAGTTGCCCAGGTTTACTCTCAGTGTGTGGGTGCGTATTTGAAAAGCTTAAATGAAATAGTAGGAAAAATGCACATAAAATAAACATAGAAAATGAAAAAGAAAAAAATATTCAACTAAAGTTGACAAAAGGGTTGCAATTGCCACGAGGGTAGCTGCTGCTCATTACCAAACAAACTTCTCTCAGTCTCTCAATTGTCAAACAACAACAACAATAAGAACGAGAAACGACGAAAACTTGCAGATGCATTATGATATAAGGTTGCCAGTAGAATAACTGGCTCTGGAATAGGCCATCATGATAAATGGCCCACAAACTTAAGCAAACAATTGGAAAACTTGCAATGCGGCGCCTGTGCGTATACTACACATTTTCACATTTTCACATTTTCACATTTTCAACCCAACGTTGTGCTCTCATTCTTTTTCTCGTTCGCGTTTTTGTTGTTTTTCCTTTTCTGCTGGTTTTTTGCAATGGCTTTTAGGCCTTCTTGGCAACGACTCAAATCCCCAAGTTGCAGACCCAGTTCCAGTTCCAGTTTCAACTGCCCTGCCACAACACAACGCAACACAACACAACACAACTTGCTAGACAATTGCAATTGCTTCCCCCTTGTCATTCGTTCTTTACCATCTTTTGTCGTCTTTTGTGAATCTTTTGCCAAGTTGAGAATTAGCAGCGTTTTATGCGTTTGATTGTTCGAATAACATAGCAAGAAAGTTGGTCTATAATACCTAACTTTATATATTTACTGTTAATATTTCCGTTTTGTTTGTCCCGCATTTTAAGAAAATAAGTTCTTTTAAGTTGACAGCAAACGAATTCATTGGATCTATTTAGGTGTCTTCGTAACATTATTGTCGACATGATGACATTGATAATGCTAATGTTTCTCTTAATGAAAGTGGTAATACTGATGCTAACGTCTATCGCTTTGCTAATGCAAATGCTGATGCAAGTTAACTCAAGGTTCAAAACAACTAGTTTTCGCTATTTCAAAAGGTGTACCCTTTAGTATTAAAATAGTAGCACAAATCTAGACGAAACTTTTTTTTTACGAATTTAATTAACTTTAAATGCAGAATGAATTAAGAGGCCAAACCATGATCAAAATGACATTCCGCTTCAAAATTGATTTACTTTTTACAAAGTTATGAAAGTTTGTCAAATCTTTTCGTAGCAACTTTACAAGTCAAAATTTTTGTACGATTTACAATGATTTTTTACATAAAAATGAAAGGTCTCAGAATCAAGTTTAAAGTGTTGTTTTATACTAATAACGGTATAAGGAGTTGATTAAAAGTGAAAACTTGAGATTTAAAATTTTCATTTTTCAAAATTTCAAAGGGGGGACCCTATGGTATGAAAATCTAAGCCCATATCTAGACGAAACTTTTTTTTTTACGAAATTAATTAACTTTAAATGCAGAATGTATTAAGAGGCAAAACCATGATCAAAATGACATTCCGCTTCAAAATCGGTTTAGTATTGACAAAGTTATGAAAGCTTAAAGTTAGTCAAATCTTTGACTTAGCAACTTTACAAGTCAAAATTTTTGTCCGATTTACCATGATTTTTTACAAAAAAATGAAACGTCTCAGAATCAAATTTAAAGTGTTGTTTTATACTAATTACGCTATAAGGAGCAGATAATAAAGAATCATTTTGGAAAAATGAATTTTGGAAATTAGCTAATAATAATGCTTTTGTTAATAAATATTCTGATTTATGCCAATACTATTGTTAGTTATGACTAAATATCACATAAGTAGAATATCAATATGTATTGGAAATTTTATTATTATTATTTTTATTGGTTGATTGTCATCTGCAAAGGACCTGCTTTATTTAATGAGCCTTAACGTAGGTCCTTGAACATCCTTGGACAGTCTCCAGCTCGCTCAAAGGTGGCATGGTGGTCAGAAGTCCATTTTGTGTGTTTTCTGCATTGCAATTGGCTTTCAATAACTACACAGTTGCCTGAACTTTGTTTGCCTTGCACTCTAATTAAATGACCGATCGGCCAATGAATCAATCAATCAATCGCTCAATCGTACAATCTGCTGCAAAGTCAGTGCTGCATCAATCTTGTGGCATCAACTTGATGCACAGACCTAATGGCAGCTGACCTTTTATGCCATTTGCATTTGCATCTGCAGCAGCCGCAGCAGTTTCCCCAGCTCGGGGAGGGGGGAAGGGATGTGGGTGAACCATTAGGTATTCAATCAAATTATTACATCATATTGTGTACGTTGAAAGCTCTGTCAAAGCCCATGTCAACTTGCATAGACGGTAATAACAAAGGAGAGAATTTAATAAAATTATTAAAGTACAACTCTTTAAGAAAACTCTTGAAACTATTGTATATTCAAGAATCGGATGTTTCTCATCTTAAAACCTTACTTTAATACTTATGTGTAGGTTCGGTTTTAAGCTCGAAAAATTAACCTTTTAAAAGGCAGTATAATTAAGTTAATTTATTAATTTCATTTAAGATTTTGTAGCATGATGCACTGAAAAAAAAGACTAACTTCTAAAATCAAGTACATTCATCTTAAATAATTTGTTCCGAAAATAAGATTATTTTAAGACCAATTCACTAAAACTAAATTTATAAATCTAAAAAATCTTAAAATCTTAATATAAGAATAAAAAAATCTTAAATTGTTAGAAATGTATAAATAGGTACTATTTCGTATCAAAAAAAATGGTAGCCCCGTGGCGCTCTGGTAAGAGACCAATTAAAAATAAATAATAATAATAATAATAAATAAAAATACTTAAACAGAATAAAATTAAAATAAATCAAAATTTAAAAAAAAAATATAAACATTATATAAAAAATAATTTTAATTTTAAGAACATTTAATCTTTAAATAAGAGCTTGGTCTTATTTAAGATGTTCTTAAAATCAAGATGTGTTCTCTTAATTTAAGAATTTTATGTTCTCCACGCATTTTTTAGAACAAAAATCTTAGTTCTGAGACCAATATCTTGATTTTAGAACATTTTTTTTTATCAGTGTACTATATTAACTTTATATTCTTATTTAATATAATATTTATGGGCTTGTCCAGATGCGTAATTATCAAGACAGTTCCTGAACTGCAAGTGCATTTAATTTAATTAGAGAATTTTAGTGTTGTCCTACTCCATATTATTAAGTAGATAGTTAGCATTTATGGCTTATTTATTTATGGTTTTTGTAATAAATAATGAGTGTACATATACCCACTCACATATATATGCAGAAATGATTGTTGGCCAAGTGCTGACCTAGTGCGTGTGAGTGTGTGTGTGTGTGTGTGTGTGTGTGTGTGTGTGTGTGTGTGTGTGTGTGTGTGTGTGTATGCCGCACCACATAAATCGTTTGGCCTGGCTTTAATGTGCGTCCTCGTTTGGCATTGTCAGCCCTTTGGGTGCTGTCTAATTGGCCAACTGGCTGGCTGACTGTATGACTCACTGACGGACTGACAGACTGACAGACTGAATAAATGACTGACGGAATGACTTGGCAAGCATTTTGCGGCACTGCGTCTGTGGCTCTTATTGAATTTGGCTATGACTACGTCTATGACTCTGGCTATGGTTATGACTTTGGCTTCGGCTGCGGCTTCAGCTTCAGCTCCAGCATCTTTATGATTGCAATTTTGCCAGTGGTTATCCGGCAATATGCTTAGTATTTTATGACCACGCCTACGCTAACGCCTATTGGCATTTGCATATGAATGGCAGGAAATGCCATGAAAATGAAAGCATTGCAAATCAATAAACAGACAGACACACACACACTCACACACTCACACACACACACACATTCATATGCAAGGAACCAAATGTCATAGTGTAACCGCAAATCTCATTCTCCTGCCTTTCAACAAGAGAAGAAGCAGTAAAGAACTAAAGAAAGAAAGAAAGAAAGAAAGAAACATAATCAGCATTTATCCAAATTTATTACGTTCTGTTGTCGTCGCGCCTTTCGGAAATGCATTCGTTCTGATTGTAAGTAAAATGCCAACGGACTGCAATTGTATGAGAATATATATGCATATATACACGTACACGTACATGCTTAAATATTTATTTTGGATATTCAGCAGGTGACATTTTCCCAGTATACCGCTAAGTGCACCGCCCGAGGGGGGAGAGATGGGGTTACCCCATAGCCGTTCGTAAGGCCTAATAGATATGTACAGCGCCGCCGGCGGCCGTTTCAATTTAAGTTGCCACGTGTCACCGCCGCACACAATCCAAAGTGACACTTCAAGCACAGCAACAACAAGAAAATGAACAAGAACAAGGAAGAAAAAAGAAGGACTTTACACAGTCCTAGCAGTGTGTGTGTGTGTGTGTGTGTGTGTGTGTGGTACCCCCTCTGAATTGGGCTTAAAGCGGCCCTTTTGTTGCCCTCTTACTTTATGGCTGCTTAGACTGGCTGCCGCATCGATTTACGACAAACTTGCCACACAAAATGAGATCTGCTTTTAGGCGCCCCAACAGCGCATATATAGCAATTCAAATAAAACGCAAGAAACGCCCAGCAGGTGGCGCCACGGCAGCGCAAGGCAACAACAACAACAACAACAACAATAACAATAACAACTACATCAACAACAGCAAGGGGTACAACACCTTTTGGCCTTAATGCCAGCCGACGTGCAACTGATATAAAACTTAATTAAAGGCCTTTAAGGTATTGAGACGTTGCATAAAGTATGTTCAAGAAAACTTTAAGTCACCTCAGAGTGTCTTTTATTTATAGGTTAGTTAGAGTGGTCAATTTAATGTAGATTAACAGAGCTATTACGTGAAATGGAAAAGTTACCACCTGTTATAAATTAAAAATTAAAAATTATGGATAGTTTTAAGCAATATAATTGATGGAGTTGCACAATCGTACACTTAAATATACAGCATGTCAAGTAGCTTTTTTGACAAATTGCAAAATTCCTATACTATATTTTAATAAATAAAATAAGAAACATTTTATTGCTTATAACATATGTATATTTATTTTTTTAGATATTAAAAAATGTGGCCAGATCAAAACCTTCATAGCTTTACCAAAACTATCACGATATTCATTAGTGGTGTTATTTTCAAAATATAAATTATTTACATTTAAATTAAAATCATCGCTTTTATTCAACAGTGCAAAACAATTTTATATTTAAATTTATTTGTTCATTTGATTAGATCAATTATAATATAATATAATATTATAATAATTATTAGGCTAAAACAAATCAAAAACAAAAAAAATCTAAAGCTTTAATTGAAGAAATAATATGAGAAAATTGATATAATTTGGTTGCAAAAGACTTAAACTCCTTTCAGATTATGTCTACAGCAGATTTAAGCTATATATGTAAAAATTTGACAATTTTTAAGTACTTTTAAGACTATTTTTTTATATTAACACACAGATTTTAATATGGATACCTTAAGGTGACTCTACCAAACTAACTCGCACTTATGAGGAATATAATACTTCCCAGAAAGGGTATAATATATAAACAAGAATACAACAAACTAAGACAAAAGGCACAAGTTGTGTGGGAGGCTGGGCGTGGTCCAATTGATATCCATTTGCTGGTTATTTTTGACTCTAAGCTCTCTGTTCCTCTCCTGCTCCCTCACTGCCGGCCTCTGTCTTCCATTCTCTCTCTTTTTCGCTGTTTTTCTCTTTTAGATACTCTTTGGTGTTGCATAAATTCAGGTCCCTTTTCAAGCTATTTTCATCTATCGTGTCTTGATTTTGTTGTTGTTTCTTTTGTTGCTCTTGTTGGTTGATTTCTTGTTGCTTTTATTGTTATTAATATTTCATTTCCTTTTTGGATAGAGCAGGTGGGTGGAGCACGCCCACAATTGCGTTTTATTTTCGTATAGAAATCTTTGGTATGAGCTTAGAAAATGGCTGCGTTGCGGCTGCCACAAATGGCGTCGTTCACTTTAACATTGCATACTTTTTTGGGCATTTTATTATATTAAGCTATAAATTTCAAGGTCAGACGTCACATGCCAGCTGCCAGTTGCCAGCTGTGTTTGTTGCTGTTGTTGTTGTTGTTACTGTTATTGTTGCTTTTGTTGCCGTTACACTGAAAAAAAAGACCAAGTTCTAAAATCAAGAACATTCATCTTAAATATTTTGTTCTTAAAATAAGATTATTTTAAGACCAAATTACTAAAACTAAGATTATTGATCTAAAAAATCTAAAAATCTTAATATAAGAATATAAATCTTAAATTGTTAGGAAAGTATAAATAGGTACTATTTCGTATCAAACAAATGTTGGCACCGTGGCGCTCTGGTTAGAGATGCCGCTTCAGTTGTGAAGCAGTAGGCGGCGGTTCGAATCCCCCTCGTAACAAATTAAAATAACATTTATAAAATTACTAAAACAGAATTAAATATAAATAAATCAAAATTTAAAAATAAAAAAAATATAAATATAAAAAAAATATAAATATAAAAAATAATTTTCATTTATTTTATTTTTTGATTTTAATTTTAAGAACATTTATTCTTAAAGTAAGAACTTGGTCTTATTTAAAATGTTCTTAAAATCAAGATGTGTTCTCTTAATTCAAGAATTTGATGTTCTCGACGCATTTTTTAGACCAAAAATCTTAGTTCTGAGACCAAAATCTTGATTTTAGAACATATTTTTTATCAGTGTACTAAGTATTGTGGTTTTGTCGGCAGCACGCAAAGGCAAAAAGGACATCTCTCAGTAGGCCCATTGCGGAACCTTTTGAGATTCCTGCCTGTCACGATTGTAATGCCAACTAATTGCCCTGTTAAATGACATTTGCTGACCCCAAAGATGTGCTGTGTATCGTTAGCTATGCAAGACTTCTTCAACTACATAATTGGATGTCATAAAGTGCTCACAGTACATTTTTTATCAATTAAAGTAACCAGCAGGTTTGAAATACACTCACTAGAGACATACTCTGCCATGTAAAGTGGCACGATAGATGGTTAATAGGTTAAATTATTAAAATTAAAATTATTATCAAATTACTGACCTAAGTATAATATATTCTAAATTCGAGCTAATAGTAAACATTTATAAATGAAATAAAATTAAAAGATAAACACCGTCAAGTTGTCATAAACATGTTTTTAAGTTCTTAAAGAATAAAACGCAAATAAAACTTATCCGTCAAATTGGAAAAAAAAATTGTCGTTATTATGACACATATATTTGTTATGCTATTATTAACATTAACAAAAACAAAGACAATTCTCAATGTTTTGATTCTGAAACTTATTCCGCAAAGCTGAAAAAATAGATAAAAAAAACTTTGTTTCAATTTGTTTTCAAAGTGCAAATTAAATTAATGAATATTTTGCCGTCCACATCAACATACTTGTTGTTTAAGAAGTTTTAATTGAAATCATCTTTTAAGCTATTTAATATGACGTTAAAATTTTACTATCAAAACATCTTATAATGTGTGCGTCTGGGCGTGCTTTTACCATTAGCGAAATTTGGTAAAACTGTGTCGTCACAATTGTGACACAGTATCCAAGCACACACACACACACACACATTCGCACACATGATATTGAATATGAAAATCTAAACGGCGCCAGTCAACGTTAAAATGCCAGACCAAATGGCTAAGGCGCCGTTAGAAAATCGACACACCAAAACAGACATACACACACACGCACACACACACACACGCACGCATTCATTTGTAAACTGTCAGTTTTTGGCACAGTTTGTGTCACACTTAAGAATTAGCAGCGAGTGTGAAATGTTGCGTAGTCTCAACTTTTGTTTGGTTGCTTTGAAGGCCACATTGCGTATGCGCAATATTTTAAGTGCGACGCTTTGAAGCCTGGCGGCAACTTGCGCAGCTTGTGGTTGTTGTTGTTGTTGATAACAAAGTTGCTAAGCTCGCAATGCGACCAACTTGTTAAATGACAAGTACTTAATTAATGTGCCAAATGAGAACAAACCGCAAGCCTTTTAAATAGCTTTGAACTTTTCATACATTTGCTGGCTGACTGCGATTTCCGTTGTACAAGAATAATACCAACAACAACAACAGCAACAACAGCAACAAAAAAGAAAAACAAAAGATAAATACAAGCGACTATCAGCGTTCAGACAACCGCGACGCATGCCACTTGCAACTTCCGTTTCCGGCCGACGACGCCGTGAAAATTGCAAGAAACTGAAAAAAAAAATCAATACGAAAATTATCCAAAATTGCCACAAACGCTTGCAGGTCTACTTGAGCCTGGCCTGGTATGGCTTCTGGCGGCTCCTGACATTTTGGGCCAGAGCTGTTGAAATTTATTGCCAACAACAAGGACACGCAGCAAAAAGGGTTACGGATCGTAGGTGCTGAATAATGCACGAAATTAATCGAGTTCACTCTCTCACTCTCAATTCGAATATATCTTGTCTTCTTATGTTTTGTTGTCTTGCCTGTTTATACTCATTACACATTTAATTCGTCCAAAGAAACTGTGTTATCCAATAAAAACTAATTTCAACTGAAATCATCGGAATCAACTCTTGTAATTTAATAATCATTTTCATCATGCTAATCATACAACCTGAAAATGTAGGCCCATAAAATAATAAAAGAAACTTTTTTTTTTATAGTGCGAATCGTAGAAAACCAGCGCCACCTAGCGTGCATAGCTTTCAAACGATTTTGCCAGTGATGTAATTATAAACTAAAAGCACCTTCACACGAGGTAGAAGTCATGTAACGAAATCACATTCAGGCCACAAAATTTCAGATGTCAACTTTTTGTGTGACACATAAAAATAGTTTGGGATTCAAAAAGTTATTTTTTAGTACAAAAGCGCTGAACCTTAACGCGCAGTGTTAAAAAGCCAAACTATTTTATTCACTCCACAAATTTTTTTACTGGCTTTAACCACGTGCACAGAATTTTGTTATTTTATTTCGGCCATCGTAGAAACTTTTGCATTCTTTCAGTCTAATAATGCTTCGTCACTAGCGTAGACACTAATATTTGCATGAGCGATAGATCGATTAAATCTTTGTCCAAGCTGACTACGGGGTATGCGCTTAGTCGATCAGTATTCTTAATTGTTTTGTGTTGTTCTTTTGTTGATCATTAGCATTTCGCTGACTTTCTAATTAATATCACGTAATTAGTTTTGCTGCCTACTGACGTCGACAGGTGGCGCTGCAGCAAAAGCTAAATGCGAAAATGAACGCCAGCTGGAGTTGAAGTGGGAAGGTAGCCACAACTAGACAGAGACGGCAATAGCATTATAATTAAAATGCTACAGAAAAATGTTCACAGATTTAATATAATTATAATGAGCGTAATTATGCAAGAAAAAAGGGCAACGCAGGTAAAAAAAAAGTGAGCAAAAAATCAATATCATAAGTCAAGGCGCACACACACACACACACACACACACACACATTCACACAGACACAGAGACAATATAGAACGTCAGGTGTCTTGTGGGGCAGCTGTCTTCCTTTTTGGCTGGCGTCGTTAATAAATTTTCCATAGCATTTTAGTTGGCTCTTTTCTACATTTTTTATGGCCACAATAAAATGCAAGTTACCGGCTGGTTCAGGCCTGGCGACAGCCTATCCGAGGGTTGCCCCCTCGGGGTCGCAGTCGGGGTCGAACGGAGTCGAACTGAGTCGGACGGGGTTGATGTTGTAAGTGTGTTGCGCACGCGATGCAGGTGCCACAGGAGGCGGCAAGTCGACTGACGACAGTCCAAAGTCGAAAGCCGGCAGCTCTCAGTTAATTTTGTACCCTGCCAATATCCTAAACACACACAGGATGTAAATATTTTCACTTAAACACTTATCCATAATATTATGGCAAACAACTTAAAATGCGTTAACAAACCAATTTCAATGCAGTTAGCATAACATTAAGTGGCCTCCACTTTGTCTGAGGATAGACATCAATTATTTTCACACTTTTGAGCACAACGGATTTAAAATATATCTAATCTGGCTCACATCAATCAATACTTCGAATAGCTTCCAATAAATTAAAAATTTACTTTTTATTTTATTTTTTATTCAATTTATTATTAAGCTTGATTAAACTTCTTTCTAATAAAATATAATACATAATTTTTTATATATATAATTTAAACAGGGACGAGCTTAATAATTAATTGAAAAAAAAAATAATAAAATTAATAGTAAATTTCTAATTTAAATTTTTAATTTATTGGAAGGTATAACTGTACGAAGTATTGATTGATGTGAGCCAAAAATTTTCTTTGAGTGTAATCTATGCAATTTTACCACCAAATCTATGAATTAATATTTTACTCATAAAATAATGTTAATTTTTGAGCAAAAATATAAAACTCAATAATAATAAATATTTATTATTTCTTCAAGAAATTTTTATAATTGCTTGAAGTTTCCTTTATTTAATTTCAATAACATTTACAGATGAAAAACATTTCGAATATGTAAAGCATAGACTTTGAAATAATTTTAAGCATATCTGAACCAATTTTCTTTATATAAGAATATCTATTAATTATTTGTTAATTATTTATTTAATACTAAATAATTTAAACTTGTTAATTGTATGGACTTTTGAATGTTAAATTTTCGCTAAGTTGGATTTTTGCTGACATATATATGTATATAGTTGGGCTGAATTGCACTGCAGCATTTTCACAATGTTTTTTAGGGTCGCTGTGTATTTATTACATTTCAATATTTGGCATGTTGTTCGTGGTTCGTGTCGCAAAACTTTTGAAATTAGGCAGCAGGCGGTGCACAGTGTACAGTGCACAGTGGGGCAGAGTGTGCGGGCAACATTGTTGTTGTAGCTGTAGTTGTTGTTGTAGTTGTAGTTGTAGTTGTAGTTGTAGTTGTAGTTGTAGTTTGGGGGTAAAGGCATTTTCTCGACTTGCATAGATGGCGCCGCTAAGTATGCAACGCCATTTCGTGTTAAGTCATAATTAAATGAAATTCAACTGTTTCTCTCTCACTCTCTCTCTCTCTCTCCCTCTCTCTCTTTCCTTGGTGGCTTAATGGATGAGCTGACTGGTTGGTCTGCGTGCTGTCGCTGCATTTGTAAGCATTTTGACTGCCCTTCAGCAATGTTGTTGACTTCAAACTGAACGAAGGGGTGTGCCACATTCCAAATAGGCAAATACAACAAATATATACAATAACAACATCAGCAATAAGCAACATATTGTTACTATGCATGCATCCGGCATCCAACAAATGTCGAAACTTGAAATTGTTTAGGCTTTGATTGGATTAGCCTGGGCGTGGTCCTTCTCCATTTCCCAAAGCGGTTCATGCCAAACTAACTTTGCCTTGCTTGAAGTTAAAGTTCCATAAACGTCTGAACTTTGACATTTTGAAAAAGATTTTTTTTGTGTTTTGTTTGTTTAAGTGTAAGTAGGCAACTAATAAAACTGTGATAGACATACTAACTGAAACTAAGAGTAGGCTAAATTTTTGTTAAATTCCATAAAAAGAATTGCTTAAAGTATGTACGTTTAATTTTTGATTTTTTCTATATATTTAAATAAATTTAAAGTTTATTTTTAAGTAATTTTATTTTCTATTACTTAGACTTTATATTAAGGTCTGGTCTAAATTCTTTTGTATCAACTTTACACTCTTTAACCTGTCGCGCATAGTTTCTTGCTGCCTTTCGCGCTCTCTCTCTCTTTCTCTCTCTCTCTCTGGCTCTCACTCTCTCTCTCTATTTCTAGCCGGCAATATTATCATGATGATGACGAATGTTAATCATCATTTTGGTTACAAGATTCGTCCGCTGTTCTGGCCAAACAGCTGTTCGTCTCTGCTGTCGGCTAACAGTCGGACAGCTGTCGGCAACGGTTGTTAGCAGCTGTTGTTGTTGTTGTGCTTGGTAACGCTGTTTGCAGCGCTTGCGCCATTGGAAGCGGCTAAAATGCTGTCACATGTTTTATTTGGCTGGCTTTGCAAGGCAGAAAACATCGCATGTTGCTTCCAATGTGCCACAAAAGTCAGCAGCGATGGCAGCAACAAGAACAAGAACAACAGCAACGGCAACAACACATTTAGCTGTTGCCACGAATTGGAAATGTTGCGCACGATGGTAACGACATCGCCGTAGAGCCTTTGCAGTCGTGCGGCCGAGCAGCCAGCAGATTAGAGTCCCAACTGAAACAGTCAGCCATACAGCCAGTCAGTCAGTCAGTCAGTCAGTCACACAGTCAGTCATTCAGTCCGTCAGTCAGTCAGTCAGCCAAAGAGAAAACAAATTTGTGCAACTGCCAAAGTTTAAATGTTCAATTGTTTAAAACATTTGCCAAGTGCGTCGCGTGTTTGCCACAGAAACTTGCGGCAATCAATCAATTAGCCAAGCTCCAGCAGCTGCCAAGAGCGGGGCAGGGGTCAGTACCAACTTGGCCAGACAACGACGCCAAGCAGCTAATACAACAACAACAACAGCAACAACAACAACTGTGACAACACTAAAATTAAAAAAACTAACAAAAAAATCAATATCCGTCTAAAGTTTATTTCTGTTTAACTCATGTTAAGCCTAAAGTTGCTTAGCTGCAACAATAACAGCAACAATAATTACAACAACAACAACAACTACAACAACAACAACATCTGTAAGACAGACAGAACATCGTGTCGTTAGCTTGTTCATAAATGTTCACAACAGTTTATAAACAATTTCAAATTTGTTGCTAATATTTGCACACTGAAATTATCAAAAAATAAACTAAATAATTCAATTTATGAAACATTACTAATATAAAATCATTGAATTACAAAAATTTTACAAAATTAATATATTCATATTCAACAACAAATACAAATTAATTGGCCAAAACAAATTAAAGTTTATCGATTCAAATATAAAAAAATTATATAGAATTTTGTTAGTGCTTTTTGACAGATTACAGCCGCTTTTGCTAATTAAAATAATTAACAAATAACCAAATATACATATAAAAAAGAAATTAAAACAATTTTTTTCTAGTTTGCTAAACATAAACGTCTGATTGCAACCAAAGTCCATTTTGTGCTAAGCTTTAAAACAGTTAGAGTCATTCAAGGAGAAACAAAAACAAATTTACAACAATAACACTAAGCCAAAAAAAACCAAATTTTTTTTGAGAAAAAAGCTTTAAAAATCAAATATAATTAACCAAAATAAAGCTGAATAACAAGTAATAAGTTGCTCCATCCATAGTGCAAAGTGAAGTTAATCACAAATTATATAAGTGAAGATATCTTAATAACCACAAAATAGGCTAAATAAGTAAAAGAAGAAGAAGCGAAAAAAGACTAAAAAACGTAAGTAATTTATTAAATGTTATAACATTTAAGCAATATAATGATTTGTTTATTGAAACCGAATTTTAACTGGCATGAGAAATGAATAACGCCTAAATTAATATTGCATACTTTTTGGAGCAGAATTAGAGTTAAAAACAAAATTATAATTATATTTTTAAACAATTTTAAGGGTATTAAATTTTTTAGAGTGAAATTCCAGTGAAGTCGTACTTCGACTTGGTTGCATTCTCAAATTGGTTGCATATTAATATTACATTGGCGGCATGTTGTTGTGGCAACATCTAACTGTTCAAAATCCAACGGTTGATTAGTCGCACAGCTGAGCGCTACTCTCAGACACACGCACACACACATAGAGAGAGAGAGAGAGAGAGAACGATTTATCAGCTGTTTGTGGCGCCACAACGTAGAACGTGGTGTATGCAACGCACTGAGTGCGAACAGCCGGCAACTAGAAAGCGTCAGGCAAAATCAATATTTACTTTGCTGGCAGCTGTTTGGCTGCTGTGGTTGTGTGGTTGTGTTGTTGTGTTGTTGTGTGGTTGTGTTGCCTGCTGCTCTGGTTGTCTGTTATTGCTAAATCAGATGGTTGCCGTCTGCCTTCCAGTCAGGTTGTTGTTCCTTTTTTTTTGTTGGCGATGTTTTGCCCGACTGAAGGCTGTTGTTATTCAAATTTGATTCACAGCGAGTGTTTAGTGAACCTGATTCGGCTCCATTGACGATCAAATTTGCCATCTCACATCCAGCTGCATATTCTCTCTCGCTCTCTCTCTCTCGCAGAGCAGAGTTGAAATTGCGTAATTTCATTAGCGTTGCCCAATCGCACTTCGTATGCATCGACTGCCTTCCAGTCGTCCACTTTTAGCGGCAATTCAGCCCTGGCACGACGACACAACTCTAGACGACGTCAACGTCAACGTCAACAAGCCTGCCAGATCCGTCGTACTGTCTGACCAGCTTCTCAGTTGCTATCCGAGTGTCTTCCGCAGTCTACGAGCCTCGTTGCACTTCGCGTCATTGAGACAAGTTCAACCGGCTTAAAGGACGTCTTTACTCAGGCAGCGGCAACACGTAAATATCAATGATAAATAACATTTATCTAGTTACTTAGTGTTTAATTCAGGTGGTAGTAGTTAGTGGCTCATAGAACTCACAGAACTGATAGAAATCACAGAACTCACAGAACTCACCGAACTCTTTTCGTTATTTTGGCAAATAGGTATCAGGACCTCAGCTTTAGAAAAACTCAAGACAAGATCAAGATACACTGCTTCAATATAAATTTAGTTCTGTTTGTCTGTTTGTCATTCTATTCTCTTTCGATCTTATATCAATGACAAATAACATTTATCTATTTGCTTATTGTTTAATTCAGGTATTAGTAGCTAGTTGCTCATAGAACTCACAGAACTCACAGAACTCACCGAGCTCTTTCCGTTATTTTGGCAAATAGGTATCAGGACCTCAGCTTTAGAAAAACTCAAGACAAGATCAAGATACACTGCTTCAATATAAATTTGGTTCTGTTTGTCTGTTTGTCAGTCTGTTCTCTTTCGATCTTATATCAATGATAAATAACATTTATCTAGTTACTTAGTGTTTAATTCAGGTTATAGTAGTTAGTGGCTCATAGAACTCACGTAACTCACCGAACTCTTTCCGTTATTTTGGCAAATAGGTATCAGGACTTCAGCTTCAGCAAAAACTCAAGACAAGATCAAGATACACTGCTTTAATATAAATGTAGTTCTGTTTGTCAGTCTGTTCTCTTTCGATCTGATATTAAGGCTCTACTTATTTCTGTAAAAATACTATCGTTTTGAATTGAGAATCAGCCGTTCATAATACACATAAGAAAAATATTTTTCAATAAATCGATCTTATAAATAAATACATGTGCTTAGTTCTGACATTAGTAATGAACAGAGGGGACATACATACATATTTGGATGGTTAAGCACATTTAAAATATAAGCACAAATATCGGTTCCGATTATGGTTCCCAAAAGTCCCTAAGCAAGTATTTCATTTACAGGTTCTCGTATGGCTTTTGTCCATTTGGTTCCGGCATCAATACCAGAACCGGTCCAACAATTTGATATTGAAAATTTTTAAATGTTGATATTCTCTTTGGTACTAATATCGAAGCGCAGATCTAGAGGTAAAACATATTTTTAACCAAATTAGTTATATTTGAAAGCAGGTCGATTCAGTTTTGAGAAAGTTATGACAGTTTGAAGTTGGCCCGACTTTTGATCTACCATTTTTGTCAAATTGAT
Organism: Drosophila innubila; assembly: GCF_004354385.1. NCBI lineage: Eukaryota > Metazoa > Arthropoda > Insecta > Diptera > Drosophilidae > Drosophila > Drosophila innubila. Next base: position 12,569,195 of record NC_047626.1, read on the forward strand.
TTTGGAATGATTTTTTACAAAAAATGAAACGTCTCAGAATCAAATTAAAAGAGATGTTTTATACGTATTACGATAGTTAGATAAGCAGTTGATTAAAAGTGAAAACTTAAGATTCAAAATATTCAGTTTTCAAATATCCAAAGGGTATTCCTATTGGTATTAAAATTGAAACACAGATCTTGATGGGAATATTTTTTTTTAACTAAACGCAGAATGAATAATAACCATGATCAAAATGACATTCCGCTTGAAAATCGGTCCAGATTTGAGAAAGTTATGACAGTTTGAAGTTGGTTCGACTTTCGATTTAGCAACTTTACAGATGATTTTTATATGCAGAAAATTACTTCAGATACATCTGGAATTCTTAAAATTGTTTAGGTATAAATTACATACTATATCATTTATTTCAATAACTAAGATCGTTTTCTGACATCATTGAAAAGAATTAAAGTATTATGGATTCCATTTTCGTGAAAGCTCAACCAAAATATGTACAGCTCACATTTTAAAGTACAATTTAGTTTAAATTTAGTTTGAAAATTCCATAAAAATGAATTGTTGCTATAAAAACTGATTTTTGCAACTAACTGAAACGTCATACGCTATCATATAGTTATCATATTTACGATAAATAGGAATTTTATTGTTTTTCGAATTTAAAGAAGAATTTTATATACAAATTATTTAAGTTTGGAAATTCGAATTATCTAACATTAAAATTGGAATAGAGAAGCGAAAGTGTAGGACAATTGCAGTGTATGACATTTGTGGTAGCCTAAATGTAGGCTGTACAATTGCTTGCTAATCCGAAGATATCCACAAGAGTAGAGTATTGTAGAGAGAAAGGTGGTACTCTAACCCCAACAATGAGGAGTCGAGTTTTCATTGCGCCAACTCCAAAATTGGCAAAGGCGGCATATTGAAAATTCAGCGACGACGAGAATGACTGGCAAAATGTTAGCCGGCATGGAACGGCTCGGACCGGGCCATGGCGTCAGTAGCGAGACAGAAAACGAAACAGAACGAGTCTGAACGAAACGGAAACGAATGGAAACGAATCGAAACGAATTGAAACGAACTGGAAGCGGCGAGTGCTGCCTCAAAGCCGGCTGCACGAATCGCAAGGACGACGAGACGAGCCTTTTTCGGGTTCAGCTGTCCAGCTGTTCGGCATTTTGTGTGGTGTGCCAGCAAAACAGTGAAACAGCAGTTATAAAAGCTTCACACGAACCGCACGCAGACGCAGCCTGGAAATTCCAATAACGGCAAATCAAAAGTAACAACAACGACAACAACAATATCAAGTGAAGTTGGCTGTGCAGCCAACAAACGGCGACTACTCGTCGCCGCTGCTTCGCTGTCGCTGTCGCTGTCGCAGTCGACAATTCTGCTGCCGTCGCTGTCGCAGTCGCTGGCAGCGATGCCGCTTCGTGTTGCGAGTTGTTCCGGCCAAAGAATCAGTCGTCGTCGAGCTTTCAAAACGTTTGCAGCAAACGAAAAATAATACACACAATATTGAGGCAGTTGAAACAGAAGTCGCAACAACAGCAGCAGCAGCAGCAGCAGCAGTAAATCAGCAGCAGCAGCAGCAGCAGCAGCAGCTACTCAACACCAAAAAGCAAAGAAGAAGTAATTTAAAGACAAACAAACAATAAAAAAAACAAAAAAAACAAGGAAGCAAAACAAAATCCCATATTTTTTTTACAATATTTTTTTTGGCGTTTGCAATTAAAGTGACAAATTTGTTTGGTTGTGGTGTGTGTGTGTGTGTGTGTGTGTGTGTTTGCTTCTTCTTCTGCCACTTCTGAGTATATGCAACTTCTTTTGTTAGTGTTTTTTTTTTTTTTTGTAAAGTTGGTTGGTGGTTTTTGTGGCTTCCTGCGGTGATATCATATAACGAATTGCTACACTTCTCTACAACACGTGCTGTCTCTATGTGACTGTGTGTGTGTGTCTGTGTGTGACCTATTGATTCTACAACTTCCCTTGCAGTTGTGAAGTTCAGTTCAGTTCCGTTCCACTGCGGACTCAACTTACTTCCCAGTTGCACAGCAGTTCTTGTACGTTGCAAGTGCTTCTCTGATTCGCAAATATTTCTTTTCGTTCGAGTACCTTTTTTTTTTCTTGTGATCTTGATAAAAAGAGATTTTTACTGGTTCTTGTTAATCATCTCATGCAGCAATCAATGTTTGCGTGACTTGAATTGAAAATGAAGATAATAATGAGATTTTTTTTTATATCATGTAGAAAGCATAAACTGAAAAGATCAGTTGAAGACTAGTTTGAGTCTTTTTTTTTCTAGTGTAGTTAAATGAAGTTCGGAACAATACCTGTTCCCAGCTGCTTGGAGCTTTCTATAAAGCAGTCAAGATTTCAATAATTTCCAAATTTGCAAGGCAAAATAATATTATATTTGCTGCGTTTTAATTTATGTGTCTCAATTTCAGTTAAAGTGCATTTCTGAAGTTCAATTCAGCAAAAAGCTGGAATAGGAACAAAAAGCTTAACATATGCAGTCTATGCCTAAGAAAATTTAGAATTTAAATGGAATAGATCTAAAACAAACAAGATGATAATATTTTCAAGTTTTCAAGTTAATTCACTGAATTAAGGAAAATGTAAAATTCTAAGTAAAGAAAAGCTTCAAGCTACTTTCTAAGGCCTGAAGCTTTACTACAATATCTCAAGAGCTGAAAAAGTTAGAAAACTACTTATACCATCAAAGTTGTTGAAATAAAAATTTCTGAAGATTTTCTGGTTAATAATAACTCTCAATTAAAGAAAACGACATTTTTTAATACAAGAACAGTTTGAGTAAAACTAAAATTAAGACAGTGTTTTATAAGTTTAATAACTGAACTGTATAGTTAGAAAGATTCCACATTTTCTTGCAAACAGAATATAAATACGAGTAATTTTATAAGAGAATATATATATATATTTTTTTTTTGAATATTTCGTTTATTCAAGTTAAGCAAACTATCGATTGCAATCTAGCTGAACACTTAAGATATTCCCTACGTATTTGTAATTGCTATACAGCCCTTTCTGCAACGCCTGCTCTTGACTTTAGCGGTTTTAAGCGAGCAGCTGCATATGTGCAAGATATCTGCCCAAAATAGCAAAAACTCATCAATCAAAACTCGTGCAGAGCCAAAGGCGTGGCCAAGAACCAAGAACCAAAATAAGAACAAGAACAAGACCAAGACCGAGACCGAGACTCCCAGAGATATTGCCCTAAAGTAATGCAAATTTCATTGCGTTTGGCATCCGTCACAAAATTCAGAACTGCAAACTAAGAACACAGCACTTACATATGTCTGTTGTGTGTGTGTGTGTGTAGTGTGTGTGCGGTGTGTGTGGATACGCAAGTGTAGATGCATTGCCGGCAACTGTTTGGGTGATTCATCCATCGGCCGACGCCGCCAACAACATGAGGCAGCAATGGAGACAACGCCAACAACATGAGGCAAGAGTTGCAGCGGCAATTGAAGGCAACGCCAGCAGAGCGCAACGGTGTGGCAAGGGGCAAGGGGCAAGGGGCAAGGGACGAAGACACGTAGAACAGGCACGCGACCAAGTCCAAGTCGAAAGGCAGGCAACAACAGCAACAACAACGTTGAAGGATTACAAAAAAAAAAAAAACTCGGCGACAAAAATATCAAAAGGAGTTGTGCTCCTTGTTGTTGTCGTTGTTTTTGTTGTTGTTGTTGTTTTTGCTGTTGCCGCTGCTTTTTATAGTTTTCACATTCAGTCAGGCAACGCCAGCGCCTGATGACGTTGACGTTGACGTCGACGTCGACGTCGATGTTGTCGTTGTCGTCGCTGTCGTTGCCATGGAGCGGGTGGGGTGTATGTGTGTGTGTGTGTGTGGTTGGGTGTGCGTGTGTGGTGTGTGCCACATACATATGTGCCATTTGTTGTTGCTGTTGTTGTTGTCAGCAACACGGCCAAAGTTCAATGCATTTATATGCGGAGCCTGTCTATGGCTTTTTATAGCTCCTCGCCTGGTTCGTCTGTCTGTCCGTCTGTCTGTCTGTCCGTCTGTCTGTCTGGCTGGATGGGAGCTCAACTGGGAATGGGATTTTGACAGAAACAGGGATAGGTACTGGGCAGTGCTAAATGGTCGCTTCTCGAGTTGTCATAAGTGCAGCGACAATTGCAGAAAATGTAGAAAACAGAAATAAAAGTGCTTTAGATCTTATTCAAGTAGACATTTACCAAAGAGTTTCTTACTTGTCTGCATTAAAAACAAATTTATTCGTATTATACCATTGATAAAACATTATCCTTATAGGCTTTTTACATTAAATAAACAAAAGCATTTGTAAAATACTTTCTCAAGCATAACATTTAATTAAACATTTTATTCATTCTATTTGGCATTAAATATCTATGAGAAAAAGTTCTGAAATTTCATATTAAATAAAAACATTTTCATAACTAACTTCTTAAGAAAAAGTGTTTAAATAATGTTGATAAATGCAGTTAACACCAGATTTAAACTTGCTAGTATTTTTATTAACAAAATTCTTTTTTGTATCCAAAATATTATCTTAAATAATACTTTATGCTCTTCTTTTACAGATTTAATGATATTCCAATAGCAAACGAAAAAAAAGCTAAAAGAAAATTTATAAGTCGCAAGATTAACTACTAAAAATATAAAAAAAAATTATTAAAAAAGACGAAACTCATAAACAAAAAGCAAAAAAAAAAAGAGAAAAACTTTAGAAAAATTTTGCATGATAAATTCACACACACACGCATACACATAAACTACAAAAAACAATTATTATTATTATAAAAATTATAAAAACAAAATAAACAAAAAAGCAAAAGAAAAACGAAAAACATTGCTACAAGTAAAAAGCTAGTCCAAATCTACAGTTTAACAAAATCAATAAAAGAAATTACAATTAATTCATTATATTGAGAAAAAAAAACAAAACCAACTACAACAACACGCCAATTGCTGCAAAATTTACTCCAGAAAAAATAAAAACAAAAATATAAATATTTCCAAAAGAAAAAAAGAAGAAATTTAAACTTTATTTTAAATAAAAGCAAAAAATATCTAACACAGCTTCAAAGTGTGCACAATAAATAAGAAATTAAACAAAAAAAAAAACCAAAAACAAAAAGATTGCAAAAAATTAATGTTATTTCAAATATAAAGAAAATCCAATAAAGCAAACATTGAAAAATAAAGAAAAAAAAAATTAAAATAAATAAAAAAACTCAACGTGAAGAACTCATAAAAAAGCGCCAAAGTCACGGCCAGCAAACAAAAAGTACAACAAAATAACTCCAACAACAACAATAAGAACAACAGCGTGTGAAGTGAAGTGGCAAAATCCGCCACGCCCCCCAAGCCGCCCGCCCAATTGCCACAGCAGTTAAGACTGAGCTTCGGACGTTTTGCCGTATAATTTCCAAGAAATTGTACGTGTATTAAACGCCGCGCAAGACAGAGACAGCCAGAGAGTGTGAGACAGAGAAAGAAAGAAAGTGCGAGAGACAGAGAGTGATAGAGCAAGAGAACGGGAGAGAGACGGCAATAGTGTGTTTGTGCAGAGTTTCAAAAACTCGGCAACTAAGCAGCTTAGCAAAAGCGATACGAATTTTTTTCAAGTGTACTGCAAGGAATTTTTTTTTGTGCCCGTGACTGTGACAACAACAGCAACAACTGTGATGGGAGATCGGCCAAAACCAACAACAACAACAACAACAACTACGACTTCTACTACAACAGCAACAACATCAGCAGCAGCAAGTGAAGTTGCCACCATGGCAGCCACTGCTCCGGATGATGCCGCCCAAACCAACGGGAATGGCAATGGTAACGGTAGTGGCAACGCTGCTCCGCCTACGGAGCCCGGCCAGGCTCCGACTCCGGCTGCGGCTGCGGCTGCGGCTGCGGCTCCGTCTTCGGTTCCGTCTCCGCCTGCGGCTCAACCGGCTGCAACCAATGTGGATGCCGATGGAGATGCAGCTGGCTCGAATGTGGCTGGCGATGCTGGCGATGATGCGGCAACTGATGCAGGCGCCAGCTCATTGCCACCGTCGGAAATTGGCGGTCGTCCGCCTTTGGATACCGCTTGCTCGGATGGCGGTGGCGCCTCCAGCTTGGCCGGCGGCATGGTGGGACCGCCCAGCCCCTTGACCGGCTGCTATTTGCTCATTGTGATGGGCGAGCCGCACTCCGAGGAGCACAAGGACAACATTTTGCAGCATCTGCTCAAGGGTAAGTGCTACACTCAAAAAAATTATCAAGATTTCCGAACTTAAACAGGGAATATTCAAGTACAAACGAACCCAAAAGTTGTCTAAGCTCGACATTTCTAAAGCTGAGAAGAAAAATCTTATTCTTAGTTCGGTTTTTGCAATTCCGGAAATCTTAAATGAAGATTTTTTCGTTATACTTTAAGTACGTTTTGTGTTTAATTCATGTCTGTAAAAATAGAAAACATACTAGTTTAAGTACACAAAAATCTTGAACTAACCCCAAAATGTACTTGTTTCTAGTACAAAACATTCTTATTTGAAGTTAATTTCAATTTTGAAAAGTACTATTTTTATGTACAAAATAATCTTAAACTAGTTTGGTATAAATAACATTGTTGTTTCTAAAGGTATCTAAATGAAACTCACAGATTTTATTTTTGCCATGGTCTTATATATTCTGACTAAGTTTGGTTAAAATCGGCTGCCATAGGAATAGACGGCCAGAAATCTAAATTGAAGATTGATTAATTTAAATTTTAGATTATTAGTACACAAAGTTTTAAGAGCAAAACGGTATAAATTCAAGTACGGTCGTAACTAAGTAAGGATGGCATATTTTTCTAAGTGTACGTGCACACACACACAGATGCCCACACACATGAGAAGGCAAAAACCAACATCAAAGCTGCACGTACAAAAGAAAACCAAAAAAAAAAAAAAGAGATAATATAAGTAGACTCGAGCTAATCAGCATAAATTATTCGCATAGCTCTGTTAGAAAGTTTGCATATGCAAATGATGCCGAGATGGAGCAGCGGGGGGAGTAGACGGGAGGGGCCGAGAGGGGGGGGAGTAGTCGGGAGGGGCTATCGAGTGTGGAACGGAGCTTATGGCCGTTGGCAAATGCTACGCCTCAGCAATTGACGTCGCGTGCCTATCTAATCCAATTCCAATTCCAATTTCAATCCAATTCCAATCCACTTGTTTCCAGCCCCCCTTTCCACTCACCTCCCCCTTCCCCTATCGCCTTCCATCAAGTCTATCCACCCACTGGGAGCTGCTCATTTTCACACTTTGCTGACTGCCGACTGCCGACACGCCGTCTAATTAGTTGCTCCTCTCCCACCTTCCACTCCCGCCCCCTCTAGACGTATATGAGTGGTCAGTTTTCATAGTCAATGCCCAGCTGTGCCTTTTTTTCATATTTTTTTTTTGATTTTAATATATACACATTCTTTTTGGTTACTCATATTTAATTTTTCATTTTGCGTCGCTTGTTACAAGCCGTTTTTTTGCTCATTTTCACTTGCCACCAACAAAGTGGCGCAGCTTTCCGCCTTGTAAATAATTATCTTAAGTGCTGGCGATTGCTATGTGATCTGGGCGTGGCAACCGCCTTTCCCTTAAGCTATTTTCCACTTGAAAATTGTTAGTCTAGCCAACTCGAGTATTTGAATCACAGTTTGAATGCCATTTGAGTTGTTTAATACTATACAATATTCATTTGATTACAATCAATTGATGTTGGTAAATAATTAGTCAATTTCTATGCGTATTGTGGGAAATTGCTATAATTAATATTAATACATTTATTACCGAAATTCTTAAGCATTCTTGATGCGTACCCAAAAAAGGTCTGATTAATGAATATGCAAATTAAATATTTTAATAAGTAAAAAGGTTTTCATAATTTTTCCTTCTTATATAATTAAGCATATTAGATTTTTACAAACTCGTCATATTTCAGAGACTATGAAAAACTAGAGTGAGAAAAATTGAATGAAATGTTTGGAAAGAGTTTGTTATGAAATTTTTAGTTTTACAATTAAATCATTAAATATTTTCTTATTTTAAATAAAATAAGAATAAGATACTTCAAGTTAAATATTCAGAATTGTGTTTTGAACTTGAAATTTGTTTTCAAAAATCTTTGCCAAAAATAAAGCACCGATTTTATACATTTGTGTGGAAAATTGGCGAAAGTTTAATTTATTCTCGCAAGAACCTTTGAATTTAATAGTACATCGTTAAGAAAAAATATATAATAAAAAATATTTGTCATCAGCAATTACAGCAAACCATATACAGTATAATCTAGTTATTTTTATTTAAGATATTTGTGTCTAATCTCATAAAGCTGAAGTACTAAAAGAAAAAGTTCATTTAAAGAAATAAACATAATCAAATTTAAGTTTCAAGAAATGAGTAATAAGAAAACAAAGTGTTATATATATTTAAGTTAATTATAGTAAATTTATTTGTGTGGAAATCAAAAAATTCCGCACACCAAATTGATATTATTGCCATCATAGCATCGGAGACATTAAAGCAATATATAAGTCATTCAACCCTCACAAAATATACGAAGATAATCAGACTTAACTTAGTACAATTGATATTTGTAAATCGTTGTCGCCGTCATCAAAATGATGTCAGATAAAGCGAACTACAATTTGATTAAAATATTAATATTCAGTAACATTTATGTGGTTAGACATAGCTGTGTAAAGGATATTGACTCTCAGTTGGATGCAAGTTAATCTCATTTGGCTGTCGATGGGAATAAAAGGGGGCAGGCAGCAGGGGTAGGGGCAGAGACAAGGGACAACTGTGGCAAGTTGAAATGCCGCTTGTAATTCAATTGAAGCAAATTGCGCCTCAAAGTATGCAGCAATCGTTGGCATTTAATTAAAATTGCAAAAAATAGGGCACAAACAAAGTGCAAATACACACACAGAGATACACACACACACACACACAGAGATACACACACACACACACACACACACTGAGATACACAGTGTCGCACAGAGGGAGAATATTTGTTTTTAAGAGCAATTGTATTAATTATTTTCATGTTGATTGCATTACATTGCAATAACAACGAATGTCGCTTCGCGTCGTGTCGTACAGAGATCAACAGTTGCAGCCGGAAGTGGAGCCGACAACACAACTACAACTGCAAAAACTAATCTACATGTGTGTATGGCTGTGTGTGTGTGTGTATAGGCTTATTAGTAAATATTTGATTTATGGATGTGGAAAGCAAAGCGGAAACTGTGACAGAGCCGCAGTCTAGCAGATGAGCAGACATTGACACTGCCTCAATGAAGGGTGGCTGAAGGGTGGCTGAGGGGTGGAAGGTGGAGTCGTCTAGCCTGCTTTTTGGGTGGGGCAGCTATAACAGCAAGTGGCATAATTGCTGGACAACCCCATCAGTTGCGCCAAAATGCGCCGGAAATTACAAAAGTTGACCGTGCGCTCAAAAATTAGTCGCTCGCTTTTCAGTGGGTCACTCTTTGGGGGTGGTGTGGTGCTGGTAGTGCTGGTGGCTCTGGTGGTTGGTTCTGTTGGGCCTCTGGTCGCTGTTTACCTGCAGCTCTTATGTGTTTTGTTTTTCCACTAGTTTTGCTAGCAAAAAATGCAATGTTTGCTGTGCAAATAGGCGAGGCATGTTCATAGCTCGAGAGGATCAGTCGGGGGACCAACGGACTGCTGGGGTGTGGTTTTAGCCACGAGAGAGAGAGAATAATAGAAAGAGTAGAGAGAGAGAGAGAGAAAAAGGTATAGAGAGCTGCTGTTTTTAATTGATTTTGTGACACGGTCGAACAAGCTGCGTCGGACGACGGTTGAGCAAACAGAAACTGTAAATGAATTGGGAAAAAGGCCTAGGGCTATAAAAGAGAACGCGCAAATATACGGAAAATGGCAAGATAGTTAAGTGTGTTACCGGAATGGAAACAGTTGCAGTAAGGGGCAAGATTTTGCAGCACTTGAAGTAATGAAAAAGGTCGGAGAGAAGTAATTATATATACATATGTAGGTAGAGTAATAGGCTATTTCCACGAACACTTACATTTGCCACATTCACTCACATTTGAATGTGTCATAGTTTTGGCTTTCCACTACCAAATGTGAAAATGTTAAAGCATTTGCCATTCACCCGAAATAATCAGCTGTCGGCTTCTGTGCAAAAATTATAAAAAGCTGAAAATAAAAACATTTTATAATATTTTTTGAAATTATAAATGTCGCAAATTTTATGCTTACCTTGTTTATTGAACAAAACAGCTGGTTTAAGTGATGATGGTTTTTTTCCTACGAGTTTATCGATAAACATCGGGTTTTAGATATAAAAATACTGAAAATCGGCAGGGAGAATGCCAACGAATTTACACATTTGATATGAATGATCATTCGGATTTTGTTTTGAAATTAAGTCCACATTCGATCTGAATGATGAAAATGGCGTCGAATGTGTCGAATGTGCTGTCGTGGAAATAGGAAATAGTAGACTGAGGAAGATCGAATGGGAAGGCAAATAAAAAGACATGAAAATATTACTAATTAAAAATACGAGTGAAAGAGATAGAGTGAGTTTGAAAGAGATGTGAAAGGGAAAGCCTATTTTTAGGGAATTTAAATGTAACAAAATTTAACAAATACTACATGTAACTACAAGTAAAAATGAGAGGGAAAACGAGGGAAAAAAAAGATAAAGAGGGAGAGAGAGAGAGCGAGAGAGCTGTAATTGTCTTTCTAGGCTTACAAAATGTGGTTTGAAAACTGACTGCGGTTCTGGGATCGAAGCCGCTGTGTCACTTACATTTATGAGAGGCTTCCACTTAAGCGCACCACCAGCAGCACCACCACCAACACCACCTACACCTCTCGTTGCCAGTTGGCCTCTCGTTCTCCGGGGCTCACTTAATTATGACAATTACGCTGCTCAATTGCAGCGTCCCTTGTTTTTTATTAGCCTAATTTGGGGCGCTCTTAGCGCCGCTTAAAGCCGCCAAGGGCTGAGGGCTAAGAGGGCTGACGCAGAGGGGTTGGGGGGTTCAGGGGGGGTTTAAAAGCTAAAAGATATGGAGAGGGGTCACAATTTTGCTTGGCTCATTTGGTTTAATAGCTGAGTTTCATTTCGCAACCTGCGCTTTATTTAATTAACTTAAAAAGAAATCAATAGAGAGAGCAGCGTTCAAGGTCAGCGAATAAAAACGAAAAATAGAATGAAACGACCGATGAGGGATGGGAAAAGGAATTAAAGGGCAGAATAAGGTGACATTAAACGGACATGTCACAGCCACATAACATTTAATTATGACAACTGTCAGCGGGAAGAACTGCTGTTAGGTTTCGAGCGGTTTTAGACTCTACTGTTAAAGCCAGAAAAATCGATCAAATGACAATGCGACAAGCAAAGTGTGAAGACAGAAAGAGAGAGAGAGAGAGAGAGAGAGAGAGAAAGGAAGAGTCTAAAAGAGACAATGAGAGAGTTAAGAGCTTGAAGTGCGTGGCTCGCTTCGATTTTCTGGCTATTTTTAGCCATTTTAACGGAAAAAGGGGTTTGGTTTCAGCCCGTCAATTGCGTGACAATGTGTGTTAGATATGACAGCTGGCTGCACCCGGCGTTACACACACACACACACCCACACACAAAACACACATACCCATTTAGCTGATGCTGCTGTTGTTGACGGGTCAGCAACTACCACGTCATCAGATGGCGGCTACGTGACTTGAAACTGCGACCCACCAAAAAAAAACATCAAAACGACCTAACATGACACAGGACACAGGATACAGGACACAGGATATGCCGAAAAGCTAAAATCCTTGTTTGCTTATTCCATGCTCATACAAAGCTTTAAGGCATACTAAAAAAGAGAATAGAAGAGAAGAGAAGAGCAGAACAACAATAAGTACGTAACTAGAGCTAATTCTCGACGGCCTTTGAACACCAAGCCAGTGATGTGGTGCATGTGGCATGTGGCAGAGTTGCACGTTAAAGTTAAGCCAATGACAGGCAACATAATCGCAGCAAACATGACAAATGCACACAAGTGTTGGACTCTAACTCTCACCAGTAAACCAGTTAACAGATTACCCTACTGCCAACAACAATACTCGTAGAATGCACAAAGGATACACCCAAAATTTTCAACTACTTACGTAATACGTTTCACACAGCTTAAAGCATTTTGTCAATGCTAAAACCCAAAGATTAAATCAACTTGAGTTGCAGGGTAAAGTGTTTTGTTTAGTTTTAATTGGAAATAAAATCATACTTTGTAACAATTTGCTTCTTTGTGGTTATTTTGAGTTAAATAGTGGGCTCATTATAAAGAAAATAATGTGAATGTACTGTCTTAATATTTATTCATTAATTTAATTAATATGAAGCTTAAGTGTATTTCTTGCAAGGAAATTGTAAATATATATTCCCAGACTTGTGACAGATTTGTGTTAATTGGAGAGCATAAAATAATCAGAAAGGAAACTTTCTGTTCTGAATAGAAAGTTTTCTATTAATGATTTCTATTTAATGCATTTTAAGTTAATTTGTTATTGTTGTTATCTTAATGGTTTTTCTTTAATACTTTCCAAGTTAATTATGTTAAGAATTAATAAATATTTTCACTTAATGATTTTTATTTGAATTTAATTGGAGTTTATATTAAATAGAGTGTTAATAAAAAGCTTAAATTTAGTTTTGATACGAAATTTTTCTCATTTAATTACTATATGAGTTTATTATAGAGAAGATAATGTACAATAGGTACAAAATCGAGTATTTACTTTAATAAATTTTTGATATTGTGTCTTATTGACAGTATAAAGAGATCTGGAGTTTGCTAAATATTAATTATTAAAATTATTGGATCAATTTTAAAACTAAAACAAACTAATTTTGAATTTAATGTTGTTTCTTTAAAAATTGCTTACGAAAGAATTTAGACACGATTTAAATTTTGCTTCATTGATGAGAAAAAAGATTTTTTTTTTTTACAAATAAACCAATTTCATGAAGATTTAATAAACCTCGGATAGTTCTACTTTATTTACAAAGAGCTGTCTGTTTAGTGTAAAAATTGATGGGGCTTTAAATTTGTATTAGATTAACTTACATGATTTGCATTTTATGTAATGGCCATCTTGTTATTCCTTGTGGTCGCACCACATACCACGCGTCGTATGCGTAATGTCATGTTAACAACATCTATTTGGCTGCCCCAGTTTTGGCAAAGCTACGTCTACAAAACGGCAACTGACAAGCGGCATTACTGACTGTGGTTGCTGCCAATGCGTTTGTGGTTATGTGTATGCTGATTGATGACGCAAGTCGCACACACACACACACACACACACACACACACATAAATAGGCAGAGGGTTTTGTGGCGCATTAAAAGTGCTTTTATTGCAAATTAATTGCTTTGAAGTGCATTTGAGGCCAGTTTGCCCATAAACACACACACACACACACTCGCAAACACACCTAGCCGACCACGCCCACAGCTTATAGTGTGGTCACTTGGTTATTGGCCAGTCTCATGTTACGTGTCTGCGGTGAACGCATAAAAACCACTTTAATTAGTTTTAGCTTCAGTTACAGTTTGAACAATTTCAACATTTTCAACAATTTTCACATTTTTTTGTTTTCGGTTTTGCGTGTCATTAAGCTTGCAATTTAATTTGCAATTACTTAAATTATGCTGACTCTAGAGGCAACGCCCCGCATCTGATTACAAATTACATTACGAGTACATCAAAATGCAAATACATTTTTAATTGAAAATGGAAATTTGATATTAAAACTGCAGTTGGCATAGGCATAGGGATTGGTTTGGTTTTGGGCTTGAAACTGCTGACCCATAAGCCCAACAAACCATAATCTTAACCACAACCACAACCACAATCACAACAGGCAGAGGGTCAAAGGGTCACTGCTGTGGATGCTACATACGCACATAATCCTCACTCTGTTCCGTTGAAAGAAAACTTTTTTTGCAACTTTCTGACAGAAAGCACCTGAAGATATCCAGGCAGTTTTTCTCTTTAATTTCACCAGCTGAACTTTGATTTTGGTATCACATTAGCAAAAGTTTATCGTGCTTGTGTGTGTGGGTTGTGTTTAATTAGTTGTTAACTTCTTGCTGATGGTTGCCTAATTGCCAAATTGAAGTGCCTGACAGAAATTGAAATGTAAGCGCACTTCTCAAATAATCCTGCTACAATCCTGCGACAATCTGTGTTTAATTATTTGCTAAAGCCATCTAAATTCTAGCCAATATTCCACTTGGTTGCAGGTTGTTGTTTATCAGGTGATCATGCCTCCCATTAGACTCAATTAACATATTTGCTGGCTCTTCTGATGGCTCATTGTGATAGAAATGGGGTAGCTTTGTTTAGTGTTAAATGGGTTATCAACAACTTAAGCCACATATATTAAAAAGTCTGCATACCTTTCTTATACCATAATTTAATTCTCAAAGACAGATTTATCCTGATACTATTAAGAATAATATTGGATCTTACTCAGAGAACTTTCAAATGGAACCATTTTTATTCTATTTTTTGACCAATTTTCCAATTTTCTTAATTTATTAATTTATTTCTCTATCTTGATTTATGTTTAAAAAATAAATCATTTTTAATGTTTACTTAACTCTTAACATGTTTTAATTTAGTGAGTTTAATTCAATATTTAGCAGAGCTACCGAAAAACAGGAAGCAATTGCTTTAAAACTGTTTTTCTCACGCCAAAACAGGAAAAGTTTAGATCGACACTTATATGAAGATCAAACCCTGTAAGCACTGATTTTGTGTTATTAAAAAGCTAATTAATTGATTTTAATTTTAATATTAAAATTTGTTCTAATTATACATTTAAATGTTTTTTTCTATTTTATTTTTTTTTGTAATTTAGTAGTTGCAAAGTTTTGTATTTGGCTGAATTTTATATTTGGAAGTTGATTAAAAAGTTGAATCTCAAGCAAACTATATCATGGCGCCTTCTTGATGAAGTGAAGCCAATTTTTTCATATAGATATATATACGTATATTTAACTATTTTATATAATTTCCTAATGGCATTAAGAGCTAGAGTTTATGAATTAGTTGCAGACTTGGGAAGTCTTTGGTTAGATTTGGATGTCAGTCAGGCGACAGTAGGTATTCCTTACACTGCGCAAAATTGAAAGTGACACTTGACAACTGACTTCCAGCTATATAGCTGTTGCAGGAAAAGCTAAGAAAAGCCGCTGTGACAGACATGCGTTGCATACATACGTCAGTTGCCACTGTACCGTTGTAACGGTATTTACCCATTTAATAGGCAATTTATAGCACAACACGCCCTCGGGCAACTAACATGCGAAGGGTCATAAAAAAAATACTAGAAAATATCAGCAAACATTCTGCATAGGTATTTTATAGTATCGCTTTGGCTGGAATTTTATGAAAACATTTTTTTTTTTTTTTGGAGGGGAGGGTAAAAAACATCTTTTCATCTAAACTTTCGAAATGCCATAAAAATTATTCGGGCTTCATGTTTTGGGGCAAATTCAAATCGTATCCATGCAGTTTCTTCGTGTTTACATATTTTTAGCTGCATGTCTGTGGCAAGCAGCGAGGTGGCAAGTAGGTGGTAGGGGCATTATCTGGAGGGGCAAGTATAAATATCTAAGTAAAAGAGGAAACGCCAACTTATTGCACGCTTGGCAGCCATTTTGTCTGCAAATACGTGTAAATCGACGGCACAAGTTGTGCTGCAAGTTTCAGTTGTGCCACGCCCATTACACACACACACACACACACACACACACACACACACACACACACACACATACACACACAGAGAAAGAGAGCAAACTTTGAAATTCGCTGGCCATAAAAGTTGTTTATCTCATAGCATTTAAAGTGAAATACAATTCGACTAATGCAATTGGCACACGTGCCAGCTAAGCTGTAGACCGGGCTATAACCTTAACTGGGCTATGTGCCTCAAATACATAGATAAGCTACCATAATTTTGATTAACCGCCGCACAGCTTTTTTATGTGTTGCCTTCAATTTGGTTAAGCCGCTTTACTACAATCTTAAAAATACACCTTTTATTTTACTGACTTTTATAATCATGAAAAATAATCTCGATTTTTTTTCTGTCAGCTCTACATAAATAGCATTGGTATGGGAGGAGTTTTCCATTTCCCTTGTGCTCATTTCAATATGCAAATTCTGCTGCTTAAGCTGCCTAATTTCTTGAATTGGATTCGTTTCTGTCTTTTGTTTGACTTTCGGATTGATTTTCTCTTCATTTGCGAAGTGGTTTCACATTGTTTTAGTTGCTGCAACTTTCACAAACTGACGGTTATTTGATTTACCTACAATCAGAACAATTTGCACAAGAGATTTACTCACGACCAAAGTAAATTGAAGCGAAGGATGTTTCAATACACTGCATACAGGACACGCCCGTTGTTAATGAGCTGTTCCGATTAAATATATTAGACTTGAGGCGATAATGAAGCGAATGCTATCGATAGTATCGATTGTTAAAACAGTATCGATTGTTGACGCAGACAATAATTTTTATTAGACTAACTTCAGATAAAACACAGCTGGAATTAAGATCGACTTCATTTTCACTGACTACGAAAAAAGAACTATTAATATAGATATTAATAGCTTAAGCATCGATAACATTATCGGTAGTTGTAAATTATATTTCCATTCAGCTTCTATTTAAATAACTTATCTTTTCTTTTTAATAATAATGCTACATATTTTTAAACATATAAAAACTTTTTCAGCAGTAAAATTACAAATTTTTAAAACAGCTTAATCAAACAATAAAAAAGCGACAACGGCAATTTGCAAATAAATATTAATCAGTTGTTCAATTTAGACTTTAAGCCAATTTAAAAATTAATTTTGAATAGTTTGCAATCACAGCTTGTGTCTTTGGACGTGTCTTGCATCTTTCCAGTTTACTTCCTGCCTCAACATTGTAAATTATTTGAACAAACTGTTGCAATACCCTAACAGTACAGACTCTTAACGTTGATAAAGCATTTGTTATGCAAAAATAAATATTTAATGGAGAAACTTCAATCAAAATTGTAGATAAAAGGTTTATGTCATAAGATGTTTGAATTCTGTACAAGTTGACATTTAAATTGTTTCCGTTTCCTGTTTAGAAATAGTAAATGTGCGGCAATAGAGTGTGAATGATTTGTTTGAAGTCAACACTGAGAGAATATTTTATATCATTAGGTTGAGCTCCTACAACTGGATTATAAATTAAATGGTCAAGATGTGTTTTTTTTTTTTTTGAGTGTACAGCTGTTTCGACCTGCCGCAATTTCCGCTATTTTCCTGGGGTTTTTCCATTGACGCGACATTGTGGCGCCAGATGCTGTTGCTTGCCACGACTATAATTCATGTCACACTTCAATTATTTAAGTCAACATGACTCAGTCGATTGGATTTCTTTGCGCGCAGTTTTATCCTCCTGTTCTGCTTATTATTATCGTTTTCTTTTTTGTCGTCTGTGGTTGTTGCCTACACATGAACATAATTAATTGGCATACATGTGAGTGGCAAGTTTGCTGGCGGTTTGTCGCCTGTCAGTGGCATGTCAAACTAAAAACCGTAGCATACTTTTCAGCATACCTCACGGACAGCGCGTCAGCTGCAACATGAACAACAAATACGATATGCGTACATATATGAAGCACCTGCCCCATGTGCCACATGTATAGAACGGAGCAGCCGCAGCAACGGCAAATCAATTTGAATTCAATTCATTGGCCATAAATTTTGCTTTTGCATAATATGTAACTGACAGATACATTTTTGCCATTTGGCCGCAACTCGTATTGCAATTTTTATTACATATTTGCAACACATTCCGTAATTTTATGTGCGCCTTTATGGCACCTGCCGTCCGCACACAGACCAAAATTACAGACAGACAGAGACGGCGATAAGAAGTGAAAGAGTGAGATGGAGACTGCAGAGACTCGGAGCATTTTATTTGATTAGAGCACCCAAATGGGGAACCTTGATTCATTGCTGCTTCCTCTCGCTTCGTGGAGGCCACATTTGCGAAATTAAAAGCTGCTCCATAATCACCAAGTGATTTCCTTTTGCTTTACTTTCAATCCCATTTCCTGTCTCTCTCCATCTCCATCTCTCTCTCACATGGTTGCGGCTCTCTTTGTTGTTGTTGTTGCTCATTTTCAATTTTTTGGTATTCTGCCAAATGCGACACATGGCCAAAATGCTGTGAGCCTAAAAGCAGGCTGCACTGACTGCACTGTCTGCACTCGTCGTTTTCGTTTAAATGTTCCAAAGCTGCATAAAATTGCTGACCATAGAAAATGCCACAAAATCGCATGATGCATTACAAATTGTTAGCAGCCTGTTTTTTCCGCCTCTGCTTTAAGAGTGTAGAGCAATAAATGCCCAAAAATGTGGTAACTTGAGCGATACAATCGATTAACTTAAGCTTTATATTCTCTTCATTATTATATAGGTTTTGCCATTTCTCGCTTGTTAGATTTTATTATTGTTGTTTAGACTTTTTTTTTTAATAGCGAAAAAATCATATATTTCTCGTGTTAACAACATTAATTTTTATCCATACTATGTATCGTCAATCAATGACAATCTGTGATAATTTTCAATGGACAACTGTATTAATATATAACTTAATTAAGTGTTGTAAAATCAAATTTAAGAAAACTCTCAATGTAGATTTAAATCAGCTTCTCATCTGATCGTTTATTTAAATGTTTTTAGAGTAGACAATGCAAGTTAGTGTTGTGTAGTGCAAGCGCTCAACACTGGTTCAAATACATACCTTACCAACACTACTGCTAGCAAGTTATCTTAACGAACATAACAATTCTTAAACTTTTCACAAAAGTGGACAATAAAAGCTTTTAAAGTTAATTTCCAAGAATTTAAGTGATTGCGAATAATTTAAATAAATGCAAAAATCACTAAAGCTATTTATTTGTTAGTGTAACCTATTTGACTGTCTATTCAATAGATATTTTAATAGGATTATTGTAACACTTACGTATTATTGAGACAATAAAACAAAGCTTTAATCCCAATTGTTTGGAATAGTTAAATGTGTATTGTTCTTGTATAGCTGGCAGTCCCTTTTGTATCCATTAATTACCAAAATTTAAAGCGACTCATGAGCAATTTTGTACCGGATTAAACTTTGACTTGATTAAATTTTGTAAGCTAGCTGCAAATTAATTAAGGGTTGCCAAAGTGAAATTGCCTATTATAAAACATTTATATCTAATTAAAGTTTCGGCGGAAAAGCGGCGTCAGGTCGTGTGGGTGTGGAAAATACTTTTCCTTGAGTGGCGAAAATTGAAATCAACTTGAACGATGTGGCAACGTTGAGAGGGTGACAAAATTCTTTTTGCAATTTCCTGACAGCCAATGAATGATGAAATGCAGGGCACGATTGCCACAGCTGTTTGTCATGTGTCTAGGTGTGTGTTTGAGTATATGTGTGTATGTGAGTGTGATTCAATTTTGTCGCCCTGCATGAAAATTGCAAAAATTGCAAATCGTTGACAAATTGCATTCTGTGCGCCACTCGGCAGTCTTCATCTAGCACTTTAGCTGACTTTTGAGCTTGAACCAAAGTGGTTGGGAACCCGCATTAGCCACACATACTATCTATATCTATCTATCTATCAATTCTTTATACCTGAGTGTGTGTGTGTGAGTGTGTGTATACTTCTTATTGGCCGCTCAATCAGTTGGCAGCCATTCAATACAAATTCATTTCATAGCTACTTGAAATCACCACAAAAGGCGACCGAGCAAGTTGTAACTGCTTTTTATTGCCATCGCTGCCGCATCAACGCCCCATGTGTATGCATGTGTGTGTGTGTGTGAATGGGCGTGGCAGATAAGCAGGCTTTGCCCTTTCACCTCCATCTCCATCGCCATCTCTTTCTTGGCCACCATCCGAGAACCCTTGACATTTAGCAGCCGTTTACCGTGCCACATTTATCGTTCCGTCTTCCGTCTTCCGTCTTTGGTCTTGCAACTTTTTTAGTCAGGCATGAAATTGAAATTTATAATATTAGCTAACATGAACTGCACTTGAGACTGAATATTGCATAGTGTATACACTACACTACACTACTATATATGCACATGGTATATAGTATACTACTGCCAATCTCTACACAGAGGAAAAAAAAGACATACTAAAACTTAATTCGAATGAACTCGAATTAAGTATTTTCAATACTTAAAATTTATACTTGATATATGTACGAAATACTGAAAATAAGTTTAAAAATTTTTTTACCAAGGACTTGAATCAAGATTGAACTGTACTCAAATCAAGTACGATTTAAAGTTATTTTAAGTTTTAAAATACAAAAGCACTTAAATTTCGTTCATAAAATATCGTACTTGAATTGAGATTAAGATACTTGACTTTAGTATTATCATACTTAGTGAGCAATCAAGTTCGAAAAGTGGCGTTTTAAGTACCAAATACTTGATCTTTTCCCTCTGTGTTGAAATCTCGAACTGACTATCAAACAGGACTTTAGCTCAGCTGGCAGCCATAGTTCCATAGTTTGATTTGTTGTGTGCGACCGGCAAAAGGTCGTCCTGCTGCCAAGCTAATGGATTCAGATGGTTTTCCTGATAAGATTACACGAAATAAATTGAACGCAACTTAAGCTCGAAATACTACAACTTGCTTAAAGCAATGCAAGTTTTATTATTTTTTAAAGATATGGTTTTCCTTTGGATAAATTTGTTAACTTTCAATATTGATTCATAAGCTCTAAAATGTTAACGAATTTTTTTACTGAAGACGTTATTCATTTAAAACACACCAGTTGTGAATTTATATTTATTCTATATCAAGTGTATTCTCAAAAACACAATTAATAATGCAGCAAATTTCGGTATTCCTCAAATATTTATTAGATTTTATATTTCGCACATATTTTTCAAGTCACAAAATTATTAATTATTGGAATATTTCGTATACCATCAGGTATATTCCAAAAATTTCTAGAGATTAAATGAAAATATATTTTTAAAACAAGTAGATAAAATTTAAGTGCTCCTACAGTGTCAGAATAATATTATAATAATATTCAATAAAACTATTCTTGTTAAGGAAATGTAATCAATTAAATAAATTACTTTTTAAAGCATTTTACACATTTTTAAGTTATAAAAAATTTATTTTATTTAAATTTAATGAATTTTAAGTTTTAGTCAAATCTCTGATCAAATAATCTGACTCTTAAAAAGTTAACTAAAGTAAGTTTTAGACGCACTGATTAGTTCTATTGAGTTGTTAGAGAATTATAGAACATGTCTTCAATAACTACTTATGTTCATCTCAAATATTCCGATAAATATAATTTTCTGGATGTGTTGACCTTTTCAACTACTAAGTCTGTAAGAAGAACTGACCCTATAAGGATACCAGGTTCCACAGACTTGGAACCTTCGCTTCTTGGATTTTTGGTATAACAAAATTAGTTTACACTTTAAATCAAATTTTTTTGTTGAGATAAATCAAAAAACGAAAAAAAACTAGAACAATTGTGTTGTTATTTGCTCGGACAATAAAGTCTTAGTAAAATCAAACAAATAAATACTTATTTCAGCTATTTCCCTCAGCACAAGATTTACGACTCTCATGACAAATGCTTTCTTGTATATTCAAGTAGAGTTCTCTAAATATAAACTTCACTTGAATTAACTAATTACATCTGAAAAGGTGTGTGTATATTTTTCATCAATTAGTAGCATACAATTATTATCAACTAGAGACTAACAACAATAAATGACACAAGAAATTGTAGCAATGCAATGTCTCTATAACTGATGTGTGTGGGTATGTGTGTGCATCTATTTGTGTATATGTATGTTTGTATGTGTGAAGTACTAATTATCAGCTAACATTGCAGCTGCACAACAACTTGTGTCACTGAATAAACTTGCAAATTAAATTTAATTATACGCCTGAAGAGACAACATGAGATACCTCACACAGATACACACGCATACATACCTACGTGTATAGCGATATAATGACTGCGTCCGTTTTGGCCATGATTATTATTGTCATTATCCATTATCATCATTAGCAGACTCTCAATCAAACAATGATGTTCGTTTTGCCGTCGCCTGCAGTGTTGTTTGTTGTTAATTAAGTTAACGGGGATTTAGCGGGGAAAGATTGGCCAACTGACAACTATTTAATGAAGAACTCGTTATCCTCATTTAGCATTTGCATTTCACAAGGCCACGCCCATTATTTATGTCCAATTTGTTGATACTTAACCACATATTATCGATTCAATGACAACAAAATAAAAGTATCTTTATCTTAATTATACATACTCAAAACCTGACAGAAACTGTTTATTATTTGGAGGTCAACATTATTCTAAAATAGGGACTGTAATCACTATAAGTTCTATTATAAAACTCAAGAAATAATCATTATCTTGTGACTTTTATTATGTAACTTATGATTACTTTTGATCAAAAAAATAAAACTCAGGAATAATCATTATTTTTGAGCAAAAAAATAAAGCCCATAGCATAATGATTATTTCTTGAGTTTTATTTTTGATGTTTTTTTGACCAACCAACTTGAGTTTTATTTTATGATTAAAAAAAATAAAATTCAAGAAATATTCATTATTCTATGAATTTTATGTTGAGTTTTATTTTTTTGCTCAAAAATAATGATTATTTCATAAGTAAAATAATAAAAATCATAAATTTAAAGAACATTGTGAAATTGCATAGATTACATTTAAAAATAAATTTGGTATATTTCACGTTTATTTACAGTGACTAAAAGTGAATGATATTTTCATTTGAAAAAAAAAAACAAAATAATCATTAATAACTGTCGATGTCCTAAAACTATAATTCCAGTTTAAAATGAGATTGTACGTTTCGGTTTTGATTACTATATATTTGTGAAAATCAATACTTGTCCTTTCTCAATAACCTGACTATGAATATTGATATACAAAGGTGTCAAAGGAATCTCTTCTAACCAAGTTAAATGTCAATACCAATTTTATGTGTAACAATAACTTTGTTCTGGTTGAAATGAATACCCTTCGATAAAAATGTTGATTAAATAGAGTTCTCAAAAATTTGTCAATCAAAATAATGATTAAAATAATAACAAAAATAATTTCTTAAGCAATCTGTATCGATTGTCCTTAACTAACGTAAATCTTTTTCTATCTTAGATTCTAAGTTATTAAACAAAATATGATATTTTCGAATTCAAACTTGAATCTTAAGAGTCTTTTTCAGTTCGCACATTAAATGGACTCCATGAACTTAACATTTCCCTTAAAAATGTCGAGCAATATTGTCTGACATCTCCGAACTGAGCTTCGAGCTTGGGTTTTTTGTGTCTATAAAATGAGATTTTTGTTTTAATAGACTTTGCTGAAAGAGCGAAAGTTTCATAAGTCCTGTACTTAATTATAAGTACAACTTGAAATGAGCTTAAGTGCGAATCAGAAACCTAAGAACTTGTTTCTGGTCTCTGCCAGACACTTGCAAAATGTCGAAGGATTTTACCAACATTTCATTACAAACTTCAAGCTTGTTTACCTGTGTGCAAGTGTGGTATTAGTGTGTGTGTGCGTGTGTATCTGTGTGTATAGACATTAAGTAGCCAACAAACAGTAAAGTTTGGCCAACTGCACAGATGTTTATCTTGTGTTTTGTGCTGTTCGGAGGAACATAAATATGCATTTAGTTGTGGCAAATTGTGGCAAATACTTTTAGCTGTCACTGTTAGAGAATAGACAATTTCAATTTCAATTCAACTTCAAATTCCGAATCCAATTCAAATTCCATTGCCAAACACATGTCACAAGACGTTGACAATGTTTGCAACTATCTAAACTTGAAATTTATATTGAAATTTAAATTTAAATTTAGATGCAGATACACACAACTCTTGAAGGCGTCTCCCTCTGGGTTGTAGCTCATAAGAAAATGACAGACAGTGCACTATAGCTCTGCAGGTGCAGTTAACACAGTCCCTCACCCCTTTCAACCCCCTTTGTTTCTGGTTTCTTATTGCAATCTGCCGCCCAAAAGTTAGTTGCGCGCAGTGCAAATTTATTTTTAGTATCTTTTGTGGCAGTGCAGCTCACTGCAGTGCCATGGCTTTGCTTTAGTTGATGAGCCACACACACACACACACACACTCACTCAGAGAAGGGGGAGAGAGAGAGAGAGAGAGAGAGGGAGAGTCACTGTGACAGGAACAGAGACAGGCGCAAGTCTGTGTCAGAAATGTCTGAAAAATGTTTTGCCCGTTGCCGTTTCGTTGGCAGCAAAATCGAACGAATATAAACAAAGTGTCCACATTTCTGGGCCAGGAGATGGCTGAAGGGTGGAGGCAGATTGGAGGAGTTTGCTCGGTGGGAACACGTGACATGCGGCTGAGATAGTAAAGGGATTGTACGTGTATGCCAGCCCTAGGGTGCCTACCAGTCCCTCCACCCCCTTCTCTGCCCTGCACCACCCCGCCTATCTACCTCTGGGCCCGTCACAAAACTGTCCGTTTGTTCAGTAAAGTGTTGTGATTTATGTGCTGCCAGCAGTTGCCTGCAATCGAATGTGGACTGCAAACAGTGAACTACTTTGTACCTACACCATAAATGTATGTATCTACATATATATGTGCATGCATTTGTATGTTCCCCTCTCTCTCTCTCTCTCTCTATATGAAAACAGTCAAAACTCTGCGGTGTTTGGAATGTGACTGCAACCCTGGGGCCAAGTGTAAAATGCGACTAATGCAGCAGTTTTTACTTCGAAATTGGATTGCAAGTGAAAACGGATGTGCATCAATGCACAAATAGATTGCAAAAGATAATAGAGTCTTAACTATACAGTTGAACACACAGAAAATCACACAAGAATTTCAGCATCAGTTCAGGTGAGAAAAGGTTGATTTACTGAAAATGACAGACTAGTTGAAATGAATTGACAAGTGGAAGCTGTGTACTCGTATGATTTGAAGTTTATCTCAATTAATCAGAATTTATTGCTTTTAACGGTCAGTTAAGGAAGCTTTCAACTTTAAGTGAGTTTAATTCAAGCCTTAACATGATTTGAAAAAATGCGGAGCTATTATTTATTATATCAAATGCTTATTTATTTTTAGAGATAATTTAAAAATCAATCCTTTTTAAACACTTTTGTACTTATATTAAAAAAAATATATTGAATCTTAATAAGTTTGTACACTATCTATTGAAGTACTTTTAAAGCAGTTTTATACAGGTGTGCTCCAGAAATCTCTAGAATTTTTGAAAAGAACTGCTTTTGAAAACAACCGTTCGAAATGTCGGTGTTCCTTAAATGTCAGAGATTTAATTTTTTCGAACATATTTTCAAAGTCAAAAAATACGGCTTTTTTCCAGTTTCAACCACATTTTTTGGTAGAGAAATATTTTATGTAATTTACAAAATAATAAAAAGATGTATTTTATGCAATTTAAAAATTATTTTAGTTTAGTTCAATAATTATTTCATATTGTGAAATATCTCAACAATTTTTGAGACATTTGAAAGCAATGCTTGCTTGTTGTTAGGAACCCCAACAATTGCTTTTGGGTTGCTTCGGCGCTGTTTGAGATTTGTAGAACACCTCTGATAATAAAACATGCCTATAGCTATACAAGATAATATTTGTGAAATGATAAAAATGTTTTAAAAAGTCATAAAAATGTATTTTGCTATATTAAAGTTGGTAAAGAACTGTGTCTACTTTAACATTTATTTGCTTTTTATTTTCTAGCAATAAATTAGGACAAGCTCCATTCGTTGGCATCTTTGAAGGCAGTCACATTTTCATTTACTTATTGCGGTGCCACGTGGCGTATGCGTAATAATGCAACCAAATAGAAAAAAAGGAAAACCAAACAATTTATGCACAATTTATGCAGAACCATAAAATGTTAGTATTTTATATCGAGTATTTTACTCATATTTTGTGCGAATCGATAAACTGGCATAAATTATATGAATGCGTTATTCGCACTAGTATTCAGACGCCCCCTGTACTATATATTTATCTTGTTCTCGCCTCACGCCCTTTACCTGACCAAAGGTTCAACCTTCAATTGGCAGATACACGCAGCAGAACCACAGCCACTTGTGGTTGTGTGTGGGTGTGTGTGTAGGTGAGTGTGCGTGGTTGTGTGTGCGTGAGTGTGTGCTTGTAACTGGACCGCACAATTTTCATTTGCCTTTGTCAGCTGCTGCATATTTTATACAGTTGCGCGTGCGAGGCAAATTTGCGAGTTCTTGTTTATTATTACATATTTTCTTCTTCCTTTTTTTTCTCTCTTTTTTTTATGTTTCATGCGTTACACATTTTGTGGCCTGTCGTTGTCGTATTTCTGGCCCAGCCTCAGTCTCAACTTGTGTGTCTAATTCTAATAAATGTGCGCATTTAGCATTTGTATTCCATATCTCATGTTACAGCAGAAAACTTTTTGGGCAGACAAAATTCGTGGAGTCCTTCAGCTGAACATGTTCACTTTACAGCGTTTGCTTTGCTCTGCTTTGGTTTTTTGAACTAAACCATTAACATTGATTAGCAATTGGAAGGAACATCACTTCGCCAAATTGCGCATACGTCATGTTGGACAACAAAGTACAACACAAGCACAAACACAACTGAGTGAACATTAATATATCGAAATGACTCAACAATGAAAATGAGCGAATGAACAACGCAATGACGCATTTCCACAGGCTGACGCAATTTCCGAATTATGTAGGAACTCAGACTTTTGGATAGGTGTCGATTGCAACGCCTAAAACTTAAAGCCTCCGGCCTCATGTGCGGAACATTAATGAACAGGCTATAAATGTCGTGCGAGTCAATTGAATGTACTTTCAAAGTTGAGGCTAAGTGACGCTAGAGGGCGCTTCAAGAGACTGCACAACTTGAGCTACGACATGCAAAGTATATATGATTGAAATAGTTTTAAACAGTTCAATTGTTGTAAATCGTAAATGCAAGTTTTAAGTATTAGCCATCAACTTAGAGTTAAATATGTGAAGATATGTGTTTAAGTTGTACCGGCGCTAGAGGGCGCTTTAATACATCAAACAAGTTGAATCACTACCAGCAAAGGATTTAGATACTTATAGTTTGAATTTATAGCAAAAGTTGAATCATATTTATAAATGATAGGCTTGAAAATTATGCTGACCTTAAAGTATCTTACTTATGTAAAGTATCCGAGTTAGTCCACAACTGTGTATCTCAACTCGCCTTGCAGACTTCAAGTACTTTAAGTACTTTATCTTTAAAGCGCAGGCAGGTAATCAAATTTATGGCTATTATAAATATAGCGAGCTCAAGGCACTTTAATATTTTCACAATTCTCCCTTAGTTGGCCTGTTATTATGCAGCTTATTTGTCCTATAAATCCGGCTTGTACCAATTAATTACATTCCTTATCGTCAATTTTATATCGCTATAGTTTGTCCATCTTTCTCTTCCCTCTCTCTCTCTCTCTCTTCGGTATGGCTGTCTCACTCGATATTTACTAGCCTTGGCCCGGAGATTTTAATTGCCTTGTCTGCAGAGCGACAAATAAGTCAGTCGCTGTTCCCGTCTCACTCCACACACACAATCAGCTCGTCTATCCGTCCTTATCGTCGTCATACTGCTTATCAGCAGTGTCCAATCAGGCGCAGCATTGTTTTCGTTTTCATTTACATTTTCATTTTACTTGCACGCTTTTCCCACTCTTTAAAATTATGTGGTTTTTTTTCCCTTTTTTCTTTATGTGCTTTTATCTCGGCCTTTCGCTGAGCCACTCGAATGTTTACGTCCAGCGAGTTGATCAAAGTTTCAATGTGGGCGCCAATCAGTAACCACAATGGACTACTCACTTAAGTATTCATTCACACTCATACACCCACACACACACACACACTCACACTCACATATCTATTATTGTTGGTAGTTTTGGCTTGTCAACTGTTTTTATCTGTCAGAACTGTCCAAAGTTTTTCCTTATACTCAGTTTTCTCTACGCATTTGCTCTGAATTTGACTTTGATAAACCTTTTGAATTTAGGTTTCTTTTTCGACTGCCATTCAGTTTTTGTAATGACAATATTCACTATACTTACTGCATATTATTTAGTTTGTAACTAGTGAAACATTTTAAAATTGAAAAATCCTAAGTCGATTATTTGGCATGCTTCGATAGTTTATCGATAAGTCAACCCCACTCTAAATCTAGTTTTCAAATCAATTTTGAGGTCTTTAATTTGATGCTGCCCTTAAAAGCATGCTATAAATATTTCGAGCAGGATTTCAATCTACAAGGAAATTGGAAACAGACCTGCATATATTATTAGAGAAATCGTCAAATATTCAGTTTGATTGAAATAAACTCGTATTGCTCAGTTTCGTTCAGTTGTGGCACTTGAAAAAGCTGAAAAGGATGTTCAAGCACTTGGCTAAGGTAACTGGCAGACACTGTAAACTCATGGTTTTGGCCAACTACTCTTGCCGCTGGGTAAGAGAGAGAGAGGGAAACAAATTTGCACTGCACTTAATACGCAATTAGGAGCAGTTGAGTGTTTAATTTCTTTTTAATGTATTTATTTATGCATTGCAAAACATTTGGCCCTTTGGCTGCATAGTCGTTATCGCTAGACGCAAGATTGTTGCATTGCCTGAAATACTCGTAGACGAAGATAAGGGGAAACAGGAAGAGAAAGAGGGGGGAGGGGGAGGGGGATCAGCTTGCCACATTCATTTGGCTGTGCAAACTTGTTCAACGCGCACAACTTGAAGAGCAGCCAACAAACGACAAGTGGCTTTTTAGCTACATCAAAACCAACACGCCGAACGCGCATCCGGCAAACTGACTGACTGACTTACTGACTGACTGACTGACTGCCAGCGTGCCACGCCCCTTTCTCATGCATCCGCCCAGCCCCGAACATCCGCATAAATGTTGAGTGGCTTTTAGCGCGAGTGCACAAAATTATGCAACTATTTGTGCAAACAAGTAGCACAGTTTTGAGCCCCAACAAAGACAACAAAAACAACGACAACAACGACAACAATGATAACGATAACGACAACGACAACGCTGCCAGCAACTCAATCAGCGCAGCTGCCTGCAGGCCGATATCAGATGAGGTGTAGGACGGAATAGGACATGTCCTGTATTTGTACCTCTACCTGCATCTGTACCTATACCTGTAACTGGCTTTAGGCTGCGCCGGGATCATATCAACAGTTGACAACCCGTCAAGCTGACAGCGGAAGTCAGCTGCCAGTTGCCACAGGCTTTTGTCAGGTGACATGCCACAGATTTCAAAAATATCACAGTGCTGATTAACATTGTGCTAACAAGCATAAGCCACTCAATCATAATGCTATTCCATCACTTTCCGAATTCCATGTAATACAATAATATAACATAACCTGCAGAGTGCTTAATTTTTCGAACATGTCTGGATATATGTATGCATAGATAAAAGTTCAGTAATAGTATAGACTGAAATAGTAGGATATAAAATCATTTCAAAAATTTAGTTGCATATTTCAAAATATATTACTGACGTGCACTTAAACCCTTAGCAGGTATATGTATATTCAAAATTTATTAGTAAATCAATCCAAAATCAGCTATTTGATATATCAGTCCGAATTTAAAGAGGATGAAAAATATAGTAAAACATTTACAGTCTGTAAGTTTGGTTGATATAATTTTAAAGCTAACAGAGCTTTTCACACTAAACAATATTCTCAAAGTGTGAAAACTGACACCGAATTTGACCCTTTTGCAATTCGAATTTTGCAAATCGACAAAATTGTCTCAGTAATGTTGTGTGAAAAATTGCGCCTCCTAGTTCTTATGGCTTACGCTATGCAATGATCAGTGAGTCAGTCAGTCAGTCTGTCAGTCAGTCAGACAGTCAGTCAGTCAGTCAGTGAGATCAAAGGTCAAAGAGTTTTATATATTAATTAATATGCCTTACATTTTTGAACAATTAATTAGACCGAATTATCTTGTCTATAATTTCTATATCTAAACTCAGGCTAATTTTTAATTTTCATCCGAAGCAAACGTAGAATGAACTTTCTTAGCAATTCTACAAACTTAAATATATACCATATATCTTTTCATTCCTAAATGGAACACTTAAGACTACATACATGCATATAACATTATAGTAGAATTTAAAATGGCACTTGGAACTGCAGATCATATATTATTGTATAATAAAACTGACTGAGATTTAACCCAAAATTAACCACATTTGTTAGGGTGAATTCGTCCTTCTGTTATGTAATACAGCAATAAAGAAAGGCAAAGGCAGCTCCACTTCCCCCCAGCCTGGCCATCTAATTTGACAAAGAGAAAAAGGAAGCAAAGGTCGCAAATTAAACACTTGACAATGATGCGAAACTCGAGCGCGGGCTAAGAAAGAAATAATATAAATAAATGAGTGGCATCTTCACCTACACACAGACGCACATGAAAAATTGAAGTCTCACTCGCAGATATCAACGCATAAATACTAAATGAATGTGCGAGCACACACACACACACACACACACACACACACTGGATCACATTGTGGCGCCACCTGGCGCTCAGACTCTTGCACAGACAGCGAGGTGGCCACGTCCTGTGCTCGGTTTCAGCGTCTGAGTAGCTTCATTCGCCCGATGATTGCTCAAGAGAGCGTCCACACCACACACACACACACACTCACACACATACAACATATATCTATGTGTGTGTATACGTGTGTGTGACGTCGCATATCCTGCGCGTTTCCTCATTATTTTTGTGCAATCGCTGTAGGCGCTTTAGACGCTGCCTTTTCCACGACCCCCACCTTTCTCTTTCACCCTGGCACAGACCCTTTGTCCTACCTTCTCTTCCGCTTTTATACTTATTGTTGCTATGCTTTTTTTGTTTGCCCGCACAATATTCTGATCCGGCTCACAATATATACAAATATATGTTGTGTGTGTGTGTGTGTGTGTGAGCGCCTGAAAAGTGTTAAGATTTTACATTTTTATGCCGCACGCTATTGTTGTTGTTGCTGTTGTTGTTGTTGGTGTTTTGCGCATTTTTTCCTCTTCTTTTTTTGCATTGTGTATATAAATTTTTTTTTTCAACATTGGCTTTTGTTGCTGTTGCCAGCCATTTGTGCAAATTGCTCAACAGTGTGCAGCAAAGAAGAAAGCCAAAAGGGAATGAACCAGAAGAGCAAATGTGGAGAAGAGGAAGTAGAAGCAGAAACCAAATTGTATTACCTTTTATCGGCTGAACTGGGCTTAGATAACGCGGATTGTTAGTCAACTTTGCCAGCTTTCCTGGCCCAAAGTGAAAGCAAAGAGTTTGATGAAACTGGTAATTGAAATGAATGCGATAAGTGACGATGCACTTCTTCTTATCGGTTGGGTTTCCATTTCAAAAAAGTTAGTAACTGTAACAAGTCCAAGAAGAACTTTTAAAGCGTGTGTTTAAAATTATGGATACTTTATGGAAATTTATCTACACAATGAATAAAACTAAAGTATTAATTTTATTTGTGGTGATTTAGTCAAACTGTTGCAAAGATACAAAGGTACCGAGCTTTTTACTGTCGAGTGTGCTCGACTGCAGCTTTTGAAAGCAGCGGGATCTGCTAACGATCTGCAAAAGCATTTAAAAAGAATATTCCAAGAATTGGGCTAGTGAGGGATAGAAAGACAGAAAGAGCAACAAAGGGTGTTCAGGTAATATGTTTATCCATCTTTTACGCTGTGTTCCCTGGCAAATACTTGGGCCTAAGGTTAACAGCTTCATTTGCATGAGCTTTATGTATATGAATATGTGACAGACAGGCTGACTGTCAGCCAGGCAGTCAGGCAGGCAGCCAGCATAAAAAATGAAAGTTAAGCGCTCATTAAGGCATCATTATAATAAGTTATTCATCGCAATGGGTCTGATCTGAGGTGCATGCTCGTACATGTTCGTATGAGTATCTTTTGCTGCTCATTAAATTCCATGAGCATCTGCCTTGGAAATAATTTGCAGTTCTTTTAACGAGTCTCAAGTCAAGAGAGACAGCTCGTAAAAATCTATTGCGAATTATTCGGTAATTAAGAGTATGCAAATTTAAAAGCAACTGCAAATTGGATTTTCTGGTCAAATCTTTGCTCGCTTTAGTGCACAAATAAATACGCTTAAAGCATTGCAAATAATGAGTAGACGTAGTAGTAATAGAATAAAAGCCAAGCAAATAGATTGTGATAAGAGTGACAACAACTAGCAACAACAAAACAGAAATGAGAAAAAGGCTAATGATGCACTTGCTATGTGTGTGGGAAAAGAAAGAGTTGAAAGGGAAATAGAGGCAACCATTATGCTATTTGTATTTGCAAATACTTACACTGAAGTTGCTTCTAGGTCAGAGAATTACACACACACACATATACAGACAGACATACTCGTAGTCTGACTTAATTTGTTTACTAAATGACATAATACAAAAGGGCCAACTGGCAACGTGGTAACACATAGAATAGCAACTATATGTAAATAAATATCAAAAGCGACAGCAACAAAAGACAACACTCTAGCCACACTCACACTCACACACAAGTGTTTGGGTGTGCACAACATGGCGTATGCGTAATACGTCTCGAGTTCCCATTTGTCTTTTTGTATAATATGTTCTCATGTTGCTCGTTTATCAAATTGGCAACAAAAATATAAAACACGTTCTGTAATTATAAAATTAATGAATATATAGAAATTTGTAATGCTGACAACGCGACAACATTGATAAATGAGCTAAACATACTTGGAAAGTAGCATCTGGTCAACAGCAGAAATGTTGCGTATAATGTTTCTATATCCATTGTTCTCATTTAATAGATGCATTTCAAACATGTAATAAGTTCATGTCCACTAAGTACACTCCAATTAATATAGACAATTGCAAGTGGCAATTAGCGTTGTAACTAAATTCATTACATGTCCATAATAACGATGAGTTTCTCTCTTATCACAGAAGATTTCTGTTTAATCTAGTACTTCAATATAGTAGTTGGCTCTTTTGGGTTCAGAGGTTAAGTATTGTTCTGTTGAATTGAAAATATTTTATTCCGAGAAAAGTTTTCAACATTTCTAGTACTTCAATAAAGTAGTTAGCTCTTTTGGATCCAGAGGCTAAGTATTGTTCTGTTGAATAGAAAATATTTTATTCCAAGAATCGTTTTCAACGTTATCAGACGTATTCTGATATACTTGATTAATATTGAAAAAGAGTTTATAGCGGAATTATTGATTTTTAATTTTTGTTTCCTTTTAAAATTATTTCAATTCTATATGTGAATCAGCTAAGTTATAAGGCTCTTGAATATTAAATCTTAATGCTTTAAGTATCATGTAGTTTTGATACCATTCAAGAATTTCAGGTGCTTTTAGGTCTATTCGGATAGTTGAATTTATTTAACTTAAGTTTGTATGGCTAATCAAAGCACAACTCGATTCAATTTATATCACAAATCGATTTAATTCCCTTTTTATTAGGCGACCTTTTGTGCTGCACTTACGTATCACCTATTTACTAACATATCCCTGTCTTTATCTGCTTATGTCATTTGCAGGTTTCCTCTCCTGGGACGTTTCCGATTGTCATGTTGACTTGGAAGAGGAGCTCAATACAATTACACAACATGCACCCGAGGGCGAGGAGGCGCGTCATGGTAAGTCAAATGTCAAATGAATGGAAAGGCATTCAATCAAAAGGAACCTCTGTTAATTGGCGAAGAAAAAAACTTAACGGATCCCATCGACCAAATAGAACAGTTGCCAAACTGTCTGCTCATTAACAGCAAAACAGTCAAAAGGAACCGAAAAAAAAAACACATTTTGCTGGAAATTAATGACAAACTTGGCAGAAATTTGTTAGCCATTTTATTTAACTTTACTTGCTGTTGAACAAGTTGAAAAGTTCAGCTCGAGGTTATGTCAACCAAATAACTTAACAAGTGAAAAACGTCGCTGGCATTTAGTAAACGAATTTCAAATTGTGACTATTCAATTAGCCATTCAGCGAGTCACAACGGAAAATTGCAAAGTTATGCTAGCGAATTATGACAATTGTCTTTTAACAGCATTCACAATCGACTTGCTGCATAAAGCCGAACCCGAACCAGAACCCAAAGCCCAATCCCAGTTCCAATTCCAATTCCAAGCCAATGCCAAAGCTCAAAGCCCAAAGCACAGCATTCAGCTTAGCTCGAAATGTTTTGCTTTGTTTTGTTTGGCTTTTGTGTTATAAATCCAAATCGGAGAGCGATGCATTTTCATTTTCATTTGCCCAAGTGCAGTCAGTCAATTGCCGTCAATGCTCGACTATGCCATACTCTGTAAGCGATCGGATATTTGTTTCGACAATTGCTTGATTTTATTTGATAAACTTAAATACGCAATTAGAGATCTGTCTGATTGATCAATATCGTTCTGACTTTAGCTAAAGTGATTTAATTTCTCTAATATATAGCATCATATCATCTTCTCTGCACACTTACACCCAATTCACGCATATTGTGAATACAGTGTATATAAAGCCAGCCAAGTGTCGGGAACTGTGTGGGCCCCGTTCTTGTTGTCTTTGCGGATTAGTCGGAAACGTTGTTGAAATGCATTCAAGTGGCTGCACTGCATCGAGCGAACATTTTCTTCCTTTCCTTCACTTGAATTTCCTCTCTGTGCGCTGCTGATGATGACGATGATTACCGTGTTGTTGTTGTTGTTGAAATACATAAACATAGCTCAGTAGATAAACACACATACCAAAATGTACTTGTATGAAAGTATGACAAAGAATCTCTACAGGTTGGGAAAATTGCACTTGACATGCAGGTTCTAGTGTTTATGTATCGCCCTCAAAGAAATCACAAGCAGCTTTATTCGAGCAACGCAATAAACGGATGAAAACACAATTGTTACGTTAATTTCGAATGTGAAATGTAGACAGATAACTCAAAAAGCACTTGCTTAACAATTTATTCAGTAGAGTAGAAAGGAATAAAGGAATAATATAATGCTGAGGCGTGGCATAGCATTAAGTCAAATATAATTTGATCACAAATGCTTCAAATTGAAGATGCAATTGGAATGAAATTCCTTTTACAATACAACAATAGAAGTGAAGCTGCAAGGCGCTTTTTATAACAAAGAAAGATATTTTTAATAAAAGGAAAATTGGTTGAAAGTCTGAAAATCATTGTTATGAAATATATAACACAGGCATACATATATATATATATATATATATATATATATATATATATATATATATATATATATATATATATATATATATATATATATATATATATATAATTATGTGTTGACGAAGCTAAATTCAGCTTAAATTGCATTATTTTGTTTACATAATCTTAATCATTTCAAAATCAATTTTAAATTTCTGGGCAAATAATTGCATAATATTTGCTGAACTTTTTGTTTTTTTAATGTTCAAATTTGGGTGTCTAAAAAATAAATATAAAAGTAGAAATACAATGGACAAGAAAAGCAAAAAATGTTGGCTACTTCAAACTTGCAGCTGAAAGCTGCTTTTAGCTGAAAAAAGTGAATATAAAAAGTGTAGCATACTTTTTAGCGCAGTGCTGTCAATGATATGCACTATGGTGGCTGGTGGCTGGTGGCTGGTGGTGCTGTCCTTGAGTCCGGCGCTAAGTGTGAGAACAGCACCTGAGCTCAATGCCTTTTTGTAGCACCATTTTGGCATTGTCCAGGGAGAGAGAACTTGGCTGAAGCGAATTCCGCATTCCAATTTGGTTTACACTACTGCAAAAACTACTCAAAACAAAATTCTCAAGAGGCCAACGCGGCGTGATGCACGCACACCTTTTTGGCTCAATAATAATGATGATGATGATGCCAGGCAGTAAGCACGGCATAAGAACAGGCATCGAAGGCCGCGATGACGATGACGCTGTCACTTGATATGCAATTGAAAATTGTACTTAAATTGTGAAATCCAAAGAGACGGAGATGTTGAGATGAACACGGCTCGGCTGATGCTTTGTGTGGATCACAGACTCGACGGGATTCAATTTCGACAAAGGTTCAAGCTCAGCCAACCGGTGGCAAGTCGATGAAAAGTCAGCACCTCTGCCAACAAAGCATTGCCATTGTGTCCACTTCCCGTCATTCTGCAACCTGCATCCAGCAACTTTCAGCTATGATTGCAGTGTCCAGAATGCAGTCGACAGACTTCGTTCACCTGATGCCCCATTGTTGGTCCTGTCAACTGTCAGCTGACAACTGACAACTTGGTTTTATGTGAAGTCCTTCAGCTTGAACCTTTCTCAAATGTCTCATCTATCGTTGTCGCTTTTGGGGGCAACTTTCGAGCAATTACAAACATTTGTTAACAAGCGCATAATTTATATTTTATGGTTTATACTTCGCAACAGCGTCGCCTTCATTATCATCAACAACAACGACAAAGTTATGTCCGTCGCTTCTTAGCTGTTTTGTTGCTACAAAATTGAATTTGATGCAGTTTACTTTAGTTTCCTTGTGGGACTTGCCAAAGTTCGTTGCAAACTTTGCAAGGGCGACTGACTCAAAGGCGAAATTTCCTACTCCTCTTCATCATTGCTGCGATAACTTTCAAGTTGAGAGATAAAAATGTTACGCTCAAATAGAGGCTCATTCATAAGTTCCTGACACGCTGCAAGATAATAAGAAAGCTTGTACAGTTCTATTATACGAAAGACAACGAAAGGGTTTTAAAAGTTCCACCACTAAAAAAATACCCAAAGACTTAATGTGCTATTAAAAACAATATGATCATAAGATCCATCACAAATAAAAGACTTTATATTATGCAAAAGTAAGCGAATTTCTACACTGTTCAAACAATTTTCTAAAATCAAGATTTTGGTCTCAAAACTAAGAATTTTGGTTTTAAAAAAATCAAAAAAATTTAAAATGATTTTTTAAGTTTCTAATTTTTATTTTTTTTTATTACACTGAGAGAAAAACCAAGAACCAAGCCCGAATATTCTTGATTCAAGCACGAAATTCTAAATTTAAGAATTTCTAAAAATTCTTGATATCAAGAGCGTTTGGATAAGTCAAGTACGTTTCAGGATTAATTTAAAAATATTATGGTCTCGATATAATCCCAAAATATTATAAGTTTGAAAACATTTTGTACTTACTTTAAGACTTATTACTACAAAACTTTCGAGACTTAAGTATATTTCATACATACAAGTAGTTCAAGTCCTTTAAATTCTATAACTGAGTGCAAAAACATCTTAAAATAAAAATACGAAAGAGGTGTTATGTATACATTTCAAGAATTTTGTTCTTTTTTTTAATTTTTATCGGCTATATATGCTTTAAGAATGAATTGCTCTTAAAGTAAGAAAATTAGAAAAATTAAAAATTTCTAGACCGAAACAGGATTCATTTATGAAATCTTTTTTGTAAAACGAATCGAAATGCTTTTTTCTGAGTGTAGTATTAGTATTATAGACTTAAAATTTTTTTTTTTTTTTAAGAATACAATATTTAAAATGAATGTTCTTGATTATGGAAGTTGGACTTTTTTTCAGTGTATGGTATACATTACTTGCTTTTTACACTTAAAGCTGCCACGTAGGTAGCAATGTACCATTTTAAACCAATAGTACAAATCTAAAATAAATTAGAATTAAAAAAAAATGAAATAAAAATAATTGTACACGTTACTCATTTATTGTTGAACATTATGTGGTCTTATTGATTTGTTTTTATTATTAATTAATCGCTTACATTAATTTATTTGCGTTGCAACAATGTGCTCTACTTAACCGTTATAGCTAACTCGTTGGCTTATAATGCGCTAACTAACGGTTTATGACAAGCTTACACACATTCCAATTGTAAAGCCCACATAAGCACACAGCATTAACATGCACACACATAACCTTTAAAGCCATACAATTTCTTGAGATAAAACCTATGCACAATTGATAGATAGAGCCTGTGAAACACAGAGAACGAGAAAAGAAAAAGGGTAGACTAAGTGAGAGAGAGAGAGAGAGAGAGACGCACACATATGCATGGTTACGAACAAGGCCATATTGACAATGAGTGTACAGCTCATGCATAATTCAAGCACAACCAACGAATGGAAGGAGAGTAGTGCAAGAAAAAAGATAGACAGAAGGAAGAAGGTGCGAGGAAGAACTACAACAAGATGGCCACGCCAACACCCCCCCGCATACAAAAGTTAGGCAAATAACCGACTGACTGACGGATGGTCAGACAGAGAGACATACATTTCAACTCATGCAGACTGACAGGCAGACTACTATATATTTGCATATAGTCGTAGTCAGAGTCATAGTCGTATTAACAGTCGTAAAGCTGGAAAGCGAAGCGGGAGATGCTTGCCAGAAACATAACTGGCAGCAGAGATAAGCAAATAAAAGCAACAGCAAAAAACAATCAAGCAACAAAATAAAAAAAAACGAGTGGACAAACTATAAGAAGTGCAGTGAGAAGTGAAAAGTGAATAGTAAATAGTAAAAAGCCAGCGAAGCAGCAAAAGAGACGCAGTCCCATCTGTATATGGGCGTGACAAACATGCTGACAGACGTCAATTTATATCAGCGACGCTTATCAATGCCGTGCCTGACACGAGCCTGACAGACACACTGACACAACGACACACCGACACCGAACACACAGAGAGAACAGCTGACGTGGGACATTTTGTGGGGTTCTCTGGTCGCGATTTGCTTTTAATTATGCATCATGGTCCATGGACAAGGGCGACGAGCTGGACAGCTGCAGATGAGCATGGAGGAGAGGCTGACGACAGTCATGGATGGGATATCCGAGACTGGGCCAGTTGCCAAAGCATTTTTGATGCTTACAGCATGTTATTGGGTTTGTTTAACAGAGACTGAGAGACTGCTCGTCATCATCAGTTCCTCTTCTTCGTCATCCTCATCGACGTTATCATCAAGATTTATGCAACCAAAGCTAAAGCCACAATATCACATGTCCCATGTCCCTTGTCCGTTGTCTGATGTACTTGTATATTGTCCACTTCTGATTAATGATGTGCCATGTCATTAATAAATATGCCAGCCACGTGTCGCATTAAATTTAATTCCTTTATTTTCCAGAATAACTAATTAAAATATCAACCAGAGACTTTAGCATAAAGCGCATTTTAAATGCATAAATCAGCGCTTGTGTCTCTGATGCGTGAATATTCTCTCGTATTCATAGTAAAGGCCGTTGCCAAGCTAGCCGCATAATTGTGCAGCCAGGCTGTCAACCCGTTAACTGCCTTTTAAGCCAACTCCACGTCCCCATGCCAATTAGTGGCCAAAGTATATACCATGGGAACGGTTTGGTTAACCTCGCCAGGTGGTAAGCCACATGGCTTTCGATTGGCTTTACAAATGGCAAAAACATTTATAGCTGAAAGTTATGTCCATTGGGAAATGGAACTGAAAAAATGCTGGAAAATGTAGAAAATATAAAACTGTTTAAGTTCAAAAAGAATGCAATTGTATAGTTTATCTCAAATAGTAGATAACTATAAGTTGAACCTACAAAAGTGTTGAAAAATGTACTTGTATTAATTTATCTACACGAATCGAATCTTATCTCATATCTGACTTCACCAATCGACCTATCCAGTTATCGCTGTGATATATAGATCCATCATGACTGCACTTAAAGAACTTTAATTCAATGTTGTTCCTTTTGGAGAGGAAAACGGGGCAGAGGACGACCTAAAAGTGGCCATTGGAAAGTTTTTTTTACACGTGCGCCCTTTTGCACGCCGGTTTGACAGCAAACTTTTCTCACTTTTTTTTTTATATTTTTGTTGGCTGCGGCGGGTCGAGGGGGCTGACCGGCGCCAACTGTAATTACTTTGCAGTCCGGCATAAAAAAAAGAAGCAACGCAAAAAAAAAACTAAAAGAAAAAAAAAACAAAAATGGAATCATAAAAAACACAAAAAGTTTCCGCCAGTTGTTATGCAAATTTGTTTTGTTTCAAAAAGAAAAAAAAAAGAAGAAAGAGAGAAAAAACAGGAAAAAAAGCAAGCAGCATTTCGGGCATTGTTGCCACTTGCATACCGGCCATTAAAGTACTGTTATTAACGGTTAATCTGCGTTAGGTGTTCGCCATTTTGGGTTAGGTGCGGCGGGCAACAACAATAAGAACTTTTCAATGGTCGTCGCAATGCGAAAAACTGCACTTGACACAAACCTGGATGGTCCCTGGAGATGGGGACTTCTCTCACTTGGCACTTGGCAAACCTTTTTACTGCATATATTCATGTCGCCAGCTTACCATTATTTCTGTGGGCGAGTCTCTTGACAAGATGTGGAGGCGGCGCCATTTTTGTGGGCGCACTTTGATGCAACTTTTCACTGTGTGTGTGTGTGTGGCTTTGAAACTTTTCGACTTTTAAAGTGCGATTTCCCACCCCCAACTGACACCTCCCCTACTCTATTATCAGTCCCTAGCTGGCACTCAGCCTATTGGTTTGTATCTGTTATTTTCTATAGTCATTGTGGCTTTTGGCGCAAATTTTTAAGTGACATTTGTAGTCGGACATACAAAATTGAAAATACTTTCAAGGATAAGCTGGCTAAGCTGACAACAGCACAAATTTTCTTTCGAGAAGCGGACTTATAATATTTTCTAGCACTTTGGCAAGTGTATTTTAAGTGTGTCTGAAATTTGTTGCTTATGCCTAAAAACACCTTTATATTGTTAATAATCTGATATTGCCAGTTGCCTGTTGCTGCCTTGCGAGATAGCTAAACCTAAATTCACAGTTGACGCACAGCTAGACCACAATATATATGTCACTGCGCTTCAAACACACACACACGCACACGCATTGTGTGAGTTGTGCACCTGTGTGTGTGTGTGTGTGTGTTTCTTGTGTGTGCACATGTGCGTATGCTTGATAAATATAAGCCACACGCAGGTCGCTGTAAAGATTATCATTTATAAAAAGCACAAGGGCTATACAAACAGCTCGACATGCATGTATTAGAATAAACGGAGAGGCGAATAGAACGACAGCCGGATGGACGCACAGACGGACAGTCGGACAGCTGGTCGGATAGACCTCAAGCTTGAGCGAAGCCATACGTAGTTCCACACACTTGGGCGCACTTCGGGTGTTAGTTCGTCTTTTTTTTCTGTGTTTTTTTATTTTTTACCTTAGGGCTAACGTGACGCATACGCAATATGTGTATTTGCTGGTAGAAGCAGTGACGTGACATGTGCGCTCGTTTCTCGTATTTTTTCGGCTTTGTCAACTACTATTTAGTGCAGAAAATTCGTAAATTATTCAAGCTGCGCCTCACTATAAAAGCATTTAGCTGAAGGAGTGACTGGAAAAAGTTGGTCCCGAGTCAATGGTTGAATGATTATGATAGTCGACACGACAAGGTCGTCAGCAAGGTCGCATCAGCTTATGGTACTTACTGCTGGGGAGCTGCTGACCAAATGGACAACTCGCTTGTCCTGACAGAAATCTTAATTAAACCATAAAAATTAAAGATTTATGAAATTATTTTCATTCGACTGCAGCGGAAGCTGTGCAACGAAAGGGTGCGGTATATGGGTGGCAAATAAAATGGTCGGACAATAAAGCCAAGTTAACTCGCCCACTGTCTGACAATTTAAAGCCACTTGATTTGGTGTGCGTGCTTAATGCTTGGATTCTCTCTGGCCGGGAACTCAAGCGTTTGGTAATCCAAGCCTCTTGTACACTTGCCACTCAACGTTTTAGCTATTCATTAGTGCGCTCGGTGGTGTGACGTTGACCCACCAAGTCACAAAGCCACAAAGCCACCAAGCCACCAAGCCACCAAGTCACCAGACCATCGACCCACCAACCCATCGACCTAACTGTTGGTTGCTTGCTTGAAACTGGCATACCGCACATAATAAAATTTCTGCGTGGTTAGCAATGAAAGAGAATGCAAGATACTCTTGCAAGAGTATATGGAAAAGGGTTGTAAAGAGGTCTAAAGACTAAACGAGCTTCTTGAATATACGAGCTATGCTAAGCACACAATTTATATTATTATACTGTATACTCGGAATATGTACATTGGTATACATATTAAAAAAAAACTAATTTGAAATATAAAAGTTTTATGCACGTTTTTTCCATTTGCCATGTTCAATTAACCCTTCCAGTTTAAACATAATTTCCTTATCTTTTGTTTCAAATAAGAAGCAATGCCCACAAAGTTTTGGTTGAAAGGCATTCAAACTACGTTTATTAAAAGTGATGTAGAATAGAATGAGAGATTTCAGTATTGCCACCTTGTCATAAATAATACTTTCACTTAAACCTTTCGAAACTATCTAAATCAGCCACGTACCCTTATTATTAATATTTAACACTTCTAGCTTATTTTGCTTAAAAACTACTTTACGAGTATTGTCAAGAGATTGGGGTTTTGAAAGGGTTGACACCTGACAGTGCTGTCATATTACACGTTTTCACTTTACGCTAAAACGTTATATAATTGCATTACCATGAAGTTTGGAAATTCAACATATGGCAGTGTTTCCACCTAACAATAAAACGTTCCGTCATTTATCTACATATGTGGAAACTATTGGGAATTTTTGAATAAGTGTCTGATATTTATAAAATTTAAAAAGGCACAAAATTTATAACTTTCTTGAGATACTTGAATCTTTC
This sequence comes from Drosophila innubila, assembly GCF_004354385.1. Classification (NCBI taxonomy): domain Eukaryota; kingdom Metazoa; phylum Arthropoda; class Insecta; order Diptera; family Drosophilidae; genus Drosophila; species Drosophila innubila. The sequence continues at coordinate 12,612,073 of NC_047626.1, forward strand.
GTCTTTTAGTTTAATTAAATACCTTATTGAATTCGTTTTTTTTCCAAGCTGTTGTCTGAAAAACGTTTCTCTGTTATTTTACACTTATCAGGCGAGCGACTTATACAGTATGCCAGTGAGAATCTTGTGACGGAGGTACTCATACATCCGCAATACAATACTCTCATACAATGTATGCGCAATTTACTCAGCAGTTTTACAAGGCATCGTCACATTATCCACGCTGGTTACACCTTTACTGGCAACGGCTCTTGGATACTACAGGTGCGACTTCTACAACGGGTTACACCATCAGGCTATCAGGATCTCAGTAATATAATTTTACTTGCAGGACGGCACCTTTTCGGTGGCTGACTTTGCGGAGGCTTTTCAAGAGCACGATGTACAAAGGGTAATACGCGCCTATGCGGATACAATAACAATGAACATACACTGCGCCGATGCGGGCCTATGGCATACCCTGCCGGATAAGGTATTTGCACGTCAGTGCAAGATACGCATTAATCCGGTAGATGTGCTGGATACCAGCAGCGAGTGCATCAATGCTTTTATAGGTGAGATTGTAATTACATTTTTACTTGCGAAAACCAGCTTAAATACCATTTAATTCTGTAGATTATCTTGCGCCAATGGTGGTGCCCACCTCACTACGTGAATTGTTGGAGACTTCTGATGTGGTTGGCAATATACGGTTCACACATCCCACACTCTACGTCTTTCCCGGCGGTCAAGGCGATGCTGCACTCTTTGGCATTAATGGCTTTAATATGCTAGGTGAGAGTGGAATCTTCTAAGACGGCTCGGAATTTCTCACTTAAATATTTCTTCTATCTTCCATTGCAGTTGACGGCGGCTTTAATCGCAAGGCTTGTTTCTGGGACTTTGCTCGACATTTGGATCGCCTTGATGCGGTGCTAATGACGCGTCTTAACAACAGCAACGTCCAGGGATTGGGTGCTGTGGTGTCACGCAAGCGGGATTCCCACGTCTATCCACAGATTGGACACTTCTTTGGCAACGTTCCCGACCGCAAGGGTGGTCTGCCCAGTCCCGATGGTGACAAGGATCGCAACCCATTGTTGATTGATCTTTTTGAGCGTGGTCATGGACTAGTCAATGATCTCAAATCGCTTGACCTGAAGCCGCAGTGCTGTTATCGTAATCAGGAGCCTATTAACCTGTACCACAAGGTGGGACATGGCACCCTGGACATGTATGTGATAAGTCCGTCACGTGATTCCAAGGAGGTCAAAGACTTTCTGCAAAAATGGAATTCGGGTGATCAGCGTCTATTTGCCGCTCGAGACACCAAGGAGTTTAACTTCCCGCTGCAGAATCTAGTGTCTATCTGCGCACTACTCGTCTGGCAACCCGCTAATCCGGATGATACAATCACGCGCATCTTATTCCCTGGTAGTACACCCGACTTTAAAATTCAGGAGGGTCTGGAAAAGCTAAAGCATTTAGAGTTTATGAAGCACTCGACCTGCACAGCCAAGTCGATAGCTCCAGCTATACAAACGGTGCCCAGCACACGCAAAACTCTGAAGTCCGCCATTGAGGCGACTCCACCCAGCGCCAGCTACAAATCCAGCAAATTCGGTCCAGTTACCACAACTGCTGTGGCCGTGCAACAGGACAACAAGGCTAAGGAAGCAAAGGAGGCAGCAGCTGCAGCGGCAGCGGCAGCAGCAGCGGCAGCAGTAGCAGCTTCCACGGAACAGCCCAGCGATCAAGTGGAGCAACCTACTTTGCTCGCCCACTCCAAGGCAGACTCCATTGATATGGATGAACCAGAGGCTGATCCCGAGCCTGAGCCCGCGGTCGACACCGGGGATGAGGCTGTGCCAGAGCCGGCCGCACCTTTAACCGAGTCAGCCGAACCGGAAGATAACAAGGAAGCCGACAACGATAAGAAAGTTGAGGTAATGATTGTCAAATCTCAGGCTGCAGGAGCACCAGTCAAGGATACTATTGATGCGCCTGTCATAGATGCGAGCAGCAAAGGCGCAAAGGCCACCAAGGGAAAACTCGATAAGCCACGTGCGGAAGTTAAGCCTGTCGTTCGCTCTAGGATTGACACCAAACCGCCAAAGTCCATGGATCGAAAACTAGTCAAACGCGACGAGAAGAAGAGCTCGCCTACAGCGACACCCGCTGCAAGTCGAACGCCTGCCACCCGGGACGTTAAACCCAAAGTATTGACACGCACCACAAAGTCCAGTCCTAGCAGCACTCCAGCTAAGAGTGCAAAGGAAGCGAACAACCGTAAAGTCCTTGAATCTAAGCAACAGGCGACAGCAGCGCGGCAAAGCACCAGTAGCACACGCCGCACCGTTAGCACTGTGGAGAAAAAGGCCCAGCAGACGGAGTCCAAGACCACAACTCAGGCTGCCCAGCGCAAGCCCATCTCGAGGAGGCCACGCGGTGTATCGCCTTCCAAACGAGCACCAGCACCAGGTAGTCCAATAAAATCCGCCAAGCCTAAGCCCGATTTGAAGAAGTCGCGCCTAGATAAGGGTGGTACTACAGACTCCAGCTTGGTATCCACTCCGTCTGCGGATGAGGCCACAGCAGCTAAGAAGATTTTGGATCTAAGCGTATCACAGGAACTTGATGCGGAAAAACAGCGGGAATTGGATGATCTCAAGGAGGAGCAGGAAGTCGTGCGCGAAATTGAAGCTGTATTTAGTCGTGACGAGATGAAGCGACAGCACTTGATTAAGGCGGAACTGCGCGAAATGGCCAAGCAGGACAGCACCACGGAGGCCGAGGAAGAGGAGGAATATTTGATTATTGAGAAGGAGGAGGTAGAGCAGTACACAGAAGATTCAATCATTGAACAGGAGCAGGAGAGCAGTATAACTAAAGAAGAGGAGATTCAAAAGCATCAGCGGGACTCTCAGGAATCCGAAAAGAAACGCAAGAAAAGCGCCGAGGAGGAAATCGAGGCCGCAATCGCAAAGGCTGAGGCAGAAGAGCGCAAGGCACGTTTTGAAGTTAACGAAGCAGCACGACATGAGATGCACGAGGAAACAGAGATTAAAGCAGAGGTGCAAGAGATCATAACCACTGCCAAGGATATTGTTAAGCACCGCACTGAGGAGCCACTGCCTCAGGCCAAGCCTGCTGACGAAGAATTCTCATCCCCAACGCCTGAGGATAAACTAAGCAGTGCAAAGAAAACGTCGGACACTAAAGACGATTTAATTGAGGCTCCTGAAGCTCTGCCTCTCAACCTACAAGAGAGTCTTCCAGAGGAGAAATTTTCGGCCACCATCGAATCAGGAGCAACCACTGCTCCCACCTTACCCGAAGATGAACGAATTCCCCTGGACAAAATCAAAGAGGACTTGGTAATTGAGGAAAAGTATGTCAAAGAGGAAACCAAAGAGCTTGAAGCCATTGTTGTGGCAACTGCCTCCGTGCCTGTTGCTGCGGTGGCCACTGCAGCGTTCATTACCCCATCAGAAACAAAAATTAAAATCAGTGCGGAACCACTTGCCGTTTGTGCGGATGCTAGCGACCGTGTTTTACCTAAGAAAATGACATTCGAAGCCCAACAAAATCTGATGCGGGATGTTATCAAGACACCAGATGAAGTGGCCGACTTGCCCGTTCATGAGGAGGCTGACTTAGGACTATACGAGAAAGATACACACGATGCCAAGAGTATTTCACACAAGGAGGAGACAACCAAGGAAGAGAAAGAGACCGAAGATGAAAAGGAGGTTCGGGAAATTGAAGCTTCAAATGAAGCAGATGATAAGACTGAGCCAGATGAGCCTGAAAAGGCCACTGCCTTGCCGGAAATCGTCGCACAGATTGACACTGTCGAAAAGAAACTCGATGTCGCCATCGTTAAATCGAAGCAATCAGACGAAATCGCTGATATAGAAATACCAGAAACTAATAAAAATGAATTACATATTGATCAACCAGTTATAGTTGAAAAAAAATCGGTTAGTACACCAGAAGAGAAAGAAACCAGCGATATAACCTCCGAGGATGAGCTGCCAGCACATCTAGTACAACCCACAGCAGCACCGACAAAAGTTAAAGATCGTGAAGACACCGTATCTCTCGAGAGCCCTGCAACGATTGAGGAAGCTATTGAAATCGAGATGCAGATAACAAAACAAGAAACACAAAAGCTATCCACTCAAATTGACAAGCAGCTGGAATGTAAAATAGACTCTGAAATAAGCAAAACTGTCGCTGTCAGCGATAAAGCGTCTCCAGCAGGTTCAAAGGACGCCTCTAGGCCAGAATCAGTAGCTAACGATGACAAGTCTCAACCACCATCCAAAGAAGTGTCACGACCCCAATCTGTAGCGGAAAGCATAAAAGATGAATTTGAGAAAGCTGAAGCTTTACAGAAAGGAGAGTCAAAGGACTCCTCTCGACCTGAATCTGTCGCTGACATTATTAAGCCCGAAAGTACAAAGGATGACAAGTCTCTGCCGGCATCAAAGGAAGTGTCACGTTCAGGATCATTAGCGGAAAGTGTTAAGGGCGATTTGGAAAAACTTGAAAGTGTAAAAGAGGCTCAATCTATGCAGGCCTCACGTCGGGAATCTGTTGAAGAGAGTATTGAGCCCGATAGTGTTAAAGATGACAAGTTAAAAACCGCATCTAAAGAAGTATCACGACCCCAATCTGTGGCAGAAAGTGTAAAAGCTGAATCTCAGAAACCTGAGAGTCTGACGGACGATGTGTCCAAGGAGACTTCCCGACGAGCGTCTGTCGCTGAGAGTATTAAAGCTGAGAGTCTAAAGGATGACAAATCTCAACCTGCCTCCAAAGAAGTATCACGTCCCGAATCTGTTGCTGAAAGTATAAAAGCTGAATCTGAAAAGCACGAGAGAGTAAAAGATGATATGTCCAAAGAGACATCCAGACGCGAATCACTTGCGGACACTTCAAAACCGGAGAGTGCCAAGGATGATAAGTCCCTACCAGCATCAAAAGAAGTATCACGACCAGGTTCTGGGCTCGAAAGTGTAAATGACGAAGCTGAGAAGGACGACAAATCTAAGGAGCCTTCTCGGCCAGAATCTGTTGCTGAGAGTGTTAAGCCTGAGAGTCTAAAAGATAACAAGTCTCTACCCGCTTCTAAAGAAGTATCACGACGCGAGTCGGTGGCAGAGAGCATTAAAGATGAATCGCAGAAGCCTGAGAGTTTGAAGGATGAAAAATCTAAGGAGTCTTCCAGGCGTGAATCTGTCACTGAAAGTGTTAAGCCCGAGAGTCTCACGGATGACAAGTCTCTAACCGCTTCCAAAGAAGTGTCACGACCCGAGTCGATAGCAGAGAGTGAAAAAGCTGAATCGAAGAAGCTAGAAAGTGTGAAGGGCGACATGTCTAAGGAGCATTCCCGGCGTGAATCTGTCGTTGAAAGTATTGAACCGGATAGTTTAAAGGATGACAAGTCCCTACCTGCCTCCAAAGAAGTGTCCCGACCTGCATCTGTAGCAGAAAGCGTAAAAGCTGAATCTGAGAAACAGGAAAGCGTGAAGGATGATAGATCCAAGGGGCCTTCTCGTCGTGAGTCTCTTGCGGAAAGTATTAAGCCTGAGAGTGCCAAGGATGATAAGTCTCTTCCAGTATCAACAGAAGCATCAAGACCAGGTTCAGTAGTCGAAAGTGTAAAAGACGAAGCAGAGAAACCTGAAAGTGTTCACGATGATAAGTCAAAAGAGCCTTCCCGCCCTGAATCTGTAGCTGAGAGTCTTAAACCTGAAAGTACAAAGGATGACAAGTCTCTACCCACTTCCAAAGAAGTATCACGACCCGGGTCGGTGGCAGAAAGTGTAAAAGCTGAATCGGAGAAGCCTAAGAAGGATGATATGTCAAAGGAGCATTCCAGACGTGAATCTATCGATGAAAGTACTAAACACGATATTTTAAAGGATGACAAGTCTCCACCTGCCTCCAAAGAAGTGTCCCGACCTGAATCTGTAGCAGAAAGCGTAAAAGCCGAATCTGAGAAACAGGAAAGCGTGAAGGATGATAAGTCCAAGGAGCCTTCTCGTCGTGAATCTCTTGCGGAAAGTATTAAACCTGAGAGTGCCAAGGATGATAAGTCTCTTCCAGAATCAGCAGAAGCATCAAGACCAGGATCAGTAGTGGAAAGTGTAAAAGACGAAGCAGAGAAACCGGAAAGTGTTCACGATGATAAGTCAAAAGAGCCTTCCCGCCCTGAATCTGTAGCTGAGAGTCTTAAACCTGAAAGTATAAAGGATGACAAGTCTCTACCCACTTCCAAAGAAGTATCACGACCCGGGTCGGTGGCAGAAAGTGTAAAAGCTGAATCGGAGAAACATGAAAAGGATGATATGTCCAAGGACCCTTCCAGGCGTGAATCTATTGCTGAAAGTATTAAGCCGGATAGTTCAAAGGATGACAAATCTCTACCTGCCTCCAAAGAAGTGTCACGACCTGAATCTGTAGCCGAAAGCGTAAAAGCTGAATCTGAGAAACAGGAAAGCGTGAAGGATGATAAGTCCAAGGAGCCTTCTCGTCGTGAGTCTCTTGCGGAGAGTATAAAACCTGCGAGTGCCAAGGATGATAAGTCTCTTCCAGTATCAACAGAAGCATCAAGACCAGGTTCAGCAGTCGAAAGTGTAAAAGACGAAGCAGAGAAACCTGAAAGTGTTCACGATGATAGGTCAAAAGAGCCTTCCCGCCCTGAATCTGTAGCTGAGAGTCTTAAACCTGAAAGTATAAAGGATGACAAGTCTCCACCCACTTCCAAAGAAGTATCACGACCCGGGTCTGTGGCAGAAAGTGTAAAAGCTGATTCAGAGAAACATGAAAAAGATGATATGTCCAAGGAGCCTTCCAGACGTGAATCTATCGCTGAAAGTATTAAGCCGGATAGTTTAAAGGATGAAAAGTCTCCACCTGCCTCCAAAGAAGAGTCCCGACCTGAATCTGTAGCCGAAAGCGTAAAAGCTGAATCTGAGAAACAGGAAAGCGTGAAGGATGATAAGTCCAAGGAGCCTTCTCGTCGTGAATCTCTTGCGGAAAGTATTAAACCTGAGAGTGCCAAGGATGATAAGTCTCTTCCAGTATCAACAGAATCATCAAGACCAGGTTCAGTAGTCGAAAGTGTAAAAGACGAGGCAGAGAAACCTGAAATTGTTCACGATGACAAGTCAAAAGAGCCTTCCCGCCCTGAATCTGTAGCTGAGAGTCTTAAACCTGACAGTATAAAGGACGACAAGTCTCTCCCCACTTCCAAAGAAGTATCACGACCCGGGTCGGTGGCAGAAAGTGTGAAAGCTGAATCGGAGAAACATGAAAAGGATGATATGTCCAAAGACCCTTCCAGACGTGAATCTATTGCTGAAAGTATTAAGCCGGATAGTTTAAAGGATGACAAGTCTCTACCTGCCTCCAAAGAAGTGTCACGACCTGAATCTGTAGCAGAAAGCGTAAAAGCTGAATCTGAGAAACAGGAAAGCGTGAAGGATGATAAGTCCAAGGAGCCTTCTCGTCGTGAATCTCTTGCGGAAAGTATTAAACCTGAGAGTGCCAAGGATGATAAGTCTCTTCCAGTATCAGCAGAAGCATCAAGACCAGGATCAGTAGTCGAAAGTGTAAAAGACGAAGCAGAGAAACCTGAAAGTGTTCATGATGACAAGTCAAAAGAGCCTTCCCGCCCTGAATCTGTAGCTGAGAGTCTGAAACCTGAAAGTATAAAGGACGACAAGTCTCTCCCCACTTCCAAAGAAGTATCACGACCCGGGTCGGTGGCAGAAAGTTTGAAAGCTGAATCGGAGAAACATGAAAAGGATGATATGTCCAAAGACCCTTCCAGACGTGAATCTATTGCTGAAAGTATTAAGCCGGATAGTTTAAAGGATGACAAGTCTCTACCTGCCTCCAAAGAAGTGTCACGATCTGAATCTGTAGCAGAAAGCGTAAAAGCCGAATCTGAGAAACAGGAAAGCGTGAAGGATGATAAGTCCAAGGAGCCTTCTCGTCGTGAATCTCTTGCGGAAAGTATTAAACCTGAGAGTGCCAAGGATGATAAATCTCTTCCAGTATCAACAGAAGCATCAAGACCAGGATCAGTAGTCGAAAGTGTAAAAGACGAAGCTGAAAAGCCAGAAAGTATTCACGATGATAAGTCAAAAGAGCCTTCCCGCCCTGAATCTGTAGCTGAGAGTCTTAAACCTGAAAGTATAAAGGATGACAAGTCTCTACCCACTTCCAAAGAAGTATCACGACCTGGGTCGGTGGCAGATAGTGTAAAAGCTGAATCGGAAAAGCCTCAGAAGGATGATATGTCCAAAGACCCTTCCAGACGTGAATCTATTGCTGAAAGTATTAAGCCGGATAGTTTAAGGGATGACAAGTCTCTACCTGCCTCCAAAGAAGTGTCACGACCTGAATCTGTAGCCGAAAGCGTAAAAGCTGAATCTGAGAAACAGGAAAGCGTGAAGGATGATAAGTCCAAGGAGCCTTCTCGTCGTGAATCTCTTGCGGAAAGTATTAAACCTGAGAGTGCCAAGGATGATAAGTCTCTTCCAGTATCAACAGAAGCATCAAGACCAGGATCAGTAGTCGAAAGTGTAAAAGACGAAGCTGAAAAACCTGAAAGTATTCACGATGATAAGGCAAAGGAGCCTTCCCGCCCTGAATCTGTAGCTGAAAGTCTTAGACCTGAAAGTATAAAGGACGACAAGTCTCTTCCCACTTCTAAAGAAGTATCACGACCCGGGTCTGTGGCAGAAAGTGTAAAAGCTGATTCGGAGAAACATGAAAAAGATGATATGTCCAAGGAGCCTTCCAGACGGGAATCTATCGCTGAAAGTATTAAGCCCGATATTTTAAAGGATGAAAAGTCTCCACCTGCCTCCAAAGAAGTGTCACGACCTGAATCTGTAGCCGAAAGCGTAAAAGCTGAATCTGAGAAACAGGAAAGCGTGAAGGATGATAAGTCCAAGGAGCCTTCTCGTCGTGAATCTCTTGCGGAAAGTATTAAACCTGAGAGTGCCAAGGATGATAAGTCTCTTCCAGTATCAACAGAAGCATCAAGACCAGGATCAGTAGTCGAAAGTGTAAAAGACGAAGCTGAAAAACCTGAAAGTATTCACGATGATAAGGCAAAAGAGCCTTCCCGCCCTGAATCTGTAGCTGAGAGTCTTAAACCTGAAAGTATAAAGGACGACAAGTCTCTCCCCACTTCCAAAGAAGTATCACGACCCGGGTCGGTGGCAGAAAGTGTAAAAGCTGAATCGGAGAAAGCTGAAAAGGATGATATGTCCAAGGAGCCTTCCAGACGTGAATCTTTCATTGAAAGTATTAAACCGGATAGTTTAAAAGATGACTCGTCTCTACCTCTAGAAGTGTCCCGACCTGAATCTGTAGCAGAAAGCGTAAAAGCTGAATCTACGAAACTTGAGAGTGTTAAGGATGATAAGTCAAAGGAGCCTTCTCGCCGTGAATCTCTTGCAGAAAGTACAAAGCCTGAGACCGTCGTGGACGATAAGTCTTTGCCAGCATCGAAAGAAGAATCACGACCAGGATCAGTAGCCGGAAGTGTAAAAGACGAAGCCGAAAGTGTTAAAACACCTTCCAAAGAAGTTTCACGACCTGCATCCGTTGCTGAAGATGACACCTTCTCAGAATCCTCCCATCAAATTCCTAAAAGTGTGAAGGATAAGAGATCTCCACTAGGATCCAAGGAAGCTTCACGACCAGAATCAGTCACAGAGAGCTTAAAAGATGAAACGATGAGATCCGAGCTCGAGAAAAGTGGAATAACTGTGAAAGTGGAAAGCTTACAAGAGATATCTAAAGAGGCTACCCGTCGTGAATCTTTAGCAGAAAGCTCTGAAGATAAAAAGCCAGTACCTTCATCTCAGGAAACTTCACGGCCAGAATCTGTTGCTGTTGATACTGACTCTGTTGAAGATATTTTGAAAGCGGAGATTACTTTAGAAACAGCTTCTTCCCCTATTGATAAAGCGCCGATCGACATTGCGGGACTACATTTGAAACTTGATATCGATTCTGACAAACAAAAAGGCGATTTTCCAACTTTATCCAGTCCTGTTGACGTTGCTGAAGGCAACTTTGCGCATGTTGTATCAACGACTCTTATAGAAACAGAGTTTCTCATTAAGCCGGCTGAGCTGTCCAAGGTTAGTGCTTTGCAGACAGCATCTAGCCCATTAGATGAGGTAGCCTCATCAAGAGAGCCATCCCGCCGTGAATCGCTTGTTGAGCTTTCAATAAAGCCAGAGAGCCCAAAGGAGGACAAGTCGCAAATTGCGTCCGAGGAAATGCTCCAGCCTGAGTTTTCAGAAGAAAGTCGTAAGAAGGAAACGGAAACGCAAGAGATCGTGAAGGAAGAAAAATCTGAAGACAAGTCGCCTCGGGAATCTGCTGCCGAAAGCTATAAATGTGAAAAATCTCCAATTTCATCTAAAGAAGTATCACGTCCAGCATCTGTCGCCGAAAGTCACAAAGCAGAGAGCGTAAAGGATGAGAAATCTCCAATTGTATCTAAGGAAGTGTCGCGTCCAGAATCTGTTGTCGAAACAGCATCTTCACCAATTGACGAAGCACCAAAAGATTTCACATTATTAGAGCATATCAGTAAAGAAACATTTGTCTTAAATCTCGAATCAAAAGGCAGTTTCCCAACACTATCCAGCCCTATTGAAGTTGCTGGGGGTGACTTCATCCAAGCAATTACCAGCTCCATGTCAGAAGCACAAGTACCAACAAAGCCGGCAGAACGTTCTGAAGTTGCAGCAGCCAAGACTGCATCCAGTCCTGTAGACGAGGCCCCAAGCAGCCCTTTTATGGAGTTAGCAAGTGTAAAGTCTCCAATGTCATCAAAAGAAGCATCGCGACCTGAATCTGTTGCCGAGAGTGCAAAGGATGAGGCGTCACGGCCTGCATCTGTGGTAAAAAGTGTTAAAGACGAATCGGAAAAGCCTGAGGGTGTTAAAGATGACAAGTCTAAGGATCCCTCGGTATGTGGGTCCCCTGCTGAAATTAAAAAGTCAGAAATTCTTAAAGACGAAAAGTCACTACCACCATCGAAAGAAGCATCACGACCTGGATCTGTGGCCGAAAGTGTGAAAGACGACTTTGAAAAACCTGAAAGCGTTAAGGATGATAAGTCAAAGGAAACTTCCAGACGTGAATCTCTGGCGGAAAGCACAAAGGCGGAGAGTATAAAGGATGATAAGTCTGTCCCAGCTTCGAAAGAAGTATCACGACCCGAATCTGTTGCAGAAAGCGTAAAACCTGAGTCGGAGAAACCTGAGAGTGTAAAAGGTGATAAGTCTGAGGAACCGTCTCGGCGTGAGTCTATTGCTGAAAGTGTGAAGCCGGAAAGCTTAAAGGATGACAAGTCCCTACCAGTCTCCAAGGAAGCATCACGACCTGGATCTGTGGCCGAAAGTGTGAAAGATGATTTTGAAAAACCTGAAAGCGTTAAGGATGATAAGTCAAAGGAAACTTCCAGGCGTGAATCTCTGGCGGAAAGCACAAAGGCGGAGAGTATAAAGGATGATAAGTCTGTCCCAGCTTCGAAAGAAGTATCACGACCCAAATCTGTTGCAGAAAGCGTAAAACCTGAGTCGGAGAAACCTGAGAGTGTAAAAGGTGATAAGTCTGAGGAACCGTCCCGACGTGAGTCTATTGCTGAAAGTGTAAAGCCAGAAAGCTTAAGGGATGACAAGTCCATACCAGTCTCCAAAGAAGCATCACGACCTGGTTCTGTGGCCGGAAGTGTAAAAGACGATTTCGAAAAACCTGAAAACGTTAAGGATGATATGTCAAAGGAGCCTTCCAGGCGTGAATCTCTGGCGGAAAGCACAAAGGCGGAGAGTATAAAGGATGATAAGTCTGTCCCAGCTTCGAAAGAAGTATCACGACCCGAATCTGTTGCAGAAAGCGTAAAACCTGAGTCGGAGAAACCTGAGAGTGTAAAAGGTGATAAGTCTGAGGAACCGTCCCGACGTGAGTCTATTGCTGAAAGTGTAAAGCCAGAAAGCTTAAGGGATGACAATTCCATACCAGTCTCCAAAGAAGCATCACGACCTGGTTCTGTAGCCGGAAGTGTGAAAGATGATTTTGAAAAACCTGAAAGCGTTAAGGATGATAAGTCAAAGGAAACTTCCAGACGTGAATCTCTGGCGGAAAGCACAAAGGCGGAGAGTATAAAGGATGATAAGTCTGCCCCAGCTTCGAAAGAAGTATCACGACCCGAATCTGTTGCAGAAAGCGTAAAACCTGAGTCGGAGAAACCTGAGAGTGTAAAAGGTGATAAGTCTGAGGAACCGTCCCGACGTGAGTCTATTGCTGAAAGTGTAAAGCGAGAAAGCTTTAAGGATGACAAGTCCTTACCAGTCTCCAAAGAAGCATCACGACCTGGTTCTGTGGCCGGAAGTGTGAAAGATGATTTTGAAAAACCTGAAAGCGTTAAGGATGATAAGTCAAAGGAAACTTCCAGACGTGAATCTCTGGCGGAAAGCACAAAGGCGGAGAGTATAAAGGATGATAAGTCTGTCCCAGCTTCGAAAGAAGTATCACGACCTGAATCTGTTGCAGAAAGCGTAAAAGCTGAATCGGAGAAACCTGAGAGTGTTAAGGGTGATAAGTCTGAGGAACCGTCCCGACGTGAGTCTATTGCTGAAAGTGTGAAGCCAGATAGCTTTAAAGATGATGTGTCCTTACCAGCCTCCAAAGAAGTAAGTCCCGGATCTATGGCCGACGGTATAAAAGACGTTTCTGAAAAACCTGAAGGAATTCAAGTTTTAAAGGAATCTACGAAGTCATCCGCTGATGATATGTCTAGCGAACCTTCCCGCCCTGAGTCAATTGCTGATAGTTTGAAGGACACAAAAACGCCAGCTGCCTTTAAGGAACCATCGCGTCCAGCATCTGTAGATGAGAGTGTGAAGTCAAGGGAGTCTTCCCGCCCTGCCTCAGCTGCCGAGACTGCATCCTCTCCAATTGACGAAGCGCCAAGGGAACTCACAGACTTTGAGCTTGAAAAGAAAGAAGCCTTAATGGTAGACTTTTCTGTGGAACCTAAAGGAATTTTCCCAACCCTGTCTAGTCCCGTCGATGTTGCTAAAGGCGTATTCTCCCATACAATGTCTGGAGCAATTGAACTAGAAAAGCCGGCAGAGCAAAGTACAGTTGGTGCAAAAATAACAGTTTCCAGTCCTGTGGATGAGGCAGTTCACCTCTTAGAAAAGAGTGAGGTCATTGAAGAACATACCATCCCAGCGACAAGCTCAAATGAAAGTTCTGCTCTGACAGATTTCAGTGTAAATTTGCTTGAAAACATTTCAATAAAATCGGACGCAATTATATCATTATGTGAGGATAAACTTCAATCCATTAACGAATCGATAAATAAACAAACAGAAACTAAAGTTGAAACAGTTACACAGAAGCTTGAAAGCACTAAAGATGTGGTAGAAGAGTGCGTACAGAAAATCAGCAAAGAAAGTACAATACATTTAACAGAACTAGAATCTCTAAAGGATTCCAAGATCACTGAGATATCCAAGACAATAACATCAGTAACCGAAACTGTTGAAACTAAATTAGAAGAGACAAAGTCGGATGTGATTGAGAAGATCGTATCCACATCCAAGGTACTGTCTGAAAAGCTGTCACAAGCTGATTCTGTTACAGAAATATCCGAAGATGCTAGTGCCAAGGGCAACCTTGAGTTGACTGGCTTCTCAGAGCTTCGTGAAACACACATTACCACCGTTGACTCGCCCGAATTTACAGTTACGATTTGTGATCGTGATGAGAGTGTTCTGCACGATATTAAGGAAGAAGACGAAGAGCATAGATTCTCTCCACCAACAGAAAAGGGAGCTATAATACCCGAGCAACCACTGCGTCCACTCTCTCCACGTGAGGAAGAGGTCGCCAAGATTGTCGCTGATGTAGCCAAAGTGCTGAAGTCCGACAAAGATATCACCGATATTATACCTGATTTTGATGTAAAACAGTTGGAGGAAAAGCTAAAAACAACTGCTGAAATTGAAGCCGAAACTGTTGAGATCACAAAGAAAATCGAAGCTGTTCACACACCAGCAGGTACTCCTGAAGATCTCTCGGGTAAAATAACTCCTTCAAAGGATCTTGCATTAGATGAAAAACTATTGGAAAGCAAGATGATGAAGGTGGATATCGAATCAGAGAAGTCTTCACCGGATCAAAAGTCTGGACCAGTATCAATTGAAGAGAAGGACAAAATTGAGCAGTCCGAAAAAGCGCAATTACGCGAAGGAGCCGCTAAAGCAGCAGTCGAGGAAATAACCAAAGAAACTTCCAGGCCAGAGTCAGCTGCTAGTCAACAGGGTACCGTAGATTCCCTGTCATCACGTCCTGAATCCGCAGCAGACAAACAAGATGAGTCACATCTCGAACAATCCACAAAGGTCTCAAAGGAAGCATCGCGACCCGTATCTGTGGCCAGTTTGAAAGACGAAGCAGATGAAAAAGAAACTTCAACAAAGGAGGCTTCTCGGCCCGAATCTGTAGTTAGTCGGGTGAGTGATACTAAGTCCACTGCTAAGGAAGCGGAGTCTTCGCGACCAGCCTCAAGTGCAAGTCAGATCAGTGTCAAGGAAGAGGAAACTTCAGACGCACTGCATGGTTCGATTATAGTTTCAACAACCGAAAGCAAAAAAGATGTGCGATCAACTGAATCGACAATCGTTTTGAAATCCATCACAAGTCAATCACATCTCAAAGAGGAATCTATTAGCGAGTCTCTGAGCAGCAGCATGAAAGTAGAGGACAGTTCTCGACGCGAATCCTTGTCCAGTCTGTTAACTGACAAGGAAGTTTCCAAATCGCCAAGCACTAGTGTCATGGAGGAGAGCGAAAGCATCACGAAGATTGTGGAAAAGACTACATCTTCTCAATTGGAGGAATTACTAATTCAATCCGAAGAGTGCTCCTCAGAATCAATAGTTAGCGAGATTCAAACTATGAGCTCCCAAAAGCCAAGTGTTCAAAGCACAAGTAAAGAAACAGTAGCAAGTAGCATCACACAGGAAACAGTTAAGGACAGCAATCTCAAGGAAACGGTTGCCGAGTTTTTGGCAACGGAAAAGATTATTTCTGCTAAGGAAACCTTTAGTGCTGAGGCCACCAAGACAGCTGAAGAGTGCCTGAAAAAGGTGAGTTCCTCCCAAAAGGCCTTATTTGTGGGCACAGACGAGTCGCGACGAGAATCGCTGCTGAGTCACACCAGTGAGGGTCGACAGACCCATAGCGATCCCGAGGAAGAAGACAGTGATGATGACGGCCGAGTCAGTCTCAAGGAGGGTCGCTCCAAGTCTATAGCCACCATAATGATGACTAGCATCTACAAGCCCTCTGAGGAGGTCGAAACCATTGATGCCCTTAAGGAGGAGGACCATGAAGATGAGGTAGAACATGAACTGGGTGGCAAGAAAACACAGACAGCAACAATTGCAGCATCCACAGTCACAACCACTAAAACATCCACACTGCAGGACTCCAGCGAACAAAGTAGTAGCAACACTATCAAATCCAGCTCCACAGAATCCAAGACAAAAGTGGAGTCCATTACACTAACACAATCACTAACAGATACAGAACACTCAACGGATACCACAGATCGTAGGACACCACCAACGGCACCAGTCAGTCCCAGTGTCAAGCCAGTAAGCACCACTTGCACTGCCACAGTTGGCACAGCTGGCTCCTTGAGTTATGGCAAGAGTGAGTCTAGCGCTGCTAGCATAGCATCAACATCTGGTCCATTGTCGCCTAAAGACATTAGTGGTAAGTCAAGTCCTGGTGCATTAACATCTGAAAGTCAATCCATACCAACACCGTTAGGGCGTGAATCACATACAGAGACACCAGAGTCATCGCCCAAGCCCACATCACCCTTCCCACGTGTCAGCAAGGATGAGCTCAAGTCTCTGGGTGTCACCGGAATACCCGATGCCAGCGAAGTTAGCGCTGACTCCACTGAGATGCTACCCGAGCTTCACGAGCTGCGTGGCATTGAGAGCACCACAGCCCTAAGTGGCAGCACCGAAAAGATCATAACCACAACCATAACCACAGTGACCAAGGTCATTTCCGCCGATGGCAAAGAGATTGTCACCGAGCAAAAGACGGTTACCACAACCGACAGCTCCGAGCCGGACAGTGAGAAGGTGGTTGTAACCACAACACGCACAACCAGCGAGAGCGAGAAGAGCGAACGGGAGCGAGAGCAGATGATTCCAAAGGACGTAGCCATGCTACGTGGAATCTATCGCTCCAGCACGCCAGGCAGCGACGAAGAGCGTCTGGCCGGTGCCATGAGCGATGATGATCTACCCGGCTCCCCACGTAGCTCCAGCTTTGATCTGCAACGTTCCAGCTCCGGCATAAGCAAACGTTCAGATCTCGATGCTGATGACAGTCAGAATGATATTCCGCCACAGTATGGCAGCGAGGAGCACTCCACAGCCCGTGCCATTCTGCCAACCCGTGCAACCGATCCCATGGCAACCTCCTTATATGGGGCGCTGCCAGATAGCTTTGATCCAAAGCCCAGCACCGAGCCAATACCAATACGTGGTGCCATGCTGGTGACCTGCACGGAATCTCCGCCAGCCAGCCAGTCATCGGAAAGCGTGGAGAGCACCAGCCAAACCTGGGCCGGACACAAGTTTCTGGATGAAGCCGACAAGGATTTCCAGAAGGCACTCGAAGAGCATGTGCAGGCGCGTGGCGCCGAAGTGATGTCTTCCGTGACCGCTAAATACTCTTACTCACCATCCAAGGCCGAGGAAGTCGAGCACATCGTCAGTAGCACCGCCGAGCGGCAACGCTTCCCCCTAAGCGATGTCCAAAAGGTGCGCAGCGGCGACAGCCTGTTAAGCGGCACTACTGGAAGCGCTGCACCTGTGACCACTTCAACCACAGCCTCTACAGAACCGAGTGGTGCAGTGACAACTGTATCAACCACAACCACAGCCACAACATCAGCAACAGCAACAACAACGGCAACATCAACTAGCACTGGCACACTACCCAAGGATCGGCTTGAGGAGTGGGGCAAACCGCTCGGTCTACCATCACCGGCACCATTGCCAGTCGAAGGTGCCGACATTCGCACCACACCGAAAAAGGAGCGTCGCTTGGTGGCCACCAAGACGCGTCTAAACAATGAGAAGAATCTGCGCAAACGTAGCGAGTCACCCAATAAGGCAAAGAAGCCAGCTCCCGTCTATGTGGATCTGACCTATGTGCCCCACAACGGTAACTCCTACTATGCCCATGTTGACTTCTTCAAGCGCGTCCGTGCCCGCTACTATGTCTTCTCCGGCACCGAGCCCAGCCGTCAGGTCTACGATGCCCTGCTGGAGGCCAAACAAACATGGGAGGACAAGGAGCTGGGTGAGTTCACAGAAAATATCTTTATCAAACTAACAGTTAGTAATTAACAAACATCTATTTACAGAGGTGACCATCATACCCACGTATGATACTGATGTGCTGGGATACTGGGTGGCCGAGAACGAGGAGTTGCTTGCCAAGCATCGCATCGATCTGTCGCCATCCGCTTCCCGTTGCACAATTAATTTGCAGGATCATGAGACCTCGTGCTCTGCATATCGCTTAGAGTTCTAGGCCACGGGATTGTTTATTGCATTTGACGATGACAACTGAAAGCTACAACAACAACAAACAACAACAACCACAGAGACAGTGATTTAAGTGGGCCCTCGTAAACCTTATAGGGCTAACAACGGCAACCAACTAACAACAACAACAACAAGGACGACTTCCAAGTTTTGAGCTTAATGATGACGACATCAAATTTAAAGATTAAAAAAAATGAAAACAAACAAAACAACGACTACAAATACAAATACAAAAAAAAAAAATACCAAAGCTTGACAACAAAATGCAATATGCAAAATGCCGTGCGCCAAATGAAAGAGTGAAAAACCAAAAAAACACAAACAACAAAATGATAGAACACTTTCGGAAATGAAGAACCAAAAAAAGCTGAATATGGCGGAGTAACGGGTCACATGGATGACGCCATTTTGTTTAGCCAATGCCGTCTATTTGCGCTTTTTGCCGTTTTATTTCAAACAAAAGAATAGAAAAGCAAATGCAGTAAGCAAGGTAATTAATCGATATTTATTTGCAACAAATTAATTACTGAACAATGCATTAATCGTATATACCACAAAAAAAAAAATACCAAAGAAGCGCTACGTGCCACAAAAGATACCAAAAACAAAAATGAAAAACAAAAGAAAACAAATATAAAACACATAAAAAATTATACTATATAAGTATGTAAAACATATGTACTAATATAGTACGTATATGTATTTGTTGCTTTCATTTAACGTCAAGCTACCTTGCATAGTAATCCAAAGATCAAAATTGTTTTCAAATCGCATAGCAAAAATATACAAAAAACAAAAATAGTAATTAATAAAAAATACTTAACAAAAAAAAATACAAAATGGAAAACCAAAAGCAAGATGCAAATTGAAAAAAATTATGAGTGTATTATTACAAATATATTATTCATGTTTATTGTATTAGTAAAACTTTTATGAAAAACTATTGAAGTATCCCAAAATATATTTGAATTTTAAATAAAATATATACACGCAAAAGGTAAATATTTCAATCTGTATGTATTTATGTCAAAGCCAAGTGCAGGCTAAATCATATAGTACTTAATACTTACTAGTATTTATTTAGCTTTAAATCAAACACACAGCTATAAATTAAATCATAACACGAAACGCATATATAAAAGTTTCTTTGTTCGTCACGATTAAAAAACAATTTTATTTTTTTTGTTTATAAATAATAATACAACTTAACTTGATGGAAAATGCACAGCAATTGTTAAAACATTAATAGATTATTTAAATAATGTAGCTAACGAAATGAATTTAATACGAAATGCCACGTAATCGTATATAAAATGTACTCTAATCAAAAGTCTAATGCAAATTTAATGAACCAACCAAGTAAATAATATGCAACCTTATATAAATGTGCCTCCCCAAAATGCAAACAAGTGAACAATATAAAAAGTCTTAAATATCAAATAAAAACTCTAATACACATATTCAAAATATGAAATAATAAATACTAATAATAAAGTCAGTTAAGTTTATGGGTTTATGAGTTTATCTTGAGTTACATATGCATACATATTATTCAAGCAGGCAGCTGACAGATATACTTACTGAAAATCATTGGGCAAAATATTAATAAACTATCCAAATATTACCTACTCTTATAGCTCAAACATGCAAAACAATATACATACACTTATATAGAACAAAATCAACAATACCTAAGTCTGGCAGAATTCAAAAGAAATGGAAGAGTAGTTGAGCTATAACTAGATTTTGGTCAGGATCTTCTTCTGTATCTGGGTCTTAATCTAGTTGTTGATAAATTGGAAGTCATGTGGTTTGATAGATGTGTATTAAGTGAGGATAGAATTGAACTATTGCTGTTGTTGGTGATAAATTTGATGATAACGCGATGATGTTAATGCTGATATTACTATATAAGGTTTACGAGGGTCTGATTGGGTTAGCATGGGTTTGGGGTAGGATGTCATTGAACCAGATATTGTGAAACAAAAACTAAATAAAGAACACAAAGTGAATGAAGGTTATTTTTCTATATTTTTTTTACTTTTTCATAGTCATAGAATAACAAATTTTCAAAAACCAAAAGCAAAAAATACAAACTATAAAACTTAAAGCAAAACTAAATCACAACACATACTAATAAAGATAATGGCACACGCAATTTATAAAAAGATAAATTTAAAAAGAATATACTCAACTGCAGAAGAGAAGGAAAAATTTGATGCCACAGCGAATACAGTCCAAGAAAAATAAAAAATTATTAATTATAATGAGAAATGAAAATTTTAAAAAATATTTAAATAACAATTTTTGATTGAATTACAAATTGATATTTGACATACAGACTTTTTAGGATATACATACATATATAAAGCCGATTTTTATAGAGCGCAAGTATCAGATTAAAGAATTCAATAGATATTATTCTTTGCATTTTAAACAAACAATACATATAAATGTATGTATATTTTTCTGTTGCTTTTTATACAATAACTAAAACAAGAACAACCAGGCGCAACAGTCGACAAACCACTGGCTACCGTCCAGTCTACAAAAGTTTGATAAGCAACAAGCAAAATGAAAATAATTAAGATGAGAATTAAACATTAAAAAATATTTATAAACCATTTAAGCAAATTATGGAGAAAGATCAAATACTTTTCAAATGATTCAAGCGCGTATGTGATAGTTTTTTTTGCAACAAAAAAATAATACTATATTTTAATACAAATTCCTTTTTTTGTTAGTTAGCTTTGAGTTGTACTTGAAAAGTTGAGAGAATATTATTTGAGCTGCTGCAAAATAAATACTCTACATATTTATGTATGTATGTATATGATATAAAGTGATAAAAAAATTTATTTGATGACTACTAGCAAACAGCTTTAGACAGGGATTTACAAATTATAAAAACAATTTTAAATATGAAACATATAATTGCATTAAAGAAGAGTTTAAAACAAAGTCAATGGTATAAACACCATACAAAACTTATTTTATAAATTATTTAACTATACTTATAACAATTATTTCTGTTGAAGTCAAGAAAAGCTTAAGAAGAAATCTATTAAATTACTCAATTTTTATGAAATAACGTTAAGAGAATAAATGTACCTAAACATTTCTCATTTCAATTTTGAAAACTCTTAAATAAAAGAAACCTTAAGATTGAATTAAATATTATTTTCAAAAATAAAACTTATCAAGTCAAATCTTAAAAAAATGATCTCTGAAAATATATAAATACACTCAGAGATCATTCACAAATGATTATTGAAGTTAATCTACTTGAAAAAAAATACGAGCAAAACTTTAATATTAATTTTCAAAAACTGTTGCGAAAAGATAGAAAAAAAACCGATGAAAATAACAAAAAAAAAAATTAAAATACAGATTATACACACAAAATATTAAAAGCATATAACAACCTATATACACTATATACTTGAATGTATGAATGTTTGCTTTTAAGCTCTAAGTAAATAAATATACCATGCATAAACATATATATATATATGTATTTTCCAAAACGAAATCAATTAAGTTGAGCAAAAAAAAAATATAAAGAAAATATATCGAAAAAATTAATTAAGTGATGATTTTTTTTTTTTGTTTATTTGTCAGCTTAGAAATCCAAAATATATTATGTATCCATTGCCTTATCCAAAAGTACTTATATACTTATAACCTACATAATACCTATATACTTGTGTATTTATAAGTATGAATTTACCCATTAAACAAAAATAGAAGACGAAGGCGAAAATTGATAATTTGTTTGTTGAATTTGCTATTTGAATTTGCTTTTACCTATTAGCAGCTTCGATTTAAATCAAATATACTTAATTATATATGCATACACATACATATATATGACTACTATATAATCATTAGTGAAAGCAAAATGCATGCAGAAAATTGTTAAAAAGAAAACAGAAATCAAATACAAAACACACAAATAAACACCTATACACACACGCTATAAGAGCTAAAACAATGGGGTATATTCAATATACGAGTACTCAAATATATATGACATCAAATCAACTTCAATATAAAAGATACAAATGCGTGCACAAAGATACAAAAAGTGCTGCGAACTACTTGCAAAAGAAAAGCAGACACAAAAATTTGTTACAAATAAAACAGAAGGAGAAGGGAAAACACAAATACACACACATATTCACACAAAATTGAATCCAAATGAATATTTAAAAAAAATTCAAAGAAAATGCAAAAAAAAAAAACATACATATATGTATTACATTTTATGAACAAGTCAAATCAAGCTTATCTCAAGAACTATTTCCAAAGAAAACTAAAAATCTATAAATTATAATAAAGGTATTTATGTGAAATTTTTCAAGTTGTTTTATTTCAAACGATTGCCGTTCTAATGGTATTTACAAGGAGGAACGCTTTAATCAAGAGCTTCTTCTTTTTCTGGCTCCTGGCTTTGTAGAATAGCTTGTGGACACTTGTGAAAAAACTGAAATAGTTAAAAGAGAGCATATCATGTTGTCTAACGTCCCTTTTACTGATTATGTTTGTTTGTATGGACATTAGAGGGGGTCAATTTGTATGGAGTAAAAAAATTAACCTATGATGAATTCTAAGAAGAATTGCCCACGAAACCATGGGTGTAAAATAAATATGGAGCTTTCACTTTTTAAGGAGAAGTTTATATACAACTTGACGTATAACTTCTCCTTAAAAAGTGGGTGCTCCATATTGATTTTAGACCCATGGTTTCGTAGACAATTCTTCTTAGAATTCATCGTAGACTACGATTTTGATAACCGCTTTATCGCAAAAAAAAAAAAATTGACCCACTCTAATGTACACGTACATATAAGTGAACTTACACGGAAACCTACATAATGAATGTTAAGAGTCCAGCTTTTATGGTCCCTGGGATCTACCCACTCACACAGACAGACAGACAGACAGACAGACAAACAGAGTAAAGTCGACTCGACTAATGATACTTAGTTTTTTATAGTCACCTCGTTCTGCCTATAACATAAATTCACGTAAATTATTATTGAAGGGTATAAAAATAGTATAGTCAACTTTATAGTCCTTGTGGGACAACAGACATTATCATGTGGCTCACCTTTTTATCTGCCAAATGTCCATTAAACGTTTGACTTATGCGTGGTCAGCATTTCAGCTAGTTGACAGTCAAATGAATTAATTCATCTACAACACCTGTATTGATAATGATTGATGAAATGTGGCACGGTTGCTGGTTGTGGGTAACAGACAAGTCTGTTGCCTGCCTCCAGCTACAGTTGACACTGACAGTTGCCGTCAGCGGGTCAAGTTCTTTGATAGACCTTGACTGGAAAATACGTCTGCAGCTTTAGCTTTCCCAATCCGCAATTTAGAGATTTACCTGCTGGGAGTACTACGAAAACTGCATTATCTAAATTGGGAAAATCGATTAACATTTAATTGTAATTAACTGATAAGATTAACGCACTATCTTGCCGAATATAAGCAACAAGTGGAGAGAGCTAGTCACACATTGGTCATGGACATTTTGGATGCGGTGGCGCCACTGTTGCGTGTCTCACAGTTCTGCAACCTGTGGCAATGGCGCCTGGACTCTGGCACAAGGCCACTGCAACGTTCCCGCTGGCTGGAGCTGTACAGTCTAACGGTTCTCTGCGTGTCCGTTGGCTACCTGTTGTACGGACTGTTTGACGAGAGTCGCACCACCGTCGACAGTGACAATGAGACGAGCAACATTGGCCACACGGTCGACTCCATTCAGCTGGTGGGTATTCGTGTGGCACACATCATATCGCTGCTGGAGGCACTGTGGCAGCGGGAGGCACAGAGTCGATTCTTTGCCCAACTGCGTGAGATTGATCGGGACTTTGCCAGCATGTTGCACGTTCAGGTCGACAATGACAAACTTCGGCGTCAATTGTCGCGACAGGGCATGTGGATGTTGGCTGGTTATGCATTCAGTCAAGGATTCATCATTGTTGCCAAGATGATCTCGCCTGATAATAATTTCCCCATCTATTGGGTTTGCTATCTGTTGCCGCTGCTCGTCTGTGGTCTGAGATATTTTCAGATCTACACGGCTGTCTCAATTCTTCACCAGCGTCTGGAGATGCTCCTCAATCTGCTGGAGTCACTGCAACTCAGAGAGTCGGAGCTACAGAAGCCCTATGCCTGCATGTGCATCAAGGAGGCGCTACAAATGCAAGTGGCAGCTGCTGCCTGCATGCAACGTCTGATCACCGCCAGGGTTCTCTATCAACGCCTCTGGCTGTTGGTTGGCCTACTGAATCGTTGCTATGGTCTCTCTATGCTCATCAATCTTGGCAACGACTTTCTGGCCATTACCTCCAATTGTTACTGGATCTTCTTGAACTTTCGGCAATTCGCCGCGTCTCCCTATGATTTCCTGCAGATCTTGGGCAGCACCTTGTGGACTACCCCTCATCTGGGCAATGTTCTGGCCTTGGCATTATTGTGTGAACGTGCTGCCTACTTTGTGAGTTGAAATCAGGGACCGTAACAGTTATAATTATACCCGTTACTTCAAAAATAAGTATTATAAAAGTGTATATTGTGTTCGTTGAAATGTATGTAGCAGGGAGAAGGAGGCATCTCCGACCCCATAAGGTATATATATTCTTGATCAGCATCAACAGCCGAGTCGATATAGCCATGTCCGTCTGTCCGTCCGTCTGTCCGTCCGTGTGAGCGCCTAGATCTCAGAGACTATAAGAGATAGAGATAACAAACTTTCACACACAGACTCCAAATGCGTTGGAGCAAGTCAAGTTTGTTTTAAGTTTTTGACACGGCCCCTTCCCCGCAAATCGCGAAGAACCACCACACCCACAGTTTTTAAGGTAATACAGTTTTTATGGTAATTAACGTTATCTATTAATATTATCTGTAATATCACTTAACTGCAGCAAGATCGGACAAGTAGAACGGGAGTAATAGCTAACCAAAGTTATTAATAAAGCTATTATTTCAATACAATCACCTAAAAGTATGCAGCAGATTTTATTAGATAGTAATTTCATTAAAGTACTTTTATATATATTGAAATAAGTAACGGGTATCCTATGGTCGGGATCTCGACTATAGTCTTTCCCACTTGTTTTTAATATTAAAATTATGACATATAAATTATATGCTGATTTTTATAAAAAGTTGAAAAATAACTATTAATTTAAGTTTATATTATATAAATTAAAAATAATAATTAATTTCAATTTTTATTATAAAAATCAAAAATAAAAATTATTTGTCAATTTCTATTATAAAAATTGAAAGATAAAAATTGAATACAAATTAAATGTAAATATCCTTTCAACCAAGTGGTGTATTTCCAAAAACTTAAAATATTTATGATGTGTGGCTCAATGCTTTTCATATGATACATTACACTACATTTAAGGTTGTATATTAAGGATATTTAAGGTATTTATATTTACACTCAATTTTTATTCTTCAATTTTAATAATAGAAATTGACAAATAATTCTTATTTTTGACTTTTATAATAAAAACTAAAATTAATAATTATTTTTAATTTGTATTATAAAAATTGAATTGAATTATTATTTTTAATTTTTTATAATAAAAATTAAAAATATCTTTATTTATTTAATTTTTTTATACAAATTTTTTCGTATTCAATTATTTTTAATTTAAAATTATTATTTGCAGTCCCTCCTTACTATGACCTTTCTTTTGCAGACAACGCGCTTAGCTTTAAGTCTCCATCACATCCGTGTGGATCTGCAGAATGACAGTCATAACGCTTTAGTGAGTTATTTCTATCTGCTTACCAAGTCTTCTATACCCAATCTCTTTCATTTCATTTCTTCTCATAGATCACACAGTTCTCCCTGCAGCTTCTTCATCAACGTCTTTGCTTCAGTGCCGCCGGATTCTTCAACGTTGACTGTACGCTGCTCTACACGGTAAGTGGACCTAAAAGAAGCAACTCAGCACAACATTGAGAAAAACTCGGTACTCCTTACAGATTGTTGGAGCCACCACAACGTATCTGATCATTTTAATACAGTTTCATATGAGCGAGATCAGCTTTAGCATCGCCTCTGCCGGCGAATAATTAAGTAACCCATTTCAGATCTTATCAAAAAATAAAGCCTAAGTAGCCCCTGTGCACTGCTGTAACAATTCGTAATAGAACTCAATCTCAAATATATACGTATTCGTCTAGACACGAATAAGTAAGTATTAGTAATAGACTTCCCACATCTGTCCAAGACAAAAGATCGCATTTGCGATCAAATTTGGACAATCCTACCAGTTAACACTTGAAGTGCCCCACATCATGGACTGCACGGGCAAGGACCCCGACAAAGTGCCTACCACAGATGATGAAAAGACTTTCAGCAACCCATCCATGGCAACAGCAACCACATCCATCGATGAGCTCAGCAGCGATGAAGATCTCTTTGAATTCCTCAGGGAAATTCCCATTGGCGACAGACATGAGCCGACAGCCAGCCCCAGTGAACAAACCATTACCATAAGCGACAGCGAAGAACCCATGGCCAGCTCCTCCTTTACACTCTCCTCAATCACAACAGTCCACAGTAACAGTAACAGTAACAGTAACAGTAACAGTGACAGCTCCAACAGCCTGGTAGCTGTCGTCCAGCGAAGCGAGTTCACCAAGCTCCTGATGCGCCTAGGCGAGGAAGGCGACGGCGATGCCAACCAGATCGTCATGGAGCTCCTCAACTCAACGAAGCATGCGGAAAGAGCCACCTCGGTGATCGAGCGCGTCTCGGAGAACCTCATGCTCCTACTGCGCACCCAGACTCTGGCCGAGGCGGGCATCATTACAGGCAACGAGCGATATCGCTCCTTCAAGAATGTCCTGCAAAACTATGCCAAGCTCTACGCGGCAAAGAGATTCATCGAGAAGCTTCCCATGCTCTGCCTCTCCTCCCCCTCCGAACAGGAGCTGGAGCAGCAGCAGCAGGAGCAGCAGCAGGATCAGGATCAGGGTAGGGTTTCAAATGAGAAGGAGCAGACATTGGCTCGCATGGTCGCCGATGAGGTGCTTCAGATTCCGGAGCTACTGCGTCAGCTCTGGTCCTCGCTCGAGAAAATGGAGTTCTTCAACGAGGATACTGCCTACAAGGTCTACTTGGAGGCACGCCGTCATCCTCAAGCCAAGATTCTTCGCGAACTGATGTTGACTCGCATATCTCGGGTGTATCTCTGCATCGTCAGCTCCGCTTCCTTTCTTGACTTTAGCGAGCAGGAACTGATCCACGTGCTCAACAACTGCTACCTCAGCGTCAACTCCGAGATAGAGGTGAGTGGATGATGCAGCATCTTCTCTTTATCCTCCAAGTATTCACTGATCCCACCACTTACCATAGATATTCCTCTCTGTCATCCTTTGGCTGGAACACAATTGGTACGACCGCAAGAACTGTGCAGAGCGAGTCCTGGGCGGAGTTCGCTTTGGCCTGATGCCCACCTGGTATCTCTACACTCTTGACAGGACCAATCGTTGTTCCCACTTCGCCAGGGTCATCTACAGCAAGGGAGTGCAGGCACTCTTGGAGAAGGGTCTAGAGTGAGTCGAACTCTACTTTAACTCAACTCTTCTTAACTCAATATCAATAAAATCCACTTTATGTTGTGTTCCCCAGGGAAGCGTTGGCTCTGCGTTCCAAGCACTTGCGCAATCCCAACTCCGTGGATGTGGAGGGTCCCTTGCCACGCGACTGGGTGGCCGATCCCGAGTGTCGCCATCATCACAAGTGCCATTGCGAGCGATTCGTTTATCCCACGTACGACGTATTCAAGGACTACTTGGCCAGGATCATACGGTGTGCTCCCAATTACTGGCGTACACTTCGACCTGCTCAGGAGGTCTATCGGAAGGTGCTCAAGTGCTGTGCACCTGCTTACCAAACTCCTAGAGGGAACTAGATGTTCCGATGATAACAGTTGTCTCATCTTTATATACCAATCACAACAGCTTCTAAATTCAATGTTTTATCTCTTTTGGCATGCAGTAATGCAAATTTTTTTAAAGTGCTTACATAAAAATTGGAAAACGTCAAAATGCATTTGTTTTTTGCAATTTTATTGTTAAAACCAGGGATCTAAAATAAAATTTGTGGAACAAATTAACAGCAAAATAATACATTTGGATGAATAAGAAGATTTCAAATAAACTACTTTGAATATTCTGAAAAATTGATTTTAATTCTTATTTATAATAAAATATATAATGGTAATAATAATTAAATTCTTATTTTGATTTTAAAAATTATAAAATATCACTTGTTTTGGCTATTTATCTTAAAAACTAAACCTATTACAACATTGAAAATAAATAATTTATTGAATTGGAATTGGAAGAATATACTGTTGGGTAAGGAATAGTTATAATTGATAAACCAAATTAAAATCTACCCTTTATTACGTTTTATAAAAATGATTTGCATGAACGCACGCCAAAAGAGATAAAACATTAAATTTAGCACTATGGTTATCGGTATACAGAGACAACTGCCATCATCGGTATATATCTAATTCCACCTGGGAGTTTGGTAAGCAGGCGCACAGCACTTGAGTACCTTCCGATAGACCTCCTGAGCAGGTCGAAGTGTACGCCAGTAATGGTGTATGATCCTATTGAGTCCTTGAATACGTATGTGGATAAACGAATCGCTCGTGGCACTGTGATGATGACCTCGATCGGCCACCCAGATCGCGTGGCAAGGGGCATCCACGGAGTTGGTGAAGCGCTGAACGCAGAGCCAACGCTTCCTGAACAACATAAAGTGGAATTATTGACATGAGTTGAGTTAAAGTAGAGATCGACTCACTCTCAGACCTTCTCCAAGAGTGCCTGCACCCTGCTAGATGAATGGAGTAACAACGATTGGTTCTGTCAGAGTGTAGAGAAGCATGCCAGGAACTCCGCCAGGAACAGTAATGTCATGCTCCAGCCAAAGGATGACAGAAGAATATCTATGAGTGGTGGGATCAGTGAATACCTGGCGAAGACAGAGGAGATGTTGTCATCCTCTATCTCGAGTTGACGCTAGAGTTGTTGAGCACAGATCAGTTCCCTCGCAAAGTCAAGAAAGGAAGGAGCTGACGATGCAGAGATATACCGAGATATGCGAGTCAACATCAGTCGCGAAGAATCTGGCTTGAATGACGGCGTGCCTCCAAGTAGACCTGTTGCAGGCAGTACTCCATTTTCTCGGCGAGGTCCAGACTGACGCAGTAGCTCCGGAATCTGAAGCACCTCATCGGCGACCAGCCAATGTCGCTCCTTCTCATTGGAATCCCACCTGATCCTGATCCTGCTCCTGCTGCTGCTGCCCTGTTCGGAGGGGAGGAGGGCAGAGATGGGAAGCTTCTCGATGAATCTCTTGCCGCGTATAGCATAGTTTTGAAGGACATTCTTGAAGGAGCGATATCGCTCGTTGCCTGTAATGATGCCCGCCTGCCAGAGTCTGGGTGTAAGCATGAGGTTCTCCGAGACGCGCTCTGATCACCGAGGTGGCTCTTTCCGCATGCTTCGTTGAGTTGAGGCTCCATGACGATCTGGTTGGCATCGCCGTCGCCTTCCTCGCCTAGGCGCATCAGGAGCTTGGTGAACTCTTCGCTGGCTACCAGGCTGTTGAGCTGTCATGTTACTGTTAGTATTACTGTTACTGTTACTGTGGACTGTTGTGATTGAAGAGTGAGGAGGAGCACATGGGTTCTTCGCTGTCGCTTATGGTAATGGTTTGTTCACTGGGGCTGGCTGTCGGCTCATGTCTGTCGCCAATGAAGTCGAAGAGGTCGTCAGTGGATGACGTTGAGTTTGGAATGGATGGGTTGATGAAGATGATGTCTCCATCTGTGTTTGGCACCTCTGCAGGGTCGTTGTCCTGGCGTTCCATGATGTGGGTGCTTGCAAGGACGACTGCGTGGATGCTTAATCCCACTGCGATTAAATCTCTACTGCGTGCTGCCCTAGATGGTTTTTCAAATGAGTACGTTTGGTTAGTTAGTGTATGCTATGTATCTGTATACGTATTTCAGTTTGGTGTGAACTTGACATAGAAGCTTTGAGAGATTTGACATGGCTGCAAGGCCTTGTCGATGCTTATTTATTAAACATGCTGATGGAATTCGAATTGAAGTTACATTGGGAATACAATTTGTGATTAGACCTTTGAGCAATCGTATATATTGTTGATCTGTCCGAGGACACAGACCTCGGTCTTTTCACTGCTTTCGCTTTGGCAGACGAGGCACCATTGGGCAGAGTTCGATTCCAGATAATCCATCGAGGCCAGAATCTTGTCTGCTTCACAACGAATGCGATGCGGAATTTTCCTATATTGTGACTGAATTGATTGAAGGGATTGCTGGAGCCATGCCCGAAGATTAAGTCTATCCTGTGGCAGCAGACGAAAGTAAAAGGACGAGTAACCGTTGGCCTGGAACTCCGATTGCCACTTGTTGCACAGCATCAAGTGCAGCAGACATCCGACTGTGTGCAACAGAATACAGAATATATCCATGCTAATGGTGTCCAGGGGAACGTCTCTCAGAATGCCATTCAATTCACCCAACTAAGAGAGTTAGAGATTAATTGTTTACCCATAGTTGGGATTATTAAAAGTGTTCCACTCACATCACGATGTTGATGTATGAGAATGGGACTCTCTCCACACTGAAAGACAATGCCCCAAAACAAACAGACGGCAACCGCCTTTCCCAGAGCACATTTCGTAGATATAAAGTTGGCAATATTCAGGATAAATCCAACGTTCGATCGACGACTTAGGTTAAAGTAGTTAAGTAGATTCTCGCTAAAGTAATGGACTAGCATCGGATCCAATGAGGCTTGTGCCTGAAAGGACTTCCTCAAAAGCACTCGACGTGCCTTCTTCAGTAGTTTCTGGTCATCCGGCAACAGGTAAATAATGCTGGCCAAAACCTGCAGCGTGGCCAACTCCTCGGCTTGTAGATTCTTGTCGCTCAGCTCCCACAAGTATTGACAAGCCTATATAACATAGAGAAATACATCAAATTTCTATATACTATATAAATACACTTGCTAATCAATAACTAACCTCATCCACTGGCAGTTTGTTGAGCTCGATGTCAATGCGCTCGTTCAGCGGCGAGTTTGTCAGTATATTTTCAAAACTATGCCAGGATAACGCCTGTACATTACTTGTAGCAAAAATCTCATCCAAAGTCATTTTTAGGTTGGATTTTTTCGACTTGTGTAACATATTAATATTATTTCCACACTAAATAAATATGTATGTTTATTAAAGTAAAAGCCCACATAATTTCAAATATGGCACTTCAACAGTGTTGCAAAACGCGTGCTGTCATTCAAGCGGTTAACAGGCACGCCGACGCAGTAAAAGCTTCTTTAATTTTCTTGTTTACTTCCTTTCTTTTGATTGCTCTTGATGTTGTACAAATTTGTACATTTGTACTGCTTTTTCTTTTTTAGTTTTCGTTATGTGGTAAAAATTTGACTTTGTAGAAATATTCACTGAAAAAACCATCAAAACATAATTTTTGGTATATGGTGTGTTCCCATAAACTTTGCTGACACCGTTGAGTCCGGTCCTGTCTTTTTTTTTTAAATTGTAAAAACACTTACATATAAACAACTTAAGCCACATGTATTATCGATCATGTAATCCTTTCTTTGAATTATCCTATTTGAATTTAATTTATATCAAGGCTGCAAGCCGCTTCTGAACCGAACTTCGTAGAGCCGGTTCATGAACCCAGCCCTCGAAATTATTTACTTTGCGAACCCGAACCTTAACCGAACCGCTTTCTAAAATAAAAGGTTCAGTTCGAAAAAAAAATAGTTACATACATTTTATGGTTTTCTAATATTACGCAATTATTTGAGACTTCGGAATAAAATAAGTCATATTTTTAATCTTCAAACAAATATAATTTATCATCAAAATTTGATTTATTTATTAAAAAAAATTTAATTTATTCAAAATGTAGAGAAAAGTGTATAACAATAAAAATATTTTTTTGTATAAAAGTGAACCAAGGCTCGAACCCAAACCTTGGGTTCAGGGGGTATGCAAACCAATTTGCCAACCAAACCGATGTCTTGCTCTATGGTTTGAACCGCCGAACCGAACCTGTAACAAAATTTTGGAGGTTTGCAGCCTTGATTTATATATAGTTTATAGTTTTTTTTATTTTTTTATTTAAAAGTTACGGAATAACACTTATTTTTATGTTTTAAAGTAACTTTTACGGTTAAAGATGTTTTTTTTTCACAAGTTTCAAAAAAAGTGAAATTTTAATATAATGAATCTAAGAAGATGTAAACTTGTTTCCGCATTTAACAAGGAAATTGTTCAAGGTCGGTCACAAATAAAAACTGCATTTTCTACTCGTAAATATTAAAAGTTGTAAATTTACTAATAAGTAGTTAATATAAACAATATAATAACAGAATTGAACTGATAACTAGAAATGCCTTACTATCTGATCTGAGCGCGCAGTGCAATGCTGCTGGGAATCTCAACATTGTTGACCTGCAGCAGCTGCACAAGATTACGGACAAAGTCCTGTGAAACCTTCAGCTCATCGTCAGCCTGCAGGCGATCGTATAGATCCAGTGCTCCCTCGTAGTTGTTGGTCTTGACAAACTGATTGAGGAGCATGTCGTAGATGCGCTGCTCATCGATGGACCGTTGAAGTCCACGAGCACCCCTCGCCAGGCGCAGCAAGGTGCGAACGGCGCCCTCCTGCCCCAGGTGCTCACAATTCTTGAGCAGCTGCTCGTGATTCAGCCGGAACTCTGGATTAATAATGAGACGACGTAGCTGCGTCTCAGTGCCGGATTCGGCAAGTGCCAGCAGCAAGGCGCTATTCATGTTGACCGCCCCATGGACACGGGTAACTGTCGCCGTCACATTCGCCAGATGCTGTTGGGCGGACTCCTTGGTTGTGGCTGGAAAGCGTGCCAGTGTCGCCTCATCGCCATTGCTCAACTTCACCAGCAGCGACATCAACTCGAACTGCAACGGCGTGTGCTTGTGGCGTGTGGCAAGTCGTTGAAATTCCGCCACAGCACCGTCCAGATCCCCGCGCAGCAGCCACTCCCGCAGCACGGGACCCAGGAGCGCATTGTGTGCCTGGCAATAGCCAAGTTTGCGCAGGAATTCGAACATTTCAAATGTGCTGGTGCGACCGGACTCGGGAAGCGGCTCCTTGGCGGCCAATTGGGCAACATTGTTGAGCAGCTGCCAGACGTTCTTGATCACATAGTCGCCGCCATTGATCCGCTGCTGTTCCGCTCGACGTTGCAGCAGCTGCTTGGCCTCATCCAGCTGGCCATGATGCACCAACAAGGCGGCATAGTCAATCAGCTTGTGCTCGTCTATCTGGAAGCCTGCAAAGTGGAGAGACAAGTGTAAATGAGATGGAATCAGTTAGATGATGTTGGATCACTCACCTGGATAGGTTTTCTGCAGACGCAGCAGACTCTGCTCGGCACGCGTCAGATTCTTCAGCTTGATGTGCAGATCGAGGATGGCGGCCAGCATGCCGGGACTGATCTGGACATGCAGCGCCTCACACTTGGCTTGCAGCTCGAGGGCACGCTCGAGACGACCATCCCGCACACTCAGCTGGAGGAGGCGACGGAGTACGCCGCGTGTATTCAGTTGCTTCGCCTCCAGCTCAATGAGATGACACTCCAGCTCGTCCAGGGACATGTCGCGGGGATGCTTAATGAAACCACCGCTGGCAACGGCATCTGGTGGCAGAGTAAGCTCTGCATTCCGCATCTTTTGCAGCGTCTTGGCAATCGATTGTCGTGTGTCCACATCACAGTTGGTGGCCATGTTGAGCAGCGACTCCGCCGCTGTCGGGGACACCTTGAGCTCGTGTCGCTGCAGTTCGTGGAGGAAGCGCAGCAGGGAGTCCGGCTCCTGGCGCAGACGCGACTGTGCCGCACACATCTGCAGCAGCAGCGCACCGACAAAGTCCTCCTGGCGTTGCAGGGATCGTTGTTGCAGCGCCTGCGTCAGCTGGGCAAAGGATGCGTAACGCTTTGTGGCACGCAGGTGCACAGCCAGTGCGGCCAGTGGTGCCACCAGCGTCGAGAGCTGCAGCCGTGTCGGATACAGTTGCAGCAGCTCCAGTGCCGGCGACACCTGCTGCTGCTGCAGCAGTTGGATGAGCACATGGGCCATCGTCTGCGAGGCACGCACGCCCACATCGTCCAGCTGCTGCAGTGCCTGGCGTGGCTGTTGCAACGTCTGCCACAGATTGGGCAGCACATAGAGACGCAACGTTGGCTCATCGCACTCCACCCGCAGTCGCTGCATCTCGGCCAGCACACGCAGCACGCCACTCTCGCCCTCCCGCTTGTGGTGGTGCAGCAGCAGAGGCCAGAAGTAATGCGGACGCAGTGGCTCCCCAGCCGCACTCAATGCCTCCAGGCAGCTCAGTGCCACCGACGGCTGACGACGCAGCGCCAGCTCGGTGAGCACCTGCAGGGCGCGGGTGTTTTGGCCACGTTCCCGCAGCTGGCCGGCAAACTGGAGCATCTGGTCGAGGGGCGTGTGGGCGCGGAAGAGTTCGTGCAGCAGCAAGGAGGCATAGCCATCGATGTTCTGGTTCTCGTTGTAGCTGGGAGATGGCAACATCGCCACCAGTTGGATCATCAGCTCAGCCTGCTCCCGATGCAGCAGCTGGATGCAGAGACTGTTGATTGCCGGCGGCACATCCACGTCATTCACATACTCCTTGGGCAGCTGTGCAACCAGCTGTTGCATCAGCTGAGTGTCCACCTGCTGACAGCTGAGCACAGCTCGCAGCATTTGCAGGAGCTGCGGCGCATTGAACTGATCCGCATGCTGCTTGAGAAGATCGCGTGCCTTGTCCATCTGACCATTCTCCACATAGGAGACCACACACAGGGCTTGGGTGCTGACCGAGGGAGGAATGTTGGCGGCCAGCATGCTGTTCAGCACATTCTTCACGCCAGGCAGATCTCCACTGCGGGCATGGCCCAGGAGCAGGGCATGAAAGTTGCCCTCGGTGAGGGCAAAGTTGAGTTGCCGCATTTCAGCCAACAGTTCGGTGGCTTGCCGCATATTGCCGCTTGCCCCGGCCACATCCAGCATGGCACTATATAAAGACGCATCCGGTGCTCCATTGTAGGTGGCAATCTCGGCGAGCAGCGCCCGATGATCTGGCAATGCCAGCTGATTCTGGCGCAGCATCTGCAGCTGTGTGTGATAATGAGACAGCGTCGGCTGCTCCACCTTCAGCAGCTGTGCCCATATGCGGCGGAAGAGCAACAATCGCTCCCGGCTCGTCTGCACGGGCAGCAGTTCCGGCACACAGGAACTCAGCAGGAAATGCAGCTGGGCTGCATTGAGCGGAGAAGGAGGAGAAGGTTCTGAGGCAGCAGTCGCAGTCGATTCCAGCTGCTGCAGCAGACGCTCGCAGTGCTCGAAGCGGAAGACACTGTGTTGCTTGTAGTACGTCTCCAGCTGTGTCCACAGATCCTCGACACTGACTTTAACTGTGTGCTCCACACTGCCTCCGGATTTGCCTGTGCGTTTCTTGTGCGTTGAGGTTCGTGTGGAGGCAGCTGTGGTGGCATAGCTACTGCAGCTACTCACGCTTGGCAGCAGCGTCGTCCTGCTCCTGTTCCTGGCCATTGTCATTGCATAACGCAGACATCCATGCGACGTTGGCGTCGCCGTCGACGTTGCAGCTCTTTGTGCAGCAGCCCGCAATGAGACGCGCCAGCACACATTCTGCAAGAGCTGTGTTCGTAGCATGGCTATTGCCAAAGTGAATACTTCCCAAAAGTATTCAACAAATCCAAATCCAAGCAGGCGTAACAGC
This sequence comes from Drosophila innubila, assembly GCF_004354385.1. Classification (NCBI taxonomy): domain Eukaryota; kingdom Metazoa; phylum Arthropoda; class Insecta; order Diptera; family Drosophilidae; genus Drosophila; species Drosophila innubila. The sequence goes on from NC_047626.1 coordinate 12,647,663, forward strand.
AACAACAACAGCTGAGCAAAAAATCAACACGCGCGCCGGCAAAAACAAGTGACGATTAGCGATGGAACATATCCCATTGCAGCTACAATAGTATCGCATTATAATAATCGATATATAACATCATCATAATCGATATTTTACAAATATTGCTCACACTGCCGTCATATCGATACTTAAAAAACAGTTGAATGCAATATTGTGAATTCCGCAAATATGGATTTTCAAATAATTTGATAAAAATATGGATTTTTTAATAATTTGATACAAACAAAATATGAAATAACTTAGCTAAATTGACATGCAAAACTCACGATAGCGCCTCTGAGAAAATCGTAAACATTGAAATCGCACAACTGCAATTCTAGAAGGAATAGCTATATGATAATATAAAATAAGCTGTATTGTTTACAAAACACAAATAACTGATAACATGACTGCTGAGTTGAAGTGCGAGGGTGGACCGAAAATTCTTTTGGCTAAGTATGAAAAGGCCACTTTTTTATTTTTGCTATTTTTTACAAATATAATCCTTCAGCTGATAGTACGCCCAATTTACTGAAGTTTGGCCCCACTGTTTAATTTGTACGAATTCTTATGTTCAACAACTATGGAAAAGTTCGTAAAAACGTCTAAACTGGAATATCGATCAGTCATTAGATTTCTGTTTTTGAAACATAAATTGAACGATGAAATCAAAATTGAATTGGACAATGTTTATGGGAATTCTGCACCGTCGATATCAACAATTAAATACTGGACAGCAGAATTTAGACGCGGACGCACGAGCATTCTTGATGAGGATCGGCCAGGACGTCCCAAATATTCTTAAATCTTAATCATAATCACTCGTATCTTGATAAGTTTATTGTTATTATATGTAACAAAAATGAAATCTTGGCGTTTACCTAACGTACAAATAAAAGATATAAACAACTTGCATTTGTTAGGGAACAATATTATAAACTGATAAAACTAACACGTAGAAAAGGCAAGGGTCGAGCAAACGTTTCTGTGAGAGACCCTATCATAATTCTGTAAAAAAGGCTAGCTTAAAATTAAAATATAGCTTAAACCAATATAATTTAAAACAAAAAAAAAAAGGAAACTCTCTGTATGCCGAATCTATAAGTAAATTGTCCTTGAAATTGTTTTCTTTGTGAAAGAAAAGGCGGCGTGTCAAATTTTTTAAAGTAACTAGATATTCGTGAGTATTACAGGAGTAGCTAGCTAGCTCTTATAGTCTCTGAGAACGGACAGACAGACGGTCACGGCTATGTAGACTCGGTTGCTTAGGCGGATCAAGAATATATACACTCAGGGGGATCGGAGATGCCTCCTGCTGCCTGTTACTTATTGTAATTTTTATCTAAAGGGTCTTTAAAATAGTTATTCTCTGTATAAACATACTTATATGTACATAGTTTCACGAGATTTTGATAAATTTCTAAAAAGTTTATTTGCTGTATTTTGATATGGTTGGAGGAATCTTAGAACTATATAAAATCGGCTTTACAATTTGCTGTTTATCTTCTTTCGCCTGGCAAAGGCCATTATCTGGGTGCGATAGGTGGGACCGAGGCGCAGCTTGTCCAGCTGGGAGCACTCCTCTGTGAGTGCATCGAGGAGTGCTTGTCGCCAGGGCTGCAACAGGAGGCGCTTGGTGGCCATTAAGGAGACGGACGGCAGCTTGGCATGTTGTTCCATTCGTGACCAAAAGTCCTGCACATTTGTCACCAAACTCGCCACCATGCGATGATGCAGTGCAGCCTGGGCATCCAGGCGCTCTCCAAACAACAACAGCTCGGACGCCTTGCTGCGTCCAAGGATCTGTGGCAGCATCCAGCTGGCGCCACCCTCGGCACACAGACCCAGCTGGGAGAAGGGTGTCCAGAACTGTGCGGATTCAGTGGCATAGATAATGTCGCATAGCGAAGCAATGATGACGCCCAATCCCACACAATTGCCCTGAACCAATGCAATCAGCACCTTGCGATTGAGCAGCATCTTCTTGACCAGCGCCGTCATCACAAAATTGCTGGCCTTAAAGTGTACGTCCAGTGCCTGATCCCCATTACGGCGCTGCAGCGCCAGAAGATCGGTCAAGTCATTGCCCGATGTGAAGGCCACCTCGTTGCCCGTCAGCACAATGACACTGATCTCGGAGTCCGCATTGGCAATGTCCAGAGCACGCAACAGCTCGTAAATGGTGCGACGTCTCAGAGCATTCTGCACTTCAGGTCGATTGAATTGGATAATTAAGAGGTGACCGCGACGTGTAATCAGCAGCTCCTTGAATGTCTTGAAATTGATCGCGGCAGCTGCTCCACTCATTGTGACGTTGCAAACCAGACTGAGCACTGATCACTGATCACTGAGCATTCCAGCAATCCCATTCCCATTCCACTCTCTTTACGTGTACGAGTAGTTCTCGTCTTGCCCACACATATACATATACAGACGTGTATATGTATTTATGTGCATGTGTACTCGCTAGAGTCAACAAACAGGCTTCGGCAAATAGTTGCCGATTATCAGACATCGTCGAGGAGGTCGCGGCCTGCTATCGCTGCTGGGGTGATCAAAGTACACCACATCTCTCTCTCTCTCTCTCTGCCTTTCCTTCTCCATTCATCAGCCACATCTTTGGCAAGTTGCCCAGGCACGAATAACAACAACTTTGTATTAATCCGAGCAGTGCATTACATGAGACAACCAAACAGAGCTGCCGATTCAGCATTTTCCGAAATGTTCTCGTATTTAAAAACACTTTATCAGAAAAAATATATCTAACATGCAGCCTTCTTGGAGTAGTTCTGTTAAAAAAAAAAAACACTATTTAAAAAAATAAAATATCAGGGGTGCCACATAAAGCGAAACCAACCGAAAATCTCCCAAAACTCCATACATTTTTGGGAGATTTTCCCTTGGTTTTGACTTCTATTGCACCCCTGTATAAAACATCCTTGTTTAAAAAAACCTATCATTGTTTCGTTCATTCATATACATCTGTTAAAATCAGAGCTGAAAAAACTGATTAAAATATAATTTGATTAAAATATTTTACATCTTCCAAATTATTTAATTAAGTTATTTGAGTATTTCGACATTAATGCTTAGTTGAAATTTTTGACTAGAGTTTGAAAATGCTTCAAAAAAGTCGAGTATATAAAAATAAATATATTATTTAGTCAGGAGGCGCTGATTAAAAATGAACTCAGCCTACTCAGCTCAAAACTATTTGTCCTGTATTACTATATGTCATCATTTTTTATAATTACATCCATTTTGTCGCACTTTCTTTTCTGCTTCTGTGGTAAGTAGTTGGCATCACTGATTACAAATGAGAATGCACTGGTTGAGAGTCCACGACTACGAAATACCCTACACTCCTGTATCGTGTTGAAATTTTCTGCTTAGATTTGGATTTTGCTCTATGTATATCTTCCGTGTAAAAACTGAAGACTAACATCTAAGAGTATTTTTTATAGAGTGTTTTTTATTGAAAATAGGAACCTACAAACCAAGTTTGGAGTGTCTAGTTGTTACAGTCTAGTCTGGATATAGTGAACAACCGATATAAATATGAATATTTTGAAATAGTAAGCAAGATTATTTACACAATTGTTTACTATTTATATTATAACTTGATGTGGAACATTTTATAGTAAAAGCAACGATAAGAAACCACAAAACTCAATTTTACCGTGTTGAATGTCCTGAATAATTTAGTTCAACATATCTAGACTCGACTGTATCATATTTATAATATCACTTTGTAGGCTTCGAGTTAGAATATACTCCATTCGACCATCAGCGCAGGGTATTAAACGAGTGCAACAAGAGAGAGACAGAGAGAGACTGTGAGTGCATGAGATAAAGATGGAAACATGTTCTTATATGTAAGCAGAAACCACAACAAGTCTGTTGAGCCAAGTGTCAAGTTAAAGTTGATTACCGCACAATTAAAAGAGACAGGAATAAAAGACCTTATCTAATGCTAAAGATAAGAGAGAGAGGGAACATGTTTTAAATAAGATGGCAATAATTTATAAATGAATAATAATTATTGTTTATCAGCGTTTGCATTGGCTTAACTCTCCTTCGCTCTATCTGTATCTGTCCAAACAGATCAGAATCAGGTTTAAGTGTCCCACTTTCAGCTTTGGATAACAACTTGGGAGTCGGAGAGTAGGGATTACGCTAACTTTAATTTACAACAGAGTTTTTTAACCATACATAACTGGAAAGGACTGCTGCACTGCAGCACCTTTTGTGTGTATAATAAGTTCACATGGCAGCTGCTCCTGCGTCCACTTAGTGCTCATCGAGGTGGGAGAACTTCTTGCGCAGCTTCTCACGTCGCTCCTTCTTCACATTTCGCCAGGGCTTGGCGGCGGGTCCAGTGTCGCCAGCCACCAGGGTGCCATCATTTGCCAGACGCACATGGGGGAAATTCGTGCGTCCCTTGACGTGGGCAGCACTTGGCTGGGCGGTAAAGAATTGCTGATCCAGTTCCTTGGACGTGCTCTTATCGATCTGCAGGCAGAGAATTGGAGATAAGTCAATGATCATCAATGTGAGGACTGAGAGACAAGACTTACACGCATAGCACGTTGCTGTTGTCCGGGTAACTGGGATTCCTCTAGAGGTTTACGTTGGCGCTCGGGAAATGTGTGATATTCAGACTGGATGACCGAGGGAGGACCCAGAGCGTAGAGCAGCTTACCATTGACATAATCCTTCAGCACGTAGCGAGAGGAACGAGCTTGATCCGGTTGACCATTGGACGTCATGAATCCGCGATTGTCTGCAAGGAAACACGTATATTATTAATTGATTAAAAGCAGGGAATAAAACCGAAACAAATATAGATTATGGTTTCGGTTCTGGTACGTCCCGAAATAACTATTTCGGTTAAAGGTTCTATTTCAGTTTTTTTCTTTCGGTTCCGGTATCAGTATCATTATCAAATATTTGAATGCAGAATGAATTAAGAGGCCTAACCATGATAAAAATGACATTCCGCTTGAAAATCGATTCAAATTTGACCAAGTTATGACAGTTTGAAGTTGGTCAGACTGCGGATTTTTTTACATTTTGCAAGTCCAAATTTTTGTTGAATTTGGCATGATTTTTTACAAAAATATGAAAGGTCTTAGAATCAAATTTAAAGTGTTGTTTTATACTAATTACGATATAACGAGTTGATTAAAAGTAAAAACTTGAGATTTAAAATTTTGAATTTTCGAAATTTCAAAGGGGGGACCCTTAGCATCGAAATCAATATCTAGTAGAATCTAGAGGAAAATATTTTTTTCTCAGAATTTAATAAAATTTGAATGCAAAAGGAATTAAGAGGCCAAATCAAGACCAAAGTGACATTCCGCTTGAAAATCGGTTAAGTTTTGACCAAGTTATGACAGTTTGAAGTTGGTCAGACTGCGGATTTAGCCACTTTGCAAGTCCAAATTTTTGTTCAATTTTGCATGATTTTTTACAAAAAAATGAAAGGTCTCAGAATCAAGTTTAAAGTGTTGTTTTATACTAATTACGATATAAGGAGTTGATTAAAAGTGAAAACTTGAGATTTAAAATTTTGAATTTTCGAAATTTCAAAGGGGGGACCCTTAGCATCGAAATCAATATCTAGTAGAATCTAGGGGAAAATATTTTTTTCTCAGAATTTAATAAAATTTGAATGCAAAAGGAATTTAGGGGCCAAATCAAGGCCAAAATGACATTCCGCTTGAAAATCGGTTCAATTTTAATCAAGTTATGACAGTTTGAAGTTGGTCAACCCTTTAACCGTACCGGTATAAACGTTTCGGTTCTGGACAGATATACTAAAAAAATTTAGTGTTGATTGTACATACAGCCATAGGCGAGCAGCAGCTCCTCGGAGAAGGGTGGACGATCTGGATCCTCACCCTCTGGGGGCTTGGCTATCACAATGCCATACTTATCCTCGAGCACGTGTCGAGGGATGCGCTCGCAGAGCAGATTCACTGCGGGCACATGATCACGCATCTGATCAATGGGCAAGATGCCATTGAGCAACATGTCCGCCTTGGTGAGCACAAAACTGGGCATCACCAGACCAGGACAATCGCATAGAAGAATGTCGTTCTCCAGGAATAGAGTCTGAAAGTGTTTTGTCTTGCCCGGAGTGGCCGAGACGGAAACCTTCTTCACCGTCATCAGGGAGTTGATGGTGCTGCTCTTGCCCACATTGGGATAGCCCACCATGCCGATGGTAACATGCTGCTTGGTGTGCCTGGGTCCCGTATAGATGTGACGCAGAAAGTCTATCAGTTCCGTGCGGGACAACAGATGTGCACTGTTCTTGTCGCCAGGCAACCTGGGCAGCTTGACCTCTGACTCCGCTGACGCCTTTGGTTGCAGCTTGCTCTCAATGGCGTCCAGTGTGTGCTCGACGGCATCCAGGGATTGCTGAATCTCTTCGGCAGCGTCGCGTAACTGTTTCAGCTCTAGGGCAGATGAAGGCGATTCGTCGGCCAGCTTGGCTGCCTCCGCCTCTCGCTTCAGCTCCTCCTCGACGAGCGTGGCCGAGTAGAAGGCTGTCCGGATTCCCTCACAGTCGAAATACTGTGCCCAGTGCTGGCGCTGCTCGAGCGTCAGCAGATCCGATTTGTTCACCAGGATCATGTTCAGCTTGTTGCTGTCCACCTCCTTAACATATTTCTCTAGATCAACGCTGCGAAAGAGCAACGGATTACGTGCATCCACAATCTGGACAACAACATCGGATCGCTCGACAACGCGCCACAGTTGGCGCCAGAACTCGAGATTCTTCTCGTACGGCGTCATCAGAATCTCCTCGTTCTCCTGCAACATGGCCAGGTCGCGACGCCAATTGAGAAACGCCTCATTCTCGGCACGCTCCAAATCCTCGGCGCTCGTCTCCTTGGTCCACTTGGGACGACGTGGAATCTTCAGCTGATCAATGTGCTCGGCGTGCTTCTTGTGCATATGCTGCTCCTGTGTCTTGCTCAGCAATCCAACACGCTGCTTCGGATTCACGAATGTTATGTTCAGTTTCTCCGCCTGGAATTCCGTGCCCGCCAATTCCGCCGTACGCAGAAAAGCGTTAAACGAGGACTCCTCCGTCACCGATGATAGATTCAAGCGACCCCAGTCGTAACCATCTTGCAACTCCGTTGTGTGCAACTATAAATTTAATTGTTCATATATCAATTTGTTGTCATCTGGTGAAATGTGTGTATGTATGAACATACATACATATGTATGTAAATACTTTTACTCACCATTGTGTCGTTGTCCACCTTACGCCGAGGTGTGTGGCCAAAACGATCCTTGATGAGCTGGCGCCCCAGATTGCTGCCTCCTTTCGATTTCTTGCCCATTTTGGCAAAAATTAAATTAACTTTTACTGGTTGCAAACAATTTGATATAAAACAAAACACGTGCAACAAATAGCAAACTACGAAGTGAAGCTATCGAGTTATCGAATTTGTAATGTGACAATCGTCTTCCATCGATTGTGCCACGAGCGATAGTATCGATATTCCGCAAGAAGATCAAAATTAATTTATGAATATTTTGTTATCATAAAAGCGATATTAAAAAATTTCAATTAATTAAAGTGAGAAATGAACTGACCAGTATTACATGAGAATTTAAAGGCTTTTAATTTTTGGCTATCGAATTTCTAATGTTATCTTCGTCTCCAATTGATTCTTTCATGTGCAATAATATCGATATACTGCAATAAGAGCAAAATTAATTCATCGTAATGTTGTTATCATAAAATCGGTATTCAAATTTTTAAAATTTAAAATAAATCAAATTATAATTGGATTGACCAGTATTACGAGTACATGAGTATTTAAAAGCTTTTAATTTTTGGTACAGCATCGCAGTTTGTTCCAAGTTACAGAGTCTTTGAAAAAATTTCTAGATAAAGTACAAAATACACTTAACTATGATACGAGTATAAAAGCAAGAAATTCACAATTGTTAGTAAAATTTGTCATCGTCGTCATTCCAGACAATTGGCCAAACGGCATTGCGGGCACAGTTTCCGCCCAATGCCTTGCAGAATGTATTGAAGGTGCTGGATTTGCTGAATCCGAGAATCTCGCGCTCCTCGTAGATGCGGTAGGTGAACGTGCTCTCGTAGGTGCCCACAAAGTGTCGGGCATAGGAGCATATCAGCTGATCTACAATGGCAACGCCTCCGTCCTTGAGCTGCTGCCGCTGCACATTCGACTCCGGCGTAAAGTGCACAAAGCGAAAGCGATAGAACAACTCCTTGAGCTCCAGCAGCTCATATGGCGTCGCATCCGATGCCACAAAAACCGTGGTCAGATTGAATGCCCGTAGCAATTGCTTGATTTGCTGTGCGGCCGCCTTCAGCGTGGGCGTGGTCGATTCCCGGGACTTGACAAAGTCACCACGGCGCAAGTGTGCACACAGATAGTCGCCACCACGGGCATCTCGCTTGGGTCGCTCCAACTCCCACATGGCGGGTCGCTGCACTCCGGCGGACGTGTCCGTCGTACTGAGTGAGAACAGTCGGAATTCGGCGGCCACCTGGTTGAGGCTCTGGGCAAAGCGCATGGATCGACGGGCCAGCCAGAAGTGCTCGTCACCCCAGTTGTCGTGGAGCACTGTCTCGGCACTGAGCACCGCATAGACACGCATGTCATCGGCATCGTCCACGCCGGACGTGTCCTCGGCAATGGCCTCCCGGAGCAGGCGCTCCAAGAGGCCAGCGCTGCCCTGGAAGCGCACACAGTGATAGCGTCCGTAGCGCAGCAGATGCTGCTGGAGAAGTGGTCCACCACTAATGGACTTCTCATTGCAGGCATCCGTGTGGCGTTGACCACTGTCCGGACTGTCCGGCACTGTCACCCGCTCGTACTTGTCCCTGAAGACACCCTGCTCCATCATGATCTCGTAGTGCGTCAGCCGGAACACCTGCGAGACATGGACGTACGGTGGCGCCGGCATTCCAAACATGCGATACTCGGAAAGGAACTCGTCGTAGTCAAGCACGGGCGCATAGCGACGCAGGCTGGCCAGGTCGAAGAAGTGGCGCCACAGCAAATCCTTCTGGGCGAGTCCGTGCGAGTGCCAGTGATAGAGGCGTGGCCAGGGCGGCAGCACGAGACGCACATTCCGGAAGCGCTTGCGTCGACGCAGGCGTCGCACAAAGACCGCCATGCGAATGTAGACATCGCGACGCAGATTGAATCCCTCGGAGATGTTCACATCGTACAGTATGTAGATGGTACCCCGTAGTGGCAGTATTTCAGCTGGACATGTCTCCTTCAATTGGAAGAGTTGCCAGAAAAGCCGGCGCTGGCAGTTGTTGTTGTTTTGAAAGTGGCTGCTTTTCACAATGGTGTTGTTGTTGTTGTTATGTCGTGCCTGGCCATGTGCAGACTGTGTAACGGCGACCAGGAGCAGTATCAGGATCAGCATAAGCTGCAACCACTGCACTGGCCACCATCTTTGCATTATTTTAACCGCTTTACACACAACAAAAATAGGCGCTGGCTCACTACAAAAAACACGAACTTGGTTTGTTGATCTTTTATCGATATCGATATAACCAGCCAGTGCTGAGTAATGACAAAGTTACGATAGTCGCCCATAACTGATAAAAATTTAAAAACGCAAAAAACTCAATAAAAAATTAATACATTTGATGACAATTTAAAATTCGAAATTAGACAAAATTAAGGCAAGCATTTTAATTAAGGTTTTCAGGCTTTTCATCCCAAAGGAAATTACAAATTTAATTCTAAAGAAAATATTTAATAATGCTGAAAATTACAATAAACTCTGAAAAAATTTTAAAAATTCTATCTTCAAAAGTAAGAAATTGCCAAAAATAGGTGGAACATTTTTAAGTTACCAATTTTGTCATTTCACCCAATTTGGTGCATATTGCCAGATCGGTGAGTTTAACAAGGTGGCAACCTTTGGTGTTTCCTAACGATTCGATACAACTCTAGACCGGCGGCACACGTGCAAAGCGTTTAAACTGTGTTGTTATTTTGAATATATTTATTTATGACTGATAAAATAGACACAGCTAAATAATAATGGCCACACAAAAGCTGGAGTACGATGCCAGTCTTGGCGGACGTATTACGCTGCCCACGCATGTGTCCACTTACCACTATGCAGCCGGAGCCTTGAAGGAAATCAAATCTTTGATCGCTGAGGCTCAATTGCCGACCAACAGCAAGCTCATCTTCCAGACACTGCCCAAATACATGCGTCGTCGTGCCATGTCCCATCATCCCAAGCGTCTGCCGCGCAAATATCGCGCCGCACACAAATCCCAAATGGGCAAGGCGGGCAATCAGCCGGTGAACAGCAAGCGTCCATCTCGCAAGTATCGTCGTCGTCCAAAGAATCTGATGCGTGAGTACGTGCGCCGGCAGCGTAAGCACAGCTGGCTGGAGACGCACATCTGGCATGCCAAGCGCTTCCACATGATCGATCGTTGGGGCTATCGATTGCCCTTGGCCAGTTGCGACAAGACCTATCGGGCTTGCTATCGCGCGAGCACCGATCATTGCCTGCTCCAGGACATGTCCTTCTACAGCTGCGTCCAGCTTCAAGGCAGCCTTGAGCTGCTGCGTGTGGGATTCGAGCGTCTCACCAGTCCAAACTGCGGACCTGGCATTGCGGCCAAGACATTTGCCAGTGGCCGTCGCGAGGGGAGCATCGAACTCTTTGCCGATGGACAGTATCCGTTGGGTGCCCTGCAGCGTGTCAGCTTCATGTGGCGTCCAGAGGATCAGTCGCGACGTACCCTATGGCTCTGGCTGCATCCTGCCGCCGCCGAGGCAACAATTCTGCAGCTTATCAACGTGTTCCAGTTGAAGTCCAGCAAACAGCAGACGCTGCCACTGGAAACACTGCCAGATGAATCCAAGGAGCAAACACAGACTGGCAAATCCAGGCAACAGCCATTGCGCTTCTGGACGCACACCAAGGCGTTTGAGCGACACAGAACCTACGCCAATGTGGATGACAATCTAGAGATGCAGATCTTTCAACAGGAATTCAATCGATTTCGCCTAACCGGAGCTCGTGCCCAACACATACTCGCCGCCAGTTTACGGGCCTATCGTCCCGGTCACACACACTCCCACTGGCTGGCGGAGATGAGCAAGCTGCCGGAGATGTCGGAACAGTTGCAATCGCAGGCTGATTTTATGGAGTCTGCCCTACAGCTGAGTTCACCTGGCGAACTCCTCTCCAATATGATTGTCGGCCTCAATGTTGTCGATCCTCGACTGCAACGGCCCAGGCAACGCAGCAAGGCGACCAAGGAAGCAAGAGCAGAAGCAGGATTAGCAACAGGAAGATCTGCTGCTGAACTACTTATGTCGCAGCCTGCTTGTCTGCCGGATAGCTCGCTGTGGCAGTCGGAGCTGCGGGAACGTCTCGGTCAGACCATGTTGTCGACGCACAAATACGAGCAACTGCGTCAGCAGCACGCCGTTGTGCCTGGCCAGAGCTGTGCCTTTGAGGAGCAGCTGCAGCCAGTGCCGCTGCTGCTGGTGCAACGTCCTGGCTCCCAGGAATCGCAATACAAACGCCTAGGATATGGCTCCGGCTGGGATGTGATTGCGCCCGCAGGTTACGGCATGGCGCTCTGGCTGACGTTCATCATGTGGGGTGCCAGGCCAGGTGGACTGCGAGAATTCGACTCGGTGGCCAGGGAGGCGGGAGCCGAACATCATTTGCCGGACACGGTGGCAGGTAATTGGGACACATTTCCTTAATATAATAATTGCTAACAGGAATGATCTTTTGCAGGAGTGCAGCAAGCATCCTTGGGTGCAACAGAGCGAAGAACTCGCTACTTTCGTCTGCCGCCCAACAAACGCTACAATTACCGTAAGCTGGCGGTGGTCAGTCCATTTCTGGCTCCCTGGAAGCACCTGGTGCGAGATTGGCAGCAGCAGGAGAAATCCACAACAACTGCCGGTGAATTCCATGTACTGCGAGATCGAGATCTATTGCAGCGTCTGCATGAATGTCTGCGCCACGGCCAAGCATTTCCGGAACAACTGCCGAACGAGTGTCTCATCCAGATTCAGTTACGTCTGCATTCCCGTGGTCATCTCAAGGATAATGCATTGATTTGCCTGCCCACAAGTGCCGACTGGAAGCGTCAGAGGAAGCAGCTAAAGCACGACGAGCATGCGCCCGTACACAGCGAGCCTCCGCAGCCGGATTTGAATGAACGCCTGCGGAAGGATCTTCGGCTTGGCCACAAGCGACAGCTGAAACGCTTGCGAGGACGTCGCGTCCGCGAGAAGCGCAAACTGCAGGAGACGAGCACGCGACGTGTCCACATTCGACCTGCCCAGACGGCGACACTCGTCAGGGAACAGTTTGACAGAATGTGCAACCTGTGGCTGCCCACAGATCCCGTCGAGACACGGGACAGTGTACGGCGTCAATGCAGTCGCGAAGTGTTTGGCTACGTCAGCAGTGCCGGATTCAGTTTCATCGAGGCCACGGTCTGTGGTGTGGGTTACATAACTGCAGCTGGACTCCGTAAGCTGGTCGCAGATGGACGTGGAGGGGAAAGCGGAAATGAAAACGGAAGCGGGAAGGCATTCAAAAACGGAAGTCAACTTCCTCTTTGCCTCGTGCGTGATGCGGACAGTCGTGACTATCGATTCGCCCGTTTTCAAGTCAATCGCAATGTGATAGCTCCGCCTTTCTGATGACATAGTGCTCGACTATCGGTTACCCTGTATGCTGATCGCAGATATCTCAACGCGCATTTACACATACTCTATTCGGACAGAATCTAAGACTATCTTTCTGTGTGGCCTTTTTATGGTACCCTGTTTACCCATTTGAGCTGGATATAGGGTATAAAAATATATGTATATATTTATTTGTCTGTGAATAAACCAACTTAAAATAATGAGAAAAAAAATTGTTTTAAAAAAAAAATATTATGTCAAAGGTTTGTATTTTAAGATCAAGTAGAGATACCTTTTACTGAATTTAGAATTGTTCGAAAAACGAATTAAGGGCTCGGAAAATGTACGCAGTTTTCGAAAAATACCAACGGAGATGATGGAAAGATTGGAGTTCATTGCTATGGGGTTAGTTTCATCAGATCGGAACTTGAGCAACGCCGATTAGTTTTAATTAAATTTTATCCTTAAGACCTTTGAATTTCCCAATTAAAAGACTCGAAATTGTTGTACATATTTAATACTAATTTTATTCAATTTAAAATTACTTGTATGCCATTTTTTTGTTGTTGACTTTTGTTTGTTGATGTTTTTGTTTTTGTTGTTGTTGTTGTTGTTGTTGTCATAGCATCAGTGTTAGAGTTTTATGTTATGTAATTATGTAATTCATATGTATGTATGTATGTGTGAGTGCGTGTAAGTGTTGGAATGTGAGTTGCCCTTTTGAGTGTTGAGCATTACGGGTATACTCATGAGTGTTCTGTGAGTGTTTCAACGAAATGTATTCGCATTCGGAAATGTTTGTTTGGTATCTAAAATGCGACAATGATTTAAAAGTTGAGTACAATTTGTTGTTGTTATGTACTCATTCCGAATTTCAATTTTGTTTCTTTTCTTATGTTTTTTTTTTTTTATTATTATGTATTATAATTATTATTTATTTTTATTTACTTTTAGCGGTTATGGGAAAATGTATATTAAATGCATGTAAATTTCGCTTAATGTTTCTGTTTGTTTTAATTTATTTATAAATATGTATGTATTGATTTACTTTGTTTTTATTTATTTTATTTTATTTTATTTACTGAAATCGCCTATATATATGTATATATATGTTCTTATGTATACACGTAGATGCAAGTATGTATATATAGTATAAACGTAATCTTCTTCATCTTCTTGTTCTATCGTATGTATCTTTCGGGTTTGTTCTTGATCTTTGGTTGTTGTTGTTGGTGTTTTGTTCTTGTGCGTTTAGCTAGACATGATAGTATTTGTTGTTGCTGTTATTGCTGTGTGAATATACCATATACATTTGTCATATATATATATCCCGGGATTGGGACCATCTCATACTGATACTGATACATAATATATGCCCATTTTTTTTTTTGGAGATACAGTTACAAGTTACATAATTCCATTATGTTGTCGTTCTTTGTAAATTTCACTTATAATTATACAACTTAGTTGAAACATTCAATAATTTTATGCTGTAGTTATTAAAAATACATAAAATATGATCTTATGTTTAACTAAATATTAAAGAAAAAACAATTAGATACATGCAAATACATGTACATACATCAATATATATATGTATTTATACAATATATATATATATATTTGTATCTGATCTCTTGCTCACTTTATCTGTCCACATATGTAATTCGATCATTTCTATATGTATGTATGTGTGTATATCGATTTGACTAAATGCTACCACAAGTACATGTTTAACTGAATTTGATTCGCCATTTGAATACATATGTATGCATAAGTAGGTATATATGTAAGTACAAAGTCAGCACAAGTATGTGTGTGTGTTTGTATGTTTGTATGTGTATGTGTGTGTGTGTGTGTGTAACTACAGGTAGCAAAGAGAGTACATGTATAGTATGCTACGATACAATGAAAGAGACAGTTCACATCCCTACAATGAGAGTGCGAGAGAGAGTGCGCTGAACTATCTACTTACGACTTGCGATCGTCTCTCTATATGGATGTATGTATGTATTTAAGTATGTACTTACTACACGCATTACAAGTGTATGTATATTTGATTTAAGATTACGAGAATTGAAGTACGATTATAATACGTATGTATGTACTCAAAAGTACTACGTATATGCATACATATACATATGTATGTATGTAAATCTGTTTTGGGTTTACAGTTTGAATTTTTGGGATTGCTTTGATCACGTATTCGTAATACAAACATACTATATATACATGTATAATTACTACACATATACATATATGTCATATGTGTATATATACATATATATGTGTGTGTGTGTGTGTGTGAGCAGTACAAGAGACGGCAGTGTATATAAGTTGCCAACAAAAATGCACACAAGCACACACTCGATGTGTTTGTGTGTGTGTGTCTGTGTGTTTCACAAATCTGATAACATTTGTATCCATTTCCGTTTCCGTTTCCATTACCATTTCCATTTGAAATGATCTTTCTCTGTATCTTATTTTGGTCTTTGGCAACAGTTTGTTTTTGGTTACGAGTTAACTGATTCTAGTTGCCTACTTGAGCCATAAATCTCTTAACAATTGGGTGTTCTAGTTGTTGTTGGGTGGCATCATTGGAATCTTGTTGAATCTGCCCCGTTATCGGCGATTTGTCGATATAAAACTTTGAAATACTTTGAATTTGGTGGGTTAGTATACATATATTTATAGATATACGTTGCATATCTTTAAAAATGGTTCTTAACTTGTAATTGTAAACGTTATCGTTATCGTGATTTTTGTTTGTTGTTGTTTTTGTTTTTGTTTCTGTCTTTTTCGTTTCCGTTTTGTCATCTCCTAAATGCGTTACATTGTTTCGGGGATTCCAGAAGAAGGTTCTGGCAAGCCATATACGACAGACTGATCGTTTGTATCATGCTCGTATATTATTCCTTTTACCATTATCTTTATCTTTATCTTTATCTTGTTTGCAGCTATTACATACATATTTAAATTATTATAATTACTATTAAGTTGTTGTTTCTCATTTAACATCACTACTAATAATCAAAAAATGGACATTTATAAACGTTTTATTTATATATATATATATATAAATATTAAAAATTGTTTTTTTTTTTATTTAATATATATTTTTTTTTATATTTTCATTTGTTTTTTGTTTGGCTTCTTTTTCAGTGCCGCAACATGTTTGTTTCTTTGTGTATTTTCATTTTTCTTGGTTTGTCATGGTGTTTATTTTGTTTTTTTTTCTTCTTTTTTTTACATTGGGCCATGAAGTTGGTTGAACGCAGTTTAAGCCGATTTTTTTTTAATTTTGGGTTAGTTTTTTGTGGAAAGTTCTAAAAGTATAAAATTCCAAAAAACTGAATAATTTAAAAATATTTCCAAAGTCAATAAACAATATATTTCATCACAGTTTGTTGTTGTTGTTTGTCTTCGGCAATGGTTTCGTTTTGGGTAAAATCGAAAACTTACACAAAATGTGCTTTTCTTTAAAGGTTTTATTTGATTTTTATTTTAAATGAATTCATAAATTTCTAATTCTCGCGCATTTCTCCAACACATTTCATGGCATTCCATATGCATCTGGAGAGTTACCTCTGTGTGGTGTGTGTGTGTGTGTGTGTGACTGAGTGTAGTGTGTGTATGTGTGTTTTCGGCCCGAAATTCGCTGCATATTTGGCGGCGCTGTGGCTTGAATTCAATATATATATCTTTTTGTCCAACTTTACCTAAGTATTTTAAAGTTCTGCAACGTGAAAATTAAACAACCTTTTTTAAATTTTTTTTTATCATGGGATTAATTGTTTTATGATTTTTAATGAAAACAAAAACAGTTGATTTTAAAAGTAAAACTTTTTAGTTACAAAGACATTGCAGCGAGTTAAACAATAATAATGCATAAATAACCAAATAAAAGAGAGAGATATACATTTATAATTAATAATAATCGTATATGGTAGATAGGGAATTAAATATACATAAATTATTTATTAATAATTAAAATATACTATGTGCTGAAATCGTAAAATTAGTATATTCAAAAGAACAAAATTAAAAGAAAGCATTATTAATTGTAAAATCTATGACTTAGTTCTTAAGTTTTCCAACTGAGCGGGAAATCCTATAAAAACAAAACCGAAAAAAAAAAAAAAATAAAGAAACAACAAGCGATTGTATTTTTTATATCGTTTGACGCATTTTTTTAATCGTTCTCAACAATTTTTGTTTGATTCAAAATGTTTTGCTTAAGTTTTTTGTTTGTTATAATTGCTTTGTCAATCGTTTTGGTATTTAGCATCAATAATGATCGTCAGATCCGTGGATCGTTTAAACATGTAATCGTTTAATCGTTTAATCGTTTAATCATCTCAATATACGCTCTAAGTTTTGGTTCATGCTGTCCTAAACCACACACCCAAATTGGGCGGCAATGGTCCAATGTTTTGCTTTGGGAGTTAGCTCTCTTTAATACAACTCAATTGTTGCTTTGTTGCATTGTTCTTCTCTTTTAATTTTCTGCTGCTTTTAATTTGTTTTTTTTTATTTTTTATTTCGCATTTTGAACTTAGTTAACCTATACGTATGCGTAACTAAAAACATAAAGTTATATTTATATATATATATAAGATACAATATGTGTATCTATATATATAATATGCAATTAGAAACAAGCATTAAACTTTTTCATTCGCGTTTCGGTTTGCTATAATATTTGCCATTTATTTCATACCCTTCAATCTCTTTGCTTTTCATTTACTTTCATGTTGATGTGTTTTTTTTTTGTTGGTGCATTACATAACCTCATCGTTCTAGCATTCGAACTGCTTTATGCTCTTCCAATCCAAGATCTTACTCCAAGCGCGCCTTGTAGGTGGTCTTCCAGATCTCGGCAAGTGTCACGGCGCTGTGGAAGCGATGGAAAATGCAGAGGGGCAGTGTGATGCGTTGGATGATGGACCAGGGTACAAAGCCGTAGAACTCCAGTTGCACCTATTCATTTGGATAGAGTTCGAGATCATTTGAATTGAATTAACCGATACTCAAGCCATTGGCAGGCAATAGACAGTAAAACATACGAGTACATGCAGCTACAGTAAACACTCACAACCATAAACAAAATAATTTGATTTACAGCACTGCTCAAATTCATTATTATTATCGATCAGTCAACAGTTAACATGCATATGTATGTATTTATCTCTGAGCTGTTAATTTCTATTTGACTTATATTTTCCAGGGACTGTAATCATTATAAGGTTTATTATAAAACTCAAGAAATAATCATTATTTTTTATTTTTATTATTTTACTTATGATTACTTTTGACAGTAATGATTATTTCTAGAGTTTTATTTCTTTTGATCAAAAATAAAACTTAAGTTGGTTTGTTGAAGTTTTTATAAGGAATATGGACTACATTAATATATATACATTCTTAGTCAGTGAACCAAAACAAAAATCTAAAATCCTTTATAAATTTAATTTAATTTCTGTCCATAATCCTTATAAAAACGTCAACAAACCAACTTGATCAAAAAAATAAAACTCAAGAAATAATCATTACTCTATGAGTTTTATTGTTTTTTCCCCTAAAATTATGATTATTTCTTGAGTCTTATTTTTTTGCTCAAAAATAATAATTATGGTATGAGTAAAATAAAAAAAATCATAAATTTGAAGATCATGGTGAAATTGCATAGATTATCCCTAAAGAAGATTTTTTCAATTTAAAAAAAAAACCAAAATAATCATTATTTACTGCCCTGATACTTTCTTTAGAAACTATTTACAATTACTCTAGTTATTATTTATTTATATTTTAAATTAAATATAAGTATGAATAAAGGCCATTAGGTAAGAGTATCTAAGATACAACTCGTTCTTAAGAATTTACAATCGTTATATTATTTTTATCAGTTTCTACTACTTTTATTTAATATAGTTTCCAAACAATAATTAAAATTAAAGTCAAAGAAAAGTATTGAAAGAAATCTTTACAGCTCAGATATATGTACAAAATTTTTAACTATATTATGTACACTACAACTTCTTTATAAGAAACTCGCAGTGAAAAAAAAAACAATAGTTTCAAGATCGAAACAAAAAGATAGAGAAAGATTTGTTATAACGAAGTTGAACTGTATGTACTATAGAAAATTTACGAATAACAAATAACGAATAACGAATAGAACGAACGAGAGCGTTAATCGTCTTACTTAACTCAGTCTCGCTTACGTACATATCTACTTACAGGATTGGCGAATACTTTTTGAGCTTCGAATGTGTAGATGGCAAACATGGCCACATTGCAGATGAGAAGGAAGGTAACAATCTGGCGTCCGGGCTTGCTGCGATCATGCTCCGGCAAATGGACACGGCGACGGGATACATCGGCAATAAACAGCAGCTGTAGAATGACCTGAAAGACGGCAACACCGCCCGTGGTCGTGACCAACAAACTGGGCTCACTCTCGAGCACCTTCAAGCTGCCGGCAATGATGCTGAACACTGAGTAAGTGAACAGGCCAAAGGCCGAGATGCGCAACAAAATGTCATTCAGACTCGATTGCTCTTCGCAGCGGAATTTCAAGTTCTTGACTCTGAAAATGAATAAATTTGGGAATAGTAAGGATTGAGATAATTACAGATACACATGACAATAGTAATAACATTATTCTAAAGTTTTTTAAGCAATCTAGTTTGCTTCTTTATTTTTTTTTTTTTTTGTGAGTTTAAAGGTTGATTACGTGGAGTGTAACTGCGAAATATTTAGTAAAATATGCAGAGTTTAATCAAGTAATGCAAATCAAAATGCGAATCCTTTCAACATTAGTATTATTTCATACTTAATGGGAATTGGATTACCATATTATTTTTCTTGTTGCTTTTTAATAAATTTGTTGAAAATCTTTCTAATATATCTCATGTTCCCATATTTTGAACAATTGGTTCAAAATCAAGGTATATGAAAAGTTATTTTTTTTTTATATTTTTTTTAATGTGTAGGTGAGTTTTTTTTTAACATATCTCAGAAGGTTACACTAAATAGCTAATATCTAGTGCTTTAAAAATCTTAACGGAAACCTGATAATGGTTTAGAAATATTACCAAATTTAATGAAAATTTTATAAATATATGATTATATTCAGTGGCAAATTGAATGTGTTTGAAAAACTGCTTTGCTTTTTAGAATATCTATGCCAAGTTTAATAAGAACTGTTTACTTTCAGATAGAGTTCGTTTAACTATATATAATACGGGTATTCCTACTACTAGTTTTTTTAAAAAATGTTTTAATGAATATTATTTGTTTGATCATAGTGTTTGTTGATCAACCCACCTGATGAACCCAATGATGATGGCCAGTATGGCAAAGGCCATGAGGATGCAGTGACTGGCATCGGCGAGATAAATGGCCAACAGCGAGAACTTCTGATGACGCACCAAGACGAAGAAGAGTATCAAGCAAATCAGCGCGCCGACCAACAACAACAGACCAAAGAATAGACCCTTCGATGAGCCAACGCAATCGACGCGACCGGAACGTGCCTGCTGTGCCATGGCAACGGCTCGACGGGATAGCATCACCTCCAGCCTATGCTCGAGATCCTCATCGTTCATGCGACCCGGATAGCGACCGATGTGCTTCCACATGACATACAAGACCACCGCTCCGATCAGCGAGTATTCAATGATAAACGGATACAGATACGGCGCCGAATCATACACAATGGTGCCCATAATGTCAATACGTCCGCAGGCGGTGGAATTGAGTGTGCCAATGTTGGAAGACAGCGCCGCCGGATATATGTTGTCCAAATTCTCGAAATTCTCAAAGGCCAGACCAACCAGACCATTGGACTCCTCATGCGAGATATCCGAATACGTTTGGAAGCTATTCTCCATGCCGGGACCAAATAGATTATTCATAATATTCACAGCGCTCTCCGTACTGCTCGCTGGCGTATTATCGCTGACACTTGTGCTGGGCGTGGATGCGGCCAGGCTGTTGAGGAATGACGATACCCCGGAGGTGGCCGTGCCAAATCCATTGCCATGTCCATTGCCGTCGACAGCAGCGGGCAACGTGGGTGCGGCCACATCGATGGGCGTTAGACTCGGTGCGGCGCTTGAGAGGATGCGTTGCAAGCTATTAAAGGGTGTCTCACTGGTCGTGCTGCTCATGTCGACGGCCGTTGCAGCGCTGTTAAATGATGGCATTGGCATACCGCTGCTGCTGGCTGCTGTGGTTGTAGTTGTTGTTGTGCTGCTGCTGCTAGTGCTACCCATGGTGCTGGTGGCAGCTGTGGTGCTAGTGATAAACTTCTTCAGCTTGCGGGCCATAGTAGTACTGTGCCATTGATAGCCAGGCGTTGTATATGCCGTCCTCATGGTTGTTGTGGTTGTTGTTGTCGTTGTGGGGCTGCTGGTGCTGCTGGCAACATCCCCCCCACCCATGCCCAAACTCTTGGAGATGCCATCGACCGTGTTGCGCACCAGCTTGGACAGCACATTGTCGCTCTTGTACACATTCTTGGGCAGCACATCCTCGCCGTCGAGTACCTCGAACTCGCTGTTGGGTCCCGTGTGTGTCCGGAGCACGGTTCCGGCGTGACGCAGTGCATGCTGCCGGATCGAATGGGCAATCGACGATGCCTCCGGATCCGCTTCACGCTTCTGATGATAGATTGTGATCTCCAGCAGTGACTCCTTGACCAAAGTACGTATCCAAACGCAGATGTTGGTGGCCACCACATGCATCAGTCCAAACCGAGCGATCACCTTGAAGCGATGGATGTTCAACTGCAGGCAGAGAGAGAGCAGATAGACAAAGAAAGAGAAAGAGCGAGAGATCGCGGGGAAGAGAGAAAGCAATGCGCAGACGCAATTTTGAGTATACTTTGGAATCGTGTCTTTAAATCACTCTATATATGTATATATTTATAAAATAAGTATACAAGTATTTACAGTTATATTTATGTAAGTATATGTGTATAGCATAAAAACATAAAAGTACTCGGAATTGTTAACGAAAATAGAGATAGAAATAACTTCGTTACTTAAGATACTTTTTGCTGTTTTAAAGATTGAAATTGAGACTTCCCAAATTATTTTACCCAATCCCAATAACCCTTAAATATAATTACAGTAGTATCAATTTAGTTTAAGCTATTGTTTAATCTATAATTAATGACACATACAGTTATAAAATTATATACAGCTATGGCCACATAAATAGCTCAATGTAAATAATATCATTTATTTGTATGACCACGTCTGTATATAAGTATGTGCATTTTGAAGTGAGAGAAATATGAGCGTAGGGTAGCATGATTAGAGTAGAATGTAGAGTAGAGTACACTGAAAAAAAAGACCAACTTCTAAAATCAAGAACATTCATCTTTGTTCTTAAAATAAGAACATTTTAATACCATATTACTAATACTAAGAATATTAATATAAAAAATCAAAGTTCTTAATACAAGAATAAAAATCCCCGTGGAGCTCTGGTTAGAGAAACCGCCTCAGTTGTGAAAAGCAGTAGGCGGCGGTTCGAATCCCACTCGTAAAAAATGAAAATAACATTTACAAAATTACTAAGATTAAGACAGAATAAAATATATGTAAATCAAAACAAGAAAACTATAAATAAAAAAATTATCGACTGATTTTAATTTTAAGAACATTTGTTCTTAAAGTAAGAACTTGGTCTTATTTGAAATGTTCTTAAAACAAAGATGTGCTTTCTAATTTAAGAATTTTATGTTCTCGAAGCATTTTTTAGACAAAAATTCGTAGTTTTGAGACCGAAATCTTGATTTTAGAACATTTTTTTTTATCAGTGTAGTAGAGTAGAATGTAGAGTAGAAAATGAGTTGTATATCGTACCTGAAATGGTGGCCTAGTCTGCGATCGCGAATGGGGCGGAGTTGTTGGGATTATGTACACAAAAATGGTTCATTAAAAAAACTAAGTACTTTGCACAATTTCGAAAAATTTATTTAAAAAGAATGAATCAATGAATGAATGAATGAATGAATGCATGATGACGTGAAAATTTGAATGGTTCATGAATGCGTAATGCGTGTACGTGTTGTGAATGTGAATAATGTGAAGCTTAAGCTGATAAAGCTGATAAATCTGATCTTTTGTTATTATTGTATTTTTTTTTATATATTTATTTTTGTTTTGACCTGAGATGAACAATTCGACTGTGCCGAATGTGAGAGTAAGTTCACTCTCATCATAGATATGGTATGTTGCAAGGTTGCAAGGTAGCGATGTTGCATTGTTGAATGAAGCAAAGCGAAACAAACAAATAAGTGAAATGACAGATGATGAATGCGAATGCGAATGCGCGAATCAATGATAATGAACTCAACTGAACTAACTGCCAATTAACACGCCAATTTAAGCGAGCGAGCGAGAGAGAAAGTGAGTGAGACAAGGACAGAGCGTGAGAGAGAGAGAGAGAGTGAGAGAGACTAAGTGTGACCGTACCGAGCCTAAGCTATGATTATGAGCGTTACAATTTGAATATCGCACGCAATTACCGATAAAGAAAATCGTCAGGTACCCAAAAGTCATTAAATTTTTTCCTTTTGTTTTGATTTTAAAAGATTGTTTCATTTGCAGTACCTTACGATTTGCAGGTTCACAATTATGTGCTTTCTTTCAGGTCGTGTCAACGCGTTGATCGTGAACTTAAACTTAAAACTAACCTCAATTGGACCGATGGAGGACTGGGACTTGGTTGGCTTTTTGTTAGATTGTTTTTCAGTGTGTACTCATGAATGTTAACATACAATTATAGTATTATAGTAGTAGTAGTAGTAGTAGTAGTAGTAGGTGGTAGGTAGTAGTAGATAATAGTAGTAGGTAGTTTATTGTATTTAGTAGTAAGTAGTTATAAGGCTTACAGTGTTTAAGTTTGTTTTTAGACAGAAATTTGAGTAAGTCGTATCATACTTCTACTCGAACATGAATTGCGCCCCAAATGCGCACTGAATGGACTTACCCGTGCATTCATGAATATAAAGTACATCTGCATAAAGGTGAATATCATCTGGAGCAGTGGATTGACACCGATCAGTATGTGATGACAGGGCGAATCGAATGGTATCTCAAAGAACGAACCAAACTCCAATCCAATATAAATCATGGCACCTAGTCCAAAAGCTAAAAACCAATTCAAAATCAAGCAATCGCAATAACAAGAAAAATGTCAGACAAAAAAAAAAAAAAAAAAAAGATAATTTGGAATCAATTTCTGTTGATCATTTACCGATGGCACCGACGCGCAAAAAGAAACTTCCGTGCGTGAGATCGCTATGCGTAGTCTTCCTCTTGCGTGTATTCTTCGGGGTTACGGCCACCTCGGCATCTACGGGTGCTTCCTATTGTTTAAAAAAAAATAAAATAAAATAAAAACACATATTTAAATATAAATATGATGATGAGCTGTTGAGATCGCTACTGAATCAGCGTATGGTTAAAATTCATATGTGCACCCTAATTAATGTGGCCTTATCACTTGACAACCGTCGTCATATAATTAACGAGGGTCTGTTAATCCACCCCATTGGATATACATATGCGATTCATACGACTCATGCCATGTTTATGTTATGAGGTTCATTCAGTTAGTCACCCTGCAATTCGTAAGCCCTGACACGAATCACATTCAATTACAGAAAATCTGTATATTAACAATGCATAATATAATACATCTATACATCAGCTGCTATTCTAAATTCCCAAACAACTTCTCTAAAATTTCAGGACAGAAGCTTATTACAATGTTAAGTCTCTGAAAGGCTTGCTGAGAGAAGCAGCGAGAGAAGCACCGAGAGAAGCTATGTGGGAACCCCAAAAAAAATTTAACGGCTTAAAGATGTATTCAGAGATATGGTGAAAGAAGCTCTGAGAGAAGCACCAAGAGAAGCATAAGGAAAATTGTCAATAGAAGTGAGAAGTCTTCTAAATAATTATGAAATTGTTATTATTTTTTTGACTTGTAGACTTATAGAATTTTCTCTATATTCTTTTTTCTAATATTAAACTAAATCTGCATTTCTTTCACTTTCTTGCTGTTAATAATATTAGTCGCTTCGTAAATAACTCTCACCTGATATGCGGCGCCTTTTCCAGCTTTTCCAGAGTCCTTAGAGCCTTTCGCATCCTTCGAATCGGCTGGATCTGCATTCTTCGTTTTCTTCGATTTCTTCTCTTTGGGCTGTGGTTTCGGTTTGCTGCCGCCATTGCCGCCATTACAGCAAGAGCTCTCTGAGGATACAAATCGAAATGGAAATTGAGTAAAGAAATAAAGGACTTGACAGCACTTGGAAGAAGTGCATCCAAGATGTGTCTTACCCTGCAGCAGGAAACAAAAGACGTACAACAGGAAGAGTATGCTGGTGCCATAAAGGTAAGTGAAGAACGTCTCGTAGTAGAGCACCGGTAGTCGGTGTGTGGTCACATCGCTGATCACATATGCGATGCAAACAACAATCAAAAGGATCGCATACACCAGGCTGGTAACAATGAAGAGCGATGTCCTGTGAAATGTTCGCAAAGTCAACAATTAAAGCTCAATTGTAATAATTTCCACAGGCACAAATTGCTCATATCCTACATGTGTATGTATGGGTATGGGAGTGTGTGTGTGTGTTGCAAGGGAATCTGTTAAAAAAAAAATAGGTATTCCTTTGTGTGTGCGCAAAATTGCTTTTGGGTTAGTGTCAATTACTCGTACCTAGTTTGAAAGTAGTTCTCTAATAGACGTGTATAGGTGTGTGTTGTGTGTGTGTGGTGTGTGCGCATGTGTATGTGTGTGTGTTTGTGTGTGTCTCATGCCTTTTGAGAGCATCGTTTGACTGCTCGAGTGCATAACCTACTCACATGCATACCTAATTAGCTATTACCAGACACCAAAACATGAGAACTTGTGCCTGTCGATGCTCGGTACTCGATACTCGATATATGATGCCAATCAACGCCTATTTACGAGTACCATTGGCACAGTGGGTCACAATAGCAGTGCACAACATAATTTGATAATTGCTTAAACGTTTTAATAATGTCATCTTGTAACTTTTTTGTTACAAACTATTTAAGTTAAACTTAGAATCAAGGCTGCAAACTGATTCTGAATTGAACCTCGTAGAACCGGTTCGGTTCTAGTTTTTAAGCAGCCTGAACCGAACCCTTGTTATTATTTACTTAGCGATCCCGAGCCTACACTAAACCGCTTTCTAAAATAAAAGGTGCGGTTAGAAAAAAAAAAATATTTACATAAATTTTATGGTTTTATAATATTACGCAATTATTTGAGACTTTGGATTAAAATAAGTCATATTTAAATTATAAAATAAATTTAAATTAACATCAAAATTTGATTTCTTAAAAAAAAAAATGTAATTAGTTCAAAATGTAGAGAAAAATGTATAACAATACAAATATTTTCTTGTATGAAATTGAACCAAGGTTCGAACCCTAACTTTGGGTTGAGGTGGTATATTAGCCAATTTGCGAACCGAACCGATGTCTTGCTCTATGGTTCGAACCGCCGAAGCGAATCTTAAACAAAATTTTGGAGGCCTGCAGCCTTGCTTTGAATGCATAATGTAGAAAAAAGCTTTATGTCCTGTTATTTATTTTCCAAATATTTCATAGTCATAACTTGTCTAATTTTCGTGTGAAAGTCAAAAGAACTCTTTTGCTCTTTTTTTCAAAATTCATCAAATGAGTGTATATAAACTACTTGAAATATACAATTAAAAAATGAAGAATTTGTTATAATTATTTTATTTTCGAAAAAAAAGTAGCTAAATTGATTTTTTTAAATTGATTACTATTTATTATAAGTTCTTAATATTTGGTATACAGAAAGGCTAAAGTTGATAAAATTTCCTTCAGAGTCAAACTTAAGTATTACTATAGATTAATTTAAATTTGTTATATATTGTTTTCCCTTTCTTTCGTTTGTGCTACTCATTTGCACTTGCCCCACGGTGCCGCACATTGTATTGCAACTCGTTTGCATTATTTGACCCAGTTAGAAACATCAACGGCAAACAGGCATCTCACTCCAACTCACACATACACTTCAACGCTCATTTGCATATGTATTTGGGCTGCTGTGTAACAGCTTGCGTGTGTGTGTGTGTGTGTGTGTGTGTGTGTGTGTGTGTGTGTGTGTGCGTGTGTAAGTTACAGAGATACAAATGTATCTTAATTGCAACTGATAAAAACTATGTATAGAAACGAATAATTGCGAAACTAGTAAACGTCTGTACCGATTTCCGTTTATATCTGAATACTAACTAAACTCATTAGATGGATACTCTAAAATACGACATGTGACTCCTTAAATTGAGAATCTGTGTATTGTCCGAGTGTTTGGTGTTTGGATTTGTAGGATTGCATTAATCGGATATCGGATATCGGATATGTTTTGGGATTGTGTGTAGTATAGTATTGTATGCATATTACCATAGTTCGATTGGTCCAGTTATTGGATTTGTTTGATATGTGCCCTGCACCGTTATTTTCGCTGGCATAAAACTGTGCTTATTTGGATTTGGCTTGAACGTGTAGCAAACCCTATAAGACGACAATTCGACAATTTGTTTCTTTGAGATACTACCAAGAAATCTTTGATACTTAGTCAAATAACTGATGGTATTCTGGTATTCTGGTATTACGACATAATCGTGGATAATAACTGGCATGGCTATGGGGTCAATGTGCGACTATATTTCATGGGGGTTCATCATGGGTTAATCGTGGGTTCATCGTGGGGAACACTGCGTTTTCGTTGGTAATGTACATATAGTGGTAGTAGTAGTAATATTAACTAAATGCGGAACTTGGTTACATACAAAGACAAGTACATTTATAGATAAAGATATAGATATAGATATAGCTATAGCATTGGTAGTATTTGTATGTACAGCGTAGCGTAATTTCTCTATATATAATGAAGTATTTTTGGGATAGGTGTGCGTGTGTGTGTGTGTATCTAACTGTTATACTTGATTTGTACCGCTGCGTGTAGGTGTGTGTGTGTGTGTGTGTGGGTGTAGAGTATTGGAGGGCCTGGCACTTTTGGCGGCCTTGAGTAGCATCCACAGAGTAGCACCCACACCACATTTGCACCCACCCACATTTCAAAGCACTCTCTTTCTCTGTCTATCTTTCTCACTCTCCCACTTCCTCACTCTGTCTCTCACTCTGTCTCTCTCTCACTCTCTCTCTTTCTCTCTCTTTCTCTCGCGCACCTTTGCAACGGCTGTGGCATAACATTCTTCAGCTCCATTTCCTTGTTGGCCGCATTGTTCTTCTCGGCACTGTCGGTGCTGCCGGCGGTGTGAGATCGGGACACCGGCAGAGTTGCCATATTGTCACCGCCCTCAACATCGACGGTAGCGACCTTCACTTCACCGCCGCCCATTGTCTCCGTTTCCGTGTCGGTCTCCGTTTTGCTGGCTGTTGATCCCCTTCCCGATGCACTTGCTTCAACTCTCGATTCAACTCGTCCGATCGATAACACCGATAGCTGCGATAGCTTTATTTATTTTTCCTTCA
This sequence comes from Drosophila innubila, assembly GCF_004354385.1. Taxonomy (NCBI): domain Eukaryota; kingdom Metazoa; phylum Arthropoda; class Insecta; order Diptera; family Drosophilidae; genus Drosophila; species Drosophila innubila. The sequence goes on from NC_047626.1 coordinate 12,675,972, forward strand.
ACTGTATTCTTTTGCTTGCTTTATTTTTATTTCGTTCTCGCGACGTTACACTTGGCGTTGTCGTTTGGCTGTGACATGAAATATTAATGAAACAATTTGCAGCTCGAGTTTTGCGTGCAACGCACAAAAGTATGCAACAAATCTTTTGTTGTTCTTAAGCTGCGCTCTCTTATGTAAATGTAAATGTGTGTCTGTGTGTGTGAGTGTGTGTGACTGTGTGTCTGTCTTGCTCTCTGACATTTTGTGGAACGCATTTGAAATGCATTTGGCAAATGGGCAAAATGAGGCGTGGCCAAAAAGCGCGAACCTTAAGCCGCACTTGAAGCGCCTGTTGTTGTTGTTGCTGTTGCTGTTGTTGCTGTTGTTGCTTTGGAATGCGTCCCGGAGCGACCTAGTGACCTCTCTTCACTGCTGCTTCGCTGCCGCATCAAGTAAACAACTCTCCGACAGCAAAATTCAACCCTCGCTCACGCATTCCAAAGCCAAAGCTCAGCCTCTGAGAGAGCGAGAGAGGGGAAATGATAACTGCGTGAGATTAACACGAATCCAACTGGAGTGTATGTGTGTGTGTGTGTGTATGCGTTGCACAGCTAGCACATATATACATACATTTATCTGATATACATTGCATACAGTTATAATTCAGCTCGAGCTCCACACTTGAGAGTACAAATTTTGCTCTCACTCTCTCTCTCTCTCTCTCTCGCTGTTTATGCTGTGTAACAGACATCAAAGTGTGTGCGTGTGTGTTTGTGTGTGTGTGTAGAGCTGCCCGGTGCTATCAAAAACCAGGAGAGGCAAAATCTTAAGCGCGCCCAACGCATCCTTTTTGCAATGCTCAAAACTCAGCAAATTGTTTCAATTCAACATGAGAAAAAAATACGCAAAAAGATTGAAAAAATTGTCTCAACGTTTTGTTCACTTTTTAGTTTAGTTTAGATGTTCTTATGATTTAGGTCTTCTGGCACTTTGAGCACTTTTATTTTTGTCACTATATTAGATTAGCAGCCTTTTCACAGCCTGCACAAATTTGACAGCAGACACTAAGTATAATTGATAGCAGAAAAAAATTCGAAAAAAAATGCATAGAATCTTTGTGATTTGTTGGTTATTTTTAAGAACCAGACTGTTTGCTGATTTCTGATTTCTGTTTTCACTGTGAACTGAGAACTGTGAACTGAGAACTGAACTGTGTCTTGGCTACCTTGCGAACGCTGTATATAACACGTCCAAGACCCTTTACTATCCAACTACAACTGAAAAGGCTCGTCTCGGTTTAAGCCCTCTGCTGTCTGCTGTCTGCTGACTCTACAGCAGCCGCCCCTGTGCGCCGAATCTCTGGCCAGGCCTCTCCTTATTGCTCTATCTCTCTATCCCACTCACGCACACAGCCTGTCTCTCTCTCTTTCTCTCTCTCTCTTAGCATGGATGCTGTGTTAAAGGAGCATACGGTTTTCGTAGGGGAAACATTCATCCAGTTTTCGTATGGCAAAAAGTAGGACACATTGTGTTTCTTTCTCCACATATAATTTTTTTTCTCAGTTTCTTTGCTTTTTTGCTGCTTTTGGGTCCCGCTGTCCCTTTCCAGCATTGCCATTCATAGTGTACGGTTTATTATTTGCATAAAGCGTTGAATTTACTTTTATATCCCTCTCTCCCTCTTTCACTCTTTGCCTCTTTCTATTTGCTCTTTTATTTTTATTTTGGTTTTATTTCTGATTGACATGTTAATGACTCGTTTGGCTGTGATTGCAGTGTGCCTCACACCTGCCCCTGCACCTGACCCCCTCACATTCGTCCATCCGTCGCTTTCCACTTTGCCTTGCCAATGTGACTTGTTGACAAAGCTCAAAATGGTTTTAGTTCCGTTTACTTTTCGGATTTGCGACTTGTCCGACAAACGTGTGGGTGTGTGTGTGTGTGTGTGTGTGAGTGACTCTGCTCTTTGACAGCGCCTTTTGTTAGTTTGATTCATTTGAATTGTGAATGCAGCCGTTGCAATGTGTGATTACAGGGTATCCTTGAGCCTTGTTAGTCAAAGCTAATCCCCAATTGTAACTTACACAGCATTAAAATATAGTTTTTATTCCATGCTATCCATACTTAGTGTATACAGAGTATCTGCAAGTCGTGCATTGCATATTCGCAGGTTAGTTTTGCATAAGTTTGTGGCAACAATAGTTTAGATGGAAAATGGGTCACTTGTTACCGACACATGAATGAAAAATGTAGCCGAGAATGCAAAACGTATTTCGATTCCCACGACAAAATCCATCAATCCAAAGGGTGAGTTCCGGCAATAGGGGGTGTTTCTGCAATTTCAAAGCGCAGACCACAACATATTGCAAGCGGCACAAGTTGCAGCTAGTCAAATCACAAAATCAAATGAACACAAAAAAAAAATAAAAAAAAATAAAGGAAGTAAAGCAATGGTTGGTAAGGGAAGGGATGCAAGAAAGGACGAGCTGTCAGTTAACTGAACGCAACAGCCCAAAACTCAATTACCCACATTGGCCACGGGCACATCGTATGTGTGTGTGTGTGTGTGTGTGCGAAAGCCGAGACCGGCCCGAGACAACCCCACAAAGCGTAAAAAGGAAGCACAGTGGTTAAGACTGTTTGAAAACGAAACGAATAGTTAGTTAGCTGTATAAGCTAATTGCGCAGTTACTTTGGGTATATTTCAATACAAATTTAATATATATTTTACAAATATTTTCAATAAATTGATTGCTTTTTGATAGTGTTATTAAAAAAAAAAAAAAGTCGACTAAGAAAGCACATTTTATGTACAAGTATCTAAATTGTATTTCAAATATTTTCAATATTATACAAGGGTGCCACAGAAAGCGAAACCAACCGAAAATCTCCCAAATCTCCATATATTTTTAGGAGATTTTCGGTTTCTGTGGCACCCCTGATAGTGTCTTTTTTTTATTTGTGCCATTAAGATTGGAGTAAATTTATGTAAGTTGGTTAAATATTTTACAAAAATTAATTGAGTCTAAAATATTTTTTTTTTTTTAAGTATTAAACGTTCAGTCTTCTTTCAAGTTATTGTTTTAGTGACACGTTAACATATTATTTACATATGAGTACTAACTAGAATGGTTAGCTAGCAGATTTTCTAAACGTTTCTATAACTTTAGAAGTGGGAAGAGAATGCATATAATATCAATATCTGCATTCGTCAAATATCGTAATTAAATGAAACTGTACAACTCAGAACAAAAACTGTTCAATGAGTTTCAACAGCTTTAGTTTTTTTTTTCGGTATTTTAAATACAGTTTATCGCCATGTTTCAACCACAGTGCGCTGCCAGCGGCATTTACGATAAACACGACTGCGACGTTGACGTCGACGTCAGCGTCAGTCCCTTTGGCAGCCTGTCGACAACACATTGAATACCGTAAATGTTTTGCGCTTTCGTTTCGTTTGCACCGCAATTCGTGTGTGTTTTGCGTAGTTTTGTTTTGTGCGCTTTTCACAACAATCAACATCGGATTCTGTTTTGCTACTTCGTTCGTTCCAAGCACGCCGGCAGGGAATCAACGACGCTGTGAGAACGCTCCAACTCGTTGCGCTCGGTGTTCACTCGGTGTATCAATGTGCCTGGCCATTGGAGTGTAGGGTGCGTTGTAAGGTGGCCAGGCCCAGGAAGGGGTTGCATTGGTCGCAGGCACAAAATGGATTTTGCGTCGCGAGTCGCCAACAACTGCGTCGCACTGCATTGAATGACATGCACAAGGATGGGAAGATGGAATGGAAATGGGAATGGGAAGGGAAATGGGAACAGAAAGGCAATGTAAAAATAAAAATAAAAAAAATACCACAAACTGTGCAACAACCGCACCCAGAGAATCAACCATAAGAAAGTAACCATAAGCCGATAAAGATGGTGCCACAAAAAACTGTGCAAATAGAGGTTAAGTGATATTAATATTCCGATGGTTATTACGACTCGATACAATTTACGAGCGAAAACAATCGTCTCGGCAAAAAAAAAAAAAAATTATACAGGGTGGCAACTTGAAACTTAGTTGACTGGCTGAATACGACTTAATCCATTTACAATTGCAAGCTAATAGATTACACAGACGGTTGAAGCATGTTTATATCGTGTTATTTAATTCGAATCAACTTTTGTAAGATTATTCTTTAAATAAAGATAGTGTTGGGGTAGACAGTAATTCAGTTCTTTGAAGATATTTCGTTTTATTTATTTTAAATTCAATAATATGAACATGAATTTATATTTTATTTGAAATTACGATAATACAAGTAATAAGTAGATAGAGTTCCAGACTATTTAAGCTCCTGAAATTATATGGTATCATTGGGAAATATCTTAGACCTCTCGTCCTGTCGTTTTTGAACACTTTAGATTTAGTAAGTTTCTTTAATTCAAGATTTAAATAAATTAAATTAGAGATTTCAGTACCCGCTACTTTAAGAACTGTATCTGTACTTAGTTTTCGTTTCAACTTCGCAACTAAATTTGAGCTGCGCCAAAGGAATGTTTGAAATACAACTATTAACTGGCATCTGGCTAAAATTACTGGAGCTTTTGTTGAGCAGGTTCAGCTATATATATGGGCTCTGATGACACTGAACATATGCTCAGAGCTAACAGCAGGAGACAGGAGAATTTGGGGGGAGAAATGCTCGTTTGTAGTCTGTGTAGTTATTTATAGTCGATGGTCTTTGGTCTACCCCATTGAAAAAGGTTCACAAGCTATGCCCATGAGAAGTTTAGTGGTATTTTTAAAAAAATTGAGCCTTGCTTAATTGAAGGTGGTAATCATTAACCTTGTGTGCATTCATCTAAACATGCGTCGCATTTGCAGAGGGGTTGAGAGCATCCAGAAATAGGCATTCCACGCAGAAGGAAGATTGTACAAGGTTAGTTTATCGATAGATCGATAAGTATGTTATCATCTGGTTTATTTATTGAGTTTGACAAAGTCCAAGGAGACATGAAAAGAAGAACCAACAACTTATAATATTCATCTGTTTACAATTTTGACCCCTAAATTTAACCAGCTCAAAACATGTACGGATAATTTTGTTTCTCTTGTCGCGAGTTGTCAGTTTTGTAAATGTGATACAACACGGGAATGTAAGTCATTTTCACTATAAATTGCAACAAAGCTGGACCCAGTAACAGTACCGACTGGTTGCCAATAGAGGGAGGAGGGGTGAGGTTCACCCGGAGAGTTACATGCAGTGTGGAAGTCAGTTCTGGGACGCGGCTGAAGTTGAGATCTTGGCTTGCTTCGCAGGCAGCTGAAATTCAGGCCGAACTCGGTAATAGAGATAATAGCGGGATACTAAAGACAGACGAGCAAGAGTGAACTTTTCGTGTCACGACATAAAAACATCTCTTAGTAGAGCTGAAGAAAAATTAATATAAAGTATTAGTATTTCTTATTACTGGAAACTTATTAAGTTGAAGATGAATTGGAGTGGATTCTAAGGCTTGATTAGCAATAATAGAATATGTGGTTCGCTTCACAGATAGAATCACGAGATGCTGTCTATTTCTCTTTAGCAAGCAGTTATTCAAAGAGCAATCGTTGACTTTATTTCGATTTCTTCGATTAAGAATAAAAATATTACGTGTACTTTTTGTGACGCATCCCTTTGAGCTCTCTAGAAATCTTTGGCCTTACTATATTTATTATATTTGATTAATAATTTTAATAATAAAACACGAAATGTCCCAAATGCAATTGAATAGCAGTCTTTATCACTGGCTTTGTCTTGTCAAATTCGATTATAAACTTGAGTAATACTACACGATACGATTGTACTCTTCGTGTCACGCCAAGAAATGAGATATGCGCACATCTCTAATTAGTTGGAAAAAAATCTTTATTGTAAGTCTTGACTTGTTGCATTCGATTATAATATTGAACACTACAAAGCGATGCGATGGTCCTCATCGTGTCACGTTGATTCGTGATTCGCGATTCGTGCTCATCTCTAGCGCGCATTCAGCCAAGTGGAGTCGAGTCTACGTCGCAGTCTTTGGGTTCGTTGGGTTCGTTGTCGGCAGTTGTCAAGTTGCGTAATTTGTTTGCAACTTCTTCAACTTACATGGTTGCAACTTGCATTATACGAATATAAATGATTTTTATGCCTCTTTCCTACCGAATCGCTGACTATTTGTTTTATGTGCCACAAACAGAGACAGAGAATAATGGAAAGACAGAGAGAGTGATAGAGAGGGGGGGTCTGTGGAAGATTGAGAGTTGCAGATGGAATTGCAGGCTGCTTAACAATGCCCGACACATAATCGGAAATGTAAGGCAATGTGTCTATTATGTCGGCTCCTCCCAGTTCATTGACATTATAATCCGGCGAGTTGCCAAACAAGCCCGCTGACAATAGAAACTTGGCCAGAAAGAACATAGGAAAAAAGTGCATAATAATGTACACAACATACATATAATCGTACATATTCCCTATCCCACTAAATGGTATTAGCTCTGTTTTTATTTTGGATATTTTGGTGATTAGTCTTGTGTTCGAGTGTTAGTTTCTAGGTGCTTCTACACAATGCAGTGAGATCAGGAAGAGGACTATTAACAACTATTATTTAAGTGTAGGCAAAAGCAAATAATAAAATTCGACTTCGACTTCTATCATAAGTTTCCTTAATGTTAGGATAAAAAGTTAAAAAAAAAAAAAACATAAAATTGGTTTTTCTTTTTATATTTGTGATTATATTAATTATCGTATGGATAACTCCAATTTGAAATCTGACCTTTTTTGTGGTTGCGTCAGAACCGTTGGATGTTTACCGCTGCAACAATTTCTTGTGTATTAGTTAAATGGGAAATCACAAGGTTGATTTTAAGGTCTATGGAATGAAATCTACGAGTATTTAGAATAGATAGAACTGAAGTAGGCCTTAACCATTGGGATAGCATTAAGTAGAGACTCTTTAGATATGAGAATGACAACTCAAAATCATCACAAAGAAGAAGCTGAAGTACAAGCTGAGTTTTGGTTTAGCAGTGAAATGAGGACGGGGATTAATGAGATCACAGATGTAGTACCAGTATTTGTAAGTATATAAATAATGTTTTTTTGTTACTTTTGACAACGTATAGAACGAAACACATTTAAGTAGAACAGAATTGATTGGGGTGTATGATATGATATGATAATACAATGATCAAATATATTTTGGAATTATCTTAATGGAACACACTTACTTGGCATTTTTTGGTCGTCGTGCATCGATCGGAAAGTCATCATCGAAATCCAAATTGAAATCCTCGCCCAGATCATGTGGTACTAGCGGTGTGCGCTGATGAGCGGGACTCGTATGGTATCCATCGCCTTGTAGCTGTTATTTATTTTATTTTCGAGTTGAATTTTTCAAAAAGATTCGAGATTAGGTTTCATGTTATACGACTAATCGGTTTAGTCACAACAATAAATTGGAATTCGTATTTACAGCCATAGAATATACAAAATACAAGTATGATATCATAGTTCGGCCGTGCCGAAATTAGCGTAATTCACAATAGAGTTAAAAGCATGTTACCAACTTTCAATGGCAAACTCATTGTGAACGTCGCATTAAGATCTTCTCGAGATACATATATTTGAATACATGCGAACACCATTTAAAGAAAAACAATTCCAATTTATTGTCAGAGAAACGAATTTAAAAATCAAAATATATAGAAATAAAAGAAAACTTTACTGATAGGAATCTTATTTGAAATAACGCAAAGTAAAGGGCGAATCGTTCCGTAACTCGTGCAAGGATTATCATATCGCAGTTTTTGTATTGATTTTGGGCATATTCATGTTCTTTTTTTCGATTAGATTCAATCATTTCAATTTTCACATGGTTAACTGAACTTTTCTTTAACGGGAAAGCCCAAACAATAAGAGATATTTATATAGAAAAATATATACAAAATGGTAATTATTAATATTGAATATTGATATGGGGATAGTTACTATATAGTATAATATTTAAATTCATATGCAATATTTACAAGCATGTTTAATGTTGATGTTCAGATGAATGTTAATATGTTCATGTTAATGTTACTGTTAATGTTGATGTCATCTGGAATTGTACATGTCTGTTATGCTTGTTAATTTGATATAGGTATATGTATATTTATGTGAGTTGTGAGCTGATTTTGAGTGTATAATGAATGTATATGTGTGAGGCATATTGCATATGATTTGAATCCTTGGTACGAGTACATCCAACAGCCCCTACCTTGACCACAGTGCCGACCTGATGCGATTCGGTTGCCGATTGGCGATTGTCCAGTAAATTGGCTCGTTCCATATTCTCCAGCTGTAATGTTTCCCTTGGCTGATCCAATAGGCGTTCTCGCATCTCATGTAGATATGGACAACGCTGCATTCCTCACTCCTTGAACTCTCTTCCTGCACTCTTCCTCTTACTCGTCTTTTCGGGTTTATTTTTGTTTTTCTTTTTTTTTTTTTGTTGCTTATCTTAAAGATGTTTTGTCAATTAAATATTTGATAGCTAACTACTTTGCTTGAGTTCTAAATTAGCTGTATTACTAATAGACAAGCCCTAAGTATTATAGTAAATGATTTGCCATTCTTGACATATGTTTTTTGTTTTGGATATCGATAAGTATAAAGTTCTTTAAGAGGTAAATGCTGTTCCAGAAAAATCAGTCATTCAGTTTGCAGCAGCAGTTTTATATTAAGACTTTTCGTTTGAAAATTGGTCGTTCTGCAAAGAAAAATATAAAATATAATATAAATACCAGAGATTATAAATTACGAATAGACAAAATATCAACATTATATGGAAATCATTTTTAAATCAAATATCGAAAAATGTGCCCTTGAGTTGTTGAGACGATCAACGAACAACAAGTGGAAATTCGAAAAGGAAAAAGCACGCACTATTTTATAGCTCTCATTGTGACCATCTGGGGCATGAATAGACATCTGACAGACTGACAGACCCACTGACTGACTGACTGACTGACTGACTGACTGACTGACTGACTGACTTGATATTGTTTTTAGCGAAATCTAATAAAAATCCAGTGAATTTTCAGCGATCTTGACAGATTGATGAGGGTCAGACACACTCTAAATTGCCGTATTCTGTTCTAACTACATAAATCTATCAAATATTATTCTACACTGATAAAAAAATATTCTAAAATCAAGATTTTGATTTCAAAACTAAGAATTTTGGTCTAAATTGCGTCGAGTATGTAAAATTCAAAATTTAAAAAAAAAAAAAAAAATTTAAAACATATTATTTTTTTCCTAACAACTTAAGATTTTTATTCTTGTATTTAGAAATTTTTTTTTTTTTTTTTGATTAATATTCTTGGTATTAGTAATATGGTCTCAAAATTTTTGATTTTAAGAACAAAATTTTTAACATGAATGTTTTTGATTTTAGAAGTTGGTCTTTTTTTTCAGTATATGAATTTGTACATGTATGTATGTATATTCATAATATTTGTACAATAATTTGCTGCCACACTTTGTTGCTGGCTTTTGGCCAACAATTATGAATGCATCACGCCCCCAATTTCATTCATCCGTTAGTTGAACGCATATGGCAATCGGGCCTAAACGGAGTGCAAGTGCAAGTCCCAGCCAAATGCACATTTTGACCAAGTATTTTGCTTTTTTGGATTTCGTACCGAGGTCGTGTGCCATTTCACAGTATTCGGCCAGCAGCACAGCAAGTCTTGGCAGAAAATTCGAATTGTGAATTGCTTGGGGGAATGCGTATCAAAACAAACAAAATCTCTAGTGAAAACAACTGCTGAAGAAAATCTACATGCATGTGATTTATATTAAAACTGAGCGGGTAAAAGATCTTCATCTTATTCCAATTTCCTCTTTTTTTAAAAACGGAAAAATCTTTAATTCAACTACGATTCTTACTTTAACTGTTTTTAACGTAGATACAATTTGTATATATTTGCTGAATATGTAGCTTCATAAAAGTTTTTTATATTCAATTTTTTTATGATACTTTTTTGAATATTTAGCTTTCTTCAGAAAACCCTCACACTTATGTATTGCATATAACAAATTTAATAAGTTTGAACCAGAGTTGTGCCTTAAAGCATTATCATTAAATTTTCATTATCATTAATAAAATGAATGATAATGAAATCAGATTTCACTAGCATTGAAAGATCTACTGCTTAATGAAATGTTATTTCAGTAGCATTGAAAAATCTACTGCCAATGAAATTTTTTTACTAGCATTGAAAAATAGTAATGCTAATGAAATTTTAACTACAATTCAAATTTGAAAGAAAATTTAAATAGCATTGAAAACTGAATTAAAACTATTATTTTTAATTCTAGTGTTACTGAATTTTAATTAACATTATTTTTTTCAGTTCTAATGAAATGATCAATGCATTACAGAATTAGTTAATTAATCACAACCCTGGTTAGAACACATGCCTACATTTTTTATTCATTATTGTTATTTACATATTAACCGATAAGTAAGTATCTACAATATTCCAATAATATCTCATATAAATATTGCTCAAATATTTTGCATAATTTTGTGTCTCAGATGAACATAAAGATACTTTGTACATGTGAGATACTTTTGTATTTTAGAAATTGTCTGCAAATCTTACAGTTTTTTCTACCGATCACTGACATATTAAAGTTCATCGAAGAATTCCGTATGGAAGTTGTTTGACTTGATATGGGAATCTTGGACTTGGACTGCGTGTGGGCTACTCGCTTGCGGCTTCTCCATTAGTTGGAGCTACTACAGTACTACAGTACTAAAGTACTAGGGCACCCTTGCGTATTCCGAATGTGCGCTGACCATTAACGGTCAAGCAACCTAAACCGCAAAAATGCAACGAGGCGGCAAACATAAAACATTGTTTTCCATGATGTTGGCCCAATCGTCATTCTGCTTTGGCTGTTCCATGGCCATTTCCAAGCGACGCCTAATGCTTCTTTCATTTCACACTTTTGGCCCCCTTCGAGTCAGAGAATTGTCGCATGTGTTTTGTTCTTGCTGTCGCTCCGAACAGTAGCAACATCAACAACAACCCAAACAACACAAACAACATTGCCACCAACACAGTCGCGTAAATTGAAAGCTTGCTTAATGCCATTAACATTTGATGGCTAACGACTGCAGCCAGAAAGACGGTCAACAGTTGTTGGCCACAAGTTATGGTCTATATAAGGTATCACAAAACTAACGCACACTTGTTAATTGCCAACTTCTCTTACTTCTCTGTTTCGCTTTCTTGCTGCAACATTTGCAACTGCAATCGATGGTGCAATTGCAATTGGGTGGGTGGTGCACTTGCCACCTGTCGTGCCACAAAGACACAAGTCGAGAGCTGGATGCATTTAACATGTTTACACTGAAAAAAACGACCAATTTCTAAAGTCATAAACATGCATCTTAAATATTTTGTTCTTAAAATCAGACCATCTTATATTACTAATACTTAAAATATTATTCTAAAAAATCAAAGATCTTAATACATAAAAAATCTTAAATTGTTGGGAAAGTATAAATATGTACTATTAATACTAAAAAAATGGTGGTAAGAAAATAAAATAACATTTATAAAATTATCAAGACAAAACATATAAAACAAAATAAAAAAAAAAACATAATTATAAATTTAAAAATTATTTTTCATTTTGTGAATTTTTGATTTTAATTTTAAGAACATTTATATTTAAAAAAATAACTTGGTCTGATTTAAAATGTTCTTAAAACCAAGATATGTTTTCTTAATTTAAGAATTTTATGTTTTCGACGCATTTTTTAGACCAAAATTGTGAGTTCTGAGAACAAAATCATAATTTTAGAACATTTTTTTATCAGTGTACAATAATCAAAATAATATAATCGTAAACAAAACTGATTTGAATTGTTGTTGGGTTCATTGCCCATCTTCAGTGGCAGATCGTAGCCTATTTCGATGATCAGTTTGCTTGTCGTTGTTGTTGTTGTTGTTGCTGTTGTTGTTGTTATTGTTATTGCTCTTGCTTTTATGACAGTTGCACAAAAGTGTCCGATGACAGATTACAAACAAACGACAGGCCTACAAACCGCACCCACACCCATCGCTGACTTGCAGATCGACGCCAACAACAAACATTTGTGTATCTTTTTCTGTTTCTCTCTCCTTTCCTTTCCTTTTTTTTTTGTTTTTGTTTTCGTGTATCTATTTTGTTTTTTATGCAGATGCATTAAAAATAGAGACGGCGCCCACATTGAGAACCGGATATGCAATTGTATACGAATACCAAATTGAGAATGGTTATGAGAATGTGCATATGAGATTGATGAGTACTGAGCTGAGCAGATGGACACATATTTAGCAACAATCAGGCCAAAAAGGAAACGAGTCCAACTGCTTGACTAACAAATACCCTAGGCAAAGTATTTAACTTGGGGTAGTTCGATTAAGGTGGCCACACAAAAAACATTTTGAACTGTATTGCAGTCAGTCGAGCCAATATCCTAAAAGGAAATTATGAGGTTGTGTATAGATTTTGGTATTAGGGTGACCAAATAAACGGAAAAAATTTACAAAACCAGTTTGAGCCGCAGTGCTATTAGTGATTTATAGCTAAAACAGACATAATTGTGGGTATACAGGTAATTAGAGTGACCATATAAACTATACCATGACCTTTAATTCGAAATAACTTCTAACAGCGTTTCAAGGATACCTGTATCCTAGAAAAGTACCAAAGGGAACAGGATAGTTTAAACTTTAAAGTGACCATAAAACAGAAATAATAATTAATTTATTACTGATGTTTTAGTTTCTAAAATTAATACAATATTATAAAAGATACTATAAATAAATAGAAAATATTTTTAAGACAAAAAAGGTGACCATATATGAAGAATTTGACAACACAAAATGCAAGTGATTCGGACTGGCAAGCTACCTTATTAAGAAAACTCTGACCATATATCAACAGTTCTATTAGGGTAATTAAGGTGACCATAAAACAGTAATGAATTTCAAATCATTGCCAGAGATCCACAACGGACATTTTCAATGAGCTTCCCCCAGGCGAGTTCCCTTGGTCAACCTCGAAATTCAAAGGGCCGCACATGGTTTGGGGGAAAAGCCGTGGGATAGTCTCAACCACCCTCTTGGGACGTACTTTGATGGGTGAGGCCGCTCGTCGGCTCATTAGCTCAATATTCTCATATGCCAGATATGCAGATATTTTATGTTTTATGCCTGGGCTGTATTTTTGTTTTGTTTAGTTTTTTTTTTCTGCTCTTTGTTTTTGTAGATTTACTCGTATGCCTTTGCCAAATGTAAAGCAACCACCCACAAGGGTCAGCGAAAAAACACACCACCGCCGTTAGAAAAAAGGTGGCATTTTCAACCCTCGCATGTTATGAATGCATTCACAGTGCTATTCAAACTTAGTCTGATAAAATTACAAGTTTGACGAAAGTTCAATGAATAAACTGAAAAAAAAACTCTTGAAGCTATCGATTGAATTGACCAACAACTTAAGTGTTTTTATAGCTGAAATCGTATTAAGAATGACCTAAGTCAGAGTTCTCAATATTGTAAAGATCGTTTGCTTTAGAAATGGGCAAAAAAGTAAATTGATAAGAGAATTATTTTTAGTTCATTACTTATTTATTTATTTAACATAAGTTTCACTAAATTGTGAAATTTCAATTAAGCTATAGGAGAATTGTCTTAAGATGCTTATAGTCTATCAAGTATTTCCTCCTAGTCCCATTAAGGTAGTACATTTATTAAAAAAAAAAAAATTAACTTATATACATTTTATGTCATAATGCCTTTAAATAAGTTGACTGGAAAAAATGGGGCGAGGTCGAAAAGAAATTATATCTTTATATTAGGGTCCATTCTTAGCGTTAAAAAACTTTAAATTTCAACGATCGTTTTTTGTTATTATTTGAATTTGGAATCGCAATGAATCACTGAACGATCGATGGACTTGATCTACCTAATCGATAGATCTCTCAATTTAAAGAGCGAAAGAGAGGTGGAGATTTAGTTTACACCACAAGTTAGCTTATAGCTTGTAAATTGAAACGCTTAATAACACTGATCTACTTGATACTGAGCTACTCAAGTTGCCTTCCCGCTCTTCCCTCCCACCATCATCGCATCATCATCGAATTGACCCAGTTCTGTTCTCTGTGCCATTTACTTATTTTTATTTTTTTTTTGAATAGTTTTCAAGCGCTGTTCAGTTCAGACCTGTGGTATACGTATTCAGTTTTAGTTTCCTTTTCCTTTTCATTTTCATTTTTCTTTCGCGACTCGCTCGTAACATTTCTTTTGTCAATTTTTCTTTTGTGGCACTTCTATGGGTTTACTTTGCCCCAGCCCCAGCGAAGGTAGCGAAAGATACGCATTCCAATGTCTTTCTAATGGAAGACCAAGAAATGTGCAAGCAAATACACAACTTTATATACATATATATATATATATATATATATATTTATTTATATGTATATACGTGTGACATGTGACATGCTTAAGTCCTCGTTGTATGTCTGTAACTCGAGAGGGTCACCCCAATGTTTTGATTGCTTGCTTCATTTCGGCAGAGGGAAATGGACTTAAAAGCTTCGCTGTGTTAATTAACGATATTCACACGAATCTCACAATTGTATGCTCAACTTAGTACTCATGTACACTGATAAAAAAAAATATTCTTAAATCAAGATCGAGAACATAAAATTCTTAAGGTTACAAAACACATCTTGGTTTTGAGAACATTTCGAATCCCACCAAAAAAAACCTCTACACGAGGTAAAAGTCTAGGGACGAAAGCAATTTCTAGCCTCAAAATTTTCTGATATCCAATTTTGTGACGAACAAAATTCAGTTTAATCTAAAAATTTTAAATAAAAATATAAATTAATAAAAAAAAGGGGGGAAATTGGCATTGAGCTTCTTTGTACATATCCGCAGTGATAGAATTAGTAATTTGGTCTTGTAAAGGACATATTTTAAAAACAAAATATTTATGCTGAATGTTTTTGATTTAAGAAGTTGGTCTTTGTTTTTTCAGTGTATGTACGTATTTTAATGTGTATGTACACACTGTGTATGTGTGAGGATTACTTACTTTTTGGGTTTCTTCAACTCTCACATGGAATGGCAGTTGCGTCCTTTCGTGTTTTGTTTTGTTACGCGATTCGCATGTCGCATATCGCAGTTACCGACTTCGTCCTGCTCTCGGCTTTAGCTTTCGCGACAAGGGGTGGTCACGAGGGGGAACGAGGGGGAACGCGTTGCACACGAGACGTGTGTGTGGGCGGCGTTTGATTGTTGCGCGCGCGTTTGTTGTCGCTGTTGTTGTTGTTGTCGCTGTTGTTGTTGTGGGTTGTCCTCAGTTGTTGCCTGCCTTTGCCAAAAATTTGTTGCGATTGCCGGAAACGGAAGGGGCACACAGACAAAATGGACGACGACGACGCGCACAGCAATCAAATGAATTGTTGCTTTTCACTTTTCGATTGTTTACGTTTTGTTATTATTATGTGCTGTTAATGTTGATTTTGATTTCGATATTATTCTTATCGTTGTTGGTATCAAAAGCTAACAGCTTGGTACAAAAATAGTTTTACTTAACACTTTTAGACATAGGAAAAAAAAATGTAAAATAAAATTTATTGCTAGCAATTACAGCGAGCCAAAACAACAATGGCAACAATGCCTTTAATAACAACAATAACAGCAACAACAAGAACAACGCCAACGACAACGACAAAAGCATTTACTTGTATTTAATTGCAATGACTACTCAAGCAAAAACAAAAACTTGACTTATTGCAAATAAAATGAAAAGAAAAATCCGATTTTAATTTCGATTACTTTTTGTTAAGCTTTATTTCTATAGTGTTTATTGTTGCTGATGTTGTTGCTTGTGTTGTTGTTGCTGCTTGTGTTGCTGATGTTGCTGGTGTTGGGGTTTTGTTTGCAGCCACCGTATTGACTCTTCCATCACTCGTAACAGCTCGCTTATGACTGAGTTCGAACGCAACTAACAACTCAAAACGTAGAACGCACACAGACCAACAAACGATAAAGCGCACTGCCAACGTCAACGTCGGCGTCGCAGTCGCCGTCGCCGTCGCCGTCAGCGTTAGCGTCGTCGTTGTCGTTGTCGGCATACGACTTACAACAACATCGGTGGCAGCGGACGTCGCTGTCGTGACGCTTTTCTCGTATATCGTAAGCATTTACGATATTCAAATTTGCTGTTGCTGTTGTTGCATTTGATTTCGTTTTTGCTGCTGCTGCTGCTGTTGCCATTTTCGCAGTCTGCTGCACACGGCATTCGCTGCGCGAATTATCAGACAAAATGCAATGATGATAAATACGAAGATGATGATTTGGTATAGTAATAATAATGTGGACTGTCTAAAATAGGAGCACGTGATTCTTTCGGCGAATGCGACAGATTGCATAATTAAACAGCTAACGGGAATTTGGCAAGTCACAAAACTATTAATATCTAATAAATACATATCAAGTAATAAGTTTAAAATGTGGTAGTCAAAAAAATTCAATATTAAACATAACATTATATTTAAAAAAAAAAAATTTTGTTAAGGTTTCAAACTTAATTGAATTAATTTTAAATTTTCACAAATCTAGAGGCGGAACACTTTGGGGGACCATAAAATCAAAGCACAGATCTAGACAGTAAAATTTGTTTTAACGAAATTAATTCAATTTGAATGCAATGAATTGAAACGCTAAACAATATAAAAAATGGTATTCCGCCTTAAAATCGGTTCAGTTCGAAGTTGGTCGAACCCTTAACCTAGCAACTTTGCAAGTCAAAATTTTTGTCCGATTTACCATAATTTTTTACAAAAAAATGTGAATACTTGAGATTTAACATTTTCCTATCTTTTTTTAAATTTCAAAGGGGGAACACCATGGTATAAGATCTAAACCCATATCTAAAGGGAATTTTTTTTTTACGAAATTAATTAACTTTAAATGCAGAATAAATTAAGAGGCCAAACCATGATCAAACTGACATTTCGCTTTAAAATCGGTTACGTTTTTGCAAAGTTATGATAGTTTAAAGTTGGTCCGACTTTTGACCAAGCAACTTACAAGTCAAAATTTTTGTACAATTTTACATGATTTTTTACAAAAAAATGAAACGTCTCAGAATCAAATTTAAAGTGTTGTTTCATACTAATTACGCTATAGGGAGTTGATTAAAAGTGAAAACTTGAGATTTAAAATTTTCATTTTCCAAATTTCAAAGGGGGGACCCTATGGTATTAAAATCTAAGCCCATATCTAGACGGAATTTTTTTTTTTACGAAATTATTTAACTTTGAATGCAGAATGAATAAAGAGGCCAAACCATGATCAAAATGACATTCCGCTTTAAAATCGGTTAAGTTTTTACAAAGTTATGAAAGTTTGAAGTTAGTCAAATCTTTGACTTAGCAACTTCACAAGTCAAAATTTTTGTACAATTTTACATGATTTTTTACAAAAAAATGAAACGTCTCAGAATCAAATTTAAAGTGTTGTTTCATACTAATTACGCTATAGGGAGTTGATTAAAAGTGAAAACTTGAGATTTAAAATTTTCATTTTTCCAAATTTCAAAGGGGGGACCCTATGGTATTAAAATCTAAGCCCATATCTAGACGGAATTTTTTTTTTTACGAAATTATTTAACTTTGAATGCAGAATGAATTAAGAGGCTAAACCATGATCAGAATGACATTCCGCTTTAAAATCGGTTAAGTTTTTACAAAGTTATGAAAGTTTGAAGTTAGTCAAATCTTTGACTTAGCAACTTTACAAGTCAATATTTGTGTCCGATTTACCATGATTTTTTACAAAAAAATGAAACGTCTCAGAATCGAATTAAAGTGATCTAGAACGAAATTAATTAAGTTTGAATGCAAAATGAATTTGGCTTTGGCCTTTTGTATCTGGTATCAGAACCGGTTCTACAAAACATTTTAAACTGTTTTAAAAAAATAATATATTAACAGATATGTATGTACATTTTAGGTCATTTTTTAGTATAAAGAAAATGTAGTGAAACCCTGTATTTCATACTATATATTCACGGGCTTTAAAATATTTTGAATAATAATTAACAATTAAAATTATTTTCATTTGATATGAATATGTGTATAAGAATAACTAAGCCTACTTTGATTGTAATGCTCTTCTAAGATATGCAAATAGTTTTCGAGTGGGAGTTTTGTTTTGGGTAAATCCCCTTGAGTAGAGCTATTTGGAGTGGATAAGTGAAAGGTGGGTGAGTCCCAAAGGACTTCTTGTTGCTGTGCGTGTCTGTGCGTGTCAGAACATGCAACATACATTTATATAGATATAAGCCTATGGAAGTATGCTTATAAGAACACAGCAGTGCTCAAGAGGTGCGACATGGCCGCAGGATGCAGCCAAGTCAACAAAGAGTCTACTTTTTTTTTTTTTTTTTTTTTTTGGCTTTGGCTCTATGGTGCTAACTGTGGCTCTGACTCTGCCCATGGCTGTGGCGGTGGCGGTGGCTTTGGTTCTGGCTCTGACTCTTGCTGGGATTTGTGTGGCGCATGCGTGAAAAAACTGGCAAAGGACATTCACCTTTTTGGCTTTAGTTTGCCGCCAAACAGGGTGCATTTGTGTAAACTTGTTTTTGTATCTAATTGCAATGTGGCGCACCCACAATGATTGCCACTGCTGCTGTGGGTGGTGGTGCAAGGTGGTGCAAGGTGGTGGGAGGAGGTGCGTGGGCGTAGGCATTTATACATATATGTATGTATGCGTTTGTGGGTGTGGACACTGGTCAAGCTGCAACCCAGTTTTGTAGCTTTTTGTAGCCTGTTGACAAAGCGAGACCCAAATAAAATGCTAATTGAATTAGGCAGTCAACAAGGAGTGCAGGACCACGTCCAGTTGCTGGATAAACAGGCAGCAGGACAGCATAAAAGCGTTCACAATTTCTGTTGTTGCATTTGTAATGAAGTCAACAAATAAAGCAGTGAACAAAAAAACTAACGAAACGAAACGAAATGAAATCAAATGAAATAAAATGAAAGAAAGAAACGCTAACCTAGTTTTTGGCCAGCTCAGTTGGCCAGGGCGTGGTTCAAATCCCGGGTAAGCAGTTGCTATATGTATTGCACGTATATATATGGTATACACATACATAGAGGTAAGTACATAGGGCCGCACCGTCAGCTGAACAGCATCCACAAAAATTGCAGCACAAATTAGGGACAACACAGCATCCACATCTTGAATAAACGCGAAGGAGAAAGAGAGAATGACAGAGAGAGAGACGGGGAGAGAGTGTGTGTGTGTGTGATAGAGAGTGTGTTAGAGCGAGAGAGCTAGCGAGAGAGTTAGTTGGGGAAATCGCGTTAACTTGATATGCTGCTTCTCCCTTTAACTGCACAGTCTCCGATTTTTTGGACTGGGTTACGCAGGAGTTTCTCTTCTCTCTGGACTGCAACCCTTAGCTGGCAAAGTCGTACTCTCGTTCTCTTACTGAAGCTACAGATACATGCCCATATCGAGATACGAATTGCGAACTGCGAGTATTTATATTCATTTCTTTCATATTCATTTATCTCTCATTCTGCCCATTTGCTGGATGGCTGCTCCCATTTTGAGGCATAATTATGGCAATTATTGTTTGGACAACAATTGAAGGCCCCCTCATCGTCCATGCTTAACTTGACCCACAAAACAATTAACAAATGCACCTCTCATTGTAATTGAATTGAATTATTATTACATACCAACTACTCAGCTATGATCAGTAGAGGTTAAAGGTTGAAAAATCAATCGTATATTAGGAACTTTTCTTTAAGTCCATAAGCATTCAAGTGCTAAGAAATAAATGCAATCGAAGTGTCGCATATAAATCTAAAAAGTTGGCCAGTTCCCCAAGTTTCCCATTCATCTGAAGAAATCAAACAATTCAATAAATTGTAACGAAATAAGTTTTCATATATATATAAGTTTTATTTTTATTGTAATTCAAAAAAGTTTCTAATCAAATGCGGGTTGTTTTCTCTTTGTTTCGGGTTTAACATGAATCTTGTATTATTATTTCGATTTTTATTAGTTTCGGTTTTTGGCTACTGGAATACAAGTTCTCCATACAACTTCTAATGTGCTTTCGAATTCATTTCGAAACTAGTAACTAGTTTTAATAAATTCTAAATATAGTTTCAATTTTGATTTGCCATTACGGAATATTCGATTTTTGTTGTTCTCATTTCGATATTTATTTTCATTTTTGAGCAGTGTCCAAGTTGGTGTACAATAAATACATGGTAAGAAAATGCATACAAAGTTACAGTTATACTAGTTAAAAATTTAGTTTTGAATACATATAAAATTGAGATAACTAAGTTATACATATATATATATATTTATATAAATATTTTTTTTTTTATATAATATATTATGTTATTAGTTGAATTTCTCATTAGATGCATAACTTGAATATATAATACCTATGTAAGTATATTTTCAAATTCGAACTCAAATCATTGGTTCCAAGTACATAAGAATACTACACATCTGCATCTACGTCTGTGCACATATCTATAGATATAGCTATAGGTATATAGAAAGCAATTTTCAACTTAGGCTACGTAAAAACTCTTTGGCGTTGAAAAATATACAAGAGAAAATATTAAAAACTTATGTTTAGTATTTAGTTGTAGATATACATAGATATATTTGTATATATATTCTATACCTTTATGGTTGTTAAAAAAAAATGATTTTACTCTTAAGTTTTTAAAAAATACATTACATAGTTGTTCGTTTCATTGATTTTTCTTATTTGTGCGTTTTTCATGTTATTTTTTGCATTCCCTTTTCTGATTTGTCCGTCAAACGTTGTTGAGGCTTATTAAATACTGGTTAGGTTGGTATTATATTCATAGTTTGTTATTATTATAACTATAGATACTATTCGTAAGTCTTAGATAATTATTCGCTTCGATTGGTAAATAAGATAAGAACAAGATAAACAATTTGAACAAGCATAATTAAATTATCACAAGAACCTTTGAATGGGGGAACGGGAAACGGGAACAGGGTCAAAACGAAGCTCCTAACAAGTACATATATGTGTATATTTATAAAAAAAAAAATAACATTTGATAAATGTAAAATTTGCAATTCAACAAACACAAAGTCAGTTATTCAGTTAATAATGACAACAATTAATGTAATAAACAAGGTATTTCAACAATTAAAAGGATCGCGGATCGTATTTAAGAATGTTTTATGATTTTCGAATGTAACGAATGTATTTAAAAAGTATGGAAGTATACTATATATATACTATATGGTTTTCGTATGTAGTTTCATTTCATTCATTGATATTAAACATTTGCAAATACATTTAATACATTTTTCGATTATATGTACTTTATAAACCTTTTTCTCCATTTTGCCTTTCACTCTACTATGTAGTATAATATATATAGTTAATACTTTTCGTGGTTGTTTGACTTTATCGCTCGCATTTGGTGGGGTTTATGTGATTTTTTCTCGCTTCATACTTCATATGCAAGTTGATGTATTTTGATTTCAATTAACTTATTTACGATTAATGCGTGAACATCTAAGATAATATTTTGTATATTCCCATAAATGCATTTAAGAACTTTCGTGAAATGCCAGGAATGCCAACTACCAGTATCATATCATATCGTATTTGTATCTGTATTTGTATATTGTTAAATCGAACTCTTTGGGTTATTGTATATGAATATTGAATATTATGATTCACAACTCATCAACATCTCAGTTAAGTTGATTCAATGATGTCTAGTGCTTGACTTTATTGTGGGGATTACGGAATTGCATTATGCTTGAAAGTATTGATAAACTCTGCATCTGTATCCGACGATCATTATCTGCTTTCTTTAAATATTTATGTAATTATGTATCAACATGTAACTAACTTTTGAGTATAAATATGGTATGATCTTGATATCATCTACACAAATATTAATATATTGTATTTTGATGATTATTCGACACAAACACACACACTCACACAGACATTCTCTCATACATGCACACATACACACTTGACATTGCTTTTGAGTTGTATTTTTTTGCTCTGACATTTTTGGAGTTATCGTTTTCTTAAGTCTTCTTAGGGTATACTTTAAATCGTATACGATTATGACTATACGTGTTAAAGGGTTTAAATATGCATCTAAATGTATGTTAAGTTTCATTCTCATTAATGTTATCGTTATCGTTATCATTTTGCATAATAATTTTCATTGCCATTTTCCAACATGCGGATATGTTTTCTTTTTTTCGTTTTGTTTTTTTTTTTTTTTTTTTTTGCACCCGCCAAGTTTTGAAGTCATGAAGGTGGTACTCGAATGGTGGGTGGTGTTCTCTCTCTCTCTCTCTCTCGCTCTCTCTCTCTCTCTCTCTCTCTATCTATTTAGGTTTAGTGGTTCGTTGTGGTGTGTGGTGTTTGGTGGGTGCAAAGGTGCTAAACAAAGGTGAGCTCATGGCCGCTGAGGGCGTCGATGAACTCAAAGTGCGCGTAAACTCATTCACCATTTATGACATAGACCGGACAGAAGGCCTTCTCCGTGTTCAGGCTCTGCGGCGACAGCGCACGGGCTGGTGGCCGTTCCAACCGGCTGACTCCGCTGTCGCCGCCTTCGCCTTGCTCGCCTGCATCCTGCTGATTGACTGCATCCACTGCTGCAGCTTTGGCATTGCCATCAGTTCCATTACCATTACCATTACCATTGCTGTTGCCACTGCTGTTTCCGTTGCCACTGCCGCCGCTGTCCACCTCCTCGACCGTTTCGAGCTCGCCACCGGCTAATGTTGTCGAGCAATAGCAGTAGGATAGATTCGTTTTGAGATCCTCGCAGAATTGATGCTGCTGCGCAATGCTTTGAATGCGCGAGCGAGCGAATTCTCACATGTACGTCGGCTTGAGCTTGTAGGCCCGCTTCCAGATCTCGCACAGGCAGACCGTCGAGTGGAAGCGATAGAATATGGCCAACGGCATGGACACATGCGTTATGATTGTCCAGGCCCACAGGCCATAGAAGTTCAGCTGTATGGGATGCGATTCAGCGCGAGATTTCTCCAGCGTACTAATTGCCCACATGGCCAGATTGGCCACCAGCATAAACGTGACTATCTCCCGTCCCGGCTTCTTGCGTATGTGCTCCGGACTGACCGCCTGCCGTCGACTGGCATCCAAGATGAACATGGTCTGGCAAGCGGTCTGCACAATGGAGGCCAATGCATTGATCGGCACCAACATGTCATCGCTGCGCAGCGTAAAGTGTCCAGCAATCACCGTGAAGATGTTGTACAGAAACGAGCCCGTCTGCGCACCCACCAGTAGTATGTCGTCCAGCGAGAAACTGCGATAGGCATCGTACTGCAGATGCCGCATCTGAATCATGCCCACGAGCGTTGCAATTGTTGCCGTGCCATAGATGAGCAGCTCACAGATGGTCACCTCGGTGACGGCGAGGGAGACAAAGTCTGGTCGCGAGATCAGCACAAAGAATATGATGAGCGAGATGATGGTCAGCACTAGGATGAGTATGCCCACAAATAGACCCTTGTGGGCGCGGGCACAGTCCACGGAGTAGTGATGCGGGGAGCGTTTCATCGGCGAACTAATCATGTCCGGACGCTGTGGCGTTGGCGTCTGTGGACGCGAAATGCTGCGCCACATCACGTACAGAATGGCGGCACAGATTAGCGAATACTCGATGGTGCAGGGAAACAGGAAGGGCGAAGCATCCTGGACCAATGTGCCAATGATGTTGGTGCGCCGGCACTCGAATATCTGATAAGGACCCTTGAGACCACGTGGCACACGCAAATGTGCCGTCGGATCATGCGAGATGACTGCATGGCCACGGGAATGACCAGGAATGCGATGCGAGATGCGGAGCGTACGATTCTCTGGATTGTAAAACGTGAGTATCTCATGCTTCGTCTCCTGGATGAGCACATTCAACCACACGGCCAGATTCGTGCCGATCATGTGCATCAATCCAAAGCGTGCGATGATCTTATAGCGATACACCTTTATCTGTTCGTTGTTCAGAAAGATGAAGTACATCTGGATAAAGATGAAGGCCATGCGCGTCGCTGGCGTCAATGCGAGCAACACATTGTGACACTTTGTATCCGGATTCAGCTCAAAGTACTGACCAAACTCCAGACCCGAATAGATCATGCTGCCAATTCCAAATGCTGCAAATGCAAATATCCACAATTATCAAATGCTGATCCCCATGTTTATATCGCTCTAAGGGTTGACGACTTACCCACAGCGCCCATGCGTAGATAGAAACTGCCGTAATGATGCTGCCGGCCCAGCGGAGACAACAGCGACGGACGACGCACCTGGATGGCCGGCGGAATGCGATGATGCGTCGATGTGCTGTCCGTATCCGACTCGTCCATGCTATCCGAAGCATTCACCTTTGCCGTGGACTTGCTGGGCGAGGTGGCTGCAATGCCGACAAATTGGAAAGTGACTAAATTGTAGTCTAAATCGGGGGATTATAGCTTACCTATCGGTGGCACTGGCAACTTGGGACGTCCCCAGATCAATGTGGCGTACATAAATAACAAAAAGATCATGCTGCCAATGTACAAGTACAAGTAGTAGACCTATGGGCAAAGAATTCAAGAATTAGCTCGTCGGGAAGTTAAGAAAAGATACAGATAGGTTGATAAATTAGTTCAATTTCGCATTAGTTTAAGCAATAAAGTGATATACATATTTAAATATTAAGAAAAGGAAGAGCCTAGCTTATAGAAGGAGAAAAGAAACTATCCAATAAAAAGGGTTCACCTTAAAAAGGAGAAAAGGCCTAGCTAAAGAAAAAAAAAATAAATCGACAGTAATGAAAAGATCTAGCTAAAGAATATAAAAAGCTAGCTAGAAAAGGGGATAAGTCTATACTAAAAAAGAGAGAAGAGGCCTAGCTAAAGGAAAAACAAGAATATAGCTACAGTAATAAAAAAGTCTAGCTAAAAATTATAACAAGCTAGCTAGAAAAGGGAATGAGTCTAGCTAAAAAATGAAAAAAAAACAATCTAACTGAAGAAAATCACAGGCTAGCTAAAGCAAATAAAAGCTAATAGGAAGTGAATATATAACTGAAGACAAAGAAAGGTTTAACTAAAGGAATTAAATTGAATAAAAGAAAGAGTCTGATGAAATTAAAAAGCTAGCTAAAGAACAGAAAGGGTCTCGATTAAATCTAATCTAGTAAAAGTGGCTAGCTGAAGAAAATGAAAGGTTAAGCTGAAGGGAGCAATGGGCCTACCTAAAAGCGAAGATGAAATTATCCTAATAAAAAGGAAACATTAGGCTAAAGAAAATAAAAGGTCTAGCTGAAATAAAAAACAAAGAGTCATGTAGAAAGGAATGAAGTGTTTAGCTGGAAGAATATAGGAGTCTAGCTGACCGAAAGTATGGGACTTATACAGCTAAAAGTAAAAAAATATAGATATATAAAGTATTCCTTGAAATAAAAGTAAGCTTTACTATATAAATATGATTGAAATTAATCTAAGTTTATCATAGAAAACGAAACCCTAAAGGAGTAAAGGAGATAAAGGAGTAAGAAATTAAAATTGAAGAAAAGAATATAGAATCAAGGAGCTACAGGAAGAAACTACCAAGATACGACTAAAAGCATTGTCAATGAAATAAATAAAAACAGTTGGATTAAAACTAACCTCATAGAACGATGGCGGTATATAGGTTGAAATGACTTCGGCCATGGGAAAAGCTACTCCCATGACGACGAGCAGTTTGCCATAGAGAGCCGAGAAGAGTGTGGCCAACGCATCGCCACTGATGAGAAGAAGAAGAAGAAGAAGAACAGAGTGATGAGCAGACCGTACAATGTTAAAGAACAATGTGAACTTACGCTTTGACACGCGGCATTGGCGGATAGACAAACGAGGGTCGATGGGTGCGTTTGATGGCGGGCATCACGGGATAATTGGTCAGCTGATGCGAGTGATACATTAATGCCAATTGGCCGCCTTGACGCTCGCCATCCGTCTGACTGAGCTGACGATGGGAGCTGCTGCCCGGCGACGAGGGTGGCTCCGAGCTGTCACCACCATTGTCATCATTGCCATCGCCATCGCCATCGCCGCCGCCAAGGATGAGGCCACTTGGTCCGGCTGTCTCGACGCTGCTCTTGCGCGGCAAACTGGACTCATCGATGGTCACGTGATGCTGCGAACCGGAACGTGCCGAGAGTCTGCCCGGCGAGGCGGCCACCGTCATATGAGCGGACTCTCCGGGTGTGGCCAGCAATGAGCTGCTCAAGACTGGAGCAGCCAACGGTACGGCACGTCGACTATACCCCGGTGAGCGTCCCTCCGCATCCAGAGCCGGAGGAGCATAGCTGCTGGGAACTGTGGGCGTGGGCACCCGTACACCGTGCGTATGATGATTCTGATGATGCGGATGCTGGAACTGATGCGGCAGATGATAATGATGATGACTGCTCGTAAAATGTGCTCTCGGCTGACTGGTTACCACTGTGCTCGATACGGCCTCCACGCTGGACACACTTGGCACTGCCTGGGATTTCTGTTCATCCTCATAGCTGAGAGTGGCAAGCGGTGGCTCTGGAGCAACAGCGCTGCTGGTGGTGGCGGTGGTGGTGTTAGTGGTGTTAGTGGTGGTGGTGGTGCTGCTGCTGCTGCTGGAATTAGATGTGGATTGAGAAGGCATGGATTAGCTGGTCTATCTCTCTATCTGTGTCTGTCGGTCTGTCCGCCTGTACTGATCAAGTCACAGTGCAGTCGCAACGATGAGCGACGCCGATCCACTGATTGCCCCCAGCAATCGTTGGATTTGCATGAGGCCCCGTTTTGGTATTCGCGCAGATCTGCAGACACCCATACAGCCGTGGACTCAACTGTGCTTTAATTAAATAATCGACTAGCTGTTGCCATGGTGTACACACACACACATTTATAAAAATATATACATATACATACACTAAAAAAAAAGACCAACTTCTTCAAGCAAGAACATTTATCCTAAATATTTTGTTCTTTAAATAAGAACATTTTAAGACCACATTACTAATAATAAGAATATTTGTCTAAAATATCAAAGTTCTTAATACAAGAATAAAAATCTTAAATTGTTAGGAAAGTATAAATATATACTACTTTATATGAATCAAGTAAGTATTAAAGTCAAAATTAAAGAAGTTTTCTCTACATTTTGAACTAATTAAATTTTAAAAAAAAAAAAAAATTTTATTTTGATGAAAAAATTAAATTTATATAAATATTTAAAAATTTATAAAATTTATGTAATTATTCATTATTCAAAACCGAACCTTTTATTTTAGAAAGCGGTTCGGTTTAGGTACGGGCTCGCAAAGTAAATGGTTTCAAGGGTTCGGTTCATCATCCGGTTCGGGCTGCTTACAAACCCGAACCGAACCGTTTCTTCGAGGTTCGGTTCAGAACCGGTTTGCAGCCTGGGTTATAAATATAAAAATCATTTCTAATTTTTCTATTTTTTGATTTTCATTTTAAGAACATTTATTCTTTAAATAAGAACTTGGTATTATTTGAAATGTTGTTAAAATCAAGATATGTTTTTTAATTTAAAAAATTTCATGTTCTCGACGCATTTTGTAGACAAAAATTCTTAGTTTTGAGACCAAAATCTTGATTTTCGAACATTTTTTTTTAGCAGTGTATGTTCTGTTATCGTACGGGAGTACTCTTTTATTTGAGAGCGACAAGTGGGCACCGCTCATCATTTTGGGTGCCAGACACTTCCGTCCACTTTCCATCGTCCACCGTCCGTCGTCCGTCCCTCATTGTGTGCCACTCAACAAACCACAAAAGATTCACACAGATCAACAGAGCTGCATTCAGTGAGTACTCAAAACATTTCATCAAGCATCAAATCTCACGTCTTCCGGACTAACATTCAATATTTGCACATCTTTCCCATTGTACACACCTCTTTGCAGAAAAAGGTCAAGGCACGTCTACACTTGACGAAAAAATCCCAAGATTCTGTTAGAGAATTAGACGGAAATTTTTTTTGAAAATTTTTAATTTTCATATTCCTTTTTTCTTAAAAAACTTAAATCTTAATTGAATTTTAGTTTCTTTATTAATTAAATTATCTTTTAGTATTTTACATTTCTTTTTTCTTCAAACGAGAAAATATCTTTTCGCTTATGATAATGTTTTGTGTGCATGAACAGCGACAAATATCTAATGTTTCCACGGCTCTATAGCATGGTCATTGTCATCATACATCAGCTGATTTCCAGCGAGTGTTTTCATTTTCGTCTATGTACTCCCACACGCGACCTCATCAGCTACCTTCCACTTCCCACTTCCCCCCACCCTACCAACGGGTACTACTAAATTGCACTTAATAACAGCAAAAATAGGAGAGAGAGAAAAATGAACATCTAATGAAAGAACCGGGAATGGGGCTGCCCACGTTAGCAATTGAAACTAATAGTTCTCTGGTGTGTGTGGACAATCCAAATCTGAATATACATACATAGGTAGGTATAAAAGTATTGCTTGATGGGATTAGATGACGAAGCTGGGAATCCTGGCTGCTGTCAAGTGCAGCGGACATATAATTAAGCCACAAATACGACAGCTAGACAGGTGATTAACGAGCCAATCTTAACTAAGAATACTACACATAAGTTTTCCAATCTAAAAGTTGTCAAAGCAACACAAGAACTGAAACCAAACAGAAATAGATAAGTTTAAATAAACTGATGAACTATGGCTATAAAAATTTCAGAATTACACAGATTATATCCAAATTATCTCTAAATCAGTTTTGTGAGCGTAACCTTTTTTTCCTCCAATTAATAAAAAAAAAAAAAAAAAAAAAAAACATGTTCTAACTCTATTAAAATTCGAACTAAAAATAATTATATCTGTTTTATATGGAAATCGTGACATTTACAATTATAATCTACGAATATTCTTAGATCAAGATAATGTGTTTTTCAGTTCCTACTTTGTCTCTAAATTATTTCTGTCTAAAGAAATTTTTCATGGATTTCTGGCTGAGGTTATTCACACGAAATCTTGTTACATTCTGCATATTGCTGCTATTCATTTGCATTCACATTCCCATTCACATCACTCGACTTTGAGTGTGTGAACGCATTGAAGTCAAAATGCATCATTTGTTTACTATATATGTGCTGACTATCAGATTTAGATTGAGGCACGAGATTGAGTTTTGGCTTTAGATTTGGATGTGGATTGGATTTTGGATTTAGGATTTAGATTGAATTTTGTGGTGGGTGGTGGTTGTTGCTTTCTTGTGGCACTCGAAAGTACTTGGAACAAGAGTACTCATCGTTGTGGCATATGCTCAGGAGCGACAGTTCAGTTCAGGGTCTGGAGAACTAGGATTAAGGGTACGTGGCATGCACACTATGAAACTTGCAACAAGTGGGGAGCTTATAAATAACCTTGACACAGGGTAAAGCTGATGCGGTTACACAGAGCTTAGTGCTCAGTATCCTGGCGAGCTGGAAGTCGATTGAAGTCAAGCCACAGGACCTGTCCTTTTCTCTTTCTCTGCGTGTGTGTGTGTGTGTGTCTGGGACTGTGGGTCATGCACTCTAGCGCTCTTGTAATCAGATTTCTAAAAGCGTGCTGCATACTTTATGGCGTTTCGGTTTTGGGGTTGTTAACCTGTCACATTGCCTCTGCTGTCGTGTTGCACGTTGCCTTTCTGTCCTCAACACAACTCAACTCAACTCAACTCTACTCGACTCGACTCGACCCAACTCTACTGTGTTGCATTAATAAATGGATGCGCCTGGCCAGGCAAACGACAAAGTCAAGGAGAGCGCTGCAGGTGAGCTGCAGGGGGAGAGGGAGGGACTCACTCACTCAAATGTTGCAATGCTGCAAAGGTGAACGCAACGCTCAACTGAGCTTAAAACGAAGCGTGTGTCATCCACAAAACTTATCGATGACAGCTCGATAAATTCTTGGTTTATTGTTTAAACAATTCTGTGATCCAACCCAACACTATATCCCCATTTATATGACAAATAACAGTTAAAGTGTGTAGGACAGTTAACAATATAACACTAGGCAACACTTTTCGATATCGATTGTTATAACACTGAAGAGTAGAACAATTTGTATTATAATTTTCAACACATTTATGTTAAACAGTTATTAATATAACAGCGTATTACTGTTTCCAATACATATTATACCAGTGTATAACAGTTTTAGATATTTAATTTATAATTATAATAAATAAATGAAAGTTTTCGATACAACAGGATCAAATAGTTTCCAAAATAACAGTGCATAATAGTATCCGCTATATCATTGTCTGCCAACTTTGAATAACTATTGTACGAGTATAACAGGGCATAGCTTTCGCTCATATAACAGAGTATATAAGTTTTAAATACATCAGTTTATGCCAGTATTCAATACAACAGATATCGATAGTTAATATTTAGAAAAAAAACAAACAGCGTAGAATTATTTCCGATATAATTGTTTTAAAATATATATTATCTATTGTATTATATAAACTCAATAAACAAATATAATATAGTTTTCAATATAAATGTTTCTAGTATCTCTCATAACTTTGTATAACAGTTTGCAGTAGAAGAACTTGGGATTTTACATAACAATTGCAGTGCATTCATTTAGTTTTTGCCACCGTCACGCCCTTTTGAAATGGAACGCTTTCACAGTGTCCAGTTGCAGCATGGACTTTCAGCTGCGAACAAGGAAAGCGCTGGCTTGGAAGTGTGTCCATTAGGCAGCTTCGGGTGGGTAAACAAGAACTGTAAAGGCAATAATGGGGCAGTTGAATAGATGTGGTTCTCTGAATGTTTCCGGTTACGCCCAACTGGCAATTGACCTATTTGTGCGGGGGCAGGGGGTAGGATTAAATCTATAGGCGTGGCAGTGGCCAGACGTCGTGTTGTCGCGTCGCGTCGCGTCGCCTTCAATTGTGTCAGCAGCAGAGCGACCGCAGGCAAGTTTGTTGCGATGCCAGGTGACATCGGTTGAGGACAACAACCTGCAGCATCTTTCTTGTTGCGCAATTTGTTCGTGGCAAGCCAATCAACTCGGCTGCGTCAACAACAGTGGAGGCAGCCAACGTGGCGTATACGCACTAGACAAAAAATGCCGCATACGCCATGTGGGCCGTGTGGGTCGTGCGGCCTGAATGGCTGTGCAACTTGTCAGGGTGTTGCACTGGAAACGTGATGTTTAATTAATGCAAAGTGTAAAAGCAACGATAACGCGACTCTGCAGTGTTGTTGTGCAGCAGCAAGTTGAGTGAAAAGCGGGGCACAAATGTGAGAGGCACAAGGGGCGATGCATTAGTAGGCGTCAGACAAGACCCCTGAGCTACGCGCAACAAGCAGCATGTAGCATGCAACATGCAAGCGACATGCGTCGAGTGGCATGAGATAAACAGTTTTGGCTCGACTATTAACAGCAACTAATGGAGGCAGACGACGCCAGAGCCAAGGCAACGCTTATGCAATTAATAAAGTGAGAGACAAGAGCGGCCGAAGGGAAACGGGAGATGTCCACGACGACGATGACGATGATGCCGAACTGGCAAGCTCATCATTATGTTGCCAGAGAGCACAAACGGGAACAAGTACCAAAGATGGTATACATAGATATAAAGCACACAATAAGAGCGGAAATTATAGACCTAATGACCGCAAATCGCTGTCTACACATCTCATCCATCCCAAATCATGTACTTTAATTCTTTATCATGTTGATAACTAGCAGATTCTTCCTTAAATATATTTCAATTTTAAATATGATAAAATATTATTATGCCGAACCTTACAGGATTTAAAATTTTATCATTAAAAAGCCTTAGGACGGATCCGTCGGTTTGATAGTAAGTGTAGTGTTGCCAGACTGTTTGTTCATGTACTTTAATTCTTTATCATGTTGATAACTAGTAGATTCTTCCTTAAATATATTTTAATTTTAAATATGATATAATATCAATATGCCGAATTTACAAGATTTAAAATTTTATCATTAAAAGGCCTTAGGACGGATCCGTCTTTATAGAAAACGTCGGTTTGATTATTTCCAAAGATGGCGGTGTGCTTAGGAACTTGTGCGTAAAAATAGTTGTAGAATAGCTCGGCCGAACTCAAGAATAGCGTTCCACAGACCACCAATGCGCCCAATAATAGTAAGTGTAGTGTTGCCAGACTGTTTGATCAATTTCAAATGGTTTTCATCATGCGCAGATTCAGGTGCATCTATTTTTCCAGCAGTTAACTTGGGAGTAGAGTGATTCTCGTTACGTATATTAATCAGATACTCCCTTAGATCTGATGAAGCGGTTTTTATAAATTCAGGATGGTTTTCGTCTAGAAGGAATATATCGCAGATGGATATCGTTCCATCTGCTATTTTCAAAATTGTATTCTTATCCGAAACCTGTATCATGGAATTGAGCGTATTAAATGCGACATGGCGAAGTTGTAAGTCCTTGTCATTCATGCTCAAATATTTATACAGAATGTGATAAGTCTGTAAAAGATATCGACTCATGTGCTCCCTAAAGAGCCGTGTCCCAAACGAGATGGCCTTGAGTACCATTATGTGAACTCGAATCGAAGCTGGCAATTCCAATATTATCAAGAAATTCTTCATATAAATTTCCAGAATATTCTCCATAGCATCTCTTCCTTTACGTCGTTTAAAAGTCTTTGCGTAGGTCTGCAAGATGCCGAAAATATTTTTGATAGTCTCATGATGATCGTATTGCTTGTCACCAATGAGAAAAAGCAGAAAGCTGAAAAACGAGAGCACGAATTGCGGAGTTTGCTTCAACCTAGCTAGACTTTTCGCCCGGTCGTCTACAAAGTGTCTTATCATGGTCCTCGCCTGCGTGCGGTCGCCAATGAGCATATCATATAGATTCTTCATTTTCGTTTGACAATACTCTAAGGAAGCGAACCAAAATTTTCCAATAGATACTGCTGTATTCAATGATTCGAAGAAAATTTATCACAAAGTCCACGAAAGTAAAATTATTATTGTTAAAACTTAAAAAACAGTATTGATTATTAAGGCCAACAAGATTGTCGAACAATTTTTGTCGAGTGAATGAATTATACTCAAGCTCCAAAGAATAATTCTCACCATGACAATTAGAGCAAATGTTCTAGACTCGAGAGTTTGACCATGAAGACCTTTCGAAGTATAGATAACGTAAATAACCATAACAAACGTATTATTTAAAAAACTGTGGGTGTGGTGCATTTTCGCAATTTGCGGGGGCGGAAGGGGGCGTGTCAAAAATTTTCAACTAACTTGACCTTCGTCACACGGCGCTCACACGGACGGACAGACGTACGGACAGACGGACGGACAGACGGAGATGGCTATATCGACTCGGCCGTTGATGCTGATCAAGAATATATATACTTTATGGGATACGCCTTGGAGATGCCTTCTTCTCCCAGTTACATACTTTCCAACGAACACAATATACCCTTCTACTTATTTTTTAAGTAAGGGGTATTAAAATACTGATCAAAACTACTGTTTCAGAGAATTTCAAAACGCCTTGGACTTATTTTCGATACTTTGAAATCTTTCTTACATTCAAAATCATGTATGTGTCCGGATTTCGAGGTAACAACATTGTGTGTTGTCCGGAGAACAGAA
Source organism: Drosophila innubila (assembly GCF_004354385.1). NCBI lineage: Eukaryota > Metazoa > Arthropoda > Insecta > Diptera > Drosophilidae > Drosophila > Drosophila innubila. Next base: position 12,709,770 of record NC_047626.1, read on the forward strand.
GATTTGAGTGTTCGAATTTGAATATGACATAATCGTAGCTATTGGTAAGAGCAAGACTCACCTGGCCTGATCCTTGGGGACAGCGGTGACTGTGGCAGCTGCTGCTGCGGCTGTTTCCGCCAACTTGGGTGGACTGCTGACCAGCGGGGGGCTGCAGACGCGCGGTGGCGTTGTGATGCGCGGTGGACTGTGCATTTGCCGCGGAGGACTCTTGGCCAGCTCTGGTGGGGAGCTGCGCATCAATGGAGGCGATGGCATGGCCGGAGCACCTTCACCAACAGGTGGACTCTGAACACGCTCGACGCTGCGCTGTGAAGATTTCAGAGATGGCGCCGGACTTCTCACCGAGATCGATGTCAGGGATTTGAGCGATGTTTGTGACTTGAGCGATGCCTGTGGGGAAAGCACAGCTCCAGCTCCAGCTCCAGTTGCAGCTACAACAGCGGCAGCCGAGGCAGACCCAGAGGCGATGGAACCGGTACGGGAGCCGGCACGTGAACCAGCATGGGAGCCAGTGCGTGACCCATGCTGGGATCCAGGCTGCGAGTTGGCACGAGATCCGGCATGGGATCTTTGGCTGCCGCTGCGACTGGGCACACGACTGTCCGGCTTGGATGAAGCTGCAGCCGCATTCCCGGCAGCCATTGCAGCAATGGCGCCACTGGTGGACATGATGCCACCGCTGGCAATGCTGGCGGCTCGTGGTGAGCTAATGCTATCTGCTGGATCGTCTTCCTCATCATCGTCATCGTCATCGCCCACATTAAGCGACACCTTGTCCACCGACAGCTCATCGGTTTCGACCTTTGTAAGCTCCTCGTCGTCGGCATCTTGCTGTTGATCCTCTTCATCGGCTGCATCTGGATTGGCATCCTCGAGACCCGCTGGCGGTGGTGGAATAAAACCACGTCCCAAACTATCCTCGTCCAGTTCGGCAAAGTGCTCCGGCGGCGGTGCAATGATGGATGAGGCCGAGTATCCATTGCTAGGTGGTGTGGTGATCGTTGTCGACTCATCCTCGTTATCCAGAGATCTGCTGTAGTCCTCGGCGGCCAACTGCTGACCACCGCTCACCGGAAGATGATCCAAGTCCTGTTCCGGTTCCGGTTCTGGCTCCTGATCCTGATCCTCAACCTCTGGTGGCGGCTGCTGATCTGGCAGACTCCGAGCAATGGGCTGCGGTGAATTTGGCTGGGACTCCTGCTCGCTCTCGGACGATGGTGTCAGTGGTGGAATCTGGCTAACATGTTGAGCCGGCGGCGACACCATCTTGCAGATGTTCAACTGTGGACACGGCGGGGGAGTCACCGGTGGAGATGGTGATGTTGACGGTGACTTGGTCAGAGGCGGGGTAACACTACCCTGAACATACGACAGATTCGAGGGCAATGGCGGCAACGGTGGCGGCGGTGTCGATTTGTCATCATCCTCATCCTCATCTTCATCATCATCTTCGTTACCATCATCATCCGCGTTAGCATTGTCTTCATGTGCCTGTTCCTGTTGTGGTTCCCGCATTGCTGCTGGCGGCTCGATAATCGCCTCCTCGGCATCATCCGTCTCCTCGCCGTCATCGTCATCGGTTCGCAGTCCGGCATCATCCATGGGCGACAGAGGCGGCGGCGGTATAAGCTCCAGCTCCAGCACCGAATTGCTGGCCGAACCCGTCGGTGAATTGGCCTCCATGCCGATCAGCTGCTGTGGCGGCGGCGTTGGTGTTGGCGGCATATCATCCGTCTCCGTCAGCGTTGGCAGCGGCTGACCAAGCAATGTTGTCGGCGGCGGCGGCGGTGGTGCCACCAGCAACTTCATCTCTTCGCTCAGCGATACTGTCGGCAGCGGCGGTGGCAACGGCATCTGCATGCCCGACCCGGAGGCTAGGGCATCATCCAGATTGGCATTGCTATTGTCCACCTCCTCAATGTCCGAGTCGATGCCCTGTGCAAAGTCCATGTAGAAGTTGTCACGTGAATCGCTCGAGCCGCGACGCAGTTTCAGCGACAGCGACAGATCCGGAGAGCTGTCCATGTTCGCTCTTCCCTCACTCCTCTCTCCTCTGTCCTGCTCCTTATCCACTGGTTGCGATTCTCGTTTCGCTCTCACTTAAAATTCCTTCACTGTGAGAGCTTTGTCCTTTCCCTTTTAGCTGTGCTGGCCTTTGTTATTGTTTCCGCTATTTTGCGCTTTTCACTTTGTTTCGCCTACGCACATTTTGTGTATCCTGTTTCCATTTCTCAAGTATCCCTAGAAATGCATAAGCAAACGCTATACACACACATGACAAAAGCACACACCAACACACACACACACACACACACACACAGATATATATACGCACAGAGAAACAGTGTTGCTAGAATTTCAAGATAAAAAATATGACCTAAAAAAGAAGCTAGAATGTTTTTCTAAACATAACATATGTATATAATTTTTGCATCTCCATATTTTGCATATTCAATATTTTTATGATATCTTTGGCTATTCTGAATATATTTGAATATCTTAAATTTACTTGATTATTATATGTAATGTGCATACATACATACGTCATTTTTTGTGTTTAATTATATTAAAGTTATCTGAACTAAATTTCGAGTTAATTGCATTACTTTACATTTAATAGCATTTGCAATTACAAACTACATATATGTATGTAAGTAGCTAATTTTAGCTATGAAATAGCTCAAATGGCAACACTGCAGTGACAACTTATTAACAGCCTCTCTCTTTCTATCCGTTGAGGACGGGGCGGTGGTGTGGGGCGTGGCAATTGCATTTGCTGCGCATTTGGCTTTTACGCAATGGTTGACTGTTTGAGTGTGTGTGCGTGTGCAAAAGTGCGTAACAACAAGAAATACGCAACAAAAGCAACCCCAAAAATACAAGCAAAATCGCTAAAGAGCAAAATTGCTGTTGTTTGTTTGTTTATTTGTTTTTGTTGTTGGTTTCGCTTGTTTGTTGCGCAGTTGTTGTTGACTTACTGACCAAATGCACACAAACAGACACACATACACACAGGATTGCACATTTACATTTACCGTTAAGCGGCGCTTTTGAATTCGCCAAACAACTTTATGTATGCCAAATGCGATGCCGACGACGACGCCAACGCCAACGCCGGCGTTGCCCCTTCAAAGAATGCTGTAAGGACCTGCGGAGCGAGCCTCTGTGTGTGTGTGTGTGTGTGTACACCAAAAATATTGCGTATGTGTTTTTGTAGGGCAGGGATTATGCTTCCTTTTTTTGCACAGGCAAACAATTGAATGTCGCTATGTTAATTCGAGTATATACCGTTATTTAATATTAACTAATTGTTTTTGAACAAGTTTAAATTAATGGTCTCCGTATTTCCTTTTGGTCTTTCTGTATTTTGTTAATTTTTTTGACTGCTGTTAACGTTGCCCGATACCGTTACACGTTCGCTTCGTTTTGCTACGTTGCGGCTCGGCTCGTTTCGTTTCGGTTCCGGACTTTTGGGGACACACGGAGCGCGTGCCTGACGCTGGGATTTTTCGATTCCTGCTGCGGCGGCACTTAATTCTAGAATGAAACGACAGCACGAGACAAAGCTGCGCCATTGCCGTTGTCATAGAAAACAGCGGCCGCAGCCTCTCAGTCAGCGCCAGAGCCGGAGCCGGAGGCAGAGAGCGTGCTACTAACGAAAGTAAAGAGAGCGAGAGAGAGAGAGAGAGTCACAGTGTACGATGGTTGTGTCCGCAAACATTTAACAATCAAACGTTCGAATTATTGTTGGATGTAGTTAAACCAATGAATAAACTCTAAGTTCACTCTGCATTAAAAAAAAATGTTTCCTCTCTGGATCTGGGCTCCAATTACAATGCAAAGACTCCCTCTTTGGTATTTTGAAAATTTTAAATCTCAAATTTTTTCTTTTAATCAACTCCTTAAATCGTAATTAGTATACCACAACACTTTAAGCTTGATTCTAGGACTTGCTCGATCAAAGGTTCTATTAACTTCAAACTTTCATAACTTTGTTAAAACTTGGCCGATTTTCAGCGATTTTCTTGGTTTTGGTTTTAATACGAAAATATCGGTCCTTTGGAATTTTGAAAATTTAAAACTTTAAATCTCAACTCAACTCCTTATATTGATATTAGTATAAAACAGAAGTTTAACATTTTTAGATTTTTAAAAATTGAATTGGTTTACCGGTACGTAATGGTGCTGATACCGAAACTGAAAGTTCAAAAGCGAAAAAAAAAAATTTTACCGAAATGTTTTAGTTTGATCTCCTGAGTTAAAACCAATTAATTATTTATAACCAATTATTAATGTTTGTATTCCACTTGTTCTAAAAACCACACGCAACTACATACATATAGTAAAATAAGAAAAAAAATAAAATAAAATTTTCCAATGTTACAATAATATTTATTTTCCAGCTGTCCAAACAATTTCTTGACTGGCTCTTTGAATCTTCAAGTATTCGCATATGCTTCCCACTGTGCACAATGGATGGGCTCTCTTTCCTTTCCGTTCCGGGAGTGTGTGAAAAACGTCACTGCGTACTGACGCCTCATCGGAGAGCGTACATTTCTTAGTAACGAAAAAACAACACAATCATTTACAATTTGGTCATAAGGGATATGCGCAAATATCCCAGTCCTGAGCGGGATGTGATGGAATGTTTGCTTACTCCGGGGTTGGAGAGACTGTCAAAACGGAATGAGAGTGGAGCCTGCGTGATGGTGCAAGGCGCAATATTTCGAATCACCGTTTAATTCTTATTGCGTTCTATTAAAAGTTTATGGCTTGCAGATGAATATATATGAATTAATAATGTCAAAGGTATATTTTCAGTTCAATTTTAAGCATTGGCAAATAAACCGAACTGAGCGCCAAATTTCAGTGTTGCACAATTCACGTAATGCACTACTATTTTAAAGTCGACACCTATCGATATTTGACAACGGCTGCTTACATATTTTATGAGAACGATTACGTCGAGCAGTTTCAATAAAATATTTACATTTATTGTTTATATTAAATAAATGTATTTATTCTACAGGTGTTATAGCCTTTTTACACTGTCCGCATCATTAATGATATCGCATCATTTCAAAGGTGCGATAGTCTTCCCATTTGAAAATAACACATGCTAGATTTTAAAAATTATTTTATCTGAAACCTTTAATTCCTTACCTACCTCGCTCAACTTCATTTTACGTTAAAAAAAAAATATTCATATTGTCCGGAACAACTGTTTATTTTGGACTATTAGAGAGTTCTTTATCAATTGTGTTTGTACGACCACGTTTAGCCTCATAATTCCACAGAGCAGACTCTGAATGAAATTTATCAAGCAATTTTATTTGTCCAAAAGTATTTTTTCCATAAAAAAAATTTTTTTTTTCAATGCAAGAGAATTCGGAATTTTTCATTGCACGAAATTTTCAAAATAAATAAATTTTACAGTTTGGCGTACTGTGTCCACTTTCAGTTGTATGAGATGAGTTCTCTATAGGTAATTTGCTTATTGTTTCAATCAACCCCTTTTTAAATCCCAAAAGTATGCTATACTATACACACTCTATGAAAAGTGGATCTTTCCTTTAGTAGCTTATTACTTTCAATCTTCATAGATCATATATAGATAGTTAAAATTCAAATATTAATGAGAGTGAAACGCAATTTTTGTACCATAATATATTAGGATTGCGCAGCAGCGTTTATAAGGCAATTAAATGTTCTAATCTTTAAGACAGAATGGACTTTAGAGTGAGCCAGTAGTTGAGGGATCTGTTGGAGATGTAGATATCGCTTTGGTTTGTGTTTCCTCCTTGGTCCCGCCGCGCACTGTTGTGCCATGCGACTTCATGTGACCGCTGAGTCCGGCGTATTGGGCGAATCCCTTGCCGCAGATCTTACAGATGTAGCGTTTGTGGGCCGCATGGATTTCCTTGTGCTGCCGCAAGTACTTGGCACTGGTAAAGGATTTATTGCAGATATCACACTTTTTGTCTCTCACATTCAGATGGCCCTTGATGTGATCATTGAGCAATGAGTTCTCATAGAAGACCTTGTCACAGAGATGGCACTTGCCCGTGGGCCTCTTCTCGTGCCGTCGCTTGTGACGCTCGAAGAAGGAGCAGGTGGTGAAGCGACTGCCGCACACGTCACAGCAATAGGGCTTCTCACCCGTGTGTTGGCGCCGATGCACCTGCAGATCCGAGGTGTTGGCAAACCGCTTGCCACACTCCTTGCATTCCAGATGAAAGTCTTGGGTGTGACGCCTCACATGCATGATGCAATTGTCGCTGCGCGTAAAGCCTCGCTTGCAGAAGGGGCAGACAAAGGGCAAGCTGCCATCATGTGCGGCACAATGCACCTTAAAGCGGTCCATGCTGCTCAGCAATTCACCGCACTCTTGGCACTGAAACGGCGGCATGTGCTCGTCGAGAAACTGCAGCTGCTGCTGGTAGCGACCTCTGCACTTGTATATGATCCCCTTGCGCTTGCATTCGATGCGACGCGACTTCTCCTGGGCGTAGGCTTTGCGCATATGCCTAATGTAGCGCTGAAGCTGTGCCGGCTCCAACGGCACCTGCAACTCGCTGCGGCACAACTGCAACAGCGTCTTCTTGGCTGCCACTCGCACGTGTCGCAGACGACAGGTCAAATCCTGCATATCCCAGAGGCGATTACAACGCTGATAGAGTTCTATGAACTTGACATTCTGCTCGTCCGTCAGCTGCGGCACGGGTAACATGGAGTCTTCCCTTTGGCCTCCCTTTCGATCCTCTTTGCCACGTTTGCCGCGTACACTGTTGCACAGAAAGCTTAGGTGCTCATAGTACCATTTAGTTGCAACTGCATCCTCATTCCGCTGCAGACGTCGCTGCTCCACTTCATAGGCGTAGCGCAGCCTTTTCGTGTAGTCGGCAATCTCCAGACCCTTCAACTGCAGATCGAACTGTGCGTTTAGATGAGCCGCGATCTGGTCACAGGCATCGCCGCGTCGCTTGTAGTTGCGATACTCCAGCATGCCCATGTCCCAGAGCAGGCGTGCCTCCTTGTATTGCTCGATGAGGGATAGCATTATAGGATGCTGGCGCAGCCAAAAGTATGATGAGCTGCTGGGCTGTGCAACATACAAAGATACAGATACAGTTACAGATACAGAAATCAAATTGTAGATACGGATGTGCTATTTTGTTATTATACCTATAGCTTACCACAGTCTCCAGGGAATCGCTGTCGCCGTCGATACTCCTGTCACTGGGCATATCAAGCATTCTTTCCGACTCCGGCTCCGATTCAAACTCCGGTTTGACTGCAGCTGTCAAAACTTCGCTCTTCTCCAGCGGATCTAGTTGGAGCTCCGTCATATCGAGTTTGGACTCAGTTGTCTCCATTTCGAGCTGGACAGTTGTTATTAAAGCCGTTTGTTTCTCTCGCTGGCTACGCAGTCTTCTTGTTTTTGTTTTTATCGGCTCTTGTTGTACATCGAGTTCCATCTGCACCGAATGCTCTCCTTCCAAATGCACCTTAAAGTCTCTAAAAGCCGTTGATTGATGCTCACAGAAGATGCACTTAAAGGCGAAACTGCGAGAATCACGCTTGCATTGCCAGACAATGTCACCACAGCGCTCAAAGTGGGGCGGCATGTTTGCTGTTCCCTTGTAATGTCCGTGAGAGTGTCCGATCTTCTTACTAATTAATTGTATATATTTAAGCCACTCGATGCTTAATATTTATAAAAATCATGGTGCGATTCCTGAAACAGATTCGGATTTGGTTTCGTCGATCAGCTGTTCACAGCTGCTCCATACAAAATGTGTATCGATATATCGATGAACTGATAAGAATTGCATGCGCTCGCAAAAATATGCTACACTAATTGAGAACTATCGCAGTTTAACAAACTATCGATATTTATAGCCGCTTTCTATCGGCGCATTGCGAACAAATTGAATCATTTATTTGAATTGCAAATTAACAACTGTTAAATTAAGAACAACTGTTAATAAGAATTAAAAATGATTTTTATCATTTTTTATCGGAAATAAAAGTTATTAGCTTAGATCGCTAATTACGACAAAAATAAGAAATTTTGGTGTATTGCATGTTATTGCAAAAGAAAGTTTTGCAGCTCGGTAAAAGGAAAAAATGGCTGGTCAACCAAAAGAAATAATTAAAATTTAAGCTTTAAGTGAATTCTTCCCTTAATTTTTAAACATATTTTTTGATTAAAATATTATAGTTTGTTTTTATATTTGTTTTTTTTAAATTTATTTTAACACTACTCATTGTATAATTTTGAAAAATATTTATTCTTTTAACGGTCTTTTTTGGTTTTGGTTTACTGATTGCAAAAAATACAAACGAAGAGTGTTATTGTATTGTTGTTTTCTTGTTTTATTCCACATTGGTTGACTGAAAACTTTAGAAATTTGTTGTGCCAAAGCTGACGTAGACGTTCTTTCTCTTTCACACGCTTGACTGTTTGGCGACTTTCATGCGCAAGGGTCTCTGTGCGGGTCAACAATGTACATTCATACATACATATGCATAGAAATATCCAAGGAAATGGAGATATAAATTAATATGTAAGCGTAATTAACTTTTAAACTTAAGCAAAATAATTTCATTTAATTTGTAATATATGTACATATGGATACGAGTGTTATATTTGAAATATAGTAAGCAATCAGGTAAAAATGTACTGGGTCGAATAAGCTGTGAGCCACTGTACATGCATATGTTCGGCGTTGACCGTTGCGGTCACCTGTTACTTTCACTGCAAAGGCAACAACGAACACGTTTTGTGTTTGCCCATTGGCCAAACAATGAAAAGTTATTAAAATTACAAAAACGCGTCTACGGTGACAGGGCAACCAGCCGGTAGCTCTTTTTGGAATGGATGGCCGGACGGATGGCTTAAAGCTTATGCTTGGCCTTACCAATACGCATACATCACACAGTTATCCAAAAAATTGTTCTGACAAAATTAAAAATTTTCATATTTAGTTTTATATTTTTGTAAAAAGTTAAGTTCAATGTTATTCACAGGGATTAACCGTTAACCGGTATTAACCGATTGAAATTGAAAACCGTAACTGAAATCGTAGCCGATTATACCGAAACCGAAATTATTCCAGCCAAAATGGCTGAAAAGTAAATATGAATTGGTATGTATGACGGTTAATATCGGCTTAAGTTTTAAATTCAATTATGTTGCTAAGGTGTAAGCATTGTTTTTAATATTTATTTTTAATTTGCATAATAATCTCATTTAAAAGATCTTATTTTTTTGAAATAGAAAAATTTAAATGCGACATACAAAGCTTTTGTCTAACCAATTTTCGAAAACCATAATGCATTTATTTATTTTTATTTGACTTATTCTTAAAGCCGTACACAAAAAAAATTAATAAGAAATAAAATAAACATGCATAAAAAATATTTAATTTTGCAAGAGAAAATGTATTTATTTTTGATGGTTTCAAAACACTTTCTTGACTAACTTTACATACATATGTGCTTAAGTACATATGTACATAAATTAGCGATTCTTTGAGCGGTCAGCGGAAGTCTTTTCACTTGTCGCTCTCACTTTCGTTGCCATTGCCGTTATCACTGAATGCTAATTTTATTGTTGCTGTCAAATATTTAATAATTTTTGCTAAAATGTGAATTAAATGCCCCCATCGCATACATAATTACATACATATGTACATACCTACATACATATGTAATAATAATCTATTGGCAATAACAACAAGCCAAAAGCAGCAACAGCAGCAATAACAACTACCACAAACAACAACAATCTTGACTTGACGCTGTGGAATGCAAACGGCATGCGAAAAGAAAACGAAGTATGGACAAATTGACAAACAGACAGACGACGGTGTGACTGTTTGAGCGACGGACAGGCGTAGACATGTTTTGGCCAGCCAAAAGCAACAACAAACACATAGGCAGTACATACAGTTAGTTAAAAAAGATTTTCCTATATTTGTTAATTTTTTATTTTGAAAAAATGTTAAAATCGATGAAAAATATTTTTAATTTTTTTTAACTTGTTTTAAGAAACATTGCCAAAAATAAATAAAATACGAATTTAAAAAAATACATATGTAGTATATACATGCATATACATAAAAAAAAAGGGTATAAAACCGAATCGAATATCGGTTTTAGTTAAAGTTTCGGTTGTGTTTGTATTTTCATTTTCGGTTATCGGTTACAAAAAATCTATTTGATTTGATTGAACCGAAATAAATCGTTATACATGAATCGGCTACTAATATGTATGTTATTTCGATCTAAATAATATCAGGTTTTCGGTTTCGGTATAATAAAAACAGTGTTGTTTTGGTTCCCAATTGCAATCGGTAAATACCGGTTAAAGGTAAAGGTTTCCATTATGGTTTAAAAAAATATGTATGTACATACATATATAGTTTTTGCAAAAGAAAATATTTATATTTAAATTTAAATTTGGTCAAAAGACAATCTTGACTGGCTGTGTTTCTACTGCAGTTACAATTGAGAATTGAGCCTATCCTGTTTTGTGTTGCATTCGTATGTTTTTACTTATCTAGTGTAATTCTGGTATTTGACCAAGAATACATTTACACACACACACACACACGCACACACACAAACACATCAAAATCGTTTTTGCAGCGTTGCCGTCGAGAGCGCGCCCAAAAATGCAATTGAGAAAAAACCCACGCAATATCTATGTATAAACCCAAAATAGAAGACAACTATAAAACTGATGAAAACAACAACGAAACGGCATGCCAATGCCAAACACACACACACAAATACAAACTTGAAGAAACGCATACCAATTGCTGTGCTGTGTGTTGTTGTTTACCTGCGCCGAGTGGCAGCGACGTCAACAGCGCAGCCGCAGCCGCAGCATCTCTTGCTGAACACAGCTGCAACGCCACTACATTATTTGGCAGTATACTGAAAGAAATGTGGGCAACTTACTTAACTCTGGTCTGCTAAAAAAAACTAATATATAAATTCAACACCAATCACATACAAACATATGTATGCTTCAAATGTACAAATTAAATTAAATTAAATAACTTTGGACTCCTTGGTTCTTACAACTTCTTGCAGTGTATTTCTTAGTTTACCCTGCTCCTGTTCCTGCCTTCGTCTTTTATATGACAAAGCAGCAAAACAAGAAAAATATCAACAGGCTTTTACAATAAAAGCAACAACAGCAAGAGCATATACATACACACACAAGACCAAAAACATCGTCGTCGTCGGCGACAGCAACAAAAACAGCAACGATATGGTGTACATTGTTTTTGTGATTTTCTTCTTGTTTGTCTCAGTCGTCTTTGCTATTGTTGTTGTTTAGTGGTCTTATCCAGCAGGTAGAAGAGCTGGGTCGGTTGCATTTCGCTGCCGCTGTCGCAGCCGACGTTAAAGTCAACGTCGTCGTCGACGTCGCCGTCGCCGTCGCGAACGTTTCGTTTGAGCTAAGCTGTTGAAACTTGGCTCAGAGATTTTTCGTTTAGTCCGCTGGCGAACGTTGTCTTGAGCGCAGTTTGTCGGTGTCGTTTGTCGCATTAGCAACGTCTTAACGTGTGTGCGTGTGTGTCTGATACCTGTTACTCTCTGTCTGCGTCTGCGTCTGTGTGTGTGTGTGTGTAGTGTGTCTGCGTGTGAGCTGTTGTCGGTTACTGTGCCTGGCTCATTCCCGTTTGTCGCTGTCGCTGCCGCTGCTAAATTATTATACACTTATTTTTTTCGTGTTTTTTTTTTCTGTGTCGTCGCCGCAGCAGCAGCTAACTGGTTGCTGGAATAAAAAGAAGCAGCAGAAGCTAGCTGTGAACAGAAGAGTAACAATAATAATAACAAAAAAAAAGAAGCAATTACAACTACAACCACAACTGAAGAACTGTATTTTTTCGTTGTTAATTTTACTCGTTCGGAAAATCTTCGAAGTCACAACAACAGCAACAACAACAATAAGCGTTTAACGGCAGAATACAGTAGAAGGAGGCAATACCAACTACAGTAACAGCTACAGCCGTAGCAGTAACAGAAGTAGTTACAGAAGAAGTTACAGTGCAAAAGGAGCAGCTAAAAAAAATCAACATCTTCCGATCAACTTATCAAAATGCCCTGCTCAGCCGTCACGCTATCGATAGCGACAATCTGTGCTATTATCGCCACAGCGCTGCTCGCGATCGCCTTCTCCACAGACAATTGGTTGCATTATGATGTCAGACGCAATCAGATACAGGTTAGTGTAAAGCGTCAACAAAATGATAGCAAACGCATCGTTTATATCTATGTACATAATATCTTGAATATCGCATCTCCCGTCTCGTTATGCATACTACAAATACATACGTATGTGCACATGTGTGTGTGTGTATCTCACACCCCCGCCAAAGACAAAAAAAAAAAAAAAAAAAAAACAATGGGTTCAAATCGAATCAAGGCCTCTCAGCTTCATAGAAGTGCACAGGCAGAAGAGGCAAAGACAAAGATGATGTCGAAGCAGAAGCCGAAACTATGATACAATGGGCAGACACTTTTAAAACATATGTAAAAAGCCAGAATTTAAAAAAATTAAATATTAAAAATAGAATAAAACACAATAGTGTGAAGTTAAAACAATTTAATAAATTTGGGATTCTTAAAGTTTTTGTTTCTGACTTACTTTAAGACTTCTTTATTTCCTAATTTGTTAATCAATAAACGAAAAAGTAGGAAATATGTGAATTCTTATTTTATTAAAACATTTTTTTGACTAAATGTATGTCCATATCATGATGAAATCATCATGGTCCATATGTACTGTATGTTCCTGGAAATATTCATAATATGGTCTTACAGAAATCTATCAATTCTATACACTTGTATTGCGTTCTTGTGGTTTTTTAGAGTTCGCACTTTGCTGTAAATCTTTGTTTATGCAAATTTCTAAATTTTAGAATTGAATTTAGTTTATAAAACCAGATCAAATATCCAATTATTTTGATCTAAGCGCAATCGATACCGAACTTGTCCAAACACGTTGCAATAAGTTGTACAATTAACCGAGTTGGTAAAAAAAAATTACACGAGTTTGGCGGGCATTGAAGCATTTCAAAGTTGCCTAGACTACGTCTGAAGTGTCCCACTGTGCCTTGCAAAGCTGTTCGCTGCAACGATCTACGTCGGCGTCAGCGTTGGCGTTGGCGTCCGCAGCAGCAGCAGCAGAAACAGCAGCAGTAACAGTAACAGACGCGCGTGTTGTTGTGTTGTTGCTTAGCGAACGAAGAAATAAGGGCATAGCGCAGTGTGTGAGGCATATGAAAAGAAGAAAGGTCGAAAGCAAACAGCAACAATAACAACAACAACAATAGTCTCAGGCAAGCGCAGCGCACGATCAAAGGGGCGGACAGGCGGTTAGGTGGTTGGGCGGTTGGTTGGCCGTTAACGCTAAAACTTTCTACGCGAGCGCTTAGCCAAGCCAAGCGACGCGACTGCGCGGCAGGTGGGAGGCGAGCAAAAGAAGAAGACGCTGTGGGAGAAGAAGAAGCAGCAGCGGCAATTTCTCATTTTGCATGTAATACAAATAAAAACAGCTACAAAAAACAACGGCCTGTAGGTGCAACAATGCGGTGAGGAAGTAGTACTCGCTTAGAGCATTAGACGTCAAGGAAAAGAGAGAGCTTTAAGCAAAACCAGAGAGGAAAAGAGTAAGAGCGTCAAAATCAACTATGCATGTATGTATGTACATATGTATGTGTATACAGTGTACAATGTACATACCTCGCATACCAAAACAAGTTAACAACAGCGTGTGCTGAAAATATTTGCACGTTTTTGACTTTGGCGTTTGACGTTTGGGTTACTTGGGCTTAACTTAAAGGTTAATCCTATCATCAGCCGTCGGGGCTGCCAACTCGCTTTTCAACTGAAGGCAAAAGCTAATTAAATATGTTAGAGTGAGATAGAGTTGTTCATCGTAGTTCAATTGAAGGATTTTGTTAAGTTTTTTATGAACGAACTAATCTTTCAAATAGTTCGTTCGTTCACTGAATAGATCCCATATAGTAAGTTCAGTGTATAGATCCCATATTGTTCGTTCAGTGAATGGATCTCAATCCAAATATTGTTCGTTCGTTGGACTAGGCCACAACTGAGTTGGTTTGAGGCACGCTATGGACCATGGTTTTGATATGTGTTTTAAGGAATTTTCTATTTGTTTATAACAAATTACTATATGAAATAGTTTTTGATTGAGGCTTTAATTTTTATATCTGTTATCAAACATTTAACTGATTTTTGATGAAATTATGAAATTCATATTTATTAAATAAAAGCCATTAATTGATTATTATTTAGTCCTAATTTTAATATATAATTTTAATATATATTATCAACAGTGTGTCTCTAGTGAAATAAAATGGGATTTGAATCAACCAACGAAATGTATTGGGATCTATTCACTGAACGATTTGTTTTGGGATCTCTTCACTGAATGAACTATCTTGAGATTCTAGTCACTGAACCAAATGACCTATAATCAGGGATTTATTTCGTTCGTTCACTTTAGGGATTAGTTTAATAGATCGTAGTCCGAACGATTCGATACAACTCTAGTGTGAGATCTGGGGACAAAGAGATGGCGCTGTGATAACCCAAATGTGCCCTCTCTCTCTTTGCAGGCACACAGCTGTGCTTTTTGACCTTTTTTCGGATATATTTCTTCTTTTTTAATTTACTCTTTTCGAAAAAATATTTATCATGCCCTAACCGGAAATCTTAAGTGTTCTATAACACAAATTTATTAAAAATCAACATTTAATCAAAATTATTTGTTTCATTATCTTTTTTTCTGGTTCTTTTACATCTCTGGTCGGTTTGTTCCTTTACTGTGGCTGGTAGTTAACAACTCTGGTACATACTGCACTTATAAACTCAGCATGTAGAACAGAGTGTATAATTAAGATTTGCTACGTTAGCAATCCATTTGTAACACTGCACTGATTTTGACCAACATACCCATGTCAAATCAATTGTTTCGCTACGAATTGTTGTTGATTTGGTTAATGGTAAATGAGTTTAAAAGTAAGCATAGTTCTTGGATCTTAAAAATACCTAAGAAATCCACAAGAGGTTTTTATCTTTGATGAAAAAAGATTGTGTGGAATTGAGATGCAATACCCAGAGATAAAACCCGTACTAAAGTTTGAATAAGTATTTGCAATTCCTAAAATCCATATTTAATATACATCAGTACGAATTACAAAAAATATCATAATAATTCCTAAACAAAATGTACAAATAATTTTCAGAAAAGAACAAAAAAACTTTGAATGACATAAGTAAAAAAAAAAAAAAAAAAAAAAAAACTTTCAATGACGCATAATAAATTAATATTGTATAAAAATATCTCATGCTCATATCCTAAAGAATTACAATTTTTCTTTTCTTTACAAGGCTGTACTGATTTGAAAACTAAAAAAAAAAATGAGTTTCAGTACAAAATAACCAAAGTTTCCGGATTTCGATTTGTTCTATGTTTCTTTTAATGCGTTTGTCTCATTTGTTTGCTTTTTTAGAATTTCATCTTAGTGGATTACTGTTATCAGCAATACAAACGTACAAGTCTCTGTTTCTTTATCTAAATATATCTCTATCTCTTTTCTTTCAATTCATTTTTGTGCGTTCAAACAAAGTTCAAGCGCTTCCATAGAAAACAAGAACTTCAACATCAATGGCAACAACTTCTTTCTTAGTGTTTCTTTCTGCTTCTTCCACTTCTTTCTTCATTTGCTTCTTCTTCTTCTGTAGATTCTTTCTGGTTTTCAGTACCTGTCAGCGTGCCAAAGCAAAAATTGTTTTTTTTTTGTTGTCGTTGTTGTTTGTTTCGTATTTCGTATTTATTTCGCTGCCTTAGCCAAAGCCAAAGCTATTTGGCTGATGGGAGGATGGACGTAGGGGTTACTAAAGACCGACAGAGAGAGCGCGAGCCAGAGAGAGAGAGAGAGAGGGGGAGTCAGGGGGGGGGTTTGCTTAAACACGCCTATATATGTATGAACGTACAAACACATATATCTGGCAAACAGGTTTTGAGTTTTCACTCGTTTCACGTTTTCAAGTTGCTTAAAATTTGTATGCGATACCCGTTGCGTCGCCGACTTCTACCGATCTACGGATCGATCGCCTGCCCGCCGGCAGCCCTAAGTTGTTGTTGTTGTTGTTGTTGTTGTTGTTGTTGTTGTTGTTTGTCAAAGCCAAGTCGTAGTTGTTGAATCCACGATCCAATCCACGATCCGATCCAAAACGGACGACAATCCGATTGATGAAACTGCGCTTTTGGCCAGCGTTTTTTTTTTGCTTGGCTCGTTCGCTCGTTCGGTTGTTGGCTCGTTAAAAGAGAAAACCCTTCTATCCATTGCACTTATTGCCTTGTTTTCTTCTTCTTGTCTTTATATCTCGTTTTCTGTTTTCTTTTCTCTCATTTCATTTCGTTTCGTCTTGCTGCATTTCATTTGGCGAGGATGGGGACGGGGACGGGGACGGGTGCGGGAACTGGCTCGTTTTGGAGCTGCCTGGCGTTGTTTTACGGGCAATGCAACGAGCGTCAACTTTTGTTGTTGCCTTGGGGAGAAAAACCCAAAAGAAATTAAATGAAATGAACAGAAATGAAAAGCTGCTGTTATACTTACTCACTTGTTGTTTTTACCTTATTCCACATGAGTTTTTTTTAATTTTTTTTTTTATTTATTTAGTTTTGGGATTGGCGCAATGTTTTTTCTCTCCTCTTTCTTTTGATTTTCAATGAATGAATTTCGTGTCGTATTTTTACGCTTAGTAAGCGCTTTGATTTGTCAAGATGATAGATGAAACACATGTTAATTTGAGACTCTGGAAATTAATTAAGCTTTTGCCAAATTGCTCATACGCCATGTGTGACCAGCACAAACACCAGCAACAGCGACGACACAACGACCGCATTCAAGCAAAGATTTCATTTATGTTTCTCTTTTTCTGTGTACCCTTTGCCCATACGTACGTAAATATCATTAATATCTTGCATATTTTTGTACATGGTGAAATTGTTATTTTATACCCTGGTCGAGCAAAGTATTTAACAGTCAGAGCCCATAAGGTATAAATATTTTTAATCAGCATCAACAGCCGGGACGATATAACTTATTTACAATATTGGATGCCACTCCCACAAATAATATATACATATGTATATTGAGTGAAAATTTCAGCCTCCTCAGTCTTATGGTTTGGTCTGTGCTATGATCAGTCAGTGAGTGAGTAAGTCAGGACAAGTTTTTACAATAGTAACTTATAAGATGATTTCTTAAGAAACAGTTTTAAAAATTGGACACTTAAATATATTTTGTATCGGTTCAATATGTTTCATAATGATAATGATCTGGCTTATTTAACAAAGAACAGGGTATCTTGTAGGGAGCTGACTTCCAACCAATTAGTTACTAATTAACCGTGTATTTATTATTGAAGCGTCAGCAGACTTTAAGCCAGAGACTGTCTCCGGTGAGCATCATTAACTGGTTAGATTGTATTTTATTTGCTGACATCATGTGAAATTCCAAAATGATATATCACCTCTCTATAAGTAATATTAGTCTCAGCGACGTTATGAAAGCCAAGCGAGAACCAAAACACATTTGCATAAAGTGAATTGCATTTGGCGTTGGGTTTCAACAACTGACAACTGGCTTAATCAGCACTTGGTGGTGGTTGGTTGGGTGATTGCTTCTTGGTTAAGTCCCTGGGCGTGGTTCCAAGACTCAGGGGCAGACGAAATATGTAAAGAATGTTGGTAATTCCTATTGCTGTATTGCTTTTCAATAAGGTTACGTTACAGTTAGGTAAACTTTTTTTTTTAGCTTAACTCTTGATTATTATTTTCTCTTTAAATCATATTTCGGTACAAAAAAAAAAACAAAAAAAACATTTAATACATGCTAAAAAGAATTGTGGTATTAGTCTATTTTGCACGTTCTAAAAGCAATCAGAGCTTTCGCTACGGTCATTATCATAAACATGCGATGTTCTCAAGATTCCGCAGATTCCAATCTTTCTCACACATATTTTGAACTCACTTCAATCGTAATTATTTCGAGTGTGTGATTTCAAACGCTTTCGCTTCCTACAAAAAAAAAATTTTATAAAAAAAAAACAGACTTTTTTGGGTTGAACAAACAAGTAATTGAAATTGAATCATTTTGGACTTAAATTTAATGAGATTTTTTTTTATTTATCTGTTTGACTTGTTTCAAATTTGAGCAAAATTTCGGGGCGACTTCCGTATCGGGCTCTTAACTGGTCACAGTTATAGGTGATATTACTTCGATTTCGGTGTGGAATTTGGACATTGTACTTCAGTACGCAGAGACTGAAACGATTGAGATATTGAAATGAAGATCTACTGTCAATGTCACGCTCCCACGATCTTTGCAACAAAATTAGAAACCCGATTGGCAAAGTTATAAAACAAAGTCAAATGAAGTCAAGAAAACAATAACATAAAAAAACAAGAAATACGAAATCCGAAATACAACCAAGCTAAAATATGTGCACCAAAAATAACTGCCATGCATTCCAATCCCAATAAATTATTCAGAGACGAAACCAACGACAATATTGGGAGTGTTGTTATTTTTTTTGTTGAGTTTTCTAATTTGCCGCACCCAAAAAATGTGTCGCCTGCATTTTTTTTCTTCTCTTCTCTTATGTTTTGGTTTTTGTAGTACGAGTATTTTTGAGCTGAGCTTTTTTTTCGCATTGTAATTGAAATTGTTGGTGTCATACCATGTCTTTTACCGGATCGTGGCCTTGGAGCACTACAACTTGAGTGTGGTTGGCATCCTGCACCACACGTAGAACTGATCCAGTTTACCACTTGGTCAGACTTGGCTTTTTTCGCCGCCTTGCACATGTTGTCGATTGGCTAATCACCAACATCCGCTCTCCGCTGTCTCTCCATCTCTCATAGTCTTTCTGCCTCTCTCAACAAAACTCGTTTGGCTGTGTCATAAAAATACTTGTGTCTTATTAATATCAGCCAGATCTGTAGTTATTCAGTTAAAGCTAAAGGCGCCATGTGTTGTCTATGATCTGGAAACTGGTAACTGTAGACCCTGTAGGTAGGGTTTAATCCATGGTATCAAACCGAAACCAATAAAGGTTACGAAACAACTATTTCGGTCAAAGGTTCTATTTAAGTTTTCTTCTTTCTGTTTCGGTATCAGTACCGGTACGTAACGGTACTCAAAATAAATTTTGAAACATTTTAAAATTATAAGGTTTTTGTCGTTTTGTAATAATTATGACATCGAAGTAAATATCTAGATCCAGAGGAATAAAATTTTTTTTATCAAATTTAATAAAATTTGAATGCAGAATAAATTTAGATGCCAAACCATGATCAAGATGACATTCCGCTTAAAAATCGGTAAAGTTTTGCCAAAGTTATGACAGTTCGAAGTTGGTCAAGCCTCTGACCAAGCAACTTTACAAGTCAAAATATTTCTTAATTTTGACAAGATTTTTTACAAGAAAATGAAAGCCATCAGAATCAAGTTTAAAGTGTAGTTTTATACTAATTTCGCTATAAGGAGTTGATTAAAAGTGAAAACTTGAGATTTAAAATTTTAATTTTTCAAAATTTCAAAGGGGGGACCCTATGGTATTAAAATCTAAATCCATATTTAGAGGGAATTTTTTTTTTTACGAAATTAATTAACTTTAAATGCAGAATGAATTAAGAGGCCAAACAATGATCAAAATGACATGCCGCTTCAAAATCGGTTTAGTTTTTACAAAGTTATGAAAGTTTAAAGTTAGTCAAATTTTTGACCTAGGAACTTTACAAGTCAAAATTTTTGTCCGACTTACGCCAGTTTCCTCTGAATAGATATCGAAACCTCGAAAGCTTAAGTTTCAGCTCGAGTGATCGCAAAAATCAAACAGCTTACTTTAAGATTTCTTCAATCAGGTGGTGCGATCTGTTAGTTCTAATTGTGATAACGCTTTGAGTAATTTAAGATCGCTCAGCAGACAGATTATGAGATATTATTATACATGCTAATCTTGAGCTGTCGATATAAAAACACGTATTTGTATTAGCCCGCATGAGAGATTTGTAACTGAGTCACAGAAACCAACAATTTGAATTGGAATCACGTTTCACACGTTTGCCACATGAAATTCTACATTTTGTGTGTGTGTGTGTGTGTGGTTTGGAAAAATGTTAATCAGCTACTCTAGTGGCAACTTTCGGCTACTCACCTGTCCCCCGTCCCCGCTGTCTCTCTATGGCACTCTCGCTCTAAAGAAATGAGAAAATAGTTTTGTCTGCCACCAAAAACGCGAAACGTGTTTTACTTAATGTCCGGTACTTAAATAACTATGAGACACGGAAAACAATAACAACGACAGACAACGCCAAAGAAAAGTTAACATGTTTTTATCGACAGTGGGTATGAGAAGGCCCGGACAGAACAGGGCGGGGGGATGAGGGTAAGTCGAGGGGGTCTCATATTGAAAACTTGCATCGGAACTGGAGAACTGGACTTATGTAAATTGGGTGCTTGTGAAAACTGTTTTTCGCTTACGCAACACAACATAATGACTGCATAGGGCTGTTACCAAAAAAAAAAAAAAAAAATTGAAATGGAAATGAAATGAAAAGCAAAGCAAGGAAAAGAAGAGAAAAGACAACATACGCGAACTGGGAACTGGAAGGTGTTGCCCGCCCAGATCTCTTATGAAATGTTTGACTCGCTTCGCTTGGTTTGGTTATGGCCCCTCGGACCTGTATTTGGTTAACATTGGGTTACTGGTCTGGTCTGGTCTTTTATTAGCGCATTGCCTTCCCACTCTCCACAACGGATTAATTTTGTAACTTTCTTATGAAAGTCTTGTCAATTAAGGGCTTCGACTGCCTCCTCCTCCCTTGCCATAGCTTTTTGAATCGTTGAATTTATAGTATACTTGGTCGGTTGCAGTTGCAACTAATTGTTGGGGTATTAGAAAACCATTCAGCTATAGAGTGCCTCGAAAATCTGAAAATCAGTCGTGTGTACCAGGCCGCAGAGCGCTTAGCTCCTGGAAAACGAGAGCATCAATTGGCCATAGCCATATACTTAGCTGGTCAGCTAATTGTGGAGTTACGCACAAGTGGGCAAGTCGAATAGACCGAGGAAAGCTCGAAGGTCGATCAAAGTATTACAGGTTATTATATCTCTCTTTTCTTTGGTCTCAAACCATATTTTTGTTTTTGGGAAGATCATTCTTTAAGATTTGGAATAGGACTAAAAAGTTTTTAGAATTTCATTATGGCGATCATTCCTTTGTATGAGGTCATTCTAAAAAAGTTCGCAGATTTGTATTGCTAAGATAATTTGTTAGTATATAGATGGGAAGATCATTCTTAAAGATTTGGAATAGGACTAAAAAAGTTCCTTAGGAAAGGATTTAAACCTTTGAACTTCATATGCGCTAGAAAGGACATTCTTTAAGATTTTGAGTTTTACAATGTTGAGATCATAAGCTGTGAATAAATCTTTGGCAGATTCAAAGTGTGTTTAATTACGAGTAGTTTTCAGATTTCAAACTAATCTCAACTTCTGAATAGAGCATCAGTTGTGATCAACCATGAAGGTTTGCCGCATTGAGTGGGAAAATATATCTATATAACTGAGACAAAAATATTAAAGTGATCTCCTATCGTTATCTAAAAATGTACATATGGATAAATCAAAGATGATCTAAAATTATGGAATGGTCTAATATGAACATAGATTAATACTTGAGATTGATAATGACACATTAAAAGTTAAGGAATACTAGATGAACCATTTTGACCTCCAAAATGATTAACTGAGTTTCCAACTTGGTTACTTCACAATGGAGAACCTTCAATTGTAAGACTTGAAATTGCTCAACTCGCAATGAATTTTGCATGTAATGACGTATGAGAACGACGAAACGTGTTTATTAGCCACATGATCTGATAAATACATATGTACATACAAATAAACGGAGAGACAAACATATACATATATAGATTGTACACCTACGATAAATATGAGACCCATTGTCAGATCTATACTGAGGTACATCCGTGTATCATTAAGACGAAAGATGACCGGATGATGATCGACAGTCAACAACAACAATAATAACAACAACTACGCATATAGATATATTGTGTATTGCATAGTTGAAATCATAAGCTAAATCTTTTGTTAAGACGCCCACCTAAGGAACTGGTTCTCTTGGGATCTGTAAGGTTGTGAGTTACCCGCTGTTCGATAATAAATAAAGCAGGTGGCAATGATACGCATTTTTATTACTCTTCACTCTTCACTCCTCAGAGAGGAACTCTTTTCATGGATATAATATTTAGTCTTTGGAATATTTAAACTCGACATATAAACAAGTCATGTTTTGTTTTCTTATTTTCTTTTAGGCCTTTGCCGCCAAACACTCGGATGCAGATTCTCTTCTGCAAAATTTGAATAATAAATACTATTATTATACGAGAACCCGTGGACTGTTCCGGATATGTTATCCCAAGGAGCGTCCGCCGGCATCATCAGGTAAGCTAACGAGTATTAATCAGAGGTCGCAAGTAATATCGGCTCGGTTTTTCACTTTTCCGAACACTCTGTTCTAAAATTTGTGTTGGGCAAAAAAATATAAAAAAAAGAATAACACTTTTGTATAAACTCATTACGTAAAAAGTGTTTTCTGTTACTTTTTTTATGTCTCCGACAATGAATTTGAATTGACCGACAAGACAACATTATAGAGTTGAGGGATATTTGCGACTTCTGGTAATAATGAATTGTTTAGTTTTTAACTAATAAATCCTTCATTTGAAATAGTTCCCACGTATTTGTCGCCGATTGAGACGCACTGCTCGAACATTGACTATTTTCCACAAGTGGAGGATGATAAGATTTCCAATGAAGATGCAACATCGAGATTACATTTGGCACGATCCTGCATTGCGCTGTTCATCATTAGTTTTGTGACCATCTTTTGTGCATTCTGGACGGGACTCTCCGGCTGCTGGAAGCGTTCATCTGGCGCGATAACAGCCACATCGATACTTCTTCTGGTCACTTGTCTTCTGGCCGCTGGCGCCATGGGACTCTGGCATACGGTCGAGTTCTTTGAGAAGGAGAAAGTCGTTGGCGAGGACTACTTCCAGCAGTGGAATACGGTTCGTTGGCAGCTAGACATTCTATAATCTAATAATCTCCTGACACGTTGCATTTACAGGTGCTGCGTGATAACACAAAGATCGTCTATGATTGGTCATACATTGTGGCCTGGACAGGCATTGGCACCTGTCTTCTGGCTGCCATTTTGTTGTCCGGCGCTGCTGTCTGTCTGCGTAACGAGCGCGAAAAGGAGGAGCAACTGAATCTGCAGTATTTGATGCCCGGTAAGTTCCTGCAACTGATAGCAGCTGCAATTCCAGTTCGAAACTTTACTAACTGCATTACTTTTTTTTTTTTTTTTGCAGTGTATTCGCAAAAGCAGCCCCCGTATCCACCCTACGCCAACTATGCACAACCGCAAATCTATCCGGGTCCCTACTATCATGGCTCTCAATATGGACCGTATAATTATTAGAGAGTCAGTAGAGCGACAACGAAATAATCAAAGAAAGCAGATTGGACAAACCTTTGAAAGCAAAATCGTTTAGAAATCACAAAAACAAATATACATAAAAAAAAAAACAAAAATAAAAAATGACAAAAGCTATTGACATATCGGGTTAGGTCGAATTTCGAATGTCTTCCAGTTTCAACTATATTGTCAACCTTAACAGTTAATGGCAAAGAATTAGCAAACATGAAACGGGAAAAATATATATGTATTTGTTGCTAAACACACACATACATACATACATACCCATACAACAATTAAATATAACATCTATATATATATATATATATATATATATATATAATTTTTTTTTTACTTTACAAAAATGTTTAGTTGATAGTCTATATAGCGCTATATACATCTTACATATGCTTATATATATACATCTGCATGTATGTATGTATATTTGTATAGCAATCGTGGGTCTTGAGTCAAAATGCGTCAAAGTATTTGGTGCGCCAATTTCAAATGCAGAATGTACTTGCACACAGCATAAGTAGCTGGCGAATATATAAGAGAGAACAATAAAGATTTAATTTATTGTAGCATGTAACGTACATGTAGCTTAATTATATGTATGTAATAATAATAATGTATCTAAGCATAAATTTTTGTATATGTTTATGAATGTAATGAATATATAACTTTACAAATGCGCAGCAAGCGTCAGTTTGTCTTCCAAGTACATCAAGTGCGTGTGCATGTGTTAAGCTATAATTTAATAAATAAAAGTTTCTTACGTTATAAAAAAAATGCATTTGAATTTTACTCTTATCGATATAACGTGACGATGATTTGGTTGAGTTTGTGGTTTGTCATAGCGATAGTGCATTATATCGATGTGAGATGGTCAGCTATCATAATCGACTTATTTGCTTATATACTGTTATCGCTAAAATATACCAGAACATCTGGTAAATAAAAAAATACTGATATAATTAGAGCTGCAAAAATTTAAATTTAGGTTGATGCTAATTTTGAAATGCAAAAGATTTAAAATAAATTAATAATTTGATGAAAATCTAAGATCCGATATTAGATAAAATTAAAGAAAGCATTTTAATAAAGGTTTGAAGCTCGTTTGTCCAAGGGGAGAGAAGTAATGTAAAAAAATCGACAAAATTCTAACAAAAATTCTGTAAAAAGTTTAAAAATTCTCTCTTCAAAATTAAGAAAAATTCAAAATTAGGTGTATTATCTTAGGTTCAGCCAAATTTGCAACTTGATTAAAATAGTACAAGCTGCCAGATCGGGTAATTTTTGCAGGGTGGCAGTCTTTAAACCGGGTGGCAGCCTTCCACATCATTGCTGCCAAGTTTTTAGGGGAAACTATTGCTGTTTCTGTCTGGAAAGTATGTAAATTTGTTATTGTGGGCACTTTTGCACAGTGTTACCAAAAATGTTATTAGCAATAGTTAGCTGAATAAAAATTTAAAATAGCCAGATTTCCAGCTAATAGCTATTTTGAAATTATTCTAGCAAACGAACTCTGGAAATAGCCAGACTAGCTATAAAATAGCTAAGTTGGCAACAGTGCACATCAGTTTCCGAAAAATCGTCACTCAAAAGCAAAAGCAAAAAAAAAAGAAAGAAGTAAAAAGCAGCACCAGAGAATATTTAGGCGAAAAAGTGAAAAAAGTCGTGTGCGCTCAACTTGGCACAAATAACAAAAAGACGAGAAAATGTCAGGCAACGGTTTCGATGATCAACCATTTGGCGAGCCCAATCTGGATAATCCATTTGCGGTAAGCCTGACAACAAAAAATTCTGCTGATGAAAACCCGACACATATACACATGTACACACTCACATGCACGCACATATGTAAGCTTTTAGTTGCGCTTGTGTGTGTGTGATTGTAGGTGCAACGACGACACCACTTTATCTGTGTGTGCGTGTGTGTGTGTGTGTGTGCCGCCTACACTTTTCAAGCTTTATTTGTTAGCTTTATTAAATTTTTTTGGTTTGTGATTAGGATCCCGCCATACAGCAGGCGACCCGTATGTCCACCAATGTCTCCCTGGAGGACTACAATCCGTTTGAGGAGCAGGCAAAGCCGCAGCTCCAAATCAACTCAACCAATACAGCGGCCGTTGTGCAGCCGCTGTCACAGAACGTTCCGCCCCCACAGCCGAGCTCATTGGGCGCATCGGCGCCAAGCACCAGTATACAGATCACCTCGGAGGAGCTGCAGGTAAATCAATCATATGTAAAATTCAGATCAGACCAGACCAGACCAGCTTGGATTGGGGTTGGATTGGCTTCAGGTTCGGTTGGTGCTCCAGTTAACCGAACAACCGGCTGACTGAATCTGATGCGACTCGCATTACAAATATTTGTATGCGGTTTACTGCATTGCTGTGGCTGCTGCAGTTGCTGCAGTTGCCGCAGCTTGCAGTTGTTGTTGTAACAAAGGCGTGCTCTGTCAGCCGACTGTCTTTCACCCACATATGTGTGGGTGTATGTGTATGAGTGTCTATTGAATGACACCCACTCATATATACACAAGCTATGACAACAATGATTGAACTTTGAGATATGAATTATCATTTCATGGTTTCATCAATTCAATTTCATCATTTACAGCGTCGACAGGAGGAACTGGACCGCAAGGCTGCCGAACTGGATCGGCGTGAGCAACAGCTGCAGGGCGGCAATGTGCCACAGTTGAACAATTGGCCACCGTTGCCGGATAACTTCTGTTTGAAGCCGTGCTTCTATCAGGACTTTGAGGTCGAAATTCCGCCCGAGTTTCAAAAGCTGGTCAAGCATTTGTACTACATCTGGATGTGTAAGCATTTGGCAACAATTTGTTTTCGTTGTTGTTGTTTTTGTTATTCTTTTATTGGGATTCCAGACCTGATAAGACCACCAAGTCGCATTAGTCATAGCGGTCATTATCGTATAGCTTTTGTTCACTTAGACCCCTATGATAATAATTACAATTATAGTTTAAGCATCAATTGTACTTGTTAATAGTTAGTGGATTTATCAATGCCTTGCTCAATTATTTATGATTTTAAAGTTTTAACAAATGGTCTCTATCGTAAAGTGTACTAGAGTATTTATCTAAGCAAATAATATTACTAACAATTAGTATGTAGTTTTCGTAAATAGATTTGCTTGTACTCTAAGCATTTTATACAAGCAACTCATATAAATCTATTTAAATACAAAAAGTTTCCTATGTAGAAAAGGTGCTTAAATAGAAAAAATGAGTGTACATTGTAAGTTAAATACGTTTTGTGATTTAAAGATAAGTTGCTAATGCAGAGGTGGCTACAATAGAACTGTATATGGTTTAAAATTTTAACATTGATTTATTACCTGGAACTCTCGTCTTTTTACGACAGTTTACACTATGACGATGTGCGCCAATATCATTGGATGTCTCATTTTGCTTTTCCATGAGGGCAATGTTGCCAATCTGTTTCTGGCCATCTTCTACACTGTGCTCTTCACGCCCGCGTCATACGTATGCTGGTAAGTTCATCTCTCTCTATCTCTCTTTCCATCTGGTTGCTAATCTCACAAATGTCTATCTCTTTCTTGTTGATGTGCACAGGTTTCGGCCAGCTTATAAGGCATTCCGCAACGATTCGAGCTTCAATTTTATGGTGTTCTTTTTCGTGTACTTCTTTCAAACGATCTACACGATCGTCCAGGCCATTGGCTTCAAGCAGCTTGGCTACTGTGGCTTCATCACGGCTATTGGAGAGTTCGAGGGCTCAGCTGCGGGCATTATTGTTGGGCTCTTGTTGCTGATCGTTGCGTTCTGTTTCGCCATCACCGCTGGCGCCAATGTGCTGATGATTATGAAGATCCATTCGATTTACCGTAGCACCGGTGCCAGCATGGATAAGGCTAAGGCTGAGTTTACCACAGAGTTTCTGCGCAATCAGCATGTCCAGGAAGCGGCCTCCTCTGCCGTCAGCTCGGCGGTTAATTCACAGTTCAACAATAGCAGATACTAAGCAGCGATCAGCAATAAACAATCAATCAAACAATTAATCAATTAATCAATCAACCAACTAACCAACCAACCAACCAATCAGACAACCAAACAAAAGCACAGAATGCACTTAAAAGTATCCGGGAATCCAACCAGACCAAGTTGAGCCAAGTCAATAACTCGTTGCATCAAATGTTTCTTTCAAACAATGATAATAATCTACACATTCACATAAACACCTACGCATACATATAAATAAATATAACATATATTTCTTTATATATAGGCTTAAAAGCGAACATTGAAGCATAACTAATAACTAATTGCTTTGTGCATAAATAATTCCTAAAATGCCGTCGTCCTTATTACAATTAGATACTGTAATAATATATGATATGAACATGCATATATATATATAAAGAATTCTAAAGCTAACAACTGATGAAATTAATGTGCAAGAGAAACAGATACTTTAACTGATACTTAAACTAAAATTGAAACTAGAATCTAAAAAACAGATCTTGAAAAAAAAACGGCGCACGTTGCCTTCGTAGACATTCTGGCCTAAAATTGCTAAAACGCAAATATGAAGCACTTAAACACAAGCAAAGTAAATAAACTATAAATTAATATAAATATATAATGAAATTAAGCTTACAGATTTTGTGTTTCGCAAGTGTCCTAAGAAATTACTTAGTTATGAATTTATAAAATGCTTTATTAACTTTATCAACCTGCAAATGTGCCAGGTTTAAGCTAAAGATCGGCGAAATCTGGAAAACTGGTCCCCACATCGATCCATGCTCGAGCGCAAAGTATAAAGTTTAATATAATTAAAGCTATTTGTATGTATAATAAACATAATGATGATTATGATGAAGATGA
This sequence comes from Drosophila innubila, assembly GCF_004354385.1. NCBI lineage: Eukaryota > Metazoa > Arthropoda > Insecta > Diptera > Drosophilidae > Drosophila > Drosophila innubila. The sequence continues at coordinate 12,738,286 of NC_047626.1, forward strand.
TGCAGATAAGGATTATGATAAATGCTGCTGATAATGATGTTTTCTAGTTCTTTAAGTAAAAACGTTTATGATATGCATATACCATATACCACACACTATATACACATACATACAAACATACTTCTCTACATCTAAATGTATTTAAAGCATAAATTATAAAAACTTTTATCTTTATATAGCAAAAGATTGCGCATAGTCTCCATTTATGAGTTATTATTATCATTGCTGTTGTTCCCCTTTCCCTTTCCCTTCCCCGATCCCGTTTCTGGTCCCCTCCCAGTCCCAGTTCCAGCCCTCATGTAATGTCGTACCGTGTACTTTTTTCTAATTGTAATTGTTATACATACTTAAATACATGTATATGAATACAACATATACATACATACATAAATATTAATGAGTAAATTGTGTTTCATCTTATTGTTTGTTACATTGTTTATTTGCTTGCTTCTCAGAAGTTTCCATTATTTAAATCGAACGATCAATATTGTGTAGTTAAAAATCCATTATATTTAATGCAAATAAACATCAATATTTATAGACGTAACTTTATTCAAATTGTCCACTAGATTTCATATTTACTTTCAGGCTTAGTCCATAAGAACCGTTAACCGAAACTAACCGTTTCATGTTAAGTACAGGAGCTGAAACCGTAACCGAATGAAAAATCTCTGTCAAGAACCGAATACCGAAACGTTTGTACCGGTACGGTTGTGGTAAAGTTGCTAGGCCAAAGAGTTGTCCAACTTTCAACTGTCATAACTTGATCAAAACGAAATTGATTTTTAAACGGAATGTCATTTTGATCATAATTTGGCCTCTTTATTCATTCTGTATTCAATTTTTGATCATTTAGAAAATTTAATTATTTTCGACCAAGATTCGATTTCGATGCTAAGGGTCCCCCCTTTGATATTTTGAAAATTCAAAATTTTAAATCTCAAGTTTTCACTTTTAATCAACTCCTTATCTCGTAATTAGTATAAAACAACACTTAAAACTTGATTCTGAGACCTTTTATTTCTTTGTAAAAAATCATGCCAAATTGGATAAAAATTTTGACTTGTAAAGTGTTTAAGTCCGAGGTCGGACCAACTTCAAACTGTCATAACTTGATCAAAACTGAACCGATTTTTAAGCGGAATGTCATTTTAATCATTATTTGGCATTTAAATTCAATCTGTATTTAAATTTTATTAACTTCTTTAAAAAAATAATTTCCTTTAAATTCTACTAGATATCGATTTCGATGCTAAGGGTCCCCCCTTTGAAATTTCGAAAATTCAAAATTTTAAATCTCAAGTTTTCACTTTTAATCAACTCCTTATATCGTAATTAGTATAAAACAACACTTTAAACTTAATTCTGAGACCTATCATTTTTTTGTAAAAAATCATGTGAAATTGAACAAAAATTTGGACTTGTAAAGTGGCTAAAACCCACAGTCTGACCTACTTCAAACTGTCATAATATGGTCAAAACTGAACCGATTTTCAAGTGGAAAGTCATTTTGATCTAAATACATTCTGCATTAAAAAAAACTACGTGTCAAACAATTATACACATTGTAAACTGCATTGACATATTTATGAGTAAAATGTTCGTAATAAGCGTTTTAATCTAATTTCATATATTCCATATGAAATACAAATTCTCATTTGTGTGCGAGTGTGAAATTTGATCCACTCAAATGAATTTGCTACTTCTAGCTAATTATATAATCTTCCCCTAAATTTCTTACACTTCTGTGCATAGCTCGATGCGGGCTTTCAAACTATTTTTGAAAATATGGTACGTATAAGAACGTGATATAAAATGCTTTGCACATCTGTTAGGTGTGAATATGTGTGTGTTCTAGGTGTGTAGATTGTATGTGTAGTACACACACACCTACACGAGTATGTGAAGCTCTTTTGAGTAAGCACAAGAGATTCGAAATCTCTAAATTCTGGCACTTGTGATGACTGCAGGTATGACAGGTTGTTTGCTAGTTTCCAGGGGCAGTGGGAAGTGTTGGTTGCCTTGGCAAAAATTGCGCATACGCCACGTTGTTGGATTGTTTGCCGCAGTCGCAGGAGCAGAGCATCTATGAATAGAATGCTCGAATGGTTGCATATGAACGCATGGATAAATGGATGAATGGATGGATGGATGGATGGATGCGGCATATGTAATTGTTGAGCAAATATGCTCAAGTGCTGGTCGTTGTTAGCGGTAAATCCTTTTAGCCCCTCCACAATTGGGGCGTTTGATCACGTGTTGCAGCTGGGTCAATCAGGCGGCAGGTGATAGATGATAGTTGATAGGTGGCATGTGGCAGGTGGATGTTAACTTGCGGCACTAATTGCTGCTGACGATTTGCTATTGATTGCATTTTCACGCTGCGTGCGAAGGACATGGCATGGACAGAAAGCAGGACCTTTAAGGCAAAGCCAAAACGAACATCGAATCCCCACATATCGATTTAATGTCCAACTCAACTCAAGCCGCTTGCCAAGAATAACTGCCACAGTCATAGCCATAGCAATAGCAATAGTTGCAGCTGTAGTGGAGCCTTCTCTTGCCCTGCCAGGAAGTTGCTATTACGTTGGGCCGGACATCCTTTTAGGCTCACATTAATTGCCATCTAAAACAGTTGCAGTTGCAGTTGCAATTAAGCATGACGACAAATCTTATGCGGTTGCACCTTTCCACAGTAAATACACGTTTACTTACTAAAACGAATACATAGTTGAAGCAAACCGCAAATATACGTGTATTTTATATGCGTAACTGTCTGCTTGTTCCAACAACATAAAAACTACTGCATGCTTTTAGGCGCTTGTATTTCTTTAATTCTATTAATATTGTGTGTGTTCCAGAAGTCTCTAGAGATTTTGAAGAGAAATGTCTTTTAAAAAAACAATCGTTCGAAATGTTAATGTTCCTAAAATGTTAGAGATTTAATATTTTCAAACATATTTTCCATTTTTATTCAATTTAATAATATTTTCATTCAATTTAATAAATATTAAATTTTGTCAAATCTCTCAAGAATTTTGGAGACATTTGAAAGCAATTTCTTGTTTTCAGGAACACCAAAAATTGCTTTTGGGTTGCTTGGGTTAGAGGCTTGTAAAACACACCTGAATAAGATATTACTGCTGTTCTACTTGTCCGATCCAACTAAATCTTATCTCTAAATTCATTATACATCAGGCACTGGGGTTTTTATTTTTTATTTATTTTTTTTAACAGACAAGTACCAATATAAATAACACGTATTTATAACTTTTTATTAAATAGTTAAAGCTCTATATTGATTTTAGACCCATGGTTTATTGGGCAATTCTTCTTACAATTCATCGTAGATTGAGATTTTGATAGCCGCTTGGAGAGTTTTTATTACTCCATACAAATTGAGCCACTCTAGTAGTAAGACTTCTGTTGCTTTCACACTATCTGAATTCTTGTTACACACTATTTATTAACATTAATATGTTTTTGAAAGATAATTACATAGATTCCCCTGTTTTATTTTTGTAAAGTTTATTTACTACGCAGCAGAATAGTTTAGTTAATTCAAAACAATACAAATTTTATAATAATTCTTTAATTTCAAAGTTGATTTAAAATATGTATTATATTTGGTAGCGGATTCGGGCCAGAAATAAATTCTAATTCAAGAGCCAAAGCCGAGAAGTTTGATAAATTTTTGCAAAAACAATTTGGTTATCTAAAAAAATTACTTCAAATTTACGTAAGGTTTATTTCGATAAAGTACATATATTTACAAATCTGTTAATGTACATATGTTTTTAAAATTTTTTAATTTTAATAAATGTACCGGTTCATACTAGTACTGATACCGGAACCAAAATAGAAACTTTTAACGAAATAATTATTTTGAGACGTATCGGAACCAAAACCGGTAGCGATATTTATTGATTCCCTGATATCACATTTTTTTTTTTTAAGAATCACTTTAGAGACCAAGTAATGATCGGAATGATATTTAGTTTATTTTATTTTAATTTAATTTATTAAACTTTTGATTTCCTAGCGCTACAAGCTGATGCTTGTAAATTATGGCACTAGTCAATAACAATGATATAGAAATCATTTTATGATATAGTTAAAGTCAAGGCTTATCGTGTCAAGCAATTTTAATACCGGCTCCGGTGTTGTTCCCGGATTAGTTAGAGCATGAATGGAATTATTTTTCCGTGACTCTTATTCAATCGCATTCAATCGTTTCGAAGCTCTGAAATGGCACACTTGGAGCTAGTGCAACAGGTTGCACACAGCATTCGAGTGGGATAGGGATGGAAGTGGGAGTAAGTTGATGAATGGAATAAACTGTTAAGTTCAGTAATGACAGGTGCTCTAAAAGTTGGCAATGCATTCATTTATGTTCCGTTTACCACATGGTTAAAGTGAAATTCTATCTCATTTTCAGTTATTTCTATATTTCATAAATTCCTAACGCTACAGTATTGCTACTTTTGTCTGTCAGACGAGTTAATCAGACTGTTCGAGTCCAATTAAAACGTTTTTCTCACTTATGTGAATTGACCAACTGCGAATGCAACTTTCGGCTTAATTCTCCAGCTGCTGCTCCCGTTCCTGATCATCGCTTGCTGCGTGGCAAATTAGGCAGCAAATAAGCCAAATGTGTGACTTTGGTTGGGAGGTTAAGTTGGTGAAATTTTTCACACTATACGGAAGTATTATTTAGGTCACATTTCCTGCTGCTTTTAATTAAAATCTTCTACGGCCGTCGTCGCCGGGCGGAAGTACAAATTTCTAGCCGTTACAAAGCGCAGTAAAGTGCGCCCGACAGGCGGCTATAACCCCTCACCCTTCACCCTCCACCCACGACCCTCTTCAGTAGTCACCCCGACATCCAGCTCAGTATAAAACACTAAAGCATTAGCTTGAAGCGTTGCCGAGGCGCAGCCGATGTCACGACGAGCAGGCGACCCGAATACGAACCGAACACGACCGCACAACCTATTGCCCTTCATAATACCAAGGTAGCTCCTCAGTTGAATGCGGTGAGCTGGCTGGCAGCACTTCAACGCCTCTTCCTACTGTCCTCAGGATCGGGAGGGGTGCTGGGGGGAGGGTTGGGTGGTGGAGAACAAGAGAGGGGTTAAAAGGCGACCAGATGATTTTAACTGAGATTGAAGATAAAAACACATGCGCGCATCACGTTTGCCGTTTGTGGCGTTTCTGTTTCTGTTTCGGTTCTGTTTCTGTTTCAGTTTCAGTTTCGGTTCTGTTTCTGTTTGTGTTTGTGTTTGTCTTGTTCGTTCTGTTGCCGTTTGCTCTTCTTAACGCCGCACAGTGGTCGAATCGAATCAAATCGAATCGAATCTCTCAATGATTTTAATGAAATTCATTTGTTTTTCTTTCCATTAATATTCACACCAACATGATTCAATTCTAATGCCCAGGTATCGCTTATAAGAGTTAATTTAATTATTAAAATACATTTTTAAATTTTTTATTTTTAAAAAAAATTTAATTTATATTTAATTTTTGTTATAAAATTCAAAATAATAAAAGGTATCTTTCAATTTTTAAAATAAAAATAAATAATAATATTTATTTTTCAATGTTTTGGCTTAAAACCTTTTATATGTTACATCATATTTCCTTAAAAGACACATATAACTTTAGAAAAATAAAAGGGGAATATGTTTGAAAATGAAAATATTTAGCTAACATTCTATGTAGGTATATGTTGTATCCGTTAAAACTGAGAGTAATTATTCTATTAGGTTGGGGAAAAAGTAATCAATTATTTTTTTGTGTATCAGCTTTGGTATGCTCTAATTTGTGAACTATTGGTCACACTGATTTAAACTTGGGCTTTTTAGAAAGGTGTGCTTCCCCTTTCAAACGCAGTGTAGTAGTTTTTTGGTGGGTCGATTCTATTGTGAGAGAAATTTTGTTAAGCATGGAGATCAACAAAGAAAAAATTCGCTATATTTTGCAATTTCTTTTTGATAAATAATATTTGCAAATACTCATCGAAAAACATTTGAAATCAAAAAGCAGTATTACTTAAACATTGACAACAGAAAACTGAAACCGAATAGAGAATTACTTTTCGTTCTGTTTATTTTAAGTCTTTTGGATCAATTAAATCATTTTTGAGTACCTCCAAACTTAACTCAACATTAACTTATTTGATTTTAAGATCTAAATAACTGTATTAATTTAATTTAATTTAATTTTTAAATAAATATTAATTTAGCACATAACTTTAAAGTGCTTTTTCTGGTTATAACTCAAAAAATATGACAACTTGCGCAAAATTCAAAAACTGTTGTAAAATTTAGGGAAGTCAGAACAATATAGAGAGGAACAACTGTTATTTTCTAGTGAAGTACAGAAATTTTGAACATATCTATCTCAATTGTGCTTATACAGAAATATAATAAGTCGAAAAATAACAATTTGTTATTTGTTTTTTTTATTTGTTTAGTGAAACCTTTTACTTTTTAACAAATAATCAATTAATTTTAAATAACTCACAAAGTAGTAAATGCCATTAATTCACTATTAATATTTATAATGTTTGAATTATCCTTGCCAGTTTTTTTCCACTGTACGTCGCATTCGCAGCTTTCTAAAGCTCACAATCATACGCAAACACAGTGAGCAAAAAAGTGACAAAGAGAGAGAAACAAAGAGACAGAGAGAGAGAGAGAGAGAGCGAAACAGCATGGCCACAAGGCCGTGTGGTGCTCGGCATTGGATTGGATTGTACACACACACACACACACACACACACAAGTACACACAAATACACATACATCTGTACATTTGCAGTCAGATTGAGATTCAGATTCAAGCGGCGCACATGGCACTTGGCGTTTCCTTTGGGCCACTGTCGGCTGCTGCTGCCGCTTTTAGTTGTTGTTGCTGTTGTTATTGTTATTGTTCTTGTTCTTGTTGGTTTTGGGCACTTTTGGCCCCAATGGGAAATGCGCAGCGCCTACAGCGCGCAAATAATATTTAATTTTTGTATTTCCCATTTCTCAAGAGCTTTTGTTGGTCGCATTGGCAAACTTTGGGATTATGTTTGATTTTTGTGGTATTTGCTAGAATATGGGATTTCATTAAAATTAATCGAGTGCTTAATAATTTTGAAAACTTAATGAGTCGTATGCATAATAGTGTGTATGTCTAATTGAGCTTGAGTAATAACTAAAAAAAATAAGATTCGGATGAACCTATACTTTTATTTTCTTAGGTATAAATAATTTATTATTAATGAAAAATATACTAAAAGTAAAAAAAATTGCCGGCTTTTTAAAATTTTCTTTGCTCATTTAAATACTAAGTTGAACCTAATACGCTTAAGACTGGTAAAAAACCCTTCTATAAAATTGAAATACAATATAAATCTAACTATCATATTTTTAAAAGTTTTAAAAATAAAAGATTTAATTTAAAAAATTCAAATTTGTATTCAATTTTTGTGTGTGCTTTATAAATTAATTTTGAGAATTTGAACTTTAACAAATACAAAGTGCTTACTAGACACCAAGTTGGTTCACACATTTGTAAGTTCCTCTATATTCAGACCGATCCAAATAAAAAAAAGTCACCCACTGCGTGTATTTTGTTTGAGTGCTTGTGTGTCTTTTTGGAGCGATGATTTAAACTCTCAAGAAATTTTCATTCATGAGCAGCTTTAGTGATCAGTCGATCACGTGCTTGTGCGTCTTGGTGGCGCCAACACTGAATGTATTTTGCTTTTGGACTAGATCGGCTTCTGTTTGTTCGTGTGCTTGTGTGTCTTTTTGGCGCCACTTGAACAACTGTATCTAAAAAAATGTCAGTAGAAAAGAATCGAAAACAGCAATGATTTAAATTCTCAAGAAATTTCCATTCATGAGCAGCTTTAGTGATCACGTGCTAAATTTGGCAATTATAATTATTACTCTCTCGCTCTCATTTGGCTTGATTGCGAGAGATGGTGTGCGTGTGAGAGAAAGAGAGAGAGAGAGAGAGTGAGAGTTGGATAAGTTATTCTGGACACAAACCCATCAACACATGCGCGCCATTTCCCAAGGGGTCGTCGCTTGTTTGTGCTTTCTTCAATGAACATGGAGCATGGAACATGTCTAAAGTGGCTGCGTTGGGCGTTTGGCTATAACTTTTGTAACAGTAACGGTACATCTTCTTCTGTGTGATAAACACACGCACAAACATACGTAAATGCTGAGAGATAGTGACGTGGCGCTCTCACCAATACACATACTTACGCACTCATAGAGAAGCAGTGGGAAAGGCAAAGACAGCAGACAGCAGACAGCGAGCAGCGTTCGGTTTCGCTCGTGCTTTCCTTTCGGCACGCTCGTGTTTGGCTGCCGTTGGCTGATAAGCTCGCAAGCAGCTTCAGTGCCAAACTGTCAATCGTGTAGTGCGGTCATGTGGTGCGGAGCTGTTTCGTGCGCTCTCCAATTGTTTTTTTGAGTAGTTTGTTACAGTTGAAAACAGCAGCAGCCGCAGCAGCAGCAGCAGCAGCCGCATCATCGCAAGCAGCAATAGCAGCAGCTGAAGAAAGCCAAAGCAAGAGTCCAACTACCAATATTTATTCTTTTTTTTGTTGTTTTTTTTTATGTTTGCAACAACACCAACTCGTACAACAGCAACAACATAATAACAACAGCAGCAACAACAACTACAGCGACAACAACAGCAACAACAGCAACAACAACAACAACAATAAAGTGTACAACATCAGTGCAAACAAATCTCGAGCCGAACTCGAATATCTTCACAATATATATATTTGAAACAAATAATTGACACTTGTGTTTGATTTCAATTTCAAAATCATTTTGTTCAGTGTGTGTTTGTTTTTTTTTCTGTGTGTGTGTTTGTTGTTGTTGTTGTTTTTAAAAAGCCACGAAATTCATTGAAAGCGAGCGGAGCGCAAAAAAAAAGGAGCGCTAAAGGATCCCAGCCAAATATATATAATATGATGATGAGCTGCTGCAAATGTGCGTGTAAAGTGTATGGACCAATACAAAAAAAAATCCTTTTGGCTTCTAAAAATACAAATATATATGTATGCTCTATATATAGATGTGCATACATACCATACATGTATGTACAAGTATTTATTTAACCCATACAACTAGCTTTTTATTTGAATTTTTTTCAAGTGTGTGTGTGTGTGTTTGTGTGTGTGTGTGTGCGTGTTGAGGTGCAAGACAAAGCTGAAATCGCGCGAATTATGCAAAGCTTCCATTTGATGTGATATGATGTGGTGTGATGTGTGGAGGTGTGGGTAGGGAGTGGGGGTGTTACAGGTTGGGATGTCAACGTGCTTTCCCTAGCTATATTTGTGTTGTATCGTTAATCCAATTTGTACAACACACACATACACACACACACACAAGTAAGCAATGTAATTTCAAGTCAAGGAAAATTCTCTCTGCCAATTAGTTGACAAATTACGCAAAACTAATGCAAACAACTAAATTTAGCAGCCAACAAACTTTATTTTTTTACAATATATTAATTTATTTATACGTAATGTTTTTTTGTTAAATGTTTTTATGTAACAAAGCAGCACAAAATTGTCACATGCGCTGCAAAAGAGGCAAAAGCAAAGGCAAAGGCAAAGGCCAAAAGCATGGCCAAAAGCATTGCCAAAAGCAGTTCCCAGTTTATTCCCCGCTCACATTCTTGCCTCTAATGAAGTTGTGTGTGGCCGCAGCAAGAAGAAGAACCAGAACAAGAAGAAGAAGAAGAAGATGAAGAAGCTGAGCACACACAAGAAAAAAAAATTACTCAATCGCTTTGACTCTGTGTGTGCGTGTGTGTGTGAGTTGAGGGTGTGTGTGTGCCACCCTTGGGCTAGGAATTTGCCGCCTCCAAGGATCTGAATGTGGTGGCTGGTGTTGTTGTTGTTACCGTTGTTATTGTTGTTATTGGTATAGCGGCCTCTTGTCTGCGCCTTATTATTTTTATTTTTATTTTTCACATTGCCTTTGGCAAGACAGTGTGACCAGCAGACAAAAAGTGGTGATTGGGGAATGCTAGGGTTAATGGAGGGAAGCAGGCGATACCACCGAAATATGTACTTCCCACTGGCCTAGTGACCAGAATACAATTATTGCCGTGTATTTGATTGGCTTGCCATTTTGATTTCTTTCGCTTGCATCAGTGAATCCCAATTGAATGTGGTCAACCATTTGAGGATTACGCGACAATAAAGGAAAAGGTTAAATGTGGTTAGTCCTGCTATTGAATTATCTTTATATTTATTTACATACTTCACGTACAACTTCTCATATTTTCGATTCAATTGTTCAATCTCTTACTAAGCGCCACAATGTAAAATAAATGTAAATGTAAATCCTTATTTCAAGAGTAACTTTTGGTACATAAAACTACAATTTCAAGAAAACTCAATTAATATTTTTTAAATTAGTATCCGACTTGTAAAAAAAAATCTCTCAACTGCTTAATCGTATCTATTGTTATGCCAGCTGACTGAAAGTATATAGAATATTTTGATTTTGCTTTTGATAATTGCTTTGCCAAACACACACAAAAATTTATCAACAATATTTACTCTGATATTGAAAATGATTGCCGATAACAATAAGGGTAAGCAATAGTTTTTTACAATAAGTTTGACTTCATGCTTTAATGTGGAAACAGCTGACTGGACAAATTTTTGTCAATTTCATCTAATGCTCTATGGTCGATGACAAAGCTGAGAGCAGCAATTGCCGATCGATAAACGATAAATATTGCGAGTGAAAAATAAAAGAAATATTGCAATTGTGTGACGAGTTCTTAAAGCGTTCACAATAGTCGAGATTTTAAGCACACAAACACACACAGAGAGTCAATTGACTGGTTCGCTGAGTGACAACTGACACCACCCACTGAAAGTTACACATACGCCCCGTTAGCCGCGGCTCTTCACACAAGGAGCTGAGCTAATGTTTGTTCGACCGACCGCTATCCTGGCTGGTTTTATGTTTGTTTGTTTGTTTGTTTGTTTGTTGGTTCGTTCGCTGCTCGTTTTGTGACTTTGATGGCAAATACGTGAACGATGGACAAGAAACGAGCCATGAGCCATGAGAGACAAGAGACAAGAGGCGAGAGGCGAGAGGTTTTCCTATTTTCGTCCTACCCAAGAGCTGTGAATGAATGTCATAATCGATAATTGAATGCTGAAAATGTCGCTGCTTGTCCTCTGGCTGCTGCTGCTGCTGCTGCTGCGGTGTCCGCTCCTCTCCATAAATGTGTTTAATTAATGCCAATGGCACAAACACAATCACAAACACAAACAAAAACACGCGGCTAACTGAGAGATGAGAGGCGAATGGGCGAAAGCAGCAACAAAAAAAAGGAATACCCAAAATGACACTCGCAGTCACATTCGCATTGACGAAAAATAAACACTGAAGCACAAGCGGCAAAAGTAACACACACACACACAGAGAGAAAGAGACAGAGAGAGATAGAGAGAGAGTGAAAGACACAGGCGTAAAAGTAACAAGATAGAAAGGTTATTTTTGGCACGCCAAAATTTTGATACACTTACAAATGCATGTATTCAATATTCAACTTATATTGATATTACTTAGTATTAATTTTAGATTAATATAAAATTTGTTATATTTTGTTTTGGTCAGTTGCATTTAGTTGAAGTTAAAAAATAGATGAATTATCTATATATAGAAAGCTCTTTGTCCTGACTCACTCACTGACTGACTGACTGATTTTCAATCTATTGTTCCTTTGATAGTTAAAGGATATAGTGAAACAATTTGGATCAAATTTCTCAAAATAATTATCATATTTATTTTTTTAGTATTAATTTTAGACTTATATAAAATTTATTCTATTTTATTTTAAGCTTAAATTACTTTTGGACAGTTGCATTTAGATGACGATAAAAAATAGATAAATTATCTATATACATAAAACTCTTTGTCCTGACTCACTCACTGACTGACTGACTGATTTTCAAAATATCAGTCCTTTGACAGTTAAAGGATAAACTTTTGGTCAGTTGCATTTAGTTGAAGTTAAAAAATAGATAAATTATCTATATATATAAAGCTCTTTGTTCTGACTGACTGATTTTCAATCTATCGTTCCTTTGATAGTTAAAGGATATAGTGAAACAATTTGGATCAAATTTGTTAAAATAATTATCATATTTATTTTTTCAGTATTCATTTTAGATTTATATAAGATTTATTATATTTTATTTTAAGTTTTTATTTCTTTTGGTCAGTTGCATTTAGTTGACGTTAAAAAATAGATAAATTATCTATATATAGAAAGCTCTTTGTCCTGACTCACTCACCAACTGAATGACTTTTTTTCAATCTATCAGTCCTTTGACAGTTAAAGGATAAACTTTTGGTCAGTTGCATTTAGTTGAAGTTAAAAAATAGATAAATTATCTATAAATATAAAGCTCTTTGTCCTGACTCACTCACTGACTGACTGACTGATTTTCAATCTATCAGTCCTTTGACAATTAAAGCATATTTGTTTCACTATTTGGATCAAATTAGTCAAAATAATTATTATATTTATTTTGTGAGTCTTAATTTTAGATTTATATAAAATTTATTATATTTGATTTTAAGCTTAGATTTCTTTTTGTCAATTGCATTTAGTTGATGTTAAAAAATAGATAAATTATGTATATATACATAACTCTTTGTCCTGACTCACTCACTGACTGACTGACTGATCATTGCACAGCCCAAGCCATTAGACCTAGGAGGCTGAAATTTTCACACAACACAGCTGAAATAATCTTATCGTGCAATAAATTATAAAATTAAATAATTAACTATAAGATAAATACACTGAGAGACTAGCTGGTTAGTTCATTGCAAAATTCATGACAAAATTGTAATATGCTCTGCAAGGGTATAAAAAGGAAAAGCCAGCGAAGGCGAAGGCGACGACGTCGACACCATAGCGTCGCGTCGCAGCAGCAGAAGACGCCAGCGCAAGCGATGAGTTGGACAAAGGCGGCGACATGTTTGCTCTGTGTGTGTGTGTGTGTTTGGGTGTGTGTAAGTGCGGCTGCTGCGCGCTCTCTTGCGTCTGTGTGTGTGTGTGTGTGCTACTCTCTGTGCTTGTGTGCTAGCGATAATAATAAAAACGAAGCAGCAGAAGCAACGCCAGCAGCAGCGTCAGCGTCAGCAGCAGCAGAAGCAGCAGCAGCAAGCAAAATACATGTCCATGCATAAGTATGTATGTTTGTATATCAGTGTGTATAGTCATGAGTTTGTGAAGCAAAAGAAAATGCCAAGAAATAAAGTGTCTCTCTTCTTTCTCAGTTATGCGGTGTCGTCTTTTAGCCTTAGCATTCTAGCATTCTATGCTGCTTGTGTGCCCTTCTATATATGTGTGTGTGTCTGTGTGTGTGTGTGTGTGTGACGCGCCCTCATACATACACATATGAGTGTGCCACTGTGACTGTGTTTGTGTGTCCCACAATTACATAATACTATGCGCCGCGCATTGTGGAAAACGCTAAGAGAATTGTTAAAGCCTTTCAGATTCATAAATTTCCTTTATTTATTTATTTATTTGCCTGCAATTGTTTTGTAAATTATACATTTTATTGGATTTCCTTTTCGATTATTGTACAGATTGAAGCAATTGTGCGTCAAATGAAAGTGAAAGTTGTTGATAATAATGTGTGTGCAGTTTTTATGCGTTTACGCAAAGCCGCATTAGTCTTTGTATTTGTGTGTGTGATGTGTATGTGTGTGATGTGTGTGTGTGTGTGATGTGTGAGTTTGTCCTACTGCCCTAATGAAATTACATGCACGCTACGACAAACTGCCAACCAGCACAAAATGCAGCACTCTACACTTCATGCATGGGTACAACCACTTCATGCAGTGCTTGCACACACATCCATACATCCTTACACACATACATACATAGTGCATCCACACATGGACATGTTTACATACATATCTATGCGCTGCTTATTGTGGCAAATAGCGAGGGGGCAACTGCAGCAGCGAGTGCAGAAGGACGCCGCGCATTATTGCAATTTAGTAAACACACACAAACATACAGACACACACAGTCATACACTTGATGTATTGTGTAGTAAGTACAGTGGATACTCTTCTTAAGCTACAGTTTCAAATTCTCGATTTAGCTCTTTGCCCAGAAAACGATTAGGTTTCAAGCTTTTCTGCACGGAGACCACTTTGGGGAATTTTGCCATTCTATTGGAATTAATTAATAACTTAAGAAAAAATCAAGTTTTTTACCTTAATTTTTTTGAATTGGCCGAATTGTTTTTGTTTTTCAAGCTATCCGTACCAAACTTGCAGGTTTGGCGCATTATTATATTACCAACTTTTTGGTTTAATTTGATACAAATTGGTCAACTTTATCATAATGAAATTATAGGAATTATGGGTCGAAAACAGCTTTTAATGTGATATCTTTGTTATTTTTTTTTTAAATTCAAGCCAAACTCACTAGATATCAGTGATAGTTAGTTTCTGACACTTAAGTTAACGTTGCACTACTATATCATATTAATAAATCGGTAGGAAAACGCTTTTTATTTAGTGGAATGTTTTTTCTTGTATGTATGTATAACCTAAAGAAAACCTTCTAGTTTTATCCCATAAAATTCGCTCAATGTCTTTAAAAAAAATGCCGGTAATTGTCACTTTAAAGCAGCTCAAAAAAGCATACTCTTCTGCGTTTTTTTGCTTCATACCGGTATTAAAATATACTTTAACAACTTTTCATTAATTCCAACAAGTATGGCAAAATTACGCAAAGTTCTATTTACAAATCGATTCTATAAAAATTTCTATAGCATACTTTTAAGGCCCCTCTGGGTTGAGGATCTTGTTTTTTTTATGCGGACCTTTCAATTTTATTTAATACAATTATTTATTTTTAATGATCTTTCAAACATAAAATATTATGTTATGTAAAGATTGCTAAACTTTTTTTTTTTTAAATTATTATTTGTGCACAATTTTAAATTCAACCAAAATAAGTATAAAAAAATTTAAATTTTTTTTCTGAACCGAACCCAAACTTTAAGAATGGATTTTGTGGGATAGATAATCTTAAAGTTTCGGTTCATAATAATGTTTGGTGAACTCAAAGACATTGAAAGGTTTTAGAGTTTGAAAAGCCTGTTAGGTTGTTTTTTTAGTCTAACCCCTTAAATAGGATTATCTCGTTTAGTCGGGTATTGTGAGTATTTACTGTGTTTGTACACATACAAACAAAAGAAATCGCTGTCTCCCCTTCGCTCCCCTCGATTCTCGAGCATTCTTTTTGGCCTGGTGTGCATTTTCATAAATTGCATTTAGTTAGCAAAGTTTTTGACACTTTGAGTTGATTTGATTTTCATTTGATGGGTGAGTTGCGGTGCGGATGCGGGTCCAAGGTTATACAGCTGACGAGTATGTAAGAAGGTGTGTCTGTGTGTACAATGCACACTGTACTGTGTACATACATATGTACACATGCTAGCGTGTAAGCTGGACAAATGGTTTGTAATGCACTTGCAGTTGAGAGTTACATAGTTGAGTGAAAGTTGACCCAGTTGGTGGTTTTCATTCCACGCTCTCTTACACGAAATTACTTGTTCTTTGTTCTTTTGCACAATGGTGCATTCGCGTCTTTCTTGGAATTTGATGTGGTGCATATATAATATAAAAATATATTCTATATTTTTTAATTTCCAAATTATCCGAATGAAACTTGCAGGTTTGTCATATAATTTCGATAGTAATGATGTATCAAAAAATTATTCTATTCGGACTATATCTTTCCCTTAAGAACAATCAAGCATTATACAAGCTTTTGTATGGTAAACTTTTGTCCTTTAAATCCGTAGAATTCAAAGGAACAATCGAAAGATCGCTAATTTGGACAACTTAAAAAATTGAATTTATTAAAAAAAAAAATGGCCAATTACCCGATTGTATTATGTATACATTGGCAGAAGTAAATCCTAAGAACACAAACCACTAACCACACAAAGAAACCTTTCTATAAAGCACTCAAGGGCAACTTCATGCTATAGAAAAGAGTATGTTCCCCCAGCAGGGGAAGTATCTCAGAATACTTTATTAAACTAATAACTAAAAGTTGGCCAAATGTTTGTATACTAGACATAGAAATGTATCTAACCTTTTGAGCCACATATATATTTAATAAGCATCATATACATACATATATAACATGCATAACAAAGTTAATCTGTCTGTCCATGTCATAAACTTTCCAAGTTAGTGCCAAGAAATTTGTTATGTTGAGCTACTTGCTATATACATATGTACATATATTATAACTTCAAACTTTCAATGTGCTTTCTAGCATCCTTGTTATTCCATTATTGCGAATAATATTTCTATAGAATTAAGTGAAAAACTCTTCGTTTTTTTTTTTAATACAGAATGTAGTTTAAAATTGTTGTAAACATATTAATATGTTAATCAGGTGTGATCTACAAATCTCTAACAGCGCTAATGAAACCCAAAAGCAACTGTTGGTGTTCCTGAAAACAAGAAACCAAGATTTGACAAAATTTAATATTTATTAAATTGAATTAAAATATCTTTAAATTAAATAAAAATGCAAAAAAATATGTTTGAAAATATTAAATCTCTAACATTTTAGGAACACCAACGTTTCGAACGGTTGTTTTCAAAAACATTTCACTTTAAAATCTCTAGAGATTTCTGGAACACACTTTTCTAATTAAATTCAAAATACCCTAATTTCATAACACTAACGTTTCATTTTAACTCAATTCAAGTAATTTTTTGTACAGAATCGCAGCTTTATTTACATATCTAACAAAAATCTTTTTTTAAGCTTTTCTTTAAGTCCAACAAGAGCTAAATGAATTTTTTAATAAATATTGAAAAATTAAAGTTTATTCGGATTTTATCATACTTCATCTAAAAATTTAATTTCTAAGATAATTTTTTTGAGGTTTAATGCTTTGAAAAATCATACCTGTTAATTGTTAGTCCTGATAAAATTTCTTTTGGGAAATATTATAGATTTTTTGTTGAATATTATTTTGTTTTTCAATCCGATTGTTTCAGACAAATATCCAATTCTGTGCCGATTTTGTAAAAGATATCTCGTTGTCCCAAGTTGGCGACATACTCAAAGTTTGTCAACTCATTTCGATAACTGAAATTTATCGAGAGAAATTGAAAGCAACAGTGCTGGGTCATAAATAACAATACGAGTAGGATACAACTTGTTGTTAAGAGGTGAGAGTGAAAGCAAAAGCTGATTTTGAACTGCTTGCTCTGTAATCCACTTTATCATTTGGATGAGCTCAGCTCCACTCTCCACTCCACTCTCTGCTCTCCGCTCGCCGCTCGCCGCTTGATTATGTATCATCGGGTCCGAGGGTTATTTGCACGTTCTGCCAGTTTCCGGCTGGCGCTGTTGTTGTTGCTCAACCGCGTGGCACTACCGCGTGGCACGACCGCGTGCCACACAACGTTGCTCATTTGCCACGTTGCTTTATTACCATCTTTATTTGCCATTGGCCGTTGCCGCTGTCGTTGCCGCTGTACGTGCCTATTAGCTGGAACGTGTTTCATTTCTGGCGTCAATGCGACTCTCGTGTCCAATGAGTATGCCCAAATGGACAAATGAGCATGCCAATGGGCTTGTAATTCTCAACTGATTCTGATTAGTGTGCTCTTGAATACGCACAATAGTATAATAAGTATACTCGTCTTCGTACTCGTACACAGAGAGAAAAGATCCGTACTAACATTACGCTTGAATGAAAATTAAGTCAGCATGAACAGCAGAGTTAATATAAACATTGATATAGACATTTCCTAGATCTCAGAGACCATTAGAGCTATAGGCAGGAGATCGACCTACAACCAGAGTTGTATTACATCACATCTTATAGTAAAAATATGTCAAACTCTTGATCTTTCATTGCTTGAAGCGTATTGAGTAAGAATTCCATCTGTGATACTATTCATGGTAATATATAAAAAATACATACATTTCATATATTAACCAAAATTTTAAATATTCATGTATTTTTTACCATTTTATTCATTTTTTTTTTAATATTAAAACATTTTAAATTGTTTAAGTTTTCTTTTGTACTAACAATGACATACAAAGCTCGTTATAAGTTGATACTTGGGATTTATAGTAAAATTGTATTTTTCGACCCATAGTATTGAGAAAAATTGTTTGAAAGAAATTAAATAAATTAATGCAGAATGAAATTAGAGGCCAAACCATGATCAAAATGACATTCCACTTGAAAATCGGACCAATTTTAACCAAGTTATCACAGCTTGAAGTTGGTCAGACTTTGGATCTAGCAACTTTACAAGTCAAAATTTGTGTCCAATTTGGCATGATTTTTTACAAGAAAACGAAACTTCTCAGAAACAAGTTTAAAGTGTTGTTTTATACTAATTACGATATAAGTAGTTGATTAAAACTGAAAACTTGAGATTTAAAATTTTGAATTTTCGAAAATCACAAGGGGGGACCCTTACCATCCAAATCGAATCTTGGTCGAAAAAAATAAAATTTTCCAAATGCATAAAATTTGAATACAGAATGAATTAAAAGGTCGAATCATGACCAAAATGGCATTCCGCTTGAAAATCTGTTCAGTTTCGATCAAGTTATGACAGTTGGAAGTTGTGCATAACGCCCTTAAAGAAGTGTATACTTACAAATTAAGTTTACATACCTAGATTTTGTAAATAAGATATCTTAATTGAAAAAAGATAGAGCTACTTGCCTTTTAGTAATATGAATCTTAGTGAGAAATCAGGAGTTAAATGTGTCGTTTTAAGTACGGTATACTTGATATTTTCTCTCTGTGTATGAATGTATGAATATTTGGCCTAATTTCATTTGTTTTCATTGCATTTCATGTCATTACTTATGTTGTCTTTTCGATCAGCTTGTTTTGATGTGTTGAGCTCTGCACTCGCATTAAATTAATTTCGAATTTGAGCTGACAACGCCCAATAGGATCTTTGCACTTATGAAATTGGATAATTTTGAAATTCTTTCCTAAAATAGCATAAATTTTGTTACTTACTTTGTTTTTTTGTTTTTCCATGCTGATAAATTTCGTCCCTTTTATTTTTGGACTGTTCTAGTCATAAGTAAATCAAATGAGACTCAGAGAATCAATCAAAATTCAATTTTGTTGCCCTTTTTTTTTTTTAAATTATGTTTATTACTTTTTACTTTTTGTAATAGAGTTTTGTGAATTTCCATTTAATAATGAGCGCTTACTTGAACAAAGGCAAATTGATTATTTTCGCATATACATATCTTGGGTTATATTTTGTACAATTTTCTAACGTATTTCTTTTATATCTACAATCAATCACATTGATTTTGGCATACGGAAAGTTGGTCCCGAGCAGAGACTTGGTCCGGGTACGGGAAATGAGTCTTAACTGAAACCGGTTATCAGCTGGACCCAAAATGAAAGGCATAACAAATGTAAAATAACAGACTCGTCTATATATACACACACACATGTTTGAGCACTTGCAAAGGGAAGGAGCAAGAATGATAGAAAGAAGGAAGGAGACACATATTAAAGTCATGGTAAATGCACACTTGGGACTGTACCCAACCTTCGACTCCGTCTCCGTCTTCGTCTTCGTCTTTGTCTTCTTCTCAGTCTCCATCTTCGGCTGTGTTACACGGTCTTTTGCTTTTGCGTGCAACGGACATGAGGCATGTCAAATAGTTGTCAATTATTTTTATTACAATTTCTCTTTTGTGTGTTTGCGCCTGCCTTGACTTTCCGTTGCGACTTTTTATGGTCACGCCCATCGCCTCTGTCTTTTCATACCCTAAACCCATTCAAAATGTGCAAGGGGTATAATGATTTTGTGCCATGCAAGTAAAAGGCAGAAGGAGGCGTGGCACGTGGCCATAAAGCCCCTTCCGTCCGTCTGTCCGTCTGACCGTCTGTCTGTCGTCGATCTCATCAACTTATAAGAGTTAGAGACCTTAAATTTGGTATGTACGTGCCTTTTAGTTTTGGAACGAACCACTGTATTATATACCTTCCATAGGAACGATCGGTTCTTTTTTTTTTTGTGAAAACTCAAACAGTCTCAATACGTATTTAGTTGTTGGGGCACAGGGTATCCTGCTGTCGAGTGCGCTCGGCTGTAATTCTTCTCGCTTGTTCTTTTTCTTTTCTTTCTTTTTTTTTTGTTTTTTTTTTTTTTTAAATTTATTATTTGGCTGTGCGTCTTTTGTTGATTGCCGCGCAAGCGATGTTGTCCTTGTACATTTGTATGCACATATGTAGACATATATGCTTGGTTCAAGCATTGGCTTAATTGACATTCAACTCTGCGTGTGCATGTGCGTGTATATACATACGAGTATATTTTATAATTTTGCCATTTACTTGTGCCTCACATTGCATACACATTTCCGTTTCTTGCCACTTTTTATGATTTCATGCGCATTGTGAGCGCTTTCCCTGACATTCGCGTAATTGTATGTGTGTATGTATATGTGTGTGTGTGTGTGTGTGTGTGTACCATTTCAAGTGGCTCAAACTGAGTAGCGCGTTACCTTTTTTGTTGGCAGCCTTAACAACAAAATTCAAATCCAGCGGAAGTAATTTGACGCACACGCGAAAAATGGGTTGGGGCAGAGGGGAAGAGGTTTAAGGTACCCTGTGACCCAAGGCACACACACACACACACACACACACACACACACACACACTGTTAACGCTTTACAATGAGGCAGAAACAGAACGAGGTGCCGTCCACGTTCATCATTTTGAATGCGAATTGACAGGCAGTGCCAACAGTTGGCACTCGGAACTGACGAATTGAGGAACTGAGCAACTGCTGAATGGGATGCTGGCAATTATATGCGTGCCATGCCAGCTGTTAAGTGCTTTATTCATTCACGCACACACACACACACACACTCATGTCCACACACGTACGCAGATGTGAGCTTATTGGCAGCCTGCAAAATTTGTGTTGCATACTTTCAGGAGTCGTTCAGATTTTATTTGCCTCAATTAAATATTTCAGCTAATTAGCTTACACTTTACAGTCTTACACACACGCACACGCAAACGCACACGCACACACAAGCTGATGATTGATGTAAAGCGTTAAATAATTATGTCAGTCAGCCAGTCAGTCCGTCAGTCAGTCAGTCAGTCAACTCTACGCTCGTGTTGAAATGCAAATCTGTTCGAACTCTGCTCCTCCTTTTCAAAAGGGTCGCGCTCTTCAAATGAGGCTTGTGGGTGTAAAATACGCATTTTTGAACAAATTCCATTCGAATGGCAGACAAATACCGCCGGCTGTTGCTTTTGAGTGCTTGATTTGTGTTGACTTTTGCAGGCGGGTGCTTTCAAATGATTCAATGATTCGATTGAAATTTGATGAATATAAAACGCACGGCTGAGTGTTATTCACAATCTCATTACCACATTCGCATTTCGAGCTGAAGAATGTCATTGATTATAGCATCTTTCAATGTAAATATTCAATATATGTACATAAAATAAAAATAATTGCTTATCGATTAACAATCGATTTACACAATCGTGGTAAAGGAGTATGAAACTTAAGATATACATATATCACTGACTTAAATCATAATTATACTCGTAATCTTGTTATTTCTAAAGTAGTCATTGCTATTGTTTGTAAAAGAATTTCACAGTATTTTCTGTAAAACTATCAGTTAAGTTTGAGCTAAAAAAACTGTAATCATTATCCATTTTACACATTAAATAAATAAAAATAAAATAAATATTCTAAAATTTCTATAAAAACTAATGAGTAAATCGAAGTCAACTTACGAGTATTTGTTTTAAATTATTATCCATAACAACCATTTAAAATTTTTGTCTCTTTTGGTCGATATTCACCTGAAAAGTTATCCACAGCTGAAAGCTGCTTGTCTTATTGCTGTTATCAGTGAATAAGCTACAGCAACTAGTACAAAAATAATTTAAATAAATTTAAGTTTTTTGCAACATTATGAGGAATATTGTGTGAAAACTGGCAACTGGCAACGATAGCCCATTAATTTTCATTGCCATCGCTATTAAAACAGTTTTCAATTTTTCAAAAGGGGCCACAAATTTCTGACATTGAAAAATTATCCGGCCAAGGGATAAACGGACAACAGAGCAAGCAACGTGTGGAATGTATAGAAAAAATGAAAGAAAAAAGAAAAGCTATGTAATAAAATAAGGCAAGCAGCCTCTTCCTCTTCTTCTTTCTCTTCTTCTTACTCTTCGTCTACCAAGTCGCGCCCTAATGAGGGGGTCCAAGATCCAGAGAGCTGTCCGACACGATAATAGGTAAATAACATCCAATCCTTCGCTGTTGCCCTTCCTCCACCTACTCCAGGTTGTCGGCTATCGAGTGAGATTTGAGCTGGCCAGAGAAAATGCTGCTGTTAAGATGCTGGAAATGCGACTCTTTCCCCATTTAGCCCATCAGCTGCGGCATCGTTACATTTCCATTAAGTGGAACTTGAGTTCAGTGCGCTTTGCTAACATTGCTCTTTTTATTCAATTATTTAACAAACTAGAAAACTTGAATAGCTTCGCTCAAAAGTATGCTATGCAAACTTTAATGAGTGCATGATTTATCTATAGGCGAAAGTGAACTCAACTTTGTATAAATACTAAAGTCTTGAGACGGAATTTTCGTATTTTAAGAGTTTCTTAGCATGCATTAAATATTTAAGCACGCATATTCCAAGTTAAATAGTTCCAACTAGGGATCTAAAATAATCTTTATGGAGACAAAATTGTGTGGTCCCGTGGCTCAGCTGTTAGAGTTGCCGATAACTGGGTTCGAACCCTGCCATGCTTAAAAAAAATCTCTAACTTACCTGTTCTGTTAATTCTTGAAATTGCACTGAAAATGCTTTAAGTAGCATGTGGCGTGCTCATAATATAAATAAACGTATCCAAAAAAAAAAAAAAAAAAAAATTGAGACAAAATTGAAGTAGAAACACATTTTTATTTTCTTTTGAAATCCGCAAAAGCTTTTCTTTATAACTAAATAATATAAATTATTATTTTTTTGAAAATAAAAGTTTCGAAACAACACTTATTATTGATATAAAAATATATAGTAAGTCACAAAATAACAGTGAGGTTCGTCGACGACATGTCGCATATAAAGAACCTTATTGTCAAAAATAACTGGGTTCGATTTCCAGTGAATTTTTATTAAAAATATATTTTCAAAGTTGACATAATCATATTATATAACAAAATCCTTTACTTAGACATTGAGACGGAGCATAAATTTAAAATTTATTTTGTTATATTTTACGAATACAAAGTCTTATTTATTGTTGAGGTCACTTGCAAAGTTTTGCTGCCCACCTTCCTATATATTGTGGTTTTGACTCGATTTCGATATTAAAATTACGCCAGTAGCCAATTGGCTATAAACATTCCATTGGTATCCTGTGGGAAACAGAGACACACACTCTCAGACACACAACAAAGCGACACTGCCACAGGAGTGCCATTTATCCGTTGAATCCTTGAGGCAACAACTTTGCGAATCAGAGCCACAAACCACAAATCGAAACGGAAAGTGCATTAAAAATTCAAACGTGTTTCTTTTATACCAAAAAGGAATTTCCTTTTTCATACCATACATTTGCAAAAGGCAAAGATATGAGACCGTTTTGGTATTTAAGTAATGCATCACTTCGCACCCGATGTTGGCGCTTCACTTTACACTAGATTGTTTATTGCATCATCATGTTTCATGCAGAAAAGACATTCCGTACCAAAGAGCAGAAACAGAACCACTGACTGAAACGAAAGACACGCGATTTCCCCAGAGTTCACTTTATTTTCGGAGATGATAATAATTGTATTGTGCTCTGTTACGCTGGCTGGTTGAATGCCAGACTGCCTGACTGCCTGGCTGAAGGATGTGCAACGCCTTAGGTTCATGTAATTGCATTAATCTTTGCTTACACACACACACACACACACACACACAGAAACACACACCCACATACACGTACAAACAAGAACAGTTTTTTTAATTGAATTTCCTCATGTAGTTTGTATTCCCATACATATTTACATGCAAATAGGGATGAAATGCCACACACACACACACACACACAGTGCAATGTACAGAGAACATAAATCAATCTCAACTCAGATGTAGCTTAGCAATATTCAATGCGATTCGATTTGAAACAGAGAAACAAAAGTGTCTAAACAGTTTATAAACTTTTCAAGTGCCAAAGATTGAATACCCTTTGCTAAACTGTATGATATAATAGTCTGTTCCAAAACTAAATTTGTTGAAAAAATCAAAATTATTCCTGAAATATTTATACATTTTCTTAAGATAAACGAAAAGGAAGTATGAAATACCCTGGTCCAATCCGTTAGGTATCCAAACTCGTATTTATTGAGATACCTATACACAACTCGACTGTATAAGCTGAACAAGAATATATACTTTGCACAAACTTAATACCAGGGTATAAAAAGCAATTGTTGCAAGTTTCAACATCAATTTGGAATTGAGCGTCAGCTAGATAGATCATAACATTTATTTTATGGCCTCCTATGATGCATTACAGATTTGATGACAAAATCATAACATCCTCATGCTGAAAAAGGATATTAAAGATATATGTACAGTGTACAATGTACATAAATAAATAGCTTAAAATAAACGTATAAATGTACGAGTATATGTCTTTTGCCAAAAGCCTTTTCAAGTGACAAAATTGATTACGTACGAAGCGAAACAATGGAAGAAAAACAGAGAAGAAAGAAGCAAGTAAGCAATGTGAAAAGACGAGCAGGCTTACGCGGCGTATGAGCGATTTGGCTTGAGGACTTCCGTTCGCAAAGCAATTGATACAAAATCATGGGCACAATTTGTGCAAATTGCTTTATCGCCAAGCTGGAAGATGGAGAATGGAGGATGGAAGTGCCGGGCAAAAAGCGCTGACAAAATGTTGTCATGTTTATGCATGAGCTTCTGCGTAAAATAAACGATATTCCAATACCCTCACCTTAAAGGGGCATGACAGACTCAAATCGAGTTACACTTGAGATTTTATATGGGCATTGCCTATATTTTTTGCTAGTTAAAGACCGGGTGTATTCGGGTTGCTATTAATTTTATTCAATTTGATTTCTTTGCTGTTCGCGACTTGCGATATTGTATAAAATTTTTGATAAATTGAAAATGACGACAAGGTGGCTGCTTCTGATTGTGGTTGGTTGCTTGGGTGGTTGGTTGGTTGGGTGGTTGAATACGAGTATAGCCCGCCATCAAGCATCAGCAGAAAAAGCATCAGTCGTTGGCCTTGTGTGTTGGCCATTCCTGGCCCTGAGCTCATGCAAATGATGCTCCTAATTTATGCTGCGGCTCGGTTACACATTCTCATGGAGCTCACTTGGGGTACGACGATGTGGTTTGACAGACTGACGGATTGACGGACTGTTGAACTGTGGTACTGTGGTACTGTGGGAACTGCGGCCAGCTGCTTGACCTACTGCGGCATTTGGAATCACTTAAGTCGCTCCACATGCACGAGTCAACATTTGGCTAAGCTTCGAATCAGCCACAAAATTTAGACTCAGCTTCTGTCTTTATATTGGGGCATCATATTCATAACTTGAAGGGGACAAGCGGCTGACAGACATTGGAATTCATGTAAACGACAATCCAAATACAAAGCCAAACATAAATAGAAGAGAAAAGACAACTGGACAAGGGTAACTTTACCTCGGAACAGGCTACTTAGTGGGAGACATTTGACATAATCGCTGATGAGGGATTGCTGTTATTCCCCAAACAAAAAATTAACTGCACAGCGAATAAACAATACACTACCCTAAGTTATTTATCAACTGTTGATAGGAGAAAACCTTTAAAAAAGGTTCTGTGTTGGCTAATGTTTAGTTTGACAAATAATCTACAAGTTAAAAGTAAAGAAACTTAAAAACATCTTTTAATTATATTGCTGGTTATTCAATATTGACAATCTTCTTTTAGAAAAATTATATAATAGATAGGAAAGTAGATAAACCTTTATTAGAATAAATGTCTGTGCTCTTGTTTTCCAAATCTTCAGCGTGTGGATATTATATTCATATAAATATAATCATACGAGCAATCTGAAAATGTAAAGACAGAAGAGAATCTCTAGAAAGAATGAAAATGTTAAGGTACAAAAATATACGTAATAAATTTACATGTTTTAATACGGAATGATCCCAGAATAGTTTACCCAGCTAAATTGAATTGCTCTAAAACTTTTTTTTGTGTTGACTATCAGTATTTTTTATTTAATTTCATTGATATGAACTGTAAATACATTTTTTGGAATAATTGTAGATTTCTAACAGTTTTTAACTTGTTTTTTTTTTTTGGTTTTTACATAAAATTAGCTGAATATTATGAAAATGCACGAGAATCCGAGAATCACTTTTGTTTTTTGTAACGTTCGCAACGTAACTTTGAGCACAAATATATTATTTCTTAAGCCAGATATGATTTATGTTTTTATTGCACTGAGTACTTTCAAATAGCTAAATTTTGAATGTGTTTTTTTATTAAACATATCTCAAAGTTACGCGAAACTTTTGACAAAAAATTATACTGTTTGCTACGGCAATCATATCCAACATATGGCAACACTGATTAATAATAATTTTGTATGAGAACTAAATGTTCATCGTAACATTCTGTACAGTTTGTCGAGCAACCCTGACATGCTCATCAATGAATGGCAGCCAATTATCGATTGAACACTGTAAATTTCCTTGCCCTGAGGCTGAGAAAATTGATTATCACAATTTATTCAGCTCGAAATTGTGTTGAACTTTGTCCGAAAGATGAGAAAATTTACGTAAATTTCTGAGAACTACACTTAAAAATAATGCAATATGCAAACTTACTTATTTGCCATGTATGTATTGTAGATGTAAAAACAATTCATGCCGCATGTCACATGAAAGTGTCTTAAGGGGATTAAATTTTAATGAGCCCATTTTGTATCACATTTAACGTAATTTATACCGTTCAATAAGAAGCCGCAGGCAACTTTGAATAGACTTATTAGTTGAGCAAATCAAGCGTCGTG
The DNA here is from genome assembly GCF_004354385.1 of Drosophila innubila. Classification (NCBI taxonomy): domain Eukaryota; kingdom Metazoa; phylum Arthropoda; class Insecta; order Diptera; family Drosophilidae; genus Drosophila; species Drosophila innubila. The sequence continues at coordinate 12,765,470 of NC_047626.1, forward strand.
TCGCCAAGGGGATCAAGGTGGACCAAGGGGAGGGCAGGGCAGGGGAATGGCGGTCATCCTACTGGTCAACTGATGAGACCGATTAGTAGCCTCTGCCACTTGCCACTTGCCACTTGCTGTGCTGTGTGCTGTGTGGACTGTGGACTGCCCAGCGCTCTAATTAACCGCAATCTCAACGAGTGTCGTTCTGGGAATTGCGCATACGCCGCATGTGACGGCACTTACTTAGCCAGCGCACAAATCTTTTAGCCTTCTCTCGATTGCAATATGATGATAAGATTTTCTTTTTATTTATTTATTTTTTTTTTTGTCGGTAAGTTTGTTGCTGGCTGGCAGAGGCAACGACTTTGACAAGTGGTTACCATTTTTTAATGTCACATTTTGTGGCCAAGCAACGGAGAAGCAAACTGGGCTGGAATACTGTGTGGAATACTCAGTGCTTTTACTGACCAATGAAGCGTAAATTTTGAAATTGAAATCATGAGTAGCAAGAGCTGAAATTGAACTGGAATGAGTTGGACAGTAGAGGAGTTCAGGAATAAAGAGAAGCAGCAGTAACCGTGGCCTACAGCCTGACTGTTTATCTTCTGTCGTTGGATGCTTCATTGAGTTTTATGTATACAACAACAACAACAACAAGAGAAGAGGAGAGAAATGTGATACTTACTATGTCAATAACTGTGCATATACATACATTGTGTATATACATATATATTAGAGTGGGTCAATTTTATTTTCGCAACAAAGCGGTTATAAAAAACTTAGGTTACGATAAATTCTAAGAAGAATTGCAAAAGAAACCATGGGCTTAAAATCAATATAGAGCTTCCAATTTTTTGGAGGAAGGTTTTCATGTTTAACTGCCGTTCTACTTGTCCAACCTTGATGCGATTCAGTGGGATAATAGATAATACTATTATAATACGTTAATTATCAAAAAAAAAATGTATTATCTTAAGAACTGCGGGTGTGGTGTTTTTTTTTTTCGCGATTTGCGGGCGCGGAGGGGGCGTGGCTTAAATTTGAAACAAACTTGATCTGCGTGAGGTATATATAAATCTGTGTGTCAAATTTGGTTACGCTATCTCTTATAGTCTCTGAGATCCTTTTGTTCATACGGACAAACGGACGGACAGACGGACAGACACACATGGCTATATCGACTCGGAATATATCAAGAATATATTTACCTTATAGTGTCGGAGATGCCTCCTTCTCCCTGTTACATACATTCCAACGAACACAATATACCCTTTTACTTATTTTTAAGTAGCGGGTATAATAAAAATCCCAGATAGAGGCCGATTTATGAGAATTTTATTTTATTTTAAGAATAATATGGCGGTCTAAACTAGTTTTTTTTTAAATTGAATTTCAAACATAAGCACTTTTGTCAAGTTTCAATAAAAATGCTCTTTTTTTTGCATTAATTTAAAAATTCAATTGAAAAGAGACCGTCAACTTATTCTAATCTCTGAATTCATCATAAATCGCCCTATATTTGGGTTTTTTATTTTTCTTTTTTTTAGAGAAAATTTCTACCTAACAGACAATTACCAATATATGAAATATGTATAACTTCCTAGAAAGTGGAAGCTCGATATTGATTTTAGACTGATGATTTTTGGGCAATTTTTCTTAGAAATCCTCGTAGATTACGATTTAGTGTATTTTTTTACTCCATTCAAATTGAGCCACTCTAATATATACACATACAAATGTATATGTATATGTACTATAGGAATGTATAACGGGGCATAAACTCATTCTCATCAAGTTATCCCACTTGCTGGTCGGCCTACTCCAACAATCTGTGTGCCTGGCCAAAACTCATAAAAGTTGTAGCGGGCGGCCGCTTGGACTAAGCCGTTTAAGCGGCTGGTCACAAAGTGTTAAGTCGCTTGCCTGACACGCCCCCCATTTTGGCGCCCTCTAGCGCCCTTTTAGCGCACTCTGGCGCACTCTGGCGCCCTCGTTGGCCTCGGCTGTCTTTGAATGCTTTATAATTACATTTTATGTGGCAGAGCTGTCGTATACTCGTTTATATTGTATATTGTGTACTGTATATTGTGCTACCTTTTGTATACCTATGTAACAAGCGCCAACAGGTGCAAAAGTTGCCTGAGCATGGAGAGAGATCTCTGCAGGTTGCCTCACAATTCACTTCTTTGCTTTCTTGTCTTGCTTTTGTTTGCCATGCAAAAGCTTATTTAGTTTCGAGTTTTATTGAATGTTTGTGCGTATACGTAATGGATTTTCGTTTTGTAATTGCAAGAGTTTTATGTTCGCCTTTCTGCCTTTTAATGGCAACAACATCCTAAGGCCGCTTTTAAGCCTTTGCCTTTGCCTTCACCTAGTTTGGTCTTATGTCAATGCGCATAAATCAAGCACAAACAACAAAAAAAAAATGTATGCTATAAATGTTGATCCTAATCGTATCTGAAGGCAAGGCGACATGTTTGCAGGTTTCTTTATATTTTAATAAATTTCGGTTACATTGGGAATCTACAGATGCGCGTTCCCTTATCTTCCTGCATCCACCATATAGACTTGTATACATAGAATGAGCGAACAAGTACGTAACCGTAATAAATCTCGATGTTTGGTTAACAAACGTGAAATGCTGGGCATAAAATGAAAGGCATGTTATGAATGCGGCTTACAATTTGCCAGTTTACATTTTCCCAATCCCTGTCATTTTGTTCCTATTCCCATCTCACATTGTTTAAGCAGCTCTCTCTATCTCTAACTCTCCCTCTGTCTCTTTCTCCTACCTCACCTGTTTCTATCACTGTGTGTGAGCTAAGCATCGAGCTGATTGAGCTGAATGGCTGATTGTTTTGAATTGTAATCGGATTGATAATCATTGATGCAGCTTGTTTCATTGTTAACACTGTTGCCCTTTGAGTGCTGCCTATTTTTGAACTTGTTGATGCCATTTGATTGGCCTTACATTATTTGATTGAATGATCTATCATTGTACCATATAGACAGTGGGAATTTAGCATGATACCAATTTGTAACTATATAAATTAATAAAAAGGCAATATGAAGTATAGTGTAAGGAAATGGGTAATCAAAGAAGGCTAAGATAGACTTAAATGTTGATATTGTTTTATTATAATATTAAATAGTCTGTTCAAGCTTTTACTTCATCATAGTCTTTATAATCGAAGTACACGAAAAACTTCGATCTGTTAAATACTTTATATAATTTTTTTTTAAATTTTATTTACATTTTATTTATTATTGTATTATATTGCTAGTCACCTTTTGCACCCTTCGTGATGCTTTGTCACTATCGTAGACTGACATCCACAATGATTTAACAAGTAACTTTCAGACAAGTGATTGACTAGCTAATTAGTTGATATGCTAACAAGTTAACTATTTAAATTGTTTTGCTTAACTATTGGCAGAGCAGCTACTTATTATCTATTTTGATTACACATAGATTGATGAGCGATTGACGCATGCAAAAGTCATTAAACAGTTATAATTACACATGTGGCTCATTGATTGATTGGTTAATTGATTCAATAAGTTCATCAATCACACGCCACCAATTTACAATTAGGCGCATTTAGTAGTTGACTAATTTGTGTATTTGTATACACATCAATTTGGTTACAAAGTTTACGAACTTACCATAAATACACACACATATACACATATACAGTTGAGCCTGCAAAATTGGGATAGTTTACCTAATTTTACAGGTCCTGCCCACTACATCGAAATATAACATTAAATAATTATTTTTGCCATGAATGCCAAGATTCGAGATTAAATATTGTTTATTTGCTTACTTCCTAAATTTATTAGAATTTTTTGTATATACCAATTATAATTTAATATATGATTTCAGTATCATTACTTATTTTAATAATATTTGCAAAGTTGCAATTATTATTTATTATATTAAATCTGCTTAAATAAATCTCTGTTTATATCTTTAATTTTCAAAACAAGACATTTGACATTTCTTTTTAGTCTCTAATAATTCATACATTAATGTAATGGATATTTAAGAAAATAAGTCTTATTTATTTCTCATAACAGTTACAGTCTTTGAATTTGAGGTGTTCACTATTTTGAGTTGTTCACGATATGCAGTCACGACTGTACATATATGTGTATATACACATACACTCACACACACACAACACACTCTCTATGTACCTTGAATGAACTTCAATGTTGGAAATTATTTAATTAGACCAAAGTTGCGTATTTAACTGCATATTTATGGTCTTTGCGCGTGTGTCTGTGTGTAAATGTTTGTAACTGAAACTGTGTAAGTGTGTGTGTGTGTGTGTGTGTGTGTGTGTGTGTGTGTGTGCAGTCATTATATTAATTTAAATGGGCAACACTTCAGCATAATTGAGACAGATGTGGGAGTTACTGCTTAAAAGTTTCCCACTGTGCGATGACTGTGTTTGAAAGTGTATGTATGTATGTATGTATGTATGTATGTGTGTGTGTGTGCTTATGATTTATGTGCTGGTTGTATAATTGTCTGTTAGGAGACGTAAATGTCGAGCATCTGAATTAATATTAACTTTAAACTAAACTGCTTTTAAACGTTTCTGCCGCAGGAGACAACAACAGGAACAAGAACAACAAAGAGCAGCAGCTACTTGTAACTAAAGTGACATGAGGCCTTAACAAAAAAAACAAAAAATAATAATAAAAAAAAAAAAACAACAACAAAAACAACAAAGTAACAACAACAAGAACAACAGCAGCAACATTAATAACAACAACAGCAACAACAGTAGAGCACTTGAAACCCAAATAACAAACAATTAAAAACGAACACAACAAAAGAATCCTCAAAGGCGGTCGAAAAAACAACATTGGGCTGCTGACACGCCCACTCTTTCACACACACAGACACACAACAGAAACAACAGCAACAACAACAAAAGGTGACGACAAAGCAGCAACAACAGCAACATTTATGGCCTCCTAAAAGCTGAACATTGGCCGCAGTCAGGCCCAGAAGACAGTACCTCGTATCCCGATACCCAAAGCATCCTCCATCCGCCCCCTGCACACGCCCACTTTGGCGCATAGCAGCTGCAGCTTTAACTCCAGCAGCGTCTCACATCAGCAACAGAAAGCGACAACCACAACGACGACGACGACGACGACGACGACAACAAAGCAAACAAAGCGGCAATAAAAAGTACGCGCTGTTTTTGTCATTGTCATTCAACTGCCTACACACATACGCACACACACACACACACACACATACACCCTCCTTCCCTACGTGAAACGGTGTCAACTCTGTCGTCGTCATTCAACGCCTCTGGCCACTCAATTAAGCCCACATTCAAAGGCAACGCACAAAAGTTGAAAGCGACAGCTTGCCACGCCCACACAGCAAGCGAGCAGGAGAGCAAGAGAGCAAGAGAGCGTGCGAGCGAGAGAGAGCGAACGTAAAAGTGTTGGAGAACGAGGCGAAGCAAAAAAGAGGCGCCCGTGTGGCCGCTTTGAGTTGATGTGACAATGAAACTGAGCGTCAGCGCGTATCGGGCGCATGCATCCGCACACAAGAAGATCCTCTCCAGCGGATATCATTCCCAGCTCAATTACGGCAGCACTGGCGCCGCCGCAGCATCCTCCTCCTCATCGTCGGCAGCAGCGGCGGCCACTGCAACGGGCCTATATACGGTAAGTTGACAATCCTCCCGCCTATATTGCTACACTGATAAAAAACATGTTCTAAAATCAAGATTTTGGTCTCAAAACTAAGAATTTTGGTCTATGGTACAAAATGCGTCGAGAACACAAAATCCTTAAATTAAGAAAGCACATCTTGGTTTTAAGAACATTTCAAATAAGATCAAGTTCTTATTTTAAGAATAATATTCTTCAAATTAAAATCAAAAATAAAAAAATTCAAAATGATTTTTAAATTTATAATTTCTTTTTTTTAATTTTGAAAAAAATAGATTTTATTTTGTCTTAGTTATTTTATAAATTTTACGAGTGGGATTCGAACCGGCGCCTACTGCTTTACCATTGAAGCAGTTTCTCTAACCAGAGCGCTACGGGGCCACCATTTGTTTTATACGAAACAAGGGATCTTCGCCCCCTTCTCGCTTTGCTCGCCAACCCCCGGTTCACTTCGTTCGCCTGGATCGTTGCGCTCCCAATGTTCGTTCCGTTCACCTTATACGAAATATCCATCACTTTATTTATTGTTATAATTTTTTATTGGATTGTTATTAGATCAGGGGAGGGTATCTGACTCTTTAGGTTTATTGGCTGAGGGTTTATTAGCTTTGTCTATTAGTTCCAACTCATAACAGTTTGTTCTACTTATATTCGAGCTAGGTTCCAATAAGATGCACCACAAATACGTACAGGATTACCCGAAAACTGAACCAGCGAAGGTAAACCGAGAGCGAATCTATGATCGTAACGTTATTGAGGGCTTATCATTATATAAGTTTTTAATTACTTAAATGCATATAAAAATACTCCATAAGACTAACATGCCATATGCAAAAAATATTGTCTATCATTGGTGTCAGAGTTATATAATTACTGAAAGTCTTCAGTAACGTTACGATAACTGTGGCTGTGACCATATATTGCCTATATTTTCGTATACTCTTAACTTTTTGCTTCTCGCTTAGCTTCTCGTTATTATGCCTAACTTTTGCTAAGCTTTTGAATCCTTTGCTCTTTCGCTTTTATCCCAACACTTTAATCTATCTTAAAAAATATTACAATTAATCATGTCGCCAATAGATTTTTGCTTCGCTTATAGTTTTGATTAATCCAAAGTTTTGTAAGTTTTGTAAGTGTGTATGTTCAGTTGACTATTTGCAGGTGTAGTCGCTTTGTAGGGCATTTGCAAATTCGGTTCGTTGACCTGTCGAGGTCATTTAATGTTTATGAGCCTCTAATAAAGTTGATATGTTATGGGAAATGGGTTGGGGTCGGGTTCGAAATTGTGAACATAGTAAAAATGTTGCACAAATTGCTTGGATGCAGTCATGCAGAAGTTGTTCGCTATGAAACAGCGCTGTGAATTGGATATTTTTGGTTTATGCACCAGATTATTGATGGATATGGGTCGTAACCGTAGGGATATATGACTGTTCGGTCATATATCAGATTTCGCAGAGCTTAATTAAATCAATCTCAATTTCAACTTCAATTTGAACGATGCGTTTGGGCTTTGGAGAAAAGAAGCAAGCCACTAAAACTTTGGGTTCCCCATAAATATTTATGGAATGTAATTGCGCTCGGCACATTTTACAGCTGCGAGAGCCAAAAACCACAACGAATTCCAATCAAGTTCTGTGGCAATTTTAATTGCCCCATCTGCCCGTCTCACGACCCCTAAAAATCTGACTAAAATAACCGTTGACTAATTTGTCGACACGACAACTAAATCCCCGTCCTCAATCCCAACTCAATTTCAATCCCATATCCCAGTGGATATGTTACGCTGTATACACTATATAAAGTGCCCCAAATGGACAAACTTGGCTGCGTTTGTCAGTTTTACAATTAATTAAACCACCAAATTAAAACTTATTCAATGAATTTGTGGAAATTCTTAGGAGGGAAAATATGTCTCCAGAGTCAAATAATTTAACATAAGTATTAGTTTGAATACACTTAGGCATTTATCTGTAAGGAATTCATTGTAAGGGCTTGAAAAGTGAGAGTTGAAAAGTTGAAACAGGCACGAATAGCAAAACTACATAAAAAACAAGGGGGCTCCGCCCTCTGCTCGCTTAGCTCGCCTACCCTGTGCCCAGGTACTCTGTCCTAAAAGTTGACTTTCGACAGATTGTCGCTATGGCAGCTATATGATACAGGCAACCGATCTGAACTAAATTTAGACAGAACGTATACCACCATCTTAAATGCATATTCTATTAGTTTAGTTAAGATATCTCAAGAAACCAAAAAGTTTTTTATACTAAAACTTTATTTTCGACCTACCGTTCCTGTGGCAGCTATATGATATAGTGGTCCGATCCAATAATAATAACAAACTTGATCTGCCTATGGTATCCAGGAACCTACATACCAAGTTTGAAGTCTCTAGCTCTTATGATCTCTGAGATCGACGCGTTCAAACAGACGGACAGACAGACGGACAGACGGACAGACAGACGGACGGACATGGCTCAATCGACTCGGCTGTTGATCCTGATCAAGAATATATATAATTTAACTTTATTTAAAATCCGATCAACCCAATGCAAATGTTTCCATAGTTTGCTTATGGCTTGCTAATACTCTTTCTCGCTCCAGCTATCTTGTTTCTCTTTCTATGAATATACGAATTAGCATAAGATTCGGTTGTTTAAAGTAGAAATTTTAATACTTTTGTCTTGGTACCAAAAAACCATCAAAATTATCCGAGTGGGAGGGGGTATGGGGGGCATGGTCTTGGTTAAGCATGGCAAACAGTTCATAAATACTATTTATGTATGTACTTATAATATGTGAATTAGTCAACGTGTTAAATTTGCCCAAAATGCAGCAAAATATTTATGAGTTTTACTCGTATTGATAGATTGATTGACTGAGACTTGTGCTAATTTCAATTATTCATTTGCAGATGGAAACGCATGAGCATGGTGGAAAGTTTTCAAAGGATATGGCTCGGCTCGAGTGCAACAGCGACACGGACGTCATCAGCCCAACGGGCACCAGCAGCTCCGGCGGAGGCGGTGGCGGCGGCGGTGGCGTCCCACCGGACACCTCCAGCCACCATAAGCGGCATCACAAGAGCGGCAATAGCTCAACAGCGGCAGCGGCAGCGGCGTTGGCCAATGATGATGACAATAACAGTGCGGCGCATTCATCGGATAGCAAAAGTCCCAGTCAGCGGTAAGTTTGGTTAACCACAACACGCACATATCACACACTTACACACTTCCACACACACACAATCACACACTCACATACAAAAACACCTGGCATAATCATGTACTTGTGTACCATATAAAAATACATATAGTACATACATTTATGTAACTTTGAAGGTTGAGCAAAGTTAAGAGCTTGACAAATAATAATTTCGAATGCAACAACAACAAGTGTAAACAAAATCATTGCGAAAACAAATCGAATTTTGGCATGCCGAATTTGAAATACCCTTATATTTATTCTTATATTGCTATTATGTATACAAATAACCTCCAAGTTATATAGGTAAATATCTTTCAAATCCCTCTGAAAGGTCAACATATTGGTAAAGTCAATCAAAGATGAATGAAATCCAAAGTTTTCGTCCATAAGTGACAGCTAAGTTAATTAGTAAACGAACAATATCATTTGATACTTGAAAGCATTTCAAGATTGTTCAAAATTTTGCATCCAAGAAAGTTGTGTTGGATCGACTTTAATCAATTAGATTTTTTTATTAAAAGAGGTGGTTAAGGCAGAAGTCTTTAATAGCTACTAAGGCTATCAACCATTATTGTAAAGAATGTCTTTTGAGATTTTTCACTTGTAAATATGATCTTCAGATTTATTCAAGCACTTCAGAATTATTCCATGTATTTTTAAACATTCAATAAAAACCCTTAACGGTATCATATATCATACAAATATAAATTAAATAATAAAACATTATTTTGTAAAATATATATTGTAAAATATATTCTATTCTTACTCTTGATAAATAATATAATTCTATACCTTCTATGCCATTTCGGATATAAAAATTATATTGGATGAAACGCAAAACCTTTCTTACATTTTCAAGTAATATCTGACAGTATCACTAGTATATATAGTACATATGTAATATATATTTTTTTTTTGTATGATATTCCACATATGCTTACTGTGCTCAGCAAGAGTAAAAAGCTATAAAGAAGATGAACATGTTAAACATGAACAAGAAGAAGGGGATAAAGAAGAAAACGTTTTATAAACCATAATTGAAATGTACAGTTCAACCCTAAACATAACCTGTCGTTAAACCCAATCCATGTATACAATCCATTCACATTCACACATACATATTCACATGCTCAGACTTTAAGCTGACTTTAAAAAAAATATATGAAAAAAGCACACATCCTTACATACATACACTCATATACACAGACACACACACACACACACGTACAAATACACACATATAAACGTACAGCAGTAAGCGCATAATTGATTGTAAATTGTGTAGCATACTTTTTTGGGCTTCGCAGCTGCTTTTGATTTTTTCTTTTTGTTGGTACTCGCAGTTGATGCAGCGTATTGACATACTGACACCCATAAAAAAAAACATATATTTATATATAAATATATATATATATATGAAAATATATATGCATATATTTGTACATGTATTCGTACATGTACTCATCGTACTGTTTGGATACATTTCTCCCTTTGGTGTTGTGATTTCTTTTAGTTTTTTGCTTTGATTTATTTTTTGTCGTCGCCATGTGATAAACGCATCGTTTGTATGCATTTTGCTCGTATTTGCCATCACAATCCGAATATATGTATGTGTGTAAAAGAAAAGAGCAATCAGAATTCTGTCATAAACTAGTTGAGTCAACAGCAATTAGCGAACCATTATGCCGTTAATGGGGCGGGTAAGTGCTATTGACTGCATCCGTCTGTCAACTATTATGAAATTAATGCGTAAAATATTTAGTTGCGAAACTTTACAGCTTTATTCACAGGTATTTAGCTAATACTACGCACATAATAGGGGCTTAAAAGTGATAAAAAATTATTCTGGTCAGAAATTTTCATAGTGAACTAATGAAATTTAAATACACTATTCTGAAATCTAATTGCCTATTACATTTTTTACTATAGAGTTTAGTAAAAGTTATTTTAAAAATTTAGTAAATTTAATTAAATAGCAAGATTTCAGCCCGATTCTGAACCAAACATTGCAGAACCGGATAATGAGCCGAAACCTTATTTACCCCGCAAACCCAAAGCAGAACCGAACCACTTTCTTGATTAAAAGGTTTGGTTCGAAAGTAAATTAATTACATAAATTTTATGTTTTTCTAAAACTACTCCACTATATTTGAGACTTTGCATAAAAAAATAAGTCATAATCAAAATTCGAGTTTTTGTAATAAAAGTTTAAATAGTCAAGAAAAAATAAAAACAATAAAAATATTTGTTTGTATCATATTGAACAAATGTTCGAGTCCAAATTAACCAGTTCACAGACTGAGCCCAGTTCTTGATTTATGGTTTTAACCGCTAAACCGAAGCTTTATCAAACCATGATAAATAGTTAGCTCAAAAGAAAACTTGGTCAAAATTAAAAAATTTCGAATATTTTTTTTTATTTTATTTTATTTATTTATTTATGCACGACTAAAAGCAGTCGGCAAACAAAAAAATTATCAAGTATAAAAATTAAGTTAAAGATTAAAAATACAAATACAATTAAAAATAAATTATGAACTGTAACGAAAAAAAAAATTATAGTTAAAGTTAGTTTAAAGTTTTTCTCATTGTTTGATTAAACACAGTTTCATTCTCATTAGAAAGCCAAATTTCTATGTGTTGTAGGATAGAAAGTAAAATTCAATGCAGATTAAGTAAATCGATAAAGAAAAAAACCTGATTCAGATTAGACAAAGAAAATAAGTTTAGTACTGAGTATCACTGTGCTCATCATTAGACTAGGAGTACTTGTTTAACCAGTTAGTTATAGGTTCAATGGTAGTTGGAAGTGTGTCTCTTATTTGTGGTGACAAAATGATAATATAGTTCGTACGACAATTATGGTAGCTGAAATTGTGTGTTGAGAGTTTGTTCAGTGCTTTCATTAATTAACCAAGTTGCAGAGCCTCTTATGGTACTAAAGCCAACTCGATGTCCATGGAGACCAGTTAGGACAGCAACGAGTGGTTTGTGGACTGTCCTCCCTCAGCATTTTGGTGGCAATTGTGGGCAGTTTTATGAGCCTCTGTGAAATGCTCCTACAAATCCGAATCCGAATCCAAATGTTTAGTTTAGTTAAGTGAATTATGTCCCTGAAATGCGTTGACAGAGTTGTTGGCCAAAATGTATAAGCCAATTTGGGTTGGATAGCAACAAAATTTGGCTCATTGGCTGATTGGGTTAAGGACTTCTTTCGTTTTTTTTCTGTTCGGGGATTTAACGTGTGCGTACACTAATGCTTAACCCAAACAGATTTAAAGTAAGCCACAACAAATTCGGCACACCGAAGCGCAGAATACCCTTGCAGAAAATAATTGGTTGAATTTCAAGTATTTTGAAAGTTTTAGTGAATGGTTTTTTTTTTTTAATAGAACTGAAACCTTCAGCTGAAAATATTTGAGAATATATATAGTATATATAATATGTTTTTTTTTTTGAATGATTATATATTATTATTACCAAGGCTGCAAACCGGTTCTAAACCGAACCTCGTTCGGTTCGGGTTTTAAAACAGCCTGAACCGGTTCATGAACCGAACCCTTGAAATTATTTACTTTGCGAGCCCGAACCTAAACCGAACCACTTACTAAAAGAAAAGCTTCGATTCGAGAAAAAAATTATTACAAAAATGTTATGCTTTTCTAATTACGCAATTATTTGAGACTTTGGATTAAAAAGGGTCATATTTAAATCTTTAAATAAATTTAAATTTAAATCATAATTTGATTTCTTTAAAAAAAAAATTTAATTTGTTCAAAATTTAGAAAAAAATTTGAATTGACCTAAGAACCTTGGGTTCAGGGGTTATATAAACCTATTCGCGAACCGAACCGATGTCTCGCTCTATGGTTCGAACCGCCGAGCCGAATCTTTAACAAATTTTTGGATGTTTGCAGCCTTGATTATTACTATTATTTTTGGAGAAAATATTTGGTGTATCTGTAGTAGGATTTGTCCGCTTCTATGATATGCATATATACATATATGTAATCTAAGAACTTTGGAATGAGTTCGGGATTGGACTATTGGGTTAAAATTGAGAAAGGAAATATCAGCTGATTCGTCTGCTTTTATGTATTTAGATTCTTTAGATTCGAAACGATTCTTCTGATTTAAACCTAGATTATATCTGTATTTATTTTTCAGATATTATTATATTAATTGAAGATTGTTAGGTTAGGCACTTAAATGTGACAGTTAAAGTTTGAGCACTGCAAGGGTATACCTGACTACCAAGATACTCTCTCCCTCATATATGTAACATTGTTATTGGGCATTGTCACTTTCGGTATATATAATTATGTATTATACCCATTTACCCATTGGAAGATCGGCCAACTCATCGCTGACCAGTGGGCAAAGTACCAACTGCAACTGCACGAATGCGAGTAGTTTAAGATTGTACACAGAGAGGGATAGACTTATATTGTCTCCGGCACAACAGCAGCAAGGAAAAAAGCAATTGATATCGAGTTCAGATGAGCATCGACAGCCAGCCCGCCAGCGTCGTCAGGTGCGAATGCATACGAATAGTCCGTCCTCCGATTGCAGCTCGTACTCGTGGACGGTGGGCAGCAGGGGTGGAGGAGTGGGCGGCGTGGGGGGCAGGCTAATAAATTCGGCGAGCTGTACGCAGGTGAAGACGCTATCCTCGTTCATCAGTGAGCATCCCGAGGAGCTAGTGAGCATTTCAAGCAGTAATCACAACAACAATGCCAGTCTCCACAACAACAACAACAACAATGGAAACAACAACAATGGAACTAATCAGACAACCAAATGGAAGAGCTTGAGAGCCGTTATGGCATATTACTGTTCATTGCGTCGGATTAAGAGGAACGGTGCTTTTACACTTTAAGAGTACATTCAAGCTAATCTAATTTAATCGAAACTAAACTTAACTTATCAAAGCAAGCAACTATCTAACTTAATGATTGCTAATCGTACTACTAATTTCTTGCATTATTTGTGTGTGTGTGTGTGTGTGTGTGTAATAACTAAATTTTAAAACAAATAAAAAATCCACTAAATACATCCACCTAAAATATAAGTCCAGTCCTTAGTTCCCAACCAAAGCTCCAATCGAATCCAATTAATTCCATGCAAAAATAAAATGTAGTCAATTCTTCTTAATTGCCTACTAAATCTACTAACCCGTAAGCAACAACAAACAGTTTGTAGTGTGTGTATTATCCCTTTATTCATTTTCTGTCTCCTCTCTCCTTCTCTCTCTCTCTCTCTCTCTCTCTGTGTCTTTTTAGACAAATATCCTTTCCACATATATGTGTTGTCCTCTCTTATGTATGCCACACAAAAAACATTTTTGACCGTGTCTAACAATTAATGTGTAAATCGAATGCAGACCGTTCTCTCTCTCTCTCTCTTTCTCTCAAACACTCGCTCTACCTCTTCTTCTCTCACATACTCTCCCACTCCTTATATAAGGTTCATCTGCTCACTCGCTAGCTAGAACGCTCTTCCATTATCTCTCTCTCTTTCTATATCTTTGCTCCGTTACTCCCTATTTCTCCTTTTCACACAGTCCTTCTTCAATGGCGATGACTTTTGTGACATTGTTTTAGGGTGTCTTCTATATTCTTTCTTCTAGGCAACTAGCAATTCTTCCGCAGATTCACTTGCGGTTCGAATTGTTGTGTTATTATATTAGTCAGCTTTGCGAGTTCCTTCTCTTCTTCTTATCGTCCTCTCTTGCTGTCTCAGTTTCTTTAGTTTTTGCGATAGAAGGAAATATAGTATATTTTTTTTTTCAAAAAACTCCTAAATAAAAACAATTTTGTAATCCATTGCCGAAAAAAAACAAACACAACAAAAAAAAAAACAACACGCGAAAATTGTGTTTAAATATTTGGTGAGGTCTAGACTCTACATATGTAGACTGTGGACTCTAACTCTAAAAAAAAAAGTTACCATTTCTTAAAGAAAATTATTTCCACAATAATGAAAATTTTGAAAAATCAACAATTTTATTTTAGCCAACAACAGGTCAAATTTTTAAAAAAGCAGTGTTGTTGCATGATAGAAGTTTTTTTTATCTATATTTACTGAAAATTTCAGCCTGGTAGCGCCTATTGTTTCGGCTCCAAAGTGATCAGTGAGTTAATAAATGTGTCAGGACAAAGAGTTTTTCATAGACATCTTTATGTGTGTAGACATGTAAGATATCATATTATTCTTACATTTTGTTCTCCTCATTCAGCCAAGAACTGCGTCGTGTGCTACTTTTCATTTAATTTTTTGGCAAGAGGGCAACTTAAAAACTTTTCAAACTGTGCCAAAGTGCAGTTTTGCACACACAGACACACACACACACACACACATACACAACTCTGAGCTGAAATGAAAAATCTCAGCAAAAGTTAAAGTGGCATTTGTGAATGTGTGTGTGTGTGTGTGTGTGTATATATTGAGAGAATCGATATGTTTAAGTTGCCTGCTGCATTGTAGACGAACTTTTGACACACATACACACACACAAACACGCACACATGGGCAAAGTTGAAGTGTATGTGTCTATGCATATGCTACAATACTTTGGCATTGTGCATGCCAAATGAGAAATTGCCTTCTGAATGACAACTTACAAAGAATTTGAATTTAGAAAATTGCAAATTTATGTAGACCCCAACAGCACAGCAACACACACACACACACACACACACGATGTGCAGGTTTGAGGGGGGTCTTAACCTCGTCTCGTCCCCTCTTGAATAAAATTATGCACTGTCAACTTTGGCAACTGCCAAAAGAGCTGAGAAACACATGAATATGCATCTCTTTCTCGCTGTCCTTCTATATGTTTCGTGCGCTCTGTCTCTTACTATCACTCTCTCTCTTTCTGTCTTGGGGTTAGGGATAACTAATTCTGTTTCAAGTGTAGCAATCGACATTCATTGTTCGATCTGCTGCCGCATTGCCTATTTTTCAATTTGTTCTTCTTCAGTGTCAGTTAAATTGCCAGTTACCCTTACATACATATGTATAAAATCACACACACACACACGCACACACACACATTTACATATGCCCATGGTGGCAGGCATTTGTTGCATTTGCATCACTGTGCCAAGTGTGTGGGGCAAGTGTCTTTCAAGTCTTGTTCCCAAAAATAGCAACATGTTTGATCGCACTTTGTTGGGTCATTATCCAATCATGCCTACTAATGGCACGAGTAAAATTTGAAACACATATTGAACAATAATTGATTTAATAAACAACTCGTACACAGAAAAAATTAATAAAATAAAAATTAAAAAAAAAAAGATAAAATTAATTCAATGGTAACCCCGGATTTTCTTAAACCAAATACAAAATACTTGATTCAAGCACGATTTTTCTCAGCAATATTTTAATTTTCGGGTTTCTGTACGATTTAATTTAGTTAGCCTAAATATTGAATGGCTTCATTGACTTTTTTAATGTTGATTCGTTGTCATTTTATTGGTATATTGTCTTCAATTGTCTTCATAATATGTATACTTAAAACTACATGCTAAAATTAACCATTTTTTTACCTTTAATTTTAGAATGATTTTATTCAGTTTTTTTTTTCATAACATGATAAATTTCAGTTCTATTAACAAAAACTGCAAATTTGACAGATTTAAATAATTAAATAAATAAATAATAAATTTAAATAATAAATATATTTTTTAATAATAGTTATATTAATTTAATTTTAATTTGTCCTTGGCGGTTTTTAAATAATAATAAGTGTTTCACAGACGAGTTTGTTTTGTATTAGTTATCTATGTAATACTATAATCATAAAAAAAGTCAGAAGGATATAATAATATGCGTCATGTTATATAAAGTATTTTGATTTATTTAATGAGAATTACTATCTGTCTCTCTCTCTCCCTCACTCTCTCTCTTTCTCTCTCTGTGGGCATTATTTATGAAAGTTGTTTGTCCGGTTAACATTGTTGTTCAAAATTTCTGCATTGGGCAGCCAAATGACTTGACATTTGCCCAGTTAAGTCCAAAAAAGCAAAGTGCTTTTGACCAGATCGAAATGGGAAACTTGCAAATCGTTGTTCCACATTTTCGTTGGCCAACAAACTGTTGAAATTTGTTGGGTCAGGTCGGCGTGACAGTTGCAAAGTGGCAGCCAACCGAGTACACTGATAAAAACAGACAGGTTTATATGTTGTTTTTTAATGTTGATTTATTTTAGTATAAATTTAAGAAAAAAAATTGCAAGAAAAAAAAAAAACATTCTACAATCAAACGTTTTCTTCTATTTAAAGAATTTTTGGTTATTGGAATTAATGTTTTCCTCACAATACTAACAATTTTTAACGAGAAAAAAACATATTTTTTATCTGTGTACCCGTTGGTTGGCAACCCTATAGGGAAAAGCTATGTGGTGTCGAGGCGTTAATTAAAATCCGAAGCTTAGGAGCAGCCGTGTAGCCATGTTTGTGTGAGTGTGTGTGTGTGTGTGTGTGTGTGTGTGTGTCGATGATTTGTGGTACAATAAAAAATTGGTATTTAATAGGTGGAGCATACCACAAAGCTGAAAACTCGTTCGGCTTTTCTGTTCAAGCCATACAAACTAACAAACTCATTTTCAATTTATAACAAATCGAAAGAGCTCAACTGTATGGCTGTATGGCTGTATGTGTGAGTGTATATGAACGTAATCTTATCGTGCAGCAAGCCTTTTTTACGCTTCATGGCACACAGCCCGCATGTGGCCCAAAAAAAGCAAATGGCCAAAAGCCAAGTCAACGAGCTGACCGTTAACTGAATTGCCTCGTTGCTGTGGGCCTGTTTATTTTGTGTGTGTGTGTGTGTGTGTGTGTGTGTGAAACGGAATGCGTGAAAATGGCCCCTTGAGCAATGCGTGCAACATACTCGTAATAAGCGAATAACCAGAATAAAAGAAACTCCTATTTATTTAAACGAGAACTGTAGATTGAATATTGCAGCCTACATGAACAACAATTGTTGAAAGCCAATATAGTAATTTGACACATAGGGAAATCGTTAAAGCCACAAAGATATTAATGTGAATTTGAGTAGTCAACTTTATTTCACATTTGATTTTTAAGCTCTTTATATAAAAGGACTGCTCTTTATGTATATGGTCTACCTAATGGGTTTTGCCACACCTGCCTTTTACATACTTTACACAAATTAACATTGTTGTGAATATAATCTGCTTGTTATACCCTTTTTTTTATTAAGAAAATGGCTATTTTTTGGTCAAAATCACTCCGCTTGGAAGTCATCAAAATCGACAATTAAACTATTAAATATTGTTTTAATACCGTTCCTTCCTTGATTTTAAAACATCATATCTTAAACGACGTCTTATAAATGCAACTAGGCAAATACAAGCTTAATCCATATGTCAGATTTTCGAATTTCTTAGAATTTGACAGTTAAAAAGTCGTAAAGTCCAATTAAAAACAAAATTAATTTCCTTTTTCAAAATTTATAGATCTAACACTACTGGTTTAAATTTAAGATCGATTTACAGAAATATTCATTAACTTTTAAAAAAAGGAATAGCCACTTTAGGTTTCTGAGGTTTCTCTACCATAGAACAAAAAGTGTTTATTTGTCAAACGGATCCCTTTATGTATAAAAAAAAGTGGGTTTGGTTCATGTCAGATTTTGGCTGTTTCCTAGTGTAATTTGAAGAGTGTAAATGTGTGAAGTTAATGCTGTCTTCAATCTTTAAGTTTTTTTTCGCAAATGTAAAACAAATAATATATTAAAAAGTTTATAAAAGAAATATTTCAAATGTTACGAGTATTTAAAGTTATTAAATGGGTTTTTAAAATTTATAATTTAATAAATAACAGAGTTGAGATTAAGAAAAATAGGTGGTTGTCCTCGTCGAAGTTTTTAAACCTTACTTACTTAGCATTCGCTACTTTATAGAGGCCTTAAGTGTCATTCTCTGTCTCTCTCTCTCTCTCCCTCTCTCTCGCACTTTGTCTATTTTGAAACATAACAGTATCTGACTTTCGCTTACACTCTCACGCTGTACATCTCTCTCTCTCTACTCATATGTCGTATAACTTTGGGTATGACAAACTATGTATCTCTTAGTTATATCTGTTCAAAGAGAAAAACATTCATCTAAATAAGCAAACATAGAAAAAAAAGAATAGAAAAACAATAATAATAACAACAACAACAACAACTAGAACAAGCACAACAACAAACGATGCTGTAAAAACAAATAAAAGAAAAATTTCAAAACTCGTTTAGGAAATCGCGTATCGGAGATGGAGCTTCAGATCCAGATTCCGATTGGTAAGTCCCTTGCGTTGCTACCATTTTTGGTTAACTCTCACTTGCTGAACGACACACACTCACACAGGCGCACTCACACATACACACACACACACACACACACCCACATAGATACACATATTTACACAGCTACGCTTATTAATTATGTTGCAAAATTCAATGATCTTGATAATGATAATGATGATGATGATTATGCTGTTGCTGATGATAATGATGATTGGGCTGCATCTAATTGGCATGTGTGCGCTTCTTTTTCAATTGCGTTGGGCAACGAAGATATTAAAACAAAACAGACAAACGAACACACACTTAGTACATACTTAGTTTAGTGTGGGTTAACAGCGAATATCAGACACATACACTCACACTCACACACACACACACAGACACCTGCAACTGTATCCACACCCAGATTTAACCATTCACTCTCACATACTTATGTAATCCAATAGACCACAAAATACGAGTAGTTGCCAAATTTCCAAATGCTTCTTAATGCAACCCCCAGTTGAGCATTTGGCAGTCACACACACACACACACACACCCACACACCCACCTCACACACACACGTACACAAACAACACGTGTATAAAGACCATGCCACGCCTAGTTTTGGTTTTTGTTTCCATTTTGGCTTTTTTCATTCTTTTAGCTAGCCGCATTGCAAGCTGCGTTCTTCCTTTGTACCACATGACGTATGCGTTATATTTGGTAGCGTCAACAAAAGTTATCATGCAATAATTACCAAGCAAATGCTGTAAATAGTACGCAAAGCCTAAACGTGTTGTACTTAGATTGCAATTTAATTTGTTCGTAAAAAAGAAATACAAAATGTTAAATGAACTAAATTAAAGCGGATCAAAAAATAAAAATCAAAAGTGTTTTGTAAATAAAATCAAATTATTATTATAAACAAAAGCAAATATTATTTGAAATGCAAGAACATATAAACAAATACTATGTATATATGATATGTACAAAATATGTATATACACCAATCAATCACATGCTATATGTAGAAAGGCAGTTCAACGTTTAAGTACTTATTGTTCGCGTCTAGCAACTTGAGCAAATCCCCAACACCAAGGAACCTTTTTTTTTTTTTTGAAATGCTTATCCTATTTCCTCAGTTCTCCTGCGCATCCAGCTTCCAGTTTCCTCATACTCCGCATTCCATTTACACGGTAGTCTAGATGTACATATGCACATACTTTGAAATACCCTGTACCACTTGTCGGTCGAAATCAGGCACTCAACTACTAACTACTATAACCTGTCGACATTATGCAAATTTCTTAAAGCTCTTTTAAAACTAAAACAAAATAAAATCACGACCAACTAACAACAGTTAGTTTAAATGATTCTCGAAACTATAAGTGGCATAGGGTATTATCAAGTCGATCACTCTCGACTGCACTATTTCAGTTCTCTATCAGTTGTTGTTTAGTTTCTAAACCCTTGCAGTCTATTTTCAGTTTTACAGCCAAATTTGTGTCTGCATTCCCAGAAAAATACCAAAAAATTTGTTAATGATCCACAAATCTTAAAAAAATTTTTGTCTGAGCGAAACTTTTACTATCGAAATTTTGAGTTGGAGTAATGAAACTGAAACGCTAACTGCTTTGAAATTCAATTTTCCACCCACTTGTGATTTTCTTTTTTATTTTTTTTAATGATTTTTCTGCCAATTTCATTGCTGTCATTGCATGGACAAATATATAAATAAACTTAAGGCTTAATCTATTTAAATAACTACATATATAACTAACAACTATTTTATTTTTAATCTATCTAAATATAGAATTGACTAACTTTAATTAAATAGTAGCATTTAAATGCCATATATTATACTTTAAGTATAAAAACATATTTGCATGCTTGATTGCCGTTAGAGTTGCCGTTGTATTGTAGATGAAGAGAAGCCGAGGAAGCCGAAGATGGAGATGGAGACTGAGACTCCCCAGCTCAACAGCCTAGACTTTAGAGAGGGGAGCAGCTGTCAGTTGTCTCTCTGTCAAGACGTCTTCTTCTTTCTCGCAATAGTCAAAATCACACCTGACAACTTACCTTATACTATATGTTTTTAGTGCGTGCTTTCTATATATGTGTGTGTCTGTACCGTTACTCGTTACTCGTTACCCGTTTCCCGTTGACCGTTACCCATTGCCCGTTGCCCGTTAGACGTTAGCGTTGCCATATCGTTGCGTGCCATTTATGTGCGTTAACGTTACGGGTTTTTGGGTTTACCGTTACCGTTACCGTTACCGTTAAATGAATGTTTATTGCTCCTACCACGCATTGCGTAAGTGTTTCGTGTTGCGTAAGTTATGACTTAATAGCAATTAATAGAGCACCCTCTAGACCTAGACATATTTAGCCCTAGATCTAACCCATAATCGAACGTAAACGCACGCTTTGCATTAAACTTGCTCTCTGTTGCGTTAAACCCTCTTTCTTTTTCTATTTCTCTCTCTCTATCTATCTATAAATTTATGTTTTTTCAATTTCTATCTTTTTTTAACTCTATGATTGCTCTCTGAAAATTCTTTTCCTATAGTTGCTTGACAATTTAAGTTTAAACCCGCAGTAGCTTTAAAATGTAGTTTAGTTTAATAATGGAAAACTTAACGTACATGTGTGAAGACTTGTGATCATTGAACGTGTGTATCCTCGTACAGGACACGGTCAAACCAACGCTGGATGAAACTGCGCACCACTGTACAGATATCATCGGCCATACAGAAGAAACCACCGCTCAAGCGCGAAGACTCATTCCTGAAGCGTTTCTCAACTAGACAGATACCCGAAACACAGGTCAGTTAACCACTCACAATATCTACTATAATAATATAATATATAGCATATAATATATATGAAATTAAATAGGAAACTGTTGAAGACACGGGTTCAGAAAGTGCCTCTGGTGACGTCGACAAAACAGTTAAACGTAGACGACGCTATCTGCAGAAACGACGCTCCGTTGTTAATCCAGATGAAAATTTTTACTTCTATTGGCTAATGATGTTAACTATATGTGTTCTATATAATCTATGGACCCTTATTGTGAGGCAGAGCTTTCCTGAACTGCAGGTAAGTTTAAATTATCTCACAAAGGCGAACACAGTGACCCCAACTTTACCAATCTACACCTTATATAAAAAGATAAAAGACAAACCTTTGTTACATTCCGTTGTCCTTGGTCCTGGAAAGAAAACACCTTTTGTCATAATGCTTGAAGTTTGTAATGCGAGTTGACTTGCTGCCATCGTAATAATGCCTAACAACCATAAATTTTCTCAAACAATGAAGTTTATTATGTATTTGTGTCTACCCAGCAGAATAACTGGATAAAAGGCAGCTGCAACTTCTGCTTAGATTTGATTAGACCATTTTATAGGGCCTGGATAGTTCGCTGGTTATACAAGAAAGAAGACTCAAGATTCTAGTCACCAAGACTTAAAGTGTAATATTATACTTTTGTAGACAGAAACTTTTGTTTGGGTCGATAGTTTTGATAAACTTTAATTCGAGTACACTGAAAAAAAAGACCAACTTCTGAAGCCAAGAACATTCATCTTAAATATGTTGTTCTTAAAATAAGAACATTTTAAGACCAATCTTACCATCTTACTTAGAATATTAATCTAAAAAGTCAAAGTTCTTTATCCAAAAATAAAAATTTTAAATTGTTAGGAAAGTAAAAATATGTCATATTTTATTTTAAGTTAAGTTTCAGTTAGAAGAAGGCACGTGTTTGAATCCCACTCGTTTTAAGGAAAAATCACCGTAAAATTACATTTATAAAATTTACCAAACCAGAATAAAATGTTTATATAAAATATATGAAAAATTAAAATGAAAAAATCTTTTTTTTTCTTGTCTTAAATTATAAGAACATTTATTCTTATAACAACAACTTGGTCTTATTTAAAATGTTCTTTAAACCAAGATATATTTTCTTTCTTTAAAAATTTTTTGTTCTCGACGCATTTTCTAGACCAAAATTCTTAGTTTTATGACCAAAATCATAATTTTAGAACATTTTTTCTATCAGTGTAGTAGTTTTGTAAATGGATATTTATCAGATTAGTATTAGTTAATACTCTTTCTAAAGTGGAACAAAAGACTAACAGAGAGTGATGTAATTTTTGGCATCATTTGAGAACAGGGTATTTGTTAGTCAGGCTTCTTACTTTCATTTTTTTTTGGCCTTAGCCTTGTAATGACTCAATTAAAAGACACGCAGTCATCTCATAAGCTAAATGGTCGGTTGGTTAGTCGGTTGTTTGGCTCTTCTGTTTAGTGGGTTGTTCCCACGACTTGGACCTGTGCAAATGTTTGTACACGGGCCCAGTTAACTAGTGCTTGTCATGAGATTAGAGCTGGCTAAGGGTTGCCAAACAGCTACAACAATAGCCGGCCAATTTATATAGCTTTGGGTTTTGGCATGGCATGTGATACACTCGTCGCCGTTGACCTTTAGCCTCGTAATGTGGCACAGTTGTTGCCTTTTTGTTGTTGTCGTTGTTGTTGCTGTTGTAACTGTTGTTAGTCAACCTTTTTGTCAACCTGCCATTTGTGTAGGAGGCCTCTACCGCATTCCTATTTCCCATTACCATTCCCATCTCAGTCTAATTTGCAATTGTGAAATGCATTGCCAAAATAAGTACCCTTGACCTGAGTTCGTTAAATGTGAACCGAGCAACTAATTGAAAATCTCAACTAATTTTTTCCAATTTTATACTTTTTTACCTCATTACCTTTTCTATTTGGACAATTGACAGCAATCTGTGCCTACCTTTTGGCTCATCTGCGATTCAATGACAGATGTTGTATTTATTTTAGATATAATAGTTCAATTACGCACAGGCTATCTGGAACAGGGCCTTATGGTAAGTAGATCCCCCTCCCCCTTTCCCAACTTTTTATACGTTAATTTAAAAAAAAAAAACTATTAAATTATCATGAACATTTAACTTTTGATCCGTAATGACTTAAGTTTTGTTCAAATACGTCTGAAAACAAGTTTGTTGGTAAAATAAGTTGGGAAAGCAAGTTTGTATATATTATATATTTTATTATAAAAAAAAAATGACAGTACAAATCTTGGTAAACAAAGTGACTCTTTTTTCTGAATAGTTTTGGTTAGTATTTCTGACTATTTAAAATATACGTGAAATATTAACAGTTAGATTGTAGCTTTTACTGAACTCAGTAATGATTTTTAAAGTTCTAATATGAATGATTAAAATATATATTCTGTCAGAGAAACTAAAGATTTTTAAAAACGTTCATGACATTCTCGAATCCTGATCACAAAGTCAAGCCAAAAAAATTCTATATTTTAAATATTAAAAAAAAGAGTTCAACAACAAAAAAATGTTTAAAGTGGGTTTATTCTCAACATCCAAATTTTCGAATTTGTAAATTTTCTATAGCAGACAATTATATACATAGTGTTAAAAAATAAACTCTACAATTTGAGAGACTTGCAGCCTTGGGTTCTTTGAGATGTTTTGAGTGAAGTAATACTTATGTGGATTATAATTATATATATACTTTCAAGGTATATGATGATAAGAAGCTGGCGTGTCATTATGTGCACTCGCGTGAGTTCATCTTTGATATGATAGCGCTGATTCCACTGGATCTGCTGCAGTTGAAGATGGGAACACAGCCGCTATTGCGTTTTCCGCGCTTTTTTAAAGTAAGTAGAATGGCTGATAATGGAAAATCATATTTGATACATTTTTATCATTGCATCTTTGCAGGTATATCGATCTGTGAGATTTTATTACATCGTAGAGAGTAGAACAGTTTGGCCAAATTTATGGCGCGTTGTTAATCTAATTCATATCCTATTAATACTGGCGCATTGGTTCGGTTGTTTCTATTTTTTACTCTCCGAGGCGGAAGGTTTTCAGGTGAGTTCAATTTGAATAAATTAATTATTGAACTTTCATGCTAAACTTGCTGATAACATAGGGCGATTGGGTCTATCCGTATAGACCGGGAGACTATGCGACGTTGACGCGCAAATATCTGGGCAGCTTGTACTGGTCAACGTTGACGCTGACCACGATTGGAGATCTGCCCACGCCAGAGACGAATGCAGAGTGAGTATGCAAGTGGGTGAAAAGACATGAGAGCTAAGGGGCGGGACGGTTTTGTTTTGCTGTTTTTTTCATTACATTTTCAATTACACATATCGAACAACAGACCGAACTTTTCGGTGGACGGCCCCAGATCAATACCACGACGTGGCATCAAATCACGACTGCTACAGTTTGGCTCTAGTTATGGGTATGATGATAAGATCAATATTTCTATAACCTCGAAACTAATCAAATCAATTAATATCAATATCATTTAATTTGTTGGGGGCTGTCCACCAGTTCGATAATTTCAACCCTGAATCTCTTTGGTTGAACTGTTGCAATCATCAATGTTTTGGCTCCCACTCTATAAAACCGAATATTAAAGTTTTCAAAGTTTTCGAAAGCGTGCGACAGCCTTTAACAACTTCAATGATATTTTTATGTAATTCTTCAATGCTTAAAAATTATTTCGAATTGAGACAATCACAAAATGCGTTGAAATGTGCTTTCGAAAACTTTGATTGATCGAGCGAGAGACAGAGAGAGCGAAAGCGAGAAGATTCGTTGTCCTCATTGTTATAACATTCGCTGAACGATAAAAAAAAACACGAAAAATTAAACTATCGTAATACTCGCCTAGCAAAAATCTTTGTCTCTCCCTCCACATACTTACATTTTAGAACCTTTTAGAAATCAGCCATCTAATCTGTTTTTCTTTGTCTGATTTCGCCCCAAAAGGTATATTTTACAATCGTCAGCTATTTAATTGGCGTTTTATCTTCGCAACAATTGTGGGCCAAGTGGGAAATGTGATAACCAATCGTAATGCAAATCGTCTGGAGTTCGAGCGTTTACTTGATGGCGCCAAGACCTATATGAGACATCATAAGGTGAGTGCACTGTATAAATAAGAGGTCCCAAATAACAGTCTACACTTGCATAATTCCCATAAATTGCTCACGTCAAAGCAGAAACAAATTTACAAAACTGCTCGGTTTCTCACTCACTCAAATCTCAGTTTTTTATAAAATTACTTAAAAGCAGGGACCGTAACAGTTATAAGTTTTAAAAACAAAAATTTCAACATAACAATTATTTCCAAACTTTTATTTAAAAGATACGATGTATCACTTATTTTTAATTTTTATAAAAAAAGTAAAAAATAATAATTTAATAACAATTTTTATGTAAAAGTTGAAAAATAACACTTATTCTTAATATTTTCAATAAAAATCTAAAATAAATGTTATTTTTGATTTTTATGTTAAATGTCAAAATTAAGAGTTATTCAATAACTTTAAGCAAAAATCCAAAAAAAAAGTTCAGTTTAATGTCTTTTGAACCAATTGGTATGTTAAACAAATTTAAAGATTCAAATGAAAATTCGTATTGAAAAAAAAAAAACCAAAATAAGAATTAAGAATTTTTGTTTTGGAGGAATGGAAAAAATTTGGGAAAATTGTTTTTGCGTAAATAGAACACATAATTGAATGTAAAATTTCGTTTAGTATTTTGATGTCCATGAAAATCATGAAAATCACATGAAAATCACAGTTCTTTTTTCAGACAACTTTAAAGACTTGTAGAATATAAAATGACTTGAGATCTCAACTAACCTTTTTTTTTGTGTATTTCAGGTGCCCGGGGGTATGAAGCGTCGGGTGCTGCGATGGTACGACTATAGTTGGTCTCGGGGTCGCATACAGGGTGGCGGTGATATCAACACTGCATTGGGCCTGCTGCCCGATAAACTGAAAACCGAATTGGCCTTACATGTTAACCTAAGTGTACTGAAAAAGGTGACCATATTCCAAGAGTGCCAGCCGGAGTTTCTGCACGATTTGGTGCTGAAAATGAAGGCATACATCTTTACGCCGGGCGACTCGATATGCCGCAAGGGTGAAGTTGCCCGCGAGATGTTTATCATTGCCGATGGTATACTGGAGGTGCTCAGCGAGACGGGCAAGGTGCTGACTACCATGAAGGCTGGTGATTTCTTCGGAGAGATCGGCATATTGAATCTGGATGGCCTCAACAAGTGAGTAATGATTGATAGTTGAGCTTTCCCACAATCTACTTGTGTATATCTATTTATCTACGCAGACGTACTGCAGATGTCCGCTCAGTGGGCTACTCCGAGCTGTTTTCGCTGTCGCGCGAGGATGTGCTGGCCGCCATGAAGGACTACCCGGATGCTCAGGAGATCCTGCAGACACTGGGACGCAAGCGACTCATGGAGGTGCGGTGTGTGAACAAGAAGTACGCCAAGGCGCAGCTGGACAAGGAGAATGCAGCCTACGCAGCAGCGCATCCACATCATCCGCATCCTCATACGCATCCGCATCCGCATGTGCATGGACAGCATCACCATCAAGTGCATCAAAGCGACAGCAGCGAGAACAGTGCCTCCAAAAAGATCGTGGACAAGCTGAAGCACGATGTCAAGGGCTTCCGCAATGTGCTCAAAAAGTCCAGGCAAGTGCAGTTCCCCAATAACTCGAACTAGAGATGTGCCCCGATCTCAAAAGTGCCCATGCAATTCGTTCCTATACTCTGGGTAACTCAATAGTTTTCTCATTAGCTCACGAGAGAGCGAACAAGACAGAGTTGCTCAGTAAAGTGAGCAAGTGAACATGTTTCTAACTCGACTTGCTAACTTTTGCTCAGTTGTTCCTTTCTGTTTAGTTGCTCTTGTTTTCTCACATTCCTTTTATAAATTATGGAAATGTATTATTTACTATTATAATTATTGCATTACATTTAATCGTAACTAATAGCCTATTTCCACGACAGCACATATGGCACATTCGACGCCATTTTCATCATTCGGCATGAATGTGGACTTCATTTCAGTACAAATACCGAATGATCATTTTGGCTCATTCATAATGAATGTTAAGATTTTTTGCTATTCGCCCCTACGAATTTCCGTATATTTTATCGAACGCCCGATTTTTATCGATAAACTCAAGAAATAAAAGCAATTATCACCTTAACCAGCTGCTTTCTTCTATAAAACGGTAGGCATTAATTTTGCGCCAATTCTAATATCAAAATAAATATTGAAATGTGGTTATTGTCATCTTTTTATAAATTGTGCACAGAAACCGAGCAGCTGATTTGCTTTGGATGAATATCAAATGTCTTAAAAGTTTCACATTTGGTCGTGGATGGCCAAAAATGAGCCACATTCAAATGTGAGCAAATGTGGCAAATGTGGCAAATGTGGGTGGTCGTGAAAAAAGCCTGAAGAGTGAACAAGTGAGCGAAAAAAGGAACAAATGAACACGTTCACCTAAATGAGTAGTGTTTATCGAGCACTAATTATTTTGATTTTACAATAGTCGAAAATTGTTTTTCTTACCGTTACCGAAGAGTCTTAGAATTCGCCCATTTCCCTTACCATGCTCATCTCTCGTTTGGTTATTTACAACAAACGATCTAACCGTTCTGATCTCTTAAGGACTTGCCGCAAGAGTGATGAATCGATGGAAATGCAACCGCTGCATATTACCTCACCCCGCAACAGTAAGATCATGCTGAAACGCATGTCCCGCGTGCGATCCGATGAGAAGGATGCGGAAAGTGCCGATGCCAAGGATGAGCTGCATGATAAGACTCCCAGTCCCATTGGTGCTGGTCTGCCCCTCCTGCAGCGTCTGCGTCTGCTCAAAGAGAAGCAGGTAAGTCGGAACAGTGAGCTGAGTTGCTCAGTATCACCACATTACACACACCAACAACCACCATCACCACCACCATAATCACACCACACCCAGCTCGGTTTTCCTTACACACAAATTTTCAATCGCAATTTCGTATTCGCATTCGCAATCGCAATTCAACACTCTTAATCGCAATTCGTTAAATTTGTGTATCGCCTCATTATTCATAAGCTTTAAATGGTGTTTCCTGCCACAGATACCGCCTTCAATGGTACAATTATTAACTAAACAACACTTATACAGACGTACACACAACAATGCTAACACACTTAACCGACAAACACTTGAAAAACCCGCTCTTTGCGTATTCCATACTTTGATCGCATTGAGTGTTGCTTCCCCTTATTGTTATCTGATTCTTCAAATTGTTTTTTGTCGCTTTGTTTACAGTTATATTGACTTGTTTTTTTTTTTAGTGCACCTTCAATAACACGTTCTATTTATTAACTAACTTGTTATACAGTTCAATTGATCATTTTATAAGAAGCACGTTCTGCAATCCGATAATAAAACAAAACTAAAAAGATGCTTAATGATGAATGGGATGAGTAGAAACCATTTAGGAAAAATAAATTCAATCGAAAGACTGTTATAATATAGAAATTTAACTTTAGGATGTTTCTGTCACTGTTCATAATTTCGATTTAATATAGAGAAGGAAAATAAATACTTAGCAGAGTACTTAAACATTATACGATTTTCCGTTTTTATGGGATATATATTACACATCTCGAGCATCTGGATCTCAGGGGCTGTAAGAGCTAGCGACACCAAATTTTTTATTTAGGTTGAGCTATCTCCTAAGCAGATCAAGTTTTTTTTCAAATCGAAATAAATAGACTAGTCGGAAAGGCTATATTTGAGATCCTGACCATAGGATACCCGTTACGTATTTCAATATAAATAAAAGTACTTTAAAAGAATTACTTGTATTGCTTTGAAAACATTAATTCGCCATAACTGTTGTTCTACGGGATATTCTTATAGTATCTGAGATCTAAGCGCTCACACGGACAGACAGACACACATGGCTATATCGACTCGGCTGTTGATGCTGATCAAGAATATATATACTATATAGGGTCAGAGATGCCTCCTTCTCCCTGTTGCATACAAAATATACCCTTTTACTTATTTTTCAAGTAACGGGTATAACTATAAAAAACAGTTTTAGCTTATAGAAGGGAAAAGTGTTCTGTTGCTGGCACTGTTATCACCCAACGAAGCTTGTGAAAGAAACCAGATGGAGTTATTCTGACAAATGTCATGTGTATGTTATGTGAGTACGCTCTTTTTTTACGATTACCCAAGCAAAGAAAAGCGTCTGGTTTTTTTTAAGAACAAAATATGTAACATAGTCCAGATCTTTTCCGAAAATATGTTTGCATATTCTTACTTAATGTTCTGTAATCTTAAATTCTCCAATACCAGAGTCAAACAAATTTATTAAGCCTCAAACTACACTATAGAGTTTTTTTAGTAGAGTGTAGAGAGTAGTGTATAGAGCTCCATCGATTACATTTAGACTGTAGACCAACTCAACAACTATGGAGTAAATTTGAAGCAATAATTCTACAGCGTGTGGTCCCGTGGCTCAGTTGTTAGAGTCGCCGACCTATCACATAAATAAAACTGAAGTTTGAAAAATAACTGGGTTCGAACCCTGCCATGTTAAAAAAATCTGTAACTTACCTGTTCTGTTTATTCTTGAAATGACTCTGAAAATGCTTTAAGTAGCATGTAGCGTGCTCATAATAATAATAGTTAATAACATAGTTAAAGTAAAAAAAAAAAAAAAAAAAAAAAATAATTCTACAGTAGAGGTATAAATACGCTCTATTGAAGAGCTCTACAAGGAGTTTACAATACTCTACTTAGCTTAACCTAGCTCTATTCTCTACACTCTACGGAAAAAAAATTCTAAAGAACTATAAAAAAGAGTTGTAGAATAAGACTGCTGATTCCAACGAAACTAAGTGTATCAAAAAAAGAAATTGAAGTTTAGATGAATGTAAGCTTACTGTATATTTAACTTGCTTTCTACAAACCAAAGACTGAGACAGAAGAATTGCTTGGCTGCTGCCGTTAGACCCTTTCTTTAGCTGCTTGCATATTATTGCATATTATTTTATTTTCTTACTTTCTTTTTGTTTCTTTCTTTCAATGGATCGAGACAGCAACAACAACAACAACAACTACTACTACAATAATACACAACAGACAAGGCTAAGTGATAGTACAGAGACTATTGAGAGATAACAATGGAAGAAACGGCATAACACACACAAACACACACCACACACACATAGACACACACACACACACATAGACACCGCATTTCGCATTACTCCAATTATATTAGCATTATTATTATTATGATTACCTTAATTTTTCGATTATGTCTCTTAATTTTGAGCTTCAATTCAAAATGGAAAAAGCAAATGCAGCTAATTTTGTCATGTTGTATGTACTCGTAATTAAATCCCCGGCTCCTAAATAGTAGTTTCGTATGTGTCTTTATGTGTCTTGCACTAGGATCGCGAAGAGCGAGCTGTTAAGTCCACACCACCACAGAAATCTCCACCTCACTCACATGTAACGTGTACGTTATCGCCGCAGGAATCGATACAGGAAGAGCCCGAACGCGAGTTCAACGAAGGCTTTCCTGATCCAGAGATTGCAACAGTTGAAAATTAAAAACGAGCCCCAAACGAACGCCTCTAGTGAAACCTGTAGCGTCGTCATGGTAATGCCAATTCCAGTTAATCCCCACCACAATTAATTAATTTAGACATTGAGATATCATCACAGCTCACCGCTTAGCCAGCCAATTTCAGTGCATAATCTATAATCTATTATTGTCTCCTTCATTTCCTTTTCTGCTCCAAATCCTACTATTTATAGGTCAACACGCCGCCGAATATCAGCAGCAAGGTGGACTTTGGAGTAAGTGGAGCAGCAGCAGCTGTCGCTGGCATGGCAGGAGGATCGGGTGCAGGCACAGCTGGAACTGGACAGTCACTGACAGTAGCCCAAGTCAAGCCCATGATGAAGGTCTCCTTCAAGCAAAGGATTCAGCAGTTGCAAGGTGTGGGCAGCGGGATCAGCAGCATCACTGGCACCAGTGGAGCACTACTGAACACGGGAGCAATAGCCAAAAAGGAGCCACCCAAGTCATTAGCTGTGGTGGCCAAACATGCAACCGCTGAAACGCTGCCGGAGACTGTGGCTGGTTCATTGTCAATTGGTGGCTTGCCCACCATATCTACCATATCGAAGAAGGTGATCAAACCGTCCCACAAGCTGAGCACACCAATGCAATCCGACACGGATACGGATGGCACGCCCATTAAGCCCTGGTCCAAGCTGAAGCTGGCAACCCTCATGTCCTCCAGCTACACGAGTCTGACCAACTGCTCGCCCGATACGGATCTGGACACGCCGCTCAAGAACTACTCGCTGAGCAATATTCCCCAGCTTATGGACGCCGGCACGGGTATGAGCGGACGAGCAAGGCATCACAGTGCGCGTAGCTCAAGATCGCCACGTCACAGTCATGGACACGGGCACGGGCATGCCTCCAGCTCGAGCACGTGTTCATCGAGCACGCGGAGCACATTGAGCACGACACGGGAGTGCCTACGCCTGCAGAAGCCGGAACAGAAGCTGCCCGAGGGCGCAGACATGGCCAATGGTGGAGGACGCAAGTTCTATCAGAGTGTCTTCGATCTGTCGCCGGAGTATTGCGGCCTGCCATTTGTGAAGCGTCTCAAGATCCTCAATGAGCGACAGAAGCTGGCCGAATTGGAGAAGGCGCTTCAGACGCGCAGCTTCAGCTTGGACTGCTCCAAATCGACGAGCAACAACAACGACGTGCCCATTCCGGAATCGTTATATCGCTGCTACAGTGACACCTCCGGCATCTACTCCCAGTTTCTGAGCACCTACGAGTCCACCACCAGCTCAACATCCATTTCGACCAATACATCCGCATCGGCATCCGCGTCCGCATCGGCATCCGCATCCGCATCGGATAGCAATTGCAACAAGCAGCATGGACAACAGATGCAACAATTGGAGTACATGCCACTCAGTCCCGAATCGAATGAAACGGTTGAGCGACGCAGGCTCAAGAGCATTCTCAAGAAGCTCCACAAAGGAGCAGGCGATGCGAATACGGATGGTGATCGTGATCGTGATGCTGATCGTGATCGTGATGGTGCCCAAGATGAGGCAAAGGTCAGCGCGTTAACGCGGGTGCTGCTCACGGAGCCGACCTTGGAAGGGTACGTGGCTAGGCACAGTAAGCTCTTGAAGAGTGTAACCTTCCATTCAACTCTTTCCAGCCCGCCCGCCAGTGCCAAAGAGGAAGGTCACTACGCTACCCTCGGCGGTGGTGGCGGTCGCGGCAACCTCACAAACCTCGCCCAAAACAACAACAACAAGCTCGCGATCGTGCACGGTAACGGTAACGGTGACGCTTACGGTAATGTTAGCGCTAATAGTAACGGTAACGGTAACGGTAGCGGTATAGATAATACGCCAACGGGAACGGTATTGGAAACGGGAACTGGCATACGACAGGCATCGGATACGTCGGTCTGGTCGCCGACGTTGGCCTTGGTAACGCCAACGAATTCGCCGCAAGAGAGTTTCGCCTTTGAGCCACAACTGGGCGGCGTCATCGCTGGCGTTGGCAGCGCTGCAACGTCATCGGCATTGGCAACGTCATCGGCATCGTCATCGGCATCATATATGGTCGAGTGCTCCTCAATGTCCTCGTCAAATAAGATACTCACAGAATACCGAATTTCATGCACAATCCACAACATCCACAGATTTGAATTTGAATTTGCAGCTCCGACAAAACACGACGAATTCTTTGAGTGGCGGTGAGGGTCAATTGCCGAAACTGGAAGGTAAATGCCATATCTATGCAACTTTAGAACTATAATCATATTTGAATGATCTCTTTAATCTTACCCAACACCAAAGATACTATAATATATAAACGAGTATATTTCTTATATACCTACAAATACCAAATACCATAGTTTTTATAGACAGAGCAACGCTTGCCACGCCCTTAAGCTAACAATCTGACCTGTAACGTTTGTCATTTGGTGGTAACTCTAGTCAGCATTAGCGGCATTCCCTTTGCAATATCGTGACAAAAACAATTTGACCTCGACTAAAATCGATTTTATTTTTCATGTACAAATATAAAAGTTTAAAATGTTATACTGTTAGGGAATACCCGTAATGTTGCCTACAGTTATACTTACTGCATGCATTTTGCAGCGTCTTTCGTCTAATAACACCTGCTTCGCTATGCTTCTGCTATCGTTATCACTTTCTCTCTCTCTCTCTCTCTCTCTGTCTCTAATCAGTCGCTCTCTTTAAGATATGGCATATTTTATATTTAATATTTCAACCACATTAACTCAACTCGTATGCATGAAGGCTTCTTTATTCATATACTCGTAATTACTTGATATTATTTGAATTCTGAATTCCCAATTGGATCTCATAAATAGAATGCTTCCTATAAATATTTAGGTTAAGATTTTGTAGAATATCTTTATTTAAGCTATAATTATAATCATATTAAGTAATTGATACAAATATAATTAGATTATTAGCTTATGTATTATAAATCAGAAAGTAAACAGTTCAAATATAATTTTAAGCGAGAAAAAACTACAGCTAATCATTAATTTAGTTACACTTCAGTTTTTTTACTCATTTTTTTTTTCAATTTTCACTTGCATCATCTTTTCCACTTGTAATATAAAACGAGTACAATGAAAAATAATTTAAGTGAATAATAATGGTACATGTGTATATACATACATATACTTAGATTGTAAGTACACAAAATAAGCACAATCATAAAAGCATTTTCAGGCAGTAAATGTTCGGGCTCGAGATTGAGATAATCGCAAGCAATAACGATTGTCGTGGTTATCGAAATCGAGCTTGAAACTTAACGAAGCACGCGCACGCACGCTTATGGAACGCAATGGAATGAAACAGAGGCAACGGGTACAGTTTGCTCAGCATGCGACTAACACACAGATCACTTAGCCAACGCTTTTTGTAAATATTTAAACAAAAACCAAAAACAAAACACGCACAGAGAGGCAATTCTCGAAATGGATTTTGGGTAGTTCATAAATGATTTTCTATTGATTTTGGTTGATTTTTTGGTTTTTATGTCGGTTCGACATCGCGAGCCTCAAGGAGCCGCTGTTCTCGTATTGTGTATGGGAATGTGTGTAAATAAATAACTGTAACTGCGTATGTATGCATTTATTTGACTTTAATTTACCTAATAACAACAACAGCAACACGTAATTTACAAGAAGAACAACAACCACAACAAAACACTACATGCACACACACTTAGAAATAACTAACAGCAATTAAAGCAGCAACAATCTAAGTACATACAAGTAGTGCTAAAAAAATAAACGCTTTGACTCTAACAGCTAAATTGTGTTGTAGTTGTCGCTGTCTCGCTCTCTCTCTCACTGAATGTATATATATACAAATATATATGTATATATATATATTTATCTCACTCACACACACAGTCTCACACTGTTTGTCACTCACTTAACGCACACAACTGTACCAGCACGCACAGGGTGTTCCAACCAATGTCTCAATGATTTTATTAACGAATCGCAAATGTTTGAATTGTGCTTCAAGGATTTCCAGAGGCGCAGGATTACTTCAATCAGATTCTGAATGGTATCAATCAGGTGATCAAGACGCACATGAACGAGATGCACTCCAAGTTCGAGACCCAATTCTCCAGCATGGCCGGTGAGGTGCGTCGCCGGGATGCGATCATTGCCCAGTTGCAGCTCAAACTTCGCACCATCGAACAGAAGTCAACGGTGGCGTCCACAACGCGGAGACTGAAGCGCGAGAAGCTCTCACAGATATCCGTGGACGATGACGAGCCTGGCGAGCAGGACAATAGCAGCTCGGGATCCTCGGCCGAGTTGCTCTTTATGGTAAGTACTCAATTCTAGATACACAACTGCTTGTTGATAAACTCGATAAAGGTATTCATTTTAAAAGGCCTCTACTAAAGTAATGTTAATCCTAACTTTGGTTCGAGTTTTATACAGAAACAGAAATTAAAAACATATCGGAAAATAATCGACCGAGTTTCAAATATCGAGTTTTCTCAAAGTTTGAAGTTGACTTTTCGATCAATTTTAAGTTTTCACATATTAAGGATATTCCTGAAAAAGATTAGACTTTGGTTTCGTCGATCAGCTGTTCACAGCTGCTCCATACAAAATGTGTAGGGTTGCCAGGCAAAATAAAAAAATAATACGGAACGTGTGGTAGCCCTAAGAGATTTTACGAAATCTGTTTTGGGGCTGATTTCGTTGTGATTTAATTTCGATAATATGTGAGACAGATCATTTCGATAAATTTTATTTGTGTTTTTAATATGGAGAATGTGGAAAGTTTCTTGCATTTCAAGAATTAATAATTATATAGCTATAAATTTTATGAAGAATAAATATTATGAAAATATATATGCAAATCTGCATAAATAAATTTATGCAGATCTCTACAAACGTTAATCCCATAGTGTTATTTTTGAACTCTCCTTAAAATACCACTCTATATGTCCCTCTTTCTCTCTCTTTTCTCTCTCCCTCTGTCTGACAGCGTGGTGACTCGCTTGACACTGTGTTCACATCGTCGCCGCCCATTCAGGGTGGGCGACGCAGCATATCGCCCGGTCCCAGCAGACATCATGCCGCCTCCGCCAATGCATTGAACTGTCCGAGCAGCTACTACAGCGGACCGGGCACACTGACCACCCGGCATGCCCAGAGTCATCCCAGCTTCTATGCCGCCCACGGCAATGGGCGGTACAGCAGTCGAGGAGCCATGATGTCGGGCTATCGCGATTGGGATGAGCGTCACATATCCAGCAGCATGGCAGCTGGAGCTGCAGGCGTTGGCGAAGCTAGTGGCAATGGAAGTGGCAGTGGCAGTGGCAGTGGCATGATGGTCTCCGATGTGACGGGTAATTTGACCAGATTGTCGGATAGCGTCATACTGGACATTGGTGAGAGCTCCAGCTCGAGCTCATCGTCCAGCAAAATGAACATTGCCGGCGACGACGACGATGATGACGAGGCGGAAGAAGAGCTGAGCGGAGCAGCACTTGTCACCACAACCAGCACCGCATCCGGCTCGGCTGGCCACAACGACTGGGAGGTGCAAATGCTGGCGGCCGAGATGGAGCGACAGGAGCGGCAGGAGCGTAAACGCGGCCACTCCCTCTCCGACAACCTGGGCGAGCTGAGGCACTGCAGCACATTCCTGCGACGACGTCGAAAGTTCAGCGACACCGAAACGGAGTACAGTGAAACCGATGCGGAGGAGCGCCTGGCTGCGTCTACAATTCCAACTGAAGTTGTCAGCAGCCGCAGCACTGCCGACGTCACAGATGTCACTTTGGCGGCACAAAGTGGCAGCGGCAGCGGCAGAGGCAGCACCCGACCACGTGCCTCGAGTCTGGATCAGTTCAACCTGCGCTATGGCATCGGACGTGGCATCTTCAAAGCAATGAGCATCGATCGTGATAAAGACAAACTTTGAGAACTATAATCGACATAACTACAACAACAATAACTGTAATGGACATGAACACGGACTAACACTAAGCTAAGCAATTCGGACAGGCACAACAACTAAATATACTTACAGACACTCACACACACACACACACACACACACAGACTTACACTCATACTTCGATTTACAAAAAATCCGCAAAGAAAGAACATAGAGGTATATCTATAATATATTCTATATATGTTTAGCCCTAAAGAATCCCACATAAAGAGTATAAAAAAGAATAAATTATAACTAAGATTATCAGAAATACAAATGAAAATTATAAATAAGTAGTTTTAAAGTCACGAAAGTCACAAAAGTATACAAATACACAACAAAGCGATCCACTGTTATTCCAATGCTTAAATCCCGATCTCACAATCTATTTCTATTTAAAGCATATACTCATACATATATAATCTTTTGTTTTCATATGTGTGTGCACACCAATGTTGCCAACAATTTATTATATTATTTTTATTAACAAATGCATATTTATTCGCAAACCTTTTAAATATCATCTATGTTTTCATTAAGATTGTAATTTATTAACTTAAAAATATAATTATTCTTTATTTTTACATATTATACTTTTTATTCATTTAAAATTTAAAGTATTGAGAATTTTAACAAAGTTAATTATTTATTTTATAATGCTTTTTTTTAAACAGAATCTTTCTAAAATTACTAATTTTTTTTTTAGATATGTCGGCCTATCAGAGCTACATTCAGTTTTCAAGTTGAAATAAAAATAATAATATTATTTTTATTCACAAATTCATATATATTCTCGTACCCTGTAAATATCATCTATGTTTTCATTCAGATTGTAATTTATAAACTTTAAATTATAATTATTCTTTATTTTTACTTATTATTCTTTTTATTCACTTACATTTTAAAGTATTGAGAATTTTAACAAAGTTAATTATTTATATTATAATGATTTTTTTAAACAGAATCTATGGAGCTATTTTGCCTAGAACTTTCCTAAAATTACTAACTTTTTATCAGAGTTGAAATTACTATTATCGTCGCCATTGTCAAACGTAGCCCAATTACCAACACTGGCAGCGCCTTCAATACAATACAGCTTTACATTTTATATACGATGTGTGTATTTTAATGAGTGTGTATGTGAGTGTATGATTGTGTGTAAGCTTGTGAGTGTTAGACAGTTGAAATTACCCACATTATACCGTCCTGAATATAGCGTCCATGCGATTGGCGCACATTTATTTTGATTTTTACATAGTTTTTACATATGAATGTAAGACGTGTGTAGAGTCCTGTCGTTGTCCTGCCAGACGCTCTCCTTTTCCTTTGCTTGGGTTCCTGGAATATGGTGGATATGCTAACTTCGATTGCAAAAAAAAACAAAAACAAAAAAAAGACAACAACAAACAAAACAAAATGTATATACCTCTGATCCTTAGAGACTATTAAGTATGTAGTTATATACACTCACAAATATATATATATATATATAAAATAAAAATACATATAAGTATATATACTATGTTATGATATAATATGATATGAAATAGTGTAATGAAAACCGAAAGCTTTAATAACTTATATAGAGAACTATTTAAGAAACGTTTTAAATACTATTCAATTCAATCCAACATCCAACAACAAGAACAACAACAATATGAAGAACAATTTAAAATAATAAAATATATAATAAGTAAACATGAAAATATGATCTACATGTATTCATCCATACTGGCAGATATGCTTACTACTGACTACTTAAAAGTACTCTCAAATACCTATGATTACATAGAGCCTTTAGTGTAGAAAGCTTTTTACCACAATGAATTGAGTAATAAACAAACACACACACACATTCAGCTTAGAATATTAATACCTATATAAACGTTAGTCTACCTATTTAAAATTTAGCAATGTTAGTCTAGAATCCAAGAGAATACATCAATATGTTTTAATGCCCAGTACTTTATACATACATACATATATAAATATTCGTACACACATACTGATACATTCATAATTTCACTAGTCTAGCAATCCAATTGGCTACGTATATACATATATACTATATACCTACCACTCAACCATCGATTCATGGATAACATTTGTAAAATTTCACCATACATAACTATGTCATTTATCCCATTATGAAGACCTCCTTAGTACTACATTGTTATTGAGTTAGTTGCATACTATAACCTTCAGGTTCCAATTAGCTTTTGCATACCGCCAGAGATTTTCATTAAACCCATAATGACTTTTTAAGGGTCTTTAGCTTAGTCTTTAGCAAATGCAAACGGTTACTAAAAATCTTACCAAAACTCCCAATCTAATGTTCCATCTTATAAGCTAATCGCTATTTAAATGTAACTTCTAAACAAAAAAAGAAAACATAAAAAAACCATACTGACATTGAAAATAATAATGAAGAAAAATAAGGAAAAATGTATGTAAATGAATTTTAAAAGAACAAGAATTGGTATATTATGTTATAAAACTGTTTTTAATATAAATATTTTACCTGAAACAAAAACCCAAAACTTGTTGCAACAATTTAACTAAGCGAAAACAACCCCAATACATTAACACTGAACACTATTAGAGTCAATGTTGAGCTACATATTTACTTATCACGATCCCGAATCCCGATTCTCTCTGCTCTGCACACTTGCCGGAAGTGCGGATAAAGCCCCGAAACAAATAGAGACAAGGGCCACGCCCACCCTTGTCAACGCCCACTGTAGAGTTTCGTAGCGCCTAGAACCAAAAGTTTAACTGTACTTAAGTAACAACTTATTCAATGCAAATGCTATCGAACAAAAAAAACTATCGCATAGTATGTACCGTAGATGGAGCACGAGTCGAGACTCTATTCAGATACTAAATATATACTATATACACGCAAACACATACTATTTAACAATATTAACTAATAACTAACAACTATTAACTAACTAACTGACTAGCCGGCGATTGAGTTCTACGCCGTTTGCATTGTACAAAGCACCACGATAACGATAACAAGAACGATAACGATAACTATGTATATCGTTATCGGTAACGAAAATTACAAATTCAATGGAACAATTTCAATGGGTTCAATAAATGGGTCACAGCCAGCTAAGCAGTCCAACTAAATTTAATAAGCGAACCAACACCACGACAAGCACAACTTAATGCAAATTTCGAAATCATCTATACACTTAAGCGAATATATACACATATTGTATATATAATATAAATATAAATATATAAATATTATATTTATGAAATTAATTATTTTGATTATTAGTTTGATTTTGGGTTTGTCATTGTTGTAGCATGTTGGAGGCAATTAAATTACATACATACGCCAGGGACCACAAAAGTGTTTTTTTCCTCCTTTTTATATAAAATGTGACAAAGTTTAGACACGACACGTAACTAGCAATTATAATAATAACTAACTTCTAACTAATCGAAAGAATCTTATTAACTATACTTAACTAAAAATCCATTAAACGTTAACTACATCAAACTATGATTTGCAACAGAGCACAGGACACATGACAGAGACACAGACACACAGATACACACGCACACACACCCACAGAGATACGGCATGCCATAAGAGATACAGATATAATTAGTTACCTGAGTGTTTTAAGATGAATTTGCTTGTGGGAGGAATTGATGGCGCATTTCAGATAGAAATTTCTCAAACACACACACACACACAAACGCACACTAACTAAACGATACTCTGTGAGTCAATTATGTATGTATATGAATACTTATAATGATTTTAGACCAAATCTACCCTAAGCCCTTACCACATTTCACTTACCAACTGCCCATTATTCATACTTTGTACTTCTTATGTATAGTATATGGTAGTATATATTGTATGTTACGACGTACAAGTTGATGTCATTGTTGTTGTTGTTTTTACATTTAAATTAATCGCTCTTAAGTTATAAATATTTTTGTACACTAGTTTAAGGTAGCCTATTAAGAGTTCCACGAGTCTAGTTTTAAATTTCATTATGATTTTCGTTTTTCTCGCTCACTCTGTATTTCTTCTCTCAGTCTCTCTATATAGATATATGACTCTATATAGATATATAACGAAATGTATAAAGTACATGATGAAAATGAGATTAGCACATGTTAAAGAACCGCAAATAAAGAAACGAATGATAATTAAAACAAAAAACAAAAACAACTGAAAACTTGCCCACAAATTGTGAGTTAACTTTTAGTGTGCCAAAAAAGAAATCTACATTAAAGCAATGTTACTCACCAAAAGAAGGTATGATTTAGCTAAAAAACAAAGCATAAAAAAAAACCAGATAAATATAAATAAAAAAAAAGATAACTTTAAAAACAAGCAAAAAAAAAGCAAAAACAAATGCAAAAGGTGAAATATGAAAAAAATAAAATGAAATTAATATAAAAATAATAATTAATATAACAATATTAAATAAAAACACACGATAAGCAGATTTAAATTTTCTTTGCATCGTTTTTAAAATTGGCTTTCGCAAAAACTTATTAAGCATTTCGGCATATAAGAGGAATCTATCAATTAATGTTGAACTTTCGTTCCAGCTTAAAGCTTCACCTTAAGACAAAACTCTGGCCGAATCAGAAGGAACTCAACATACTTTTAGTAGTTTTTTTCTACAGCTTATAACGGTTTAAATAAGGCAATTTGAGTTGCACTGTTAGATGTTATATAGCGATGCCCGCTTTTTAAACTTGTCCTATCATAATATTTATAATGTCAGTTTAAAATGTATTGCAAGCTCCGTTGTTTCCTATATTAAACTGTTTTATGACATAGTTCATATTAATAACAGTCAGATTCGTTTTGAAAAGCATACAGTTAGGGCTAACTAAGACAAATTATAATTATTTTTTAAATCTTGTCTTTTGAGGTTAAATCACAATTATGTGATTATGTGTATGATATCTAAAGTTTGATGACCTACAAAAAATGTCAGCTTTTGAACAGATATTGCTTTTATATCGTAACATGCATTAATAATACAGGAGTTTTGAAAAACAACGTAATATTCGCTCCAGCGTAATTCACTGGCCGAATGCTAAGCTTTTCAAATCAGGGGTACTTGGCCAGCAGCAGCTGTTGAATCAGCTGACAAAAGCAACGCTGAAAATGCCGTTACACATGGGGTGGTGTGTAATTGAGCAATGCATCGATGTACGACAGTCTGGCAACGCCGACAGCTGTTAGCTGTTAGCTTTCGACTTTTGAATAGCTTTCGTGTTAGCTTTCATCCCCCCAATTGCGATGCTGGCACACTGAGCAGAACGACTCGTCACGACGGCCGACACTCAGCGCACGCGGCCAGCAAACGTCGAACGGCAAACGGCAAACGACAAACAGCAAACGACAAACGGCAAACGGCAAACGACAAACAACAAACGGCAAACAATAAAAAAAAAAACAAAAAAAAAAGGGAGAAGATAGCACCAATTGTTTCTATTTCTTATACGAGTACAATTCATTTTGTATATTTATAAAAACAGAAGAAAAAAAAAAGAAAAAAAGCGCAAAATGTGTTGCTAATGCAACCAGCGAGTGGCAGATTCGCATCTGTTTAGGGATTCTGTGCTGTGGCATGTTAAGTTGATACGACGGTTTGTGTGTTGTCTACATCATCTAGTGTGTGTGTGTGTGTGTGTGTGTGTGTGAGCGTGTGCGTTGAGAGAAGAGACGCGCAATCGGAATCGGTAAGTAAAATTTCACAAACAGACTGCACACCAAAAATTATTTGTTTACATTTGACGTACGCGCATGAGTATATGTATGTGTACGTCTCTACAACTGTGTGTGTGTGCGTGCGTGCGTGTGTGTGTGTGAAAAGCTTATTGGAAAATGTTAAATGTTGAGATTTTAGTGGGTTATTGAAAGGCCAAGGCGA
This sequence comes from Drosophila innubila, assembly GCF_004354385.1. Lineage (NCBI taxonomy): Eukaryota > Metazoa > Arthropoda > Insecta > Diptera > Drosophilidae > Drosophila > Drosophila innubila. The sequence continues at coordinate 12,809,079 of NC_047626.1, forward strand.
AATACTTGATTTGCATTTTAGCCACCCTTTTCACCTCCAACCGAATTGCCTTTTTCAATATAAACTATTTTGTACATGCATATCTTATGGGAAACAGATGGAACAGCCCTGACTGTCTTAATAATTATGTAAATACCGAAATTTTCGCATTCAGCCATACAGCTAGTGAAGTAATTGTTTTGACAATGAACAAATATTCACATATTTGTTTTTCAGTTTTATTTAATATAAAATTGTTTAATATTAAATTCGAAACTTCTTAAACCAACTTCAATAAAATAAGAAAATTAATTTGTCAAAACAAAACAAAACAACTAATAAAGTTAGTCTGCATTACTTGGGCGTTAGCATCCCCATTTGTCCAATTTCTCATCGCCGTTGCTTCACCTGCAACGCGAAAAGCGGCCAAACTGATTAGGAATATCAGATATGCCAGGGGAAGGGCTGGGTGCAAGGGGACTCGTGCTGGGCATTTAGGGGGCCGCTAATGTGCTTGGCCTATCTGATTTATGTCGCAAAACAATCAAATTATTGTATGATATTCCCTCTTTTGCGCTTATTTTTTACATTTTCATTCTTCTACTTTATTGTTGTTGTTTCTGTTGTAGTCGGCCCCCTTGGTACCTGTTATTCCATTCCACAAGGGCGTAGGCAGGTGGGGCCATTGCCCCCCATACTCATATCTAACCAATTATGAATATTAAATATATATCAAATATAAAATCACATCAACTTAAATTAAAAAAAAATCAAACTCTGTATCTTTCATTGCTTGAAAGGTGTTGTTAAGTATGGATTCCAATTGTGTGGTATACTTGGAAGCATATATAAAGACAGAAATATAATATTTGAGAAGTATTTTAAGTATTTAGTATTGATAAAGATATTGATAAAAAAAAAGTTTGGGTAAATTTAATTAAATTAAAAATTTATTTAATTAAATTATATTATAAAAACTGCAGTCAAATTGTTTCTATAGACTCTATAGTATAGAGAATTGTGGTGTGTGATATACTATGAAAAAAAAAAACATTTGATCCCCCTATCGCACTTAAGTGCCTACGCCCTTGTTCCATTATATTGTTAGCTGAGCTCGGCTTCTGTTTCATATTGTTTTAACATGAACTAGATTTCGACTGAATGTTGTCAGGTTAATTCAACATTTGCCAAATGACAAAAAAGGCTACGAAATAAGACTTTTGCGATAGTAACATTGTTTATCATTGTTTATTGGAGTATTACAACAACATATGCAATAAAAAACCGCCGTGAGAGGTCATGGATCAAACTAAATGATCGAGCTGTAAATGCGTTTAGTTTATTTTGAAAGAAATCTACCCGCTTGTTTGTAGGCTCTATTTTATAACTAGATAGTCTCTACTTCAAACGATAGTTTTGTCTACATTTTCAATAACGCGTGTGTAATATGGTTCTCAGAACTGTAAATGTAGTACTGTAGATGCTGTAGAATCTAAAGTTTATCGAACTTAATTTGCCTTCTTGTAATGTTAACTTTGCGAAATTACTTGGAGACCCTCGTAAAATACTTGCATACTCGAATGCCCAGCTGTTGCATAAATTTCTCCATTTTGTTGCTTTTTTCTTGCCGTCATCCATGTAAGTGTGTGTATGTGCTGTGTCGTGTGTGTGAACTTTTTTTTTTTGTGGATTTCATGCGCATTTTATGCAGCTCAAGGAATTTAGCTCGTACCAAGGCAATGACAAGGCGTTCAGCCTTTTCAGCTGTTGTATTTTTATAGCCCAGTATCCCAATGGGTGCAAAGGCTATTGGGTTTGTGACATTGAGTGTCCGTCCGTATGAGCACCTCGATTTCCGAGGCTATAAGAGTTTACAACAGACATTTTATTTCGCATATGATTGTTTCAAGAAAAAAAAAATTATTTTAAATTATGAAGAACATTATTGAGATCTGAATATTTTCATTCCCAGCTATGGAAATTAGCAAAACTACAGCGCCTCGATGAAATATGCCAAATGTGTAAATAATTGGAGGCTAAGCGCATCGCGAATAATAAAAATGTTTTGTTGTTGTTTTCCATTTTGCGGATTATCACTGCAAAGTTTATTTATCTGTTCTGTGTTATTACGCGTTTCCATTATTAAATTGTACAAATTTACAACAATTCGCAGATGATGAAATTTTTTTAACAGGTATGGAAACTGCAATCGAAACCGAAACGTTTAACCGGTATTAACCGATTGAAATTAAGTGTTTTTCAGTTATGTCGTTAAGGTGTAACTCTCGATTTTTAAAAAAATTGTGTATTGATCACCAATGTGAACTACACACATAAAAATATTCCATTAAAAAGTATTAATATTTTTGAATTAATAATTGTGTAAAAAAAGAAGCTTTTAAGTTGGCTCTTAATTTATTTAAAATTGCTCGTTTTTGATACATTTTTTCTTCTTATTTCGATTTGAAAGTGACCATTATTTGATTATTTATTTATTTATTGTTTTCAATAATTTTTTATATGTTATTTTTTTTATTTATGATAATTCAATCGAGCGAAGTTAAAGGTACTGGGCATCTAACAGTAGAGCACTTTGACTGTAGTGCTCTTACATGTTTTTTTTTTTCGTTTCTTATATTTATTTATCTTCTTGCTTTTTTGTTACGGTTCAAGTGCGACCCCGTTCCGGGGGCTGTCGTTGTCCGGGTTACCATAGGCAGGGCATGGGTAGCGAGTACGGCGGATTCAGGCAATGGCAACGCTTAGTCCTTGCGCATTTCTGTATCGTCGTCATAGCAAAATCAACTAAATACAGCCGCACGGTTTTTGGTTTACTTTCAGTTGCGTTCAGTTCGGGTTAAGGTTTGGGCTGGATTTACGGGTTAGGGGTAACGGGTTTTGGTTTTGTTGAAGCGGTTCAACAAGAGTATTAGCGTCTTTAGCAATTTAATTGGTTTCATCAATAAAATGCGTGTGTTTCCATTAAGAGTAAGTGTCTATCATTCCGCCCCTTAGCATAACAAATATATACACATCTATTTTATTATACATCTTCTATATTGAATGAATATATTGAAATGTTGAATAATTCGCATTGTGCGTGTCCTATGCGTTTCCTTTTTACGGTTTCAGTAATGCAAAGGTGGCGTTATGGCACTGCAAGGCTGGCGCTTTTTCGGTGTCTCGGCAACAATCATCATCTATATAGGCGGTGTTCTATTTCTATCCATGAACAATATACCCGGCTCGCATCCAAAACGCACGCGCATCGAGCGATTTGCCGAGGTAAGTAATCTATTAAATTTTTACTGATCCTAAAGCTTAAAAAATTAAGGAAATTAAAATAACGAAAAAAAGAAAGTGGACTGATGGAACACATATTTTTTTAAATTTTAGTATTGGTTATACGTGTATGTATGTGTATCTACAATTTTTTTTAAAACAGATGCATTTTAAGACTTCTGGGATCGAATTAAAGATAATTTATGAGCGAGGCTACAATTAAACTCACTTACTCGAACCTTGGTTCCATTTCATAAAAAAAAATATATTTTATTGTTAAATATTTTCCTCTACACTTTGAAAAAATTTAATTTTTTTTTAAAAAGAAAATCAAATTTTAATGTTAATTTAAATTTATTTGAAAATTTAAATATGACTTATTTTTATTCGAAGTCTCAAATAATTGCGTAATATTAGAAAACTATAAAATTTATGTATATATTTTTTTTTTTCGAACCGAACCTTTTATTTTAGAAAGCGGTTCGGCTTAGGTCGGGTTCGCAAAGTAAATAATTTCAAGGGTTCGATTCATGATCCGGTTCAGGCTGCTTAAAAACCCGAACCGTGCCGGTTCTACGGTTCAGGTTCGGTTCAGAACCGGTTTGCAGTCTTGGTTGCTCGTAATAATGTAAAATTGACATACATTTTTAGAGTCATATATCTAATTAGAACTTTTCTTGACTTCCAGTTTTCCAGCTTTCATAGTCCCCGATTTCCTATGCCCAGCCGCAAGATGACCATACGCTGGTGTCGCGACCTTAAATATCTAAATCGCGAGCTTCCGAATTATACAGACTACAAGGCCGGCGACTTCTACAGTGAGTATTCCCAAAAGTTCAACTTGATCTATTTGAGTAAATGGACATTATCCTTGCAGCTGCATTACCCAGCGATGTGAGTGCCAGTCTACAGATACAGGGTGCTCCGTTCGCACCCATGTTGACCGCCTTGGCGAGCTTTCCGGGAAGCGGGAATACGTGGCTGAGGTATCTGCTGCAGCAGGCGACGGGTATATTGACGGGTAGTATCTACAAGGATTACGGTTTGCTCAAGACTGGCTTTCCGGCGGAGAACGTCTGCAACAGCTCAGTATTATTGGTGAAGACTCACGAATGGGGCTCCAAGGCGTGGGCACCGTTCTCCAAAGCAATACTCTTAGTGCGTGATCCCGAGAAGGCAATCATAGCCGAGTTCAATCGCCAAAGTGGCGGACATATTGGATTCGCCTCACCCGATCGCTATAAACGCACCAAGGGCAAATGTAAGCCAAAGTATATCGCAATTCCATGTGGACTATGCATTCTGAATCCTCCGATTTATCAACTCTCTTACAGATTGGCAGCAGTTTGTCAGCAACAAGCTCAAGGGTTGGGAGCTCATGAATCTCAGCTGGGCACGCAATTTCACGGGCAGTATTAAGGTTGTATTCTACGATGATTTGGTGCACCATACGGAGCGTGAACTGCGCAGCATTCTGGACTTTCTTGAGTTCCCCATCAACGAGCAGCTGATGCGATGTGCCCTAATTCGAAAGGAGGGCATCTTTAGACGCAAAAAGCGGCTGTTATCCTTTGATCCCTATACGGACTCCATGCGAGCCGAGTTGCTGGCGCGCAGACGCATCGTTTACAATTTACTGGGCAGGCTTAAGGACATAGAATAAGTGAGGATGTTACAAATGATATGGATACGACGAATTATGCAACGAGCAAAGCAAAGCAAAGCAATGCTAAATCCACCAGAAAATAACAAACAAAGAAACAAACAGATCTGCACTTTCTGCACAATCCTACTATACCAAAACTTCATTTAGTTATCACCCAAAAAAAGTCTGCAAAACGCATCTAAGCTTAACAAAATAACATACATTGATCTCAATGGTATCCAATATTTGCTACACATACTAAGCAACGATTCAAATAGCAGACAAACCGAAAAAGAAACCGATGAAACGTTGAAGAATACGAACCCTGACCAATCCTCTGCCATGCGCATCGTTTCGTATATTTTTTGCTGCTTTAGCGTATTATTCAGTTGAAATATTTGACGAATATTTATGTTTGATATAGGATAGCTACTTATAGGGTAAAGGCAGAAGTAATGCAATCGCGATTGCGACAAGGTATTATGATTCCTGAACGAATTTATGAAATTCATTATACGCCATGTTGTGCTTCATCGCTCATATCCGTGTGTATTCCATTGATATTACTGGTTATATTGAAATCCAATATTAGACTATCCTTGTAAAAAGTTTTATACATGATTCTACAATAATTTATTGAAATACAACAATAATGAACATATTAGATAATTGTACAAACCAACAAAATAAGAAATAAAATTTAAAAAAAAAATAAAGAAAACAACGTCAAAAAGACAAATACCTTTACTTTGTTTTCTACTAAGGGATACAAATGGTGGTGACTTTTGAACTGACTTAGTCATGTCCACTTCCTGCATGCAGCTTTCGAGGAGCGTGTCTTGGCTAAGAGCTTTCCTTGTAAAAGCTTTGAGCTTTAAAAGCCTTAGGTCAGTTGTTAAGCCACCAGACACAGATGGCGCCAACGATATCAAAGTGATATTTCATTTGTCCAGTGCAGAAAGATGACTGTACTAGTGATTAACACGGGCCCTTTTGGGCTTAACGATTTCTTACTTACTTTCATATTGATTTTTAAAAATATTTTTATATTATTGCACTTTTAATTGCACTCTACTCGAAAAAGTGACCAAAATTGGGGTTCCAGAATGCGCTTCGTCAAGAACATATGCCCGAAATAAATTTTAAATGTTAATGCCATGGGTTTGTCTTCCGAATAACAACAATGTTAATAAAAATTATTTTTTTTGTGTTATTCTTTATAGTTAAAAGTTCTATAGAAGTAAAAAAACAGCCTTTACCATAATACCTTTGTTTTGCCAATTTTGAATGAAAAAAGGGTATATAAAGTGAACCCATGTAATTTACAAGAATAAATTCAAGAAGCAATGAGTAGAAATGACTTAAATATATGTTACTAGTTTCGGGCCGGGCTTTTTGAAAATTTCAGCGGGCCGGGCGCTACATTTCGGTACCTGCCTGAGCCGGGCCTCAAAAAGCAAGTTCTGGACCATCTTTTGAGTTTATATAAAAATTTAACTCAGCTATTATTTTTGAAACTATATAAACATTTATTTAATTTTTTAATTTTTAATATAAATATAAATTTTAACTCTGTTTTTCAATCAAACAAAAACATTTGACATAATATCTAAATTTTAAAAATATATATATATAATATCTTAAAATTAAGTTAAAAAATAAGTTTTTTTTAGTTTTGGTATACATTTTTTTATATTTTTGGAATATGAATTATTTTTTAACATTTTGGTAAAAAAGTTTTACATGAATTTGATTTAACTATGATTTTTAAATAAAACTTGAAATCGAGTTACTATACTGTAATTTTCTTATTTCGATAACAATTATGAATCATTTTTATAATATATTATTTTTATAATTTGAATTGTGCAGTTTACATACTGCATATGCTTCAGTGGCACCCTGTATGCCATATGAAAGCGTGCATTCATTTAACAGTCACACTCTTCATTCATTGTACGCGTACATCCTGTCGCCTGGAACCTCTCACCCAAACACAGGCTCAACCCCACATCCCTACAGCTACTCCTATACCATTACTCCGACTTATCCCCCTCCCCCTCATCCGGGTAGTGACCATTCCAACAAACTGCCGCCCGTTTTGCCCAGTGTATTGTCGGTCCGTGCTGGCGTTTTGTGCCTTTTGTTAACGCTCTTGTCGCGTTGCTGCCTGCCAAAAAATTGTGCCATATGCTGGACGCACACGTCAGACGGCAGCGAGCATTGCGATGCTCCGGCAAAGAGACAAACAGTGTGAAAGAGAGCGCTACATGGATGCATGGAGAGAGCGAAAGCGAAAGCGAGAGAGACAGTGAGAAGTGGGCAGTGGAATGGGGGTTAGGGGGTTGGGCAGAGTTTTGGGCATCTGGCAGACAGTTCGAACTGGATGGTTAAACGAGTGCGCAGACGCTGGGAATAGTCGCCACCGTCGCCACATTGGCTTCGTCAAGTTCGCCGGCTGTTTGCCCAGATACATACAGTCGCAGCGCTGTCCAATTCCAGCTGAACGAAGACGTCGGCGTCGACGTCGACGCAGGGCGGTTGGCCAATCAGAGTGCGACGGCTTGTAATATATAAAGCGCAGTGCTGCCATTTTGTAGGGGTGGCCGTTACGGCCACGCCCACACCTGATAAATAATGAAAACATGTCCTCCCCATTGAAAATAAACTCTGAAGTTAGCGAAACTCATCATAGAATTCTTTATCACAACACAACGCGCGCTTGTCTAGTTGTGAAATCTGTTCGCTTGCGTTTAGTTTTCAGTTTCGACAATAGTTGAGCGCGGCGACACAGCGACATAGACACACAAGCAGACAGACAGACAGATACTGATACACAAACAGCTGTGCGAGCGATATACACACACGCACACACACAGACACAGACACGCCAAAGGAACAAAACGTAGACTGATAAACAGCATTAGCAACTGAAAGCCAGCATTAGCAAGCAGAGAGAACTTTAAGCGTGGCTTAGCTTGGCCCACGGCTAAAGCTTTGTCTCCGGCTCAGCGCGGCGCGAAAGCTCAGCGCGCGGCTTGCGGCATCAGAACGGTAAACGGCAAACGGCAAACGGTTAACGGTAAACAGTAAACAGTACTTACGTAGTCAGCGTTCAACTCAGACCCTAAACGTTGCATTGCATTGCGTCGCGTTCTCGTACTTGTAATCGTACTCGTACTCGATTTCGGGCATCGCGCATCCGGTAATCGATTATCGGTAATCGATCATCTAATTACGTTCAAATTAGCGTCAGTGACCAACAATTTTATAATTGATTATCGCGCATTCTGTTGTGTTCTTGTGTTCTGTTTACCGTGTAATCACCACACACGCAAACATACACATGCACACACGCACACACACACACACACGTGCACATTTAGCGACGGCATTTTGGAGCCTTTGCTTTCTAGCGCCGCATTCCTAAACAATTTTTTTCTTGTGATTTTTTTCTTAGTTTTGTTGCGCGTCGTACACAAAACTTACCGAAAGTAAAAAAAAAAAGTAAAAAGTAAATCAATAAAAAGATAAATCAAGTGCAAAATCCAAACAGTGTATGGATAAATTGTTATCAAAAGTTTACAAATATCAAGTCAGTCAATAAAGTTCGAGAGAGATCGAAAGAAAGGAAAGAAAGCATACAAAATATTGCTCAATTGCCAAAGAGTCAAACCTTTTTTGGTACATATAGTATTTGGCGTCCTGCATTGCAGGACAGTCCTTAAAGTTGTCAAAGTAAGTGCTTCAAAATTTACTCGCCAACGACATTTGACGCCTCAAGGGCGTTCAAGCTGGAGGAGGATTTCGTCGGCGGCTGCATGACAATGTCGATGTATTCGACAACGGATAAAATGAAAATGTCAGCGCCCAGTTGTTTTCCAGGACGCTACAGTCCATCCTATCGAAGTTCAGAACAAATGCGACGCTGCATGCCAAATCCATCTGTAAGTAAAAACATCGCTTTTCATAAAAAAAAAAAATCCTACACTTTCTACAGATAGATCATACTCGCAACACTCTTAACGTAAGAAGCACCTATGATTTTGCAATGGTATTCAAATCCTGCAAGTCACATCCCATCGCATCATTTTTCCGACGGTCTTGTTCAATGTTCCAAATAATCTTAATGGATGAAATTTTATTAGTGAATGATTAAAACGTACTTTGATGATATGGTGAAGGTTCAAAACAAACCAATCAATAGGATTAACTTACATTTCACAAACAGAAATGTGTTTCAATCAGTTGTGTTCTAAAAATCTCTAACAGCGCTCAAGCAACCCAAAAGTTATTGTTGGTATTTCTTTTAGCATTCCATTGCTATTAAAAGTCTAAACAAATATTGAGATTTTTTACAAAATCAAATATTTATTAAATTGAATTAAAATATATTATAAATTGAATAAAAATTCACAAAAGATTTGTGGACTCAGAGGCTAGTCGATAGTCGAAAAATAATACAATTTTCTTAATGAACATAAATTTAATACAGAATAAATATATAGGCCAAACCATGATTAAAATGACATTCCGCTTGCAAATCGGTAGAGTTTTGCCATAGCTATGAAAGTTCGAAGTTGCTCAAGCCTCTCCCCTACCAACTTTTCAAGTCAAAATTTGTCTTAAATTTGACATGATTTTTTACAAGGAAATGAAAGTTCTCGGAATCAAGTTTAAAGTGTTGTTTTATACTAATTACGATATCAGGAGTTGTTTAAAAGTGAAAATTTTAGATTTAAAATTTTCAATTTTAGAAATTCCAAAGGGGGGACCCTTAGCATCGAAATCGATATCTAGTAGAATCGAGAGGAAAATATTTTTTTTAACATATTTAATAAAATTTGAATGCAGAATAAATTAAAAAGACGAACCTTGCTCAAAATGACATTCCGTTTGAAAATCGATTCACTTTTGACAAAGTTATGGAAGTTTGAAGTTGGTCAGACTTTTGACCAAACAACTTTACAAGTCAAAATTCTTGTCCATTTTGGAATGATTTTTTACAAGAAAATCAAAGGTCTCAGAATCAAGTTTAAAGTGTTGTTTTATACTAATTATGATATAAGGAGTTGACTAAAAGTGAAAATTCGAGATTTTAAAATATCAATTTTCAAAATATCAAAGGGGGGACCCTTAGCATTGAAATCAAACCATGGCTATGATAATCGAAAATAATAAAAAAATCTAAATGAACAAAATTTGAATGCAGAATGAATTCAGAGGGCAAACCATGATCAGAATGACATTCCGCTTTAAAATCGGATAAGTTTTGACAAAGGTTTGGAAGTTCCAAGTTGGTCAGACTTTGGATCTAGCAACTTTACAAGTCAAAATTTTTGTTCAATTTTCCATGATTTTTTACAAAAAAATGAAAGGTCTCAGAATAAAGTTTAAAGTATTCTTTTATACTAATTACGATACAAGGAGTTGATTTAAAGTGAAAACTTGAGATTTAAAATTTTGAATTTTCAAAATATCAAAGGGGGGACCCTTGGCATTGAAATCAAACCATGGCTATAATAATCGAAAATAATAAAAAAATCTAAATGAACAAAATTTGAATGCAGAATGAATTCAGAGGGCAAACCATGATCAGAATGACATTCCGCTTTAAAATCGGATAAGTTTTGACAAAGGTTTGGAAGTTCCAAGTTGGTCAGACTTTGGATCTAGCAACTTTACAAGTCAAAATTTTTGTTCAATTTTCCATGATTTTTTACAAAAAAATGAATGGTCTCAGAATAAAGTTTAAAGTATTATTTTATACTAATTATGATATAAGGAGTTGATTAAAAATGAAAACTTGAGATTTAAAATTTTGAATTTTCAAAATATCAAAGGGGGGACCCTTAGCATCGAAATCGAATCTTGGTCGAAAATAAATAAATTTTCTAAATGAACAAAAATTGAATACAGAATGAATAAAGAGGGCAACCCATGATCAGAATGACATTCCGCTTTAAAATCGGATAAGTTTTGACAAAGTTATGGAAGTTCCAAGTTGGTCAGACTTTGGATCTAGCAACTTTACAAGTCAAAATTTTTGTTCAATTTTCCATGATTTTTTACAAAAAAATGAAAGGTCTCAGAATAAAGTTTAAAGTATTATTTTATACTAATTATGATATAAGGAGTTGATTAAAAGTGAAAACTTAAGATTTAAAATTTTAAATTTTCAAAATATCAAAGGGGGGACCCTTAGCATCGAAATCAAACCATGGCTATGATAATCGAAAATAATAAAAAAATCTAAATGAACAAAATTTGAATGCAGAATGAATTCAGAGGGCAAACCATGATCAGAATGACATTCCGTTTGAAAATCGATTAACTTTTGACAAAGTTATGGAAGTTTGAAGTTGGTCAGACTTTTGACCAAACAACTTTACAAGTCAAAATTCTTGTTCATTTTGGAATGATTTTTTACAAGAAAATGAAAGGTCTCAGAATCAAGTTTAAAGTGTTGTTTTATACTAATTATGATATAAGGAGTTGAATTAAAGTGAAAACTTGAGATTTAAAATTTTGAATTTTCAAAATATCAAAGGGGGGACCCTTGGCATTGAAATCAAACCATGGCTATGATAATCGAAAATAATAAAAAAGTCTAAATGAACAAAATTTGAATGCAGAATGAATTCAGAGGGCAAACCATGATCAGAATGACATTCCGCTTTAAAATCGGATAAGTTTTGACAAAGTTATGGAAGTTCCAAGTTGGTCAGACTTTGAATCTAGCAACTTTACAAGTCAAAATTTTTGTTCAATTTTCCATGATTTTTTACAAAAAAATGAAAGGTCTCAGAATAAAGTTTAAAGTATTCTTTTATACTAATTATGATATAAGGAGTTGATTAAAAGTGAAAACTTGAGATTTAAAATTTTGAATTTTCAAAATATCAAAGGGGGGACCCTTAGCATTGAAATCAAACCATGACTATGATAATCGAAAATAATAAAAATTTTGAAATGAACAAATTTTGAATGCAGAATAAATTCAGAGGACAAACCATGACCAGAATGATATTCCGCTTTAAAATCGGATAAGTTTTGACAAAGTTATGTAAGTTCCAAGTTGGTCAGACTTTGAATCTAGCAACTTTACAAGTCAAAATTTTTGTTCAATTTTCCATGATTTTTTACAAAAAAATGAAAGGTCTCAGAATCAAGTTTAAAGTATCCTTTTATACTAATTATGATATAAGGAGTTGATTAAAAGTGAAAACTTGAGATTTAAAATTTTGAATTTTCAAAATGTCAAATGGGGGACCCTTAGCATTGAAATCAAACCATGGCTATGATAATCGAAAATAATAAAAATTTTGAGTGCAGAATAAATTCAGAGGACAAACCATGACCAGAATGATATTCCGCTTTAAAATCGGATAAGTTTTGACAAAGTTATGGAAGTTCCAAGTTGGTCAGACTTTGAATCTAGCAACTTTACAAGTCAAAATTTTTGTTCAATTTTCCATGATTTTTTACAAAAAAATGAAAGGTCTCAGAATCAAGTTTAAAGTATCCTTTTATACTAATTATGATATAAGGAGTTGATTAAAAGTGAAAACTTGAGATATAAAATTTTGAATTTTCAAAATATCAAAGGGGGGACCCTTAGCATCGAAATCGAATCTTGGTCGAAAATAATTAAGTGCTCTTAATGAACAAAAATTGAATACAGATTGAATAAAGAGGCCAAGTTATGAGCAAAATGACATTCCGTTTGAAAATCTATTTAGTTTTGATGAAGTTATGACAGCTTGAAGTTTGTCAACTCTTTGACCTAGCAACTTTACCACAACCGTACCGGTACAAGCGTTTCGAAACGGCAATGAAACGGTTAGTTTCGGTTAACGGTTAACGGTTCCGATACCGGTTACCGTGAAAACCAACCAAATATCCACACACCCCTGATTCTTAATCATGTAACTTGATAAACTTGATACAAGTCCGGCTTTTTGCTGCACGATCATAAAGCTGGAAAATGAACTATCGGAATATCAACCTTTTGTCTACAAAAAACCGTTCTCTCTACTTTTGACTTTGCTTGTTTGTCGTGCTAACTCAATAGAAAATGTTACGCGAATGTTAATAAAGTAATTATTAAATAGTAATTTTGATTTGAAAACTTACAACAGTTACGGTCCCTGCTTTCAACAGATTTCTTTAGAATTAAAAAATTAAATACGGATTCGCTTTAGGGATAGTTTCCGTAAGCCTCCTTAGTTTACTTTAGCTAAAATTAAGTTGTTCGACAACAATCTCATTAAAATAAAACCCTCGGGGCTTTGAACTTTTGACTGTTAGGGAATTTATCGTACTGCTGTCTCACTTCCCACTGGGCGACAGCATTGAGGCTTCAACATTTTAGAAAGTCTGAGTGAAGAAGTGCACACAAACAAACAAGCAGACATTATGGTTATTACTTGGGCCGGGCTCAGACATGTTTATTTATAAATACGACTACACAGACATGAACATGAATGAACATGTACCTACAGTGGACAAAGTGAAGGCAAGGAGGAAACGGAAATGGAAAAACAACCATAGAACAAAAAACTATATAAAATGCATAATACATAATAATACAAAGTACAAGTGATTTAACTAAATGTATTTACTTAGAGATACCCTGTAAATGAGTTACATAAGTAAACAGAATATTTATATTTAAAGTACACAGTAATTTAGTTTTTAAATTTTAATTTAAATGTATAGTTAAGTGTCGACTGCTTATAGCCTGACAATAAATAAATAAATAAAAATAAATAAATAAAAAATAAATAAATAAAAAATAAATAAATATATAAATATATAATTTATTTCATAACTATATGAAATTAAATTTATTGTCACAAAATTTAAAGTTAGCTAATCCTAAAGTCATCACCTTATTAGTAGTTTCTCAGATTAAATATAACATCTATAGACTTTATAGCGTTTAGTTTATGTTTCAAGCTACCCTTTAAAGCACTATTTTGAAGTAGAGGGTATAAAAAAGACGACGATTGCTTGTCGCATTTGTAATGCACTTGCATGTGTGTGAGTTGTTTTGCGATTTTGTCTGTGTGTGTGGGTGTGTGTGTGCTAGGTTGTGCTACTAAAAATAAACAGAAAGTAAATATTTGTCTTAATTATTGCATAAATGTCACTCGACTACATATAACTGTTGCTGGAGGCTATTGGATGGGTAGATTGGTTTCTTGGGGGTTTCGTTTCGACAGATTTATGGGAATTTGTTTTGGGTGTCGCTAATGGCGAAAAAGTGGAAATGGACGTAACCTTGAAAAGCGTTTTGTAATTTATTTACATTAAATATTTATTAACTATTGTTGGGCTCTGACCAGCGAGACAAATAAAAAAATTGCAGAAGTAAACGGCAAACAGAGAGAGAGAAAGGGAGAAATGTGCATGAATAAGTGAGTTAAGGAAATGGCCAAAAGGTAGACAGAAAGTTCTGCGAATGGCAAATTGCCAGTCAAAAAAAAAGTTGATTGCACGCGACGCACAGGTGAAAAAAAAATGAACAGCAACAAATAAAGGTAGACAAAGGGAGTGTGCAAGAGGGATATGGATGGATGCTGTAGGTGGGGGTGGTGGTGGGGGTGGGGGTGCATTCCACCTGCTGCGCTGGGCTGAGCTAAGTTGCAACCCCGTCCTTTCCCCCCCGCCCTTAGCACTGAACCTGCTCATTTTAATCTGGCACAGGGCACTTTAAAAACACTTACTGTAAATAAAAACAAGAAGCGCGTCGTCTTCTTAAAGGGACTACAACTACATTTGCTTATCGGATTTAACAGCCCCTGAGCCACTCCAGCTCGCAACCTCAGACCCCTCAGACCTCTCAGTCAGTTGCTGGCAGTTAGGGCAACTTTTCGGCTTTGAGCAGAAGAGAGCAAAAAGCGTATGGCAAAAGGCGAATGATCAAAGCGGCGGATTTATAGGATTTATGCGCTACCCTTGGCTGGCTGAGCGCATTAGGCAACAGCCGAGCAGAGCAGAGCAGGCCAGAGGGAAGGGGTGTTGGCTGATGGGCAAAGGGCGAAACGAACAGAGGGCAGGGGTCACGGGCAGCCCGGTGACAGTGACAGTGCCAGTAACAGCGACGGCGACAGCGACAGTCACCGACGACGCGCTTTAGCTGGTTACAGCAAACACTTAACGCCTTGCAGTCCATTAAATGGAAATTTGTCACAGACAAGCTGACAAATGGACAGCTTGGACGAGCGAACAACTGGACAAATATGGTGGAGTGGGACACACCCGGTAATGTCGCCACTTGAATTGTTTGAATGGAGCGCTAAATGGACGGCCGTATCCTTAATTTGATTTAAATATTCATAAACTGCATTAAATGGCCGCAACAAATGTGCCAATTAAACGCGCCACAAACCAATCAAAATGTGATCAGAGGAACAAAAAACCATCAAATCTACGAATATAAAATACCCTGTGAATTTCTCTTCACTAACAAATTACTACCCATCTGAAAGCCAAATACAATAATTTAAAACATGCTTTATGTAACTAAAATAAATAAACTAATCTGTATAGATTGACAGTTAAACTCTTAGAATTTCATCAGTAGTTATTCTAAGCTTTATATACTCAGCTAAATATATAGACAACTTTACTCAATACTTTTACTGTTTATAGAAATTCAAGTATTTAACTGTTTAATGAATATTGCTTGTCGTTCAAGATTCAAATTTCTAAAAGTATTTCAACGCATTGATTGAAACAATTTTTGATTGTTATATAATTAAAATTTTATGTTTTTGTTTTATTTAGCTCCTTTTTTTTAATTTTGACGTCCATTTATATCGTCAATTCTGAAAACTCGTAATAAGCCAAGTTTTAAATGTTCAACATTTTAAACAATTATCATACACGTCTTAAAATAAGCGTTACCGCTTATCATCATTCATGTTAATCAGAAAAATTTGTTGAGTATGTGCAATTAAGCCAAAAAATGCCAAAGTGTCATTGAAAAACATTATATCTGAAAGATAATAAATATTTCCAATCTGTTAAATTTTATAAATAGTCATATGCTTTTAAAAAAGCTTAATTTACATAGAAACTTACAACTTCTATGTTGTCATATTGCATTCGAAAATATCTATTCAATAATCGTATTTATCAAAGAACATTTCACAATTAATCTAATTTAAAATAAATTCTCATTTCATTCACGAAATAATTGTCTAGCCATGTCGATCAAAAATTAAGCAATTCTATAAAAACAAGCAGTCTTGAAATATATAGTATATGTTAACGAAATACTAGTATGCAGGGATTCAAACCGTAGTCGAAACCAATAAAATTAGCCGGCATTATTTTATTGAAATTGGTAACTGTAACTGCGCCGTAAAATATGCAACAATGTTTAATTACCATAAATAGATACCGAAATTCTTTTAGCCAAAAATATCGTTTTGTTTTATGAATTCTTGAGTCTCAAGTCTGTCAATATGTTAATTTTATTGACAAAATACGAAATATTACTTGGGTCTATGGGTGAAAGCAAACTAAACTCATTAGATATAAACAAACTTAATTTAAGCAGTGTGGCGAGGTTCTAAACTGGGTAGTATCAGAAGTATAAAATAACTTATAGTACACATATTATAATAAAGTATAAACGTTTAGTAGATATTCAGGTATGTTCTGATGTTTCTGAAACCAAGAAACTAATACTTTCAAATGACAACAAATTGGTGAGTGATTTGAAAAAATGTGAATTTGAATAAAATTAAATAAAAATGCTTAAATATATAAAACATTCCTAAAACTAAACATTTTGTTGAAATTTAAAAAAATTAATGGTAGTCGATTTTTGAGATTTGAAAAGTATAGTATGTTCTTGAAAATTAAAGTCTCTGACAGTATTCAGCAATTCTCTTCAAACAATTAGGACAACAATTAGATGTTGATATTAAAGCAGCTCACATGAATATGTTTTTAGATCTTGTGCTCCATTTTTGCATTAGTTTTGTTGCAGAAATCGATAAAATTCAACGTTCATTCAACATTCATTCAATGCGTATCTGTTTACAAACATCATAAATATTAAATGGCTGACAAGCAAAAAAAAAAAAAGAAGTAAAATAACCCGACACACACATGCAGACAAAGAGAGGGAGAGAGAGAGAGGAAACAAAAATTGAAAATACACATAAGACAGGAAAAAAGGAGAAGAAAAAGCAGAAGAAGAAGAGTAGCAAAAAAAAAAAAAGCAGGCAGCAGTTCACTTGATTAATTTATAACACTAATAAAGAATTTATGCGCAAGTGTCAACCTGCACTGCGGCCTTAAAGCACCACACCGCACCACACCGCACCGCACCGCACCGCACCGCACCGCACCGCAACATACAGACACGCACCCACCCCCCTCTGTCCCCTTGTCTCTTGTATGCATTCTGCCTGCCAACTGGCATGTCGAGCAGGTCAAGACACACAAAAATAATAAACTGGCTTTGGCCAAACTCCGTTCAGTCCATACTATAATATATGTACTACACAGACCAATTGGCTGGTGGTTTCGGCGGTGCGAGCCCAGCTCTGGGTGATAATTTGATGAATGACTGCGCATATTAATTCATAAATTAATTTGTTGTTATGTTGCGGCTGTTTGGTTTTTATTACCTTTCACTTTACCTGCATTTTAGTTAAAGGTCCGCACAATTTACTGTTGCCTACTTTTCAGCGCAATTCTAAACATTAATCATTACTCATGTTGGAACTTTAATTAGTTCCTCATACAACTTTTTAAAGACACCTATACAACTTTTTCAAAATAATATAAATACTAATAAAAGCCTTATTTAAATTGGAAGGATAAAGTTTAGTTAATAAGTATTTATCGCTTATACTTATATTGCTTTAAAAAATTTCTAATTTTTCTTAGATTGATATAAAGAAATATAACATATTGTTAAACAATACTCATACGGTTTTTAATTCAGCTAGTTAGGACTTTTTTTTAATGTTAAACTCTAAACTCTAACAAAATTAAATCTATATACTTTAACAATTAATAATAATATTTATATGGCTCAAATCGCAGTAAAAGAAATATATACGATAACAATTAGGCCCCAAAATTCTTTAATACTTGATCACTATGATGACTTAACATTGCGAAAAACCTCAGAAGATTTCAATTTCCATATCCTACTCACATCCTACTTTATATGGAACTAGGGGTCCCTGCACCCTGATCGGACTTCTATATCATATAGCTGCCATAGGAACGGTAGGTGGAAAATAAAGTTTTAGTATAAAAAACTTCTTGATAATTTGAGATATCTCAACCAATCTCACATAATATACATCTGGGCTGCTATTATACATTCTGACCAAATTTTGTTCAAATCGAGCCACTATATCATATAGCTGCCATAGAGACGCTCAGTCTTGTTGTTTGTTGTTTGTTCTTTGAGATATCTTAACCAAACTAATAGAATATGCATTTAAGTTGGTGTTATATGTTACATCCTGCCCATCTTGTTTATTTTTGTGATAAAATCGCCCAAAAACTACCTTAACACCAAAATAAGAGCTTATCTAGATATATATAGTAAGCTTATGCATTTAATTTATATTTACATTAACACTTTTGATTGCAAATAAAAAATATTGTTAAATATGTTACATTACAGCTTCCCAGCTCTTACCGTTGTGTTCCATAAAGTCCAGTCAGTCAGTCAGTCAGGACAAAGAGTCTTATATATCTGGGTATTTATCTTCCTTTGGCTCTACACTGCGTACAATTTTATCTCAAATAACTTGCAAGAGTATTCGTAATATTCATTTGTAATGAAACTTCAGACTAATTAGCACTCTTGAGAATATAAAAGATAAAATACTGAGGTACAGCCTGAACTCTAAGAAATATCGAATGGTTAACGGCTCTTGAAATATGTAGCTCTACTGTTAGTGGATATGGACATATGCATATGGACAGATACTGAAGCACTCACTTCCCTTAGAATGCATAAGCCATAGACCTTCTGTATATGAACTGGAATTTGTTGAGGTCCTAGCAGTGTGTGTTTGTGTCGTGACAATATTCGAAGGGGAAATGCGACCATTAATTTGTCCACGTCTGCTGTCCATCCGTTTTGCTCAAATGGGGCAAGCAGGGCAAACAAACAGGGCCGTCGACCAAATTTGAGGGTACGATTCACAATGAATGACCAAGGATATAGGCAAAGGATAGCGAAGAGAGAGGTGCATTAAAAATGCGAAACATTTTGATTTTCAGAATGGCCACCGCACGGCAATTGCGGTCGATGTGAACGCATCCTGAGCCTGCGCTCAAGTCTGAGCTGAAATTGGAGTCCTTGTCGAAGTCCTTGCTTGCCAGTGGTTAATAGCGGCTTGTCGCTTTACTCCTTTCGCTTAGCGAACTTTCGCCCACCAAATGAGCGACAGCAATGTGAACGATGCCCTCTGTTCCACGTCCTGCCATTTCCTATGTCTCGTGTCCTGTTTGCTGTGTCGTCGTCGTCGTCGTCGTCGTCGTCATCGCATTTTGAAGTTTTGTGCGCATCTAAATAATTGATTAACTGTAAAATTCGTGCGAGTAACATATACAAACAATTTTCGTGTATATAAAATCGATAAGACTGGAAAAATAAAGACCACGACGGCGACATGAGATCTTCACCCGAAAGCAAGCAGCTAAAGTTATAATATCATTTATTTAAAACCCTACACGGCGACTATATATCTGCAAGGGGAAAAGAGAGAAATCGAGCCACTAAAAATCAATATTAAGTACAAAATGAGCAAATGATGTGACAGATTCAAAGATGTCACGATTGTCCCTTTAAAGACTATTTAAGATTTCAAAAAAATAACAAAACAAAGAAAACATTTTGTATATACCATTACAAAAAAAATTTAACTTAGCTTCTAAAACTTCCTTTTTAAATCGAGAAACATATTGTGTGTTTACAAACAAAGGCATAACATAAAAAAGTTTAATTTTTTTTTATTTAACCAATTGTTATCCTGACAAATAAATTCCAATTGAAAATGTTTCATTTATAGAATTGAGAGCATACTTTTATTTATATATATATGTATGTATGTAGCTCGCATGGACATGTCTATAAGGTGCAAAACTTTCGTTCATAGTATCTACTTAATACCCTGTTTATCGCTCCGTCGATATGTTGTTAACTATGAAAGTGAATAACTGATGTTTAGCTCTGAATAAATCCGTACATACATATACTATCGTTGTTTGTCTCATCTTTTCAGAGTCGTTTATTAGAAGATGCTTCCCTATTATGCAATTCGTGGTCAGCACGTCAGAATGTAAGTTAAAGTTACAGCAAAAATAAACACAATAAAACCATTGACTTAATTTCCTTTATCTAAAATACAACAAAAAAAAAAATTCTTACTTTTAACAAAATATTTCAATTCATTTGATTTTTGATAATCGCTGACTTATGTAGGTTTTACTATGAATTTAATATATTAGATGGTGAAGCATTACCAAATTGAACTGGGCTGAATCCTTCTCATATTATAAATAATCATATATTTCATTTAATCCATATGCTTTTGATATTCGATATATTTGTTCTAATCCTAATCCAACTTCTGTTTTTAACGATACATCTCTAATTGCATTTATATTCTGCTCTGATTCTCTTCGATACAGGGTGATATTTTTGCGGGTATCAACGACGGCATTCTTAGTAGAGCGGAAGCTCTTGCCGCCGTCGACATTCAGAAGCACCAAGCCCAGCATGTACATAGCCAAATGCCCTCCCAAATCAAGCACGATGTGATGTACCATCATCATACGATGAGTGGCCCCCCGCAACGTCCATTACAGGTAAGTCAACAAATCTACAAAATGTAGCACAAAAAATCATGATCTGGATACCGGTTCTGAACCGAACCTTACAGAATCGGATCGGTTCGGGTTTTTATTCAATCCGAACCGGATCATAAGTCGAATCTTTCGAATTATTTACAACTCAATCCTGCACCTGAACCAGTATATTAATAAAAAGGTTTTGTTCAAAAATAAAAATATATACAAAAATTTTATGCTTTTGTGATATTGCGCAACTATCTAAGACTTCGAATAAATATAAGTCATATTTAAATCATCAAATAATTTTAAATTATTTACAAAATTCTAATATTATTATAAGAATAAGAAATTTTATAGGTGTACAAAAATCATGAATATCTGTATACAATGAAATCATTTTTTTGTATTAAATTAAACCAAGCTTCGAAACCAAACCTTGGGTTTGGGGAACCTTGTCCTTGAACCAAACTTTAGTCATGATTTGTGGCTTAAAGCACCCAACAAAACCTTTACCAACGTTCTTTTTGTTTGCAGCCTTGAAAAAAATGTTATTTTTAATTTAATACTGTATATGAGTGCGTTATAGATATCTTAAAAAAAAATTACTCTACGATGTAAAAGTCTAGTAACGAAAGTCATTCCATGCCCCAAAATTTGTGATATCCAATTTTTTGAGGAACTATAATAAATTTAAAATGTAAATTATTCTTAATAAAAAAAAAAAAAAAATTTTTGGCATTTGGCACATTGCGCAAAAAGTAGAAGTAAAAACAAAATAGAGCATATAAATTTATCAATCGATTACAAATTAAAATTACATATGGACACAGTTCCATATGAGTTAAGGATTTATAATAATTTTAAAATATAAATTATTCTACAAAAAAAAAAAAAAATTTTGGCATTTGGCACATTGCGCAAAAGTAGAAGTAAAAACAAAATAAAAAATATAAATTTATCAATCGATTAAAAATTAAAATTACATATGGGCATAATTCCATATGAGTTATTACTATGTTTGACATTATTTAGAAATTGGAATTGATTGTTACGAACTGAACGGAAATTTGGTCAATTGGTTGATTGCGTTTGCCTTGTAATTAGCCCTCTTTGTGGATGATTGTGTTTGGGTGTGTGTGAGTGTGTATGTGGTTGTGTGTGGATCGGATATGGGATATTATTCGTTAAGCAGCCGGTGCAAAATTGTCCTGCATGCAGCATTTTGTGACAGTCATATTTTTTGATAAGAGCAACAACAAAAGCAACAATCACAACGACAAGTTCAATTTCCGAGTTTGCTGGTCACATGCGTGTTCCTGTCCTGTTCGTGTGTATGTGTGTGTGTGTGTGTGTGTATGTGTGTATGTGGTTAATTTGAAATGTTTCTTTAATAAAATTAAAATTGTGACGTGTAAGCCTTCTGGGAACGAGCCACGTGACGGTCGTTTGCCAGGTAAGCACATCATGATTCGTGTCGTTAATTGTATTGTACCGCTACTTCAGCTCAAGGCGGACCGCGGGCCGCTGCTTGTGGGCGGTATGTGTGTGTGTGTTTGTGTGTGTGCCAGAGAAAAGGACAATTGTGCAAGTCCTGTGAGGGGGGAAGGGAACGGAGGTGGCGGCGCGTCCGACAAGTGGCATAGTGGCTTTACGAGAGTTTGTCTAACTGTCGCCTGTGTCACTGTCATGTGGCTGAAGCACCACCTTCTTCCGTTGGTGGTTGAAACTCTATTAGAAGTTGATTGTAATCAAATTACACAAGCAACCTGTTTCCACTTATGTATATGTATATGTGCCTACAAACATATGTGTATATATACGAGTATACACTGATAAAAAAAAATGTTCTCAAATCAAGATTTTGGTCTCAAAACTATGAATTTTGGTCTAAAAACTGCTTCGAGAACATAAAATTCTTAGATTAGGAAAAAACATCTTGATTTTGAGAATATTTTAAATAAGACCAAGTTAATTTAATAAAAAAAATGTTCTTAAAATTAAAATCAAAAAATAAAAGAGTTAAAAATGATTTTTAAATTTTTATTTATTTTTTTGACTTTTATACATTTTATTCTGTCTTGGTAATTTTATAAATGTTAGCTTAATTTTTTTAGATTCACCCAACTTGATTTGTTCTAAATTAAATATTACATATTTATATTTTCCTAACAATTTAAGATTTTTACTCTTGTATTAAGAAATTTTATTTTTTAGATTAATATTCTTAGTATTAGTAAAATGGTCTTAAAATGTTCTTATTTTAAGAACAAAATATTTAGAAGTTGGTCTTTTTGTTCGAGTGTATACATATGTATATGCATATTTCTAGCTAGTTGTTGGCTAGTTTTTTCAGATTCTGTTGCTGTTGAATTTCCACTTGTTTTCGGCACAATCGAGCATAACGAAAGTGCGCATTGTCCACGTGCCGTCCACAACGGTGGTTGTTGTGGTTCCCACTCCGATTTCGATTCCGATTCCGATTCTCTTTCTCATACCAATTCCGATTTCCTTCCCATATCCATTCACTTTTCCCACTCCAATTCTTGACGTGTGCAGCGTCGTGTGGACTTTAATTTTCAGCAACACACTTGAGAGCTGAACGTTCTTACCCCATTTCCCCTTTTGGTTCAAGTTACGCTTTTGGTCTCAGGTGCAACAACCTTCTACACTTAGCATTACAATGAGCTATCCAGGGACTTGGCCATCATCCCCTTCCAACTCTCTCTCTCTCCTTCCAATTACAAAGAGCAATAAAAACTCTCCTACCGTTATCAAATTTGTTTGTTACCCAAGAATACCAAGTAGAAGAAGACATCCCCGACCCAATGCAAACATATTGACTTATAGAAATATTGTCATCTTATAGACTAGCCTAAAGTCCTACGATTAAATTGAGCAAGTAAACTCTCTATATCTATAAGTATGAAAGTATTAGAAGTACTCGCACCAAGTAATTTGATTGTAAGCTCCCTCATTCCGTTTTTATCAGGTGTGCTCTAGAAATCTCTAGAGTTTTTGAAGAGAATAGCTTTTGAAAACAACCGTTCGAAATGTCGATGTTCCTTAAATGTCAGTTATTTAGTTTTTTCGAACATATTTTCGAAGTCAAAAAAAATCGGCTTTCTTCTTGTTTCAACAACATTCTTAGGTTGAGAAATATTTTATAATATATATATATAATATATATAATCTACAAAATTATAAAATATGTATTTTATGCAGTTTTATTTAATTTAAAAATTAATTTACTTTAATTCAATAATTATTTCATTTTATGAAATCTCTTAACAATTTTTAAGACATCTGTATAACCGTTACATCAAACATAAATAAATAGATATATTCAGGTGTGTTCCAGAAATCTGAAGAGATTTCAAAGTGAACTGCTTTTGAAAACAACCGTTCGAAATGTCGAGATTTAGTTTTTCGAACATAATTTCGAAGTAAAAAAAAATCGCCTTACTTCCAGTTTCAACAACCTTTTTTGGTCAATTCGTTCCAGATATCAGAGACTATAACCGAATTCGGCCGACAGACTTCTAGAAACCCCACGTCCTCTTCCGTTCCCACAAACCGCTGATAACCACCATAATTAACGTTATCTATAATTATTTGTAATCCTACTTAATCGCAAGAGGATCGAGCAAATATAACTGTATTAATGGCTGTTTTAAGTTTCAAAGCAATACAAGTGCCTAAAAGTATGTTACGGATATCTCACAGTCGGGATCTCGACAATAGCCTTTCCCGCTTGTTTTAAATCAAATGAATGAAACTTTCAAAAATTCATAGAACTCTTAATTTTAATATCAAGTACCCAATATTATGATATACTAATGCCATATGATATTTTCTCAGTATCAGTATCGAACTTACCTATTCTTAGCTACACTTGATGTCTTTATTTTGCTGATGGGAACATAGACATGTGTTGAATGCACTTTTCATCACATTTGTGTACTACACGTATATCGTATATTACTTGCTGATTTTTATTTTATTTGTTTTTCCGTTTTTTCTTTGGTAAAACCTGACGTGGTATCTCACGTCAAATATTTAGGATTGCGGTTTGACAACTTTTACAATTTCTGAAAATTTAGTATGTGGGCTTGAGTTTGGTTACCGGTTCGGGCAAAGGCTTGGGTTCGAGTTGGGGATCGGGTTAAGACTAGTGAGAATGACCTAGTCGATTGCAGCTGTCTTCAGTATTGGGAGAAGTAGTTGCCTTTAAGCCTCTTGACTCCTTTGCCATGCAATTGTTGTTGTTGTTTATGTTATAAGGTTTTTGGCTGAGGGAACTTGCGGCTGCCTTAATAGTGTCCTGAAAAACCATTGGCTGCATGTCCTCGGCAAACAAGCCCACATCCAGGCCGTATAGGACCTCCTTGTGACCACAACAGATACCAGCGTACTGTAAACGCTGACGCTCAAAGTTGATCAGATAGAGACGCCAGTGATGCTCAAAGTGCGCAAATGAGAATTCTATACTCTCGTTTTCAAACTCCATATCGTCCATCCTCTTGCAGTTCGACAAATTCGACTTAAAATCGAGATCTGCGCCAGCATCTTGATTTGCTGCCATTGTTGGAGTCTAGTTGGAAGTTAACCGAATGCTTTGTGAGACTTTCAAATATATTATGATAAAGTCCCGATTGCTAGAGCTGTTGACTGATATCCATGTTGATAATTCTTTGACTTGGTATATTTGTTAACAAGATGACGTATTTCTCAAAACACTATTTTGACAGTATGAGAGCAAACGTCGTTATTATTTAGAAAGAAGCTCTTTTGGAACTGCAAATCAGATGACATATATGACTTTACGAACATTAAACCCATAAAGAGTAATATGCGTTTAAGAGAAAATCTAACATATACTTCTTTTAGACGGTATATCCAGGAAAGATACAATTTTATATTCAGTTTCTAATTTAAAAATAAATTGAAATTCTTTTTTTTTTTTAAATTTTAACCAGGGATTATAATTATTCTTATTATTAATTATTATAGCAAAAATGTCAATGTAACAATTAATTCCAAGTTTGTATTTTACAAGTTTCGTAATATCACTTATTTTTGATATTTTTAAATAAAAATAAAAAATGCGATATATTTTATTTTATTTCTAAACTTTTATATGGAGCTACCATTGGCTTAATTATTTTATTTCTTTATTTTTTCACGACTAACAGAAGTCAAAAAACTAAAGCTGAAACTAAATAATATATTTACAATAAAGTTAGCTTAATTTTACAAAGTTAGATTTTTCTGAAGTATATATACTTTATTTATACTTTTATAATTATTATATCTGTGGACAAATTTCATAATAATAGTTCATAATATAATATCAAACGAATTTGCAAACAATATTGAAAATTTTCATTTGTTTTCGAATACTTATGCGATTCAATGTCCAATGAATTCAACCCCGTCCATTCTTATCAAAATTCGCATTAAGTATAAATTACTTGGTTTACTTAACCCTTTATCAAAATTAACTACAATTATTTCGGCCATTCGAATCGTAAATAGTACCACAAAATTGAAACTTCCATTGAATTACGGTTCGTAGAAATTGGTATAGACGTAAAATACATTCTAACGGTGAGGGCGGATACCTGTCTAGGTGGAATGATGCACACTTTTCCCGTTCCAAAAGTGTACTTTAGAATTTTCCACTTGATTTGATGGCTGCTGTCTATCAATGCTGGTAACATGTGTCATAAGCGTTATGAGAATGCTATAAACTCCGTCTCACCCACAGTTCTGCACATTACAAAACTCATTAAATAAAAGTAATTTAAGGTACACCACTCCCCCTTCCCCCTGCCACCGTTCCCTTGCTTGCTTTGGTTGGTTGGCACGCAATGAGCAAGTTTTGCGAGCATATGAAAAGCCAATTATGAGAATACGAAAAGGGTAAATATAAGAGCAAATATAATGCTAATTAAAATAATCATATCCATCATAAAACTCAAGGGGCAGGAGGACTTTATGGCTTTTGTGAATGGGAAGCTGAAGAGGGTGGAGCTCACATTTGTAACAATTACAAAACAGCAACAACTACAAATATTATCAATTTTTCCAAACTGTGCAAATGCGCAAGAGGTGATTTAATGTGGTGGCCATGCAGAGCAGGAAAGGGGAGAGAGAGAGAGGGGGTTGGGAGGAGTGACGTGACTGGCCACTTGCAGGCATTTATCACAGATTTTGCACCAGCCTCAGCAGCAACAAAAACAACAACAACAGCAACAACAACAACATTAGCAAAGGTTTTCCTCTTGAAAGCGGCAAGCGGGTGCTGTGTACGTTACATCCCTGCATTTAACATGTAGCATGTTAACCGAAAAAGTACACTTAATTCAATTTAAATTACACTTTCATATTTCCGGTCGAGCCCGCCCAGAGCCCAGAACCCGGAGCCCAAAGCCCAGCGCGACCGGCCGAGACCTGCAAGCCGTATCCATTAGTATTCGCAACATATGGCTCAATTTCCCTCAAATCATTTTCCGCACACAAGCAAACACACACACACACACACACGCACGCACACACACACCCGCGAGCAACCACCCCGCACTGCACCTGACAGTTGCTTGTACAAGTACAAGTACAAGTACAAGTACAAGTACCGGCAACCACAAGAGGTTTATCATATTGAAATTCATTTAGTGCACCTGTTTGATTTTTCCTGTCGTGACCGTACACCAAAAAAAGGAAAAAAAAAAAAAAAAGAAAACCAAAACAAACTGAATACAACTCAACAGAACTGAACTGAACTGAACTGAACGGTACCCAATAGAACAAGCATATTATTTAGTAAATATCGTTAACTTACCATTGCCACTCCTCACGCAATCAAATTCCACTTAGTCAACCGCTAGAACCACCAAATTGAAGCGATTCCACTTTTGGGTGGGTTCCTCGACAACAACAACAACAACAGCTACAACAAATATTTGCTACAGAAAACTAACTTGACAATAATAAAAAATAAAATTAAACAGGAACTATCTGAATTAGACTCGTACCTTTGAAAACACCCTGTTTAATTCTACTACGAACAGCTCGAGTTATTCCAATTTCTAATGATATTGAATCTTTATCCTCTTCATCAAAAGACAAAAGTTCTCTCACTCCATTTCTCTTTTCTTTTATTCTCTCTATCACTCTTCTGTTTGCTCTAACTATAACCGCTTTGTACACTTGCATAATTAATCGATTAACCGCCCCAGTTATCGATTTATCACCTCTGGATTGACACAATAAACTATTTAACCATATTTAATATTGCACCATAACAAAGTGATGGGCACACAAGAAAAACACAACAATTTTATGATTAATAATGCATTCGTTTTGTTTAGTAAACGCTCTCGGTTTTATATACCCTATGAATGGTTAGCATGTGGAAAAACCAAACTTATTGAACTTACATACTATATGTGCACACATATACTTGTTTCCAATGTTTATAAATAATAAATAGTTATATGCAAATTATAGTTAGTAAATAAAATATAAACAATCATGAATTCTGAACTTCAACGTTGTAAAAATGAGTGCATACTTTTAGTAAATGGGTTGGTTAAAAACTTAAGAATATAGGATAAACGAAAATAATGGAAACGCTCATCCCAAAAATGAGCACAAAAAGTAGAACAATGGGAAAAGTTGCGATACTTTGGCATAAAAACACTTTTGTTGTCCAGTAACTTTAATTTTTTTTCTAATTTTCTAAATCTTAATGAAATGTATTTTATTTTTATGAACTTCACGTAATGCAATGCGACTTTCCGCGTGAGTGTAAATAGGGAAAAAGTTAATCATGGAATAAAACAATTTTAATATAATTTTGGTAGAGATTTTTAATTTTTAATTGTTTTGTTAATTTGTTTATGCTTTAAGAAGCATTTTACTTTAGCTCAAAATCGCTGGAGTTCAAAGGCTTACAGAGTATAAAAAGTAGATTTTCATATACCTCAAAAGAATCTGATAGTTATAATATGATATAATTATGTATCTACAGAGTATATTCTAGAGTCTAGAATCTAGACAAACACTCTCAACTAAAGATTGTGCTGCTTTTCGAACTGACCTGTTGAAATTGAGGCAGTTGCTCCTTCCCTCTATCACTTTATTTGATTCTACTGGACTCGCATTGTGTGAAGAAAGCTTTGTGTCATCCAGTGACAATTACATCCCGCTTTCAGCCACGTTCCGTGTACCGTGTTCCATGTTCCATGTCTCTTGTCCCCCTCACATCTGTTTGGTTGAATTACCTGAGTCTCTACGTGTCCTTGTTGCGTCGTTTCGCTATTTATCGTTCGCTTTACTTCCGTTGATTCATTTATTTATTTAGTTTTCTTTTCATCATCAATTATTTAGAGGCGTCTGTGAGCTGTGCGCTGTCTCTTTATTGCAAGACAATCAGAGATGGATGACAATGAGATGAGGAGAAGGACGGCGACTATACGAGTAACTGTTCCAGCAATGTAGGTGTGTGTTGGAGGAGTACACTGATAAAAAAAATGTTCTCAAATCAAGATTTTGGTCTAAAAAACGCGTCGGGAACATCAAATTCTTAAATTAAGAAAACACATCTTGGTTTTAAGAACATTTTAAATAAAAACAAGTTCTTAATTTAAGAATAAATGTTCTTAAAATTAAAATCCAAAAATAAAAAAATAAAAAAAAATAAAAATTAAAAATGATTTTTAAATCTATAATTTTGTTTCTTTTTTCTAATTTGTTTCATATGAAATAGTACATCGTTATTTTCTAACAATTTAAATTTTTTTTCTTGTATTAAGAACTTTGATTTTTTAGATTAATATTCTTAGTATTAGTAACATGGTCCTAAAATGTTCTTATTTCAAGAACAAAATATTTAAGGTGAATGTTCTTGATTTTAGAAGTTGGTCTTTTTTTTCAGTGTAGGAGATTCAGTTTTGTGGATAGGAGTAAGGGATCATTATTGCGTTCATTATGGTCATGACGCGTCAATACGACTACATTTTTATGGACGTGGTCATTACGATTTGCCCGTCGATTAAAAATAGTTTCTCAATTACAGGTGAAGACTAGTCGAGACACGACAAGACACGATACAACACGACGCGATACCACTCGACTTTGAATTGCACTTTTGTCATTTGCCGGCTTCATCTATTTTTCAAATGCATGCAAAGTGCATTTAAGCGTAATTTGATTCGAGACCCGGCCAAAAGTCCTTTTAAGCTCATACAACTTTGAGTACGCGTTTAAACCATGATTGCTCCAAATTGCGGCTTACAATTGACTACAATACTTAGTACTTAAACAGCCAACTAGCTTTGTTTGTACTGAAAGTCCATGTAGCTAGTCGATGGGATTAAAGCGTGTAGATTGCCATACAAATTGTCGTGAGATCAATTACCGAATGCCACAGTAGAATTTCTAAAAGCAAGAATACCAATGCAAGTAGAATTACGGATACTTTAGTAATTACAAGTACTCCGATGAATTGCATCTTTTTATTTTGTTCTTATTCTCCTCATGGAATTTGTAGGGGTCGTTTTGAAAATTCAGTGAAACAATTTACGATTTGAAGATAAAAACTAGGCAGTTTTTAAAAATGAATCTATTTACGTTTACACATGTCATAAAAATAATGAATATTCACAAAAAAAATGGTGATAATTTCGCGAGTAATAATTATAAATAGAGCTGTTATAATCAAAAAACTTCAAAGGTCTTATTCGCTGTATTCATTTATAAATTTAGCAAATCGCAAAAATCCATCACTTCCACAGCTTTGAAGATAGAACTTTCTTCTTAGTAAGTATTTTATCTATTTTTTTTTTAATATGCTTTCTTCCAGTTTCAACAACATTTTTAGGTTGAGAAATATTTTATATAAATTATGTCTTAAGGACAATTTGTCTTTTGGCCCATACAAATCGATGCACTCTAATGCACAACCTTCATAGTATAATTTTCTAGTTTTCAATATATCTTCAGCATAATTTTTTATCGAATTTTTTAAGTTTACTGCAACAAAGACATAATTTTAATCCCATTGAAAAAATCAATCTAAGAGTAATACATAGACTAGTGTATTTTCTGAGTTTAATGGACTAATAAGCAAATATATATAAACTAGTCCTACCCCATACACGACGTTTGATTGACTTAAAAATGTTGAGTTAAGGTTAAGTAAAGTTAAGTTAACTTGCTTTGTTTGGAATAAATCTAATCCGGCCATGTGTTAAACCCACTGACGATGGAATACCTTAAAATCCGCCCACGAGTCATAGGAGAAGGGGCAGTCGTACCCTTTTTGCGATGACACTTAACAGGTTAACTAGCTTAAAATGCACATCAACGCATCACTTGACCCACTGCGGACCAGAACAGAACCCTCCGAAAATGGCTGGAAAAACCGAGCATATGTAAAACTTAATGCACAGGCAGAGGGGGAAATGAGAATAGAAATGGAATGGAATGGGAAAGAGAAAGGGGAATGCTGATGAGTATGAGGATAGCTCGAAAACTGGCAACAACTTTGCAATTATCAGTTACAAATACTCAACCAAAAGGCGGGTAACAAACACCATTAGACATGCCCAACGAATATGAATTGGGTTGGTGAGGGGAAAAACAATTCGGAGGGTTGAGTTGGTGTTTTCTTTTTTTTTTTTGGTTTTATTTTTTTTGTTTGGCAAATATGTTTTCAACATTTTCAATAAGGTTGTTATTTACTTACACCGAAGTGAGCATCAAATTGATCGTATTAATGGCCATAACTAGTTTATCCCGCCCATCATTTCAATTCTCGGGGATTATACGCAGATTTCCATTATCAAGAGGGTGGTTTTTGCTCTCTGACTCTTCTACAGACAAACGTAACGTAGCATTAATGCAATTTCAATGGTCAATGCTAAAAACACTCTTTTTCGATTTGCCATTGTTGTTGCAATTGTTGTCGTTGTTGTTGTTTGATCCGCTTGTTTTTTATGCCATGCCCATGGCCGGTATACAATTTGTTTTAGCCTTGGCCAAGGGGCTGAGCAGACTGGCGCCCGAACAGGGACCAAACTGATACCGGGACTGGCTCTCAACTCCCACAGGAATTCTCAGGCAATATAACTGAAAGCAAAAATGAAGATAACAGTCAGCGCGGCAAGTGCAAATCCACCCGTCCATTTAACAACTTTTTCCCCCCATCCCAAACGCACGTTTCCAGCCACCTGACGAGCCCATCCGCTACATCCACATCCGCATCCACATCCAAATTCCCATCTTCATGCACACCGCGTACCTTTTGCTAACCAACTAACTGCCTTTTTGCTTGGCGCACTTGTGGGCGACTGAATGGCAGTTGATGTGAGTGTGAGTGTTAGTGTGTGTGTGTGTGTGTGTGTGTGTGTGTGCGAGTGTGAATTTGGATGTGGATGTGGATGTTGGCTAGGGGAAGCCTGTTACGCCTCTGTTTGATGCTTGTAAAGACCACTTTACCCGCTATAATAAAAATAAATCATAATATTTTGCGCCCTCTTGTCGTGTGCGAGAGAGAGAGAGAGACAGTCGGAAATTGTGCGAACCCTTGCACAGTGGGACAAAACTATGCAAGCAACAATAATAGCAAAATGCTTTAAATAATTTTTAGCAATTTATTCATTAACATCCCATTAATTCCATGGGCTCTCCCTCGAAAACTTATATTCAAGTTAATATTCCATGTTTCTAATTGTCAATTTTTGAAACTACCAGAGACCGTATGATAAAAATTAAAATGGATTTTTATTATTGATTTTTATAACAAAAATTGAAACTTATTTTTAAAATTATTTGTTTTTATTTTAAAAATTTAAAATAATTTTATATATTTGTTTCTTATAATAAAAATAGAAATTCAATTTTATTATTGATTTTTATTTTAAAATTGAAATTAACTTTAATTTTAATTTTTTTTAACAAAAAATAAAATTAATTTTTATTGTTTACCTTTTTTATAAAAACTTTTTTGTATTTAATTTGTTCAAGCCCACAACTTTTATTTGCAGTCTCTGGAAACTTTAAAACCGCTGTTCTGAAATTGCTGAAAGCGATTGAAGTACATTGTAAGCAAAAATTAAATTTTTGAAAATTTAATTGAAAAAACAAAAAAATTAAATTAAATTTTCGAAGGTTTTCTGATAAAAGTTTAGCTTTTACTTACAATGTACTGCAATCGCATTCTTGTAGTTTCCAGGAGCCGCAAGTAAAAGTTGTGAGTTTGAAAAAATTGAACACAAAAAAATTATCTTGGAAAGTTTAAAAAAAAAGCACAAGAGCAGATGCCTTGTTTAATATCATGTGTTTTCTAATTGTGAATTTTAAAAATTGAAAAATTAACTACAACAAAAAATTAAAAGTAAATTTTAGTAGCTAAAATTCGAACTTTTTTCTTATGATCATTCTTAAAAAAACAACTCTGCTTAGAATATTCAGTTTATACATAGGTAACGGTGAATATCTAAGCGTTTACATTTTGTCCCAGCACCTTGAATATTTCACAGACATTTTCATGGATCTCGCACCACTGTCACGTTACACACTGACACGCACACTGAAACACTGCGACTTTTGCCTTGTTTGCCGGTACTCAGCGCACGGTAGCCGAGACTGGGAAGTTGGAGAACAGTACTCGGTTGCGTTGCTGTCGTCATCCATGTTGCGAGGTTGTAACCCCGGATAATGTACTTAATGCATCTACATATTAATGTCGCCCGAAAACCTGTGCAGGCAATCCCACCCATGTCTTGCTCTCATCCTGCCAGCGGAAATCCTTACCGGATAGTACATGAATAGTATTTTCTATTACTCGGCCGTGGTGTTATCCCCCGTGTCCTCGTCGTCCTTGCCTGTTCGATGTGCCTTTTTTTTTTTGCTCTTGCTTTTGCTTTTTGTTGTTTTTATTGCACAGAGGACTTGAGAGTGCCGCAAGGGTCGGCCCCTCACCCTCACGCTCAGCCTCATCCTTCCTGATCCACACCCACAAATGCCCAGGGCCGTGTGATTGCTGCTACCCACGGCCGGTATCCCTTGCTGCTTGTACCTGCCTGTACCGGTTCGGCCAAGCTACTACGATTACACTTGTTAACCATCACCGTCGCTGTGCGTGCCGTGATCTGAGCTCGAGGGGCCGTACGGTGTGTGCGGCCCGGTTATATTGATATGTCTCCCAGTAGAGCACGAAAAACAGCCGGTAGCACAGTTAAGCTGGGACCGCAATGTGTAAAAAATTACGAGCTACATTGAAAATAAAAAAAGAAAAACATTTGAAACGCCTGCAAAGACGCGACTTGAGACGACATAGGATGAGAATTGAGGAGGAGGTCGGTAGTATTTGGTGGCTTACAATGCAGTCAACAGTCACCAGTTCAAGCCTGGTTGTGTTAACCCGGAAACTTGTTCAAACTTGCACCTCAAATATTGCTTTTGGTTTTAATCAACTACTTAAAACAGCGCTACACTGTAACAATTATTGCAGAAACGTTTTCAATTACTAAAAATTTAATTATTTAAGTAGCCTATTTCCAATAGACAAAATATTCGAATTTACACATTTGAATTGCATGCACAAAAACTGCATTTCTGACCTTAACGGAATTTGTACAGGCAATATATATTATTATTTTGTGAGCCAAGACGAACATATTTTAATGTATGAACAAATCAAAGTTACACATATTTTTTTGTTTTCAAGCAAAAATAATTATTATTCTTGAGCAAAAAATAAAACTTTTGGAATTATATTTATTTTAGCAGTTTAATATTTTGCTCAAAAATAATGAATTTTTTTCATAAATGAAGAGAAAAACTTAAAATTCATCTTAATTTTATGAACTATTAAAAATATTCATTATATTAAAATTTTTTTATAAAAACTTATAATGATTACAGTCCCTGAGAAATAGACATCGTTTTCTATATTGTACAAACATTTAATATTCATATCTTGTACACACTATATTTTAGATGTTAGAATCAAAAGAAGTTTTGTTTCACTGCAAAAAAGTACTTAATTTAATACTTTAAATGCGTTTTTCTCCAAATGAAATGTATTGAGTTATGCTACTCTTCTAACATTGTATGTGAGCGATATTAAAATCAACATAATTGAGCATTAAATTAATAATTTATTTGGAACGTGAGGACTATCACGATAAAATAGATTATGTACATAAATATTTACATATTTTTGTGATATTGTGTGCCAAGACTTCAGTATTTTCCTTAAAATTGATGCTGTAATTCGGGTTTCTTTGATATATGAGCGAATAAGTTGTGGCATTTTAAATAATCTGGATCTGCTTGCACTTTTGGTGCGTCTAGCTCTTATAATTTCTAAGATCCTTTTGTTCATACAGGCATGACTTATTAAAATTGTAAATACATATTTTGCACATACTTAATATACGCTCAACCAGGGACGAATTGAGATGAGCTCTGATTTGGTGTTTTCTGAGATTTTTCCATTTCCAGCAATGAATTTTGGAGCAAGCCTTTTAATTTTAAATACCCTCAAAAAATTTAGATTTCAAAATTAAATTGTTAACTCTTTTTATTAATTTTGTTTTAATTTAAATTTATATTGTTTTGTCTGCTGTTTATAGTTAAGCAAAAAAAAAAGTAAAATAATAAAGTTTTAGCAAGTTGAACCCATCGCGAACCGGTTCATCGATATCGTATACTTTTCTATGGCAAAATTACTTGGCTTTGAGTTAAGCAAACTATTAAATATATTTTATATTTAAATCTTATTGGGAAAACGGTACACGCATCCAGTTGCGAACCGGTTCAGAAATATGGAGTAAATGCTAGGAGCGAAACAAATGGACTTAAATTCTGCCAGCTTCACTTGCCATCCTTAAAATCGAACCCTTAGCAGGTGCATTGTATGGCAGGCAACGTGGATGCGAGTTTTTGCACCGTGTACAAATGTCCTGGGAATTCCTTTGGCAAAACTGTAGCTAACGGGCCAACGGCAAAAGCAGCGACTGCGACTGCGACGGCGACTGCGACTGCGGTGGCTGCTGTGACGCGACAGCAAAAAGGTAAAAAGTAAAAGTAAGTAAAAACACGTCGTGTGCTCTGTGCTCCTGTGTCATGTGTCCTGTGTCCTTCGTCCTTTGTGTTGCGTTATAAAAATAAAATAAAATCTATTACGTGGCAAACCACCCCACATTTATGTGGCAATTTGTTGTTTCTTGATTGTGTGTGCAGCAGACGCCGCAGTCAGCCTCGACGTCGACGTCAGCGTCAACGTCAGCGTTCGCATTGCAAAGTAAAGTGTATCATTTTCCCATTTGACGGCGAATGCGACCCCTTTTTGAAGGGCCAGGACGAGCTGGCACTTTTCGCCTCTCGCACTTTGTCTCAATTCTCAACTGTCGTCCCCTGCCCCCCTCCCTGCCACCACTTTCCCCCTGCACGCACGACGCTTGCAATTTATGAAGATTTGTGTGGCCGGTGCGGCGTGGGATGCAGGATGAAGGAGAGTGGAGTGAGAAGGGAGGAGAGAGGATAAAGGATGGTGTATGGAATATGGAGGTCATAGGTGTGGTACGGTCGGAGGGTTGCAGGGTTACTCCGCCCAGCCAGTTAGACGCCCTAGTGCACTTGTTTTGATTTGTTTGGAATAATAACAGATGCTTACCGTTCATATTATTCATTGTTCAAATTATTAACGCTTGACAACAAAAATTGTATTTAAACAGCACTCGAAACGGTAACGTAAACCGAACACTGAATCGGGTACTTATCACCCAACATTCAACATTCAACACCCAACATCCGATATATATATATATGTATATACATATATGTATTTTATATGGTATACGGCCTGTGGGCGCATTGCCAGCAAATTGCAATTTGTGCAAATATTTATGTACATTGAAAATTACTCATTTGTGTAACACCAATTAATTTCAACAAACAGCAACAACAACAAATAAACCAAGCATCCATTTATAAGGTCTCTCCTTGTTATTGTTATTGTTGCTGCTGCTGTTGTTGTTGTTGTTGTTGTTTGTCCTTTGCTTCTCTGGTTAAACAAATGGAAAATGAGGTCTTTTGTTTCCGAAAATAAACGATATTTTGTTTGCGTTCTTTGGGCCCAACAAAGTTTGCCAAGTCTCTTGTGCAGGTGCTCAACGGTGGTTAGAGAACGTATATGTATATGCATGTGTGTGTGTGTGTGTGTGTGTGTGTGTGTGTGTGTGTGTGAGTGTTTGTGCTGTTATATCCATCATTCCCCTTCACTAATTCTGTGCTCAAATGCATTCGATTTTGGGTTTTTAGTTCAGTTCACAAATTGCCACTTCAACTTGTTGTTTACATTGCAATTTTTCAAAGTCCTTCTTTACCCACCCACTCGTACCGCCCCCCTTCCACCTGGCCCCTTATCTTTTGCTCACTG
Organism: Drosophila innubila; assembly: GCF_004354385.1. Taxonomy (NCBI): domain Eukaryota; kingdom Metazoa; phylum Arthropoda; class Insecta; order Diptera; family Drosophilidae; genus Drosophila; species Drosophila innubila. Next base: position 12,846,287 of record NC_047626.1, read on the forward strand.
TCACTAACAAATTGCAACTAATTAGACAAAAACCAAGCACACAACGAAACTCCCGTAATGAGTTGCAAACATTCGATTAAAGCTAACGTTAAGTAGGCAAAAAGTTTCTTAAGCTTAATTTGCCAAATTTGAAAAACAAAAAAATTAAGGTAAATATTATAAAATCTGCAATGGTTTTTGTAGCAAATGTGATAATGACGTTGACGAAATAAGCTGTTTATTCAAAGACTATTAAATAATTAAAAGTTTTTCGATAGTTTCCGATAATGACACAAATGAGTATAAAAATTGACTCAGAAAAAACATTAATAACAACAAAGGCAAGAAAGAAATGTTTGAATAGAACTGAAACTTAATTTTAACTATCTACATTAAAATTTCCACAATATATTAATTATTCGAAAGGCATTGGAAAATCCCAATCTCTATGTGTAAATACATTTAAAAAATGGGCCACATTTATAAATTTCGTCAGAATTAAGTATATAATTTTAATGAAAACAAGTCGGCAAGGCTATAGTCGAGATCCCGACCATAGAACACCCGTCACTTATTTAAATTAATTATAGAAATTAAAACCTAATAAAAACTACTGCATACTTTTTTGTGCTTGTATTATCTTGAACTTTAATAACTTTTGTTAGCTATTACTGCCGTTCTACTTGTTCAATCTGGCTGCGGTCAAGAGATATAATAAATAATATTAATAGATAACGTAAATAAACATAAAAAACGTATTATTTTAAAAACTGTGGGTGTGGTGGATTTTCTCGATTTGAACTTGACCTGCGTGGGTTCTACAGAAATCTGTGTGCCAAATTTGGAGACCCTATCTCTAATGGTTCCAATGGCAGATATTTGATACAGTGGTCAGATTTGAACCAAATCAAAATATGCCAATATATGCATCTGGGTTGCACCAAATTTGGTTCAAATTAGTTATTTATATCAAAGGTGTCATAGTAACGATAGGTCTAAAAACTCACCTGTTTTTGCTTCTCAGCGAATGCTAGGAATGATATTTAGACCCATAGTTTTTTGGTGAAATATTCCTAGAATTTTTCATAGATTACGATTTTGGTAAACGCTTTTTAACTTTTATTTAAGGCACTAGTCACAACACGGTATGAAGAAGCTCAATAAAACATAATGCAATAAATTTATTGATTATAATCAATAATACAATAATAATAATAATTATTCCACTGTACCTGTTCATATATGTTTTAAGGTTATTTGTCCTGAATGAAATTCGTTGAGTTTTGAATAATTTTTCTGAGGTTTATACATTTATACGGACGTGTATGTATTTATTTATTTATATTAAAGCAGTCGAACAAATAATTTAGATGAAAGAATTGAAATATTGCATAGACATCGTCAGGTGTTTAAGTACAGTCGACTGGGTCTAAAATTTCATTTTTGGGTCAACAAAAACAACGAAATAATAATAATAAGTAAAAGCAATCGAAACAAATTTTGTCTCGATCCCAATTGAAATTCAAAATTTGTCGCAATCACAACAATCAGTTCGGACACCAAAATTGGCACACCCGGTTCCGGCAACAAATACGCAACTCTGGGCGTTTTGATCGTGGTGACAAAGAGAAGAGAGAAGAACAAGTATAACAGAAGAATTGCAATTGGAATTGGAAATTATTCAAGATATATATATTGTGTATTGTGGGAGTGAGAAGTGCCAGGTTCAGTGGATCAGTGGGCAGATCAAGATCGTTCCAACGGCGTCCCAAACGTTAGCCCGACAGCCGCCGACCGGCAAGCCCGGCCAAAAGCCATCTGAAATGGCCGAGGTACTTAATCTGGACAATATTATAGCACGGCTGCTCGAGGTACGCACCGCACGGCCCGGCAAGAACGTGCAGCTAAATGAAACGGAAATCCGAGGATTATGCTTGAAGTCACGTGAAATATTCTTGGCGCAACCGATACTATTGGAATTGGAGGCACCATTGAAAATCTGTGGTGATATACATGGCCAATATTATGATCTGTTGCGCCTGTTTGAGTACGGCGGATATCCGCCCGAGTCCAACTATCTGTTCCTCGGCGACTACGTGGATCGCGGCAAGCAATCGCTGGAGACAATCTGTCTGCTGCTCGCCTATAAGATCAAGTACTCGGAGAACTTCTTTCTGCTGCGCGGCAATCACGAGTGCGCCAGCATCAATCGCATCTATGGATTCTACGATGAGTGCAAGCGTCGCTATAGCATCAAGTTGTGGAAGACATTCACCGATTGTTTCAACTGTCTGCCCGTTGTGGCGATTGTCGATGAGAAGATCTTTTGCTGCCACGGCGGACTGAGTCCCGATTTGACTTCTATGGAGCAAATCAAACGGATTATGCGACCCACTGATGTGCCCGATCAGGGACTACTGTGCGATCTGTTGTGGTCCGATCCGGACAAGGACACCATCGGTTGGGGTGAGAACGATCGCGGTGTTAGCTTCACATTTGGCGCCGAAGTTGTTGGCAAATTTCTGCAGAAGCACGATCTGGATCTGATTTGTCGTGCCCATCAGGTGGTCGAGGATGGTTACGAGTTCTTTGCCAAACGCCAGCTGGTCACACTCTTTTCCGCGCCCAACTATTGCGGCGAATTCGACAATGCTGGCGCCATGATGTCCGTGGATGAGACGCTCATGTGCTCCTTCCAGATCCTGAAGCCCGTCGAGAAACGTAAGAAATAAGCCAAGCAGCAGCATCCTTAGCCATCTTTAGCGTTCCCATCTCAAAATTGTTAACTTGTTCCCAAAAACAATTACACATCCACATACATATACATATATGTGTACGTACATATGTATATGATGCGAGACTGTTTTATGAAAAGAAAGAAAAAAAACCCAAAACACACAATATACCGACTATTTAATGCCAAGGATTTGATATGTACATTGTACATTTGGCACCCCAAAAACCCGATGTGACCCAGTCAACAAGGCACACATACTATCATAATATGCATTATCAGCTGTACTGATAACAAGCAACCGCCATAACAAATTAACAAAATGCTACAAAATTAATGAACAATAACAAAGCACACGAGACGACGAACCAACCAAACAAAACAAACAAAAATAAAAAAATACGCACAAAGAACATAATAAAAAAGAAATGCAAATGAATATGCCGGCTAAGTCAAGAGCAGCAACAACACAAATAATAACCACAACAACAGCAACAGCAACAACAACAACCGCAACAGCAGCAACGCAATGGCGCCAAAAACGCTTTATTATGCCAAAAGCGAGTAATAACAAATATACAAAAAATAAAAACAAACAAAATATGGCGAGGGGGGGAACAACAACAAATTATATTATATGTAATGAGGTCATTTGCGCGTAAACAATCAGACAGGCAGACACACAAGTGCAAAGAGAGCGACAGATAGAGAGAATGAAGGCAAATGTAAAGGCATCCAAAGAGAGAGCGAGCGCGAGCGATATGCATTCACATGTTTATCAACAAAACTGGCAAATAAATAAATTATGTTGGAAACTTTTTAATAAATGATGAAGCGACGCGAGTTACGTTGCCAGCAAAAAAAAAGCAACACAAGAAAATGTAAAAAAAAAAACAAACAAATGCAAAGCTCCAAACAATGCAAAATGGCGGCTCACTGAACGAAACTCGCAAACAAGCGGCAAAAAGAGAATGCGAGAGAGCGAGAGCGACAGCGCGTGCTCATGTATGTATATATGTGTGCATGAGTATGGGAATGTGTGCAAGCTTGGAATCCCAATTTCGTTTAGGCCTGACATTTGATGCATTGCTGCATTTTTCCCATGGCCAAAATGCATTTGATTTGCCTTTTTGATAATGCAATTCCTACACACACACACACACACACACACACACACACACATATATATACATCTAAATATATAGATACAAACAGAGACAGCAAAACAGGACAGTTAGACAGACAGAGATAAACGCCACACCCACACACGCCTCTGCCATCTCGCTCTGGCAAACGTTGGTCATTGTAGTTTGTTTGTCATCTTCATCATCTCTTTGTTTTACTTTGGCATAACGCCATCTAGCGCTCAAAGTCTTGCCTCATATATTATATTTTGTGCTGCATAATTTTATTAATTACAAATTATGCGCTTAATGAAATGGGCCAGCATACTGGCCTTAACGTTGCCGATGCCGATGCCGATGCCGACGTCAACGTTGACAGCACACGACGTCGCATCGGCTGCTTTCGTGGGCACTGCCCAAATGAATTTTGCATAAGCCTCAGCCAACCACAATGCAGCAGCAGCAGCAACAACAACACTCGCAGTCGCAGTCACAGTCGCAGTCGCAGCTGTCACAGCCACAGTCACAGCCCGGACGCTGAGTCCACGACCCTTGAGCCACAGGCCAAACACTGCTGCTGCTTCTGCTGCTGCTTCTGCTGCTCTCATGCTCTCTCTCGGCGCAGGGTGGTTGCGCAGTGTGCCCACGAATGAGATAGCAACAGCGACAGCAGCCGCCACAATGCTGCCCAGTGTGCGCAAGCGAGAGGCAAACAGCGAGAGCGCCAAGGGTGCAAACCAATAACAGTCAGACTAATTTTGGGATTGGTTTATAATTGAAGAGTTTGCCATTGTGTACGAGTATGTTGCAGGCAGTGTAGGCAACAACAACAGCAACAACAACAATCTACGGGCAGCAGACAGTGGGCACCTCTTGTAGTTTTTATGACCCCCCTTCGCTTACTCTCTTTCTCTTTACACTGTGCCATGCTTTGCACAAAACTGACGTCGCAGTCGCAGTCGCTGACTCTCTTATGTACTGACGCTGGTCACGGGCCTCCGCTGCGGCGACAGCGTTGGCGTTGGCGCTGGCGTTGGCGGCGACTCCTGGCAGCTGTCTTATTGTTTTTCGTAGGCCTTCCCCATGCGCCTGCTTATCATTTTAGAGTTTTACATAATTGGTACAGCGCGCTCACAAAGCTGGAACTCAGTCACGTGCATATATATGTATGTATGTATGTATATATACAAATGTATATATGTATTTATATTGTATATATAGAAACATCTACATATATGTATGTGTGTCTGTGTGTGTGTGTGCTGTCCATTTCTAAGCGTCGCATGAGGGGGCGTGGTATGTTTTGTACATGTACAGACACACACACACACACACACACATACATATGCTGCGCCACATTCAAAAAGATAAATAAATATGAGTGCCCCACCCATTGGCGAGCTGGGCGTTTGGCTATTGGCGTTTTGTTGTAGCATACTTTTCAGCTGTAATCAGTTTAAATGCTTAACAAAGCAACACAAGCCAAATGGGCAAAACACTAGTTCGAATGCAAGACAGAGAGAGAGAGAGAGAGGGACAAAGCACATGCATAGAGCTTTTGTGTTGGCATGCAAGAGAGCGTAAGAGCGAGAGCGAGAGCGAGACTCTCAATATCGTGAGAGGCAAAGCAGCAATGGCTGCCCCATGCTTTAGTTGCTATTCATATTTGTTTTAATAATTGAACAATTCTATAAATGTTTGATGCATAGACAAAAGAGTTGTGTGCCATGTCCGTGTCCATGTGCCTGTCTCAGTGTCTTTGTGTGTGTGTGTGTGTGTCTCATTCAGTTAAGACCCTTTCAAAGTTGCCTCCTGCATGTGTATGTATGTGTGTAGATGAGCGGGTCTGTGTTTATGTGTCTGTTGCTGTGTATGTATGTGTGTGTGTGTGTGTGGTTGGGTGTATCGGCCTCGTCTCTCGTTCAATTAAAGCAACATGACACAAAAGATTTCGTAACAAGTGCCTCGCCTCCTCACATCCTCCGTCCTCCTCACATCCTCCGTCCTTCGTCCCCCTCTCTTTTGCCTCTTTCTTCTTTATCAACTTTACTTCCCAGCCGTTTCAAAAGTTGCGCCAGTTTTTCAACTTGAGTTTTTTGCTCAAGTTTCAAGACTTTTGTTGCTGATGTTATTGTTATTGTTGTTGTTGTTGTTATCAAGAAAAGGGTTTTTACAGCCCCAACATTGGGACTGGACTTTAATTAGGAACAAAGTGTTGTTCGCATTACTCATTTTTATATTCAACTTTAAATGCAATTTTTATGTTAGAATAGAAAACACTCAATTATTTAGACGCTTATAAGCACAAAGGCCAACACTGAGTCGAAGCCATTTAATTGAATGGGCCATAAGCTGCAGAAGCTTTAATGGCCATTATTTTCTTTCTTTTTTTAAGAATATGAATGGACATAAAGGTTATTAACGAAAACGACATAAATAAGCGTTGAAAGTTTTTAATTCAGTACTTCGCGACTTTGCAGTAAATTAACAGGATTCTTTTAACTCTAACATGAAGAGTATTAAAGATACAAACATGCTATTTTTACTCAATATAGAACTTGACATGGGGATTATTTCTGCATCATCGTATGTGATATGACAGTCTTGTAGTACCTATATTTGTGTTTTATTTTAATTTAAATACATATATGGTAAATAACTCTCAAAATCTGAATTTCGATTGTCATAACTTATTGCTATTAATTTCCAATTTTAAATATTCATTTGTATTAGATTGCTATATTTGTATAATATAATCATTATATATTAATTCATTTTTAATCTTAATCGCAGTCTTAAATAATTGCGCGTTATAAGAAAAACATGAAATCAAGGTGTTTATTCTTTTTCGAAACGAAACGTATGAATGTGCATTGGATTGGGTCAATTTTTTTGAGCGACATAGTGGTTATAAAAATCATAATCTACGATGAATTCTAAGAAGAATTGCCTAATAAACCATGGGTCTAAAATCAATATCGAGCTTCCAGATATTTAGAAGAAGTTTACGTCTATTTTATATGGGTAACTGTCTGTTTGTTCCAACAATATTAAAACTACTGCGTGCTTTTAGGCGCTTGTATTTCTTTAATTATATTAACAGTATGCTATTACTGTCTTCTACTTGTCCGATTAACTAATTCTTATCTTTAAACTCATCATAAATCGTGTTCTTTTTGGGTTTTTTTTTCGTTTGAGGTAACAAAGACAACTAAGACAAGTACCTATATAAATAACACAAATGTATAACTTCTCCATGGTTTTTAGGGCAATTCTTCTTAGAATTTATCGTATATTACGTTTTGGATAACCGCTTGGTGCTTTTTTACTACATACAAATTGACCCACTCTAATGTACATATATCTTAATATATATTTGTTAACCACTTACAAACTAACATACATATGTATGTATATTCACTGATCAGTTTTATAACCCGAGTCGGCTTAGGCCTAAACATGAGTACGCGGATCTCAGGGAACAACAAAAAAAAACCAAAAGTACAAAATTTGTGATATAGCTTTCGGTATATTTATACAGTTTATTTTAATCAGACTTGAATATATAAACATATAAATACATACATACTAGCGCTACATATTAATAGCGATAAAAGTCTCGAAGGGTTCAATTGTGAAGATATTTCACTCTGCTGAGTTGAAGCAGCGAAAGCTCCACTGGCGCCATCTACTTTTCGTAGCCTAAAACTATTTGCATGCGTGTTTTAATGTGTATCTCAGAGTAAATATGCAAAATGTAGGGAAGTTATTTATTTGAAATCCTTATAACAAGATGTAAATTTGCATAATACTTAAAGAATCGTTTAAATTTAAATTTATAAGTTTTAATTTATGGCTTTTCTGCAGTTCTTGACTTTTTGCGTTTTACCTTTGATCTATTTAAACAGATGCACCATTCAATGGATCAACTGGACATGCTGGATCCGACGGGCTCGATGACAACGTTAGCGCCCATTTCGGAATCGCCATTAACGCCCACACACCAGCACCTGCACGGTTCCTATCACAGTATGAATCATATGATGAGCCATCACCATCCGGGCACGTTAAGTGGCCACACGGCGGGTAAATATCAGTTCAACCAGCAGCAACCACATCCCAACCACTGTGCTGATTACCAAGCATTTAATGCAGGGCACCATGGGCATTCAGCGGTACATCATCCTGTCATTACGGCGGCTGTCGCAGCCGCTGGCCTGCATCCTGACACCGACACCGATCCGCGAGAGCTGGAAGCGTTTGCGGAACGCTTTAAGCAGCGACGCATCAAGCTGGGTAAGCATTGACCTCAAGATATACATACACATACATACTATATATCTATTGCTAGTTTCCGTATTAGACATATTAGTTGAAGCCTCCATCTTTAGCAGTTTATTATCCAGAAATTTGAAATAGGTTCATTCCACACTGACATATCAAATTTCAAATTTCAACATGATTTTGTCAATAAGGATTTTTTAAAAAGCTTTTTCACCGCAAACTGTGCGAAAATTAATTTGCATAAACTTTAGTAAGACTAAAATAGAATTTTCGATTTTGTTCTCAGATACTATAATTGCTAGAGACTCGCAATTTAGTGTACAAGATTCTGAATACCACACGCAGATCAAGTTTATTTAAAATTTGAATACGTTCGCTCCCCTTCTCTCTAAATCTGAAACTGAATCGTAGTCCTAATGTGCCTTGTAATTATATAATTTTCGAATAATAAAATAAGAATTGATCGGGAATTTCTTTTTTAGTCTGTGTTGACATGTGCGGTTCCCAAAAACAAAACTTCTTAAGTGTTTTTTATGCTTATTTCAGGGAACGTAACTGTTATAAATTAAAAAATAAAAAAAACGATGTTACAATTATTTGATGGCTATAAAACCTCTAGCATTTTTAAATTGAAAATTAAAAAAAATAAATCAGATGTGTTCCAGAAATCTCTAGAGATGTGAGATTTTAAGTGAAATGTTTTTAAAAACAACCGCTCGAAATGTTGGTGTTCCTGAAATGTTAGAGATTTTATATTTTCAAACATACCTTTTTTTGCATTTTTATTCAGTTTTAAGATATTTTAATTTGATTTTATAAATGTTTAACTTTGTCAAATCTCTCAAAAATTTTTTAGACATTTGAAAGCAATGGTTTCTTTTTTCAGGAACACTAACAAAAGCTTTTGGGTTGCTTTAGCAGCTTGTACTGTTAATTTAAAATTTACAAAGATTAAAATTTTTTAAAATTTCTTAGAACATAAATGACACTTCACATTCCACTGAACTCGTTTTGCTTTTTAAAAGAACCTTTTTTTTGTGGGTTAGTAAGAAGTGATTAAACATTTTTTTTTTTTTTTACGCATTGGAGTGTTGACTGTTTTATACTTAGGAACTTTGCTAAGAACTGTTTTCAGTAATCAATTAAAATTTGTAGTTTTTTTTATTAGTCAGCACAGTGTTAGTAAGATTGATTCTTTCCATTTGATATTAGAGTATTTAGGGCTATGTCGCTTAGGTCCAGGTATCTACATAAATTGATATTGCTTTTGTTGCAGGTGTCACGCAAGCCGATGTGGGCAAGGCTCTGGCCAATCTCAAGTTACCTGGCGTCGGAGCGCTGTCGCAGAGTACAATCTGTAGATTCGAGAGCCTGACGCTGTCGCACAACAATATGATCGCACTGAAGCCCATACTGCAGGCGTGGCTCGAGGAGGCTGAGGCGCAGGCGAAAAACAAGCGACGGGATCCGGATGCGCCCAGTGTGCTGCCGGCGGGCGAAAAGAAAAGGTAGAAAGTGTTTTGATTAGAACGGTAATAAACCAACCAAACAACCAACCAATCAACCAACCAACCAACCAAGATTCCCTGCTGTCTTTGTCCAAAATAAAATAAAATAAAACATCAACCTTCCTCATCCACATTCACATAAGAAGCCGCACAATCCTAAATCATCCCCAACCCTCTCCCCACAATTGGCAGAGTGTTAATTTGGCTACGAGCAAAAGAGAACCCAATGAATCCAAAAGGCAAATGCAAAATTATTGTTTACTAACTGAAAATGCAAAAAAAAAAAGAAAAAAGAATTCCTAAAAAAAAAAAAAATTAAGAATAGAACCCACCATCAACAAGAACAGACAATAATCCCAATGCTAGGGCCCATTTCTAAAGTAATCTATATCGAGTCTTTTTTCAAGAAAAAGGACTTCCATTGCGGCACCTGAAAAGCGTTCCCTGGAAGCCTACTTCGCCGTCCAGCCGAGACCATCCGGTGAGAAAATCGCTGCCATTGCCGAAAAGCTGGATTTGAAGAAAAACGTGGTACGCGTCTGGTTCTGCAATCAACGCCAAAAACAAAAACGTATGAAATTTGCAGCACAACAACACTGACAATCAAATAATACAGCCACACAATTAGGTATAGTTAGTAGTGTAACACCATCAATGACTGGACACAGTTCGGCGGGATTTGGATACTGATAGTCGTTTATGACGGCAGCAGCAGCAGCGGCAGCAACAGCAACAGCAGCAGCAACAGCGACAGCGGCAGCAGTAGCAGCAGCAACAGCAGTGGCAACAACAACTATAACAACAATTGCAGCGACAACATCAACAACAGGAGCAGCAGCAGCAGCAACAGCAGCAACATCATCATCAGCAACAGCAACAGCAGCAGCGGCATCAACAACAACAACAACAACTTCTTCTTCTTCTTCTTCTACTTCTTCTTCTTCTTCTCTACCCATAACGGGCGACTATTATCTTTAGTGATTCGATTTGGATACCGATTCGGATTAGGATTAGCATTCGATTCAATTGGATGATGTTTGGCCGCCAAATCAGCAACAACAACTAACAACAACACCAACAACAATTTCACTTAACTTCTCATTTTACAGTCTGTGCAGCCCACAACAACAGCAACAATAAACAAGCACACACACACACACACTTACACACACACACTTACACACACATTCTAAAAAAGTTAAATCATATAAAAGAAAAAAAAAACTTAAAAAAATGCAAAAAAAAAAATATATAAGAACTACAAGAATTTTTTAGGAACGAATAATGAAACAATGGACCAACATATCAAATGCAATAATTTATTCAATTGTATAGGAGAAAAAGGTGGGTAAAAACCAAAGAATAAACATTAATAAATTTAAAGAAAAAAGCACACAGTCCAAAAAGAAGACAAAGGAAATCAGAAATCAGATTAGCAAAGAAATGCAAACAAAACTACACTTCTCACTATCTCTTTCTCTCTCTTGGCCCAATAGCAAAAAGAAAACTTGACTAGCTCTTGAGTTTTTGTTAATAATGTTTGGTAAAAAAAAAATAAGGAAAGAGTACTCGTATTCCATGGTTCTATCGATGAGAAAAAATCGAGAAAAAAATTTATAAAAAAAAACTCGATTTGAAGAATTTCTCTTTTTGGTAGCATTGTCTCAATCTCTGAACCTAACACTTAAGTTATTGCCAACGTCCTTTGATCTGCCCTACTAATCAATTACTTTGAAATTCATTTTTTTTTATTTTTCAGATTTTAAAATAAAGCAATAAAAGCAAACCACAAAAAAAAAAATGCCAAAACACACAAAAAATGAAAATGCCACAAAAAAAATTTCAAATGATAAATGATACAAAAAAACACAAAGGGCAACCAAATCCACGAATCAATCAGCTACTGTGCACACACAGATATGTACATACACACACACATACACACAGACACACAGAGATAAGCGACCAAAAGAACTCCATGAAGTTGCTTCAAGTGATCCGATAATAAGAATTGCGCTCTTTAAAAACTATAACTAATCTAAACTGGGTAAACTAACTAAGCAAACACACACACACACCCACACACTTGAGAGTTATATTAGCCTCTGTATATGTAAATATATTATAGAGTTTTGATTCGATTGTAAATACCGCAGCGATCTCTTAATAACACATTCTAATAGTGACGACAGTTTTTTGGTAGCTTTAAAAGACAAAAACAATAACAACAACAACAACAGTAGATGCAACAGTTCATAGTTTACCACTTCCCTCGTTTGCTAAAATAAAGCTAATCCCGAACCCGAACCCAAACCGGATCCAATCCCAGCGGAACCTAAACTAGCAGGAAATTGTTTGATGCTTCCTTTCAGTGCGTTATAGTGCTTAGTTTGATATTGATTTAATTTTTGTATTTAATCTTAGCACACTCACACACATTCTCACACCCACACACACACACACACACACAGCAGGAAAGACAGCAACAACAACAAGTTAAAGCAAAAAATTATTTTTTTTCATAAATATAAGTAAACTAATGCGAAAATTGTTAGCAGCAACTGAAGAAATTGCAACGAATTTAAACTGTTGCCAAACTAAACTATCGAAAACGATGAGAAAAACAAAAAAAAAACACATAAGAAAATAAAAACAAAACAATGGATTAATAACTAAAACTAACTATATATATATTTATATATATACAAATTATAACAAATTTTAATAAACATATTATATATACATATTTTTTTGTTCATTTTTTTTTTTTAATTTAGCACATTTTATAGTTCTAACTAGACTTGTATATATGCAAAATGATAAAGATATATATACATGATCTATATATATATATATATATATGAATTATCTATAGATGCGTGTGAATGATTTTGATTGTGTAGCAGCCGTAAAGAATCGAAAACATGCGCAAAATTCAATAATAATTTTAAAATAACAACTAGTTTTGTATTAAAAATTAAAAAACAAAAATATTGCCGACAAATTAGTGCATAAACAAACCAGACAATTTTTTTCAAGCGCATAATAATAATTATTATAATAAATGACAGTAACAAAAAATGACAAAAAAAAAAACAAAAAACAAAGAAACAAAAACCAAATCATAACTGATAAAAAAAGAAAAATCAAGCTCATAACTACATTTAAATTTAATTTTAGTAGTTTCTAGACACAAAATATTGTAGCATGAAAATCAATTGATAAGCGCAACGGGCGATAAGTAAATAAAATGCAGCTAAAAAAGCTAAAACTTAAATATACAAAAACAAAAAAAAAATCAAAAAAAAAAAAACATTTTAATTTTGTACAGCATACGTGAAAGATCTTTGAGAAATAAAATGAATAAATTTCAATGCCTGTTCAAGGTTTTACGACAGAGCAGTTCCGGGAAGCTAACATCACGAATATCGATACAATTTATAGATAATACTCGCCTCAATTGTCAGCTGGAAATTGATTTCTCAGACCCTTCGCTTCATGGATTCTATTTTTAATTCGATATCATCTTCGAAAAATACCATATAATAAGACTTCATTTTTTTTTAATCGTATTACTTATTGCCAGAAAATAAATACAAACAAATTTACCTAAAAAATTACTAGTTGATCTATTATGAAGAGATAACATAGTCAGTGACATGACTGAGTTGATCAGGATCCTTATGCATTAATAAACCCCATTAATCAGGGAATAAATATTATTTATTTCTCCAAAGTCTTGTAATATTCTTACATACTTAAAAAAAACTGTCATCATCATTCTCAAATATCAAAATTATTATAATTTTTTTGTTTGCTAAAAGGTGGAAACAAGTGTTGGTATTGTATGTTCCTGAATTACGTATGCATATTGCGTATATATACATATATAATGTATGTGAACCAAAGATAAGTATTGCTTAGAGAGAAGGTACGGGATTGTATTACAAACATTTAGAATCAAGCATTTGGTATTGATGTAAGGGAACATTGTGAACATTTGCTTCATTAAGTCAATCACCTATAGTATTTATTGAATTTATCGGTTACAGGTTGGTTTATTTGTGAGGACCAATCTGCACGCAAGAAAGGACAACGATAGTGATAACTTAAGCTATACAACAGCATTTGTAATTGTTTTATTTGCCAAGATAATAGAGCCACTATACTACTTGATCCTTGGACAAACGCACCCATCGTTCAGATCGTTATATCGTAGTATTAAATAGGGAACGGTTTCTTTGCTTGCTGATTGCTCGTCTCTTCAGTTCTAGACCACCTTGTAGCGACCCTTGTTGAACACATGATGTGCCGAGCTGAGCTTGAGGAGCTCCTCCTTGATAAGTCGCGTTATTTCCCGCTTGGCCTTCTGCACGGCCAGTTCACTGCAGCTCTCGATAGCCAGATAGAGTTTACGTTCACCCTCGGGAGGATTTTTGCCCTGCGGAACATAAGTGCCGCGTACTGTTAGGCCAGCCTCCGAATATTCGGAGATTTGGGCGAGTGCCTCCTTTGAGGTAACCTTCCAGCGTGCTTGTTGTGGAAAATCGTTAATCTCCAGCTCTTCCTCGTATTTCGTAAACGAATTGCTGGTGGTGCCCATGAGCACGGCCAGACTCTCCTCGTCCTCCTTGGGCTGATAATTGAGCTTGTTGTTCAGCTTGGCCGCCAGCTGTTCGACCACTGTACGCGCCGTTAACATTGGTTGTGTTGGCGCCGCACCAGCCTGACCCTTCATAATTGACTCGGCGGCTGCCTGGGTGGCCTTTGTGTCCAGGTTCCGGCTACTGCTGATCTTCGATGCCAATCGCTTGGCCAGCTCCAGCTTATCAGAGCCCATGGCAACGGCAGTTACCAACTGCTGCTGCTGTTGTTGTTGCTGCTGCTGCTGTTGTTGTTGCTGCTGCTGTTGTTGTTGTTGCTGCTGTTGTTGCTGCTGTGTCACCGCCAATGGCGTCGGCACAGATGTACCGATGGCATTGCCAACGGCATTAGCTGACGCCAGACCTGTGCTGGTGCTGGTCAGCGAGGTATCCTTGACGGTACGCTTGGCGGCAAAGATTTGCTCAATCTGCTGATCAATGTCCTGCTCAATGTCCTCCTCGTCATCGGAATCGGCCAACCCAAGTGCAGCCTTCTGCAGCTTTTTGCTCTCCTTGACGGCATTAAACTCCTGCTCATCAAACTTGAATCCTTTGCCGCTGAATCCGCCACCGGTGTGAACCGTTTTACCCTCCGCCTCCTGAGCCGCCTTATAGTCCGTCCACAATGTATGCAGCTCTGGCGGCACTGGCGTGCCAGACAGTTCCAGGGCTCTTATCACATCACCTGCATAACGCGACTGCTCCGGTGTGAGAAAGGTAAAGGCACTACCTTTATTTCCAGCACGTCCTGTGCGTCCGCATCTGCGAAAATAATTGACATTAGTGGACACATTCATTTCTGGTATTATTATTGAGGGTTATTGAGTTGTGCAGCTCTGCTTACCTGTGCACATAGTCCTCGTAATGATTGGGCACATCGTAGTTGACCACCAGGATGAGATCCTTGACGTCGAGGCCACGTGCCGCCACTGAAGTGGCTATCAGCAATCGCACCTTGCCGGACTTGAAGTCAATGATGGTGGAATCGCGATCAAACTGATCAATGCCGCCGTGCAGACTCATACAGGGATAGGATGCCTTCATGAGGTCACGCAACAATATGTCTGCATTCTCCTGCTTGTCCACAAACACAATAATGCTGCCCGTCTCCTGGTAGATGCCCAGCAGCTCCAATAGCTTAAAGAACTTCGCCTCATCATTGAGTATAACCACATTCTGTTCCACATCCTTGCACACCACCGATCGTCCGCCGACGATAACCTCGACGGGCTTCTTCAATATCCGCCGTGCTAGCGCCTCCATTTGCCGTGGAAATGTTGCACTAAACATGACCGTCTGTCGATCCGGACGCACATTATCGATGATGCGCATCACCTGAGGCTCAAATCCCATGTCGAACATGCGATCGGCCTCGTCCAGCACAACGTATGTGACGCGTCGCAAATTGGTAACACGTCCGGAGTTGGCAGCCAGCATATCGATCATACGTCCGGGTGTACATACGATTATCTCGGCGCCCCGCTTCAGTTCGGCAATCTGCTCGGAGATGCCAGTGCCGCCGTAGACGCACACCGGCCGCAATCCCAGGGAGCGACTGAACTTCCGTATATCCTTGCCAATCTGCATGCACAGTTCGCGCGTGGGCGCCATTATAATCGCAATGGCACCATCGCCATCCTCGAGCGTCGGCTGGTCCAGAATGTGCCTAAACATTGGTAAAATAAATGCCAACGTCTTTCCACTGCCAGTTTTAGCAATACCTATCAGATCACGCCCAGACATTATCGCCGGTATGGCCTGACACTGTATGGGCGTCGGTTTCTCGAAGCCCAGCTTGCGCAGCACGTCCATCTCCTTTTTGCTGACGCCGCACTGTGCCCACGTCTGCAATGATTCATATTGATAAGATTAGCCATTGATTAATCTTGAAATGGGACAAATTCCATGTGCTGTTATAATGAAGGCTGCAAACCGGTTCTGAACCGAACTTTAAAAAAACCGGATCATGAACCGAACTATTGAAATTATTTACACCGCGAGCCCGAACCACA
This sequence comes from Drosophila innubila, assembly GCF_004354385.1. NCBI lineage: Eukaryota > Metazoa > Arthropoda > Insecta > Diptera > Drosophilidae > Drosophila > Drosophila innubila. The sequence continues at coordinate 12,862,571 of NC_047626.1, forward strand.
ACTGAACCACTTTCTTTAAAAAAAGTAAGGTCTCAAAATAAAATAATCATATAAATTTTATGTTTTTCTACAATTATTTAACTGTCATATTTAAATCTCCAAATAAATTTAGATTATTATCAAAATTTAAGTTTTTTTCTAAATAAAAAATAAAAAATTGGTTCAAAAAGTCAAGAAAAAATTCAAACAATAAAAATATATTTTTGTGTATTAAATTGAACAAAGATTTGATCTTAAACCTTGGGTTCAGGTTTGCGAATCAAACATAAGTCGTTTTTATGAGCCGAACCGAACCTTTTCCTAAATTTGTTGGTTTGCAGTCTTGGTTATAATATAATAGCCAAAGATTTCAGCTTAAATGTACTTTTTTTGGAAAGCACATTAATGCCATCTCAAAATTTATGACACTCAAAAAAAAAAATGAATAACTATCTTTGATCTTCATCAAATTGATGAAGAATACATATAATTTATGGTGTTTGAGATTACTGCCATGATTAATCTTATGCTTTGTAGTTATGGCATTAAGCGAATGTCATTGTAGTTAATTGATTGCTTACCTTAATGGGCTTGGGACAGCCCTTGCCCTTCACCTGTACTCCCTCCAATTCGGTGCGATACTTGTCCACATCGGAGTTCGTCATGCGCGCCAGTTCGGGAACCTCCACATAGAAATTCTTCCGGAATGGGGCATAGCGCACGGAGGAATGATCGATTTTAGCAAGCTCTTTGCGATGCTTCATGGCCAGATTGACGGCCGTGTCACGTATATCATCTAGCTCATCCTCGCTGGAGTATTCCAGGCTGTCCATATTCTGTTCAATTAGCTCGCCCTTCTTCACCGCTGTCGTTTTCTTCTTGGCCACGCCGGTTAGGATGGTCACGCCCTGTGCCTTGGCCGGGCTAACAAAGTGATTGACGCGACGCATCTCCTTGTTCACCTCCTGCATGTAGGCATCGAGGGGATCAACATCATCATCATCGGGCTCCACATCGGCCTCGGCCTCCTCGATCGCCATCGCCGTTGCCGTCTCCGTTTCGGGCTCCTCTTTAACATGATCGGTCACATCGAGAGCCACAGTTGCTACAGTTGCCACAGTTGCCGGCTCCGTTGGATTTGGAGGCTCAGGCGTCTGGACATTCGGTTGCGTAGAAGGTGGTTCCAACTTGGAAGCTGCTACAGTAGGCGGTGTTGTTGTTGTTGTTGTGGTTGTTATTGCAGCTGCAACGGGTGTTCCCAGAACCATGCCCAATACCTTACTAAAGGTGGGGCGTTTCAGGGGCGCAAACTTGGATTCAACAACATCGTCATCGAAACGTTTGCGAATGCTGTGAAATTTGGATGGCGGTGAATCAGGTTCCTTTTTGCCGGTTTCCACATCGATGATTGACGCGGGATTGCTGTCATCCTCCTCGGATTCGTCTTCCAGGCTCCATTTCTTGGCCGATTTGGTCACCGTCGGCGCCAATGCTGCCTTCGATTCTCTTTTGCCAGCCTCTTGTTCGCGTTGCTTGCGCTCGGCACGCCAACGCTCAATACGCTCACGGCGCTTAATCATCTCCTGCTCGAGGCGACGCTGCTGCTCCTCCTTGTCAATTTCCTCCTCCTCGTCCGATGAGCTACTGGAAGAGCCCACGGGTATTACCAGCGGGGCAGCGGGAGCTTGCCGGCGCGTTTCCAATTCCCGCTGACGCTCTCGCTGCTCGCGCTCCCGTTCCTTATCTCGCTCACGTTCCTTATCACGTTCCCGTTCACGTTCCTTATCACGCTCCCGCTGTCGGTCACGATCTCTATCCCTTTCCCGTTCTCGCTCCCTCTCCCTTTCGCGGTCCCGGTCCCGCTCCTTGTCCTTGTCCTTATCCCGTTCACGGTCCATTTGACGTCTGCAAATGCGAATCTGTAGCTACATATACACATACGCAATTGTTAAATCAATTTACTTACTTGTCTTTATCATAGTCCTTTGATCGAGAACGTTTGCGTCGCTTCTCATCACGTCGGGAGCCCAATCCCCTGTCATTGTCCTTGGATGGCTCCTTGGCGCGCTTACGCTCGTCACGGCCGCTGCGCGAACTGCTGCTCAGACTGGCGCCATTGCGGGACGACTTGCCATTGTCGTAGTCTCCGCGTGCGCTGCGACTCTCATAGTGCTTGTCACGTTCCCGTTCCCTGTCCCTGTCGCGCTCCCGCTCTCGCTCCCGGTCTCGTCTGTTACAATTTTATTGTTAACGATTATAAACAGATATCACTTTGGATGTTGAAAGTGTTAAACTTACCCAGAGCTTTTGGACATGGCCAACGAGGATCTCACTCACAACTCTTGCAGCCCGCAAAACGCCGCCGGCTTTTGTAATTTAAATTAAATCAACCCAACTAACTTTTAGTAAGTTGTGTGTTCAATGCTGCGAAATCAACACCTTTTAGTGGCCGCTTTTCCTGCGATTATTGGCGCTTTACTTGTACTTTCATTATCTCTCGTCTTAAATACGGCATAAAATTGTAATAGTTTGCCCACCAGGGCTACACAAAATGTTTTAGGGCGGCAATAGTGGCAAAATGGGAAATGCGTTGCCAACGTTGCCAGACTATCAGAAACTGGTGGCAATGCCATATAAGTATATATCTAACGTTTTAAAATATCTCCTTCTGTCTGTTGCACAGATTCCACAGAATCATTATGGCCTTTGTTGCATATTTTTAACGGGTATTTTACTTCAGCAAATTAGCTATTGCAGCCCTAGAAATAATGACATCGATATCGAAACCCCTATCGATAGTCAAACAGAGCATCGATTTCAACATCGAATACAAAGCATCTTAAAAAAAAACAGCTGCAGGTTAACAAGTTAATACATATTTAATTCATGGTACATAATATAATCAATTTATTTTAATAAAATTAATAACAAAAAATCTAATAAATGATCATAAAATAAAGAATGTCAAAAAAAAAGATTTACACAATTTATTTAACAAAAAAATAAATATTTTCTTAGCGAATTTTTCTTTTACCCTATTATTAATTATTCTTAAAAATAGTTAAGAAAAGAACAATTGTTCTCATTGAACTTAACTGTTAAAAAAAAAAACACTTTTTCAAAACACTTTCATTTCTAACAGTGTTTGCATATTACAGTTACTCAAATTGCATAAAAAAATTTTATGTTAGGGATATTCTTGAACGTATTTTTGTAATGGTGTTGGTAGCAAGAGTTGTAGGAGTAAGTAAGATGACAATACGTGACTTCCGTATTATGTTGGTCATCCAGTTTGTCAATTAGTCAACGGTTGTCAAAGAGGTGACTTAACAAGTTTGACCGCAGGATAGACACTCACTCACTTTTTCTCGGGAATTCGTTGCGTAACGGTCGTCGTGCTTAAAATCTTAATCTGGTTACAAATTTCTAAACAATAAAACAAAGAAAATAATAGAAACTGATTGAGATCAGATTTTGATTTTGTTCTTGCAGACCTTCCATCAAGTTTAGACAGGCAAAATATTACTTAATTTTTAAAAGTTTTGCATTGGTTTTTTTTCAACATAACCACAAAAAGCTTCGAAGATAATTAAACAGACCAAAAATCTGTGCCCTAAGAAAAGCAGTAGAATTTGACAACTATTTCATAGAAAGTTTACCGCTCCATTAGGGCCTTTACAGTTGATATAATAAAAAAATTCAACCAACATTTTCTTAAATTTATAACTCTACAAGCACTTATTATCTTAAGCAATTTTATATTTCTACTGTCTCTATATGTAAAAGAAACCACTGAAGCAAAAAAAAATAAAGGTATAGAAAATTCTTGTTCTTGATTTATTTGACTTGATTCATTTATTAATCACAGAAATTGTTATATTAGTACTGTCAAATTACATTACTCCGTCTCCTCTTCGTTAATTCACTGTCTAAGGGGAAAATTTAATTTCAACACAATATGCAATATAATCGATTTTAAAAGGCTCAAACGAGACATTTAAATTTGGATGCTTGAGATATGAACGAATCAGTTCATTTTCAATTGTATTATGCCAATTGACGCTCAGGGGAGTCCATCGCCTATTCAAAACCATTTCGATAGGGCGTCTGTTTAAGGAAAAGAATCCTTCGTGTAGCTTCACGTTCGAAACATTTAAGATCTGCAAAGACGGGCAACAGGCAAAAGTTTGCCAAAGCTCAATCTCAGAGCTTAAAATGCGAGAATCGATAATATCAAGTCGTTTCAGTAGAGGTAAACCCTTGATCAGTTTTTGTATATTTTCGCGTGTAATTTTTATATTCACTAAAGTTACTTGACGTAAATTTATCAATTTTTCTGCATCGGATAATTCGTTCAAGCAAAAGCCATTTAAAGTAATTTTTTGAATGTCCATTGCCCGCATCTTAATTATACAGTTTAAACGGTTTTTTGCCAAGAATTCCAAAGTAAGTATTTGAAGCTTGGGCAAATTCACTAATATCTCAAATTGCTCTTCATTTAATTCTTCGTGATTAATTATCAGCTCTTCCAGCATCTTCAGCTCGCTAATTCGCCAAGAAGATTCATCAGTTCGAAATATAGGAAAACATTGCGTTAAGTCCAATTTGCGCAAATGCTTCCAATTTCTCAAGTGAATCATATCAAATTTATCGCAAAGCTTGATATTGTGAATTTCAGGAAAAAGATCTCCCATTAACTGTATAACTTGGTACCCGTTCATCATGTCATTGTAGTCGTAATTTAGTCTGAACTCTAGTGATTTCATTTCCGAAAAATTATAGTGCTTCCAACATGTAAGTCTATCCAATGTGACATCCCATAGAGTCAAATGATGCACTGTTGTACAGATGATGGATAGGAAACCATGTAATATTTCTGGTTTCTCAACAAAGACTTCAAAGTGATCTTCATCCAAATGAAAGCTCAGCTGATGTTGCCAAGCATAGTGCAGATTCGAGTTTACACGATTTGTGGGTTCTTCGTTGGTTAGTTCAAAAAGTGACAATTGATCTCGTAAGCTTAAATACTTTATTATAAGCAATTGACAATCATTGTCAAGTGTATCCATCCTTTATAACCGAGTCGATGAAAGTCCCTCTACTTGCTAACTGGTATCGTTTAGTTTAGCAGTGCTGTAAAGTGCGTAGACACGACAGCTGGTAGTGTATAAATGTTGTTATCGATTGTCAAACTACGGATCAGGGATGGAACTTATTTCTGAGCAACCGATTAGTCTGTCAATAGGCGCGGTACTTGGGAAACAAAGCCATTGCAGGGCTGGAAAAACATCGATGTTTCGGCATATCGATGATTTAATTTTTAAGCTAGAAACATCGATGACCTCGATACCCAATTCACACTGAGCAACATCTGCCATCTACCATAATGAAAATATAACAATTATAATATACATATAATATAATATAACAATTATAATTTCATCATGAACGGGACGAATCAAACTGCGCGTTGGACTTTCAAGCTTCAGCCGAACCCATGCGTCGTGAGAGCAAATACACATATTCTCTCTTTCTATATGTGTGTCGGCTGCGACGCCGGCAGAATTCTAAACCTGAAGCACGGGTGGCGTATCGTAAAATGTTAAACACCACCGTTGCGGTGACTTCAAAGCAGACGAATTTCCGCTTCCCGCAGTTCCCGAAATTATTTCCAATTGTCATTCCAAAAAGTACAAATTTGCGGGAAAAAAGCAGAACTGGCAGCCCTGACCAACAACACTATTTTAAAAATCGTAATTATCGATAACTCAAACCAATATCAACAAACTTATCGACTTCCAGCTGTGTTGATTTTGCCGCACGTGTTAAGCATAAACAATTTGAAATTGGAATAAGGAAAACGCAGAGTAACTTATAAAGAGAACTCAGTTTCTATTGAATATGCTGCCTAACATTGAAGTTATTGTGGGCACCTACACGGACTTCCTACTCGGCTACCAACTCATACAGAAGAAGGTGCATGGAGAGGACAAGATTCAGTTGAAAGCAACGTTTGCAGACAAATCACATGCCGGCTCTCTGAAGTGTGTGGCGGTACAGGGACCATGGATAGCGAGTGGTGGCAGCGATGATCGTATTTTTATATATGATATGCGTACGCGAAAGCAGTCGCACATTCTGCATTCACACTCTGGCACCATAAATGCTGTGGTATTCTCCCCTGATTTGACACATCTGCTGTCGGCCAGCGCTGATGGTCACTTGATGGCCACCCGCGTGGGCAGCTGGACAACGGAGGGTGACTGGCGTAAGGCGCATGCTGGCAACCCGGTGACACACATTGCCTGTCATCCAAGCAGTCGTTTAGCACTGTCACTTGGCGGTGATCAAATTCTAAACACCTGGAACTTAGTTAAGGGTCGTGTCGCGTATAGAACCAATCTGAAAAGCAAGCGAACGTTGGGCAGCTCACCGGACTGTCTGTCCTGGTCCGCAGACGGCAAGCACTTTACCCTAAGTGGTCCACTTGTTCTAGAGATTTGGAACATCGAGTCAGCCAGCGTAGTGCGTAGCACCAAAACTCCCTCCAAGCCAATATGCGTGACCTGGTTAAATGAACTTACCTGCCTGGTGGGCTTAGAGAATGGCAACATTGCTTGGATCTCGCTGGATGCCGACGATGACGAAACGGTAAATAGAATCTACTAATCTTGTGGAAGTATTTTTAATAACATTTGTTTGTTTGCTTTTCGCACAGCCCACTCTTATCGAAGCGCATGAAACGCGAGTCAAGGCCATGTCTTATCTGAACGAACACCTGGTGACCATCTCCAGGTGAGTGTCAATCTATTTCACTTTGTGATCTGAAACTAATGAAGTTGTCCTATTAACAGCGCAGGCGAAATCAAGATCTGGAGTCCCGATATCGATGAAAAGAGCCTGACCCAAATTGCTAGTGTTAACATTGATTGCCGTCCCACCTGCCTGGCTTTACTAGACCTGAATCAGTTTGGGAATGTGCCGAAAGCAGATCATAGTGGTGATCCTGGTAAGCAGCAACAGCCAGACTCTAGGAACCAGCCAGAGGAAGAACAGGAAGAGGAGAACAGGGATATGGATTTAATCAAACCACGTAGCTTTGTGTCCATTGAATACGAGCAGGATGCAGCGAAAAAGGCTGGAAAAAGTGGCAAACAGAATCAGAAAGAGGACAAAGACAGCGATGCATCCGACAGCAGCGATCAGAGCGATGAAAGCGAGAATCAAACGACAAATAAAAATGCTAAAAAGAAGCAAATGAAAGTAAAACAAAAGCCCACAGCCAAAAGTAGCAAACAGGACGATCACAGCGAAAGTGAGAGCGAGAACGACAGCGACAGCGATGACTTTGACAGCAGCAGCAGCAGCGAGAACGAACGACGTCCCAGAGGAAGAAAGGTGGCCAACAAACGCAAGTTGAACACAAGCCACAAACAAGGCGCAAAGCAGACAAAAAAGAAGTAAACACAATCCACAAATAATGTCAATAATAAGTCAATACACTTATATTACTATTTAACTACATTGAATATCCTGTTAATAAATGTACTTTTCAACAAATCAGCTGGCGGCAAATTCTTTTAGCAATTTTGAAAGTAATTTAAAGCAAATATTTACACGAATACAAAATACAAATTTTTTTACAGAACACGCAAATCTCGCCTGTCATACATTAATTTTAAATTGCAACAAAACTAAATTATTATTGCATTTCATACAATAAAAAATCTTTGAATTGTATTTTATGCATGTTAAAGGCATTTAATAATATTTTAAATATAAATTGATATTAGAGAATCTAAATATTTTTTAATTGACATTTTATTATTGTCTAAAGCTGAAGACCTTTTTGAAGTTTTAAAAAAAAGATAAGGCTAATAAAAGGCCTCGAAAATAGACGTCAGATTCCTAGATAATCTCCTAGTTTAACAAAAAAAAAAAAAACTATATCCAAAACATGCCTTTCACTTTGCTTGTATAAATCGAAAATCTCTCAAAGCTCCATTAATTTTTGGGAGATTTCCGGTTGGTTTCGTTACGCATTCGTTTCACATTATAAATTATATAATATAGTAAGTTTTTAAGTTGAGTTGCTTTAAACTGAAATCTGAGGAATCGTAGAGTTTCAATAAAATGGAAACTGGTTCAAGATTAATTTTTTTAATCGTGTAGATGTTTATTAAATGGTATATAGTCAATTTATTTTATTGATAACATTTTGTATTTTAACAATCATTATATATTATTTACTTAAGAAGGGGCAAAGGCGAGTATAAATGTTGGTGTGACTGTGACTGTGACTGTTGGCATTGCCCGATCTACAGGTGTGCACCCTATTGCTCCCTAGTCAACAATGAATTGTATGCCAACGCTTTAGCTTCAGCGGTGTGTATTTTGGTTTTTGGGTACATGGAGTACGTCGTCAGTTGGCCAGAAAATAATGGATCAGCTTAAGGTAAATGCGTTCCAGCAGCGGCCACATGTACTCCACGAGGAACTGCAGTATGTGTCGGAGCGGAGGGCACAGCGTGCACATATAATGCGTTAGGGCATTGAGTACACGCAACACCAAGGGTCAGTTATTGCGCTCCAATTGGATATAGAAGGCACTGTCATTGCCATTGCAGTTGTCATTGTCCTTATCCTGGGGATCCGCGTCAGTTGAATAGCATCCATCTGTCCGCTTTGTGCAGCTGTGTGTCCAGGCCATCGGCTCATGAAATTTATCCAAATGCGCCAGATTCTGGTAGACATAAAGCAGGGGATGATCAATATAGGCGCTACACTCGTAGCACCACACGGACAGATCGCTAAAGCTCAACACCAGCGGATGCTTCTCCCGCCGACAATGCTCCTCCATATGCTCGTTAATATAACGACCACAGCCGATTGCCTCACAGGTCAGACACAACCAATTTTCCACCGTCGAGGCACAAACGCCGCATGAACTGCTCGTCTTTATTGCTACAGGTTGCAGTAGATCAAGAGTTGGGGCACGAATAAAAAAAGAATAAAATTGAATTAGTATATAGTAATCAAAATATACAAAAGATTTTAAATTAAAGCGCCAAATAATACAACAGACAATAGTTCAGCAGATTCCGTAAGTAACCAGCTATAGCTATAATTCTTAAAAGTTTTGCCAAAGCGTTTTAAAATTATTACAAACTTGCTTCACATAAAACTATCAAAGATTCAAAAATAACATTTAAAAAGAATGGGAGAGATAGAGAAAGAAAATTAACAAAAGAAATCCATGAAAATAAATGTTTTGTTACTGAACAATACACTTGATAATAATTGAACTGGTATTCAGTGCGATTTAAATAACATAAATATACAAATTAGACAGATAAATACCTAGCAGGTAATGTTGATCAGAAATCATGTTTGCTTTTGTAATCAGCCAGAAGATTTTCAACTATCATCAAACTTTGATTTCGTTATTACTTCAAATTTTGTGAGATTCCTGATACCGATTTCTTTTTGAAGAAAAACCTACCATTTCATTAAACGGAAAATAATTTTGCACTTAAAAAAATCATTTTAAAAATGGATAAACTTGTTTGATTTAAATATTACATTTTAACTTGAAAAGCAATTATAATAAAATCAGAAAAATAAGAGTTTTTTGCTTTTACAACTTAAAATATGCGATTAATATTTAGTATATAATACATTTTCATAAAAACTATCAATTAAAAATTGTAGAATTTTTAAAAATCGGCAGACTGACATAGTTCTATCAATCATAATATACATGGGTGGAAAGAAAGAAAGAGAGAGAGAGATATCGAAAGAGAGAGAGAAACACTTTTATAGCTCATGCGAAACTTATAAAAACTTATATACACTGTAAAACATAAATATGCACAAGCTGAGAATAGAACCATTTTTAATAATAATAATAGTAATAATATCAATAATAATCATAATAATAATAACAGTAACACAAGCACAGCCACAAGCGAGAAGGAGCAAAAGAGACGGATAGAGTGATAGACAAAGCGTTTTTATAGTTTTTGGAATTTTCGCTTACATTGTGGCGCCTCCTCCGGGCGCAATTGTCTCAAGTGTGGACAGCTCTTGAGCGGATAGATTGCAAACATTTCCTGCTGCTCGAGTGCCTGCCAAGCAAACGAGCAAGTCGAGCAGAGTACGGAAAAAGAGAGAGACAGAGAGAGGACGGGGTTTTCGTTTTTGTGTGAGTGACAAAAAGAGGAGGAAGAAAGAGAGAGAGAGAGAGAGGAATGAAATTAGTGTTACGATTCTAGAGTCTGGGTGTGCGGCTGGAGCTGCTGCTCAGTTACTCGTACCTCCTTATGCTCCGCCATAAACTCGGTGAGCGTTTTTACCTTGACTTTGGGCTTGCTACCGCTGGGCCGCTCCTGGCCACAGTCGGGCTGATCGTCGATGGCTCCGCCAGCGGCGCCTTGAGCATCGTCATTTGAGATGTTCAACTGCTGCAATGTAGCAGCAAGAAAATCCTCGTTGTTATTCTCGCCCAGCGCCGACTGCGGCAACTTGCAGCCGAACACCAGCGATTTCCAGTGATGACGCTGCACCTCCACGCACTGCTGCAGCGTCTCGATGCAGCTCTGAAAGGCCACTGTTGGCGGACGTTGCGAACTTGCGATGCCAAACTGCGGAGTTGGCATTGGATCGCCAAGCAGCGTTTTGGTGCACATGGTCATCGCATACGATATGGAGTTGACATTGTAGCCACCCTCGAGGCACACCAGCACCCGTCCACCGGCCAGTGCCGACAGCCAATGCGTGAAGAGACCGTATCCCTCCGGCGTCACCTTGCAGCCACCCAATGGATCACCAATTGCCGCATCGAAGCCTGCCGATACCAGCACCAGTTGCGGATTAAACTCATATGCTATCGGCATGATGAGCTGCTGGAAGGCCAATGCATACTCCACATCACCCATGCCCTTCTGTGAAGCGAGAGAAGAATTTAGTTTGAATTTAATAAAAATTTCAATCAATTCTTTAGTAATCGCATCTTTTATACTCGTATACAGATTTTCAAGTATTTTGATGGCAATCAATGATTTCATAATATTGTAAATTTAAATTAAATAACATTGTAATAATATTGTTTTGTAATTAATTAAATAATATTGTAAGAATCTCTATTGGAACTGAGTTCCATGAACCTGTTATCACTAACACAAAAATGTATTTTGATCGTTGTATATTAAGAAAAGTACTTGTTTAATTTTGTTAAGAAAAAATTTGGTACAAAAAAATGAAAAAATATGTCAATTTGTAAATAAAAGTTTTCTAATTTCAAAAAAAGAAACCTGCTTGACAAGGTCCACATTCAAAATAAAAATAATACAGAGGTGTTCTACAAATCTCTAACAGCGCCAAAGTAACCCAAAAGCAACTGTTGGGGTTCCTGAAAACAAGCAAGCATTGCTTTCAAATTTCAAAAAAGTTGTTGAGAGATTTCACGAAATAAAAGAATTATTGAATTTAACTAAATTAATTTTTTTTTTTTTAACAAAAATGCATAAAATGTTGTTCAAAGAAAACCGATTTTTTTTGACTTCGAAAATGTGTTCGAAAAAACTAAATCTCTGACATTTGAGGAAAACCGACATTTCGAACGGTTGTTTTTAAAAGCAAATCTCTTCAAAAACTCTAGAGATTTCAGGAACACACCTGATAATCAAATTTAGATTGAAAAACGATGGTTACACCTTTAAAAGATAATGAATTTTAATGCTTGTTTGAACCGATATTATCCATCATATATGAATCATTTACTTTACGGTTGTTTCGGTTACGGTATTCAATATCAATCTGTTAATACCGATTAACGGTTACGGATAGGATTTTAGTACCAGATTTGTATCATAAAATTGAAATTAAAAGTAAAGATTTGAGTGTTTCGATTTACCATCTACAAGTCATCATAATATACTGATAAAACGGAGCACATAGAGATCACAGATACACATCTATATAATTATAAGCTAGATGGAGATCGTTTTCCACGTATTCGTGATAAAATTAATAAATTAATTTTTTGCAATTATACATATTGATTTAGTTAATTTGCTTTAAAGTTTAAACTGATTGAACTGATTGATTGAATTGAAAATTCTACAATCATAATAAATCGAATAAAGCCGTTTAAAATGTTTATAAATGAGTTTAAAAAAAATATGCGATTGCAATTGAATTGATTGCAATGTTGTACAGCTTTGATAGTAGTAGAAATTGAAGTGGATTAGTACCTTGTTCCAGGGTATGTTAACATTGAATCCGCGTCCAGCGTTCTTGCCCACAACATCATAGTTGCCGTCGGGTCCCTTGGGAAAGAAGGCGCCGTGCTCGTAGCGATGCACGCTGATGTAGAGAACCTTGGGATTGGACTCGAAGATGTGCTGAGTGCCATTGCCATGATGGACATCCCAGTCGACGATGAGGATGCGCTCTAGATTATATTCGCGTATCGCATACTGAGCAGCAATGGCCACATTGTTGAATATGCAGAAGCCATGGGGTTGATCCGCCTCGGCATGGTGACCCGGCGGTCGCACATTACAAATGCCGCTGCGCGATTCGCCGCGTAGGATGCTGTCGACCGCCTGGAGGACGGCACCCGAGGCGAGTGTGGCGCACTCGAAGGTGCGCGGATGCAGGTACACCGAGTTGTAGCCGGCTCCCAGTTGCTGGAGCTCCTCCTCGTTGCGTCCCTGCAGGCGGCGTACTGAATTGAGGTGCGCACGCGTATGTGCCAGGCACACCTCATCCGTGGTGGCGGCACGTGCAGTCAGCGGATGCATGCGTTCAAGCAGCTGATAGTCATGATGCATCTGATGGATCTGATGTATGCGCATTGGCTGCTCCGGATGTGAGGTGTCGTGCAGATTGAAGTGCTGCAGCATTTGGGGATCGTAGGCGTAACAAACCCGTGCCGCCGGCACCGACAGTTGTGTCTCTGCCCGCAGCATTTGCAAGCGTGCCGCATTGCGTGCCACAACATCCGGACTCAGCTGGGCCGAGGTGCCACGCGTTGGATAACGCTGCGGTCCTTCTGGCAACGGTCCGCCCAACCACAAGCGTTTCACGCGATGCAGCTGCTGGGAGTCCGTCGGCTGCTGCTGCTGCTGCTCCTCCAGCAGCTCACTGGCCGCATAGGTCTGTTGCAGCTGCAGGCATCGCCAGTAGGGACGATGCACAAAGATGCAGTTGAGCAGCGCGTCTCGAAGTTCCGCGCTGGGCAACGGCAGAGGCTCCACCAACGGCGGACAGGGATCGCCGAGCAGGGCACGCAGCGTTAAGGCGGCGCCCTCGGACAGCGACTCCACACAATAGCCGCCCTCGAGCACCACAGCCACACGGCTGTTGGCGAGACGTAGCAGCGGATTGAGCAAATGCGGATAGCAGGCGGGTGTAACCTCCATTTCGCCCTCGGGACAGCCAAGCGCTGCATCATAGCCGGCGGAAACGATTATCAGCTCCGGCTGATATTCCAGGGCAACAGGCAGCAGCAGCTGCTGGAATATGGCCATATAGTCGCCATTGCCCATCCCCTTGGCATTCAGGGGCACATTGAAGTTGTAGCCAGTTCCAGAACCAGCGCCGATAGCATGGTAATCCGATTCCGGCAGATTCGGCCAGAAGCTGCCATGCTCATAGCGATGTATCGAGAAATACAAGACCCTGCAAAAAGGCAAATCGATTAATAGCTGATTGAGAAGGCTACAATTAAGCTAACTCGACTGGGAGAGATCCTGTAACAAATTAAAAATTCAAATAAAAATTATACACATATCATTTAAAACAAAAAAAAACTTAGAAAAAACTAGATCCAAAGTCTGACCAAAGTCAAACCGTCATAACTTTGTCAAAACTGAACCGATTTTCAAGCGGAATGTAATTTTGCTCATGTTTAAGCCTCTTAATTCATTCTGCATTCAAATTTTTATTAATTTCTTATAAAAAAGATTTTTTTGCTAGAATTCGATATTGATGGTATTCAAGGCTGCAAAACGGTTCTGAACCGAACCTCCTAGAACCGGTTCAGTTCGGGTTTTTAAGCAGCCTGAACCGGATCATGAACCGAACCCTTGAAATTATTTACTTTGCGAGCCCGAACCTAAACCGAACCGCTTTCTAAAATAAAAGGTTCGTTTCGAAAAGAAATAAATACATAAATTTTATGGTTTTCTAATATCACGCAATTATTTGAGACTTCGGATTAAAATATGTCATATTTAAATCTTCAAATCAATTTAAATTAACATCAAATGTGGGAATGTAGGATTTTTTTTAAATAAAAATCGCTTTATTAATCTCAATTAATCGCAAAAAAGAATCGAATTCTAGTAGATGAAATTGAACCAATGCTCGAACCCAAACCTTGGGTTCAGGGGGTATATCAACCAATTTGCGAGCCGAACCGATGTCTTGCTCTATGGTTCGAACCGCCGAACCGAACCTTTAAATTTTTTTTGAAGGTTTGCAGCCTTGATACAAATAAAAAAAACTCCTACATTCCTACATTTCCCTTCTGATAAAGTTAATAGACCCTGTATACTTATTAAATACAGAGTCTAAATAGTAGAAGGACGAATTTATTCGGGGAATTGAACTCACCTATCATCGTTATAGAAGAAACGCTGCGTACCCTGGCCATGATGCACATCATAGTCAATGATCAGGATGCGCTGCAGATGATGTGCATCTAGTGCATGCTGTGCCGCCAGTGCCACATTATTGAAATAACAATAGCCATTGAATTCAGCCTTCATCGCATGGTGACCCGGCGGTCGAATGATGGCCATTCCATTCTGCGCCTTTCCTGTCAGCAGATGATCCACCAGCTCGATGGTCGAGCCGCTTGCCAATAATGAAAGCTTAAATGTGGACTATGAAGGAATCAAGAAATGAGGTTTGTGATTAAAGGTTAAATTATGAGGGGCTCAACAGGTAAAATTAGATTAAGCATAAGTATAACATCGATATCAAGGTTTAAATAACTATAGCGACTTTCATGGAACTATCGAAAAACCATTGTGAAACTATCGTATAAACCTACTTTTTCAGGTACATTTGGAAGCCCTATTTTTTTGTTCAATAAACTGAGTGATTATCAAAATGAATAAGACCCGCTTTATCAACCCACAAATAAACTAATCAAAACGAAACCGACAAACATTTTATTTTTATTAATATTCATGTATTGAAATTAATATTGTTCGTCACAAAATTGAATATCAGAAATTTCGTCACTAGACTTTTCCCCTATTAGAGTGGTTTATTTTGTAAGATTATTAATAATCATTGGTAATTAACAAAGGCCTTCGTTATATGTTAATCTAATCAATTTAAAATGAATATTCTGAATTTTTAATAGCAAATTGATTGATAGCTAAAGTAACAGCTGGAGGAACCAGGAATGCGGTTTATATATTATACAGTCTCCATATAGAAAGGTACCTATTGTTGTCTCTGTCTAGTCACACTTGGTTGATCTCTGAATATACATGAGTATACAAAACAACTGATTGCAATTGCATGATAACCGGTTTTAATCTCATCTAGACCCAATAAACAAAGTCGTTCTCTAATAAAAAAAAATCAATAGTGGAAGTATCGTGGAATTTTCGGTGGAACATTATTTACCGGATGTATATAGATGGCGTCATAATGGGAGCACAATTCCTCCATAGCCTCCTCGTCCTGCACACCCGAAGTTCTCTCGAGGCACTCGTAATGGGCCACCGAATGGAGCTTGAGGATTTCATCTTTTGTTGCCAGGCGCGATGGCAGCGACATGCAACGTTCAATAAGATTCAGCTCCTTGCACCTGTGCACCACAATCAAATGGCATCAGCTGGTGGATGGTGCTATGTGGTGCTTTATGCTCCTCACTTACCGTTCTAAGGTGCGGGTAAAACGTTCGGGACGCTCCTGATGCTGATCATCCCACAGGCAGCAGTGTTGGCTCATGGACTCATCGTAGATCAGAGCTGTGGGACCGCGTTGCATGCTCTTCGCATTGACGGCCTGTAATCGGATGGATGGGATTAAAGGTGAGTGTGAGTGTGTGTGTGTGGTTGTGCATATATACAGATAGTCAAGTAATCTATATATTTATAAAACTGCTTCTTGTTCTTATTTAATAATAAACGTTTATCTTAATATTTCTTGTTTTAAGATAACCTACAGTCAAATCTCGATAATTCGCACACTTTCGTTATCTCTAATGTTTTTGCAAAGATCGCCAGTTGAACTACAGTAAATGCAAACTAAGAGTATTCAAGGGTATTCTCATTTCATTTGAGAACAATGTGTCGGTTTTTCAACATATATTATTGTATATTGTTCCACCTTCGAATAAACATTATTTTACTATTAGACTACAAAAAAAAAACAAATTAGATTGAAGAGTGGTTAAACAATGTAACTGAATCTACTGCTGGTAAAACGATTTTGCAGGTAAACGATTTTGAATTTGAGAACCGTAATGAAAATAAAATATATAATAAATCGCATATTTTCTCATACAAAGCAATTTTAGAGTATATATGTATGTATGTATTAGAGCTGATAAGGAAAATCGTATGTAACAAACAAAATTAGGCCAAATAAAAATATCACACTTTCTAAAAGCACATAAAAATTAAAAAATTAATTGCATTAAATAACAAAAGTCCACAAAAATCAAACATAAATAAAATTTCACAAAATAACAAGGTTTATTAAAAAAAAAAAAGACAAATTTGTTTACTATTTAAATTCAATAATTCGAACACTGTCTGATTTTCTCTCGTTCGTATTATAAAGATTTAAAAAAATATATATTTATAAAAAGCCCAAAAAATATTATTATTACTTGGCTAAATGTACGTATGTATGCATGCATTGTTTGTATATGTACTCACATTTTGAAAGATATCAGTTACACTCTCCTGCACGGCAGCTGCTCCATTGGTTTGCGATTTGAGCATGTTGCGAGCACGACGTTTTGCCTCCAAAAGCGCTGGATTCGGTTTGCGGAATCCGCTTGCCGCATTGCCGCTGTTGGCGCTCGATGCCGTTGCAGCCATTGACGCTGACGTCGACGTCGACGACGACGTCGCTGAAGCTGATGACGTTGGCGCCAACTTTGACTTGACCATAGCGCGAGTTTGAATTTTGGCCTGTTGTGCGCCGCGCCTCGTTACAATCGGTGAGCTCTACAAAAGAGAGATAGACAGAGCAAGTGAGAGACAGTCAGAGAAAGAGAAAGAGAGAGAGAGAGAGCGTTGGTGAGACACAGCGAGAGCACAGATAAAGATAATGATAATGTCGTCACACGGCGTATTCCAGCAATTGAAATCTGATAATTCCAATTCGTTCGCTTTTTACTTTCTTGTTACAATAAATAAAATTCCAAAGAATCACTAAAATTTTGGTATTTTGTCGTTTAGCAAAGAACTTATTATAATAATAACAGTTCCAAATGACATTTTGGCCAGGGAATATTAAATTAAAACTAATGATATTCACGTACCAGATTAATGTACATAATATATTGCATCTAATAAATGGATTTTTCGGCGGTCTATAAATATCAGCAATATTATATTAAAATCGTCTAATACTAGAGACTTTCGATGCCTGTTCTTTGAGTAGTTCTTAGTTTAAGTTGTATAGTATACGTTTCAATGAGTTTTTCGCACTGACAATAATTTCCTTGCACAATAGTATACAATGTATAAAGTAGTATACAAATAAAAAGCGGGAGGGCTATAGTCGAAACCCCGACTATCGAAATACTCTTTACATACTTTTAGGAGCTTGTAAAGATGTAAAAATTGAAACAGCCATTACTGCAGTTCTAATTAACCGATCCTGTTGCGATAAAGTATAATAATAAATAACATACTTGACCTGCGTACATTATCCAGGAACCTACATACATTTGATTTAGCTGTTAATACTGATCTAGAAATCTTTTTTTGCACAATAAAATATGTGAATATTGTATTGTGTCAAAACCAGGGAATCAAATCGAAAAAAAAAATATAGGTTACGGTTTCGGTTCCGAAACGTCTCGAAATAACTATTTCGGTAAAAGGTTCTATTTCAGTTTTTTTTCTTTCGGTTTCGGTTTCAGTATCGGTAAGTAACGGTACAAAAAATCAATTTTGAAACATTTTAAAATTTTAAGTTGTCGTTTTATAATAAATATGACATCGAAATAGGACACCTAGGACAGAATTTAAAAATATTTGAATGCAGAATGTATTTAGAGGACAAATCATGATCAAAATTACATTCCTTTTGAAAATCGGTCCAGTTTCAATCAAGTTATGACAGTTTGAAGTTGGTCAGACTTCGGAGCTAGTCACTTTACAAGTCAAAATTTTTATCCAATTTGCCATGATTTTTACAAAAAAATGAAAGGTCCCCGAATCAAGTTTAAAGAGTTGTTTTATACTAATTACGATATAAGGAGTTGAATAAAAGTGAAAACTTGAGATTTAAAATTTTTCATTTTTATAATTTCAAAGGGGGGACCCTTAGCATCGAAATCAATACCTAGTAGAATCTAGAGAAAAATATTTTTTTTTAAGAATTTAATAAAATTTAAATGCAGAATGAATTAAAATGCCAAATAATGATTAAAATGACATCCCACTTAAAAATCGGTTCAGATTTGACCAAGTTATGACAGTTTGAAGTTGGTCAGACTTCGGAGCTAGTCACTTAACAAGTCAAAATTTTTATCCAATTTGGCATGATTTTTTACAAAAAAATGAAAGGTCTCAGAATCAAGTTTAAAATGTTGTTTTATACTAATTACGATATAAGGAGTTGATTAAAAGTGAAAACTTGAGATTTAAAATTTTGAATTTTCAAAATTTCAAAGGGGGGACCCTTACCATCAAAGTCGAATCTTGGTCGAAAATAATTATTTTTTCTAAATGAACAAAATTTGAATACAGAATAAATTAAGAGATCGAATCATGATCAAAATGACATTCCGCTTGAAAATCAGTTCAGTTTTGATCAAGTTATGACAGTTTGAAGTTGGACAACTCTTTGGCCTAGCTACTTTACCACAACCGTACCGGTACAAACGTTTCGGTATTCGGTTCTTGACAGAGAATTTTCAAGAATTTTCGGTTACGGTTTAAGTTTCGTTACTAAAAATTAAACGGTTAGTTTCGGTTAACGGTTCCAGTGTTATTCCCTGGTCAAAACAGTTACTTGAGTAACTGTATAAAATGTCATTTGTTTGTTGAGCAAGACACCCTGTATTAGTGCACCTAACGCCTTAATTGATAACAAACAGAACAATGGGGTGAGTATACAGGCAGACATGGGGCTAAAAAGTAGAGCTGCAGTGGTAAGTAATTAATTAGCTGTAAAAATCTTGTATATTTATGTGATTAAACACTAACAGCCAGAGCAACAACAACTATGTAAATTCACCACATACACAATGCAATTGGCGGCCACAAAATGGCGTTGAATACCGTTGAGCACAAAATCAGCGCGTTAACTGAACGGATTTGTGATTTTAAATGCGCTTGCCAGCTCGGCTAGCTTCGACGTTAACTGTGACTGCGACAGCGACTGCGACTACGACTATGACAATAACCAAGTTTATAAGGCAGCTTAACCTGATTTAAAAATAAGACTGTTCAAGTTACAAAACTTTTCTTTCAATGCAGCCACTTATGTTTATAGACAAAGCGAAATGAAAATTGAATTTAGAAAACTAAAACGAGCACACAAAAAAGATTTGTTTTATAAATCAGGTGTAAGCTACCGCGATTTCATTTAAGCCGACTTAAGCTGTCGTATAAACTTGCTAAATGACTAATACTGAAGCGTGTGTGGGTGTTGTTGTTATTGTGGTTGTTGCTATTACCACTTTTGGTGCGAATCCAAAAAGGCGCGCAACGACGACGACGACGTCAGATCTGGACTTACCATTATTTTTTGCCTGATGCTGTGGGAGCTAAACTTGAAGCTGGAGCTTAAAGTGGGCGTCTCGTCTCTTGCAATGCAATCACTGTTGTTGTTTGGTTTGTTTGTTTGTTTGTATTGCTGCCCCTTATTCTCTTGTCTCTTTCTATTGCTCTTGTTTTAAGTGGGCGCAACAATGCGTGTGTGCCTAAGTCACTGAGTGTGTGTGTGTGTGTATGTATGTGTGTGTTTGTGTCGGTATGTAATACTTTTTTTTGGTGATTGTAGTTGTTGTTACTGTTGCGTGATAAGCGTTTACGAACTTGCAGCGTATTTTCACAGCGTATCGATTTGAGTTTGAACTATAATTTAAATCTTATAAATATACATACATACATACATAAAGAGCTGCAGTAATTATTACTTTACATAGTTTTTTCTATCTCGCTTGCTTTCACGCTGCGTCAGTTTTCTTGCCAATTCGTCTTTCAGTCCGTTTGTCCGTCTATCTGTCTGTCTGTCTGCCTGTCCCACTGTCCAACTCTTCTGCCGTGGCTGTCGCGCTTCAGTTGATTTTATGTTTAGTACTCGTTGTTGTTATTATAAATAATACACATGGTTTGTTGTTGTTTTTCAAGTTTAACAAAAAAAATATATATACTCGTATGTATGTACGGATTCACATGCGCGCAGCAAAAAAAAAAATAAAAAACTAAATTAACACACACAATTCGAACGAACACAAGGCCAAAAAACGCGACGGCTGACGGCTGGATGCAACAAAGATTGGCAACACAACAAACAGGCCAAAAGCAGAACCAGAACAAGAATCTCGGACCCAGGCGAGCGAGTAAATCAATGCGACAGCTTGCTGCTTTGTTTGGGGGTTTGCGCGCGGGCGGGCGGGCTATTGGCGGCAATGTGATGTTTGTGTGTCGTCTGCTTTTGTTATTGTTTTGCAGTTACATTCTGGTATTGCTCCCCCTATAAATTTGGCAACACTGGTGTGGAAGGCTGCCACCCGGTCCAAAGGCTGCCACCCTGCAACATTTTTCGATCTGGCAGCATGTACCATTTTGGGAACAATGCCAAAAATGGTAGCTTAAAAATTGTATACCCTTTTGAAGAATTTTTTAACTTTGAAGCTAGTATTTTTAAAAAATTTTGTAGGAATTTTGACGATTTGTTGATATTTTATTTTAGAATTAAATTTGTAGCTTCTCTCCCCTTGGGTTGATGAGCTTCAGACCTTAATTAAAATGTTTTCTATAATTTTATATAATTTCGAATTTTCATCAAATTGTTAATTTGTTGCAAAAATATTGCATTTTGACATTTTTATCACCCAAAGTGTAAATTTAAAATACTCTCAGCTATTTTTCGGATGCTTTCCAGCCAGAAACAGCTATTTTTTTCTCTAAACATTGCCCAACACTTTTGGTAACAGCTGATCTTAACATTGGCTCGTTACGCAAGTGGAGCAACAGGTTTTATCTCAACTGTAATTAGATTCAGTTAATATTCCATCAACACGTTGAGTGATCTTTATCGTGTGGTTTTTATCCAGTAATTTTATAGCTATCCAACTATCTGCAATGTCCGCAAACCTGTTGCAAGCCACCAGACGCCAGCTTTGCGCTCAGGCCCGTCGCTACAGTTCAAAGATCAACGATGTTGTTGTTGTTTCTGCCGCTCGTACACCGATTGGAAGCTTCCAAAGTCAGCTGGCCCCATTGTCGGCCACACAACTGGGCGCCACAGCCATTGAGGCGGCGATAGAGCGCGCCGGCATTGGCAAGGGTGATGTCAATGAGGTGATCATGGGCAATGTGGTGTCTGCCGGTCTTGGACAGGCGCCCGCCCGCCAGGCGGCCATCTTTGCCGGACTGCCGACAAACGTGTGCTGCACCACCGTCAACAAGGTGTGCTCCTCAGGCATGAAGTCGGTGATGCTGGGCGCCCAATCCCTGATGCTCGGCCAGGCTGATGTGGTGGTTGCCGGCGGCATGGAGTCTATGTCGAATGTGCCCTTCTACCTGAAGCGTGGCGCGACACCTTATGGTGGCGTCAATCTTACCGATGGCATTGTCTGGGATGGTCTTTGGGATGTCTACAACAAGTTCCACATGGGCAATTGCGCTGAGAACACCGCCAAGAAGATGCAGATATCACGCAAGGATCAGGATGCCTTTGCCATCGAGTCATACAAACGCTCAGCCAAAGCCTGGAGCGACAAGATCTTCGAAAACGAAATTGCTCCCGTCAAGATTCAGCTGAAGCGCAAGCCCGAGCAGATTATCAGCGTCGACGAGGAATTCACCCGTGTGAACTTCGAAAAGTTCGCTCAGTTGGCAACAGTGTTCCAGCGCGAGAATGGAACAGTTACTGCCGGCAATGCGTCCACTCTGAACGATGGTGGCGCCGCTGTTGTCCTCATGACCGCCGAAGCGGCGAAGCGTGCTGGCGTCAAGCCTCTGGCCCGCATTGTATCCTTCCAGGATGCCGAGACCGATCCCATTGATTTCCCCATTGCGCCCGCATTCGCGGTGCCCAAACTTCTGGAGCGTGCTGGCGTGCGCAAAGAGGATGTGGCCATGTGGGAGATCAATGAAGCCTTCTCTTTGGTCGTGCTGGCCAACATCCGCAAACTGGACGTCGATCCCGCCAAGGTGAACGTGCATGGCGGCGCCGTCTCCCTGGGCCATCCCATTGGCATGTCTGGTGCCCGTCTGGTCACCCATTTAACCCACGCCCTTAAATCGGGCGAACTGGGATGCGCCTCCATTTGCAATGGCGGCGGTGGCGCTTCTTCCATTCTACTGCAGAAGCTTTAAGTCTGTGAGAGAAAAAGAGCAAGTGGAGCAACTGCAGAGGAGCAGTACAATTATAACCAGAGTTGCATTTAACTAAAAATCAAGTGAAATTACAATCGGTAACAAGTGCGCTATCGATAGGTCAGCAAAATTCAACACTTTGAACTAAGTTTTTAGTGTTTATTTTTATAATAAATAGCATTTAATTGAATATTTTGTGATTTGCATAATAAAATGATAAAGCATTAAAAATGAATGATATTAAATGAATTTTTGAAATTATAACAGACATACCTAGTTTATAGAGCAGCTTAACCTGATTTAACCAAAATCGTTATTTCCTACAACACATTTTTTTTAAATGTGTATAGTTGCAGCTTAATTGAGTTGTTATTGTATTTAAAATCAATATTTGGCATGTTGCAGAGTTTTAGATGAAACTGATTTTGTAATACATTAAAAAAGCAAGCCTTGCTAAATCATTGTTAGCGTTAAATGTGATTATGAAGGTGGGTTACGATTACTCTCTTTCATTCAAAACAGCTTAAGTTACTGTATAAACATGTCAGTGATGCTAACTTTTTTGAGAAAAAATAGCTGTTTAAATTTCTTAGTGGCAATCGAACTCTAAAATAGTCAGAGCTAGCGATAAAATAACTAAGTTGGCAACAGTGTATTTTATTCACCTTGCAGCATTTTGAGGTAAGAGAGACCGTGGTGAAATTACAATAGATGATGTATTCTCTTCACATTGCTTCTTATTATTTTCACCACACAGAGACTATCAACAGAGCTTTCAAGTGTTTCTTTTATTTGTTTTCTAGAATTTCATTGAGTATTTGATGATTTGATGATGCACAATAAATGGAATGGAGCATTAGAAATGCATGATGTATTTGAACTAATTGGAACGGCGCCAACGACGCGCTGAGAGCAGCTCGAAGAGGAAAACGAGAGTGGCGAGTGCATAGAGGACGCCGGCAATGACGTAGATGGCCCAGAGATCGGGCTGACGCAGTCGCCGCTCTCCGTACATGAAGGTGCTGCGAAAGTAACGCTCGCTGCCCAATTGGCCCGCCCAGTAGTTGATGAGGCCCACCGCCTGTATGGACAGGATCAGCTCATCGAATTGCTGCAGCAAATGCGAATCCTTTTGCAGGTAGATGGCCAGCTGCTGATCCAGTATATGCTCGGGCAGCACATAGTAGGCGCCTGGCTTGTGTGCCAGCTCTGTCACATGCAGCAGCGTCTGATGCGACAGAACGCCAAATACACGCTGATATGGAGAACCGTATTGGTGTGATCGCAATTCCATATCCTCGAGGACATCGCGTTCCAATTCCGTTGTTATGATGATGGTGCGCGTATTGGTGAGGAGCGACTGCAGGCTGCTCACCCCACGCACATCCTGGGCCGTGATGCGATTCATCACCGCCGTATAGCTGCCCTCCGCCAGCTCCTGCAAGGTGCGCGGTAATCTCTGGTGCACTTGCTGGCGCAGCATGTGGTAGAACAGGGCCGAGTACATGGCTCGTATAAGCAGCGTGAAGCCCAGCCAATTGACGTACATCACCTGCTGGGAGAGGCGTGTGGTGGAGGCACCAATCGGTTGTCCACAGGCCACTGCCAGTATGGAGAGGAGCACAGTGGCTCTGTCCGTTCGCTGGCGACTGAAGAGCATGAGGCAGGATACGCTGAGAAATGTGGAGAGCACGCACAGCCAGGTGATGGTCTGGAATGGAAATCGCAGTATATCAAAGCTGGTCAAATTGTAGCTATTGAGGAGCAGGCAGCTGACCAGCCGGCTGGAGTAATGTGGAAAGACTGCGGTCAGGTTGGTGATATGCTCCACCCGCTTGCGCATATAACCAATGGCCAGGTGAGCTCTTTGCTGCTGCAGCTGCAAGATATTACAATTAACATTTAGATCTATTTAAATTGTGAAACTAATCCAAAAACATCTCACCAGCTGCAGCACCTGTTGCTCCGTCCAGAGGACACTCTGGTTTTGCTCCACGAGGCGTATCATGAAATTCATGCGCCTGGACAGCTCTTGGAGCAAGCGATCCTCCAGGCCTGGCACACGTCCAGACAGACTGAGGAAGGGCGACACGGGACGCAGCAGCACATGGAGTGGGCACCGATGCAGATTGTGAAGCTTGGCTGGAAAGTAGTCGGGATGTTGCCAGGTCTTGCCCAGAAACTTATTAATCTGCTTGAAAATCACAAGGCCGCAATGGGACTCTTCATATGGGAAATATGTGTGCATAATGACCTCGCCCAGGGAACTCTGGGTCATCACATTGCAATTGATGATCTGATGGCGCCAGCAATAATCAAATACGCCCTGCATATCGCTCGGAATGAGTGCATCCCTCTGCTGCAGAAAGATGAAGTAATACCTGCTAGCGTCAGTTTGTGTCCTGTACGTGTGGATCTCAATATCCCTGCAAGTGGGCAATCAATGAAGATGGAGAAAAGCAGAGGAAAACACACTAGAGTCAACTTACAGCAATGCCTGCAGCGAGTCCACCAGCAGGAGATTGTGCAAACGTGATCCTGATCCTGCCAAGCGTTGCGGTTGACTGTGATTGTGATGGACCAGCTGTAGAATCATTGTGTCCACACTCTCGTACAGCAGCTGCATGATGTTGCGATAGAAGTTCATCGGGCTGGGACGACGGCACGAGATGATTAGCATGAATGATGGCGCAACGCGCTGATAGAAATCCTCAATGAACACACGCAACGAATTGGCCACAAAACGATTTATGATCATCGATTGCGTCTGTGCTCCCTGATAATGCATCGACTCAAACTGCAGCAGGCTGCTTATGTTCATCCTGAAAATATCTGGTCAACTCGATTTCTGGACAGCTGGTCAAATGCTGACAAAGCCATTAAGCTTTTGACATTGTCGTGACAGTCACTGGAAACATGTAGGGAATGGAGTACCCACATCCACGTCTCAGCTGACCGATATAACCGATACCAAGGAAAATCTCTCATTAGTCACCGGGCATTTACTCTATCTGTATGCTCATTATGTCTAATTGGGCCCAAAGTCAACAAAACAAAAGTATTGCGACAGCTGGAACTATACTTGGACAAAGGATGAGCGTACGAATATAATCAATATTAAGAACTATACCAGTTTAGTTTTCAAATTACGCGACATTAGACGTGTTATACTCCTTATTTCATTTTTTTTATGGAATTTTAATTATAAATATTCGACTTTACATGTGTCAATTCCGTTAATTCAAATACAAGTAAATGCCAACAGAATTTGAAATTAAAACTCTTTAGAACAAAGTATTTATTATTATTATTTGGAAATTATTATTACTTCACAAAAAAATTTGGTTACAATGTTAATATTTCCTGTTTTCTGTTTTTTAGCTTTTCACTGCACTTGGACTTTGGGAAAAATCCAAAGTTGTTCATACTAAAGGTTAATCTGCATCCGATTGTTCCTATGGCAGCTATATAATATATCTATCCTATTTTGACAAATTTTGGTCAGAATGTAACAGGCAGTTCCAAATTAACAATCTGTGGGTTTGGTTAATTTATATCTAAAGTCAATTTGATGAATCTCATTCAACATATTACATAGACAGTGTGCATTATAATAAAAACAGCTAATTAATTTCATATATCAAGAGTAGAAATTTCAAAAGTGGTTACTTCGTATTTTTAAATACAACTGATAGTCTGGTATTTATTTTGTGAAATCGATTAATTGCTGTCGCCCATATGAGAGCACCTGGCGAAAATAATTTTTGTTATCTGTGGCGCCACCTTTCGTCTAACCTTCCAAACGAACGAACAAAGCAATTGAAAAATAAGGGATTTACTTTGCTCGCTTACTTTAGTAGCAGTTCAACTGAACTGAATCCGAACGATTTGGTCAACTTCAGTTCCGGTGCTTACACTGTAAAGTGTACACTGGTTGCAGTGAGAAATATGGCTGGCGCACAATTCAAATATGAAATTTTATTTTTATAAGGGTTGGAAGTTCGTCATCCGTAGCTAAACAATATATTTAAGAAAAACATCCGAATCTCGACAAAATTCGACAGAAGAACTCAGCAATAATTGTTAAAAATCTAGCTTCAAACTTAGGAAAAATAATACAAAAAGATATTTTTTGAAAAAAGGGCATTAAAATGAAAAATGGTCTAGATCATATTTCAAGGTTGCCAGACGCTTTAAAAAACTTTAACTTTCTTAAGGCTGCCAGATATTTTTGAAAACAACGATTCGAATCAATTGAACTAAATGAGCCACAATCAGGGATTTAGTTCGTTCATTTTAGTGAAAAGTTTGAACTAAATTCGGACAACAAATACAACTCTGTAAAGACCACCACAAATTTTTATTTAACGCTGAATTCGGGAGACAAATCAAACGGCGGTGAACAAGCGCGGACCGCAACGCAGCAGAGGCACTAACAACAAATAATATAGTTAACGCAAATGTTGATAGAAAACGCAGAGTGCATCGTTAACGACAAATCGCTTTGTTAGCACAGTTGCAACTAGAAGAACAATCAACCCTCCCGTCGCGTTGCCTAAAACAGTTGTTTGTGTTCTCAGCGGTGGTGGTGGCCTCAGTAATGCAGCTAATATGAAATCAAAATTAACCGTTTTCGTTGTGTTTTGCGCGTAAAAAACGTTTGGAAAATATAAAAGTCTGCAACAAAAAATAGCGCCAAGTAAGTGTGTAATGTACGATACACGTTCAGTGATCTAATGGATTGTGTAATTGTAGAACAACAGTTAAACGGTTGAAGTTCATTTAATTATGCGTTCCTCTATTTTCTCCTAGCTGTACATTGTAAGCGAGAGAGCGTGCGTTTGTCTCAGCTGCATGCATGCATGCATTTGTATACGCGTGTGTTAGTGTGTGAAGTTGCTTGTATGCAGCTGGTCTTTCGCTCTCTCATATCTCTCTCCCTCTATCATTGCGTGCGTTTCTAATGTGTTTGTTTGTGTGTGTGTGTGTCAGTGCACAATTGGAAAATCAACAACAAAACGCAATTACTGCAAATTGCTAGATTAAATATTTAGCCATAGACACAAACATCAGCAGCAATGACAGCAGCAGCAGCAGTAGCACATATTTCTATTGCTGCCTCTCTTGGCCATTTGGAATCGCAAATGTCCTTGACATGATTACGATTTTCGATATGTTTTTGCAATTCAGTTGGAGGGGAAGAGAGCGAATGTGTCTATCGATTACTGTCTGCCCGACGCTCCTGTTGGCCTCTCTTTTGCGCTCTCTTTAATAATCAATTGTTTGCGCTCTCTCGTTTGCTCTTTATTTGCCAAAAAGGGTTTTTTTTCCCATTTTTTTTTCTGTTGTCATCGCACATGTGAAATGGGTTGTTGTCGTTGTTGTTGGTGTTAGTGCGTGTCTTATCATATTCCCACACATAGAAATAATGCTAGCTGCAGCTGATAAGGCGACAAACCAAACAAAAAGTTAACCGCATCCGCAGCCAGAACATAGAATCAAAGAGTTCCAGTTGGTGATGGATGAGGTGTGCGGTTACCGCCTCCCGATAAATAAATATCTGTATGTAGATTGTACAT
Organism: Drosophila innubila; assembly: GCF_004354385.1. NCBI lineage: Eukaryota > Metazoa > Arthropoda > Insecta > Diptera > Drosophilidae > Drosophila > Drosophila innubila. The sequence continues at coordinate 12,890,895 of NC_047626.1, forward strand.
GTGTATGTTGACGTACATATGTATTTATAGCCGTCAAAGTTCAAGTGCATCCATCGTCTATCGCTGTGGGAGCCCCACTTGGCAGCTGTGCGCCAGTTGGTGGAGTCTCCGCCTTGATTAGCTCAGCTCCACTTGGAAGCATTATCTCAGTGTCTATAAATGTCGAGCAGCGGCGACTTTTCTTGACCTCTAGTTCATATGAATCAGCACACAGTGAGGATCGCAAATCAGTCAACAGAACAGAACAGAAAGCATATCAGTGTTGAACAGGTCCAAAGAACCTACCACAAGTATAGTGATCCTCCGCTATGGCAGACCATGCCCCAAATCACTTATTTAAAAACTTAAACATGTGTGAAAATTAGAATACAATAAAAATCTCCAACGATTATTTAATTATCTTAATGAAATTTCCATATTATAAATCAATTACTTGATTTTTTAAACTCTTAGATTAGCATAAAATAATATTTATAAAAAATAAAAACTTAACGACTTGATATTTACACTAATGTTCACTGTTCAACTTTTTAAATTTGAAATAAACCTGATCTGCATTTGGATAAGGAATCTATATGGCAAATTTGGTGCCCCTAGCTCTTAACAATTTGCTTAGATCGACGCCCCCAATCGAAAATATATTTTCATATATATCATTATATTCTGTTCTATTGTATATATACTTAGAGGAAGAATCGAAAGATTTCTTCTATTTATTTTAAAGTGGTACTGAATTGAAAACGTTCTGTTTTGAAAAAAAAACATTATTTTTCTTGTTTTTTGATAAAATTCCTATTTTTTTAAAGTTGCTTTTATTTTAAAAATACAAGTTGATTGATATATTTACAGCCGCTACATCTATTTTACAGCCGTTGTTAAAAACTAAAAAAAAAATAACGATTTGTGTTACTATTTTTTGTCAATAAGGTTGTATATGTATTTTATAGGGGCTGCTACGCCCCCTTTTGCCTTAACATACTTTGCACAAAATTAACAATAAATGTTGGAGATTGTTCTCTCGGATAAGAATATTTATTCCATCATCCAATTATATTTCAAGTGTTTTATTTGAAATCGAAATAAAAAAAAAAATTTCTAATCAATAAAAAAAAGGTATAAAAAAAGTAATTTTAATTAAATGGGTTAATTGTACGCAGAACGTGCAAACTATGCGGGTTTCTAAAGTTTCAGTGACGACGCTTCGGTCTGTACTAGGAATATTCTCGTGGTATCAACATTTTTGGATCAAATTAATCACTTTTCAAAGTGTTGAAATTATTTGAAAAGTTCCCATACCTCACACCAGTTGTTTATGGTGATGTAACCTGTGCTTCCAGCTAAGCGAAGCGAATCGAATCGAATCGAATGGAATCGCAAGTGTTGGTTTCTGACCCCACTTTTGGGTCTCAGTCTCAGTCTCAGTGCCCCCCATTGGAACACACGCACACTTGTTGCTTATCGAGTCTAGAACCCTGGGCGCGACATGTTCAAACATGCAAGCGGGGATTGACGATTGACGAACTGAGCATTGAGTCATTTTGTTGCCCGCATTTGTATGTTTGCCTGTTTTGCCTGTTTGCTATGTTATGCGATAACGTTGGCTTATCACCACACACCACACAGCACACAGCACACACCACTTGGCAATGGCTATGACTGTGCCTGTGGGTAACTTAAAAGCCCTTTGGGATCACCCTGCGTTGCCCAGAAAATTACCTGATATCGCGGTCGAATGGAACAAACAATTGACTGACTGACTGGCTGACTGGCTGACTGACTGACTGGCCGACTGATTCTACCTGTGCGTAATTGTCAGCCCTAAAATACAAAAATACAATTGAATTGTCGGTGTCAGTCTGTCGAGTCAATCGGTCGAGTCAGTCGGTTTGTCATTTATTTGTTTTTAATATATATTTTCTATTAACAATTCTAATAATATTCGACCAGAAGTTGAAGGTACTCTTGCCAACTGTGTGTGTGTGTGTGCCAGGTTTGTATACGTGTGTGTGTGTGTGTGTGTGTGCCAACGCGGAAGTATTTCGTTTCGAGTTGAGTGCATTTCATGCTGTTCTGGTTATGAACCCCCACTCTTCCCCCTGCCGCCTTTTGCCCCAGCTTGTTGCATTGCAATTTTTTCGCTTCCTTATTTTTTTTATGGCCAACAAGCAACAGTTAACGCCCATTAACTAATTACCACAAATCACGGCAAGTCTAACGTGCCGCGTGCCAAGAAAAGGGCCTAGAGACATGGCTCAAAGCCCTGGCTGGCTCATTAGCCATTAGCCAGCCAGCATTGCCAGCAGCCAATTTAAGCCAAGTTAAAGCAACGAGATGTGGACATCTTCTCAGTATGCGCGTCGCATTCCATGCGAATAACATTCGAACAACATGACAGGCGATACAAATGGACAAACAGACAGACAGACAACAGCAGCAGCATATGTGTGTGTGTGTGTGCGTCTGTGTGTGTATGTGTGTGATTGATACGCCCACCAACTATTGGCCAACTGATTAGCCATGCAGCCAGCATGTAAGCGCCAAAAAAGATTCGCCCTCTTCTTTATTCACACTCTCCTTCTCACTCTTTTTTTTTATTTTTTTTTTTTGGTAATATCTATTGAGCCTAGAACCACGTTGACTGTTGTTTGGACCATGTTGAAGACGTTGATTAATGAGCTGGCTTGCAAACTGTCGACCAAAAAATAAATTACAATTTTATTCAAATTCGAATAGTCACAGCGAACACACACACACAAATAGAGAGAGCGTAGCGACTTGAACATACCCAGTAATCAGCTAAGCGTAGCTGGAAATCACGCTTATGTTCAGGTTAAAGCTTAAGCTTAGCTTTTTGATAAATGCTTTGTGCATACCCTTTAAATAGGGTTTATAGGGTATACAAGCATACAAACTACCAAAAACATGAGAGGGAACAAGCAAAAAAACATTTAAATCGATTCAAATTAACTCATTCCCATTCTCTCTTCCTCTTCTTCTCTTTACAGCACACGTTTACCGCCCGTATATATATATATATTTGTACACATATATATGTGTAGAGAAATAGAGAGATAAAGCATACATATATATATATATAATTATATATTTTCTACAACAAAAACAACACGGCAGCCAAATTAAGAACAAAAACAACAAGTGTACTCATATATTTTGGTCTACGTTCATTACCAAATTTGGTAACTTGGGATTTACGTTAAGCAATTTTGTTATTGTTCTTGGATCATCATCATCATTATTATCATCATTGCTGTTGCCATCTAAAGATATTTTGGCTAACAGTTGGAATTTCTGTTCTCGCACCTATTTTCCACAAACAACAATCCACTGGACGTGGGTCAAAAGTCAAGCTTCCAATAATAGTCACATCGATCCTCAGTCAAGATGTTTAGTCCGGAGTACGAGAAGCGTATACTGAAACACTGCAGTCCCGTTGCACGGAATCTATTTGACAACATTGAATCATCGACGACACCAACATCGCTGGATCGCTTCATACCCTGCAGGTGAGTCCACTAGGAGTTTCAGCTACCTACTACCGATTTCCGACTACCGGCAACTGCGGCACATTGAACCCAACCCAACCCAAGCCAAGCCAAGTCAATCCAATGCTGCCCCAAACAGCAGCAACAACTTTGTGTCCGTCTCTCAATCCGTTATTTATGCTACGTCATCTTTTCCGCTTTCGAGCGTGTGCAGCAATAACAACAATACCAAAAACAACAACAACAGCAAGATCGACAACAACAAACAGTTCTTTTTACTACAATATTTGCCGCCTGGTTGCGCCTCGTTGAACTAACGGAACCACAGAGCCAACAGACACCTTTCCTCCTTCCCTTTCCTTTCCTTCCCATCCCTTCCCTTTACCCCACCGAGTCAACTTGTGAGATTCAGAGGAAACCAGTTGCCTAGACTATTTCCCGGTGCTTGGAAGTACCTCCCATATCAACATGTATCTTGTATCTCTCTAATTACACCGCCAGCTAAAACATTTGCACACCTTTTACTTAACTTTTTTTTTTTTGTTATCTGTGTTTTCTGCTTTGTTTTAAGTCTCACACGTACAAAAAAAGTTTATTTATTGCTAGTTCCCTAAGTTCTCCATGTAACTCTATTTCTATTCAGTTTTATATTCATTCCAAAGCGAATAACATTTTTATTTTTGGATATAACTATCCCCAGGGCGGAAAATCGATTAAAAAAAAATTGTTGTATGAAAATTCTTTGAACTCCACTCGATCAGCATTCAATTCATTTTCAATCTATGCTAAAAATAAGTCAACAGATGGTTAATTGAATTTAAAAAAATTCACCCCATAGGAGGAAACTGAGCGCTTTAAGCAAGTTTAATTTATGTTTGATCTGTTCATGAATTCACGATTCAAGTATTTAAAATTTCCAATAATGAGTTTTTGTGAATCTAAAAAATTAGACATTTGTGGGGTGTTTTTTTTTTTTAAGCAAAGGATTTGTATTGTTTTAGTTAATAGAAAACTTGAAATACACTTCAATGCATTTTAATGTGTTCACTTAGCATAACTGTTAATGTTCTGTTAATGTTAATGCTTAACAGCGGATGTTAAGAACTTGCACAATTTGTGTCTTTATCTGACGATGTTAACAGTTTGCTTTTCTCTTTGGTTCATCGTCTTGTGGCATTGTGTCCGTGTCACCTGTTGCCTTTGATTGAATTGTTTTTACCCCCCCCGGCTCTGCCCCCCTGCCGTTGTCCAAACTTATGCTTACCTTGTCCGTTTATGGAATTGATTTATTGTAGGTGGAAGTAAGTGCTTCAAATGCGTTTGTCAGATAAGCGCTAAATTGAATGGGGCAGGCAGAAAGTGGGATGAAGGGGAGGGGAGCCCAACGCATGTTGCATGCATAAACAGTTTTCAAATGTGTGTGTGTGTGTGCAATGCAATCTACTAACTTCTTCCCCTGCTCCTCAAAATCACGTTTGTTATTTGCGTTTGTTTTTTTTTCCTTTAATTCTCTCACACTTGGCCAAATTTCATGGCGAATTTGCCAAGTTAGCAAACATTTGTGAATTTTGCAAATTTTTGCGAATTTGACATTCAATATTTTTTTGCACGTTGCACACGTTTTTTATGTTTTATGAGCAAAAATAATAACAATTGGCCGTCTTAATGTTTGCATTACGTGGCGAGCTACCAAGGTATCGATGATGGTTGCATGTGGGCATGTGGGGAAGGGGTGTCTAGATGGGGAGGAGGTGGGGGGAAGGGGGGTGTACTGTAAGCAGACACGAAGGGTGTTAAGAGTCATTGGGGTCCCCTTGTGCCAGACACATCGCACAATTGAATTTGAACGCGTTTGCATAAATTTATTTTGCAATTGTTTGTTGCTGTTGTTGCTGTTGTTGATTGTATAAATAATTTATATTTGGCAAAACTTTTATTTTGCCATGCTTTGTGCCTGGTTTGCAAAAAAAACCCCCCGCGAGAGAGGGAGAGAGAGAGAGTAGCAGAATCACAGTCTTCCGTTTTGATTTACATTAATTGCAATTATTAACATATTTATTTAATTTTATCTCCCACAGGGCCCACAACAATTGGCAGACATGCTTCGCCTCCATTAACAAGTCCAATGATAACTCGCCACAGACGAGTAAAAAGCAAAGGGATTGCGGCGAAACAGCACGCGATAGCTTGGCCTATTCGTGCCTCTTGAAGAACGAGCTGCTCGGATCGGCCATTGATGATGTGAAGACGGCGGGGGAGGAGCGCAATGAGAACTCATATACGCCGGCGGCCAAGCGCAGCCTCTTTAAATATCAATCACCCACAAAGCAGGTGAGTTTCTCCAAATGTTCAAATTCCCACCAACCCACTTGCTCCCTCCCTCCCTCCTCCCTCCTCCCTCACAACGCAAATGTGAGCAATTGAGAGAGATATTTCATTTTTTTTTTGTTGTTGCACTAATTGAATTTGCAGTCGGGGCGATCAATGTGTGAACTAATTGAGCCAACAGCTCCTTTTGTAAACCAAATGCGTCTGAGAATGCGTTTGATAGCACGAGAGTTGAATGCACCACTGGCCACCACCAGGTCAGGGACTCAGTTCCAGACCCTGGGAAAACTATGGGCATTGCCAATCAATTTCACTTTTTGTTTAATTGTTTCTATACAAATAAATCTTCATCATATAGATCTTACAAACTGTCTGTTTGTTTTATTTATCTAGCAGATATGATTTACAAATCTCTTACTTCTCAAAAAACAAACTGATTTGTATTGCTTTTTAGTGTCAAAATTAGTTTTGAGAAATTTAACAATATTGAACCCTTATTGAATTATATTAAATTCATTTATAAAAACATTTTAATGGATAAGACAATAATTTTTTATTAATTTAGAAATTTGAAATAATTTGATGGCAGACGATTTTTGTTACTCTGAAAATATATATTAAAAATTTTAGATTTGTTTGACTACAGTTTACTTAAAATAATTATCCATATTATATATTTTTTTCAACAAATATATCAATATTAAGTATTTATTAGAAGATATTTATGATGATTGAAATCTACATACTTATTAGCTTGTATCTAACAATCTTGTAGTTTATCTGCTGTCTAAATATTATTATGTCTATCTATTAATTTATTTTAATTACCGTTTTTACCAACTGTCTGACCGTCTGATATCTGACCATCCCAACAAATCTATCTAGACGGAGCATATATGCATCTCAATATATCTAACTATTTGTCTGTCTGACTATTTGTCTGCCTATTAATCTGTAACAACCGGTTTAAGACCCTGACCATGGGAGGAGGGTGAAATAGTGTCTCTCTCTCTTTCTGTCTCTCTCTTTATCTCTATCTCCCTATCATGTTATCTCTTTTGCTCGCCTTTGATGCTTATAGACCGGATCGGTTCAGCTCGATTTGGGGTTAACACACTTTGATTTGTCTGCTTTTAATGTTGTTGTAGCTATTAATATTGTTGCTTTTGTTGTTATTGTTGTTATTGGTACAGCCGGTTCTTAGTTGATTTGTTCAAGTGTTTTTTTTTTTTTTTTGTTCTGTTTGCACCTTCACATTTATACATTTCTACATTTTTGAGTTTTCGACTTTTCTATTTATCTGCTTTTCTGTTTTCTATTCAACTGTTGCCACTTGCCACTTGTCAATTGCCGCTGAAGAGGCAAGTGTTTTGGGCCAAATTGTATTTGTAATGGCGATCGTCATCATTTGAGTTGACATATTTGCGCGCTTATCAGATTTATGTTGCTTCAATTGCTCCGGCGACAGAGACACGTCTCACAGTTCCCCTTTCCACCACAATTCCCTCGTCGTTGTTCACTTTGCTTTGACTAATTTTTGACAGTTGACACGTTGCCAGTCGCCAAGTTAACAACAACAACAACAGCAATAACAATAGGCACATACATATTTCCAATCTGAGTGCCAAGTGAGCAGCAAAGAACAAAAAGCCTCAAGTCCGAATCTGAATCCGAATCCGACTTTGTCTCAGTTCGAAACTAGCGTTGGGTGCGTGATCTTGCGTGACACGATCAAACACGAGTCAATTTATCGTATTAATCAATCATCTATCAATTATTGATTTAATGCACTTTTTATTCAAAATAAAATCTATTACTTATTTTAATATTACATTTGTTGTTTTTTTGAATTAACAGTTTCATTACGTTTCTTTTAATTTTAAATTTATTGTACTTTTTCTAAATGATATTACCGATATTAATCAAAAGATTTGGTAATGAATTTTCATCTATCACAATTCCAAATATTGTCATCAAGATTGTACATAACTTCATTCAGCAGAACAGCAATAATAGCTACATCGAATTTCTGTCATCGATGTTTTTTTTTTAATGCGATTTTTCTTTTAAATTTGAGGTCCATGTGATATTTTCCTATATGTCGATGGAAATCATAAAAAAAAGCTTTAACTATGAAAAAGAGATTTTAAGTCGTTATTTTAAAATATCGCAAAATTAAGAATTTATAAAAACTGATTCATTGAATTTCCATTGATTATTTATATTATATTTGTAATTATTTAACCTTTAGCTTTATTCAATCATGTTCTATAATTGCTTGCCATGTTTATTGTCGAGTCGTGTTTATGGAGTGCGAGTTTATGGGTGATTATTCGTGTGGTAATTGAATTGGCGACCATCTTTAAATGAGACAGAAACTGAGAAATTGTCTGGGTCCAACTACTTCAGTGGTCTAAAACGACACTTGAGTCAATAAGCACACGCAATGAATAACCAGACCCCAGATACAGATACAGATACAGGTACAGATACGGAGAGAAGAGAAGTTGAATCTGATGCGGGACGGGAGCTGGGGTGTAGAGGAGTAAGGGGGTTATGTGTACTTGTTTATAGCCGCGGGTAACTTCAGCTCAAGCGCTCCATTAACGTGCCATTCTGACCATATGCTTTTGATGGTCGAAAACTCACATTTGGCTATTTGGCTTTTGATTAATGGGCTCAGATTTCATAAGGCGGTAATAAACGAGGGAGGGAGTTGGGGGGGAGCTTTGTCAGGGGGTAGCTACCAGTGTGAGCTATGAAATTGTCGCCTCAATCAGCGGCCATTCATCTACATCACGCCCACACAATTAACACACAAAATTGTGGGCCACACCCCGCACAACCAATCGACCGACAGACGAACAGACGGACAGACAGACGGACACGGACCAAAGACTACGGCTCCAAACTTTGAGTCAGAGAGTTTTTTTTATATTTTTTTGGGCCTGGTCATAACAAAGCAACATGACGAACAAATAACAAATAATAAATATAATTCAATTATGTGCGGCCGCAATGTTTAGGCCATAAATAATGATGGCCAATCCATCCATTGGGCCACACGTACTCGCATACAGTCAAAACATACAGTAGCCCCCATTCAGCCCCCAAACTGCCAATCTGTCAGTCGGTTTATATATATTGGTTCTATTATTCAAAGTGAAGCAATTGTTTAAACAATTCGTTGAAGATCTTTAGCAAAAGTTTGTGACAGAATGTCATAGGAAAATTTGTCGCCTTTTCTTTTTTTGTATAATTTTAATTTTGTTCATTGATATGAATTTGATATTGAATTTCGCTAAAGCTCAGATAAATATTGTTATTAGATATCCAAATGGCTTTGAGGGTTTATTTATTGCCATAAAAATACTTTTCTTACTTGGGGGTAAAATTTAGATAAATAAATTTTATTTATTTATTTAATATTTAATTTGAGCATTATTAAAAATTGAGGTATATATCATAGTACAACATTATATTTAGCGTTCAATTTTATTAGCTTACATGTCTTTGTCTATTTATGTGATATTTCAATATTTTGGTCGACCACTCACTAAGCCATCTTCAATTATGGCCAAAAAAAAAGTGAAAAAATAAAACGAACTTAACGTTCGCTTTTTAGTCAGCTCGTGCACCTGTTGGTTGTCCAACTTGGGTAGTCGAACATCCATTAAAGAATTATAGAAACACAATGGCTGGATTCCCTCCTAAACCTATTCTCTTCTCTTCTTTCCTCCTACACCCATCTGCCTTTACTCTTGGTTTTGTTTGTTGTGGTATTATTTTTATTATTATTGGTATTAATTTATGCAGCAGACATTTGCATTAGCATAGCATTAACGTGAACTCTAAGCCAGCTTTGAAAGCCACTTGACCACTTGATCACTTGGCCGTTTGGCCACTTGTACCAATACACTAATACACTGTACACTAATTTAGTGATTCAGTGATTAACTAAGCAGAGTTTCATCGCGACAGGTTCACACTCACACTCGCACACTCATACTACACACATTCGTATAGTCATACTTATATTCATATCCATATCCATATATCATTCACATGCTCATTCGCTTTCCCATTATCATGATCATTAACATTTTCGCCTCTCCTTCCATTCCATTGCGCTTTTGTCTTGTTACTCTTCCTTCTCCTCCCCCACCTCTGTCTTCTTCTCCTTCTTTACTGCTGCTGTTGGTTGGCTGTTTGTTTATTTAATTTATAAGCTGTCTTTAAGCGCCGCCCCCAGAGAATGCTTCATAACAACAACAACAACAACAACAATACGTCATAACAACAAATGCCGGCCGGCAACTTTGCCAATGACTATTTCATTTCCTTCCATTCCAATTGCAAAAATCATTGCGATTGGACAACTTTCGAATCACATTTTGCCCTCGTCAATTCGAAATTCATTTCAACATTTCAACTTTATGGCTACAATCGCCATTTTGTCTATTCAAAGATCGAAGACCTCAGGAGACATAAAAAAGTCTAAGACTTGAGAGACTGTACTTTTTATTTTGGCACTCACATTCTTGAAACAATGTTAGTTAACAGTATACTGTTAATTAACAGTTTGTGCTAGCGCAGTGGGCTGAACTGACTTATATATACCCTGTTTTAAGAGTCGAAGTAACTCACATTTCCGTTCATATGTAAATTAGTGTTTTTTTCGATCTTGCTAAAAAAAATCTTAATAATTGCGAGGATTAATTGGCAATCTTTAAGCTATTTAGAAAAAAAATCATTACAGATTGAAAACTAACGACAAACCAATACAAATTTATTTAAATTAGCTATCATAGCTTTAATACGATTGTTCAAGATAAAACATACGTCATTGATATATATTTAACAAAAGGGATGATAATATTTGTAAGCCCGTTACCTTAAAATAATATCTAAATGGGTATATTGTAATGTAATCCGACGCTATAAAGTATATATATGTATATTCTTGATCATCATAACATATAATGTAATAAGCTAGACCTCAAGTCAAATTATATTATATTAATATATATTTTTCAACAACTTAATTTAACAATCGATAGTAAGTACATCCGAGTACTATCGATAGTTTTGCAGCTCTAGAGCATGTTGTTCAGAGAACTTTGTAGATGTCAAAGAACTTGATTGTGCCCCTGTTGTAAGACATTTGTTTTTTTGGAGGGGGCAAAGGGTACAATGAAAGACACAGAGAAAAAGAACAACAATGACAACAACTGATGACTGATGACAATTCCAAATGACAACAACTACAGAATACAACATAGCAACAACGACAAGAAGCAGCCAAAGGCCAAGAGATTTAATCGAAAAAACAGCAACAAGCGCCGAACAACGTGAATTTGGATGTGGAGTTGGATTTGGATTTGGACTTGGACTTGAACATGGTTTTACTATTGAATTTCCTCGCTCTCACTTGGCATTTTGTCAAAAGTTGTTTGTCGCCGTCGCCGTCGCCGTTTTCACAAGTGAATTTCTAATAGGCATAGCTGGCACACACGCACATACACAGGCTTGGTCCGCACTTGGCATCGAAAAGCATTTAAATTTAATGGCAGTTGCTTGTACGCTTTATGGGCCCACGGACGGGACCAGTTCAGGCCAGTCCAGTCACCAGAGACCTGAGACTTGAGACCACATCGAGTCAGCTATTTAACTGCCATTTGGACGGTATTCCCAGAAAGCAGAAACAGAAACAGAAACAGAAACTGAGCCAACAGCAACAGACCAAACAGAGCCATTAAATTCCTGGCCAAGTGCAAAGTGAGCATTAAGGGCAGATACAGAACACACACACACTCACACACACATTGTGGCTATTGTAGAGAAACATACTGAAATATACAGTACTCATTGCAGTTCTCAGATTTAACCGATACTCTATGTCAGCAGATCAATTTGCTTACAATGGTCAAGCTGTTATGTTTTGTAAATTGGCGACAAATTTGTCGCCTTCTTCATCGTCGACGAATACCAAAAACAACGCATCGTAAATGCACTGCTTCGAGTTGAGTCGCTGAACACAATTAATTTATGACCCTGCTTGCAGAAATTGCAAAAAATTAAATTGCTAATGTAGTTGTAGAAGCTTTTTTCTGTAGTAATGTTAATCCAAACTGTGCATTGTGTTAAATATCCAATTGTAAAAAGCGCCAATGAAATAATCGAATTGTTTCTTTAGGGATATGATTTATCTGTAATTTTTAGGATATATTAAAATTTAAGCTTTTCTTTTTTTTCATGTTGGAAATAATTTAAGCAACATACAAACATAGAAGAATACACTAAAACTCTAGTATTTAACTCAATTAATCGTTGAAAATTTATTAAAGATTAAAATTAATTTCCCGAAAATCGATACATTTGTGATTCGATGTATTTTTAAGAAGGTAGTTTCTAGTGATGTAAATCCAAACTTTAGATCGAGTTTTATATCTAAATAGAAAATCGACAAAACTAAGTATGGAGTTGTGAATATATCGGAAAATAATAGATCGAGTTGAAAATATCGAGTTTGATATCAACGTAATTCTCAGCAATTTGACAGACTTGGCTGATAAATGTTATTAACGTTCCAAGTACTTTTGACTCTTGACTGCTGACTCTGTAGTCAGCAATTCAGCCTCTTAGCTTCCTCCACTCACATGTTAATTGAATTAAATTTTAATTTGCCATGCGAATTAAAAGCGCACACGACCAATCTCAAGCTGAAGCTGATGTTGAAACTGAAGCTCAAGCGTCAAGTGGATTGACCCGCATCCCCTCCCAACCAAACCTCTATCTCTACCCCTACTCCATACAAAACAATCTACTGCCCCATCGCTTATCTCAAGCAAATACTCAAAAAATAAAGAAAAAAAAAGAACTTGCTCTTGTCTTGGGGTTGTCTCTGTTTGTCGGGATGTTTGCTTGTTGAATCAGAATCGAAAAGGGGTGTGGACCACATACGTAACCCAGCAATGACGAGTCGATGACAAATCCCAACTAATTGTAATGTGTGAACTTTCCACGTTTGTTTCTATACTCAGCATAGTCCCATCAAATAATAATGTCTTGGTTAACAGAAACTTCAGTTTCATTTATTTAATTCATTTTTCTTTTCTTTAGCTTACATTCATTCTGATTAGTCGGCATATTTAACATATGTTGTTAAATTTTAACTAAGAGTTAGCTTGGACATTTGACTCATCTAACCCCAACCTTACTTTACTTATCACAGCCTAACCATACTATTTCAATGGAATTTTTTTTTGCTTTACCTAATTGAATGAAATGTTTTGCAATCCAACATTATCTTAATTTTCTTGTATCAAAAAGAATACTTGTCATGAGAAACAATCAGTTTAAATCGAGCCTAACTCTTATAATTTATAGACATGGAAGTTATTCAGTAATACTTTGATTTAAACTACATATCTAACTTGGTTGAACCTAACCTAACTTATCCGTTCAGTTGAGATCAGTAAAATAACTTGTTTTTATTTACCGAACCCTTACTTATCTCAGATTAGTATTAAGAATCTCACTCGGTTAAGATCTAACGAAGCCCATAGGTTTTTTTTTCAACAATCATTTTATATCTAAAATCTATCTATCTATCCAATTTAGTTAAACTCAACCTTACTTGTTTTAACTGAACCTTAACTAAACTCAGATTAGAAATGCAATTCTCATTCAGTTGAGAGCTAAGGAAGTTCAACTCTCTCTTTCTTCAACAATGACCTTATCTATAGCTCTATCTATAGATTTATTTGTACATCAATCTATATATTAATTTACATCTTCGACTCGACCACAGCTTTTGTTGAAGGTCTCACATTTTGCATGGGAATTTCGGCCTGCATATTGTTGAGCACGAACAGTTGGCTTACGCATTTGTAATGGCCCATTGCGTAAGGCCGTTCCCCTCTCCTCCTCCCCCGCCAGCAGAAGGTGTAGGAGGAGGAGGAGGGAATGGCGCATACGTTTAACACACTTCTTCTTCTTCTGCACGCATTTTCTATGCAAACAAATGAAGAGAGGGAGAGGAGAAGAGCTCCGCTTGGAGAAGAAGTGCGTGCCAAATGTAAATGCGGTGAAGGCGGGAGTCGGAAGAGGGGAGAGGGGGCGGATAGCGGAGTCACCCGATGGCTGGGGCCATTAGGTAGCTGAGCAAATGCGAATGTGAACGCGATTGCGGACGCGGTCGTTGCTTTTAGCACCGTGGCGTTAATTGCCAATCGCGTCAAGTACGCGGCGAGCAAACAAAGCAGATGAGACGGCTTGGCCAAAGAATTGAAGAAGATTTGCTTAAGCAATTTGTCGCTTAGCTGCAACTGGAACAAACATCACAAATGCACAATTGAATTGAATCAACTGTTCTTATTGTGCTTCTTCTTCTTATTGCAGGACTACAATGGGGAATGCCCGTACTCACTGTCGCCAGTCAGCGCAAAGAGCCAGAAACTGTTGCGATCACCGCGAAAGGCGACGCGCAAGATATCGAGAATACCATTCAAGGTGCTGGATGCACCGGAACTGCAGGATGACTTCTATCTCAATTTGGTCGACTGGTCATCCCAGAATGTACTCGCTGTCGGCCTGGGAAGCTGTGTCTATCTCTGGAGCGCCTGTACTAGCCAGGTAAGTGACATCATCCAGACCAACTTTAATTTTTTAACCTCAATCTAAAGCAAGTTGATGATAAAAGTGATTTTGCATTAAAAATACAACTCTAAATCAAGAATTCTAAGATTATAAGCATTTTACATAAATAGAAACAGTTGAAAATTTTGGGAGTATTTAAATTAATTTTATTTCATGCAAAATTTGTTGCCAACTTATTAAGATCTATTGAAAATTAAATTATCTGTTACATACTTTTGGGGGCATTTCAAATGCATTAAAACTTCTATAAATACAATTTATGAATATGAACTAAAATTTGATTATTATGACCAGGGAATCAAACCGTGACAAAATAACCATTTCGGTAAAAGGTTCTATTTAAGTTTTTTTATTTCGGTTCCGGTATCAGTACCGGTATGTAACGGTACAACAAATCAATATCGAAACATTTTAAAATTTTAAGATGTCGTTTTATAATAAATATGACATCGAAAAAAACAGACCTAGGGCAAAAAAAAATTTGTTTGAACGAATTTAAAAATATTTGAATGCAGAATGAGTAAGGAGGACAAATCAAGACCAAAATGACATTTAACTTGAAAATCGGTTCAGTTTTGATCAAGTTATGACAGTTTGAAGTTGGTCACACTTAGGAGCTAGTCACTTTACAAGTCAAAATTTTTATCCAATTTTCCATGATTTTTTACAAAAAAATGAAAGGTCTCAGAATCAAGTTTAAAGTGTTGTTTTATACTAATTACGATATAAGGAGTTGATTAAAAGTGAAAACTTGAGATTTAAAATTTTGAATTTTCAAAATATCAAAGGGGGGACCCTTAGCATCGAAATCGAATCTTGGTCGAAAATAATTAAATTTTCTAAATGAACAAATATTGAATACAGAATGAATTTAGAGGCCAAATCATGATCAAAATGACATTCCGCTTGAAAATCTATTCAGTTTTGATCAAGTTATGACAGTTTGAAGTTACAAACGTTTCGGTATTCGGTTCTTGACAGAGAATTTTCTTTCGGTTACGGTTTCAGTTCCGGTACTAAAATTGAAACGGTTACTTTCGGTTAAAGGTTCCGGTGTTATTCCTTGATTATGACACAATTTCTTACTTGGATACAAATTTCTAATACACATCAACAAATAATATGTAGTTTTTTTATGCTCGTGCTAAACACACCAGACAGATGAACAATGTTCAAGAACGGAACGAACAATTAATTAAGAGTGTTAATCTAGTGTCGCTGAGATCATAGAAAGAGTTAGGAATCCAGTTATATCATTAGACTTATTTATATAGTTAAGATTAACTTAAACTTGTTATCAAACGATGAAACTAAATTTGTTCTCTCTTTCTGTTATTGTTACAGGTGACCCGCTTGTGTGATCTCAGTCCAGATTCCAACACGGTCACATCCGTGTCATGGAACGAACGTGGTAACACAGTTGCCGTCGGTACACATCACGGCTACGTAACCGTCTGGGATGTAGCAGCTAATAAGCAGGTGAGTTGTGTCTGTGACTAGAAACGAATGAAGAAAACATGACTAATTATATTGACACTTGTTTGCAGATCAATAAACTGAATGGTCACTCGGCGCGTGTGGGCGCATTGGCGTGGAATAGCGACATCCTGTCGAGTGGATCAAGAGATCGTTGGATCATACAACGCGACACACGCACACCGCAGCTGCAGTCAGAGCGCCGCCTTGCTGGCCATCGTCAGGAAGTGTGTGGACTTAAATGGTCGCCGGACAATCAGTATTTGGCCAGTGGAGGCAACGATAATCGTCTATATGTGTGGAATCAGCACTCGGTGAATCCGGTACAGTCGTACACGGAACACATGGCTGCGGTAAAGGCGATTGCCTGGTCACCGCATCATCATGGACTTCTTGCCAGCGGCGGCGGTACTGCAGATCGCTGTATACGCTTCTGGAATACGCTGACGGGTCAGCCCATGCAGTGCGTGGACACGGGCTCACAGGTGTGCAACCTGGCATGGTCTAAGCACTCATCGGAGCTGGTCTCCACACACGGCTACTCGCAGAACCAAATATTAGTGTGGAAATACCCGTCCCTGACGCAAGTGGCCAAGCTAACTGGTCACTCCTATCGAGTTCTCTACCTGGCGCTCAGTCCCGATGGCGAGGCGATTGTCACTGGCGCTGGCGATGAAACGTTGCGATTCTGGAATGTATTCAGCAAGGCGCGCAGCCAGAAGGAGAACAAGTCTGTCCTGAATCTGTTTGCCAATATTAGGTAGATGTCCAACACCTTCACCATGACCTTCACCATCACCATCACCATAACCATAACCATACCCATGGATTTGATGCGTATGACACGTCCCCCCAAGTTTGGGGCGTGCGTTGACTGAGCGAGGCGCCAAAGGCAAGCAACTAACCAACCAATAAAGAAATCAACCAATCATTAACTGGGGCTAACTACGCATTCACATATGTTGTATGTGTATGTGTGTTTATTAATAACAATATTTACTAAATTTATGTTAACATTGTCATCAAATGTTCACCAACTGCTTCTATGTGTAAGATTTGGGCGGGGAATTCTATTGGTAAGCAAATATGTAGTTTGACTTTAAAGTGCATCAAATACATTCACTGCAGCGCTAAATCATATACAAATTTCGACCCCCCCCTCCCCCATCCCCCTACCACTGCTTATTTATAGTTACTCAATTTTGCAATAACCCAAATTGTATATGTTTAAGTATGTATAGTGATTATTTCGCAGATATAACAAGCAACTGCATTATATTCAAAGCGATCTAAGTGTAACTCTAACTATAATCCAAGTACCCAGAACTGAAAACGGTTTAAGTTAAGCTTAACAAAAACACACATAAACTTAACTAATTTCATTTTTTTCTCTTTGTATACTAAATAACCCAATTCTTTTTTTGTGCTTAGCTCGTAAGGTCTTATTATTTGCAATTGCAATATATTATAATTATAATTGTTTTTTTTTTTATGTATACACATGTATATTTAATAAATTTATACAATTTAAAAAAAAATGATTTTCTTATTCGAGTTTTTGGTACCAGTCGTTGGAATTTTATCCATATTCCGGATGGATCTGTTCTTTTTAATACTACTTTAAAAGCGATCTGTCGAAAATCAAATTTCGTTTAGCTTTGATCATTTGTAGCTGGCACTACAAAAAAGTGAAAAGCATTTTTGTGAGAATTTTGTCGATTTTAGAATTTTTTTCTACCTAATTAGTACCTTTTAATTCGAATTCACTTCCCGAGTGGTGACGAAAACCCAGCATTCATTAATATGATTTCCTTTATTAAAACAAAATTAAACAGTTAAATGATTTTAAATATTATTTAAATTGTGCGCCATGGACATTTGACCAAACGGTCGAAAGATTGTGGCGGTCGGGCGATAGAGTTTCGTATTTAGCGGTGACACAAGCCACACAGATACTTAGCATCCACAGGCAGGTTCAGTAAGGTTGCTAACTTTGCTAAGTAGTCACATTATTGTTGTTTTTGCAATGACCAAAGTTTTGCAAAAGTTGAAAAGCTTATTAAGCTTATTTGCCGTGTAAATGCAATTAACAGCGCTTCCAATTTCGATTTCGTCGGCAAGCTGCAGCTTCCGACGGACACGACGTTCACACACACACATACACGCAGATAGACTCCCCCGCCTGCGCCCCTGCACACACACACATATACACATCAAGCTTCTAGCCGCGTCTGCTGCTGCATGTTGTATGCGTATGTGTGTGTGTTGTTGTTGTTGTAGCCACTACTGCTATCGACGGTTGCTTTTCAATTTGGCCAAGTCCAAGTTTAACAGCGCTTAGCGCGCCAGAATCAAGTTCAGTCGCGCCGCAAACGCGTTGCGGAAATGTTTTGCTGTGAGCATCGTCGGCAACACTTACACTTATCAGAAGTACAAACATATCCTGGCCATAGTTCCAGTCGCTATTCCACGTTTTAATCGTAGCAACAACAATTGATCAAGAATACCAAAGGAATACCGTTAATTACTTTCAGGTAAACGGAGCCGGGCAAACGGGTAAAACGGGCAACGGTTATTACCGGAATATACATATATGCTTGTGTGTGTGTGTGTGTGTGTGTGTGTGAGCGTTACAGTAATTCAAGGATACACGTTATTTTAACATTATATTCTGGATTTTTTTTTGTTTCTGTGTAACTTTGTGTATAAACCTGGCACGTGGTTTCGGCAATGTCCTTACTGTTGTTCTTGTTCTTATTGTTGCTCCTGTCTCCTGTCGTTGTTGTTGCTGTTGCTGTTGCCTCTGACAGCCTTTTGAAGGTCATTACGCACACGAGGACTGAAGGCCACAACAGTTTAAGCGACAGAGTACGATGAAAAGTGTTTGCAAATGAAAGAGAAAGAAACAAATGGAGCGAGAGAGAGATAGAGAGAGAGAAAGTGACGAGTCGGTGTCGACCAAATGTCAAGAGGTGTTAACGGCGGCAGCCTTGACTGGGAGAGGTGTGGGGGAGGGGGTCTATTTATGTGCGTGTGTGTGTGTGCAAGTGGAAAAATGTTTTGTCCTCGCTCACAAAATAGTGAAAGTGTAAAATGAGAAAAGAACAAATTACAAATTACGAATTACGAATGAGGTAGAAAGCAAGAATGTTCAACTGTCAATTGCGATTCAATTAAGATTCGATCCAATTTCAATACTAATAACTGACAAATAAAATTCAGCAATTACAATATTGTAATTACTCAAATAATAAATAATTATAAGCATAATAACTAAGTAGTAAGTAATTTGGGTGCATTTAAGCATTGTTTTTTAATGTTTTTTTTTTTTTGTTATTTTCAATCATTTTTCTTTCAAATCGAGCTAATTTTAACGGTCAAAACTCGAGAAGCAATTCAAAAATTTGTTTGAAAAACGAAGACCTTAACAACATAACGGAATTAGGTGCTTAGTTCAACCGAAACAAACAGTTATACATGAAGCGGTTTAAAGTTAAGGTTTAGAAAAATCAGAACAGGTATCATATATAATCCAACAATATCAAAAATGCCAAAGTACAGGGCTTATAACATTCGGTTCCGCTTGTATGTCAAATTTGCTACCAGTTATTTTTATATTTTGAAGTCGAAATTTATATTTATAATGTCATAGGTGCCTGTTTAAGTCTGTGAACCGGTTCAAATATGTTTCTTAACGGATTTTTAAAGACTTAGCCCAGAAACTGTATGAAATTTATTGTTTACATTTGGTGTGTAGTCTATTGAGAAGGAAGATCTACACAATTCTGAGTAAAACAGGAAAATGATTTTGAAAAATCGCTTAGAAGATAATTTAACTGTCAACCAGGCTTAGTAAATACTCGTACCTAGACCTAGAACTCTTGTCATGTTGTGAATATGAGTAAAACAAATCAAATATTAAATATTTGAATAAACGATAAGTTTGGCCTCGTGTATGACCCGACTTTCCAGTGCCTCCCCGACTTCCTGTCTCCCCGTCTCCCCTTCCCTCCGTCTCCGTCTCCACGTTGCGCTGTCCAAGCACAATTTGTATATTTTCACACCTGTCACACACACATACACACACACACACAGAGAGACATTGAGAATTGGCATTTGTTAAATCTGCATGACTTCTCGACATGTTGTGAAATTTACGCAGTGATTAGCACAGCTCGTTTAATGGAGATGGAGTTGGAGGTGGAGAGATGGAGGTGGAGAGATGGAGGTAGAGAAGGCCATGTCTGTTACCAACTTTAATGCGAATTCTGATGACAGTGTCTTAACAATGGCTAAGATTGACTGAAAGCCTCTTTTATATCCTCACATTGAACACACTTCCGAATTGTTGACAATTAGCGCAGCAATGAAATTGAAATTCGAATTGAAATTGAAATTGTGAACAACCCGTCAACTCCCCAAATAAACAGACATTGCAGACTGTGCTTGGCTATTGTCTTATGGTTAAGGTTTTGCTTAACCTTCACCTGACCAGCGAGAAAAAGAGAGAGAGACGCGTTCAATGACCGTCACTGTCATTGCCACTGTCCATTACAAAGCTGACGCACTGTTGTGTCAAATTCCAATCGAGAGTTTAACTCCGATCCTAATCCCCCCCTCCTCCCCTCCTTAGCGTCTTCCCGACAGCCTGCTCTTCAACTTGACCCCATTTCAGACTTCAATTTCTGGTTTTTGTTTTTGGGCAAGGACCAGACCAACTTGGCCACACCTTAAACCGCTCTAAATTGAAGTTGGACTTGTAGCTGGACTGGAAGAAGAGTCGGCACGTAGTTGCTGTGGCCTTTAGCAAGGCGATTAAGATCATTTTAAAAGATTGAGGGAGCAATTACACGTCCAAAGGTAACAACTTGGTAACTGGCTTCCAATTGGATGTTGGCCAGCTCTTGAACTCTTCATTGTAGTGGATTAAGAAGGTAGCTTCTTGTGGCTGGCATTATTATTAATGTGTATACTCTTCCAGAGCATATTATAA
The DNA here is from genome assembly GCF_004354385.1 of Drosophila innubila. Classification (NCBI taxonomy): domain Eukaryota; kingdom Metazoa; phylum Arthropoda; class Insecta; order Diptera; family Drosophilidae; genus Drosophila; species Drosophila innubila. Next base: position 12,911,856 of record NC_047626.1, read on the forward strand.
TTTTGTCGGCCAATTTGTAACGTATTAAAAAAAGCGTGTCTGACCTAAGAAAATTTAGATAAAAGTAGGAAAATAAAAATGGTAACCCATATTCGTAATTTACGGTTAATTTTAAAACGTTTTTTTCAATAAAACATAGTTTTAAAATCAATTCCTAGTTCCCGCTTTTTGAGTTTAAAAATTTTGCGTTTTAAATCGTTGCAAGGACGAAAATTATGCTTTAAGGACAATTTGTCTTTGTATTTGTATTCTGGTTCTAACACGAGCTTTGTCTGGATCGGACTTAAAATATAAAAGATGTGGTAATAATTCATGCGAAAAATATAAAAAAACACGTTTTTCAATTGAATTGATTTTAGCACTACTATATATATTATACACGTAGTTCTTATTTTTAAAATAATTTACCTCCATGACTTTTCTTTTTTTTTCAACTGAATTGATTTTAGAACTTTTATATATATTATACACGTAGTTCTCATTTTCAGTCGTTGAGTCGTTCTTCAGAAAAAAAAATTTCAATTGTTTTTTTTGTGATCTGGTGTCTCATATGTATCAGAGAATGTAGTTTTGGCAAAAAGTCAGATTTGTTGCCTGGTGTAAGTAAATACGGGGCTGTGCAAGGGTATTAAATCTTCGGCGCTCCAAAGATAACAATTTCATGTTTTATTTGTATGTTGTTTTCCAGTCTTCTTGTTTGTTTGTTTATGATGTGGCTCAGAATCCGACATTCAAAATGCAAGGGGAGCAGAAATAACAATGTATCAAAGCAACAACGACAACAACAATAACAACAACAACAACTTTAATAATAAATAAAAAAAACCAGTTACAATGCGCTTCGCAGCTGAAGGCAAGTGAAGGGTAAGACAGGTGCAGAGGCAGAAGAAGGGCCCTGGAAAGGGTGGAAGGGGGAGGGGGGAAGGGGAAAAGACTTCACCTCAGTTTCGAGTTGTTTGTTTTTTTTTTTTAGTTACTGTCTCACTTCAGTTTGGTTAAGGAGCAACAACAGTAGCTGCGTTTTACTGTGATTGATGATCCAAACGACACGCCCACCTCAACGCCCCGCGACCTCTAACGACCCAGCACTTCCTCCCCTTCCTTACCCCTCTCTCTCTCTGCCTCACTCCTTCTGCAATGCCCCCTTGAAGCATTTAATTGCACGCTGAACAAGTTTCTTGAGGGCTAACAGTAGCTTAAAGCTTGAAGATGATAAAGCCAAGTTACTAGCGGACTTCACAGATTAGGGCATGGCCTATGGCTATTGACCCCTCCCCTGCTCAGCTTAACGGACTATGTTCCAAATGTGCTCAAATGCTAGAAAAGTGATTTGTCGGTTGTTGATCCGCTGTAGATTCCAAAAACACTTGACGCATTATTTAAGTTGGAACATAAAACGTATAAATATTATACCTAAAAGTATTCGCGAGTATATATATATACAAATCATCTAAAGAACCTACGATTTTTCCATGTGATTTCACTTTTAAAAAATATATATCTAAACTTTTTAAGTCATTAACAAGCTTTGTTATTAAAATTAAAGTGTTTTTATTTTTTTGCATTTCTGGAAGAGATATTTTGTCAAATAATCGTTATTATAAATAACTTCACTTTTTTTAAGAAAACGGACAAAAATATAGAAAAACGGAATTTCTCTGTTGTAGTAAATAAATGCATGTGTTAATTGTTTAAATAAGTAACTTGAAAATGTTTGAGTTTTTGATACATTTTTAGATTTCGGATGCAGCTGAACTTTCGGCGGATATTCTCATATTTTTTTATATTTGAATTGGTATTTAAAAATGTAAACATTTATTTAATTTTCCATGCCATATGTACATCTTTCAGCTATAACTCAATTTTTTATGCTTAGTAATTTTTTCTTTGCTGACTGCATAAATCAATGAAATAAATAAATAATGTACCGCTTTAATATTATCTGAAACAATCTTAATTCGAGGCTAAAATTGAAAAAAAACTTTTAAATTAAATAAAAAATTTTGCAGCCTATTAAAATTTACTTTTTTGAAAAAGGGTTATCCCATGTACCAAGGAATAATATGAGTACCAGTATTTGTACAGTTATTACCAAGTGTGACAATCGTGCATATACCATACATACTATTTATATGTACAATGTACAGACATGTGTACTATATGCATGTAGATCTTTTGATAGTTTGGAGCCGCGGTCATTGTACTTGACGTAGTCAGAGTTCGAGTCAGAGTCAAAATCAAAGCCAAATGCGATACGAGTACAACAATCGTACGATATACAAATCGAATGTTGATTTCGTTTTCTTTTGCCTCTTGTTGACGTCGAAAAGACAAACAAAGACAAGACAACATGAAAGATAATAAAAAAAAAAAAAAAAAAAAAATGACAACAGAGCCAACTGTGTGTTTTTTTTTTTTTTTGGCTAGACACTAAGCTAGACCAAGACGAGATCGACCCAGGCCGGCTTGATGCCTATTTATGCCATGAAATTAAAAAGCATTGACATTGAAAATTATGCGAACGGACGGAGATGCTGATCTGATCCGTTGATCATGGCGACGGTCAGACAAGGCGAATGGATGGACAGACAGTTGAGCAGATCAAACAGAATTGAATACAAGTAAACATATGTTCCGACTCACATATAGATTAAGCTACTTGCTAAACTATAGAGAAAGATCAAGATCAAGATCAAGATCTTGATAGCGATTTCAATCAGTCGCCACTTGGCTTTGTTATTGTTCCTTATTTCGAATTTCGAATTCCTACTGACAATTCGCAAATTAAGATTGATCGATGCTTTGTCTGTCTGTCAATCTATACTCGTAGTTAGCTCGATTGATCGCCCACCCGATCTTTACACATATCGACACATGTTTAACAATCGCCGATTGTAAGAGTATCTATTTATGTCAACAAAATATTAATTTAATTCTCAATTATATATAATTAAATTGAAAACTAAAACGTATACAAGTTAAAAGAGTATCTTCATCTCGTATATGTCAAGTCAACTTGTTTGGCAACGCAACCTGAGCATGCTCGTAAATAATGTACTATATTTATAATACCATACACACATTCAGTAATAAGCCGCTCTGAAAATATGCCATCATTAATTATTTTCATTTTGCGACATGCAGTTAAGTGTACCAACTTTACGCCTTGGAATTCAATGTACTACCTCCAAAAGAAACAGAAACAGAGACTGACTCTGAGACTGAGAGAACAGTCTGATTTACTCGTTACTTTATGAAGTGTTTCCATAGACTTGCACTTCAATGGCATTTCTGATATTTACCTGAGAAGAAAAAATGAAGAAACAAAATTTAAAATTGATTCGTGCCCATTCAATAAACCAACAATACAAAATGCCAAAGTCGCTGTCATAACTAAAAATAACTAAACAAAAAACAAAAAATAATTGAAAATAACTCTTCAAGTGGATTCCACAAAAAAAAAAAAAAAACAAAAAAAAACATAAACATGCTCGCACCTAAAATACTCTAAATATTGTTGGCTAACAGTTAAATCACAGTTATGTTCCTGTCAAGGCTAACAGTTTTGTTGCCAAACTCGAATTCAGCTATCCATGTTCTTGTTGGCCAAACTGCCCATTATGTATAATTCTGCGGGCAGTTTATCTAGCTGCCAAATACTCGTATTATTCCAAAAACTGATTGACTTGCACTGATAAATTGTGAGCAAAAATCGTTTATTTGTTGTAAGCGATTGTAAAAGTAATATGTACATATATACATTCGATGTACATATATATTCTTCAAAGATTACAAATCATAAATGGATTTCGAAATCACATAAAAACACAAACTTTAAAACTGAATTGTAGACAAGTTATGCGTGCCTTCTGAAAGTTATGTTCAATTCTAATAAAATACTGGACAAATTTGTTTCTACACTTGTTTACCTCATAAATATAAAAAAAAATAACCCCACTGTGCAGAGTACATATGTATATGTATTACAACTTCTTCAGTTGCGTTGCCAACTTACCGTAGCTAAAATATCGAGTTGCCAAACTGATATCTAGATTCTAGAATCCAGATCAACAACAGTTGAAACTGTCCATTGCACTTGTATTCAATATAATATAAGGTAACACACCTGAATCTTTTGCGGTTTTCACAGCATACAAAATTGAGATGTCATGACATTACTACTTGTACTTGACCTTAACAGATCATCATGGTATACAAAATAAAGGTTGCGTTTAAGTTATCAATTTCCAATTGAGAAACAGCCTTGTCATCTCGCTTCATCGCATATTCCGAACAGCCATTAGTATGATGCTATCTCATATTATTACACCATGGTTGAGCTCAATGCAAATGCTTGCTTTCTCGTTCACAGCTATACAGTTGGTTAAGAAAGTGTTTTGACAAAAAATAAAAACTCATTTATTAGCTTTCCAGTTTTAAAAAAGTTATGTTCGATGAAAAATATTTTTGTTTTTTTACTTGTTTGAAGAAGAATCATAGACACGAATAGTAAAATAAGAAATAAAATAAAAATAAAAAAACAACAAATTTTGATTTTGTCAAAACACTTTCTAGAGTATGTTAAATTTGGGCGGAAGAGTAAAATATTATTGAAATTGATGACAGTAGCTGCAATCTTTAAACTTTCAACTTGCAATTCGCAATACTCTTCGCTGCGGAAGGGTATAGTAAAATTGTTGACTGGTCAAACATAACACAGTGAGCGGCGCAAAACTGTTGACATTTGTGCCGGTGGCAGTTTAATAGAGGGCGTGGCAGCAGGGCATCAAGTGACCTTCACCCATTGGCAAGCAATTGGTCTAAATTGGGCAAACAAGAATTGGTAACAAGCTAATGCTTAATTATGGCCCACACTTCTGCTCATCCAACACATTTATAATCGCTGAACTTTTATAATTAGTTTCCGTTTTAAAGTTGTTGCTGTTGTTGTTGTTGTTGTTGTTGTTGCTGTCTCTATCAACGCCTTCGCATTTGTTTTTGCAAATTGTTTTGTTATTTCTTTCATTGACTTTGTTTTGATCGCCACATTTGGCGCCGCTCACCGCGTCGATCGTTTTCTCGTTTCTCGTTGACTCGCACAGTGGCAACAGCTCAACGCAGAGTGGTTCAAGCTGCAGCTTACATTTCTCGCCGACCTGTGGCCCACTGTGCCATGTGTCGCAGAGGTCAACTGTGCGCTGGCCGAGCCATAGAAATGCTAAAATCCAAGATGCGGGTGCGCTAGAGACTCCATTCAACTGCTAATTAACTTGACTATGACGCAGTGCTAATGATGGCCCACATTTCGGTTTCGCCAGTCCTTCAAATCTCAGTGATTCGCTCTACCTGAGCACCAACTCTCAAGGGCGTAGCCAGGATTAATATTATGGGGGGTGCAGAAATGTTCTTTATTTAATTTTATGCTATACATATACATATATGTATTTGTATGTACTTTTGTTCAAGATTTTAGAAAAAAAATTGCTTAAATTTAAAACATTATTATTTTATTTATAAAATTAAAATCTTTTACTTCAGTGATCGCGTTTTTATATATAAAATATAACTCCCTAAACTTTCTTCTTAGCCTTCTTCTATCTGAGTGACATTTCTTGCGTTTCGTAAAATATTACTCACATCGCAGTGGTTAAATTTAGGATTGTTGGTTCCTGAATTTGCCAGAATTACAAAATTTTTTTAGATACTTTAAATATACTGCGTAGATCATTTACTTAAACCTATTGTATATTTGCACATAGTACTCGTATTTGGCTGTAATTGGAAATAATTCTCAAATTCCAAATAACTACATTATTCAAATTTGTCTTCTTGTAATAAAATACTTTATTCATTTAACGTCTTCTAAAACCAGTAAATAACATAATATTTAAGAAATTAATAATATAATAATTATAATAAACAATAAAATTATAAGGCCTGTATACAATTTAAGATAAATATCTGAAAGTAACTGATAAAAAAGTTACAATAGTTTTATTTTCTTAATATGGTATGCTGTTAGGGGGAGGAGTCAACTGCCCCCTGGCCAAACCTGGCTACGCTCCTGCCTATTCTTAAATTATCTCTCATCTCTCTCTTCGTCTCTCTGTTATTTTAGTGAAGGTCTCTCTCTGCTGCCGCCATGATGCCGCTGGCGCTGCCGTTGAAGACGCTGCTGCTGGCGCTGCTGCTGAGCCAGGCGCTGCCGCCGAGTACTGGCTCCGCGGTGCTAATCTCCGACATGACAATGACCATGATGGTGGAGCTCTCGTCACGACATCCCTTCTGCAAGATGCACACGGATCGGTGAGTTGACAAACACGTCTGTATCTCAATGGGCCTGGCCTTAAGTCTCGTGATGTGGACTCTTTTTGGCAGGGGTGACATTCAACGAATGCTGTTGCAATCGGATCCTCGACGGATTCGCCAGGTGCCCAGGGAGTCGGTGGTGGAGCTGGAGGAGGTGTGTCGTCGCCAGGGCTCCTATGGTCATGAGTTCCGTGGTGGCCTGGGATTCATCTATCCGGGCACCAAGTGGTGCGGACCTGGCACCTCAGCTGTCAACTATGATGACCTGGGACCACATGTGCGCGAGGATCGATGTTGTCGCGAGCACGACATGTGTCCCGATGTGCTCAACGTCGGTGATTGCCGGCGCGGATTATGCAATCGGGGCACCTTCACCCGATCCCATTGCGATTGCGATGCACGCTTCCGGCGCTGCCTGCAGGCGGCCAACACGGAGACGGCCAACACGCTGGGCGCCATTTTCTACAATGTGGTGCAGGTGACCTGCTTCCAGGAGCGCAGTCCTTGCTCTGCGCACCAGAGGTTCGAGGATTACTTTTACTCCAGCAACCACTGTCCAGCCGAATATCGGCAGGCGGATCTCTATGTGCCACCGCATGCCGACAATCTCATTGCCAAGATCCTTGCCCATCCCCATCCCTATTCGCAGCCCCAAGGTCGTGCTCTGCCCGCTCCTGTAGCTCCGCTAAAGCACAACGCCCGACGCTTTGGCGTCAAACTGGCCAGTGTCGGTCTGGCGGCTGTCAATATACTGCGCGAGGTGGTCCAAAGACCACGTCTGCTCTGGGACAGCCTCAATTCACCTGTCAGCCGCGATCTGCCGCCAGGACGACCGCCGGGTCCAGGCTATTACTACGAGCGTCCAGTTCGTCCAGGAACGCACTATGGCTACAGTTATGGCAATGGCTATAACAATGGCTATGACAATGGCTATGACAATGGTTATAACAATAACAATAACTATGACAATGATTATGGCTTTGGCTGGAGCTGATAAGACAGGCAGTGCAGACTGTATCCCTTTAGTATTAGTAGATGTAGAACACAAAATCACGCATCATAGTCATCATTAGTCATCAAGGAGCAATCTCTTCCAAAGCATGTGCATGTTTACTATATACTTATATTAAGTTTTTGTTTTTATTTGTGTTTTGTCAAATAAATTAAGCCATTTGTCAACTGACGCCGTCATCTTTCATCTGTCACTTGTCAACTGTGTCGGCAAATTGGGCAACGCCAAGCTTAACTATCTCTCTCTCTCTTTCACTCTTTCACTCGGTCAGAGCCGGCTACAATGAAACGGAGCAGGAGGCCATCTGCGCCCAGTGGCAATATCAGCCATCGGAAAAGTATGTGCCCAGCCAACCGCGCACGTCGTAAATATTCTACATATGTATGTACATATCTACATATGTATATTGACGACCTGATCTGGAACTGTTCAAGTGACCCTACCTGGAAACGGATACAAATCTACAATATCAATTAGCAATTACTATAGTATTATATACTCGCACTCGTCCCCCACCCCCGCTCATGGCAGTCCAGTGCTGCCCATTTCATTCTGGAGCAAAAACCGGTGCCAAATGTGCAGCGTACAGTGCTGGTAAATGTCAAATATATTTTCATATACAAAAAAAAGAGATTAAAAAAAATAAACATATATATACATATATGTATATGTATACACTTGCATTCATACACATAAAGAAATATATTTACTGAGATATGAGATCAGTGTTGCTTATTTCTGGTTGGAAAGCATTCGCAAAAATAGCTGAAATTGCGATGCAAAAAATACTAATTGTATTCATAAAAAAGAGTTCACCTTTGTTTTATTTAATTGTGAATTAAAAATTGCATTAAATTGTTAATTTTATGTCAAATTATTGTCAAAAAAACTTTAAAAAATGTGAGCTGAGCGCGTTCGCAGAAAAAAACAATTCCTGCCATTTTAAAATCAATCCAAGCCCAAAAGTATGCTGCTTTTTATTTACATTCCACAAATTGTGTGAACTTGCATATGACCACATCATTGAAAGCCTGGACTCAAACCATAAGTGACCGTAAACCGCTATTAACCGATTGGAATTCATAACTGCAACAGCAGTGGAAGTCGTAACAAAAATTGTATCATACAAAAGCCAAAATTATTCAAAGCGAAAAGCTGTTTAGTAACCGATTCATGTGTAACGGTTAGTTTGGGTTCAATCAAGTCAAATGCATTACATTAAATTATTATCGCTTTTATAGCTGTTACTTATAAAAGTTTAAGGGCATATTTAAATCCTTGAAATGTATGAAACAGGCAGAAGAAGCACCTCCGACCTTACATAGTATTCATAATCTTGTTCTGCATCTACAGCCGAGCTGATTTAGCCTTGCCCGTCTGTATGATCACCTAGATCATACAGACTAAAAGCTAGAACAACTAAAATTGGAGTACACGCTTTGGTGAATGTGGAGCTTATCAAGCTTTTACCATTTGGTCTCTTAGTTGTTTGACTCATTATATAATATTTATATACAGAATATTAATAGATGAGTTTTGAATCAAAAGCTTACAGTTTTTAGTTCTTTCTCGTTTCAAGAAACTTTTTGATATAGTTTGCATTCTTTAATTTTAGCACTTTGTTGATTACAAATTACAAAATTTGTGTCATTTAATGTTGTTCTGCATCTGTGTGTGTTTGTGTGTGTGTGTGTATAAATTTGTTGTGTCTTTGTGTGTGTGTATGACTTGTTGGGTAGAATGTGGGCTGCTTGATATGGCCCTTTATATTTAAATTATGTACTCGTATGCATGTTACAAAAACTAAAACTTAAAACTGAACTAAGGCTCAGACTAAAGTGACGCTGACCAAGTGCCTATCTGCTGTCCATCTACATCTCTGGACATCTGCGGTGCTGAACTTCTGCTGTTGGTCTTGTTACACATCTTTATCATGCACCAGGGACCAACACTCAGCCAGAGCCCTTGGGGCTTTCCTTTTTTTATTGTTATTCAGGTTATTAGGCGCGTAGTGCGACAAACTGTTGGAATACCTCCAGTATGTGTGTGTCCAGATCTGATGTGAATAGCAGCGTCTCCAGTGTGCTACTGTACTTTTGCACCTGTTCGTGATGCTGTTAACAATGCATTAAAACAGAGGATTAGCTCTCAATTAATAGACATAAAGTTACTTGGCAAATTTACCATAAGAAACACCTGCTGCAGGCGGCCAATGGTCCAGCGATACCAGTCCGTATCCGGATCGCGTCCATCTGTATCGGATCGTAGCAGATGCTCGGACAGTATCATTATGAAACGCTGAAAGACGATCAGGAACAGACGCTTTTGATTCACATTGGCTGCCTCCAGTTTCTCCTCCATGCGTTCCACGACCTGAGTAGAATGAAAATTCATGAATAAAGTTGATGGAATTGGTGCTGGTGATGGAATGGTTGAGTTACCTCCTCGGATGGCTTGTCCGCGTGAGTGATGGGCTTCTTACGCTTGTGCGGTGTGTCCTCATCTGTGTCGCTGGAGGAGGAGTCTGCCTTCGACAGTTTCTCCTTGGCATCACTCAGCTCAGTGTCTAAAATGAAGCATACGATTGGTTTAGAAATCTTATTGTCAATGGGTTTGATCAACTTACTTAGCTTGATGACATGCTTGTTCATCTTTTTGATGGTCAGATGGAGAATCTCCCAGAGATACATTTTGGTGAACTCGCCGGTCATCTCCTTGGAGAATATCCATGTGGCCACCGCCGAGCAATCGACAATTTGGAGCTTGAGCAGCTTATCGATCAGAACGACCATCATTTGCTGATGAGATGACCACAACTCAAAGATGTTGTGCAGTATGCAGATTTGTGCCTCCTCCGTCTCGGCCAAGGCGCGGAACACCACATGGAATTTGGAGATGGCCGCAAAGCTGTGCGAGAACGACTTGGAACCCAAATTGAGCAGCGTCTGTACAAAGACATCGATCTTGAGTGCATTAAAACTGCCATCGGACATCTCCTCGCCACTGTATCCACTGCTGGGTATATCCTTCAGTATGTTGACCACCTCCTCTGGTGTGCACTTCTGTCTAATGGCCACCACCAGTTGATGAGCCACCGCGGTGCCCGGTAGGTTGGCTAATGAAACGAGAAACAAGAAACGAGCAACAAAGGAAGGTAAGAAATATGTAAACATGTTGCAAGTTGAATGTATCTTCATTAGATGACAGACAGTGGGAGGGGGGAGGAGCTGGAGGAGGGGAGAAAAGCAGGAGGAATCTTAAATTGGTTGACACTTTCGCTTTTTATGCTTCGTCGCGTGGAACCAAGCGGCAACCGCCAGTTGCTGAATCCCGCTGTCAAGCACTGCCTAGTGCGTTACTAATGATGTGTTCCTCCTGCCAGCCCCCTCCCCTTCCCCCAACTCCCATCACCCACTTCCCCTTTACGGTGCTCAACCTGACAATAACTAAAACATGCAATTTATTGGCACTTGACTCGATTATGTCAATGAAATGCGCGTTAAGCAGAGCAGATGAGGGAACAGGTGATGTGATGGTTAAATGCGTCCAATTTGCACAGTCAGCTATGGAGGGAATGCGGAACTGCAACTCGACCCACTTGGCTGCTGGCAGTCCAAATCTTTGTGACTGCCAGCAAAACAAAGACCACAATGCAGCGTGTCAAGATCAGCGAGTAAAGTTCTCACAAAGGCCAGAGAGTCGCCATGGGAATATGACAGCTTATTAGTTACAACAAACACTAGTCAAGCACGCTTGACTAGAAGATACCCTCTGCCCTTTTCCCCTGACATAAACATTGGATTAAACTCAATATCAAATCTCACTATAATTTAATTGACAAGGAACAATTTCAATATTAACAGCAAGCAAACGTTATTGCAAATTTTAAATTGTACTTTTACATTTTAAAAGATATTTTTTATACGTATTTATTTAAAGAATACATTCTAAGTGTCTCAAGGTTTTTATAAAATGGGTTCAAAGAATTTTAAAATGATTCATTCACTTGAAAGTTTTAGTTTTTAACGTGGAAAGTAAAAAAAGGCTTCTACACTATATATGATATTCCAGGTATACATATTCTATTAATACAACTGATTGATTTGTTAAATAATATCTTAAAGTCTCAAGACTATATAAGAATCAGGGAATAACATCGGAAACGATACCGGTACGGTTAAAGAGTTGACCAACTTCAAACTGTCATAACTTGATCAAAACTGAACCGATTTTCAAGCGGTATGTCATTTTGGTCTTGATTTGGCCTGTAAATTCATTTTGCGTTTAAATTTTATTAAATTCTTAGAAAAAAAAATGTTCCTCTAGATTCTACTAGATATTGATTTCGATGCTAAGGGTCCCCCCTTTGAAATTTCGAAAATTCAAAATTTTAAATCTCAAGTTTTCACTTTTAATCAACTCCCTATATCGTAATTAGTATAAAACAACACTTTAAACTTGATTCTGAGACCTTTCATTTTTTTGTAAAAAATCATGCCAAATTGAACAAAAATTTGGACTTGTAAAGTGACTAAATCCGCAGTCTGACCAACTTCAAACCGTCATAACTTGATCAAATCTGAGCCGATTTTCAAGCCGAATGTAATTTTGATCATGGTTTGGCCTCTTAATTCATTCTGCATTCAAATATTTGAAAATTCGTTAAAAAAAAATGTTTGCCCTATTTATTTCGATGTCGTATTTATTATAAAACGACATCTTAACATTTTCAAATGTTTCAAAATTGATTTGTTGTACGTAACGGTAATGATACCGAAGCCGAAAGAAAAAAAACTGAAATGGAACCTTAGTTATTTCGGGACTTACTGGAACCGAAACCGTAACCTATATTTGTTTCGGTTTTATTCCCTGATAAATATAAAAATTAAAAGTTATGTACTTTAAAATCTAGCGATCTTCTTTTTTTTCGTTCTCTCAATTCCTGCACATGCCAACTGTTGAACCCAAGATTACAGGGTATAAGCCCCTTATTAGCCTTATTAGCATTTGCTTTACTTGATGCCGAATATTTTTACGGATCTTTGATTTTCAGCGCAAATTGAGCGTGTCCAAGGCACGTAGTTTAAAGATCAGGGCACTGCTCCATGATGCGTACCATGTCCAGCAGCTCTCTCTCTCTCTCTCTCTCTCTATACGACTCTAGATGTTATGTGTTTTAGATAGAGATGCGTGCGTGACAAGACATGTTCTTTAGGTTCAGTTTCATAGGAAAACCAGACAAGTTTCAACGTTTACGAATGCAGCACAAAGCGGAATTGAAAAACCTTACGCTCACAAAAGAATATTCAGTATGTGGGTGTGTGTGTGTGTACGTGTTAGCCACGTTTTTATGAGCAATTAGCCAGCGTGACAGCGCTGAGAATCGGCACAGCAGCCAAACAAATCTACATAACAGTTTTTCAAAATATTCTTTGGTATTTCGTGTCTTATGTTTAACATCTTTAACTTTGATTCCATGTCAAACTCTTCTTCAGGTCAGGCCAGTCAAAACTCTCAAATCTATGGCCTGATCTTTACCCCCAAAAAGAATCTAAGCAAGGTGAACTGATTGCAATGAGAACGAGACAATCAGATGGAATCAAACTACATATATATAGGGTCAGCAGGCAACGGTTGGGGAGGGGGCAGTTCCACTATTGAACTTCAACGAAGCGAGCAGCATATCTCACATAAGGAATCTCTTGTGGATTTGAGCTGCTCCAAAAGATTCAAACCGAAAAAACTAGCTCGTTGCCAAAAAAAAAATAGAAATAAAAGAAGAAGAAAAGCAGCTTAGAGCGGTAGGAGGCGTGGTCTTGGGACGACTAGGGTAAGGGTGATGTGGCGGCTTTAAGGGGGTCTAAACATCCGCAAGTGTTGCATAAATGCGCGTTGCTGTCACCCGCTTCCCCCGCCTCCACCGCCAGCCACCTTCCACCTGCCACAAAACGCGGCCGTTGTGGCGTCTGACGCGCAAAGATTGCGAAATCTTCGCCGTTGGCGATGCGCCGCTTGGCTGATCCAATGAAAGCAACAGTGGCAGAGACAGAGACTGCGGAGGAGAAGGAGGAGACGGAGGAGAAGCCAGCGGAGGTAGCAGCAGCTACGTCAGCGTCAGCTGACTGAGCACTATGGCAACTTTTGTCATTTTTCCAACATTTATTCATTAGCAGTACGCAGATTAATACATTTTAGATGTAAAAACATATTTTTAAAATTACCTACCTAAAAACAATGGTTTGTTTAAAAAAAAATTACATTTAGGCTAAAAATATTAGTTTAAACCACTTAGCAGTTGCAGACCTCGAGAAAAAGTTGTGGAATCCATGTGGATTTGTCCCTAATCGATAGCAACACCTTGTGGACATTGTACGAAAAACGTTGTGGACTTTAACATTGTGAGTTCCTAGGAACGAGGACAGAGGAAACCTCCCTAGGTATTCCCTAAGTTTTTCCTCACATAAAACATTAGGGATTCCTCGTGGAACTCTGCCGAGAAATCCATGCAGTGTTGTCCAATAATACCAAATTTTTTCTTAAATAATTTCATAGGCTTCAAAGAATTTATAAATTAAAGCCTTCAAATGTTGACAAAATAGAAAAGAGGCAAAAAAAATAAAAGTTGTGAGCCTATTTAAAAAATTATTAAATAATTACCAACACAATTTTTCATTTGTTTTATACAAGAATTCGTCTCTCGTCCGATTGATCCTAGAGCTTTAAGTTTATATAGTTAGATCTTGATAATTTTTAGCATAATATAGCTCAAAATTGGTGGTGTGGTTCGCATATCTTGGAAAACTAAAACGGTTTTAATACAAGAGCCTGTTTTTTAACCGATTGTTTGATGTCTTTGGTGTCTTAGACCATAAAAAAAATACAGGCCTTAAAAAAAATTTAATTGGTTCAAAATGAAGAGAAAAATGTATAACAATAAAAATATTTTGTTGTATGAAATTGAACCAAGGTTCGAACCCTTGGGTTCAGGGTCCGATGTCTTGTTCTATGGCTGACAAAATTTTGGAGGTTTGTTGCAGTCATGGTCTTTTAATAAATTTTAAAAAAATGTTTAAAGTTCCCATAGTGCAGTGGTTCGGTTGTTCGGTTGTTGGGTGGTTGGGTGGTTCGGTGGTTGGGTGGCCTCTCGGTGGGTGTCTGTTTATTATTAGCGGTGAGCACGTCGTGGACGCGTTTCAGTCGTGTGTTTAAGCGCGCGCTGCACAAACGTCGTGCGTCTCAAAGATTTGGCCAAGAGCTGCTCGAGATTCATCATTGTTTCTCGTTTTTTGTTGTTGTGTGTTTTTGTTGTTTCTTTGTTTTGTTTTTTTTTTTATGTGGAAATGAGGAATATCTGTGGCCTGAGCATTCTGTTGGCAGTCGTAAGTCCAAGTTGAAGTCACAGTCACAGAAGCTGGAGAGGATTCCGAATTGTGAATTGTTGTATTTTGTTGATTGTTGTTTGTTGTTTGTTGCTGCTTTGCAGCTGCATCAGGTGACGGCCATTGTTGGTGCTGGCAGGGATCTGGTGCTGACGCCCAAGCAGGCACAGCAGCTGTCGGGCAAGCGTCTCTTCTACGAGGAGCAGCCCGCAGAAGCAGCCGACAGAGCGTGGGAGCATACCCTCAAGCATGTCACCTATGTGACGCTTTTTACGGACGCCGCTGTGGGCGCTGCTTCCGGCAATCTCAGGTAGGTGTTCAGGAGGCGATCTCAGCTCGCCTTGTGTTACTCCTCGTGGCCAAACTAAGAGCTTCTGCGGCAGCCAGCTGCATGATTATCACGACTTCCTACAGACGCCCTACATACCAGCCGATGGCGCAGGTCAGTCGGCGCAGTCCCGCTTCGGGGACATTGTGACCTTGGCCAGCGGACGACTGGAGCAGCTGGCGGCCAATGGAAGCTATCGCTTTGTCGAAGGCACCGCCGATCCCAACCAGACCGAGCCAGGCGTTCAGGCGCGTGCTCTGTGGCGGGTGCAACGCATCCGACATCGGGATGGCGATGCCCAGAGATTGCCCCATCGCTATCACTACGAAATGAAGTTCAGCGTGTCGCCTTTGACGTCCAATATTGGCTGGCCGCCACAGAGCTTCATCCAGAAGGAGGTGGACTATCCGCAGAGCTTTGGCCGTGTCGCCTACGAGGAGAAGCGTGACCAGACCTTTGCCCAGCGCCGTCAGGATCGACAGCCCCAAGCGACCTTTGTCCGCGGCATCTTTCAGCCTCCCCCGCCGCCGCCGCCAGCACAGCAACCTCTGTCCCACCTCAACATTGGTGAGTACCTAAAGGGAGTGTCGGAAGGTGCCAAGGGATCACCCAAGATCGAACTGTTTCCGGGACTTTACAATCTGGGCTTGCGGCCCAATTACATTCCGGCCACGACCTTTCGACCCAGCTATCCAATCAAACTCGGCCCTCATCCGGAATTGCCAAAGCCTCTAGAGCGTTATCCTTTGCCCAATGAGCAGAGTGGCGGCACTGCAGGGAATGTGGGGGGCGTGACTGGAGCACCAGTCACCCATCACTTTCATCATCACTTTTACATGACGCCTAATGGCCTGGTTAACGAGGCTAACAATCAACCCGAGCACGGATATCGTCCGGCAGCATACGTTCCAGAGTTGACCACGCTATCGCCTCCAACCTCACACCCGCCCTTGCATCATCAACACCAGTATGAGCACAACCAACATCGGGAGGTGCAGTTCCCGACGAATCATGCGTCAGGTTCAGCTGAATCCTTAGAAACTGGCGAGGATCTGTATCACAGTCAGGATCAGCATCCAATACTGCGATCACCACAGCTCTACACGGGTGAGTAACTTTTTAACGATATCCAAGTCACCATGGAGGTGACAGTTGATTAATGTGACCATGGTGAGGAGTCAGGAGAATTATGATCACAGTGACAGCATAGATATTGAGACCATGATCAAAATTTAGTTGTATGTTGAAAGATTAGTCAAAATTGTGATTTATGTGATCATGGAGAAGGCAGGGGAATATTAAATCATTAAGAATCAGGGACAGTAAATAATTATTATTTTATTTTTGAAAAAATCATTTACTTCTAGTAACTTTAAAAGAGAGTGAAATATTCCAAACAATTTTTTTAAGGGTAATCTATGGAATTTTACCATGATTTTGTAAAGTTATGATTTTAATTATTTTACTCATAAAATTATCATTATTTTTGAGTAAAAAAATAAAACTCAAGAAATAAAACTTATATTTTTGACAAAAAAAAATAAAACTCATAGAATATTGATTATTTCTTGAGTTTTATATTTTTGATCAAATAAAACTCAAGTTGGTTTTTTAAAATTTTTTATAAGAAATATGGACAAACTTTATATACATTTCTAATCTGTGAATCCATGTATATTTGTACATTTTGTCCATATTCCTTATAAAGGTAATCAAAAAACCAACTTGAGTTTTATTTGATCAAAAATATAAAACTCAAGAAAATATCAATATTCTATGAGAATTATTTTTTGTGCTCAAAAATAATGATCATTTCTTGAGTTTTATTTTTTTTGCTCAAAAGTAATCATAAATAAAACAATAAAAGTAAAAAAAAATGATTATTTCTTGAGTTTTATAATAAAACTTATAATGATTACAGTCCTTGATAAGAATAATAATGGAAGGGTTAAAGTGACCATGGAGGAATTAAATAAAGGTACAGCATAAACAGTGAGACCATGGAGCAGATATTGTTAAATTGTGTAAAGGTAGACAACATGTGAACATGGAGGACACAGGGGAGAAAAAGCTACAAAGTGACAATGGAGGAATAAATAAAGTTACCGCAGAGATAACGAGGCCCTAAAAAATATGAAGTTTATCACAGATAAGACTAGAATGAGCCGTTAAGAATTTTAATCTATAGACCATTCCAGCTATTGACCAAGTTGGGAAATATCTTAGGAAATCATATACATATATTGTTGGGATTCTCTCACATGAACATACTAAAATGTAACTCTTCTTTGCTTTTAAACAATTGATGATCTGCCAGCTTATAATCAAGCGGCTAAGTACCAGACATCGAAGCTGAAACCGCTGCTCATCTATGCAGGCGGTGGTCCTGAGGCTGAAGAGGATCTCAAGTCGTTTGTACAGAGCGAGCCACTGGAGGAAACTGTCTATCGCTACTCGGAGCCGGATCCGTTGTATGTGCACCAGAATCCGGAGGATGTGCTGCATCTGGAGAATCCACACAACTACGATTCCGATGAGCCACAGCGGTATCAACATTCTGCTCAAGTTCACGAGACAACGAGTGAGGAAACCGCCCAGTTGGAGGAGGAGCAGGGAGAAGAGCACCGGGAATCCGCGAGAGAGTCGGAGCAGCGACCCGCTGGAAGTCAAAAGCAGACAAAGGTTGCATCCACACCAGGGCCAGCAGTGAGTACAACGTCACCAGCCACAACAACAACAACAACAAGCACCACAGAGGGAAGTGTATCCACAACCGTAGCACCCAAATCCACAGCAGCGACTCTGAGCAAAGGAAGCTTTGTGTCCAGCTCGACGAGCATCACACCGCTCCGAGCATTGAGTCGCTATCGGACCACGCCACGCATCACGGCGGGCAGATCGACAACAACCACAACGACAACCACAGAGCCACCGTCGTTTTCCAAGTGGAAGCAGCGACGCAGGGAGAATGCCACTGGTTTGGACAGCAAGGCAAAGAGTAGTCATCGACACGAGTCCAAGATACCCTTTGTGCCGTCAACAACAAATACAAGTGCAAATACAACCACAACAACGACAACCACAACCACAACAACGACAACACTACTGCCCACACTGGCCACAACCAACAGCAATCATTTGAGGAGCACAGAGATGCCAGCAACCACAGCAGCTGTGCCGTTAGCAGGACCGTTGCCCGTTCCAGGACGAGAAGTCATCGAGGTGCTCACCCAGAAGTCGGTCAGCAAATCCGTGAGCATCAAGGTGGGCGAGAATGGCGAGGAGATACCCATCATTGTGGACGACGAGGAGAATGAAGTGAAGCGCACCTAAATGTCAATTCAACAACTAATCCTAATTTTAATCCACTTATTTTAAAATATTCATAAGCTAAGTTTAAATTGTTTACAAGTGCTTATTCCAAATCCAATTTAAATAAATCTACGATTTGGATATGCAGCTAACATTTTTAAGTACTTTAATATCAACCTATTTGTAAATGAAGCAATAAACGGTTTAGATGGATTCCACATTAGGTTAAGACTGTTGCATGAACGACTGCAAACCGGTTCAATGTGTAGTTTGAGTTTTGACAGTTTTAAAACCATTTTCAAGTCAACTTTAGATTGGAATATGAACTGATTACAACAGTTACACTTGGGATAACCGAATTCCAATTGATTCCAGTCTTTGTATTATAAATTGAAAATATTACTACATCCTTATCTGGAGCTGTTTTCAATGGAGTAAAGTTTCAAATGAAATCACAACTTGTAAAGAATCATAATCCGATTCATAACTGATTCCCACCCTTGATTTGGTACAAAAGCATATAATAACAGATCTACTTAGAAAAGCCAAATCCCAATTGGTCCTGATCCTATTAAATCTAAAGATTTTAAACATTGGCCACGTTTCACAGGAAACGTTTCCATTGTCATCAATATAAATGAAATCAACTGGCTCATTTCGAAAAGGGGTTTAAAGCTGGAAAGAAGGCTTAGAGAGAATGCGACTTACCTGCCTCCTCGTTGGAGTACTTGTAGTTAGGAACAGGAGTCACCGGAATAAGCTTCGCATATGTTGTGGGCATCATTTCGGTAATACGCTGATGGTACGACAATCTGTAGAGAAATCAAACAATATCAAACAATAACTGTGAGGAGTTTGGCGGTTGTTGTTATTTCTTACCGCAGGCACTTCTGGAGCACCTCCTGTATGAACTTGGGACGTGGATGCTCGGCATCGAGCAAAAGGCAACTGTCCCACTCGTCCCATGACCAGGTGAACTTAAAGTTACTCAAATGATAGCTGAACCAGTTAACAAAACGATCAAAGCACGAGGTATTCATAGAGTCGATACGCATGAACAGAATCTCAGTGGCCTGGGCTAGCACCTGGGGCAGGGTGCCTGGCTGCAGTTTGCATAGCTCGATCAGAATGGAGCCGTAACAAATGTCCAGATAGCGGGGCGTGGGCATGTGAAAGAGTTCCGCAAATATCATCTCCACAATACAGTATTCCAAGGGGATCTTGTGTTTGAAGGGAAAGTTGAGCAGCTGTGCGGCGCAATCCTTACGCTCGTGATGATGCGTCTCAATGATGTGATGCAGATGCTCCTCGATCAAGAAGCGCTCAATTGAATGCGCACCAGGCAAATTGGGTCCATCCGGGCAGTCAGTGTAGTCAAACATGCGGTACACCACCCACGGCATGGGATACTCAAAGGAGTCGTGGTGTGGCGGCGGCGTAATCTGCGGCAGATTGTGCTGCAGTGCCTCGCACAAAATGGAGTCGAAGACAAGATAGGGACGCGGTATGTGCTTCTCGGCCCAGTTATCCTGGCGTAGCTTGCGTATCTGTGCCCACAGACAGTCCAGGTACTCCTCCTGCGGATGTGGCGCATCTGATGACCAGACGCGCAGTGCATTGTGATGCTTCTTGGAGCGCTTGTTCAAATACACTTCAATGCGCAGCAGCAACGATTCCAGCGCCGACTCCTTCTTCTCGTACAGATCACGTCCCACCCAGGGCAGTGTGGAGAGGACGGCAAACACGAACCAATCACGACGCACCTGTGGCACAGTGTCCTCGTTGGACACATCTATCATTGTGTCGAGCAGCTGGAGCAGACTTGTCGCCGAGATGACGTGACAGTTGACCAGATCGGCCAGGAAGCGCAGCGAGTAACGTGCCGCGTCCCAACGGCATAGCTTTAATGACTCCTTGAACGTTTTCACCATATGGTCGACGAACTCACCACCAAACTTGTAGTTCTTGGCATTGAGCAGACCAACCAAGGTCGTGTACACTGTGCACTTCTCGGGCATACGCACGGCACAGTCGGAGAGGATGCGTAGGATCTTTAGCCGAAAAGTGCCCAGATCAGCCTCCAGCACTGACACCAGACCTTCGAGATTCGACTCCACCGACGAGGTGCTGCGCTCGCCCACGCGCAGAATCAGTGACTCCAGGCGATCTTCAATCTCCTGATTCTCGGAGACGCGGCGCCGTTTGTTTCGTCTATGGTCTATGATTTATAATTATAGTTATTATAATTACGAAAATGCATATTTAATCGGAGTTTAACTCACCATAGCCCTCGTCCTCAGTATCGTGAGCGCGTCGACGACTCATATTGCAAGCAATATCAACAATTACAATAAATCAAATCAATAGCACGTAGACAAGCAAAAAAAAAAAAAGCGGCGTTTTTTCTTTTATGACAACCGGCACAAACGAAAGCGGTCAGTTGCGGGTGCTGCGTATGCAAATTGATAATTGGTGTGACCACAGCGACTTGTTGCGTGTCAAGTTTAAATGTGCGACGAAATTTACGTCAAATTAATCAAATTGAAAGTTAAACGTGCAAATTATAACGAAAAATAGATATTTTCGAACATGAGCTTCTGCATCTCACGGTCACTGTTGCCAACTTAGCTATTTTATAGCTAGCTCTGGCTTTTTTAGTGGAAAAGTATCCACAAAAACAAATTTTAATGCTTGTTCTTCATATAAACTTGGCAACACTGGTGACGAAACACTGTTTTGGCCCAAAAGGTTGCAGCCCGGTTCAACGGCTGCCACCCTGCAAAATTTTCCGATCTGGCAGCATGTACCATTTTAAGTACAATGCCAATAATGGTAACTTAAAAATAAATATTTTTTCATTTTAATTAAATTTGTTAATTTGCTCCCCTTGGGTTGACGAACTTGAAGCTTTCAACAAAAGGTTTTTCTAAATTTTAAAATTTGCACTTACATTAATCAATGTGGCCGCATTCGACCAATAACGCGTTTCCGCGAAGAAAGTGAAATTAAAATACTGTCGATTAAATGCATAAAATCGATATTGCTATCGAAGTGAATTGCTGCCAATTGTTGAGGCTTGCCTTTGGATTATTATTTTTTTTTTTATTAAATTGATGCCGATGCATATGCAGTAGTTTAATGAAACGCAATTGAAACAAGGTGTGCTGGCGCAATGGATCAGTTCTCGCACGACTTGACCCTCGCCCTGGAGGAGACCTCGCTCATGGACAGGGCGTGCGGCGTTGGTAGGTGGGGCCCACGTCGAAGAACTCGATCAACGGGTAATTTGCGTAAGTATTTGAGCCGATGTTTTTTTTTTGTTTTCTTTCTTTTTCCTATACTCGTATATAAAACGCCCCTCATCCGCTTGCACTTCATCTGTGCTGCAGCTTGTGCGCCGCAGCCAACGGAAGATTCGTCGAGCAGTCCCACAGACACGTTAAATGCACACGGGCATGGCCACCATCCCAGTGCGAATGTGGATGGCCTGGAAGCACACACACACACACATACACACAATACAATGCTGCCGGCTAGCGACTCGGACGAGAAAGCCGAGGCAATGCTGCCCCTCCGCTTGCCTGGTAAGACTCTCAACGCAGCCGCAGCTGCAGCTGTTCGCATGGGAATGGGAGCCCTCGAGTCGGACTCTTTGAACGAGACCAATTTCAGTCCTGCTCGGTAAGTGAAAGTTGCACTAGCCAGAGACCTGAGAATGACAATTTCACATTTGTTCCATTGTTTTTTAGGTTCTACAAACCAAACTCGCGTCGGAAACGAAAGATTAAGCGCATGTCTATGGAGTTTGAATTCAGCAAGGAGACTAATTTGGCGGTGTCACCGCACAGTTTCATCGAGTCACCAGTGTATCCGGGTATGCTTAGCGCTGGAACTGGAACTGGCAACCCTGGATGTGTCTCCAGCAGCACGAGCACAGTGCGTAAGCGTGTGCTCAAGACGGATAGTGGCAATCGCTCGAATTTGTTTTTCTGTGGCAAGCGTAAGCGTTCCAACCGCGATCGTTATAATGAGCACGAGCAGGGAGCAGGTGGCCTAGGTACCGGTATCGGTACATGTAGTGGATCTAGTAAACTGCACTCTACGAGCATGCCGCGTTATACGCACATGGAGGAATATCATCGGATGCGTCCACGAAGCTACTCATCCACATCAAAGCCACACAGCGACCGTCTGTTGCCGCTCAACAAGGGGCTGCTATCCAAGATCAATCGCATTGCGCAATCGCAACCGCAACAATCACAAAAGACTGACAATACATCATCGAACATGGAGCAGGGTCAGGAACTGGAACAATGCCAAGCGCTGCCCAACACGGATGCAGCCGAGCTGCAGCAGGAGCTCAATGAGTGTGCGGCAGCTGCGGCTGTTGGTGACTTTAGCATGGAAACGCTTGTGCCTGTCAGTGATATTGAATCGCTGCTGAATACGCCGATGCCACCGGAAAATGCTGGTGCGGATTATCATGCTCATCGCAACAAGTCTCACCATGGTAGCATCCACGGACACGGCCTAGGTGTCTTAAAGTCACACCGCAGACGCCGTTTTTGCCAGACACCGCAACCGTTACAGGTGCAGTCGATGGACTGCAGCGAACTGTACGATTTCCTCAGCTCCAGCTCGCTGAGCTCCTCATCGGACAGCGAGGACGGCCATCGGCGGCATGACACTGATCGCGAGGGTGACGACGAGCTCACCGATTGGCCGGGCAATGAGTTTGGACCAGGTGGCAAATACGATCCCAAACGTAAGCTGACCAAGAAATCGTTGCTGCCACAAATACGTTCTGACGACACCATTGGGGAGGATGACACGCTCATGTCCGGCACTGAAGCAACAGCTACTACCACATTCATTGAGAGCTGCGCTGGCGGCACCTCACAGTCGCCCACGCAGCAGGATGCACTCCAGGATCTGTCCCGGTTTCAGCCGACGGCCTGCTCGGAGCCGATTGAGATTTGTGGAGGAGGCGCTAATCGGATCAATCGCAGCGTTGGCCTTAACGTTGACGTTAACGTTTGCTTGGACATGGAGAGCAATATGAACGGCATGCCGCCCATTAAGCAGATCGAGAGCGAAATGTCCGGTGAGACGTCGAATCCATTCCTCTCCTCGTCACCGCCCATGCAAGTGCAGGAGGTGCGTGAGATACGCGCCGGCTGTAGGCGCATCAACGGCGACCGTCCAGGATTCAGCATCAAGCTAAGCGTTAACGAACGCCTGGCGCGCTTCCTGCAGGATCCGCGCCAGACCCAAATCCGGCTGCCGGACATTGAGATCTATGAGCACGATAGCCTTCTAAATTTATCCACCCTCTATTCCCTCAACATGATCGTGGAGCACGGCTGCACGGTGCTAACCAAAACGAGGTAAGTTCAATTGACCGCCCACTTTTTTCTTATCCAAAACAATATCAACTAAGTTGTGTCTTGTGTCTCTTGTGGCAGAAACACAACGCAGTCTGTCCACGTTGATCCGCAGCGCAGTCTGCAGCAGCGTCAGGGTCAGGGTCAGGATCTCTTCAGTGATTTCAAGCGGCGCTGCTACGGTGACAATGGAGAAGACCCCAACTCTGATATCCCTGATATCCCTGAT
The DNA here is from genome assembly GCF_004354385.1 of Drosophila innubila. Taxonomy (NCBI): domain Eukaryota; kingdom Metazoa; phylum Arthropoda; class Insecta; order Diptera; family Drosophilidae; genus Drosophila; species Drosophila innubila. The sequence goes on from NC_047626.1 coordinate 12,935,809, forward strand.
ATCCCTGCTATTCATGCTGTCCAAGCTGTCCATGCACCTACTGCTACTGCCGCTGCTGCCACCGCTGCTGCCTCCGAGCTGCTGCCCAAGAAATGAAGTGAATTGAATCCAATTACCATCGCAAAAATGCGACATGCGACATCACTCGGAAATTCTAGGAGCTTCCTCGGGTTAATTTGTGCAACTTTTAGCCTATTTATTAAGCTGCTTTTAATGCGTTTGTATAGTGTCGCTTTTTACGAGTTTGTATGTACATCGGTCTATGTATATATATATATGTATGTAGTATCTACTATATATCAACTATATTGTATCTTGTTTAGGAGCAAGCGCATGCGAGTCATCCATCAGAATCGGTTGCCTCTATTCCCCTATGCCTTGACGTTGATATATTTGTATTAATATCTGAAGAAGGCACGGCTCTCTTTCTGCCATATGAGACAGACAGAGAGCAAAACGAGATAGACAAAGATGGATATAGAGGGCAAATTGGGTGTGAAATGTTATTCGCCATGCACTTGTCCCACTGTACAAATATTATTATTATTTGAAACTTGTTCCATAAGAGGAACTATGGAAATGCATATAATTGATTGTATTGTGTATGTGCACATAATTATTATAATAATTGTTTTATATAAATACCTATCATAAACATATTTGTAATTGGTGTAATTGTAATTATACTCCAGAAAGTACAGTCCAGTACGTGTAATTATCTGCAGAATATATATTATGATGCTGAAACAGTCATTGATTGACTTTGAAAACCATTTTGATATTAAAATATTATACTGGTTACCTAGCACTTGAACATAGTTGTCTTTTATACGATGCACACTTTTAAAAAGCTATTTTTATTTTACATATTTCTGTGTTATTTCCTAACAGATTTCGAAAATCTTAAAATAGTGTTAGATATGCAACGGGCATTAAATTTTATTTTGGATATTATCAGTTAAAATTACATATTTTAGGCCCATAAGCTAAGATATCATTTTGAACGTCAAACTAAACATTTTATATATAAAGCACAACTACTGTGAGAAGTTTCAGCCTTCTAGCTCTTACCGTTGAAGTCTTGGTAGTCATCTTTAATTAGGATAAAGATATACATATATAGATAATTCTCATAATTGGCTCAAAGAATCTGAAAGTACAAAAACAACATATCAAACATGTATGAATAGACTCGAAGATAGATGAACAGATCAATAGATAGATAAGAATAAACTAATAATCGATTTCTTCCATTGGCATGTCTCTGGCAAATGCTTATCGATATAGCGCGTTATTTGAAAATGGAAAAAACCAGCGAAAAATTGGAGAGTCGATTTGTTGGTGTCGATGTTGATGGGAATCAGGCGCATGCGCATTGCTGCACCACCTGGTGCCCCACTGGGTTGCCAGGCATGACTGCATGCGGCGGCAGCGGTGCAAAAATATGTTTGGCAACCCTCGACACAGCATTGTCTCTCTCTTGGGGGTCAAATCCATGACAGAAACGCGCTGCACTGTGTCGCTGCTGTATATGGTGTCCGTGTTCGTAACCGTATTCGCGTGTCCAGTGCTCTCTGTCATCCGTGTCCATCGGTCTCTTGTAGAGCTTTGGCATAGCTCTGGTGTCCTGGTCACTTGATGACTTGGTCTCTTTGCCGGGGGAGATCCAATCGCAGCAATTCTCTGGGCATGCAAATCGAATACGGAATTCAACAATTTGACTTCAAGCCAACAATTCTGGAATTAACTAAGCAACTAACGGTAATTTATTACACACGTAACTTGTGTGTGTGTGCGTTTTTGTGTACGTGTGCGTGAATAGTTGAGATTACTCCACGTGAGAAGGCGGCGTCTCCATTCGAGAGATTTGTGCTCCGCGCGTCGTCTGCTTATTGATTTTTCTATGCTGCACACACACACGCACACACAGACACATGCACACATACAGTCTTACTCATTCACTGCACACACACATACAGTACGTCAAGTAGTTGTGTTGACAAAGCAATAAATTCGCATTAAACTTTTGCAAAAAAAAAAAAAAGCAATTGTTTTTATATGTTTGCTTTTATGGTTTTGATTGTTTTTGAATAAAACTTAAACTCAAAAGAAAAAGATTCTTTGGGTTTAACCACGAAATTGAACCGGTTTCGGTTATGATCGTTGAAATCTCTTTATTTCAATTTTATCCGGTATGATTTTGCTTCACAGCATGAATTTCAAAACAGAACATTTATGAATCACCATTATAAAAAAGTTTTTTTTCATTGTTTTATGATAAATATGAGTTCAACTAAAATTGCAAATTTGTTTGAAAACAATAACATGTTTATAGTTTACCGACATAATTACATTACATTAATTGTTTGATTGAAGCGAAACTTATCGCTAGACCTGAAACGGTAACAAATCGGTTATTTTAGTTATGTTTTTGAATTTGTATATATTGAAAAATAAAGGTTTCAGTTATGGTTTCCGAATTTAATTGGTTATGATTTGAATCGCTGAATTTAGCTAATAAAAATAAAATCAAATGTGTGAATTTCGTTAATTGTCAAAACAATTACTTGACTTACTGTATGCAATAACTGCTTGCGTACGCGCATGTATGTGTGCATAGGTGTGTGTGTGTTTGTGCGTGTGTGTGTGAGCTAATCTCTTATCAATGTATAAAAATTTTGTGAACTTGTTTTCGTTGTTTTCATCAACTGCAAAGGGCGCTGCAATGGAGGAGCGTGCACCTAGTCGTCTGTAGTGCTGCTGCATGCGCCGGGAGCATGTGCAGCGGGAGCAGCAGCGGCAGTCAGAGCAGTTCGAGCAGCGTTTGAATCCCTGCAACGACGGCAGCTCGGCTCGTTGAAAATGAGCGCGTGCGAAGCGGCTGAGGATGAGGGAGTCGCCGAGTCGCCAGCCGGTGGGAAGACAGTTGAGGAAACAGAGTTGGCTAAATCCAATGGCCATGAGCAGGAGTCCAAGTCAAAGTCGAGGTCGAAGTCGAAGCTGATGGAGCAACAGTCGGAGAAAAAGGTGGAGCATCAAGTGGAAGCGATAACGGAACAGTCACCGCAACCGCAACTGCAACCGGAACCGGAACCAGAACCGGAGCCGGAACCAGAGCTGGTGCAGGCCAGCACACGGAGTGTACTCGATGCTGTGACAGCACCCTCCATTGAGGCATTGGTTAGCTGCAAGGAAGTCCTACTGGCGCAGAAGATCTTCGCCAGCGGCGGCACCGGACCCAAGGAGCTGCTCAAGCTCAAGGAGCCAATGCGTGTGGGATTCTATGACATTGAGCGCACCATTGGCAAGGGTAACTTTGCTGTGGTGAAGCTGGCCAGGCATCGCATCACCAAGAACGAGGTGGCCATCAAGATCATTGATAAATCGCAATTGGATCACACAAATCTGCAGAAGGTCTATCGCGAGGTGGAGATCATGAAGAAGCTCAAGCATCCCCACATCATCAAACTCTACCAGGTAAGTGTTCCAGTTCCCAGATCAATCCCCCGCCAGTCATTAGATAGATCCAACTAATCTTCCCCGATTCCCTGCTGCAGGTGATGGAAACCAAGAACATGATCTACATCGTCTCGGAGTACGCCAGTCAGGGTGAGATATTCGGTGAGTTGGGAACCTCTTGTACTCCATGGAGTCAACTTGTAACCAGTGCTCCTCCTCCACAGATTATATTGCCAAGTACGGACGCATGTCGGAGTCGGCGGCCAGGTTCAAGTTCTGGCAAATCATCTCCGCCGTGGAGTACTGCCATAAGAAGGGCATTGTGCATCGGGATCTCAAGGCGGAGAACCTTCTGCTCGACTTTAGCATGAACATCAAGATAGCCGACTTTGGTTTCTCCAATCATTTCAAGCCCGGCGAGCTACTGGCCACATGGTGCGGTTCTCCGCCCTATGCCGCTCCAGAGGTATTCGAGGGCAAGCAGTACACGGGTCCCGAGATTGACATCTGGGTAGGTTAATGTCCTTGATAATCCATTGCTGCTCCTAATCTTGTAATCTACGCTTCTTTGAAGTCTTTGGGTGTTGTGCTGTATGTTCTGGTCTGTGGTGCACTGCCCTTTGATGGCTCCACGCTCCAGAGCCTGAGGGATCGTGTGCTATCCGGTCGCTTTCGGATACCGTTCTTCATGAGCTCCGAGTGCGAGCATCTCATCCGTCGCATGCTGGTGCTGGAGCCAACGCGTCGCTATACCATTGAGCAGATCAAGCGCCATCGCTGGATGTGCCCGGAGCTGCTGGAGCATGCGCTAATTGCCAAATACAATCTGAACATGGAGCGGCAGGCGGTGCTCGAGCCCAGCGAGGATATACTCCGCATCATGGCCGAGTATGTGGGCATTGGGCCGGACAAGACGTGTGCCAGCTTAAAGAAGAACACCTACGACCATGTGGCTGCCATCTATCTGCTGCTCCAGGATCGCGTCTCCCACAAGAAGGAGCAGACGCAAACGAAGCCCACGGAATCCGGCAGCAGTCGGTTGCTCTTCAAGAGCAGCAAGCAGGCTCTGGTGCTGGAGCAGTTGCCCACACAGCAGCTGCTGCAGCTTCATCAACAGCAGCAGCAGCAGCAACTACAGCTCCAGCAGCAACAACAACAGCAGCAGCAACAACAACAACAACAGCAACATCAGCAATCAAAGACAATATCCACCACGATCCTGGCCAAGGATTCGATACACAAAAGACTTAGTCGCCACCAGACTGTTTTAATGAGTGAGCGCTCCACTGCCGATCCCTACTATGCGGTCAAGCAGCAGTCCCATCCCCATGCCCATGCCCATATCCGTTACATGAACGGTAACGGTAACGCTGACGATGCTCACGGACCGACTCAGACTCCGAGTCCGTGTCCGAGTCAGGGTCAAAGTCAAAGTCAAAGTCCGAGTCAGGGCATAGCATTGCCCACTAGGTATACCCCACTGCCGGGCAGCAGCTGCACTGCCTCATCCCGGGTTAGCCATCACAGCCTAAATTCACCGCGCAGCATTGCCGCCGCTCCACGTCCCGTCGGCATCTCGCTGAGCATTGACAATACCAGCAGCAGTGGACAGCAGATGCCATCGCTGGGCAATCTGCGTTGCCGGGAGCTGCTGCTCAATGCCAGCCAACAGCTGGAGCAGGGAGCACATATGCATCTGGCATCGCCGGCGCCCAAGCAGCTTCATCAGACTATTAGCGAGTACATAATCAAGCAGAGCACCGAGGATTGTCGCCAGCTGCTGCAGCAGGTGAGTTGCACCACAATCTTCATCTTTAGGCATAGTAACAAGCGGAGCAGTCGAGCGCACTCGACAGTAGGATACCCTGTACCCGGGCACTTAGGGTAGATGCCGATTCGACTGATTGCTCCACTGACAGCTATACTCTCATGACCGATTTAAAGCAAATTCGGTCCAAATGTAAACTATATCATATAGCTGCCACAGGAACGATCGGTCGAAAAACCCACCTTTTTTTGCCTTTTAGCGGGGGCTAGAAATTGATTTTAGACCCATAGTTTCGTGGCGAAATGTTTTTTGATTTCTTCTTCGTAGACTCCGATTTTCGTAGAAATTTTCATTTTTCAAAATTTTAAAGGGGGAACCCTATGGTATTAAAATCTAACCCCATATCTAGAGGTCATTTTTTTTTTTTACAAAATTAATTAACTTTAAATGCAGAATAAATTTAGAGGCCAAACCATGATCAAAATGACATTCCGCTTCTAAATCGGTTTAGTTTTTACAAAGTTATGAAAGTTTGAAGTTAGTCAAATCTTTGACTTGGCAACTTTACAAGTCAAAACTTTTGTCTGATTTATCATGATTTTTTACAAAAAAATGAAACGTCTCAGAATCAAATTTTAAGTGTTGTTTTATACTAATTACGCTATAAGGAGTTGATTAAAAGTGAAAACTTGAGATTTAAAATTTTCATTTTTCAAAATTTCAAAGGGGGGACCCTATGGTATTAAAATCTAACCCCATATCTAGAGGGAATTTTTTTTTTTACGAAATTAATTATCTTTAAATGCAGAATAAATTTAGAGGCTACACCATGATCAAAATGACATTCCGTTTAAAGTTGGTCATACTTCTGATTTAACCACTTTACATGTCAAAACTCGTATCCAATACTTCATGATTTTTTACAAAAAAATAAAAGGTCTCAGAATCAAGTTTTAAGTATTGTTTTATACTATTTACGATGTAAGCAGTTGATTAAAAGGTAAAAATTGAGATTTAAAATTTTGAGTTTTTGAAAATTCTAAGGGGGGACCCTTAGCATCAAAATTGAAATTAAGATCTGGAGCAAAAAACTTTGTCGAATGAATTTAAAAATATTTGAATGAATAATGAATTTAGAGGCCAAATCAATATTTATATATATATATCGCATATTGATTTCTTGTTTTGTTTTCTAAAATGTTCTGTTATATGAATTGTTTATAAAGAGCAACAAATACACCGCACTTGAAATAACATTCATAAAAAAACCTCAAAATTAAGAACCATAATCCATTCCACATAATTTGATTTGAAAAAAATCGATGAATCTTTGAATCGATAAAGTTAGCCGATAAAATGACAATTTGATTTTTTATTGGCAACTTTGACAACTCGATTTTAAACTCGATGCACAATTTGAAATTTATTTTTATTGCTCCTTACAGTCCACTGCCATCGCCGAGGCGAAGAAGGAGACAAAGACGAAGAGGGAGAAGGAGAAGGAGGAGGAGCACATACCAGATCATCTGACTGCCTCGACGCCCAGTGTCGATCACAACAAGACAATAAAACCCATGTCCAGCTCGAACAGTTTCGATTCCACCACAAATCTCAATCAAAGCTTTCGCTTCAAGATGTCAGCCGAAGCCAACCGACTGTTCCAGACTCTGCAGGAGAGTCCATTGCCCATTGAGGTACGTGCCACTTTCAGCTTTAGTTTACCGATTTGATGGTACATTTCCTTGGGAGTGCATGTGTCCTCCATGGTTAGTTCTTTTTTTTTTTTTTTGACAGTGTACGTCTTTGTCTTTGTCGAATATTCCAATCTTACTTTTTGCGTATTTCATTAGAATTACTTGTACACCGTGTCCTCCATGGTAATTTTTTTTTTTTTTTTTGCTGACAACGCTTTTTTAATTATGTAGCTAATTTTTAAGTGCGTCCTCCATTGACACTTCATTTAAATAGAACAATTTAAGTTGCAATTTTCGAATCTGTGGTGTACTTCCTTGAAAGTGTTAGTGTCTTTCATGAATTTTATCTAAGACATATTTCGCTGACTGAATTTTCATATATTATTAACCAACTATTACACCAAGTTCTCCATGTTCACTTTTATTCGTTTAAAAATTTGTCTGTGTAACTAGGCGCAACATTTTAGCGAGACTAAATTTTGAGAATTTCCGTATACCACAACTTAATTTCATGTCATCCATTGTCACTTGATATCCTGTGGTGTCCGCTAATATCCATGCTCACTTGGCACACTCAAATATACGTTCATAGACTGCACTTCATCAACTGGAGGAAGTCTAACCTCATTTATTTAGTTTTATCTCCATGTTCACTTTATGTACCTACTAATTGCTCTTCAATTCACATCAGAAACCTAAGCGCAAGGGAGCAACTACAAATGGAAACAGCAATGGCATTGCCAGCGAACCAGGAAAACCAGCTGAGGAGTCTGGACAGGAATGCAAACCAAATGGAGATGGGTGAGTTAGATGACTTTGTGGAGGATTGGGATGGGTATCGATACGTTGATATCAATATTATATTGGCAAAGGATTCTGTTTTTCTGTAAAGTATAAAAAAACATTAGATAGGTGTATGCACGATTAATGGATTTTTAGAGATGTGTCTCTTAAGTCACCTTAAAGTGGTTGGTTGGATGTTCGATACCACCCCGTGATCACTTGATCACGGATCGGAAAATAAGCTGTATATCAGGTTTTTAATAAAAGATATAATGGTGAAAATTATTTTCCAATTTGGTTGAATAAGAAAGGAATAAAAAAAACGTTGCAAACACTGTAAAAACCAATCTGACACTCAACTATTTTGCTCGACTTTTAATCTTAATTTAAGCAGTTTAGTCACCCATAAAAATAGATATATTATATAAAATCGAACCCAAAAAGTGCACCTATATATGTTGTAATATAAAGATAATTCAAATAGTACATAAAACCGGAGCTGTTGAATTTTTACCTTCAAACCGACTTTAGTATGTTTGACCTCGCGTTCGTTCCGACCAACGTTAGAATATGAAATTCAAAACTTAGGCTTATTTAACCCATATTTAGTTATAAGAAAAATATCAGCTTGATTGAACGACTATTTTGGACTAAGCATCCCAATTAATATGTTTGTTGTTTCAGGCGCGAGAAGAAGACTTTTGAGAAGAAGGTGCTGGCCCAGGGCAGCTCCAGCACCGACGAGGGCTGCGAAACGGATCAGGGCAATGAGGGTGCCAAGGAGGGATCGCAATCCTCGACGGATCTGACCAGTGCGCAGGCAACCCGGACACGCTCCTATGCCAGCAGCAGCAGCTCCAGCGGCGTCCTCGCCGGCAGCTATTCGAAGAGCCTCAGCCAGAATCTGAGTCGCGGCTCCTCGAAGAGCAACTGCAGCGCCTACGAGAGCCTTGACTTTGTGCTCCCCTCCGTGCCGGATATTGCCGGCAGTCTCCCCTCCTGCATGAGCAACTCAATGCTGGCCGCCACCGCTGCAGCTGCAGCAGCTGCTGCTACCTCTGCCTCTGCCTCCGCGTCAGCCTCAGCCTCAAACTCCATTTCCATCTCCAGCGAGCACTCGTCGGAGCGTTCCCTGTACAGCAGCCACAACTCATGCATCCATATGCCCAGTGCGTTGAATTTGCTGGCGACACCGCCTCCGACACAGGGCCAAGGTCAAGGTCAGGCGCAGGCGCATGGACAGCCAACCAACCAGTCGCCGGCGCCGCCGCCGCCGCCCTTTGTGGATAAGCGATCGCCCATCCACTTTCGGGAGGGTCGCCGCGCCAGCGACGGTCTGGTGGCCCAGGGATTGCTCAGCTCCAGCTCGCTGCTGGGCGCCAGCCGCGTCTACGGCAGCTATCGATATGAGCAGGCCAAACGCCACGGCTGGCTGGAGATCCAGCAGCTGCAGCAGGAGGCAGCTGTCTATGCGCCCGGACATGCTCACGGCCATGGACATGGTCATGCTCATGGGCATGGTCATAGTCATGGTCATGGTCACGGTCACGGTCACAGTCATGGTCATGGTCACCTCGCACTGGAGGAGCTCAGCCTTGCCAATTGTCAATTTACACACGGTCAATTTTATGCCATGCCCGTGAAGCCGCACCAGCAACTGCATCATCTGCAGCAGCAACAGCAGCACCATCACCAGCAACTGTCCTATGTGCCGCCTCCGCCGCCGCCGCTGCTGCTGGAAGCGGGCACTGATCTCTATGCCAGCCATGGTCACGCCTGTTATGCACCACCGCCGCCTCCGCCGGGCGTGTATCCGCATCCGCACCAGCACCAGCATTTGGTGAGCAGCAGCGGCGGTGTGGCCATGTCACCCATGTCGCCCATGCAGAAGCCGCCGCTGCAACAGCAGCTGCTGCAGCATCGCCTGCTCCAGCAGAAGCGACAGCTCTTCCAGAAGCAGTACGCTCTGGAGGCACAGCTGGCGGGTCGGCATCATCATCATCATGTCCAGCACGTCCAGTACAATCACAGCCATGTGCACGCCGTGGTGTCACCAGCACACACACACGCACATCCACATCCACATCCCACATCCGAACAGCATCTCGCCGAGGATCTGTACGAGCTGGCCATGCTCGACCGACCCAGGAGTGGGCCACCGCGTCTGCAACACTCGCTGACCATGCCCGGAGCACATGCCTTCAGTCAAATGAACCTGAAGACATCCTACATTAGCCAGCCGGCAAGTGAATCTCTGCCAGGTGTGGGTCAACAGGTCAGCGTAACCACAACAGCCACAGCATCGGGTGCATCATCAGCGCCACCGCCGTCCACGACGCCAGCAACGCCACCAACAACTCCGCCACAGGCGCTGCTCAACAGCCATGGAGGAGGAGCAGGAGCAGGAGCAGGAGCAGCAGGCGGAGCAGGAGGCGGAGGTCACGGGCATGGTCACACTCTTGCTCATGCTCACGGGCACATGCATCATGGACTTGGCGAGGCCGAGTATCATGTGAGATCACAGACAACGACACCGGTGCTCAGTCTGTTCACTCCCAGTTGGCAGACGATGGTGAAGCCACTCAGCGAGAGTCCCATTCTGGAGATCTCCGAGCATCTGGAATCGGTGTGAGATGCCCATGGTGCACTGTGTGGCAAAAACCATTTTATTACGCTCGCAATCGCAATTAAAATATTTAAAATTAATAATTAATTTTATCCAAAATATACATGCATACAATAATACTATATACTATACGATATACTATATACTATATACGATATACTATATATATTATACACACACACATTTATAGGTTTACATATAAATATATATATACACATACATACATATACATACCGTTAGCGATCCGAACTAAACGAAGAATGTATGATTCAAATTTGATCAATCAAAGTCGATATACATATGCATGTAATCGATATCGATACCGATATGCAGACGAGTATTACCATAATAATACTGGATCATTTAGTTGTGTTACTAGAATTAAGTAGTCCAAGTTTCGTACGCATTAACATTAACTGGCATATACAATATGTATATTGATAATAATTATATTAAGAGCTCTACTTGTGTATTGATCTGGTACTAGAAAAGATTCTAAAAAGCGATTACGATATCGATAACGATAAAGAATTGGCGAGATGAAAACAACGTAAACTACTTACATACATACATATATCAATTATTCGAAGCATTTATTGAAGGTGCATTGGATATGTGCATCCTATGCATATATACCTACATATATATATTCATATTCTGTTATAGATATGTACGATATGTATGTATTCACATACATATATACATATGTATGCATTGGTACAATAATTAGCGGCAAGCAGCAAAAACATCGATTGTTCTTAAACAGGAAATTTAAAAATGTAAAACCCAGATATTAAAAAATTCATTTGGTACTATATAAAATGCAAAAATTCTTTTCGATCCCGATTTAGCGATGCCTCAGACAAGTTTCTGAGCGAGGGATGGGAGGAATGGGCGGCGAACGTGGCGAGTCCAAGCTTTATATATAGATATAGGGATCGTACTACGATTTTAAAGAAAGAAATATTCCTTGATCTTAAAATCCGAAAAATAATTCAAGCCCAACACTAGGCCTTTTTCAATTTAAAGAAAACACAGTAAAGATCAAAAGTACTTGTATAAGAATAAAATAAATAATATTTTGTGATCGAAATGATACAAGATACTATGATATGATCGTGACGATCCCTATATATATGAACCCAGAAGTTTCATAATAATTACAGATTCGGGAATATGCATACAGATATGGATATGAATTCGGATGTGGATATTTGGCCAAGTTGATACACGATCATTTTTCAAATATTGCGATGCTGTCGATGTTGGGGACGGAGCTCGGTGAGAGGGATGCGGGGTGTTCTCTATATGCATACAGATCATGTTTTGGCCGCCCGATTCGACTCAAGATGCTTCTTCATGGCGCGTTGATGCTGTTGCTGTTGCTCCGATTGATGACACCGCAGAAGGTTCCAATAGGCGCGTCTATACTCGGAGCTCATTAGCACATAGATCAGCGGATTGATGCAGGTGGTCAGATAGATCAGCAGATAGCCCATTATGTTGAAAACGTGCACATTGTTGGCACTCTTCCAGATCTTGGCAACCGTTATGGGCAGATAACAGATCACAAACCACACGAATATCACGAGTATCATCTTTAGCAATCGACGATCTTTTGCACTCATCCTTCCCGGATAAATCGACGATGCATTCGACGTATTACCCATGGAAACATAGTGCGATTTACGGGGACTAAATCGCGTAAAGGAGGTGCGCAATGAGGTTGTAATCGGATTCTTTCTGAAAAGTGAAACGACATTAAAATATTTTTAAAAATCTGTCATCGATTCTTTACGTAAATAAATGCGATATAGCTTAAGAAATAAGCAACTTGTGTTTTATAATATGTTAGATAAAAATAGTTTCTCATCTATCAATTGTTTAATATATCTACACATTTTAAGATAACATTAAAATTATGCTGATCATAATTAAATTCTAAAAATTATTTTTCTATTTTCAAAAAAAAAAATTAGAAATTAATTAACTATTTATCAGAATAAATTCACTATAAAATAATAATTTAATTTAATTTAATTTAAACATAAAATTTAAGTTACTTTACAAATATTCTTATTTAAATCAGTTTTCACAAGATCCCCCAATCTAAAAGCAAAACATCTGAAATTTTTCCATTCATCTAGATTCTTGAAGACAATATATTGCAGAAATTTTTGATATACAACAAATTTTTTTGATTTTTTGGAACTTATTATCTTATCTTTTTGAAATTGAACGATCTTGCGTCTCTGATCATATAGTTTAATCGGATAACATTACTTAAGACTTTGCTGGGTATTTTCTGGGAATACTTACGAGTTTCTGCCCTGCTCGATTAAGGTTTGGGATCGGCCGATGTTAGTGTCGTTTAGTGAGGAGTCTGTTACCGTTGCAGCTGTCGATCCTGATCGCGTCTGCTTGTTGTTGGCAATGCCTTTGTCCTGCAACACGACATTAGCATCGATGGGAGATTCCTTCTTTATGCTGTAGGAGATGGGAAAGCTCTCCGAGGAGACGTTGTCGTCGATAAAGGCGAGACTTTCGTGCACAACAAAAGGACGAACTGTCTCCTGACTAGCGGAGTCAATGTCCTTATTCTTCTCCTTATCTTTGTCCCTGCTTTTCGCCTTGCTCTTGTCCTTGTCCGACACCTTCTTGGCCAGTGTCTGCAGCTGTGGCGTCGCTTGGATTGGTGGCGTTGTGGCGATCTCCGAATTCTTGGCCGCATTGGCGCCCGCCCGAATGGCGGCCTGGCGGACAAGAAGGAAGATGCGGGCATAGCAGATGACAATGCAGATGCAGGGCAGCATGAAGGCCGTCATGAAGAGGAACTCCTTGGGCGATCGATCGTTCTTGTCATGGAGTATGGAGCAGGAGCCAATGCTCTTGTCCAGACCAAAGCGACCCCAGATCCCTCGCCACGTGGGTATCATGATCGAGAACGTGATCAGCCAAGTGCTGGCCACCATAAGCGCCAGATAGCGTCGCTGATAGATTCTGTTGAAGATCAATGAGAGAGTATTATTCAGTCATCACATATCACTGAATCAATTACCGTGGATACTGTCGCGGATGGGCAATGATGATGTAGCGATTGATGGTGATCAGCGATACGGAGAGAAGGGAGACGGCCATCAGGCCATAGCGGAGCAGGGGAAACAGACGACAGAGGAGATCACTGTGCGTCCAGGCGCGCTCCTTGAATGTGGATGTGGCCAGTGGCAGATTGAAGCATCCGAATAACAAATCCGAGCACGAAAGATTTATGATAAAGATGGCCGTAGAGTTGCGTGTTTGTTTGCCACGTGAGAGGGCGATAATGGTTAATAGATTGCCGGGAACACCGACAATGATGAACACAATGCAGGCGATCCACGCAAACGTGAGCAACTCATCCGAGTAACCCTCGAACAACTGATTCTCCTGCTCCTCCCCCAAATGCTCCACACTGCTCCGATTAGCGCCAGCCTTTCTGGCCAATCCCAATCCCAGTCCCAGTCCCAAAGGCTGCGTCACTGGCACACTGAGCAGCTGGAGCTGGTGCTGGATCTGGGCCTGCGCCTGGCTATCGAACTGGCGTAACATGCTCCACCCCAGTGATCTCTGGGCTACTCTTTGCGCTGAGGGGTGTGGATGTGGATGTGGACGTGAACGGGGTGAATGGTGAGGTGATGCGTGCTCTTAAGGAATGCGGCGTTTGAAACTATGACGCGCTCGTTCCTGCGCCGATTTTGTACTAAACTAAATTCTATACATTTACACTAGCCCAAATAGCCCAAACCATCCAGCTAGAAACACAAAAAGAAAACACACACTCATCCAGAGTGCTTCAATCGGGGTTGCACGACTTGCAAATACCGATTCATTCCTTAACCTATCACTAAAAAAAATTTTGAAACTTAAATACATTTGAATGTAATCAGTTAATTTCAATTAGAAAAAATATCTGATAATTGTAGATTGATACGAGAATCCACGTGTTAAATTTCAAAGCTGTAACTTTTATAGTTCCTGAGATTAATGGAGTGTTGAAGATAAGCTATGTTTCAATAGATTAAATAAAACATTTTCGGGTATTTTTATCATTTCTTTAAATACATACTAAGTATTTGAATCCACATACTATATTTAAAAGCTCTAGCTTCTACAGTTTTTGAGATCAATGCGTTTTTTTTCAATACTAAAGAACTCTCTTTTCAACAATAATTTTAATAAATAATTGCTCAAAACTATGATTATTGGTTAAGTTGCTTAAAATAACTCAAAGCTAACCATTATAAATTAAATATTATGATTATGATGTAATTTTTATAATAAAACTTATAATGATTACAGTACTTAAATACCTTTCTCAAAAAAAGATTTTTTAAAAAAAATGGGACTCTCTTTTCGACATTTCAACAGTTACAGGGTATTGAGAATGAAACGAAACGAAACTTTCGAAAAGGAAAACAACACAATTTTTATTGTATACAACAATTGACTTCATCATCGGGTAATTTGAAATGAGCGGACCGCTTTGTTTACATTGTTCTTATACATTGGCTGTTTTTGTTTTTGGTATTGTTTCTTTTTTGGAATTTTCTAATACAATACACTACCAGGGCTATAGGCTACTATTTCTCAGCCAACCAAAGAAATTCCAACTTTGCTAATATCATTAAATGATCACTCGCTGCCCTGGAGAGTGATCTCTCACGGTTTCCAAATTGAATTTTTCGATTCTTTCGAGTTCCAGCAATGATCATGCATACATAGTAGTACGAGTAGTTTCTTCCGCCTGACTGCCGATAATACATATAAGCATGATATGGTTAGAAAACAAAAAAAGAGAGCATAACTTTTTTCCGAATTACTCACATAGATCCAGTCAAGGGAATGATCGTCATTCCTTATGGGATAGACAAAAACTAGTACGCACTAAGTATGGACAATAGAAGTTTAGAATACAGAGTTACTTATGGAGTATATACGATATTATGGACAAAAATTCCTTGTTGAGAACTTATAAATTACTTACTTATAGAGTATAACACTTTTTGTTAAAATGAGTGTGCAGAAAGTACATTTAGATACAAAGTACAGGTGGAATTATTCAAAAGGTATTATAATATCCTCTAAATAATATACATTTTCGGATACAGCAATACTTATGGTATGTGACATAGAAACTATTTTCTCTCAGAATACCAGAAATAAGATTGAAGAATGCTCAGAAACATATTTTGGACATATATGAAGTATTTGGGGTATTTATACTGACTGACTGACTGATGGGAGTTAAGTGATTTATCAGGAGTACTTTTTTTTGCTAAGTGATCTCCTATCCTATATATGGTATATAAGGCTGGGACATTAGTTGGTTCACAATGGTCTCATGGTATTCAACGTCATCAGCGTCATTGATATAAAAGTCTTAATTAATTAAGCAAGCAAACAGTAACCAAAATATATATCTACATATATACATATACATATGTATGCCGTACATATGTATATAAAGAACAACAGTCGCACAGTAGCCGCAACTGAGCAATCGAGTGATGGGTGCGGGTTCCCTCCGGGCCCTGAACTCCCGGTTTATTGAGTAGAGCGCAATGAATGGGAGTGAGAAATGAAAATGGAACTGCAAATGAGAGTGAGAGTGTCATAGTTTATGTGTGTGTGTGTCTGTGTTATACTCAAAACAACTGAGTCAGAAGAAAAACTCTTTGGCAACAATTGAAAATTGACCGCGTCGTCGTCTTGAACTCTCCCCAGTCCATTCCAACTGTGAAGTGTTTGTTTTTATGCAGGCACACACATGCAATATAGTATTTATGTATACACGTATGTATATATATATATACTTTATATATTTATAATGTTGTTGTGGCATGCGGTTGGCATCGATTCCAAACTGACCACTAATCAGATGCACTTTCAATGGGGAATGGGAAAGGGGCACTTTCTTGGCAAACTACACAGCGAAAGAACTCTGGAGAATTGTTTAGAAATCAAAAGATATGATATACGATTTCCATTGGCATTTACACACGAGTATTTGGATATCTAAAGACGATCGTGTTCTTGACACAATAAACAAACACAAACACACCCCGGGCAATAAAATCGTCTCTACGATTTGAGTAAATATTTAGGGGGAGAAATGGAACCCGTAATCGAGTCGTAACCTTATCAATATCATTATCAATATCAATTCAAGCAATTTGTGTAATTCTTGGATACTGAACAAATCTACGCGTTAAGCAATAGATCTTTATTTATATTTTTTTTTTATTTTATTTGAGTAAATATATATTACAACATCCGAATCAACATTTAATCATCAGGTATAACTGTACAATCCAGTACGCATGGCTCACCATCGGGTGTATAAAGAACTACTTTTACAGATTCATCCAAGTTCACAGTTTTTGGAATTATTTCATTCGATTCAATGCTATTATTGGAGCTTGTATCCAGTGAAGCTAATTCTTGATCTAGATTATAAATATCATCATTACCATCGTCCACAGATGACAAATCACTGTCTAGCTGATTTTGATAATTTGCATCTGTTTCTTGAATCTTTAAATTATTTTCACTTCTTAGATAATCGATTTCTTCATCGGTTTCGGATGGTTGAAGCAAAGCTAGTAATTCTTCTGACATTGACGCATATCCACGGATCAACATTAAGTCGTCGTGCTCGGAATTACGAGTTGCTTCAAGATCTTCTGAATCAGCTTGACTTTCAATTTCTGAGGATCCACCGATAGCTAAAATATCTACTAATTTAGTTTCAAGTCCTTCTGTTATTATTGGTTTTGCAAACTCTTCGGCATATTGCAGATTTTTATTTATCTGCATTATATCCTTAAATTTCGTCTGCAGATAATCCTCAATTAGTTGATGCTCCGATGATTTTGGCGTGGCTTGACCTTCAATTTTTTCAGCCCCTTGGAAGTCTTCACTGGTCGACATAGCTTCTGATTGAGTTTCTATATCTTCAGAAAACGACACAGCCGCAGTTGAGGTTCTGGAATCTGTAATCGGTATATCTTCAAGCTGGATTTGCAGTCCTTTATCGGATGAAAATGTATCTTGAATTAAATCAATATCATCTTTCTCAGCATGCAAATACTCTTCAGTTTTTTTTTGTAGTGAACATAAAATATCTTTCATGCTTGGGTACATAGTTTGCAGATATTCTTCTGCTTCTTGATTAATTGCAGATGGTACGAAAAGAGCTACACGATCATCACTCAAATTATCCACTGCTTCTTCCAAGTCTCCACTAATCCGGATAGCAGTATTTGATTCGGAGGGTTGATGTACTTCGTTTTCCCGATCGTTGACAGATGATACAGTCTTATCGGATTCATCTGTAATATCTAAAATCTTCATGCCATTTTTTAGTTCTTCACTATTCTGCATTTTATCTCCTTCATCCGATTGCAGATGCTCTCCGGTTCCTTGATCTTGAAGAGCCTTGAACTCCTCGAGAGTTGAATCATTATCATCTTGTTGGATTGCAAGTCCATCGCATTCAGTTTCCAATATTTCATCCGATTCTTGTTCTAGGTCTGAGACAACTTGAATACTTAAACTTCTTTTGTAGTTATACAGAAATTTTACCAAGGCCAATAGAGTTATGCCCAAAGCGAATTGTACTGAAAACAGTGTAGTCCCGAAAGTTATAGCATTTAAGAGTCCCCTTAGTAAAAATTCAGTCACGTCAAATCGATTGATAAAATCCTGCAATATCAGTGGATTGAACACTGCATTTGTTAACTCTCCAACCGTGTTATTCTCTTCAGTTTTATCTTGATAATTCGATTGACTGTAATATTCATTCTCCCTTGCTAGATTTTCGGACATTGCCATTTGTGTACACTGATTCATCTCCGGAAATACTTGGATCTCGCACATATTTATGTTTATGGGTTGGACATCGTAATTTATTTCAAATTCAATGGCAGGGATCTCATCCTCTTCCGAAGGTCCATGAATTCTTTGTATGACAATATTCGGCGGGACACGAAAATAAGTTAAAATCCATATTAAAAGTGTAAAAATATAAAAGAATTGCATTTTTTGTAGAAAAAAAAAAATATCGAAATTCAGTAGAAATATTTTAATACACTAAAGGCTAAACGATAAGAAAGTCAAAGTCTAAAGTCTAATTTTGACATACAACTAAATTGCTCCTGTGTTCTGAAACATTGAATGAAAACATTGAATCATGAAACATTGAATCAATCAAAAAACAAGTAAGAACATTTTAATCGAGTGGGCACGATTTTGAGCTACCCTGCGGTTGCGACCTTTTAAGCATTCTTCCTGAGTGTAGTTAAAAAAAACCTCTATACGAGGTAAAAGTCAAGTGACGAAAGCCTTTTCATGCCTCAAAATTTCTGATATTCAATAGTTATAAATAAAATAATTATTCCTAAACTTTGTCAAACTTTTTTGTTCAACCCATGGACTGCCGGATATGAAGAAGGGAGAAAAATGAGAAAGTTTTGTTTTGGGTTTTAGTAAAACCGTTTTACTATATGCGGTTTTTACAATAAAAAAAAAACAAATATTTGAATTTATGAACTACTTGGATTTACCATGAGTATTATAAATAAATACACATATACAGGGCCGCAGCTAGACATTTCGGAGCCAGGTGCAAAAAAAGGTAGAAGGCACGATTTAGTGAATTATCTTTCTGATTCTCTTCATTTGATTACATGCGGTACAAATTGCTCCTTTGCCCGCCTCTAGCTGCGTCCCTGTATAGGAGTTCCATATGTTTACAACTTTGTAAGATTGAATACTATGTGATTCACTGGGCCAGACTAAGTTCTAGTTGGATCTGTATTTGCTGATGGGAATGTGAATTGCAGGCCGCGTCTCGTCGTGCGTGTCGTCGTTTATCGACAAATATATGTATGTACTTGCAATACACACGCAATACACAAATACTCCTTTAATGCAAACACATGCAATACACACAGACAGTAACTAAAACGATCGCAAATCGTAATCTCCCCGCCGTCCCACTTCAATGTTGCCTAACAAATGTGTACTACGATTGTGAGTACAATAACAATAACAGCAGCAATGAGAGCGAGAGCGAACGCAATTCAGACGAAGAAGAAGAAGAAGAAGGAGAGAGGGAGGTCGAAAGAGAGCGCGCGTGCAGCAATTCAGTTGAGCGCTTGGAGAGAAAAAATTGTCAATATCAATTGAAAGCAGCGAATGTGACATTAACAGCGGCGGCGGCGGCGACGTCGACGGCGACGACGACTGCGACGTCGACTGTGACGTCGACTGCTATGCTCCCGCAAAATGAGCAGCTCGATAACGTGCAGTCGTTGTAGACAAACGCAAGCGCGAAGGCGACAAAAGCAAATTGTCCGTTATCCGTTATATTAGTTCATTTAGTGTTGGCCGGTTTTGTTTTGATCGCGTTCGCCGTCTCGCGTTCAGTTGATAAGGTGATTGCTGTTGCAACATTTGTACCTGGCCAAAACAGAGAAGAAATACCAAAGAAGAAGTCTGCAATGCTGGAATCCCAAGTGTATTAGTCATGATCGTGTCGCTGCGGCATTTGAATCACCCGACAGGCCCCTTCCCCCAACCGTATCCCCAGCGACAGACCGAGTCAGTGTCAGAGTCAGAGTCACAGCCGCTGAGTATTCATGAATAACCCACCAACGATCAACGACCAACGAAACAACGGCAACAGAGAGCGGCAGACAACTGTTTACACTCAGTCAGTTGAGTTCAGATTGGTTGAGTTCAGTTATTACTCATAGCATCGCATCTGAACGCGTTTTGAGACGGACTTCAAATTTTGACTGACACTTGAATGCAAAATTACTTCTCACTGGAATATCACATTAGTTGCGATTACGTGAACAACGATCAGTAAATAACAAACAACTAATAACAATAACAAATAACAAAATTGTGCTGTGTTCAACTGAGCTGAGCTGTGACCGAAACTGATAAGAGCAACTACTCCAACGCACTGAGTGCTAGTGATCTGTGAATCTGTGGCCAGAGATTGGCGATCTGTGATTGCTAATCAGAGTGTGTCGCAATCGGAGCGTGTAAGTCAATACAGCTGTGAGAAATTGAATACGAGTACACATCTAATAACAATCGCATGTGCCACACACCAATAAACCCAGGTGAGTTCTACGCGCTGATAAGATATGGTATACAAACACACACACACACTTCTCTACAAAAGTACTTACTGTTCACAAACAATCTACATAGAATGTGCAGCTTTAGTTCTAAGCGATCGATGGCTGTTCAACATCGCGTATACGCAACAAACGATCTATAGATTTAACGAAAGATCAATTATCTTGGTTAGTAAAGATTCACGTTCTAAATTAGTGAATATGGATCGTCACATCTTAATAAATTGCAATCATATAACAAAATGTCGGCCTTATGATTTATCGATCTAAGCTTATGAAAATATATTATAAAACAATATGTCGATCGGCTGTTTTTTAAAGGTCCCTCTACAGATATATTTCTTCTATGAATATGAGTATAACCAATTCACAGACCAATTTATTGCTTAGGTGTGGGGAGATATTTTTAGAGACCCTTTTTTTGGAGCCATGGTTTATTTAATACTCAAAAGCTATTATATTTTTTAATTTTCTTACTTAAGTTAATGATTTTTTACTATTTATCCAGTTTCAAAATTCAGTTTATACTGGTCGAAATAAAATTAAAGCAATGTATAAGCCTATGATCTTTCATCGATCTAACAAACCACTCCTGCTCCTATCCAATTTAGTGAGTTTTGATAGTAAGTATGAACTGGGCGTCAACTGCTCAGAAATACATAGAACTACACACGAACTACACAAATATTAAAGTGTTCCGGCATTTCTGTACGTGTCATACTTGTACGCGTATTGGAACAGACTCGAGAGCACTCAATTAATTAAGGTTCGGCGCTGATCTTTGCACCCGAAGCTAAAGAGATGGTGCATGGTATGGGTATGGGTATGGGTATGGGTATGGGTATGGGTAGGTTCTCAGTGCGCCGAGTGTGTGTGACCTCTTTAAATTATTTAATTGACACTAATTTATTGTAGTCGAAAGGAACAGCCAATGCGATGTGAGCGCAAAACAAAAGAAGAGGGCCCCCATGTAAGACAGAATCCGGGGTGCCGCCCCGGGTTTGCACATCACTTGATGCTAGGCAATATCAAAGTTTAGTTGACAGTTGGCAGTGGTCGGTAGTCGATTGTCGGTTGTCGTTTCTCTTCACTCCTTTCTTAGCTATCGATCGATCGGTGCTTAGGCTATACATAGGGACAACTAACGGATAACAGCCTTATCAAGTATTCCAATGCCTCAAGCCTGCCTCAAGCTGAAACCGCATGTGACTTTCCTTTCATTCTCTTCAATTCTTATAGCATGAGTGACGACACAACCCAGGGCCTTGCATATGGCGACGATATGGGACCGGGACCGGGACCGGGACCAACGATTGCACTGGATGCTGCTGTTGATGAAAGCGGGTAGGTTGCATGCTACATGCCCTCGACCCTATCAGTGTTTGCTGTGTAATTATAGCGCAGTGTGAAAGGTCTGATAACAGATCGTTAATATTACGCGCACCATTTCAAGCGTCTCTCGCTACACATGCAACAGATTGTGCCTCTCAACTTGCGATCGACTGCATTGATCGCTGGAGAGAGTCAGTCTGAACTCGAATTCGAGTATGAATATGTGAGTGTCTGTGAGTTTCAACAATGCCTGGCGATTCTTAGCCAGCGGAAGCACTCCAGATATGATATATGTACATACCCCGCAGACTAAAAGGTCATACCGATCACTTAAAGGATCACAGATTAACCGCTTAAAGAGCGTTAAAAACCCATTCAAATGATCACTTATGCTTTTTCTTTCAGCTTCTCTCAGTCGTTGTTGACCTTTGCGGCGATCATGACATTCCTGATCATGATCGTGGGCATCTTTGGCAATTTTCTAACCGTTGTGGCGCTACTCAAATGCCCCAAAGTTCGCAATGTGGCAGCTGCCTTCATTATAAGGTAAGATCACTTAAAATCTGTGAATGATCTATTTGATCTAATGGCATTCTTCTTTTGCATGCGCAGTCTTTGCATTGCCGATCTGCTGTTCTGTGCATTGGTGCTACCCTTCCAGGGATTGCGCTTTGTGCAGGGCACCTGGCGACATGGCGAAGTCCTCTGCCGCCTGATCCCGTTCATCCAGTATGGCAACATTGGCGTCTCCCTGCTCTGCATCGCAATGATCACGATCAATCGGTACGTGATGATCACCCACCATGGCTGCTATGCCCGCATCTATAAACGACACTGGATTGCCATCATGATCGCTGCCTGCTGGCTCGTCTCCTACGGAATGCAGCTGCCAACTCTATTGGGCGCCTGGGGTCGCTTTGGTTACGATGCCCGTCTGCAGACGTGCTCCATAATGAACGACAAGCATGGACACAGCAGCAAGACGACACTGTTTATTACAGCTTTTGTTATACCCTGCCTGGTGATCATTGCCTGCTATGCCAAGATCTTTTGGGTGGTCCACAAGTCCGAGCAGCGTCTCAAGCGTCATGCCAACAAACAGAATTCCATACCCAATAATCTGCGACCTGTTGCCACAGCCACTTCGTTGCCCTCTGGTGCGGATATCCAAACTTCGACGCCGACTCAGACTCAATCAGCTGCAGCATTGCCACCCAGCCGAGTGTCCTCCGACAGCAGCAGTAGCTACTCCACAGACGTGCCAGAGGCGGTAGTCTCTGTTGGCGGTGGTAAGCAGCCTCCGACGCGGGTCAAGGATCAGCGCGAGGTGCGGGCCAAGCGGAACGAGTGGCGCATCACCAAAATGGTTTTGGCCATATTCTTGTCCTTTGTCATCTGCTATCTGCCGATAACAATTGTCAAGGTGGCCGATAAGGATGTGGAGCATCCGAGCCTGCACATATTTAGCTACATCATGCTGTACTTATCCGCCTGCATCAATCCGATCATCTATGTCATCATGAACAAGCAGTACCGCAAGGCCTACAAGACGGTCGTCCTCTGTCAGCCGGCTCGTCTGCTCCTGCCCTTCGGCAAGACGAATGGAGCGAGCAGTGCGGCAGGTATGTAACTTGATATGGGTTGAAACCGCATGCGAACTGCGTCGACTAAGTCACGGTCACAAATCGTTTCAGAGAAATGGAAAGATACCGGGTTGAGCAACAACCACAGCCGCACTCTCGTCTCCCAGATGTCGGCAGGCGCAACAGCGGCAACAGCGGCGGCGGCGTCGGCGGCATCATCGGGTACGGGAACGGGAACGGGAGCGGTACCGACGCTAGACTCCCATCCCGGTCAATCGGCGACAGCGCCAGCTTCGCCAAAGTCGACACAATCGCTGGAGTTAATGTCAAGGAGACCGGATCTGATAAGCAAATTGAATGTGGCGCCATTAGTTACGCCCCCACCGCCATCAGTAACATCGGTAACATTGCTGGCACCAGCAGCAACAACAACAACAACAACAACGGGGGAAGGGGCCAACGGGGGGAACGGGAACGGGAACGGGAGCAGCCGCCTGCCGCTCAAGAAGAACAATCACTCCTACATCAACAACGGATTCAACAGCAGCGGAAACAGCCTGAGCAGCGCCATCTATCGCCCAGGAGCTGGCTCAATGGGCAGCGGATCAGCGCCATTGCGTCGCATCACTATGGTGGGGGACGACATCATACTGGAGGAGGAGGAACTGCCCGCAACGCCAAGTCCGACGGGGACGTTGCAATCAACACCCCCACCACCACCACCACTACGAGCCTCACCACCGACAGCAACCACAAAAGTAACGAAATCACCCATTTACATGAACGTCAACAGTCCGAAGAGAATGCAGCCTTATAGCGCCAACACTCCACCCAAGGACAAGGATGCACCGCAGCAGCAGAGCCCGGACAAAGGCCAGGATGATGCGAGCAAAGTGCCAACACAGTTTCCAAATCCAAAAGACTAACGAAATGCTTTAATTCCAAATATCGTAACTGTTACATTCCCATACACCACACACACACACACACACACACACACACACACTGCTTTTGAAATGATAGCACGAATATAACATTATGTTATTTACATACATATGTCGTAAATGCTATATCGTGCACTCAATATCGTTTCCAGCAATCGTAATCGTAATTATACCTATTTATGGATATTTATCGTTGATCACAATTAGTATTAACCAGTTTTTATTTATATATGCTATGTACCACATACCGCACCCAATTTGTAATTACATTTATTGGACTCGTATTTAACAGTTCTGTTATGTTATGAGATTCATCGTAAGCTGTTAACTTTTACAGCATTGGGTGCAGGGTATCTCATGGTCGTTCACTCTCGACTTGTACCGTTAATATTTATCTAATACTTACATTTATATATTTATATATAAATATGTACACCATTTTTTTTTTGTTTTTTTTTCAACAAACAAAGTTGTTTGAATTATCAGATACGTTAAGATCTGATTGGCAGGGGTCTAACCTGGACCTTAACCTCAATTGATAGATAGATTGCTGTCATAAGGCATTCCATATTATTTATATATATGTGTATTTTTAAAACTACTTGCGTATGTATGATTGTACCTACTTATTATAGATGGCACCTAATATATTTTAAATCGACAGCAAACAAAAACAAAAATAAAAGACATGCACTCTAAGTAATCGAATATATGTACAATATTATAAACATACATGAATTTTCAATATTTACATACAGTAAGTCAAGAAATTGTTTTGACAAAATACAAAGCTCACATTTTATTTTGCAAAAATATTTTCTTGGTATTTTGTTCTTTTTTTAATGTAGATTTAGGATCTTAGAAAAACTTAGCAACAAAAAAAAAAGAAAAAATTAAACTTATTGAGTTTAACTCTTCTCAAAAATAAATACTAAATATGTGAATTATTTTTTTTGTCAAAAAAAATACTTGATTAACTGTTTGTATATGAGTACATGCATTGTATTTGGCTGATTATCTCGTTAGAGAGGAGAGGGAGAAGGGAACTTGTTTGTAATTTTACACACGCCCAGCGATCAGCATAAGCATTAATACTTAGCATATCAGTTGACCTGGTTCTTGGGGAAACACAAGTATTCGCCCTTTATCTGCTTATCCGTTTCGCCTCGTATTTGATTAAGAGATTTGGCGAATGCTCGGACAATTGATGCTGATAAGCAATAATCAATAAGTAGCGAGGCCTGCAATAGAAGTTCATTATTACAATGTGTGCCAGTTGGAGCAGCAGCAGCCGCAACAGTGGCGGCAATCAGAAAACTCCTGCAAGAAGTAACCGCAGTTTCAGTAACACTTCAAATGCTGACAGGATCAGCTGTCATGTGAGTTGTGTTATTTGCTCGGAACAGTATAAGGCTGCGGATAATATATATGCTGGAACCTGCGGACACGTCTTCCACTGGACGTGCTTGCAGCGCTGGTGGGAGGAGTAAGTTTACCTATTATTACCTAAAAAAAAAATACAAAAATTTATAGTCCATCTTAAACCTTGTGCAGGTCAAAGCAATGTCCCATTTGTCGCAGTACAAATGCCGATTATTTTCAAATCTATTTGGACTTTGAAGAGACAACTCCCAGCTCCCAAAATCAAAGCCGAAGCCACGAAAACGTAACCGGAATCGGTGGATGTGCAAACCAACATGAGAATCTGCTTTACGAGGCGGAACTCTACCGGAAGGAGATTGAGTATTTAAACGCACGCATCAGACATTTAAAGATGAACAGTTTGTGTGAACGGTTTTCTTGCATATTCGATGATTCAGATTAGTCAGTACGGCATAAGCATACGCTTAAAAATAAGTATATTCATTACGTGCATATTTATAGAAATTAAATTTAAATTGTAATCGAATTCAAACCAGAGTTGTATATGTTAATTATTTTATCGATTCATACCTACGTATAATTGTCGTATGGCAAATGTAGTGGCTTATCTATTTTTTATCATTAAAGCAATACAAGAATAAGAAACGTATGCCCGTTACAGTTAGAAATTACATCACCGATTTATCAAAAAAAAAATCATTTTAAAAATTTCATTTATGAGCACTGCAATCGATTAATCGATAATACAGTGGTTTCGATATAAAACTTAGTGGCTCCAGTCGAATTTTCAAGTCTGCAAATTTAGTGACATTTCGTAGTTTTATTGACTTATTGTTATCAATTGTTATCAATATCGTTGTTTTTTAATGGTATAAGCACAGTTTTATGTTGTGTTAAAGCTAAGAAAGTTAGTATCTACATTGTTATGCCGATCCAAAGGACCCATATATCAGATCGGCAAGATAATAAGAAGAATGGGTCTTTGTTATTGTCAGTATATACGCATAGAACTTGCATAGGTATGCGTTTGTTTGGTTATATTAAATGATTATAATAAAGAGAACGAGAGAGACATTTGGCAAGCAAAATTCCACACGCCCAACGATCAGTATATGTATGAACGCATACACATGCATGTGCAAGAATAGAATATATATTTTTACAGTTAGTCAAGTAATTATTTTATCAAAACTAAAAATTCACATATTTTTGATGAACGACCGTAATAAATGACCTACAAATATGCCAAAGTGTGAATAAGGAATGAAAACAATATCAGAAAAATAAGATTCTTTATTTAAATACTTATTATTATTTTATGATTTTGATTCAAAGTCTGAAATATTTGCTCAATACTAGAAAAATATGTAGTTTATGTAATTAATTTAGTTTCGAACCGAATCATTAATATCTATTCGGTCCGTGATCGCGAAATAAATAATTTTAAGAGTCCGTTTATTGAACCCGAACCGAACTTTTAAGGATTGCAGAAAATATGTGAATTTATTTCTTTATCAAAGCAATTACTGGACTAACTGTATTATACCATAAACAAGTTGAATGTTTATATTGATACGACTACAAAGATTTGGCGACTGCAAGCGGAGCGGAACGGGTGACAAACGTGCTGATAAGCACTGCACTTTAGGATGTATGAGCTGGCAGCTTCTACGGCGCACTAAAATCTCATTATTAGAATGTGCGGCAGTTGGAACAGCACAATGAGTAGTGGTGAAAACAGTAGCAGAAGAAGCAGCAGCAATAGCAGCAACAACATTAGTGAAGCATGTTGTTTAGAGGAAGCATCTACGAGTTTAATTGGCAGTAATATTAGTCAAGTGCACTGTATCATCTGCTTGGAGTCCTATAAGTCAGTGGATAACATCTGTGTCGGCTCTTGCGGTCACGTCTTTCACTGGAAGTGTCTAAAACGCTGGAAAAAGAAGTAAGTAAAAAACATAAATATTATCATCGAATCAAATCAATAAATTCTTTAACTCTGTGTGCAGCTCAGAACAATGTCCCATTTGTCGAAGTACAAGTGCCGAATATATTCCAATATATTTGAACTTTGAAGATCCCGTTCAGTGTCAAAATCTGACTCAAGGCCAAAGCCAATCGAGCGAGTTCGAGAACATGCTCTATGAGGCAGCCCTTTACCGCGACGAGATTAAGTATTTAAACGAGCGCATCAATAAATTAACGTTGAAGAAGTTAACGACCAATCTGTTCAATGATTCATCAAGCGATTCGGACTAATAAATAATATAGTTTTAATGGATTTACATATAAATACATATGACTGCACTATTATTGTATAAGATATTACATTGAGAGAATGGGTCAGCATTTTTTGTAAATAATACCATTTACAATTCTATTTTAAAAATCCATATACATTAACTTTTTTATTATTGCGTTACAATTAAGATTACCCATAAATATGCTATAACTTCAATAAAACCCATTCATTAGCTTAGGGTCAGGATGAGCTTATATTAATAAAAGTAAAATTCCCCATTATTGTGCGGGCACTATTTGCCGATATTTCGATAACAATATGTAAATTAAGGCAACAATCGTATTTTGTAAGGCAAATTTAGGGCTTTTTGTTTCTTTTTTATAGTGAGGAGCAAATTGCTAATGAGGAGTAATAAAATATACCACAACATCTAGTAAATGGCATTGTTCCCAAAGCATGTTGCCAGATCGGAAAATGTTGCAGGGTGGCAAACCTTGGCCAAAACAGTGTTTCCACACCAGTGTTGCCAAGATTTTAGGGGAAGCAAAAGCTGTTTCTGGCTGGAAAGCATCTAAATTTATTTTTGTGGGCACTTTTTCACAGTCTTACCAAAAATATTAATAGCAAAACTTAGCTGAAAATGTATTTAAAATAGCCAGGTTTCCAGCTAATAGCAATTTTGAAATTTGTCTAGCAAACAAGCTCTGAAAATAGCTAGAACTAGCTATAAAATAGCTAAGTTGTCAGCATTGGTGCGTTTGAATTGGACGGCAGATCAGTTCGGTAAAGATAATTACAATTAAACAAACGCTTCTATCAATTGTTTTTCATCAATCGGTGTATGTGTGAATGTGCGTGTGCGTAAGGATAGTGTCAAAAGTGATAAACAACCGTAGCGTCGTTGCGTGAAATCAAACAAGTGCGCATGCAAGTGTAAGTTGCATTGTGCATTTACCATTCATCAATATCCCATTTAATTTTAGTTCAACTTTGATTTAAATGTGGACTAAATAAGTTGTTTGCTGTTGGCATAAATAAAAATTATAAAGGCCTCGCATATAGTATTTGTTGTTGGTTTGTTGCCTTGTCGATTATTTGGGCCGAGGCCGGAGCCGGAGAATTGGCGCTTTGTTCATATGTATGTAAGCATGTCTGTCTGTGTGCATACAGACATATGTTTACATGTATGTATTCGTATTTTTGCATATGCCGTACCATAATTGCAAGGAGGGTCGCTGCTGTCTGTGTGTGTTTGCGTCTGCTCGGCGCGCTTGCTTGGGTATGTATTTGTGTGTTTGTGTTTGTGAGTTTGCAAGTACAACAAAAATTGTATTGCGACAGACACAGAGTTGCCTTGTGTTGTGCTTGCTGTTGTGGTGAGAACTCTGTTGGTGGTGGTCTGCTTTACACAGGGTTGTTGCACTCGCAAAAATGCAAAACGCGCATATTTAATTCGCATTTGTTAAACAAAACGCTGCCAATGCAAAAACAATCAGTCGATTGCTTTTGCCAATGTTTAGTGCATTTGTGTTTTGTGTTTGCGTGCAGCAAAAGCAACAGCTACAACTTACGAACACTGGACAACACTGGCCGGCTGCTGGTGAATTGAAGTTGCTGTGGTGAACTTTGTCTTTGTTGAGAAAAAAATGTCGACGCGAAAAGTATTTAATCATTAGTCAGAAAGCCTGTCTACACTAATTCTTGTTTTTTTTTTTTTGTGGAGAAGAGCCAATAAGATTTTCGATTAAGAGCTGGCTAAGAAAAGGAGCAAAACCATAGCAAAGTTATGTAAATGCTTTAACTGCAATTTATGCAGCTAACAATTTTGGATTGTAAGCTTACAATAGACTCCGCTGCGACTCAGACACGGTGGCGTTCCTGTTGACGACAAAGTGAAACTGCAGTGGGGAAAGTCGGCAAGAGACACACACATACACATACGCACACAGCCGTATAGTGACAACAAGAACAGCAACAAGAAGAGGAAGAAGAAGAACAGCAACGATATGGATAATTGTGATCCGGACGCTGGATTCCGTCTGGGGCCCATTAAAGAGGAGGTCAAGCCGGATATATCGCAGTTAAATGACAGCAACAACAGCAGCTTCTCCCCCAAGGCTGAGAGTCCAGGTCCCTTTCTGCAGGCGATGAACATGGTTAATGTGCTGCCAGGCGGCGGCAATAACAACAATCAGAACCAGAATCAGAATCAAATGGGGGCGCAGGCGCCGGCCGCACAGCAACAACAATATCCGCCAAATCATCCGTTGAGCGGGTCAAAGCATTTGTGCTCCATCTGTGGGGATCGGGCCAGTGGCAAGCATTATGGCGTCTACAGCTGCGAGGGCTGCAAGGGCTTCTTCAAGCGCACGGTGCGCAAGGATCTCACATATGCGTGCCGCGAGAATCGCAACTGCATCATTGACAAGAGGCAGCGCAATCGCTGCCAATACTGTCGCTACCAGAAGTGCCTCTCCTGCGGCATGAAACGGGAGGCGGTTCAAGAGGAGCGACAGCGCGGTGCACGCACCTCCACTGGTCGCTTGAATGCAGCTGGCGGTGCTGCAACTGGTGGTGGTGTGAGTGGTGCCGGTGGCGGTGGCGGAAGCGGCAACATTGGCGCCAATAGTGCATCCGATGATTTTATGCCCAACAGCGTGTCCCGCGACTTTACCATTGAGCGGCTCCTGGACGCCGAGCAGCGGGCGGAGGCGCACAGCGGCGACAGGGCACTGTCATTTCTGCGCGTCGGTCCCAACTCGACGGTGCAGCCGGACTACAAGGGCGCCGTTTCAGCACTGTGTCAGGTGGTGAACAAACAGCTCTACCAGATGGTCGAGTATGCACGATTGATGCCCCATTTTGCACAGCTGCCGCTGGATGATCAGGTGATACTGCTGAAGGCCGCTTGGAACGAGCTGCTCATTGCGAACGTGGCTTGGTGCAGCATTGTCTCACTGGACGATGCGCTGTCCGGGATGGGGCATGACAGCGCCTTTGAGCGTCGATCGCCGGTGCTGCAGCCACAGCAGCTGTTTCTCAACCAGAGCTTCTCATATCATCGCAACAGTGCCATCAAGGCCGGCGTTCATGCCATCTTTGATCGCATCCTGTCCGAGCTGAGTGTTAAGATGAAGCGTCTGAATCTGGACAGGCGCGAGTTGTCCTGCCTGAAGGCGATCATACTGTACAATCCAGATATACGCGGTATCAAGAACCGTGCCGACATCGAACTATGCCGAGAGAAGGTGTACGCCTGCCTCGACGAGCACTGCCGAGTGGAGCATCCGGGGGATGATGGTCGCTTTGCTCAGCTGCTGCTACGATTGCCCGCACTGCGCTCCATCAGTCTCAAGTGTCTGGATCACCTGTTCTTCTTCCGAATCATCAGCGATCGGCCGCTGGAGGAGCTGTTTATCGAGCAGCTGGAGTCACAGCCACCGCCGGGCTTGATACTAAAGCCCGAATGAGTCTCATCTGGACGAGCATTAGAGTTGTTGAATGTATCGATAGAATGATCAGTGATCGATGATCGATTAGATCGGGATCGATTGATTGTTTCATTGTGATTGAGTTTACTTGCATTTCTCCTCGAAACACCCCGTTGTCATCCTTGTCACCTCTCCAACTCCACCACTCCTTTTAATTTGTAACATGAATACTATTTAATATGATAATACTACATTATAAATATGTAATTGTTTTTTTATATATATATATATATGTATATGAATATACAATATTATATATATATATATTTTTTTTTTAAATAATTGCGATCTAGAAAATGTTTTCCTTAAGATGAGATGATGCCCTCTCTGCGTTTATTCCTATGTAAACGATAAAAAAATAAAAGTAATAATACCAACATAGTTATATGTATGTGTAAAGCCGTAGCATACATACATAAATAGATGTATATATATAACTAAATATGTAATAAACAAAAATTGTAATTATTTCTTAAAATAATTGTATCCACAAGTTATAAAATACATGCGAATTAATATACTATATACGTATCTGCATAGTGTTCGAAAATATGTGTGTAGATACACACGAATATATATATATCTACATATATAGATATAGATATATATATGTATGTATATACAAGGTGCTCCAATTGTTGAGTGTGTGTTAATTTTGCCTTGAGTATTTGTCCTTGTCCAAAGACCCCAATTGTCCCCATAACGATTGGATATGCACCACGTACGGTAGACGCTCACTAATGTCAACCACTTTAGTTATTTTGTCTAAAGGACTTTATTTAGAAAATATTACAATGCAAGTTCTTTGAAAATTGTTTTTCCCGCTCGAAAATGATTCTAGCTGTTGAAAGTGTTTATTGTTTCGCATTAAATGAAAAGTTTATGATTTATTTAAATTTAGATGTCAAAATATAAGCAACATTTTTAATATTTTTTGTTATTTATAAGTGGCGAATATAAAAGAACCAAAATTCTTTCTGAAATTTAAATTAAAGGTTCTTATTAAAGCGGATTGCATTCAAAATGATTTCTCTAATATCTAAAAGATTTCGAAATTTTAATGGACCACTGTAATACATATTATTAAATGTTTTCTTTTGATTTATTTTTACTAAAACCACACTGTAATATACATATACGTATGCCATCAAATTCGATTC
The DNA here is from genome assembly GCF_004354385.1 of Drosophila innubila. Classification (NCBI taxonomy): domain Eukaryota; kingdom Metazoa; phylum Arthropoda; class Insecta; order Diptera; family Drosophilidae; genus Drosophila; species Drosophila innubila. The sequence goes on from NC_047626.1 coordinate 12,968,467, forward strand.
AATGATTTGTTATTATTAAAACTGAATGAAAAGAATTAAGACAATTGTGGCTTATCAAATTTCAATTAGTTTAAAAAAAGTGTTTTTCGCATAAGAACCTTCGTAAAAGTTAATCAAATGTCGTGCTGAATTATTTCGTGCATTTGTGATGAAAACGAAAATGTATTACAATAAAGTTGCGTTTACTGTATTTGATTTGAGATGAGATGTCCCCAACGGAATTGGGAGCTGCTTCTTTCTGGCTTCCTTAGAAAGTGTGTCTGCATTTCACTCGGCGTATACATACATATATACATACATAAATATGCGTGTATTTATGTACAAGTATGTGGAGGGCATTTCTTTCAATTTGTATTAAATTTATGTATGATTTTTGCGTCTAAATACATATTTTCAGAAATATGGTATTAACGCACAAAACGGTTAAAAATAGATACTGTTTTCGAAAAAAGAACAAGAATTGCCGCTGACGACGCACATTATGGGCCAAAAATAAATGATTTTTTGTTGGCACTGGCGATCGGGAGCATTGCGACCACGTAATACCCTGCCCCTGGTGCCTCTTCTTCTTTTTCTTCTGGCCTTAGCATTTCTTATCTGGAGGTTGAATGTAACGCTTTTTTTTTTTTTTTTTGGAGAGCTTTTCCTTTGCTTGAACTCTTGGTTCATCATTTAAAGAGTGAATTCACTCTTTCTTAGAACAAAAGCTCGCAAATCCTTAGGCAAATGTGTATGTGTATATGTATGTGCATATGAATGTGTGTGTTTAAAGCATTTGAATCTTGATTTGTATTTAGAATTGCGTTAGCGCTATAAAATATTTAATCAATTTCATAAATAACCTGGCTATATACATTTACATATATTTTTGTACATACATATATTTATGTTCACATATGTATGTATACAGTTAATCAAGATATGACTTTGACAAAATAAAAATTCATATTTTTGATTTATTATTTTCAAAAAATTTGTAGGTCCAATGTTGCTCGTTCTTTATTTTTTAACTTTTTTAAAGAACTATAGGAAATAATAATAATATACAAAATATTAAAAAAAAAAAAAAACTTTGAAAATTATTGTTTATTCACAAATAAAATATGTGAATTTTATATTTTGTCAATACAATTACTTGACTTACTGTATGTACGTATAAACACGTACATATGTATTATATATATAGTAATATGCGGCATTCAGAGTAGTTTTGCACGGAAAAACCAAGTGGCATGCCAATAAAAATCATGTGCTTCCCACCCCCGCCACCTTAGTATGTGTGTGTGTGTGTGTGTGTATTGGAAAAGAGTTTTCGAAGCGAAATTAACAATTTGCTATTTTTGTAGCTATGCGGGGGCGTATGATGCGACAGTCCGACCCCGAAATCACAGACTGACGGACGGACGGACGGAGAAACGGACATACCCGTACTGACAGATACGCATTGACCATCAGCCATCAGCAGCAAACAACAAGTTGTTGTTCCACACACACACACATATGCACGCATGCACGCACGCATACACACAAAGACAGGGTTGTTCATTCAGCTGCAGATGCAGATGCTGATTCGGCTTTTATTGTGTGCGTTCCGTTTCTTCTTTTTTCTTTTCTTCTTCTTTCCTTTTTTTTGTTGCTGTTGCATTTCCAAGAGCTAACGGCTTTTTGCTAACAGCTTCTACCTGTTGTTGTACTCTTTGCATTCGTACATATCGATAATTATCGGGTCTTACTACTGAGAGTCTCATCGCATGCCAGACACACACACACACACACACACACATAAACATGCACTCACACACAGCATCACTGAGACACAACAACAACAACAATAAAGCACTGTTTTTGGCCGAATTCATACTTTCTTCTTTGCTTTGCGTTTGCCATTGTTGTTGTTGTTGCTTTTCGTTGTTGCCTTTGCCTTGCTGACTGCTGCCACCCACTCCCACTGTATGCATGTGTATCTGTGCAGTTGTGTGTGTGTGTGTGTGGGTGTGCGCTCGATCGTGAGATCTTCGTGTTTATACGACGGCGACGAGAGGCGATCGTTGTTGTCGTCTTCGTCGTCGTCGTCGTTGTCGTCGTGCATTTGTTGTTGTTGTTGCTGTAGCTGCGACGGCTGCTGCACAGTTTTCTTCGACTGTTGCTGCTGCTGCTGCCACTTCTGGGTCGACGCACACGTACGATATTCAGTTTTTGCTGGCGCGACATCAGTTTTGAGTTGGCTATCAACGCGAGCGGGTCTTTCTCTTTGCAAGCGACAAACGTAGATATTTCCTCCAATTGTATTCACATATTGTTTTGTTGTTTTTGTTGTTGTTGTTGGTTCAATATTACCCTTTTTTTTTTACAATTTTTTTTATATTTTGGTATACAAACTCAAAAAAAAAAACTATAATTTTTTTTGTTGGTTGAGACTCGTTAAAAAATACATAAATACTTACCTAAATATATAAACACATAAACATATAAATGTATATATATTCATATAATATATCAATACATACATTGCTATGAAATGAAGCTTTTTCAACGTACGAATTTCGAATGTGATGTGTGTGTGTGTGAGAGAAAGAGAGATGGGTATATATATGTACATATTGATATATATATATCAGAACACATATAAAAATATATATGTATTTATATATAGATATATATTTATATGTAGATATATATTCTAAAATGTCAAAAAAAAAAATAGAGTAAAAAAGTTGTTTCTATATCTGTGTTAAATACTTTAAAACGGAACGAACCCAATTATATAGCATATATACCCCATATATACATATAACATTCACATTCGTACTCGAATCTGAATCCCAATCTGAATCAAAGTCTAAAAACTTACTCAACATATATACATACATATACACAAGTTATGTGTCTGCCTCCGTGTGTGTGTGTGTGTGTGTGTGTGTGTGTACCATTGAACAAGCGAGCATTTTCAAAATTATTTCAAATATGTACTACATCCACAATCCAACCTACCACCCGAAAGCCCCGTTAACACGTCCCGGCCCATTCGGAACAACGGCACATGCGTTGACGTTGACGCCGAAAATAAAATTTTCAAAACATACTATTTTTAAAACGATACCAATACGAAACGGATTGAAATGAAACGATATGAAACGTAATGAAATGAAACGAGCGAACAAGAAAAAGCAAATGTGAACAAAATAATTAAGTAGCAAATTATCGTGTTATACAACGTTTTTCTTCTTTTTTTTTTTGCGTTTATAGCAAACGTCTTGCCGTCCCACCGATCACACGGTAACCCCTCACTTTTTTTTTACTTTTGCGGTATTTCTTTTATATTTATTTACCTATATATAAATACATATCTATACATTTTGTACACAAATTATTTATCGAGATCGAAAATGCACATTCATCGCATTTACAAGCTGTAACTTTACTAAAACGAAAGAAATAATAAACCGCTTACGAAATTGCAAATTGTTAAAAAACACAATACGAACCAACAGGCACACACCAATATACCACCACCCACCTATGGTGCAAATTTAGACCCTTTGAGTCAGTCTATGGTACGAGTATGCTTTTCGTTTATTCTGCTTCTGTTTTTCGTTTTCAATTACGTTTACGTTTTCGTTTCCGTTTATCAATCTTCCATTAGTATCTCTATCTAAATATCTGGCTCTTCTTCTCTCTTCCTGTCTCTCTTTCTTTCTCTTTCTCTTGCATATTACAGATTAAATTTTAAGGATCATTTGCGAACGAACTTCCCCTACATACGTAGTATGTGCTTTTCTTTATTGTTTTTGTTGTTTTCAAGCCAAAAACGAATCAAAAGAACAACAATTTAGTATTTCTTAACCCAATTTTTATTCCCGCCCAACTTGAACTAAAACTTCGAACACGATCACGACTCTAATTCAAAAATTTAAGCAAACAAACCACAACGATCGATTTTAGAAATCGAAAACCAAATTGATGAGAATAATCAGATTAAGCAGTTAGCAGAAATATTGAATCAGATTTCGAAACTCACACACATACACACATAAAATAAAATAAAAAAAAAACTGCCAACCAGCAATTGCAACTGTTGAAACCAAAACAAAAACAAAATATATCAAGAAAACAAAAAAAATAGTTATAAATTAAACAAAGTAATAAAGAAAAGTGCAACCCATCGACAGCAGCGACAGCAACTGCACCACCAGCAACTGCACCTAACCAAACAGCCACAAAATGATGATGGAGAACGGTATCTCCATGGAGTACGGAGATGGCTACATGGAGCAGGAGGAGGAATGGGAGCGCGAGGGATTGCTCGACCCGGCGTGGGAGAAGCAACAGAAGAAGGTAAGTGTTCCTACGCACTCTTTCATTTATTTCATTACAATTGATATTTATTATCGATGTTATCAATCTGTCGGATTATCCAAATCGGACTATCGATTATTATCTATAGTCAGATCGGTCGAGCTAAAGAAGAATCTCCACGCGTATTAAATACACAAGATAAAAGATTTATATTTTTGTATCTCTAGTTTATAGATATAGCTGACATATATGTATAGATTATATACACATATGAACACATATAAATATATATATATACATATAAATATATATACATTTTATATATATATTTGTTTCTTCGATTATGTTTCAATATTTGTGCGAGGCAGCCGAAAGCTCAGCGCGCACTTTAAAAATAGATTCGTTTCATGGTTTTTTTTTTTTTTTGTTAAATGTTTGAAATATGTTGAACAAAAATAAGTGATTTTGCTGTTGCTGTTGTTGTTGTTCGTGATGATGATGATGATGACGATGGCGGTGGTTGGTGGTTGGTGGTGCTGCCTGACATTGCTGACACTGCCTTGGCATCAAGAATCCGTATCGTTCGACACAATCATTTATCACTGGAAACCTCAATTTCTGTCGCACACTACATATATTTGTTTTTAATATCTGTTCGTTTTTGTCAGAATAGTTTTGTCAAGTACATGACAAGAGAAGTTAAGGCCATGTCTATCGATAGAGAACCCACCCACAACCCCACCCAACCTCTACTGAAGGTTCTCTACACAATGTTCCATTCAATTATGTTGCTCCCGCTTTCCCCCTCTGACTAAATACTCTCCTCTCTCTCTATCTCTCTCTCTATCTCTCTCTCTCTCTCTCACCTGCTTGCTTTGCTGTTTGTTCTGTTTTCAGCGGAAGCGGCAGCCGTTAACTTACAACAGCAACAATAACAATAACAAGCTGCCACTGTATAAATAGTTGTTCAATTGATAGATTGTTAGATACATATATGACTCAATAGAAACTATTTTATCTGCCAGACAGCTTCCCAGCTGCAAATGGGAAAACTGAAGGCTACAACTCTGTTTTTATTCCCGTTGTGTTTTTGATAAGCATTTCAATCAGTGGGTCACCCCTTCCTCCCCCTCCTCCTACCCCACCCTTTTACTCACCCCTTTTAACTCTGTTTTTTTAATCAGCTCACAATGTGAAACAAGTTTCAGTTGCCAAATTGGCAAATGTTTTTTTTGCTTCTTTATTTTTTCGGGTTTTTTATTGCTTTTTTTTTTGTTTTTCATTCTTTTGGCGCAAATGAAGCGCATCAAATGATTCAACGTTGTTTATTAGCCAGCAATTCTTCTGCTTCTTCGTACAGTTTGTAACAATAACAAGAAGAAGATTGACAGATGTATTTCAATATGCATAATTCTAAAAATTGCTTTACAAAAAAAAAAAACAGAAAATTTAGTGCAAGGTTGTGGTTTTGACACGCCGCCTAATAGTGGACATACATATGGACACAGTGGGATGGAGGGAATCGGAAGCGGCAGCAATTTACAATTATAAATAGCCAGCAATATAACGAAGCAGTGCAACACACACACACACACACACATCAATACATGCACCTGCAATGCCACAATTTGCTCCTGGCCAAAAACCAAAAAAAAAGAGGAGATTGTTGTTGTTGCTGATTTGAAACAATTTGATTTTTGAGCTTGACACACACAAACAATTAGTCAAGAAAGTGTTTTGACAACACAAAAATTAATATATTTGTTTTTTCATTTTTAAAAATAGTTTAATTCACTGCAACTTATTTCTTTTTCTGAACCATATTCATACATAACTAAAACAATAACTAAAAAAGAAGTAAAATAAAAATCTAAATTTTTTGCAAGAGTATGTGTAAATTTTTGATTTAGTCAAAATACTTTCTTGACTAACTGTATACATATAGACTGGCACATATATATGTACATATCTCATATACTTGATCTATATATAAATTTCGTAATCGTAAATTACCGCACAAGAGAATTTCGTCTCGTCATTATAAAAGACGCAGCAGTTGAAATAATGAAAGCAACAAATTGTTGTTATTGTTGTTGTTATTGTTATTATTAATGTTAATGTTGTTGGTGTTGCTGTTTTGTGTGTTTACGTTGGCCAAAATGGAAGGCTGATGACTGTGTGAACAACACTGTGAGGTGAGGTGAGGTGAGGTGGAATGTGATGGAAAGTAAGGGGTCGTGGTGGGTGGTGAGTAGTGAGGGGCAGCTGCTGTGTGTGCAGGTGTAGATGTAGGCGTAGGCCGTTTTTGTTGTTGATGAATCTTTTGCTCACACTCTCACTCTCACTCTCTCTCTCTCTGTCTGTCTGTCTGTCTGTCTCTGCCTGTGTGTGTTTGTGTGATTCAACTGTCTATGCGTCATCCACTTTGCAGCGTATGTACAGAGGTCGGTGTGTGCGTATGTATCTCAGGTGTTAGACATTTGCCAGCTGGCAGGATTGCAATAGACAATGACTTAACGAAACATTTAGCAGTCAACTCGAAAAGCAAATCATATGCAATATGCGCTATGCGATTGTTTCAACAAGTGTCACACATTTGTGATATTGATCGGTATTATCGATTTGCCAAAGCATCCTCTCTCTCTCTCTCTCTCTCTTTCGCCACTCTTTTGCTCTTCACCCCATTACGCCGACTGTCTGTCTGTCTGTCTGTTTTATCTGTCTGTCCGCTTTGGTTGTGTGCGAATGAGTCCATGCTATGATGCCGCTCAAATTACATTCAGCTAAAAATGGTGTGTGCGAGAGCGAGTGCGCATCGCTTAGAGCTTTTTCAAAAGCTCCCAACGTCGTCGGCGTTTTATTTGATTTTGGTGTGTTTTCTTTTGTTTTTGTCTTTTGCTTTTGGCGCGTGCGCATTGCGTTGAGTGGCAAATGCTCGATTCGATTGCTCAATCGCAGCGGCAAAGAGATCATCATGCTCAAGAACAGGCAACGGGCCACAGGCCACATGCAACAGGCTGTAGAACGGACTAACCAAACCAGTGCCTGATAACGGTAATCATGCACAGCTCGACTTGGACTACTAAATAATAATGAGAAGAAGAAGAAGAGGAAAAACAAACGGGTTGACGACGGAATGCGGCAGGCACTTAGGCCAAGTTAGCTGAATACACACACACACGCATACATATTTATGTATTGTATGTATGTATACATACTTGGCTAACTAGCGGTAAGCGTTGCCAACGACTCGTTTGGCAACGCACTGACACTGCAGCTTACTACATCCCCTTTCCCCCACTTCCCCCTTTTACAGCATACATATGTGTACATACATACATATATTGCTCTCTTTCTACTGCGCTGCTGGCCTAGTTGAACGTGTTATTGTTTGTGTGTTTGTGTTTATTGGCTTGTGTGGGTAATGTATTGCAGAGGTAATCTGTCCCCAGCGCCCGTTTTGATCGTCCCACAGACACAGACGATCACGCACAAACACATTCACACTCACAGACAGACTAACACCGATTTGCATTAACAGTTGCATTTCTTGTTCTTTAGCTGTTTTCTGTTTTCCGTTTTCCATTTGCTCTTCTAAGCTCGCCTTACTGTTAGCAGCCACATAGCGACAAAGCGACAGAGCAACAGTGCGACAGCTACCACAACGACAGACGGCAGACAGCATCCAATCTTAACTTGGTTTGATAGCTACCAACTTCTTCGGTGAGACTCTGTGTCCCATTGTCTCACGCACGCATATAACTGTAAGCAGCTAAGTGGCCAATAAAGCAGCCGGCTTGCTCCCATTATTTTTCTTCTAATATCATTTTCCCAGCTCAGCAAGTGAAAGATGCGACGCGGCAACGCGATCATCCATCCCTGTGACGATTTTCGTAGCGGTAGCCTTTTGTTATGCATATCGATATATCTATCTAATAATATGTATGTACATACATATATCGATGATGCATTCTATCAATGAGCGCTTCTCTTTCACTGCTCATTCAGACATTAATCGAATTCTCTTTTGATGCTAATTTAAATGACACACACACACACACTCGTACTAGACTATTTCCAGCTGCATTTTGTGGGCGTGTGGGCGTGCCATTTTGTGTGTGTGTGTGTGTGTGCCCAACAAACACAATGAATATTGTACTCGTATTAAAGCTGTAAATTTACAAGCACCAAAAACGCAGACAGCGGCGACGACGGCAACTCCAAAATAATGAAGTGTGTGCAAAAAAAAACTGGTTTATATACATACATATGTATGAACATATTTACACTAACATACACATTGTCTTTTCTTGTTTTCTCTTTGTTCTTGCTGTCTGTCCCCATTCGGTGAAAAATAACTGCAACTGTCAGCCGCAGTCTCTGTCGCCGTCACCGCCGCCGTTGCTTTCGCAGTCACAGCTGCAGCCTTGCCAGACCGGCCCAAGTCATAACCAAAAAGAGCTTGGACTAAGCTTTCCACTGTGGGGGATTCTTTCTAACCGTCGAAAAATTTGAGCTGTCTAAAATGTTTTTCCTTTCTCTCTCTCTCTCTTTTGGCAAACTTTCGTTATTTTTTCAAAATTTAACAAATTGTTACACGAAAATCCTTTTGTGCTGGATTTGTTCTTTTTAAGTTACACTTTTGATAAATAGAATATTTTAGAAATATCTCAAATCTCCTTTAATATAAAGAAAGAACAGAAAAAATATTCTTGCTGAACATTTTGTAAGTAATTTATAGAAATTGGATTCAGCAGGTAATTTCCATAAGTAATCGTAAGCTCGCTTTTGAGGGATCAGTAATTAATTAATTACTAATTAGTCGATATCTGTTTTATACAAATCAGCTTGCTACAAATTTATATTTCAGGTATCACACAATGTATGATTAATATTTTGTGATACCCATATCAAAATTCTGATGTTGAAAAATTTCGTGATGAATGCAGAAAGTGAAGTGCTAATCAGTTATAAACATAGGTGATAGACAGTAATTTATTGATAATAATTGTTATCGAACTTGTAATTTGTACATTTTCCGCAATTCCTATTTCCCATTTTTGAATAGACATTTACCGCGTGGTGTAACAGTCATTTGCGTAAAGCCGGTACCGGCATCGACAACATCGAGGAGGACTTCCGCAATGGCCTCAAGTTGATGCTGCTGTTGGAGGTGATCTCTGGGGAGACGCTGCCCAAGCCCGATCGCGGCAAGATGCGTTTCCACAAAATCGCCAACGTGAACAAGGCGCTGGACTTTATTGCATCGAAAGGTGTGCATCTGGTGTCGATTGGCGCCGAGGAGATCGTCGATGGCAATCTCAAAATGACGCTGGGCATGATCTGGACCATCATCTTGCGTTTCGCCATCCAGGACATCTCTGTCGAGGAGATGACTGCCAAGGAGGGTCTGCTGTTGTGGTGCCAGCGCAAGACGGCGCCCTACAAGAACGTCAACGTACAGAACTTCCATCTGTCCTTCAAGGCAAGTGAAGAATTCCAATAAATTGGAACTAACTAACCATTTAATGCATTTTGTGATCGATCTCTTGTAGGACGGTCTGGCCTTCTGTGCGCTCATCCATCGTCATCGCCCAGATCTGATCGACTATGCCAAGCTATCCAAAGACAATCCGTTGGAGAATCTAAACACTGCCTTCGATGTTGCTGAGAAATATCTTGATATTCCAAGGATGTTGGATCCAGATGGTATGTATTTTAGCTACTAGTATTTCGCCATCTATTGAATAAGCTTAGATAGCTGATATACATACTTAGAGAATTATTAATGAGCTATTAAATTAGATTAGGGTTATATAGTTCTATTAATGATTATGGTTTAATTCTCTCTTGCAAATTATAAATATTGTGCACCATCAACGACCACGATCACAACATCGATACCGATATCGATGATCAACTATCAATTATCGATAACGATAACGATAACGCACAACAGATTTAATCAACACTCCAAAACCGGATGAACGTGCCATCATGACGTACGTCTCCTGCTACTATCACGCCTTCCAGGGAGCCCAACAGGTTGGAAATGTGACGCATGTACCCGAACCCACAAGACAATACACCTACGTCCCGAATAATTACAATGTGACTAAACTTCACAACGATACACTTAAATATGATATATATTCCATTTCTCGTTCTATATATATTGCAGTTTGTTTTTTGGAAAATGTGCAAAAAACGCAAAAACCCCAAAAAAAAAAAAAAAAAAAGCCTCCAAAAATTGCGCTTCTTCTTTATACATATGCATATATATTGTTATTCGCATTATTGCTGTGCATTCGCAAAATTCCAGCTGCAGCTAATACAAATATCTGTATACAAACATATATATATACATATACACATTTATAATGAGTATGTACATATGTATTTATTATACAGTTTGCTACTAATGCGATTGACTAACACATTCCCATACTAATACGAGAGATTGCGCATGGCGCATTGGTATTGGTGAGCTTTCAAAGCTTACACAGCGCCCCTACAGCACGGACTTGTGTGTGCTCCGTCTGTGTAAAAAGCTCCCTTGATTTTCATTCTCTATTACTTCCTCTCTCTCTCACACACACACACATACAAACACTCTCTGTCATTCGCCGACTCCTTAATACCATCGATCGTGTCATCCGCCGAATCTCGCTGCATGTTGCACTTAATCCAAATCCAAACCCAAATCTGAATGCAAACTCGCATCTAATTGCATTTGACCTTAAAACCAAGTGTTATCTTAACCGTTACTCTGTTATGTTATGTTCTACCCATGTATTTTTATAGATACACATGTATCTATATGTATTTATGTATGTATGTAGCACAACGAACTCAAACCATGCTTAAAAAAAAGAAAAGAGTTTTGAAAAAGAAGTTTTGAAGCGTATTTTGAGTTCGTTCAAGTGCACTAATCTCTAGGCATGCCTTAAGTTATGATTATTAAGCTACTAACTCTCTCAATATGAGACATAATCTATAGAATACAGTTATGACAGATATATAAATACTATGTTTGTACAGTGTCACGAATTATTCTTAAAATTCTAAAAAAGTTTCTTCAGTTTTCAAGTTTATGCTGTGAAATTAAGAAATATTCATGCAGATATGCATTAAGTTGTCAAATTTTAAGTAAATCAAGTAATGAAATTGTGAAGTTCATGGCATAAACGTAGTTACTGACAATGCCACAGAGAAATTACTGCACAAAAACATAGACAGACAGACGTATCTGGATATAGAGAACATCCGATATACATATGAACACTTCCACATATTAATTTGCTCTAATCTGAATAGTAAGCAGAAGATAACATAGACTGTAACATTTGAATTCTTTCAATAAACTCTACTTCTATTCAAATAATTGAAATAAAAAATTTTAAACAAAAAATGACAACTTTTATGTAGTAAACAAACTGAAAACTGTAAAAAAAAAAGACATTTAATTGACTATATCCAGAGACAACTGTATATTCATATATATTTTGTATATTGAGTGTTTTTGCCATTGTTGAAATGCCTGAGTGAAGACTAACCGATAAATAATTCAATTTTGTATGTTTTGTTGCTTTTTTCTCTCTCTCTTTCTTTCTCTCTCGCTCTCGCTCGCTCGCTCGCTCCACTTCTCGCCAATGTGCTCATCATCAACAACAACAACAACAACAATACTCTGCTGCAACAACAATAACTGCTACTACTACTACTACTACAATTCCCAACAAAATGATAACGACAATGTTACAACAACAACAACAACACCAATACCGTCACGATCACCAACACAACCACCAATACCACCAACACCACCACAACCACCGATCATACAGATTTGCAGAATACTGCATTGCCCGATGAAAGAGCGGTCATGACCTATGTATCATCGTATTATCACTGTTTTAGTGGCGCCCAAAAGGTCTGTTATACACACACCCTCCATATCATATACCCCCCTTCCACCACCCCCTCTCTTTGCCATCTCATCTACCAGTTTGGGTACTATTTGTTGCAAGCAGACTTCGTTTGGGGTTTTCTTTTTAAGATCTCCCTTTTTCTAGAGTTAGTTCATCGATTGTTTTGCTCACATTCTCATATCAAGACATTTTGTCCGAACACACACACACACACACACACATACGCATGCAGACTCACACACACACACACACACACTAAAATTCCGTTACACTGTCGACTGTGCGAAAAGGATTCGCGTTATGGCAAGTGAGAGTGCCGATCCTTGAGTTCCGGGTCGATCCTTGAGAGCTTGGAACACTGCTTGCGCCTGCTTGAATAATGGGCTTTTTCTTTCAACTAACGCGCCTTGTCTTGCCGTTCCAATTGGATTCTTGCTTTGTTTTGTGCAGTTAATTGTTTTGCTGTTCGTTCGTTCGTCTTGTTTGTGCTTTCCAAATCTGAGTTGATTTCTCGTGAATCTATCCACACTCAGAGTAGTTGGCTGGGCGTATCAAAAGTGTTTTCTAACGACATTTTCAACTTCACAATCGGCAGGCGGAAACGGCGGCAAACCGTATTTGCAAGGTGCTCAAGGTTAACCAGGAGAATGAGCGTCTTATGGAGGAGTACGAGCGTCTGGCCAGCGATGTAAGTATACTACAATATATAAGCACTCCATCTAGTGATCAATCGTTATAAATTATCAATAGTTGTAACGTTCACTCGTTCTAGTGATCAACTGTTCTATCGATCAATCGTTTGAATTATAATTGAACACTCTTTTTACCGATTACTCATTCTGACGATCAAGTACTTTAACGATTACTCGTTCTGACGATCACTCGCTATAAATGATCTATCGTTTCAATGATTCCTCGAAATTAATGATCACTCGTTCTAACGAGCAATTGTTTCAATGATTACTCGTTCTAGCCATTAATCTTCCAAAAGATCACTCGTTGTAAATGATTATGCGATCTAGCGATTAATCGTTCAAATGATCACTAGTAATGATCACTCGTTAATAATCACTCGTTCTAACGAGCAATTGTTTTAATGATTACTCGTTTTAGCCATCAATCTTCGAAAAGATCACTCGTTAATGATCACTCGTTCTAACGATTACTTGTTCTAACGATCAATCGGCAAATGATCACTCGTGTCATAGGATCACTCGATCAAACAATTAATAGTTGAAATGATCACACGAAATTACGATAAATGATCACTCTCTGTAACTGATAACTCGTTACGCGATCACTCGTTATCAATGTTGACTCAGCCTAATGATTACTTTTGCTCTTAACTCGCCGGTTTAGCTGCTGGAATGGATTCGTCGCACGATGCCGTGGCTCAACTCCCGTCAGGCGGATAACTCGTTGGCCGGAGTACAGAAGAAGCTCGAGGAGTACCGCACGTACCGTCGCAAGCACAAGCCACCACGTGTTGAGCAGAAAGCAAAACTCGAAACAAACTTTAACACGCTGCAGACGAAACTGCGTCTGTCCAACCGTCCAGCCTACTTGCCCACCGAGGGCAAGACAGTGTCTGACATCTCAAATTCATGGAAGGGCCTGGAGCTCGCCGAGAAGGCGTTTGAGGAATGGCTACTGGCTGAGACCATGCGCCTGGAGCGTCTCGAACATTTGGCCCAGAAGTTCAAGCATAAGGTAGGACACCCCCAAACGTTCAATCGCTCAATCTGATCTAAACCGATCTCAATAATGATTCATTAAAATGTAGGCCGATGCCCATGAAGATTGGACACGTGGCAAGGAGGAGATGCTACAGTCCCAGGACTTCCGTCAATGCAAGCTGAACGAGCTAAAGGCCCTCAAGAAGAAACACGAAGCCTTTGAGTCTGATCTGGCTGCCCACCAAGATCGCGTCGAACAAATTGCCGCCATTGCCCAGGAGCTGAAGTGAGTTGAGCTCTCACCTCTGGCATTCCCATTTCCTAAACCTCCTTCCCCAGTGAATCTCTATCAATTGTATATCCAATTATAATTATTTTTTTAATGCTTGCCTCGACGCTCGATCTGCTGGGCAACAACGCAAAGTGTGAGGTTAGGTTATGTGTACGATCATATAGCTTTCATCAGATCATAGATCATCGATCATAGATCACAGATTATAGATCATAGATTTGGCAGGTGTACTATACACTTTATTTTAATCTTGCAATAATCATCATTATGTCAGAGATATGCTCATATTTGGTTGTACGATCATATGGCTTTCATCAGATCATAAAATATCATCTAGATCATGCAATGATCATCATTATGTCAGGGATATGATCATATATGTTTGTATGATCATATAGTTTTCATCAGATCATAGATCATCGATCATAGATCACAGATTATAGATCATAGATATGGCAGGTGTATTTTACACTTTATTTTAATCTGGCAATGATCGTCATATGGCTTTCATCAGATCATAAAATATTATCTAGATCATGCAATGATCATCATTATGTCAGAGATATGATTTAATATGATCGTATGATCATATAGCTTTCATCAGATCATAGATCATGGATCATAGATCACAGATTATAGATCATCGATTTGGCAGGTGTATTAATACACTATTCAATATCATTTTAATCTTGCAATGATCATCATTATGTCAGAGATATGATCATAAATGATCGTAAGATCATATAGATTTCATCAGATCACAGATCATCAATTTTCCAGTTGTATCAACACTTTATTAAATATCATTTCAATCCTGCAATGATCTTCATTGATACACAGTTTCAGTTGTAAGAAGAAACGTCTGTAATTATCACTTAACATCCGGTTTCTCCTTCTGTCTTTGATCTTGAAGCACTCTGGAGTACCACGACTGTGTGTCGGTGAATGCGCGTTGCCAGCGCATTTGCGACCAGTGGGATCGCTTGGGTGCACTCACTCAGCGCCGTCGCACTGCATTGGATGAGGCGGAGCGCATTCTGGAGAAGATCGACATCTTGCATTTGGAGTTTGCGAAGCGTGCGGCGCCATTCAATAACTGGTTGGACGGCACACGCGAGGATTTGGTGGATATGTTCATAGTGCACACCATGGAGGAGATTCAGGGCCTGATCCAGGCGCACGATCAGTTCAAGGCGACACTCGGCGAGGCCGACAAAGAGTTCAATCTGATTGTGAACCTGGTCCGTGAGGTTGAGTCGATTGTCAAGCAGCACCAGATACCCGGTGGCCTGGAGAATCCCTATACCACTCTGACCGCCCACGACATGACACGCAAGTGGACCGATGTCCGCCAATTGGTGCCACAGCGTGACCAGACGCTGGCCAACGAGCTGCGCAAGCAGCAGAACAACGAGATGCTCCGTCGCCAGTTTGCCGAGAAGGCCAATGTGGTCGGTCCTTGGATCGAGCGTCAGATGGATGCCGTCACAGCGATAGGCATGGGAATGCAGGGCTCGCTGGAGGATCAGCTGCATCGCCTCAAGGAGTACGAGCAGGCGGTGTACGCATACAAGCCAAACATTGAGGAGCTGGAGAAGATCCACCAGGCCGTGCAGGAGTCGATGATCTTTGAGAACCGCTACACGAACTACACGATGGAGACGCTGCGCGTCGGCTGGGAGCAACTGCTCACCTCGATCAATCGAAACATCAACGAGGTGGAGAACCAGATACTGACACGCGACTCCAAGGGCATCAGTCAGGAGCAGCTGAACGAGTTCCGTTCCAGTTTCAATCACTTTGACAAGAATCGCACCGGCCGTCTGTCGCCCGAGGAGTTCAAATCTTGCCTCGTCTCGCTGGGCTACTCGATCGGCAAGGATCGCCAGGGTGACATGGACTTCCAGCGCATTCTCGCTGTTGTCGATCCCAACAACACCGGCTACGTCCACTTTGATGCTTTCCTTGACTTCATGACCCGCGAGAGCACCGACACCGACACTGCCGAACAAGTCATTGATTCATTCAGAATCCTGGCAGCCGACAAGGTGAGAGAGATCTAACAACTGATCCAATCAAAAAGCTAATAATAATAATGATAAAAACATCTGTTTATCCCACCTATAGCCATATATATTGCCCGATGAGCTGCGCCGCGAATTGCCTCCAGATCAGGCCGAATACTGCATCCAGCGTATGCCACCATACAAAGGACCCAATGGCGTACCCGGCGCCCTGGACTACATGTCGTTCAGCACAGCTCTCTATGGCGAGACCGATTTGTAAACCCGATAACCCCCCCCACCCCACCCACTCAAAGGTCTCCTATGTGCCGTATACAAGAGCGGCCCGTAGCCCAGCCAGAGATCATATAATAATTGATAAATTTTAATAATAATAATATTAATAAACATAGATTTATTATTATACTACACTCGTAAAGGTAACTTCAAAACAAAACAAAACAAAACAAAACAAAACAAAAAACAAAAATGAACATATTATAATTTTTCGCAAATTATATATATTGTATATCTCGATGTATGCTATAAGGACGTACATCTTCAAGCCGATTGTAAAACAGGAAAACAACAAATGCATATCGAATATCCAAAAACGTCTATAAAACATTATTTTTTGAAATTTATGTTAATAAAACAAACAAAAAACAAACAAAATTCTATGCAACTAAAAACATAAACACAAGATCGATCCATACATATTTAATATGATCCAAGAAAAACGAGAGCAAGAGGCAAACATACAACATAGATAAGAACTAGAGGCACAACCAAACAGATCGAGAGAGAAAGAGATATTTAGAGATGTAGAGGAGATAGACGTAGACACACACACATACACAGAACAGACGAGTGCAAACAAACTAATATCTTAGAGATTTTAGAAAAGAATCAACGTTCTAATCACCTTGAAACATATTTATCAAATTTCCCCAGAGATAAAAAGTGGCCAAAAGGGAGAGGGAGAGAGAGAGAGAGAGAGAGAGAAAGGGAGAATAGGCAGAGCTGGAATAATACTTTTAAACAACAACAACAATAAAGAAGAGATTAAAGGAATGATATAAAAACAGCCAATAAACTAAACTATTTATATATGTAGCTATTTATTCATCGAAATGAAAAAAAGTAAAGAAAAACTACTCGTATATTATTCATACTTATTTTAATTTATAGAATTTCACATTTCAGCACTCGATACTAAAACATTACAAACTTAACATTAACATTAACAAATGATTTATCTCGATACATACCCACACTACACACACACATGCATACATATACGAGAAAGTGAAATAAAACGATTGTTTGGTGATATTGTGTTTTAATATACATCGCCAATTTCACTTGGAATCATGTCTTTACATTTTCTCGCAGGTTGGGAGAGGCAAGTCCTCCAAAGCTCTGGTTTCTTTTTTTTGCAGTGAACTTTTAGGATTGTCCCCGAATTGTCTCCACTTGGAACTGAAACAGTGGCGAATGAAAAGACTGAAATGCTGTGGAATGTGGAAATGAAAACAAAGTTGTATTTGCAGTACTTATCATATGGGGTTTATTTTGAATTTCATTTTGATGGTAACAAAAGACTGGAGATCGCATCTAAATGGGATTTGATCTTCGCTTATGTTTACATGAACTGAAATTAATGCATAAATAAGTGTAATTGGTAGTTGGTATACAAGTTTTATTTCTTTTTTTTATCATTAGAATACATAAGTCAACATTATGTACACACACGCTTACATTTTCATTTACATACAAACACTCACACACATACACAATGACTCACACATGCACACAATGTAAAAACCAAGTTCTTAAAGGCAAATGTGCATCAGTTAGATCAGTTTATATACTGGATACTGGTATGTCTCTAGATCCCTAAGCCCTATTTTAAGCGGGCTTAACTTGGGAAAGCATATGTATATATATATATATATATGTATTTGTATGTTTTCTTATATATAAATTTCTGTATATATAGAAATAACTATTTTCTCTTTCTTTTTTTTTAGGCAAAACGACGACAACCGAAAATATTCTCAACATTCATAATTTGATTTTTGTTTGGTTTATAAATACATTTTTCAATGTTTAACAACAACAATTGAATTCATATGTATAAATATAACTATGCTTAATCAGCTAATTCACAATTAAACCTCTTCCTTAAATTTATATATATATATATATATATCAGATACATATAATTAATTTGTTTTGCATTTGAAAGCTTTTGTGATTTGAGTGCCATTGTCAGTTTATTGACCTCTTGTGATTGATCGTTTTGTTGCATTGTTGATGCCGATACCGTTAGCGATACCGATGTCAGTAAGGACAACATTGAACTAAAAGAAAATTATAGAAGCAACCACAGAGAACGAAATGAAAAATGGAATTTGAACACTTCATGTGCTGAGGAATAGGGAATGGGTTTAAATTTATGTAAATTAATTATCGATTTTATTGATTAGTTTTTGTTGTTTTTTGTTTTCGTTTATATTTACTGTGTATATAAATATGTACAAATAATAATAATTGAAATGAAATATAAATTAGATATCTATAATCGAAACGTTAATTCCATTTGTTGATTAGTTAGGTTCATCCTTTTTTTTAATTGTTTAGATTTATAGTCTGTTTGTTAATGTTAATTTAAAAAAAAAAAAAATACCTATAAAAGTAACTGTGTCTAACTGTTGTTTGTAAATGTGTGTGTGTTTGTGTGTGTGGAGAAACCAATCTGGCAGACATTCGGATAAAGACAGATTGCACAAACTAAAGTCTGTAAAAAGAGCATTCCTGCGAAGCCCTACAAACACACAAATCACCCCAACTCTAACCAACCCCAATCCCTAAGCATTACAGCACCTGCGGGGGTAGTTTGGGTTAGATTATCGTGGTGTTGGGGTTATCATGCTACAACATATATAAACATATAGTCGATTATTACATACATATAGTTTAGTTTGTGCTCTACTTGCACTCTCTCTTCCTCTCTCTCTCTTTCGTTATTTCTAACTCTTCTGTCTCTGTCGGTTTTGATTTGTGTATATAGTTGGATCCTATATAGTATCAGATAATGTATGCATGTATGCTAACCATTAGCAATTTGGTATATATAATACACGAATGCCCATTGAATTGATGTGCGGTAAAATCTAATAAAAAAATATAGTAAATATATTTGTTTGTTTGTTTATGTGTGTAAATATATATGGGAGATATATAATGTATATGTATGGTATATCTGTTCTCAGTATCGTGTAACGATGTTAACTTTAAAGGCGTACTTAAAAATGATTCAATAAAACACACCCCAAACACTAATACTACTACCCTTTATATATATATATATATATATATATATAGTATATATCTAGCGTATTTCTATCTTTATCGTAGCATACACACCATATTTTGTGTAAATCTCTTGCCTTTGAATTTTTCAATTTCTTCTTCGTTCTTTTGTTTTTGTTTGCTATGTATCTCTATCTCTTCTATTTGTATAGTTTTCAACTCTAGCTGTATATGTAGTAAACTATGCGTAATTCTAGACCCTAATCTTAACGTGTATATGTTCTTTTCATCATTTCTTTTCTTTCTTGTTGTGTTTTGATGTTGATTTTGGGGGAGTTTCATTATCAATTTGTGTTAAATATAAAATATCTTAATATATCTTCTCGACTATTATGATAATATATTATGGAATTTGCATTGTCATCATTATCATAATCAAATCTGATTTTGATATCTGATCCGCACTTGCTTTTGCTTTTGCTTCTGCTCTCTCTCTTTTTCTCTCTCTTATTTTTAAAATAATTATGTTGTTTCTTTTAAAATGCAGATGCTCTTCGTTCTTATCCTTATATGGTTCTGTTTGATTCGCTTTCCCATCATCACTGGCAGGATTGGGTTGTATTTCTAGTTGTAGTTGCAGATTTTTATTGTTGCTGATTGTTAGTACTCATTCCTTTGCCCCGCCGGCAACATCTCCTCCAGCTCCGCTTCCCATATGCTGCGGAATGACTGTGAGGCTTTTAGGTATTTTCGACATGATGACATTGTCGATGAGCTTTTGCTGCTGTTGTTGTTGCTGTTGCTGCTTCAGTGTGAAGGTGACGCCACCACCAACACCACCAACACCAACTACCCCGCCCCCGCCTCCGCTGGTGGCAGTTGCCGCCGGCTTCGCTGTGAGATGTGGCAATTTGGCAGCAACAGCTGGAGAAGAACCTGCGCTACCATTTCCATTCAATAGATACTGAGTGGCATCGGGAAAGTTGTTCCACAACCAGGAGCTGTTGCTGTCCAAGGTGACATTGCTATTGCCGGCTGCACTGGCGGGTGCTGCCGCTGTCAATGCATTGACCAACATTGGCGGATAGTTCGACGACTGTGAGCTGGCTCCAGTTGCATTTTGTGGATTGCTCAGTGGTGGCATTGGCTTCGGTGCCAAGCGCGCCAGACGCAATCCGCTGCTGGCACCTCCAGGCTGCAGCGTTGGCAGCTGTTGTTGTTGCTGCTGCTGCTGCTTGTGGTGTTGTTGTTGCAGCTGCTGCAACTGATGACGTGCAGTCTGCTCTGCTGCTGTCATCTTGCTGATCAATCTCAGTCCAGCGGACATGGATTGCTGTTGCTGCTGTTCCGTTTGCGGCTGCTGTTGCTGCTGCCGCTGCTGCTGCTCCGATTCCAGCTGCTGCCGCTGCGATTGCACCTGCTGCAGCAGCGATTGATGCTGTTGCTGCCGTTGTTGTTGTTGTTGCTGCCGTTGTTGTTGCTGCTGCTGCTGCTGTTGCTGTTGCAACTGCGACTGAGATTGAGTCTGTGCCTGTGACTGGCCAGGCTTCAGCTTGGCATCGCGCATCAGCTTCTCGCGTCGCAGAATGCACATGCGGTTGTAGTCAATGATGGAGATGAGGTACGGCTTGCCACCGGACTGCACCTGCACCTGGGCGGGCAGACGGCGTCCGTCGGCGGTTTGGAATAGCGTTGGCGATTTGTTTGGCACCCGGTGCTGCTCCTTCAGCGGTATCAACGTTGGCTTCCAGCTCTTGCTGTCCTGACGCTCCTGCGGCGACAACGAGTCCGGCAACTTGATCACACTGGGCGTCCCAGCTCCAGCGCCAGCTGCTCCAGTGCGCGGCAGTTGCAAGCGCCTACCAGCCAAAGAGGGAACTGTGGCAGCAGCAGCAGCAGCACCACTGCCACCACTGGCACCACTAGCACCGCTGCTGCGGCGCCGCTCCAGACTAATCAGCTCTGGTGGCGAGCTCAGCAGTTGTGCCACATTCTTTGTTGGCTTTGCAGACGACAGCTGCTGTTGTTGCTGTTGCTGTTGTTGTTGCAGGATTGTGGGCGTAAGTGTTGTGCTGCCTGTTGCCGTCAAAGGTTTCTGCTTCTGTGTGTGTGTGAGTGTGTGTGCCTGCTGCTGCAGAGAGAGCAACGCCACGGATGCTGCGGTCTCGTTGTGAGCATGGCTGGCCAACTTAATGGCCATGTCCAGCAACTTGTGTGGCTTTTCACCGGAAACGGAGGCGGGTTTATTGTTGGACTGTTGTTGTTGTTGCTGCTGTTGCTGCTGCTGTTGATGCTGTTGTTGTTGTTGTTGTTGGTGACTAGCAAGTGGCACAATCTCAACGGCCTTGTTCAGCAGATTGGTCTTTAGGATGCTGCGACTATTTGCCGCGCTAGTGGGCACTAGTGGAGGTGCATCCTTAGACACCTTTTGCGGTGGCTCCTCGTTAAGCACAGCAGTTGCAGTTACTCCTGATCCTGATCCAGATCCTGATCCACCTCCAGTTCCAGCTCCAGCTGCAGTTGCAGTCCGTTTGTTGAGACTGTCTTTGGGTCGCGCTGTGATTGTGACCGCATTCGAGCTGAGTTGCTTGGTCAGCTTGTCGACGGAGACATTGCGTAGGCGTTCCATGAGACCCACCTCCGAGGAGTAGTAGGACACCTCCTCCTCCATCTTATTATACTCGTCATCATCATCATCATCGTTTAGTTCCACCAGTGGAATGACAGCTTCTGCCTGGCTTGACTGTTGCTCAGTTAGAGCATTGGCGAGAACACCACCGCCACCACCAGAGGATGCAGATGCAGATGCAGCATTCGAGCTGACAGTGACTTGGGTCTGTGCGTGAGGAGAGCAGGAGTTGGAGCTAGAGCTGGAGCCGGAGCCGGAGTGGGAGTTGGCATTGGCATTGGCATTGGATTGGGCATTGGGTGATAAAGAGCTGGCGTTCGTCTTTGTCGAGGCATTGCCCTGAAAAAGGCC
The DNA here is from genome assembly GCF_004354385.1 of Drosophila innubila. NCBI lineage: Eukaryota > Metazoa > Arthropoda > Insecta > Diptera > Drosophilidae > Drosophila > Drosophila innubila. The sequence goes on from NC_047626.1 coordinate 12,990,963, forward strand.
GCCGCAATGACCATGATCGTAGGAATTCAGACGTTGACGCACCGTCTGCGTGTAAACGCTGGCATTGGGCGAGGCGTGCGGGGCGAGAACTAGATCCCCGTTGCGATAATACTTTTCCAGCAGAATGAGATGACGCAAAAAGGAGCTCTGATTGCCATATGGCTTCTGCAGCTTCTCCCACAAGCGGCGCGTCGGCTCGTCATACTGCAGGAACGTGCTCACCCGTGTCCAACCCTCCGGCGTACGCTGGCTGCTGCTGCATCCGAACGGCACCTTGAACTGCACTCCCAAATCCTCCTCGCCGTGAAAGAGTTCGCGCATCGAGATGTTTGGATTGCCACGCAGCACATTCGAGATATCCGCTTCGACCTTAGCTTTGCCATTCGAATTCGAATTGGAATTCGAGTTGGAATTGGAATTCGAATTGGCCGCCGTCTCGCCAGACAGATTCTGCTGGAGTATGGCCTGCAGCTTGGATATCTGTTTGCTGCTGCTGCTGCTGGTGCCTGCTCCATGGCCAATGGGCGTCGTTGAGGAGCTGCTCGAGTTGGAATCCGTTGGCCCATCATAGTCCACTACCATTGGCATATCCGCAGAGCCTTCATCACAAGCGGCCGACGTTGTGGAAGCACCTCCGCTTCCTCCTCCTGCTCCGCCTCCTCCAGCTGTTGAGGTTGTGGCTCGCACATCCTCCTCATCCGCTTCGGAGACCTCATTGCTGCCATCCTGCAGATTGTGCACCTTTAGCAGCCTGTAAATAGAAGCAATAACCAGTTACAAATAATATTCTCGCATACGAATTTTGTAAATAAAACAATAAATATAAAATAAAAATTAAAATTAAAAAAATAGAATTAAAAAGCAAAAATTAGGAAAATGAAAAATAAAATTTATGGGCGTTTCCTTAGCGACGGTATGTTAAAATTGTGCGGAATAAAAAAACACAAAGATAAACTGCATTATTTAAGTTGAAAAACGTGTAAAATTTTTGAGGTTAAAATCACGTTGATTCTTGGTTTTGAGTTGAAATTGAAAAACGCAAAACTCTGCGTGATCGGCAATTCTTTATTTTTTTTAAATTACATTAATCTGACATCTTAAGGTCACGTAACACTGGAAGCGAAACGACCGAGAAAAAAAAAAAACTTTATATAAAAAATAACAACGAAAAAATTAATTTCCTGTTTTTTTTATATGGAGTTTTCATTTCGCAATCGTTTCGCTTTCAGTATATCAAGCCCTTTAGCAAGTAAAACTTTAAGAAAAATTTCAAAAATATCGAAAAACCGAAGTTATTTAAATGAGCAGTCGGTATGCTCAGTTTAATGAATTAATTCAATTAATTACATTTAATAAGTATCTTGAACATGTTTTTGAAAGAAAATTACACATGACTTCAGTTTTTAGACAATTTAAAGGATATAATATGCCCAGCTCGTGGATTTGTCAACATTAAGCGCAACAACAAAGCGAATATGTGTTCTAGTAAGTCCAGAAACACTGCAACACAAAAGTATTAAACAACTTATTTATTGATTCATACGATCGGTTCATTAAGACGAAGATACTTTTATATTTAAGATAACAAAACCTGAAGATTAATTATGAGGTTCAGGTAATGAGTAAGAGACAACAGACAGTACAATTATGTTTAAGTATTTATTGTATGTAACTTTAATTATTGCAAGTGCTCCGCGAAATATCTGACTCCGTTGCCCGGTTCTTGGCGACTGTTTAATGATTTACACGCACGATCCGTTCTCACCTTCTTTTCTTGGCTTGAAGCAACAGACAGACAACATTTTACACACAATTACATTGTGTGTGCCTCGTGCCTCACTCATGCTCTCACTCACTCTTTTTCGCTACGAGCCACAACATGAAATGTCTCTCTCTCTCTCTCTCTCTCTCTGAATAGCGTACATTCCCCTCTGTGTACTGAAATACTTCCTTTTATAGCGAACTCTCTCACACGTTGAGGGGAAATGCATCAACATGCGTCATTGCACCAGATGCACATGCAAAATTCAAACTCACGTGTTCCAATGTTAACTAACAAGATATTCTTCTAATTTTTGGACTTGAAATGTTTTTCCTAATATTTGGCATTTTGTTTTCCCATTGATCAGGACTTGTAAGCTCACCTCTTGCGGTAATTCTTGACGAACTCGGCCTTTGTGGACTTGGTGCTGTCCGGTGGCTTCATCAGCAGATTGGCAAAGTAACGGCACAGTTTGCAAACGGCGGTGCCGACGCCAAGCTGCACAGGAATGCCCATCTCGGCGAGGGCCTTCTCCAAGCGATCAGTGTCCTGCTGGGAGTGGGTGATATATGAGTATACAAATAAAGAGAGATCACAAATCACTGATGCTTACTGAGGTTATATGGTACATGTGATTCTTGCCCAGACGACGCTTGCACAGGACGCAGCCGGAGGATTGGATGACGGTGTTGTAGTGAGGCTCACAGAGCCAAACGTTTGAGGTACCCACTGGTATCTCGAAGTTGAGCAGGCACTTCTTAACGGTCTTGCGGACGCACTTGCGCCGTAGAGAATGGCTGGCACCATCGGCGCAATCCTTAACGGCGCACACGCGTTGAGCCGTCGCCCCGGATACGGCGCCTGATGATGTCGTCGCAAATTCACCATCCCCACCAGCATCGCCAGCAAAATGTTTATCCATGCTATTCCCGTTGCCACCGCCAGCGTTGTTGTTGTTGTTGCTCGTCTCCAAGTGTCCCGGAGCAGAGATACGCTTCTTGTAGGAGGGGGCATTGGCACGCCGATCCACATGGCGAAAGCAGGCATCGCACAGGCAATTATCCACCGTCAGCTTCTCCTCGTCTGCAAACAAGAAAGGGAAACAAGCGAAGCCTCCATTAAATATGCGCTCATTTTGGGCAATCAATGTGACTGCTGCACTTACTCGCTAGAATCTTCTGTTGACGCTCCACGGACTTGATCTGGCCCACATGGCAGGGTGTGTCGTACAGGCCAAACTTGCCGCTGCAATAGTAGCACTGATCCTCGCACAGGCGACCCGGGTGAAACTTGAAGGAAGATGCCTTCTCTGGTATGAGTATCTTCTCCTTCTCGTCCTTCTTCACCATCTGATAGAAGCCGTGATCCATTTGACCGCCATGTCCCTCAGAATGGGATGAATCTAATTGGAGTAAAATAACAAGTCATTTAGTAGGATTGTTAAAGAATTTTTCCGCCGAAAAAGAAAATATACAATATTTCATAATCCATACTTTTCTGCTGCCTGCGATATAACAGCCCATTTTTATTATTATTAGAAAATCAATATATATAAAACTCTGTCCACTTGAAAATCGGTTCAGTTTTGATCAAGTTATGACAGTTTGAAATTGGTCAGACTGAGGATTTAACCACTTTACAAGTCAAAATTTTTATCTTATTCTTCATGATTTTTTACAAAAAAATGAAAGGTCTCAGAATCAAGTTTAAAGTGTTGTTTTATACTAATTACGATATAAGGAGTTGATTAAACGTGAGAACTTGAGATTTAAAAATTTGAATTTTCGAAATTTCAAAGGGGGGACCCTTAGCATCGAAATCAATTTCTGATAGAATCTAGAGGAAAATATTTTTTTTAAGAAATTAATAAAAATTTAAATGCAGAATGAAATAAAATGCCAAATAATGGTTAAAATGACATTCCGCTTGAAAATCGGTTCAGTTTTGATCAAGCTATGACAGTTTGAAGTTGTTCAGACTGCGGATTTAGCCACTTTACAGGTCCAAATTTTTATCCAATTCATCATGATTTTTTACAAAAAAATGAAAGGTCTCAGAATCATGTTAAAAGTAGTCTTTGATACTAATTATGATATAGGGAGTTGATTAAAAGTGATAACTTGAGATTTTAAATTTTGAATTTTCAAAATTTCAAAGGGGGGACCCTTACCAACGAAATCGAATCTTGGTCGGAAATAATTAAATTTTTTAAATTAACAAAAATTGAGTACAGAATGAATTTAGAGGCCAAATCTTGATCAAAATGACATTCCGCTAAAAAATCTATTCAGAAATCTATGAATATTGGAAACTCATTAAACCTAATGCAAGAGTTCTGACTGTATTTTAATTGAACATCTCTAACATATATATATATAGATGCGATAAAACCATTTTTGCAATGTTTACGGTCTCATGATTTTTTTTATGTCAAATATCGTTCACTTATTTTCAAACTGTCGTAACTAAACAAAAAAAAACCAATTTTTAGTTGATGAAGCAGAAATATTTTTGATGTCCTGTTCTATATTGTTTAATCATAATATTCATATGATTTTGGTAGTGCAAAAATTTTAAATTTACTTAATTTAAGCCGAAATTTAAATGCGTTTTTCTCAGAATGTCGTTTTTAACCTAAATGAGCGAAATGTATTAAAAATTAATGTCAAATTCAAAATGCAACTTTTAGTTAATATTTAAGCGAACATTGCAAAATCGGTCTTGAATCTAACGAAGTTAGTGGGGGGGGATGAGGATGGGGAAAGTGATGAGCAACAATAGGAAACAAAACTAAAAATAACAAAATCAACATTCAACTTTCAACATCCAACTCTCAACTCTCAACACACACCCAGGCAAATTCTGGACGCGTTGTTTTGTTGGCGGTGCTGCTGTTGTTGTTGTTGTAGTTGTTTTAGTTGTTGTTGTTGCAGTTGCTGTTGTTGGCTGCTGTTGTTATTGATGTTGTTGTTGTTGTTGTTAGTAGAACTAAAACGGTTATTTGTCTTTCGGCCATGGCCAGTGTTACCCGAATTCAAATTGGATTTGGTTTTCGTCGCACCTTCGTTCTGTAAATGGAAATATGAAAGAATTAGTTTCATTTTGTTCAGCTCAGATTGCGGTAAATTTTAGTTACTTACCTCATTCTGTATGGTGTAGTACGAGTCCTCGGCACCATGGGCACCATGCTGATCGGCCGCACGGTCTGTCGCACCATGACCACGTGCCCGACCCTTTTGGAATGTCATCTTGAGCGATTGGCGACGCACACCATGCGCCGAGCTGCCTGCACCGCCTGCACCACCGATGCCAGCGCCACCCTTGCGTGTGGCACTGCCCATATTTGAGGTAGCCACTCCAGCAGCGCTCCCGGCACCGCCGTGTATGACAGTTCCGGTGGGCACACCACTGGCACCACCGGCGCCGCCATTGCTGCTGCGGTTCAGCTTGATGACAGTTTTGAGGGTGCCACTAGACTCAATGTGAGAGGCACTGCCACCACCGCCTTTGGCAGCTGATCTCTTGCCACTCTGTTGCTGCTGGTGCTGTTGTTGTTGTTGCTGTTGCATTTGTTGCTGATGCACGGCACGGGTGTGCGCCTCCTGGATGTACTCCTGGCGCAGCTGCTCGGCTGCCTGATGGGTCAGCAAGCCAAGATTCTGCAAATGGAACTCTTTTTGGCGTCGCAGATCCTCTTCGACATCCTGGAGCTTCATTGGCTTGCCATTGGCTTCAGTTTTGGTCGGCTCCAAGTTGGGCAACGTCTTCTGTTCGGCGGCAATGGCAGCCAATGGTATCTCATCATCCTGATCCTTTTGCTCCTCCTTAACCCCGCCCAGTTTGGCAGCAACGTTCTCTTCAGCCTTCATGTCTATGGCCAGCTCGATATTCATGGCTGATTCATGACTAACAGCGGCGACGACAACGATGTCATCTGTGGCCAATGTGGACACATTTTCCTTGTTCTCCTCTGGATATTCGGAGCAGTCATCAGTTAGGATCTGCATCTCTGTGTCGTCATCGGCTTCAGCATTGGCTTCAGCTTCCTGCTCTTCGGTAAACGGTTCCACCTCCAAGGCGAGCATCATTTCATTGTCCCCATCTGTTAGTTTCTTTGCTGATTCCGATTCCTCTTCCTGCTCCTGCATCTGTTTCTGGTCCTCACCCTGCTCATTCTGCTCCTCCTCCTCCTCCACCACCGCCGCCTGCTCCTCAACCTGCTTGACCGTATCACATTCAATCTCTGGCAGCTGCTGCAGTGGCTCTTCCTGGATCTGTTTGGTGGCGCTAAGCGCATTGCCGCTAGCATCCACTACGCCTTCTTTGGCCAGCTGCTCCATAATCTCACTCTCAAAGTCATCATAGTCATCCGTCTTGGATTGCAGCTCAGTCTCTTCGCCATTAAGCTCGCCCGGCGAACCAATTGTTTCAGTTTTTTCTGTTGCTGCCTCTCCAGACTCTTCTGCTTCTGCTTCTCCAGATTCTGCTTCTTCTACAGAGTCGGATTTCTGTTTAAGCAGATCCACCTCATCACCGCTTTCATCGACACGAAGTTCTCCCATGCCCGTTGAGTAGGAATCATCGTGTTTTGTCTCAACATCACCTCCATCCATTTCAATCTCAGCTTCAACATCTGCGGCAACATCCGTCTCCTTGTCCGTCTCCGTGTCCTTCTCCGTCTCTGTCTCCCCATCAACTGTTGACGTTTGTGCCTCAGTCGCGATTTGGACAATTTCGCCCAGCTCCGGATCTTTTTCAATGCCCAAATTGTTGGCCAGGAACTCGGGCTTCTTATAGAACTGCTTAACGCTAATGGCGCTGACGCCTTCGCTAATCATCTCCGGGCTCAGCGAGGGCGCTTTGCCAGCCTCATTCGATTCAGTTTCTCCCTCTCCGTCTCTGTCTCCCTCTGCCTCACTCTCAGGAGCGGGGCCCTTGACCTGGTCAGGCCCCTCCTCGATCTGGCCAAGCACATTCCCAGAGGGTTTGCATGTATCCGTATCCGTATCGACCGTGAGCGGTTCAATGCCATTGGAGGAGGCTGCACTGGTGGAAGCATGTGCATCCTCGGCAGAATTGATATGTTCAACTGTCTCTGGCTCCGGATGTGGCTCTGTTGGCTTTGTAACAGCATCGACAAAGCTCTCATCAAAGTCGAGCGTCATTTTCTCCTGCTTGATCTCTGCCGCGGCCAACAGCAGATCGTCCATGGAGGAGGAGGCCAGACTATCCTTGGAGTCCTCATCAACAGCAGCGCCACCGTGCGAACTGGTTGCCAGAGAACTAGAGCTGGCCGATGTTGCCTTGGCGACCAACAGACTGCGATTAGCGGATCCAACACGCCGTCGCTTTGGCGGCGTTGGTTCCGTTGGCGTCACTGCTGCGAGCAGACCTGGGGATCCCGCCTTGCTGTGACGTGTGGCTCGTGTGCTGGTTGTTGTTGTTGTTGCTGCTGTTGTTGTAGTGCTGCTGCTGGCGGTGTTGCTGTTGCTCGTCGAAGGTGTCACCTTTGTCTGAGGTCTGCCACGTCCGCGCCTGTTCCCCGACTGTTGTGTGGGCGTGACCGCAGCTGCTGGTGTTGCTCCTGCTGGCGAGGTCAAGGCGGCGGTGGCGACTGTGATTTGCTCCTCGCTATCCGGCAGTTCTACCTTGATGCTTATCGTTGACTTGGCCGGCGTCGACTCATCGGCGCCCAGGGAGGTCGTGCTCGACTCATGGTCATCCTCCTCCTCTTTGACTTCCAGCTTTCCGTATTTCAGTCCCAACTCTGTGTCATCGTCGGATCGCTTGCGTTTCAAAAACTCCTTGGGATCCGGTGGCGCTAGCCTTTTTCGTCGCCCACGGGCAGGCAGCTGTGGTTCATTGTTGACCGTCGAGGACTGACGCCGATTGCGGGTCACCCGTGTATTGTTGTTGGCCAATGCGAGTTCCTGGGCATGCGCTTTGCGAGTAACACGATTGCACGTAGGAGTTGGAGTCGGTGTCGGAGTTGGCTGGACTATCGGAGTCGGAATCGGAACCGGCGTTGGAGTTGGTGTTGTTTCCTTTTCCTTGTCCTTATCCTTTTCTTTAGAGTCCTTTAAGTCCTTATCTCCGTCCACCGTTGACTTGGTATTTGTATCTTTTGTGTCTTTCGTATCCTTTTGGTCTTTTACATACTGTTCTGGGAGTATCATAATTGTTCCCTCGGAATCCATTTCATAAGTTGCGTCCTTAACGTTTAATTCCTCCAGCAGCTTAACGGCTGCTTCCTTCACTTCTTTCAGATCCTTAATGGACTTGCGGCCACGTATTAATGTCTGACGATCGGCGGAGCTCTTTCTTTGGCTGCCTTGGCTACTGTTGCTGCCACTTGGTAGCTCCTCCCCATCGCTCACTCCGCCGCCGCCTCCCCCTCCAGAGCAGTTGAGCAGAAGCAGTGGCGATGAATGCCGCGTGACACGAAGATTCTTTCCCAAACTGGAGCTATCACTGTGCGTCTTTCGTGGCGAGCCGCATTCCGTTGTTAATGGTGACGGATGATACGCTTTGTTGCTATCTTTATCCGTTTCTCGATCTCGATCTTGATCTTTATCCGGATCCTGTTCGGCATCACCAGATGCAGTTGTTGCAGTTGTTGCTGATGATTCTCCTGCTGCAACTGTTGCTGTTGTTTCCCCTGTTGTTGTTGCTTCGTCCCCTTGGGACGCTTCCATCTCTATCGTAGGCGAAGCTACATTATTGTTATCAGGCTTTGATCCTGTTCCTTCGGCTGTTGCTGCTGCTGTTGTTGTTGTTACTGCTACTGTTGGTGGCTTGCGCGCCGACATCCTCGAGCCGTCACCGGGCAAAGCTTGTGACGCTGCTGTCGACGATGTCGACGCTCCTATTTTGACGCTTTTGATTCACTCGCCAGTTGATCCAGCTCCTGCTGCTGCTTGCGGTCAGCGTGAAAGTGACAAATCTCTAGCTGCACTTGTAAACACTTGAAGTCGTTGTGATTTGGTCCCATTTGTTGACTACCTGCGAATTATACAAAACAAATAATTGTATAAATTCCACACTTCTTAAATTAATGTTTCATGTTTAATCCAAAACTAACATTTGTTATAATCAAAGTACCCATTTTATTCTGTATACGAGTACAATTAATAAAATTATAGTTTTCGTTAGTTGGTTTAAATAAATTCATTTCAGATTGCACTTGAAAAGTATTAGAAAGTATCAAGTATACGCCATGTGGAATTCATTGGCAACGGAACTCGGCGAAAAGGAACACGAACTGCAAGAGAATGACAAAGAGACAAAAAGGATGAGTAGAAAGCTACGAGAACTACGATAGTAGAACTGCAAGACACGCGTCGCTTTGCGACTATCTGTCGCTTACACCCTGTTAATATCGCTGCCCCCCGACGCCGACCCCATCCTCCGATCCATTCACAAAGGTAGCCAAAAATCAAAACGAGTTTGAAAGCAACAGCAGTTTGTCGTAGCAGCTGGGGCTGCCAGAAGAAACTACAACACTAGCCACTGAGATGAGAGAGCAGCGGAGCGGCTTATAACGCCATTCAAATAGTGAGCGCAAAAAATTTAAAACCGAGAAAGAGACAAAAGGCAGAAACAAACTTGGAGCGTCGCGACGTTGCTAATGCTGATGGCGGCTAAGCTAAGAGAGCGAGAGAGAACACATGGCGAATAATTACACAAAATAAAAATGAAAAGAAAAAACGAATTTTGTTTGGCGCTCTCTCAGCCTGGCTGATCCTGTCACTTTATTGTTGAGACGACGCGCGTGCGAAATGACAGGCGCCATTTTTGCGTTGCCTATCAACAGAGAGTGAGAGCACACGAAGCCACAAAGCGCGAGGTGAGAGAAGAGAGTAAGAAAGAGAATTGGTTATAATAATATTAATGGCATTAGTTAGCTGGTGCAACGAATACAATTCGCAACGAAACAACAAAAATCGAGCACACAAAACTCGACCTTCGCCTGGTCTGCGTCTATGCGATTCTTGGGCTGCAATTGCAGCACAACAGGAGAAAATCGGCCTCCATTTCCCACTTCCATTTCCACTTACACATGCACAGAGCACAAAACGGATTTAACGACACTGATACACACACTCACACAAACAAACGCTTCTCACAAATTGCACACACACTGTGACACAAACACTTCGCTGCTGCTCTCTGTAAAATGACAAGCCGAAGCCGCCACCACCCTCTGCAACGAAGGCGATGGAAGCAGTAACACAAATGACAGCGACAACAAACAGCGAATAAAGGAAATAAAAGCGAATCGCAAATAACAAAATCAAAATGAAGTACACATAATGTAACAAAAAAAAAAAAAGAAAATTGTTCACACACACACACACACATGTATCAAAGGCTCAACGTGAGTATGCAAAAAAAAAAATAAATAAAATAATAAAAAAAAACGAATTGAACCGAAATGCAGTTGTAAACACTTACAAGCACTCGCGCACGTAGCAACAGAAGTCCCGGGGCATTTGTATTGTTTGTTTTCGTGTTGACTTTTTATTTATCTAGTTGCATGCTAAATTCACGACACATACTTTCTATTGCATTAAAATAAAACAACACCCGTTTAGTTTTGTTTAAAATGTTGCTCCGTTTGATCAAATCTGGCTTCTACTTGTGTGCACAGCGTTGCCGCACGCAGGGATGTAGGGGTAAAAAATATCGATAGCACCAAATGTATCGTGGAGCGTACACGATACATAAATCCAACTGTATCGATGTTTTACGCCAGAGACAATTGCCAACAATTTGCGAACACTTATTTTGAATTTGAAAAGATTAACAGTCCGATCTGTGATAAATTTGATTTGATATTCGAGGGAACGTTTCATAAAAATTATTATTCAGAGGGGTATTACTGGATCGCACCTGGATATGGCGGGCTAGAGAGAATGGAGAGAATGCCATTAAATATTTAATTATGCTGTATTTATGTTTGTTATTCGTTTTAAAAACATTTAAAATCACATTGATTAACATTACTTTTATCGAATTCACACTCGTTGTTCACACAACACTTGTAACTGATACAATTCAAATTTGAAATCAGTATTTGCAATTTCCACATTCACCTTTGGTCACACTAAAAATCATATTTAGCGCCTCTTTTAAATTTTGAATTTCAATGAATCGGAATCAAAAGTGGTAAATGCCACAGTTAAATTTGTTGTCACTGAATTATTTTTTGCTAATAATAATACAAGTTTCTACTTATTGTTAAGATAAAATGTTTAAAGAATGCCTAATTACATGCTAACAACACAAGAGTAAGGTAGAAGGAGCAGGTTTGGTAAGCCACATGAATTTACGAGGACAGCCGAAGTCCAAGGACGAGCGTCGAAGATGTGTTAGAAAAAGTTGCGACAGACACGCCAGCAGGTGGCTGGGTGAAACTGGAACTACCGCAAGCCACCACAAATGAGATCGCACAAAAAATAAAAAAGAATCACCTGCCGCAAGTGCCACAAATTTAGCGAGTACCATTTAGGGTGCAACATTTGGAATTTTAACCCATTAAGTTAAGTTTGAATTTTGTTTATGTTTAGTTTATGCTCAATATTTGTCAATGTTTTTACTTGTTATTTTTTGTTTTTTTTTTTTGTTACATATTTTTGGGTTTTGTGAAAAGTTTACATTTAAAGTTTTCTTTTAATTATGCATAAAGCATTTTTGTTTGCGAATGATTTGCCATGTACGCACACATGCAAATATTTTAATGTATGTGTGTACATAAACAGCTCACACACACATCGAGACACACGAGAGGCACATACGCACACACACGAGCATACACAACAGGCAGACAGCCACAACGACGATACTTACTTAATTCTCATTTTTTTTCAGAGTCGCCTTCGCATCATTTGCGAATTTTCCGCATTTATTGTTATTCAATTGAACCGAAATCAATTCGAATTCGCATTAGAATTCAAAGTCGGTGGAAACGCGGTCAGTTTTACATACAAATGTACAAAAAAAACTGCACAAGTCAAAGCAGAGAAAAACAAAAAAAAATAATAATAATAAAATAAAATGCAGAACCCGAACCGACAGAGTTGTGAACGCAAACACGGTACGAAGTGAAATAACAAGGCAAAATGGCAGCGGACAACTTGTCAAAGAGAGCGAGAGAGAGAGAGACCAAGAGAACAAGAGAGCGTCACAGCGGCGAAATATGTATTCGCCGCTGACTCTGACTCGACTACATGCAAGTGCTACCTCCAAGATAATTTTATGCTCTACACAATAACCGTAACTTAAAAGCGCAACACAATAACTTACATTAAAGGACACGAAAACGGCATAGAAATGTTTAATAAATATTACATAGTCCACAATAATTACAGTATGCTCTTGAACAATGTATGAATATAGCAATATATTTTTGTATCATTAAAGACGGTTTTGACCATTGAATAGTTTTGTTACTCAAACGGCTTGACAGCTTGATAAACGAGTATAATCATTGAATTTAAACATTTTTTGAGACTTGCTTAAGTTCAATGGGCCACAATGGGAGTGTAGGGTATATGCAAGTCGACTTCATTGCGCCGACAAATTATACTACGCTTACTTGTTTTTGTTTTTGTACTATACTGTGCCGCGTTGCCGCTCGACAGCTACTGCAAGGACTAAACGAGTACTCGTAGCTAAGAGCAAATGCTTCGTCGTCGGTTGGGGGTAGCAATAAAACTAAACTAAAGTCTTTCAAGCAGCTTATGGAACACAATATTATGTACTTCGATTCGCCTGATGTGGCTGCTGATTTTTCGCTTTGCTTTTTCGTATGCAAATTCATTTATTCATATCGCTTTTGTCGCTGATTTTCTTCGGCTGTTGCTGCCGATGATGTTTTTGTTGCCGCTGCTGCGTCTGTCACTATTTCTCTCTTCTGTTTGCTTTTGTTGCTTTTATCGGAAGTGAAAGAGGAAACGGATTTATTTTCAAATATGGCTAAAATGTCAAAGTCCCCATGTCCATTTTACATTGAATATAAGCACACAAATAACAACAATTTGTGCAATCTACTTTTAAAAAAATGTGCTTTATTTTATATTCCTTTACTTTATTTAATATTCCTTGGCACGAGTATACAAAAGCACATTACTCCCTCGTTCTCGCTCTCGTTTTTAGTTTTGTGACGTTGCCAAGTGAGCACTGAGTAAAGTGGACAGTCCTGCAAGTGGCAGACGGAGTCCTGTTTTCATTTTCATGACACACACACACACACCTGCGAGTGTACGTATGTACATATGTATGTGTATATGGGTTAGAGAAAAACTTAATTGCTTAGAAAAAGGCCTCATTGTAATAAGCGTGTTTGGATTTGAGCAACGGGCAGAGGGAAAATCAATAGACCACTACACCCGTATCAGGCGGTGTGTTACCAATAGTATTTGTATGCAATGTACTTATGTACATACATAATGGAAAGGAACGTGCCTTTCCTTGCGCTTTCATCTAGGTCAAGGTCACAAGGATGCATCAAACTAGGACATTTGTATAATTCTTCGAACTTGCCTGCATCTGTTGTCTTATCCTTGTAAATAATTTTAAGTATTTATAGACAGTTGCTAAGCAAGGATCAAGCTTCTTTGTTGAACTCATGCTGTTTTCTACACAATCAAAAAAGTCCTTAAAAGCTCTGCCCTAATAAATAATTGTTGTATCAAATGCGATCCCACAACAGAGCGTTCTAAAATATCTAACATATTTGGGTGAAAAACGTCTACAATAAGTTTCTTATTAATTAATTAATCGATTATTTGCACATTTCTACATATTGACATACACTATGAATATGTACATGTGTACATATGTAATGTAATGTCATGTAAAAAGTTTGTGCGCTCTGGCAGCCACATTTATGTATGTATGTTCACACATACTGTATTTGTGTGTGCATGTGCGTGTATGTAAGCACTGAAGGCAATACAAATTGGAAAACGCAATGGCCGACAAACGCCACGCAGCTACGAGTATCAGCCATGAATCTCAAGGCAAAGCAGAAGCGGCGATAAACATACACACATACATAAGTATGTACAGACATACAAATACGAATATCAGTGTGCAGTCATAATGCATAACAATAAACGGATGAAAACTAAAAAGAAAACTTCCGGCAAAGCTCAAACTCATCGCGAAATGGTGAAAAGCACACTTATGTATCTGTTTGTAGGTACTTATGTACATATGTATGTACGAGTATTCGCCCAAAACCAAGAGAAACCAAACCCATATTCATCCATATGTATGTACATACAACAAGTATGAAAACCCACGTGAATCAGAGAGGGAGAATCGTTAAGAACAGGAGAGAGTGCTATGATCGCTATTGCGAGTTTTTTGCGGCGAATTCGGAGAGTTTTCTTAGGCGTTGTTGTTGTTTCATTTTCTTTAGCTTCACCATGAGAAAAGCCAAATGTCTTCGTATTTTGTACATGCATATATGTACACATATTATTTATATATTTACGTATATGTACGTGCATACATACAAACATGCATATGTGTGCATGACTACGAACTGTTGTCGGCTGACGTCTGTTTTTTTTTTTGCTCTGTTTCTCTCTTCGTCTGTTCATCCGACATGTCAGCGTCATTTTTACGCCATATTGGATTGCTTCAAAGCGCCATTGCCGTTTTTCTATTGCTTTTTAACCACCCTTAGAGATAGGATTCGGCACATTTGTGCTTCGGATTTAACAGTTCAGAATATGAATTATATGTTTTATGGCAGAAATTGTTCATATAAGCGTTATTATAGGCAAAAATTGAGTCGAAAACCATGGCCATTTTACAACATTAGTTGGCACAGTTGAGCGTTGCCAGAATGATGTATGGCAGCCCTCTCAGCTGTTTCACAATATTAGTGGCAGCTCTGTGCAGAAACAGGGCTGGCGCAACGCCGGCAAAAGAAAATAAATATACGAAAACATTAATAAGAAACAAACACAAAATGCTGCTAAAGGCAATTCTTGTTGTGTTTGCCTTTATTTCTGGCTGCACAGCTGAGCATGTGAGTGAAGGAAAACTACCAAATTGCAAAATCATAATTGCATTTTAATGTTGTTTCTGTTTCTGTTGTAGGAGAATTCAATGTTACCGGAGGCTTATGTGGATGTACCGCTCGCCGCTCCAAGAAATTGCTCTCGGATGCTGGCAGCAATGTGCTCATCTATTTGACTGGTCACGGTGGCGATGGTTTTCTGAAATTTCAAGATTCCGAGGAGATAACCAGTCAGGAATTGGCCGATGGCATACAACAAATGTGGGAAAAGAAGCGGTATGTATCTTTAAATTGTGTATTCTATTCCTTTCATCAAATCTAACTGTCACGTTATTTGTAAATATGTATATTTGTAGATATAATGAGCTCTTCTTTATGGTGGACACTTGCCAGGCGGCGTCGCTCTATGAGAAGTTCACATCACCCAATGTGCTGGCGGTGGCCAGTAGTCTGGTTGGCGAGGACTCACTATCCGTAAACTTGTGTTCATCCAAGTCGTTTGTGCTCTCGGTAACAATTGTTTCTTTTTACAGCATCACGTGGATCCTTCGATTGGAGTATATATGATCGATCGCTACACTTACTACGCACTCGAGTTTCTGGAGAAAGTTCAGCCGTTTAGCAAACGCACAATTGGCGAATTTGTAAGCCAACAGACGACTGACTATTAAATGATAATACTAATGTCATATTTACATTCCCCACAGTTGCAAGTGTGCCCCAAGCGTGTGTGCATATCAACGGTGGGCGTCCGAAAGGATCTGTATCGTCGCGATCCGCACAAGGTGCCCATAACGGACTTCTTTGGAGCCATTCGACCTACACGTGTATCCACGGATCGCATCAATGTTACGCTGGCCAACGAGGAGTAAGTTCATCTTGAGACTTGGAGACTCATGTGGATAATGTAAATGTATTGTAATGAAACGAACTATTTTCCAGGGACTTCATTAACGATGTCGCCAGTGTCGGACCAAAGAAACAGTTTAAGATCATTATGGAATCACAGTTTACAGCTGAAATTCTAAAATGAATTAATTGAATGAGTATTGTATTCCAATTACCATGTAGATTAAGCTGAGGAACCGAAAAATTAAAAAGAAATTAAATCAAATGTTGTACACATTTTATGTGATAATATTAACTTTATTCGTAAATACATTTCATTTCATTAATTTATTATATTAATATTATTATTAATACATGTGTAATTAAATTTATGTGTGTGATCTCGAATCGTGCTTTAAAATTCTCAATTATGGGCTTAGTTCGTTTCACCAGTTATCAATATTTCTCTTTTCTTTTCTTTTCCTTCATTTTTATTTTTCCTTGTTTTATTTGATTTGCTAACATTATATTTGGTTTTCTATCATATTATTCCCATTGATGTTGTTCAATGTATTGTAATTACATCGAATCTATGTTAAATTATACTTTGGTTTTCTTTTTCACTATCAAACGACCATTAATCCATCAAGTAACATTCATATCAAATCCCAAAAATAAACATAAACCATACGTGTACATGAGTGTTGTATACTTATATAAAAGGTATGAGCCAGTTCAAAGCCTTTGAACAACACTCATACAGTAAGTAGAATCTATTCGAGTCCACGAAAAAACAGATAAATTAATACTAATATTTATTTTTGTTTTTTTTGTTTTTTGTTTTTTTTTTGTTATTTGTTTATTTTTTGTTTGGGTTTCTTTTGCTAATTCGGTATACACAAAAAATGTTTAAAGAGTAACAATGGCATTTCTTGCTCTGTTAGCTCCCTGAACTTATCCAGATCGTCCCGAATTTGCACAGAGTGACGATTACTCTTTTTAACGTATGGAAGGATCTACATTGTTTTTCTTTATTTATCATTTCTCATTAATTAAATTATTTTATTCAGTTTTTTTGTTGTCATTGTGAAATCAAGTTGAAAAAATGCCAGATAATATCAACTATACATATAAGTATATATAATATATATATATGATTGTATATATATATATATACATATATACGTTTCATTAGCTTTATTGCATCAGTCCCATTGTTTTGAGTTTTAGGTATATCGATTATCGATTATGTAAGTATTAAGGGATTTGTTCTCAAGATCGAGTTAAGCACCATAAAAAGTTGTTACTCCTCACGCAACTGGCATTATTATTATTACACATTACACGCTATTTAGAGGGCCTGACTCGAGCCTGAACAGAACCGAACTGAACTGAACTGAACTGAACAATCAGAAGTTAGCTCTTGACTTCCAAATAACATATTTCCATGCGGTATTTGTTTTGGGTTGAGCATTGGAACATACATACATTGGTATGTATTTCTATTCCATTTTCTGTATACTATATATCGCATTCTGCATATCAAATATCAAATATCATCGTAAATCATGTGCTGCGAGTGCTGCCTGTGGTTCAGTGAGTTATACTAAGGATCATCTACATTTTGGTTTGGTATGTGTACGGTTATGGAATGGATTGCTTATGTCTGATTCGTCGTGATTCATTAAAATTAGCTAACTAACCGATACGGATACGAATGACAGGATAATGCAATATGGCTGCGTTTCTGGGTTGCATTTGGGGAATCTATCAAAGAGGCTTAAACATAAATCATGTGTTTTTTTCTGTTATATATACTTGTTATTTACAATGACATAAGACCAAACCGAAGAGACATAAAATATGATTATATTTTGTATTCGGTAATAATGTAAGATGTGGTCTGGCTTAGAGAAACGGGTAAGATTAAGATTGGTGCCATTGTCAGTGCAACTCTTCTCGTATCTTGCCTATGGTATATTGGTATATTGTATATTGTATATCTTGACATAGCTGGGCGCTAAGCTATTATCAGAGAGCGTTTTCCCTTCCTGGGCACATTTCTAGCTCAAATGCAATGAAATACAGTTACAATTTAATGCCTAACACTTATTTGATAACACGCAGTGCAAAAATATGGTATCATCATCTTTCATCATTATCTCCATTGTGATTTTTTTCATTTCTTTTCTACTCTTCTTATCTTTCTCATTTTCTTCGCTTATTTATTTTTCCGTGGTTATTTGATTTATATTGTATCCAGATGCATATGTCTCTGTTATGCCTTACAAAAGATGCTAGAGCGTTATATCATCCATGTTATTTATTATATATTTATTTATATATTAATGCATTCTTTTTTTCTTGTGTTTTATTTTTTTTTAGATTTTCGCTTGAATTGTAACGCATTAATACATATCCTTATATATCCGTGTGTACTTATGTATTTTATGCTGTGTTCTTTATACGTACTTTAAATATTATTCTTTTCTTTATTCTGTAAAAAAAACACTACTGAAAATCTTGAAAACAACTTGAAGGCAATTTCATGTCAGACTCTTGCTTTAAATTTTTTTTCTTCTTTTTTTTTTTTTTTTTTTAGCATTTTCTTAGCTACATAGAGTACGCAATATGATTTTTTTTCTTTGTTCTTCTGTCTATGTGTGTGTTTCTACAATATATGTCTCTGTGTAAGTGTGTGTGAATATGGGTGTGGCAGTGAGATAGCAAATGCCTTGGATTGGGACTGGACCTGGGTTAAAGCAAGGTTTGCTTTTCAGTTTTAAATATTCTATGTAATTGTGTCGATTTATGCCACGTTGTCTGAATGGTCATATTCCACTTTCATATATAGGTTGACAGCTCGTTATCGATCGAATGAGTCTACATACGTTTGTAAATAATATTTATGTTTATAAATAATGGTTTGTTTAATCCTTAAAATAATTTTGTTATAATTGAAAACAAAACTTTGACTGGCTGTGAAAATTATAACTTTCCCATTATTTCCATGTGCATTAAAAGATCTATGAAATCGTCCTTCAGATGGAAATTGGATTAAACATTATTATTACGTACTTTTTTTTTTTCTTTTAATATCTTTGCGAATATTCACGACACATAATTCAAAAACTCATTATTAAATAAAAGTCGTAAAATCAGGGACCGTAATCTATTTAAGTTATGTTATAAAAATTACATGGTAATGATTACATTAAATTTTTTACGTTTTTCTACAATGATAATCATTAGTTTTGAGTAATTTTAGCTTAGTAAACTTAAACCATAATCAATATTTTTGATAAAGAAAAAATAAAACTCTAAAATTATGACCTTACAAGGTGACAAAAGCCGTAAGTTACAGTTGAGCGAAAAAACTCATTATTAAATATCATTATTGATCATAATTTTTGAGTTTTATTTTTCTTTGACAAAAATATTGATTATGGTCTAAGTTTTATTAAATTACTAAATGATTATCATTGAAGAAAAACGTACAAAATCTTGTAATTTAAAAATCATGGCAGAGATTGAACAATAATGAAGATTTTGGTGTGAATCATTTTTTTTTGGTTTAATATAAATCGGTGTTTATTTTATTAAAAAAAAAATATAATAAAAATCAATAATGAAATTTATTTTTTATATGTTTTTTTTAGTTTCAAATAAAAGTTTAATAGCTGTTTACAAACGATTTGGTACATTTGAAACACAAATTGAATTTGTTCTTGTTGTTGATTTTTTAATTGAAGTTTTGATCAATCACAAATATTTTAGTTTACGAAAACATTGTGTTTGGTTATTTATTGAAATTTTAGATATTCCTGTGGCTCTGCATAGGAAGAAACATTGAAGTAGCATTAAGCTAGTTTTATTCTTCAGTTAAAGATTGTGCATAGAAATGGATTAGGCGTCCCCTAAAAGTATGCAACACTTTTGTGCACTGAGCAAATCCCATATTGGTTCTTTCGAAGAACGATTCCAGGTAAAATGATTTCCTCTTTTGGCTTTTCTAATTGCAGTTGATGGGAAGTAGGTGTCTTGGGCCTGGAGCTGTTGTTGTGGAAGGGATAGTAAAGGGGGTTGGGGTATGGCAGTGAGTCTTGCGGACAGGCAAATAAAAATGAAAATATTTAAGAATTACATTTATTAAAAATGTTGTTAAAAAAAATGTATACAGACAGCAAAAAAATCAACAAAATTAATACATTTACAATAAATGGTAGTGCGGCGATATCGATACAACAATCGGCATCGATGAAGCCCAAATTAGGCGTTAGGGCTATCGACGACGATGCGATTTCGATAAAAAAGGATATACACATATACATATGTATATGCATGTGTACATTTATATTTATATATAATGTAATTTGTATGTACTATGCGTAATTATGTTTAGTATGTATATGTATATAGGCATATACATTCAAGTACCTATATAATAATATATAATAATAATAATATAAAAAAAAAAAATAGATTTATATATATGTATATAGTAGAAATGAATAACTATAATTAGTTTTAAGTGTATACACATACATTCAAACATACAAACAGATGTATAACTTGTATGCTGCACATTCTTTAATTGTTTTTAATTTTATGCGTATTTATTCTTATGCTTAAATGTAGTATGTAGTATGTGGGTGTGTGGGTGTGTGGGTGTGTGGGCTTGTGTATGTGTATGTGTGTGAGTGGGGTTGTTTATTTATCAACCAAAGGCTGTTAAATATAGTGTGTGTTGGTGTGTGTTACACTTCATATAGTATATGTAAATACATACATACATATGTATATAGTAGTCTATATGCGTCTGTGTGGGGGTGTGTGTGTGTGAGTTTTTAGTGTAAATAGTTCATTAAACTAACATTACATAATATGCCATTGTAATAATTTAAAGTAGAATTTCTTTTAATTTGTTAGCTTTATCGACTATCGATAGACGAACACCAGCCCAACCCCAAACCAGCTACCTCCCCCCTGGTCCACATTTTCACCCGCTACGCCACTGCAACGTAGCCTGCAGCCTATGTATGTATGTATGCGTGTGTGTGTATATATATATGTATATGTACGCGTGTGTGTGTGTGTGTGTTTATGTGAAGCAATTGCCTCACAAATTTCTCTACAAAAAGTACTTAGAAACAGATACAGTAAAAACTAACTACATACGACTATATATTCTATGTATATATAATATATGCATATATGTATGTATGTATGTATGTATGTATGAATATATACTTTATGTGGTTGATTTTCTTTGCTTCGATTTTCTTATACAATATATGCATACATACATATGTATATCCTATTCAGATCTGTGTGTATATATATATATAATTTTTTTTTTAATTATTACTTTTTTTTGTGTATATAAAAAAAAAAACATTTTGCAATCATTTGCACTTAACATTGCATTTTTGTTTAGCTGTGTATGTGAGTGTGGTGAGAGTTTGTGTGTGTGTGTGTGTGTGTGTGTGTGTGTGTGTGTGTGTGTGTGTGTGTGTGTGTGTGTGTGTGTGTGTGTGTGTGTGTGTGTGTGTGTGTGTGTGTGTGTGTGTGTGTGTGTGTGTGTGTGTGTGTGTGTGTGTGTGTGTGTGTGTGTGTGTGTGTGTGTGTGTGTGTGTGTGTGTGTGTGTGTGTGTGTGTGTGTGTGTGTGTGTGTGTGTGTGTGTGTGTGTGTGTGTGTGTGTGTGTGTGTGTGTGTGTGTGTGTGTGTGTTGGTGGCAACTCTCTCCCTCTCACCGTCTCACAGCTTAACTCATCTTAACTGATCTCATATTGTGATACATGTTAACACTTAACTTAATTTTTGTATTTTCTTTTTTGCTTTTTTCTTACATTTTCTTTAAAATTTGCACACAATACAAATAAAAAAAAAAAAAAATGAATTTGTTATTTATATAATAAAATGTATATATGTATATGTGTGTATTTGTTGTGTGTATATTAAAATAATATAGTAAAAGCATAATTTATTTAGTTTTTTTTTTTTTTTTTTTAAAGAAAACACTTTTCCGTAATGCCGTAAAACCATAGAATCCAGTTCAACAAATAACCGAACCGAATCGAACCAAACTGTTCCATTCCATTGCATTCCAATATCGTATCATATTGGTTTCTTATCGTTTTGTTTCGCTTCGTTTCGTTTCGTTTCGTTTCGTTTCAAATCCCTGCAGTCTTGTGTTCTCTGCTTGGTTGTTCGGTTCAGTGTTCGGTGTTCGGGTATTACGATAGTCTATTACAGGTTTTGCTTTGTTAGGTTAGGTTTACGTTTTAAGTTTACGCTTAGGATTTAGGATTAGGTTTTAGGTTATGCTGATAAAATCCAACAATTGGGCGAAACTAATTAAAATACATAAAATACAATATGCTCTACATTTTGTTATGCATGTAGTAATAATCGATAATTGATAGCTGATAATTGGTAATTGGTAATCGGTAATCGGTAATTGGTAATTGGTAATTGGTAATCCATAATAATGATAATAAAACATGCTTTAAGTGTACGATTCTAAAATAATTCAGTCATCAGGTAACATTGTTTTGAACACAACTACAGTAACAGAAGCTGAGGTCACGGGCGTGCGCGTAGGCGGGCGCATGGGCGTGGCAGCGGCGGCGGCGGCAGTATAATTATTTATATTACTATAACTATTGTTATTATTATTATTATTATTATTATTAATAATAATGTTACTATTATTATTATTATTATTATTATTATTATTGTGGTTGTTGTTGTTGTTGTGTGGTGCTGTGGATGATGTTGTATGTGATATTGTTGTTGTTGCTGTTGGTTGTTGTTGTTGCTGTTGTTGTTGTGGCTGTGTTTGAGTTTGTGTCGTCGTCGTTGTCGACACGGCAGTCCATTGTTGTTGCATTGCTGGCCGCATGGGCGTGGCAGTGTTGCCAGTTGCTGTTGCTGTTGCTGCTGTTGTTGTTGACAGCAACAAATCATCCGTCTGTGTGTGAATTGTGGCAGTGCTGACGGCTGCTGTCGCCTGCAAGTGACAACAATTGCCATTTGGCAGTGTTGCTGTTGCTGCTGTTGCTGTTGCTGCTGGCAATTGGTATTGTACATTAACTGCGTGAATGGATCACAAATTAGTTTGCTTACCATTCGCCGTGTGGCATTGATTTAGACTTTGACTTTGATTGTGGCTCTGATTTAGACTTTGACTTTGACTTTGACTCTGACTGTTGCTGTTATGGCAGTTGCTGTTGCTGTTGTTGCTGTGGCAGTTGCTGTTGCGTTGTCGTAATTCCAATGATCTTGACATTGGTTTGGCAGTGATCGTTATTGCTCCTTGGCCTGTGGCAGTGTTGCTGGTCAAATTGATAATTCTTCTGGGCAGTTTATGCGCATGTTGTTGTTGCTGCTGTTGCTGCAACGCCAGCAGCTGTTGTTGCTGTCGTGCTGTTGCAATTTCACTTAGGCTGGCCAATGTCACCGCCGTTTTCAATACATGCGCTGGCGGTGGTGTTGTTATGCTTTTTGCTGTTGCTGTTGTTGTTGCTGTTGCAGTCGTCATTGTCGTTGTCGTTGCTCTCGTTCTCGTTGTTGCTGCAGCAATTGTTGCTGCTGCTGCTGCTGTTGTTGTTGTTGTTGTTGCGCTTGTTGCTGATGATAATGATGCTGATGTTGTCGTTGATGATGTTGCTGTTGTTGTTATTGTTGATGGCGTTGATGTGGCAGCTACCATTGGACGTTGTGACATTAAGGCCGTTTGTAGAATTGATGTATACTGTTGTTGTTGTTGTTGTTGTTGCTGATGTTGCTGTTGATGTTCAAGTCTTTTGCTCTCTTCTAAGCTGTTGCTGTTGCTGCTGTTGCTTGTTGCCGTTTTGGCCATTGCCGCTGTGACATTGCTTCTGTTGTTGTTGTTGTTGCCCGCATCGATTGCTGCTGTCGCCGTGCATGTTGCTGAGCTGCGCGCTATTTGATCGGCCGCTGCTGTTAGCGTGGCCAATGTTGCTGCTGCACCGCTTAGCAGCGAAGTCTTTAGAATGGACGAGGATGTAGATGTGGATGCTGTTGCTGTTGTTGTTGTTGTTGTTATTGTTGTGGTGGACAGCAATGGCAATGGCGATGGCAGCAGCAGTGGCTGTTGTTGTTGTGCCTGCTGTTCTGTTGCCCCAATTTCGATCTTGATTTTCGGCAGATCCAACATCAGAGCAACCTGCGCCTGCGCTTGCAACTGCAACTGTTGCGGCCTCGCTCTGGCGCGCGTCAAGTGTTGCTGCTGTTGCTGTTGCTGCTGTTGCTGCTGTTGTTGTTGCTGTTGCTCTTGTTGCTGCCGTTGCTGCAGCTTGCTCACTGGCAACGGCTGATGATTGCTGGCTGGCAGCAGGCCATGCTCAAGCATTTGCTACCTTATGCTCGCCGAATTGAGCACGAAGGGCACATAGAACATTTTACTCTCCAGCAACAAACTGGCCGCCGCTTGGATCTGCAATTGATCCGACAATTGAAGAATTTAATCACATGATCACATCCAAAATTGATTATTCTTAATTCGCGATCGAAGCACTTACCTCGGGTATGTGCGACAGCAGCTCACTGAGACGCGCCTGCGGATTCTGGGGCGATGAACTCTGCAGGTAGGATCGCAACACCTGAATGTAACGCTCCTGTATGCTCTCCAGTTCCACTTCTGCTGAGGTTGTGTTGGACGGAGAAGAGAAGAAAGAGGAGCAAACATAAATACGCGGCTAATAAAGCGGGTGGAGAGTAGAGATCTGCGGGAATGTCTTCAAAATGACCTGTATTCATTTCAAGAATTGTACTAGGTCAAAGAGTTGTCCAACTTCCAACTGTCATAACTTGATCAAAACTGAATAGATTTTTAAACGGAATGTCATTTTGATTATGATTTGGCCTCTAAATTCATTATGTATTCAATTTTTGTTCATTTAGAAAATTTAATTATTTTCGACCAAGATTCGATTTCGATGCTAAGGGTCCCCCCTTTGAAATTTCGAAAATTCAAAATTTTAAATCTCAAGTTTTCACTTTTAATCAACTTCTTATATCGTAATTAGTATAAAACAACACTTTAAACTTGATTCTGAGACCTTTCATTTTTTTTGTAAAAAATCATGAAGAATTGGATAAAAATTTTAACTTGTAAACTGGTTAAATCCAAAGTCTGACCAGCTTCAAACTGTCATAACTTGATCAAAACTGAACCGATTTTCAAGCGGGATATAATTTTTATCATTATTTGGCATTTTAATTCATTCTGCACTTAAATTTTTATTATATTCTTAAAAAAAAATATTTTTCTCTAGATTCTACTAGATATAGATTTCAATCCTAAGGGTCCCCCCTTTGAAATTTCGAAAATTCAATATTTTAAATCTCATGTTTTCACTTTTAATCAACTCCTTATATCGTTATTAGTATAAAGCAACACTTTAAACTTGACCCTGTGACCTTTCATTTTTGTGTAAAAATTCATGTGAAATTGAACAAAAATTTGGACTTGTAAAGTGGCTAAATCCGCAGTCAAACTGTCATAACTTGATCAAAACTGAACCGATTTTCAAGCGAAATGTAATTTTGATCATGATTTGGCCTCTAAATACATTCTGCATTCAAACATTTTTTTCGTAGAAAGTGGATGTGTATGATGTAGGGCGGTAGAAAGGGTGTGTGGTACGAGATCTTAGCTTAAGCTAGATGAACGTACCTTTGTTCAGCAATATGTAAACCTTGAGACAAACATACTCCTCCATCTTCAATTTGATGCGACGAAACATGATCGTGATTTGGGTCATCTTATCGACCATGTGACCCACGTCCAATTTGAGCTGTTCCATGGCAATCGGCTGTCCCATTAGGGTTGTTAGGCAGGTCTGCAGGGTGCTCAGATGCGAGTTCACCTCGCTGACAAACTCCGGATCATCCTTATGCAAAGGCATTGGCAGTTGAGTTGCCGTTGGCGTTGATGTTGGTGCCGGAGAGCCGTGCCTGTTGCTGCCATGATTATTGACATTGGCAGCACCACCAGCACCCGAGCAGGGACTCAGGCTAGTGGCTGTTGCCGCTGTGCCGCCGGATGATGAGCGCTTGCCGTGGAGAGCCTGATAGGCGGCCGTGGTAAGGATGAGGATCTCGTGCCATTTATCGGTGAGCAGTTTGGTATGTATCTCGACGGGTATTTCCAGATAGAAGGGCAGCTTCTTTGTCCACGAGACCAGCTTGTGCACAATGGAGTCGCCAATGTTGCACAGCTTCTCGCTAATTTCCGATTTGTCCTCGAGAAACTCGCTGAAATGCGGCAACGTCGCAATATCCTCCATGGCATCGCAATCGATCAGTGTTTGTATCATGGAGAGCGCATGCTCATAAGAGATCTGTCTGTCCTTCGATGAGCTGACTGCCGAGTCGAGACGATGCCGCAGATGGACAATCTCGCTGGGATTCGTCAGAGCAGTCTTCAGTATGGTGCCATTCATCAGATGAGCTGGCAGCGATGCCTGCTGCTGCTGCTGCTGCTGTTGTTGTTGCTGCTGCTGCTGTTGCTGCTGTTGTTGATGCTGTTGCTGCTGTTGCTGGTGATGATTATGGTGTTGCTGCTGCTGCTGCTGCTGCTGGCTGGCAGTTGGCGGCGGCACGTGATGCGGGGAGGAGAGCGACAGATGCGGCGACGATTGTTGCTGCTGCTGCTGCTGTTGTTGTTGCTGTTGCTGCTGATGTTGCTGCTGTGCTGGACTGTGCATCGGCGGCTGTAGATGCTCCGCCTTAAGCACCGGTCCCAGAAACATCGGCTTCAGATCCCCAGACCCTCCATGACCTGCCAGCAACTTCGATTGCTGATGCTGATGCTGTGCTACTGCGACAGCTGCAGCTAATTGCTGTTGCTGCGGTGACAGCAGATGATGCGGCGACAATTGCGCCGGATGTCCGTGTCCCGCAGCCGGATGATGATGATGGATGGGCGACAGCAACTGTTGTTGCTGCTGTTGCTGCTGCTGTTGCTGTTGCTGCTGCTGTTGTTGCTGTTGCTGCTTCTGGTTGGTCTTCTTGTGCTTCTTGTACTTGACCTTGTACAGATTGTAGACGGCTCCGCTGTTGCGTCCACCCGGCATTCGATCCTCCCGCACGGCTGACAGGGATCATAAAAACAAATATCAAAATTAACTATGTAATTATATTCTATTTGAAAATAATTCAGTGAAACATGATAAAAAGCCAGTCTGCAATACTATATAATGGATGATTAGCTTAAATATTTCTTGAAACTAGTTCGATCATAAGTAAAATTACCATTTAGATAGCATAATTGTCTACGAAGATTGTAATTATGTAATATTCAATTTTTCAAAATAATATAATGGAGTTTAAAGAAAATCAACTTTTTTTTGAAAAAATTTGTAAAGCACAATACATTCAATTAAAATATAATAATTCCTCAAGTGAAGTTTTTCTTCAACAAATTTAATAACATTAAAATTATTATTATTTTTTTTTTTTAAATTTTTTTTTTGTGATTTTGCTAAAACTTGATCTAAAGTTTGGATTTACATCACTTATTATGTGGTTAAGGTGTAAAATCAGAATTTTTATACCCGTTACTTAAAAAATAAGTAAAAGGGTATATTGTGTTCGTTGGAATGTATGTAACAGGGAGAAGGAGGCATCTCCGACCCTATAAAGAATATATATACTTGATCAGCATCAACAGCCGAGTCGATAAAGCCATGTCCGTCTGTCTGTCTGTCTGTCCGTCTGTCTGTCTGTCTGTCCGTCTGTCCGTCTGTCTATCCGTCTGTCTGTCTATCCGTCTGTATGTCTGTCCGTATGAACAGAAGGATCTCAGAGACTTTAAGAGATAGAGTAACCAAACTTTCACGGTATTTTAAAATTAAGAAAAAAAACTCGATAACCGTTACGAAATCAATATACTAAGATTTTTCATAGCCGGTAATCGAAAACTATTGCCGAAACGGTAACTGAAACCGATATTCGTTTCGGTTTGATAATTATAATCGATCCTAAGATGTAAATTTGTGATTTTGATTTGGAATTTATAAATTGCTTAATTTTCAGAATATTTGAGTGTGTAGATGAGATTAGTTTTAGTTCATTTGATGGTTAGATGATGGTTAGGTTAGTGATGGTTTGGGGTTATACTGACCTTGCAGCACCATGCCCTGCTCAATGCATTTCTTAAATCGACAATACTGACAACGGTTGCGCTGTGCTTTGGTTATCTCGCAGGTGCCATCCGCCACGCAGGTGTAGACGCGTCGGTTCTGCACGGTGCGCTTGAAGAATCCCTTGCAGCTGTGAAGAAAGTGCGAAGAGGGGGAGGGGAAATTAGAATGTAACGATATTTTGTTAGTGTTAGTGTGTCTTACCCCTCGCAGGTGATAATGCCATAGTGCAGACCGGTCGCCTTGTCCTCACAGATCATGCAGACCAACGGCTGATCATCCTCGTCCGTGGGCTCGTGTGGCGCCTCCAGGGAGCGACCACTGCCGCTGGAGTTGGAGTTGGAGCTGCCCCATTGCTGCTGGGCGCTGAGATTGAGCGCCTGCAGTTGACCCGGCGGCAACTGTGAGTAATCTCCGGCCCAGAGGCGTTCCATGTTGAGAGCATGCGGTGTCCGGAATTGATGCGGACGCGGTCGCATGTCCTGGATGCGAGTCTGGCCAAGGGAGAGCAGCAGCTGAGCCGCCTCCTCGTTGTTCTGCGGCCCAACAGCACCACCAACACCACCTCCATTGCCACCAACTGGACCTGGCGTGTGCGTGGGCGTAATGGAACCTGTCGAGGGGGAGGAGGCGGTTTGCAGGCAATGTTGCTGATGCTGCTGTTGTTGCTGCTGCTGCTGTTGCTGCTGCTGCTGCTGTTGTTGCTGTTGCTGGTGTTGTTGATGTTGCTGCTGCTGCTGCTGCTGGTGTTGCTGTTGCTGCTGCTGCTGCTGCTGTTGTTGTTGCTGCTGCTGTTGACCTGCTGACGGTGGTGGCGGCTCATAGCCCCAGACCATGGTCCTCACCCCGCAGCTCTCGCCCATGATGACCGTGGGCGTGCCACGGGGCGGCGTCTGCGAGGGCGTCTGCGGCGACAGCTGTGACGAGGATGACGAGGAGGAGGGATGCGGCGACGGGCAGAGGGGGCCACCGATAACCTCCGGCTTGACGCCATTGATGCGGGCATTGCTGAAGCACACCATACGCTGTGCTGCCGCAGCAGCAGCTGCTGCCGCCGCTGCCGTTGGCTGCATCAGATGTGGCGGCAGGCCGGATGAGGCAGCTGCCGCTGCCACTGCCACCTGCTGTTGCACCTCGCTCTTCACGCGAAACAATATGGCCGCATCTCGGCTGGATGGACGCAACGATTGCAATGTTGCCGAATGCATCAGCGATTGTTGTTGCTGCTGCTGCTGTTGGTGTTGCTGCTGCTGCTGGTGTTGCTGATGCTGCTGTTGTTGCTGGTGCGATTGGTGCTGCTGCTGTTGCTGATGATGATGCGGCGACAGATGCCGCTGTCCTTGACCACCACCACCAGCAGCACCACCACCACCAGAGTTTGGCTCCTTTTTGACGCGAATCAGCGAATGCGGCGAATGTTGCTGCAAATGCTGTGGCGATTGTTGCTGCTGTGACTGCTGCTGCTGTTGCTGCTGCTGCTGTTGCTGCTGCTGCTGGCCAAGCAAATGATGCAGATGCAACTGTTGCTGGGTGAGGTGTTGCATCGATTGCATCGACAGCTGCGACAATTGCAGCTCCTGTGGCGGGCTATTCTTGCGCAGCGTCAGCGGCTGCGTCAGTTGCTGATGCAGATGATGTGTCTGCACGATCGCTGACGGCGACAGGCCGTGACCATGCCCACCGCCACCGCCACCAGACAGATGGGCGTGCGCATGTCCATAGCCATGGGCGTGACCCAAATGTTGACCTATCGGCGATGGCGGACTGGCCCGACTAATGTGCTGTGATGAGCTTATGGAACTGGAGCTGCCCAACGATTGTTGTTCACGTTCACGTTCACGTTCACGTTCCCGTTCCCTGTCGCGTTCTCTGTCTCGTTCCCTGTCGCGTTCTCTGTCTCGCTGTGTGGTGGACGATGGCGAGGCGGGCGGCGGTGGCTCCGCTTTAATGCGCGATGGTGTCACCAGCACTGTCACATGTCCCGTCGCTGCCTTCAGTGACTGCTCCTGCTCGCGCTCTCTTTCACGCTCCAGCTCTCGCTCTCGCTCCCGTTCCCTTTCGCGTTCTCTTTCGCGTTCCCGCTCCCGCTCCCTGGAGCGTTCCCTTTGCTCGCGTTCATGCCGCTGCTGTTGCTGCAGATACACGAGCATTTTGGTGGGCGACGCCTGGATGCGTTCCTCCTTGACGCTGCGTATGACGCTCAAATTGCTGGCAGCATTATTATTATTGCTGCTGCTGCTGCTGCTGTTGATCTTGCCACTGTTGTGGCTGCCACTGCCACTGCTGCTGCTGCTGGCGTTCAGCAGGCCATTGGTGGGCGTGCTGCCGCCGCCGCTGCTGACGCTGCAGCTGCTGCTGCTGCTGCTGCTGTTGCTACGGCCCGTTGTCGTTGAGGGCTTCTCCTCGAGCGAATCGGGCGAGGCACGTCTGCTGCCATTGCTCGAACTGGAGGCGCCTCCATTGTTATGTGGCGGCGTCGGCGTGCCACGTGAATTCAATGACAACGCCAATGACAATGCCTCGCCACCAGCAACAGCAGCAACACCACCATTACCACCAGCAATATCTAATGCCATGGGCGGTGTTGCTCTCGTCAGCTCCTGCGGCGGCGGCGACATGACCGTCGAGGCGGCTGCTGCGCTTATCGCATTGCTCGATGAGTGAATTTCAGTCTGTTGTTGTTGCTGCTGCTGCTTGACGGAGTGCAGCATGGATCCGCCAGCCGATCCAGCTGCGCCGCCTTGGTTTGTGGTTGTTGTTGCTTTCGCTGTTGCTGTTGCGGTTATGGTGATGGTGCTGCTGGTACAGGACGACGATGGAATCGCCGATGTTGCTGCTGCTGAAGATGCTGCTGCTGATGTTGCTGCTGCTGCTGTTGCTGCTGCTGATGATAACGACGAGGTTGCTGATGATGATGTGGATACGGCAGCTGTCGCTGCTGCTGATGTGGACGCCGCTGTTGTCACCGTCACCGTCACCGATGGCAATGCCGACAGTGGCAGCGACAGCGGCAGCGGCAGCGCCAGTGGCAGTGGCAGTGGCAGTGGCAGAGACAGCGTCGGCGCCGTGCCGCTGTCGCATAGCTTGGGTGACATCGGCGCCAATAGATCCGGCGACGAGGTGGATGTGTCTGCTATCGATTCACCGTCACTGCTGCATCTTGAATCTATTTTGCGCCGCTTGAGTTTGAGGTCTTGAAAAAGGCTCATTTTATCGAGCTCGCTGTACGGGCCACGGCTCAGTGTCATAATTCCTGTGTTGTCCCGAGTTAAATGCAAGAGAAAGAAAACAAATACGTATACGCAATATTAAAGATTGACCGATTGTTCCCAAGGCAGCGACATATATATTAAATAATATTCCAATTTTTGTTCAGCATGTCAAAATAATAATACAATACCAAATATGCAACATTTGAAATTATTTTTGAGACATATATAAATCAAAACAGAGTTCATTATATACAAATATAGAAAAAAAATGATATATTAAGAAATAGAAAGGTTTTCTATATAGTCAAGGCAGCTATATGAAATTTAAGTTCGATTTATACCAATACCAATTACGCCATCTGTGAGATTGTTTGAGATTTATCAAGAAATAACTAAGTTCGATTTTAACAAATTATTTTCAGCAAGTAAATTTAAAACCATACCAAATATGAAATCAGCGAAATTATTTTAGATATATCAAGAAGAAGTTTATTATCTACCGATAGTGCCAGACATGGCAATATCTACCAAGCTCAAATTTCAGGACTATCTTAATCTTTATTCCAATATTCATTATACCCGTTACTTAAAAAATAAGTAAAAGGGTATATTGTGTTCGTTGGAATGTATGTAACAGAGAGAAGAAGGCATCTCCGACCCTATAAATTACATATATTCTTGATCAGCATCAACAGCCGAGTCGATATAGGCATGTCCGTCTGTCTGTCCGTCTGTCTGTCTGTCCGTCTGTATGAACAAAAGGATCTCAGAGACTTTAAAATATAGCGTAACCAAATTTGACACACAGATTTCTATGTACCCCACGTACCCCAAATTTAAGTCACGCCCCCCTCCGCCCCCGTAAGTCGCAAAAAACCACCACACCCACAGTTTTTAAGATAATACGTTTGTTGTAATAATTAACGTTATATATTAATATTATCTATAATCTCACTTAACCGCAGCAAGATCGGACAAGTAGAACGGGAGTATTAGCTAACGAAAACTATTAATAAAGTTATTATTTCAACACAATCACCTAAAATTATGCAGTAGTTTTTGTTAGGTAGTAAATTCTTAAAAGTACTTTTATATATATTGAAGTAAGTAATGGGTATCCTCTGGTCGGGACCTCGACTATAGCCTTTCCGACTAGTTTTATTTTAGAAAAGATCACAGATTCGAGTATTAAGTTTTAAAATAATCACAAACTTGTATTGTAGTTTTAATTTTTTTATGATCACCAAAAAGAACGGTCTTGGTCTTATTTTGTAAATTATAATAATAGTCAGAAGCGTATTCCTTTATAGTTATTTAAAATGCCAAGCTTACATTTTTGAAGAGAAGTTCACAGATTTGTTGATGCAAATTTAAAAACATTCATTTGTAATCATAGCTAAAAGACATTTCTTGAATTGCTTTTAAGAGAGGACTCTTTAGTTCTTAAGAAGTTCTGTTAAGAAGAGTCTGTCAGTTGTTCTTGTAGTATGTCTGGGATATGTTGATACTACGATTCCCATGGCCATGACTTTGACAACAGTTAATCGTTTCGCATGGGTGTTAACTTGTCAAACTTGATTTGGCGTTTAGAATTTGCGACTTTATTTGAATAACATTTTGGAATACCCTTGCAGAGGGTATATGAAATTAGCAATGAAGCCAGCAAATTGAGTATACACAAATATTACCTATGTAGAGATGATCGATAATTCAAGATCAATTTAGTTGTTGTGCAAATATATTTTTCATATTCGAATTAACTTAAAATCGTTTCACAAAGTTATTATGAATCAGCCTTTCTATAAAATACATTATTAGCTATCAACGCGGTCTAGTTCAGCTTAAGATCTGCCAATCTTGCGTTCTACGTTCAAATTTGCGGAAGTTTTTTTTTTTTTGGTTTTTTTTTTTATTTTGGGCAATTGGTCAAAACAAAATTTGCATTTACTTCCCCACAGTGTCAAAGAAGACATCAAAGATAAACAACAAAACGATACGCATAAGAAAACTGGTTGTGTGTACAACCAATACAATAGATGTGCGAGTATGTAGGGTATGCGGGGAGAGGTGCAGCTCGCCGGCTAATTAGTTGTTGTTGCTGCTCATTCGCCTGTCTTCTCAAGTTGAATAATAATAAAAATACATCACATAAACTCTGCTCAAAATGGGTCAAAACGAATCGACAAATAGATGAATGCGATTGGAGTGAATTGTGTATGGAATGGAATGAGGGGTCGCTATCAGTGCGCATTCCCCGCGTCCAGATAAGCGAATGTGCTGCAATCTGTTGCAAGCTAGAAGTTCAACGATTGGAGGCAGCAAGAGGAAGACGGCAGAGATGGAGCTGAACTTTCGATCGACCAACTGAAATTCTATGCCTCTTGCGCTCGCTCTCTCTCTCTTTCTGTCTCGCTGCCTTAATTAGTGACGCTCTTTAGTTATGGTGCGTTGGCCCAGCTCCATCTCTCCCTCTCCCTCTCTCTCCCTCTCTCCCCCTCTCTCTACCTCTCCCGCTCTTTGTGTGTGTATCTATCTAATGTTGTCGCTACGCATGCCGCGATCATTTGCCGAGCGACGCAACGACAACAACAACAAGAACAACGACGACGACGACGACGACGATACGACGTCGACCATGTCGCGTTTGTGTGTGTATTTTTAAAATTTGACCTATTTTCATTATCAAGCGCAAGATTATTCTAAACAATAAAAACTCAATGCGTGTGCGTATATCTGTATCTGTAGCTGTATCTGTATCTGTAGTTGTATCTGTGTCTGCGTGCTGTTGGCGCGTGGTAGCAACAGCAAAGGCAACAGAAACTACTAACATCAACAACACCCACACACACACAAACACACACACACACACAGAGCAGCTGTTCATGTCGCTTGCACACACACCTGTGTGCCTAAGCAAGAATACAAATAAAGCCACAATTGTTGCTGAAGTTACAGAATTTATTCAACTGCAACGGCAGATTTTTTTTTTTTCTTTCTTTTTTTACAGAATTTATACAACATCAACTGCAACGGCAGATAAGGATTCCATTACGATTCCCTCAAACAATTAGCAGAAAATTACAGAAATTTAAGAACAACACTTGGAAAAAAATAAAAGAGCTATCTACATTGATAACCAGTGAAAAAATATTTTAGCAGCGTTTACGATTATACAAATCCAATCCGAAATATACAGAAAATTGTTGAGATATTTAATCGGATCGCATACAGTTTCGTTTCAGAGCTCTTAAAAACAATTTCTTGCAATCTTAACAGCTCCAAATTTCAAATTTATTCTTAAATAATATGAAAATATATTTAAAAATCTATCGCAAAGAAAACTTGAGAGTTTATGCCAAAAACTGTAACAGCCAAATATGTATAAAATCTTTAAATTACATTCTGAAGATCAGAAAACATTGCGAATATACCAACAGACCCCGAAATTTTGTTCATATATTTAACAGATCAATACTGTTATCTTAAGTGAATTTTGGACAACTAGAAACTCGTTGATATTAAGATATACTTTTAACAAATATGTAAAAAATTATATAGATAGCAATTTCAAAGATCAGGAGAATTTGTGTGTAGATTTTCAAGAGCAGATTTCTTAACAATTCCCCAAGATTCGACAATAGTTGATATAAATACTTATGTAAATAAAAGATCAAGTACTTTAAGGGTAAGCTTTAAATATTCTCGAATATTCTCTGCAAGTTTTTTAAATTTCCTACAATTAAAATACTATCGATAAGCGATAGTAACACATACTTTTGCCTCAGTGTAGCAGGTGCATGTATAAAAAATAGAAAATCAAAAATACATATGTGCAGCCAAGTTTCCTGGGCAATGCAATAAATACAGCGAGAGAAGTGGTTAATAATGGTCTATCGATATCGATTAATAAAGTTACTTATAAATACTAGGTAAAAACAAATACGCACACACACACATACATATACAAATAACGTGAGTATGTGTGTATGTGTGTATGCACATGTTAGTGTAGATTTGATTTGATTAGTAAGTTAGAGTTTTGTTAGTTTTTGTCATATTGCAATTTACCTATGGATGTCATAATTTTGTTGGTGCCGATTCGTTTCTTGAATTTGGATTGCAAAAGAAAACGTAAAAATTTTGTATGCCGATTGGAAAATTGTTTATTTGTTTGTTTTTGGTTTTCAGTTTGCTTTGTAAGGTTTTCAGGGTAATTTCTTATGCTTGATGCTGTTCTTGTTGTTGTTTGCTTTTTTTTGGTGGTTCTTGTTGTAGTTGTTGTTGTTGTTGTTGTTGGTAATGGTGTTGGTATTGTGGTTGTGATTGTACTCGAGGTAAGCATTTAGGATCTGTAATAGGTGCATGCCGCACTTGCCACATTGCGGCAGGGTCTGGACAAACGACAAAATGAATATTTATTTAATATTTTCCTATTCTTTTTTTTTTTTTTTTTTTTTTTGATTTTGAATTGAATGATCGTATGTATTGATCAGTCAATTCAGCTATTGCCAATGTGATATATATTTTTTTTGTTTTTGTTTTTCGTATTTGTTGTCATTTTTGCTTTTGTTATTGTTGTTGTGTAAATTTTGTTTTCAGATTTTGTGGAATTTTTGGTTCGCGTTTCATTTGTCACTTGTTTTTGGTTTGGTTAAGTGGATATTTTCAAGGGCTGTTGCAGGGGGGTTTTTTATACCAATAGGTGTGTGTGTGTGTGTGTTCGTGTGTGCAGAGGGAGGGGTGGACGAGCGGGCGGGGTAACGATCTAAGGATATTATGATACGAGTTATGATATGAGAACAGAACGAAAAAATACTAACGGCAAATGGGCGGCATACGAGATTTTTTCTTATAATAATTATTGTAATTATTGTAATGAATATTGTTGTTGTTGTTATTGTTATTATTATTATTATTGTTGTTGTTGTTGCTGATATTGTTGTTGTTGTGAGAATTGCACTTGTTACACTTTTGACTGCAGGCATTTTGTGTTGCCGCCTTTGTTGCCGCCGTGCAGGGAGCTGTTGCTGCTGCTGCTCCTGCTGCTGTTGGCGCTTTTAGAAGAAAGTCATTTGCTTGCTGCTGCTGTTGGTGTTGCTGTTGCTGTTGGTGTTGCTGTTCCGTTTGCTGTTCAGCTGCAACATGTTCGGACGTTGAGCAGGATGTTGCTGCTGTAGTTGCTGCTGCTGCAGTGTTTGCAACACCAACAGCATCAGAAGCAGCAGCAACATCATGATTATTATCGTTATCGTTATCGTGATCGTGTTCATGATCGTGATCGCCATCGCGCTCGCCATGATGATGATAATGATGATGGTAATGATGATGATGATGATGATTATCATTCATAAATTGTTCTTTTTCATTGTTATTTCCGCTTTGGAAACCGGAATCGCAACCAAAACTCGAAGCATCGTCGGCATCGCCGTCGACGTCGGCGCCGGCGTCAACTTTAGCGACGACGACAACGTTGCTGCCGCTGCCGCTGCCAGCGTTGGTGCCGCTGCTGCTGCTGCTGCTGCCGCTGCCGCTGTTATTGTTATTTAGTGCAACATGCGGCAGGTTGCCATTGCTGTTGTTGCTGTTGTTATTATTGTTGCATTTCTTGAGCAACGTTTTGTTCAGCGGCGTTTTGATGATGGTCAATTTGCTGCTATTGCTGCTGCTGCTGCTGCGGTCAAGCTCTAGGCCGGCGTCCTTGTCAGCAACATTGTCGTTGTCATCGTCATCGTCTTCGTCATCGATGCTGCTGCTGCGACTGTTGTTGTTGTTGTTGTTGCTGCTTACGTTGCTGTGACCATTGATGGACCTCTGCTGATCCTCATGTATGTGCTGACCATTCTGTTTGGCTTCGACACTGGACGGCGTCAGAGATTTGCTTGATGTTGCTGTTGAGTTGGCATCTGCAACAGCAACTGACACAGCAGCAACATTGACAGCAGCCACCTTTGGCTCCAGGCTCAGCGGTTGATTGGCATTCATTTGGGTTGCTTTCGTTGATGTTGTTGTTGCTGTTGTTGTTGGCGTTGTTGCTGTTGTTGGTGTTGTTGTTGAGTTTGTGATTGTTGTGATTTGTTGATGTTGCACTTAGGTGGGCAAACACAGATGATGATCGGTGGCAATGGCAACGGCAACTGGGGCCATGCTGCCAATAGCAATGTCAATGACAATGGCAATGACAATGACAATGGCAATGACAATGGCAACCGTATGACGCATTCTTCCAATACATGAGTAGTTAATCTGAATTATGATATTCTTGATTTTTTATAGATTGCACTTTCAATTCCGACACACGCACACACACACACATATACAACAACAAGCGAGAGTTACACTCGTTACTCGTTAATTGTTACTCGTTACTCGTTAGAACTGATGAAGCGAATTGTAAAACAACAGAAAAAAACATGAGCAAAAAAAAACATACGTACACACACACACACACACACACACACAAATATGCTAAATTATCCTTGTTCTGATCGCTGATCATCGCTTTCTCTCGCTCTCTTTCGCGCTCTCTTTCACTCTCTGTGATATGCACGGAATGGAATGTGAAATGGATGCACTTGTTCTCGCTGTCAGTTGATCTCGTGTGTGTGTGTGTGTGTATATATATATATATAGAATATAGAATCTGGTCACATTTAACACATGAAACTTTAACAAACAAAAAAATAGATATAAAAATATGTACATACATATATCGTATATTATATAGTGTACTCTATATGATCACTTGATGCTGCGTAAATCCATTCACCGAATGACTGTTATTTATATTGTTGTTATTGTTGAAATTTAGAAACAACACACACACACACACACACACACTTGGGGGGAGCAGCGAGAATGCACATTTGTTGATTTGTATGTTTGTACGATATGTTTGCATGTATGTATGTATAATATTATGTTTTATTTCTGTTTTATATCCATTAATATATCTATTGTTTTTAAAAAATTAATTCCAGTTGATATGTAAATATTACAGGCAGGCCACATGAAAACAAGGCGCGAACGATATATTCGAATTGAACCGTTACGTGAAACAACAAAACCGTTTCGCATCCGAATTACCGAGCAACAGTAATAACAGTAACCGGGTATTCGCACTTGTCGACAACAAAATAACCAACTAATAACAAACAAAAATGATAAATAACAAACGAACAAACAAACAAAAAAAAAAAAAAAAAAAAACAATAAAACAACAAACAAACAAAAATATACAAATTAATATAGTCTCTTCCGTATGACAACACACAACAAACAGTGAAACAGCAGACAAGAGTCGCTTTCGCGCCGAGTGTTGTTTTCCTTGTTGTTGTTGTCGTTGTTGTTATTGTTGTTGCTGTTGTTGTTGCTGTTGTTGTTGTTATTATTGTCGTTGTCGCTTGGTTGTTTTGTTTGATGCTGCTCCGCGGCCAACGTGCGTACATTCGAACGAAATAAAGTGAAATGAAAGGAGTAAGCGAGCGAAAGAAAGCAAGCAGCAGCCACAAACAGTCTCAGCCCAGTCAGCCAGCGACGTCTGCGCTGGCGTCGCTGCTAACGTTGCTGGTTGCAGGCGGCGCGCTGTTGGAAACTAGCGCGCAACTATACAACTATTTCAAAGCGTCGCTGTCGCCGTCGCAGTCGCTTTTGCCGTCGCAGTCACCGCTGAAAGCCAAAGCCAACGATCGACGTCGTCACAGTCAGCAGCAGCAGCATTAGATAGCGGCAATAGCAACAACAACAACGACGACGACGACGAGGCAAAGCCAACGTCGACTGCAAACGAAAATGAAAACCAATAGACAAAAAGTAAAAAAGCACAACACAACACACACTCACACACACACACACACAGAAACACAGACAGCATGCATAGCGTAGTCATTGGCATCGATATAGGCACACAGACAAAGAGCAGGCGACGTCGACGTCATAGTTATGCTTTGCGGGCTGCTCGGCAACATTCGGCCAGTGTTCGGCTGCAGCACTAAGCGCTAGATAGATAAATAGAGAGAACCCAAGAGTGGGAGAGTGGAAGAGTGGGTGAGTGGGAGAGAAGGAGAGCAGGAGAGAGAACGAGAGTGGGCGCACAACAGAAGCTCACTCTAGCTTAATGGCAACTTGTATGTTATGTTATGTTATGCTATGTTATGCTAAGTTATGCTATGTTATGCTATGTTATATTATATGCATTGCAGTTGCATGCCGACAACTAACATTTCTATCGTCACCCGCCGCCCTTCCCCAGGAATAACTCCGTTTAGTTGCGTCTGGCGACAGTTTCAGTCGACGTCGACGTCAACGTCAACGTCGCTGCCGCACATGAAAATAGAAAATAGAAACACGAAAAACTCTGCTATAAACTTTGTGGGCTCTAGTTTGCCTTCCTCCCCGTGCTACCCATTATGCCATGTGCTTGTGCTTGGTATTTGTGTTGCATTTTAATTAAAACATGTAGCAGCTGAGAGTGTATGTGTGTGTGTGCGTGTGTGTGTGTGGACGTTGACCGGCTGCATGCCAGTGGGTCGCAATAGTTGCAGTAACAGGCAGCAAGCAAAGACAGGAAAAGCTTTTGCTTCATAATTTGAATTCGACTCCAAATGCAACTCCAACTTCGAGTCTGCTTCGGTTACGGACTCGAGTTCGAATTCGAGTTCGGGTATCCTCGCTCGGGCCACGTTCGTGTCGTCACTTACGTCAACAGGCTAGAAAGAGTGCGGCCGCGGAAGATTGCAGGCGCTTATGCAAAGGTTCAATGAAATGAAACATAAAACTGTGCCACCAGCGTGCGCGAGTGCAGCGACGCCAACGGCGACGTCAACGTCATCGTCGCTGCTGTTGCTGTTGCTGCTGCTGCCGCTGTCGTCGAATGAAAAGCTTTTGGCATGAGCGCAACGGCCATTAGAGAGTGACTGAAAGAGAGCGAAAGAGAGAGAGAGCGTTCACACAGTGGCGAGTGCTGCAAATGCTTCCTGGCTCTCTCGGCAATGCAAAGCCGAAATGCAGATGGAATCCCGTTGCTTGATCAGTGGGTGACACACACACACACACATATATATATATATATATATATATATATATATACATACAAACAGAAACTGGCATACACTCAAAGTATGTGCACTCATACACTCGCGCACAGTGACAGTGAGTAAAAGGTAAAAGTTAATTTGAAAAAGAGCACAAAAACATCGACGATTGCGCAACGGCGGCTGCGCAAGTGGAGCGCAACGGCAACGGCAACGTCGGTGGCAGCGGGCAGCGGGCAGCGTTAAGAAGCAGCAATGTCATGAATTGCGAAATGTTAATTGTACAGTAGGGTGCATCGATTTTTTTTTTTCACAAAAAAATGGTAACCCAAGCTCGTATTCTACGGTCATTTCTAAGATGTTTTCACCAAGTTCTAAAATCAATTCCACTTTTTGAGTTGAAAAATTAGGTGTGTTTAGTCTTTGCATGGAAGAAAATTATGTCTTAAGAACGATTGGTTCTTTGATTCTATGAAATTTTAATTTTAACACTAAAGATATGCTAATAACAACATGCTACATATTTAAAAATAAATAAATTTTTTAACTCGAAAACCCGAGACCAGTAATTAATTTTAAAACTATGGTTGCTTGGTGAAAACATCTTAGAATTGACCGCAGATTTCGCATTTGGGTTAACATTTTTCAATTTTTTGGGCCCATACAAATCGATGCACCCCACTGTACAGGCTAGAAGGGTTGCGGATGGCGGCTTTGGGGGTGGGTGATGAGGTGATTTAAGCAGACCAAATTGTTGCCCAAAAAAAATGTACATATGTATGTACGTAAGTAGAAAAAAAAGCAAACAAAAAATGTGTTGTGTGTGATTTTTGCAGAGCAACATTTAACATGTCTCTTACATTTCTCCACCTCCCCCAACTCCCACCACCCGCCACAAACATTGCCCCCCCTTTGAATGCCCTGCACGTTTGTACGTTTGCTTGTTTCTTCGTTCGTTGACCATTGTCTGAGCCACTTTCGATTTCAAATACATTGCACGCTGTTAGCAACAACAATGGTAACAACAGCAATAACAGTAATAATAACAACAACATCAAATTCAATATGTAATTGTTTGGCGCACATTTCATTTCCTTATTGCTCACTGACATTTTGCTTCACACAGTAACTCATACACACACACACACACATATACACATATACATGCAAAAATGGCTTACGACTTTATAATGAGCAAGCAACAACAATAACAACAACAGTAAAATGCGAGCAATACTTGAGCAAAAGCAAACGTGTCAAGTCTACTGTATATTGCATTTTCTGCTACTGCTGTTTTTGTTGGAGTTGTTGTTATTGCCGATTGTAACTTGTAACGCAGGAAGCTTAAAAGCCGCCTAAGCTTGTCTTTGGCTTTGGCGCGCACACACACACATAAATGCGCGCCAATTTGCTCTCAGCGCTCTCAACTCTCAGTGCTCTCAGGGCCATCAGCCGCTCTCTGCAGCCAGCTGACAGGCAGTTGTTGCTGCCCTGTCTGGCATATTGGCGTAAGTGAAAGTTTGTTGGGTTCTTTCCTTGTCCATGACACGGATCGCACTAAGCTAAAGAGAGCTGCAGCGAGAGAGCGCGAGCGAGAGCGAGCGAGGGAAAGATAATCATCAAGCATGCGCGGCCGCTTGACTAAACGAGATAGCATGCGGAAATATGCAACTGATTCAGAGTGATTTCAAATTGTGCGAGAGCTGTGTGTGTGTGCTTGTGTGAGAGAGAGCGAGAGTTGAAGAGAGCGCGTTTTGAGCGAGCTTTGTATGTTGGCATGTTTTTGTTTTTGTTTTTTGTAAGTCTGGCGATCGCCGACGCTACTCACCGGACCACAGCGCCGGGCCAGGCATAGTTGTAGGCGTTTGTCTCTGCTCTTTGTTGTTGTTGTTATTGCTGCTGCTGCTGTTGTTGTTGCTGTTGTTGCTGCTCTTTCTGCTGCTGACGTTGTGCTTTTGATCCTTTTGCGTTTTCAGCAATGCACTTGTTCTGCATTTAACGTCACTTGCACATATTTCAATCAATTCACATGAACAAAAAATTATGTTTATATCTTTGCTCGCTTTGAGTTTTGTTGTTAACGCGTACCGCGCGCTGACTGCGTTCGAGCCACAAGCGAACTGAAGTCAGTGCTCTGCTGTCGTTGACGCTGCTGCTGAGCTGCTGCTGCTGCCGCTGTCGCTGTCGCCTCTGCACTCGATGGCTGCTGTTGCAGTTGAAGCTCTGAAGCCAAAACAAAGTTATAGCCAAAGCCAAAGCCAACATGAACGTCAACGTCAACGACAACGCCAACGCCAACGCCAGCGTCAGCTGCGAAGTCAGCAGCAAAAAGTTTTCAGCATATGCGAAAATCACTTTGAGCTGCAGTTGTTGTGGTTGTTGTTGGTTGTTGTTGGTTGTTGTTGTCGCTGCTGTGCTACAAGTGCTTCAAGTAGAAGTTGTTCAAGTTGTTTTCGCTCTTTTTTTAAATTTTTTTTCTTTATTTTTTTTTTTGGTAATAAGTTGTTGTTTTCTTGGCTTCGTTACACATACGCAGCGTTGCACGCACTGTACGAATTTATGCCAAGCGGCTGCTGACCGACCGAGCGCTGCTGTTGCACGGCGGTCTGGCGGATATAACGGAAATGTGCAACTGGCAGCAACGGCAGCGAAATTGTCAAACGGTTGCAGCGACAGCAAACGAAACAGAAACCGAAACAGAAACAGAAACCGAAACTGAGACCAAAACTAGCGAGCGCCGCTGCACAATACAGCACAGAGCAGAGCAGAGCAGAACCCGAGCGGCGACGACGACGACGACGACGACGACGACGACGACGACGACGACGATGACGACGACGACGACGACGACGATGACGACGACGACGACGACGACGATGACGACGACAACGAAGCGCGTGGGGTTTTCCTTAGACCCAAAAGTTGCTGCTGCTGTTGCTGCTGCTGTTGTTGCAATTTAGCTAACTGCCTTTTGCCATTTGCTCTTGTTTGTTGGCTTCTAACGGCTTCGTCAAGTGCACTCTCGCTCTCTAACGCTATTGCTCTCTCTCTCTCTCTCTCTCGCTGTTGCTCTCTCCCATTCTAGCACTCACTGGTTCTCTCGTTTGGCTTTTGCTTGCATCATAGACATTCTGCACAATTGCAGTCGCTCCTCTCTCTCGCTCTCGCTCTCTCTCTCTCTCTCGACACTTGTCAACTTTTTGCAGAGCTCTTGCTTAATCAAAAGTTGCACGGACATGGGAACAGCGGCGTCCTTCCGCTACGTCCCTGCAAGAAGAGCGTTCCCCATGTTGCATTGCATTTGTAACATTCGCTGTTTGGGTCGCGAGTCAACCAACTTTAGAAGGTCATGTGGACTTAGTGCAGCCAAAATATCCTTGAATGATATTGGAAATGCACACACACACACACACACACACACACACATAAATGCATATATGTATGCATGTGTGGTAGTATATGCTTACCTAAAAGTCGCCTGGGAGCTGAGCCAATTGCCATCATTGCTTTCGTTGTTTGGCACCTTTTTGTTGTCATAGATACATCCACATACATATGTACATATGCATATAGTATGTATATGAATTATCCATGTAACATGACCAACTTTCGAAAATTACACACTTAAGGCAAACTTCTTACAACATTCGTATTAACGAACTGCAAGAGTGGAAAGTTCTCAATCAAATATATTTAATTTTTAATTGTATCTTTTGAATTGTAATTTATTTGTTTTTTTTTTAGTTTTCAATTTAGGTTTGCAAGCTGTTGTTAATTTAAAAGCTTGTAACTATTTTTTTTTATGTCAAATAACTTGCTCATAGTTTAGGTTAAAAAAATAAATAAAGTTTCCTTCTTGTCTGGACAATTGTTTTTTTTTTTCTATAAATTCCAATTACTCCATATTTCACTATATATACATTATTAAAATGCCTCGACTCGAAAGTGATATTTTATATCAATTATATTAATAATTAACTTTTGTTTAAATTTAATATAAATATTGAACAATTACTTTTTGAAAGAGAGACAATTATGATTTACCATAAGTGTTAAGTCTGACAAATTTGTATTATTCAATTATTTTTGTTAATGGTTAATGCTTTTTGTAAAGTAAATGTCTACCTTAAATTAAAAAAAACACAAATGATAAATTTTAACAATTATTCTTTATACAAAGTAATCTTTCAGCATGAAAAAATAATGTTATTTCGTTAACATTCTGTGTGTTGGGTTAGGGAAGTCTAAGCTTAGTATATTTATGAGATGACTTTAAATTTGTTTATACTT
Source organism: Drosophila innubila (assembly GCF_004354385.1). NCBI lineage: Eukaryota > Metazoa > Arthropoda > Insecta > Diptera > Drosophilidae > Drosophila > Drosophila innubila. Next base: position 13,035,294 of record NC_047626.1, read on the forward strand.
CTTAATTTCATATTTATTTTTATTTTAAAAATCAACTGTAGAATCATTTAAATATGATAAATAAAAGCTAATTTTTTTTTATTAATAATAATATTATTACTCAATTTAAAGTAATTTGATGCTGTCAACAAATTCTCAATAATTATGCAGATTATTATTAATATTCCAATAAAATAGTGATAATCGAAATGTCAGCTCGATTAAACAATTTCAATACGCATCCCATACAAAAGTTGAACGTAACCAATTTGTTGTTATCAATTCTCTCGACTCATTAGATCTATTATAATACTACACACATACAGATACACGGATACACGCACACATAGAAATGTAGACAGAGCTAGAAGTAGAGAGACATCATAAATATTTACATACTCTATAAAATGCATACAAGTTGCAGTTGCACTCTAATTGCCAGTCATGAGGTTCAACAACTTTCACACAAAAATCCTTGAACGCCATTTGCATAAAAACCCCAACAGCCAGCTGAACAACAACAACAACAACAACAGCAACAATAATAGTAGGCTGACAGAATAACAACAATAACATTAGCAACAACAACAGCAACAACACAGCAACAGCAGCAGCAAAACAGCAGCAATAACAACAAGATTACGTATACGCCACCATTGCAACAGACGTTGTCGGGGTAGCTGGGAGTATTGCGGTATGGGGTGTGGTGTGTGGTGTGTGGTGTGAGGTGTATGGTGTGCCGCTTTGTAGAATGTGGTAGAAGAAAAACCGACTTAACGGCACTTTTGTTGTTGTTGTTGCCCAAAATTCGATCAAATTGGCGTTTTGGGTTTTTGTGGCTCCAAACAAATGTCAAGTGGAAAAGCATAAAAAGGGTAGCAACAGAAGGGGACAGGGGAAGAGAAAAAAAGGCGACAGTCGACAGTCGACATTCGACCACAAAAACGACCCGAAACTCAAAATCGAAATCGAAATCGAATTCGCAATTCGCAATTCGAATTGAAGTCACAGACGAGTGTGAGAGAAGCCCATGACTCTGAGGTGTACGAGTTTTGTAGTAAAGTGCAAAATGCTGACACTTTATTATTGTTGTTGTTGTTATTATTATTGTGATTGTTATTGTTATTGTTATTATTGTTTTGTGAGCCACTCGCGTAATGTTTCTGGGTCACAGATATTTGTACATAAGACACACACAAACACACACACACACACACACACATTGCTGTTGCATGTTTATGGATATGAACATACAAAGTACAGTGGAAACTATAAAACTTCAATAGATCGTAGAGAGTGCTAAATATATTTCTCTGTCTCATTTGAGCAGCATAATTTATATGTGAGTATACAGGTATGTATATACGTGTATACTATTGAATAATTCCGGAACCGTTACTGAAATCTTTAATCGAAATTAAACGGAACCAGAACCGAAATAAATTCTATTTTTAACAACTGCAAGTCGAAACGTTACTAGAATGGTTTTAATAACTTTTTTTTTAAAATTATTTGTTGTTATATTGATTCGAAAAAATATTTAAATATAATTTAAGTTGGGGTTTTCTCGATAGTAATCATACATATGTACGTACATATATGTTAATATAATTTTTTGGTTTTATATAATTATTAAAAATGTTATTGTTGTACCGGAACCGAAATAAAACATTTTAGAATGTACCAAAAGCGAAACCGGAAGCGATATTTATTTCAATTTGGTTCCCTAATATATTCAATCTTTAAATTTCAAAACTATAATGGACTCTTTTCTGATCCTAAAAAAAATTAATCTTAGCATGTAGTTTGAGAGCTGAAACCAGCCAATTTGGAATGTTATTAGAATTCCAAATATTTGTTAAAAAATTACAAAACTAAAATCAAAAGAATTTAAAGAAATCGGTATAAACTAGAAAATGCAAATAAGAAAGCACTCCGAGTACAAAAAATTAGGAAAAAATCTAGTTAATTTATATTAGAAAAAAAGGCATTGATTTAATTGACTCCAAATGAATTTTCTTTTCAAATTAGCAGAATATTTGTATTTTCATTTCATTGATCGAATCCTGTTTTAATAGATGCGAACATAATGTTTGATTTTCTTCAATGAACAATTATAAAAATGCTATCGATTATGTAATATCATATTTTTCTGCTTGAAGTTCATTTTAATAATTTTAGGATATCAATGTAGATGTAGAATAACAATCAAATTGACTCATTGCATATGGTTGACACAGAAACTATGATAATAAGGAGTAGCTGTATTCTAAAGTGTATATCGTAAATTTACTGATGTGCTTTACATACCTTATAAAACGAAAGTCCAACGCTGCAAAAGAAATGCCTGCGTCATTCCCTCTAAGAACTGCAAGTAAAATAAGTTGAAATAGTTGACGTTAGAATAAAGTTAATTGCATGATATTGTTTGATTGGTTTATATATTTACTATGTACATATGTAGACCAAAACTAGTTAGGTTATGTTTGATGACATTTTGCAATGCATTTTGGATATTCTATCGGGGTTCTTCAAATAAATATATCATTTCGAATTTGGGTGACCATTTGGCTTGTCTTGCTCCATATTCTTATCTCCGATTTCTGTGACGTTGGGCGGGGAAGACCAAGAGCCCCATTGGGTGGGGGGAGGTGGTGTGAGGGTTGTTTCAGGTAGTGCTAGCAGCTATCAAGTTTCCCCGCTACTATTGGTGTGTTTCTTTTTCTTTTTTTTTTTGTTGCTGCTTTGCTGCGCTTTTCTAAATTCGAATTCGAGTTCTCGTTTGGCGTTTTTTCATTTTTAGGTCAATTTTGACAGTTGCGTCGACAGTCGGACACTAAATGACAGCTAACAACAACAACTGCAGCAGCAGCAATATGAAATCCATAAAGACTAAGATCGATTCCCCCTCCCAACGAATAAGAACAAGAACAAGAACAAGAACTACAACAACATAATCATCATCTCATCAGCATTGACAGGCGACGGGCGCTGGGCCAAGAACTTGAAATTGTATGTGTGTGTGTGTAGGTGTGTGTGTGTGTAGGTGTGTGTGTGTGTAGGTGTGTGTGTGTGTGTAGGTGTTTGGGTGGATGTGCAACTGACAGCTGCTGTTGAACAGATTGATGTGAGGTAGCAAATGCTACACTTGAATACTTCGACTTATCTCCAAGGAAAACGAAACACTTCAATAAGACACTGAGAGAAAAAACTAAAGCTCATTAATATCATAGAAAATATAGAACATAGCAGAACATAGCGACACCCAAAAAGCATTAATTCGCTAAACTGCTGTTTTACTTGTCCGATCTTGATGAGATTCAGTGGGATAATGGATAATAATAATGTATAAAATTACCATAAAAAATGTATAATCTTAAAATTTTTAGGTGTGGTGGATTTGCGGGGGCGTGGCTTAAATTTGAAACAAATTTGATCTGCGTGGGGTATATAGAAGTCTGTGAGTGAAAATTCGGTAACTCTATCTCTTATAGTCGCTGAGATCCTTTTGTTCATACAGACGGACAGACAGACAGACGGACAGACAGACAGACGGACAGACAGACAGACGGACAGACGGACAGACACTCATGGCTATATCGACTCGGCTGTTGATGCTGATCAAGAATATATATACTTTATCAGGTCGGAGATGCCTCCTTCTCCCTGTTACATACATTCCAACGAACACAATTTACCCTTTTACTTATTTTTTAAATAAAAGGTAAATTTAAAAAAAAAAAAAAACAATAAATAAAATATGTAAATTTGACCAACTCTATAAGATGTAATTTATATAAAGAAAATTTACATATATTACGAACTTGAAGTTGAATCTTTACTTAATGTAGGGTACATATAATAGCCAATATAATATCTCTAGTTGAGACTGAAGATCCTTAATGAAAGATTTGTATCCACAGTTAAGAATAAGCTAAAGTTGAGTCTAGTCAAGTCTATATGGGAATTATATTAAATCTATAAGTAAGTAGTCGAATATGATATATCTAGATAAAGCTAAAACGAAGATCTAGAAAGTCAATGTATGAATTATATTCAATTGAAAATCGATCATAACCATTTGCAGTTCGAATAAGATAATTTTTCTCAGTGCATGTGAGCAGCCTATGTATAGGGCGGTATTTGTGTTTGCTAGTGACCTATATCCCGCGCACCGAGAGACAAAATACTTAGAAGAGAAAGAGAGGGAGAGAGAGAGGGAGAGGCAAACAATGGGTAGCACTAATTACCAAAGGTACCTTATGAGAAATGGAATGATCTACGTATGGCTAAGTCGACTGTTTGCTCATTTTGGTATATGGAAATGTTTCTAGACATAAATACACACAACATATGTGTGTTATCTGTGTTGGGTGTGCGTGTGTGTGCGTGTGTGTGTGTGCGAGTGTGTGGGGCACCTTCAACACATCCCTGGACGCGTATCAAGTTGAAGGTTTATTTTTGTTTACAATCATTTTCGACACAATGTTGGGGAACAACAATAACAACAACAACAGCCACTACCCCAACATAGATACCCCTCTCTATCTGCACACTTTGCCGCGTATCTCCACAAATCTTCCCCCTACCCCCTACCCCTGCCCCCGTGGCGAATGCCATCCGCCCACACATCCAACAAGTAGGTCGCCATCGTCATCCGCAATGTTTCGAAATAGAGAGAGAGAAAGAGAGAGAGAGAGAGAGAAAAAGAAAAATGTGTTTGCCTTGTTTTTTTTTTTCTATTTCTATTTCTATTTATTTTTTCTTCTTTCTATTTTTTATTTGGTGCGTTTTTTACGAGTGTTTTTTTTATCTTATCGCCAGTCATCAAGTCGAAATTTCTTATTCGTTTTTGTTGTTGTACTCTTTTCTTCTTTCGCCCATTCTTTCTTTCTTTCGATCACTCTGGGTTTCTTTGGGTTCTAAATCAACAAACAGCAACAACAAATTTAAACAAATTTTTAACAATTTTTGTTCGCTCTTCCTCTCTCTCTCCCTCTCTTTCTCTGAGCATTTGTGTGCGTGTATTTGTTCATATTCTTCGTAGCCGGCATAAGGCAATCGCAACAACAATAAGAACAACAAACAAACATACATAAATTGCTTGCGGCATCTGCGTTCTTTTTATGCCCTACAGTGGCACGATCTGTTGGCTGAGGCAGACGCAGCCGGCAAATGCATATGCCTCGGTGTAGGGCATCCAACGAAATGAAATACATAATTTTTGTTCAAAGATAAAAAATAAGAATATAAGATGAAACCATTTGAAATCTGGGTCAAACTATTTTACGTACGGAATATATTCCGCTGTCTATCTTTCTCTTTCTCGCTCCCCCGCGTTCTCTCCCTCTCTCATGTACTCTATGTGTTTTTTTTTTTCTATTTGCTCTTGCTTTCTTTTGGACGAACAATAATAACAATAACAATATCAAACAAGCAAACAAACAAAGAAGCAAACAAACATAAATATGATCTAACTAGAGATCCTTTGTTTTACTTTTCGCATATAATACAATATATGCACAGTGAGTACATAGATATCTATCAAGTGTCAGAATTGGCCCACAAAATTTTAAGTTAAGTTGTCACGATAATGGGAATAGCACACACACACACACACACACAAGTCCCACTAGATGAACGTAATTCCCATTAGAATTCCCACTGCTCTAAATTACTTAGTTTTTCAATTTGATTTCAAAACAAGCTTAATAAAAAAAAATCGAGACATTGATGAATAGATTTTCCCAAATTAATCTGCAAATACTTTAGTTCGATTATAATTAAATTTTTAAGAGTTGTTAAAGAGACCAGAAAACAAAATAACAGATTTTTTCCACATGTCTACAATTTAATTTTGTAAAAAATATTTTTATAGTTCCAAAAAGTGGCTAAGATAAATTTTCTTAAAAGTTTAACAGCAAAATTATTTATTTGTATAATTTATACAAAAAATAAACTGATATTAAGTAAATTTGATGACTTGTATTCGTGTTTTAAATGAAATTAGTTTTAATGTGTAAATAAAAAAAAAATTAATGCTATTAATAGCAATTAGTGTAGACTTAAGTAACTGTTATTTGATTGTAAAAATTAAAAAAAAAACACACACACATTCTAAACACACACCATTCCACGTAAGAAACAATAACACCAGTTGTAAAAAAAAAAAAAAAAATACTGTAGTAGTCGATAATTTACGATCATGATCAATTATATGATCATCGTCAATCGTCAATCGGCAAACAGCAAAACAGCGATCCGGCAATCTGGCGATGGTTTTTAGCTCAGCGACAACGGAGCGTATGCGCAATGTGCCACTCACTCAAGGATAACTGCTACGATCTCTGCTCCGATCGCAGCATCGATCGTAGGTGCTGTTGTTATGATATATGCGCAAAGAATGCGCCATAAAAAAAAAGTGCAATTGAATGTCGGCGATCGTGGGAGAGCGAGAGAGAGAGCGAGAGAGAGAGAGAGACAACGAGCGATGCCGATGCCGATGTCGGTGACAACACGCTTACGGTGATGTCGGCGGTGTTAGCGGTTGGGGCCCAGACTAATGCTAATGCAATTAACGGTATTTTATGCTAATTTCAACATTGAACTTAACATCAAATCGTAAAACGCAGACGCCGGACGTTCTAAAGACTCAGACAGTGAGTTAGAACGAGTTGTTGTTGTTGTTGTTCTTGCTGTTGCTGTAGCTGTCATTGTTGTTGTTGCTCTTACGGATCGGCGACAGTTAGTGGGAAATTGATATTTATGTAAAGAATGTAAAACATGCGAAACAGAAATCAAACAAAAGTAAAGTTTAAATCTGTCACTCAATTATACATAGGGTCACACTGATTACACATAAAAAGGTACACACTTTTAGGACAGCACTTATAACACTTATAGTAAAATCAAAAAACAAAAAAAGACTCCAAAAATTTGCACAGATTATTGATAAGAACATTAGAACACATTTATAAATCTTGCAGTCAATTTGAAGTAGGTTAGAATTGCAGGAAATCACTGTTTTCGTAAATATTGAACATTTTTAAGCACGTTAGGCCAGAATTACCCAGTTTATAGGAATAAAAACAAATATAATTGTTATTTTTAGAGCTTCTGATGGTAAAACCCTCGTAGAACTGAGTTTACGCATGTCATTAATTTTTCAGATCTGGAATCGTGGGAACAATCTTAACTGTCACATAAAAAGGAACTCCAATTGTGCTTATGATTTTACAAGCAACATGAAACATTTTATTTATCAGTTTTAAGATTATTATAATAACATTGTCGTCCAAATTTATTTTTTCCAACCTTTTTATACTTTTGAAATTATATTTTTAGACCTTTTACTTGAAAACTTAGTACAAAGAGTCTATTAAGTTTTTCTATGATGTAAGTAGCAAACAAAAAATTATATTTTCCATATACCGATAGAATGTTGTCCCGGATGTTTAAAGTATTTAGTTTTTCAATAAAACACCCAACTACGACTTAGCTATAGAATCTTTATGTAGTGTAGATAAAAAGAATAAAAAATGTCAACACTTTTACCATGTGAGTATCCTTTCTATCCAAAATCGTATTAAATGTATGCTTATGTCATTATGTTTCTATAAATATTATTCTATAAATACTGTTGTTTGATTTAGGTTTTTAATAAAACACTCAACTTTTTATCGATAAAATATATAAACAATTAATCATTTTCGAGAGTAGAAAATTAGTTATATTATATGTTATTATGCTTACGGATACTTAGAAATAAAATCTATGAATTTGGCAGCTTGATGTGATGATAAATGGTGAACAGTGTAATTTTTTTTTTTTTTGGTTTCCTTCTAAATTTCATCCATTTCCTCTTTTTGCTCTGGTGGAACACAGAGTTGTTGTGTGCTAGTTGTGAACTTTACATTTTGGCAAGGACATTTACAACCACTACAACGCTGGTTGTGACAAAGACAGAGAAGGCGTCAGAGCAGTGTGATAGAGAAAGAGATGGAGACAAATTGTGACTGAAACTGGGTTTGGGGTTGGGTTTGGGGTCGGGGCCGTGTACAGAATCCGTTGAAATTCATAGATTGAACTTGCACTTGGGCGCAAAATACACACACACACAGAGACACAGAGACACAGACACAAACAGTTGCATTGTGCTGGTCAGGAAGAGGGGTGGGGAAGGGGGAAGGGGTGTTTGCAGCGCTGCTGCACACAGCGAACAGGACGAGGACAAACCTAAAATGCTGATGGTAGGTCAGGAGCAGCTGCCGCGGCAAAAGCTTTCCCCAGCACTGACCTGCCACACGTTGCCAAACGTTGTCCGTGCGTCGCGCTTCTATTGATATATATACATATATATATATATATACATATGCATGTGGCACGTACTGCGCAGGAGCTACCCTCCCCTAACCCTACTCCTATTCATTTTACCATATTCTGTGTTTATGCGTAAACAAAAATTATTATAAATTTGACCAGCATATAAAATTTATATGAATAAAATATGTTGCAAGGTAGACAACTTAACCATGTTCCTTTTAAGGCTGCAAGCCGTTCTTGAACCGAAACTCACAGCATTAGAATACCTGTTAATATTTATAACGAATCAAAATCCTTTCATAAAAAAAAGGTTCGATTCGGAAAATAATCATTACATAAATTGCTTGCTTTTTTATTTTGCGGCATTTCTTGAGACTAAAAATCATAAGATAAACTAAAGATTTCAAAGAGAAATGCCTTTGAAAACGAAAGATCAAAATTTAGTTGTTCCTTAACTATCAAGGATTTAATTTTTTCGAACTTATTTTTAAAATCACAAAAATTGACTGTCACAAATTTATATTCAATTTAAGCATAACTAATAATTTTGTGTTTTAATAGTCTTATGACTAGTCTTTAATAGTCTTAAAAATCATAAGATAAACTATAGATTTCAATGAGAAATGCCTTTGAAAACGAAAGATCAAAATTTAGTTGTTCCATAACTATCAAGGATTTAATTTTTTCGAACTTATTTTTAAAATCACAAAAATCAACTGTCACAAATTTATATTCAATTTAAGCATAATTAATAATTTTGTGTTTTAATATTCTTATAAGTTTTCATGAAATTTTAAAAGCAAGCTAATTTAATAAATTGTAAACTTTTAGCAATCTTTTAACAATTTATTTAGGAACAGTGACAATTTTTCGTAGTTTTAGAAATTTACCACTTTGATTTGCGTATGTGCAACAATTTAACAACTTTCTGCAATTAAATTTGTGAATCGCGAATTTCATAGCATAAACATTGAGTATTTGTGTGTGTGCGTGTGTGTGTGTGTGTGTGTGTGTGTGTGTTTGTGTGTTTTTTGCAGCAATTTCCAAGGCAACGTGAATCGAAAGTTCAACGTACCGCTGCACAACGGGACGATGAGTCCAAGGACATTTATACAGAAGGCAATAAGGTACAGAGATGAGGCAATGTTGCCTGCCACTCGTCGCGTTGCATGCACAGGCGCTCAGTGTGGCATTTCGCATGATTTGAGGCATAACCGCAAATCGCAGTCAAACAATTGTTATGACTATGTTGAGTCCATAACTGTGCCACGACTGCCTCCAAATGGCATTGACAACGACAGGAGTAGAAGGACCAGCTGGGTTGCAATTTGTTGCAAGTTATGCTACATGTATTGGTGCCTTCGTGTTCAACAGGCGACCTCTGATCTCTTCCTGATTTCCAATGCTTTCTTCCAACATTTAGTCCCTTCCATTGGCGTTTACATTTTTCGATGTTTCTATTCGACAATTGATGATTGGTTTTCGATAATTGAGTTCATTGTAATAGAAATTATTATTATACTTAAAGCAAAGTTAGCAAACGGATTCAGTTATTCAACTAACTGCAGTACTCCAAATGAAATAGTTTGATAGATTTATTAATTCTCAACGATTCGAATTTATTCAAATCACTTATTCACACTAAATGTATTAAACAAATTTCGAAATTATCCAAAACAATTTGATGAACCTATGTAAGAAAATGACTTGAGTACATTTAAATGATTTGCGAGGAATATTCTCGAATAATCGATCAAAATGTCATTCCGCTTGAAAATCGGTAAAGTTTTGCCATAGTTATGACCGTTCGAAGTTGCTCAAGCATCTGGCCTAGCAACTTTACATGTCAAAATATTTCTTAATTTTGATATGATTTTTACAAGAAAGCGAAAGACCTCAGAATCAAGTTTAAAGTGTCCTTTTATACTAAATAAGATATAAGGAGTTGACTAAAAGTAAAAACTTTAGATTTAAATCTTTCATTTTTCAAAATTTCAAAGGGGGGACCCTATGGCATTAAAATTTAAGTCCATATCTAAAGGGAATTTTTTGTTTTTTTTAAATAATTAACTTTAAATGCAGAATAATTTAAGAGGCTAAACCATGATCAAAATGACATTCCGCTTCAAAAACGGTTTAGTTTTTACAAAGTTATGAATGTTTGAAGTTAGTCAAATCTTTGACCTAGCAACTTTACAAGTCAAAATTTTTGTCCGATTTACCATGATTTTTTACAAAAAAATGAAACGTCTCAAAATCAAATTTAAAGTGTCGTTTTATACTAATTACGATATAAGAAGTTGATTAAAAGTAAAAACTTTTGATTTAAAATTTTGAATTTTCAAAATTTCAAAGGGGGGACCCTTACCATCAACATAGAACCATGGCTATAATGGTAAAAAAAATAACAAAGCTTTTTAAATGCAAAAAATTTTAGTGTATGAACTAAAAGACCGGATTATGATCAAAATGGCATTCCGATTAAAAATCGGGTCAGTTTAAGAAATGTTAAGAAAAATTGCTTAAGAATTATCGCAAGAAAAAAACCACTTTTAGAAGTATTAATTATTTTTTTTGCAAATTTGTATTAATTTTTGGTTTAATTTTAATTTGGAATTAAAATAAATATTTTAAAATATTGTATTTTATTTTATACTGTAAATTACTTTTGGCCAACTGGTCTAAGCCGACATTTATTACAGAATTTATAAGAAACTTTTAATTAAACTATTAAAGTATAAATATTTAATTTAATTTTTTGTTTGCCCTTTCAGCTTTACATTTAAATTTTTGTATAATTAACATCAATTGTTAAAAAAAATTAAATTTCTATTTTTTTTTTTTGAATTTTTAAGTAACGTTAGGCAAACTCTCTTTCTCTTGTGTTAGCCTCTGTCTCTTTTCTTACCCATTTGATCGCTATCGCTCTCGCTCTTTCTTTTAGATTTTTAGAAGTATAGTTGGGTAGTTACGATCAATGATAATTTTAGTTCAGTATTAGTTGAATCTTTTTTTGTATCTCTCTCAATGTCTAACTTACTACCTTTCTCTCCTTCTTTCTCTATGTATATATCTATGTATTTCTATCACCTTTTGCATTTCTCATCCCTCCACTCTTTATCTCCTCTGTCTTGTCAATGTGATTCGCATTTCAATTGCTCATTTTGCGCATAGGCAAATTTGCTGTACTTTGTTGTTGGTTGATTTGATTTTTTGTTCCCCTGTAACGAGGTTTGTCATTGTGCAGGGGCGTGCATACTCAACCACCCACACACACACACACACACACACACACAAAGACACACACACACATAAATATACATATATATATATATATAGATGGACGTTTGAATTGCGTCGTGCGTTGAATTCAAGCGCCAAGTGAAAGTTGTTCAATTGTTTATTATGATTATTGTTGCTATTACAATTACTATTACTTATGCTATTGTTGTTAACAATTTTTGTTGTTGTTATTGTTGTTGCTTTAGCTTTGGCAGCTGGACAGTTGTGACAGAATATTACGCATACGCTCCGTATTTCTGTGCTCTTGGCAAGTTCAAAGGCTGCTGCTCACCTATAAATCTATTCTTCTCTCTCTCTCTCTCTCTACCCATCCCTTCACCCCTTTTAAATCGCATTCCAGGCTTTGACGCGTCGTTTGTCGCGCATTTTAAGTTTTTTTTTTTTTTTTTTTTTTTTTTTTTAATTTTATTGTTAAAGTGCAAAATACAACAAAAGCCGCAAATGAAATAAAACTAAAAATAAAAAAAAAAAAAAATAAACGACAGCAAATATATAAAATAAATAAAAAAAAAAAAAAAACTTTGCGCCGCACAAAATTTGCACTTTTTTCACTTTCTCCTTTTGTGCACGCTTTTGACATTTTAATTGCTATTTGCCCATTAAATGCAAAGCGAGAAAAGCGACAAGGGAGCGAGAGAGGCGGGTGAGAGGTGAGAGAGGTGAGAGAAGCGAAAGAGAGAAGCGCGTGAGCTCAATTTGAAGTCAAAGTCGCAGTTTTGTTGCCCATAACTGGGCAGGGCCATGGTCAGTGTGTGTGCGTGTGTGTGTGTGCGAGTGTGTGTGTGTGCCAATGTGTGTGTGTGTGGTACTGAGATCTACTCTGGTGACTGCTCAATTCTGATCTAAATTTGCAGTTAAAGTTCATTGACTGCATTCGCTTTTAAATGACTTTGCCACACAATGCGCCACCAAATGAGGGCGTGGCATTCTCTCAGTGTATATATATATTTGTGTGTGTGTGTGTGTGTGGGCGAGTCAAGCTTTGCATTTGGGCACGACACAATAACAACAACTATAGCAACATCTATAAAGATGTTGTTTCATTTTGACTTAAAGATACCCTGTAACGTGTTTCTAAACCAACTCGTTTCTGGTTCGATTGCATTAAAGGTGCGTAGTATATAAATAGAGGCTCTTTTTTATATCTTGTAAAATGTTGAATGCCGAATTTAATTCCAATAGAGTGAAAAACGATAATTTCTTAGGGATAATTTTCATTTTCTTAACGATCTTGCTTAGATGCAACCTAAAAAGATACATTTTATTAACAGAGTGAAACCCGATAGATAGAAACCCGGCCTGATAGAATTAATATGCTAAGCGTAGCTTTAAAATAAAGTTAATACCCCTCGAAACCGAACAGTAACACCTTTATCAATCATTAGTTCGAATTGAATGGAAAATAATCACAGGAATTTTCAAAAAAAAAATTTATTTTACCATCTAACATTTTATTTTCAGCTGTAAAATTAATATCTAAAAACTTTATCTTCAAAAAAAATCAGAAAAAAAATGGAAAACAATTGACAAACTAAAACTAAGCTGTTGTAATAAAATTAAACCATAGTTTAAACTACAGTTCAAACAATCTTCAAAATTTGTGATGATTGCAGCCTAGAAAATAACTGTCTGTTAAGAATCGAATCTATAGCAACTTCCCTTTTGCTGAAACGCAAACCAAAGCAACTTTTAATGTTACATTTGAGATGTACAGGGTATACAAAATGCGCTCGTGATGGCGTCTCCTCGGCAAGTCGCTTGGATCGCTCTCTAAAAAGTTGACGGCAAAAATGGTTAGCCAAATTATGTAACATTTACCCAGTTAACAACAACAGCAGCAACTCCTGCTAAAACAGTCACATCCAAGTCCAAATGATTGCAACAATGTTAACGCTGTTGCTGTTGTTGTTGTTGTTGTGGTTGCTGTTGCTGTTGTTGTTGCTGTTGGCCGTCGTCGCTTTGTGCTCTGCCAAATTCGCTTCCTTGTATGACATAACAGCCAAGCGGTGGGCAGCAACAGCAACAGCAACAACAACAGCAGCAACAGCAACAACAACAACGATGACAACGTCGATCTTTACCTCCACAACAGACCGTGTGCCACATTCCAGTTTTTTTGTTGCTTGTCTTTATTTTTCATTTTTTTTTTTGTATTTTTCTTATGTTGTTGCTGCCGCCTGGAAAATCCCGTTTTTCCCATTCACTGATTCGATCAGTCGGCGTAATGAAAATGAGAAAAATGGCAACTAACTAACAATGCCAACTGCAACTTGTACAACAACAGCAACAGCAGCAGCAACAACAGCAACAACAACAACAACAATTGCAACGTTGCACCAAAGTCGTCGTCGTTGTCGTTGTTGTCATTTTGCCAGTTGCGAGTTTTACTTTCGTTTTTCACGTAACAACTGCAACAACAACAACAACTGCAACAACAGCAACAACAACTGCAACAACAACAACTATGACGACGGCAACAGCAAAAGGAAAATGGTGTTAGCAGGCAATGTTACCGCTATATGGAGCTGATGGAGCGGTGGCAGGGGGCGTGGCAGGCAGAGGGGCATGCCGATCAATTTCAAGCGGTTGCACGATAAGCAGGAAGTGCAACATGGCAAATGTTGCATAGAGATGCAAAGAGTTGCCATTTGACAAATGCATTAAACTTGCACGTTGCACGTTGCATGTTGCATGTTGCACGTTGCATGTTGCATATTGCCCATATGGCTGCCACATCTATTTTTTTTTTTTTTGAGACTGAAACTCATAGACATACGTGTATGTACTATTTAACATATTAAAATATAATATAGAATCTACATAAATATCGCTAATTTTTTCAGTAAAAATCAAGAATTCTTTTGACTCAAACACTATAGAAAAAAAAGTAAAATTAATAAATATTTGGGCATTATTAACTCGAAAATCGTGTTATTGAGTTATGACTGTATTGCACTAAATGAGCGATATGTTATATAATAAGTGCCTTATACAAAATGTTGTCTTTAGTCCGTTTAGTTGGATTTCTTAACTTTTATAATGTTCAAGTCCATTAATTTTTAGTTTTTTTTTTTTTTAATTCTTTAAAACTAGGTAATTTAGCATATTATCTTTAAATTTTACAAAGTAAAAATATAACGGGTGTTCTGATTTAATAGCAATCCCAGATGGTGTCAAAATTTCGTTATTTTAGGATTTTTTATAAGCCGAGTCTGAGTTTTTTCGCATATAGTCTTAACTTAACCATTACATACGTACATATATCCGTTATACGGACGTAATACATTACACTAATTTTTAAATGCAAAAGTTATTCACTTAAATCCATATTGTCTATATGTACAATACAAAATTTGTGTTGCCCTTTTGCAATTTCTTATTTTGCTATAGTTAAATGCGTTTAAACTTTAGAAATGAAATATACTTAAAATAGAAGTTGTATCCTTGTATAACTGATTTAGTTCATTCATTTCTATATTACAGAGTTTATCAACATTTTGTTATATTTACCATATTTAAGAAAGACTTTCCCAAATGAATCAAAGTCGGTTGTCTTAAATACTTTTTCTAATTCTAATAATTGATAATTGAATTCTAATAATAAAACATTTAGAAGGTAAAGTTCGATAGTTTTAACCTTATAACAGATTTTAGGTCAATTAAAAAATCACAATTTTATAATTTTTTTTATTACTTTAATCCTTTACAAAAATTAAGTAAATAAATTCCCAACTTTAAAAATAATTTAGTTTTTGTAATTAATTTTTGTTTGTTGCAATTTGTATTATATAATTCAAAATAAATAGCAATACGTTAGATAATAAAAATGTTTAGTAGCCAAAAAAAATGTTGAGTATTTTGGTCTGTATTAGGGATTAAGCTTTGACCTGTCCACATCTGGTTAAGGACTTAGTTTTGTTAAAACCCTTAGGATTAACAGTAAATCTTCAAACTTTCACGTTTATAGCTTGGCTTAAATGCTGGCAGTGGAACGCCAAAGTATTTCATCTCTCGGGTCTTTGGCCATGCCCACACACACACACACACACACATACACACACACACACGCCCGAGGTCTAGGGCTTCAACTTCGGCACCTTCAACGCCTCCTTGGATGCCTTGCCTGTTGTTATTACCGTAACCATCGCCAACGTAACCAAGGCAACAACTTTGGACCACACCAAGACTAAAAACTGCAAACTGCAAAGCTGAAAACTGAAAACTGCGATCGTTGCGATCGTTAGGTAAAGATAGGCTCAAAGGAAAAACTGCAAATAGTCAGTAATAAAATGAAAAAAAAAAAAAGAAAAACACGTAAGAATTAAACTTGTCGAGAACTAGCGACTAGAAGATACCCTGTTAAACGATATTTATTTGCTGAATATAGAGCCAGCTGATGCAATTTTTAGGATGTTGAGATGAATATGGAATTTGGATTATGGAAATACTCAAGTAATTCTGTTGACAAAAAAAAAAAAAAATTAAATGTCCTACTTGTGCCCAAATAAATAATATTTTCTTGGCATTTTATTTTTATTATTGTAGCTGATGACTATAGGCTAAGAATATAATTAATTAAATCTATTAGGCTTAGCTATTAAAAAAAAAAAAAAAAAAGAAAAGTAAAGAAAAAAAAAAGAAAAAAAATAAAAAAAAAGAAAAATATAATAAAACAAAATGAAAAAATAAGAAGAAAAAGCCAGCTGATGCAATTTTTAGGATGTTGAGATGAATATGGAATGAATAAACAGTTACTTAAGAATTTGTTTTGACAAAATAAAAAACATACATAAATATATATTTTACGTGTCCCCAAGTAAATAATATTTTCTTGGCATTTTATTTTATTATTGTAGCTAATACTTATATGTTAGGAAAATAATTAATAAGATCAATTAGGCAATTACTATGACTATTGAAAAAAAAAAAAAAAAAAAAAAAAAAAAAAAAAGAAAAAAGGAAAAAAAAAAGAATTTGTGAATAACATAAAATAAATCACTTAATCGAAATTTGTAATTAGCAGTGGATTAGGTCTAGAAATTTCACGGATTTAGCAGATAGTTTTTCTAAACACATTACAGGGTATATTTAGGAAAAACAACCACAAATGTCCATTATCATTTGTTGTGGAAGAAAAACCGAAACCAGTTTTCCATGAAAGCAAAATGGCAAACGAAGAGAAAAAAAGAAAAATTAAGTCACCGTTAAAACTGCAGACGCGACGCGACGATCAACTTACCCCGTTGCGTGCTGCAGAGCCCAGGAGGAGGCAGGGGGAGGCAGGAGGGGGCAGAGGGGGTTGCCAGGTGGTTGGCGCTGGGGCAGTCGTCGATTACTTCATCGACTGCATCATGAGCAGCGCCACAGCAGCGAGAGAAAGTGCCAGGAAAAACTGCAGTTGCGAATGGCGAATGGCGCGGGAGAAAGTGGTGGGGGGGGGGGGGGCAGTTATTGTTGCAGTTGCAGTTGCAGCAAGATGGCGTGTCATGGTCTACCCCTTCACGCCGTCAACGTGCCCGTTGCCGCATTGCCAGTGCAACATTTCCCCATTTCCCATTGCAATTGCGGCGCGACGCGACGCGACGCGACGTTGCTTGTTGCAACTTCAGCCATGATTATGTGGCATTAACTTTAGCTTACGTAACCTCTAATGCAATGCAATGCAGAGCCAAATGGAAATTGTAAATCATATGATGGCCGACACCGACACCCAGTGCAACAATTGCCTCACTCCCCGCTCCACACTCCCCATTCCCCACTCCCCATTTCCCATTCAGCTTCAACCTCGGCGAGTGCGCAAATGTTGCGCAAATGAAACCAACAAGGAAAACACCAACAACAACAACAGCGACAAAATCAAAGACAACGGCGATCGTCGTCGTTGAACGTGAAAAGCGGAAAACTTTTTGCAGCTTTGGCACATAAAAAATAATTTATACACATACCGAGACGGGGGATAAGAGGGAGTTTTCAATGCTGTAAAATATATATCAACGAAATGTGTACACCCTTAACTCCCCACTCCAATACTTAGTTATTACTATCTGCCATATATATCTGTAATCTTTCTACAGTATAAACTTTGAAGAAATCGTAACAATTTTATTTCCTAAATTCAGTTAGTGGAATTTTGCAACACAATAATTTGCTTAGACTTGGTGAAGTTGATCTTCTGTATTTATATCGACTGAAATAGAATATTTGCATTGAATAAAAGTGATGATAAAAAATAAATTATAGTCATTAGGGATTAAGCAATCTTATTTAGGCGCAGTTGTCATTATTTTCTCATTTTCATTTTATAACATTTTTCATGTAGTAACTAACGCAATTAATTATAAGTAACATATTACTTGTAGCGCTGGAAATCAATGAAATAAATTAAATAAACTTAATTAAAAAAAAAAAAAAAAAAAAAAAAAAAACAACAACAGCTAAGTAAGTTCAAATTCAGTAAGTGTTAAATAAAGTTTAGATAGAAATATTTTTGAAAATGTTTATTATAAAAAGTGAACTATGTTACAACTGTAAAACGACCAAATAGTTAAAATATTAATAGATAGTATAATCACTATCGAGCAACTTTTGTAGTAATTTAATCGAGACTGCAAACTTTTTAAATTCAGAAAAAAGTTGGAAAAACATGATTGTATTTTTTTAATTATATCCAAGTGTTTCTTGATATTTTAAACACTGTTATTTTAAAAGTCGAGTTAAACTAAAAAAAAAAATATGGTTTCCAATTTAACATTTAATTCTATGCATTTTATGTCAAAATATATTCGAAATATTTAATCAAACTCTTTGAATAGACATCGAAAAAATGGTTAGTCCATTTAAAATTATTTAATACAAAACTCTTTGTTTTTTTTTTTTAAATCTAGCTAAAGAAAATTTATTATTTTATAGTTTTTTAGTTAAGATACGAATATAGTTTTGTAATCGTTATTTATCAGTAAAATAGTTTTGTTAATTAAATAAACTTTAATTTCGAACAATTATAGCTATTCATATTTAGAATCCTTTAATTAAGCAATATATGATTGCACTTGTATTACAACTTTTTCACTGTAATATTAAGTATACGCAAATTGTATGAATAAGTGTTTTGATCCTCGTTTAATGTTTATGGGTAAGCGACTGAGCGCACTTGTACCATAGGTGCAGTTTTTTGTGGAGTGCCTGCCATATGAAGGGGGACAGACGGACTAACGGACGGACAGACTAGCAGACTGACTGACACCTTTGAGGAGCACTTGGACATGGACATTGAGGAGTGGGGAATGGGGATTGGGGAATGGGAAATACGAGTATGTGGGCTGTGGGTGTTGTTGTTATGAGTATATGTATGTGTTGCCAACTATTGCATAAACGTTGCCAACTGTCATGGCTTATTGCATAACGCTGCTTAAGCAGGTCTCAAAACCCCTACTCTACCCCACTCTACCACTCTACCCCTCTTTCTCGCTTCTTTACTCTGTCTTTCACTCACCTGTATTGTGTGATCCTGCCAAACGATTGCGTGCAATTAGCAGTTCCTCTGCCTGGCATGTCTGCAATGAGAAGAAAGAGCATGGAATATGAGTGTGAAAGTGTGGAACGTATGGATTAATACGAATAAAGCAATCAACTAATTCTGCATGCATAAATATCTGGTCACATTGTCATAATCATACATAGTCTTAAACGTAGCCCAACTCCCCAACATTGCCTATTCCACTCGCTCTAACGCTCTCTTTCTTACAGACAGCACACACATGCATACATATGTACACACATACATACATACATATATAAATGCATGCTAGAATAGCAATATGGCGAACCGAATGCATTTCACTCTTGTTTTCGATTTCATTTTCGTTCGCTCGGTCGCTGGGTCGTTGGAGCAGCATTCACAGTCTCAGTCGCAGTCGCAGTCACAATCGCAGTCGCAGTCGCAGCAGCGCAACAGCAGCATCGACAGCGCACGCCAACGTCATCAGCATTGTGAAGCTTTTCTAAGCTCTCTCAAACTATTTTACTCTCTGTGCACTGCATGCGTTCGCTCTCTCGCTCTCTCTCTCTCTTTTTCTGTGCCCTGTTATCTCTCAGCTGCAAATGCAGCGCTGCTGACGTCGCGACGTCGTTGTCGTTAGCTTATGTTATTCAATAGTGCATGCTGCTGCTGCTTTTAGTGAGTGTGTGTGTGTGTGTGTGTGTGTGTGTGTCTGGTTGTTTGTGTGTTTGCTATCTGCCGCCGTCGTCGACATCGCCGTGGTATTGTACGTTGCCTATTGCCACTGCAACGGCTGAAACGACCTCCTACAGGTCTTTGACCTAGTGCGACGACGACGACGACGAGCTCTTCGCTTCCCCTCCCCCCCCTCTCGTTCGCTTAGCTTTTCATTTGCACGTTATTATTATTATTATTTTCCTCAGTTTGGTTCGCTCGTTTGCTCGCTCGCTCATTGAATATGTTCGGCATGTTCATTCGTTTGTTTGCTGACTCGCTCACTCGTCCGTTTCGTAGGTATGCTCGCCTGTTTCGTTTGCTTTTTGCTTCTTGCTTTTTGTGTGTGTTCCTTGTGCATGCATTTCCCCCATCTCTTCCGACTCCGAACCCGCCTACGCCTGCTCATAGGCCTCCTACTATTACACGTATTTGCTTTTCTTTCAAATATTTCCCCCTCCCCCACTTGCGTTTTCTATGTGTGTGCAGCTCCTCCACCCTCGCCACCCCCACCTACCCCACCACCCGCTGATAAGGCATCTGAATGCAGACCGCGCATAATCGATGCGCCTATCAACTAAAGCATTCGACTGGGTTGTTGGGTTGGAGGAGGTTCCGACTGGGTGGTTGGGTGGTTGGGTGGTCGCTTCTTTTGTGTATTTTCTGCTCCTGCTTCTAATTCATCGTGTACCGTTAACTGGGTTAGTTTTATTTGATGTCTGGCGTTTTATTTCTGCATCTGTTTTCATTGTCCACCATGTGATGATTCTATTTTACGGCGCGTCCCACCATCCCATCCTCCCTTGAACCCTAGCCAAGCGGTTTATCCTGTGTGCACGGTTTCCACATTTGGAACTTTTGTGCCAAAGTTGGTAAATTTTTTATACGTACATTGGTACGTTAAATCAGTTTTTTTCACATATTATTTAAATTGTCTTATTTAATTTTGTAGTGATATTTCCAGAACATAATAAATTTTTTTGGAAATTGACAAAATTTTGGTATTTAATTTAGCACATTATAGTAGTATTTTGTAAGTTTCACAGTATTACATGAAGGTAATGGAAATATGGATGCATCTTCGACAATATAAATTATATATATTGTTGTTCATCATCAATCGAGTCGATTTAGAGCTGTCCGTCTGTACAAACGCGTCAATCTCAGAAACCATACGTACTAGAGAATTTAAATTTGGTATGTAGGTTCCTACATACAATACGCAGATCAAAAAATTTTTTTTAACTTTGAAAGTCACGAGCCTTTGCCATAAATCGAAAAAAAAAAACAAACCAACAACATGAGTATGCTAACTATCGTAGTGTCGATCTTTATAGTATCACGATCGGTTTATAAACTTTGAAAATATCTAAGAAATAATTTTAATCAGTAAGAGTAAAAATTTATTGTGTTTATATAAGGTATCTAAGCGCCTTATACCCAGAGGGTTTTGTAAGGAAAGCTTTTTTAACTGTTTTTTTTTTATTTCTAGTATTGTTTTCAAGCAATAGTGTGTTTATTTCAAATAACAATATTGAAAATATTTTTAGGTACCATTAAAAAAGTGACTACCCTTTTTTGGAAATGGAACTTTTTTGCCGAAAATTCTGGTGCATAATATTTTGATGAGGTGGCAACCGTGCCTGATCTGATGTGACCAGTGACATCTGAACTGCGAACTGTGACTTGTAGACTCTGGCATGTGGCATGTGGCACGTGTCCACACGTGGTGCGTTGACATTTCATCGACATTGTTGCCACAATCGCCTTTGCCATGTGCAATTGAAACTGGCGCAGCCTTCGACCATGCGGCGACCATGTAACCACTTGAGGCGACTGATATGAGCACACACACACACACATACATATATATATATATATATATATACTTATAGACATGCATTGAAATCTCTGCATTGCTCTATAAACTTTTAACCCAATTCTTATGCCTTATTTACAGAGACAGCAACGTTTTATTGTATGCCACTTACACACACACACACACACACACACACACACACACACACATTCAGTAGTTGTTGTTTGAGGGAGTCATCCGTTTGGCGCTGCTTCGTTTTTTCCCGTTATTTATGTGCTATTCATTTTACAGAGTATTTTTATCTGAAGCAAGTCGGAAATGGGGAAAGTGTTTGGCCAAGGGACGGAGGCTAAGGAAACAAGACCACAAAATACCAAGGAGCACACAAAGAGCAGATGAAAAGGTAACAGTAAAAAGGCAACAGGATAACAGCACTCAGAAAAAAGTAGGCAAAATTAAAATTTAAAAAAAAAAAAACGTTAAAACACTGTGATAAACGTACTCTTAAATATATATATATCACATATAGATAAGAAAACACAAGCACCAAAGTGGATGATGGAGATCATCATCAGGATCTATGTACGTGCATGTATCTGAACAACAGGTGTTTAGTGTATGACACCTATAAAGACAGGGATCAGTCATAGATTCGATTTCATATAAAATTACATATGTTCAATATAGATCTAAGATCTACCAATTTTCTCGTATATTGTGAGTTTCTATAATCTAATACTGTAAAATTCTTAAGAACACAAACACAATGAGCGATAGATGGCGCCACTGTAGTTTTCCCTGTTCCAAGATATTTGAAAATAATTTGTTTTGCTTCGAGTAAATTCTGGTTTATTGTGCTATCGTGAGGAAATACTTTTTGTAAATTATTTTTTACATATCTTATGTAATTTGCTGATTTTCTTGTGAATGGTAAAATAACTGTATTTTAAGTTAAAAATAAAATTTGATATGCTTATGTTAAATATAAACTTCCACAAGACATTGTTCAAAATATGAATCATTCTATGAAAAAACAGTTAGGCTTTAACATTTTAAGAGCTATTTTTACTTTCTGTTGATTATTTTAATTTCTTTGTGGAAACTATATTATTATTATTATTTTATAGTTAGTTTGAATTAATGTTTTCTTGTTAAAGGAGTGCAAGCAATGTAGTTTATTTTTTGTAAATCAAAAATTAAATCAAATCAATGATTTAATAGACACATTAAGAAAAATAATAATACCGTAATAATCTTTTCAAAAAAAGCTTTGATTTTAAAATTTGAGAGTTTTAAGGTATTTCTTCTAGAATTAGTAGTTTTATAAGAAACAAACTATTATCATTATATTTGAGCAAACAAATAAAACTCAAATTCATAATTTTTATCACTTTAGATTTTTGGCTTTTGTGTAGGATTTTGGCCCAATACTGTCGAATGTGCCTATAAAAGGAACCCAAAGGAAAAAATGGATTGAAAATCTGATTAATCTGATAATCATTACCAAGTGATAATTAAAATTAAACTTAGAGTGATAACATAGTACAAAATTCGCTTTCAAATCAAAACGTTGTTCAAGTTCTAGAAGTATGTATATGGTACATATTTAAGATCTCGTGGAAAACAGCTGATGTGAGAGGCGAACAGAGAGACAAAGCAGAGTTGCCAAAATATCCTCGACCTTTACAACTTGGCTCAACATTTAATCAACGGCCAGCAGCAGCAGCAGCAGTTGCAACAACAGCAAAAGCAATTGCAATTGCAACTGCAACAATTTCCATGCCGAATTTGTGTGGCAAGCAACCAAAAAGTCAATGACTTTGCCACAAGCAACAAAAAACTGCATGTGTCGGTCTGCGTGTGTGTGTGTCTGTGTGTGTGTGTGTGTGCATATAAGTGCATCTATATGTGGACTGGGACATGAGCTGTACATGCATCGCTCTGTGCAACAGCAACAACGACAACAGCAACAACAGCAACAGCAACAATTCTCGAGTGCCAACTACTGCCCTACATTCAAGGCAACGACTCTGAGATAAGCGCAGCAATACACACACACGCACACACACACACACACACACACACACACATTGCCACTGCCACCAGACACTTCTATGAGGCCCCCAAGCGGTTCTGTTAGACCCCCCGCCCCCCCTCGTCTCTTCCGTCCTCCCATCCCACCCAGCCAATATGCCTGCTGCACACAAAACAACAACAACAACAACAACGCAACAGAGCAACAAAAATTCTGCTTCAAGTTCCAGAGTCTGTTCCGTATGTGTTGCAGATGTCTATGTTTATGTCTATGTGTGTCTATGTGTGTGTGTCTGTGTGTGTGTGTGTGTGTGTGTGTGCTATGTGTGTAGATATTCTAAGCGGTCATAGTCCCAGTAAACTTTCGCCTGCCGCATTTGACGGCTGTCGTGGGCGTTTTGGCTAGAGCAAAGAGCACTAGCCGAAAACCGCCCAAAACCACCCAACAACCAAAACCACCAGCCTGTCAGTCAGCCAGCCAGTTGATCAGTCATTTCTGTAGCTTGTCAGCTACCGACAAATAATGCGTCCATAAATACGAAAGATGACTCTTGGCTACCCTGTAAAATATTCATCTTTAACCTCGGTTCGATTCGTGTTTGGGGCCACTCGAATAGTAGGATCTTGAACCAAATCCTTGAGATTAGTTTCACCGTGAACCCGAACCCGAACCCAAACCAAACCACTTTCCTAAATTATAGGTTCAGTTCGAAAACAAACATCATTACATAAAATTCATGGTTCTATTTCGGTTTTATTCTCTCGGTTCCGGTATCAGTACCGGCACGTAACGGTGCACCATATCAATTCTAAAACATTTTAAAGTGTTAAGATGTCGTTTTATAATAAATATGACATCGAAATAAATAGGTAGACCTAGAGCAAAAAAATGTTTTGAACGTATGGAAAATTGGATAATAGATGGCTTAGTATCGAAAAAATATCAAGTTTTTAAGATGATAAAAATTTAAATGCAGAATGAATTTGGAGGCCAAATCATGATCAAAATGATATTCCGCTTGAAAATCGGTTAAGTTTTAATAAAGTTATGAGAGATCAAAGTTTTTGAAAAAATGTCAAGGGGTATGTATGGAAAATTGGATGATAGATGGCTTAGTATCGAAAAAATATCAAGTTTTTAAGATGATAAGATGTTAAATGCAGAATGAATTTGGAGGCCAAATCATGATCAAAATGATATTCCGTTTGAAAATCGGTTAAGTTTTGATAAAGTTATGTGAAATCAAAGTTTTTGAAAAAATGTCAAGGGGTATGGAAAATTGGATGATAGATGGCTTAGTATCGAAAAAATATCAAATTTTCTAGATGATGAAAATTTAAATGCAGAATGAATTTGGAGGCCAAATCATGATCATAATGATATTCCGCTTGAAAATTGGTTAAGTTTTAATAAAGTTATGAGCGATCAAAGTTTTTGAAAAAATGTCAAGGGGTATAACTGGAAATTTGGATGGTAGATGGCTTAGTATCGAAAAAATATCAAATATTTTAGATGATAAAAATTTTAATGCAGAATGAATTTGGAGGCCAAATCATGATCAAAATGATATTCCGTTTGAAAATCGGTTAAGTTTTGATAAAGTTATGTTAAATCAAAGTTTTTGAAAAAATGTCAAAATTGGATGATAGATGGCTTAGTATCGAAAAAATATCAAATTTTTAAGATGATAAAAATTTAAATGCAAAATCAATTCAGAGACCAAATCATGATCAAAATGATATTCCGTTTGCAAATCGGTTAAGTTTTGATAAAGTTATGTTAAATCAAAGTTTTTGAAAAAATGTCAAGGGGTATGTATGGAAAATTGGATGATAGATGGCTTAGTATCGAAAAAATATCAAATTTTTTAGATGATAAAAATTTAAATGCAAAACCAATTCAGAGGCCAAATCATGATCAAAATGATATTCCGTTTGAAAATCGGTTAAGTTTTGATAAAGTTATGAGAAATCAAAGTTTTTGAAAAAATGTCAAGGGGTATGTATGGAAAATTGGATGATAGATGGCTCAGTATCGAAAAAATATCGAATTTTGTAGATGATAAAAATTTAAATGCAGAATAAATTTGGAGGCCAAATCATGATCAAAATGATATTCCGTTTGAAAATCGGTTAAGTTTTAATAAAGTTATGAGAAATCAAAGTTTTTGAAAAAATGTCAAGGGGTATGTATGGAAAATTGGATGATAGATGGCTTAGTATCGAAAAAATATCTAATTTTTAAGATGATAAAATGTTAAATGCAGAATGAAATCATGATCAAAATGATATTCCGTTTGAAAATCGGTTAAGTTTTAATAAAGTTATGAGAGATCAAAGTTTTTGAAAAAATGCCAAGGGGTATGTATGGAAAATTGGATGATAGATGGCTTAGTATCGAAAAAATATTGAATTTTTAAGATGATCAAAATTTAAATGCAGAGTTATTTCAGAGACCAAATCATGATCAAAATGTCATTTCGATTGAAAATCGGTTAATTTTTGATGAAGTTATGAGAGATCAAAATTTTTTAAAAAATTT
Source organism: Drosophila innubila (assembly GCF_004354385.1). Taxonomy (NCBI): domain Eukaryota; kingdom Metazoa; phylum Arthropoda; class Insecta; order Diptera; family Drosophilidae; genus Drosophila; species Drosophila innubila. The sequence continues at coordinate 13,061,505 of NC_047626.1, forward strand.
CAAAGGGTAAAAAATATAAGAGGGTATGGAAAATTTGATGATAGATGGCTTAGAATCGAAAAGATATCAAATTTTCTGTATGAAAAAAATGTAAATGAAGATTGAATTAAGAATTATGATCAAAATGACATTCCGCTTGAAAATCGGTTCAGTTTTAAACAAGTTATGACAGTTTGAAGTTGGAATTACGAATATTTGTTGAGAGCGAAAAGAATAACCGCAGTTCAATTAAATAATTCGTACTTGGTTTAAGAAAGTTCAAGATTTACAAACTTATGACACCTTTGGAATTAATTTTATGCAGGAAACATTGGATTTTTTTCTGTATAGAAGATGCCAGAGTTGCTTTAAAAAATGAGATGTGCATAGAGTTATGGAGTAGAGTTTCTTCTGTCTAGTTTTGCTTCCCGGTATCGAATATCGGTTTGGGTTTCGGTTACAGTTTCCAATGTCAGAGTTGTATTTCATGGTTGTAATTGCGTTTATTCGCACTTTGAACTTGCTTTTCATACTGCATCCCATTCGCTCTTTCACAAACCTCATTCTTTCTCTGTCTTCATCTCTTTCTCTCGCTTTGCTAAGGTGATTCCATTTACATTTTGCTGTGAGCGTTAAATTTCACTAAACTTGAATTGAAAATTTTCATGATCAACGGCCAACGATGCCATGTAATCTTCCCCAAAAGCATCTGAGACAACCAAAAAAAAAAAAAAAAAATGGAAAAAAAGAAGAAGAAACAACAACAACCAAAAGGGGCAACACTTAACTCCAAAGAGAAACAATAATGCAGAGCGCGGGGCGAGACAAAGAAAGAGACAAAAAGGGGGGAAAGGGAAAGATATGGAGTAAAAGTGAACGGGCAAGTTCAAGTTTATTTTCTGAAGGAAAAGAAAACAACACAAAATGAAAGAAAGAAATGTGTATGTGTATAAAAAACAACAACAACAACGCACAACACGCACGAATTAAGCTACCAAAAAAACAACAACAACAACAACAAGAAAGATACCCAAAAAAAAGTGCGACAGAATGACATGTGAGAAGCGGGGGGAGAAGAAACAGAGAAAATATGGAGACTGCAGCGGAAGATGGCGGGTTTAAGGTGTGTCAAGTCATATTTAATTTACGCCCAGAGATAGGGCCACAGTGGGTGAGGAATAGAGAGGGAGATGGAGAGCTCAGCATCTGCATCTGACACACACACACTCACACACACACAGTCAGCATGTGTGTGCATGTTGACCCCCAAAAAAAAAGCCAATTTTCAAACAGTGTGTAACCGTAACCGGTTTCAATTTAGACTCCAACTCGACGCTGGGTCGCTACCCTCCATGAACTATAAAACCAAAAAAAAAAACAAAAAAAAAAAAAAAACAAAAAACAAAGCTAACATATATAAAACTGTTAAGGCGACTAAACAAATATCTAGCCCTCTGAAATAATTACAAATTGAGTTTCAATAAAATAATTATCAGCTTTTTGCGAGAAATATTAGATTATCTATCAATTGGCAATTTTTATTAGAGTTTTCTGCAAATATAACTTTAAATATGTTTGATAAGCATTTCGTCTTGTAACTTTTATGATTAAATAAAAAAAATGTTTATCCATTTTAATTTATTTCCTTATTTTATTTTATTTTTAGCAACTAAAATAAAATAAGTAAAATAACAATTTTAACAATAACAAAATTTATTTAGTCTTAAATTTGGGAATATTTTTGTGCATGCGCACCTACATAAAAAATGTTCTGATTCTTGGTTATATCTTCGACGAATTTATGAGAAATTTAAGAATACTCCTTGACTTTAAATCGTTTAATGTTTTTAGATAATAACATGAATATTTGTATTTAGATTTGTACTTTCTGAATGCAGCTCAACCCCGATTCTGGATAATCAAAAATTCCTCAAAAATGTAATAGCAAAAAAAAAATCATTTCAAAATTCTATTATGTTTAACAAAATCACGGGTTATAAGGATAAATCACAATAAATAATGGTATGAAACTAGCCCCACAGATCATCGTTTTTCAATCAAATTTTGGTTAAAAATTTAATACATGTTTTTTGAAATCTAATTTTTCCCAAGGATAAATTCTTTTCACATTTTCACAACAAATTTATATCGGGTAGGTACCTAACTGAAACCGATATTCGTTTCGATTTGATACCCTGGTCAATAGAGCTATGTATAATCGAGTTTAAACTGTAGTTTCGCTGTTTTTTAATAATTGCAGGGTATATAGAGTGCGACTTTTGCAGCTGTTTAGAATGCCCTTTTACACTTTCTACTTGAGGGTCGACCGGCAAAGTCGTTAAAGCTCTCTCTTTCTCTATCTCCAACTCTTTTTCCATCTCTTTCTCCATCTCCATCTCTATCTCTCAGTCTCCCTCGCTCACTTTTTCGCACTCTCTATGCGACTTGTGTATAGGGTATAACCATGTGGATCTCTTCAAGCCGCTTTTCGGTCACTTGAACTTCCAGTTTTGGGTCTCCGAGCCAGTTGACATCCAACAAAGGGCGTAAAGTTGAACATTAAGCGTTCATTGACATTTGACAAAGGGCGGGGAGGGACGGGGGAAGGGGTTCAGTTATTAAAATGTCCGTTTGAGTGAATCATATACAAAGTGTGTAAGTACATTAGGGTGCATCAAAAGAAATTGAAAAATTTTAACCCAGAAACGAAATCTATAGTCAATTCTAGGAAGTTTTCCCCAAGAATCCATAGTTCTAAAATCCTTTTCTAGTTCCCACTTTATGAGTTGTATTTTTGTTGAAATCTTAAAGCATGCTATTATTATTATCATATCTTTAGTTATTTTAGTTCGAACTCGACAAGTTTGTAGTCAAAACATTTGTTAGGAACAGTACTTTTAAAAATTTCATAGAATCAAAGAACCCAGTGTCCTTTAAACATGTTTTTCTTAATAAAAGCACTAAAAACACAAAAAAATGTCCATTCAAAAAGCGGGAACCAGAAATGGATTTTAGAACTATGTTTTTCTGGTAAAAACATCTTAAAATTTATCCTAGATTACGAATTTGGGTTACCATATTTTGTGAAAAAAAAAAAAAAACATTCGCTGCACCCTAATGTCATATATATGTGTATAATTATGTATATTTAAGGAGCTGTCAGTGGGAATGGTCATCATTCAAATGTGTATACAACGACAAACAACGAAAAAAAAAAAAAAATGAAAAAGAAAAAGAAAGCGGCAAAAGAGAGCGGGATCGGGGGAAGAATTGGGGGTGTCAGCTGTTTAGTTGTCGATCTGCCTCAAACAATTTTGATGTTATAGCTTGACAGCAGTTTGAAGCTCAGCTCACATACAAAACACACACACATGCAAACGTGTGTAGTTGAACTTTTTTCAAGTACAGTACTTCAACGTCGTTGTAATTGATGTGAAAGTGAAATTATGTTTCGTTTATATTTTTCGGTTGTTTTTTTGGTTTTGGTTTTGTTTTTGTATTTCTTGGCTGTTTTATGCGTTGCGGGGCGTGGCAAGTGTGGCCAGAGTAAAGCGTAGAAAGAGAGGGGGGCAAAGGGATGCGGGGTCAATCCGTCACTGCGAGTGACCATAACCTTAAGTTTCATACATGAATTGGCCAAAGCAAAAAAAAAATGAAGATCGCCGTTTTAAGCCACAGTCGCAGTCGTCGTCAGCGTCAGCGCAGACGTTGACGTCGACGTCACAGACGTTTGTAAGTTAATCACGCCAGTCATAAGTACATTGTTTCTACCATCTTCTGAGCCAAAGAACACGTGCTGACTACCCGACAATAAGGCAGCGACGTTGACGCCGACGCCGACGCTGACGCAGCTGCGCACAGCGATGCCAAAGAAAAACGCTAGCATTGACGTCAACGCTAACAGCAACGTCCAACGTCAGCAGCAGCAGCGACGCCGACGCCGACGCCGACGCCAACGCCAACGCCAATGCCGACGCTGGTGTAGTCGTCGCAACGGGTTCAATGGCTGACCCAATTTCGGGCAAAGCGTCGAATGAGTGGAAAGAAGCAGACAAGAGCGAAGCACGCACTGTGATGTGTAGTGAAGTAAAGTGAAGTGAAGTGTAGTGAAGTGAAGTGAAGTGGAGAGAAGTGGAGAGAAGTGGAGTGGTGTGGAGTGGAGAGAAGTGGTGTGGTGTGCTGTGGTGTGAAGTTGAGTAAAGTGTTAAGCATAGCGAACGGGAATAGTTGTGAAAGCCAAAGCAATTGGAATGATACAGAGAGCAACGGCAACAGCAAGAGAGCAGCAAAGGGAGCTAGAAAGAGAGAGAGTAAGTGGGAGAGAGCAGAACACACACAAAATGCCACAGGAAGAATGCAGAGAGCATAAAGTTCAGTGTGCAATAACAACAACAATAACAATGGCGATCAAAAGTTGCTGCTGCTGATCCGCTGCTACGCTCTCACTCTCTGCAACTGGCGCGCGCTCTCACTTTAGATTGCTCTCTGTTTGCATTTGCTTCTATGCTTAAGCTGCTGTTACAGTTTTTTCTTTCTTGTTATTGCTGCTTATTTATTTTTTTTATTTTTTATTTGTATTGTTTTTTTTTTATTGCCTGATTGGCATTCATGTGATTGTTTCTGTTGCTTTTGGCTGTTTGTGTGCTTGTGTGTTGTGGGTTCGTTGTTACTTTTATGTAATTTCATTTATTTTCACTCTTTCCGTGTATCTTGCTGTCTGTTACTTCGTACTTGTTCACTTTCTTTGCCAGCGCACAAGTAACTACATACATACATATAATAAGCAAGCGAATCTGCGAGCAACAGAGACAGAGATAGAGCCAGAGGATTTAGTGTAAAGCAATTGGCAATGCAATCATTTCTCAATGCTATACGCACTTCATACAATATTTGTATGTTTGCATGTATTAATGTGCACACATATTGATGTGTGTATGTATATATATATATAAATTTATTAATGCACACTGCACATTGCTCAAATGTTATTGCTTGACCGTCAACCGTCGCTGCGTATACGTAATGTGCAATGTGTGAATTACGCATACGCCCCCTTGGCCACACACATTGTGTATATTCAACATTGAATGCGGCCAAACAACAGCAAAATAAGCAGCAGCAATAACAACAATAGCAACAACAACAAATTGCATTGGCTAGCATCCTACTCATCAACATCCACAACATCGCTCACAATTTGTCGATTACGTGAAAGTTTATTGAACTTTCGATTTCGCTTACAAATTTCAATTCAAAGGTGGCGCACAATTGCAAGCGAACACAAACCATACAAATGTACTCACATATAAAAATACATAAACATATATATGTGTGTGTGTGTGTGTGTGTGTATCTGTATAGTTTGCTTAGTGAGTCGCTCGGTCAACGAGTCAATGGCGGCAGTTGAATGTTGGCAGTTGGCAGTCGGCGCGGCTTGAGGCAGCCGCCAAGCGAATCAAATGCAATCGAGCACATATATACACACACATACACACACACACACAGACACACGCCAATGATTAGATAATGCCCGACTGCAAGATACCCTGCCAGTTATAAAGTAAACAACAAGCAAAGTCAATTTTAATTTTAACATTTCTTTATCGTTAATAATTTGACTTTTGAAAAATTTTAGCACCGGAAATTTTACTAAGATTTTTTAATGAAAACATAACTTATGTACTATATTAACCAGCGAACTTTAGCTTGTATAGTCTTAGTTTTCAAAATCTCCCTAAATTTTATCAAAGAGATTTTTACAAATACATTTTACGTCAAAGTGTCTCAAATGTAGTTACTAAACCCCTTAACTAAACATTGAAAAACCGGCCCTTAATGTTGCAGTTGAATAAAGAAACAGAATGCAAACCTGAAAATCGCATGTAAATCATATTTCTTTTCGGAATTAAGAATCAAATTTTTTATGGGAATGCATTGGTATAATTAACCAATCAATCGACAAATCGATTCTTTCATTGGTGATTTATACAATTTAATGTTAAACTCCATATTATGTATGTAGATCATCATTATTGTATAATATCATATAGATCTTTGGATCAAGGCTGCAAGCCGGTTCGGTTCGGGTTTTTAAGCAATCCGAACCGGATCATGACCGAACATTTGATGTTGTAAACTCCGTGAACCCGAACTTGAGTCGAAGCCAATTCTTAAATAAAAGGTTCTGCTCGAAAAAAAAATAATTGCATTCTTTTTATTAGTGATGTAAAAATACATCAAAATAACGACAACTCGATTTTTGCAAAAGCGACGATCTATCGAGTTAATTCTATCGATTTTCATGAAAACATCGACAACTCACTGGAGTTTTCATCGTTGCGAACCGAACCTAAGTCTTGCTCTGTGGTTCGAACCATCAAAACAAACCTTTAGCAAAATTTTGGTAGTTTGCAGCTTGATAATAATTTGAGCTATCTTCTGTAGAGTTAATCTTTTCTTTCAGCCGAAAAGTTTCTTAGCAACATGAAACAAGTCAAACACATGTAAAGTGTATATGTATACTGTGTTTTGTTTGTTTGTCTTGTTGCTTCTTTCTATGCAATTTTGTTGCTGTTGCTGTTGCTTTTGATTTGCTTTGCCACTTTCCATTGCATAAGCAAAAGTTGATGAGAAGCTGAAAGTGGGTGAAGATGTTTAGAGGGGCAGGAAGCAAAGTGCACTGTTCAAACACTTGAAAGATGGCCAAATGGACACTTCAGTCCTCTCTCTCTCTCTCTCTCTCTCTCTCTCTCTCTCTCTCTCCCACACAAGTTGCAATCCCCACTTCCTTTTTGCCTGCTTTGTGCCACTCTTTATTTTATATTTTTTCTTGTTTTTGCTTTGGCCTCTGACGGCATTCATTTCGAAAATTTACTTCCTTGTTTGCATCGCAACAACAATTTGCAACCCCCTTCAAGCTGCATTCAACTCCGCCGCATATTCCCCTCACTGACGCCCAGTGGCCTCGACAACGGCTCGGCCTTCCTGGTGTGCAACAACAGCCACAACATACACAACATCCACAACAAACGCTTGCAACGTTGACTCCATTAAATGCTAAACTAGGCAAAGGAGAAACGCGAGGAAGGAGGAGCAGGAGCGGGAGGAGGGGGCGTTGTCTGCTTCTAACCACCGACTGGGCAGCTTTGTCAAGTGTATGAGTGTGTGTGTGTGTGTGGCAAGTCATGTTGCATATGCACGCAACAATGAAAACAACATTAACAACAACATAATCATCATCATCATCATCATCATCATCTTTCTCTTTCATCTTTGTTTCCCACATATCATTTAACCGCCCAGCCACTCCCACTGGAGCTCTCTCTCTCCCTCTCTCTCTCTCTCTCTCTGTCTTTCTCTTGCCCGCCCCGCACCTTATTCATCTCCACCCATGATGGCAATTGGCGTCACTGCTGGCGTCGTTGCCGACTTCGTGTTGCAGTTTGCATCATCACCTTGTGCCGTTGTCAGGGCATTGGCACAGTTTCTCTTCTTCTATATTGAGATATACACGTATATAACAAATATACATATACATACACACACATATATATTTATATACATATACATATGTATAATTATATATGCGCCTGTCTAGCTGTCTGTGTATGCGTGTCTGTATTTGTATTTGTTTTTCTCTCTCTCTCTCTCACTCTCTCTCTCTTTATTTTTGCGCTTCTATGTCAGCCTTTTGATTTTCTTGCTTTATTTTACAGTTGTTTTTGTTGTTGTTGTCGTTGTAATACTTGTGCCCAACTTGTCAAAAGGGTATTTATTATTGGCTATATTGGCTATGTCTAGCTGTAAGTGTGCTGTGCGTGTGTGTGTGTGTGTGTGCATATTGAAACAGGACTATAAATTTCTTGTTAAAGTTATCGTCTTCAGTTGAGCCGAAAATCCGAAAGCAACGCTCTAAACTGAAAACTTTTTCCTAACTATATTACCCGGTTTTAATGGTAGCTAACATGATGCTTTAATAATATTTCATTTTAATATCGGTTTCCCAAAAAAGTATATCTTACAGTTTCTATTTTTATACCCGTTTCTAATAAAAAATAAGTAAAAGGGTATATTGGAATTTATGTAGCAGGGAGAAGGAGGCATCTCCGACCCTATAAAGTATACATATATTCTTGATCAGTATCAACAGACGAGTCGATTTAGCCATGTCCGTCTGTCCGTATGTCTGTCTGTCTGTCTGTCTGTCTGTCCGTCTGTATGAACAAAAGGGTCTCAGAGACTATAAGAGGTAGATTAACCAAATTTAGCACATAGATTTCTATATACCCCAAGCAAATCAAAGATTGTTTCATATTTAAGCCTCCCCTCCGACCCCGTAAATCGCGAAAAACCACCAGACCCACAGTTTTTAAGATAATACGTATTTTGTGGTAATTAACGTTATCTATAAGTATTATCTATTATCCTACTGAATCGCATTATAACGGCTAATAATGTTTTCAAAATAATACAAGTAATTTCTTTAAAGTATTTTTATAAATATTGCAATAAGTAATGGGTATCCTATGGTCGGGATCTCTACTATAGCCTTTCCCACTTGTTTATATTTAGATTTAAAGTCTGTTCTTGTGGGACAATCATTTAATTGCATGACTGACTCTTAGCGAGTAAAACATAAGTATATGTTTTTATGTGGAATTGTGGGAAACGAACCCAGTTTTTTTTGTCTCATATAGGCGACTCTAACCAAAAAATCACGGGACCAACATATCGTACAATGAGAAAATAAGTTAAATTTCCCATCGAAAGAACTGGCAATATGATGTTTTCGTTTCACTTGGTGCTATTAACATGTATTATGTATGGTAACTTATCTATACCAGTAGAAGTGAAAGAATTCCCTGAACACATACATACATAACAGTTTACTTTAGATCTTTCGAACTCATACATTTGAATGTCATGGACTTTAAGATGCATCTGAAGAAAGATGCATTAAATAAATCAAATTTCTTAAAAAAAAAAAAGAACGTCCTTTAGGAATTCAATAGAGTTCTTTTTTTTTTCTTTATTTGTCTGTTGTATAAGCATCTATATTTATGGATCCTAAAAATTGCATATAAAATCACGTATATCCATAAAATTGTAGCTTATAAAAAGTAAAATAGTATAAAATTTATGTATTTAAATTTTTTTTTCTAAACCGAACATTTTGTTTTCAGATAAGAGTCCGGTTCGGGCTCGATAATTTTAAGGATTCGATTCAAAATCTGTACATGTATACATATTTAAGAATGTATTTCGTTTTTAATGATGATTAAACAGTTTTGAGTGTAGGCGTTGTAGAGTCATCATTGGGAAGGGGACAGAAGACTTACCGGTTTCACTTCAAGCGAGGCAGCTGCTATTGAGGCGACGTCTTTGGCTGCGAATCCCACTTCGCGAAGATGCAAATGGGAGTGGCTAAAAGAAAAAAAAACAAAAAAAAATATACCGCAAATTAGCTAAATTTTGGGATAGTAACAATTGGGCAAAGAGTCGTTTTGTAAAGAAGATGCTACAGGTGACCAAAGAGGGTGTAAAGGAGGAGAGGTGATAAGTGGGAGTGTGGTCAGTGACCGACAGAGAGAGAGAGAGAGAGAGAGAGAGAGAGAGAGAGTAAAATGACCACGGTGACGACCCTGGGTTTATTTTTGGAACTACACGGCACAGCTGGGCGCCCGGGCTACCGGGCTACCGGCTGGACCTTAGCCAGTGCCAGGGAAGGCCCAGGGAATCCGAAGGAGCAGCTGCTCTGCCTCGACACGCCATAGTTGAAAATCAATGTCTATGTCTGCGCTGTGCGTGTGTCTGTGTCTCTGTCTCTATCTCTGTCGCTGTGCGTACCACAAAGCTTTTGAGGGTCGTGGTGAGGGACGTTTTTGCAATTGCTCTTGCTGTCATTATTGTTGTTGCAATGCATTCGCAAAAAGCTTTGGCTAAATGGCAGGCAGCAAACGCTCTCACCGCGCTCTCTCTCTCTCTCTCTTTTGCAGAAAGCTTTAGCACTCTGCTTGCGCTCTCTCAAAGCGCATTGCGAAAAGGAAACGACGCGAAGCGACGTTAACGGCGCTGCCAACGCGACCTGCCGCCTGCGCTGGGCTATTGGGATAGGTCCAAGTCCAGGCTGTGCGCATGTGTGTGTGTGTGTCTCTGTGTGTGTTTGTGTGTGTGTGCGTTTATTTTGCTTTGTTGTAATTGTTGCTGGCGTTTGCAGTGCTAAAAATAGCAAATGATTGCAGTTGCATTTGTCGCTGCTCGCTCTGTCGGTTAGTCAGTCAGTCAGTCAGTCAGTCAGTCAGTCAGTTAGTCAGCCCAGCCCAGCCCAGTTCTCTCTACCCCCCCGCCCCACCACTGCATAGAAACGCACACACCAACACATACACACATCCCACCTGGCCATGCACTTTGCTTTGCATTTGTTCGCCTTTTCGCTTGCATTTTTATTTCGTTTTATTTTGTTTCGCTACTTACAAGCAACAACGACAAGAACAACAACAGCTGCTGGCAAGAACAGCACACACACACACACATTGAGGCTTGTACACCCATCCCGCTTCCCCGTTTTGCTCATGCACTGCACAATTTTGTTTTCATGCAAAAAGGTTGAAGACCTTTCACCTACTTTTGTCGCGAATGAGCAAGCGACGCGACGCGACTCTTCGTCGTCGGAACAGGGCGAAGAGCAAACACTTTTCGTGTGAGAGTGACAGCGACAGCGAGAGCGAGAGCGTTAGGCGAGATGTGAGATGCGAGAGAGCCGAACTGAGCCGAGCCGAGCCAAGGCGAGGCGCAGACAAAGACAAAGACAATGACAATAACAACTGCATATAACTGAACGCAGGCAATTTAATTGAAAGTTTCTTGAACAGTCAATACCCTTGTCGTGTTGACAACTGCAAGTTTCCTTGATTGACAAATGCAAAATAATTATTGTATAATTAGCTATATTCATATTATAACTATTATCATTTAAAGATTTAAATTTCTGATTGTAGCATTTATTTTTTAATAAGCAATTCAGAGACCATATTAGGATCAAATGATAATGACTCAGCACATGAGGCAACAGTCTAGTGACAAAAGTCTTTACATGCCCCAACATTTCTGATATCCAATTTGAGACGCACAATATTCATTACATAAGATATTCATATCAAATGTTTTATTTTGGTCTCAAAACTACGAAGAGAACATAAAATTCTTAAAGTTAGAAAACACATCTTGCGTTTGAGAACATTTTAAAAAAGTCCAAGTTCTAATTATAACAATAAATTTTCTTAAAACAAAAAAAATAATAAGAAAGATATGTAAATTTATAATTTGTTGCACTTTTGTTATATTTTGATAAGCATACATCTTTTCTGGCTTGGTAAATTTATAAATATTCAGCTACTGTGTGTTTCCTTGCTTTTAACTAACATATTTATACTTTCTTAACAATTTAAGATTTTTTATACTTGTATTAAGAACTGCGATTTTTAAGATTAATATTCTTAGTATTAGTAATTCAGTCTTTTAATGTTCCTATTTTAAGAACAAAATATTTAAGATGATTGTTCTTGATTTTAGAAGTTGGCCTTTTTCAGTTCATTGTTTTTCAGAGGGGTAAGCACATTTTATTTTGGACACATTTTATTTTGTACACTGACTGCTGTGTGATTGGTGACATATTGCATGAAAAATTGGTAATACCCATATTGAAGAGCATCTAAACAGAAACAGAAACAGATGCAGCAGCAGTAGTCGAGAATGACGTGTGAGCAAAGGGGTTTGGATATGTCTGTCTGTGTGTGTGTGTGTGTGTCTATGTGTGTGTGCTTGTGTGTGGTGCGATTTTTGTGTGTGTGTGCTCATATATTTAGCATATTTATTTTGTTCGATTTGCAAGTTATTGTGATTGCTGTTGTTATTGTTGTTGTTGATGATGTTGCATATGTACAATATGTTGATCACATTCAATGATCGCTTTTTATTAGTTATACAAACTTTACTGGAACACAACAAAAAAAAGTGACGCCTCTCCCATTTCCCAATTCTCTCCCACTCCCATCGACTGACCCTATTTAGTCGCTCTCTTTGTGGGATTATTTTCTTTGTGCTCTTCTTCTTTCTTTATGCTTTTGTTAGTTTTTTGTTTTTGCAAGCCAATCACAAATTATTTAGGTCAATTATAAATATTAAACGCAATTAGCAATGAAATTTCAATTTCATTATCACCAACGTCGACAGCGACGTCGGCAGCAGAGCAGAGCTTCGAAAAAAAAAAATAAAATAATTTTTTGTTGACGACGCGCACACAACGCGATTGATAAGCTGCATAGAGAGAGAGAGCGAGAGCGAGATAGAGCAAAAGTGAGACGGGTTCGGATGATGAGCTGAGCAATAAAAAAAAAAAAAAAACAATGGTGGGGTTGGGTGAGGTGTTGAGGGGTGCAAGTGTTGGCGGCAGCAGCAAACGTCATCGTCATCATCATCATCGTCATCATCGTCGTTTGTTCTCGCGCAATGTCAAGATTATTCTGACCTTAATTTTGGACACTGTCAAAAATTGCGTTAAACATCGAAACGTGTGTAAACAACAGTTAGATAAGATGCAGCGGGAGCTACAGAAACGGAAAAAACCGAAGAAAGAAATAAACACAGTCCTTGACAAATGGCCAGATGGCTTATCTCATTTCTAGCATGCAATGCAATTGTTTCTTATTACCCCTTCCCTCCCCACCCCACCCACTTCACCCCTTTTGCACTCGTTTTTACCTGCACACCAAATGTCACAACAGAAAGTCACAAATGGCGGCAATTGCAAAAAAAAAACATAAATAATCTTCTACTACAAACACATACAGTTAGTCATGAAAATGTTTTGACAAAATTAAAAATTTACATACATATACATATGTAAAAAAAAATATTTTTCTTCCAAAAAATATACATATGTATAGTAAATACGTGCATTTCTACAAAAAGGTCCACCGCGACTAAAAACTTAACACTAATCAAAAGATCACATATTGTAAAATATTCTTCCGAAAACAAATTAAAGTTACTTATTTTCAAAATTTACATATAAATTAACCCACTTTTATGGAATTCCAGTCGGTAACGACTGTAAATTTGAATAAATTAAGTTTTTTTTCTATATTTTTGCACGTTTCTTGTAAAGTTTACTTTCAAAAATTTTCTTCCCAAATCTCTTTTCCAGCATCAAAAAGGAAATTTACAAGAAAACACTTTTAATCTGATAAAAAAGTTTTCTAACTACTAAAAAATTAGCTTACAGTATTTCAAACAGTGTTCCGACTCAAAACCAACTTCTATATTTGTAACGTAACGTCATCGCATGTTTTTGCTTATATCTTTTAATCGGAATAAATCACTAAATACGATCATAGAAAATGTTCAAAGCATAAATAGTAATTTTTAATGCATTTTTAACTATTTTAAAAACAAAACAAAAAAAAAAATGTATGTGAATTTTTATTTTGTCAAAACACTCTTTTGACTAACTGTATTTGTGTATGTAAAAAAGTGTGACTGTGAGTTGTTGATTGTCTTTGACTTGGAAATGACCTTAAACTAGGTTAAAGCTCGCTAAAGTTGCCCAAGTTAGGTTGGGGGTTGTGCTTTTCGTCTGTACATTCAAAGCGGCCGTGCACTGTTCATTTGAACTTTCTGGGCAGTTAAGCGTAACCGAAGAGAGCAAGAGAGAGAGAGCAAGACATGAGCATTTGCTACGTACATATGTATGTGTGTATCAATGTAAAGCGTATGAATATTGAATTAGGTGACATATGAATATGCAGGAAACGATCTAATGCAATTCAATGAACACTTGCAGAAATATAATGTTCAAAGCTCAATAAATTGCTGAGACCTATGAATGTATTGTAATTATGTATTTAAAGTATATTTATTCGCGTTCACATACTTATTTTTATATGTACATATGTATTGTAATTATTTTCTATTTGCCAAGAGAAAGTAAAAACAAAAAACTTGACGCACACACCATCATTCATTGCTCATCAAATTTGACGGCAACGCTTTGTCGTTTTCTATTGTGACCCTTCCTTGCCCACTCTCTTAACTTCCCATTGTCATTGTGCCGTTGCGTTGCGGCGTAGGCGTTAAGCCAGCTGCGCAGCGCCAACGAGAGAGCGCAAGTACAACAATGAGCATAACAAGGGCCCGCCAACCACTCAAGCCCTTCCCGCCCGCTTACTGTGAGAGCGCAGCTTGAAGTTAACCTGCGAGCGCGAGAGCGAGAGCAAGAGAGTGTGCAAAGCAGACAACGCAGAACATACATATGTATGTATGTATATGTATATTTTGTATGAATAGTGCAAAGAGAGCAAGAGAGCGGCAGCCCAGAGGTGAATGACATGCAGCTCTGCTCATAGACTTGGCGTTTGCTACAATTCGGCTTTGACTTCGTTGATATCGAAAATGCAGGGCATTAGATGTTGTTGTTGTTACTGTTGCTGTTTCATAGCTAAAATTGAAACGAGAAGCGAGGCGAACTTTCCATATAACAAACGTAATGCAGAACGAGCGCCGAGGCGCAAGGCAAAGCTTTCAGCGCCCAAAGCTTTCGCTGCTCGTTGATTCCATTCGGCAAGCGACTTCGGCAACGGCAATGACAGTGTAGCTATGCCTCGTACTTTACATTCTGCCTCTTAGTAGGTCAACAAAATTCCGGACAATGGCCTTTCGCTTTCGTCTGAACGTCTGCGATGCGTCGCTGTTGCTGCTGCTGTCGCCGTCGCCGTCGCTGCAACTGCAGCTAGAAGCAACGCCAGCGGCGGCGCCAACAGCGACAGCGAATGAGCGTGAAAATGTAAATAGAAGCGACGCGAAGGCGACCGACCAACACACACACACACACACACCCAGACATAATCACATGCATGTTTTACTTGCAGTGGCTTCAGCATAGCGACGATGAACATGAAGATATTTCAGCCACTGTTGCCGCTGATGCAGTTTGTTGTTGTTGTTGTTGCTGCTGTTGCTGTTGTTGCTTTGACGATGGCGTAATAGACATGTCCGCCTCCCGCTGCGGCAGCGTCTGCATCTGCGTCTGCGACTGAGGCTGCTATTGATTGCCAGCTGGAAGCTCGTTTACCGTGTGCAATGTGCAATGTGCCATGTTGCATGCACCGCCCCCCCTCCACCCCACACTACCACCCACCAATAACTGGTAATCCAACATTTCGATAGGTTATTCAAAGAAGCAAATGAAGATGGTTTATAATTCAGTGTAATCGATCTTAACTTGAACCTCAACGCTTCAAAAGCTAACGTGTTGTGTTTACTTGCAAATATTATGCACAGCTAGTCAAGTAAGTGTTTTGACAAACTAAATATTCACATATTTATCAAGCAACACAAAAAAAGAAATACATTTTATTGATTTTTAATTTTTCTTATTTATTGAGAGTTTCTTAGTTTGAAAAGTTTCTAGTTCTTTTATTTTTAGTCAAAACAATCATACATCATACTAGCCTGTTCCTAGGATCGAATTTGTTAAAGCTCTTATATTGTTGCAATCAAAATTGACTTTACAACGGAATACAATTTTAAAATATAATAACTCTAATTAATATTGAAATCCTTACAAGAATTTGTCAGGGCTTAGATACTATGAGATCATTAAAGGGAACAAATAGCATCAACTGTTCATATAATAAAGAACAACTTTAAGCCATCCCCTCGTTAAAATCTTGGGGTTAGATTATTCCTATTTTAACAAATAAGTAAAACCCTTTTATTCAATATCTAGTTAAGATATTGCTTAACTAACCAAAAGATACATTATGGTGGCGCAAAAATTTTTAATTTTTTGTTTTGCGAAACTTCTTTATTATACGATATCAAAGAATATATCTGAAAAACCTAAGTTTTTTGGAGGTCATCCTAAGGTGGCACATTGAGAAATCAGTAAAAAAAAAAAACCAGAGAATCCGACATTATTATGATTTAACCCAAAAAGATAATAATTTAAAAAATAATTATTTTTACTTATTTAGCCCAAAATGTTTTAGCTTCAAAATGATATCGACAGTTAAGATCGGTTGAAAATCATCGGACATACAGAATTTTTAAGAATAACAATATTGGTAAAAAAAAAAAAAACCCGTCGAATATGGAGCAGGAAACGTTATTTTGGAATATATGAAGCAAGTACGACTGTTGGCAAAGGTTAAAATGCATTTTTTAGGTTGATAAATTTTATAATATCTGATATCGTATCATTCTTTACTTATACAGGAGTTTCGAATGAAACTAAAGTGTTCTTCGATAAACCTTAATGCACAGATATAAAATGAGAGATCTTAATTTACTTAGGTACACAGGTATATTAGGTATATTATATCAGGTATATTAGGTGTTCATGTACTATATGTTAATAGACTTGATTTAAATTCGAAATGTATTATATCATGTTAAGCAGGGCCTGTCATGCGGAGAGCTACTGTTGAGTGGCCCTCTCCCCAAATAGACCCGACGGAACACAGCGAAAAGCTTTTTGGTTTGGGTATATGTGCGCATCCTATGTGTATGTAGGTTAAAGGGCAGCGTTCGTTGCACTCGCCGACTGAAGGACAGCCTGAGGGGCGGTGGTGACACGTACGACTGGAGCATGGGGTGGCCTTACATAAAACAGCCAAATCAGACCCAACCCGACCCGACCCGACCAGACCAGACCAGACCAGGACAGCGCAAGCCAAGTCAAGTTGGGCCAGGCAATAGTGTTGTCGTTTTAGCTAATTTATCGCTAGATCTCGCATATATGAAACATTTGTTTAAATGCCTATAAATTGAGCATTTTTAAGATTACCTTTAGCAAGCTTTAGCTTCAAATGCTTACTAATTTAAAAAATATTAAATTTAAGTTTAAGCAAGTTTAAAATGTCTAATAATTTGTAGTTTTGTTTAGCTAGGTTGGGATGGCTTTAAAAATAAGCTCAAATTGTGGTCCAATTTTAAAACAAATATAGATTGGATATTTGGATTGGAAGATCTCAACTTGCCCGCAAAATATGAAAATTAAATTTCAACTGCAGAAAATATTATCAGTATATTTAGTTTTTGAGTTAAAAAAAAAAAAAATTTGTTGTTATTTTTTCTACTTTTATTTTTAACTAATTTTGATAGTATTTATTATTTTTTTTTAAATCTAACTTGTTTTTAGCGTGAAATTGTGGCAACACTGGCTGGCCAGGTCCAGTCAACACATACGAATCCTTGACGATGACGTTGGCGTCGACGCAAAGTCGAAGTCACGTACTTTGGAGTGTGCTCGAAAAGGCGGCGACACGGCAACCAAGCAAGCAAGCAAGCAACCTACCAGGCAGTCAGCACCAGACATGGTGCAACCAACCTCGCAACCTCGCAACCACCCGAATACCCAACCATCTAAACATCCAACCACCTAACCACCTAACTACCTAACCATCTAACCATCTAAACACATATTCAGCCCAGGCAAAGCAACTGCATATTTATGAGCACACGTACATATGTATATGTATATGTATATATATGTTTATTTTGCATGGCTGCGAAGGTTGTTGGCACAGATTTCAGCTTGTCATGAGCCAGAGTCCATTGTACCTTCCGAAGGATTCGCACGAATCCTTCAGCCGCCAACCAAGCGAAATTCTAGCAAAGAAACAACAACCTTGGCAAATACGGACTATTTTTTTTTTTTTTTTTTTTGGGGGCAACGGAAATAACTGCTTTCAATTTAAGGATATCGAATAATTCGATAATGTTCGATTAAAACGGGGAAAATTTGATTTCAACCAATCTTTTTTTGATAGATAACAAAAAAAATGTTGTTTTCTATGGTAGAGTTTCATTATTTTTAATTTTAAAAAAACCTACTTTTTTTTTTAGCGATTTTCAGAAGTAAGCTTAAATTTTTCAACATTTGTAAAGAATGCTGCAACCGATTTTAAAGAGCTTTACATTTTCTGAAAGCTAATAAACAAATCTGTAATTCATTAACATACAGATTTTTAGCTTCAAGCTGTAGTTTTAGTGCCATGAATTTTTGAATAAAGAAAATTATGAATTTTTAGTTGTTTTTACGATTTTTTTACTACATATTGTATTTGTTTCTATATAAATATATAGTTATATAAATGACCCGTTCTTTAATATGTTTACCATTAAAATCGCAATTATTATTGCAACTACACTTACCCGTCGTCTCTGGTGCCTAAACTCTGTTGAGTGCTGTATTTGGTGCTGCTTTTGAATCTGAATCTGTCTCTAGTTCGTAAAATATGTGTTTTTGTTGTTGTTGTTATGCTTGTGATTTTTGGTAGATCCGTGCGATTAATATAGCTGCCAATATTCACATTGACTCTGTGGACGCGGGCAAGACGGGTGCTGCAACAATAGAGAAAAGAAAGAAAAACATATAAAATTGATATTTTAAATTTATGAAAAACCGTTAACTTTACTGCTGGGCTTGTGTCTTCGCTAAGTTTAGCGTATACTTTCACCAATCACACAGCTGCCTGGCTATAACATAGACTGCGTCACAAATAACACGCAATGTTAGTGCTTATCCAATAGATGGCGCCACCACAGAGCTTACAGACAGCAAAAAGCTTTAGGTGTGGACAATTATCGATAATGTAAGTAATTCGCTGTCACTTAGCTGAGACACAAACCACAAGCGTAGTGCCAGCAATAGAAATGTTTCTACTTGCAAATAGGCGCGCAATTTAAAATGAACATTTAGTTTTATGTTACAATGTATAAAATAATAATTATTTAAGCAATAATATTTCAAAACTATATAAAAATAAAGGAGATTAGTGAATGCTGGGTGCATAGATAAATTCTAATTAAAAAATTTAACAAAATTGCAAATACCTACACATCTAAAAATTTAGAGAGAATAACGAAAAGAAAGGAGTACTTTTCTAAATTTAAGCTTTTTTGCGAAACCCATGTTACTACAGGTTTCAAAATTATGGCACCACCTTTTAGTGATGCGAGCAACAAATAAGAAAATAATACATAGGACAAATAATTTTTCTTAAAATTTTTGATTTATAAATTGGTATTATATATATTATTATTCGTTTGTCAGTGTTAGCATCATTTTTTGTGACTAACTGTGCACGGATTTGATCAACTTCAGAATGTAAACAAATATTAAAGATGTTTTACATTGTTGCTGGCAAAAGTTGTTTGGTAATGTTAAGATTTATCCGAAAAAAGGCTAAGTTGGCAACACCGTTGCCAATATATTTTTTCTCTTTCAGTTGTGCGCTTGCCATTTCCTTCTTACTTGTGCGTTTACTCACTGACAACGCGTGCGCTCTCTTTACTGTTGTGTTGTTTACTGGCTGAAGCCTCTCTCTTAAAGCGTTCGCTCTTTGCTGGCATGTTGTGAGAATTGAGTTGTCTCTTGATTTGATTTGTCTGTTTTGAAACTGTTTACGTTGTTGTTGTTGTTGTTGTGTTTGTGTGTCAATCGGTTTCATTAACCCGGCGAACTCGACGTCAACGTCGACATCGACGCCAGCTGCGGCAGTGGCAAACAGCGACAGCGAGAAAGGTCAACAAAGTACGTTCCACAACACTAGCATAAACGTACATATATACATATGTATTGTCTGTGGATGCACTTGTGTGTCTCCTTTCGCAACTTGAACTCTAAAATGTCACTAATACTAACCCCACCCCTCCCCCCAACACACACACACACACCGACCCCTCCCACCATAGAATAGCACCTGCTGCACCCCGTGACCCTTCAACATAAATGCGCAAGAATATTCGCAATAAAACAAATACAACAAAAACAAAAACAAATAAAAGAATGCAACAAAATGACAGCAGTTGATAGTACGCCGGCAACAGCAACAACAACAACAATAATAATAACAACATCAAAATAGAACAGACTTACTGAGAGTGCTGACAAAACAGCGGATTTCCCGCTTAAATCTAATTAGGCTTAAAGGCAAAAAGGAGCGGGAAAGTTCATGCAAAATAACTCCGTGTATTTAAAGCGAGCTTTCTTAAGTGTATGAAAACGTTTGTTTCCTTTTTAATAGATATGGTAATATGGACAGTTTTTAAGAAAACGGCAAAAAAAAAGGCGTTGCCATAAATTTCAAATAATTTAAGAGAATTCCGTTAATTTATGAGCACAATATGTTAAAGTTCTTGTGCTATTTCTTAATTTGGCGCTAAGTAGGCTAAAGAATATTTTTAATTTTAATATTAAATAAATATTTTAAACAAGTATTTAAAAATATAACAGAAACTAAAAAAGGACAGACTTCCGGATAGAGGATGTTTCAGAAAAATTCAAGCAAATTTATTTTAAAAAGGGACAAATCTTTCCGGAAAAAGGATTATATGGCAGCACTGCAACACTGGTCTAAAGTTAATAAAGTGAGTGAGTTGTTAAATATAAACTTTGTGATTTTTTTTTCTCTCCGGTAAATACATTTGCGCAGTATTGTTTACAGGGTATAAAAAGTCAATGATACTGCCCACCGTCTTTTTTGTTGTCTCTCTTTCTCTTTGGCTTCCACTGTCTATCATAGGTACACAGAGTCGCCTATTAAACTGAGAATTTCCTAATCGTATTATCACAGCAATGTTAATAAGTACAATATAATACTGTATTATAAAATTTCCATTACTATTTACTATTTATGCTCGATAAAATTAATCAAGATAACGACTGCTAACCAAACAAAGAGAACAGTCGAGCGCACTCGACAGTAGGATACCCAGTGATAAACCTTTCTTTGTAAGAATAATATATATATTTAATAAAATATCGTTTGTAGAAGCTTTGATAGAAACAAACAAACTGCCTTTTCATTTCATTTTTGGAAGGCTCCTTAAAATTTTAAAAATATAACAATCTTTTGAACCAGTTGTCGGATTTGTCGGAAGCGATTAAATAATTTGAGCAAGGCTGCTCGGCGGTTCGAGCCATAGAGCAAGACATCGGTTCGGTTCCCGAATTGCTTTATATTCCCCCTGAACCCAAGGTTTGGGCTCGAACTTTGTTCAATTTTATACAAAACAATATTTTAATTGTTATACTTTTTTCTCTACATTTTGAACTAATTAAATTTTTTTTTTTAAGAAATAAAATTTTTATTATAATTTAAATTTTTTTTGAAGATTTCAACATGATTTATTTTAATCCGAAGTAATATTAGAAAACCATAAAATTTATGTAATAATTTTTTTTTTTCGAACCGAACCTTTAATTTTAGAAAGCGGTTCGGTTTAGGTTCGGGTTCGCAAAGTAAATAACTTCAAGGGTTCGGTTCATGGTCCGGTTCAGGCTGCTTAAAATCCCGCTCCGAACCGGTTCTACGGGGTTCGGTTCAGAACCGGTTTGCAGCCTTGAATTTGTGAAACATATGAATATAGGATGAGGTCAAGCCGCAAAGAGTAAAAAAAAAAAGTATGTTACGAATACACATGAAATAAAGAAATTGCTCATATTTATTTTAATTATTCATCCGAGATATCTGAGTATAATTGGTATGAATCATGGACATGTGAAGGGTTAAGAGTTGTGCTTCCAAAATGGGATTGTTAAAGTTGCGACTGCCTCTCTGTAATATTAAATGCAACAAATGTATGAATGTGTGAATGGACTTGTTCTTCTTCTTTTTTCTCGGCTTTTGGCATCGTTTTGTTTGTCAACAGTTGGCAGCACAGCGACACTGAGTCGTTTACATTTGGCCTTATTGTTGTTGTTGTTGCCATGTTGCTGTTGTTGTTGTTTTGCATTGTGTGCATAGCAGAGCACAATACAAACAAAGGTAGCCCCGGTGTTCCGGCAGTCCTACAACCGTCCTCTGTCACTCTGCCACACTGCAGCCCAAGCCCAATGGAGCCGACAACAACAACAACAGCAACAACAACAACAGGAGTGGAGACAGGCAGCGGCAGAGGCAGCGACAGCGGCAGCAGCAGAATACATGCAAAATAAAAATAGATTTTTCTCGGTATATAGGATAACGACCAGGAACGACCCCAAAGTTGCCACACGGGCAACGACCGGCAAAAAAAACAGACGCAAAACGTTCGCGTCCAAGTTTCTTTCCACTTGCCACTCTTCCCCACGTCTCCACCCCTCGCTTGTCCCCTCCACTCAGGGGGCTCTTCGTCATCCAAAGAGAGCGCAGTGAGCGAAGAGCGAGCGAGTGCTCTCTCTCAATCGCTCCCTTACGCGCTGCTGTGTGTGTGTGTGTGTGTGTGTGTGTGTGTGTGCGTGTGTGTGTGTGTGCGTGTGTGTGTGTGCCCCTCTTTAGGTCCTACCGCACCACACACACATTGACAGAGCATGAGAAGAGACTGTGCGTGAGAGAGGGAGCAAGAGAGCGAGAGCGAGAGAGAGAGCGAGAGCGCGCGACTGTTGTGAGTTGTTGTAGGGGTTGCTGACCTCTTCTCAGGGTCGCCAAAGGTTGTTCAACTCAAAATGGAAGCAGCTCAATGTATGCCGTTGCCGGGAACAACGAGCGCTTAGCAGCCTGATGTGTTGGAGGGGAGTGCGGGGAGTGTGGGTAGAGGGGGTGCGGATGGGGATGGAATGGGAGACTAGGGTGTCCAAAACAGGCAACCAACTTGGCCCACAACTGTTTGTCGCTTGTTGGGCGCCAAATGTGTGCTGGTCGTTGCCCTCGCTGTCACTGCCACTCTTCCTCTCTCCCTCCCTCTCTCACCCTCTCTCCCTCTCTCCCTCTCTTGCTGCCTTCGTCAGTCCTTCGTTATTGCTCTCTTCCTCTTGCGCTTGTCCTTATCACATTGGTTGGGCCGTGACGTAATGCCGCAACAGGGCATTTCCCGCTCTCTCTCTCCCTCTCTCTCTCGCTCTCTCTCTCTCTCTCTGTTCCTCCCCGTTGTTGTTGTTGTTGTTGTTGTCATTTTTAACGATTTAGTTTTTTGCGCGCGTTTTCATCGAGCAGCCGAGTTGCAACTGAAGGCAGTTTTGGGGTGCGAGATGATGTTCATGTTGCACTGTGTGTGTGTGTGTGTGTGTGTGTGTGCGTGTGTGTTGTTGCATAGTTTTATATTGTCTGAGGTTAGGGTTGAACGCGCCAACGAACATTGCCTTGCATTTTATATTTGGCCCTGTTCCGAGCAGTTATTGTTAATTTAACTGTAACTATGCGTATTTCTATTCCTTTATTCATTCTATTCATATGAAACTTGCCTGCTTCCCTATTCCTATCATTTATTCGTAGTTCTGATGGTCTATGCTCCGGATTATACTTTAAGTAAAATTAACTGCTGAAATTAACTGCTGAAATTAACTGCTATGGAATCTAGTTATTTTTTACATGTCGTTTAACCAATTTTAAGAATATTGATTAACCTAACCAAAGATTATGCAGTCGAACTTCCCTAAATCGAATCACCATTATCCAAAGAAAATTTTAGACTTATGCAGACTTCGAGATTTGGCATTTTTTTTTTTTAAGTTTATCAAAAGAAACTTCAAATTCATTCATGTCAAATTGAGATCTTTTCAATTTTTTATTTATCTTGAATAAAAAATCAGAATCTAGTGACTACAAACTCATATAGCTCATATATACAAATTGCCAGCTGTTAAATTTTTTTATCGTTAAAGTTAAATGAATCCCAACAATCAGAAATTAGTTACTCAAATTCATACACTTCAAATGGCTTTTACTCTTACATTACTGTACTTTAACTTTAAAATTTTCTCTTATTCGTCAAGCTAAACAGAACTTAAAATTTCGGAAATTAGGGTCTGATAATTATTTTTATATATATTATTTTCTAAAAAAAAGAGTTTCTAGTTTTTTTAAGGACATATCCAAACGAGCCGGTAAAATGAAACAGAAATGCAATTAATTAAAGAATTAAGTAGAAATATGTTCAAGCTATGAAAGGTGGGGAGTACGAAAGTTTTTATGCTATATGATGTGTTTTGAAAATGTGTTTAAAAAATTATAAATAAAAAAAATTATTTTTATTTCTTTAATTTTTTTATTTTAATTTTAAGAACATTTATTCTTAAAATAAGAACTTGGTCTTATTTAAAATGTTCTTAAAATCAAGATGTGTTTTCTTAATTTAAGAATTTTACGTTCTCGACGCATTTCTTAGACCAAAAATCTTAGTTCTGAGACCAAAATCTTGATTTTAGAACATTTTTGTTATCAGTGTATTTATTTCCTTATTGCTACCCCCTATTTATATTTTGGTAGTCGTATTCCAATTCCAGTTGCTGTACCTTTGCCCTGATGATGCCTGACTGTCTCGACTGTCGGTCTTTCCATCTCTATATAGGATTACAGCTCCGATTCGTTGTCTGGTGGCATTGTCGCCTTTCTGCTGCCTCCATGTGGCAGTGACTTGGCTTAATCAGCTCTAGAAACGCTTTGCTCGACAACAGCGTGACTGACTGTGTCTCTCTCTTGTTCTCTATCTCTATCTCTGTCCCTATCCCTGGTCTGTTGGTGGCTGTGACTGTGACTGTGACTTAGATTGTCAGCGTCGTATCAGTTATCAGCTTCGTTGATGTTGGCGCGTGCTTTTTTTTATCGGTCATTAGCCTCCACATTCCCTCCCTGCTGACATAGGGAATACAGAGCGAAAGAGAGTGTGAGAGAGAGAGAGAGAGCAGTGCAAGTCGTTGAGAGCCTATGAACTGTTTGCCTAGTGGCCATCAATGCGTCACATTGCGTTGTGCTCGCTATCAATCACACATGATGCCGACGCCGACGCTGACGCCAACGTCGACGCTGACGACGACGCCTACAAACATAAAGAAAAAGCCATGACCGTGAAGTTTAACGCCCTCCGGAGGCAATGCCACAGACCGCAGCTAACAGCTCTGAGTATCGTAGTTGTTGTTGTTACAGTCAAGGCTGCAAACCGGTTCTGAACCGAACCTCTCAGAACCGGTTCAGTTCTAGTTTTTAAGCAGTCTGAACCGGATCATGAACCGTTCCCTTCAAATTATTAACTATCCGAACCCGAACCTAAACCGAACCACTTTAAAAAAAAAAAAGTTTGTCTTGATAAAAAAAATAGTTCCTTAAATTTTATGGTTTTCTAATACTACACAATTAATTAAGAACTTCGAATTAAAATAAGTTATATTTAAAACTTCAAATAAATTTTAATTAAAAAACAAAATTTAATTAGTGCAAAGTGTAGAGAAAAGTATATAACAATAAACATATTTTTTTTTATGAAATTGAACCAAGGTTCGAACCCAAACCTTGGGATATCTCAAGAGTTCGGTCTGAACGTTTTAGACAAAAGAAAATTCATCATCTGCGTGTTTGACTAAGCTAGCTCCAGAAACAACAAAAATTTATATATTATTCCTTAATTATCGACCAATCCTTCCTATGCCAGCTATAGTGGACCGATTTGAACCAAACTAGTTCAGAATGCATAAGACATAGACACACATTCTCGATATTTCCACCAAGTTTTCATAATAGTCTCGGTTCTTTGCGAATTTTGAAAAATTTTGAAATAGACACGATCTGCCTGACATTATATCTACCATCTCTGAAATATTTTCGTTCATACGGACAGACGGACATGGGTCTATCGACTCGGCGGGTGATCCTGATGAAGAATTCTTACGCTGTCACGCCTTCTTCTGCCTGTTACATACTTTCCACAAACTTAATATACCCGCACAGGGTACAATAAAATAGGCAAAAAACTCTAAAATATTTAATCTAACTAAATATACTATATATCGAAATATTTGCTAATAGCCACATGAAAAACTGTGAATCAAGTATTTCGTATTCGATTTAAGAAATTCCAAGATTACCGAAATTTAACAGGGTTTGAAATTAATATTATCCCGGTATCTTCGATGTGTTCTTCTTTGTATGACTAGACCCCAGCTAAACGCAAGACCCCCCTCTCCCCCCTCCCCCACCATGCTACCGCTGCCCTTCGCTAGGCGTTGTTGTTGTTGTCATCATCTTTGGCGTCGACGTCGACGTCGTCGTCGTTTTTTGTGGTTTGACATTGAACTCGAAATTGACGCGCGCCGCTGGGCAAAAAGCGTTGCCCAAGTCCCCAACCTCTCTCTTGCTCTCTTCCTCTCTTCTCTTACTTTTTCGCTGTCTCTGCCGCCCCCTCCCCCATGTGTCTTTCTTTCCATCATCTTTTCTTGCAAGCTCACGCTCCTGTTCCCACATACGCACACAAACGCACACGCACACGCACTTGGGCATGCGGGCGCTCTTCCCACTCTCTTGCCCTCTCTCTCTCTTTTGCTTATTAGCAATTTCGTTTTGACTATGCGGCCACATTTTGTTGTTGTTTTTATTGCTGTTCGCTTCCTCCGCAGCTGTGAACGCTGCAAGTTCAGTGAACTTTTGGGTAGAAAGCGCTTTAAAAAAAACCTTTTTCGGGTTTTTGGGCTTTGGCGTTTACTGCCGTGATTTCTATGAGTGCCCATGTATATATATATATATATATATATATATGCGAGTGTGTTTTAGGAACTACAGACGTGATAATTCGCGAGTGGACGCCTTCAGAAAGTGAAGCTCAACTTTGAAATTGTGTTGTGTGGAATGATGATGATGAAGATGATTATGACAAAGTCTTCCCACTCTATGAATACCTTCTTGCCACTCGCCCCTTCCACTTCTCCTTGCCACGTCTCTACACTGAAAAAAAGTCCAACTTCTAAAATCAAGAACATTCATCTTAAATATTTTGTTCTCAATATAAGATTATTTCAAGACCAAATTACTTAAACTAAGATTATTAACCTAAAAAATTTTAAAATCTTAATATAAGAATAAAAATTTTAAATTGTTAGGAAAGTATAAATAGGTACCATTTCGTATCAAACAAATGGTGGTCGAATCCCAATCGTAACAAATTAAGATAACATTTATAAAATTACTAAAACAAAATAAAATGTAAATAAAGCAATATTTAAAAAAAAAAATAATTTTTATTTATTTTATTTTTTGATTTTAATTTTAAGAACATTTATTCTTAAAATAAGAACTTGGTCTTATTTAAAATGTTCTTAAAATCAAGATGTGTTCTCTTAATTTAAAAATTTTATGCTCTCAACGCATTTTTTAGACCAAAAATCTTAGTTCTGTCACCAAAATCATGATTTTAAAACATTTTTTTATTATCAGTGTAGCACAGACCAACAAGTATTATATCTGTTTGGTAGTTATGTTTACTTAACTGATTTACACAGTTTTATAGCCCAAAGCAATTGTGTGACCCCAAGACGAACTCTCACGTCACGCATAGCTAAAGTTTCATTGCGTTTCCTTCAGGTTTAAGGTTACGTTTAATGGCTTTTACTCCCCGCCCCCTCACTTTTCCCTCCTTCTTGCTTAAGACCTTAAGCAATTCCCTGACACGCAAACACTAGATTCTAGTGACTAGAATATATTTTGACATTGAAAAAAGCTCTCAAGATCCAAACAGCATAAAAGTAAGAAGAATTCAACGCAGTTAAGATAATTAAATTTCAGCTTGAATAATTGAAAATGCTACTTTGTAAATTCTCATTTAATTCCTTTCTAACGAATAACTGTTCCGATTCATTTAAACTCATACTCTTTCACTTTGTATTTCATCGGACAGGAAACTAATTCTTCTTGC
This sequence comes from Drosophila innubila, assembly GCF_004354385.1. Classification (NCBI taxonomy): domain Eukaryota; kingdom Metazoa; phylum Arthropoda; class Insecta; order Diptera; family Drosophilidae; genus Drosophila; species Drosophila innubila. The sequence goes on from NC_047626.1 coordinate 13,089,144, forward strand.
CTCCAAAAACTTGAAGTAATTTCTAAACTGCTTCTGCAAATCTTTCACGATTTTTGTAATGTGTTTTTTACAATAATTGATCGTTGTTCGTTTGAATACTTATCCATATTCTTAAATCGCGTGGTTTCTTCATAAATACTGTTAAAACAAATCTATAAGTTTTGAATCCTTAAAAGTTTTAAAACTATGAGAATATTTCTTCTCCCAGAAAATAAATTTATTTCTAGCTCTTTTTGTTTTCTTTCTTCATATCGCATCCTTTATCATTTTTATACTATAAAATCTATCTTGAAATCTAGATATTTCTTTCTCTATTCATGTCGCTTTCGATTGCTAGAAATTTGAGAAATATATACAGCTGTGTTCCACCAATATCTACAAATTTTGAAAAGAATTTATTTGAAAACAGCTGTTTGAAATTGCAGTGTTCCTTAAACGTCAGAACTTTTTATTTTTGAACATATTTTCAAAGTCACAAAAAATCGACTAATACAAATTTATTTCCAATTTCAACAAAATTATTAATGTAAAGTATGTTTTAAAATTTAAATAATTGACAAATTTTAAATTAAATTATAAAATGTATTATATCCAATTTTATTCAATTTTAAATTAATTTGGGAAAAGATATTCTTCTCTTACTTGCATTTTTTCATTTAAGCTATATTTTAAGGCATAAGATTTAATAATCGTCTCCTCTTTCCGATAAATTATTTTTTAAAAAGTCGGTTTAAAGCAGGGTTTGTCCAAAATTGGGCTATATTAGGCTACTTTTTTAGTCAACTTTATCCTCTATTCTACTTCATCTTATAGCCTACTTTTATAGCCCTATTTACCCTACTTTTTGACAACACTGTCTTAAAGGGACTAGAGATCAAATCTTTCTAAATAATTTAAAAAGCTCTTAAAAAAAAGTTGTTTGTTCCCTGTTAAGGAAGATCACTTATATATTTGTATTTGGTACGTTTTTGTATTTTTCGAAATCGAAACTCTGGTGTGAGTTTGGTTCTATAAAACTTAAGTTGTAAAAATGTTTGAAAGAACGTTAATATACACACAAAAATTGTTTGATTTTAAAAAAGGTCTGTCTAAGAAGAACCTTATTCAAATTTAAAATCAAAATAAGTTTGAAAAACGATGATTACACTTTAACCATACTATAGAATTTATTGCTTGATAGAACCGAAACAAACCGTTATACATGAATTGGTTATTTCAGTTTGAATAAGCTACAGTTATGGTTGCCGATTTTAATTGATTAACACCGGTTAGGTGGTTTTAATTCCTGGTATTAACTTACGCTAATTATGTGTCATTCGAATATGTATCTTGTGGAACTAACTGGTAATTAGCCACCTTTCTCTCTGTGTTTTAAACAATTGAATTGATCACATTTTATTAGTCAGTTTTATTGCATTTTTTCAGTAATCCTATAAATGTCCATGTATATGAATGTGTTTATTATTCAAAATATTAAATGTATGTAAATATTTTTGATGGCATAGAAAAATGAAATTTATAAATGACGACAAAGAATACACTAATAATAAGACTAATAACAACAACAAAAACAAAAATGAGCAGCCAGCAGCGGGCTGCGGACAGCGAGCAGTGGCAACAACAAGAACAACGAGAACAACAACCAATTTCATGAAAGTCACAGTCAAGGTCAACATGCGTGCAAAGACATACAGCGAGCGCAATGTTGGAGCAAAAGAAAGACAGCAAGAGAGCGTGTGAGCGACAGAGAGAAAGACAGAGAGAGAGAGAGAGAGTTATAAAGATAAATGCATATATGTACATACGTATGCTGTTTGTCATTGTGTGAGTGGGTGCGAATGTGAGAGTGCGATCGAGAAATGTTTTACCATTTTATATGTATGTATGTATGTATGTATGTGTGTATAGATGTGTGTATTCTTCTTCACGCTTGCTTTCACGCACTCGACAAGCCTATGGATTAAGCTCCAAAGAATTCGCACGACCAGCAAATAGACAGAGCGATAAAGAGGAAGAAAGGAGAGCGCAAAAGTATGAGAGAGTGTGGTGGACTACAGTTCGAGTGATCGAGTGTGTGTGTGTGTGAGTGTGAGTGTGGGTGCGGTGATCGTTTATGCAGGCAGACGACGACAAGGAAGTTCATTTTGGCATCAACATTGTCGTTGTCGTCATTGGGCATAAAAGAAAATAAGAGAAGAGCGCTAAAGATGGCAAACAAAACATCAGCAATAAATGAAATCAAAGAAATTTCGTTTTGGCATGGCCCAGGCAGTAAGCCGCAAGTCTTCTGCCTCAGACTCAGCCGTGAAAAATGACTCACTTGCTCCCCAGCAGCAGCAGCAAACCAAACACACACATGCTAACTAACATACATGCATAGATACTCGTACACACTCACACACGCAAATGCAGATGCTCTCTCACACACACACGCACATGCAAGTCGCACAAAAGGAAAACAAATGGCTAGGTCGGTCGTTCACCTGCGTTCGCTTTGGCTTTGGAGCTTAAGAGAGCGCCGCACGATACGAAAGAGAGCCAATGTACAAATCGTGTGCGCGCCCCCACAGATGATTGTGACTGTATGCATGTGTTTGTGTGTGTGTGTGTGCCTCTGAGTGTATTGCTTGTGTTTGTGTGCGGACCGGCCGGCCGTTCATTGCTCTCGAATGTTGCTCTCTTACGTTGAGTATTTCATAACGCTTCTGGTTTTTCTTGTTGTTGTATTCGTGTCAATGTTCTATCGCATTTTGTGTTGTTGCTTTCGCTCTTGTTTAGGGTTTAATGACATTGCCGGTTTTCTGTGTTTTTCTTTTCTTTTTTTTTTTTGCGCTCGTTCGTTTGCCTGCTTGTTTATTTATTCTTGCAAGGCAAATAACAGCAGCGGCGTCGTCGCACAGGCGGCAGAGGAGGCAGCAGCAGATTACACACACACACACACATACATACATACATACATACAGACATTTATATGTATGTCTGTATATAATATAGTTTGCTGCTGAGGCTTTGGGAGCCAACGGTAGGGCCGGCTTCCGATACGACTGTACAGTAAAAGTTCGCTCAAGCATGCCCAAATCATACTTTCCTAAAAACTTCAAGCCATTATCATACGCACCCAAAAAATTCCAAACAAAAACCAAATCAAAATTATTGGTAACTGGCAAAATGGCATAATAAAATGAATTTGAGATTCCCTTAAATTTAAGATATGTATTTAAGCGGTTACTTTAAATACTCAAAATATTACAAATTTAATCACTAACAAACTGTTGGTGTGTCGTCACATGTAAACTGATCCGACAACAGCAAAAGCGACAAATTTGTGGGGTGCGCAGCGTTGATGACGCCGCCACTTTACGACAACGCTGCAACTTTTCAGTGCGGTTTTTAATATTTCTATACCCTGTAGACGAAGTATACAAAGGGTATGCACTAGAGTGCATCGATTTGTAAGGGCCAAAAAAAATTGACAAATGGTAACCCAAGGTCGTAATCTACGGTCAATTCTGAGATGTTTTCACCAAGAAACCATTGTTCTAAAATCAATTCCTAGTCACAGCTTTTTGAGTTGAAAAACGAGATTGGTATCAAAACTCGTGTTAGGACCAAGAATTTCAAATATAAAGACAAATTTTCCTTAAAACATAATTTTTGTCCTTGCAAAAAACGCAAAAATTTTCTAAAAATGTTAATCCATATTCGTAGTCTACGGTCGATTCTAATATGTTTCCAATTTCTAGTCCCTGCTTTTTTTGTTACACATTAATTAACTTATTCTTTGAATATATTCAGTGTTTCTATACTTTTTTAAATTTTAATATAAAATTATTGAGAAATTATTTACCTACATATAAATTAATATGCAAGTACTTTGTAATATCAATTATTACTTGATATATGTAGATAGTTTGCATGTCTATCTATTTTAAATGTATTGTACTACAAATGAACCTTTTCGGGCTTCGAGTCCCGCGGGCCTATTAATTAATTAAATAGATAATAGTCATATAACAAACAATTTTTTTACCTTTATTTCGTATTCATATCTAGCTAAATAAAGTTCTCGATGTACATATTATATGAACATTTTAAACATTTTAAGTACCTCGCATACTCAGCACACACTCTACATTTTCAACAGTTTACAGGGCATTTTATAGCACAGTCGCCACAACAGCTGACAATTGTATTACTTGTTTTACTTTTAAGTTGTAGTTGTTTTTGTTTTGTTATTGTTGTTGTTATTGCTGCGGCTGCTGTCGGTCGTTCGGTTGCTTTGCTTCCTCGTATTCGACGACGCTGCCGACGTCGCGACGTCGCTGCTTAAGCTTTTTTTTCTGTTTTGCTTTTGTTTTAGCGCTCGCACAAATGTGTGTTAGCGGCGGTCATTCACACCGAACGTGCCCTTTCGAGAGTAGTGCGCGTTGAGCGCTCTCTATTTCTCTCTCTTTACTCTTAAGAGAAAGAGTGCGTGAGTACGACTGAGTTTATGTGAGACCGTATGCGTGTGTGTGTGTGAGTGTGAGTGTGCGTAGAGTGTAATACAATGGCAACAACCGCAAAACGCAACTTTAACATTGCTGGGAATTTACATTTAACAAAAATTGAGATTGAATTGTGAGTGTTTTTTTGAAATGTTTCATTTAATATTGTATAAGCTTTGATTATCAGCATGGTTTGTAGCGATAAGAGGATTAGAGAGTTTGGTCAATTTATGATAAAATTGGCCAGCTGATTATACCTGCAACCTGTATACATTCGTACATAAATATATACATAAGTATGTATGTGTGTAAGTTCGTAAAATAAGGAATCTGCCTTCCGCATCCAAAGTGACGTCAATATGCGAAATTACGCAATTTGTGGGCGCTGTGAGAACGGCGACGATGAGTGACTAATTTAACCATATCTTTAACTCGCACACAAATACAGATACATATACATATACGGATACGGATACATATACAAAAAAAAAACAACATGCACACAAGTGAAACGTAAAGCGATGGGCAACAACTAAAACATGGGCAGCGTGGAATAGTGTAAAAGTAAAAGGTCATTGAACGAACATTGTACCTATTTCTGCTATTTACACACACACACTCACACACACACACAATCATATCGTAGGCGATTGTTATTACTACATGCATACATATGTATGTACATTAGGGTGCATCGATTTGTATGGGACAAAAAAATAAATGAAAAATGGTAACCCAAATTCGTAATCTACGGTCAATTCTAAGATGTTTTCACCAAGGATCCATGGTTCCCGCTTTTTAAGTTGAAAAACGTATATATTTTTTTTTCTCTTAGCAAGTTATTATTGGCATATCTTAAGTGCGTTTAGTCCCATCCTGACAAAATTTGCATTAAAACTCTTGTGAAGACCAGGATTTTCAAAATTCCATAGAATCAAAAGACCAATTGTCCTTAAAATATAATTTTCGTCTATGAAAGGACTAAAAGCACTAAATAATTAAACCCAAAAAGCAGGGACAAGAAATTGATCTTAGAATTATGGTTCTTGGTGAAAACATCTTAGAATTGACCGTAGATTAAGAATATGGGTTACCCTTTTTTTTTGTGAAAACAATCGATGCACCCTAATGTACGTACGTATATGTGTACATTTATGTATTTGCAAAAACTAAAAAATATAAAAACAATAATACAATGAATCAAGCCAAGCCAAGTAAGTACTTTGCCTTTTACATACATACCTACAGACACACACACACACACACAGAAATATAAACACAAGTATTCGCCGCACTAAGCGAAAATGGAGAAATTGGAGAAATGGAAATGGTGAAATGCTGAGCTAAAATGAAATGGAATAATGGGCAAGGGCAAGTTGGAAAGCGTCGCCGTCGACGTCGCCGTCGCTGACAAACGACGAGCAAGCGAAAAAAAGAAACAAAAGAAATAGACAAGTAGACAAGTGAGAGCGCGTCAAAAGAGAGACACAATATATGAAAGAAAGATGAGGATCAGAAGCACAAGCAGAAGTTGAAGCAGAAACAAAAACAAAAAACAAAAACACAGATTCCTGCACATTACAAATGAATCTTATGAATGTATCTACGATTTAAGCATATGTATGTATGTATGCATGTGTATTTAAATGTGAGGTATGAAATGTAAGCACATTCCACAGCGTTTGGGGGGGGGATTAAGCCGCTGACCGATCGATCGACCGATCTCACTATTTCTGCTGCTTTAAAGAAAGCAACGAAAATTGCAACAAGCTCACAAACAACGACAAGAACAACAACAAATGGCCAGCTCGACAAATGTGCTTGGTAAAAAAAAGATTGTATGCGAATTTGATACCAAGTCGGATCCAATTTTTCCCCTATGACTCAGACCTGGAATCGGACCCTGATTGTGACATTTGTCACTCCAACGATGACAACGATTAGAAGCCAATTATCGATTACACAACTGTAAAATATTTGCAGAGGAAATTTTTTAACTAATCAGTTATCGACTTATCCATCGACGTCTGTCAACTGATCTTGTTGAATTAAAATTTCATACAATTATTATTTTTATTAATATTCTATAATAATATTTATATTTTTCAGGGCTGCAAAACCCCCAAAAATTTGGATAGAGTTCGGTTTGAAGTTCGAGCCATAGAAAATCCATCCAATACATTGTTGTTTAAAGATATGGATTTTCAATCAAGCTAAGATAAAATTATAAATATTAATATAAAAAAAGGATGAAATGTAATTTTTTTCATAGCTATAACTTAAAAAAAAAAAGATTCCGGGTGGGTTTTGGGTAATTTTCTTATAAGAATAAACAGTCAAAAACCAAATATGTTAATAGCATTAAATCTTTAGAAAGAGTGTAAGATACATGATGGAATATGCAATATTTAGTTTGTCGTACATACTTGATAATTTAAAACCAGAAATTAGAAAGAAAACTACTTTAAATAATAGGTGTATATCAACTGAAGTGCTAATACTAAATGATTCAATGGATTTATTGCAATTGAATACTTATTCAAATGTATATAAAATACATATATACTTATAAAATGCTAGACTTGAATAACGGAGTAATTGAGGTAGCTGACTCTGGAGGAAGGCAATAATATAACTAACGATGGAACTACGCGTACTTTGTCGAGGCGCTGACCTCTCGCTTTATATGTATGTGTTTTCTTACAGACTTGTTGTGTGTGTTAGTGTGCGTGTGTGTGTGTTAGTGTGCAAGTGTGTGTGTGTGTGTAGTCTCCAGGCAAACTTCTCCTATGCTGCCTATACTAGAAAGTATTGTCACTGCTATCAAATAGCAATGACAACAGCAACAACAACAATAGCGATAAGCACACAGACCAGGAGAGTGGGATCAAGCAACTACATATGAACACAGGGGCGTAGGCAGGGGGATGGGGGATATAGGACACGACAAACAGTTGCACTAAATGCATTCAATTCATTTCAAATATTTACAAAACTATTAATATTTGATATACTTGATACAACAAAATAAATTCATTTAAAATGGACTTTATTAGGTGTGTTCTACAAATCTAACCAAAAGCAATTTTTGGTGGTCCTGCGTCAAAATGTCTAAAAGTTGTTGAGCGATTTGACAAAATGTAATATTTTTTTTAATTGAGTTAAACTATTTTCAAATTAAATAAAAATGCATAAAATATATATTTTGTGAATTTTTTAGTTATGAAAAATAACCTAAACTTAAAAATTTGGTTAAAAGTGTAAGTTAAATTGAAGGCAGCCGATTTTTTTGACTTCGAAAATATGTTCGAAAAAATTAAATTTCTAATATTTAGGCCACACCGACATTTTGAACTGCTATTCTCTACAAAAACTCTAGAGATTTCTGGAGCACACTTGTATGTCATTTTATTTAGTCAATAAATGAATTAAAACTAATTCAATATTTTTGAAATTTGAAAGAAACTATTGTGGGCTTTTCGGACAATATGCAATTGCTTTTTCGGTGCTTGGGAAATTTATAGAACATGTCAGAATAATGTATTTTATTAATACGAGGTTATATTGCTTATATATATAATATATATTTATAACAAATCTTTCGGCCCCCTTCGCACGAACTTTGGCTACGCCCATATATAAATATGTACATATGTGCATACAATATTAAATATATATGTATGTATGTATGTATGTACATGTGTGTATAAAATTATATGTATTAAATTCATTGTACATAACTTCTGTCCGATAAGTGTGGGTGAGCAGCAGGTGTATAGTTTTTCTGCGAGTTGAAAATATCGAGTAGCGAGTAACGAGCAGTCAGCAACAAACAGAGAGCAGCGAGAAGAGAGGAGCGAGCGAATAAAACGCGGACATGCATTAAATAAACGTCAAGTTCATTGGCATTGATTAAAATGCAAAGCAAAATAAAACAAAAAGATAACAAAGTGTTGTCGACATCAACATCGACATCGACGACGTCGTCGTCAACGTATACGTAATATTGTTAATGCTGCTGAATGACGAACAGTGGGAGAAAAATGCAAGAATAGTTGCTTTTAATTAATATACTCGAAAGCATCAAAGACATCGTCTGTCAATTTTTGTATCTATATATTTAATGTTAATAAAAGAATTTTCATTAATTAAATTGTAATTTATTCTTTTAAAATCAAAATAAAAGTTAATTGCAAACATATTCAGGGTTGTTCCAGTAATACAAGACAACCGAAAAACAACTAAAAACTCTTACATTTTTTTTTTTTTTTTTTTTTTGGTATTCGGTTGTTTTACATTTTTGGAACATTCCTGATTATAAGGACAAAATGGAAATACCGACTGCAAATTTGAATAAAGTGACTTTTTCTATATTTTTGACAGTTTTCTTAAAAATTAATTTACAATATGGAGAGTATGTATAATAACGATTATTTCACGAAATCTCTTTTCCATCATCAAAAAGTAAATGAAAATGCCAAAAAAAAAAAAAGCACTTCAATTCTCATATAAGTTTTTTTAATTACCAAAGAACTAAAAATATATTAATTTATGCATTCATCAATCCCCAATAAAATTATAGAGAAATTCATGTAACGTCACATCATATAACGTAGCGTGTCATACTCAGGATAAAACGAAAAAACGGGGAAATGGTGTTAAATTAAATTAACTTACAATATTTCCAATCATAATATAAAAGTTTTATGCAAAAAGTCTGGCCAATTTCGGAGAATTTTGCGCTTTTCAATTTCATGTTTAAACCAACTATTTGTAACGTAACGTCATCGCATGTTTTTGCTTATATCTTTTAGTCGGAGAGGTCGAATGTTTTCATCTTATTTAGTAACTATAGTTAAACTAAATTAATCAGATATTATCAAAAACTTTTAAAAAATTTTGCTTGTTTCTATGCTTTTGTCAGATTTTGGCGTACGACTGTAACGGGGCTAAGGAAATGTCCATATTCGAAATTCGAATTGCAAAGTTGAATTAAAAGCAGATATTTAAGCGGGTTTCCCACTGTGTGAAGTGTAAAACACCAGCTTACAGCTTACAGCTGCCCTTGCCCTTGTCTCTGATGCTGCTGTTGTTGTTCTTGTTGTTGTTGTCTCCCTGTTGATGTGACTGTCCATTCCTTAGTGCCATCCCCCGTTTGCCGGCTAAAAGAGAGATGAAGATGTTGTTGTTGTTGTTGTTGTTGTGGATGATGAGCTCTGAACTGGAAGAAGTTTGGGTAGCAATCATTCCCACTGAACGAATATCGAACGTTGCTTTTCAGTGCATGGGCATTTCCTACCTCATACATAATTGGGTGCTCTGGCAACTGTGCGAGTGTGTGAGTGTGCGAGTGTGCGAGTGTGTAAGCGTGTGTGTCTGTGTCGCTGCATGCGTATGCGCACTCTTCCTCCCTCTTTTTTTTTGGGCTGCTCTCGCTGTAACATACATTCTACATGCTTGTAACATGGGGGTTACATGACATTGAAACCAATTTTGAAGGTTCAACCTTTTGTCGGGTATATACATACATTTATCTGTATATAAGCGACTGCTTTTTTTTAAATTAACGCAGCAGCATCCACGAAATATTTATGTATCTTTTGGGTTGTGCTTTTGTTACTATGAGTACATTCATTCTGTGCTTGGTAACAGGCAAAATTTCGTTTGATTTAAATGTCGAAAGAAATAATAAAAACAAAGCATAATTCTTAGTTGGCTTTTCTCTTGCTTCGCAAGCATTCTATAACTACCTACCATTCCTTATCGTGTCAACCACTCACTATACACACACACGCACACATACACATGAACACACACGCAAAACAATCAGGAAGAAGACTGAAGAATAAACCCAAGCGGCTTAAACGAAACTTGCATGCTCTTTCTCAATTTTTTTTTAATACATAGCAGTTATAAATAATAAAGAAGTTTGATTTTTACAAAAAACTAAAAGCCCCACAAGCATATTTAATTTATACAAATAAATTTTATGCTATTAATGACACAAGTAGTTAATTAAAATAAAAAATAAAAATTAGGTAATAAACTTAATATTTTCAAAAAATACAGGATTTATATTTTTAAGAAAAAAAATTATTTGGGTTTTAAACGTATGTTTGTAGATATAAAATTAACATGCTAACTTTAATTACACTAAAGGCGCTATAATTCATGAACTAAAATAAAAAAATTATCAATTATATTAATTAAAATATATATATTAAAAAATATATATATACTATATATATATATAAATTAATTTAAAATAAAACTGAAACTGTTTTGGGAAATTCATCTCTAACAAATAAACAAACATGTGTTAATTTTGGTATACACATACAAACATACAGTCATAGTAATTATCTAATGCTGTTGAGGTATCAGCAAAGGGTTAGATCATTATCTCAATCTGTGTCAAATTGCATCACATTACAAAGCGCGCGCGCACACAGACACACACACACACATACACACACACAGTTGCACAGTCACATGTTAATGCATTCTCAGATTTTGAGCATAAGAAAAGAGCATACAAAAAGCAGAAACATAACGTAAGAAAAAAATATTACGACGACAACAAGAACAACAACCAAAGCAACTGGCAAGTCAACAGTCGATTGTTTATCAATGTGTAAATAAAAGCGCATTTATATTTGTATGCGTGCGTGTGTTTTCCAAAAGCATGGATGTGTGTGTGTGTGTGTGTGTGCCTGTATCGTTGCCCAAAAATTTCAATAGCAAAGGTCAATGAACTCGCGTCGTGCCAGTGCCTGACGTTTCTGATTGCTCTCTTACTCATTCGCTTACTCGCTCTCAGCATGCATGACTGCTGTTTGTGTGTGTGTGTGTGTGTGTGCTTGAGTATTGCGTTCCGCATTGCGCGCTCTCTTTGAATGCTGCTCTGCTCTTTGGCAGTTTTTGCGACTCTCTTGAATTTAGCATTGCTTCCTCGTTGCGTTTCATTCATAAACAGAGAGCGCCAGATATCGGCCAGGCCAACGAACTAAGGGCCGTTCGCGGTTAACATGTGCTTTGACCCCCCAGTTAAAGCGCACTACCCCCACTACAGATACATTCAACCACCATTGTGCATCTTGTATGTTACCGTTACCGTTACTTTAGTAATAGTAATGTGTTCATATGCTTTAAATTTAATTCAACCAAATATTGTTTGTTTTTTTGTTTTTTTTTTTGTTCTCTTATTTGTACTTACATTAACTGTCGACGTCCTTGCAGCGGCGGCATTTTTGTGGCCGGCTGGCGCTCATTTAATTAGATCCTCTTGTGAGCTTTTCTGCTGCTGCTGATGCTGCTGCTGCTGCTGTTATGATGAAGGCGTAATCCATGCTCTGTGGCTCTGCCAGCAGAGCTTTAACCGTTACACCTCTGTATTAAGTTACAGTTTGTGTGTTTATTGTTGTTATATTTAGCTTAGCAGTTCTCTTAAGTGTTACCTCTCACTTAAATTGAAGATGCAGCAAATGATTTATTTTGTTTTGATGTAATCCGTTGTTGTTGTTGTTTGCTGCAATATACATTTGTATTTATGTATGTATGCAGATACTTTTTACACACTTCTTAGATACTTGTGCTTAATTAACATTTACATTCAATTTGATTTACAATTGGGATGAATTTCTTTTTCTTTTTTTTTTATTCTATGTTGTTGTTGTTGGTTGAGGTTGTAGCACTTATGATTTAGATTAGAATAGGGGCACATGAACACATTGCGGGGTATCGCTAATTCCGTTTTAGATACAATACATTCTTAGCTTTATCCTAGGCTTAAATTAAAGCGCTTTTGGCTTTATTTTTTTCTTCTTTCAGTTGAATATTTCTTATGTGTTTTGCTTGCTGCTTGTCACATTTTCTCACGTCACTTTGCAAATACAAAATCTGCAACAGAAACAAACACAAAAACAAAAATTACGATTACGATTTGCGATCACAATTTGTTGTTGCCACTGCTGCAGAAGCTGCTGCTGGCTAAGGTGGGTGGGTGGACGGAGGGGGCTGCTGAGAGAGGGGTCAACCGCACGCAGCGCAACAACAACAAATGAACGCAATTGCATTAGTTGACGACGCCGACACCGGCAGCGACATCGACAGCGGCAGCGTCCTTGCTGACGTCTTGGCGCCTATTTCGAACAACCGGGCACTTGTCAATTGCTATGTGAATAAAGCAAAATATCAATAGCACTAATATGCACTTCATTTTTTTTAATGCTGCTGCCAGTGGCCACAACTTTGTTATTCATAATCATATACATATTTGCAGCAATATTCCAAATTCGTAAAAAAAAAAATACAACAAAAAACCAACTGTAATATATCGTTATCCGGGCGCGAACGACGACAGCTCGCGGCGAGTGAAATTTTAAGAATGAGAGAGAAATTTTTTCGTTTTCTTGTTTCGTTTCATCATTTGGTTCGGGTAGTTCGTTTGCAGGCCGAAACTATAGATGGCGCGCTTAAAAGCATGCAACACGAAAAACATTAACAGAATGTAACATTGCTCTGTTAACAGTTATCATCACTGTTGCCAACTTAGCTTCTTATAGCTACTTTCAAAGTTCGATTACTAGAAAAATTTAATAAAGATATATTCATATATATATATTTTTTCTAAAATCATGAAAAGTGCACGCAAAATCCAATTTAAATGCTTTCCGGCCAGAAATAGCTATTTTTCCTTTTAAAGTTGGCAGCACTGGATGTCATTTCTGTTATGGTCACAATTGCAAGCGGCGCGCAATTTAAATTTTTTTAGTTCTTTCTCAATAATTTGGGAACAAATTAACAATTTAATACAAATTTTTAGTTCCAAATTTGATTGAATAAAGGTTTTTCATTTTTTGAAGGTTGAAAGTTCGTTGAGATTCACGAAAAGAAGTTGTTTAAATAAGTTTAATTTAATTAAATTTAAAAAATTCTAACAAAAACTATAAAAAAGTTTAAAACTCTACTTTTAACATTTTAGGAGTCTCCGATTTGAGCCCATTTTCATATTGTGATTAAGCTCCAAGCCAAGCCTGCCAGCCCGTTTATTGTTGCGACATGATTTTTAAAACTAGTTGGCAGCACTCAAATTTTCGTTAAGGCTCTCTGTGCATGCATTGGATAAAGCTTGAGTATTGTACATCCAATACACAACCCAGCTTTGTAATATTACTAATATATCCATGTAAAAGCTAGAGACTGATTTGGGAAAATATTGTATAGTCCAATTTAATTTTTTTAGTTTTTAGCCGATAATTTGGCAAAAAGTTAACAGTTTAATAAAACAATTTTATTCGAAATTAGATAAAATATAGGCAATTTTTTTTATAAATGCTGGGACCTCGTTGTGCCACAAGGGAAGAGATTGTGTAATAAAATTTAAATTAGTTACATCCAAAAATTTTAAAAAACTCTTAAAAGAATTCTAAAAAATTGTTAAAAAATTAATTCAAAATGGATAACAGTCTGATCCAAGCCTGCCAGCCCGTTTTTTGTTGCGAGATGACTATTAAGACAAGTTGGCAGCACTGCTACTACATTTGAAAATCAGCTATTGTTCATCGCAATTTCAGCAATTTCTCGGATTTTTTCCAGACAGAAACAGCCATTTTTCCTCTAAAAAGTTGGCAGCACTGCAGCTGACTTCTCCAATTTTATCGCCGCAAGCAAAAACATATTTTTATATTAAAAGTGCATACCACTTTGTTTATTAATGTTCACTTAAACAATTTATCCATGTGAATAAAATGAAAGTAGCTTACTAACTAAAAGTAAGTCAATTATTAAGCATATTTTGGTAAAAAAATCTATATAATTTAAAATTTGAACTAGCGCCCATTTAGAATGACTGCATTGCGATATTAATAGGTGCATGTTGAAACATCGCTAACAGTAATATCGACTACTGCAATATATCGATGAGCAACATGCTTTCCTCCATGGGCTCAAAGGGAACAGTGAATAGCCATACTTCGATGCTTTCGGTTGAGGAGCTGCTGGACGGGTAAATATAAAAACCACGTGTTTTAATCGACAGGCTACTACGGCTAATTCTCATGTTGGCTCAATTGACGCGTTTAACCTTTTCCCTTTTTATTCCCTCTTTATTTTTTTGTATTGTTTTTTCTCACTTGTCAAAGGCAACGTAATAACTGACAATTGCAATTGAATTGTGCTTAACTGTTATCTTGAACAAGATATTCCTAACAGCAACAGCAACGCTTGCAAGCTGCAATCTGCAATCTGTGAAAAAGGAAACGCACATATATATATATTTATATATATATATACCAAAATATAGAATAGCAGCAGTGATAATTAACAATATCAAATAGAGACATAGTCAATTTGAGTGTTGTTTGTTATTATAGACTGTCTGTCGGCTGTCTGCCTATATTTATTTGTTTACTTTTGCGGTTGCTTTTGTTGTTCTTGGCTGTTGTTGTATTGCTCTTGGTTGTTGTCGTTGTCGTCGTTGCCGTTGACATCAATTGCTGCTCAAGTTGAACGCACGGCATGGCAAGCAGCTTTGAAGTCGCAGTCGCAATCGCCGACGCCAACGCCGACGTCAATAATGCTGGCGTCAACCTGAAGGCACGAGTCAATGGCTTAATGGGCAGCGGCGACGTCCCAGCAGATGTAGCTGACAATATGGAGCAGCTCCAGGATGGGCTAAGCTGCAATGAGCTGTTTAATAATGGCGATGGCCTAACCTACAAGTAAGTAATTGAAGGATCTGACAGTTTCTTACTGGACAGTTAATCAGTGTTGCCAACTCTTCAGGTCCTTCAAAGGCTATAACTAAAAGAGGCTAATTAGTTATTAGGTTGATTTTATACCCTGTATCTATTAAAAATAGTTAAATGTACATATATAACAGGCATATGGATATAATTCCGACCAGGGAATAACACCGAATCCGGTACAGGAACCGTTAACTGAAACTAACCGTTTCATTTTTAGTACCGGTACTGAAACCGTAACCGAATGAAAATTCTCTGTCAAGACCCGAACACCGAAACGATTGTGGTAAAGTTGCTAGGTCAAAGAGTTGTCCAACTTTCAACTGTCATAACTTGATCAAAACTAAATAGATTTTCAAACGGAATGTCATTTTGATCATGATTTGGCCTCTAAATTCATTTTGTATTCAATTTTTGTTCATTTATAAAATTTTATTATTTTCGACCAAGATTCGATTTCGATGGTAAGGGTCCCCCCTTTGAAATTTCGAAAATTCAAAATTTTAAATCTCAAGTTTTCACTTTTAATCAACTCCTTATATCGTAGTTAGTATAAAACAACACTTTAAACTTGATTCTGAGACCTTTCATTTTTTTGTAAAAAATCATGAAGAATTGGATAAAAATTTTGACTTGTAAAGTGACTAGTTCGAAGTCTGACCAACTTCAAAGTGCCATAACTTAAGCAAAACTGAACAGATTTTCAAGCGGAATGTCATTTTGACCATGATTTGGCCTCTAAATTCATTTTGTATTCAATTTTTTTCATTTAGAAAATTTTATTATTTTCGACCAAGATTCGATTTCGATGGTAAGGGTCCCCCCTTTGAAATTTCGAAAATTCAAAATTTTAAATCTCAAGTTTTCATTTTTAATCAACTCCTTATATCGTTATTAGTATAAAACAACACTTTTAACTGATTCTAAAACCTATCATTTTTTTGTAAAAAATCTTGAAGAATTTAGATTAAAATTTTTTGTGAAAAAATGCATGCACCCTTATATATAATCTAGATCAATATTAAAAATCTAATCTATTTAGCCCTGTCCGTGTGTCAGTCCGATTGTATTTACACTAAGATATCAGAGAAGGCAATATAATTCCTTTGATCATCATAATTTGAAAAAAAAATCAAATGAATTGAGTGAAGTTAAGTTGGCAACACTGCATATAATACTCATATATGGTATGACCTATCTAACCAATGTATGTAACATAAAATATTTCTCGACACAATCTCATCTTCATCTGACAATTGTTTGCTTTGTTTAGTGATTTTCTTATATTACCCGGCTATATAAACTTTGCCGCCGAGGATGTTGATCTTGGTTCTCCACTAACCAAGAAAATCGCATTGCGTGCACCGTTAGTCAGCTCGCCAATGGACACGGTAACCGAATCGGAGATGGCCATAGCAATGGCGGTAAGTGGCAAACAAATTGTTTACAAAAGTTACAAAAACAAAACAACAGACACCACAAACAAGGCTGCAAATCTGTTGTGTGTTGGTTTCATTTTGCGGTCTACTCAAATCAAATCAAAAGTCACCACACATTATTGTCTAGAATCTCAAAAAACTAGAAATAACTTAAACATGCTTTCGAATTAACTTTTGCGTTGTCATAATCTGAAGTTCGAGTATCGAAACATTTTGTGGTTTAGTCAATTCAAATCCGAAAGTCATTTATCAATTAATTATTTGTAATGCAAATGTTCTAGAATCTAAAATCTATAGAAAGTTTAAACATGCTATCACATAAACATTCCCAATGCCATTGATGTCAAGTATCAAATGTTATTACTAAATTCGAATATCGAAACAATAATATCAACTTAATATTTAAAAAAAATGTTGTGATCTAGAAAAGTTTAATCAAAAGTCACTAAATAATTAATTATTTCTAATGCGAATCATAATGCATTGACTGTCGAAGTCTAATATCTTCAAAGAACTTTAACATCAGCTTTCAAATTAACAATTGCAATTTCATCAATTTTATCAACTGTCAAACAAAGCAATAATACTAAAATTTGTATTCAAAACATTTTTTGATCTAATCAAGTCAAATCTAAAATGATTAAATCATTAATTATATTGTAATGCCAATCAGAATGCATTAACTAACTAAAATCGGGATTTAAATGGGAAAAAATTCAAATTAACACTTGGAAAATGTCAAGAAGTGTTAGATTCGCGCAATGACATCGAATTCGAATATCGAAACAGTTCGTAATGCCAATCAGAATGCATTAATTAACTAAAATCGAGATTTAAATGGGGAAAAAATTCCAATTAAAATTTGGAAAAAGTCAAGTGTTAGACATTGAATTCGAATATCGAATGCCAATCAGATTGCATTAATTAACTAAAATCGAGATTTAAATGGGAAATAATTCCAATTATAATTTGGAAATTGTTAAGAAGTGTTAGATTTGCGCAATGACATCGAATTCGAATTCGAAAATCGATACAGTGTGCAGCCTTGTAGTGTGCAGCAATGCAGTTAAGTGTCGATAACCGATAACGATCGGCCGATGCACATCGCCTTTGGTGTTTTGGTATCGGTGTCGCTCCAGTTGTGGTTGTAATTGAACACTCTTATGCGCCTCTATAATCGCTAATGTTTCCCTTCCAAAAAACAAAACTAAATTGAAAAACACATGCAAAACAAAAAAATGCATCAAATGTATATTTTGGCGCCCACGCGCAGCTGTGTGGTGGCATTGGGATCATCCATCACAACTGCACGCCGGAGTATCAAGCTTTGGAGGTGCACAAGGTTAAGAAATACAAACATGGCTTTATGCGTGATCCATCTGTGATGTCGCCGACCAATACCGTTGGCGATGTGCTCGAGGCTCGTCGCAAGAACGGATTCACCGGCTATCCGGTCACCGAGAATGGCAAACTGGGCGGCAAACTGTTGGGCATGGTCACCTCACGTGACATTGATTTCCGTGAGAATCAACCGGAGGTGAAGCTGGCCGATATCATGACCACCGAGCTGGTAACCGCACCCAATGGCATCACATTGCCCATGGCAAATGCCATACTGGAGAAGAGCAAGAAGGGCAAATTGCCGATTGTGAATCAGAATGGTGAACTGGTTGCAATGATTGCACGCACCGATTTGAAAAAGGCACGCTCCTATCCAAATGCATCAAAGGATTCCAATAAGCAGCTGCTTGTCGGCGCCGCGATTGGAACACGGAACGAGGATAAGGCACGTCTACAACTGTTGGTGGCAAATGGCGTGGATGTCATCATACTGGACTCATCGCAGGGCAATTCCATTTACCAGGTCGAGATGATCAAGTACATCAAGGAGAAGTATCCCGATCTGCAGGTCATTGGTGGCAATGGTAACTAACCCAAATACATATTCATATATTTATATTTTTGGCATGCTTATCCTCTAATACTAACATATATTGTATATCGTCATACCTTCTCCTCTCCCCCTTCACCCACCGTCTCCGTCTGCGTCTCCGTCTCCGTCAATCTTTCCCGCCACACCTCACAGTTGTTACACGCGCCCAGGCCAAGAACCTCATCGATGCCGGCGTTGATGGACTACGCGTGGGCATGGGCTCCGGCTCCATCTGCATCACACAGGAGGTAATGGCATGTGGTTGCCCCCAGGCCACCGCCGTCTATCAGGTATCCACATTTGCCAAACAATTTGGTGTACCGGTCATTGCCGATGGCGGCATCCAATCGATTGGCCACATTGTTAAGGCTCTGGCGCTGGGTGCCAGTGCCGTTATGATGGGCTCCCTATTGGCGGGCACATCGGAGGCACCTGGCGAATATTTCTTTTCCGATGGTGTGCGCTTGAAGAAATACCGAGGCATGGGCTCACTGGAGGCCATGGAACGTGGCGATGCTAAAGGTGCTGCCATGTCGCGTTACTATCACAACGAAATGGATAAGATGAAGGTTGCCCAGGGTGTCAGCGGTAGCATTGTGGACAAGGGCTCCGTATTACGCTATCTACCGTATTTGGAGTGCGGACTGCAGCATAGTTGTCAGGACATTGGCGCCAATTCGATAAGCAAACTCAGGTAAGAGATTCATATTCTATAGTCAAATATTCATATGGATTTGTAACTGTATCTGTATCTGTATCTTTATCACAGACAAATGATCTATAATGGGCAATTGCGTTTCATGAAGCGCACACATTCGGCCCAGTTGGAAGGCAACGTGCACGGCCTTTTCAGCTATGAGAAGCGTCTCTTCTAACATACAACAAGCGCTGCAGCGTCGTTAACTGGCGGCGGAGTGGGCGCTCATCATCATCAGCAACAACAACAACCCAGAACACAGCAGCAGCAGCAGCAACAACACCACCAACAACACCACCAACAACACCACCAACAACACCCACAACACCACCAACAACACCACCAACAACAACGACAACAGCAACAACACCATCGACTTGCCTACTGTGGAAGTCGAGAATTCTTAGAGCGATCCTATGATAGAGAGAACGTTGCAATCGCATCCCTAAAACGTCGCATGTGATCTATGCAAATGCCCATTTTCCAAAATTTTATATAGTTCTTAAGCTTCTTTCTAAAACTGTTAAAAATTGATCATCTAGGATCAATCAAATTGTCGAATCTTTTGAATCTATCCAGCAGCTGAATGGAGTCAAACCACTAGAGGCAAACATACTTATATAAGTCGTATATATATACTTATATACAAGATATCAACTCTATATGCCAAAACTTATTAAATGTACATTTTCCTGGAAAGAAGAACGCTTGAAATTATTTTAATGGCGACTTAAACGCTAACGGTTTTTACAGCGATCATTCCTTTTCCACCTACAAATAAAAAAAAAAACAAATATATATACAAACAAAATACCATGCAATACAATTTTTTTCATGATTATCCCTTTTTTATTATAATAATATTTATAATTATAATTTTGATTCTTGATTTATTTGTACATATACATACATAAATATATATAAATAAATTACATTCGGCAAATGCTTGACTTATATTTTAACGTTTTTTCTGTTGACCATTAAAGATTAGGGTATTATAAATATAGTGCTCTGAGAGAATAGTTTGAATAATAATAATTGTAATAGTAAATACATTAATCAAAAATATTATTTTGTATTTGTTAAGTAATTTCTTTAGTTATTTAGATTTTCGTTTTCTACTTTTTTTTTTGTTCCTGCTTTTTATTACTTTTTTGTAGTTTTAAGTTGAGATATTTGACAAAAAATTTGTGCAAAATAAAAAAAAACCCTTTTAAGGACACTTAAACAAAGCTATGTATATATACAGAATATATATGTATATGTGTGTGAATTTGAGTGCTTCTGTGTGTGAGTGTGTGTGTGTGTGTGTGTGTGTAAGAAGAAGCAACCGTGTGACATAGGAAATTAAGTTATTTTGAGCAAAATGATATGCAAAGCGATTTCATTAAAGAGAGACTAAAAAGACACGCACACACACTCATAAACACACACACACACACACACACATACATGCATGCATGCAGGCATATCAAAAATATATATATATATGTATATGTATGTATTGTGTAAGGTTGTATATATATAAAAGCTGGGAGGAATCGGATTGGAGCTAATGCGTTGGATTGTCAGGGGCCAGGCAATGCCATTTCTCATGAAAATGATCGGGAAGACGGATGCAGTCCTGCCATTGCTGCAGTCGATCGCCTTTGCTTTGGGCTCCCAGTTGTAGGCTGCCAAGGAAGTCGTTGCTCTTGCCCAGATCCTTGTCCCACACGGTCAGTATGAGCATCTCCTTGTTTAGATCATGTGGACTGGCCTCAAAATAGAACTCCTCGTTGTAGATGGGATTCAGAGTGCGCCACTTGACACTCGTCTTGTGCTTCTTATTTTTGTGCGCATCCGGTTTCAGTTGTCTAAAACAAATCAAATAAAATACACAACTGATTAAAGTTGAATATAAAAAAAATCAAGATTTTCGTACTTCAACAGTGGATAATCAATTCCTGAGTAATAAAACTGAGTAATAATATTTCATTTCAAGTTCGCTTTCGCAATCCTGGAAATCTTAAAATGAGATTTTTCTGGGATACTTTAGGTAGGTTTTGGGATTAATTCAAGTCTGCAAAGGATCGAAAGAAACTACTTTAAGTATTCAAAAATCATAAACTAATCCCAAAACATTATTTTTTTTGTAATTTTAATTTTTAAACTTGAAGCAAACTACTTTTAGTAAAAAAAAAATTTTAAATAGTTTAGTAAACAAAACTCTGTAGTTTCTGGAAATATTAAAAAAAAAAAAAAAATAGCAAGCTATATATTAGATACAGTTTTATATATTCTGACTAAGTTTGGTTAAAATCAGACTATTATACAGCTATGATAGAAATGGTCAGTCAGAATTTTAAAATTAACATCGATTCAACCCCAATTTAAGAAATGTAGTGCACATCAATCAAGTACGGACGGACGTACTTATGATCTAAACTATTTCGAGGATTTTGAGAAATTTGTACTTACAGCTTGACAAAGGGATCGGAGCTGCCATTGTTGTCCATGGCCAGCAGATTGATGCACTGCTTCACATTGACAACCAGTGCACGTCGTTTCGTATTGTAGCACAACGAGATGAGCATCTTGCCATTGGGCCAGCTCTGTGCAAGCTCCGCCTCGTTGCTGTACTGATCCTCCACGCCCAGCGGCACCGAGATGCGGTACTGCGATGTGCTGTGCACCTGCAACAACAAAATTACAAAGATCACTACACAAATCGAGTATAACGTTTAGATATGACATTTGAAGCTGGAGGTGCGCTACAGTTGAGTCGAGTCTGCTCGACCGTGAGATACCCGGTACCCAAATCTATGCATATATGCATACAAACCAATGCTTTCTTAAAGGCAACTACGAGATAACCTGTACCCAGGTCCTTAACTGTCCTAGCCAGGGATTAAAATCGTAACCTTGAAACTTTACCTTAACCGTTAAGCGTTCTTGAGTAATGATGACAAATGTATTCGGTCCCCCAAAGAACAGCTAAAAAACATTTAAGCTTAATTTAAAAAAAATTAATAAACAACCATATTATCGAAACATTTTTTAAGTTGTTTTTCGTCATCTGATGCTCCATGGGTTAGTTTGGACCCAGTAACTCGATAAATGTAACTTGTGATTAAAAATTTTTTTTTTCTTAACTTTTTCAAAATTATATATAAATATACATGTTAAATTAACGTATTACTTCCGAGATCGGAATGCGGCGTGAAACTTAAGATCTGCTTGAACTTAAGTACTTGTCACGAAATTTTTTCTTTTTTTTTTTGATTAAAATTAATAAATGATAACATTTCAATTTTTGTTTTAAAATACAAATTATAGTACAGTACAATTTCGATAATTCGGAGGTTTGTTTATTTGGACAACGCGAAAATTCGGACATTTAAATATATTCTCCGGACACCACACTTTTATTTTATTAACTCTAAGATCCGTAAACTTTAATGTTTTTGTATGTATGAAAGGCGTAAAAAAAAGTGGCGAAAATGACTGTAAAGTCAGTCAGACCAAATCAAATTGTATAGTCAAAGCGTATTTTCAATGCATTGAAAGCAACTGGTCAATATATCTGTTGTAAATACTGTATACTGTGGTTTATATTGCTCGGCCTTCAAAATCTTGTTATTTTATAAAAGTCGCATTCAAAAGAAAATCCATAAAAGTTAACGGACTGGAAATTGATAAGTTAACCAGTAAAAAATGCTAGAATTTATTTAAAATACATTTAATCAATTGTTACGTGTATGTTGTAAAAGTTGAATTCAAAAATTAAAATCGGTTTGGTCCCTGGTTGAAGTATTTTAAACTCGAAATGAGTTTTAAAAAATTTTCTAAATTTTTGTTATTAATGGTTTACAATTTGTAAATATCAAAATTTCTAAATTACATACATCCCGAGAATTTGTTCTACGTATTTTATTTTCCCCCAAAATAGATTGACACTTAATTTTCAATAATCTAAGCGTTATTCAGAAACCGATTTGGAAACTCACCGTGGATAGGCAAACCTTTGCGGCACCCAGAAAATCATGGCCATATTTATCATCATCGAAGAGAGCCACATAAAGCAGGGAATTGCCGAGCTCATCGGGCTCAACGCCGACAAACTGTAGGGTTTCATTAAAGTCCGGATTGCGGGTCTTGTGGACAGTTTTGGTGCGTTGCCAGCGTGTATATTTGGTATGTGCCTCGGGCGTTATGATGTTCAGCTTGCAATAGGGATCGGCCAAACCGGCGGCATCCATGGCTGGCAAATCTCTGGCCCGCACCATCGTGCAGTCCAGACTGTGGAAGCTCTCGCGATAGCTAATCGCAATCTCCAGCCAACCTAACAGCGGATCACGACAGTGTTGTTGTTGTTGTTGCTGCTGTGCAGGCTGCAATTGTTGGGATTGTGTGGCCGAATTGCCGGAACCGGAGCTGTCACTAAATGACCACGATGAGCTGATTGAGCTGCGTCTTAAGCAGCTGCTCTCACGTCGCAGATGCGCCACAGTGGACACATTCGAAATGCTAATGTTGTCATAGTCAGTGGACTGATGTTGTTGCTGTTGCTGCTGCTGCTGTTGCTGTTGCTGGTGTTGGTGGTGGTGATGTTGCTGGCGGCCAAAGAAAAACGAATTGGACAACTTGCGTTCGCCGCCATCGATGAAACTGCGTATGGAGCCGTAAGCGCGCAATCGAAAGCTCTCATCCCGTTGCAGCCGTGTGGCAGGTGTTTGACCCTTTGCCCCAACGCCATCCAGCTCATCCTCGGGCTCGGAGTGACCGCTGCCACTGCTGTTGCTGCTGCTGCTGCTGTCGTTGACGCGTATCGTCAGCTTCTTGATGCGTGCACCACTCCGGGTGGGCGTGCCGTGGCAACTCTGCACCGCACGCACACTTGCCGCTCCCCCAACCACTCCGGCCGCCTGTCCCTTGGCGCCCGCTGTGTGTGTTGTGGGCGTGGGCGTGGCACTGGCACTGCGCGGCATATCATAGTTGGGCAATCCCTTGAAGAACCATGCCCCCGATTTCTTCCACATCTCGCGCGTCTCCGAGCAAATGCGACACAGCCAAATCTCACGCGTCCGCTCGCTATTGTTATACCGTATGTTGATGTCTACGCTGCACTTGGTGCACACGGACTTGCGGCAATCCTCGCAGATGATGCGCTGCGGCCGCAACAGCCCAAATGTGTCGCCACAGAGGCGGCAACAGTTGGGACCCCGCTCCACGGCATGCAACTTGATTTTCTCAACACGCTCCACCAAACGGCCAACACGTTGCCGCTCCGCAATCTCGATCTCCTCATTGCGCCTTATCACGGATATTATGGCCTCCTGCTCCTCGGGCCGCAAGGGTTCATTGGTCTTTGAACTGCTCCAGCCGGCTTTCAATCTGCAACAACAACAACAACAACAGGTTGTTAGTGTGTCAATAATTACGCATATGTGTGTGTGAGAGGCAGAGAGTGGGTGCTACACTCTACACTGAAAAAAAAGAGCAACTTCTAAAGTCAAGAGCACTCATCTTAAATATTTTGTTCTTAAAATAAGCACATTTTAAGACTATATTACTAACAAGGCTGCAAGCCTCCAAAATTTTGTAAAAGGTTCGTTTCGGCGGTTCGAGCCATAGAGCAAGACATCGGTTCGGTTCGCGAATAGGTTTATATACCCGCTGAACCCAAAGTTTGGGTTCGAACCTTGGTTCAATTTCATACAAAAAATATTTGTATTGTTATAAATTTTTCTCTACATTTTGAACTAATACCAATTTTTTTTTAAGAAATCAAATTTTGATTATAATTTAAATTTATTTGTAGATTTAAGTGTGACTTATTTTAAGCCAAAGTCTCAAATAATTGCGTAATATAAGAAAACCATAAAATTTATGTAATTATTTTTTTTTCCAACCGAACCTTTTATTTTAGAAAGCGGTTCGGCTTAGGCTCGGGTTTCAAAGTAAATAATTTGAAGGGTTCGGTACATGATCCGGTTCAGGCTGCTTAAGAACTCGAACCGAACCGGTTCTACGAAGTTCGGTTCAGAATCGGTTTGCAGCCTTGGCTACTAATACTAAGAACATTAATCTAAAAAATCAAAGTTCTTGAAACAAGAATAAAAATCTTAAATTGTTAGGAAAGTATAAATATGCACTATTTCATATGAAATAAATGGTGGCTTCATGGCGCTCTGGTTAAAGAAACCGCTCCAGTTGTGTGAAGCAGTTCGAATCCCACTCGTAACAAATTAAAAATACATTTATAAAATAACCAAAGACCAAGACAAGACGGGATAAAATCAACATAAAAAATAATTTTTAATATTTTCATTTTTTGATTGTAATTTCAAGAACATTTATTCTTAAAATAAGAACTTGGCCTCATTTAAAATGAATTTTATGTTCTCGACGCATTTTTTAGACCAAAATTCTTAGTTTTGTGACCAAAATCTTGATTTTAGAACAATTTTTTTTTATCAGTGTAGTAGTGGGTCAGTGTGCGGCAAATGAGCGTCATTAGTGCTGGCTGCTTAATGCGGTTTTCATGTTGTTGTTGCTTTTGCTGTTTTGGGGCAGCTGCTAAAGTGACAGCAACAGCAACAGCCTCAGTTCCATGGCCAAAATGTCAAGTTCAAAGTTAATTAAGAAGCAATGTCGCCTGGGCTCCAAGAGCTCAGGGCCAAGTTCGGGTAAGGCTACAACTACGGCTACGGCTACGGGCAAGACTACGGCTATGTGTGTGTACGGGTTTGGGCTTGCGCGTTTATAGCCACTTTGGTATCACTTACACATGGCATTAAATACACAGCCGCTTGTCAGCTATACGGGTGCTCACACACACACGCACACCCACACACGCACACAAAACACAACATATGTAAATTAGGGTGGCCCCTTTTTTTATACCCTTGCAGAGAGTATTATTATTTTGACACGAAAAGTGAAAAAACACCATGCGGCAGACTCCATAAAGTGTTTATGGAATAATCCAGCGTGACGAACGTTACATTTTTTCATTTGGCGCTTTGATTGAGATATTTAGATTCAACTGGCTCACGAAAAAAAAAATATTCATGATCAAATTTTTGTTAAAAACGTTACGAGCCTATAAGCGCAATGATTTGTTGCTGATGTTTTAATATTAAACAAAAAATTGTGCTTTCATTTTAAGCCAAAAGAATGACAAAATAGCAAGATAGCCAACATTTTAAGGAATCTAATGTAAGATAATTATTTTGGTAATATTTTTCACTTTTTCAATGGGATTCAATAACTTATCGTTGATTTATAAAAAAAAAAACACTTTTTAAAAATTTCCGGCTCTCTGCAAGGGTATTAAATCTGCGGCATGCTAAAGATAAACATTCTTACATTCTTACATATTATATTTTTCGTTAATCCAGCTTTACATATCTTTCGATAAACCTGTTATCCCTGTGAGCATTCTAGAATGTTTAAACAAGACTTGGAAAATCTAAATACATATAGTATTTTTTCATCTCACTTCAAAATAATAATAGGAGCATCAAAAAATAAAATTAATGTGATGTGAATAATGTGAATTTCGAGTAGACCAGAAATTTCCGCAGGCGGAAAGTATTCTATGGAAACTTCTTTTTTTCATCTTCTTTTTCTCTTTTCGGCACCGAAATTTTTATATGGAATTTTGACCTACCAGAACGTTTTCTGGTCTGCTCGAAATAGGCCTATAAAGGCAAGTTAAACGACCGCGGAATGAAAAACTCCATATAAAAATATAAGCGAAAAAATTATTCGCTGTTTTTTTTTATATGAAGTTTTTTATTCCGCGGTCGTTTTGCTTATAGTTTAACTTTCTCTATTACAGTTTTATGAAAGTTGCAAATTTTCCCAACAACATTAGCTTAACTTATTTCTTCAATGTAAAGTTAAATAAAGCGCTGTTAATTTTACTTCGAAGCTCTGCAGGAACTACTCAAAATTTAATCATTTACTTAACTTGTGAACTTAGGTTCACTTAAAGTTTAAAAACTTTCGTTGTGGGTCTAACCAAAGGTCGTAAGTGCCAGCTTTCGACTTAAGAAACTTGTTGAATTTTAAAGATGTTCTGGTTTTAGTCGAACTATAAACTTTGAAAAGTATTAAGTAATCGTAATAATATAGCTTTGCTACTAGAGCTTATGGACTTACAAATTAGTTGTTCTTTTTTCTCATGACTTTGAAGTGATTTCAATAGGACCTAAAATGAATTGCCAAATTTTACTCAAACTAATAGATTTCATATATCCTGCTCAATTGATATGCAGGCACAATTTGGATTCGCTTTTAACTAGTTCGTAACGACTTGAAAAGTCTTTGGCTGTTTAGAGGAAAGGCGTTACCAAACAAGTATAATTTATTAAGAGTTTATACTGTGCATTACTGCTGCGAGTGTATAAATAGCGCAGGTGAGAGCGTAACATTAACTTTATGCATATAAACTAGGTTCACTCTATAACACTTTGACATGCAAATCTCACTTGGTATTTGTTTCTGTTCGTGTTCCTTGTACTACTCGTACTGTGACCGCCGTTTCGTTGCCTTGTCGTGTCTCGGGTTTATTGACTTGCACGTGCCATTGAATGTACAACATACACACTCCATATGATGTCCCTCAGCTCTATTTCAAATGTTTTTCATTGAATTTAAATTTTACAATCTAACTATGGATAACAGCCACACAATAAAAAGTGTGGGGGTCGGAGATTAGACTACCCGTGGTTTTATGTACTTTGATTCGCTGAATCCGAATCTAAAGTCCATTTTGCTCTAGCACGTCAGGATTTTTTCCCTAGTCTCAAATGACCTGTCTATAAAAATAAATCCTTTTTTTTTAATATCTCAAAAATATGCTAAGGGAAAGAAATCACATTCAAATGAGAAAGATAATCACCGCATCTGAAGCAGATTTTGGTATGGTTTCATTATATCTGAAAAGGTATTTGTAAAGTAAGAGAACTTTGTAACTTAAGTTACAAATTAAGGCAATGAATAAAATTGAATTTTGAGATAAAAAAAACATGTGAAAAAGGCTATAGTCAAGATCCCGACCATAGGATACCCGTTTTTTATTTCAATATATATAAAAATACTTTAAAGAAATAACTTGTATTACTTTAAAAACATTAAATCGGCGATTTAGTGGGATAATAGATGTTACTAATATATAACGTTAATTACCAAAAAAAAAAAAAATGTATTGTCCTAAAAACTGTCGGTTTGGTGGTTTTTCCCGATTTGAGGTGGCGGAGGGGGGCGTGGCTTAAATTTGAAACAAACTTGATCTGATTTGGGTATATAGAAATCTGTGTGCCAAATTTTAGTGACTCTACCTCTTATAATCTCTGAGATCCTATTGTTCATACAGACGGACAGACAGACAGACATACGGACAGACGGACATGGCTATATCGACTCGTCTGTTGATGCTGATCAAGAATATATATACTTGATAGGGTCGGAGGTGCCTCCTTCCCCCTGTTACATAAATTCCAACGGACACAATATACCCTTTTACTTATTGTTTAAGTAACGGGTATAAAAAAACATATTTTTTATACAAAAATGTAAAGTCCTATGCTCAATAAGAAACAGGCTCGGAATGAAGAGTTCTATATAAAAAAAAGAAATATCTACGAGTGGTTATTGTATTGTAACGAAGTATTTGAAAATTGTATGTATATAACAAAGGCAGATTATTTTCTCGAATGTACAATACATTCGCATACTCTATGAGTTTGTGAGTGGGAGCATACAAGTATGTATATATGTATATCTGTGTGCTTTAACCTCGCCAGTTGCCTTGAGGGCCTTCAGCTTCTGCTTCTCCTTCTGCTTGAGCTTCAGTTTCAGTAGCTGTCGTACAAGCTGCCCTAAAGCTGCAAATGGCCTTTGACTTAGTGCAACAGGCAATGAAGGAGTTACGTTTGGAATTTGCATTTGTTTTTGCATTTGCTTTCGCGTGCATTTAATAATTTGTTTGCCCCATTTGGAGCACTTAAAACGCAATTGCAAAATGCACTTAACAAGTGTGCACACTCATTTTTCATTCAAACATAACGATAGTTCGTCACGCGACGAATATTTACCAGGCTTATACGACAGCCTAAGTCCGCCTTAATGATATCGAGTTGAGTTAAAACGCATTTGTAATCCGCTTCCTTTTCAAATGCGTTTTAAGGCGAAAAAGTGATTTCCAGAAGATTGCACTTAAGACTCATGACTATTTTTTTTTTGAGTCACTTAACAAAATCAGAAAAGATATGCAGCTTAAAACGCTATTGATTAAATCGGTTTAATGCCGCATAAACTTCTGAATGCAATGTGAATCGACAAGTGAAATCGAGCAAAAAAAGAATCAAGTTGTCGATATATCGAAAAGCAAAACATCGAGTTACATTAAGGTTTCTCGAAATCAAATTTTGTAATTTAAAAACGCAATTGTTATCAATTGTAATTACAAATCTTATTTTTTTAAATTGTATCTTCTATCGTTCTAATGACTTTGGTTCAAAAAGATGCAAGTTGTCTGAAAGGCGATAGGTAATTTGTCCCAGTTCATCTCATTTGCATTAACAGCTGTTGATGCGGCTGTCTTGATTTGAATTTCAAGTACAGCACCAGTGCTGCCAGAATCTTCGAAGCAAAAATAGCAAGATTTGAAAAAAAAAGTTGCTAAAAATGATGTGAAAATTGCAAAAATAAAAAGAAAATGCTAAATCATTAAAATGATCGTTTTCAACAAATATATGTATGAATTTAACAAAAAATATAAACCAACTTGAATATACTTAAATTAAAAAGGAACATGATTTTAAGCAATTAGATAAACATTTAACTAAAGAATACTTATAATGCTATGTAACTCGTCAGCTTCATTTAAATCAGCGTACTTCTTATTGCCAGTAATTTGTGCCAATTAAAAAAGTGGTTTTAAATTTTTGGCATTTTAATCCAATCGTAAAAACACTTTTAAGTTGTTTATATAATCGAACCATTAAGTTAAATACAAGTTGCGATATTTTTGTGAGCCATTATTAATCATAATTTGTGCTATCAATTTTAAAAATCCAAAAATGCTTATGAAAAATGAAAAAATGCTAGTTTTGTAATAAAGTTGCTAAAAATTGCTAAAGAAAAATTAAAAATGGCTAGATTTGTGGCTATTAGAATTTTTGAAAAAAAAAGTTGCAAATTTTTTTAAAAGTTGTTAGAACTAGCAACTAAATTGCTAAACTGGCAGCACTGCACCGCACCGCACACCACTTCAAGCCCCGCCCCGCTCCACTCCGCCGTGCCCTTCCCTGTTCCGTTCCGTTACATTCCGGCGAGACATGCACATTCAGCCACATTGAACGGTATCCGTGTCCAGTGTGCATGCGTCACGCACAGGAATTGTTGCTGTTGTTGTTGTTGTATTGCTCCCTGCGCCGAGGCATTGTTTCTATGCTATTTTATGTATATCCACTTGAAATGTAACTGCGAAAAATGAGCGAACGGAAGTGTAAATTGAGCACTTGAAACCTGCCAAGCCGCCCAACGGTTCGCCACACAGCTGCCATCCGGCGTGCCTGCTGTGCGTGTACGTGTGTTTTTTTTTTTTTGCGGCTTGGCATTATGCATAAATGTACTTCTGTATTGGTGTATGTAGGTATGTTGTTTGCGCGCGTGTGTGTGTGTGTGAGTGTGCTTGCACGTGTATGTGCTTGTATTTAATTCAGCGTAAGGCTCAATTCCCATTTTCAGTCAGCTGGGATTGCGCCTCTCAGTATGCTACACATTTTAACATTGACACAACATATGCTTCTAGCTGCCTGCGCTGGTGTGCGTTTGTGTGTGTGTGTGTGCTTACAGTGGCTGTCAGCTTATGTGGTCCACTACATTTATAATTATGTTTTAATATCATTGCTTAATTCAGATACATTTAATAATTATAAAAAATAGTATGAAATTATTTTGCTCAAGTTAAAAAAATTATATTATCATTATACAATAAACTCGTTTAGAATTCGCAATATGTAAGAGTAGTGGTTCAAATAAGCTGAAAGCCACTGTATGTTTCTCTGTCTGTGTGTGTTTTGTGGGGAGTGGAATTGTTAATACAATTGTAAATGTAGATGAATGGGCGGACAGACACAAAACTCTCCCTCGCTATTTATGGCTGTGTCAGTCAGTCTGTCAAATATGAGTGGTCGCCATTAAATTGCAATAAATTATCATGTTGCGAGCATCTTAGATTCATTGCAATGGCAGTGTTATAAGCCATGACAAGCTGGCATTCATAAATAAATTGGAGCATTATTAAAATTTAATTAATCTGTCAGCGGCATACCAACAATTATGATTAGGCCGACAATGAAGGACAGCATGTGGCTTTGGCTGCTTCTCTTGAGTCCTTGACGGCGCATTGCCAATTCATGGTCATGACACACACACACACACACACACACACACACACACTCATACATAACTCACGCAGACAAAAGTATCTCTCTAGCTCCCCCCACACCTCCTGCGTGTGTCACTGCACGGGTGTAGATGTGTGTGTGTGTGTTTGTGTGTTTGTGTATATAAGATTAGCTAAAACGCGCAGCATTGTATGTAGCTTAATCAAACATACACAGACAAAAATCATTCTAAAATTCAAGTTTAAAGTTCTTGATCTTAACACGTGTTTTTATACACGTTATTAAAAAAAATAAGTAAAAGGATATATTGTGTTCTTTAAGAATATATTCAGAGTATTATTGTTAAATTAAGACAATATGCAGGACGCAACATAAAAACAATCCAATAAGCCGAATATATATGATTTAACTAAAAAAAAAAATCTTAACAGACCCCGAAAATCAAAATATTGCTGAGAAAAATCACGTATTTTCTACTTGGTTCAAGAAAATTGGGGATTGCCGTACTTCTGACACCGCATTGGGTTGATTTTGTGCCGGAAGCTCGGATTTTTCTTTCTGTGTACACTTACACACGAAAACAAACACACAGACCGACAGACGGACAGGCGGACAGACAGACACATGCAAAGGGACAGCGGCGACTGACGCAGTCAAAGTTAATTAAATTATAACTAAAGCTTTTGTCGACACATACGCGACAGTTGAGCTGATATTGTTATTATTGTTGTTGTGCTGAACGCTAACTGTTGCGCGCCGCTTGTCGCCTTATCAGTCAGCACAACAATATCAACAAGAACAACAATATGAGCGAGCAGCTTTTGTTTATGACGCGCACACCACGTTACATTCACATTGTACACATTGCTTACGTTTATTCAACGTTAATGCTATTGTTTAACTTTCACACACACACGCACACATATAAAAAAAAAACCAGACTTTGGAGCTGCGCCCAATTGTTGCATTGACAATTTATGTTGCCTACTTTTGAGCGCACTCATCACCGTACTGTCCTTGCTCTTAAGTTGTTGTTGTTGTTGCTGCTGCTGCTCTTTGCTACTTACTTGGCACGCAAGGCCAGCTGCCTGTCACTGGGACAGACAAACTTGTTAGCCGTATTATTGCGATTCGCGAAATCCATTTTCTCACATTATATGCTTATTAACAGTTTTCATGTACACAAATTAAATATAAGATTTAAAACAAAAAAAATAACAGAAATTTAAAAAAAAATACGTTGCCTGCCAGCAGGCGCACTCTAGTTAAATGCTTGTTATTGTTTATTTCAACTGTTGTTTGCGGCATACAACACGCAAACAACAACAAAATGAAACACGTCTAAATGCGCACGCAGCTGGTGCGCGTCTATCCCTATGTAATTTCAACTGCTCTGCAGCCACAGTTGCCAGTCGCCCCATTCGCAAGACGCAACAGCCGCTAGCGATGTGCCTTATGCCGCAAAAAAAAAATATATAAACTATCGACAACAGCTAAACATCGATTAAGCTGCGTTTATGCGTTATAATCGCAAATTTACTTTAATAGTGCTGCTTATTGTAATGCATCATTGGGTTTTTTTTGTAACCAATCATACATATTGATATTTTATCTAAGTACTTCATTATACACAGCAATAGAATTATCTTATTTAAGTTACTTTCTCTACGGGATTACATTTAATGCTAAAGTCCAACTCAATGTTTTTTAAAAAATTTTTATTTTTATGTTTAAGTTAATCTAATATTATTTTATCATATTTAACGACAACGGTAAATTTTGCATGCGATCGATAACTAGAAGGTATCGCAAAGCACAATGCGATAGCTTTCAACAATCGATTGTGCCAACCCCAACTGAGACCCTTTAGCACATGCAAAGAGTGTGAGCGAGTTTGGTTGGTGATGGGTGTTGATGGGGTTGGTTAGGCCGCATTCATCAAACAGCTTCAGTTTCAGTCCCTAGTTTCGCATATTTGCACGCGCTGAGCCAAAGCAAAGCTCGTTTGGGGAACAACACTTGAGCACGAGCACCGCCCTATATCTATCTCTGTCCCTCGCTCTTCCTTTTGCTCTGACAGACACACTTTCTCTCACACTTTCGAGCATGAGGGTTTTTAGTCAGTGTTGCCAGAACTTCAAATGCAAAAATAGCTGTTTTGTTCACAAAAGTTAGCTTAAAATTATTAAATTATTTGTTTAAAAAAATAGCAAAAGTAATTGCAAATTATTCGTTGCACATTAAAGCTTAATATATTTCCTTGTATCTTATTTTGGACTAGCGACTAAAAAAATTTTCCTCAAGCCTCAATGATTCCCACCTTATTTGTCGGTAATAAGTTTTCGATAAAAAATATGCCAATTAATTTTCTTAAGTAAATTAAATGTATCCCTCAATCTCGAAAATTAGTCAAATTACCATTACAGATAATCACATTCGTAGCTAAAAGCCTTTCTTCGAACTTTATATGATAGAGCAAGCTCTTTTATATTTTTCAGTAAGAAAATTTCGGAATCTAGCTTCTTAATAGCTAAATTGCCAACACTGTTTCCGGCTGTGCCCTCCACATGCCACATAATTTCATTGCATGCTTTTGTGCGCTGACTAAAATGCCAAGTTTTTATTTTGTTGTTGCGTTGCGTTGTCCGGCTCTCAGTGATATAAGAGAAGTGTGAGTAGGAAGCATCAGTTAGTTTGGCGACATGACCGTTCTCTTGTAAATTTTACTCATATTTAGTAGAAGTGTTAGTGCCAGTTGTTGTTGTTGCTGCTGCGCTAAGCCGACGGCAACTGCGACTGCGACTATTGCCTTTCCAAACACGTAGCCGCAAGCCATAGCTTATCCTGTGCGTTGCGTCGCGACGCGTCACGATTAGTATTGCCATTTTAGCTATTAAGTAGCTAGATTTAGAAATTTGGAATACCAAAAGCTAGAATTGCTATGCGCTACATCTGTCAGTTACTTCAAAATTTATTTTGAAACACTTTAACCAAATTAATTAACTTTAAATGCAGAATAAATTTAGAGGCCAAGCCATGATCAAAATGACATTTCGCTTCAAAATTGGCTAAGTTTTTACAAAGTAATACAAGTTTGAAGTTAGTCAAATCTTTGACTTGGCAACTTTACAAGTCAAAATTTTTGTCCGATTTACCATGATTTTATACAAAAAAATGAAACGTCTTAGAATCAAATTTAAAGTGTTGTTTTATACCAATTACGCTATAAGGAGTTGATTAAAAGTGAAATCAAGGGGACCCTATGGTATTAAAATATAAGCCAATATCTAGAGAGAATTTTTTAATTTAATTTTTTAATTAACTTCAAATGCAGATTAAAATAAGAGGCCAAACTATGGTCAAAACAACATTCACTTTTAAGCACGTTTAAGCTAGAAATAGCTACTTTTTTTTTTATCAAGTTTGCTATTTAAGCGCTGGAAATTCTGGCAACACTAGTCGCGTTGCTGCTGTCTGCCATATTGGGGTGTGGCCAGTGTGCGCCTCCTGAGCATTCAAGTGGAATTTATGCGCGGCGCCTACAAAACGCCTACCACCAGGTCCGCCGGCATTCGGACTTCGTATTTGGCATTTGGCATTTTTGCACTGTGGCAGCCTGAAACCTGTAAACGTTAAAAATGTGCCCAATCCATATGACGCCCATATCGGGCGCACAATGAGTATGAGTACATTATCCTTTGACATTCATGCGTGTGTTGTGTGTCCATTTTAAATAAATGCTGACAACCAAATGAAAATATTTAATGTACGTGCCAAGTATTCAAAGTTGACATTTCGCATGTCCTGTCCTAAGTTTTTTGCTCTGACCACTCCTGTCCTGTCTTGTCCACCTACTCTCCTGTTCGTCTACCTTTCATCTTTCAATTTTCATGTCGCGTTTTTGTCATATACCCGTAAATCGTTGAATACAAGGGTATAATATATTTGTTGCAATGTATGTCATTTATGGCAGACTCCATAAAGTATCTATGGCTCGTATACTTAAAAAAATCAAACACAACCTTTTGGTGTTAATGGTACAGAAATCGGGGAATAATTTCAGAGCCGTTAAACGAAATTAAACGTGTCATATTTGATATTTTTCAAATACCAAAAGCCGAAACGCATGTATTGGAACGGCTTTGGTAAATTTTTCAAAAAATTTAATTGTTGTTACTTAAGCTGTATATTAATTTTATCTAGATAAAATACATACACACATTGAAACTCATTCATACAATTAATATGTATTTAAATTGAGTATCGGGTATCTTATAGTCGGGGACTCTACTTATTGTTTATGACTGAATTCCGAGCGCGTCTGCGTCACTGTCGGCATCGTAAGCGATACGACAATAGCGACGCCAGCAGCGTACTCGTATAACTGTAACTGTAAGCCAAAGGCAATCGTCCTTCGAGCTGACACTCACTACAAACTGGACTCTAAGCTCTTTGGCTTAATGAGTCAACGGCGCGCAGTTGGCGAGGATGCGATAGTGACAGTTGAATTACTTTTGTACATTCTCATATAACGGCTTTGGGTCTTTGGTAATGATCAAATTTATAGATAAAAGTCTAATAATCTGATAAGTTGAATAAAATAAACACGCTTCAGTTTCCCAAGAGCCACTTGAACTGGTTATCTGTCGGTTTAGTTCGGTAATAAGTATTTTAAGCTCAATAAATTTGTTGCCTTCACAGCCTCGATTAATTACTAAAGTAAATATTGTATATGACTTTTGGTGTAAAATTAATTTATACAAACTGTCCACAGCTATTAGCTTGGAACAACCCCATCTGGGATAAGATCTATAGTGTCTCTAAAGTTGAAAATAAGAGTTATTCTATGATTTTTAATTAAAAATTCAAATTTAATTATTATTTCATGCTATTGTACGTATACTTAAAAATTTTTTTTAAAAATTTAGACTCTTACTCTCATTAAAGCTGGTTTTTCAATGTATCCTTACATTTTATCAATGAGATAAGATACATGGGAATTTCTTTAAAGTTCTTTTCATATCTAAGTAGCAATTAAGTCTGACTATGTTTAGAAAATATTCAATATACGCAAAACAAGCGTAAAACAAATGTATAATTGCATCAAATTATCATGTATACAACAGTAGTGAATCCATCCCACTGTGGGAAATATTCAAAAGTAATCCAATTTCAACACCACCGTCGTCATAAATGAAAAATGAAAAAATGTTGAGCATCATTCGACGCCTACTTTGAGTATTCAATTATTTATTATGATTATGTTCTGAAATCCATTTGTATTTGAAGTTTGTTAATGGGTCATCCATCATTTTGAATATTCAATCCCACGCGCATAACTAAAACAACCCCCAGACATTTAAAAATGTTTACTTTTCATATTCGTAATTCCGTTTATTTTCAGCAGTTAGTTTTTTTTTCAGTTGATTTATATTTTGTTTTAATGTCTTTGTTTATTTTGAAGCAAATTTCTACACAACATTTGTGATTTTGTAATTGCATTATCAAAAAGTGAAGGACAATACAATCGAGGGTAAAAATTAAACTGAATAGCTAGGTATATACTGTTGAAATACACTTTCAGTTGGGACCTAGCTGATTTGATGTTGTGTTTGCTTTCTATTTCTATTTTATACTTATATTTTTGTTATTTTATTTTCTCTTTTTAACTAGTCTAGTCTACTACGGTCATTCCAAGCAGCTCTATCAGCAATTCCATTCTAATTCACTCGCTAGCACAAAAAAAATACCTTGTACAATATATTTAATTTATACGGTTCTCTCACAAATTCCACTCTTATCGAGACATACAAAAGCAGAATTAGCAGAACCTTTAGAATTTGACTAACACAATAATAATAAAAAAAAAAAAACGCAAAAATCACTTAAAAAAAGGGGTAAACTGAGAGAAAAATATTAACAAAGAATTTTGCATAAATTGCGGAAAGGGTGGCGAAACTAAAGTGGCTTTGGCGTTTAGTCGCGGAGCGCCTTCTGCTTGGCAGGCTTCCTCAGTGTGCCGGTGGGCGTGGTCACTGCAGCTGCTCCCGACGTCGAGTTGCGAGATTTCTTATGCAGTCGCTTATGATAGCTCTGGGCCAGCGAATTGACAATGGACACTACGAAATAGCAGACCATGCCAATAACAAATGTCTCAAAGATCTTGGATAATAGATTGCCAGAGTCACCGCCAGCGCTGGCGCCGCGTCCACGCTGCTGTCTATGCAATCGCTGCTTCTGGTTTTCGAGAAATCCTTTAAATGGCTGCTGCAGCTTGCGTCCAAAGACGGGAAGCGATGCCAATAAATCGACAGCACGCTCGAGTAGCGACTCATTGAATGCGATAATCACAAAGATTTTCTGTATGTGCATCTTAATGATGGCCTTGCCAATAAGTGTCGCTCCAAAGAACGTCCAAAATGGCACCAGGAAATGTCCGCACGTGATGCCGGCCAAATCGAACAGAGGATTGGGAATCTACAGCAAAATACGAGTACAAATGTTACAAAAGTTTTTCAAATATATTAAGTCATCTACATACGCTTGCACAAGCCAGTATGCCAAAGAAGCCAACGCGCTCGACTACGCGCTCCATGAACAGCTTGCCCTTGTCCATTAGGCTAAGATTCTTTTGATGACGCTTGGCATTGAGTGCCTCAAATTCGGCCAACTCCTCGGCATCATCGGGATCGCAGCCGGAGAGTCGAGCGGCCTTGGCCATAAAGTATGGCGGCAGTTCGCCCAGTGCGGTGCCAGCGCCCCAAAGGAATGCCTCAAGGCGTACTTTAGTCATTATGGCCCAGATATCGGGCACACGCTTCTCATATGGCTCCTCCGGACAAATGATGCTGTTATTAAAGATACAATAACAATATTAGCAACATACTTTTTAGACACATGATCTATGAACCTACTCGTCGGGATATGGTGGCTTGGGAAAGTTAAGAGAATTGCACTCATAGGCGGCCAATGTGACACTGGCTATGTGCGGTCCCAAATATAGAAGAAACGTGTGTAGGCCGGTGCCCAAGCCAACGGATGAGAGGACACCCAGGCCAATCCAGTAGACAAAAAACCAGGTGTTTTGACGCACTAGCTCAATGGCCATCTGATGAGGACCATCAATTTTATAAATTATGCTAAATACAATGCCTAATACTATTAATACAGCCAACAGGCCGCGTTGCTGCATTAATCTGCAAAAATGAAAGAGAAAGGGAGAGTGAGCATGTGTATAAGTGAGACAGACAGTGATATGTGTAGTAGGGTGCATCGATTTGTATGCGCCAAAAACAAAATTGACAAATGTTAGCCGAAATTCGTAATATACTGTCAATTTTTAAATATTTTAACCAAGAAAGCATAGTTCTAAAATCAATTCCTAATCTTCGCTCTTTGGATTCAAAAATTTAATTTTTTTTTTTTTTTTTTAATTTTAAGCATGCATTATTAGCAGATCTTTAGTGTTTTTAGTCCGATCCTGGCAAGATTGGTATCAAAAGTCTTGTTAACAATAACATTACTTTCGCCCATGGACAAAAAACACCAAATTTTTAAACTCAAAAACCGTGGATTAGGAACTGATTTTAGAAGTATGGTTTCTTGGTGAAAGCATCTTAGAATTGCCCGTAGATTACGAATATGGGTTACCATTTTTTTCTTTTTTTTTTTGTTTAAGTCAAGTGTGGTCTTCTCTTCTCACCTGCTGCTCCATGTGCGCAGCAGTGCAATCAGTTCGAGTGCACAGTATTTGGACGTCTGCAGAGGACGTCGCCATAGCACCAGCTGTGCTCGCTCATCGCGCTCTTTGTCTTTTTGCTGTTTATCCTTTTTGCTTAACTGCGTTTTGCTCGTCTGCTTTATGTGTGCCTGTGCCGTTGTTGTTGTTGCATTTGTCTGCATTTTGGCAGAGCTGCTGTTGCTAATTGTAAATGAGGTGTTGCTGTTGGAGTTGCTACTGCTGCTGCCGCCGCCCTTTGTGCTCCCATTGGGTGCCTGTTTCTTTTGACTCTTGCTGTTGCTGTTACTGTTGCTGTTGCTATCGTCCTGTTTGCGCTGGCGTGTGCTATTCGCATGGCTGGCTGTGTCCTTTTTGGTATGTTGTGACATTTAAGCGCTTTTCAATGACTTCAAGTAGCAACTATGTAAATGATACAAAAAACAAAATCATGAAATTTAACGCGCAATTTTCAATTGTGTTTTATTTGTGCTGCCAGATCGTTTCGTTTGTCTACAAGTTGCAAAGCTTTTACAAAAAAGTTAGTTTAATGTCTGTTGATCATGCATTTTGTTTCTTTATCTGGTGTGACCAGCACTGTTGCCAACGTTGGAGAGGAAAAATTAGCTGGAAAATTAAATTTTTCGTGCACTTTTGCATAGTTTTAGAAAAACTACTTCTAGCAAAAAAGTTGAATATATTTTTAAATAGCTAGATTTCCGGCTAAAAGAAATTTTCAAATTTTTCCACTATCGAACTTTGAAAATAGCCTAGAACTAGCTTCAAAATAGCTAAGTTGGCAACAGTGCTGAGCAGATTGCTTTGTTCTAGTATGAACAGCTGATTTCCTTATCGATAATTTATTTAATGAAATCAAAATTTGGTGTATTCCATGCAACTATAAAAACATAATAAAAAAAAATTTTATAACAAAAAATCAAAATGTGAACTATAACAATCTGTTTAAAATTTGGATTATTTGGTTCATGTTAGAATAGTCTTTCAATGCATTTGGCAGATGTAAGAGCTTTTCATTTTAACCTTTAGTTCGTAAGTCGGCTGGCGGTTATATCTGGTGTCCTACAGATTTTGGGTTAGTTGGCAACATAGCAACTAAAAATACGCATGTCTACTGATGTCTGTGCCTCTATGTATGTATGTATGTGTTTGTGCGCGCG
Source organism: Drosophila innubila (assembly GCF_004354385.1). Taxonomy (NCBI): domain Eukaryota; kingdom Metazoa; phylum Arthropoda; class Insecta; order Diptera; family Drosophilidae; genus Drosophila; species Drosophila innubila. The sequence goes on from NC_047626.1 coordinate 13,129,747, forward strand.
GGAAAAGCACAACAATTACAACAACAGCAACAACAACACGGGATTATCATACGATACTCGAGCACCAATAAAATGAATCCACATGCGTTCGCAGCTAAAAGAGAGCAACACAGACATTAACAAAAGCACGTGTGTCTGTGTGTATATGTATGTAAGCTTTATAAAGCGTGGCAGATGACAACAAAAACAACAACAATAATAATAAGTACATTAAATCATGCTGATCAAGCAGCAAAGAGTGGACATTAACACCAGTCACACCACGTACATACATGCATACATAGTCAAATGAATTTGTACTAGCTGCCAATGAGGGCTTGTGGGCTGTACTGTGGTGGGTTGCCGCGGGGTGGGGAATGGTGAGTTAGCGCTTATGATTGCCGCTGCTTAATCAGCTGTTTGTCTGCGTTTTGTTGTTGCTACAGTGTCGCCGTACACTACACGTACATACGTGTGTATGTACAAAGAGTATATGATAATTGAATAACAACGCTTTGACGCCGTTGTGTGGTCAACGTAAATATGAAATTTTTCTTTGTAATGCCAGACTCGCAACTGCATTAGTGGTAACTTCTGCAGTTAAGCCGTTAGCCACTGCTGTTTTTGTACATTTTTGGGGGTGGCAAATGGCGTAGCGTCGTCGAAATTGACAATAAAACCAATATACAACCAAATAGCAATAACAACAAAGAACCAGGCAACGAGAAAGAATAAATGCGTCACAAAAATGAGCTTAAAACAAAAATCAATTTCACTACAACTGCACTGAGATGTTGTTTTGCCATGACAACAATTACAATTACAATTCACATCATTTTCATTTCGCACAACTTTTACGTGTTAAAGATACAATATTAATAGCACCAATAATAATAACAACAACACAAATTAACACTTATTTTTGGCCGCTGAGGCGCCTGTTTTGTAACCATTTTCTTATTTTACCTGTCTTCTATTTATTATTTTATTTAAATATGTTTTCAACCTAGCAGCTCGGTCGCTAAACTTCACTTGATACTTTTTACATAAAAACAATAATTTAATTTAATTAATTTATAAATGTGCAAACTACGCCTGTATTAAACAACACGTATAAACTCCGGCTAAATAATAGAGGCTACTAGAGGTGGCGAAACATCGATGGAAACATCGATGCATCGATGTTTTCCATTTTTTGATAAACATCGAATGTTTAATTCAAATCATCGATGTTTTTCTTGTTCATTTCATCTCTGTTAGTTAGGGGAAAACACGTATGTATTTTCTAAAACCTGTTTTCGGTATTGCTAAGGACAAAGATATTTGCTATAATCTGATATATGCACTTCAATGGTAAATTAATAACCTCGAAGTTATTAAAATATTTATGTTTATTATTTCTAATCATAAAAATCAGCCTTCCTCACATAAATTTGGAATTTAATCAATTAGTGGTGTCCAAATGTACACTATTGAATACTTTTTCACAGCAAACTTACATCTTTGTCACGACTGCATTAAATAAAGCATTTTTACGAAAAACATCGAAACATCTATTTCTAGAGGCTACCCACCAACTTGACTATTTTATAGCTAGATCTGGCTATTTTCAGAATTCGTTTGCTAGAAAAATGTCAAAATTGCTGGTAATCTGGATATTTTAAATATATGTTCAGCTAAGTTTTGCTCTAAATATTTTTGGTAAACTGTGCAAAAGTGTCCACAATACCAAATTAAACACAAACATCTATTGATCCTCCCCAAAACTTGCCAGCACTGGTGAGGAAGACAGCCACCCGGTCCAAATGCTGCCACCCTGCAGAATTTACCGATGTGGCAATGTGAACCATTTTGGGAACATTGTCAAAATTGGTAGCTAAAAGTTTGTCCACCCAGTTTTGGCAAATTTCGAAATTTTGAATCTAAAACTTTTAAATTTTTTGCAAAATTTTTGTTAGAATTTTCTAGATTTTTTTTATATTTATTGACGCACTTCAAACCTTCATAAAATGTTTACCTTAATTTAAACAAATTTAAAATAAGTTAATTACATAGTTATGGCATTTTGACATTTGCAGCACCTAAATTTAAATTTTTATAAGTGATGGGCGGCAATATCGACCAAATAAGCTTAGAACTATCGAAGGCACTATCGCCCTTATCGATTGTTTGGCACTATCGCAGCGCTATCGGTGGTAGTCCGGGACTATCGATGGTTTTTGAAAGCTTTTCCTTTTCGCGTTGTACATTGCAAGATGTTTTTGATATTGTAATTACATCTAAGTACAATGTACATTGTAAATCATTAGGGCGAGTACTCAGAAAAAGTTTGTCAGACGCCAGCGAAAAATGTTTAATAGTTTACCGAGGCCTAAAGAAATCCACATCCATCCTCATTTGCGCGCTTCGTTTAAATTTTGAAAAAGCACAGCTGATTATAATACATTGAGGAGTCATAGGAAATGGATAATGTACAATATTCTGTGTGTTTTGTAGAATACGACAATGTGACTGGAGCGTGCTCGATTTGTATTTATGTAGACACATATTGCTCTATCAATGTCTGGGCTCTTAAAACAGCGAGAAATTCGAAATTCAAAATATCATCGCACTTGACTTCAGTTGAGGTACATTTTTATCATGAACTGCTTGACCGATAAGAACAAACAAAAGCTAGAGGAGTCCGAGGAACATGACGTGTTTTAATACCCTGCGCGGGTTTATTAAGTTTGCTTATGTATATAAGACGCAATAACAGACAGTCAAATGTTGTTGGTTTTTTGGACAAGTTAGTCAACTTTTTTATATTTCTTTTTTTTTGTATTTATTTAATTAATAATAGATTAATTATTGTACGCTTAACCAAGAGAGTCCTATTCGTAACCATACACACTAAATATGCACAAAATTTTGTTGTATTATTACACAAATAAAAAAGAAATGTAGTTAAATATATGTACCTCACAAAACATGAAAATTTTACGGTACACAAGAATAGCAAGAAAAATAAATGTCAACTGAACAAAATGGTGCCAAGTAAATAATGTTAAAGCATAGGTAATTTGAAATACTAGCGCGTATAGAAAATGTTGATATAAAATAATTTTCACGTAACACTTGTTTTTGACTTATATATTTTTTTTTAATTTTTTAAGATAATTTTAAGTTGTTTTTGTTGGTTTTTTGTTTTGTTTTTTCAATATTTTACCGCCTTAGACCTGCACAATTTGTTTAGCTATCGTTCAGTTTTTTTTTTTTTTATCAGTTTTTGTTTTGTTTTGTTTTGCATTATATTTTAAACTGCATGCTAAACGTAAAATATATGTTTCTGTATAGGTTGTTGTTGCGTGGTGTTAAAACGCCTGCCGCTAGGGAGATGCAGTCACTTTCTACTTATCCATGCCATAGACATTCTCGTCAGAGTAAGCTATGTACAGGAAATAATCCTCCTCGTGGTGTTCCTATACCGAAGGACAGACAGAGAGAGAGAGAGAGAGAGAGAGAGTATGAGTTATTGCACTCAATTAGAAACTAAATTAATCTTACCTGATACAGGGAGCCCATGGTTGCAGATGTTGGGGGAATGACATTGTTGACGAAGAAGAAGAGTGCATCCTCGGGACGTAGGTGAATACGTTTGCGTATAAGGAAGTAGAATTGGCCGACAGTCAAATCAGATGGCACCAGATACTTCTTTTTATCCAAATCACCGATGCGCGCCTTTGGTGCCTTCTCAACGATCACCTTTTGAATCATCAAGCAGAAGCCAGAAAGTAAAAACGTAAACAGGATTAGGTACGTGCAAAACAGTATTAAAATTATCAAAAAATATAAATTAATTTCGTCTTTTAAAAGTTGAATACTTATACGTGACTATAAACAATACATTAAAATACACCCATTTATTTGTGTAGCAATTCGTGCAAAGACAGAGAAAAAATAAATAATAAGTATATCGTTAGATTTTTTTTAAAAATTCTAGACCTGACAACAATTTGTACTGAAATATTCTACACAACAATACTAGACGCCTGATTATGGAAAAGTATTGAAACGTTACACAAAGTGTAAAATTTAACAGATATTAATAACATGACATATACGATATTTTATTCGTAATTTTGTGGCGGTGGTCCTTAAATGTCAGAGATTTAGTTTTTTGGACATATTTTCGAGGTCAAAAAAATCGGCATACTTTCACTTTCAACAAAATATCTAGATTAAGGAATAATATAAAAAAATAACAAAAATTATTAAAAATGTATTTAATGCATTTTTATTTAATTTCAAAAATAATTTAATATAATTCAATAAATAATATATTTTGTCAATCTCTCAACAATTTTTAAGACATTTGAATGCGTGCTTGTTTTCAGGAACACCAACAATCGCTTTTGGTTTGGAAGGTGAACATTTTAAAATGAATGCAGTCTAACATTGCTGTTAAAGTTAGCTTAACTTTAAGCTTTAAAGCTTGCTAACAAATTGTCAAATATAATGGCCGACGTCATTGGCCGTTCTCAAGGTGAAGGTGGTCTACTGCATTATTTATGTACATTACGTACATATGTACATATAAATACATGCAAGTACAAATTCATGTATAATATGGACATATTATAGCCACTGACTGGTCAGCTGGCCTTGCCTGCATTTCATTTGTCGTCAGCTGTTATGTGACTTGTGTTCGATGCTTGCCAAAAAAAAATTTAAAAAAAAAAAAACAAAATTGTGAAACACAAACAAGCAAAAACACAAATTGTTGATCGAATATAGAAGCAACAAGGAGAGAGAGAGAGAGAAGGATGCCTGCACGATCATCATTAAGTGCAAAAGGAATGCATAGAGTTTTACATGCATTTGCTGATAAGGAAAGGGGAGGAGGGGAAAAAGAGCTTTGCTTTCCAATGTTTTGTTGTTGTTGTTTACGCAGCAACAACGTTTCTATATGGTGAAATAAGCAATCAAACAAAGAGAAGAGTGCAAAAATCATTATGACTAATTCTCTACTCATTGAAAACGAAAACAAAAACAACAGCACAATTTCTGATATTGGCTAAAATCATGGATTGCGTTTGTTTGCTTTTATATATTATTTATTTTATGCGCAGTATTAAAGCAGTCTGACCAGACTAAAACAAAAAAACACTAAATTTTGATTTACAATAAAAATGAAAAAAAAATAACAACTGGCTTGTTGGCCGTGTGATTTTGTGACGAGGGATGGGGGAGGGGGTTACGCGCTGTGGGGGGACTCACAAAACAACCAAGTGAAAAACAACACTACAACAGCTGGGAGAGCGAGTCAGCTAGCAGTTACACACACACGCACACACTCACATAAGTTGAACAAAGCAAGTTTGTATGTGAATGTGCGCACATCAAATTGTTTGATTTTTCACTAGATATTTAGCAAGCGTTGACTCTGACAAGTGCATTTTACTTTCAAACAACATGTGTGAAAAACTACCTTTGACAATTAATTGCACAGAAATGGCTACAAAATTATTAACAATTGCAGGTATAGCCAATTTGCGCATTATTGATTTTCCCCGCTGATGTGTGCAGCAACAACAACAACACAATAAAATAGAACGACGCAAAACAAACGCATACATACAAACAACCCACACAAAAACACACACACAGACACATTCATACACACACTGTGTAGGGCTGGATAAAATACATATACATGCATAGACAGAAATAAATAAAAATGTGTACTTACGGGTACACGGTCGGGATATTTACGACGGATCTTGTCGCCTTCGGCGCGACGCTTCTCAAATGCATGCTCCTCTTTATATTGGAACTTCATGATTGTTCTTGCTAAATAATTGTATAAGAAACGCAGTTTTCACTTTACTCTTCAGACAAACAACAAAAAAAACAAGTTGTCACTCTCGTATGTAATTCACTTATGTTGGCTGTGCACTGGTGAGGAAGACTGCCACCCGGTCCAAAGGCTGCCACCCTTCAGAATTTACCGATCTGGCAATGTGAACCATTTTGGGAACATTGTCAAAATTGGTAACAAAAAATTTCCCACCCAGTTTTGACAAGTTTCGTAATTTTTAAGCTAGAATTTTTTTTTGTATATAAAATTTACTTTAAATTATTAAAATTATAAAAAGTCATGGAATTTTGAAATTTGCAATACCCAAATTTAAATTTATCGTTAAATCTGGCGACTGGCGCAAGTCTGACCAAAGCTTGGCAGCACTGGAATAGAAGGCTGCCACCCTGTCCAAGGGCTGCCACCCTGCAAAATTTCCCGACTTGTACCATTTAAATCAAATTGCAAATTTGGTTGAACTTAAGAATATTTCCTTTTCCTTAATTTTCTCTAATTATGAATTTTAAATTTTCATCAAATTATTAATTTATTGCAATGTTATTGCATTTACATTTACCAGTGTGACCGCCATCTAATTAATACTGACTCAGTATGCTGCAGTGCTGCCAATTTCTTAGAGGAAAAAATAGCTGTTTCTGGCTGGAAAGCATCTGAATTTGAAATAAGTGCACTTTTCCATAGTTTTAGAAGATATATAAGTATATTAAAACATAGCTGCATATATTTTTGAAAGTGATAGATTTCCGGCTAAATGCAATTTTCAAATTTTTCTCGCATCGAACTTTGAATATAGTCAGCTATAAAATAGCTAAGTTGTCGACAGTGGAAATATACCAAAATAAAACGGAAAAGTGTTGAAAAACGTAGATAGTACACAGTGCGCTAAAGCACTGAAAACAATCGAGAATTAACACAAAAATCGATGACTTTGGTACATCTCTAGGTTTTGGTTCTTTTCCTCCGTGGTTTTCAAGTTATAGGATGGCCCCAACTGTAAGTGCTCGCGAAAAATCGTAGAAATGTTGCGACATCACAAGTAAAACGTGTAAAATAAATGCAAAATATTAAAACATACATTAATTGGCGTGCATGTACACTTTTATTTGTGCACAACTAGCAATAATAATGTGAAGAAATTGTGAAAAGTGAATAATAATTTTCATTACATTTGAACAGGCCAAGACCAACAAGGGTGATACCAAGGCGCCGGCTGCCAAGCCCGCCGAGAAGAAGGCGGCACCAGCCGCAGCCAAGGGCAAAGTTGAGAAGCCCAAGGCCGCTGAGGCTGCCAAGCCAGCAGCTGCTGCTGCCAAGAACGTGAAGAAGGCGCCGGAAGCCGCTAAGGACGTTAAGGCCGCCGCTGCAGCCAAGCCCGCTGCTGCCGCTAAGCCAGCAGCTGCCAAGCCCGCTGCTAAGGATGCCGCCGGCAAGAAGGCACCCGCTGCAGCAGCCGCTGCTGCTCCCAAGAAGGACGCCAAGGCTGCACCCGCCAAGGCTGCTGCCAAGAAGCCAGCTGCAACTCCAGCTGCTGCTCCTCCAGCAAAGAAGGCTGCACCCGCTGCCGCCAAGGTTGCTGCACCAGCTGTTGCTGCTGCTGCTGCCGCTGTTCCAGCCGCCGCCGCTGCTGCCAAGCCCGCTGCTAAGCCAGCTGCGGCTAAGCCCAAGGCAAAGGCTGCTGCACCAGCTCCCAGCAAGCTTGCGAAGAAGAATGTGCTGCGTGGCAAGGGACTGAAGAAGAAGAAGGTGTCGCTGCGTTTCACCATTGATTGCACCAACATTGCCGAGGACAACATTATGGATGTGGCCGATTTCGTAAGTACCACAACAACACGGCTCCACATTGCTAACAATCGATCAACACATGTATCACACGCATCAACTGGAGCCGATGAACATAACCTCGATAACAATAATGATAATGACATGGGCAATAGCAACAGCAACAGTGACGTCAGAGATACCACACCAAGCTTTTCATTGCCGCAATACAGCCAGAGGCTCTGGATAAAAAGTTGTGGTTATAGCAAAGTTTCAGTAGCGATTAAACTGCACGTAGCTGAAAGAGTGCCGCGTACGGTTAACAACTGCTGCAACAATTGGAATTTACATAATATCTCACTGTCACTGTGCTCATGTTACCATAATATAAGATAGCGACATTACAGAGAGCGCTCTCAATTATTGCGCTCTTAAATTGATCAGTATGTAAACGGACATGTTTTGTCTCACTTCTTATTATTGTATGTCGCTATCTTTATTATTGTATCATCATTGCTCGTCCTTTAGTCTTCTTTCTTTCACTTTTTTTTTTTTTTTTTTTGATCGACACATTTTATTGATTTATATATATATAAATCGATTGTGTCAATATCTAGTACAAATGGCTTTGCATACAATTTTTTTTTGCGTTTAAACAAATTCAAATCTTCTGTTCGTGATCGTGCGACACTTCGCGTTCGTTTGGTGCTTCCCATTTTCATTCTTGTGGGAAGTGCGCCGACAAAGGGGCTCTGGACACTGCACAACGGGGTAGCCACTGATCGCCAGTACCGGGTCTGGCCAGTTGGTGCAACCGTCTGTGAACAGCGTCAAGTCGTGCTATGTGTACCGCCACGTGGTGGGCCCTGGGTTGAACGTCATCACATCCGTGATGCGTCAGGCCGAAATTCATAGTGCGCCCTGCTATAAGCGTTTCACATTTAACTCCGTGACGCTTGCAGGTTTCTCCAAAAGCAAAGCAACTCTCAAAATGCGCTCTCTCTTTGATTGAGCGCACACTACTACATCCTCTCTATGAGATTGGGGAAACTGTTAGCGCTAAGCGTGCGCTTTTATGTTACATTACATATACCATATGTTAAATATATAACATATGTTAAATAGCAGGGCGCCCCCACAGCGTGTTGTCTGTCAGCCTTAACGTCGCCGCAATGGATCAGGTAATACAGTTATTAATGCACACAGCTTCGGCTCCCCATTTTTATATATATTAATAATTATTATAATGTAACCTTTTTGGCCACGCCGATTTGCCGTTAGAGAGTGAAAAGCTTTTGCGTGTCGCTCTGATGGCAGTGTACTCAGTGGCATATTAAAAAATTGGTCACTCTTCTTTATTTGGGCCTTTTGTTGACATTTCCATTTACTTTTGGCCTTAACAAAGAAAGAGACAGAACTACTCGACTACTATCTATTATGGTATATGGTAGTTGTTAATATATTAAAATGTCTTATTGCCATCTCTTTCTAATTTGTGTTTGTTTTTCACGCACTTGGCAGGAGAAATACGTGAAGGCTCGCCTTAAGGTCAACGGCAAAGTGAACAACCTTGGCAACAACGTCACCTTTGAACGCTCCAAGATGAAGTTGCACGTCAGCTCCGATGTGCACTTCTCCAAGGCCTATCTGAAGTACTTGACCAAGAAGTACTTGAAGAAGAACAGTCTGCGCGATTGGATCCGTGTTGTGGCCAACGAGAAGGATTCGTACGAGCTGCGCTACTTCAGAATCAGCTCCAACGACGATGAGGACGATGATGCGGAGTAAAGATATAATCATCAGTTTTTTTACTACACAACATGTAAAAAACTTGGTTTTTACTATATTAAAACATCAAACTTATATCAACTTTGTCTATTCAATTTGGCTTGCATGTGTTATCATCTGAAACTTTATTCATGATCATTTTGGATAGCAGATATAATCAACATCGGATTATTTTTATGGTATGGGGAAATTTTTACTGGCGACCTGTGAGATCTCTTGTACCCGTGGAGCTTGGATATATTGTGCCCATTTTTGCAAGGTCCGTTCACCATATCAAGTCTTATTTGCTCTAAAAACCGAAGTTCATGCAACTATTTTGAGTACCCTATACTTAAAATTACAGATACAGATTAAAATAAATCATAGCAATAGTGTTTAGATAGATTTTATATTTTCCGCTAAGTAGCTGAAAAGTGTCTTCAAAAACAGTATTTTAATATACAAGTATTTATTCCTCGTGTAAATTCGTTCTAACTGTATAAATTTCTATTTAGATGTTCATTTTATATACGTGCTCCAGACACGACTTCATTTCATGTATTCCAACAATCATCTACTAAGGTATTCCATTTACATACCCATGCTAATAAAAACTGAATAAATTCAGTCATTACAGGTAGCAACTCCAACGTATATTTTTGTTACTTTTTTTTTTAGCGAATTAGTCTGAAGTTTTAATTGTAACTTTGTATTAATGTCCGGATGTTTTATAATCATATTTATTTAATCACAGCCATAGTCTTGGTAACAATCTGCAGAGAATTATGTTGTTAAATGTATAACAACTCGAAGAGAATGGTTTTTTTTTTGTTGCCATTCAAATCTTCAGTTTTTCGTGCGCCTTTTGATCTGACTTTGTTATTCACATTTACAAAAAAATGTAATTTATTGCTATTTTTCTATTTTTGAGCGAATTATTCTCAAGATGCATATATCGAAGATATCCAACTGTCACAACTTGATCAAAACTGAATGGATTTTCAAACGGAGTGTCATTTTGATCATGACTTGACCCTTAATTCATTCTGTATTCAATTTATGTTCATTTAGAAAATTTAATTATTTTCGACCAAGATTCGATTTCGATGGTAAGGGTCCCCCCTTTGAAATTTTGAAAATTCAAAATTTTAAAGGTCAAGTTTCCATTTTTAATCAACTCCTTATATCATAATTAGTATAAAAGAATACTTTAAACTTGATTCTTAGACCTTTCAGTTTTTTGTAAAAAATCATGCCAAATTGGATAAAAAGTTTGACTTGCAAAGTGGTTAAATCCGAAGTCTGACCAATTTCAAACTTGATCAAAACTAAACCGATTTTTAAGCGGAATGTCATTTTAATCATTATTTGGCATTTTAATTCATTCTGCATATAAATTTCATTAAATTCTTAAAAAAAAATATTTTCCTTTAGATTCTACTAGATAATGATTTCGATGATAAGGGTTTGTTTTTTTCACAAATAGAGTGGATATTGCTTCTAAACAAATTAATGTTTCGTTAACCTCGATCTATAATATCGATTGGTAGTAGTTCCATAATTGCTTGATTCAAATCCAAGTTTCACTTTCAATATTATCGATATTAATTATTTTCTCGAGACATTACAAGTGATGATCCTTTTTTGCTGAAGTTATGGAATTTCCAGATAAATCTTGATTTATCTCTACCTACTTCTTTGGCAGACTGTCAATTTGATGGTATTTCATAAACCCGTTAATGAAAGTACTGTTCAATAATTTGTTAAAGTGAAAGTTTTTTGCGTGTTTGGGTGTTTTTGTTGTTATAGTTCATTGTGCAGTCTAATGGAAGAAAATCTTGCTATTAACTATATCGGCTATGTCCGAAAATTGATGATTAAGTAAAAGACCGGCTTGGAGCTTGAGTGCGGGTGTGATGTTTAAGCTTTTATTAAATCAATTGACCAGAACAACACAAGGGGAATGAGAATAGAAAAAATTAAAATATACAATCAACGAATATCGTAACTAATATGCGAAATATGGTAAAAACTGGTTTAAAGCGTCTATTAATACTACAATATGGTTTTATAAGTAAGCAACAATTACAATACATACACTGAGATATGTCTTTTTAAATGGAGGAGCATGTGACTCCCATTAAATGGTCCACATTCGAATATCAATTCTTTTTGTTTTTTTTTTTTGAGTAATAACATTTATAAGAGATTCACAGTTTACGTTTCGGAGAATGTCCCTTCATTCGAGAATAGCTGCCTTATTCTCATCATCACCATCTTTATCTTTATCATCATCTTCATCATCATCATCTTTATCATCATCACAAGTGAAGGCCATTGGTAATATCAGGCGTTGTCATCTACAAAATACGAATTAAGAATACTCTACCGACAAATACTAGATAACAATGCATAATTTGAAAATACGCTGCAATATGTGTGGAAGGGTGGGTGGGTGGTTGGGTGGATGGGTTGGGGGTCGAATTATAGGGAGTGCCATGGCGGTGAGGCTAATAAAAAGTGCCAAGCAACAAAATTGGAATGTTCGCGATGCCCGTTCGCCTTAATTGCCAGCAGCAACATGGCGCAGCAGTAAACCACCGAGCAGGGCAGCCAACAGGGGAAGAATGCTCTGCAGATTACAACTGCTGCCAGCACCGTTGGTATTCGAGCGTACGGCTGCCTGGTCAGGTGCCAGCATAGCCGGGGGTGACTGGCTGGCGGCCATCGGGGCCATCGGAGCCAACGGTGCCAATGGTGCGGGTTCAGCGCCGGGTGCTGCAGGTTGCGGTTGTGGGGCCGGATAGCAGGCAATCTTTTCCACTTCAATCATTTTGGTGCTATCTGCGGGATCCGTTTCGTTGACCTTGGTGGGCACGCAAATGATGCCACCCGGTGGGGGTGGAGGTGGTGCAGCACCTGTGTTATTGGCCATGGCATCTGGCGAGAATGGAGCCAATTGAGCGGGCGGAGCGGCTGGAGCACCAGCGTCAGTTTGAGGTACATTCATTGGGGTCATGGGTGCGCCAGCGGCATTGACGACAGTGGTGCCATCACTTGCATTCACCGGTGCACCATTGTTAATGATTATAATACGATCCTGACCACCTGCAGCTGGAGCAGCGGCAGCTGGAGCAGCAGCCATGGGATGTGATGAGCTGCCGCCTAAGGAAGATGTTAGCACAGATCCCAGCACAGCACCGCCCAATCCTCCAGCCAATAGACCCGTACCTAATTTACAAAAAATTTTCGATTAAACAGGTTGAAATTCAAGAAATGTCCTATGGCCTTACCGAAGCCTGGTCCTGACGAAGATTGCTGGGGTGCTTGGGGATAGTAGGTTGCACCCGGTGGCAAAGCAGAGGCAGATTGATAATAGGTAGCGCCTGGCGGTGGTGCAGCAGCCGGATGATAGCCGCCAGCCGCTGGATAAGAGGAAGCTCCAGCTGGATAATGACCCGGCTGATAGCCGCCTGGCACATGACTGCCAGATGGATAGTAAGTGGCGCCAGGTGGTACTCCGGCATACTGTTGACCATGATTTTGAGTGGCCGTTATGGGCTGATGAATATTGCCACCTGGTGCTGGTGCTGCTCCATAGTTGGGTGCATGATACGATGGTGGTGACTCATGCATGTTGGTGCGAGCGCCGCCAACGGGATTCGAGGCCGAGTAGGCGGGTGGTGGACCCTGTGGCACATTCCAGCCGACGGGCGGATTGTTGTTAGTGTTAGCCGGACGGTTCGGTTGTGAGTTGTAGTTGGGATAGCTCAATTTGGCAACATCGGCGTGGGAGTTGCTGCCACCATTGTTGTGGTTGTTGCTGTAACTGGGCTGCTGAGTCACATGACCCGAATTGCTGCTGGATGATGGTTTGCGCTGGCTACTACCTTGGTTACGGCGTGCATCCACAACACCGATTCCCCCTCCTCCACCACCGAGCGTCAACACCACGGCAAATATGGTGACGACGACAAATGCGCACTTGGAAGCGAAAGCCATCGTCACAGTCACTAAGTTTAACGATTTTCTATATATATATCCGTGTATCTATCTATATATGTATGTACGCTGACAATGACACTGGATATAATAAATTGTGCAAAATAATTATTCGGTTGGGCATCAAATCAAGTGATCAAATAACCTTAATGTTACTTGTCAATATGTGCATGCTAATTACCAAAACTTGTTTCGCTCGCTCAGTCACTCAATCAACAGAATACGATTGTTTATGTACGGTTTATTAACCGAATTTCCGTACCAGTGTACGACACCAAATGCGGTTGGTTTTACAATGCTGTTGTGAAACTCAATTCATTCCAGAGAGGAGAGCAATCCACAACCGAGGGTTGCCCATCCAACAAAAATTTCCGATCTGGCTCGATTTTTTTTACCCAAAAAAATAGGTAAATTTTAGAAAGAAGGCATTCAGAATTTTTTACCTTCTTTCAAATTTTTATTTTTTAGCCAGAACGTGTAAATTTTTCTGAGAATTTTCTCGATTTTTTTTTATATACGTATATTGTTTTTTTAAGAATTACATTTTCCAACTTCTCTTCCAGAAGGCTGACTAATTTCAAACCTTCTTAAAAATGTTTACCTGAATTTTATCTAATTTCGAATTTTATATTATTATCAAATTTATTAATTTTTTATTGTTTTTTTTTTGCATTTTTTAATATGCCATTTTTATCAGTGCTGATCTTAAATGTAGTAGAAGTACTGCCAACTTGTTTTAAACTGAAACTGCTGATTAATGTTGCCAGCTTAGCTATTTTATAGGTAGCTCTGGCTATTTTTAAAGTTCGCTTGCGAGTAAGCTAAGTATTTTCCTCTATGATTTGCTATTAATATGTTTTCTAAAATTCGGCAAACGTGATCAGAAAACCAAATTCAGATGTTTTTCAGCAAGAAACAGCAAATTTTTTTTCTAAAAAAATTGGCTGCACTGGTGTGGAATCACTTTTTTGGCCCGAAACGTTACCACCCAGCATAATTTTTGATATGGGAAATCGTATAATTTGAAAAACAGCTAGAAAATGCATAATATAAATCGCATCTCCGACCCTATAAAGTATATACATTCTTGATATGCATCATTTCAGCATCAAGGTTTTTTGAAACCAAAACATAAAAAACTGGTAACCATTACGAAAGTGATTTACAAAGATTTTCCATAACTGAAAAACGAAAGCTAAAATTCAAACATTAACGGAACTCTAACTGAAACCGATATTTCTTTTGGCTTGATACCCAGCTTTTAAGGGGTCCTTACAGATATATAATAATAATAAAGTGACTAATCAAATGCAGAAAGACTAATGAGAAGAACTAATTTGAGTATATGAAAAAAAAATTGGCCCCCTTCGCCATAAGCTGACTACGCCCTTGCTGGCAAGAAGTATTAGAGTCAAAACAAAACAGTTCCATTAGTTTCTAGAAATTGGATGATAAAGCAGAACATTCTAAGAGCTGCACTTCAAAGCTCTTAAAAACCGGTTTGATTTGTTTCGGTTGCTCTCGGCATACGGAATACGGAATACGACTATACGAATACGTCGAGCGGCTTTGTTCAGTTGCATTTGCAAAGTAGAAGTGAATAGTCAAAAAGCTTTCAATATGAAGTGCATTGTAATACTGTGTTCGCTGCTAGGACTGGTGCTGCTAAGCTGTGGAACGCACGCCGCAGATTGCGACGAGGTCAAGAATCCGGATGACAGTGACTTTAAAAATATCCTTAAGAATCTGGGATGCAAAGTTTCCAATGGCG
This sequence comes from Drosophila innubila, assembly GCF_004354385.1. Taxonomy (NCBI): domain Eukaryota; kingdom Metazoa; phylum Arthropoda; class Insecta; order Diptera; family Drosophilidae; genus Drosophila; species Drosophila innubila. The sequence goes on from NC_047626.1 coordinate 13,144,884, forward strand.
CCGAACAAGTGGTGGACGCAGCGAAGCCCTACGCCAATAAAATTGTTGATACCGCCAAGGACATTGGCAGTAGCGTTGTGGACCAATACGATGCGCTGAAGCATCGGATCATCGATGACAACCCCACATCCAGCGCTCCAGTAAAAAATGATGCCCCCACCGAACGTGTGCTTTTGGCATCAATTACCCCCGCTTTGCCAGCATAAATTACAAGCCCTTAACCAATTGGTGAGTACCCATACACACATACATAGAAGAATTCTGCTCAATCTGATATCATCAATTATTTTCAATTTATTTCGCAGCGGGTTAAGTCCATAATTGACCATATATCTACAAAGATTCCTGTCTTAATTATAAATTTTTTTTTTGCATCTTTAATTAAAGTATACCCGTTACCTAAAAATAAGTAAAGGGTATATTGTTTATTTTTAAAATTAGTTTAATTTTGAAATTATGTTCACTTGTATTTGTATTTGTGAAATAAAATAAAAGCAATTTAAAGGAAACCAGAAGGTACGGCTGCAATCGAGCGAACACGACTGTGAGACACCCTGGATTTATTCTCTTAAAACACAAATTATTCTGAAAGTTAAATAATGTCTAAACACAATCTAAAATGTTTAAACGCACATACATATGTACCCAGACACTTTACGTATACATTAACAAGTTAAAATGTAGTCACACGCAACCAAACACGCTGCAAATTTTGTATGTTGCAGCCAGGCACCGTAACGACTATAATTTTTTAAATATAAATTATAGTTTTTGAATTGTGGCACATGTGATATAAAGGTATATTCAGAATTTGTTCTGAAAGCTTCATTCGATTGGATAATAAGCTCGGAAGTCATTCAAAATAACAATTTTGTACATCGCTTTTGACAAACCTAAACTAATAATTAATGATTAGATAATTATTTATTTAATGCAGATAAATTGCTGGAAACACGAAAAGTTGTACATGATAAGAAGAGATAAAATGGAAGAAGGGGGTGGATGATAAAAAAAAATCAAAGAATTCGTAGATAAAACTTACTTTTGTGCAAGCAACTAATGTTTAAGAGGCGTAGTAAAGTAGTTTTCATATTTTAATTCGCGCTATAGTTACATTTACTCGAATTCTCAAACAGCTGTTCGGTGTTTCTGCCAGCTGTTTCCGAATCGAATACAAGAATCAATGGAATTCGGGAATCCCATCAGTGCTGTCAACTTATTAGAGGAAGAATAGCTCTAAATTAGTTTTTGCACAGTTTTAGAAAAAAATACGAATTAGCAAACAAAGCTGAAAATATATTTTAAGTAGCCAGATTTGCAATTTTCAAATTTTTCTTGCAATCGATCTTTGAAAATAGTCAGAGCTAGCCAAGTTTGCAACAGTGAATCCCAGTATTAATTATAACAAGTTGGCAGCACTAGTAGCTGCTTCGATGGATATCGAGGTGAATATGACTGGTATATCGACTATCGATAAACATCAACAATCTAGCCGGCAACGGCAATAAATTTGCATTCGACAATATTTTGATATATATATTTTTACCCAGAAGTGCTTTTGTTTGTTTACAACTGCGATCATATAACTGTGTACGATCGGACATTAGCCGTAATTAACAGAAGTGATAGCTTCTAGAGCACGCAACGGCACTGGCGAAGGGGGAGGGGCTATAAACGTGGGAGTACGTGGCAATAATGACGATGATGTTGCCGTGAATGGAATACAATTAAATTTAAAGCTGATTTCAATAATTGCAGTTGAAAAGCGTCGAACTTTGACAAAATGTCAGCCACGCTACGTTACCGCGGCGATAAGAGTAATTTGCTCGAGTTCGCCAAAAATCTGGATGCGTTCAAAAAGGTGCCGGAGAAGTACACAGAGACGACGGAGATTGGCGGCACACGTGAGCATGATGACGATTCCATTTGGATAGTCCATTTCATTATTGTTTAGAATAATAATTGTATTGTGTTACAGTTTCTCTGCTGAGCCGCCTGCTGATCGTTTATCTGGTCTATACGGAACTGCGTTATTATTGGCATGAAACGGATATTATTTACCAGTTTCAGCCAGATATGGCACTGGATGAGCAAGTGCAGATGCATGTGGACATCACTGTGGCAATGCCATGTGCCTCGCTGTCCGGCGTTGATCTCATGGATGAGACGCAACAGGATGTCTTTGCCTATGGCACACTACAGCGCGAGGGTGTCTGGTGGCAAATGTCGGATGCGGATCGTCGTCAATTTCAATCGATGCAGATAACCAATCACTATTTGCGTGAGGAATACCATTCCGTCGCTGATATACTCTTCAAGGATATTCTACGTGAACGCCATGATACGCATACGCTGAAACCGGAGAGCGAAACGCATACCGTTGCGGCTGCTCCACCGCCACCAGGTGCACTGCAGCAACATCCGCAGCAGTTGCATGAATTGCCACAACCGGAGACCAAGTTCGATGCATGTCGCTTGCACGGCACGCTGGGCATCAACAAGGTTGCCGGCGTATTGCATTTGGTGGGTGGTGCACAGCCAGTGGTTGGACTGTTTGAGGATCATTGGATGATTGAGTTTCGTCGCATGCCCGCCAACTTTACACATCGTATTAACCGGCTCAGTTTTGGGCAATACTCGCGTCGCATCGTACAGCCGCTGGAGGGTGACGAGAGAATCATCAACGAGGAGGCCACCACAGTGCAATACTTTATCAAGGTGGTGCCCACAGAAATCCAGCATACGTTTAGCACAATCAGCACATTCCAATACGCCGTTACGGAGAACGTGCGCAAGCTGGGCAAGTTGCATATGCAGATGCAGTGCATCCATAAAGATATGTATCTGAATTAACCCTTCATTTTTTTATATATACAGACTCGGAACGCAACTCATATGGATCGCCGGGCATCTATTTTAAGTACGACTGGTCCGCATTGAAGATAGTTGTAAGCCACGATCGCGATTATTTGGTGACCTTTATCATACGTCTTTGCTCCATCATATCGGGCATTATTGTTATTTCTGGCGCCGCTAATGCGCTGCTTCTGACGGTTCAACGCTGCCTGCTGCGCACCTTTGCACCGCAGCTTTACCAGCGTCAGCTCTATGCCTCTTCAAATGTGTCTGCACCGACGGTTAGCGTTGCCGTCCCTGTTGCGGCGCCTATAATGCCGGCAGTGCCCGTTAATGAGCTGCTACACACTGCCAATCTGATGGCCAAAGTGGATATATCGGCGTATTTGCCGACTGCACCGCCAAAGTCTGATAAATAGCGCTGGCTCTTGGCCACAGATGGCTCACAAGTGGCCACCACCAAATGGCTATCAAGTACAAAGCGTAATCTCAGTTAAATCAATGTCGAATTCTTTATACGAGTATGTATACATACATACATATACATGTATCTTTATTTCTTTAGTTTCCTCCTGTCACTATGTATTCATAATTATTATTAAGCCAAAACAAAATTATAAAAAATGAACACAAACCCCACTTGTACATACATAAATATATATATAAATGTTATACGAAATGCAATGCAAAAAAAAAAAGCAATATTGAAAACAATGTCATCACAGTTCGCGTCCTAGAATGCCCGTGTCCAGGTTGTTCCAGTCGCGGGCTCCAGATCGACGATAGCCAAACATGCTCTTTAATATTTCCAAACCCGAGTCGACCGTCGTCCGTACGTCATGCTCACTGCCCAGCTTTGGATTAATCTCGACCAGATCCATACCCTGCACACGTTTCGTATCACGCAGCGCCTCCACAATGCTGATTCCCTCCCGCAGCGTGAGGCCTCCGCGCACCGCTGTTCCCGTGCTGGGCGCCACATGGCTGTCCAGAGCGTCGATGTCAAAGCTCACGTGAATCTTATTCAATGGGTTCAACGCGTCCAGTGTCATCTCTATGATCTTCGGCACACCAACGCGATCGACTGACTGTAAGAGGAAGAAAGTTTTAGAAAAGGCCGCTCGACCATGAGATACCCTCAATATCTAGTAGAATCTAAGGAAAAATATTTTTTTTTAAGAATTTAATAAAATTTAAATGCAGAATAAATTAAAATGGCAAATATTTATTAAAATTACATTCCGCTTTATAATCGGTTCAGTTTTAATCAAGTTATGACAGCTTGAAGTTGTTCAGACTTCGGAGTTAACCACTTTACAAGACAAAATTTTTATCCAATTTGGAAGTATTTTTAACAAAAAAATTAAAGGTCTCAGAATCAAGTTTAAAGAATTCTTTTATACTAATTATGATTTAAGGAGTTGATTAAAAGTGAAAACTTGAAATTTAAAATTTTGAATTTTCGAAATTTCAAAGGGGGAACCCTTAGCATCGAAATCATTATCTAGTAGAATCTAGAGAAAAATATTTTTTTTAAGAATTTAATAAAATTTATATGCAGAATGAATTAAAATGCCAAATAATGATTAAAATGACATTCCGCTTAAAAATCGGTTTAGTTTTGATCAAGTTATGACAGTTTGAAGTTGGTCAAACTGCGGACTTAGCCACTTTACAAGTCCAAATTTATTTTCAATTTCACATGATTTTTTGCAAAAAAATGAAACGTCTCAAAATCAAGTTTAAAGTGTTGTTTTATACTAATTACGATATAAGAAGTTGCTTAAAAGTGAAAACTTGAGTTTTAAAATTTTGAATTTTCGAAATTTCAAAGGGGGGACCCTTAGCATCGAAATCATTATCTAGTAGAATCTAGAGAAAAATATTTTTTTTTTAAGAATTTAATAAAGTTCATATGCAGAATGAATTAAAATGCCAAATAATGATTAAAATGACATTCCATGATCAAAATCTATTCAGTTTTGGTCAAGTTATGACAACTCTTTAACCTAGGAACTTTACCACAACCGAACAGGTACAAGCGTTTCGGTATTTGGTTCTTGACAGAGAATTTTCATTCGGTTACGGTTTCAGTTGCGGTACCAAAAATGAAACGGTTAGTTTCGGTTAACGGTTCCGGTGTTATTCCCTGATATTTACATATATTCTAACTCAGTATGCCAAGACGAATTTCTATAAATTTATCTCAAGATTTTTATCAACAATTTTTTTTTTGTGTTAAAATATATTTATCGTTGGAGTTGTAAAATACATAACTCAAAATTAATCATTATTTTGTGAGTTAATCAATAAAAATTAAAATTAACGTTATTTAGTGTTTTTTTTTATTATGAAACTTATAATGATAGCAGTCCCTATACAGTGTTTTGCTCGTCATCATTTGGTACGATTCTACCTGAACTTATTTATTAGTTTTGAATGTGGCTGTGTCAAATTTTAAAAACACGGTAATATTGTTATATTGTTATGGAGGGAACGGTTCAATCACCAGACCTTGATTCAATCGAGCATCTATTTTTAGATATTTCGCTTTTATTGGTCAGATTTAGCTCTATTTATTTTAAACAGAAAGTCAAGTAATTATTTGACAAAAAAAAATATTTTGTAATATACTTTGTAAGGACAAAACAGCGGACTAACAACATTGGACTAAAAATATCGTAAATAAAACATTTGAAGCGAAAGCTTGCGATGTACATAACTGTATTTATAACTGTATTTAAAGCTTGAAAGCTTGTGAGCGAATGGCGAATGGCTTGATTATTTAAAGCTCAAGTGTTTATCGCCCGTGGCGGCCATTATTGAAAATTGGTACAGCCAACGAACATTTTGTATGCCGAACTCTAAATGCTCTGTGTTGAGTGTATGTGTGTTGTGTACAATGTACATAAGTACATATATTGTGCGGCCCGTCCCCCGTCCCCCCTACAAACATATTTCGATCGAACTAATGAGCTATAATAAATTTGCAGCTCAGAACCATTAAACCATTTTTCAACAGACGTCGATTTTGCACGAGCCATAAATAATGGCAGGCAACAAGGACGCCACGCCGGATGCCAGGATGCGAATGAGGCGGATGTGGCTGAGCACGTTGCAAGTTGCAACCACCGTGCGAGCGACCGAGCGATCGGAAGTTGAAAGTGAGCGTAATGTAACAATAAGTCGCCCGACTGGATGCGAGGGGAGTGGATAGGAGGGGTGGTGAGAGGAGAGAGGCTGGCTAGGGAGTGTCCTGTAACTTTGGCAGCAACTACAGAAGGGTGCAACTATTTCGATTCGATTTCTCAGCCCCGACACGACCAAGCGCAACCCCTATAAATGCCAAGCTTACATTTACAGCACACACACACACACATACACACATACATATGTATGCAAGTGTGTGTGTGTGTAGCGTGTGTAATTTTGTTGAGGCTGTCACGCACGATCGTTATTTGATCCCTGCTACAGAAACCGGAATTTTACAATTTTTACAACTGCCATACGAGAAGCGGCACAAGGATCGAGACAAGGATACAACATTCTATGTATCTGTATGTATGTGTGATCGCCTATTCTACAATACTTACATCCATGGCATAGTAGCGTATTCCGAATTTGTTCAATATGAACGCCTCGTAGGGGTCAATGTCCCGCAGACCAATGTAAACCAACTGATCCTTTGGCAAACTGAAATGAGTCATAGAACACACAAGTAATAATAATCAGTTCATGGTTTGTTCAGCCAGCATATGTGGATCGCTTGAAACCCCACAAGCGTTCTTATTAGGGTTACAAACTGGTTCTCAGCCGAACCTTAATATTTATTTAACACGCGAACCCGAACCAAACTCCTTTTTTTATCAAAAAATATAGGTTCAGCTCGTCTTAAAATAAGAGTTACATTAAATTTGTGTCTTATGTTTATTATTAAGATATTATTAAATCATAATTATAATTTAGATTCCTTCAAAATATGTTCAGACTCTTCCATAAATAATGTGTTCGGTTGAAAAAACGCTTATTTACTTTTAGAGTGTCATAACTAAAAAAAAAACACGAATTTCAAGAAAATGTTGGAATTAAGTAGCTACCATCTTGCGCACAAAGAGTACACCAGATATAAATATGAAATTTGAACACAGTATACTTAAAGAGAATATAACATATATTTCTGCATTATTAACTCAAATCGTACATATAGTATAAGCAAAATGAGTATTCCTGGGATAAGGTTCGAAATTATACATTGAAATTAGTCTGTCAACCAAAAAGAAATCTTTCTCTTTGTTTTAAATCAAACCGAAAGACATTTTGGTTCCGGTTTCAGTTCCGGTACGTCCCGAACTAACTATATCGGTATTGTCCTTTCGGTTCCGGTTTTAATCATTTTAAAATGATTAAAAAATAAAAATCAAAAATGAATGATAAATTTCGGTTTCGGAAAAAGAACTTAAACGGTTAATTTCGGTAAACGGTTCTGGTGTCAGTTCCGGTAAAATTCCCTGGATTGAACCACCGTTCCCAACCTTTATGGAAATATTCGAATTTCGTAGACTTGGTTGATACTGAGGTTATGTTTAATATGTTTGCTTGATTTAAAGTAATATAGAAAGGAATATAATGATCAGCTGCGTGCTATTTTCACTCAGTTGACAAAGGATCCTGATTAGTAGGCCAGGTGGCATTTTATTTTCGGTTCACACAACCCCGCTTACAACATGCCCAAAGGCAATGGGACTCTATTTTGAGCAGTCAACTGTGCCAACTGGTTACTGGAATTGGAACTGGAACTGGATCCGCCTCGAAAGCGGAGAAATTGACAATTTCGGAACAAATACTCGTATTGTAAGCGAAAAGGAAAACGGCAACAGCAACAACTACAACAACAAAAATAGCAACTGCAACGGAAACACATGCCACAATTAAAATGGCATGCAGCATATCCTGCGCCCCTATTTTTCTCTTTTTCTCCCTTGCTCGCACTTTCGCCAGTTCTTTCCCTCTTGATCAGTTTTCAGCGTTCTCGGTGTCTTATGGTAATTTTTATGATTATTATTATTATTAGTTTCGGGAAAAACTGCATCTGTCGACTGCGTTGTGCAGCGAGACGTGCAAAGTTAAAAGCGCCCTAAGGACCATTATGTTAATGTAAATTCGGGTCCTTTTTTATTGACCCTGTAATGAAAAAGTACAAAGGGTCTTGTAAGTTTTCCAAAAACGATATATTGTTATACAGTTGGAGGCATCTATGAGCCCATACTGTATATATTTTTAATCAGCATCTACAGTCGAGTCGATAAAGCCATGTTTTTATGACTTTTTTTCAGAGAGTATAAGAGCCAGTAAGTGACAAATACTGCGCAAATCCAAAAAAAAATCCTGATAAGAATCGAAAATGCTTTGGGAAGCATGCGAAGTGCTCTTTATAAAGAAAAACAGAAACGTCCAAGGAATTTTTTGTAATATACACAGGGTCTCGCACAGTCGAGTTTGTTCGACTTCCAACAAGTTTTTTTTTCGATTTATGCAGCGATGTCGCCTTAAAGCAATTGAAATAGGGGAAATAGGGGGTTGATGAGATATGCACTTGGACCAGTTTGGCCAGCCTGATCCTGATCATGCTCCTGTTCCTGTTCCTAGCTATCTCCTTGCTGAGATATTGGTGCAGTGCCTGCAGCGACGGCAGCAATTGTTGTTGTTGCTGTTGTTGTAGTTGTTGATTTTTTTAGTTTTTGTTTATTCAAAATACACACAAAGCGTAAATCGTGAAAGTAAAGGGTGCGGCCACTTGGTCCAACCCCCAAATTGTTTTTATGGTTGTTATTGTAATCCTGTGTTGGCTGCTTTTTAATCCAGCTTTGTTGTAATGCGGCCAAGGTGCTGGCACAATGCGTTTTGTTTTTGCCAGAGCCAAAGGATTAGACATGCTCCCGTGACCGTGGTTGTGCCTGTGCCTGCAGCCGTTTCCCCTTCCATACCCATTCCATGCACATTTTTATTCCCAGTTTCAACCTCGAAACTGTAAAATCATGTAATATGACGATAAATGTGTTGCATACTGTGTGGAGCCGGCAGAGCAATAGATAGTGAGAGAGGGGGGGATCAAGAACAAGACCAAGTCCAAGCACGTGGCCAGCCCACACAGATACATACACACACATACACATGCACACAATGTTAGGAGCGTGCGTCAGCAAAACAGAAGTTGGCACTAATTAATTATTATCAGCAATAGTTATCGCCATGCGAATACATAAAGACACATATTTTTTATATGCATACACATTTAGCCAAGAAGGTCTTTTGACAATATATTTTATTTCTTATTTCATTGTTTTTGTATATGGTTCTTAGAACAAGTTAGAAAAAAGAAAAATATTTTTCATTGAATTTTTATGTATGTGAATTTTTATTTTGTCAAAACAATTTCTGAACTAACTGTGTGTAAGTGTAGGATCTGACAATGCGCTGAGCTTTTCGCTCGCTCCTTTTTTTTGTTAGCAAAAGTAGAACCTCACCGCACCCTAAGCACTATCAGGAGCAACATTCGAAAGTTCGACAGTCATAAGCATATGAATGAACATACACACATACATAAATTTATATACATACGCATACATTCAGACATGCTTAAATTATGCTTATCTTGCAAAGGACCAAGCACTTGCGAGTCGCCGATCTGTCTCGTCTGGCCACCCCCTTGAATTGCACAGTGGTGCAAATGATGTTGCTACCGCAGAATTATTCTAATATTCTGATTTTAATATCAGCTGTTATTTTTTTTGTTGTTTTTCTTTATTATTGAAGCCTATAAAATTATTCAATTCACAAATTTCTAACTTCTTTAAAAGTCTGACATAAAATAATTATTTTTTACTATTACTTTTTTCCTTTCAATTATAGATGGTAAAATCTTAAGAAGTTTGAAATTTATGTGATTACTCCGCCCTGTTTTTTTCTGACGAACCGAGTCTTTATTTAAGAAAGGGTTTGACAATTAAATAAAATGTTGTACTTATTGCTTTTGTACTTTTTATCCGCGCTAGGAACTTTGTGAGAACCACTGTAGATTGGTGTGACCGTCTGGCAGCCCAAATCTCGAAATATCCTAAAACCACCCCAGTAAAAAGTTGAGTTACATTTTTATGTTTTTGCAAATAACAACAACAACAAAAACAACAGTAACTACAATAACAATGTGTTCACTGCGTGTAAATTGGAACAGACAGGCGGCGGTGGCGGCACATTTGTAATGCCGGGCCGTAAAAATCAGCACATGGAAACCGGTGGGCAGCAAATAACAGGAAGTATACACACACACATACATATGCATAGGGAATACAAGCGCAATTAAGCACACGCACGCACGCATGCCAAAAACCCTGCCCAAGTCCATAGCACGCACAAGGCAAGAGCCTGGGTTGGCTTCGTTCGCTGGGTTGCATATAGGGGGTGTATATCAGCACTGAAACAACCCCGGCGTTGGTGGTTGCAGTGCAAAAAAAAGAAATACACTCGCACAACTCAAACAACAAAACAGCCCTCGTGCTTTGCAAGGATAATACTCATACATACGAATGTACATACACGCATACGAGTATGGTTGCAAAGAAAGGAAGAGAGCGAGAGAGAGAGAGAAGAGCGCGGCAGGCTCAACGCCAACATGTTGAGAGCATCATACTCGTAAAACGGTTGTCGACCTTATTTCTATCTTTGTATGTATGTGATCCAAACTGCATTATTAATTTAATATTGTTTTTCCATTTTACCAAAACTTATTTTAAATTTAAATTCGAATAACATTTTGCCATTCACTTGACGATCATGTTTGCAACTTTCTGGCAACACTTTCTGACTTTCATTAGTTTTTGCGATGGGGGGGGAGGGCGTGTGTTTGATCGCTAGCTGCATGACAGACTTGCTTTTTAGCCGATACAAACAAACATACGCACATATGTACGTATATTTGTATATTCATAATATATAATTTATATAGTGTAATATATGTTTATATGTATATTATACATACAAGTATGTATTTATGTTTGTATTTCCAGGCTACTATAATGGCAGCTCCACTTTCTGCCATTTTGTATTTAATAAATAATAAATGTATCTTTTATTAAGCTAGCAATACTTTTATAGCGCGCTTAAATTTAAATTGTACATCAAGTCTGCGTTCGGCGAAATAAATATTAATAATTGTCCATTTTTGTTAACCAGCGGGCGGTCTTAGCCGAGTTTGTGCTCAAAAGAAGAATCCCGAGTTTGTGCTCAAAAGAAGAATCCCTATGTCAGATCACCCACCAATAATGGCACCCGTGTCACCGAAGACAGAGTCGATTTTCTCCACAGACAGGAGCCAAATACCTGAGAGAGAGCACATTTAGAGAGAGAGAAAACTCGCATTGAGAATGAAAACAAAGCAGGAAAAACAGCAACAGCAACTGCTGCTGGTCAACAAAATGAATGCGCGCGCTCTCTCACACTTTATATTCGCTCACTCTCTTTGCACAGAACTACAGACAGATATACACAAGCTAGCATACATACGTAACTTGTCTGTATGTCGATTTGTTTGTAAACCAGCAGCGAGGGTAGCAAAGAGGTTTGTGTTTGCGTTTGCGTTCGCGTCATTTTCATTTCCACGCTAGACGTTGTACGCCGCAGTACGTTTTACGCTCGTGTGCGCTGCCTCAGCTCTCGTGTGCTCTGCTCTTTTTGCAATTGATTTTTATTTTTTTTTGAAAAGTAATAAATATAACGACAACTACAGTTTACAATTATTTAAACGAAATATACGGATTGCCATAGAAAAATACGTAAAGTGCAAGAACAACAATCAACAATATTAACAACAATAACAGTAGCAGCCGCAACAAAACGTAAGCGTTACGAATAATAATAATAATAACAACAACAACAAAACGCTAACAAAAATGCTTCTAAAATTGCCAAACGATCGCTACGCGCTGCATAATTGTGCAATTACATACATATACATATTTTTTTGTTGTTGCTTTTGAGTGTGCTAGTGCTTGTTTTGAGTGTGTGTGTGTGGAACAATATTATACATATACATACATACTATGTATGCTAAAAAGCAAAATTACAATATGCAATGGGTATAGAAGACGTAGACAAGACGCAAGATGACAGACGGACGGACAGGCAGCGCCAAACAGTTCAACAAACTCAACAAAAATAGGCAAAGAGTCAAACGATCGGTGCCGGGAGGGCTGGAGGCAGTGCTGAAGCCACTAAGCAAAAAGTAGTAGTAGTAGTAATAATAGTAGTATGTATGTATGTATGTTGTTTTTGTTGTGAGTTAAAATCTACTGCTGTAGCCGCACTTCTGCCTGCTCTCTGTGCTGTGTATCTGTAAAACGGGCACTGTGTCCGCTAGTGTGTGTACGTGTGTGTGTGTACGCTGCTGTCTGTGTAGCTGTGTGAGTGGCAAAAAGGGCGCAGCTAGCATATCGATTTTATGTGCAGGAAGGAGCATTGTACGCCGACAACTAAAAAAAAAAACAGCTACAAATAGTAGTAGACAGTTTTGATTGCAACACGCATCTGATTCCACTGCAAAAATTCAGAAAATTCGACGTAGTACAAAAAACGCCGGTCGCAATAAATAATTAAAAATAAATAAAAAAAACAAATCAAATATTGGTCAAAAGCAGTAGTAGTTGTATTAGGTAGTGTTTTGTTGCCACAGCAACACTTTAATCTAAACAAATGTAGTGCGGGAGATAGAGAGAATTGCGCGGAAATACAAATTAGAACAATTCTATAACAAACAGTAAAAACAAACGCTATAGCAGTGAACAATTCTTTTTTTTTTTTTTTGTATTATGGTGTTTTTAAATTAAGCAAGAACAACAAACATCACAGCGACAAAAACAAAAGCAGCGCGTGTTTTAATTTAATAAGCGCGTCGTCTAGCAACAACAAAAAAACTTATAGATACTAAGTGCGTTCGAGTCTATGCTTGTGTGTGAAAGCAAACATGCATATGTATATTCATACAAATGTATGTATGTATGTTTGTATATTCACATGAATGGTGAAATATGCGCGCTAGTTAAAGTATATACATACATACGTACATACATAAAAACAACAACAACAAAAAAGACAACCACAATGGAGGCGGCTGCCATACATTGTTAGGCAAAGGGAGTGAGAGTGAGGGCGGTAGGTCGCTCACTCTCTTCCCAATGGCGCTCGCCATAAATTAGCACAGTGGCAGAGCCGCAGCAGCAGCAACTGAGAGATACTGTTATAATCATCAGTATTGAATAATAAAATCTAACAAAATTACAACAGCAGCAACGCATACAATGTCCGAAATTGTGTAACAATACAAAAAAGTTTGCATCTGTGAATACATGTACATATGTATATACACATGTATGTATGCATGTGTGTTTTCTAGATGAATATTTGTATGTACACAGAATTTGGCTAAAAATCTATGTCTAGTTGCGGTTACTGTTGTTGTGATAGTTTGGTTTTTGGGAAAAATCGATGAAATCGATAAATACGATAACCCCAACGAAGCGAATGCCAAAGACGAGCAGACAAATTTACCGCTTTTTTTGTTTTTGTTTTTATCTACTCTCTTTTTCATACAACAAAATTAGACGACGACAACGACGCCAGCGTTTGTTTAATTATTAGCAGCATAATAGTCGCAATTATAGCCAACAAAACCGAACGGAAAAGGAAAAGAACATAAACGAAAATATCCTGGATTAAGTGCCCCGCTGCAGACTGCTAACAAACTAAAACGGCAGTTAACGAAGGAATAGGAAGGAGAAGGAGAGGAAAGGAAAGGAAAGAAGCAGCGAGTTGAGTTTAAGCTGCGCCGTGTAGAGCGCGCGCGCATTTACAAGAATTCAAATCAATTTGTTTGGCAAACAATATATAAGGGCCAAAAAGCAGCAACATTTTAACTGAAACAAGTGAGTATTAAATAAATATATTTATATGTATGTATGTATGTTTGTGTGTATGTTTGTATGTATATACCATGTAGATGTTAAAGTGATGAGAAATGAGGAGAAGAGGGTGGTCTAGACATTTTCGAAATCTCAGTTGTCATGGAAATTGAGAGCGTACACGCTCTGCTTTTGGCGTGTGGGCGTGCAAATATGTGCAAAGTACGTATGTATGTGAGTTTATAAGCATGTGCGTGTGTGTGTGTGTGTGTGGATTTTCGCGTGTCAGTTTTCGTTTGACCTTTTGACTTGCGTGAGTCGCGAGCACGAACCCAACACCAACCACCCGACGGCGTGGAAGTTGACAGATCATGCAGCAGCCGTTACTGCAGCGTTGCCAGACTGTTCAAGGTGCGGTTTTTTGATGAAACACACGCACATGGTTCTTGTTTGCTACCCAAGGGGGTGGCATTGTTCTCGTTGTTGTATTTAACCCTTAGGAGTACCAAACTTACATATATTTGTATGTGCATGTAAGTTTGTATATGTGAATGTTAGTAATTTTTGCAAAAGAAATATTACAACTTGTTTTTGATATGTTTGTACATAAGTACTTAAGGGTTGTTTCGTCTCGCTGTTGCACACGCCAATGTCAGCAACGGAGCGGGTGGGTCGGTCGGTTGGTTTTAGTAGACAGGCACAGTTGCTCATTTTTAGTTTAAATTTGTTTTTCGTTTTTGTTTTTTTGGTTTTTTTTTGTTTTATGAGGGGGTTGCGCTGCAGCGTTAGAGTTCGTTGCTACGATTGTGCAATGTACATATGTATTTATGTATTTGGGATATATGTATTACATAACTGGGCTTGCCCGGGTATGTGCTTTGTTACAATTTCCAACAACAACGGCAGCATGAGCATTTGAACTATAGGAACAGGAGCAGGAACAGGCCAGAACCGAACTAACAGAAAGAACTGTGTAAAGACGAGAGAGGCGAAAGAAAGAGAGAGAGGCTAACGCCAGCATAACACGAAGGTCTTGCAAGGACCTGCGCTCAGTAGCATCGCGTGCTTGGGTCGTAGCGGTTCTCGTAGCGGCATCGACAAACCAAAAGCTCGACAGCAAACTCTCCACCTCTCCACCACTCCACCAAAAATTAAACTAGAGCTCCTCCGTTGTCAGTGATAGGTGTGAGTATGTATGTGTGTGCGTGTGTGTGTATGTATGTGTCTTACTCTCTCTCTCTCTCTTTGCTTTTGTAAGTGGTGTCTGTGTGTGTGTTGAATTTGCAAAGTGATTTTGTCTGTGACTCTGAGATTGTAAGCTTCCACCTCTCATTCACACGTTTCCTCTCTCGCTTTGTCCCTGTGTTACGCTGTGTCTGTGAGAGTGTGTGTGTGTGTTTGTAAGTTTTAACGAATGTTGCTAGTAAAAGTGGGCCGCAGGGCGGCGCCATAGTGCAAAGCTTTAACTAACCGTAAAACGTTGAACGTTAACCGTTAACTGTTAACTGTTTACAAACTAACCAATTAAAAGTAAACTTAACTAAAGTAAACAACATAATTGAGAAGTTGATTGATTTGAACTGATCTACCCGCTACTAACACACCTTGCAAATGGTTTAATCTTGACATTTAACTCTTCTTCTTCCATATGCTGCGCCTGCGTTGGTCTCGCCAATCTAACAATCCCATCAACAACAACAACCACAACAACAACACCACCAACAACAACAATAACAAACTGTCTATTATCGATAATCCAGTGGACTTTATGATGGCAAATACAGGCGCCACTGGCGTGGATACACAGGCCCAACTAATGCAAAGCGCAGCGGCGGCGGCTGCTGTGGCAGCAACAAATGTTGCGGCGCCAGTTCAGAGTGCGGCTGCTGTGGCCGCTGCCGCCCAGTTGCAACAGCAGCAACAGCAGGTGCAACAGGCCATATTGCAAGTGCAACAGCAGCAGACACAGCAAGCGGTCGCTGCGGCCGCTGCCGCTGTGACGCAACAACTGCAGCAACAACAGCAAGCAGTTGCCCAGCAAGCAGTTGTTCAACAGCAGCAGCAGCAGGTCGTACAGCAGCAACAGCAAGTGCAGCAGGCAGTTGTTGCCGTGCAGCAGCAACAGCAGCAGCAACAACAACAACAGCAGCAGCAACAACAACAGCAGCAGCAGCAGCAACAACAGCAGCAGCAGGTGCAGAGCAACACCAATGGCAACTCGGGCGGTGCACAGAACGGCAGCAATGGCAGCACAGAGACGCGCACAAATCTGATTGTTAACTATTTGCCACAAACGATGACAGAAGACGAGATCCGTTCGCTATTCTCGAGCGTGGGTGAGATCGAGTCGGTGAAACTGATACGCGACAAGTCGCAGGTGTACATTGATCCGCTGAATCCTCAGGCGCCCAGCAAGGGTCAGAGTCTGGGCTATGGCTTTGTGAACTATGTGCGGCCACAGGATGCCGAGCAGGCGGTCAATGTACTCAATGGTCTGCGATTGCAGAATAAAACCATAAAGGTGTCGTTTGCCCGACCCTCATCAGATGCCATCAAGGGGGCCAATCTCTATGTGTCCGGTCTGCCCAAGACAATGACCCAGCAGGAGCTGGAGGCCATCTTTGCACCATTTGGGGCAATCATCACATCGCGCATTCTGCAAAATGCCGGCAATGATACACAGACCAAGGGTGTTGGCTTCATACGCTTCGATAAGCGCGAGGAGGCAACGCGGGCGATCATTGCACTGAATGGCACCACGCCCAGCAGTTGCACCGATCCGATTGTGGTCAAGTTCTCGAATACGCCCGGCAGCACCAGCAAGATAATGCAGCCGCAATTGCCCGCTTTCCTCAATCCGCAGCTGGTGCGACGCATTGGCGGCGCGATGCATACACCGGTTAACAAGGGACTCGCCCGATTCTCGCCAATGGCCGGTGACATGCTGGATGTGATGCTGCCCAATGGCCTTGGTGCTGCGGCGGCGGCAGCAACAACGCTCGCCAGCGGACCGGGTGGCGCCTATCCCATATTCATTTACAATTTGGCACCCGAAACGGAGGAGGCGGCGCTCTGGCAGCTGTTTGGCCCCTTCGGCGCTGTGCAATCCGTGAAGATCGTCAAGGATCCCACAACGAATCAGTGCAAAGGTTACGGCTTCGTATCCATGACCAACTACGACGAAGCCGCAATGGCAATACGTGCTCTCAACGGCTACACCATGGGCAATCGTGTGCTGCAGGTCAGCTTCAAGACCAACAAGGCCAAGTAAAGTGTGTGTAGCTCCTCCCATAATGATGGAATGATCGATTGATCGAATGATCGCAAAGGAAGTGCAACAAAATCAAGAGAGGAGAGCAAGTACATCCAAAACACAACACATATACTTATCTAGTTTATACACACCCACACACACACCAACACACACACACACACACACATGCAACTCATACACAACCCATTCACGTATACATATATAAATATGCATGGTATTACGGTAACTAAGCGCAACAAGATGTATGTGTATAACACACACACAGACACACAACACACACACACTCACACACACACACATGCCACAACCATGCAGACATTCTACTGGATTGTCTTCTGGCTTCAAATCTCGTCTAAACAACGAAACGGCGGCCAATCCGACGGCCGTTGCAATAGCAAAATTCTTGTTTAGCATTTAAGTAAAAAACAAAACAAAACTAAACTATAAAAAGAAACAAAACTCGAGAGAGTGTGTCGAATGCAATATTAAAACAAAACAAAAAAAAAACAAGGAAAAACTTAACAAAAAAAGCGGTTGTCCTTAAGGACACCCAAGCAGGGACAAAACCAATTGCATCCGCAGTCAAATTAGTCGCAAAGCAAAACAAAGAAATCAACAAAACAAAAAAATCTAATTATAATAATATTAATAATAATATAAATTATGAAATTTAACTAAAATGATATTAACTAGCAAAAAGAAATTTTTAAAATTATAACTAAGTAATCAGCAATGAAATCTTCCAGTAACGAAATGATAACGAAACCCAAAGCTGTTAGTTACACTCCAATTTTTCTACAATACCAAACAAAAACCAAATACCAACAATTAGCATAAAAATGAAATGAAAGAAAAAGCTTTTGACAAGAAGATTCTTCTTCATTTTATTTTTATTAATTTGTTTGGTAAAAAGAAAACCACGTGCTGAGTGCGGAACGTTAGAAATTTGTTTTCCTTTTCGTCAAGCTGGCTAACAAAAGAAGTATTTACAACAACAAAAAAAACCATATAAAGGATAAACACATATGGGCACATTATTGTGCATACATGGAGGCTGCTACAGTATTACAAAACGAAACAAAAAATGTATGAAATTTAATAATTATTATTATATACAATACCAATATATGTATATACATATATATCTCACTCTCTATATATATATATATTGTATTTAAATTTTAATGTTTTGTGTTTGTTTTTTATATTAAACACAACGCAAGCCAAGCGAAAATCCAACAAATCTAACGTCCGACTCGCACAACACATGCCACACACACACACACACACACCCCACGTACACACACACACACACACCTTAAATACATTCTCACATACAAGCAGCTAGAGATTTGGGACATGTGTGCAGTATAAAAGGATAACGATAAATGAATAAATTATGATGCTGACAAGCTAAATTAAGGTAAAAGAAAAGACCAGAAG
This sequence comes from Drosophila innubila, assembly GCF_004354385.1. Classification (NCBI taxonomy): domain Eukaryota; kingdom Metazoa; phylum Arthropoda; class Insecta; order Diptera; family Drosophilidae; genus Drosophila; species Drosophila innubila. The sequence goes on from NC_047626.1 coordinate 13,163,406, forward strand.
AAGAAGCGAAGAATAGGAAGATAGAAAAGAGAAATACGCGAGAAAAAAACAACAACAACAACAAGAAAGTAATACAATAATTTATGCGCAAATTTGAAACATTTTACTAAAGTAAATAATTGTTAGTGAATATTATACTATAATATTTATATATACCTTATATACTTTATATAATGTATAGTTCAAGCAGCAATTAAGAAGCGTAAAACCATTTGCTAAAAATTTTTAGCGTTTAAAAACCGTAGCACAAAACTCAGTAACTAAACAAACGACAACTTTAACAAAATGAACATTTTTTATATGACAAAAGTTTGACAAGAAAAGAAAAAAACCAAACAAAAGCGAAAGCGAAACAAAATACAGCATTAGCAAAGCGTTTTTCTAGTTACGTAAGTGATCTTTTGTTAAAAAAATAACGAAAAAAAAAAACAAACAAACATTAAAGATGGTATTTTGCCCCGCTGCCTACAAAAAAAAAAAAAAAAACAATGAGTACAGTCGAGTACGGTATTATATGGTAGAGTAGAGTATGGTACGGTACCATAAAATACTGTACCGTACTGTACCATACCGTTTAGTACAGTGCACGTTCACACAAAATTTTCGTATGTTGTGCGAATAAAAGGTATCGATATCAATATCGATTCATAACAGAATCCCTTCCCACACAAATTGATCTATGCAATTTTAGCGTTTTATCAGTTAACTGTGGAATCAATTTTTTTTTTTTTAAGAACACACATATATTTAGAAACACACACACATCAATTTGGTTTGACTTCATTTTGAGAGTTTATATTATTACAAGTTTGAGTTTCAATTGAATTTTGGTAAATGCGTTTTGTATGATTTCTTTGTTTCTTTGTATTGAAATAATTGAAAGCGCTCGTTGTTAATTACAGCCATGCATATTTATTTATTGTATACTATGGGAAGAGACTTAATTAATGTTTCTTTTTTCATTATATACTACTTACTACCAACAAAACATATTTCTATTACTTTCGATGATGATTTTCTTTATAGTAGGTACAATACGTCTAGTTACAATTAATTTATGTCAACACAACCTATTTTAAGTTCTAAAATATCCAAACACACACACACACACCCACACACAACATACATACATTGAAGCAGAAGGAATGAAGTATACCTTAAAGCAGAATCCTTAGAAAAAAAATATATATTGAATAGAATAAAAACACGATAATGAAATGCTATAAAAGCGTAAAGAAAACAAAGCGAATAGCTTATGTATAAACAATATTCATAATTATAATTATTATTATTTTTTTTATAATTATAGGAAACAATTTTTTGTTTGAACAAAATTTGCAACAAAAAATCTAGTCAGCAAAAGTGAAGTAGTGAAGATGAAGTTGAAGTTGAAGAATTGAGGCAGACGCAACAAATGCAAAACAAATAAAGCAGATCGAAGTCAAAATGTGTAGACAAAAAGCAAAATATTTTCAATATACAATACGAGTAATGCAAATTTATATATTATATTCTAATTAAAATATACCATAACTACCATATAGCAAAGAAAAAACATAAACAATATGTAGTTGATGAAGCGGAAGACGAAAAAAGGAAGAAAGAAAGAATGAATGAATGAAAGAAAGAAAGATATCCCAGCATAGAAAGTCCTTTAAAACGATACTATAAACAAACATAACTTATTCTAGCTAAAATTTAAGCATAGCAAAATTGAGCGCGACAGTCGAAAAAAACACTTTCTTAAAAATTCCTAAAAATTTTTCCATTGAATGCACACATACTACACAAAAACACACACATACACACACAGATGTAAGCGAAATTATAATTTATTTACATTTCTTTTGTAATGTAAAAATATCCAAAGATTTATTTTCTTTATATATATGTATTGTATGTTTACAATATTATCGTATATTATGTATTATACCCGTAACTGTACTAATTTCTTTATCGAAGAGCGAGCGCAAAATGTGCGCAAGAAGCAAAAGAGAGCAAAGCGAAAGCTATAGAGAATTGAGAATTGAGAGTCGTCTTTTGCTTGTTGCATACAACCGAATTTGCAATAATTCATGCTAGTTTGATTTATCTAAGTTACATATATGTATATGTATACGCATAGTATATTGTATACATATATATGTATGTATTTAATTCGTATAGCTAAAAAAAAAAGAAAAACAAACTGTTTAATGATTAAGTGAAATTATGTACTTGATTTTGTTTAATTTATCAACAATAACTTTTTTTCATTACTATTATTACGTAATTCTAATATTGTGCAATAGTTTTAAAATGCAAATGCAACAGCAGCAACAACAAGAACAACAGCAACAACAAAACATGCATCTCAGCTAAATTACAATTATAATTTCTTTAAGTAAACAAAAAACAAACAAAAAAAAAAACACAAAACAAAAAAATGAAACAAAAATGAAAGCAAAGAAGAAACGAAAATGAAAAAAGAAAATCATTTATGTTTATGTAACTTAAATATATTAATATTATTATACAAAAACACAACAATATAACAATTATTTTTTCGTGTAATTTTTGAATTAAGTAAATTTGATATATTTATATATATATATCTTTAAAAATAATATATATATATACATATATATAATTATCTAATTTTTTCTTAAACTTTAAGTAAAACCAAAACGAAACAAAACAAAAGCAAACAACAACAGAAACAAAAGAAGAAAACATTATTTATTGTATTTTATAATTAATTTAATTTAAGTTCGAAATCGATTTCGAATTCCTTTCATTTGAACAAAGCATACTTAAAGAACACGCAAGAGAGCATAAATGTTTTTGGAGAGTAGGAGAATTCACACAGCAGCATTAGAAGCGTTATCCGATCCGTTATCCTGCTCCTTTCTTTTTTTTATCTCTCACTCTTTTTCGCTCTCTGTTTCGGACGTTAAGCGTCTCGAATTCTTCTGCGATTTGCAACATTGAAACAATTTTTAATTTAATTTTGATTTTTATTTACTTTCAACTTTTTATGTATTGTTTTTAATTTATAATTATTAATATACTCTGTCATTTGCCCACACACACACACACACATCTACAAACACATACAGATACTACAAACCACAGAGTAAGAAACCGGCGGATATTATATGTAGATATATTACCTATATATCCAATATAATATTAAGGGCATTGTAAAAAATCGGCTCGTTGGAAAAATAACTTGTGTATCGAACTGTGTTTTAAATAATTTATTTGATTTATGGTTTTGATTTCCTTTGTTCAGTTTTATTTATATAATTTGACAGTTTCCTTTCGATTTGATTTCTTTTGAATATGATTATGATTACTACTCATTATATTTATGTTTAATTTTATGATTTTTATAATTTGATTGAACTTTGCAAACAAGAAAAAAAAAACAACAATAACAATAACAAACAAATAATAATAAATTTTCAATAAAAACACTTGATAAATTTTCGCATAATTTTTTTGTTTTCATTATTTTCTGTGTATCTTGTATTATTTACCTTATGTTATTTTCTTTATGTTTAATTGTTTCTTTGTTACTTTTATGTATGTCTCTACCCAACAATTCGTAAACATTCAGTTTTTTGTGTGTGCTCGCAGAGCATGGGAAACCACCAGATCCCAACATTATCCATTTTCCGATTCCGGATCCGGATATCATCGATCTCGAGCGTCTAACGCTTCTGCCATTTATTTCGCTATCTAAGCAGAGAAAATTCCTTAAATGAGATTGGAATAGCACATTCCAGCCGCCAGCTAGTCATGTCAACAATCTAATTAATGATCTCAAAGCATTCCAGCAATATGTATGACGTTAGATGTATACACCAACAACAACAACAACAACAATTACAAACCTGCCAACTACTACTAGTCAAAACGCGGTCGTTTTTCTTCGTTTTAATATGTACTTTAACTTAACTCTCTTCAGTTGTTCGAAAACTCACACACATGCATACACACACACACACACACACACTTTAGCGTATTCCACGAACAGGACTTAACGAAACTGGACGAAAAGTTGCAATTTTACCAAATGCGATATTATTTTTTGTGTGTTAATGGGAATACTTTGATTTTAATTGAATTGATTATAAATTATGATTAGTTAGCCTTAGTCTTATGCTTAATTTTCATATATAATCTATAGTAATATGCGCTTATTATTTATATACACTTATTTATACAACAATAATTCAAGAACAACAAGAAGAACAGTTTAATGTTCGCCAAGGCGAGAGAATACGGCGATCCTAAACTAAACTATACCTAAAACTTAAACCAAAAAAAAAAAAGAGAATTAAAGAAAAACAGAACCAGAACAGCATAACATACAAGATACGTCAGATAAATAATATGTATATTATGATTATGATGATGAAAAAGATGATGAGACAATTTAATTTTTTTATTAATGTATTTATATCAATTACTTAATAATATTTATCCAACATTTCAAATGATATTTCAAAAAAATGGAAAACAATGAAACCAAAAAAAAAAAAAAAAAAACAAAAACAAAATTAATATTATAAATGTATTTGCAAAATATATAATTATGAGTTTTTCTTGCTTTGCATATCAAATACACAATACTTGGTTCCGTTTTATTTCAGTTAAAGATTTCTTCCAATTAGTTTGGTACTCTCATATGTGTATATTATGTTCAACAATTTCGTTTTGCTTAGTACTTCGTTTGTATTTATAATATGTATACATTTATGCTGATTTCCATTCTATTCCTTTCCATCTGCTATGCTGATCCTAGTTTTGTCTAGTCGCCTCAGCTGCTTTATTTCCATATATTTGCTAAGTTAAAGCTCAATCTACTTTTTGATTATCCTTTGTTGTCCTTCTCTCCATCTGTCTCCCTCTCTCTCTCTCTCTTTGGTTTAACCCTGCGCTCTATTTCACTCGCTCGCTCTCGCAGTCGAACTCTTTGTTGTTGTTCACCTGCCCGCCGCTGTTTCAGGGATCGGAGTTCAGTTCATTACAGTTTTTCGTTGAACTTTTGTGATTTGTAACGATTGCAGATGATTTCCATTACAGTGTAACTGGTGCTAAGTTCACTTTATTTTAACTCTCATACACACTCACACATTCACACACACACACACACATACACTCTTTTTCTCCAAATTGTTTCAGTTGTTGTGCAACAGTCTCCAACCAACGAAGTGTTCCGTCTTTATATCTAGCGTATAAGTTTTTTTGCGCAGTGTATTTACAATCTACTTAGTTTGATTTTGATTTAGTGTGTAAGTAAGCCAAATGAACTAACCCAAAAACAAAACAAAACTAAAGAAATTGATAGATCAACCAAAAAAAAATAATCAAAAAACTTCCTTAAAATGGAAAACTTTTGCTTTTCTATATGATTTATTTTTGTTGTAACTTGCTCAGTTCTTATACGCAGTGGACATCTCTCACTCTCTTGTTCTCGCTCTCTTTCTCTACTTCTATATATACACATGTATATGCCATATATCGATATCTAAAGATCATATATGACTGCAACCAAAATCTTAAAAATGTGTTTTCTTTTCTTAAATATTCTTTCTGAGAGTAATTTGATTTTGTGCTTTGAAACGCTTGTTTTTTTTATCGTTGATGTCATTTTATTTCCGGTAAGTAAATATAATAGAAAGTTAAAGGAGACAAAGTAGAGGAAGAGGAAGTGAAAGAGGCTGAAGATAGCCAAATGAGAGATATAACACCGCTAACATACTTACCCAAAAACATAAACCAGGCTAATAATTTGATTTGCTTTTCTATGTATAGCGTTGAATATTTGCTACACGTTAATTTCCTCAATAATAAACATCGCCCATGATGAGTTTTGACTTCAAAAATGGTTTTTTGTACTCTTTTTTCAATTGTAGCAAACCAAAAAAAAAAAAAAAACAAGAAAAACAAAAAGCGAGCCGAATGCATTTCTAATTTGTTTCTTTCTCTTGATTTATTTTCAGGCGTGTGTTGTTCGATTTTCAATTGAATTTGACATTTAACATTTACATTTAACTTGAATTAGTTAATTAATTAATTAAACGCAATAATGATTGTATAATTATATAATTCATTCGCTATTGATTGTAATTACTTATTTAAATACATGTACGCATAATGCATATATACCTATATACTTGATGTCTGATCCGTATATATGTGCATATGTACTATAACATGAATGGCGATCCCATCCATCGATGTACGTGCATATGTACACGTATGTATGTATACATACATCACATATGTACATATGTATGTATTGCCACATACTCGTATATAAACACACATTATGTATTGTAATTTCCTTGATTTATTTACAGTTAACGCAACAAAACAAAAAAAAAAAATACCAAATATCTTTTATAAGTTTCTAAGAGAACGGCAGAAAAAGAAATACTCCCCACACTACTCCCACCTATCCAACAAAAACCATGTAGCGATTACAAGAAAAAAAATTTGTCCTTAGCATGCCAAAAATATCCTTGAAGATTTGTGAGTCCCATAGCAATACATACAAATGCTTATGATCTATCCGATTGTGATCCGATATTGTATTATTAACTTAAAAGAAAAATTTTCATTTTTTGTTGTTGTGATGTTATACGCAGTCCAAAACTGGCGAATTCATTAAAGAAGAATTATTTTAAAGACTTTTTTTGATCCAGAAATTGGCTCTAGTAAGAGTATTACAACCCACAAAACGAAGAAGAAGAAATAACGAACTTTATGCTAATATATTTAGTTTTGTTAACTCTTAAATCGTCTAAGATCCCCAATCCACTCTGGTTTGTCTCAAAAACAACCTCAGCACTACAAAATTTTTGTTTTTTTTTTACATTTGACAATTTAGAATATTATCTGTCAAATCGGAGAGTGTTGTTTGTGATCGTACTTATGTATGTATAGTTTATTACTGTAAATTGTTCTTTTTTTTTGAAGACTTTCAATACACGCTTGTCAATTACATGTTACACCATTCCGAATCCAAATCCACAATAACAAGTTTTAAGATCAATCTCAAGAAGTCGTATCCAACAACTAAACCATCACCGAACTACCCCACGAGATATAGTATACATATATACATTATTTGAGTCCTTACACCATTTCTCAGCTTTATTTCCATTATGAAATTGATCTAAAATTCTCTTGTTGTACTTATTATGTATATTCTGTGCAGAATTTGGTATTGTATATAAGTATAAACAAACATAATGATTTCTTTCAGTGTTTTGTTTCTCCCTCACTCCCTCTGTTACACACAAACACACTCCCTCTTTACCTATCTCTCTTTCTCTCACTCCCCTCTGTGTATCTGTCTCTGTATATCAGAGTGTACGCTTGTGCTAATCATTAACAACAAGAATAACAGTTTACCTTTTGCGTTTTAGCATCATACTTTCATCGGTTTCTCGATTTGGATTATCGATTATTGTGATCTATAACATAATTTTAAGTTTATATGATTCACATCAAATTAATTAACTATATTTATTATCTATGTATGTATGTAAAAAAGAATTTTAAACGAAAAAAAAAAAAAACACAACAAAACTTAAAAGAACGCCAGTGATTTAACTTTAAGCTAGCGATTTTGAATTTACGGTTTTCGGTTTCGGTTTCGATTTGATTTGATTTGTTGTTTTGTAGCACCAGCACCACCGCAACGGGGCGCCCAATAGACTCAAAGGGGGGGAGGGGGAGGGTTAATTAACCCCAATCCTCATAGTCATTATGCACCATGTATACATAATATTAATAGATACAGAATTATACGTAATTGTAGCGGGTTTTTTTTTTGCTATTGATTTGAATTTGATTCTGATTTCGATTTTTGCTTACTTCTAATATAATGTCAAGAACTAACAGGTACGGAGTTCATTTGTAGATCCTTTTGAAATTCCAAAATACATATGTATGTGTGTATATACATACATATTTTATATGTACATATATATACATACATATATTGTCTTTGAAGCATTTATATAACACAACGGTTCAGCGTTCAAATATTATTATTGTTAGTACGACTATTAGTATTATGATTGACGTAAGTTTTTATTATGATTCAATTTGTTTTTAATTTGTTCTTTTTGCTTTTCCTTTTTTATATACACATGCCATACAATATTACGTATACACAATATACATACATATCAAAACATACAATTATTTTTTTAAACTTATTTCAAAGTAAACAAATTTGTTATCATTTTTGTATTGTTGTTTTTTTTTTTTCCATTTATTTTCCATTTTGTTTGGATTCAATTTCTATATTCGGTTAAAATTTCAATGTTTTGAATATAACATTCTTAAATGGTTTAGGTTCCTAAATAAAACTTGAAACAGAAATTGCCAAAAGACAATGAATGTTATTAAATTTTTAGGTTGTCAAATAAGTATGACAAATAAAAGAAAACAAATGAATGAAAATAAATTTAAAAAAAAATACCAAAGACTGAGACCCAACGCAGCAAAAGAAAAATAAAAATTATAAATAAAAAAAAAAAAAAAAGAAAAAGCAAAGAATTAAGATTAAAAAGAAAACGGTTACCGTTAAAAACAAACAAATCAAAATCCATAAATCGAAAACAAAAATCAAAAACTTGGTTGGTTAAGACAACTGTGATAAGGGAGCTAGCTCCCAGTTCCAAGTACATAGATCTTAAATGAAAAAAAAAAAACATAAACTACAATTAAAACTAGTTTTAAGATTTGCAAGAATTTGTGTGTTCGTTTAGCTTGTAAGAAACGTTAGCGATAGCATACCAATAACGATAACTATAACGAGTGTGTAATAAAGAATGCAGAATCTAGAGAAATGCAATGAAGCTTCGATCGGACACGATCGGCTCGATCGGATCTGTTCGGTTCGGTTCTCAATGACAACACTCACCAATTTGGCGCGATCTTGTCGAGTGCGGCATGCTGCCAGGTGGCACGCAGCTGTTGCAGCAGAAACGAGACGGGCATCCCATGTATGTTGCCCGACTGCGAGGTGCTATGCAGATTGATGTCCGCGTGCGCATCGATCCATACCAGCGACAAGTTTGGCGTGTGCTGCAAATGACCCGCAACGGAGCCTGCGATCCCAACAGACAAACAAACAAATCAATTATTTGTACTATATGTGATCATGATCGTGATCTATTGATCTACGCACCAAAACCAATGGCATGGTCACCGCCAATGGTTAGGAATTGGGCATTCTGCTTCAGCATCTGCTGCACCTGCTCAATGAGCGCCAGATTGCAGGCCATAAAGTCCGCATAGTTGCGTATGTGGTGATAATGCTGGCGTTGCTGCTGCAGCAACGTCTCATCCACCGCATACTGAAGATTCCCATAGTCCCTGATCACCAGGCGCTCTGTAATCGAACAATCGATAAATAAAACGAAACAAATCAAATCAATAAATCGAACAATGAAAATATATGTGTAACTGTTGTTGTCTTTCATATTGTTAAGCTTTATCTCTCTCTCTCTCTCATTGTGAATTTACCAACAAGGATACGCATGGTGATATTGTTAACAAGGTGATGGTGTGGTGTGGTGAAAATAATAGGCCCCAAGGTGAGGGTAGCACTCCACCTTACTACATAGAATTTCATCATGGCGTCTTTCACGTCTAAATACTCTCAGGGTGGTGAAAAACTAAGCCTCGAGGTGGAGCGAATATATCACCTCGCTATAACTTTACCATGAGGTGGCATAGTCGCGTCGTACACTATTTTTTCACCACTCATTCAAAACCGCCGCTGTAGTAAGTACCTAATTTGTTGAAGGTGAAGGTATTAACAAGGTGAAATGCAGAAATCTGCGTGAATTTGTACATATTACTACATATATTTTCTATTTCTCTCCTTGTGGTTAAATAAATAAAGATAAATAATTTCACTAGGTTCTCACTGTCTTTAAGTCACTCTCACCATCGCTGTTCTTCAACACATCACGCAATTTGCTCTCTCGCAGCAAATCCGGAGCTAGTTCCACGCCCTGCTTCGATTGACCCTTGGCAAAGGGCACTCCAATGATGCCCAGAGTCTGCTCCGCCGGTGTGCTGAAGCAACGCAGCTGCCACTGCAACTGAGCGGACAATCGTTGGCAATTTGAGGCTATTTGCCGTGTCCACCACATGTTTCGATCTGTTTATTGTTTGCTCGGCTTTAGACAACTGAGACGTCTGCCACTTTCACCGCTGTCAACTATCATCCGGGCTCGTTGATGTCATTGGGGCCCTGATAAAGTCGCTACATACTCGTAATCGTAATGACACTTCCTCAACGCCCCGAGCATCTTCCAGCTTACGCGCATGCTGATAAGACGACGGCGCGATAACCTTGATCCTGGCCATGCTTACGCATACAAGCATACATACATATGTATGTTTTATGTACATGTATATGCATGTATGTATGTACGTACATAAACATTCCAGCTCGTACTCACAGCTTTATTCATTCAAACAGAACTATTTACATACGTACATACATACATACACATCTGGAAAGTGTATAAATCTGCGCAATTTCTCAGCGACAAACTTGAATGCAACTTGAACAAATCTGTTGACTCTTGGCTAATCATCGATTTATAGAGAAAGATGTAAACCAGTGTGTTCATTATTTTTCGATTTTAAAATGTCTTATGTCTCATCCCCTAAAAAGCTTAGTTTCGATAGCGCGAAGTGTTGTAAAAACATTACCATGTTATGTACCGGTACGTAACGGTACACCAAATCAATTTTGAAACAATTTAAAATGATAAGTTGTCGTTTTATAATATTATGACATCGAATTAAATATCCAGATCCAGAGGAATACAATTTTTTTAACCATATTTAATAAAATTTGACTGCAGAATAAATTTGGATGCCTAACCATGATCAAAATGACATTCCGCTTGAAAATCGGAAAAGTTTTGCCAAAGTTATGACAGTTCGAAGTTGCTCACACTCCTGACCTAGCAACTTTACAAGTCAAAATTTTTCTTAATTTTGACATGATTTTTTACAAGAATATGAAAGTCCTCAGAATCAAGTTTAAAGTGTCCTTTCATACTAATTACGATATGAGGAGTTGATTAAAAGTAAAAACATAAGATTTAAAATTTTGAATTTTCAAAATTTCAAAGGAGGGACCCTTACCATCAACATAGAACCATGGCTTCGATAGTCGAAAAATAATCAAATTTTCTAAATGAAGAAAATTTGAATACAGAATGAATATACAGGCCAAACCATGATCAAAATGACATTCCGCTTGAAAATCGGAAAAGTTTTGCCAAAGTTATGACAGTTCGAAGTTGCTCAAGCCTCTGACCTAGCAACTTTACAAGTCAAAATTTTTCTTAATTTTGACATGATTTTTTACAAGAAAATGAAAGTCCTCAGAATCAAGTTTAAAGTGTCCTTTTATACTAATTACGATATAAGGAGTTGATTAAAAGTAAAAACATAAGATTTAAAATTTTGAATTTTCGAACTTTCAAAGGGGGGACCCTTACCATTAACGTGGAACCATGGCTATAATGGTCGAAAAATAAAAAAACTGTCTAAATTCAAAAAATTTAAATGCAGTGTGAATTAAGAGACCGAATCATGATCAAAATGGTATTCCGATTGAAAATCGGGTCAGTTTTCTTTAAGTTATGACAGTTTGAAGTTTGTCAACTCGTTGACCTATCAACTTTACCACAACTGTAGAACACCCCAAGAACAGTCTTTCAAATGAATAAAAAATATTATTTTTAATTTAGTTTTTTTATGTTGTGATAAGGTACTTGTATTTATTTAGATAATCGTGCATATTAAACTTATACATTTATAAATTGGTTGGAATTATCAATATAATGTTTCTATATACTTCTTATTTACTTAGTTGTATATATGTACATTTATGTATGTACGTGCACCATTTGGAATATGTTTAGCATATGTGCTCTGTATAAATGTATGTACTTTTAAAATCGTGCATTACTATAGCTGTATAGAAAGATATTAAGAAGGGTGCGTTCACACTTAATAATATCAAGCATTGCACAATAATATTGCATTGAAATAAATATGGAAAACTGTTAACTTTTAATATCTTCTATATATATATACAATATATGTATTTGCAGTACACATATATGTCTATGGATTATATGTTAATTTAAGGCTTTATCTGCCAATAAATTGACCTGGAATGTTTTTAAGATTGCTTCTCTTAAGTACACATGGAATATGTGTGTATATTTTTGCTTTTGTCGTCTTCTTTTTCTGTTTTCAATGTTTTTCTTTAATTTTATTTTGTTGCTTGTTAATGTTAGTTTAAAAGTCTCAGTCTTAAAAGTAGTTACAGTTACGGTGTTGGACAGCACATACATATATCTTATCAGGAAAATTGTTTCCTAGAGATTCGCCACAACATCATATCGTTTTGTCGTATATAAAGCTGTTGATTGATCGTATATAGATATATGTATATATGTATGTACATAGCAAAGATAGCAAACAAAAAAAGTAAAGACAATTTATAAAAAAAATTAAAAAAATTATAATCATTATAATATTATAAAAAGAGCGATTGGTTTTTGAAAACGTTTTGAATCACAGTTTTGTTGTGTTGTGTGTGTGTGTTTTGTTTTAAGTTTCAATTGCTGGTTGATTCCTTAATGCTTGCGTTGATTCTTAGGATTGTGCAACATGACAATCTCATCACCGCTGTCCTCGGCCACATCTATCTCCATTTGTGGCTCCAAGTCCATAACCACTTCTTCGTCCTCGTCATCCGTATGGAGTATACGCTCCAGCTGATCCTCGTCAAAGTACGGCTGAATGGTCATGCCACCTGAAAGTTACGGAAACAGACAATGAGAGACAGAAAGTGAGTGATGAAATGTACTTTAAACAAACTAAATCAGGGACCGTAACGATTATAACAAGAATTGTTAAATAAGAACTAATTTTTATCATACAAATTAATTTTAACTCTAAGTTTTCATCTAAGTTATAAAAGTTATTAAAAAAATATTTGGTTTTTTTTATTTAAAAGTATCTTATTTTAATAAATAAATAAAAAAAAAAGGTATTCAAATATAGATAGTTTTGTTATTTTGGTTATTCGTGGCATTTTAAATTTATAACCTAAATTTGTATGATGAAAAATAAGTTTTAGTTTTCAGACTTTTTTTTATAAAAACTGAATAATAATTTTTAATTTTATTATCGGTTGAAAATCAATTTCTGATTTAAATTTTTATAATAAAACTTAAAAAATAGCTTCAACTTTCAAATTTTTAGAATAAAAAAAGGAAATTTAAATTTAATTTTCATCTCATGAATGTTTTTTGCATAGAAAAAAAAAAGTTTATGCTGTTTCCAGGATACTTCAAATGGATTAGTTTCAGCTCTAAACTTATAAAACTCTAATCTAAATCGAAATTCCATCTAAATTCCACTTACGTTTAATTGGGGAACGGAAAAGCTCCGTTTCGCCATCATCGCCGGCATCCTCGTCCAGATCGAACTGCTCCTTGCCCTTCTGGGGCAACAGTGAGAAATTGTAGTAGGGCATCTTGCCCCGATGGCGTCTATAGAACCAGAATTGTGCGCACAGCACACAGATGACAACGCCCACAATGATCAGCACACTGGCGACAATGATGAACAGGAATCGTGGCAGACCAAAAACATGGGCATTGAACTTGAGATGGAAGACAACATTCTCGGTCGGCTGTCCACCTTGAGGCAGACGTATGTCGCGTGTGGCCTCAAAGTGACGTGGCGCCTCCACCTTGAGCGTTATGGCGCCCACGGGAACTGCTCTCAAATAGTATTGACCCATGCTGTTGGTGAAGTTACGCAGGTGCGTCAGTCCCGTCGGATGAATCACTGATATTTTGGCATTGCGTATGGGATGATTGCCATCGTCGAGAACAACGCCCGTGATGCTGGTGACGCTGCCACTCTGTTGTTGGCCATTTAGTTCGGTTACCTCGCCACGGATCAACGTAAAGCCGTGCAGCTTGATCACTCCCAGATCACTGACGATGTCGTGCTGCACTTGCACCTTAATGATCTGCGACTCATAATTGGGTGCACTGACCTCCAGGCCATAGAGACCCTTGGGCAGCATCAGCTGGAACCGTGCCTCATTCCGTGTCACATTGTAGATGCTATCGTGCTCCAACAGATGAACAAATGCCTCCCGCAACGGTTGCCCCTTCTCATTCTGCACCAGGCCACTGATCCCCGTCTGGACCAGGCCCAAGAAGTTCTTAATCTTCTCAATGTTGGTGCGCCACACGGAGGCGATTTGTTGGTGCGCCGGCATCCGGCAACAGGATAATCCCAGCGTAAACATGGGAATCTTATAGAGCTTGTAGAACAGGTTGGTCAATCTCTCGGTCGTCTCGCGATGCAATTGCCGGGTGGCCGATGTGCTGCACTGCAGCGGCGAGTAGTTGAACTCCGTGCGCTGTATGCTGTGGGCGAACTTCTCCAGAATGGAATCACCCTTGGGGTAGCTCAGCTCCGAGCTGCCGGCACTGAATGTCAGCATCAGATCAAAGTGCTCACTGCGCAGGAACTGCAGCAGCAGATCCCGTGAAGTCTCCGCCTCGGGACTCAGGATGCGCTCGGCCAGCTCGTCGGGCATCACGGGATCACAAACGGAGTGGCTATGCGGATCATAGATTGCATTTATTCATTAATTTATTTATTTATTGTCTTTTAATTTGCATATAATTAATAAAATTGTATAATAAATTCCAGATACCCATTTCTCAATTTAAATCAAGACTGCAAACCGATTTTGTATCGAACCTTTGAAATTGTTTACTTTCCGAACCCAATCCGAACCACTGATTTTAAATAATAACATACGTTCGGTTAATAAAATAAATAATTACATTAAGTTCATGCTTTTCGAATATGGCGCAACTATTTCAGACCTCGAACAAAAATCATTGAATAATAATGCGTATTTCAATCATAAAACTGAGTTAATTTGCTTAATAAGCTGAAATTTTTGTAATCTACAAATTTTTTTTATTTTCAAAATTAAGGATAACTGAAAGCAATAAAAATTATTATTATTTTTTTTTTTTTTTGTTTCAAATAGAACTAAGGTTCGAACTAAACCTTAGGTTCAGGGGTATATAAACTGTATTGTGAACTGAACTTAAGTGGTTAGAAGGTTAGAACCACTGTACCAAACCTTTTCCCAAATTTTAATGGTTCATAGCCTTAGTAAAATAAATATTCATTGCAGTAGTTCGGAATTTTAAAAATTACTGCAAATACCGTTATATATATCTGATATTGATGCGATTTAGTAGGTTTATATGTATAATGATGTAAAAGATTAATATTAATATGATGCAGGAAAATTCTATTTTCTGTAGATATTTAAAATATAAATATATGCCCCTAATTTACTTTAAGACTGTTATAACTCAAAAATAACCACGATAATTGAGTTATTGATGCAGAAATATCATTTTAGTCCTGTTCTATATTGTGTAAAAATTTCATATTCATATATATCATACTTTTCATGTGAGAGTCAAGTGAATTCTTGATTTTGTTAATGTGTCTCATATTGAGAGAGAATCGGACCAAATAGAGGAGGATATATTGAAAGGATTGTCAAATTGCTTAGACGATCGCTTAATAAACCATATTCAGAAGTATTTCCAGATCATGATTAAATTTGGAGTTAGTTGTCAAATACTATATAGTAATGATGGACGGGATTAACTTACTTGAAATTGTACATTTGAAAGATATCGGGGAATTTCTCAGTCTGTGGCAAAAAGTAGATGACACTGCGTTGCAGCAACTGGACGACAGACGCATCCTGCAGCTTGTGACCCTCGATAAGATGTCGCACCAGATTCAACATTATCTCCCTGCCCAGCGGAGCGGTTGTATCATACAGTGAGCTTACCACCAGCAGCTTGTACTTGTGCTCCTCCGGTTCGCCAACCTGCAAGGGATTCGAATTGGAATTAAAACTGGCAAGGAGTTGGAGCTAGAGTTGACCACTCACATTGGAGGTCAGCTTGATGTAGTTGAAGTGTCGACTGAACTCATTGTCCGCATAGCCAAAGCTGGCGATCTGACCGTTCTGGTTCTCCAGCTCGGCGAGTCGACTGCGAACCTCTGTATTGATATGATATCTGGTGTTCACCACATTCTCGATGATGCGGAAATCGTTGGCGGAGGCCCAGTGCTGCGGATCGTCGCGCATCAGGGTGACGTCCAGGCGCATCCCGAATGGTTCCACCGCGGGCACTTCCACCTCAACGCGCAGCGGGGCATAGCCATCGCCCAGGACGGTGACATTGTGGCGACCGGGGAGCGTCAGTTTCCAGTAGTCGCCAAAGGTGCCGCTGTAGATGGTGTGATTGCCACCGTTGAGACCGACTGCGGCTCCGGCAATGGGCGTGCCAATGGAGCTGCGCACGAAGCCGTGCACACCATGATGCACTTGCTCGATCAGCTGGAGCATTGGCTCGCGATTGTCCTGCCAGTACTGCGGCAGCTCCTTGGCCATCGGGAACTTGTCGCAGCCCATCTCAATGGTCAGCTCCATGCAGCCAGCCCGCACATAGTTCCAATCCTGCATGCCACCGGTCACACTATACCACTGGGCGCCATTGGTGATGCCATCGCTGAAGAGCTCGTTCTGGAAGAGAGCACACGGCTTGCCCAGATGCATGGTGCGATGTGCTCGGGAATAGACGAGCGCCAGATGACGGAACAGCTCATTGTCCTCGGTGGGATTGAGTTTCCGGCCACTGATGCTGGCATCCCGCAGTCGCGAGTACGGATCATTGAAGTCATTCTCGTTGTCATCAAATGGATAATTGGCCACCAGGGAGCCGCCATGCAAATTCGCGGACAACACAAATGGTATCGATAGAGTCCAGTTCATGACGGCTGCCACCTCCGGCTCGGTGTTCTTATTGAACTTATCCGTTCCATACTGATCCGGAAAATTGCGATTGAGATCCACATTGTGGGCGTTGGCACGTCCAAGTCCGCCGGTTCGGTCCCCTTCTTGGGATATCTCATAGCCATCGGGATTCATGCTGTAGAGGAAGTGCATCCGTGTCCCATTCACAAGCCGTGTCACACGCTCATCATTCTCATAGCGCTCCAGCAGATACTTGGTCAGCAGCAGGAGCATCTCCTTGCCCACAACCTCATTGCCATGCATATTGGCCACATACTTGAACTCCGGCACACCGGGTACATGTGTTCCCGGTGCTGTCGATATCTCCAGCACCCACAGATCCCTGCCCTCCACACTCTTCCCAATGCTGTAGAGACGCGTCAACGATGGATAACTGGCGCTCATGTTCCTTAGAAAGCTGACGGAGAAATCAACGTTTACCTAATCAGCTACAACAACAACAACAATTCAGGACTCACCTCTCCATGGCCACAAAATTGTGGTGCTCGAACTTGGTGGGAGTTAGAAATCCATCGTATTTCTCCTTCAGCTGCTCTGGCGGCTCTGCTCGCTCCACCTTTTGTTTGCGAAAGTTGCCTGCATTAAAGAGAGAGTTTAAAAGAGATGAGTGAAGTAAGTGGCGAGAGCGGAGAGCGTGAGATCGTATGAGAGAGTAGATGCGTGGAAAATGCAATGCAAATTACCAAAACCAAAACCAAAACCAAATGACAAATGAAAACAAAACAAAAATGAAGAATGTTATTTAAAAAATAATAAAACTAAAGCTAAGCCAAGACAACAACCAAAGCCAAGTGCAGCGGTTCAAAGCTTGAAGAAGCAATGCAGAAAAAAAAAAGAAAACTATATGGAATGAAACAGAGTTCGAATTCGAAATTGAAATCGAAACCGAAAATAAACGATAAACAGACGTGTTTGACATGCGAAATGTGTTGAACAATTGATCGAGCGACGTAAGCAATTAATCAATTGAAGTTTTTGTTTTAATAGATATTTATTTCAATTATTTGTTTAAAAGGAAAAAATGAACGGTAAGAGATAAAGTTAAAGAGAGCATAAATATTAACTATGTTGAGCTCACAGCCAGTTAGTTAACTGGCAAACTTTGCATTAATACATATGTATACAGTACTTCACGTAATTGTTTTGACAAACATAAATTTACAAATTTAGTTAAGTCCAATGGATGTTATCATTTCACTGTTTTTGACTTGTTCTAAGAACTATCAGGATCTATTATAAAATAAGAAATAACAGTAAGACCCAAAAATAAAATATTTCAATTCTTTTTTTTTTTTGACAAAACAATTACTTGTCTAACTATATGTATGTACATACATGCTTATATGTATCGAGTTACTACAGCAAACCCTGAGAAATGATTACATTTCGTATATGTATGTATGTGTGTACGTAACAGTTGTAGTAACTTAGGACTTAACAAATAAGTACAGTCTGTGCGAACCAGTTAACTGAACTGGACTGGACTGCGTGAACAATTTATCCACGACCAACGGATATCTAATAATAATACTTTTCAAATAGTAAAGAGAATAATAAATTACATTCTTCGAATATACTCGTAATCGTAATTTTATCAGGTAGATGAAAATTCATTGAGATTTTAATCTGGCTTATAGGAAACATAATATTATCTTTAAAGATGGATGGCAAATGGATGTTGTGGGTTCAGTCCGGATGCAAGATCAGATCTAGGATCAGGATGGGTATACTTCAATGAAAATAAAACGCACTAAGCAAAAATCAAAAATTTTATTTTACCTGTTCTTGTTTAAGAGTTTTCTCTATATATGTATGTATGCCATTATTAATTATGCAATGATTATTATTACTATTTGTTCGATTTGCTTGTATCTTGGGTTTGTCAATCTTCTATATATGTAAGTATATGTTAACAATTTTTCAGACGTTCTGGTTGCTCACGCTGAGGATTCTATAAAGTTTAACAATTTTTGCTTGAATTTGGTATATGATATACATACTATATTTATATATGAATAGATAAGACATATACATATATATTTATAAGTCCTATTAGGCCGTTTAGTTAGTAACATGTACTATATGCATTGTTATAAAGTTGTATAAGTGGGGTTAAGATCATTTTTTACACATGGTATTAGCTTCTTTTCTAGAATATGCTACTAAATACATAATTCATATATAGTATATATGTATATTTTTGTATAATTGAGAGGGGGTTTAGGCCATTGTATGGCTCGAGTGGGTAGGGTTTTCTACAAGTAACGCACTCCTTTAAAATACCTACATATGTATGTATGTATATATAACTCATTGGTGTGTATGTATCGTAGGCATATATATGTACAAATAAAATGTTGTATATAGTTTTATATAAATTTCGTTCGAATTGATATATAGTTTGTGACTGTGTCTGTGTGTGTTCGTTCGTAATTGGAAAAGAGCGACAGAATGTGAGAATGTAAGCAAAGAGACAGAACAATATGCATGTGCGTAGTACCAAAAAAAAAAAAGAAAAAAAGAAAATAGGAGCGTAAAATAACTTAATGTAAACATAAAACTTAAAATTTCAGTACGAAATGGAAAAATGCTGCAACAAAAAACAATGCATAAGGAAAATGTGTGTGTGTGAGAGCATATATGTGTGTGCGTGTGTGTGTGTGCGTGTGTGTGTAAGTAGGCGTTGTGGGCGTGCACTTGGATGCAGAGATGCAGCATATACATATTTAGTGTGGTACAATGTCAGTAATAATCAGTTAGTGATCGGCGATAGATCGATGGCTTTAGCGGTGCTGCGATGTCGATGACGATGACAGTGGTGTTGGTGTCTTCGTTGACAGCGCTGAGATGCAACACATCGTCTAGTGCCTAAGAAGATATGGATTGTAATAACTGCTTATACCATCATAGTTGGTTTCCACCGGAGACAGCTTAAAGTCCACACGCAAGGCTTCCACATTCTCATTGGTCACGTGCAACTCCTGTGGTGCGCTCGATTGATAGCTGAAATCAGAGATGAAGATACATTTAAAGATAAAGATACATTTACAGATACAGATAGAGATAAATGGATGCATTTCAATCGAGTTGAGATGTTCACGCTCTCACCCAAAGGCCGCCGCATAGACACTGTAGATGCCCGGCGTAAGGAGGCGCCAGTACTCGCCACGCTTTGAGGTACGTATGGATTTATCCTCGAGACCGGAGACAACAATGGTTGCATCCGCAATCGGATAACCGCTGGCATCCTGCACCAGACCCTTGATGCCAATGTGCGCCTGCTTCAGCAGTTGCAACAGCGCCCGCTTGTTGCGTCCCCATTCGGCGGGCAAGCTGCTTGCCGGCGGATACTTGCAACAGGACAGCTCGATGGTCAGCTCAAAGCAGTTGCTAAATGCATAGTTAAAGTCCTGCATGCCACCGGACAGCTCATACCAATTGGCACCGTTTGTGATGCCGCCAGCGAAGCTATCGTTGCAGTTGTTGCCACGTCGCATTATCGGATGGTTATCAGAATACGTGTGCGCCAGTTGCTTGAACACGCGATCATCCGGCGTCAGGCTCTCCTCACAGCAATCGTTGTGGGCGCTGAAAATGTGAAAGTAATTTGAATCAGTATTCATTAATCAGTAGAATCAAAAGCCGTTCAACCTACAGAGAGTTGTCATACGGATAACTGGCTACGACGGCACCTCCATGAAAATTGGCGGAAAGCACAAACGGTTTGCTCACAATCCATTCGGCCAAGGCGGCGGTTTCCGGTTGACGGGACGGAGCACGCAGATAATTGAGATGTTGCTGCTCCAGGCGATCCGGAAAATCACGATTCAAGTCCACGCCCGCTGCATTGCCGCGTCCCACATAATTTGGCAGAGACTCACAGTTGCCCTCCTGCAAAAACAAAAGAGAGAGTGAGGGTGAAGAGAGTTGCCTGATTTGATTACGTGAATTACATATGTATATATGTATAATGTATTGACTGGCTTTATTTATTATTGTATTGTTATGTAGGCAATTTGGAATTCAGTTTGCGCATGTGTCTAAAAGAGTTGACCAAACTTGTCTTTAATATGACATCCATGTCGCAAAGCGCTTACAACATTATTAACAATGTATGCAGAGAGCGAATGTCAAAGAGAGAGCATAAGAGCGATCAAGCAGTTGTGCAATACGAAGTCTCCTTAAAATTCAACTGCTTGCTCCTCCAATCCGAAGCAAAACAATGTGCAAAAACAAACAATTTTCTAATTGGAACAACTGTCAATCGATCACATGCAAAGTAAACTAATCGAAATGAGAATTAAATATATTTTGTTGATAGAGAAGAAAGACAATTGGCTGACTTTTGTTGTATAATAAATTAATTGATAACACACAGAACATACACACTTGTATGTATGTATATGCGTGTATTTGAATTCATTATTTTACAAATGTAGGTTAGTCACAATGGCCGATCACGCAAAGTGGTCCACTAAAGTGATGACATTATTGCAGGGAGAAGAGTGAAGATAAAACAGTATTTACATTTTATTTGAAAGCTTCTACAGCAACTTTACAAAGCAGTAATTGCCGACTAGAGTGCAAATAGCAAGACAGGCAGACAGAGAGAGAGAGAGAGCTTTGGCAAATGAATGCAGGCACGCAGATGAAGCTCGCTCAACAATAAAAACAACAACATACACTCTCACATTTACTCACATTCGTATTCTAAGTCACATCGATTGCAAATGCATATCGATAACATGCATATGTGTATGTAATTAGGAATGTGTGTACCTAAAGTACTTTTGTGTGCGTGAGTTTACTGGAGCCCAACCGATAAAACGCAAATACATAAAACAGTAAATCATACAATAGCAACCAGCTTTGCAATATGTTAACAACAAAGGGGCGTGGCAATTGCCATACATTCATATGTTGCTAATGTGACAGAGAGAGAATTGGTCCCTAACGACGACGACGACGTCAAAGCAGGCATCGAAAACAACAACAACAGTGGCTGTGTGGGTGGCATACGTCGTAAAATGTCACATACACTCGTGCTCGTGCTCGTAATCGTAATCGTAATCGTCATCGCAATCGTACTCGTATTGATTTTTCCCAGGCAAAAACGCAAACAGGTGACAGGATTAAAATGAAATTGCAGGACCATATGTATACACAAACATACCTGGGACAGTGCATAACCATCGGGATTCATGGTGGGCACCAGATAGATGTCGGTTGTATTGACCAGCTGTCCGACCTCCAGAATCCGCTCGTAGTTGCCCAGCAGATACTGGGCCAAATAGACGAGCAGCTGTCGGCCAACCGTTTCGTCGCCATGCATATTGGCAATGTATTTGACGGGCGGCGTTAGCAGCGCCCGTTGTCTCGTACTCTGGGAGATTTGCAGGGCCAGGAGATTGCGTCCCGCCAGAGAGCGGCCGAGACTGTGCACGCGCGCCTGTTCCGGATACGCTTTCTCGAGGCGAGCAAACAGATCCTCCAGCTGCTCTTGGCTGCTATAGTGTGGCAGCTGTAGAAAGCTCTCATCCTCTTTGATAACGTAGCCCTGGACGAGGACTAACGGTACCATCGACAGCATCAACACCGTTACAATCCACTGCATTTTATGTGTAACTCTCTCTCAACTGGTTGCCGTTCGATATTAGATTATTGTCGCTACTCGCTAGTTATCACTGGCGTGCAAATTAATCAAATTGCCCGCTTTAGATAAAGCTTTAGCGTCAAGCGTTTCTTCCCTTCTTCTTCTTCTTCTAGTTGCTGTTGTTGTGCAGCAGCTCCAATCGGTTCAGCTCAGCTTCAAAAAATGTACTGTTTGAAAATTTGCTGCGTTGATTGGCCTTAAGCCATTGCTGCCCGCCCGCTGTCCCACTGCCACTGTCGCTGCCGCTGTCGGCGTCGCTGTCGCAGCAACCGCTACTGCTGCTAAGAGCGACGACGTGCGATAATTGTAGGGAAATTACACACGCCAGAGAGCGCGTCGAAGCTTTGCGCTTGTCTGTCACGAGTTGTTGTTGCTTGTATTTATTTATTTATTTTTTTTTTGGTTTGATTTTTCTTTTTGTTATTGCCACATTGTGGCGACAACGTTGCGTTTAAGCACAAATTAATAGCTTTCGGCTTTTGTTTTATTTCAATATTTGTCTTGTTTGGTTTGGGTTTTTTTTTTGTTTTGTTTTATAACATGTTATTTGCACGCATTTGTTTGTGAGCGGCTTCAGTTTTCGCACATCTATTCAGACTGTGCGGAGTGCGGGCGGCATTGCCAGATGCAAGTGAGGCGCCTGCGCCAGTCAGTCAAGGAGAGAGCGTGGCAGAGCAAGAGAGCGCAAAAGCCTCTATAGCAGCGCTGCTAACGGCGCTGCTAAAGTCGCGACGCGGCGTGTTACATTTCAATCGTCATGAAGCGACTCCCACGCACGTCACACATGTGTCATAAGCCAAAAGGATATTATTATACACGTAGCTTACATAAAAATCGATAACACTTACGCTCTGTGTGACGTCACAGCGGCCTTTCCAATAACAATAACATTGTACGTGGGTTGAATTTCCAAGAAATTTCTTTACTCCCAATAACAACACATAAGCGTGTTTGTTTGTGTGTGTTTATGTTTACTACGTTCTTATCAATTCGTTATTGGTGTTATACTGACAACTTAGATTACCAGCTGTTTATTCACACGGGAACAAGGCCAAAGTTTATCAGTGGTTTTCTTTTACGATTAAAGCTCAAATCTAAAAAAATCACAGTTTCAGAAAATTCTCAATCTTTCAGAATATTCTGTTATCAATCTTTACTAAACAGCTGTCTAGACTCTAGAATTATAACATACAAATACTGGAGATCGATATGCTAAACATATGTTTGTATATGACATGGAGCACGAGAGTCGTCTGATGAGCTATTGACCTAAGTAAATATATCACATTATTTCATTTTATATTAGCTCATGTTATCCAACGGTTTTCCACTTTTTTGTTGATTTGCAAAGTTATCAATTAAAAATTTTACCAATTTAATAAGTGTGACCGTACTTGATAAAACTTAACCATTACACTACTCATCAAAAATACAATTTGATTAAGAAAATTAGAATTTTCCTACCTAGAGCAATGACTTATCATCCGACCCTCGATGCTTGCAAAAATGCAGTTAACTTTAAAAAAAACTCAGTAATACAATTTGGGTTAAGAATATACATAAAAAAAAAAAAAACGGAGAGCTACAAGAGGTAATACACAGTGATATTGCTTGGAGAGGTCGTCCATAAGATACCGTGTTATTCAAGTATGATTTCTTAGGATTATTCGTTACAAAATCAAAAAATCTCACAACTAATAAATAGAGAAGTAAAAGTACACGAAAACATTAATTCATTGATTTTTGCGGTATTTATTTTGTACTCCTTGAATTTGATCCATTCTTGAAGCTGAATCATGTTAAGTAAATCGATATAAAATATCTCTTTGATTTATTTTAACTGGACTTTAAAAAAAGGCCCAAAAACCAAACTTTAGCAATAGATGTGATTACTTTTAGCTTTTTGTACACACGTCTCTAATATACCCCTTGGAAAATACATTTTATGAGTACGGGGCGTTTCAAATTGCAAGAAACTGTTTTAAGACTCTTCGCTCTGAAATTGTCATCGTCGAAAAGTCGTTATTTCCATGTCTTCAAAACCAGTTTCTCTTCTCATGTACTACATGTAATTACTATTTGTTGCAACACATGACGTCAGGCATTGCGCAGATTAACTGAAACCCAACATTAAGTTGGCCTTTATTTATAGTCGCGGTAGTCATAAAAATGTCAGCTAAATCAAAAAGAATTGAAAAGCATAATCTAATCATGCAACCATTGAAATAATGCCAATAATAGAATCCAAGTGGTTCTATCCATAACAACGAGTACACTCTGTATATTCACATGCTGCACTCCATTCCCCAATCGAAGTTCTAAACTTAAATGCCACATCAGTTAAAAATTTAGTCACAGTTCGATAGTGCGATAACATTTTAAAGACTCCGAGTTGTGTTAATGGCCCATTAATTGGTAACTACACAAAATGCGATAAAGAAGCGAATATACAGCAAAATATTCGTATGCAAAGAAATAGGCTATCTTCCCTCCAAAAAGCTTAATATAATACCCAAATAGGCACACATATAAATGATAAGACAGCAGAGATAAAAGCAGTGTCTTATGAACTCTCACTGCTTGACTTGCGTTACATGAAAGATACATATATAAGCTTGCACTGTGAAAAATAAATGATAAGTAACATTATATATTTCCTCATAGAATAAAAACTAAAAAAAAAAAAAAAAAAAAAAAAAATAAAATAAAAATGAAAAGCAATTTTCGGTGTTCCTGAAATTTTTTTTGTTTGCTGACAAGTGTTTTTCAAATTCAGTGTGAAATAAAATGATAGCAATTAAAATTACTACATATCAAAATCTTAACAAAATTAAATTGTCAAAGACTCTTTCCTAGATGTCAAGGAATTCCTAGGGAATTTATATGTTCTATGGGTAAGGAATAAGGAACGTTGCATGATTTCGTTACGGAATCTTTGAGAAATTCATTATTAAAAATGACAAGTCGACGTCGACTGATTTCATTTGGAGCTGCATATGTACAGTGTGTCTGAGCTAAAATAATACTTGCTTTAAAACTATCAAATGTAAAAAAATATTTAATAATTTATTAAAAAATTCTGACAAACTTACACACATATGTAAGTATAGGTTCGCATATATACATATTAGCAAAGAAACTTTTTAAAGAGACTGATACAGCAATAATATTTAAATGTGTTTGTTTAATTGGCAAATAAATTCACAATAAAGACAAAAATTATATCAACAATTTTGTTAAGTGTACAATATGATGAGACACCGAAAATTGTTAAGCAGAAAACTTGCAATGAACGTAAATGAACTTGAACTTTGCTGTGCAGATTATAAATACAACCATTTATTCAGCAGACATACAATTATAGCAAATATTTTCCTCTCGATAAAAATGCCATTCATATTCATTCACTCAGCATAATGTTAAATACCAGTAGTAACTGCTCAATGCAAACAAAGTGTAAACATTTGCCTCCAAAGCAACTACTTAAGCTATCTGAATAGGTTTAAATTTTAAAGAGCTCTCAAATGGATCACTTGAAAATCTCTCGATGTCAAATACCATACATAAATATATATACAAAAGCACTTAGCTTCTCTGTGATCTACAGTTACTAATTAGAAAATCGTGCTACGTTGAACCCAAACAAGTTAAAAACTGGATCAGAAAACAGTTGGCTCTTTTTCTTGATCTTAGCTCTTTCTCTCTCTCTCTCTCGCTCTCGCTCTCTTCACGCAGCAGGTGTGATGTGAAATGCCACGGTTTAGTTTCGATTGAGTTGTGAAAGGGCGTTTAATTTCTTATAGATGGGTCATCATAATAAATACATACGAGTCGTACTTCTTTACAGTCTATAGTGGCAGTGATTTAATAATATACATACTCGTATAATAATATACCGAAAGGTTCAAGTCACAAAATGAATCAGCCAACACACCCAATACCCAATACACACTATGCAAGTATTCACGAGTACATTCACTTTTTCATGGGTAACATTAATCTGCAGCTGTTCAAAGATTGAATTGTTCCCATTTTATACAAATTGGAAAAAGTGAAAAAGTCAAAAACTAAAGAGAATCTTTTGATGTTATTAATTCCTCTTCAAGTCAAGTCAGTTTTCATATCATATAAAATGGAATGATCTCAATCAATCTTTGATTAAATATTAATACGTGTAGTATGTTAAGGGTTTTGCTGGAGACTCACCTTGGCAAGGGCAAAACCATCCGGATTTGAGCTGGGCAGGAAATGGATTTCAGTTGTGTTGAGCAGTTGCTGCACTTCATTGTCCGTCTCGTAGCGGCTGGCCAAGTATTCGGCCATGTAGAGCACTATTTGGCGACCGAGCGTCTCGTCGCCTTGTACGTTGGCCACCAATTTGACCATGGGACGCAGCAGATCACCGCTGTTGCCTTCGCGCGGGGGCGGAGGCGCATTCAGGGCAAGGGCGTGCATGGGACGCCCCTGGATTGTGTTGCCAATGACATAGGGTTGGGCCAGTGTGGGATAGTCCTTGCTGAGGCGAGCAAAGAGTTGACCAATTTCCTCATTGCTCAGATAATGCGCATTATCCAAGAAGCTCTCGACTTGGTCAATAACTTCGACCTGTGCGGCCTCGACGGTAACGCCTGCTGGGGTTGTGCTGTTTGGATTCGGCCGTGGACTGGCGGCGACGAGGCAGCCCGTTAGGCCGACCACAAGTACGTAAACACTAACGTACATCTCGCGACGCGACACGTAAGCAGCACAAACAAAAACAAAAACAACAACACAAATGCGTAGGCGCAGGCGCCCGCGCCGCGCAGCGAATTCGCAAAGATACGCCGACAGAGGGAGCGAGGGAGATCGCAAGCACTTGTTGCACCAGTCGATAATTGTTATGCGAGCACTTTCTTTGATTTCGATGCGATATGCAAACCGATTGCAATTTTCGGACACTGTTAACTGCACTAAACACCTATTGCTTGGAAATCCACCACAATTAATACTTGTTATGACTGCTTTCTTTTGCACTGGCGACTGAAAGTAGGCGATTGCCTCTGTCTCTGGCTCTGGCTTGATGACGTGCACTTAAGAGCCGCTCTGAACTTACCTTTGAGACACGCAACAACACAGACTCTAACACTAACCACGCACTAGCTAGCCCAACTAGCTGCTTCTTTGTATTAAAAACGAAAATAACACATTTATTTAATTATAGCCAGAACATAAAAATATATTTATATTTATACATATATTCATATATAGTTAAAGTGCAAACCGACCGCGACGTAGAGCTATGAAACAACTGTTGCAGTTATCGATACTATCGCTCAGCTTACTAATGATGAGCATTGCGCATATCGATATGCGTACAATCGTATGGCGAACACATCACAAATCTATTATTGCGCGCAATTAAAAGACAGTTATTATAATGTTATTTTTATTGTTTTAATGTGCTTTGCATTGTTTGCTTATACAATTTAATAACAACATATATCAAAAACAAAAAAGATTGCGTTTGCCTATCATTATAATAGAAATGATGAGCTTAAGGTTAATATTAAAACGTGTATATATCAAAAATTAGTATAATATGGTTATGTTAAGGCAAATTTTTGAAGAAGTGCATTCTTTTCAAAATGTATCAGACATTTGGATTTGCATTATAAAGTATTTAGAGTTGCAGGAATTGTTCTCTACAATTACCATCATCAATATGTGTATGTTCGAGTACGTCTAGTTATACATAGTTACGAGTATAGGTATTTGTTATAGGATTGGTTTTTGAAGTATAAAAGCTTGGTGTTGCTTCTGATATTCTTGTAGTACACGTACAGAGATTGATTGCTTATACATATACATATGTATATAATGGTAAAAAGATTGGTTTTCCCACAATTTGACACGATTTCAGTGTACGTAAGTATGTGCATATGTAGGTTTTCAAAAGTGCTCGTATGTTTGTATTGCAACAGGTTCTACATTTACTATACTCTCACTCTCTGTCTCTCTCACGCTCTCTCTTTCTTTCCCAGCAGGTCATAGATATTGAGTAAACATAACAGAATACAACGCATGCAAAATCAATAATAATAATTTAAGGAGTCAATTTATAATATCCCCCGCCTGGATCAATACCACTGCACCACATGCCACTTTCCCACACTAACATTCGAGTATTTGCCACAAATCAATGCTCGTTGGCTGTCACAGTTGTGCTTTGTAGCTGATCCCGCTGTACTCTGAGTTGGCGACGGTTCTTCTGCTGCTGCTGGGAGTTGGTAATGCGTTTCTTGAGCATCTGAAAGGTCTGCTGCATGTTGCTCATTTGAAAGCGTATTGAGGTGCTGACGTCACGCTGCAATTGCTGCACCTCCTGGATGTCCTTGCGCAGATTCTGATAGTCGTTTTTCACCTCAGTCATAGACTCGAGCAGCTCCATTACCTCCATTTCGTCCATTTGCTCCATGGCCGTCTGATCCAAGCTACGCTCCACAGCATGCAGCTTGTGGGCCATCGTATACAGCTGTGACCCAGCATTGGCCACCTAAGGTCAACAGGGCAAGAGGGTAAATTGGTTTACAACATTTTCTACGCATTTCATTATCCCTCTCTCTATTTCCCCCTCTCTCTCTCTCTCTCTCTCTCTCTTTGTTTCTGACTTCTTTTGGCGCTTACCGATTTTTCCAAGGCGTTTATATCCTGATATCCAGACATCTCCATATTCCTGTGCTATTTTCCTGACATGCTTTGAGCAAACAATTATTAACTGGTCCTCTGTCTGTGCAAGCTGCGCAAATTGGTATATTCGTCGTTTGTTGCCTACTTTTAGGCGCCTTGCCCAGCGACTGTATGCAAAGTTGGAACGTCTATGCGAAGCGAAGCAAAGCACGCAATGTAAGCGAATCCTGTGGGTCGCTCGGCTATTTATACACATGGATAACACTCACACACACACACACTCACACACACTCACACATTCTCTTCTGACATTTAGCTCTTCCGCTTCCGTCACTAGCAAATGGACGAAGGCAACGACGACTCACCAACGACCTATTGAATGCCAAAACAAAAAACAATAATCAAAACGCAGACACATAACACTTTAAATACCCTTAAATTTTCAAATAAAAAATTTATATTGACTGAAGTTTTTAAATGATTAAGCTAGTTAAATATTTCAACAAAACACTAACACAAACACTAATCCCCTTAAAAATTATTTGCCATTCCTTCTAAAACCAATTTAAATTAAGTTGATTTTATTCAATTAATAATACTTCGAGCTCAAGATTCCCAATTTTGAAACCACTAAACCGCTACTATTGTTCAAAAAGAAAATGCTCATTATTAATTCAAGTATATTAATGTATATTTTTTGGATCAGTGTTAAAATACTGTTTTAGCTTCCAGTACCACTGAATATTTAACAATGAACACTATTTTTGGTTGGAATTTTTATCTTCACATATTTTTTCAATGACTTAAATATTATAGGGATGCTTTCATGCGTTGTCAAGTGCATGAGTAAGTTGGTATACCTTCAACTTGAATAAGATAGAACAAACTCACCACCAGTCGTCTGCCTGTGGGAATGTTCGTTATCCGGTGAATGGCAACTTTGACCAGAGAAAGTAAGTATTTTAATTATGACTGTGTACACTGTACACATGTTGACCAGGAAGCGGAAGTCGGCCGCAACTTTCTTTGGCCCAGTGGGATATGTAAAGATTTATTCAGTTCAATCATTATACTCGTAACATACTCGTATTTTTATATTCTCTCATACATACATATCAAGTAAATTTATTTCAAATCTATAAAAGTTGTTGAGAAATAGGTAAAAGTAGGGAAAGAAACAAAATCCAAAGTGTCCCAATGGCTGATGAGCATGGTGTCCAGGGTGAATCAGAGAAGGATGAGGATGCTGACATTTTGCCGCGCTTTAAGGGATTACCCAATATAACCGAGGGTGTAGAGGACATACATGCCCATTTACTGAAGCGACATGTGTACCTTTATCCCGAAGATGGCACCCATAAAAAATGGGTGGCTCCGCAGATAATGATCCTGTTTGAATCGGGGAACGTTAACCAAGTGATCGATGCTGTTGTTAATGATTTAAAGCATCCCATTGGTAACGGTCTGATTGCCAGCATTTTGGTACAGGAGCCATTGCGACAGACATTAATCCGGAGACTACGTGCCCGCATGGAGCTAATGGATGAGCGTATTCCAGAGCATCCGAATTTCTTGCACACACTCAAGATGATAGAGCGCATGAATTGTAAGACCGTGTATATTGAAGAATTCGATGTTCAAGACAAACAAAAGCTATATGGTCGAATGAAGCCCAGATCTCCCATAGTTGTATTGGATTTCCCACAAATCTATTTTGGCGACAAGCCCTCGGCAATTATAACACTAAATACTTTTCGTAACCTAAATGAGGCCATTAGGCTGTGCTATCGAGAGGGTCTCAGTTTCGAAACGGTTTCCGTGTGGACCAATAAGCTGACGGAAGGTTACGACATGCTTTCTGGACTTGCAAAGTTTCCAAATTTTCGATTTAATTGCATTAACGTGCCGTTTAAAGCCAGTGCCATGGTATCAGTCAATAATCATTATCATTATGAAGTGCTTCTAGTTGGCGGCGAGTTAATAACCATTGCATTTCCTATGCAATATTTTGTCTACGGCTCAAATATCAAATAAAATATGAAAAATTATTTTTGTTTTCATTTTGAATACAATATATTTCGATATTTATTTAAGTTTTATTACAATCGCTGGTAATATCGCAAGAAATATCTCTGATTTATATCGATAGCTGATAGGACCAAGAAAAATGTCTATCGATATTATAAGCAGCAGCGACATCGATTGTTTTGCCAGCTCTAGATCCATCCGCAACTTTGGAAATAAATATAATAAAAATAAAATAAATGTCTAAGTAGTGCTAATGTTGCTCGATTTCAATTGATTTGTTAACGAAATGATTTGTCGCCTGTGCTTGAACACATTAGACGAGCAGAACGCCGTGTTGTTGTTCGCTGCCGCCGACAACGAGAGCAACGACAACAAGACAATACCGGAAAACTATTTGGTTCAATTGATATCAACGCATTTGTATCTCTGTGTAAGTTAACTGATCCCTGATTGAGCGAGCGATCGATCGATCAAGTGCAATAGCCTTAACTAATTTCTATTTCTATTTGTTGCCCACATCTATCTGTTGCTGTTGCTGTTGCAGCTGTCTCGCGACGATGCCATTTCGACGTCCATTTGCACGGATTGCTGTGCGCAACTGGAGAGTTTTCACAACTTTTGGATGCTGGTGGAGCACAAACAGACGACGCTGTGCAGTCAGTTCTTGGAGATCGACTGCGATGTCAACTGGTCAGAGGAGGGCGATGTCGAGCTGCAGACCACAAGCATAATCGATTTTAAGCAGGA
The DNA here is from genome assembly GCF_004354385.1 of Drosophila innubila. NCBI lineage: Eukaryota > Metazoa > Arthropoda > Insecta > Diptera > Drosophilidae > Drosophila > Drosophila innubila. Next base: position 13,195,502 of record NC_047626.1, read on the forward strand.
ACCCGAAGCCGACCTTGAGACGGACGCTTGTGGAGATGAAGGCAAGGCAACAGCAGCCCACAAGTTTCCCTGCATGTTTTGCGACAAGTCATTCAAGATGCGGCGCTATCTGGAGGAGCATGTGGCCACACACACGGGTGACCGACCCATCGCCTGCGCCTACTGCAACACGGCCTTTCGATGTCGCTCCAACATGTACACCCACGTCAAGACCAAGCACAATACCCAGTGGCAAAAGGCTCGCGCCGAACGCGAATCAGCCAAGATCAATAGCAGCAACAACAACGTTCAAATCCAAAGAAGTGTCAATGGCGATAACGATAAGATTGTCGATGCAATAACCGTACCGCCCAACGAGCTGGTAATGATAAATGATCAAAAGCCCGAAATAAGAATACCAGTTCCGCCTGCAGCCAGAGCTGTACCTCCACCAGCTGCAGCTGTACCTCCACCAGTTCCAACTCCAGAAGAGATACCTCCGCCCAGCATTGTGACCATTAAAAACGAACCCATGGAGGCAATTAATCTTACGGTAGCCAAAACGCATCCAACGCCAGTCAAGCGACTAACACGAGCTAGTCGCCGCAAGACGCATTCGCCCAAAAAAGTGCAGCACACGGAGCAAAGCGTCAGCGCCAGCGAGGACAGCAGCAATGATGCTATTACTGATCTGCACGAGAAGCGCATCAAGACTGAGCTGCAGACGTGCAAGGAGAACGAGCTTATGTTGGCCAATTACAATGCTGTGGCTGCTGTTGTGGCAACCACCATTATGCAGCAGCATCAGGAGCAGCTCCTAACGGCAGCTATGGCAGCTGCTGTTAGCACGAGCACTTCGGCAGCAGCAGCCGTGCCGTTGACAAGTCAAAGCAGGTGCGTCTGAATCAACAATTTCCCATATTTTCTCATATTAATGATTATATATATTTTGCAGTGCAACTCCTGCTACTGCTTCAGCTCCCACTCCCGCTCCAGTTACAGTTCCGGCGTCACCTGCAGTTGAGCCGTATACGTGTAATATATGCGGTCAGCAGCTGCGCAATCAGCGCGCTCTCAATAATCACCTGCACAATAAGCACAGTGGGATGGCAGCGACAACGCCGTTGGCAACGACCAGTACCAGCTTGGAAATGCCCATCTGCGGTAGTTGCGGCGAGCTGTCCGGCCGTAATCATCGCTGCCTAAGCAAAGCCAAATACGCCTGCGATGTGTGCGGAAAGTCATTCAAGATGAAACGCTATCTGGAGGTATTCCACATTAATATTTGGCTCATGCTCAGCTCAGCTTCAATTCTAAAATGTTCTTTTAAATCCTCCCGAACAGGAACACTTTGCCACACACACGGGCGTTAAACTGCACACCTGCGCCTTTTGTCCCACTGAATTCCGCTCCAAGTCGAATATGTATCATCACACCAAGCGGAAGCACAAACCCGAATGGGAACGCTCACGTGCCAGTCGAAACGCGGCCAAGACTGTTGCCACAGAGCAGCAAACGCAGCCGGATCAGCCGCCGGAGGAAGCAAACACAAATTCCTAGTGTGGCAAGCACATGAATCTCCTGAAGGAATGAATGAATGAATGAACGTTGTTGCCCGACAGCAGCCATTATATAATCAATAGTTACTTTTTAGCATGTCTAGCCGTACACATAGTTATGTACTTACACGTATATGCCATGTTCATTCTTATTGTACACGTATTTCGGGCTAATACGAATCATCCCAGATGCAGATGCAGATGCTATTGTACATATATACTTTATATACTCCTCCCTTTATGCCTTACTTATTAGACGTAAAGCACCGCTTAATCTCCTCTTCCCCACGAGCACCAACACCATCTAACTCAATGATATACATATGTAAGTACATAAAGACGATGAAGAATTATTCAAATTGTTCTTTTGTGCATAGATTTCAATTCTCATTTTACATAAATGTAAACATTTCTCCAACTTAATGTTAGTTTTATTTATTTATTTGCTTTACACAAATGCAAGTTAAATGCTCACGACTCATTTAAAAAACCAGTGAAGAAAATAATTGTCAATACTCGTATTCCATTTCCTTACAACTTTATTTGTTATGATCTTTATATATGTATCTACAGACGAATGAGAAAGAACCATGGGGATTTAAATGGATACATCTAGTAATAAAAAATATGTAATAAAAAAATGTTCCACATAACACACACAATGTTAATATGAACAGTTACCAAATGGTTGGGTTGATTGTGGTCCTCCACATTTCATATCTCATCTCTCATTTCCTCTCCTCTCACACGTTATCGCTTTGTCTCTTTCTGATTGACGCCAGGCGTTCTGAATCGTGTCCAGCTTCTTTAACTCTAGGGTATGTGTTGTGTTGTATTGTGGTGGAAGGGATGGAATTATCCCTTCCTGCTTGTATTGCATTGTGATGCAACGCACACACTGAGATTGGTGCTTCTTGATTGATGTATTGTTGAAGTATACGAGTACGAGAATTGGATGAATGTGACGGTAACAGTTACTACTGCGCCAGTCCATTGTTGCGTCGTTCCTTCATCAGATCCGTGGACGGAACTGAGAACACAAAGGAGAGACAACCAAACCGCAACAGGCTGCCATGGGCAAGTACGGCGGATCCCTCCCAAGCGCCCGGCACCATGGGCACATCGGGTCCAATTTGGCATCGGCAGGCGGGTTTTACAATTGGCGCCAGTCTGAAATAGAATTTCCATTGATTGATTGGTTAAATGTCAAGCTCAAGCTCCTCAAATACGAACCTGTCTTGCGTTTCTCTCTTCGGCTCGTACTGACGTTGGATGTGGCGACGCTTGTCGAGCAGATCATCGACTCGCCGCTTGAGTTCCGCGTCATCAGGTCGCATCCGCTTGCCGGCGTGCGTGGCCGTGTACTCGGTTAGATCGCAAGTATAGAGCTGGCCATTGACCTCGGTGCCGAACTCCGAGTAGTTGATCAGCTCATACGATTTCGAGAACTCATCGTAAAAGATAATCGCGTGTTGTGGCGATATACGGGAACAGTAGCCAATGGCCGAAAGATCCACCGTTTCCGTGTGCGCCAGCGTCGTTGATGGTGTGTAGTGTCCACCATAACCCACATAGAGTGTGCGATACCGCATAAAAATGGAGTGATCCAGCCCAAGCGATGTGAACCATCGGCTGTCCTCCAGCATATCGCCGAGCGGTGTTAGCACTGCTCGTGCCCGCACCTTACATTGCATCAGCTTCAGTTCGAGCCGTGAGGCAAGTTCGTAAGCCTTCTCCGTATCGCTGCGGACGCGGGGAGCATAGTTCTCAGCGGCAGCATCTGCTGCCGCAATGGCAGCGGCTGTGGCAAGCGCCGGATGTAGCGCCATCATGGGATCCTCATCAGCGCCATTGACATTCTTCTGTGCAAGTATCGAGGATGTTTCACTGGTGAACAGCAGCGAAAAGCGTCGCATGTCCTCAGGCGCCAAATCGCTTTGAAGTGCGCTCTGATTGCCACTCGCCGATGCCGTTGCCGATAGCTGACGGAGTCTTCGGGCGGCAGTGCGATTTTTGTACTGGGTAACAATCTCTGGATGCTCAAGGATTAGCTGCTGCAGTCGCTGGTGTGCCAGCTTTTTAATAATGTCCACATCCAGATGACAGAGGTCCGCATCAATGATGATATTTGATGATTTGCACTCATCCTCGTCATCTTCGTAGCTGATTTCCAGATGTCCCCTGTTGTTACTGCAGTTGTTTGGCTTTTCCGACTCCGCCGCTGACAGTTGCTTGGAACACTCATTGTGCTCATTTGCTTCAGCTGTCTCCGGCTTTGTTGCTGTCAATGTGGGTGTGACAGCGACACCGTTGCTCCCCTGCTGCTGCTGCTGCTGTTCGGCTCCATTTGTGTCTGTATCGCTGTCGCTATTGATGCCATCGAGTTCGACATTGCCATGCTCCCTTTGAATCTCACGAAATTTGGCACGAGCACAACGTAATGCTTCCAGATCCTTGAGCAAGGACTCCGTAACGCTCTCCCTAGATATATCCTCAACGGCGGTGGACAATTGCTTGCGTCGCTTGACACGATCATAGCGCAATGTCTGCCGCATGGAGGGCAGCAGCGCTGGAGGATGCTCGTAGTGGTATTTGACCATGGCGGGCACCTCGATGTGGGCGCGGGCGCGCATGTTCAACTTCATGCGGAACGGCGGATGCCTGGTATTGACGCGTCGGAAGAACTCCATCTTAACATTCTCATGGTCAAGGGGCTGATGGAAACGATTCCACAAGCGTACTCGCTCCGTTGCTGAAATGCTGTTGGTCATGTTGGCATCCTGTAAGGTGGAGGATCAAGTACGTGTACGAGTAGTCGTGGGTGCAATTGCAATGACTTACTATGAAATTCTCGACATGATTGGGGCACATCCAAAGGCCAGCGGGCAGTGCGGTCAACGGTGGGTCCAGGCAATCCTGGTGATAATACAGCGGACAATAGTCACACGAGATGAGTGGCGCCCGCTTACAGCTGCGTGTACAATAGAAGCAGGTCTTAGCTGGCAATGGGACCAGCCCTTGGGAGTCTAACTCAAATGGCTTGGAGCTGCGCCGTTGGCTGCTGGGCTTACGATGCCCATGCCCATGCCCATTCCCAGCTCCGGCACTGTGCGGCTGTTGTACTGGCTGCACCTTGCCATTGCCGGGGAACTGCGTATGCAGCTCGAGCTCGGGTGGCAGCGAGAACTGCTGGGGATTAAGCATACATGCGGCGCGTATAACATCATCCAATGGCGTCGGCTTTCTATTGGGATCAAGGGCGCGCTGTATTGCCAGTGGCATTTTGGATAGTAACTTCTCGGTGCTATTCCGTTCACTATTGCTGCGCTTGCGTAAGTTACGTATCTTGAGCGGTATGGATTCCAATTCGCCAGATGATGGCGTATTGGCACGTGACCCGCTGCCCGCCGAGGGCACACGCTCTACGGAGCTGGCTTTGGATGAGCAGGCCGGCTGCGAAACTTTAGCCATGCGACAGCTATGGCACAACCACTGTCCACTGGGTATATCCTCCTCACTAAGAGGTGGATCACTGAGTACAATACAATAATAATTATAGCAATAACTGCACACAAATGATTTGAATGATCCGATTACTCACTGGCATTGCAAGTGAAAGCTGGAGGGACAGCGGTCACAGCACAGCAAATTGCCGCCCTCCTCACAGGCATCGCATAAATCATGGTTATGTCCGCGGCCGGGACGCCTATAATATGGATGCTTCGTATTGCTGTTACGCTGCACCATTTTCTCGTCCTCGTTGGGCGGCGGCTTAATCAGAATCTTGATTTGCTGCAAACCAAATGGGGGAGAGACATGGGAGACAATCATTATTAGTTTTAGTTTCTGTATCTGTATCTGTAATCTCTGCATCTGTATCTGTATCCAATGGCGCGTTGGCAGCCTGTAGATCATCCAAAACTAAAACAGTTGTCGGCTGATACACACCTCCATTATGCTCAGCGAACCAATTGGGTCCTGGTCGGCCTTTGACATCTTTTCAGCTTTTTTTTTCGTTAACAAAAATTGTTAGCTTGAAGGAGAGTTAAAACCAAAACCAATCACAGCGTTGTATTTGTTGCCAGTTAGATTGTTGTTGATATTATATCGATGTATCGACAAGAGTGGCAATCATATCGATAAGCGAGTGCACTGTTGCATTTGTGCAAATGTGCTATCGATAGTCGATGGAATTTAGTCAAGACAAAAACAAAACGCAGCTGCTGCGTAAATTTTAGAACATACCTAAATTTTAACGTTTAAGGGGTGCAGGAGTTATATATATATATATATATATACACTATGTTTTCGTTGTTTGGCAAACGTAAGCCAGCTGAGACACCGACTGAGGAGGCCATTCAGGGCCCAACGGATGTACCGAAGCAAAGCATCGGCGATGATTTCATATTTGTGGAACGCAAAACTGACGCAGATCCCGTAACATTGCCCGGTGGAATGATGTATCCACCCATTCCGCAGTCAGCATACGGCCGAATGCCCTATCCGCCGCCCCTTGGTCCCAAACCCACAATGGGAACGGGGCCCAATCAAAACGCACCTATCAATTATCTGCAGGACATTCCGTTTGAGCTGTCGCCGCAACTAACCAGCAAGGATGGCTTTAATGGAGCCCAGTCGCAAGTAGACGGTATCTTGGCTTTATTGACGCGTCAAATGTCCGTGGACGCGATGGCTGAGGAGTACACATTCACCCTGGAGCGTTCTGTGCAAAACGATTGTTTCTGAAGTGACGTCAATAAATTGAAAACTAATTATACTCTTATAACTATAGAATAAATTTAGAATTGTTGCGATTGGCCAGTTAGTAATGTATTATTAAGAACAATGACAAGTTGATTACAGCACTATTTACAGAAGACAAGCAATGTGTAACTTTTATTTAACAGATACTTACATATGTATGTGTGTACATATGTATGCACAATGTTGCTTAGGTCGTTAGTCAAGCAGAATTTTTTGATCTTTTGAAAGTATTTTGGAAACTGAACTGTGTTTAAGAGTACATTTGTGTAAACTTTTTTAGTTCCAAGGTCCCCCCTTTATATTTTTGACAGGTACCCATTTCACAACCATATAAATTTTATAAAAAAAAAAAATGCTTTCAAGCATTTGCCAAAAGATAACGTGCCTTTCTCATATATTGCACACATTCCTAAAGAACGTGTCTGCCTCATATTTAACGGATTTTAACCATTTTTGGTATTCTTAAACATTCTGTAAGTCCACTCTTATGTACGTACGTACATATGTGATTCCCCCAGTATCGATTTGTTATATGATTATAAATTTAATCTGAAGTTGGCAACTCTTTGAAAAACATTTTATTTAAATCATACTCGTATCATTTCATGAAATTATTGAAATCAAGTTACCTATGAATTTTCACCTCGAAGTGTTTCACCTACAGAGTTCTTCACAATTCATTTCGTGTTCGACTAAGAAACATTAAATTTGCAGTTCTCTCAAATATTATAAAAAGATAAAAACGAAACAATTTTGACTTGATAATTTTGTTTATTATATTTTTTTTTTCACTGGAACTTTAACAAAATTGTAAAATTCTTCAAATTGAACGCGATTTCAAAGCAAGCGCGATATCATGGCCAGTTCAAATGTTTCCGATTGGGATGAGGCGCTGCCCACATCATCCACTGAAGAGGCGGAAGAGGAAGATCCCGACTTTTGTAGCCCTGAGAATCGCAAGAAACGGCAAGAGGAGAATGTATCCAAGCTTCAGTCGTATGTACGACGGATGGCTTATCAGCCTGCGCTGCCGCCCAAAGCTAGAGCCTATGATGTTGCACTGTCGAAGCCCAAGAGAGTTACGCTGGAGGCCAACTATGAACAGTTTAAGGATTACTACGATCCCAAGCTGCGGGCCAAGCGCATTAAACGCATGTTGGGCAAATACAATGCCATCACCACGGAGTAAGTGACTTCCCAAATCGTTGTCTACATAAAGAGTATTCTTATTCAGTTCGAGTGTATATCGTCATAACGCAGGCAGCTCGAGGATGTGCTTAAGAATACTAAGAAAAAGGAACGTCGTAAGGAGGATTTTCTGAAGCGTAAACAGGAGCTATACTACAATATGCTCTCCAAGATGGAGCGTCAATGTCGTACCCAGTATCTCAATGTGCTGATAAAGAAGTTTGCTAAGTTTATCGCTCATCTGGCGACCACAATGCGGATTCCGCCGCAACTGGTTGATCCCTATGCGAGGATGCAGCGCGGCATCTTCTGTAATATTCTGCTGGCCATCGGAGTGCAGCCCACGTCTCAATCGGCAATCTATTATACCAGCCAGGATGCCATCGAATATGATGTATGCCATCGCTTGGCCCATGCACTGCTCAGTTTGATCATTAAAGCGCTGGACACTGCCGCTACCCGTGAGCCCAACGATGTGACCAAGGCGCCGGCGGACATGGACTTTAAAATGGATAACTACATTAAGGAGCGCCTCATGTGCGCCGCCAAAAAGAAGATTCGAAATGAGCAGCGCCGCAAGCGACTGTCCACATTTAATTATGATGCTTTCCAAAAGTGTTCCCGACTTGACTGCGAGTAACCAGCAAACAACTCTTGGAACTCTCTTGAGGGGGGAATACTCGAAAACTCGTATCGTGCAAATTGAATTCTCTTTGTGTTCAGTTTTTTTTAGTTAAACGTTTTTAGTCCATTATGTTTGTGAATTTCCCCGGTTTCAATATACTCGTGAATCAAGAAATACGTGTATGTTATGTATGTTTAAGCAATCTTCAGGCACAGCCACTTTTCCGGCGCTTGGAATCTGTCTGTCGGATTCGGCGTATATGTCTCGGTGCACGGTATGTGCCAAGTGTTGTTCACCTTGTGGGCGCTTAGGAGATATCGTATGGGTTCCTTAACAATTATCTGGCCGGTTTGAGTTTGTGTCACAAGGGAATACTGATGCTCCTGCTGCCAGCGACGAAAGGTGGCCTTCAGTTCGGTGCCCAGCAGAAATGCATGACTCCGCATCAGATCTCTGGAGAAGAAGTCCGTTTCCTGACCGCTTCGTAGCGTTGCATACAGCAGAAACGGATCATCCTGCGATCTGAAGATGATAGGTGAATGTGGAATGACTTTGACTTTGGATATAAGGATTAGTATCAAGATGCTTACAGATTACTGGTCAGAAATACGCTGGCATTGTTCTGTATATAGTTCATGGCCGGCTTGGACCAGCTGCGCATATGCTGTCGGCCCAGGACAAGGACGCGCTTCCGTCGCTCCTTGAAAAAGCGCACAACAGTGGCCAGCAGCTTGGCCAGCTGCTGTGGCGGCTTCTTAGTGCCCGTGGAGTAGGCCACGTTGAGGCCATCAATGACGCAGTCGTAGGGCGCTGTCTGTTCCACAAACTTCTTGAAGCGAGCCACTTCCTCGGGCGTGGACTTCTGAAACACATCCTTTCGTATGAGCACCTTGTCCAAGAAGGATCTTCGCAGCTCGGCGAACTGTGCATCGCTGATGGCCACGTGTTCTAAATGCTGTTGGCATGCTCCGCATTTGCCCATCTGTTCCAGATGCGTGCTGGTTACCTGCAACTGATGGGGCAGTCTTTGGGCCAGAGCCACAAGCTGCTGGGCCACCTTATCGCTAAGGAGGATATCGTGACGCTCGAGGAATAGCAGCAGTCGTTCCACCTGGGATCCCAGTGTCTTGACATCGCGGGCACTGCTCTCCAGGTGCGCCAAGTACACCTCACATTTGGGCAGCTTGCGCGTCTCGAGCATCTCCTCAAGTAGCTGCCATGCCAGCTCCGGGTGATCCGAGCTGAATGCTTTGCCCGCCAGTGCACTGTAGGCGGATATACTGGGTGCACTGGTCACCTTCATCATTTCGAGAAAAGCCACTGCACGCTGCCAATGGTGAGTGGTGGCCACTAGTCCATGGACCAGGTGTTCACAGCTGCTGGCATCGAGTAGCTCGTGGTTGCCCTGCAGCCTATCACAGATGTGCACAATCTCCGACTGCTCCTCGTCACTGAGTGCACGTGTGTGATAGGCTGCATTGTAGACTCGCAGTAAGCGGCCCAATGTCGCCGCATTCGGCTCAACTCCCTGAGCCTGCAGATACCTCAGGTAACTCTTGGCCAACGGCAGCTGCTCCCCAGTGCTGCACATGCCCAAGATGACTGCGTCCACATTGTGTCCACTGATGTATTTGTAGGTGTTGGTGAGCGTATGCTTCACCTGTTGCCATTCCTCATTGCTCAACTCGCAGTTTCTCTCGAAATAATCAGCCTTCAGTTGGTCCAGTTGATCCGACGGAACTGCGCCCAGTTGAGGGCGTCGTTTATGCTGGCTGGCCAGCAAACGATGTGGCAATTTGGTCGCAGACGTCGGAGCGATCCAACTGTATCGAAATTGTCGTAATATTCTCAGATTATACATAATAAAACATTTGTTATTGTTGCACTTGTTGCCGGTTGAGCAATCAAAAGCTTATCAAAGTTGAACCCAGTTCCATTTATCGGTAGTAATGTTCATTGGCTAGTTCAATTGAACTTGTTCTGAACGAAACCACAAATCTGTTGTAGTGCTGCACTGTCGGCAGGCTAGCCATTTTATAGCTTGTTTTGGCTTTTTGGAAAGTTAGATTGCTAGAAATATTTAAAAATTGCTATCATCCGAAAATCTGGCTATTTTTTGCTATTAATATATTTCTATAACTTTGCAAAACTGTTCCCGCAAAATCGAATTGCGATACTTTCCAGCCAGAAACAGCTATTTTTTCCTTTTAAAAAGTTAGCAGCACTGTGTTGTTGGTTTCTCTCTTTCGCTCTCTCTCTCTCTCTGGAGTGTACTAAACACAACGTAGTTGTTCTGTCAAATTGTAAACATTTTAGTATCATTTAAATAATTCTCACGTGCAGTTCGACAGTGCTCGTGTAGAATAAGTTGAAATCCAAATCTGTAAATCTGTAAATCCGTATCCATCAGCAGCGTTATTATGCCGATGTAAAATGAATGCATTGCGTAATATATTTACCTCGCGTACCCTAAACTATCTCCGCCAGAATGGACAGAACGCGATCCTCAATGCCACACAGCAGCAGCCAGCGGTTGTGCCCCTGCCCGACACTGATGCGGATCAAGCGCTGAAGGATTCTCTGCGGACAGCGCCACTCTCAATACCGCGCTCCATACTTGACGCCTGTCGCTTTACGGCCAAGCCGTTTGACATTGGTGGCAACAATGGAGCCAATGGGGCCAAGAAGCCAGCGGGTTCATTGTCGCCGACAACGTTGAAGCGCTTTCGACGCATGCAACGCCGGATGGAGTTGGTGTATCTGTGCAAGCTGTGCAACACCCGCAACACGAAGACCATCAGCGAGGAAGCATACAACAGTGGTGTGGTTATACTGCAGTGTGACGGCTGTGCTGTCGATCATCTGATCAAGGACAACCTCGGCTTATTCGCCAACGGCAACGGCAGCATGAACGTCGAGGAAGTCCTGGCCAAGCGGCATGAGCGTGTCCGGATCATTAAAGTCAACGAGCATGGGGAACTCATTTAGTTCTAGTCAGTAGTCAGGACAGTGATGCAGTGTCGTCATGTCAACTCTCAATTCGGATCAGTCAATCCCCCCACTCCCAGCAACAATTTCTTAACTTTTGTTTTGGTTTTGTTCTTTTGGATGTTTGTATATATACACATACTATATAAATATGAGAGCCAACGGCTAAATATAAATTGTTAAAGTTGAGATGTCGCCGGTCAAACCTGCCATGAGTAATAACAAATTAACAATTAACAAATTAAAAAGATAAAGAAAAACAAATCGAACAACACACTCTCTCTGTTTTTTATTCAATGCAATCTTATCTCTTTTATTATTAGGATTTGGTCAATCGACTGCCCGCCCAAATTCTGATTAATATGTTTACCAGAATTTGAAATTCATTGGTATCGCTAAAAATACCACGAACGACAGCAAATCGTTAAAAGAGTCCAGACATTGATAGAGCAATATGTACAGATCTATGTACATACATAAATACAAAACAAGCACGCGCCAGTCACATTGCCGTATTCTATATATTTTTCATACCCGTATCTAGGTGCGCTGGCATAGCGTAGATACATATACTATATATGTATATATACATAAGTAGTATAAACTGTTCTACGTAGTTTTTTCCTCTATCTCTAGGGTACAAAACCCACGCGTCACGATGAGTTTGTTTGCGGGGTGCTTTCGCTAATCAAAATGTTGCCAAAACATATTCAAAGTCCGGTAAGAATAATATTTAGATTTGTTAATTACCAAGGCGACAGACGCAAATGAATAATATCAACTTTAGCTTGGGCCGCTTTTTAATTGACGTACTCTTGTGAATCGTAGCCTTAAAAAACTCACTAAATGGGGGCGTGACCGCTTCTTTATCGACAAAACAAAAGACAAGACCTCTAACCACTAAAGTCTAGAGTCTAGACTCTAGATTTTACATTTAAGATAAAACCAGATAAATTAGGATTGATTTTTCTTGAAAAATTTGGGAAAATTTTTATATTGAAGAATATTTGAGGAAAAATAGTGATTATTAATATTATTATTATTATTTTTTACCAACATTTTGTAACTTTATCTTCGACAAAAGTTCAATTATCAATAATTTTGTTCATGACTGCGAAAACAAAAAGTTCTTAACTCGAAATTGAAAACATTTTGTCTTAACTCTGTTTGAAATAATTGAATTACTTTAAAGCTTTATATCGTATGCACAGTATGATGCCTTTAGTATGAGAAGTAGCACCAAAATTCACAGGGGTCTATCATTTAGTATTAGTAATACGACTCGAAATCCCATAATCGGAAAACCGGTGCTGATAAGCAGTGCGTGTTCTACGTCAATCGTCAATATACCCTTGCAGAGGGCATTATCATTTTATATATAAATCTGTAACGCATTAAAGAAGGCATGACAGACACCAAAATGTGTACATACTACACCAAAATGTGTACATACTATATGTATTCCGGATTAGGTCTGTTTTTTATGTAAACTCGTTTAACAGTTTTAAAACAATCGAAGACAAATTTAGATATAGTATGAGCAAAAATTTAGCTAATATCATAGGAATGATCAGTTGAAAATAAACCCTTTCCTTTTTTGTTAAATTATTTTATAGTCAGCCGAATATTATACGGTATATATTCAAAATATTTATATATTTATTTCTATTGGGTTACCAAGTTATTGAACCAAATCTCAAGTACATTCTTACAATAAGAGACTACAACTAACATACTTCGTACTTGAATACTTGAAATGTTAAATGTTTAAAGTTTAAACTATCTAATTACAAGAAGAATTACATATGTAATACAGTTTAACTTAGCTTTATCTATGAATTAAATGAAACAGAATGATACTCTATTGGATTACAATCATTCTGGAGAGAACATATATAAATTAACCGGGAAAGAGTTCAGAGATATGACATAACAAAGTCGAAATAAATAAAATTTTTATTTAATTTTATTAAAATTTACATGTAGTAAAGATTGGCTCCTAGTGATAATCTCTGTGCGCACTTGTTTTGTGTTTTTTTTTTTTTTTTGTATATTGCAATTGTTTGTTTAGTTTTTTTTTTTTTCTTATATTAATATATGTATAGTATATTAATATATGCATACACGTGTATGTCAGTTTTGTATATGCATGCATCTGTATTATTTATAGGGTTTTATAGCTTACGGAAGCGCACTTTGTTACGGCCTCTTAATCGTATACGAATTTGGTTAATTCGTTTACAAATTTCTTACAGCTGCTGTTAACTATTTCACAATTGTTGTTAATGAAAAAAAAAAAAAACAAATTTAAGACGAAATACGCAAGTATTCTATCACCTGCACACACATACACACAAAAACGAAAAGTTTGTGTGGTATGTGCGCGTGTGTGTGTATGTGTGTCAGCTATAGTCCTTAAAGCATATGAGTAAGCAATCGAATATTAATTAAATTTCTTGTTATACTACTCTGAGAGCTGCTGCATTTATTTATGTATCTTGTCAATTGTGCTAAATGAACTTATCGTCTAAGGTGAATTTGTTTGCTTATAAAAGAATAGAATACATAATTTGTTATTGTATATATAATTGTATGTATGCATGTATGTGTATGTTTACTCTCTCTCTCTCTCTTAATTTTTGCGTTAATCGTTTCGATCAGCAGGTGCAATCGACTGCATATATGTATGTACATATGTACAACATGATGTACGTATGTATGACAACAAATGCACATCAAAAAATTATTTACAGGGTATGTATGAATGACGATGTGTATGTACTTGCACTTGCAAAAAGGATCACGGGAGTGAAGGGAGTAACTCCAGAGCCTTTTAAAAAGATGCAGACAAAAACGATTCGATACGAATGAGTAATTTTATGAGATTTGTTGCATAAATAACCTTTCGATATTAAAATAAAAAAATTTCATTGTTATCGAACATAATATTAAGTTTACATAAAATAATTATAAAGTGACAATATACATATATAGCTGCTATAGAAATAATTTGTTTAATAAGTCTGCAAAGTTATCATAATCGGAAAGGGATTCCTTTTATCTCGTTTGTTACATTTGTTGTGTTTGTGTGTGTGCGTGCGTATGTGTGTGTATGTAAATGTATTTTTCAGATTCAGTCGTTTATGTTAACTAAAACTAAATGGATGTACATATGTTTGTATGCATTAATATTAATTTCAAAGCGTCGAGCTTAGTAACTGTTATTGTTATTATTGTTGTTGCTGTCTCACACATTTAAATAAATACAATTTGTATGCATACATATGTGGTGGTTGTCCATAGAGAATACTTTAAGAAATACTTGTTTTTGACACTTATTAATCATTTAACTAGTGTGGAATGTGTTTGCCTCATTGCCTCGTCAATGATACTTATTTAGTTACCACGATGCGCATTTTGGGGGAATGTCTTAAATATCGTTCGTACCGTATATATATTTTACATTTACATGACAAAATTAAAATAATTGTTAATTTGATAACAATGATACCATGTTAAAATGGATTTCTTTTTTTTTTTTTTGTTGGTATTTTGTCGTGATTTTCAACACACTGAAAATATTTATTCGACACCTGACTTCGAGTTTGCCAACTTATAAAGTTAACTTTTTAAGTATAGATTTTCTTTTCTTTTCTTTTTTTTCCCTTTCTACATTTTGTTGACATTGCCACAAAAATAAGCTTTTGAGCTGCTGTGTGTGCAAGACGGCAGATATTTTACATATATCAGATATAATTAAATATATATATATAATTATATATATATTTATATATGTATATGCTTTAAGTGCAAAATTACTGTTGCATGTTTTTGTTTATATGTCTATTAAAGTTCTTGGCTTAGTTACGGACAATTTGTAAAATACTTTTAAGCTTAAGTACAAGTGTGAACAGCGCTCCGTTAAAAAGAAGTGCTAAATATGTTGTAAAAAAATAATTATAATTATAAATAATGTGTAATCATAATAAAAATATTTAAAAACATAAATGGGGTTGTAAAATAGCTGCCGTTAATTGGCATTGGAGGACATTGCAATAACTTAGAACTGTGATTTGAACATCTTTCCATTTCTAATCTATTTTTAACGCGATCGTTTATACGATCTTTTCTGGATCGCTCACAGTGTGGTGCGTCCAGAGCGACCACCAACGGCGCCGGTGCTGCCATTGGGACGATTGTGACGACGCTTGTGCAGGTAGAGGCCAGCGGCTTGGGCAAATGCCGAGCCGCATATTTGGCAAACGTAGCGCTTGACCTTATCGTGGATTTGTTTGTGGTTCTGTAGATTCTTGGTGGACTTGAAGCTTTTGCCGCAGATATCGCACTTGAACTCCTCGTTGCTGTAATGTTGCTTCAAATGATCGAAGAGGCTGTGGCGTGACACAAAGGATTTGCTACACTGTGGATAATCGCATTTGTAGCATCGTTCGCGCTCATCTTGATGGACGACGCGATGCGCATTGAGGTGACCGGGCGATGCGAACGTGCGATGGCACACCTCGCAGGCAAATGGCTTCGATCCGTCCGCTGCGAACATTTCATCATCGTCGCCGCCAACTGCACTACCACTGCCACCCACGGCTGAGGAGTCCGCGTCGATAGCGTCCACATCCCCGCCAGCACTGTCGAGTATGCTGTGATTCAGCGCCAGCGTGGGCAGGAATAGCTCATCATTGTGGCGACGTAAATGCTCATCGTAGTTGGACTTCTCGCGAAAACTGGCCGTGCACAGTTCGCAATTGTACTTTACCTCATTGCCGGCGCCCAAATGCAGCTGCTTGTGATTTTCAAATTCTTCCGCGTTGTTGAACTGTATGCTGCAGACGTTACAGTAGTAACCACCGCCCAGACTCGGCTGGTGGCTCAGCATGTGCAGGTCTAACTCACGAAGGGTCTGAACAATTTCCCCACAATGCTCGCATTTGAACGGTGGTATATCATCATCCATAAAGCTCATCTGATCATAGTATATGTAATTGGGTATAAATTTGCGTCCCATACGCTCCGCATTCAAGCGCTCCATCTTCTGCTTGGAGTAATCGAAACGCAGCTGCGAGATACGCTTCGAAATTTGTATGGTGGTCACATCGATTAATTGCTGCAATTCCATGGCCATCTGTTGAAGTCCCTCGCCGCGACGCTCCTTACTGCGATAGTCGGGATCAAAGCGATTATAGAAGCACTGATAGCGCTTAACCATGACCAACAGTTTGGCAGTGGACGTATCATTCCATATGGCTGAAAAGCGGCGTCTGTAGGATGTTTCCTGTGAAACAAATTATAATCATTAGCAATAAATTCATTAATTAACTTGCTCATTTAAGGATTTTATGAGCGGGTTTGCACGAAGATAGAAAATAGATGCTCAACATGAGGATGAGTAGTTAAGACGTTATATTTGGTATGTCGTATACATATAGAACGGTTTAGTATATCCGGTGGCAGTACCTAGTACATTGACAGGCATATTCTGGCAATGTATTGCAAGTGTGTGTGTGTGTGTGTGTCTGTGCACTCACCTTGACAACGGCATCGGACATTTTGGAATTATAGCTATAGAGCTCGTTGAGGAAGTGCAACTCCTTGAAGTACCACAGCGTGCTAATGTTTGTCTTTTCGAGAGCCATCCGATTGCATTCGCGTTTGTAGACGGTGCGCAGATTGTCCCATTTGCGGGTGATGGCGTCCTTGGCCAGTGAGATGTTGAAACGGTTCTTAAACTCCAGCACTATCCAATCGAGAAAGCGTGCACGCTTTACACGATCCCGGAACTGTGCATGGCTATGATCCCACAGGAATGGATTGCGCTTGTACGAGTGTATCAGGAATTGTATCATTTTGCGATCCTTGATGTGCATAGTGAGCTCCCGATCACGCTAAAGAGAGAATATAAAAAAATGCAATGTTTGTAATTTGTAATTATGGAGAATGATAGTTAAAGAGTTAGTCAGACAGTAAACGTACACCAAGTAGAGATTCCTCGACCATTTCGTCATAACTGAGAAAATCGGATTCATTGGCCGTAGCGCTGTTTCCGTGAGCATTATAACTGCTGGGATTATAGTCTGGATATTCGCCAGAATTGTCATCCATATAGTGTTGATCGCCGTCCACATAATCGTCCAATGAGTCGTCCCCGTCAGCTGTTAATGGTTCATTCTTAACATCTAATGTTGACATACTATGCCTGGCCAAATATGGCGGTGGTCCCGCCAATTTGATGCGTGACATTGTGCTGGCTCTGGGTAGATCACTTTCGGGCAGTATAGCTTCGCTGTCGTCTTCAGCATCGTTTCCATTGTCATTGTCATTATCATTGTCAACGGGCACTGCTAGATTCTCATCATCATCATCCACGTCGTTATCGCTGCTGTCCAATTCTTGCAGTTCCTGTTTGATGACCATTTGCGGTTCCAACAGGGCAGTGTCAGCATCGGTCAAGTCTTCGATCTCATCAAATTGTTGAATGCCCCCATTGCCATAACTGTGACGCACTCCATCATCATCATCGCCATCCGCCAGGCCTATTGACATGGCCGGACCCATACCCAAGCCCATACTGTAGCCCATGTTAGTGGTTGAGCCGGAGCGGGAGCCTGTGCCTTCCATGCTGCGCTGTGCATCCTCCAGATGCACTGTCTGCATGTGACCAATGAATGCATCAAAGTACAGAAATTTCTCGCTGCAGAAAATGCAACGCAAGGCAAAATACTGAAAGTCCTCGGTGGCCGTCACAACACCACAATCCTTTGTGCACTGACGAAAAATCTCCTCATCATTTGTACGTGGATATGCCAACACACTCATCGTGCCCCACGCCAGTTTCTTAATTTCTCCTTGAAATGTTTGTTTTCTTTTTTAAAGCGTCCCGTCGCACGCTGGATATCAGGGAACACAGCACTGATTTTGTTTTAATTATATTTTTCCTTTCAATAAAAAAAAAAAATTGTCGCCGAATTAGTTTCGTTTAGTGATGCGTGCTGTGTATAAGTTTGCTTATCGTTATCGTTATCGAAGCATCAATGATGTATCAACGCACTAACTGACAACAAAAAATGGATTTCAACAAATATTTAAATACATTTTTATTTTGTATTGAAAACTTGTTTATTGCTCATCATATCAACATTTTGATTGATTAAGTTTTCGTCAACGTTATAGCATGCACTACACAAACACCCTTATCCATCATACATATATTGAATTCATAGTACGTATTTAGGAGTTATAATATTTAATGTAATTACAGAATTTTCGGACAACAAGAAAAGCAAACATGTTTTCATTAGATACTGCCCACTCGATAATTTCGATAGGCTAAGGATGACACTATCAAATATATCGATAGTGTTCAAAATTATTAATTAGAATTATAATTCGAGTGTAATGCAGCTTTTGTCTGCCTAGCTGCCCATTTTCTGTGCCTACAATTTATATATCAAATGCAGTTTTAATGATAAACGAATATTATGACAAAAGAGGTGAAAATTTTGCGAGGTCAGCATACTATCTTTGATATCGGCTGTGCAAGCAAATAAGCTGCATATTGATTTTATAAAATATCGTACATATATCGTTGGCACTAGCGACTCACACGATACCATCGATTGCTCTGTGATTCTTCTTTGACAAGTCGGCGTGTGTGTTGCAGTTGCATTTAATATATTTCCAATTTAATATTTGTTGAATCGTGAAACACAGAAATGGCTTCTATTAGCTTGTTGAACCCAAAGGCCGAGTTTGCCCGTGCCGCACAGGCGTTGGCGATTAACATTAGCGCTGCGAAAGGTTTGCAGGATGTGATGCGCACCAATTTGGGACCCAAAGGAACAGTTAAAATGTAAGTGTCATTGTTTTAATGTGAGTTTTAATCATATTTCGCATAAATTCACAATATTAACCGAACATATGTAATTGAAGCATCAAAGATCATAAACAATTTGCGACAGCTGCGGCATCGCCGCCAAGTGAGGTTAAAACCACCCGCTCAATAGTGAATAGCGGCATGCGTCATCGAGTGATTGAGATAGCAATAGCTCATTTTCCCAGCAAATATATAGCGCCTAAATAAAATTAAGATTTGTTTAATTGAATATGCTTAATGAAAGTACCCCTTTAATGATAATAAGAAAACAGTTGTTGTACTTGTAATTTGCTTTTTTTTTGGGCTTGTCATGTCTCACGCGCTCGCACACATGCAAACATGTGTACACACATACATACATACATATGTAGACAGAGATGGACTGTGAGTAAGTCTTGTTTGCATTCTCGAACGTTCGCTCTAGTTGTTGTTGATGTTTGAAATCGATATATCGATAATGTTTGTTGATTATATCGGAAGAATAAGAGAGTCCTGAAAGTAATTTAATTTGTCGTTATGCTCTTTGACACTCTTCAGGTTGGTCTCCGGTGCTGGCGACATCAAAATCACCAAGGATGGCAACGTGCTGCTGCATGACATGCAAATTCAGCATCCTACCGCCTCGATGATTGCACGTGCTAGCACTGCACAAGATGATTCCACAGGCGATGGCACCACAACAACTGTTATGCTGATTGGAGAGCTGCTCAAACAGGCTGACATCTATTTGTCCGAGGGCTTGCATCCACGCATTATGACTGAGGGCTTTGAGAAGGCACGCGACAAGGCTCTAGAAGTGCTGGACAAGGTCAAGGTGCCCGTCGAGATTAACAAAAAGAATCTGATGGAAATTGCCAACACCAGCTTGAAGACGAAAGTGCATCCCCAGCTGGCTGATCTTCTCACAGAGGTGTGCGTTGACGCTGTGTTAACTATTGCCAACGAGAAGCAACAGCCTGTCGATCTCCACATGGTGGAGTTGATGGAAATGCAACATAAGACCGACACAGATACGCAACTGGTGCGTGGTTTGGTCTTGGATCATGGCGCTCGTCATCCTGATATGCCTAAGCGCCTGGAGAAAGCATACATTCTCACTGCCAACGTTTCGCTGGAGTACGAGAAAGCTGAAGTCAACTCCGGATTCTTCTATAAGACGGCCACGGAGCGCGAGGCGTTTGTGCGTGCCGAGCGTGACTTTATTGACCAACGCGTCAAGAAGGTCATCGAGCTGAAGCGTGCCGTCTGCGATGGCACCGATAAGACCTTTGTGCTTATCAATCAGAAGGGCATTGATCCCATCTCTTTGGACGCTCTGGCCAAGGAGGGCATCCTGGCGCTGCGCCGTGCCAAGCGCCGCAACATGGAGCGTCTGGCTTTGGCCTGTGGTGGCACTGCCATGAACTCCTTCGACGACCTGCAAGAGGAGCATCTGGGCTATGCCGGTTCCGTCTACGAGCATGTGCTTGGCGAGAACAAGTACACATTCGTTGAGGACTGCAAGAATCCGCTGTCGGTGACGATTTTGATTAAGGGCCCAAACAAGCACACAATCACTCAGATTAAGGATGCCATTCGTGACGGTCTGCGGGCAATTAACAACACCATTGGCGACAAGGCTCTGGTTCCCGGTGCAGGTGCATTTGAGGTTCGCGCTTACAACGAATTGACCCAGTACAAGGATACGGTAAAGGGCAAGGCCCGACTGGCCGTCCAGGCATTTGCCGATGCCCTGCTGGTCATTCCCAAGACGCTGGCCATTAACAGCGGCTATGATGCACAGGATACTATTGTCAAGTTGACCGTCGAGGATAGGCTGAGTCCCGAACTGGTGGGTCGATTTGGCTACTGGAGAGCCGATGAAGCCAACCGACTTGGGAGTCTACGACAACTACATTGTCAAGAAGCAGATCCTAAACTCCTGCTCCATCATTGCCAGCAATTTGCTACTCGTCGACGAAGTAATGCGTGCGGGAATGACCAGTCTTAAGGGCTAGTTGTGGAACTAGCTTGTGTAGCGTTTATGAGTTTCACTTAAAATTAACCAAACTAACTTAAACTACACATATACTTACACACACACACACACATACACACCCGCAACACCAACTACAACTCAAATAATAATGGTTTGCCTTTTATGGGCTCTAATTATCGCTGCCTCGATAACATGTCATCGTGGAGGACAGTATGATGATAATAACTAAAAGAAGAAACTAAAACTCAAAGTATTTCTCAATATTTTTTTTCGTATCACTAATGCTTACTTAATATGAACCATTGGTTTAAAAAATAAACAAAACTTCATTTCAACAAAGCTTGTCGATTTATTTAATAGGGCGGACATTCTAGGCGGCGCTGAAGTTGTCTTTTTTTATAATTAAAGAAAAAGTATATATACATGAGTTTTTTATGTATTCGAGAATTATTAATAGAAAAAATATATTGTAATCAGCCTTTCAAAATTCCTGTTTTGGAATAAATAGGAAAATTAACAAATTGTTATGTGAATGTACACCCAAGTTAGAAATTCAAAAACCAAAAGAAACTTAATTATTTAACGAGTCGTCGTTTCGTTCAGAATACGGGCACTAAGCAAATAACCTATAGAGAACTTATTTCGTACAACGAAAGTGTCCACACAAAACGCCATACACTAAGTCCAAGGGTGAAATTTAGTATGGACCTGAACAGAAAGAACCGTCCTTTTTTAATTTTGTTCAGTTGAAGCTTCGTAATATTACTTATACATTAACAATATAATATTTTATTAAATTTGAAAGTTTTGAAAAGCCGTTTTTAAGTTTACTCAAACTTAAAATAAAAATTGAAATTCAATCCCGAATCTAAAAAGTATTTAAATTGGAGTGCGCTTGGAATCTCATATCATTTGACACATTAGAAATGAATATCTCGTGAATTGGGTGTTTGAATGTCTGGATTTGGGGTTGACAGAGGGAAAGCAATCAGCACCTTGTGGACCTTGGCAGTGAATTATGCAAATGCTGCTGTTGCCTTTCACATCAAAGCCGGAACTTGACCGGAGACAAGCAGACATGGGCAAAAGGCTTGAAACAGCTGACAGCATCCAATTTTCAGACACATACACAAATGCGTAGGCAGCTGTGCGCGAAGAGGGGCAAATCATTTTTTTTTTTATAGTATATCACACACCACAAATCATTAAAAAAAACTGATTATAAAAACAACTGGTCGAAATGTTTGGAGTATTTTAAATACCAGATATATCATTTTTCAAGCTTCCATAACTTTTTTTCCAGTTTCAACAAAATTATTAAGTTTAAGTATGTTAGTATATACCTATAACCGTTACGAAACCGATTTACAAGGATTTATTGTAACCGTTATAACGCAAAATCAAAATACAAACATAACCTAAACCCTAACTGAAACCTATATTCGTTTTGGTTCGATACCCTGGACTTATCTTATATAAGTTTGCGAGGATTTCGAGAAGACTTATTTAAATACGAATTAAAAAAGATAAGACGAATATATAATATGGAAAAAAATGTTTGGCCCCCGTCTTCGCCCTAAGCTGGCTACGCCCATGTAAATATATGTATATGTATGCACATAAACAGTTTTCCATTTAAAATGAATTCTTGTTTGACAGTCACAAGGCTCAATGTAGGACATTTGTAAGGATTTCTCATGGTCTCTACCACAAGTGCGATATGTGCGGAAATTTATATTGAAATGTGCATGATAATGAGCTTTAAATTTGTTTGGGTATTTTCAGATCATTTCACATGTCCACAACTCAGTTCTGTATTGTGTGTCAGTGTGTGTCTGTATACTTTCGTGAGTGTCAATGTGTGCCAGGACTACATACATATAAACTATTTGTTAAATTGTATTTGGCGTTCATATAAAGTGCTTAAATGTGGCACAAGTGTATAGAATCCATTACAAACAAGGCACTTTTGAGTCTCTCTTTTGTGGTTCTATGGGCTGACCAGGATTTATGTTTGACATTTGTTTTACACTCCCTCGACTCGGAGCTTACAAAGGGCGTGTTGTTTTAATATTCAAAATAACTCTTGGCTATCGGAGAAGTAGTCATATTTCGTTGCGAGTGGCATCATAATAATAATAAATATTCAATCGGGATCTACATTTTTCTTAGTCGGGGATTTATATAAAATATTGATTCGCCTACGGAAATATGGCATGAAAAATCAAAGATCATAATTTAAGATTGGTCTTTTCTCATGCAAATATATATAACTATCCAGTCTATGGTTTTAGTAAACAGATTACAGGGTATTTGAATGCTACTGTTATGCTGACCTACGCTTTTGTTACCTGTGTACGCTTAGCATCCAAAGATTTTCCGTATAAATTCTCCGTCGGGGGCAGAGTTCATAGTTCGTGCATTGAATTGGCTTTTGTGTAGTTTCCAAATTAATGGGCTCTTGCATAATATAAATGACTGGGCATTTTTAAGACTTCGATGGCGGTACTGGAGGGTGAAATTGGGTGAGAGGTTGTAAGTAATAGCTGATGGCATTGGACTTTTGTTAAATGCAAATTCCTGTTGCATACGCGCAGGGGCAAGTTCCAAGCTCAAAAGTTTCTATCTCGCTGAGTTTCTGCAAGATTCCCATTTTTTTTTTGACGTTTCATCCCCAAATACCCCCTATCACGACAGTGACTTCATTACCAATTCTTTGGCAAGAAAAAGTTGTCCCACTTTGACTTAAATGAATTTGTCGGCATTTTTGCGCAACTTTTTAGTTTAATTAATTTTAAAGCCGGTTCGTGGACAAAAACGACAACAAAAAAAGAAGAAAGCAAAGCAAAGTAAGAAAAAGACTAAGAAAAGTTCAAATTATTTTTTATTTGCTTATTTGATTTATGCTCTTAGCTGAAAAGGCAGCTAAAGTAAATAAATTAGTGCAAAAAGGATTAGGCAGCTAGAACGCACAAAGAAATCTTTAATTGGGGGCGCGTACGCACCACCCCCACGTCCCTACACCCACCACCACCCACGCCTACCCCTGCCATTAATCATTCAATTCCGTCTTGCCAAAAGGCATAAAAAGCAAGCCAGGCAAATTTTTATTTAATTTTTCTGTCGCTGCTGTTGGCCTTGCCTATTGTGGAACACAATTTGCTTTTCCTCCCCCTTTGCCTCTTTCATTATTAGTTCCCTCTTCTTCGCTGTCTTTTAAATTTACTTTGCAAATAATTTGTAGTAGGCGGAAAGAACACAAATTGCACTTGAATTGCATGAAAATTATAAAAAAAAAAAAAAAAATTGGAGCCCAAAACCAACTTAAGGTTTTTGTCGGACAATGGTTTAAGATTTGGAGGGACTGTGGGAGACAGGAAGACAGGGGTTGGGAGTGGACGACATTGCGTGCAAATGGCTTTTCACATGCAAAGTTGTTGCAGCAACAACAACAACCAACAGCAATCAACGTGCAACAAGCCGATGCTGGCGACAAAGTCGCCAACGTCGCGACGTTGCCGCCTCTTACCTTAAATGGCTGTCAGGTATTGTTGTTATCCTCACGTTGCTATAGCTGTTAAGCATCGTGTAATTCATTTTGAGCGTACACAAGAAGGGCGACTGTCGTCCCCTATATACCCCTTAACATATTTTGGTATATACTCGTACCGTAGAGAATGAGACTGTGTTCTAAATGGGTTTTATGTAACATATTAAAACTCAGATCAAGTTTGTTTCAAATTTGATGATGGAACTTTCCCCTTGGTCATTCACGTTAGATATTATTTATATAATAGTTTTATTAAAAACCTTTTAATGCGGTTATAAGATTTTAAGCACCTGAAAGTATGCAGTAATTTGTATACACCCAGCGAAAAATGATCGGGACAGAGACCCGAACCGCGGTTCGAACCGTTTTTCTAGGTACACATATACATATGTGTGTTTGCGTCAAAAGTTCTTATTTTAAGGGGACTTTTGGCAATCGATTAACGATTCATGTATCTGCGCATTATTTGAGCACAGCTGTTATATGGGCATACGCCAATCCGTTATTCTGAGAATTCACCTACGCTCCAAAATCAAACATCTGTATGCATGTACATGCGTGGACAACTGAATACCACAAATTTAAACATTTTTTTTTTTTAATTTTTGCAATATTTCTTAGCTGATTTCTAAGAATTGCCACCAATATGTATTTCCCATTATTTTTATTTTATTTGCTTACCAGCATTTTTGAAAATTACAAACCATGCATTTTTAAAAAAAAAAATATTCCTAAGAGACATTTTCTTATTTCTGTTCAATATTTATTTAGTTTATTATTTGGGCTTTTATTTAAAAAAATTTGATAGCTATTAAATAAAATGTCTTTTACTTATGTAGGTTTTTTATTCGTGCTATTTATCTCGGTCCATGGTTGTAACATATGTACTCGTATATTAAAGTTAATTTGAAATGTTGCGGAATGAAATCTTAATGCAGATCTAACACAACAACCGCATCAGTAGCAATAGGAAAGAAAGCAACAACAACAACGGCAACAGATACAACTGCGTCGTTGTCGTCGATTACAAAGGAAAAACTGAAATAAATTTGTCGGCTTGGCAAACACGCGTTGAAAGAGTGAAAAAAGCACTCGGAGTCAAAGTCAAAGGCGGCTCCAAGTCGTGCGAATCACACACATACGTAAACACATGAATACATATGTATAATGTACATACATATGTATGCGTCTCCACGTACCGCTCTCATGTTATATGCCAACGGGTTTTTTTTCCTGCGTCTCAACCGCTGTGCAAAAGCACATTTTAAATATATGTATGTATGTATATATTTTTTTATATGCACAAATGCTTGTTTGGAGTTAGCTTTTGGAGGTGTGTGTGCAATGTCTCTGCTTGCGTGCTAAATTTTATTTGACTTTGCATGACTTTCGTGTGTCTTTGAACTGCGACGTTGCCACCTCACTTTTCTCTTTTCAATTTCCATAACGTTAACGGCGATTGAACTGCAAAATCAATTGATCACTAGGCAACAAAATTGAACTTTTTCCGATCATGAAATATGCAACATCTTCTCCAAAAACTACCTAAAAAAAAAAAATGCAATTTTTAAAATTAAATAATAAAATGTATACTATAGAAAAATATCTACTATATAAAAAAAAACAGGTTTGGTTCCAGCAGATTTTTGGAAGTTACTTAGTGTTATTAAATTAAACTAGTGTAATGTTACGAGTTAGACAACACAACTCTTAACAAACTGGCAATAAACGATTAATATCAATATACAGTGTACAGTGGCTATCAGCTTTTTTAACTCACTTTTCTTATATATTACAAATTTTAAATAAATTTATCGTTCAATGAAAAGGAGATACAAATAAAATGTTAAGCTTAAGCAACAGATTTGTATTTTATTTTTAATATAGAATACTTTACCTGAATTAAGCAATAACAAAATATCCTAACTAAAAATGTACTCAGTTTCTGTTTACTCCGTTTAAACTTTAAGGTCTTTATTCAAAGTAATTGTGCTATTTCTATCCACAAATCATCCGAACAACAGCTGACAGTTTTAACTGCGCCGCAATTGAAAATTCTTTGGGGCCATAAAAACTCAACGCCACTTCTTGCCACGCCATTGACCATTAGAATGTGGCTGCCTGACCGGGTTGCGATTAGTCTCTCACCCACACACTCATATATATATGTACATGCATACATATACAAACATACATACGCAGCAGTTGCAGACCTCACGGAAAAGTTGAGGTATCCATGAGGAATTGTCCTTAATCGATAGGGAAAACTTAAGGACTTTGTAAAAAAAACGTTGAGGACTTTAAAATTGTGATGTCCTACAATCGAGGACAGAGGAAACTTTCCTAGGTATTCCCTAACCTTTTCCTCACATAAAACATTAGGGACTCCTCGTGGAACTCTGCCGATCAATCCTCTGGCATTAAAGTAAAAAAAAATTATTTTTATTTATTTATTTTTTTTATCTTGTTTTTTTTTTTTATTCAGAGTGTTCAAAGTGGAAGTCGAGCCCGGGAATCCAAACTAAATTAGGTCTGTTTGTGGCAAGTCGGCGATTCGAACCATTACGTCACTCGGCATAAAATTTCTTGCCTAACAATAATGTGCCAATTGACTCCAATTTTAAAGTGCGAACAAGCAGCGACCAGTAGACGCTGGCAGAATTATAACAAAACTCACAACAAAACGTTAGGGACAATCAAACAAAGGGATTTTTGGAACTGCAGGGTACGTATAAAATGGCACGCGGACATACTTATACACGCACACCGAAACATATTAAAGCGGCAGCACAAAAATATGCAACAAAACAAAAACAGCGACTAGACACAAGTTGCTCCCATGAATGGCATTTAATTAGCAATATG
The DNA here is from genome assembly GCF_004354385.1 of Drosophila innubila. Taxonomy (NCBI): domain Eukaryota; kingdom Metazoa; phylum Arthropoda; class Insecta; order Diptera; family Drosophilidae; genus Drosophila; species Drosophila innubila. The sequence goes on from NC_047626.1 coordinate 13,222,883, forward strand.
TATTATTAATTTGTATAATTTCCATGCGCTGGCTTACATAAATTTGATTTATGTTGCCAGTCTGGAGTCCGACAAAATCACAAAGGAAAGGTTTGATACTCGAGAATACTAATGCTATAAGTATTTCTTATGTAATCATTATTTATTTTTGAATTAAATTGAACTTTGCGCTCAAAAACATTCATTTACAGTCAAATTATCAATAAATTCCCAGTTGCAATCGATTCTTTTAGCAATCAAAATAGTCGATAATCGACTAAACGGCAGTTTATATTCAAATGAGCGATAGAAATTAACATGATAGAATATGTCATTTTATTTATTTACGTGACTTAAGAGCTGTTTATCAGAAATAATTAAAAATTAAAATAAAATTCAATTTCACTGTCCGTCCACCCCTTAAAGTTTAATGATACGAGTTATATTCCCTTTAATTAGCCTATATTTATACTGAAATTTTTACACACGATGTGCATCAGCTGGTTTTTAACTATCCGAACTCTCAAGAACATAGTGTACTGCATGTTGCGTTTTCATTAAATTAAAAGCAGCAAGTGAACACTAGCCAAGAGAAAAGAAGACAAGAGAAAATAGATGAAGACGAAGTAAGAACAAACTTGGTAAGTGAAAATTAAGAAATTAAGCAATAGCCAAATGGACAAAAGTTGTAAAAAAAAACTTTATTAATTATTTAGCAACGCCTGCAGAAATTTACCTAAGTTTATAAAGGGTCCTTTAAGCAGCTTGGTGGCTTTATGAAAATGTTTATATGTATACGATTCGCGTTAGTAGGGCTTTTGTTTACATTGTGTGGTGCTGCGGTGGGGGAGTAAGATGTAAAGGAATTGCAAACCTTTCAACGCTTCACGTCTCCTATAATCTTTAATTCTCTGGTTTTGTTAGTCGTTTGTCATCAGTGAGAATACACACACACACCGAACACTCTCGTTAAGAATTGAGGGTTACATATATACAAAGGGCAAAGGTCCTGACTTTTAGCTGCGGCTTTGTTAAAAACAGCTCCTCAACTGCCACAGTTTGGGCATTTATTGGATTGGTTTATTTTATGTTTGACTATCGCAACGACCTTGTCCATGGTTCAAAGTTAAGCAAATTTATCTATTAAATTTTTATTATTGACTACGAATAGTCGACACAAAGATTAAAATTAAATCGTGTAGGGAAAAATAAAGATAATAAATTTAGAGTTAATTTATTTTTGAAAAATAAATGAGTAGACGTGTTTATACCTTATTATAATTTATCGGCTCAAGGTACCTCCCCACTCCCCCTCTGATTAGCACATTTTATTATCAGGGATGCCCCAGAAATCAAAATCAACCGAAAACCAACCAAAAATGTATGGAGTTTTGTTAAACTTAAATATTTTTCGTTTCAGTTCATAATTTATATTTATATTTATATTAATAGGGTTTGTTGTGAATGCCTTACTACAGGGTAACTCGGAGTCAAGCTCTTGAATATTTATTTTTTTTATTTGCACTATGAAGAGTCGTTCTCATTAAGAAGTTGGGTTGATTTGCAGTTTCAAGTGCGTTGTTAATTACCATCATTAATATGAGTGGCTCCCTCGTTAATTTATCTCTGTGTACAGTGTACACAGTGCCAGCAGGTGCTCATGGAGCGCATGCAACAGATATGACTTCTAAATGATGGTATGAAATTGAATATTTATGCTTGACTCTGATAAGAGGCGTTGGAGTTCACAGCTCGAACTTTGAACCCGGTGGAAAATTTCATTTTCAGGCGTCTTATGTAAGTGAGAGTATATTTCACATCTGATCACTTTAACTTATTTTACCACAGCTGTTATAAATCAAGAAACACTATTTTTAAGCTATTAATGCAGATGTATTCGTAAAATCTTGGTCTATATTTTCTAAAAATCTCATAATTGAGCATAGAAAGAGTTCATAATTTTTCTGCAAGATGGTTGAAAACTTTAAACGTGTTTTCGTGTGTTTTGAGTTATGACAGTTGAAAATTAAAATGCGAAAGTCATAAAGAAATTTGAATTCGTTGTCTTATCGATTGCCAAAATGGCAAGCAGGCGACATTGCAAGGGGGCGTGGCAGATTGAAGTGAGACCTGCCCGCCGCTTCTTTTGTCACTTACCAAATGAGCACAAAAGATAGCAGACAAGAAGCTCAACAGACTTTGGAAAAAAGATGAGAGTGAAAATAAGGAAAATAGCAACTAAAAATAATGTGTATGATAATACCCAATGATACCCATTAAAATTGGCATTTTGCATTGGAGCATATATGTATGACAAAATGCAATTGAATATTTATGGAAAAGAGGACAATAAGAAGTGAATAACACAATAGCACAACCTAAAATTTTCTGTCAAAGATAATATTTTATATTTGTCAAGAAATAAGAAAAATCCTTTTCATAATCTTCAACAGAGCAAACTTCAATTTCAAAGCAAATTTCCTCAATGATTATTTAAATTTGCTTTTATACTATAAATTTCCTTTATGCTTTTAATCAAATTTGTTGTGGTTGGATTTTTGGAAACCTTTTTTTGAATTCTTGACACCACTGGGTATAAAAGACGTTTCAAAGGGAGGCGAAAGAGGAGAACGACGTCGACGGCGTGGCAGTTGCAAAACATATCCGACAGCTGTTTATAAGCTGCCTGTTACCAGTAAATCGAGGTACGGAGGAAAGGGAAGGAGAGATAGACAAAATGCTCTCACTGTGCTTTATGTATTTCCGCAGTTTGTTTACCATCATAAAATTGCAAAACTCATATTGAAGCAACCAAGTATAAAATCCCCTCTTGAGAGATGGGCAAATTCGAGTGAGACATGTAGATAAACCTACCTGGCGTATGCGTAATAAAAATATTAAATCGCTTTCTGTTACCTTGACTCCATAAAAACTTTATTGCATTAGACACAAGATTGCAAATGATTAAAAGAACGACCAATCGATTCAATCATAATTTTGAATTAAGTTTTGAAAGTTAAGTTAATTTTAAAATAAATTTAATCCAAAACACGTTCTGATCAAGGGAGAACGCGGGGGGTGGGGACGGTGTGGCTGAAAAATTTTATAGTATGTATTTTTATACCCTGTCCGGGTATATTAAGTTTTTATACCCTGTGTAAGTATATAAGTTTGTAACAGGCAGAAGGAGGCATGAAAAGGTCAGCCGGGACCAAAAAATTAATTCTTACCAAACAGGTGTTTTTCTTAATAGCTTATCAAAAAAGTCTAAATTTTAATAATATACTGAAAATTACTTTTTTATTGCTCTCAGCTTTTTAAACTGACATTGTATCATTAACGTTTTTGTCTACTTATATCACTCTTATGATTGCATTCTTCTTACTCAACTTCTTCATGCTAAATTCTGTAAGATGAAATAGAAAACTTAATTAAGCAAAGAAACTAAAGGTCTTCGTTGTGGAATCTTTTTTTAACTTCTTAATTTTGACATTAAAATGTTGAAAGGGAGGTGCCACATGTGCAGGTGTGTGTGTGTGTATGTGCTTGCGTGTCCAAGTGTGTGTGGTAAGGTGTGTGTATGCTTTTAGACTGAGATTACTGACAGTTTGGGCTCAGGCGGCACTTACGTAATTACCGCACTTGGGAGCATTTATCAGGCGCTTCAGAATGAAAAACAACAATGAAAGGACAGCTATCCTCGGCATATCGAATCTATAATACCCTTTCCAAGCTTATACCAGCCATATCTGCTATGCGAGACAATGTGGAAAAATGTAATTTTTTGACCATCATCGCCAAGATTCAATTTCGATGGTAAGGGTCCCCCCTTGTAATTTTCAAAAATTTTAAATTTTAAATCTCATGTTTTCACTTTTAATCAACTCCTTATATCATAATAAGAATAAAACAACACTTTTAACTTGTTTCTGAGACCTTTAATTTTCTTGTACAAAATCATGCCAAATTTGACGAAAAATTGGACTTGTAAAGTGACTAGATCAAAAGTCTGAGCATCTTCAAACAGGCATAACTTTACTAAAACTGTACCGATTTTCAAACGGAATGCCATTTTGATCATGATTTGGCCTTTAAATTCATTCAGCATTCAAATTGTATTAAATTTTATTTATTTTTGAAATTGTAAAAATTTTTATTTTTTAATTATTGATACCTTAAATAAACTGCAATTCATGTTCCTCAAAAATTAGTCCCACAAACACTTTTAAGCAATAAGATAAACCTTTACGTTATTTTTTCGGTTAGTGCTCAATAAATTTAAATAAACCTTTTTAAGTAAATTTTGGCAAAATGTTTAAAGATTAAAGATTAAATTTTTAAATGTGTAATAAAAATGTGCCACATGTTTTGGTCCAATTATAATATATATCTTTTGTGAGTGTATTACAAAGAAGCAGAGCATGTTGGTGTGTGCGTGTTCACGTGTGTATGCGAATGTGTGTTGTTACAAAAAAAACCCCAGGGCCTCTAGAGTCGTCAGCTCTTTTATTTCAATTACGTGTCGTCGGTGACTTTTGGCGGCGCAAAGAAGTCATTGAGTCGCTGCCAGGCAACACTTCAGCGCATTTAATTAGCAAACCAAAGTTATGCATCTACAACAGCAACAATAACGTGAAACACTAAATAAAACAGCTACAACGACAAGAACAACAACGAAAACAACAACAGCGATAGTCTGCATCGCATGTAAAGGGCAACGGCAAAACTTTTGACTCTTGCCCCCAAAAAAGTTACCTAACAACTCAAAAGCAAATCCAAACATCAGCGACCTGCATCAGCAACAACAACAACAACATAAAAAATAACAATAACAATAACATTGTAAGGAAAGGTGTTCGGTTGTTGGCGCACATTTGTTTGGGCCTCTAACTTTTGTGCAATTGCACAATATGGGGACTTAAGCATACCAATGGAAAGCTAGAAGCCTTAGCTAATAACTGGTGAAGGATTTTAGTTTACTCCGTCAATTTGAAAATGTTTACAAACAGTTTAGAGAAGCGATCGTTATTTGTCATTTAAAAAAAAGGTGTTCATTTGTTGATGCCCTCATAAAATCCAATAAAAATTAATATCCATTATAATGCAATAGTATAAATGAAAACCACTAAGATTTAAAGAAAACAGAAAACTTATTTATTTTAGCAATCTTCAATTGCACTTTTTACATCATTCCGTATCAGAAGCATGGGAAAAAATTTCTTTTCGGTGAATATATAGGATATATAAGTATGTATAAGCCAAAACTAAACAAACAAAATTTTCAAAGCATACTGCACATGTAGTCCTAGAAGATAACATCTTTCATTACATTTCAACCGATTTGCATGCCAGAAATTAAATTTAAATTTCTAACATCATTTTAAATAGATTGGTTAAAAATTAATATTTTCATATTTATGTATGCATGTGTGCGTGTGTGTCGGTATTTGTATACGAATTTCAATAGAATCTTATCTACTTAGGCCGAACCCGAAACATTAACATGCCCCAAACTGCCATTATTTTTATACGCATTTCGCTTTGTTGCCACTCTTTTTTTTTATTTACTGCACAGAATATGTTGCTGTTTGTGCTCATGTTGGTTGTTGTTATTGTTATGAATATTTTTACGTGGTACACATAAAAAATATCGTGTGAGTTAATTAAATTCTGCAAACATTGAGTTTGTTTATGTAGCTGTTGTTGTTGGATATTGGGCACATATTAATTTGGATGTATACAATTTTCAAAAAAAATTTTATATAATCGCTAAAGCTTTTCGCATATGAAGCTCAATCCTTCGAATTATTTTTGCTGGGATTCCTCAGTTGAACTCACATTGTGTGATGTGAACTGGCTTCATTTGCTTCATCGTTTCATAGTTATAACTGGGATTAAATTATCTGAGAGTAAATTGGTCTAAGATATATATTTTCAATACTTAAAGGAAGCCAAAAACTTAAAATATATCAAAAACTCACATATACAAAGTAAAACCTTGCTTTTTTTAATATTTCATATTTTATATTCAAGTGTGTTCCAGAAATCTCTAGAGATTTCAATGAGAAATGTTTTTGAAAACAACCGTTCGAAATGTTGGTGCTCCTAAAATTTTAGAGATTTAATATTTTCGAACATATTTGTTTTTGAAATTGTGTCCAATTTAAAGATATTTTAATTCAAATTAAAAAATATTTTTTTTGTCAAATCTCTTAATTTTTTAGACATTTGAAAGCAATCGTTGCTTTTCTTTTGGGTTGCCTTAGCGCTGTTATAAATTTGTAGAACACCTGATTATAAAGTAATTTTATCGCCTTAAGGTATGCAGTAAATTAAATGCAGTGGAGTTCAGAAAAATGCATGAAAGTTCCCTAGATTTACAAAAACCGAGGTAATTTTAATTGAAATAAAAATGATTATAACTTTTCAATTAATTAAAATTTTTCTTATTCATCACAAACTTTGCATGACTCTGCATGCCAATGTAAAAGCACAAAAAAATCTAAAATACAGTACTTGAAGAATAGAATTAATTACACATGTAATTGTGCCAAAAAGGCTAAAAATATACTTTCGACATACTCGTACATATATTAAAGTTTAAGCGTTCGCCGGTTTTCCTCTTCTCTTTGCCTATTGATGCGACTAACAGCTGTCAAATGTTCGGCAATTGCGAGTTAAGCTTTTGGCGATTTCGAAATGCTGATGACTGTTGCCCCAACTAAGCACTACGCCAACACCAACGAAGCTCCCTCGACCTTACTCTTTTTGCCACTGCATTAAAACGATCAACCCTCTTGCACTCCCTTCACCCTTTACTGCATTGCTGTGCCACGTTAATGGTATAATTGCATTTTAAGTGGCGTTTGCTTTTGGGTTTTCAAGGCGTATTTGGTGCGTACGGTTCTTACAAACCAATTTACGCCCTCTATCGCTCAAAACTGCCATGCCAAAGTGCCACGGTGCAGTGCTGTCGTTTTGGCGTCGTGGTTTAGTGGTATTTTTGCAGACTAATGGGTACAAATGAAATCTTCACAAATAGCGGTATCAGTTTTTTAATCATCCAGTTAAGGGGTAGGCAGAATAAATTATGCTGTTGAAAAAGCGCAACTTATGGAGTTATAAATTATAGCAAAATGAAAACTTTTGGTGACCTGGCAGTTTCAACCATTACTAGACAGTGTCACAACCGATTTTAAAAGCATTACACTTTCTGAACTGAAAAAACTGCTACCGAGCAACAAAAGATTCAGTAATCTTTAAAAGACATAAATAATTTATTAAATTCTCTCAACTACATATGCAAAATAAAATATAAAATTACTTTATTTTTTTTTTTTTAATAATGATGCGTTTTTCTTGCTAATTTGGAGATATTTTTAGTGGTTTTAGCCAAAGTTTTGGTGTTTTTTGAAAAGCAGAGGGCAACACTGCCACGATTCCACAGTGCCACAATACCGCACGTCCCAAGGCTTTTCACTTTGACGCTTTGGCCAGCTGCCACCTTTTTAACATGCAAACTTGGGTTAAATTCGAAAGAGATGCGTTTAAAGCGAACATTTCTGCTTCTGTGACGTCTCTTTTATGTGGCTTCATCTTGTTTGCTTTGCAATTTGCTGGTAGTGTTGACCGTGGGGACTTCAGTGTTGCATAATGTCAACCAAAAAACAAAAGGAAAAACAAACAATTGACCAGCACTGGAGCCTTTGGAGATTCAGATATGCCAAATCGATTTACATTTAACTTTAAAGAACCTACAAGTATAGCTTCGTATAAGTATACGCCGCACGTTATGCTCGCTCAGCTGTTAATTTAATTGAGTTGACGACCAGCGAAGGCATAAACCATAAACAGCGTCAACATGACAATGCCAAATAGGATAAACAGGCTCTCAGAGCAAAAAATTGACACTGTACGAGTACTCGATGTCCATGGGACAGGTCCCAAATGCCAAATTTCATATAGGTTTACCAAAATGATTCCCTATAATGTTTCTCAAAATGCACGAAACACTTTCTTTACAAAAAATTTTTTTTCGTAAAACAGCATAATAATTATTTCCAGCGTAGTCAGTCTTTTTATGAAGAATTGTCAAACAATACTAAATAAATAAATATAAGAGACGAACAACAAAAGTCACGCATGATCTATGGAAAAAAAAACAAATGAAGAAAAACTCTTCATATAAATCACTGTATACATATGTATGTATAATGTACATACATATGTACTATACTCGTATGCAAATGAGTCACGCACAGGCTATACATTTGAATGTATACGCATATACATATATACATACGTATGTAATTTTTTTGATGTGCCGCGATTCCTGACCAGCGTTAATGTTATTTTTCACAGCTATTGCCAAGCAGCGAGCAAGAAGAAAAATGACCAAGCTGCTGGACCGGTGAAGAAGAGGAGCGTGGGGCAGGGGGCAGAGGGCATGGCATATGCGCACGTCGCATCAAGCGAGAAAATGAAATTAAGGCGGCGACAGCGACGACAAATCCCTTTAAATAAATCCTGACTGCGTGTAGCAGCGAATATGCAAACTGAAAGGAATGAGTTAAAATAAAAGAAAAAATTAAATTATACTCATATATGTATGTACATATACATATTTATTTAAATAACAAGATTTGTAATGGCAGGCTGGGCAAATAATGAAGAGTCGACAATTGGTAAACGAATCCTGTTAATGAAAAAGGCTTGTGTAGGCTTTATACTTGTAACCAAAAACATTATTTTGATAAAATTATATTTGTAATTTATAACTAGATAAGGTATTTAAAAATGATCGTGTTTACTTTATGGGCATAAAATTGAAAATTAAAAATGGGACTTAAGCCATGTTTCCAACGATATTGCTCTTTTTTTTAAATTAATGCAATAATTTGTTGAAATATTGTTAAAGAAATCCATTACAGGTTAGCAGTCCTGTTTTTTTGTTTTCTAAATTATAGTTTAATTAAGGAAGAAAAAAATTAGAGAAAAGAAAAAAATTATTTTTAGGGACGTTAAGAAATAATTTAATTTTTTGAACTACAATAAGCTTTACGGTCCCTGGTTATGATTTTAGATGGATCTGGCAACGCTGTGAGCGCGCTTTAAAATTATAAAGGAGTTGTTGATTAATTTGTCAGAACTCAACAACAAAATTCATTTCATTTGTTCGCTTTTGATTCAATAAAACTGTATTTTGTGTAAGTTTGGCATCGCGTGTATATATATATTCCAGGCTGCTGTGAAATTAATTGTATTCCCAAAATTTAACGCCATTAGCGATCATCGGAAGCTTTGTGAAAATGCCACGAAATGTGCGACAGAAGAAACGGGCGGAGCGTCGTGTTCAGGCAGCTGCCTCGGCTGCCACAGCTGCTGCCTCGGCTGCTGCTGCCGCTGATGCAGAGGCGGAGGCAGAGGCACTGCAGTCGATGAAGGGCAACAACAGCAACAACAACAACAAGCTGGACATTGAGATGGATGAGAATGCCATGGGCGATGGTGAAATCAACAACAACAACAACAATAGTAATAATCAAAACAATGTTAACAACAACAACAACAGCAACAACAACAATAACAATAACGAAGGCCTCAACAGTAATAACAACAACATTAATTTGGGCATTGCTAGCTCAAGCAACAGCAACAGCAGCAGCAGCATCAACGTCAATGTCAACGTCAAGAAACCGAAGGCATCTCGGGCCGATCCCATTCTGGCATCGCTCAGCAAGAATGCGGTGCGGATGAGTGATATTCAGTTGCTGCATGGACCGCATTGGTTAAATGATGCGATACTCAATTTTTACTTTGCCTATCTGGAGGAGGTCAAATACAAATCAAATGTGGACTTTCTGTTTGTGACGCCGGAGCTATCACAATGTATGCTCTATATGGATGATAAGGAGCTGCATTCGCTGCTTGTCACCCAGCACAAGGCCATACGCAAACCATTCATATTCATTGCGATGAATGACAACCACTCACGTGATCGGGGCGGGGCGCATTGGACGTTGCTGGTTGCCTCACGGCCAGATAAGAGCTTCTTTCATTTCGATTCGTATGGTGGCAGCAACACGGACAGCTCCATAGAGCTGGTGAACAACATTAAGGATGTGCTGGACATGCGACATGCCAGATTCCGCAGCATGCGTTGCCTGCAGCAAAGCAACGACTACGACTGTGGCATACATGTCATCTGCATGGCCGATCAGTTGACCGACTATGTGAATCGATATGACAGTGTCGATGGTGTCCAGCCGTTGCATCAGGATGTCATCAAGGCCAAGCGCAATCAGCTAATTAAGCTTGTCGCATCGCTCGGCCAACATATTAAATACTAGACATATGATAAAAACATAAAAACAAACCCCAAGATGACGCAGCAATATTACTATAATAACTATCATAACAACAACAAGAACAACATCAATAACAGCAAATAACAAAAAAAAAAAAACACAATTATACACAACAACAACAATAATAATAACAATAACGCTGGAACTAAAACGCATTTTCCCCAGGTTAACGATGCATCTGATTGTTTATATATATATATATATATAGATATACTCCCCTCCCCCCACTACCACTTACTCACTTTTACTGTGGAAAATGCGTTTTGTTTTCGTTGACAAACACACACACATACACACACACATTGTAATATTTACACTGTTAACGGGTTTTTATTGGTGCTGTAACAAGAAATTCATTTCATGATCTCAAAGTAGACATTAAATGCATTGATATGTTTAAAGACCATCTCTCTCATTGCGATAACAGCTGCCTAAAGGCTGACCGACAGCAGTTTACAGTAAATAGCATATAAGTCAACGTTCAATACCAAATAACTAAATAACTCTTAACCTAACCTCACTTCAGTTCACATCACGCCTCCTCTGCGGGTCACTGAACAAATAGGAGCACGGTAAATACTCGTACTTTTCGACGTATAGAATGTACATATATACTCGTACGTGCTGCTGCAAATGTATTGTTTGCTGTTTGCTAAGATGCTCCTCCTTAAAGTGTAAACTCAATTTACGTGATCGAGTTTTTTCCATGGCACTTTATATGTAATCAGATTCACAGCAAGTTCTCGCGTATGTTTTCAACGCCACACACACTCTTTTATTCCACAGACTCAAGTTTTTAGTTTTGTTCAGGTGGAACGCAATATAACAACTTGTTGGTACTTGGATGTTCGGGTACCATTATGACTTACGCTATCAATCATTATCTCTCCTATTAAAATATTTTTCTAATTCGCCATTTTAGAAATTTCGTTTTATTTATGAGGGAAAGAACCTTTTGATCATTAGGTATTTAGAGTCGCTTATGCATTTTTTAATTTTTTAAAAGCGTTACAAGTAAGTTAGTAATTTTTCATTAATACTAATAAATAACATTGGCAGTGACCATATGTATAATTTTCAGTTATTCTTAAATGTAATCACTGCGAATATATGTACTGCGTATTCTGACTGCTTATGTACAGCTTTCCCATAATAAAGACTATTACTACTTATATTCAAGTGATTTCAAAATTCGGCATGAAGGGTATTGCAATTTTCAATATCGAATTCGACGTATTTTGCGAGATTTTTGTTCTTATTTATTGTATGCATTATTTGCACCGGCCACTGTTGAGAATGGAGCAAGGGAAGAAGGGCGCAAGGAGAACGGAGACGGGGAATGTTATGTAGCTTCGAGTATTGTTTTATTATTTGACTTGTGGTTGCTTCCGCTCGTTGGCGATTTTTATTATATTTATTTTGCTCTTCATAGACGACCCGCTTGAGTCAGCGGTTACCCAATGCGTGCCACACACACACACACACACACACACATACACACTTACACAGACGTGTGTGCGGGATTCTTTTAAGTGCACTCCAGGGCATATACAATACGGTGTCCCGCTTTTAATTTTTTTGTTCCGGATTGTAAACGCTAAAATATAAAATTTTTTAGTAATTATTTAATGATTGCTTTAACAATTCTACCATTGTTGTTAGATATAATATAAAACAAGGGGGCTCCGCCCCCTGCTCGCTTCGCTCGCCTACCCCCGGCTCGCTTCGCTCGCGGTGAGGTGCGGCTACAGTCGAGCACGCTCGACAGTAGGATACCCTGAGCCCATGTACTCTTTTATAAAAGTTGATTGTTGCCCATTTTCAATGGGCTCAGGGTATCAAAAATTACACACGCGAAACTATGAACAACTTTCGGTTTTCTGAAGTCACTGTGCTTATCACTGCAGACTACGTTATTAATGCCTCACTGAACTAATACATCACTCGATTACGATTACGACTTGCGATTTACCAATTTATCAATTTCTAATTAATTTTAAATAAGTTTAATATAATAAACTTTAATATAATAAACTTGTTTAAAATTAATTAGAAATTGATAAATCGCAAGTCGTAATCGTAATCGCTTGCAATCGATGTAGCGTGTGTCAAGAGTAGCCACAAACTACAACTTTGCTCAGCCTGCAATCTGGCAGCACCCATTTTCCTCTCTCACTCTCTCCCACTTACGCAACAAATTCAAGCCTGCCAAAGGCTGCTGCAGTGCGCGCGAAATTTGAAATAAAAGGCAATGTCTAATTTTATGAGATTCTTAAAGGGGAAAATGCTAAGTTTTTTTTTACAACGATAATAAGCAGATACTTATTATATATATGTGTAAGGAATCGAAAATATTAATAATTAAAATTATTATTTTGCAGCTTTCAGTGCTCGGCAAAGATGCAAGAGTAGTGCTGCAAAATGATCGCTATTTCTCTCATGCAATTTCATACATACATAGCTATCAGCTTCTGCTGATTTTGCCATGCAAAATACATATTTATATATTAACACAATTATATTTCAATCAAATTGTATATTTGTATATACATAAATTATACATTAACATTTTCATTACATGATATCGATAATATTTTTGCTTATCGCAATTCTTATTTGGTACCAAAAAAAAAATTGGTACTAATTCGTTCTGTCTTTTGCGCCTTGCATACAAACGTGAACATGCTGTCTCGCTCGCACGTTTGATTTGCCATCCAAATGTAATTATTCAACTAAATCTAAATTCCGAAATAACTTCTTTATTTATGGGTCAATCGCTTTGAAATTTTCAGGGTCGTTTAATACGCATACTTCTCAACTGATTGTTCAGTTAGGGAGTGCTATGTCAAAAATTGCGCCTGTAAATCGTTATTTTTCAATTTGTGGGCGAAGGGGGCGTGGCATCAAAAATTGGAAACAAACTTGACCTGCGTATGGTATTCACAAACCTGCATTCCAAATTTGAAGTCTCTAGGTCATATAGTACTTGAAATCGAAGCCCAAAAGAAAATTGGTACTATTTCTTACTGTGTTTGTGCGCCTTGCATACAAACGTGAACATGCTGTCTCGCTCGCACGTTTGATTTGCCATCATCAAATGTAATTATTCAACTAAATCTAAATTCGAAATAACTTCTTTATTTATGGGTCAATCGCTTTGAAATTTTCAGGGTCGTTTAATACGCATACTTCTCAACTGATTGTTCAGTTAGGGAGTGCTATGTCAAAAATTGCGCCTGTAAATCGTTATTTTTCAATTTGTGGGCGAAGGGGGCGTGGCATCAAAAATTGGAAACAAACTTGACCTGCGTATGGTATTCACAAACCTGCATTCCAAATTTGAAGTCTCTAGCACTTACAGTCTCTGAGATCGACGCGTTCAAACAGACGGACAGACAGACGGACAGACGGACAGACAGACGGACAGGGCTAGATCGACTCGGCTGTTGATCCTGATCAAGAATATATATACTTTATGGGGTCTGCCACCCCTCCTTCTGCCTGTTACATACATTCTGCCAAACACATTATACCCTTTTTTGCCCATTTTCAATGGGCTCAGGGTATAAAAAATTAAGTATTTCTCATTTATAGTCACAAATGATTTTTTTTATTAAATACAAACATATACACATATTGACAAAATACAAATTTTTAAATAATTATAAAAAGCAGGGAATAACACCGAAACCGGTATCGGAACCGTTAACCGAAACTAACCGTTTAATTAATTCTCTTTCAAGAACCGAAAACCGAAACTCTTGTACCGGTGCGATTGTGATAAACTTGCTAGGTCAAAGAGTTTACAACCTTCCAACTGTCATAACTTAAAGAAAACTGACCCGATTTTCAATTGGAATGCCATTTTGATCATGGTTCGGTCTCTTAATTCATACTGCATTTAATTTATTGCATTTAGAAAATTTAATTATTTTTCATAGCCATGGATCCACGTTAATGGTAAGGGTCCCCCCTTTGAAATTTTAAAAATTAAAAATTTTAAATCTTAAGTTATTACTTTTAATCAACTCCTTATATCGTAATTAGTATAAAAGGACACTTTAAACTTGATTCTGAGACCTTTCATTTTTTTGTAAGAAATCATCTCAAAATTAAGAAAAATGTTGACTTGTAAAGTTGCTAGGTCAGAGTCTTGAGCAACTTCGAACTGTCATAACTTTGGCAAAACTTTACCGATTTTCAAGCGGAATGTCATTTTGATCTTGGTTTGGCTTCTTAATTTATTCTGCATTCAAATTTTTATTAAATTCGTTAAATTTTTTACTAAATTCTAGATATTTAAAGAAGAAGACTGAAATAGAACCTTTTACCGAAATAGTTGTTTCGGAACCTGCCGGAACCGAAACCGAAACCTTTATTGGTTTCGTTTTGATTCCTTGATTATAAGTGATTCTTATGATTTGAACAGTTATGGACTCTGGCTTGAAGTCCTTTAATGAATAATAAGGCATGTAATCGGTGAACAGCTTTAAGGCCACAGATTGTGGCATAAAGCGCGCTCATGTTGTGGCCGTAATCACAGTGTTACTCCCAAAGTTGCACCCCAAAAACTCGTCTTGAGCGTCTGTCTTCCTGGCTAATGAGTCATGAGTCAACATACATATTCACAGCTAGTGACTGGTGCATTAAATTATAAAGATATCCTTCCAGCATTAGGAAGTAAGATAAATATGTGCCTTTTCTCTCCCAAGTGTGTCTATCTCTCTCTATGTGAGTGTGTGTGTGTGTGTTTAGAGAAGATTAAACATGAGTGCCATTTGCTTAACACTAAACCAGAAGCCCCTGTTTCAGAGTCGTCGTCTTGTTTCCATTCTTGGTAACACCAAGTTTTGCGTTGCAATCCCATAAGGTATTAAACAAATCAATCAATCAATTTCTTTGGCAACATCTCCAGACAACCAGGCGAGGCAACCTGGCAAGCAAGGTGACAGCATTTGAAAACTGAAAAATGTATGTCAAGTGGCATCTCACTTGACTCTAAAATTACATCGACCTGAGTCTGAGTCTCCCGTTTGTATCTATATGTTCAGGTCAGAGATGACAGTGATGACCAAAAATACATGATAAAAAAGATAAACAAAATTAAAAAAAAAAAACAAGGATAAGTAATTAAACAAAATGATAAATCAAAATGTAAATATTAAAATTTCGGAGCATTCTCTATTACATTAATCCACATTAATCACCTTTAACATAAATTAATCGCTTTAAATTATTCCGTTCCATTTCGCAGACATATTTATTGCTAACATTATTAAAGAGCAAAAGGGCGGGGAAGCTTTTGATTTCTATATTTTGTGTAGATTTTAAAGGTTCGTGACCTACGGCAATGCGCATGTCTCAAATGTTCAGGAATCTTATCAAAATCAGTATTTATAAGGCAGGTTAGATTTTTGACTAGCGGATCTTTGATAATATTTCCAGCTACATTTTTTTTTATCAGTAAAAGGCTAAATCGTCAACACGGGTGCATGTGTGTCTGTGTGTGTGTGTATGTGTGTGTGTATGCATGTGTGGATGTGTGTGTGTCTGCATGTGTGGATGTGTGTGCACGGCTGGGAAAACTGATAGCAGCTGAAGCAATGAATTGCAACTTCGTTGGATTGCTGCTCCCATGATGTGACCGAGGAGAGAATGCAAGCATAGTTGACTATGACCAAATACACTGCAAAAAATTTCCCTGCATACTTGTTGGTGGTTTTAAGGGAGATTTTATTAAACTCGTGTCCTAACTTTCAGCTTGTCTGTCGAACGCACAACTCTCTGCTGGACGCCAATAATTTCTCTCAGTGTGCTCGAGTATTCGAACACTTTGGCACAGAGAATGAGTCAGAAGCATGGCAACAGATGCGCACAGAAAGAAGCGAAATGTGGAAAGCGAAAATCGTTACAGCAACAACGGCAGGTACGTCAGTTTACGTTAAAAATTCTGTTCACACGGTACACGAGTAATGGAATTTTATTTATTTACAGTGTAATATTTTAAAATTCATTAACAACAACAAGTTCAAGTGAATTTAAATTACTGAAGTGAATGATTTAAATATCTTAAACAAATAAGAGCGCTTTATTCAAAGGGGAGGCTATTAATATTAGTCCACAAATGAATACATGCATATTTAAACAATCACAAACAAACAATCTTGCAAGAGACGCGTTGCGACGTCCGCTAGGTGGCGCCAGTGCGTCTTGCTCGGATAACATAGAGGAATTCACTTAGTTTCTTGACGTTAGATCTGTATAGTATAGTTATACACAGAGAGAAATCTTTTAGGTTTGAATGTCCTCCAAGTAAGTATTTCTTAAATTAATAAAACTTTAGGTTTAATAGAAATAAGCACGAAAATTCTCAGGAAATGTTTGAAGCTCAGTCTTGAAATGCTTTTCACAGCGAATACTTACAAAGCAAGCTGGTAATATCAAGATAATATCAATCAAGATTTTTAAATCTTAAGCCTTTTTGAACTTTTAACACCCAACCAGGTGAATTAAATAGTTTAATTATGCGGGATACTTAAAATTCTTATAACAATTGAAATTATTTACTCCGCTAACCCGAACCTAAGCCGAACCGTATGTCTAAATAAAAGGTTCTGTTTAAAAAGTAAAATAATTACATACATTTTATGCTTTTCTAATACTACGCAATTATTTAAGACTTTGTATAAAAATAAGTCATATTTAAGTCTTCAAATAAATTTAGATTATTATTAAAATTTGATTTTTTAAATAAAAAATTAAATTGGTTAAAAATGTCGAAAAAAAATTATAACAGTACAAATATTTTTTTTTGTATTAAATTGAACCATGGTTCGAACCCAAACCTTGGGTTCAGCGGTATATAAACCAGCTCGCAAGCCGAACCTAAGTTTTACACTATGGTTCGAACCGTCGAGCCGAACCTTTAATAAAGTTTAGAAGGTTTGCAGCCTTGGTTTTATGTTCGAAATACTTAATTTTATTTAGCTCTGTGCAAGCACAAGGACCTTCAGCAACATTGTCCTGTTGACTTTAACAAAAATTTATGTTGTTTACTCGGGAATAAGCATACAAGAGGCAAAAAGAAAGATGGTGAGTCCCGGATACACCACGATGGATGTGCAAAGCAAGTTGGAATCATGTTGGAATCGACGGCACAGCGGGATATACTTTGCAGGACCAACACACACACACACACACACACACACACACACACACATACAAATGACACTAATGCCAATGCATTTGCGAGTACAAATCAGGAGATATATGGGCAATATTCTCACAATATCCTCAATTCGTTTCCCAGCTCCAATTCCAATCTCAATCACAAAATCAACGACATCTCACAAAAGTTTACCAGGTAAGAGACTGAGGGGGGAGTATGAGGTGCAGTGGTGTTGTGGTGCAGAGGTATTTAGGCGTCAGTTGACTTGACATTTCTAGTGGGCGTGGCTGATGTTCAATTCATGTTGTGTAATGCCACAGAGCGCTTATTGAATGATTTACGTGACTGCACACCTTCAATTAGCGGGTGATTTGATCGGTCTTCGTCCTTGTGATTGGCGCCCTAAAGCATTCGGAACTTTTGAAATATAAACACACAAACACACTAACAAAATTCGATTTACACAAAACATTTACATTCAATGTATAAACATAATATGTTTTTGTATAATCGGATATGACACATAAAAAGAAATATGAATACAATGTTTTCGCAGCGTGTTCCGCAATTCTATTTCGATTGCAATTCCGTTTCATATTTAATTTTTACCCCAAACGATTTATCGCGCTTACGAATTGTAATTAAAAGTTAAAACAATTTCCATGTGTGAAAAATAACTTGTGAAATGCTACAGATGAAGAATTAAGAATAAAGGCGGTACCACGCCCACTATTCCACGCAAATGGCGTATTGATATGGCCAATGGGCCTAATGACAAATAAAATAATTCATATATAATAATTAAAAACCAAAAAAAAATTCCAATTACATCATAATGCATTAACAAACTTATTTTATTATGCTTATAAGGCATTAAATAAATTTTTAATGAACAGGTTTTTCATATTTTTTTTTGGAAACAATAGCAGTGCTTATATACGTATATACGTATATACTCGTATAACAATACTCTGTTAAAAACAGAATCAAGTGGATAAAGAAATCAAAAGTCTTTACATACGAACAGATTCATCCAAAAACTTGGCTGCATGTAGAAAGCAAATTTGTACGCTTTACCAGCAAAATTATATTGAAGAACGCCGTAAAAATATGGGAACCAAGAACCATTGATGTGTCTCAGCTTGTTTTTATTTATTATTTTTTTTTCTTACTTTTGTTTTCAATTTCCAGAAGCCCAAACAAAGCAAACGAACGGCAAAAGAAAAATATAAAGTGGGGAGCTCAAGAAAACAAGAATATTGGATCTTAGAGGGGAAGAGGATTGGGGTCGAAGGAAGGTGGACGACTGACCAGCAACAAATTGCATAGCGGGCATAATAACGTCAAGCATAATAAAGCAATTTAATGCTCGAACAGCAACACCAGCAACAATAACTCGCTGGTAAAGGGCGTAACCGTGTGGGAGGAGGGAGAATGCTAGGAGAGAAGAATGGAAACGCAGGAGCTTGAGGACAATTGATATTGGTCGCTCATGCATGAATTTCGACACGAATCGCTTGCGGAAGGGGCATGAACAAAAAAGAAAAAGTAGCGACTTTACATTTAATATTAAATAGATTGTATTAAAGTGGTTTATAACAATCTTCATTAAATAATTCATTGGCAATATGAAAAGTTTCTACAAATTGTAAAAATTTAATATTTTGATGTATTTTTGCAGTATATATATATAAATACACGTATGCATGTGTGTACTGGTAAAAGTATAATACGAGCATTAGGGGCATCGATTTGTATGTGCCCAAAAAAATTGAAAAATGGTAACCCAAATTCGTAATCTACGGACAATTTTCAGATGTTTTCACCAGGAATCCATAGGCCTAAAATCAATTGCTGTTTCCTGTTTTTTAAATTAAAAAATTTATTTATTTTTTTTTGTTTTTTATTTTTTTTCCGATTTCATAGTATAAAAGGACCATTGTCCAAGGACTAAAAACATAAAAATTAACAACTCACAAAGCGGGTATTGAAATTTCTTGATAAAAAACATCTTAGAATTGACGCTAAATTAGGAATTTGTGCTAACATTTCGGGACAAAACAATCGATGCACCCTAACGAACATTCTATGCAAGGAACTCATATCAGCTCTACTTGGGTTCAGCAGCTGTTTGCAATTTAAATAAATGCCCAAATGCTTAAAACATGTTGGCCAACTGCACAGAGTGTGCTGTTAATATTGTATATATTTACTACATACACGTAAGTATAAAGGTAGTAGTCCCTGTCTTCAGGTCGAGCGATTATTTATTTATTCGCTGGAAAGCAGGCAATACTTTTTGTGCACTTCTCTTGCTCGCCTGCCTCGCCTCAAGAAAAAAAAAAGAAGAAAAAAAAGACAAGCAAGCGTTTGGACTGAAGGATAAGTGGGCGAAAGGAGGACAAGAGAACAGGAGTTGTTATGACTTCTGTCATTCGCTGTTAGCCTTTTGTTATGGCCAACAACAGTTGCAACTGCAGCTGGGTTACCTTGAGTTGAGTATACCGTCAAGCGCTGTTCTATTTACAATTTAATACGAGTATAATTTCGTTTCAAATGAGATTCAATTTCAATTTTGGCTGCCGCCCAACCTCTTTCGACCATTGTTAGCCCAGCTGTTTCATCCTCAATCCTGATGCCAATTAAATCAGAACAAAAACACGAACCCTCACTACAACAACTACCAGAACTGTTTTAAGAATAAATGCTCGACTAAGAAATGTCCTGTACTTGAATAAAAAATAGACTAACACTCATACAGACATACAAACGATTTGACTGAACATTAATATACCCTTTAATGTAATGAGTGTACAGAGTATGATAATAATTTATTTGAAATTATTCAGAGGCAGTTGGGAAGTCAATTAAAGTTTATAATTTGGTGTTTCCGTTATCCTTTATGAGATTGCGGCGAGTCTTAAAGTGTTCACTGAGCAAATCACTCAGCTATCGCCCGCTCCCTTTCCCTCCTCCTCTCTGTGTGTGTGTGTGTGTGTGTGTGCAGCCAAACGAAAACCATGAAGAGACTTTCGCATACGCTGCTCCTGCTGCCAACTTCCCAACTACCCCCCACTTCCTACACCTTGCGTAGACGGAAGGGAAAACACGGAACCCGGAATACGGAAGCTATCAACGCCGCTCAGGCTCAGTCATCACCACTCAGTCGTCCACTGAGCGTTGCCAGCGTTGTTGTGGTCATGGGCGTACTCAGGCACAGACATTTGGGGCACCTCCCCCTTTATAGATCCTACAAGATAAAGAAACACATTTAGAAAGTATAATAATTACATTTTATAATTTTAATCGTGTGCTTTATAATAATATCAGCCCAAAAAATATAGAAATCAATCAGATTATTCGCAATCATAAATATGTGCAATTATACAATCAGTTGAAAATTATTCAGGCAAGAAAATTTTAACGTAAAGTGTAAAATAAAATTTTACATTCTTTTTGTATATGCTCTTAGCCGCCTTTGGCACACATCACAATAAATTTAAAACTTGCGATATTCACATACCAGCTCCGATTGCATAAATCAGCAATTTAATTTAGTTGAATTAAGACAGCACTTGAATTTCTTTGACAGTTGTTATAACCCTCCGCCAAATTTCCCCCTCATAAAACAAACCACAATAAATTCAACTATGAGTATTTTGAAACTTTTAGTGCAGTTGAATCTGCACCCCCAAAACTAAATAAGACCCAGTAAATCTTTGTTTATGCAAATTCAAAAAACCATAAAAGCCTTTCAAGCTCGAACAATTTATAGACGGATAAAAAAGTCCGTCAGACACAATACATGTAACTGCAGTTTGGTGGCGGTTTACACACTACCTATCAACTGCTGATACCATGAAGTGCCCACCTTTCATGTATCCTCACTCCTAGTGCCCCCTTAGTTGCATCTTCTCTCAGAGAAATACTAAGCTTGCCTTTTGTCGTACTGAGAATAGCAACTGACGTTGCAATGTTTGATTTCTTTAATAAAATAAAAATATTTTTAGAATTACAAGTTTATTAATATTATGAGCAAGAAAAAAATATAGAATTGTAGGTAGGAAATGTTGTCTTTTACCAACTCTTTACAAACATGCATATTTATATTATAAAATAAATTTCTGACCCCCCCTTAACTGTCATTCCGGTTACGCCCTTGGTTGTAGCTGATGTGATGATGTGCAGCAGACATTTAACTATAATAAACGATATTTCCTTCACATGCTGACAAGCTGAGCAGCTATAGTCCCGACCCACCACTTCCTCACCCATTCCCAGTGCAGTGGACTCCTCTATTCTATTGGTAATCCAATACAGTGCCAACTTTTGTGCGTGTCCAGTGCCAAAAACACTTTACATAATTCTCTATATACTTAGTTGGCCTGCCAACGCCAACTTAAAGTCATGGCCAAAAGTATTAATACGGCTACTACACATAGTATATAGAATTGCTCACATCAAGGCATCAGGACCTGCAACTCGAGCCAGGCACATCTTTGACTCTGTTCACGAAGACTGACAAATTAACTCACAGACTGTTGTCTGGCTTCTCATTTGCTATTTGTTATTTATCGCTGGCCTTTGCTTTTATTATTTTTTATGACCTATCGTAATGTTACCACAGTCCAGTAATGCCGACAACTCGTCACAAAAACGAACCAAACGACCTTAACGAGAATAAAGGATGATTGAAATAAAAATAAGAACAGAATATAGACCTAAAATGTTTTTCTTAGTTTCAATTTTTAATGTCATTGTGTATGTAATGTCACACTAGTGACGAAGTATTAGGAAGGGTACGAGCGGTGATTAGCAATCTTTGCAGAAAGAATAGAAAAGTCTCCAATAGCAGCCTGAAAGCATTGAACCAATGCTTTCAAATGTCAAAACAATTGTGAAAAGATTTGACCAAATATAACATTTTTTGAATTAAATTAAATTATTTGTAAAAACACTTCATGAAATTAATTTTGAATGAATTCATTATTTCTGTATATTAAATATAGCTTAAATTTGGTGTAAATTAAAAATGAACTGACGAACGGCTGTTTTCCTTAAAGAATATCTAGAAATTTTTTGTGTGGCATATAATTTGAAAAAAAAAATATTATTTGTCCAAGCACTAAAATTTTCCTGGTAATCAGCCGTCAGTTTGAATTTTAAAATTTCGCAGATTTGGCCAAAAAAAAAAAAACGAACATTTTAAAGACCAAGATCATTTATATCCATCCATATTTCGTTTGACAAAGAGCGTGCCATGTATTTTATATGTATATAAATGTACGTATGTGTATGTGTGTGTGTGTTAATTGGATTATTTTATGTACTTTAATAATGAGTGTGATTTACGGCCAAAGTTTGTGAGGTTGAGAACGTCTTCACTCTCGGATTGTGCAGAATACTGAAATAAAATCGAAAATGAAACCAAAGTGCCAAACTAAGTGCCAAAATAACAAAATCAAATGAATGTTTTTGGCCAACATTTGGTGAGATGTGAGAGAAGAATGAGTGAGAGGAGAAGAAACGTGGGGAGCCTAGACAAAGAAGCAGATAAAAAGCCAGGCGAAGGCAAATCAAATAAATTACATTAAAAGAAAAATATGTAATAAAATAAAATGCTTTCGTCGCACATACACATGCACACACACGCACACACAAAAACAGAGACAGAGACAAGGAGAGAATAAGCCTTGGAAACAATGCGCACAAATGGCCAAGTCAAATGATAGAAAAAAATGAACCAATACACATACAGACACACACCATTACACAATAAAATAGACTAAACAAAAGTTGCCTCAGTATATGTTAAATTTTCATTTAAATGAAATGGACAGTCGAAGAGTTTTCTTTTATTTTTCCCCTGATCATCTCAGATTTATTTATTTATCTTATACTTTATTAAGTTTTCTACCATTCCATGTTTAAGCTTATTATTCCATGTGATAATCACAATGTGTTTGATAATAATAATTACTGCTAAAAACTTGTTGAACATTCAGTTACATATAAAATAATATTAAGTTTGATCTAAAAATTTAAGGAATAATTCTCCAAAATGCACACAACATACAGGTCTGACTTTGGACGAGCATCAGAGGACCTTTAATTGTAACAAATCCTCAAATTTCAATGAATACTTAAGTAAGTTTATTTTTCTACCAACTACTTAAAAAATATGTAAACGGGTATATTGTGTTCGTTGAAATGTAACAGGGAGAAGGAGGCATCTCCGACCCTAGAAAATCTTTAAATTCTTAAGCAGCATCAACAGCCGAGGCGTCTGTTCGTCCGTCCGTGTAGGCGCCTAGATCTCAGAGACTATAAGAGCTAGAATAACCAAATTTTACAGACACAGTTTGTTTTAAATTTTGGTCATGCCACTTCCGCTCCCGCAAATCGCCAAAAAAAAAAACGACCACACCTACAGTTTTGGTAATTATCACTATATATTATTATATTACATATTATCTATCATCCTATTTAATTTCCCCAACAAAACGGCGATAATAGATGTTGTAATTTTTAAAGAAAAACAAGCTCCTTAACGTATGTAATGGGTATTCCTTTAGTCGGTGTCTCGACTATAGTCTTTCCGACTAGTTTCGATTTTAAAGCTCAACATTAAAGCTTGTCCCACATCGCATTGGCTTCCAGTTGACTGAGAGATGACCCTGAGCATTAACTTTGGCTGCTGGTTGCCTTTGGTAAGTACTTATGATGGCAAGTTATTGTGCTCCAATGTGCCTTTTTTAATGGCCAAACTAATCCAGGCTGAAAAATCCAATATAAAAATGCAAAACCATTAAGCAATTTTTGCAGGATAAAGAAGAAAAACAATATACTCGTAAAATAAAAATAAGGAAGCTGCTCGCGTAAAAAAACGAGAGAATCCCAAAACAAATTTCAGAAAACTTTGTTCAATTCATAAAAAAATAAGATTTAGTTAAAAGTGCTCGACTAAGAGATACCCTGGTCCAGTCAAATACTCCTTTTTCGATTGTCGAAGGAAGCTTGGCATCGAAAATATTAAATTAATTACATGCATACATGTACATATAAGAAGGCGACATACGAGATTTGGTGCATCTAGCTCTTGCCATCTGTAAGAACCTCTCGTTTATAGGGACAGACGGACTCGGTTGATCAAAATAATATATATACAGCTAAAAATTGTCACTGTTCCTGGAACCAAGACAATAATGCTTTGAAATGTTTAAAAAAAAAGGTGTTGAGAGATTTGACAAGCTAAATTTATTGAAATAAATGGAAAAAAAACTCACAAAATAAATTTGGAATGAAATGGTTAACTCTATAAAATATAATAAAAATAAAAAAAAATTAAATTTGCGACATTTAAATAGTAATTCTCTTTAAAATCTTTAGAGATTTGTGGAACACACCAGACGTTCTTTATGGGAACTATGCCACGCCTCCTTCTGCCTGTTACATACTTTGCACAAACTAAATATTCCCACACACAGGGTATAATAATAACGAGAACGAGAAATCCATGCTTAGCATGAGCATTGACATGCCACGCCCACTATTGTTTGTACTCCCATTTGCTTCAGCGGAGTATTCATTGTTATCCCGACGCGTCGCGACGTTTCAATGGTGCTCAATTGAACGGCCATTGTGTGACTGTCCCTCTTCCTCTTCCTCTCGCTCTCCCTCTCGCTCATGCGAGCATGTCCCGTCCCGTCCCTGGTTGCCTTATTGTAATGCCTGAGCTGCAGCTACTTGTACCTTGGAGCGCTCATAAGTAGACTATGAAAAGTGAAGCCGCATCTCATTTGTCCTTGACTTGGTTGGCTGAAGCACCGTTAGACATTCAGCTAAGTCACATAATCCAGAGATGGCCCCCAAATTGGTGTGCCCAAACAAACAGCGGCTACATTTACCTGCATGCCACTTAGCGTCACACAAACACACTCACACACAAACACAAACACCATCGTACACACACACACACACACACACACACACACACATCAGTCCCGTAACGGGGTTCAAACTGCTGGCATTACCGGCAAGTAGCTTAAATCCTTTACGTTATCCCACATGTAACTGCTTCTAAGCTTGCCTTACAATCAAGTCTATCAGCCCCTTTGGGTGGCAAATGGGGCAGCATTGTGGGTAGGGAGGTGGTGGGCATGTGGCGGCATGTTACAATGTTACTGTCCTCAAAAACCTCAAAATTTAACTCTCGTAAGAGTAAATTGCCCAAAACTGAAGAGAACACACTGGAAACCGCCTGGAAATCGACCAACATTGCACTAACGACTTTATAATACCCTTATTTTGAGCTTGTACCAAATCTGCATGTATCGGCTTAGTTTTATATATAATATTAATTAAATATTGTAATAATTAAAAATATCTCTTTAAGTTTGTAAATTATTTTAATCAAGTCAAACAAACAATATTCTAATATTATAACATTGCAGATTATCTTATAAAATAATTTTGATTTAAAACAATCATGGTCGATTTTAAAGCAATCAATTTACCTCTTCACGAGGTAAAAGTGTCGACATTCTTTTTCAATTTTTCATGATTTTTTACAGAAAAATAAAATGTCTCTGAATTAAATTGAAAGTGTTGTGTTATACTTATTGCGACAATTAAAATTTTTAATTTGCTAAATTCTCATATATTTTTAAGTCAAATTAATATAATCTAAATGCAGAATGAATTTAAAGGCCAATTCATGACATTCCGCTTGAAAATCGATTTAGTTTTGACAAAGTTATAAAATCTATCCAATACATGAATTATACAATTTATTAAATACATGCAATATTGTAAAAAAAAAAAGCCTGTGCAAAATACATTTCCTTTCATTTATACCAATGAAACACATTTTCAGCCTCTTTTAGCAAATTAAAGAAGAATAACGCCAAACGTTACATGAAACAAATAAGCAACGCATTCAAATCGTCCACCTTCCAATATTGGAAGTCCGGAGAGCCGGAGAGCAATTGAATTGTGGTGAGTGAGCGTGCACGTAAAGAGAAAATTACCCAACACTGACAAATGTCAGCCGCAAATTGTAATTCAAATCCGATTGCAACTGCTGTTAACGGGTTTGAATTGCGGCTTCGAATTGTGGTCTCGTTTTTGACATCTATAATGTTATTAATTACAAATAATTATTGCATACATGTTGTAAAGACTGTCGAACTAATTTGTCAAATAGCCTTCCGGTGTCCAGTTTCTGTTTCTGTGCAACTTACAGTCAAACGACTCGATAACTAACTTGAAAGTGTTTTGATTATACTAACAATTAATAAACAATAGTAAAAGTTCGAGCTTAAACATATGATAATCATTAATTAAACCGACAGATATTTGGATATTTGCTTTTATAAATAAATAAACTTATCTCTTTTATATCTTACATTCGTCTCTAATAACGCCACTGACAACTCTTAGCTGTTAACAGGGTCTACATTATCCGGATTTATTTTTTTTAAGCGGTTATTTGGTGTAGTCTTTAAATCAGTCTTATTTATTTATTTGTACTACGGTTATATTATATTTGATTGAGTTCGTGGCAGCAATGATTTGCCATCGTCAATAAATAAAAAACATACTTAATAAAGGCTCAGCAAACATGGGAATCAAAATGAATCAATAAAGCTTGACTGGAGGATATTTTAAACAACGGTACAATATTTATTTATGAACATTTTATAAGGACAAACATTCTTCGCTCTAAATATTACATGCATATGACGAACTTTATGATACCCTTAATCTGAACATTTTTATTGAGACAAGGAAAAGGAATTAAAGTTGGCACTGAAGTCAATGAAATGCAGACATCAAATGTTCAAATATTTGTTATAGCGAAGCTCAACTGTTATTACACTAGGTAACAGCCAAAAACTATCGGAAACCAAACCCATTTTTTGGATACGTATGGTGCCCTATATGTCAAAAATCAACCTTTTTCCCATGGTCTAGTTTTTTATACATTTTTAAATTCAATATATTTATAGCTATAGTTTTAAAAATAATTTTAAAGCATTTTAAAATCGTCTTAAGCATACTCGAGTAATGATGACTAATGAAGACGCACCACTAAAAGCAGTTTTTAAAACAAAAACAAATTTTTAAATTAAAAATAAAAGGCCTTCCCATAGAAACATTTTTTTATTAGAATTTAATATCTGGGACCACATATGCATGAAAAGAAAAGGGCATTTGGTACCTGATAATTGAAAAAAGTTCAAATTTGTTACCTACTGTTATTAAGCACTAAGCGATGGGCGATGACAGCCTTCCAGAGGGAGATGTCCTTCGTCCTTGTGGTTGCTCGAATTTCGACAAAGTAATTAATTGTTCGTTTCAAGCTATTATCTCTGCATTTGAATCTTGTTGCATTGTTGCAACAGTTGCACAAATATGCGCATGTATGCGTGTATGTGTTTGTGTGTAAGGACCATTATCAGTGTAGCGTCAGTGGTAAAATTTACAACTGTTTGGCCAATGATACATGTACAATTTATTCCCAACAGGCCACTGAAATGAACACCACATTTGTTATCATTTCTTTTGGGGTCAAATACTTGTTGATGAATGCTGGAAAGCAGCATTTGTATCTTCTTGCTAATTGGTTTTCCCTCACTTGCCAAGCGGTCCACAAGCTTATCACAACCAAACGCTCTAATTAGTCGCACAAGTTATCACAAACGCTTACGTGTCTCATCAGTCAGGGAAATGAGAACTGCACAAATGCTACAACTGTAACAAATCTGGCAACTACAACTGCAACAGAACTTACAACTACAACTACAACTGCAACTGCAGCATCAGTAGTAAAAAGCAACAACAAACAAGGCAAAGTCAACAAACACAGGGAAATAACCTGTACTTTTACACTAACAGAGAAAAAGTCAAACACGAGAAACCCTGTAAACCAACTCGAAAACATACAGAGCTATCGATAGATCTGCAAATCGATTCGATATTTCAGTAATATAGATTCTGGGTAAACAAATTTATTTATTTGACATCAATTAAAAACATTAATGACCAAAAGTAATTTAAAGCATACAAAAATAAAATTAGGAGCATTGATTTGGATTAAAAGTTCAATAAAATTAAATATATATTTAAAATTAAAACTGAACAGATACAAAAAATCTTAAAGTCTGGGGATACTAAGAAATTATTAAACGATCCAACATTTGAATAAGAGAAAACCCAATCAGATCTATGAGTATTAGTATTGGTATTAGTATAAATATGAGAATTAGTATAAGTACTATCTTGATAATCTCCATTTAAATGTGATAATAAAGAATTTTGGAGCCTGCTCTACAGATAAAGTAATATACCCTTTATGAATTTGTACATGTAGCTGAAAGACTGAGTATAAACAGGCAAATGAAAAAGAGGCAGCAACTGAGAAAAGAGGAATTTTAATTTGATTGCGTAGTTTTTATTTTCTTTTGATCCAACACACACACACACCTTATGGTACATGTGATGTTTCGCTTTAATTAGCTCTGCCAATTGGAGAGTTATTTCACTTAGCCTTGCATTTCAGGGTTCAAATTAAGTGATAAGGAATTCAAGGACCTACGCCCTGTTTACTGTTTAAACGTACACTCTTCCTCTTTCTTTGATTCTTTGTATGCTTCATTACAAATAGCGGACAAACGGAAGCCAGAGATTTTCGATAATATTTAATTTGATGACACATGGCACAGTAACACGAAAGACGGATCAAAAGGGACACAAACAATGTGTGAAATCTGTTAAATGAATAATTCAATCAGATTCCAGGCTCTGTTGTAAATACAGTGACTCGCAGATTATTTGACCCAATACCTTTAATGCTATGTTTGGTTTTTATTTTAATTTATATATACAAAAATGTATATAAAAAATAAAATAAAAATATTTTACTTAAATTTAAACATTTATTAACACATCTGCGCTTAAATTTTAAATTCGTTTGACATGTGAAATATATTATTAATGAAGTGGGTCAAATAAACTGAGAGCTGAATGTAAGCAGTGTTATTTATAAGAGCAGCTGCAAAAACTAAACTCAATCTCACCATCCCACTCTTGCTTATCATAAGCTTGGCTTGTCCCACTGCTTGAAAGCTCCTTTGGCAAGTAGTTCAAGTTCAAGCCAGACTGAAAGTAATACGCGTACGCATACATATGTTTGTGTGTGTGGGTGTGTGTATTTGGATTTATCTGTGGATCTGTGAATGTATCTACTTAAGTGAGACAGAGCCAGGGCCTGTAAACAAATTGAGCGTGCGTGCGTTTTTTTATGTGTGCGTGTGTGCGTGTTTGTATGTTTGCAAGTATTGGTGTGCATACAATGCATAGCAGACATCAACACAAAAAACCTTTCAAAAATCCAGTGAGTAACATTCGTTTGTCGCACACATTTCAATTTCCGCTTCATTTACGCTTTTTTCCTCTTCACTATGCTTTCAACATATTTTCGCACACACACAAGCATCTACACTAATATACATATCCATATGTACCAATACCATCAATGTGTACCGATGTATGTATGTCGGTTGTTCATTAAATTTTAAGAGGCATCAGCTTTCAAATTGCATTCAAGTGTCACAGCAGACAGCTTGTGATGAACAGCGGGCAATCGAATAACGTTCTCCATTACATAACTGCAAGTTTAAATAAGTATGTTTCTTAAATTTCATTTAATAGAGTTAAAACTGCTTTAGAAAATGTATTTATTGATCTCATTATATATTTGTCTACAAACATGTTTGGCTTTAACGAGAAGCGTAAAAGTAAATATTTAACACAAAATCAAACGTCAGATGATTGATTTGAAATAAAACTTTTCATAAAATCAAAGTCAAACCAAAATATTTATAAAATACTTTTACTTAATTTTAAGTCATCACACCTCGATTCTAACCTAAAATATTTGTCGGATGTACTTTAAATGTTCTAATTTCCGAAGTTATTTGTGAAAGTAATTGGGTAATTCTTAGGGCATATTTTGGTACATATTTTGAACAAAAATTTGAGTGTTTTCAGGATCGCGTAAAACAAAAAGAAACAATTCTACACCTTTTAAATTGAAAGTTTGGACAAAATTGCGATGAATAAAGTGGAAACAAAAAATTTGGTTTAGTAATCAAACATTGAATCGGAGCTGACAACTCATCAAAAGAATATTTCTGAACCCTGAAATTAGGCAACATTATTTTAATAATAGTTGGTTATTAAAAATCAATGCTAATGCTTTAAAAACAATTTTAAGTTATTCTTATTTTGTAAGGAATGGTTTTTAAATTGTAACCATTGTAAATTCTTTCTGTGGGCCATTCGTAGGAAATTTGAGGGAAATTCGGGGACAATTTTCGAATTGTAATTCGGAACAGCCCTATTTTATTTCCAATCACATAAATCAATTTAAAGAATCTAATTACTTCTTACGAAGATAAGCACAAATTTTCAAATTAAAAATTAGAAAATTTAAAGTTTAATCTTTTGTTGTAGACTTTAATTTCCCCATATATTAGTTGCTGTCATTTTTGTACATGGTGTAAATTATAGCAGCCTATACATGAACCAGACGAATTTTAAATTCGCCCAAGTTATATGCTATAAATTATAGTAGCCGATACATGAACCAGGCGAATTGGGCGGCGGACAATTGGAAATCGCCCAATTTAAATGCTATAAATTCAGATTCGCCTGACGTATTACTTACTGTTGTGTACTAAATTAATGTATATAGTTCAGACACATACCCCGTATTTTTTAAGCGGAACTCGTTTTCTAAATTTTTAAAGGAAAGCATGCAAATTTTCAAGCCTAGCTTTAAACTTTAAGAAAATGTTTTAAAAGATAATTTTGTGATTTGAAACTTTTTCTGGAATATTACTGTTTTCTGGGAAACAAGGTTGGCAAACGTTTACATACGGTCAAAGGTACCCCTCTTTTTGAAAATCCAATAATCCAACTAAAAAAATGAAAACAATCGAATTTGAGCTGAACAATCTCTAAGGTATGTATTTTAGCCATTTTTGTTGGATTGATCGCTTGTTTGGGGTTGGCATATGTACGTGTATGTATATATTTTTATATTCAATTGCTAACAACTGACTAACGGTTTTGAAACTGGTTTTTTTAAGATGGCTGCTTACAGTAATACGTAGCTTAAATTAAACGGTAACTTTCTTCCCCGGATTCTTCTTAACTACTACATAAAAATTGCATGTATATCTAGATCGTAACATATGTATACACATACATATGTGTGTATGTACATATGTATATATGTGTGTATGCTCGCATTAAAGCATAGTCTGAAATCGGTTAAGTACACCAATTTGCTTGCCAGCTATGCCCGGTTGAGGTTAACATAACCTCACTTAAACATTTACACTGCCTAAACGTCTAATCGTGATGATGAGGAAGGGGAGGAGGAGCAGGGGAGGAAGGCGAGGAAGGGGGACTAAAACAATGCGTAAAACACAAAGTAGGGGAGTGCCACAGAAAGTGAAAGCAACCGATAATCTCCCAAAACTCCATTTTTAGAGATTTTTGAGAGATTTTCGGTTGGTTTCGATTTCTGTGGGGCACCCCTGATAAAGTAGAAACTTAAATCGATATGTATAACATTGAGGGGTGAATTAAAAGACTGTGATTTACACGAGGAACAAAGAAGGAGGGAATGGGGGATTGGGAGCTGATGGAGTGTGGTAGGGGATTGCTACAACTACAGACTAAAACAAAACTTGCACTGCCCATGCGAGCGGATAGACTGGATAATAATCCGGATGAGCTGCCGCCTAGAATCGCTGCGGCAACAGATCGCTCTTGATGCCCCGCATCGCATGCTTCTTCTTGCGATGCGTGGACAGATTACAGGACTGCTTGAAGGAGGCGCTGCACATATCACAATTGAACCGACGCTCCTTGCTGTGCACCACACGATGCAGCTCCATGCGCGACTTATACTTGAACTTGAGTCCACATGCCCCATAATCGCAGATATACCAACGCTCGCCATCATCCGAGGAGACAGCGCTGCTGGCACTCGCCGTCGTGCTGTTTGAATCCTTTGGCGCCAACTCTTGACCCGCCGCCGTCGCCGCCAAGGTGAGCGGCATGACAGCACCAGCTGCCACCGCTGCCACAGTCATGCTGAGCGTGTTGCACGCCTGCTGCATCACCGGATTACTGGCATTGGATGTGACTACGGCACCTGCACCTGCACCAGCAAGTCCTGCATGCGGTGGCGTTGTTCCTGTGGATGTGCCGGCGCCAGCGCTGACGAAATTCGGTGTTGGCGGTGGTGGCGGCGGCGCGGGCACCACCTGTGACAAATGATAGATTGTGGTGTTCGTCGCTGCTGCAGCCGCTGCCGCTGCCTGCATTTCAGGCGGCAGCGTCAAGCTGCTGGGCTCCACTTTAATATCGATGCCGCTGTTGCTGCGTGCGCTGCCATCGCCGACGACTGCTGCCGCTGCCGCAGCTGCTGCAGCCGCATGCAACTCGGCCATATCCTTGGCGGCGTCGCGCTGCTGTTGTTGCTGTTGATGCAGATGCTGTTGGTGTTGCTGCTGTTGTTGCTGTTGCTGTTGGTGCTGCTGCTGCTGTTGTTGTTGTGCCTCATGCAGCTCAACTGCAGCCGCCACTTCACGTTGCTCCTCCTCGCTATACTTGGTGGCACAGTGGTACAAAGCCAGCGGCACAGTCACTGCTGTTACACTGCCCGCCGTCGCCGCCGTTGTGGCGCCACTGGCAGTCGCAGCCGCTGCCTCAACATCCGTCAAGCAGTAGCTGGAGGTGCGACTGTGCTCCTGCTGTTAAATCCCACAAGTAAACATCAATTTTTAGCATACAATATTTTGGGCGCCAAAACAAAGCGCAGGTGTGTGTGTGTGTGTGTGAATGTGTGTGTGTATCCCCGCAAGAGGAATTATGACACTACTCCTTACCTTGGCCACGCCATGCAGAAAGTTGTGCTCATCTTGTATGTGTTTCCAGAATGCGTCCTGCGTTTGCAGCTCTTCCTGGCAAGTGTGACAGACGATCCAGAAGCTATCGCCGGATAGACAGAACTCGCCAAGTTTTGTATATATTTTGTTGTTTTTGCTCAGAATTCGCGGAAAACCCATTGCGTTGACGTTGTTGTTGGCGACGCCTTGGGGCCGTGAGCTGCGCTTTATTATTATTTATATATGAATGTTTTGTTGGCTGGCAGAGTTGTATCCACTGTTGCCAACTTATCTATTTAATAGCTAGATTTGGCTATTTTCAGGTATTCGTTTGCTAGACAAATTTCAAAATTGCTATTAGCTGGAAATCTGGCCATTTTAAATATATATTCAGCCAAGTTTTGCTATGAATATTTTTGGTAAAATTGAGCAAATCTGCCGACAATAACAAATTTAGATGCTCTCTAGACAGAAACAGCTATTGTTCCCCCTAAAATCTTGCCAGCACTGGTTTGGAAGAATGCTACCAGGTGCAAAGGCTGCCACCCTACAAAATTTACCGATCTGGCAGCTTGTTCTAATTTAATCAAATTGAAAATTTGGTTGTACCCAAGAAAATTCACCTTATTTGGAACTTTTCTTAATAATAAAGATAGAATTTTTAATATTTTTGCAGAGATTTTGTTAGAATTTTTTCATTATTTTTTTGGTTCATATTTGTAACTTCGTTTCCCTGTGGGTGTCGAACTTCAAACCTTCATAAAATTGTTTTCCTTTATTTAATCTAATTTCGAATTTCAAATTTTCATCAAATTATTAATTTATTTCAAAGCTAATATGAAAATATTGAAATTACATTCACTTACATTTAAATTTTCCAGTGTGGCCACACGCGAGAGCTAACGCGTTCTAATTAATACTGATTAAGTATTTTTTAATTACTATCAGATATAACACAAAATTCTCGTATATTTTAGGTATAAGATTTAACGACATTACTCCTTGTTAGCATTTTTCTCCTTACTGAACGCGAGGTGTTTAAATTTTTTAGTCATTTAGCAATAGTTGCCGAGATGCCGGTGCTTAGAAAGTTGCCTAGTATTTTCGCTTTTTTGCATCGCAAATTCAGGTATTTTTCGGAAGCTTTCCAGCCAAAAAAGCTATTTATTTCACTAAAAAGTTGGCAAAGTGGCTGTTTCGAATCGTTTGGACTAAGTTCTATTGAACTAGTTCCTAAAGTGAACGAACAAACTAAATCCCTGGTTGTGGGTCATTTAGTACAATCGTTCAGCCCTTGTGCAACACTTTTACGCACAGTGTATACTAAACAGTGCTGCCACCTACCTATAGACAATAACCCGAATATTTTGAAAATTGCTTTTAGTCGGAAATCTGGCTGTTTGAAAAATATATTCAGCTGTTTTTCAATTATTAAACTTTGCAAAAATGCACGTAAAAGGAAATTTACATGCTTTTCAGCCTGCAAAAAATCGTTTTCCTCTAAAAACTTAGCTAGTACTTTTGACTAGTACTTTTCCTGAATCAAAAATCTGCAAGCATTTCCAAAATTCTAGCTTTAAAATTATACAAGTTGTATTTTTTGATACATTTTGGAAATCGATTGCAATCTTAAAGTGGGCTTAAAACTAAGCGACAAAAGAAATGCTGAAAACCAATCTGTCTTATTGGGATTGAACTAAGCACAACGTCGCTGTTCAAATTGTAAACATTTATTTTAGTATTTTTAAATAATATTCACTTGCAGTAATACCGTGCTTGTGTAGAAAGAAAAATCCAGTTCGCCGGTTTTAAATTTGTAGCGTTTGTTTTCAAATTTATTTTGCTTCATTTATTTATTTTTTTTTTTTAAATTTTTGTTTTGCTTTATTTTCTGTTGGCCTTTCAAAATAAAAATAAATAAATATAAAAAATTGATTCATGAATACTTTGACGGCTTTAACTAACAATAAAAATATATACATATGTGTGTATTTATGTACCTGTCGTATGTATGTTCGTTTGAATTATAGGGCATGGGAGTGTGTGTAGTAAATTCTAAACGGCTGAAACTAAAACAAAAAACTTCTTCAAATCATTTCCAATCTAATTTAATAACAACACACAAAATATATTTAATATCTAGAATAATGATTCAAGTATGTAATAATTAAATTAAATAAAAAAATAATAAAAATAAATATGTTTAGCGTTTTTCTTGTTCTTTGCCAAATAATCCATAAAACGGATATCATTTACGTAAATTATACACATATTCATGTATGTATATATATGTATATGTATGCATATAAATGATTTTATACACACACATACACTGTTTAACATAAGCATTTTTGTATGTTTTAAACATATTTCTCTTTTTTTTTGTGTTAGTCGTTTTGCTTTTCTTTTTCATTTCTATTTGTGTGTTTAGAATAAAGTTAAGAGACTTGGAAATTGTTCATTTACAAAGTACATAAGTAGTTGTTTGCTTATATGGAACATGTTCAACGTTTGTCTGTGTGAATTCGAAATTCCCGTGAAATCGACACAAACTAAATGAATTGGTTTATACATTTGATTTGTTTATGAGTAGGATGCAAGAAATTTAATTTCTTGCTTAGAATTACAATTTAATGACTTTATATGCATGCATATGCATATATACATATTTATATTTATATATGTATATGTCTGTCTATATATATATAAAATAAAAAAAAGAATTTTATTATAACTATGCAGTCAGTTTGACGCCAGCGAACGAGCTGAAATTGTTGCTGTTTTTCTTTTTTGTGTTCTTTTTCTTTTCTTTTTGTATTTGTTTCGAGCGGGCAGCGCGCATTAAAAACAGAATCAAAATGTTTAATTTGTTTTATAAGTGTGTGTGTGTGTGTGTGTGTGCAAGTGCTGACCTTGAAAAATGTTACAGTTGTTATTGTTATTAGTTGTAATTTAATGTAATCAGTTCTTTGAGTTCTCAGTGAAAAATGTCGAAGAATTTTAAATGAAAAGACAAAATTAACGATAGTTTTAGGTTGCGAGCGCCGTGTTATCGATACTTCTTCATTAATTATCAATTAACGATTATTAGTCTTGCGACATATGATGCCCAAAAATAATTAGTTAACCTACTTACGCGCTAAACAAAAAAAAAAATCTTAAAAAAAAAAAATAGTAATATTAATATATAGTTTATAGTTTATAAAATTAATAAATATATATAACTTAGGCATAGACTACAATGTACATGTGGAGCATGGAGCGCATTTCGAATAGTTCCAACAGTTCGAGCAGTTCGAACACTTAGAACGCATCGCCTGCATACCAGGGATGCACCCAAGGCGCCGAGGGCGGCGGCGTTGGCGGGTAAATGGTCGGCGAGGGCTGGCCATGTGAGTGATGCGCTGCCGCCGCCGCCGCTGCCGCGCTCATATGATGATAGGGCGCCGAGAAGGCGCCGTAGTAGGAGGCAGCGGCTAGAGCGGCAGCTGCTGCCGTTGGCGATGCCGCTGCCGATGCCGAAGCCGATGAGGAGTTTGTGGACGATGCTGGTGACAAGCTGGCGATGCCTGCCGCCGCCGCTGCGGCAGCGCAAATGCTGTGCCGCCGATGCATAATTGCATGACGCTGTTGTCGCTCAGCTGCAACCGCTGCCGCTGCCACAGCTGCCACACGCGTTGCTGCCGCAGCAGCAACAGCGCCGCTTGCATCCTGTGCCAATGGCAACGGCAACGGCGGACAGCGTCGGGAGCGTTGTTGTTGTTGTTGTTGCTGCTGCTGCTGCTGATCACTGTTTACGCTCCAGTCAAAGGCAGTGTTGCCACTGCTTTTGTTGCTGCTGCTGCTGCTGCTGATGTTGCTGGCGTGTCGCTGCTCCTGAGCTGCAGCGACTGCACTCAGCGGCGGACTGAGCAAATTAGCAGCCGCTTTTCCATACAACGTCGACAAATACGCGTGCTCCGCCTCAGCCATTTGCTGTGCAGCGGATTTGGCAGTGCTGCTTTTGCTGCTGCTGCCATTTGCAACACTAGCAACACTGCTGCTGCTGTTGTTTTGCTCCGCATGTTGTCGCTTCTTTTGCTGACGTTGCTGCTCCTGTTGCTGTGGATGTTGCTGCTGTGCATGTTGCTGGCGTGTTGCTGCTGCTGCTGCTGTTGCTGTTGTTGGCAGCGGGTGCGTATGCGTTTGTGGGTGAGGTTGCGGGTGGTGTTGGTGTTGGTTGTGGGAGTACAACATTTCGTATGTATTGTTGTGTGCTAATTGTTGTTGATAGTGTTGCTGTTGCTGCTGCTGCTGCTGGTGATGATGGTGATGTTGTTGCTGATGTTGCTGCTGCTGCTGTTGTTGTTGTTGTGGTGCTGGTGGCGGTGCCAAGTGTGTCATATGAGATGCGGGCGTTTTTTGTTGTTTGGCATGCGCATCTGTTGATGCTGCTGCTGCTGCTGCTGTTGTTGCTGTGATGTTTTTGTTGCTGTTGCTGTTGTTCGTGGCTGTTAATGTTGCTGTTTTTGTTGTTATTGATGTTGATGTTGCTGTTGTTGTTGTTGTATTAGGCAAATGTTGTGCTCCCCAGCTTAATTCCTAGCTTGTGCGCGTGCGCTTCGACGGCGGCTGCTCCGACTGGCGTGTCATGAAAGTCAATTGTGTCATATACTTGATAATGTCGCGCACCTGCACCAGAGGCATATTCTCGTTGTAGGAACGATCGTACTCCATGAGTATCTGCACTTGTCGCCTGTCAAAAATAGATCAGAATCGAAATCGAAATGGAAATTAATATGAAGTCACTACAGGGAAGTTCATATAAAATATTTACAATTTCATTAATTCATTCATTCATAGAGTTATTTATTAAATATTACAACAGTTGAAACCCCAATAATAATGATGATTACGAGTATTTTATTCCATTCTACTCAAATATTGCAGTTAAGATTGAAAAACTATTCAAAAAACTATAAAGTGAAAAATGAACGCAAATAATGTAAGTGTATTGAGTTGAAATAACGATTAAAAATACGTTTAAAATACTTATGAAACATCTTATTTGGTATTAATTCAAGGCAGCTTTGTCTTTGCCTTAATGAAATATAAAGAAAATATAAAAAAAATAGAATGATTGTCACAGATAACTTATTTTTTTGTCACAGTAAATTAAATAAGTAACATCAAGAGAGCAATTTTGTTCACATTGAAAAGAATTCTCTTCTGTGTTGCTTGATTTCTGTGACAAATCATTTGTTGTTCACATTGACTGTGACTCTGAAAAATGTAACATTCTGTAATGCAGTGTGAATCTAGCAGAACTGTTATTCTATACATATTTACAGTTAGTATTTTATTTTGTTTTATATACAGCGAATAACACCGGAACCGGAACCGTTAACCGAAACTAACCGTTTAATTTGTAGTACCGGAACTGAAACCGTAACCGAATGAAAATTCTCTGACAAGAACCGAATACCGAAACGTTTGTACCGTTACGGTTGTGGTAAAGTTGCTATGTCAACGAGTTGTCCAACTTTCAACTGTCATAACTTGATTAAAAGTGAATAGATTTTCAAACGGAATATCATTTTGATCATGAATTGGCCTCTAAATACATTCTGTATTCAATTTTTGTTCATTTAGAAAATTTCACTATTTTCGACCAAGAGTCGATTTCGATGCTAAGGGTCCCCCCTTTGAAATTTCGAAAATTCAAAATTTTAAATCTCAAGTTTTCACTTTTAATCAACTCCTTATATCGTAATTAGTATAAAACGACACTTTAAACTTGATTCTGAGGACTTTAATTTTTTTGTAAAAAATCATGTGAAATTGAACAAAAATTTGGACTTGTAAAGTGGCTAAATCCGCAGTCCGACCAACTTTAAACTGCCATAACTTGAAAAAAACTGAACCGATTTTCAAGCGGAATGCCATTTTAATCATTATTTGACATTTTAATTCATTCTGCATTTAAATATTACTAAATTAAAAAAAAAAATATTTTCCCCTAGATTCTACTAAATATTGATTTCGATGCTAAGGGTCCTCCCTTTGAAATCTCGAAAATTCAAAATTTTAAATCTCAAGTTTTCACTTTTAATCAACTCCTTATATCGTAATTAGTATAAAACGACACTTTAAACTTGATTCTGAGACTTATTTTTTTCTAAAAAATCATGTGAAATTGAACAAAAATTTAGACTTGTAAAGTGGCTAAATCCGCAGTCTGACCAACATTAAACTGCCATAACTTGATCAAAACTGAACCGATTTTCAAGCGGAATGTCATTTTGATCATGATTTGGTCTCTAAATACATTCTGCATTCAAATATTTTTAAATTTGTTTGACCTAGGTCTGTTTATTTCGATGTTATATTTATAATAAAACAACATCTTAAAATTTTAAAATGTTTCAAAATTGATTTGATAAAGGTTCATAAAGGTACCGAAATAGTTATATCGGGACGTACGGAAAACGAAACCGTAACCTAGATTTGTTTCGGTTTGATTTCCTGGTTTTATACAAACAATTACGTCAATGAGGCCCATATTTTTTACAGTCCAGTTAAATTTGAACTGAGAAATATATTTAAATTTAAAAATAATTTCTATGAATTTGACGTCAAAACAATTTTCAGCTTAAATAGTTTAAGGGGGTATCGACAAACGAATTTGTTACTGTAATCAGCTTGTTGAAGTAAAAATTATTTTCCCACTAATAACATTGAACTAATGCTGCTGGCGAACATCATATGTTTAAAAATTTTACGGAGTAACATTGTTAAATGACGATGTTCACTCTCGGGATGTCTTTGAAAAATGATGCTTGTTTCATTATTTGACATTCATTGTCGATTATTTTCATCAAAAACAACCAAGATAAAAAAAAAGATATATTTTTGACTCAAAACTGTTTGCAAACACATTCATTACCGTAAAATATTTAATCAATTCGAACAGAATACAGTAACATTTTTAATTTATGGGTATCTGTTCTCGTTCTAATAAGTCTAAACTGCATATAGAAAATAAGGAGGAAACTTCTGTTCCACTCTGATCGCAGCTTTAACTGAGAGTTTGGAAATGTAAGATCAACGAAAGTTGAGTATATTTACTGGTTATCTTTTATCAGTTATCACTTACCGATTCGCTTTGTAGAGTTCCACGCCCAGCGCCTCAATCAATCGCTTGCAATGATCGAGGGCGACCGTGGGGAAAAAGTTCTTCTGGAATTCGGTGAGCGTCATTAGCTGCTCGGAGTCATTGTAGGCCTTCATATTGATGCACGGCACCAAATGCTTATCGACGCACACCCTTTGCACCTTGTATGGGGTCACATTCATGCTGCTGGTGGGTATTTCGGGAATGACGCACAATCGTTGTGCCCCATCAGCCCCCGATGCACTGGCGGCCGCTGCGTGCGCCAACGCCGCATGACGCTGCAGATGCATTGAGGCGCTGTTGGCACTCGAGCTGCCACCGCCGCCGCCGCCGGATGAGGAGCCACCGCCGGCGGAACCGCTGCCACCGCCGCCGCCGCCACTACTGCTGTTGCTGCGTCCGCCGTTTTGCAAGTGCTGCGCATGTTGAGCCAATGCGGCGGACATACGCTGATGCTGTGCGGCTACCGCCTGTTGTTGTTGCTGCTGCTGTTGCTGCTGTTGTTGCTGTTGCACGGCCGCTGCCGCCTGCTGTTGCTGATGATGCTGCTGATGAAATGCGGAGGCCGCTAACGACCTTCGGGATGAAGATAAATCGATAACATCAGTGGGCGTGGTGCTTGGTGTTATTGTTGTGCTCCCTATGCTGTCCAAGTGGCTACCCATACTAAACTGATGGCTGTGTGACTGACGCCCGTAACCACTAATCGTTTGCTTATGTCGTAAACCACCCGAGGCACCAGAGGTGCCACCGCCACCGCCAGTGCCTGTAGCACCGCTAGATAGCGAGAGTACGGCCAATGGCAGTGCATTTGATTTGGTTGAGCATATGACGCTCTTTTGGCGTGCTGCACCACCGTTACCAGCAGCAGCACCAATACTGTTGGCACTGCTGCTGCCCAAGGGCGAGGCAGCCGTTGTGGATGCACTCGAGCTTGAGCAGGAGCTGGATGGTGAGTGCAGAAAGTGACCTGGCAATTGCGGTGTTATGGTCACATTCGGATTTGAGGCCAGCGACAATGTTGTCACATTGGCGCCACCAATTGCCGGTGACATGGGCGGCGAGATATATGAGGGCATAGGATGCGGATGCGGATGTGGATGCGCATGGGAATGCGAATGGGAGTGGGAGTGGGAATGCGAGTGGGAGTGAGGATTATGGTTATGCGTTGCATTCGCATTTGCATTGGTCTGTATCGATGTGGAGAGATCGGGATTAGCTAACACCTTGTGTATAACGGCGCGCATCTCGTCCGTCATATTAAATTTCTTTTCAAAATCCTCTAAAGCTTGAGTGGAGTTCAATGGTATGGTGGTCACACCACCACCACTGACCCCCCGCTGTTTTTTGCTACTTGTCTGCGGCTGATGTTGCTGCTGTTGTTGTTGCTGTTGCTGTTGTTGCTGTTGCTGCTGGTGCTCATCTGGTATAAGTGGCGGTACATTGGGTTTGGTAAAGGTACCACCACTAGTATTGACAGCTGACTTATTGCTTTTACTGCTCGCTTGCTTATTGGGATTATTGTAGTCCAACATGGTAATCAGATCCGTGTCCAATGGCAGCGATGGCAACGGCGGAAAATTACCGCCCACCGAGCCATGTGACTTTTGCGTTGCATTGGCAATACAGTTGGCAACACTGCCGCCGCCGCCGCCGCTGCCACTGCCGCCAATGCCAATGCCGGCGCCTTTCATTTGCTGCGTGAACAGTAAACGCTCTGCCGGCGTCAGTTGATTCCAAAGCGCCAAATTTGTGTAGTCGGCACGCGTGGAGGGCATATTGTAATTGAAGGGACTTCCCAAAAGGGCATGCATATTGGCGGCAACTGCGGCAGCAGCTGCAGCTGCCGCTGATGTCGAGGAGCAGTTGTTGTTGCTCGCCGACACTGTGGAATTGGCAGCGGAGGAGGAAGAGGACGAGGAGTTGCGAGAATTGCTGTTGTTGTTGTTGTTGTTGCTACTGTTGTTGTGGTTGTTGTTGTTGCTGTTGGCAAGGACATGGCCGTGATGGCTACGTGGACTGTGCGTGTTTGGGGAGTGTTGTGCATGGTTAAATGTGCTATTTTGTTGTTGTCGTTGTTGTTGTTGCTGTTGTTGTTGTGTCTGTTGTTGTTGTTGCACCAGTGATTGCTCGACATTTGACCTAGAAACATTATATACAATACATGAGTCGCTTTTTTAGCTTGGCTGCAAAATTTCCAGTTTTTTTTTTATGTTTTTATTGTTGATTTGTTAAATTGTTGTAATTTGTTTCCTTTCTTTATTTTTTGATTTTAAGCATTTTTCAAATTTTGTTGATACTCGCTAGAACTTATTTATTTGTACATGTATGTGTGTATATGTACGTATACACTCGTACCATATCTATATCTATCGATTAATTATTAATTATATTTAATTGCATACCCAAAACTTTATTTTCAGTGTACAAACGCACGCACACAAAATTTTTACAGTATTCTGTTATCGTTTTATTGTATATCGAAATTAGCAGTATCGCTGCGTTTCTTTTTGCCAGTGTTCACCTACTGC
This sequence comes from Drosophila innubila, assembly GCF_004354385.1. Classification (NCBI taxonomy): domain Eukaryota; kingdom Metazoa; phylum Arthropoda; class Insecta; order Diptera; family Drosophilidae; genus Drosophila; species Drosophila innubila. Next base: position 13,266,049 of record NC_047626.1, read on the forward strand.
ATTTTGTAGTCTTTTCAATTAAATGTATTTATTTATTTATGTAAAACTATACATTTTAAATGTTGCAATGACAATTAAAAGACTAAAGAAAAAAATCTGGTTTGTTTCGTACATTTATTTGTATTACTTATTCTGAGCAAAGCGCTTTATTTTATGTTTATTATTGACTAACTCACAAACACACACACTTGCGTTAAATGTGTAATGTGCTCATCTGTGTGTGTGTGTGTGTTTAGGTGTATCAAAATTTGCATGTTAGATGAGTGTTTGTGGATATTGTGTTTTGTGTGCATGTGTTTGTATGTTTTACGATTAAGATATAATATTATTTTATTATTTTATTACAACCTGCAAGTTGCATATCTCAGTTTCACAGCTATTGTTCATAATTGTCTTACTTCATAATTTTATTTATTTTTTTTTTGGTATGCCAAACAAGTGAAAATCTTTTTGTTCTGATACATCATGAAATTACATCACATGAAAATTTTGCAAATATTCAAAATTCCTGAGGGAACATTAATTTCAAATTAATTAAGAATTGTTTGTTTTTTTTATATATATATTTTGTTTTTTTTTTTGCCAATTATCAACTTGTACACGCATTATATATAATGTTATCTTGATCTCTCACTGTGTATGGGGATAGTTTGAGTATCTGAATCTGTGCAGATGGTTTTGATTGCGGTTCTTGTGATTTCGAATCGTTTCTTGAGGCCGGGGTTGAGGTTGAGGTTGAGTGTGTGGATGGGAGTCTCTGCCATAGGGGGAATACCTGTCACCAGAGTTTCGGAAATTCCATTTATTGTTGTTGTTGTTGTTGGTTTGATAGTAGTAGTTCTTGTTTTTGATTCGTTGTTTTCGTAATTGTTCTCGTTGTAGGAGTCTTGAGTCATGATTGTTTCTTGATTTCATTTCAAGTGCAACAAAAATTATTAGGGGTAGTCAGTACACACAGCCATAAATTATATGTATGTATATATGTTTGCAGTATATTTATATATTTATATTAATAACAATAATGACAATATATAAAAGTAATATTGGTCTAAATATTGTTAATTCTTGCTTATGCGAATTCATGTTTTTCAAAATATGTTGTAGTTCCTTTAACAGCGTTTCGTCTCAAAAAAACTTATTGAAATTAAGAAGTATATTAAAAACAGAAACATAGCCGAAAATGACCAGTTATTGAAAAAATTTACAAGAGGAAAAAAAAAATAAAGAAATAGCTTATGTTTGTATGTACATACCATACATACATACATACATATAGATATATTGTTATTTCATTGCAATACAAGACTAAACAGATCAATTAGATATTTTGAGCAAGCATACCAAATAGAAATGGATTGGAAAAAGCGTTCAAGTTGAAGGCATGCAAACTAAATTTAAGGAAATTACAAACTTAACTACAAAGTGAATACATATGAGTGAGTCGGTTGTAGATTAAGTGTTTGAGTGTGTGTATATGAAGATATGTAGGTGTAATGTATGTACGTAATGTACGCTAAGAACCTCATTAAAATGCATCGTTTAATTTCAACTGGTATCCCAATTAGTGTGCTTAACTCAAAGTAAACATAATTTCCTCTATCGATTTTTGGCACCTGATCACCCTTTTAAATGTCAAATATAAGAAATTATACTTCATTGTTTTGTTTATGAGTTTATGTTTTGTTGTATGTTAACTTGAAAATAAATTTATGTTAGTAACGCAAAAATGTTGTAAAAGTAGGCAATAATAATTTTAATTTTTAATTGAGTGTTTTCGTGTATATTTTGAAAAACATAAAATGCAGTGAAGCCCTAAATGAAATACGTTTAAAACATACTTCGAGGTCTTCATTGTAAAATAACGAATGCGATGAGAAAAATTTTTGATTTTGGTCTTTAACTACAACAACATGAAGAAAAACATGGAAAGATTTTGGTTTGGATTTGATTATAATTAATTTTTAATTTTGTTTAGAGTGTTGGAAAATTACAAAAAATAATGTGGCGTGACTTCGGGGTAAACGGATGGTAGCAAAAACAGTTATGCGATTATTTTTCATAACTTCATAACATATTCATAAAAAAAAAAAAATTGTAAACACAGTCCAAATGTTTATTTAAATTAAATAAAATGCGTGCACAAACGCCGATTTTTATATTGTTTTTTTTTTTTTGTCGTATTAAAACTAAGATGAAAAAAAAAACCAATTGGTGCATAGAAGAAAAGAACAAAAGAAAATTTTTGCTGGTTTTAATTTGTTGTTTATTTGCATGTGGCACCCTGATGGCATAAAAATATTCAACTTAATTTAGAGTGAAAAAGTAATGTATGCATGTACACATAATAAACGAATTACAACAAAATTTGAAAAACACAATTTCTGCTCAAAAAAATTATTTATTTTTTTTTTTTAATTTTTTCGTTGACAATCAATCAATCAATCGTCAATCAACAAATATGATATGTATGGTATTGGTTCATACATACAGATTAAAATATATATATATGTATATGTAAAGAAAAGCAAAATCAAAGTAAGTAGCAAAAACTAATTGTAACTTAAATTGTATATTGCAAATTGCTTTGATTTCAACTGCGCTTTAACAATTCGATAGCAACATTCGATATAAAAGTATATCGACTAACTAGTTGTAATACTTACATGTGATTGGCATTCTGTCCTGCCGCCGAACGAACCAACGGCGGCGGCGCATTGCCGCCACCACTATGGCTATTCACAGAGGACATGGAAATCGCAGGATTGTTGTAGGTATACGCTTGACGGCTGTTGCCACTCAACATCATGTTGTTTAGGTGTTCGCGGTAGGTGCCGCCGACGCGGTTCGCATTCGCATGCGTTTGTTGCTACAAGTTGGGGAGAGGGGAGAACGAAGAAGAGAGAGAAACAACTGTGAACAAAATTGTTGAGAAAACTTACATATGTATATGTATGTGTAGTGTAGTATAGTATGATATGTGCATGTATGTGTGGGAGAGTACGAGTGCGAGATAAAAGCTCAACAGGTCGCTACACACACACACACACACACACACATGTGTATATTTACAACTTGTAAGTATGAATGCTCATGCATGTATACAATATATATGCATATACGAGTATGTGTAAAATGTTTGCTCTAACCACAGAAAAAGAAAAAGAGAGAGAGGGAGAGCATAACCCCATGTATCTATGCATGACCCAGTTTCTAAGCTGCTGTGGCTCCGGCTCTCGGCAATGGTCTTTTGCCAAACCGTGAACATCGAAAAATCAGCAAAAATAAATGTGTACAAACATATCTACATTAGGGCGTTGTTTCCTTATAAAGAGAAATTCTTTTTTTTTTTTTTAAATCCCCCAAAAAAGTTTATATTTGATATAGGAAAAAAAAATTCATCAACTTCAAGTTTTGAGTCAAGTCCTTCACGTACCGACAACGCACAGTAAGGTATTTTCTTTTTTAATTTTAAACTAATAAGAATGTTTTAATAATTTAATAAGCTTTTGATGATAGTTCTTAAGCTTCGACTGCTTACACAGGGTGATTAAGGTTTGTCGTTCAAAGTGGAAAAATATTTACTAAAATATTTATTAAAATCAACAAATCAGAAAATTTTGTCTTAATTGCGAACTTTTGTACTATAACTATGCTTAGATGCAGGCATAACCGGTACAATTAAGTTAAAGAATTGAATACCAAAACGTCCTGTATTAGTGGGATACTGACTAGAAAGTGAAAACTAGTTATTTTCTATCAAAATTTAAAAAAAATATGCAAATTTTAGTGTTATTTTAAGTTTGCTTGTATAATTATTTGGTATTTGTTCGGTATTTCATAAGAAAATAACATACTTTTTAGATGACACAAAAAAAAACAACAAAAAGATCGAAAGATAAGGTATGAATTTTTTTTTTATTTGCACATTTGTGCACGCACTGAAAAATGGGTCAACTTTGAAAGGCTACCCCGCCCACTGTTTTTACCTCTCTTGGACTCGTAATCTTTGAAAATTTAACGCATATATTAAATTTCCATAGAAAAATAATTATTTTTGTCTAAAATTTTAAATAGTGCAGCGCATACGCTATCATGCCAAGTTCTAACTGATCATTTTGGAGCCCAAACCGTATAATCTATGGGGCTACCATTTCTTTACAACGTTGCTGAGAGGACTTTATCGAGCAACAAGACGGCTTTTTGAAAAATTCGACCTGGAAGCTGGTGAAAATCCAGGTCAAACATCAAACTTATCACTACTTCTGCTCGAGACAGAATCTGAGCCACTTCTGTATGAAATTACAGTCGTGGCTATAAATTTGCAATCAAATATACCAAAAAAAAAAAATATTTATATATATATATATATACTTTTGTCATTTACCAAGCGCATCGCTCTCGCTTACTCAAAAACAAATATGTTGTCATAACAACAATAGCAACAAAAGTAATCTTAAAGGCATTTATTAATGAAAATTGTTTCTTTTTGCGATATCAAACTCACACACAGCCATTGTTGATTGCGTTGATATTAAAGAGAGAGAGGGAGAGAGAGAGCCAAATACACACACAAACAAGCTTTACTACAGCGTACCTGTTGTTGTATTCCAGCTGGAGAGACAATCATTCACTATCGATAGTACAAAAACTTTTGAATCGATTGCTCTCTAGCCATTGTGAACAAGCACACAACTTGTGTGACACTAGACACTATCGATAGTGTAACATAATTTTGTAAAACAACTAGTATTCGTATAAAGTTTTGAAAGCTGCTATATTAGCTGTTTAGGAATATGTTTTAACTTGATTTCAAGCAACATGTACCATGTTAACAATGTTCTAAATTAATCATTACAGCTTCATAGACTTGAATCTAATTCTTAATTGCACTCGACTTGGTCAGATAAATAAAATCAAAAATTCATAAACTTAACTCTCGCTCGCCTACAGTCGAGCACGCTCGACAGTAGGATACCCTGAACACAGGTAATCTTTTATAAAAATTGATTTTCGACCAATTGTTCCGATGGCAGCTATTTGATATATAGAACCGATTTGAACCAAATCTGGTCAGAATGTACAAAACCAACATTAATGCATATTATTTCAGTTTAGTTCTGATATCTCAACAAACAAAAAACTTTTTCATACTAAAACCACATTTTCGATGTATCGTTCCTATGGCAGCTATATGATATAGTGGTCCAATCCAAAAATAAAAAAAATAAAAATTTAACTGAATATGGTATCCAGGAAAATACATACCAAGTTTGAAGTCTCTAGCTCTTATGGTCTTTGAAATCGACGTGTTCAAACAGACGAACGAAAAGACAGACGGACATGGCTCAATCGACTCGGCTGTTGATCCTGATCAAGAATATATATACTTTGGGGGGGTCTGCCACGCCCCCTTCTGCCAAACACATTATACCCTTTTTTTGCCCATTTTCAATGGGCTTTAAATTCTAATTGTGATATCGATATATGTACAAATATTGCAGACTAAATATTATTGTTATCGATATATCGTTTATACTCTGCAACAAGGTACTGGTTATCGATAATTCCCTTATTGCCGATATTTGCAAAGCATATAAACTGAATTGATTAAAAAAAAAAAAAAGACAACAAAGACACTAAGAATGAGAATGAGATAAAGAATAATAATAATAAATACAATGAGTAATTACTCACCAACATTTGAGCATGAAGCTGCGGCACGTTGTTCTGTGAATTCATCCAGCCGCCGTTGGCCAAGGCCTGCACAGTGGCCTGCGTCAGCATTCTCGTGTTGCCCTGCGTTTGCAGCATTGCCGCTGCTGCTGCGGCCGCTGCCTGTGAGTTGAACGCTGCCGCTGCGGCCGCTGCTGCGACTGGTGAGGGGAAATTGGCAGCGTTTGCCACACCATTTGCACTGGCCGCAGCCGCTGCGACGGCAGCCCGTTGTTTCATCAAATGCTGCTGCTGCGCTGCCGCTGCGCTGACGGCAGTGGAATGCTGCTGTGATTTTTGAGCTGCAGCGCTGGCAGCGCTGCCAGCGCCGCTGTTGCTGTTAACGCCACCAGCGCTGCCAGCAACCTTTGGTGGTGGTGCCGATGGCTGTCGCGTCCAGTTGACCGAATTGTTGACATTGGCCCGATTGCCAATTAACAGATTCGAGTCGACCACTTTGCTCGGCCAATAATCCTCGAATTCGGTGCCATTGGGGAAATAGCTTTTGATATCGGTAAGGGAAATGACCGCAACATTTTCGCTGGAAAATAGCTCATTGCGTATACCCTGTACTTTGCAGCAGAACTTCAAATAAGCCAAATCCCAGCCATTAAGTAGCTCCGCTTTTGTCTTTAGATTCTCCGTTTCGCCTTCGAAATAGAAAAGCGGCACCACCTGCTGATTATTCCGGACCGTATACGGTACGACCGACTCCTTGTTGATGCGAATAAATCCGCATTTCTCCGATGGCGTCTTACTGCCCGATACCAGCTTGCGATAGCATATATCCAAAAATTGATAGAATTTGGATGCGTCGCTCAGCCGCACCACAAGATCCTTTTGCGTGAAGAGATCACGACCGAATTCACCATCGCAGTGCTTGTGATTGATCTCAATGAATAGACGCGCCTCCGCATCCGTAATGTAATAGCTGCGCACGCACGTGCAGCTCGAGTAAATGTCCGGATGCAGGCAGTTCAGGTACTTGCCGAGCAGCTTTAACTCGATCATTCGCACCGAGCAATACTTTTCCGACTGCCTGTAGATGTAGGGTATGGACACCTTGCCGAATTGCGCCCAACCAAAGTGTCCCTTGATCGACTCCTCATCGCAGGGTCCACCACCACCTGATTTCTGTGCTGATTTCTCAGTATCTATGGCACCATTGGCACGACCATTTGAGGCCAATGCCGGTACCACTTGCATTGTGCCATTGGGCAGTTTCTGATGACGGGACAAATAGCTCATGATGTTTGTCTGTCCATTGCCATTTGTCATTGGTGGTTGCATTGCACCACCACCACCACCACCGCCTCCAGCACCACCAGCACCAGCACCATTTGCATGTTGCATGGCTGCTTGACGGCTCGCCTGTTGTGCGGCCTGTTGCTTTTGTTGCTCCTTCATTTTGGCGGCCAATTCACGGATTTCGGCATCGTCGGGTCGCTCCTGTTTAACAGGCGGACCGAAGGAGCTGCCAAGGCTGTTTCCATGCAGCGGCAGCGACTGCCCGTTGGCGTCAACGACGCTGGTGATCTGCACATCATCGCTGCTCGACATGGCGTCGTCTGCTGCTGCTGCTGCGCTGCTGCTGCTTCTCTTAATCAAGCTCTCTCTCGCTCTCTTTCTTGCTCTCTCTTTCTGTCACTTTTGGCTTGCGCACACTCTCTCTTGATGCTGGTTAAGTTGTTTTTTAAGTAAGTTGGATGTGTGTTTTTACAGTTGTGTTTGCCACTTTAATTCATTTTGGATTAGCTGCAATTAGGCGAAAAATAAACAAAAACAAATCGTGAACTTGTTATAAACACGAAAGATATTGAAAGCAACAAAAAAAATTTATCAAATTGATGAGCAATTTAAACACACACACAGTCACTGTTCTCTCTTTCACACACTCTCTCTCTCCCGGCTTGCACCACCTCTTAGCTGACACAGATATGGCAACACTGGTTCGGCCGTTGGCCACATGCACGCACACACATACACAGAGAAACGTGCTGCTATGTTGTTGATGTTATTTTGTAGTTGCCTTTTGCTTTCGACTTTTCGTTGTTGCTGTTGTTGTTATTTACACATATATACATATATATATATAATGCTATTTCGTTCGCGCGCACTTTTTTGTAGTTGCTTGTAGTATGTATTTGCATTTATTCTTCTTGTTGTTGTTGTTGTTTTTGTTGCTGCTGTTTTGGATTGTATTATTGTTGTAGCGGCGGCAGAGGCTACGAGTACGAGGTTTATGTTTTGCAAATTTCTTTTTTAAACAATCGTTTGAATGCACATTAATAATTTATTATGTATGTATGTGTATATATATATTTATATTTTACTCATTACTTTTATTGACACTTACAACAATTTCTGATTTTTTCCTGTTAACATTATAACTTAAAAAAAATGTACACATCGGCATAGTCGCTTTGATAGCTTATTACTTTTATTTACAATTTAAATTTATATATGTGTATAAACTTTTTTATTTCAATTATACACCGCCGACGCGACGCCTACAACGACGACGGCGAAAACGACGCGAAAAAAACGCTGCTTTTTGTTCTGCGGACTGCGACGAGACGTCCTCCCGTCTTCGCAATACACAAACGAGTGTGATCGTTGTTACGAAAATTATTTCAACGAAGTCAACTGAAAAATGTGTGCGGCACACGTACAGTGTATGTGCGCGAGCGCGTCTGTATGTGTGTGTGTGTTTGTGTACATAGCAGCGACGCCGACGCTGGCAGCGCAGCAGCTTTGTATGTATACGTTAAAATACATGCAGACACAAACACACACATAAAAGTCATAAGAAATACAAAATACATAGAGCTAACGCAGCCGCCGCTGCAGCAGCAACAACAACAACAACATCATCAACGACTATGACGTCGACGCAGCACACGAGCATGCAACGAACATTTTGCCGAATTGCTGCTGCTAGTCCCATCATCAAAGTTGTTGTTGTACTCTTAGCTGAATTTGTTGTTCTCCACCACCGCACACCTTGCAACCCCCTTGTGCACTTCTTCTATCGACTAGCTAAGCGGCGCTGCTAGCTACAGCTACAGCTCCTACAACGGCACAGTAACAGTGGTGCAATTTGTTTTGGCCGAGAACAAACAATAAAAAAAAAAAATAACCGATATGTACATATCCCATTGGAGCAAATTATTTTGAGCACCATTACAAAAACTTTTAATAAATGTGTACTAACTACCTAACTTAAATTATAAACACATATACATAAGAATAACTATCAGAGGTGCCACACAAAACGAAACCAACCGAAAATCTTTCAAAAATGTATGAAATCTTTGGAGACTTTCGGTTATAATATGAACAATTAGCAACGAGTTCGCAATATGAAAATAGTATACTCAACTAAGTAGATGCATACAAACAATTGTGAATATCTTTATAAGGTGGTAACACTGTTAGTTTGGCTCATGTTTGGCGTAATCAAAATATACATACATACATACATACATATGTTTGTGATTTGCAAAACTCTTTATTTACATAGTTGGATAAATAGAACTCTTCTAGTTCAAAAAAAGATCGGCGCCTGTTCGTTCAAGTGCTTGTGCTTCCACCGCTGGTATAGAATATAACATATTACATATGTACATACGATTTTTAGTTAATGATGCACAAATATTCGTTATATCCTGTTTTATATTGTATACAAATTTCATTTTCAAATCGTGTACGCACACTCTTCATGTGATAATCAAAAGAATTTGTCTTAAGACTGCAAGGCGGTACTGAATTGAAAACTTTAACCCCTTTTTCAGCAAAGTCGTGCTTTTTTTTTTAGAAAATGAGAAATATATGCAAGTGGTCAAAAAAAACACGAAAATCTATCGTCTTTTTTTTTGTGTTTTAGGTGAATTTATGCTTAGGCATTTTTTTTTGTTTAACAATTTCTTTATATGACTTTCTTCAAATCTGGCAAATGTTTGTAACATTTGTAAGCACACTGTATGTACACTTTGACCACATGTTCATCGGTCCGTTACCACTGTACTTGCAAAGCTTAAGCCATGTACGTTTCGAGCACATAGAGCTAGAGCTGATGGCGGCGACGTCAACAGTTGCGTCGGACGCTGGCTTCGGCTTTGGCTTCGGCTCTATGTTGTGCTTTGGCTGCAGCGTGGGTCAAACATGCCACTGCCACCGTGCGTTGTGTTTGTGTATGAATGTATGTATACATACAAATGTACATATATATATATATATATGTATGTGTGTGTGTATCGGGACAGCAGAGCAAACAGTAAGCGGGGGCGTCTCTATTTTTGGCATTGCCATGCTAACCCCGTCCCGACCATCAACCACCATCGCCAGCGCCACCACCCGCCTAAACCAGCGTCCCCTGCCCGGCAATAGAAATTTGTGTGGCATGGGAATGGGAATGGGCATGGTTCGGGAACGGGTACGGGTGGGGAAATGGCTTCGGTCGCAGGCCCTGTCTCTGTGCATGTTCCCTTTCTCTCTCTCTCTTTCTCTTGCTCTCTCTAACACCTTAAAGCGCTAGCTTCACTCGCTATCTCTCATTCCCAGTGTGTGTATGCAAGAAGTTTTCGTTATTCGCGCACTGCGCTCAAGAAAGGCCCCGCTTCAGTCGGCAGCAGAAGACAAGACAGCAGCTGCCGACGACAGAGCGGACAGCGAACAGCGGACACGAGAGCTCTTCGTGTGTGTGTGTGTGTTTTTATTGCTGGTTTCGGCTGCCGCTGTCGATGCGACGGCAGCATTAGCTGGGCCATTGTACGGTAAAGCAAAACAGCAACAGCTACGACGGCGACTGAGGCGTCAGCTGCACAGCGCAGCGCAAAAAGGTCGCCCTTAGAGTGCATTTCTTTAAAAAAAAAAAAAAATACATTTTATGGTCCAAGCAGTTACATACCTGACCCATTCCACAAATTAACTCACTCTCCCTGTAAAAAGTTTGTTCTTTCTTTTTGAGCAAAGCTTTTTCTTCCCAGCTGAGTTTCAATTTAGACTTTGCTACATTTCTACCAGTGTGTACACATACATACATTACTACTTATGTATGTATAGTATAATAGTACAGTTAGTCAAGTAACTTTTTGAGCGATAAAACGTTATCTTTATTTTTATTATTTGAATATACATACATATGTATGTATGTATGGTTTTTCTTTTGATTCTTAGGAATAATAAAAAAATATATATTGGGTTTAACTATTTTAAGAAGTAAGGAGTAAGATTCTTATATTTTTTTAAGCATATGACAAGCTTTGATTTTTGAAACGCCGCTCTATCTATTTGTCAGCTGTATGGGTCTTTCCCGTATTTGTGAATTTAAAATGGGCTACGTCCGGATTGTGGTGTTTTCCCGCTCCGATTTGCGACCCTTACGCTACATACATACAATATATATGTGCAAACGTGTAAATTTCAAAATACAATCATAAATCAGACACATTCATACATACATTTATTTTCTATTTATATTGTATGTATATACATATATGTATGTATGAATATATACATACATACACGCACACACAGTCAAGCACGCACAGGCATCGATAAGCGTCGTTTCGTCGTCGGTCGTTAACAGCAGCCCGAACAGCAGCAGCGAAAGGCGAACGGGCCAAAGGCCCCGTCTCGTGCGCGCTTTGCTATGTAAACAGAGCTAAACACATGTGAATGTGTATGTACATATGTACGTGCGCGCCTGTGTGTGAGTGAGAGAGTGTGTCCGCCTTCCCACATTTAATATGGAAGTGGAAGTGGAAGCGGGTCGGTGTGAATTATTGGTAGTTTGCCATATTGTTGCTAGTTTCGCACTGCCAATGTGTAGATACCTCGCTTTGATATTAAAGAAATGGGTGGGGGGTGGAAGTGGGTCTCGAAAAATGGGAATTGGTCTCATGGTTTGGGCATACAAGTCGGCTTCAGGCATTAGAAACCTGGTTTTTAATGACGGAATCATGGATTAGAACATGCTTTAACTACCAGTACAGTTTTGGAGTCGATAACTATGAATTGGCTTCTATTTTTCGTTAGATAAGTCGAGCTTAGTAAAATTATTTTTAATTCATGCCCTGTTTCTCCATTTGTGGCATGGTCTGATGGTAACCCCAAGAGTTGACAGGGCCTCAATCACTTGGTCCTGCCAACGTATCCGAGGTCTTCCTCTTTTTCGTTGTCCGCCTACTGCCGTATCAAAGACATTACGTTTTGGAGTGTCTTCTTACATACGAATAATGTGACCCAGCCAGAGAAATCGGCGTGTGTTCATTCGACTGATCATCGTACAGCTCATGCAGCTCGTCGTTCCACCCGATACGATAGGTATCATCAACGCAAACAGGTCCAAGGATTTTTTTCTTGAAGAAGCATATAGAAGCATCGGAATGATTTTTTTGACGACGTATCCAGTTAGTTAAATTGATTTCCAAGAAAAATCGACCACTCACTGTGTCAATTTTATTAGAAACTCGATATTTGAAACTCGGTGTACAATTTTTCGATATATTGACAACTTGATATTTTTTTTGGGCTTTACTATTTCGATATAAAACTCGATCCAAAGTTTGGATTTTTTTAAAAATATCATTTTTCTCTATTGCAAACCAGGTAAATACTATTCAAAAGAAAGAATACATACATATAGTAAAACTAAAAATCTTATAAAAGGTGTTCCTGAAACAAATTAAGATTCGACTCGACAACTCTCATCATTATAACACAATTATCGATTATCACTGCTCGAAATTTGTTCAATATTTCCGCCTTTTACGCGATCCACCACTTACAACTTTTCCAAAAACAAGCTTACTTTTTGTTCTCATTATAACTATCCACATCTTTGCTTATCATTTTGTTGTTGACTTTGTTGCTGTTACTGCCATTGTAATCTATGCAAATAAACGTACTAAAACAGAAACAGAAGAGAAAAAGGAAGAAGAGAAAGAGGAAGAAGAGAAAGAGGAAGAAGAGAAAGACGTGATTAATAAATTTTGTGTACACACCCACCAACACTTCGTTTTTGCAACGCCTTGCACTGCACTTTCATTCGCTTGAACATTTTCTCTCCCGCTCTTTTCGCTGGCGTTGAGTGTTACTTTTTCGCAAACTCCTCTCTCCCACGACCATTGCACACACGCACGCATAAAAATCAAAATACGTTACCATTCATTACCATTAGTAGTAGTTGTTGCTGTTGTTGTACCTGTAAATTGACCGTTATCTTCGCTATCAGTTATTTTTCAAGCTTTCAATTGGTCCACAAAATTATAAACAAAGAAAAATGTTCCTGACTTCTAATGTCCTTGATTGACAAGTGACACAGCGTTGCCACCTTGTATCAAAGCATGCAATTGATATTGTCGCATGCTGTGAGCGTTCCCCGTTCGCGTCAGCTGCATCTTCTTATTTTTGCCGTTTCTTTTTCGCGTCGTCGACGTCGACGCTGGCAGCGAACGCGAACGCTACAGCGCGCTGTTCGTTTTTAATAGCTGCTCTATAGTTGTTGTTGCTGCAGATGTTTGCGCTACTCATCTTTATATGGGGTATGTTTGTGTTGAAGTTTTCCCCCGACTCAACAGTTAATCATGCAAGTGTTTTGACAAAGTAAATGTTCACATACATATTTGTTTTTATTTTTAAACGTTAAATTTGACGATGCTTATAAACATAGACTAGAATAAAAAAAATAAGAATAAAAAAAAGTCCATAAGAAATTTATATTCTTAAGAGATATTGTGTAAATTTTTGCTTTTGTCCACACACTTTCTTGACTAAATACACATACATACATATATGTACATACATATGTTCTTTTTATTTTTTAAAATAGTAAAATTCGATAAAAACAAATATATATTTTTTTTAATTTGATCTTTGAAATAAAATAAAGGTCAATAGAATATATGAGTATAAATATAATTTTTAAAGAGAAATTGTGCAAATTTTTGTATTTATGAATAAATTGCAGCATTGCATCTGACCCACTTGATCATTGAAGTTATACTTGTATTATTATTACATACATACATATGCACAATTTGTACATACATACACAATTATATTGACGATAGTTTTTACCAAAGAAAGCTCTTATTCGCACAGGTGACAGCAACTGTTGCTGCTGTTTTTGGTTTAAGCGTAGCGCATGTCAAATGTCAAACAAGCCGGCGCAGCGAACTTCTGACCCAAACAAGCAACAAGAACAATCGACAACGATAAAAAGACGCAAAAAAATAAATAAAAAGAATCATAAAGAAAAAACCGAATATCGCGAAAAACGTTTAGCGACGTCGGCATCCATACCTACATATGTATGTATGTTTTAGTAAGTGTGCGTTGGTGGGTGGGGCTGAATCTGGCGCTCTGTCAAAGCAAACGAGCGACGGCGTTTATGCATACATATTTTTTGTATGTATTTACACACACATACATACATACATACAGTTAGACTTTGCTATAGTCGAAGCGTTGTCGTCATCAAACTTCGTAGCTACACGAATATTTTCTTCTTCTTTCAATTTACTTGTGCACACAGATTGGCTTACTCACACACACACATACACTTACATATATGTATGTATAAGTATGTATATAAGCACGCACAAATACATACACGATTGCGTCGCAGTCGCTGCCGCCGTCGCTGCTGCTGCCACGCAACGCTCCGCTCCGTCATTTTTGGCTATGCGTGTGTTTGTGTGAGTACGCGAGTATGTATTTATTTTTATTTTTTTCTGTTGTTGTTTCTTGTTCGTTGTTCGCTCGTTTGCCGTCGGCTGCCGTCGATGCGCATATTTAAACGTGTTGCATAGTCTCTTGCCAGGCTCTCGTCAGTCGGCCGGCAAGCAAAAGCAAGCAAGGCGAACGGTCGTCGTTGTCGTCGGCCCGTCAGTTCGTCACTCATTCAAGCACGCTGCTAGCTAGGCACACATACACACACACACACAAATACACACACAGCAACACACAAATTCAATTGGCCTCAATAATGAATTAACGAAAAAAGGCAGATACAACAACAACAGCAGCAGCAATATACATACATACATATAAACATTTGTATATATGTAGTGGATGTAGCGTGCGAAAAGTAAGGGGAGGGGGAAGGGGCAACGGCCATCGGAGGCGGCAGAGCAAACATGCTTGGTGAGATAGAGAGAGAGAGAGAGAGAGAGAGAGAGATAAGCGAGTTGTGTAAAGTTGTGTTGTTACTGTTATATGTATGTAGTAAAAACACTTTTATGAATTTCTAAACATTTTGTTGTTGTTTTTGTTGCTATTATGAAAGGGGATTTTTGGCATTAGAGTTTAATATATTAATAATGCATCGAATGTAAACAGATACATACTACATTTGTACAAACAGTTAGTCAAGATTGTGTTTTAATAATATAAAATTTACACATTTTATACTATCATACATACATATGTATGTACATATATTTTTAATCGACTTATTTTATTTTTTGTTTTATTATACATATTTGTCCATGGTTTCTAAAAAAAAATTTAAAAAATAAAAAAAGAGTTAGATTGTAGCGAAAATAAAGGAAGTTAGACGATGTTAAGCTTGCTTGAGTCAAATTGTGTCAAACAATGTAACAGAATCGAAATATCCTGATCTGCTACATTTTTGCACTTATTTAAAAAGATTCTAGTTACTCAGGGTTGCCAATAAAATTGTTTTACTTAAATATGTAAGTACTTTTTTGTTTTCAAAATTTCATAAATTATGTATATATGTAAATATATGTAATTTCTTTTGAATTTGGTTTAAGACTTGTTAGTCTATCTAGAAAAAAAATAGATTATAAGAAATCGCTTAATAAGGGACAGAAAACTGTTGTAAAGTAGAAATTACTTTCTGTGCCAATAATTAAGTTCGTCAGTGTATGTGAATTTTCGATGTTGTCTAAACACTTTCTCGACTAACTGTACATACATATGTATAATCAGTGTATTAACTAAGTATATGTAAGAACGTAGGTACATACACATGTATGTATGTATCTATATGTAAATACGTATGTATGTATGTGTGTCTGTAAGCATGTGTGTCGCTGTCGTTGTCGCTGCTGAAAAACTTGTTGTGCCTGGCGCATGAAACGGGGCCTGCCTCGACTGCGAGTCTTTGGGCTCTGGTGACTCTCGAGATTAAAGAGCAGGCGAGGCGCTAGCGGGCAGAGGGAGAGAGAGAGAGGCGAACGGCGGAATGAGTAAGCGAGCGCGTTGCGCAAGGCCGGCCATTATATTGGCTGGTAATGACAGAGAAAGAGGAGAGAACAAAAAACCGAAAAAATACATACATATGTACATACATTTGTATGTCTAAATGTATCCGCGTACATATTTACATACAGTTTGTGAAGTAATGGTTTTGACAAAATAAAATAAATTCACAAATTGATTTTAGATTTTTAAAAATATGCAGTTGGAATTTTGCTAAATAAAATCACTTCACACACTAAAAAAAATATAATTTTTTGACTTTAAATATGAATTAAGTAACTTTTTATTCATAATAATCAAATTTTTTTGTACTTGTGAAAATGCGTACAAACATATTCGGCGTCATCATATTCGCTACTTCGTTCGCTACCCACGTTCCCCCTGGCAACCATGCTCTAGGCCGGACAACGATTTTGGGTGATTGATATCTTCATTCGAAACGACGACGATGACGAAGATGACGACGACGACGACGATGCCGGCTCGGGGCCTAGTGGGTGGCAGCTGACCGACGGGTCGCGTGAATGATTGCATGTGCGTTCGTTTCTCTCCGTCTTTCGTTCATTCTTTTTTCCTCGCTCTTTCTGTTTCTGTCTCTGACTCTCTCTTTATGTATGTATGTGTGTATACATATGTATATACATTTTTTTTATTAAAAAGCTTGCGAGAGTGTGTTAGGTTGGTGTAAATTTAACTAGTTTTGGTTTTATTTCTTTTCTTTAGCTTTCCTTTCGTTTGTTTTGCTTTATAACGCGTTGTTTATTTGCGTTTAGTGTTCTTATTTGCTTGTGATTTCATTTTCTTTTCGTACTCTTTCCCTATTTTTGCCAATAAAAGCAACGGTGGAGGTGACAACCCGTTACAGCGTTCATAGTCGCTCACTTCATTTTGTTCGCTCTCTTTTTCTTTCTTTGAAATCACGAATAGCACATAATATGTACATATGTACATATGTATATTAGGGTGCATCGATCTTTTTCACAAAAAATAGTAACCCAAATTCATAATCTACGCTCAATTCTTAGATGTTTTCTTTGAGTTGAACAATGTTGTGTTTTTAGTTCTTGCGTGGATAAAAATTATGTTTTATGGACAAATGGTTCCTTGATTTTATGAAAGTTAGAAAATCCTGGTCCTAACAAAAGTTTTGTTTCCAATCTTGTCAGGGTCGGTCTAAAAACACTAAAGATATGCCAACATAACATGCGAAAACTTAAAAAAAAAAAAAATGTATGTATGTATGTACATGTTTCATGCCAAGAAGCGAAAGCCAGAAATTTATTGTAGAACTATGGTGTCTTACTGAAAACATCTAAGGTATTGACCGTAGATTACGAATTTGGGTTACCATTTTTTCTTTTTGGGCCCATACAAATCGATGCGCCCTAATGTACATACGTATGTACGCGCATACATACACACTTGTATGCATGTACAGTGGCTCTCAGCTTATTTGACTCACACATTTTTAAATATGTATGTATGTAAGCTTTGTTTTTATTGCTTAATTCATATACATATACATGTATAAAATTCTTTTGCTTGAGATTAAACGCTAATTATCAAATCTGAGTTTACATTATTATTTTCGTACATACATATGTACATGCATATATCTGCTTCCTATGAAAAGATAAATTCATTTACAGTATGTATGTAATATATCAGAGTAGTGGGTCAAATAAGCTGAGAGCCATGTATGTATGTATGTATAGAACAACTGCAGTCGACGTCACAATTCAACATCATCGTCATCAGTGGTCTTGCTTTGCGTTTATTATTATTGTTATCAATATTCTACTATTTGCATTGCGCTACACATAAAACTCTGCTGCGTATTGATGAATGCGTGACGCTAAAGGGGGGACAGTTTAACTTCTCCTACATACATATGTATGTATGTATATATTTGTAAGCTTTTTAAAGCTTTTCTGTCAACGCATTTCGCAACGCATATTACGCATGTACGTATGTACATATGTATATTTGTCAGATTGTTGACGACCTTGAGGAGCAGCGCATGCATGTGTCTGACTGGCCGGCAATATTTATTACAGCACAGTGCCAGTCGAGCTGTCTGCAGTGCTCGCGATGATGATGACGACGACGACGACGCCGTTTATGTTGGTGTTAGTGCTTCCTTGCGTTAGCGTAGGCGTTGGCGTCATCGTCATTGTCAATGCATTTAAGCTTATGCATGTATTTACATACATACATATGCATATATGTACATATGTATGTGTAAATTCTCAATCTCTCGTGTTGTTGCAACGACGAATCGACGAACTGACGATTGGGACTCGACGTTCGCTTAGATTTACAACATGGCGACGCCATAAAGCGTCGGCGAAAATTTCAAGTGCTGCGACGCCATCGCTGGCGCCAGCCGCAAAATTTTCCCATGCAGCAAAAGCAACAACAACAACATAGCGCTGACGTCGACGACGACGGCAACGGCGACGTTTCCGCATGTTCCGAGTCAAAAGCACAGTTATAAGCTCTGCCATTGTGCAAGTGTTTGTGCATGCGTATGTATGCGTGTCTGTTTGTGTGTGTGAGCAACTCTTATCACACACATTCACGCAAGCACACTCATGGGCAAGTGTTAGCATGATATGAAGGTATGTACATACATATGTACATATGTATGTATGTACGTACCTGGGCATGGGCTTGGGCACGGTCTTTAGCCAGGGCCAGAAATTTGATCGTTGAATACTGCTACCATATATCGAGAAAGAAAGAGAGAGCTGCTGAGTGGGTGTAGAAGAGGCTGCGACTTTCCGTGTGTGTGTGTGTGTGTGTAAACATACATACATATGTACATGTATGGAGGCTGTCCAGCAGCAGAAGCAGTGAGATTAACAACAGCAGAGAATTCCACAACAGCTGACGCTGGCAGCGATGCCAGCGCCGGCGCACCCAGCACACCAAACTTTGTTGTTTTTTTCGTTCCTCTTCTTTTTTGCCAATTCATGTTTTTAAATTAGCAGCATGCTGGATAAAAAGAGAACGAAAGAGTGAGCGAGCAAGAGAAAAACAGAGAGCGCAAAAGATTGTACTGGAGTACGGGGAAAGAGGATAGGGAAAGGGTGGACATTCTTGTGGACCATATTTGTTAGATGAAGATATGAGGTCAGGCAGCTATTTAAAATATGAAGTACAGTTGCTTAAACGAATTAAGCGAAGCCTTGCGGTCGCCATTTTTGTTCTTGTTGTTGCCACTTTCAGTACTAAACGCAATATGGCGATCGAGAATCTCGATACAGCTGCCATCTACATTTTTTAGAGTAAGTTTTTGGTTTTTTAAAAAAAGAATATATTCGTATGAACACATGTAAACATACAGTATAGGCAAAAACCTTAGCACCCTCAGGTCATTTTTTTGAAATGATTTTTTCCGAATGAAAACAAAGTTATTTATTAATTTTTTTTTTGGTTCATTTGATATTTGGTTTCGGTATACCGATATCTAGATCCACACGGTATATCTAGATCCACAGATATAAAAGTTTTTGAACGAATTTAATAAAATTTAAATGCAGAATAAATTTGGAGGCCGAACCATGATCAAAATGACATTCCGCTTGAAAATCGGTACAGTTCTGCCAAAGTTATAACAGTTCAAAGTTGCTCAGGCCTCTGACCTAGAAACTTTACAAGTCAAAATATTTCTTAATTTTGACATGATTTTTTACAAAAAAATGAAAGTCCTCAGAATCAAGTTTAAAGTGTCCTTTTATACTAATAACGATATAAGGAGTTGATTAAAAGTAAAAACTTGGGATTTAAAATTTTGAATTTTCAAAATTTCAAAGGGGGGACCCTTAGCATCAAAATCGAATCTTGGTCGAAAATAAATAAATTTTCTAAATGTACAAAATTTGAATACAGACTGAATTAATAGGCCGAATCATGATCAAAATGGCATTCCGATTGAAAATCGAGTCAGTTTTCTTCAAGTTATGACAGTCGGAAGTTTGTCAACTGTTTGACCTAGCAACTTTACCACAACCGTACCAGTACAAGCGTTTCTATTTTCGGTTCTTGTAAAAGAATCAATTTCAGCTACGGTTTCATTTCCGGTACTAAAAATGAAACGGTTAGTTTCGGTTAACGGTTCCGATACTGGTTACGGTGTTATTCCCTGGTTAGAGCCATAAGCATTTGCAATAGAGTATTGAAAAAAAAATAATATCAAAAATATAAGAAATTTTTCAAGCCAAGTGAAATATGCAAACTGTTCAATTTGTCAAAAAAAATTACATGACTAACTGTATGTATATTATGTACGTAAATATGCACATATACATATGTATATGTATGTATTTGTATAGTAAGTGTATGCAAATTTTTTTTGTTGACACAACACGCGTTGTTTTTTGTTATTGCTGTTATTATTATTGTTGCTTGGAATGAATCATCAATTATGGATTTACATGCAATTTTTTGTACATGTAAATATATATGTACATACATACATACATACATACATATGAATAATTGTATTTGTATAGTTTTAAATACCCGGAATGGCTGTCACAATCTAAAATATGATCACGACTGATGATTTTTACATGTAAAAAGTTCGTAAGTACATATTTAAATTATGGAATAGCCCATATTTGTATGTGTGTACATAAGGGCGGGGCAATTTGTTCGGGTAAGAAAAAAAGATAGACAGCGTCCATCAAAATCGGAATCTTCGATGAATTCTAAGAATATTGAACAACGAAACTATTCGTATCGGTATATAAATCGGTATAATCTGGTCGGACAGTCAAAGTAAATTTTCCATTGTTTCTGTTTATATTGCAAGCCACCCTTTGAGTTGCTTTCGTCACTAGCGTGGACTGCCGTGGACTTACTTCATAGTAATCGTGATCTTAACTGAACGGTTTTAATGAATGTAAGCCAAGCTTAAGCGGAGATGGCTTGAAACTCGTTCAATCTATGATTAGGGTTCGACGGTATAATCACTCAATATGTAGTGTACAGAAGACATGTGATTAATTCGGAATTTATGAATATCCGTCTACATTTGTGTATTTGTATATATGTATATGTATAGGGAGTCGGTTACCTTATAATATAAAGATTTATTGACCCTCCCTAAAACGATTCTGCAGTGTCCTTTTATACCTGGTTTTCAATGACGTCGGTTACCTGAACAAAGGGATCGACATTGTGATTTTTTAACTACATCGATCTGCAATATGTTATACAAGTAGAGTAGTAGTAGTTTTAGTTTGGATTACAGATAATATGAGGTAGATGTGGATTTTGGATTAAAATATCAAATAGTATTGTTAGTATGCATGAAATATCCATCATATATTTGGTTGTTTTCCACCCCATACTTAGGGTTAATAAGCCGATAAAACGACTGTCCCCTCCCATAGATTTACTCTTTGGGCGATTTCTTGCGATTCTCCTACTATTATCGCCATGTGGTTCCCACAGTTGTATTAAACTCTGAATCATGAGCAAATGTATGTACATATGTATGTATGTAGAAATCAAACCATAAAAAAAATTGGTTTTTCATATGGATTTTCTACTTGCTTTGCGTTTTGCGCTTTTCTTCGCGCCGCATTTCACACACACACACACGCATATACAAGCAGAGAGAGCTGCCATTATGTACATATGTATATACAAACTTAATATGCACACTTTCAGTTTATATACATGCAAATACATATGTATATATGGTATATCATATGTGTAGATACATTTACATATATATGTATGTGTATATGTGTATGTACATATATTTAATTGATTCTTAAGTTTTAAATTGATAAAATATATTTAAAAAATAAATAAATTTACATATATTTGATAAGTAAAGACATTAGGCTTACAAACAGCGTTTATATCGTTTTAAAACTCATTTTGTTGAGTTGTAATAACTAATAAACAAAGTTTTCTAGTTGCTGGGTGAAATAAGCTGTGAACCACTGTATGTACAATGTACATATGTACATACGCTTATAATTTATTTATTTTCCATGCACAAAAGAAAAGACAAAGCCAAAGGAAAATGCAACAATGAAAGCCAAATACTAGATGACGAAGAATTAGGAAAGATGAATAGAAAGAGAGCATGCCAGTAAAAGCGTTGCCACTTTTCTCTTTTTTGGTAAAATGCCAAAAAAAAAGAAGAAAACTAGTCGGCCGGTGCTACAGTCGAGCATCATTGACTGTCGGAGACCCCGTACTTACTATGGCAAAAACTAATAATGGAAAAAATTAAAAACTATATAATGTTAACTTAAATGCATATTCTAACATATTGGTTACAATTTCCCATAAAACATAAAAGATTTTCACACTAAGACTAGATTTGTTTTTAGCCCGATCGGTCCTATGACAGCTATAATATATAGTGGTCCGATTTGAATCAACTTTGGACAGGATATATAAAACCAAGTCATATGGTTATTATATCAGTTTGCTTTAGATAGCTCATACAGACAGACGGACAGACGGACATTGCTATATCGACTCGGCTGTTGATGCTGATCAAGAATATATATACTTTATAGGGTCTGCCACGCCTCCTTCTGCCTGTTACGCACATACTCGTTAAAACAAATCCAATAGACCCCTGTACTTTTTTTAAGTACGGGGTCTAAAAAGCGTCCATTGAACCGGAACTAAGACGCGTTGGCATTGACAAGGGATGAGAGAGGTCCAGGACTGTCAAACATATTGTGTATGCCTCGACACTTGTTGGCCAAACCCTTCCCCCAGCATTTAGCACCCCACAACACCCACTCACACTCTCATCTGCATGTATGTATGTATATAGATACTTACTTACACATATGTACATATTTACATCCCGGCGGATACATTCGATGTTCGTGACCGCAAGAAATGTATCTAAAATTAAATATGTATGTACATAACTACATAATAAGCATACATTATATATATTTATACATATATTATGGCAGTGAGAGTGAAAAAAGCAAGTCAGAAAGTTTAGTCGACAGTGCTTGACTAGGAAATACCCAAACTTCAGCTCTATATAACAATTGGGGGTATGTATAACTGTGGAATTGTCACTTCAATGTGCAGATTTTTATACAAATATAAAAATTATAGAATATGTGTTGTCATACATTAAAAGAAAAGCATTCTTCAATTTGACATGGACGAGATATATAGAAAATAAGTGAGCGAAAGGATATTTTAAAGATTATCCATCTCCATTATGCATGTTACTTAGTGGGTTCCGTTCTAATCCGCGGTCCAATGGCGTTTAGTGTTAAAGAAGGATACATTTTTTTATTAACTTAGCAGATAAGTTAAATTGTAGTGCTCAAATTCCAAATTAAACGCTGAACAAACTTTTTGTCAAAATACTTATTGCCACCGTTCATTTACGAAAATATGATTTTCATGCTATAATTAATGCACATATCTAAGTTTTTGTGTATGTTTTAAAAAGCTTATTACTATGCATACATAAAAAATAAATAAGTTTTTCCTATTACCAAATGAAAACTCACAATCGAGTATGTTGTGCATTATTTTTGTCAATATATTTATGCCGAGGAGTGTACGTATGCATGGAGATGTACATGTGTGTGTGAGTGTTTGCACATACCGTTAGTCAAGTAATAAGTTTAACCAATTATAAGACTCACATATTTTATTTGTAAAAAAATAAATAAATTTTCTAAGCTTTTCTAAACTCAAATTTATTTCTTATTTTTTAAAAGTTACTTATGATTCTTACGACAAGTTACATAACAAAACCCATTGTGCTTAATAAGTGAATATATTTTAGATACATATGTACATAGTAAGTACATACATACATATGTACATAAATGGATAAACGATTATATACTATCCAATAGTCTGCAATGATCTCTCTGCGGCAGCGATGGCAATGGCATCCGCAGCAGCAGCAACAACAACAACAACAATAGCTCAAAGTCTTCTTGATGTGAAAAAGGTCAAAGTATCTCTCAAACATACAAAACTCACACACTTACACACACACATAGAAACAAACGCATACATACTCGCAGCTGGGAGCGAATTCGCAGCAGCAACAACAAAAACTTTAAGTCGCAGCTGGTTACCCGCACACTTGTACAAAAATGTGTGTATGCATGTATATTTTTGTATACATACATATACATAGCTAGAGAGAGAGAGAGAGCTTGTGTGAGAGTGAGTGAAGGAGAGATAATAAGAGAGGGGAGCAGTTACAGCCATATAACAGATACATACAGAAAAGGTACCAACACACACGTGCATAGATAAGTATGTATGAATGTATGTATGTATGGATGTATGTACATGGCCAATACATTTTGTGCCATCGGCAGCGCTGCGGCCACCAAACTGACGGCCACAACAGCAACATCGAAAAGCAGCAGCGACACCACCACCGCCACCACCAACAACAAAATATATAAGAAAAACAACAACAACAACACGATGCAGCGAAGGTCGTCGTCGCTGTTTGTCTGTCGCCCATCGGTCGACGTAAACGTCGACTGCGGCAGAGGCAGCGACAGAAGCAGTAGCAGAGGGTACCGAGAATTCCACATAGAAAATCGAGAAAACTGCATTAAATTTTCGTATCTGTTTTGTGTGAATGGCTTTGTGTACTTACACACACGTAAACGTACATACATACATACATATATACACGAAGATAGCTTTGTGTGTGTGTGTGTGTGTGTGTAAGTGTGAATGTATGCCGGTTGGTCGGTTACGGGTTTCTTGTTGGATATCCGTTCACTCGCTCGAAAAACTTCAATACATACTTACAATCGAACATAAATATATGTACATATAATACATACTATGTAGTCACATACATATTTAAATATACATATGTATGTATGAATGCACATACATACATAGTTAATAATAACTCCCTAGATACAAATGAAAATTGAATGCACGTTTGAAGAAGAAGAAGGAATGTTGCCAAAAAGGGTAATAAGAGGTGCGGAAACGGTACGAGTGGAGTGTCAACACCTTAGCTGAATGCTGCGGATTGTGACAGCTCCGGGCGGGTTCGGCCCAAGTTGTGGCACAGTTGCTGATACCATGACCAATGATCTTGAATGAATATCGTGTGTACATATGTACATACATATGTACATTTACATTTATCTAAAAACTTATCAAAAACTCAAATCTTTTGCAATTTTCTGTAAGAAATTTATTCAAGTTACTTATTAACTAAACAATTTACACTTGGGCTAATTCAGTAGGATGAGCATACCGACTGTACCTTTGAATAAATTCTATTATTATTTTTATATGGCGTGAATATCCTATTGGGGATCCGCCTACTACCGTATCAAAGACCTTACGGGTTGGAGTGCCTTCTTCCATACGCACAACGCGACCCAGACAGTGGGTCATTGTACAGCTCGTCGTTCCACCTTATACGATAGGTATCACCAACGCAAACAGTTCCAAAGATTTCGCGAAGATTTTCCTTTCGAACATCCCAAGAGGGCTCTACTGTTAATTAAATCTCCATTTAATTTGCACTCTGACATTATTGCTACTAGTCACGGCAGTGGTAAGGTAATTAAATTCCTTGACGAAGTCAAAGCTATAACTTCCTGCAGTCAGCTGTGAATCAA
Organism: Drosophila innubila; assembly: GCF_004354385.1. Lineage (NCBI taxonomy): Eukaryota > Metazoa > Arthropoda > Insecta > Diptera > Drosophilidae > Drosophila > Drosophila innubila. Next base: position 13,291,629 of record NC_047626.1, read on the forward strand.
GACGATTCAAACGAAAATCAAGAAATTTGCTTAATTCTTGAGATATGTCCATCAAACATACATCCTGACCTAAGTTGGTTCAAATCGGTACACTATATCATTTAGCTGGCATAGAAACGACAGGTCGAATATCAATTTTTAGGATGAAAACCTTTTTTAGTTTTTTGAGATATCTGAACCAAAATGACAGCTTATGCATCTGGGTTGGTCTTATACATCCTGACCAAATTTGTTTCAAATCGGCTTACTATATCAAGGAACAATTTCACTGAGTTTAGCCATTTTTTAAAAAACACGAAAGGACGAATTACCGCTGTTAATTTCTTGTACGATAATGTGACATTGAATCACAATTGGAGCAGTTAAAGTCACTCAAAGTGCTGTAGGCTGTGACATGAAAAAGAAATTCAATAATTATTCTTATTTTTTTAATTTGAAGTGTTATGACAGAAATTACTAAGAAGGGGCCTTAATAAAATATAGAAAGACTTAAACAGAGCTGCTTTTGTTTGTTTGAATATTTAATATCTTTAATAGTTTTGGCGGCTATCCGATTTGAGTTCTTACCGTTCTTACCTTAAAAAATGGTATTTGAAGTTATACTTAATAGAACATGTATATTTTATTGCATCTTTGATATTCATGTACTTACAATTGTACAAAAATATGTGTATGTTTTAAATTAAGTTCTAATTTGATAATAACCGTTTATACTATTAAACACTGAAAATCAATGTTTTCCTACACCTGTCATTTGGTGTAAGTTTTTTTTTTGAGGTTTTTGGTTATCGTCGGTACAGTGTGTGAGCAAAGGGGGAAGGGAAGGCCGAGAAGATGTATGTATGTATGTACATATGTATGGAAAATAAGATGAAGAGCAAAATGGCAGCAAATTAAAAGTAAATTTGCTTTTGCCATTTCGAACATGCAGGGTAATAAGCAACAAACGAAATTGAATCGGCACAGGGCCGAACACTGTTGCCGAAGTCCGAAACCTAAAACGAGCACAAAGCTTTCAAATGGGAGGAAGTTGATGGCAATGTTCCCAGTTCCCAATGCTCTCCCCCGCGACCGCCCACGCTATGACACGCCCCGGGTAAGCAAACGCCACTGCCTCTGACGCCCTTGGTCACACAATGGGTTGTACATGTGTACATATGTATATGTATGTATGTGTTTGTTGCGCGGCATCGTCATCATAGCCGCTGCCTCCGCCGTCGCCGTCGCAGTTTCTCCCTCTGCTCACATACCATGCAGCATTGCGCGTCACGAAGCGGGGTCTGACCAAGAGACTATGCAAGTGGTGTTTGTCTATATTTTGTGTATTGTTGTTGTTGTTGTTGTTGTTTGATGTTTGTTGCTTGAGCGATTATTGACGTGTATACATACATACAATGTATGTATGTATATCTTTACATCTTTATGCCCACATGTGTCTTAAAGACAATCATTCTTTTACATATATAATTCCTTTAAAGTCCATGTGCTGTTATGTGACAGTAAATGTCAATCAATCATCGTTATTTGATTTCTATTGCTATTGAGACTCCGTAAATAACTATGCAAGCAAATATGTGTGTATTTATTGTTTATGTACATACAAACATAATTAACGAAATCTTCATTTAAATACAGTTACATCTATGTACATAATTTGTAGATGACATTCTAAGTTTTATGAAAAATGCTATATTAATAAAACTCAGATTCATAAATATTACTTGCATTGATTTTCTATTAAAAATTATTTCATCTTAGTTGTATTATGAAGAGAAACCATATCAATTAAAACCAGATTTATAAATACTTATATTGCATTGATATTAAATTAAGATTACTGATAAGTTTGAAATGATTTCATTTTGGCGCTAGTCAAAGAAGCAACAGTGCTGCCATATTATCTGTTGAACGCGCGCCTTATCGATGTCGATAACATAAACGCACGTGTTGATAGAAAAACTATCGAGAAAAGAGCTGTTCATCGTGGTTCAACTAAGGGATTTAGCTCAGTAGTTTAATTTTTTTATATCAGCTGATGCTGCTTTGATCGTTCGTTATAGCACGAAGCAAATAAATACGCATAATTAATGCAGCTATGCTTTTAACAGATTAAGCCTTTTGTAATTATTTTTTTTTCTTATTTTCCTTGAATTTTAAAGTCAAAGAAATCGTTAAAAAATAAACATTTAATTCAAAAATCTAAAACTACTCTTTAAAGTTTTAGAGTGTCTATGTATTGTTACAAGTAGATTCATTAGCTTTAAGAAAGAGAAAAGTTTTTAAAAATCGGTTTTGGCATTCACGAGTAATCATGACAGATGTGGGCGCACCTCTAAGAACCGTTAAGAAAAAACTCAATTTTAAAATTTTTTCCAAAAAAAAACTATGCCATAGAAAAATAAAAATGGTTTTTGTCATATGGGGCGCCAAATCTATAAAAAAAAAAGTAGGTTTTGTTCGTGTAATAGCCAAGAAGCTAAAATTTGTTGCCTAGTGCAATCAGGGATTTAGTTCGTTCATTTACTTTAGTAAATAGTTCAATCGAACTTAGTCAGAATGATTCGATAACAACTGTAGTCAATAGGCAAATACACGATAAAGCATTTGAATAAGAAATAATAAGAGTAAATAAATGCAATTGAAGCATTTTCTAATACTAAGAAGTAAAACTAAATATTTGAATAAAATAAAATCAAACGCAAACATAAACATAAGAAACATGAGCGATGCAACTGCTACTCCGGATCAACGCAATGTGGAGATTAAAGCGCGTATTCCTGGCGGAGTTACTGAGTTCGAACGCCGCTTGGACGTGGCCAAGAAGTTGACCGGTACTGGTGGCGAGTTGATTGTGCAACGTGATGTATTCTTTAATTCACCACAGGGCGGTCGCCTGAAGCTGCGCTACTTGGAAGCACCGGCCCGTTCCCAGCTGGTTCATTATGACAGACCCGATGTGGCCGGCCCAAAGTTGTCCAAGTACAATAAAATCGAGGTGGACGAACCCGCGGTGCTGGAGAAGATACTGCGTCAGTCAAATGGTACACTAGGCGTGCTAGCCAAGCGCAGATTACTCTTTATACACGAGCAAACACGCATTCACATGGACGACGTGCAGGATTTGGGACATTTTATGGAGTTCGAAGTGTGCCTTCGTCCTGAACAGACACTGGAACAGGGCCAAGCAATTGCCGAGCAGCTCTCACAGACATTTAATATTGCGCCAGCTGATCTGATGACCGGCTCCTACTTTGATGCCCTCACAAAGGCTGAAAATTAAGAAATTAATAAACATTTCCATTTTGCATATGCGAACTTTAGTCACTTTGATTTTAGTGGAACAAAATACAAATTTATGATATAGTGGTCCGATTTGAACCAAATTTTGGGCAGGATGTATATTACCAGCTTATATGTATTATGTGTCAGATTGGTTGATAAATCTCAAAAAACCAAGAAGTTTTTCATACTAAGTGTTCATTTTCGACCTATCGTTGCCATGGCAGCTATATGATATAGAGGTTCGATCCAAAAATAAAAATAAACTTGATCTGCGTACGGTATCCAGGAACCTACATACCAAGTTTAAAGTCTCTAGCTCTTAGAGTCTCTGAGATCGACGCGTTCAAACAGAAATACAGGGCTAAATCGACTCGGCTGTTGCCAAGCACATAACACCCATTTTTAATGGGCACAGGGTATAAATAAAAAGCTGTTAATGGAAAGAGAATCTCGTTTATAGGATGTTATGTATAGCTGCAGAATTTATTAATTAATAATTTGGCAAATGGTAAAATTTGGAAAATGTTTACAAACTCAAATACATATTTACAATTTGAAGGGCTTTTAAATGGCGCGCCTTGGTCATATAAGGCGAATTATATATGATGATTAAAATAAATAGAACTTAGATCCGAATATAAATGCAATTGGTTACAGAATCAGAAGAACATCTTTCTTCAAGTGGAACACATAAAGTCAATTTTATAAAGATACCGACTTGTTATCGCTAAGCTATGCTTATCAACTATAAGGACAAATTAAGGACATAGAACTTATAGCTAATAAAGCTGCCATTTTGAATGGTTTCAGCTATTGTTTCTCGCAACCAACTAGTTTCTAGATACATTTGTTCTTCGTTTTTCGTTAGTTGTGATCGGCAAAATTCGTAACATAGTTGTAATTTTGTTTGGGCATTTTCCAAAAATCTCTGTAGTATAGAGGATCCATCTAGCAATGAGAACCAATAAGACTGATGGACATGGACTCAGAAATGGGATCTGGCGCCGAAATGGGTTTCCAGTACAACCAATTGTAATTGACTGCAAAGTAATCAAGCAATAATTGAGTAAATTGAGATGCGATGTTTGGCTTAGGGATTCACCCGGGAATTCACTTACGCACAAAGGACTGCGTGAGACGCATGGACAGAGTGCGACAGCGATGACGGCACTCGCTGGTCGGACGCAAGATGATGAAACGGCTGCCCACCGCCTGATGCACATAGACATTGGGACACTCGGTCTCTGGCAGAGTATAGGCGGGCGCCTGGGCCGTATCGATGGCCACAAAACGTTCCAGGGCCAAGCCCATGCTGGGCAAACGCATTGGACGGGCAAAGAAGGGACGCATGAGACGGGCGGGCAGCATGCGATTACATCGCCACAGATTGTGAGCATGCGTTGACCAAACGGGCGTTCCAAGCGTATCATCAGGATTCGGATCCGAACTGCTGCTGTTAAACTGGCCGAAGAGATCCTCGAGATTGTGGACGCCATCGTTGGTGGAGTGTACGCGATACGCGTCACGCTGGAAGATCTTCAAATTGTTGGCATAAATCTTGTGAAAATCACCCAAATCAAAGCCATGTTGATTGCTCCGGAACGTATAGGGGTTATCGTTTGGCTTACGGCAGTGCTGCAGTTGCGCCAGCTGCTTGTAGCCAGCTAAAGAGCCAACTTCATGTTGGCTAACACTCAGATTGTTGTTGCTGTTTTCGATTGTTGTATCATCATTTTCCGTATCGACATAGATCTGCGCGCATTCATCACTTTCCAACCAGACGCTTTCCACGTTGGCGCAGGGACCGCAGCTGAGATCCTCCACCTGAAAGAACGGATTACCCATTAGGCAGGACTCGTCGTAGAGCTCGGTGAGACGTGGAAAGCGCTGGATGAGCGGCATGGTCATGCGTCGCCACATCCGCATGCCCGGATAGACCAGGGATTGCACCATCCGGGCGTTGTTCGCACCATTTGTCGTCTCGTAGCGATAGGCGACCACACACAGCGACATGAGCGTCAGGTAGAACAGCCAGCATAAGATTTTACGCCGGCGATCAAGCAAATGATGCAGTACCTCCAGTTTGAGATATGCCATCAGTGGCGTGGTCGCATTGTAAAGCGGCGCCTGACTCCGCTGCTGGAAATACTGAAAGATCACATAGTTGTCAAAGCTGAGCGGACGAACACCGTAATTCGCTTCGGCGAGGCGTCGCAGCTGCCGCATTGCGTTTGTGTAGCGCTGCAGCAGTTGCTGCCGGCTCAGCTGCACAAAGTTCAAATCGATATCGATGTCGTAGTCGTCCATGGTGCGACGCGGGCGTCCGTCGCCCTTTCCTTCCCCTCCTTCCACACTTGCAACTTGCACTCACAACGCACTCAAACTTTTTATCTTTCTGCCTTTCTTTCTTTGTTTGACGTTCTTCTCTTTCGTTTTGCCGTTTACCGTTTTCCGTGTCGACTATTTTACTCTTTTGAGGATGACTTCACTACGCTTGTTTTGTTTTTGTCCAGCTAAATACAATTTATGGTCTGTCGTTTATTTACATTCACCTCTATGCGTTTTGTTGTTGTTTATTTGGTGTGGTACTTTTTTGTAGTATATGCCATTATGCAGCTGCATATGGTATATGGTCACTCTAATACCACGAATTTATAACAGCTGTTTATTTCTGTTAAAAATAGCATCAAATGTTAGATATCGCCGCATTGTTAACGAATTTGACGTTTACTATTTTAAATTAAACGTTCAGCTATTTACATGATTTTAAAATGTCAACACATTTATTTTAATGCATTTGTTCTGAAGATCTGCTCGTATACATGTACATATTGTACGGAGAAACGATAATAAGTCTGGTCCACTGTTGCCAACTTTTTAGAGGAAAAAGCATCCGAAATATAGCAGAAGTTGTGATGCAAAATAGCTAATATTTTTGCCAATTTTTTGAGCACCGGCTTATCGGCAAATTATTGCGATTGTGCAAAAATTTAACAAATTAAAAAAATTCTATCTTCAATATTAAGACAAATTCAAAAAAAAATTATATTTTCTTAGCTGCAACTGTTTTTGAAATTCGATTATAATGGTACATGCTGCCAGATCGGAAAATTTGACAGGGTGGCAGCCCTTGGACCAAAAAGTGTGTCCACACCAGTGTTGCCAAGTTTACAGGGGGATAAATAGTTGTTGTTCAGTTCAGTTGTTTGATAATCGAGTTGCAGTGCGGAGCCGTCGCCAAAGTAAATGTAAAAATTTTTGCTATCTCTAATTTTTTTTAGTTGAACTTATCGTTATTTTAATTGCTGTCAATTTATTTTTGGCAATAATTATCGGTGCATAAAAAGTATATCGTTAAAAAATAAAACAGCAACGTTGGTTGCCACTATATTTTAGTTATGTATTTATGTGTATATGTGTGTGTGGGCAACTCCACAAGTGTGTGCGTGAAATCAAAATAAAACCACAGCAACGAGCAATGTCGCGCCCTGATGGAAATATTTTATAGAATTACTAATTGAAAAGGCATTAAGGGTTCAAAAATAACACCAAAAAGTGTTAGTGTGTGCGTAAAATAATGCGAATGAAGTAGTATTACGTAAGAAATTGTATAAATTTTGACTGCATTCTTGGTCAAAGGGAAGTCGTCGTGTTGATGATTTCATTGACGATGACGATGACTACGCGGCCAACGCACACACACACACACACACACTCGCTCAGGCTGGCTCACACACTGTAATATATGTATATTGAATTTAGCGCGTGTTTGTGTGTGAATGTGTCTTAAGAGTTATTTGCTGAGCACCAATTGATGAATATCCTCCACTTGAATCGCTGCTTCTGCTGGAAATTGCTGCACAAATTCTTGAGCGGGGTGGCAACACTTTGAAAGTTGATGATCAAACGTCAAGCTGATTACAGTAGCAACAACAGCAGCCGCCCCCCTCTCTTATGCCGTGTTTACTTTGATCACAAGGAGCTGCAGTTCCAATTGGAATTCTCAGTTGCCCCGCATGCATGTACTCTCTTCTAGGTATATGTGTGTATGTTTGTGTAGCTGTGTTTATCTCTGCTTATTGAGCTGGTGTGTGAGGAACTTGTACGCCCACATTCTGTAGCACAGATGTTGCTTAACACTTGTGGGCGTGCTCGCGAGGCCAAAATGTAGACGATGCATGATCTATACATATTTATGTGTGCTGTTTTATGCTGTGGGCGCCTATGCTTGCGGTTGGTCTTTGCTAGTCCAAATTTTGCCTCTTCTTTGTTCATGCAAATTGTTGCATCTTCCTTCCCTCTCCAGCTGTGTTGCACGCCTGGTTTGTTGGCTGTTTATATTTAGACATGCAACGGAACATAATCTACAACTGCATATTGTGTGTACTGTGTTATTCTTTTTGTTATGGGTATGATCACCCTTTTTCCTATTGGAGACATGAATAGTCATCACCAGCAAAACAATATTCTTAATTCTCCAGTGTCACTTTTATATTTTGTACAAGGCGATTGATTATTCATATATTTGTGCCCGGAAGACGTCAGCGCAGTCGCTGCATGACTAAGCTGATGTGAAAAGTGCTAAAGTGGGCATTTCTTATATGTATGTATGTATGTGTGCTTATCCATATTAAAAGCAGGGGGAGAGCTTTCAATTAAAGGGGCGTCTTTGTCCTGTCAACAGCGCCCTCTTTGTTTACATTTGAAATTCGCTTGAGTAGCGCGCATGCAGAGCACCGAAAGCACAAGAAAACCGTTACCGGCGCAGAATTGCACTCAACTCTCTCCCACCTTTGTCCACTTCTCACTCTCTCTCTCTTGTTCTCGTCCTCTCTTTCGCTCGTATCATTTACCTGATTTAGGACGTGTGAGTCGTGCAATAATTGACATTTTGTCACTCATCATCAAAGTTAATCGCTATTTTGCCTTTAGCCCTTATTCATAAAAACTTCATGCGAGGAGAGAGCAGCCATATGTTTCTCCGTGTGTGTGTGCGCGCGTGTATTTTTGTTTGTTTTGTTTTTGCTTTGCACAGCGCACATACGACAGCAGCCAACATTGTAGAGGATGAGTCATATCCAATTTGATTTTCAATTCGTTTCGTACGAAATGGCGCTGATTGTATAGCTTAACAACAAAAACAACAACAGCAACAAAAAACAAGATGAAGGAGAGGTAGATAGAGACAAAAACAACAACCTCGCGAGAGAAATAAATAAAATTAAACATGAGGCAAGAGAAGAAGGCAAGGCAAACCTGAGCAGATGTTTTTTTTTTGTCTTTATGCCCTAACATAATTTTTGGGGGCATTTGCATACATACAGTGGCTTCCAACTTATTTGACCGACTACTCTAACATGTTACACTTTTTAAATGCATTTATATTTTAATCCGAAAAGATATAAATCAAATTTGAGCGCAGATTTGTTAATTAATGTTTAAGCTTTACAAAATATTTTTTATTAAATATCTGTATTAAAAACATATTCTAATCATTTAGACTATTTCTTAAAATCTAAGCAGCAAACCTTAAACATTTTTGAAGAATAATCCCAAGATTAAGGACCGAATTCTTGGATTAATTTAATGCTAAACTTTATTTTGCTTTGGTTAGTTTTTGAAGTTTTTACAAAAGCTAAATTGAGATTCCGGTTGGAATTCGGAGTTAAGGAGTAGATAATGTATTCTATATATTTTTAATAAGCCTCTTAAATGGTTAATTTATTATGCCTATTAATTGATTATTCATTTATTTTGTATTAAATTTTTGTAATTTACAGCCATTGCACTAAAAACTTTTGCACCCCAAACAAAAGAGCGAGAGAGAGAGAGAGAGAGCTGCTTCAAGAACTAGAGCAAGACGAGGATAGAGCGATAAAGTGTGAGTGAAAAGAAGAGCGTGCGCTTGCAGAGCGACGATGAGAGACAGAGACACAGACACAACAACAACAGCAACAGCAACAGCAATATTACCCGCTCCCGCTCCACACCGAAAGACCCAAATAGCGACACAAAAGATGCAGCAGCTGATATCCCTGACGCTGCTGTGCGTCCTCGCCTGCACATTGAGCCATTGTACGGCGGCGCAGATGGATCAGTCACCCGCCAAATTGGAGCAGAATCCGTGCGTGAACAAGGCCACCTGCCATGAATGCATACAGACGCAGAATTGTGGTTGGTGCATGAAATCCGACTATGGCGATCGATCGCGATGCTTTCTGCACACACCAAAGCCGGAGGTGTGCCCGGAGGAGTTCATCTGGAATCCGGATACATCGGAACGTATATTGATCAATAAGGATCTGACGCTGGACAGCAGTGCCGCCGCATGGTCGGGTGGTCAATTTATATCGGGCGGATCCTACGAGAGTAGTGCACATCAGCAAAGTTCAGCGTCCGGCTCTTATGGTGCATCCGGTTCCAGTTCCAGCTACGGCTCCAGCTCCAGCTCTGGTTCCAGTTCAGGTTTCAGCTCCAGTTCGGGATCGCAGAGTGCCTCTGGATCAGCAGCAATGGCTTCTGCCGCTGGTGAAATTGTGCAGATAAAACCACAACGTGTCAGCCTTAAGCTGCGCATCAGTAAGTAGCTTCGAAATGTAAATACATATACATGACATTGATTCAATGATATACTCTGCTTTTATAGATGAGGTCCACAATTTGGATGTGAGCTACTCACAGGCCGAGGACTATCCCGTTGATCTCTACTATTTGATGGATCTGTCCAAATCTATGGAGGATGACAAAGAGAAACTCTCCGCACTGGGCGACAAACTCTCGGAGACAATGAAGCGCATCACATCCAATTTCCGTTTAGGTTTCGGCTCGTTTGTCGACAAGGTGCTCATGCCCTACGTATCTACCATACCCAAGAAGTGAGTCCTATGCCAATTCAAAGTCCCTAGATTACCGGTTAAGTCTAGAGTAGTTATAAGAGCCAACAACAATTTGAGGAATCATTGCAAAAAACCAATGAGTGATCGATGAGAGATTACTCATGATTTCATGAGTAATCGAATATTATCTGAATCGATGACTGGCTATTCAATTAATATACTGAGTAATATCTAATTTTTGTAGCATAGTTATTAAGTTATAGTATCTAAAGTGAACAACACTTGAAAAGAATCGAGTTACCAAATTTGTATACACATAGGACCGTTTCCTACCTTGATTTCTAATAAGAAATTTTTATAAATATTTCCAAAACAAACAAACCAAAAAACTGTAGAAACCTTTCCTCATTCATTGGCTTACTCAACAAAAAATTAAACTTCTTATTCTTTTAATTATATATATACATATATATATATATTTTTTTTAAATATGAATACATTAACTCTCTCCCTCTTTTTTGTATGTACTATCTATATGACTAATTCATAAAACGTTCTTTTACCTAATTTTTACTTTTATGCGAACCAAAAAAAAAAAAAATACAAAACTAACGCCACGATTAAAACTACAACAACCAACTACTACAACAACAACAACAAAACGTAATCGAAATCGATATTGAAATCGAACACCAACAAAAATCCACCATCAATCAACGCAAAAAAACAACCATCGAAAACTGTTCGATAACAAATGATTTTTATATAATACAAATATATATATTCGATATGTATATTATTATATAAAAGACTCGAGCATCCATGCGATAACTGCAAGGCCCCCTATGGTTACCGCAATCACATGCCACTGAGCAATAACACCGAAAGCTTCTCTGTAAGAGCCAAATTAATATTTTTGTTGCAATCCACACCATCCACGCAATCCACACAGTCCACACAGTACTTACCTCTTGCTCTATCTCTATCTTCCACTGTGTGCTCGCACTTATTCCCACACCAATTTAATAAACTACTCCCTTTCCCTCTGCTAGCAATTTATTGTGCGGTCTTGTTACCTCGGTGTATAGCTATCGATCTATTTGCATCTACTTGTATATCGTATATCGTAAATCATAATATAAAACCCCGTATCGTATTGTAATGCATTTATCTTAACTACTCCTTCTCTCTCATATCTTACATATTTAGTTATAATACTTATTATGTATATCTTACATTCAAATTGGTACTATATCTCTATAATTCCATGTGTATCTGTATCTGTTAATGTATATTTATCTGTATGTATGTATGTTCGTGTGTCTACTTTTAAGTTTGAGTGCTGCAAAGGCATAACATAAGCAAAAGTGTGATTCCAGGTCGATCAACAATTATCAATATGTCATTATTAAACATCTCTTTGCTTGTTTTATGCTTTCGCTGGTTTCCAAATGTATCATTCGCTAAATGTAATAACGGTATACATATCGTCTGGCATTTGGCATTTGAATGTCGTTAAAACCGTGTTGCAGTTGTTTAGACTGATAAACTGATCACTGATCACTCAAAATTAAAAAAGTTTGACGGAGCTTTATAACCTGTCAACCTTTTAATTTGGGGCCAACTGATCAGTTAAATGGCAACTGTACATCTGACATATATTACATGAATATATTACTTTAATTATTTATTTAACTTTTATTTAAGTTTATTTATTTATTTTTTGTTTTCTTTTTTTGTTTTTCTCATGTATATGCTCACCTCTCTCTCTCTCTCTCTCTCTCTTTCTTTCACTCTATTTATATATATTTTTTTTTATCTATCTATGTGTATGAAAATTTTGAAAAATCGGTTGCTTGTTGCTTCACACTAAAAAAAAATATACAAATATCAAAAACAAAAACAAAAATTTGAATACAAAATTTAGCCTGGAGGAGCCATGCCCCAAATGCGATGCTCCCTATGGCTATCGTAACATCATGGGCTTGAGTACGGACACATATAGATTCTCTGTAAGTTGTCCCCACCCAAAAAAAAAAAAAAAAAAAAAAATAGATTCGTTATTTTTTAACCAAACCAATCAGAATCCATGCTTTAATTTTTGACAACTTGTTTGATTAGACGCTAACCCTTAATATTTGATTTTTGATATTATAACATATTGTTCTTAGTTGTGTTGTTATTTGATATTATGCATTTGTTGTTGCACGGTTTTGGATGTAAGCTTAATGTTCTTTTGTTATGTTGCTTTGTTACTTTGTTGCTTGCCACTTGCCATAAGATCGTAGTTCATTTCTTCAATTGTCGCCTGCATGTAACCGCTTAAATAACCCTAACGAATCCCTATCAAAGCTTTGTTGCCATAATCCTTACCCACTGATCACACTCTTGTCGATATGATTGAGTTTAAGTCGTTGTCGATGTCCATGTCTGTATATATATATATGGGTAGCAATCTTATCTTATCTGAACTGCCAGTTGAAGTGATTAAGATTGAGAACTTATTGAAGAGTTGCACCCATACATAAGTGCGGGAGTTGTTCGTAATTCCAATTTCGCGATAACTTATCGAGTATGGAACATATAATAATAAAAATAACAACTATGATGAATGCTGCAAACTGGTCCTGAAACGAGCCAACATTATTTGAGACTTACACTAAAAAAACATAAAATAATTCATCATTATATTTTTTGTTAAAAATTAATCATTTCTTATGAACACTTCTTAAAGATAAAAAAAAGCAAAACATCAGTTACTTTAATTATAGTTTTGCTTTAAATTAAATATTTGCAGCATTGATTAATGTTTAATTTATTTGTGATTCGATCTAATAAAAAAGTAGAAACTACTTTTGAAGATTGGGAGAATTTTAATCGAAAATGGAGTTGGGAATACGATTATCTCAAGACGTAGAGACAAGAGTGTGCCTGCTTACTGCACCACAGCCGCAATGATTTATCAAATTTGTATTAAAATTTTGTATACCTTTATATTATAATGCACACATACACACACCATTGAATTGGACACCAACAGAATGAGGTAAAACAAGCAGCTGTATCTGGTAATTTGGATGCACCCGAGGGCGGCTTCGATGCCATCATGCAGGCAATTGCCTGTCGTCAGCAGGTGGGATGGCGGGAACAGGCGCGTCGTTTGCTCGTCTTCTCAACGGATGCGGGATTCCACTATGCCGGGGACGGCAAACTTGGCGGCGTGATAACGCCCAACGATGGGGAATGCCATTTGAATGGCCAGGGCATGTACACGCATTCGATTATTCAGGATTATCCGAGCATCTCACAAATCAACCAGAAGGTCAAGCAGAATGCCATCAACATCATTTTTGCCGTCACACAGAATCAGTATTCCGTCTATCAGAAGCTGTCAGGACACATTGAGGGCTCATCCAGTGCCATCTTGTCCAACGATTCATCCAACGTGGTGGATCTTGTGCGCGAGGAGTATAGCGTAAGTGATTCATAATCCCCGCAAAGCAACAACAAAAATATATATATTTTATTTATTATAGAAAATTTCATCAACGGTGGAAATGAAGGACAATGCCACGGGTGATGTTAAGATCACGTATTACTCATCCTGTTTGACCAAGGGACAGCAGACCAAAACTAACAAGTGCAGCGGCCTCAAAGTGGGTGACAAGGTCACCTTCACTGCCAATATTACGGTCACCAAATGCCCGACAAATCCACGCGACTGGAATCAGGTTCGTAATCGCAAAGTTTCCAAAAGAGAAGCACCACATAATTTCACAATTAATTTGATGCTCTAAGTTATTTCAAAAGCAATATTTAATATAGTAAATTAAATAGGAGATTGTCTTTTTACCGATATTAGAATTTTATTAGAAATATGTTAACTCTTGAATGTTAACTCGATATGCTTGCCTAAAAGAGCACAAAATTAGCAAATAAATTGGAAAAATTTAGAAAATTCAATACTATTTTACTTTTGCGCTTTTTCCTAACAGTGTTTAATATTTTGTTTATATTAAAAAAAAGGGCTTGCACAACAAAATAAAAATGTATTTATTACTATTTCAAAAGGAATTTCAACCGAAATTGAAAAAATAATATTCATAATAGTCTAGTTCATAATATTAGTGAACTAGATTTTTTTCAAATTCTCTGAATATTTTAACTATTTAAATATTTTAGTTTTTGATTTTTTCTTTTCATTATTTTCTTAGTCTATGTCTTTGTTTATGAAATTCTTCTGTGGCAAGTTGGTTAATAAAATGTTTCCCTACCTTCAGGTTATACAAATCTATCCGGTGGGCATTAATGAAAGCATGATCATTGATCTGGAGATGCTGTGCTCGTGCCCGTGCGAGCATCCCGGCTCCAATGGCTATGAGAAGCACTCGAGAAACTGCAGCAACTTTGGTACATTGATGTGCGGCATCTGTGAGTGCGATGAGCAGCATTTTGGCAACACCTGCGAGTGCTCCATGTCGGATGTGCATTTGAACAACGGCAACAATAATATGTGTCGCCAGGGCAACAATACTAATGCCGCCGATTGTAATGGACGTGGCAGCTGTGTGTGCGGCGAATGCGAATGCAATAAGCGTCCCAATCCCGAGGAGATCATCTCCGGTAAATATTGCGAATGCGAGAACTTCAGCTGTGAGCGCAACAAGAATTTGCTATGTTCCGGCCCCGATCACGGCATCTGCGAGTGCAATCGCTGTGTGTGTAAGCCCGGCTGGACGGGCAGCAACTGTGACTGCCAAACGTCCAAGGATACTTGTATGCCACCAAATGGCGGTGAGATTTGCTCCGGTCACGGCACCTGTGTATGCGGCGCCTGCAAATGCAAGTCCACCGATGATGGTCGCTACTCGGGCAAATATTGTGACAAGTGTCCCACCTGCTCGGGACGTTGTCATGAGCTCAAGGATTGCGTGCAGTGTCAAATGTATCACACGGGCGAGCTGAAGAATGGTGATGATTGTGCCAAAAACTGCACCACTTTCACGCCCGTTGGCGTTGAACAGGTCAAGCTGGATGAGGACAAGGATGAGCAACTGTGCGTCTTTTTCGATGAGGATGATTGCAAGTTTACGTTCAAATACAGCGAAGCGGGTGAGCTTGTGGTGCACGCCCAAGAGGATAAGGAGTGCCCGCCCAAGGTCTTTATGCTCGGCATTGTGCTTGGCGTCATTGCGGCCATTGTTTTGGTGGGATTGGCCATACTGCTGCTATGGAAACTGCTCACCACCATCCATGATCGTCGTGAGTTTGCACGCTTCGAGAAGGAGCGCATGAATGCCAAATGGGATACGGTAAGCAATTGCACAATTGCACATTATACTCGTATTAATTTGATTTTTTGTTCGATTTACTTTACAGGGCGAGAATCCTATCTACAAGCAGGCCACCTCCACTTTCAAGAATCCCATCTATGCGGGCAAATAAGCGAACATAACAAGTTGCTAATTGTTTTTAGTGAAATTTGCCATTCAACAACTGACTGTTTATAATCTTTCTGATTTCCGATTTCTGACTTCGGATCTGTTCTGTCCTGTCCCTCCCATCTTCTGTCACCTTGCCCTCCACACAATTTATTCAAACGTAGCAGCTTCTTCAACTGGTGCGCGTGC
The DNA here is from genome assembly GCF_004354385.1 of Drosophila innubila. Taxonomy (NCBI): domain Eukaryota; kingdom Metazoa; phylum Arthropoda; class Insecta; order Diptera; family Drosophilidae; genus Drosophila; species Drosophila innubila. Next base: position 13,307,377 of record NC_047626.1, read on the forward strand.
AAGAGAAATGCTTGAACAAAAAAGTCAACTGCCATTGAAACGCGTTCTAAACTAAGTCAAAAACTTTTATAATACGAGTATATATATACAACAACATTTGTGCAAACAATGTATGTGTGTATGGAATGTATCAATATTTTACATAGAGTATACAAAGCAAACGAATTGTGCCTTGCAATATAAATATATATTTATATATGTATATGTTAGATTTTATATATGTATCTACATTGTATACTGTGTACAAGTGCAAAAAGAAAAGCTTCCATTTGTAAGCAGCCAAACTAACAATTACCACAAGAACAGCAAAGCAAGAATAACGCACAATAATTAATCAATTAATCATGGAAACCATCGACGCAGCAAACAATCTACAACAACCAAATTGTGCCTATGTTACTTACAAATCTAGCTACGAACGATCATTTGTAATATTATCAATGTGTGTTCCTCAAAATGTTTAAAGCTCCATTTCGGCGAGCATTCCAAAAAGAACAAAATATTGAAGCCGCAAATTAGAAATGAATAAAAAACGATAACAATTATTAGATGGTCATGCCAGATGTTTGGATAGCGTTATGAGGAGCACATCTGATTATATTTTTAATAACTTTTTTTTTTTTAATATTCAACATAAGTTTTTGGCACAACTTTTGCTTTGTCCCGTCTTTCGGATCGCTTATTTATTAATGTCCATGCAATATAGCAATTTATTTATTAGCTGAACGATCCAAAAACTGAATTTATGCCAATTAATGCGCGTAGAAAGCAGCATAAAGTTTAAACAAAACAACAAAGTTTTTATTAACTTAATTGTTTATGGACTTACGCCCTCTTTTATGTTTTCCGTCAATTCTTTTGTGTTTTTTCATTATGTGTATGTTTTTGATATATTATTATTTTAAATCTAACTTTACAATTAATATTTAAGCGTATTAACATTTAAGCTTGTAATTGTTAATTTTATATGAGCAAAAATGCTAAAAACAGAAGCAGAAACACAATGTGCCCCGAATTTTATTTATGGACAGCAAATCGCCCGATTTGTAATTTTTTATATGCTGGAAATTGTGTATTTTCCAGGTTTTGACCATTAAAAGTATATTAATGCTATCTTAAAGAGAATTTTATATAGTTGCGATTTGTACTGATTACTGATTAACAAAAACCACGATAATATGAATTGAGTGTATAAAAAAACGTAAATAATTGTTTATAAATACAATACATGGTGGAAACACTGGCAATTTTAACAAAAAAAAAGAACATAAACCTAAAAATAAATACTGTTTGATGCTAATTTTAGTGAATTAAAAAAACAAAGAAAAATAAAAGTTTCGTTTTATTTTAAATAGTACGTGACACTGACCTACATAAGATACAAACTTAACGAGTTGCCCTCGTCATCGATCATACACATAGACCTTGTATCAATACGTGTATGAATCATAATTATAATCATAAATTTTAAAGCAAAAATTAATTCCGGAATAATCATTATTTTATGAGTTTTATTTTTTTCCTTAAATACAACTATTACTCCTTGATTTATTTTTTTTTTTAAGTTGTAAGGTGTAACTCAAAATTAATCATTATTTTACTATACATAAATGATTATTTCAATAAATAAAAACATCTATATTTACAGTCCCTTGCTATAACAGCTAAACTAAGGGAGATATTTAAATGATTTAAACGATGGTATTTAGTCCATTGTTGTAACTTATCAAATACAACTCGACTTTTATATACAAATATTTGAAAATAGTTTAAAACTTGAAATTCAAAAGAGTACCCAAAATATAAATTTATTATTTATAGAAAATAAGGAGAAGTGACTTGAACCGTGTGTACACCTTAACGGAAGTAAAAATGATTTGCTTAGGGGAAAAAGTTGTGAGTCGATTTGACACTTTATAATTGTGTGTGGGACGCCTAGAAAATACTGGAGCATTAGAATCGGCTGGCTAATCGCTCGCCACGTTTAAAAGGGCTTGGTAATTCCCTATACGACGTCTGAAATAGGAATAAGTATGTGGCGCCATCTCAACAAAAATGGTGGACAAGTGTCCTGGGTACTTACAAATTGGATGACAGGGTCTGAAAACGATTAAAACTAAAGTTCATTTGCAGGGACCGTAACTATTTTTTTTTTTTTGCATAAAAATTAAAAAATAATTATTGTTTGTTTTTTAAATATTTTTAATTATTAAAATTAATAAATCAAAAATAATTAATATATTTCAATTTTTGTATAAAATAAATACATAAAATAAAATGGAATTCAAATATCTACTAAGCCGAGGTAGAAGACTGAAAGCAAAAATAAGAAATATTTATAAATTTTCATTATAAAAATTGAATTATTATTGAATTCAAATATCTAGTAGTCAGATCATGCTACCTCGGTTTAATAGATATCTAAAATCAATTTTTATTATAAAAATTGAAAATAATAATTAATGTTTGATTTTTATATAAAAATTGAATTATATTAATTATTTTGGATTTTTATTATATAAATTAATTTTAATAATTTAAAATGAAAGCAAAAGTCCATGTTTTTGAATTTTCGAATTGTCCCACCGTTTTTTGAGGCTTTTTGGGCATCAATTTTTTTGCAAACTCATAATAATTATTTGCGGTCCCTGTTGTAAAGTAATGAACAAATATTTAAAGAATTGTGGAAATCATTTGCTTTTATTGAATAAAAAACCAAATGTGTTTTCTAAACAAGTCTGGGCGCTGCTGCCATAATCTATACAATTATAAAATCTTTGTAGCATTATGTACATATCCATAGATATATCGATAACACACATATTAGCTAATAGCTATACATATCATAATCGCCATAAACATCGCCTTAGACGCTTAACTTGGGTAGGGACACTTTCACTTAAGTACGTTCCAAGCACAACAATATATAGGCAGCTAACAATGTTATACAGTACAGACATAGGGCATTACTCGTATTATGCATAGGCTGTCTTTCTTTCTGTCTATGCAGTTCAAGGCATTTGGATTGAACGCCGGTCTATGGCTCTGGACATACATAATATGTATGAGATATCTGGGAGCGTCTGGGGATAGGCGTCTTCTGATGTTAACGTTGTAACCCGGTAGGTGACTGTAATTTTTGATTTAGTGGAATATCAAATCGGCATCGGGTGCTCCTTTCTGATGTTTGAACTTGTGCTTGTTGGGCTTCTGGTAGTAGCTCTGGGTAAAGTTTCGCTGTTGTAAGGGTAGCAACGACTCTTGATAGTCCTCCTCCTCGATGCGTTCGGTTATGTTCAGAGTCAGTCGCTTAACTTTCTCCTTCTCCTCCCGTGTCTTCTGCTCCTGTAGCTTCAGATTGATTGCCAGTTGAGAGTCCGAGGGTGCGACAAATGATTTGAACTGCTGTTTGCCTCCCTTATTTCCCCTCAACATTAGAACAAAGGGAACAGCGCCGCTGCCGCTGCTGCTTCCGTTGCCCTTGCCACTCTCCGCTGGCGTCTCGCTGCAAGTGGCAGTTGGTGGCAAGGTGGTGCTGTTGGCAACATCCGTAGCATTGGCGGCAGCGGCAGCGGAGGCGGTGGTGGCGCCACCCTTCGAGATCTGTGGCGCATTATTGCTCAATATTTGATCGTAGGACTTCTTCTGTAGGCGCGCCATCATCGGCACAGGAATATCCTTGTTGGTAGCTTTGAGTGGCGGCTCCTTGAGCCGTTCCTGATACGAGTCACTCGTCATTTTCTCATACATTTGCTCAAACTCGAGATCCTCTTTGGATTTCTCTGGCGGCGGCGGTGGCGGCGCTGGTTCCGCTTCATACTCGGTCCAATCGTTCATTTGATCCGCTTCCGAGCCACCAGCAGCCTGACGTTCACGCTGATCATTCGACGAGCCGGAGTCATCCGTTATCTGGTAAGTAACAAGAGCTATGAGTAATTCCGATAATATAACATGAACAGCTTTGGAACTTACGCCTTCGTCCAGTTCGCTAATCTCGCTAATGGTAGCCAAACTGGCATCCTGTGCATTGTTGTTGGCCTTCAACTGTGGATACAGTTGCTCCTGCAGCTGATCGATCGCCTCCTTGGCCTGCTCCAGATTCTTGTACAGTTTAAGCTTGGGCCGCACACCCGATAGACAGTCGCGATAGGTGTGATCCACGAGTATGGGGAACAGATCGGAAGTATTCTCCGATTTGCTAAACACCGGATGCGACTTCTTGAACCAATAATAGTGCTGGAAGAATACTAGAAAATAATCCAATCTGCAAAAGAAATAATTACATATATATCATCGGATATTGGAGCTAACAATTCGAGGACTCACTTCTTTCGGGTAACTTGGCTGGTGAAGTATGGACCGCAGGTGTCCAGCAACATGCAGGCGAGTTTAAGTCGAAACAGACTCTCTGGCGGATCCAGCGGAGACACAACGCTCTGATCCAAGGTAACGCCCAGTGATATTATCGAGTAGAGTGTGTTAAGTATGTGTGTGGACTCGACAAGCTTATAATTGTACATCTCGCCCAGATATTTGGCCATTGCAATGCGACGCTGTGACATCTTGGGCGAATGAATCTCCAGTCCGGCACGTATGTCCTCAAACACATTGTCAATGACAATGGTTACGGCACGCGGCTGATAGGAGCTCAGTCCGGAGACGAGATCCGCCAGGCAACGTATGAGCGGAAAGCGTAAAAGATACGCCTTGCTCAGACACTTGATGGCATAGCTACTTATTTCCGGATCATGCCAGTTGATTCGACGCAGCATTTTAATGCAACGCTCCACATTCTGCTTGCACAGCTCCTCGAAGATCAGGTGTCGGATGTACTCGTGCATGTCTGGTCTGGGCGTCACTTCGCGCTTTGCCGACTCCGGCGGCTTCACCAGATAATAAACGCTCTCAATTTGCGCGGCATGACGGGAATCCATTGCGGTTGCGGTCTTCATGCGTAGCATTTGGTCGAGAAAGACGTTCATGAGGAGACGCGAATCTCGGCAATTGTATAGATAGACCCCGCTAACTTCCACAAAGGCACACGCCATCTCAATGTGATGATGAATAAAGTCACGAAGGAGCATCTTCAGACAGCCCAATGCATCGGATTTCTTGAATAACCCAAACTTGACCAGTTCTCCAATGAAGCGGACAATCTTCAGCTTCGACTCAATGTTTAGCTGGTTCTTCTTGCGGATGTGCCATTTGAACTCCTTGCGCAGTAGCTCCAACAGATCGGCGGCCACATCCGTGTTGCACATATGCACAATGGCCACAAATCGCGATAGATATGGCAATATGTCCAATCGTGTCCGCTGCACACTGAATATCGTTCGTGTTAGCTTCTTCCTCTGATGCTTCGTATTGTAATTGAGCAGAAACTCAATGGCCGCCGAATCAATGAGCTCCTTGTTGACGCAGTTGAACAGATTCTGGAGGAAGACGTCAAATTGCTTTCGCAGTTGCTGATTCTGCGATTGGGCCTGTTAAAATAAATAAAGAGTTTTAAAATATAGAAGATTAAAATAAATACTCGTCTAAATAGTAAGTGAATCAGGACAAAGAGTTTTATGTATAAATCCAAACTTACCGTTTGGCTTAACGGTTGTTGATCCTGTTGTTGCTGCTGTTGCTGTTGTTGCTGACGTCCCAGCTCCATGAGTGCACTGCCCATTTTCTTATCGGCACAGGGCACAGCACAGGATGCCGCTAATGATGACGCAGATGTGTCTGCATTGGATGTGCCCGTTGTTGCTTGCTCCTCCTGTTCTTTTTCCAGTGTTGTATCGCTGGCAGTCGACGGCGGATCATCCATATCCATTTCGGCATCGATGTTGGCATCGATGGCCTCCTCGGTCAGTTCGCTTGGCTCTTCGAGCGTCTCCAGATCCACTTTGGGAGCCGAAAAGTTGGGCAAAAACTGTCGCAGATCGGGTAAGTCGGTGTAGAAGGCACGCGCCTCCTCATCGCCCCAGGGATCGAGTGTACCAAAGGCGGCGCTATCCAGCATGTTATCACATCGATTCTTGGTCAGCAGTGGTTGCAGCCGGATTGAGCGAGCCAGGATGTCAAAGCTTGCCTGCATTAGTTCACACTTTTCACGCTTCTCCTGGCTTATTTCGCCCTTGCACTCCATGGTGCGCCGTATGATCTTGGTCATGTTCATCAGTGCCGCCTGCTCGGTCAGTACATGCTTACAGAGGGCCTTGAAGTATCCTTTGAGCATGGTACGGAGATTAAGCTGCTTGTCGGCACTAAGGAAATCCGACTTGGGCACCTCCATGTTGTATTTGGTGGCCAACTGTTGCATCTTCTGGGGCACCAGGCCAGCATACTCCTCGCCGCAGTGACGGCAAAACGATAGTATTATGGAGAAGTTGCTGTGATCATCCTTGTCCTGGGCTATCAACTGTACCAACACCATACCCAGTTGGGCCAGACCCGGCTTCATTTGTATGACACCCGAACTGACCAGCTCGGCAAACAGTCGAAGATCGACGCGCAGTTTGCTCGGATTGCTGATCTTCTCGGTTGCCTTGATATTGAGTGCCTTCTGCCATGCCTCCAGGAACTGTGTATCAAAGTCCGCATAGGTGCAGTGCAGCTTGGAGGCCAGCGTCACCACAGCGGGCACATCCGTCATTTTCAACTTGGCCTCGGCCAGTGCCGCACATATTTCCGATATATATTTACTCAAATTGAGAGCCGACAGCTCGCGCAGCAGTGTCTCCAGTTGTGTGGTTGTAAATAGCTTTAGTTTCTTCACAAACGCCGTATTCTTCTTTAAACTGGAATCGAGACGGGCAAAATATGTATCGCCGGGTAGCTCAAAGTTGGCATTCTGCTGTCGCAGCTGCCGCTTGCTGTCGATCTTCTCCTGCAGCTCGCTTATAAACTGCTGCAGTTCCGCCCGCTCCTCGGCCTCCACTGCAGCCGAGTCGACGGCGGCAGCGGCTGCGACAGCGGCGGTGGCGTCCGACGTTTCAGCATCAGCCTCGCTGCTGGCGGCTCCACTTGTCGATGAATTTGTCGTTGTCGCTGTCGTCGTTGTTGTTGTTGTGGTCTCCTCGCTTGATTTGTTGGCGCTCATGGCATGAGGTTTGTTGTGCTCTGCTGTATTTTAATAAATTTACTCGCTGTTCAAAGAATTCAATCAAACTAATATTTAAATATCGTCGACTGTCACATTCGATCGTTCTTTGATTTTGTTGCCTTCGCCTTCTTTCTTTTTGCCTGCGTTTCGCTTTGCAAGTGTTTGCCTACAACTTTTTGCGTTGGTGTTCTGTGCTCAAAGCACACATCGCACATCTGTGTCGGTCATATGTACATGTGTACGCACTCACACTGTAGTCGTGTAATCGTGAGTGACACGTACATCGATATACCTTTTACGTTATCGATAGCTTGATTCAAACTTATTTAATAAATATGTATTATTTAGGGAAGTCCGTAAACAGATTCAGATTTGGTTTTGAAAATAATCAACCAAATCTAAATCAGTTTCAGGAACGACCCTTTTTGCACACTGACTAGGTTTGGACTTTGCGAATTAAAATAAGGGCTCAAAAGTTCCGTTCCGCTCCAATTTCCGGACGTTTTTTTTTTTTGATGTAAGTACCTAGCTTTATCTTAAAACATGTTTAAATTTTTCTATCAGCTGTGCACAGTGTGTCCACAAAAATTAAGGCAATCTGTTTTTGGAATGCCCATATTATTTACAAAGGTGTTTAAAAAATAGTTTTTACATTATTCGAAATTTTAGGTTTCACGGATTGGTTTACTTTTGCTTCAATCAGCTTAATCAGATTCAGGCATACCTCTATTATTTTGACGTAATTGTTGATACAAATATCAAATGTAAAGATAAGTTTACCGATATTTTTCTTTTGATAATTTGAAAGCATTTGGCGCCATTAAAATTCTATTAAGAGACATGAAGAACAATCGGTTGGTACTCGCTTTTTATTTTTAAGTACAACTTAAAAACAATATTTGACATATCTTACGAGTTCGAAAAAGTAAATAAAAGCTTCTGGCAGTTTATATAAACCTTGTCTTATCAGCAGATGTAACTCAAAAAAATAAATTATTCCGTCCTAGTTTCTTTTGTCGCTAAGTGGGACATTGAACTTAAACCCAATTCCCAATACTGTCATGGTCATTGATTTCACAAACTGTAAGACATAATAAACATCAACAGCGGCTACTAAGTTACCGAGCCAAGTTAAATCAATAACACTGGAAATATCAGGTGTGGATGCCATCAAACGGAATTCAGTTGTGGAATTTCAGTGATAGCTTGCAGTTACATACCTCGCCCGCCAGTAAATAACCAATTATAAAAATTGCAAATGCTCTGCTGGGCGATAGAAGATACTGTATCAAGACAACGAAATCCTAATCCACAGAAGGCACCAGAAACTCTTAAGAATTTGCTGTTACGTTCAAGTGTGCCCATTGTGAGTCAAACACAAGCACAAGACAAGTTGGATAAAATAATGGCACCACTAAAAGGTCAAGAGATCGACAAATTCCACAAGCACTCATATATTGAAAATCGCAATTTCGATCATCGTTTGGTCAAGGATAATCTTATGGACAAATGGCCGACTTCGGATATGAACGAGTACCCCGAACGCAAGGATCATCGCAATCTCATGGAATCATATGTATCATCTATCATCTTATCATAAGTATCTAGCACCCAGCACGAAGGGCGTAGCCAACTTTGTGCTAAGGGGGGAGCCAAAGCATTTTCTTTTCATAGTATCTGCAATATGTACATATTAGAACATCGTAGATTTTTCGCAAACTTATAAAAATTTTTTTTTATTTTTAAAATTTGTTTTTTTTTTCGGCTGTTTTTAGAGATGCACTTACATTTGCCATTACATTACCATTACCATAGAAAAAAAGTTTTTTTTAGGAACTTAACAATTTTTATGGGCATAGGAGAAGGGGCACAATGAACCCTACCTGTCCCCCTTGCCTACATTCCTGCTGAGCACTTCAAATCAAAATGTTTTCAACATTTCTACCAGTAGGCGCTGCTTTGAGTCCTTACCCAGAAATGTTTTTCATATTCATTTGTCTCTCAATCTCGCACAGTTTAACTCGTGTCGAAATATAGTCGTTTGTGATATTTCTTTTTCTTGTAATTACACCAAATTTAAAGTACAAATTCGTTATACCTTGCACTTTGGTAGTTGAGTTGAAAATCAATCAATCATGTCGAACCAGCACGATTCGAGCAATCCGCTGCCGGCACAAAGTGTCATGTATTCTCAATTGCAGCCATGGAGCCAGGCGGGGGCACCGCCCTGCATGGAGCCCATCGGTGGTCCGACGGTGCCGTCGCGCGTAGCAGCCAGCTACGAGACGACGCAACGGCATCCATGGCGCCCAAAGATGGCATTTGAGATGATCGAGATAAAGCATATGCCGGAGCAGCCAGTGACCAATCAGATGACTCAGCCGTGCTTTGTGCCGCAAGGCATGAAAACCGAAGGTATGATATTTCCCAATCTGGTCACTGGATTCGAGCGTAATCCACAACATGCGGCACGTGCCGCTCTCTACACGCGCTACACCAACAACGAGTGGCACAACAACAACTTGGGCATCTACGGCGAGTCCAACACAAATCGGTAAGTAGCTATGATCAACTGACCCCCTGCCCCATCCCATTCCTGGAGGATTGATGTCTCTCTCTGTCTCTCGTTGATAGAAATCTATCTGAGCGTATGCGCAATGATGCAATACGTCTGATGCGTGAAACTGACGAGACGGCCACAACGGGACAACGGGATGCTGGCCGGCGTCTGGGTGAACGCATCACGGACTTGACCTTTTGGCGTAATGAGCTTAATGCAGAGCTGGAGAAGCTTATTGGAGAGATGTCCGATATTAATGAGCTGCAGCGTCAGTGCGGCAAGGCCATGTTGGACTTGGAGATACCGCTTCACATTGCCCAGGAGTGTCTGTTTCATCGCGAGGGCCGTCAAGGCATGGAGAAGGTGCACGACAATGTGGAGAAGGCGCTGCTCTTGGAGATTAATCATTTGCGCAATTCTCGTGATCGTCTCAAGGAACTTCACGAGAAGATCGCAAAGCAAGCAATCGATTGCCGAGGCGCACAACATTTGCTGGAAATCGATGTAACCCAAAAGGAGTCCACAATGGGCATTGACTCAATGTGCCATCGCCTGAATAACTACAGTCGTGGCATCACATACTTTGGCGGCATTGAGAAGTACGATCCCACAGTCAGTACTCAGGACTCCTGGGCACTTGCCAGCAGCGAGCATGTGAAACGCTCCCAGGCTGAACGTGCCAAGCTCTCACAGCTGCGAAGTGACTCTCAGAACGTGGTCAATGCCGTTGCCTCATCCGTCTGGGACTTTTGGAACAATACAAATAATGCGTTGGACAGACGCTCCCAGGAAATGGCTGGCGCCAAGAACCGTGTCCAACTGCACTTGCAGAAAGTGCAACAGGAATTGTTTGACATGGAGAAGCATCTGTTTCTGCTGCAGAAGGCCATACAGGACAAGTCGAATCCACTTAAGGTGGCCCAGACACGTCTCGAGGCTCGTTCGCATCGCGAGGGCATGGAACTTTGCAAGTAAGATGATCATAATTGATTATTAATGATGTGCCCATATTAATCATACATACACTTTTTCATATAGGGATACTGCACAGGATCGTCTTGTGCAGGAGGTACAGGACATTCAAGGCACTGTTGACGTGCTGCATCACAAGCTGCAGGAGGCGGAGGCCACTCACCAGTCATTGCTCAAAACCCGTTGCATCTTGGAGGAGGACTTGCGCAACAAGGTCAACGCATTGTTTATCGATCGCGAGAAGTGCATGAGTCTCCGACGATCTTTCCCCATAAGCAATCTAATTCGCTATTAATTTCGAGATATTTTTTTTTATTATTTAAAATTGTATCACGTGTCTGTTTAGTCTGTATTCACAAATATACATATGTAATTCCAAATTGTTTTCATCAGTTTCTATTTTGGCGGGTGCTTTAGTTATCGGTTGCATTTATTTTCACTGTATTAATATCGATAGGTCGCTTTGCGATATGTAACTGTTGACAGTGCTGCCATATCATCCTTTTTCCGGACAGATTTGTCTATCTAAAATATTTGTCCCATTTTTGGAGTCCGTCTATCCTGTTATTCTTATCGACTTATGTCAGCACTGACTGTTGCGCGACAGCACTGCAAAGCTGGAATGTAAAATATCGATATTACGATACTTTTGGCTTGCACAATCCATCAAACAGTCGACGACATCGATATTCAGATATATCAACAATTTTATTTAGTTGAAAGTGCCTTTGCGTTCAGGTAAATAATACTATTATATTAGTAAATTAAAATTTTACACAATACATTTTGCAATGTAAATACATCACAATTATGTGCTTTTATTTCTTGCATCTGGGAACAAAAAAAGCATGCAATGTAAAGAAAGTTTTTTCTCTTATGCCGGCAGCAAAATAAACAAAGCACGTATTATGAATAAATTTGATCGAAGCTTAAAGAAAAATACATCAATACATGTATATGTATATAGTATATAGATTGGCAACAGCAGTGTCATAAAAGTTCTTGCATTATAAATCTAATGTATAGGAATGCTGCACTTGAAAGATTAGTTGACGGTATCACTTGAACCAAAAATTCTGACGTGTGCTAAATCGTTGATTTGGCAGTTTATAGCAAACACTAACATAAGTACATACATATGTATGTACCTAACTACATACAATAGATCAACTTCATTTCAACCTTTCAGTGTTAGTATAACTGTTTTTCTCTGTAAATTACAGTTTTGACTGAAAATTCTATAATAAAATCAGCAATATTACATTATATTCCCACGGACGGTGTGAGGAATTGAAGGGAAAAAAAGCTGTGAATATGAGGTGTTCACTGATCTTTTGCCTCATAATTGGGGCAGTGATACACCATGGTACTGGCGTCGATCCAACTAATTTCAAGACATGTGAGCAGAGCAGCTTCTGCAGGTATGTATGCAAGTTAAATACAATCAGCTGTCTTATTATTGACACACGTGTACTAGATGTAACATTGTTAAAACATAATATATGTATGTCTGCATGTACCAATAAATATGTACATGTATCTATAATTGCCGTTTTTGTCTTGAAGGCGCTCACGTAAGGTGCAAAGCTCGGGAAGCAAGTATTCTCTTATACCGGGCACGTTAAACACATATTCGGATTCACTGACTGCTGATCTGATCAACAAAGAGAATCATCATCAGTTCACATTCAAGCTGGAGGCACTGGTAGGAAGCACCTTCCGTTTGCAGATTGATGAGAAGACATCGCTAAGTCCACGATATCGCGTTGAGCACGCACTAAAAGGACAGCCGAAAACGGCACGTATACGTGTACAGGAGTCGGATGGTGAGCTGACCATTACGGCCGACCATTCCAAGGCTGTCATACATGGTGATCCGTTCCGCATTGACTTTTATGAGAAGGACGTTCTTGTTGTATCCGTAAATGCCAAAAACTGGCTGTACTTTGAGCATCTGCGTAAAAAGCCACAAGCTCAGGCCGACCCAGAGGGCGGGGATGAATCACAGCAGCAGCAGCAAAATGTTGAGCCAGCAGGTGAATCATTGGATGATCCAGGCGCATGGGAGGAGAACTTCAAGTCGCATCACGACTCTAAACCCAATGGACCACAAGCAGTAGCACTTGATTTCTCGTTCCCCGCCGCGGAGATGCTCTTTGGCATACCAGAGCATGCTGATAGCTTTGCGCTCAAGTCCACCTCTGGTACTGATCCCTATCGCCTGTACAATTTGGATGTCTTTGAGTATGTGGTGGACAGTAAAATGGCACTTTATGGTTCGGTGCCAGTGCTTTACGGTCATGGGTAAGTGTATGCCATCTACATGTATTCCGTGAACTATTCTAATTTCTTGTAATTGTAGTCCTCAACGTACTGCCGGTGTTTACTGGCAAAATGCCGCCGAGACCTGGGTGGACATCTATACAGCCGAGACGAATGTGGTTTCTTCGTTGGTTAACTTTGTATCCGGATCCAGGAAAACAACGCCACCCGTAGCGCACTTCATCTCCGAGTCGGGCATTGTGGATGCATTTATTATGCTGGGACCTAAGCCCATGGATGTGTTCAAGCAATATGCAGCTCTCACTGGTACCCACGAGCTGCCTCAGCTTTTCGCTCTGGCATATCATCAGTGTCGCTGGAACTACAACGATGAGCGCGATGTGACCACCGTTTCGGCCAAGTATGATGAGTACAATATGCCCATGGATACGATGTGGCTGGATATTGAGTATACCGATGGCAAACGCTACTTCACTTGGGACAAATTCAAGTTCCCGGAACCCCTGACCATGATTAAGAATCTAACCGAGTTGGGTCGCCATTTGGTTATCATCATTGATCCGCATATTAAGCGTGACACTAGCTACTTTTTCCATAATGATTGCACGGAGAACGGATATTATGTGAAGACGCGTGAGGGTAATGACTACGAGGGTTGGTGCTGGCCGGGATCTGCCAGCTATCCCGACTTCTTTAATCCCGTTGTACGCGACTATTATGCTAGCCAATATCATTTGTCCAAGTTCAAGACTGTCAACGAGGATGTTATGATCTGGAATGATATGAACGAGCCATCTGTATTTAATGGACCTGAAATAACCGCACCCAAGGATCTGGTGCACTATGGCAATTGGGAGCATCGCGATGTGCATAACCTTTACGGTCACATGCATCTCATGGGCACCTTCTCTGGCCTGAAACAACGCGATCCCAATCAGCGTCCCTTTATACTGACTCGCGCCCACTTTGCTGGCTCACAGCGATATGCGGCTATTTGGACAGGCGATAACCTGGCCGATTGGACGCATTTGCAGCATTCGATCAAGATGTGCTTGACGGAGGCCGTCGCTGGCTTCTCTTTCTGTGGCGCTGACATTGGTGGCTTCTTTGGCAATCCAGATAGCGAGCTGCTGGAGCGTTGGTATCAAACCGGTGCCTTTTTGCCCTTCTTCCGTGCTCACGCTCACATCGATACCAAACGCCGCGAACCGTGGCTGTTCCCAGAGCGTACTCGCCTCATTATCAAGGCCGCTCTGCTCAAACGCTATAGCTATCTGCCGTTGTGGTACACCAGCTTTTATGAGCTTGAGCAGACTGGTTCCCCTGTGATACGACCACTATTGGCTCACTATCCGATGGACAAGGAAGCCTTCGCTATTGACAGCCAGCTCCTGGTACAGGACCGCCTGTTGGTTCGCCCCGTTATGCAGCAGGGCGTTAGCAAGGTGGACGTCTATTTCCCGGCCATTGATGATAAGAAGAATGGCGATTATTGGTATGACGTGGACACATATCAGCGCCAAGAACGCACCGGTTACGAGAGCATACCAGTTACCGAACATAAAGTAAGTCTACCTTGTGATATTCTCCATCATGATTTAATTCCATCAATTTTTTTCTTATAGATTCCCGTTTGGCAGCGCGGTGGTAGCATTGTGCCCAAGAAGGAGCGTCAGCGTCGCGCTTCCACATTGATGTTGCACGATCCGTATACTTTGATCATTTGCTTAGATCGTCAGGGCAAGGCCGATGGCACACTCTACCTGGACGATGAGAAATCCTATGCTTATCGCGATGGCCAGCACATTTATGTGAACTATGAGTTCGCCAACAATCAATTGACCAATCGTTTTATTGGCAAGCCCAAATACAAATCCGACGCTTGGATCGAACGTATTGTAATTGCGGGCTTAGATCGTGTACCCACAAGCGCTTCCATAACGGTGAATGGAGTCACCCAGCAGCTGGAGGTCGAGCAACGCAATTCGGCCATTAACGTACGCAAACCGGCCATCAAAATGGATGTCGACTTTGTCCTCAAGCTCAACTATTAATTCTGGTATTACATGTAACGTTTTCTGTTAGAAATCTACAAACATAATATTCCACCTGGTCACATAGCAGGACTAGATTTGATTCACCATCTATATTTTTATGTAATCTATGTATTTATCGTGTGTGCAGGACTTTAAATCCAGATTACAATATTTATAGCTAAACCCAAGCAAGTCAAAATGAAATTAAAATACAATATATCAATTCAATGCGATTACATTTCATTTCTTAAATAAATTATTTTTCAGAGCATAGCACAAATTTTTGATTATATTTATGCATCTATCAATGGGGACAGCAGTCTACGAACAAAACAAAACTGACCATGAGGTATTTGCTGGTCAAAATTGCCAAGAAATCGACTAATATTTCCCATTATTAAGATGAAAATTGGTAAGAGCGAATTTTATTGTTTATATACTATACACGTGGACGTAGAGTTGAAAAATTGCGTATGTTTAAAGGACAATTAGTCATTCGATTCTATAAACATTTGAAAGTCCTGGTCCTAACAAAAGTTTTGCTACCAATCTTGTCAGGATAGGACTAAAAACACTAAAGATATGCTAATAAAAAAAATAAAATTTTTAACTCAAAAAACTGGGACCCGGAATTAATTTTAAAGCTATGTTTTCCTGGTGAAAACATCTTAGAATTGATTGTAGTTTATGAATTTGGGTTACCATTTTATAATTTTTTGTTGGGCCCTTACAAATCGATGAACCCTACTGTACATGCCAAAAAGCTTTTTCGCTCAGGTGCACTGGCTTTGATATTTGTAGGTATTTTTGTGTGTATTTCAGAATTAGGTAAAGGGTATAACGTTGTCGACTACTATCAACTACTGCGTTTTTACCAGTATTCAAGTATTCTTGACTTATCTTGTACTTATTCAATTGTTTTCCTTTAAATAATAACAATTGCTTAATGATTTACTAAAACGGAATAATATATACTTTGGATTTACATATTACTCGCGTGTCGAATTAAAAGTTTTCGTAGATATTGATCTCAATTTATGGAATTTCATTAGAATAATTACCATCTCAATGCCCACAAACTAATTCATTAGCCAAAACTCAAACAGAAAATCAAGTAAGAAAGCTGTAATCAAAAATAATCGACTGCGAGATACCCTGGTTCAGTTTATTAGGTCCTTAAAAACATGAAAATACACGGCACATTCTTCTATTGTTTTTTGATTTGACATGCATATATTAAGTAAGTATATATAAATTATATAGCCTGCCACGCCTCCTGCTGCCTGTTAATATGCACATCTCTATTACAGGGTATGCAAATAAAAATATTAAAACAAAATGTGAGCCGAAAATGAAATGTAAAACGCGAACCGCAGCGTTGATTGTACTTGATGGATGATGGACTGATGATGGCTTGGACAAAGTGCCTGAATGTTAGTCAGACGGACTGTATGTATATTGAAGGGTGGTTGTGGTGTTGATGATGCTGATGCTGATGCTGATGGTACTGATGGTGGTGCGGTTGAATGAAAGCAACAAACAGCAGCAAGAGCATTTAGCAAAAAAGGCAAGAAACAAAGTTGAAATCTAAAAAATTGAAGCGAGAGCGACGGGCGGCACATTGCAATTTATATGCAAACAAACAAATAAGCCCGACAAAGCACCCAAAAAACCCCACACCCACACCCACACTCACACCCGCACCCAAACCAAGTAACCAAGCAAGCAACCACCCAAATGAACCACCAACCATACCAATCCAGTCATAATGCTCTCTTTCTAGCTGCCTTGTTTAGTCCTGACTGCTGCCGGCTGCTGCATGTCCTCAATTCCCATTCTCATGCCCATACCTTTCTATACCCTACCCCATCCTATTCCCTATCCTCTGTTCTCCTTCTCTCACTTTGCGGTGTGTGTGTGTGTCGTTCGTTGAACATTTCAATCAACGCTCGAGTGAAAATTGAAAAAAATAAAGACCAGGATAATGTGGCTTGCGAATGGGTGCGATGAGTTGTTGGCGTCGGTTGCGTTTGTCCTTCATAGTCCTCACAGTTCTGTGGGCGGGGGGAGGAGGAGGGGGTGTGGCAGCCGCCTAAGCGGAAATGGATGCGCAACACTTAAGTGGCACAAATTGTGTGCCATATGTGGAGGCGATGCGCGCACTGAAACTATCCACAGTTGAGAGATATACTTACATATGATTCTATATGTACTAAACTTCGAACAATCACGTGTGCAGGTGATACCCATTGACAACAGGCACAGTGGGTGGAAAGACTTTTCTTCTTCTTCTATGATAAAACCCTTGGTAAGGTGTAAAGCCACAATGAAGCTTGGCAATATAACAACAAAATTACCAATGATTTTTAATTTGCTGAAATTAAAATCGTTATTCATACTGTGAAGTTTGGCAACTCTGCAAAAGTATTATGCCGTATAAATTTTCTAATTTTTGCAAAAGGCTCAGGTAAATTACTAAAGGTGAAAAAAGGTTTTATAACATATCTCACATTTTGGCGATTTAAGAAATAAAACTGACCCCTGACATCATTATGAAACTTCAATATGTTATTGTAAATAAAATTTATAGTTTTGTGATAAAAAAAAGAAAATCTCCTTACGAGGTAAATGTCAACTGTCAAAACCTTATTAAATTGAATTAAATTATCTTTAAATTAAATTAAAATGCATAAAAAATATGTTCGAAAATATGAAATCTTTTAAATTTTAGGAACACCAACATTTTGAATGGTATTTGCAAAAACATTTCTCTTCAAAATCTCTAGAGATTTCTGGAACACACCAAAAAGTTTGATATCCAATTTTTTGACGTGAGATGTTAAATTTAATAATAAAATTTATAAAAAAAGTTAATTGTTTGGCAGGTTTTTTTTTGCTATCGATACTAAATTTGAATACTAAAAAATAACTTGAATATTTTTGATGTCAGTAGAATAAATACATGGAGTTAAATATCCTGAAATATGGTAGTAGTAAGATAGATGCTACAGTGAAGTTTGGCAATGCAGCAGACTGAAATCTGAATACTGTCTAGTTGAGGAATGTATCACTACAATTGGATTGTATTTCACTTAAAAATCAGCATGCAGCAACGCCACATAGCCACATTGCCACAGTGCTTGTGAGTGGCGCCCCCTAGTGGCAACAGCCGCTGCTACACGGCGCTATCCATTCCCCAGGCATTGCCATAACAACCGTTAACCGAAAACACATTTAAAAGCAGAGCAAACCAAACAAATTTCATAAAAAAAAAGAAAAATGCGACGACCAGCATCAAATCCAAAGTGTAAACATTCACAGCCTTTGTGCAATGCCATTCTGAGGAATAGGCAAGCGGGGCAGACAGAGGCGGAGAAGAAAGCGAGCTTGGGATATGGGGAATATGGGGATGTGGCCTAGTAGACAATGCGGCTTACAGGCAACAGCTTCCTTCCGAGCTGACGAGCTGCTGCTGCTGCTGCTCTGACGTTTGATGTGCAGCGCAGACAACGAAGTGTGTGTGTGGCCAAAGAAGTAAAGAAGAAGAATGGTGGGATTTGGTATAGGGTAGAAATTGGTGGCCCGGGCGGTGCGGTAGTATATATCTCTAGCAACGCACTCAACGACTGACAAACGGGAACAGCTAACACGGCATTTATTTCCAAAAAAGTATTAAAAAAAATTCGATGTTCCGACTATAAGATACCCGTTACACAATTTAGGTATGCATTTATTAATATTATTTATATATTTTAAGTTTCTACGTTATAAAAATTACTGCATACTTTATGCGCTTGAGTTGCTTAGAAACATAAAGCACCGATAAGTACAGTTATATTTATACCATCTTGATGGGATTAGGTTGGATAATAGATTTATATCTCCGAAGCTGTAAGTGTAATGGATTTTAGTGATTTGCTCTAGCTCTTATAGTCTCTGATTCTATATCGACTCGGCTATTGATGCTGATCATATATATGGGCAATTCTCTTATGTCGAATGTGACATTCGTACGCATTCAAAGTAAAAAAAAACATATGCCAAAACATTTTTGAATATTGGCAAAAGGCTAAATATGCAGCTATTGATTAGCACTATAATTGGTGTTTAGGTTTATTTTGTTCAATGGTTCGGATATTTTAATGCGACTAGTTTAAAAATGTTGTGCATTAATGCATCTTAATACTGTCTTTTATTTGATTCAAAAAGTAGTAGCAGTTTATTTTTTATTTAACTCCAATCACTTTCGCACGCGACATTTTGTTCCATCATGTTTTTTTATGTATTTTCTTTACTTCGTATTAATTATATTTTAACTTTGTTAGTCCCTAAGAATCTTTATTACTAAAATTGAAGTGTTCTATTTGCATTTTAATTACCATTTTGTCCCTAGAAAAAAGATTTCGTCAAAAAATCATTATAATACAAACACTCCATTTTGAAAGTCAATTTTTGCCAAAACAGGCAAAAATATAGAAAAACTGAATTTATTCAAAGATGCAGTCCTTCTGCTCGAACTAGTGAACTAATTCATGTTTAAACAAGTAACTTGAAAATGTATCTGAAGGAAACTGTCACAAGATGTGAGTTTTTTTTTCTTATTAATTTTATGTTTTTGGTTGCGGTTGACATTTTGTGGAGAATTTATAGAGTCGGAGATGCATCGTTCTTTCTGTTGCATACATATCAACGAATTCAATATACCCTTATACTTATTTTTTAGGTAACACGTATAAATAACAAAAATAATAACAACAATAACAAAAAACAACGCACATAGCGAAAAGAAAGTAACGTCATGAATGCGGATGTGGATGCGGATGTGAATGGCACATGCCACACTCACAAACACAGACACAGACACGGACACACATTAACAGTGGGGCACTCACACACAGACAGACACATTGCAATTGCTTGGCAACACCAGCAGCAACATCAGCCGCAACACAATCGCTTCACCGACTGCAATGGTGGGTCCTTTCGGGGGTGGGGGCGTGTCGCTAATGAAGTCGCAAACAGGCAGCCGCTGTCGACGTTGCACACTGGGGACGTACTGGGTCGTAAGAACGTGGCAAAATCCTTTTTTTGATGGAACCGATCAAGGCTTACGACTCCAGAATGGATTTTTAATTAGGTAAAAATTGTGGGCGTGACAGCCTCTCAAAGTTGACCAATTTTTCAGTGAATTGTAGACAAGTTGGGTTTCATCTGACAAGTATGTTCATTTCTAATAAAATACTGAACAAATTTGTTTCTTCACTTGTTTATTTTTTACAACAGAAAACTACATAAAAAGCTCTGCAATTGGGCAATTTGTTAACTTTGATGGAAGATAACTAGCTAAGAATTTATTTGGATAATAAATTTTCTAACTAAATTATAAATATTGGCTGCTTTTTGATTTTTAGAAAACTTCTCACATAAAATATGCACAGAAAGAATTCTTCACACAGTGTACCTATCACACTGTGAAAACAGTTATTCGAATGCTTCTTTAGTTTTTGAAGTATAATAATTGGCTCAAAAAATTTGACTTTTGCAAAAAAAAAAATAAAAAAATCGCCCCACTGTGCTTTGCCGCTTTGCATATTCATTAAAAAAAATTGCACAAAAAGAAACGCAGCTCAACATATTCGCAACCACACGCCTTTATTGTAATAGAAATTATAAGCTTATGGGGCCGCCCACACAATTGCCGTTCTGTTTTAGCAACCGTTGCCCATTTCCATTTCCCCATTTCTCATTCCAATTTTCATAAGCGTCTTTTGTTCTCTCTGGGAACATTACCAGGCCGCAAGCAGCCAACAATTATAGGTTGTAATGAAGTGTGGCAACGTTGCGAATGAGTGTAAACATTGCTATAATAACGTTGCACATGAATTTTGCCAACACTGGAATTAGCTAACAAAATTATGTGTACATATACATACATGTATAATACCCATTATGCATAACAGATGCATTAAAGAAATTATTCCCTAAATTATGCATTATAATAAATAATTTATTTAATCGTTCACCCGTAATCATAATTGGAAGAGAATTCCATTTGAGAATTTGTTCTACTTTGAATTCCACTTATTTATTTATATACAAAATGCAACTGCTAAATTTTCATATTTTAATTTATCTAACCCAGTAAAAGACTTGACTTGTAGGAATTTATATTGATTTAAGTATTATTATAAATTCTTTTTTTTTATTGATTACGCTAATGCGGTAATACCACAATAACAGCTATTATAATGCAAGTGAAATTTTGGCAACGTATTGTATAAACTTAAAAATATGTGAAACAATTCAATTGCCAAAGATTCGGTTCTCATTCAGTTGAAAGCAAAACGTTCTTTAACATAGTGAAATGCGACATCCTCGCACTGTAATCACTGATCTGTTAGCTAAGCCTTTCTTAGCAGATACTTACACGAAAAGCTTTCGAGCGTCGGCTGCTATTCTATTGTATTGGATGCAACGAGGGTGGCTCGATTCCTGTCGGTTTGGCTTAACACTTAACAGTTGATGTTGCTGTTTCTACTGCTGCTGCGCACCACCAATAGCAGCAGCAGCAACACCCACCCAAGTTGGCTTTTGCTTACGCCTCGTTTCATTTTCAACAACAATTTCATAATTTTAAAACCGTGCCGAATGCTCAAGCTGTCTCGGGCTCAGAGCTCGCGTCTAGTGGAAACAGATTCGGATTCAGATTCGTTGGCGTGCGCCGTGCGCTGTGTCCTGCGAGTCCTGACTGAGTGAGTGCGGCATGCTATTGCCTTGACTGCTGGGCGTTCATTTCATTTGATTTTTAACTGTCATCGACGGCAGTTCAGTGCCAGAACTCAGTATCACTGAATCATCCTAAGTATCCCACAATAATATTAAAGTACGTGCAGTTTCGATACCGCTAAAATCGTATTCTTCCTCTACAGATATAATTTTTTTTTTATATATTTCAAAAAGTGAATATAACTTTGTGTATTTAGTAAACACTTTGAATAATCGTTATCAATTAGTTGGTGCGTGCGTTTGTGTATGAAATCGAAGATCGAGTCTTCAAACTGAAGGTAAATAAACTGACAGAAAACCTAAGGAATTACAAATTAAATTAACAAATGCATAACAAAGTTGCATTTATAGCAGAAAACTAATAAACAAATAATATTCGAATAACATCCCAACTTATTTAAATCTTTTATACTGTGCTTGGGTTTATTCTTACCCAATAAAATAAAAATTGCAAATAACTTTAACTATTTATAGCCTTTGTTTAACCTTTAAAAACAAGATCTTTTTAAGTATAGTTTTTGGATTTATGAATATAAGAAAGTGTTCTACTTCGAACTTTGGCTTAAAACTGAACATTATTCAATAACGATATATATTGTTAAAATAAATATTCATGAAGTGTATGAGTGTACATAATAATTTATTAATATATCAGCCTCATCCCTTACCATTAACATGGAACCATGGCTATGATAGTCGAAAAATAGTCACATTTTTGAAATGAACAAACTTTAAATGCAGAATGTATTTAGAGGCCAAGCCATGATCAAAATGACTTTCCGCTTCAAGATCGGATTAGTTTTTACAAAGTTATGAAAGTTTGAAGTTAGTCAAATCTTTGACTTAGCAACTTTACAGTCAAAATTTTTGTTCGATTTACCATGATTTTTTACAAAAAAATGAAATGTCTCAAAATCAAATTTAAAGTGTTGGTTTATACTAATTACGCTATAAGGAGTTGATTAAAAGTGAAAACTTGAGATTTAAAATTTTCAATTTTCAAAATTCCAAAGGGGGGACCCTTACCATCGCAAGCGAATCTTGGTCGAAAAAATTTGAATTTCTAAATGCACAAAATTTGAATGTAAAATGAATTAAGAGGCTGAATCATGATCAAAATGGCAATCTGCTTCAATATCTGTTTTAATTGTAAAAATGTGAGCGCCTAAACGTAAAGGCCTATAGCATAATTCTTTTTGATTTAAAATTTGTTTAAGCTGCCGTGTGGTAGCAGTATTATAAATAAATTTATAAATAAATAAATACGTAATTTTTTTTCAAAACTCTTATTCTTAGGCTTCTCCATCAAGCACTTTTTTTTAAATATGATTATAATATTAAATAAATCTATTAATTTTTTGTATTAGTTAAGACTGATTACTTAACAGAATTAGAGAAGTTAAAATTTCGTTAAAAAGGACGATTTCTTTTTGGAAGCCAGGCACCAGGCAATACGTAAACGTTTTATACCATTTTACTACAACAGTTTTGGAAACATTTTTGTTTTTTTGTTTAATTTAAAAGTACTTGAAATAGTTCTTTGAGTAATTTAGGAATATTTCAAATAAGTCCAGTCATAATAATATGATGATTATAATGATAAATATTAGTATTTATTAAAAAGTCCTAAGAACAGTCACAAAGTTTTGCTAAATACTTTTTTAAAAATACTTATATTTATTATTATAATCATCATATTATTATGACTGGACCTATTTGAAATATTCCTAAATTATTCAAAGAAATATTTCAAATAATTTTATATTAAATAAAAAAAACAAAAATGTTTGCTAAACTGTTATTTGAAATATTCTTAATTATTCAAAGAACTATTTCAAGAACTTTTATATTAAACAAAAATGTTTCCTAAACTGTTTTAGTAAAACTAGGTGTAAGGATTAAACTCATGCTATGATTCAATACTTTGTGACCATTTCAATTGTCTTTGTTAGTGGCCAAAGAGCAGAACTGTTAGCCCTTTGTTAAGGTAGTGCCTCAAGCAACCACTAAAACCCAATTCCCAGAGACGAAAGAGTCTATCAAATGATTTTGAACCCTGCTAAACAACCCGAAACCCAATCTACAAGTTGAGTGCAAACAAAGCGCATAAGCTGCAAAATTATTTAAGCATAACTCATACACACGAAGGTGCAGCCAAGCGTCAAGGATTGCAGTCTACACACACCCCACACACACGCACACACACTCTCAGTCACAAGGACACTCAATCGTCGCACACACGGACACATCAATCTCACAGATATGTCCTCGAAAAGGGTTCAAATCAAATTCGATTAGGGTAACGATGTGTTGTTGGATCTCACTTGTGTTGGCTCACACGGCCTGGGACTCGGGAACAGGGACCAGGGACCAGGGACAAGACCATGGCCACGAGTCAGAGTTAAATGTGAGCTTGTCAAATTGTCAGGGGCGGAGTTACATATATACTCGTATGTAGCCAGAAGTTGTCTGGACTCCAGCCCTGCTGGAGTTTCACACATGCCAAAAGAGCCACAAGTGGCACATTATTTTAATTCACAGTCAAACGTTGTACCGTTAACATCGACTACAACGACAAGTCTGTGCATGTGAATGGCGGGTGTGTAAGTGTGTGTGTGTGTGTGTGTGTGTGTGTGCGTGTGTTTGGGGGAAGATAAATGGACAAGGGCAATTTTGGACGCGGCAGTAGTTTTGGTAACTTGCGTAGTAAGCTTCATTTCAGCGCCCCAAATTGCTAATTGGGCGCCCAAAAAGAGATTATCCTTGTAAAGATTTGTATGCCCTTTGAATCTGACGATTGCCTTTTTCGATCACTGTACTCAGTTTGAATTTAATTGGGCGCCTACCAAGAAGATCTGTTTTATTTTCATTTTAAAATTTGCAGTGGTGGCGCCACCCAGACGCACAAGCAATAATAAAATACATGAAGTGTATAACCCAATAGGGTCATATTGTACCTAGAATTTCTAGGCTATCATTTAAAAGACATAGATCATGAATATTTGTAATACAGATTTTTGATTATTATTAAAAAACATTCAACTACGAGTTATTCCGTAAGTTTGAAAAAATATTGAAATTTTATTGCTGCTATATCACCTATATAATAAGCAATTCTTAGAAAAGAATTAATATAATCTATACTAAATAAGATGTTGATAATTACGACTAAAAAAAATAGAAACTTTAGTGTAAGGAAAAGAGTTTTCCTAGTCAGTTAATCAGCAATCTGCTGCCCTTGATGTTGAATTATAAACTATCATATTCGATTAAGCTAACTCCCTGTGGAAGGTAATATAAGTGCCCTCAGTTGGGCGCCAGTCCGTGGCCTTTGAAGTAACGGAGCTGCTTGCAAGGGTTGCAGCACTGCCTGGATAGGAATTGGGATTGGGAATGACCTCTCACCCAGCCTCTGGTTTGTGGATTGTGGTCCGTGGCAGTTGAGCATTGGGTTGAGTGTGTTGTCTGGCTAAGCCATGTTTGATATGCTGTAATTATGTTATAAGGTTGTTCCCGTAAAGTGACAGTTAAGTGTGTAACAACAGCGACATCAACCACGCAACAGGATCTCATCTCAGGAGTTCATTGAGGGTTGTCCGCGAAACGGGGTTGGTTTGATTTATGGTTAAGCCATGCAGAAGTTGTAAAAGTATCAATCAGTACTCACTGTACTCCCTGACATCGTTAAGCAGCTACAAACTCCACTAAAGCTAAATTATATCATACCAACAACAGTTGCTGGCCGTTTTAATTGTTGGCAAAAGTTTTTATTTTTATTTCAAGTCAGAAGACAAACAAAAACAAGTTGAATTCCCAGTAGTTGATAGTTGGTACACTGAAAAAAAAGAGCAACTTCTAAAATCAAGAACATTCATCTTAAATATCTTGTTCTTAAAATAAGAAAATTTTAAAACCATATTACTAATACCAAGAATATTAATCTAAAAAATCCAAGTTCCTAATACAAGAATAAAAATCTTAAATTGTTAGAAAAGTATAAATATGTACTGTTTCAAATAGTATATTTCATATATTTCAAGTCAAAATTAAAAAAAAAAGTTGTGAATTTAAAAAATTCTTTTTAATTTTTTGTTTTTTTATTTTAATTTCAAGAACATTTATTCACAAAATAAGAACTTGGTCTTATTTAAAATGTTCTCAATGTTATGTTCTCGATTTATTTTTTTGACCATAATTCTACGTTTTGAGACCAAAATCTTGTTTTTAGACCATTTTTTGTATCAGTGTAGTTTTTAGTTGCTGCTTGCTGTTACTGTTACTGTTACTGTTGATGCACTTTTACCAGCTGCGCGTTAATCTCAGCTGAAAAGTTAAGAAGCTGGCCAAGTTGCCGACGTGGCCATTAAAAAGATGCTGCCAGCTGCTGATTGAATATTAAAATGCTGCCAGCAACTGTTGGCAATTAAAGCTTTGCCGCATCAATCAGTGCGCTTGCTTTGAATGTGGGGAAAGGGGAGGAGGGGGTCTTCATAGTGGACTGCCACGCCTTAATTAGCATAATCTAATTTCAACTTTGTCAGAAATGATTCTTCTTGTACTGCTCCTGTTGCTGCCAAAAAAAAAAAATGCAAATCAACTAACGGAACGCAGCCAATTTGTTTGCCTCCTGCCGCCTCTGCTCCCCTGGACGACTTTCCCTCCTACGCTCATTCACCGCCTGGCGACAGTTAAAAACTTTTATATTTTTACAACGAAATGAAAAAACAATAAAATAAAAAAATGGAAAATTAAACCAACAAGAAGATGACAACAGCTACAGCCTCGACAGCAGCGGCGACGGTTTGTTAAAAACTTTTTTTTTAAATGCGAAAATGAAAGAGCAACAAGACGAGTTTTCTATGCATGGTCAGAGGGGGTGTGGGTGGGGGGCGAAAGGTGGTTAGACGGGGGCTGTTGCTGCTGGTTGAGCGTTTAGAATTGACAGCGACAGGATACTGGCAACTGCGTGGATGCCACACGGCGTCGACGTCAAGTGCCTCAACAGTTTGGCAGGCGAACACAACAATTGAGTTTGTTTCCCTGAATGTATGTGTCTGTGTGTCTGTGCATGCGACTGTGTGCCTGTTTATGTGGAGGGGGTTGCCAGATGTTGAAACATTTAATTTGCTGGAATTTGGCGCGTCATGTAAGCTTATTAACAGACTAGCGCAACTGTATGACACTGTGTGTGTGTGTATATATGTTTTTATGCCGTTTGTTTTTCTATGCAAATTTGCGAATGACACACGATACGTGTACGTGCCTCAGCAGGCAGACATTACCACAACCCACTAAAACAGTTATCAAAAGGTATGGCCAAACAAAATCGGCATATAATTAGTGCGTTAAATTGTGCTCAAATTTAACATCACTGTTAACTGTGAATGCTATGCTGTTAATGTGAATGTTAATCTTAAAGCTGCCTTCAGCAGTAGCCAAAACTATGCTAAATTTTCACATAACTGCAGATCAACTGTTAACTTCGATTGCTTTGCTAATAATGTTAATCAGGGCTGCAAAATATGTGCTAATTTTTGTCTCCAATTGGCTTAGTTTATTTAATCAAAAAATAATTTTCACTACGCCTTTCATTACATTACAAATTTATCAGAGTTTTTACGATGGAAATAAAGAATCTGAATAAAAGTAAGCCAAAAACATGTAATTTCTTTTTTCGATAAAAAATTTAAAAGAGTTGATCTGACTTGGTGTAAAACTGAGCTTTAGCAAATATTAGAAATATAAGTTAAGTTTTCTACCTCGGAATAGTGGGTTTCTTGAAATATATTGCTGAGAATGGTAACTGTTTTTGTTCCGTTCTCTAATCCTTTTGCTCTGGTTTAGAACGTGATAAGACATTGGTGTTTGTTAAACAATAGCTAAATACACACAGACAAGCGACTGCCTAGCGAATGAGAAATCACTTTTAATTGCCATTACACGAAAAATGAAGAGGAATTTGAGTGCATGTAAAAGGTAGACAGTTGCCAGTTGCAGCATTAAGTGGGTGAGGAGGTGGTGGCAAGTGCTGTGACAATGGAAATGGGCGTGCCACACGGCACAGAACACAGTCGGAATGAAGACGTTAACGAAGACAATGCAAATATGGACATAAATCTTGAATAACGTCTTGTTCAAGTCAACAGCAGAATAAAACTGAAACTAAACTCAAACCGAAAACCAAAAGTAATACTTAAACTAAAACTAAAACCATAAATAACATTGCAGCAGCAACTGTGTTAGCGATTGTCTTATACATGAAAAGCTCTCAATCAGTTTTAATTAAATTTATTTATTTAAGAGACGGCTCCTCTTTAAGAACTAGGCATGATGAAAACGCAAGAACATCGGTTGAAAACTACTTATTTATTTTATGCATATTTTTTTCCATGTTAAAAAAAAAATTATTTTTTAACTTTTGAATGGAAAATGGGCGAGTTAAGCTTATATTGATGACGATTTCAATTGTCCCTAACCTAATATTCAATACACTCAATGACGAGTCAAAATAGTGAAACTAACAAACATTAATTAGTCGATTGGTAAAGAAAACAAGTCTTTAAAAATTCGAAACAGATCTATGCAAACAGCAAATACATTTCAATATTTTTTTATATTGATCAGCATGAACAGTCGAGTCGATATACACTCAAAGACTATAAGAACTAGAGCAACCAAGTGTGGAGCAGAATAAGATCGTTTCAAATATGTATTTAAGGGTTTTTTAAGTTTCGCAACAACTCAAGCGCATAAAAGTATGCAGGAATTTTTTTTCTGTTGGAATTTAAAATGTATAAACAAAATTAATTGTGTAACGGGTATCTCAAAGTCTCGACTATAGCCTTTCCCGTTTGTTTTTTTCTTCGACGTCCGTCTAGTCACCTAATTAACATTTACAATTCGACATTCCGAAATTGAAATTACCAAAGTTTTAAGGATAGAAGTATTTTCTTGATAATTAACGTTTTTTTTATTATTACCTATTATGTTATTAAATTGTAGAAAGATTGGAAAAGTAGGCAGGTATTTAAAGGTGTTTTAAGTTTCTTAAGAACTCAAACGCATAAAAGTATGCAGTAGTTTTCATGCCGCAAGAGCCTACAAATTTATCAGGTGTTTTCTACAAATTTATAACAGCGCTGAAGCAACCCAAAAGCAATTGTTGTTGTTCCTGAAAAAAAGAAACTATTGCTTTCAAATGTCTAAAAAAAATTTTGAGAGATTTGACAAAATTAAATATTTATTAAATTGAATTAAAATATCATTTAATTCAATAAAAATGCAAAAAAAAAATTTGTTCGAAAATATTAAATCTCTAACATTTTGGGAACATCAACATTTCATACGGTTGCTTTCAAAAACATTTCTCTTTAAAATCTCTAGAGATTTCTGGAACACATGATAGTGGATATTTTACAGTCGAAGTCACGAATCGTGCCTTATTCGAATGTTTATATGCCAATATGATTGGCTTTTTTGGGCTTGGAATTTTCATAGTGATCCTCGAAGTAGCATCCATAAATAAATGAATGAAAGATTGTATTCCAATGGAAATTTCACCTCTACCTTTGCAGCATGAAGGAGACCAACGGCAACAACACCAGCAACAGCCATGCTAACAGCAGCAGCAACAACAGTGGTAGCAACAACAACACGGGCAGCTTAGCATCGACAAACTGTGGCGCCAACGCGGTGCCAGCCACGCCCACAGCGGCACAGCAAACAACAGCAGCTGTCACGGGACAACAGTCACTGCAACAGCAGCAACAGCAACAGCAGCAACAACAACAGCAATCAGCTGGCGCACAGCAACTGACGCCAAGGAAGAGCAACATTCATGAGCTGAGGAATCAGGATTATGTTAGCCGCCTCATGGCTGCCACGCCCCCCTATTTGTACTCGGCACCAGTTGGGCCGAACAATTATTTCTTTAGCGATATGCTGCGTTCGCTGGTGCAAACGCGCAACAATGAGACCGCTCGTGTGTTGCAGCTGCAACAGCAACAACAACAGCAGCAACAGCAGCAGCAGCAACAACAACAACAGCCCACGCTGCCGTTGCCCTACGCCTACACAAAGCTGGAGACGAAACCCTTGCCCAAGGCTGTGCTGGGCGGTGCCGTGGACAACACATTGCAGGACAACACACCGCCGGCGGCATCGTTGCCACCACAGGATCTGGTGTTGCCGCCACCGCCGCCCGTGTGGTATCCACCACTGTACGCGCCATACGGCATCGATCCGCTGCACTTCTTCATTGATCTGCGCGTCTCGGGTCACATCTACGATCGCAAGAAGGAGAACGTCTCTCCGCTCTCCAACAGCAACAGCAGCAGCGGCGCCACAACAGCGGCAACAGGTGCTTTGCTGTCCGCCGAGGATTCATCAGTTGCTGCTGCTGCCGCTGCTGCTGCTGCTGCAGCCAGCGGTCTGGGCAGCAACAGTTTGCTGAGCAAGCAGCGTCATGGATCCGCCTTCACGGTGCCCATACCCAAGTCGGCGCAGAGTGATGCCATCAATCTGTGCGCCAATGGCAGCAACGATGGTAGCACTGGTACAGTGGGCGGTGTTGCCGGACTGGGCAAATTCGAGCACTACGCCAAGTACTATGATCTGGGCGAAAGCAAGGAAAATCAGCCGGCGGCAAGCACAGCGGCAGCAGCAACAGCAGCAGCAGCTGCTGCCGCTGCAGCGGCGAATCTGTCCAAGTCCGGCGCCAGTTATATGTTGCAGCATTTGCCGCGACTCTACAGTCAGTTTGCGGCACAACAGGAGGCGGCAGCTGCCGCAGCTGTTGGGGATCTGGATGCCAAGTCGGAATCTGCGTCCGCCTGTGCCGATCTGTGCGACGAGGACTCTCTGGGACGGGGTTCCAGTGACACCGCTGGCGCTCTACTCGAGAGCAACAGTCTGCAAAACGATCGGGACATCGACGTGGAAATCATTGACTCCATCAAATACCGCACCGACGGCGAAAGCAGCCGCTGCTCCAGCAACGATGAGGCCTCTGTCACGCATATCGATTAGGTTCCCACCGGACCACAATTCCAACACTATGTCAAACCTTAAGTCCCAATAAAGAAGACATTTGCCTAATGATGAATTCATGTATTTACTGCTTATTTTCCAACAGCTTCCTTCAAAAGGTTTTTATCAGATGGGTTCGACATTATCAGATGTGCTCTACAAATTTATAACAGCGCTAAAGCAATCCTAAACCAATTGTTGGTGTTCCTGAAAATAAAAAATTAATGCTTTCAAATGTCTAAACAATTCTTGAGAGACTTGACAAAATTAAATATTTATTCAATTGAATTAAAATATCTTTAAATTGAATAAAAATGCAAAAAAAAAAATAAAAAAAAATTCGAAAATATTAAATCTCTAACTTTTTTGGAACACCAACATTTCTCTTCAAAATCTCTAGAGATTTCTGGAGCACACCTGTATCTTTTATATTTTATTCAGTAGTTTCTTGTCCCTACTCAGATTAGAATTTACACAGTTACCTTCCCTATTAAAAAGTACCTATTAAATAGTTCTTAATTTCGTCCAATTCTATAACATCTATGTTATTTCAAACATCGAGTTTAAAATTGGATTTGAACTATCGTCAACGAAAACATTGAAGTGTAATTCTTCTGGGAAATGCGACAGATCCATCGATTTTTCATAACAACTGACAAATATTGAAAATTTAAAGTTTAGTAAAGTAAGAGTAAAAGCAATTTAAAGTCTATTAATTTCGGATTTTTTTTTTTTTTTTTTGTTTAACTTTAACCATATTAAAAATTTAACAGCTCACAATTTGAGTGTATGAGTGTGTTGTCACTAGTTTTTGACATTTTATTTTATAAGTAAGCTTGTAAGCCCTACAAGATATAAAATAAATTAAAAAGATCACAATTTAACATAAATGAATTGTAGTTTCTTTTAATAAACTTAACAAAAATAAATCCATAACTCGAAGTCTCCATAAGTCGAACTTTTTCTTTGGATAATGGTGATTCAAGCCAAGGAAGTTCGACTGTAGTAGATAATGGTAGATGATTTTGGAGCTAATCGATTAACTCTATTCTGTTTCTATCCTTTGGCTATTCTGTTTCCCGATGAAGTTGGGTTCTATAGGGTTTCTACATACTTTCGATTAATTGAATTTGGGTTCTATAGGGTTTCTATGTTACATACTTCCAATTAAGCTGAAGCTTTCGCTCTCTAAATAAACTCTGTTCGATATTTTATAAGTTCTTGGAATAAACAGAGCTTCCAACTCTTTGGTTTTTGTAAGACTTTTTAATATACATCATAATTTCACAGTCTAGGCATTGTTTAAAGAATCTCATCCATATATGTAGGCTGCCACAGGCCGACGGCTGATTATAACTATGAGTAATTCATACATTATATAATTTCTTTGACTAAAAGTTAAAGCAACTCTTGCAAATCAACTTCATGAAGACGAATAACAATTATTGTTATTGTACTCATTTTCATGTGCCGTTAATTGATGGCACATCAACTGGAGAATAACATCCTTCAGCTCCTATGTCCCCTCCAATCCCATATCAACTGCCACCCAGCTACACCGCCTCAAAGTATGCAACGGCAAAAGCAATTTCATAAATCATTTGACGCCGTCGTCATCCGCATTGCCTGCCTCAAGGCATTTTTTAAATCGTCGTCTTCGCCGCGAAATTGTCGAGCTGCTACCTCGGACCCCTTGCTCCCCTCCTCCTCCACCTCCTGCTCCTTTTCCTCTTTCTCTTTTTCTGCTTTCCCCGCTTCTGCCTGCTTTTCGACTTTTATTCATTTCCCCCCGCTGTTGTCGCATTACACGCCTGACTACGCTTTGTGTAAATTAAAACTGCTGCCGGCTGCCAACACCCTGCCACGCCCCCTCATCCCCTGCCGCCCCACCGAACAGACTACTCTTTGGCATAAGAATTGCCAGTGCGAGGTTTTTATTCTCTTGTTTTTCATGTCCTTTATTTCTGTTTTTTTTTTTTTGTTATTTGAATTTTTTATTTGTGCACAGGATATTAATTTTTACACCATTCATTGATTTTGTTTGCGCGCGGGCGCGTAATGAACATACATACGATATACACGTAAGTAGTCGCATTTGGCCATTGTAATGGGCGTGGCAATTGGCCGCCTTATGCGCTCGCCGGCTTGTTTCCGTTTCCGTTGCACTTATACCCTGGAAACTTAAGGTGAACAACCCAAACCGGGTATACTGATGACAGAGATACTATCATAGAAATATGAATTTCTAAAACATTTTCAAGTTACTTGTTTAAACATTTTTTACACATGAATTTTACACAGCTATTCTATATTTTTCCCTGTTTTGCCCAAAGTTGACTCTCAAAAAGCAGTGTTTGTATTATAATCAAGGCTGCAAACCAGTAAATAATTCAAGGGTTCGGTTCATGATCCGGCTCAGACTGCTTAAAAGCCCGAACCGATCCGGTTCTACGAAGTTCGGTTCAGAATCAGGCTTACAGCCTTGATTATAATCATTTTTAGACGAAATCTTTCTTCTAGGAACAAAAAGGTCATGAAAATTCAAAGAAAACACTTCAATTCTAGTAATAAAGCTTCTTAGAGACTAAAAACGTGAAAATATAATTCATGCAAAGTAAACAAAAACATAAAAAAAAAATTATGGAACAAATTGTCGCGTGCGTAATTGAATAAAGTTACATAAAAAATAAACTACTTAATTTTTTTGAAACAAATAAAAGACATTATTAAGATGCATCAATGTATAAAATTCTTAAATTAATCGCATTTTAATATTCGCTCAGGTTTCACTAAAATAAGTGTTTGAACTGTACGTCTCGAGAACGAGTTGTGTTTCATGTCGCATGCGAATGTCTGGGTTTTATGTAATTTTTTCAAAAACGAGCCATTCCCAAAAATCAACATTAACAGCATTTATAGCTCTAATCAATAAATATAAGTTTCGCCTTTTATCAAAATTCAAAAATGTTTTGGCATATGCTTTTTTTTCCACTTTGAATGCGTATCACTAAAAAGTAGTGATATATGTATGAGTACATAATATTCATAATTTAAAACATTAGTTAAATCGGTTTTCACACGTTTTCAATAATATCGATAAGCGGCAGTCGGAAGCTAAGACTTCTAAAAAATATCGGGTGAAATTTTATATTTTCTGATGTGTGTGTGTATATATTTTGTAGTTGACAAAATAAGGTGATTTTGAGAAATAATCGTCATCGTAATCATCATAATCAAGAGATTATTTAAGATTTGCCATTCCATGGCTACCAAATTAGAATATCGAGCATGTTTCTAAATATGTATCTGAAGAAATTGTCAACAGCTTGTCTTTGTTATTTTGTATTTTGTATTTTGTATTTTTATAATATGAAATGCATGGAATTGAACGAATATGCATATTTGCAACCTGATAACGTACTCCCGACTCTACCTTCGGCATTTACCTTCATTTATATCCCTACCTCTGGTTGAACACTGAGCTGTATCTGTAGCGCAACCGCATCCAAAGCATTGAGGTAGAAAAATTGCAGTGGCAGCCAATCAGGATGAGCAAAAAAAAAAAAAAATCCAAACAAAAAGGAAAACACGAGTATGAAGGAATGTACAGTTACAGGCGGAACAAAAGGCGTCGATAAAAAAAAATGCTAAAAATCGACTTGTTTGATTTATGAGAGTACCCTGAAACTGAGGAATGTCTATGGCATGGGGACTGTGGGGACTCCAGACTGTTGGCATCAAATCATTGTATAATCGTAATCAAAGTAAGTACTTAGAACGCAAGAAAAAGGGGGAGTGGGGAAAGGACCCCAGAGCATCGAAGGAAATTGAAATTCAACCTAATTGCGGGAAATTTACAACGCAACTTAACAGCTGACAGATTTTGTTTTTTTTTTTTACTCGGGTTTTCGACTCCTTTGCCTCAGCGCGGATTCATAAATCTTGGCCGTAGCTCATAATTCATGCAGCACTCGACAATTGGCAGTCTCGGTGGCGAGAGGGGGGTGGACAGTCCGCTACTTGAGGCGCCTTCGGTGGGTGGGGGATGATATTCCGGGCCGGGACAATAAGCTCAACTTGAGCCAAAAAAGTTTTTTACCAATGACAAGACGCGCCAAGAAAAGTGAAATGGGAAAAACCCCTTGGCTGTTGCGTAGTGAAACGACGTCAACAGAGGGTTGGGGGTCCGGGGGTCTGGGGGTAGCTTCGTGGGGTTGAACAAACAATGCTGCAACTCTCGAAAGCATTTCTCAATTCTGGATTCAATCTCCCAGAGGTGGTCGAGGGGACGGGGGGCGATAACATGCAAACTGTGTGGACGTCTC
Source organism: Drosophila innubila (assembly GCF_004354385.1). NCBI lineage: Eukaryota > Metazoa > Arthropoda > Insecta > Diptera > Drosophilidae > Drosophila > Drosophila innubila. The sequence goes on from NC_047626.1 coordinate 13,342,459, forward strand.
GACATCTTAAAGCTTTTTTCCTAATTGATAGATTTGTTTATTTTTGAGCGACTTTTGATAGACGCCAATTTAAATTGTATTTTTTAAATTCCCATTGCATACTCGTAATACGAAACAGTTCTTTTTATTTAATTACATGATTTACTCCAGAGTCAGTCAAATAAGTTTTTTGTACTTTGTCTTGTCTAGACATACTAAAGATATGGCAAGCTTTAGATCTAGATTTATTTTTTTCGGTTTCCGCGTTTTAAAACTCCTTTCGATTATTCCAACATTTTTTCGGCATTTGTTATTGTTGATTTTCAACCGATCGTTCATATGACACATATTTTTCATATAAGTAGGACTCGGAAACTTACCCACAGTTTCACACAGAGTTTATTTTTGGATCGTAATAAAATTGAAAGTACGGTTTCGAAAATCACTTTTTCGTCACGTGCGCAACGGAACTTTGAGCGTGAGTATTTTTAGCTACACCTATAGATTTCATGTATATTTTTTTAACTTATCTTAATCATACAGGTCTGTTCCGGTTTTCACTTCCTATTCTATCGAATTTAAAAAAATTTAATTTATTACGTTGCATTTGGGCTAAACATTTTAAAATTATATTTTATCACTTTATTGGACTTAAATTCACCAACTCAAAGTTAATTCAATACGCAAAATATTTCCAGATTGACAAAAGAACAGGTTAAAGATTTTCACTTCCGACAAATCGTGCCGAAAGTGAAATCCGTAACAGGCCTGATAGTGTCAACTGAATAAAAAGTCACGGGTAAGCTTGCGGAAAAGTGTTACGGATAGTAAACTTAGAAATTATTAAAGAAAAATTTTTGCGCAGCGCTTTTAATTAAAATTAATTATAAAATGTCTGAACAAATAAATTTATTGTATATTTCTGTACGTTTCTTAAAAAATTACTTTAGTATTAAAACTATTATGCAATGAAAACACTTCGATTCTGTAAATAGTGTTCGTTGACTAATAAAAAAAAATTAATTTGTATTAATTAATACATACACGTACAACAATTCTCAATAAAATCGTAGATATACATACATGTGTAAGAAACGTATTTAAATACACGACCTAGGGAATTAACTAAGATTATTTCAAATTGTATTAAAAACAAGCTTTTTGAAAAGTCTGACTAATTTCGCAGAGCTTAGCGTTTTTCAAATCCAAGTCAAAACCAACTTCTATTTTTGGTAACATAATGTCATCAATTATAATAAAAATTATTATTTTTGCTTATATCTTGTAATCGGAAAGGTCGACAGTTTTCATATAATTTACTAAATATAGTTTATTTAAATTGCTACACAGATATTAAAAAAAATCGTTTAACAATTTTTACATATTTATTTGGTTTTTGACACATTTAGTCAAGCAATTTTTAGGTAACGACCCTGTGTAAATGGCCATATGAATGTACTGAAACTCAAATTTAGTTTTGTGGCAAGCATTTCGAGCAGAACATTGCAAAAGCTGCTTGTCGAAGCTCTTAGAAACCGGTTTGAATTGCTAAGCTTTTGCAAAGCTGTTGTTTGTGGTGCTCTCGCGCTATTCGACTGTCCGGGAAGTGACTTCATTCAGTTGCATTTGGGATCTCGAAGTGAATAGTCATCAAAGTAAAAACCTTTTAATATGAAGTGCATTGTAATACTGTGTTCGCTGCTTGGTCTGGTATTGCTGAGCTGTGGAACGCACGCCGCTGATTGTGATGTAGCCAAGAATCCGGATGACAGTGACTTCAAGCATTTCTTTACGAAACTGGGATGCAAAGTTTCCAATGGCGCCGAACAAGTGGCTGAGGCAGCCAAACCCTATGCCGATAAAATTGGTGAAGGCGCTAAGCAAATTGGTAGTACTGTTGTGCAGAACTACGATGTGCTGAAGCATCGGCTTAGCAGTGATGGCTCCGGCTCCGGCTCCACACCCAGGCCACCAGTGGCATACGATGCGCCTACAGAGCGTGTGCCTCTGGCACCAATTGCTCCCGCTCTGCCAGCAGAAATTACAAACCCTCAACCTATCGGTGAGTAGACATACTACATATATAAGAATTCCGCTCAGTCTAATCTAAAAATTGTTTTTCAATTCAATTCGCAGCTGGTTAAGTCTATAATTGGCCTAATACTTACAAAGATCCCAGTCTCAAACATCAAATTTTTTTTTTATTTGTTTCTATACTTAATACATTTTGTTATTTATGTAAATTATTTTATCTAAATTATGTTCAATTAAATGTTTGTTACTGCAATTAAATAAAGAAATTAAAAAGAAACTAGACGAAAAGCCTGTAATCGAGCGAACTCGACTTTGAGAGACCCTGGCACTATTTACGGTGTGAGATGTTAACCTTTTGGGATACCATTTGAGAAAAGTGTCGAATGAGGAAATTTGCTAAGTGTGTACATATATCAGAAGGCAAAATGCCAACATTCTTTTAACAACAGCAGCTTTCGAACAAACGAGTAAGCAACTGCGTAAGTAAAAGTTTTATGACGATAAAATTTCGCTTTAAGTTTATAGTCGAGGTTAGGGTTTGATATTCAACTTATTATTTCAATGAGAGCTTTTTGTTTATGCAATTTAAGAAACCAGGGAGTGTAATCATTATAAGATTAACATAAAACTCAATAAAAAATCATTGTTCTATGAGTTTTATTGTTTTATGTAAGATTACTTTTGAGCAAAAAATAAAACTCAAGAGAAATCATTATTTTCGATCAAAAAAATAAAACTCATAGAATAATGATTATTTCTTGAATTTTATTTTTGATAAAAAAAAAATAATGAAATACTTTGAGTTTTATTTTTTTTTCTTAAAAAAATAATGATAATTTTATGAGTAAAATAATCAAAATTATAAATCTTAAGATCATGGTGAAAGTGCATAGATTACCTTTAATGAAAAATGTTGGTATATTTCTCGTTTTTTTTTTTCTAGTAAAGAAGTGAATGATTTTTTCAATTGAAAATAAAAAACAAAATAATCATTATTTACTTTCCCTGTAAGAAACTAATCGTTTCTTAAAAGTTTTATGATAATGTACTTTGATCCGTCTGGTTCCGAAACACAGAAATATGTACTGTCTGCAGAATAAAGACGGATCTGTACCAAGTTTAATCAAGATATCTCCAAAATTAAGAGAGTATTTTGCATAGAAACCGACAGACATGGTTATATTGACTCAGGTCGTCGTCCAGATCATGCATTACAATTTTCGTGACAATTGTACAATAGCCTCAGCAAGAATATTACAATCTAATTAAGACTTCTACGCAATAACAGTGAAAAGCTCAGGGGCACAGGGGTCGCAGCAATCAGAGATAATCAAAAGCTAAAGCTGACAAATAAACAACTTCACACTAACAACAGCGACACATACATATGTACAATGTACATACATACATACATATATTGTGCCCGTTGACGCGACGCGTCGCGGCTCGAACAGTGTTGACAAGTCTTCAGGGTCTAAAAAAGCTATATCAACATTTAAAAATAGCTAGAAAAAGGTAAGCCAGTTAAAAAGCTTTCATAACTTTAAGGTTGAATTTGGTTTATTGTTGCATCCATCGAAAACAGACAGACATAAGGGGCTAACTCCGACCCTTTAAAGTATATATATTAGGGTGCATCGATTTTTTAGGAAAGAAAATAAATAAATAAAACAGAAAATGGTAGCCCAAATTTGTAATCTTCGGTCAATTCTAAGATGTTTTCACCAAGAAACCATAGTTCTAAAATCAATTCCTGAGTTGTTAGTTTAAAATTTTATTTTACAAGAATTTTGATACCAATCTTGTCAGTATCGAACTAAAAACACTAAAGATATGCATAACAATTTCGAAGAATACATTTTTCAACTCAAAATTGAAATTGATTTAGAAAAAAATTTTAAAATTGACCGTAGATTACGAATTTTAAATTTTTTTTGGCCCATACAAATCGATGCACCCTTATATATATTCTAAATCAGCATTGACAATCGAGTTGGTTAAGCCATTAACCTTAAGGTTAAAAAGTGTTGACAACTAAATACAATAGTAATCTTTTAAGGATAACTTGGAATATTTCCAATTGTGTTTTTTTTTTAACTTTAAAATATATATCTTTAATTCTCGTCAGCCGCCATTTCACAGTTTTTTCCGCGATTGCCATTTGAAAACTAGATGTAACGGGAAATGGCTGAGATGGCAACACTGTGCGCAAGTATCTCGCGGTTAGTCATAAAATTTCGCGCACGGCCATTTTACCGTCTGCTCTCACTTCCCGTTTTTACGGAACAGCAACCCGCAAGCGCACAGTCACCGCCAATTCAATTCTCAAACGCGCTCAGATCTAAAAACTCGTAAATCAGTAACAAAAAACAATATCAACAGCAAAAACTTACAAAAAACGAAACAGGAAATAAAATTAACGACAAGCTCAGGCGCGCAACAAAGTACTTTATTGTTTTAGCCTTATTTCAAGTTGTTGTGACCTTTTCGCCAAATAAAAGACTGTTAATTATTTTGTTTAATAAATATGAAATACATAACTTAATAAATGTTATCTGATTACACAGCATAATTATCCGTACGATTACCAGGTCAATTGGGTTAATTTTTCAAAACCAAAAAAAAAAAACTTAATTGACCCCTGTACCCTTTTTAATATATTTATATGCATGCTACACCGACAGCTTTATAGCTTAGCTAATAGCTCTGCAACCCGCTCTGATTAAGGGCGAGTTAAGCATCTCCCAAACCAGAGCGAATAAGTCGCAGCGGCAGCGGCGCGAGTAAACCGCGTGATGTTTTCCGCGCCAAAATCGCAAGTGTGTTCACACCGCGGCGAATTTATTCGCGGTTTCTTTATTCGCAAAAATGTCTTCGTCAAATGACAGCCATGAAAAAAGACATTGCGCATAAACAGCTAAACGCATAAACGTCACATGTGATGATTTTTAATAAATATTTTTCAATAAAAGTGAATGATTATAATTTAAAAACTGCTTCTCGTATTATATTATTATAATTATATTGTATTAAAAGCCAAAATATAATAATTTAACATGTAAACAAGGCAAAAATTCAACACATGCATCACATGTGACGTCATCAGCGCAGAACATGAGCAAATTTCTGCGCAATCTAATTTTATCGTTCTTGGCGGCAAGCGGAAAAACGCTGCATGCGCGGTTCTGAAAAAACGCTGCAATTTCGCCGTCGAACAATTCGCTCCGCTTTGGTGTGCATACGTTCATAAGACGCAATGTAATTATATATTCGCCGCTGCCGCTGCGATTGAATCGCTCTGGTTTGGGAGATGCAAAGCATCTCCCAAACCAGAGCGAATAAATCGCAGCGGCAGCGGCGCGAATATATACATAATAACATTGCGTCTTGTGAACGTATGCACACCAAAGCGGAGCGAATTCGTTTCGACGGCGAATTTGCAGCGTTTTTTTCCAGAACCGCGCATGCAGCGTTTTTTCCGCTTGCCGCCAAGAACGATAAAGCATCTCCCAAACCAGAGCGAATAAATCGCAGCGGCAGCGGCGCGAATATATAATTACATTGCGTCTTATGAACGTATGCACACCAAAGCGGAGCGAATTCGTTTCGACGGCGAATGTGCAACGTTTTTTTCCAGAACCGCGCATGCAGCGTTTTTTCCGCTTGCCGCCAAGAACGATAAAATTAGATTGCGCAGAAATTTGCTCATGTTCTGCGCTGATGACGTCACATGTGATGCATGTGTTGAATTTTTGCCTTGTTTACATGTTAAATTATTATATTTTGGCTTTTAATACAATATAATTATAATAATATAATACGAGAAGCAGTTTTTAAATTATAATCATTCACTTTTATTGAAAAATATTTATTAAAAATCATCACATGTGACGTTTATGCGTTTAGCTGTTTATGCGCAATGTCTTTTTTCATGGCTGTCATTTGACGAAGACATTTTTGCGAATAAAGAAACCGCGAATAAATTCGCCGCGGTGTGAACACACTTGCGATTTTGGCGCGGAAAACATCACGCGGTTTATTCGCGCCGCTGCCGCTGCGATTTATTCGCTCTGGTTTGGGAGATGCTTAAGATTAGATTGCGCAGAAATTTGCTCATGTTCTGTCGTCTCAACACTGACGGCCAAACTGCCATCACAAATAAAAATTGCTATTTTAAAAATGCAAAAAACTCAATAAAAAATGAATAAAATTAAGGTAAACATTTTAAAGAAAGTTTAAAGCTAGTCAGAGAGAAATTATAAAATTTAATTTTAATTTAATATATGAAAATAGGTACAAAAATTCTGAATACCTTTTTCGGAAATGTACGTATTTTTGAAGAAAAAAAATCAAACCAGATCGGTAATTTTTACTGGATTGGCAACCCTCGGTTGTTGGTTGCTCTCTGTGAAGGAAGAGTGCAAACGCATTAACCGTTAGCGGGTCGCCGCTTAAAGAGCGCAATTTGTCGACTCATTTTATTAGATTTTTTTTTTTTGGTTACATTTGTTTTACCATGTTAATGTCAATTATTATATCTATATTGCTAAACTGTCTGTGCCGCAGTCAAAGTGCCACGATAAACGTCGACTGTCCGACGCTCGACAATGGTGACAGTCTCTCGCAGACGCAGCTGCTGGATCGTTTAACCCACGGCTGCCGCTACGATCGCCTGGAGCGTCCGCTTACCTACACCGAGGTCGGTGCACGTCTTCCCGTGGATGTATACATGCGGGCGTACATATACTTCATGCAAAATCTAGAGGCGCACGATCTACAGTTCAAAATATACGCCCTACTCCAGATGCGCTATCTGGATCCCCGCCTTAATTTTCGAAATGTATCGCCAAAGCGGCTGCAACCAATTTTGGGTGAGCAACAGCTGCGTGATTCCCTCTGGATGCCACATATATTTCTCGCCAATGAGCGTGACTCGAGCATCCTAGGTAAGTGTCCAAATATACTGATCCACACTCTGCCTTATGACACTACTCTTCTCGTATGTAGGCACCTCAGAGAAAGATATACTAACGTCCATATCGCCGGATGGCACTGTCATTGTGGCAACTCGTATTAAGGCCACGCTCTACTGCTGGCTAAATTTGAAGAAATTTCCATTTGATGAACAGCACTGCTCCACGGTATTGGAGAGCTGGATGTACAACACATCGGAGCTGGTGCTGCATTGGGAACAAAAGCGTCCCATTACATACGATCCGGGTTTACACCTAACTGAGTTCCTGCTGAAGCAATCTTGGTCCAACGAGACTGTGATCAATGCCGATCTCAGCGATTTGCGGCATGGAGCCTTCGCTGGCAATTACAGCTCATTGAGCTTTACGGTTCATCTGACGCGTGTGGTGGGCTTCTATCTAATGGACTACTTTCTGCCATCCATGCTGATTGTGGCCATTTCATGGGTGTCTTTCTGGTTGCAAGCTGATCAGGCGCCTCCTCGCATTACTCTTGGCACCAGCACCATGTTAACATTTATCACACTGGCCTCTGCACAGGGTGAGTCGAAATAAAATAATTAACTAGTTTAAACCAGTTAACGCACCTTTATAGAGCTGCAAACCGATTGAAGTTGGCGCCATGCGTTATTAAAATTCGATACTATCGATAGTACCATACAAAAATGGCGCGCAACTTAAATTAAATTTTGACAATTGCTTAAGATGAATTACTAATTGCATAATTAATTTAGTGCAATTTATGTTCAAGTTTAACATACTTGACACCTTGGCTGTCTATTAAAAAATAATTGTTAAAGTTAAATTTAAATATAAAATGAATACATTCGACAAAATTCTAAATGCAAACAAAATTTGAAACCTTGCCTCAAGAAAATACTACAAAAATACCACACCACAATCGATAATACAAAGGTGCTTTCGATAAACAAAGTATATCGATAGCGTCAAAGATGGTTTTGCGTCTCTATATAATTTGTGTTTAGAATCGATTTTACTTAATATTTATCTAAATTCATATATTTGTATCCACAGGAAAGACTTTGCCCAAGGTTAGCTATATTAAGGTGTCGGAGGTTTGGTTTCTTGGCTGCACCATTTTTATATTTGGCAGCATGGTTGAGTTTGCATTTGTGAACAGCATTTGGCGCCGTAAACATAACGTGCCCGTTAAAAAGCTAAACAGCAAGCACATCCTCAAGTCAACACTGTCACCGCATTTGTTGCGTCGTCGCAGTCACACTCGTTCCCGATCATTTTCAGGCAGTGGACGCCAGGCGGATAACACTTCCCTCGGGGGCAGTCTGCCGTTCAACAATTATATGACGGTTAATTTGCCCATTCACACTATTCCGGAAGGTCGAGTGTTGGCCCCAACAACAGTCCCCAGTCGGAGGCCAAGTCTTCACATGTTGAGCAGCACCAATCGTAAACTTGATGTCACTTTTGTGGAAAGTGCCTTGGGCGCTTCAAATAATCCCACTCCCGCTCCTGCTCCCGCTGCTTCATCCGCTGTGCCCAACAATGTTCCCAACAACGTAGAACCGTCTGATTTTAATGTCAACATTAATAACAACATCGGAGAGGAGTTCAGTCACGAAGAAGAAATAGCTAATACTGGCTGGACAACACTTACACCACAGGAGATTGCCATTTGGATTGATAGACGAGCGCGTTTTATATTCCCAATATCATTTTTGGTCTTCAATGTGTTTTTTTGGACATTTGTCTATTTTATTTAAGTCGCAATTTTGTTTTTCACAGTCGTTTTAACGTTTTAAATACTTGTTAGTTATTGTTAGGTAAATTATGTATGTATGTATTTCTATGTATAATTAAATGTGTTTAACGATGCCACTAGCGTTTTAAATTCAAATAGCGCGCCTAGGTTGTTGCGCACTACAATTCAGTGTTGGATACAATTTTCTGTGTTTTTATACATTCTGCAAATAGAGACAGCACTTGCTTCGTGAACGTTAGCTTCGTTCCTGTGTTAGAGCAGCGCGACTATAGTGCTGTGCTACTTCTTTTTTTTTCAGCATATACCCGTACACACACACACCCAAACAATAACATCGGGGGCCCCAAAAACGCTCGTTTGCTTGCGACCGACAACGACTGACCAAAAACTTCGTCGTGAATGGTAAATGAAAAAAGAAAAAAAAAAGTAAAGTGCACTTTTTACCCTCCGCAAAAAAAAAAAAAACAAAAAAAGTGCAAAGAAATTAAACAACAAAAACAAGAGTAGCAAGTGCAAGTGGCAAACATAAACAACGGCAACAGCAGCAGCAAGAACAACAACTAAACAAACGCAGATCAGCGTACTGTGTGAATATGTGTGTGTTACAGTGTTGTTATTGCATTGGTTAAAAAAAGAACACAAGGCAATTAAAGCTTTTGGATGCGTGTAAATTTGAACCGGTAAAATTAGCCGATCCCTTGTGCCTTGTGCCCCTGCTGCATGTGCAACAGTAAACAACAGTAGCATAGAAGAAAGAGCAGCAGAAGCATAAGCAACAACAATACTGCAAGACGCTACGAGCACGTTGTCCTGCCCCTGCCGCCAATCTGGTGCAGAGTCATGGACACCATTTGTAGGCTGTGTTTTCAGACAGCAACGGTAAGTCCAATAAAACATTAATCACAAGTAAAGATAAATATATACATACATATGTACATATATATTTTATAAGTACAGCAGGCGGGCGGACGCAACAAGCTGAAAATGTCTAAATGTCGTATATTTTGATATTCCTATTGATTTTTGTTGTCTCTTGTTGCGGGGGAAAAGCACAACAATTGAATTTGTGCGCGGATTTTGACTGCTGCTGCTTCTGCTGCATCGCCGTCTTCAATTGGGTGGAGGTTGAAAAGCGCGCGCACATCACATCGACCCCAAACGCAAAAGTTTGGATCGCGCACACGCACATACACCTAATATATGTACATGCATACAAATGTACATAGCTATGTATGTATGTATGTATGTGCAAACATAAACATCGTGTATGTATTTATTTATATGTATGTATGTATATGGTGTTTTTGTTGCCCCCCAACTATTGCTGCCGTTTATTTTTAGCCAACTCAGCCAAAGTTGCTCAAGTCGCCAACTTGAAAATATATAAAAAAAAAAAATAAAAACAAAATATATTTTTACATTCGGTTTGTGTGTTGCTTTTCATTTTGACTCCTTTTCAACAAGAGTACAATACGAAATAATATGAAATAAAACATGACAAAAATTCCGGCAAAGGCCGCAGAGGTGTGGGTAGAAAGGGGTAGAATTCGCCGGGTTTAGAGAGTCGAATCTTAATTCGAGATTAAAGTGACTGACAATACAAGTATTTTTAAATTACAAATCGTTATAAGTTAAATAGTAAAAATTACATGGTAATTCTCTTCTTTGATATTCATCAGTTTTGATAAATCATTATCATTTGATCATAATTTTTTTATCAAATAAAATTGTTATGTTTATTCCTTGAGTTTAATTTTTCTACAAAGTTAATGATTATTTGTGTAATTTTGACTTTAGATAAATATTTTAAGCTCAAAAAGTTTTTTTTTTTTAAATTAAGAAGAAAAACGTAAAAAATCGGAAATCGGATTATTTTGGTACAAAAATAAAGATTTTTGGTGAATCATTTTTTTCTAGGTGTATTTTTTATTTAAAAAATAAGGAATCATTATTAACTGTCCCTGATAGTTGTAGAGCAACAATTGTTAGTGTAAGCGAAGTTTTGTCTATTCTTATTTAACCCCTGCACAACGACGCCACTGTGTCACTGTCCACAGCAAAGCAAAACAAAAACGAAAGAATAACAACGCTGTAGAGAAAAAAAAACATGAAATGAAAACAACAAACCAACGCTGTAGTTGTAGTTGTTGTTGTTATTGTTTGGTGCTGGCATTGCGGGCCTCACACACATACGTGTGTGTGTGTATGTGTGTGCGTGTATGTACGGATAAGTGTAAGAGCTCCTTGGTTATTATTATTAGGTGCAGTGGTGGAGGGAGAGGGAGCAGGAGCGTGGAGTATGCCCCGATATAAATATATGACTTTTTCCCATAGATTATTTTTACCAGCACACTTTCTTTCCAATTGGAGTCCCATTACTGATGAGCTTACTTCTGTTCTGATCTTTGCTTTTCAGTTATTCCAAGTGCCCGGCTATAGCATACCCACGTGCGTACGTTGCTCGGAGCAGTTGACAAGCAACTCGAACTTCCATCAGACGGTGCGAGTACAGGATGGTGCTTCTTCTGCCGCTTCTGTGGCGGCAGTTGCAGTAGCCGCTGCCGCTGCTGCCTCTTCAGCGGTCGGTGAAGGCGACTCGGTGGCAGCACAGCTGACCAACGGCAGCGCTGTGGCCGCTGTACTGCAATTGCAACAACAACAACAACAACAGCAGCAGCAACAGCAACAACAACAACAACAATTGCAATCATCAAGTTCTTCCGAGAATCTACAATCGCAGGACGATTCTGAAGATGTAAGTAAGCTGCAGAGTGAGAGTGAGAGTGAGTGAAAGAGAGAGCGAGCTTGCACTAATAGAATTTTACAGCGGCAACAGTGTTGGCTAACGACAGCAAACTTACACACACACATATATATATATATATATATATATGTATATACAAACGGACTTGGTGCAGCTCCTGGCGCTGCACTTGTCCGTAACAGCCTTATTTATTTATTGTTGTTGTTTTTTTTTCTATATACATAACTGCAGATTACACTGGCAATAATACATACATATGTATGCATGTGTATATTCATACGAATGTATGTATGTGCTAATGTACATTCATAGTTCGTTTCCTTTTTCTTTAGCTTGCTTCTTTACGCTTTGCTTGTGCCTTTCTTTTTCACACCGCTGCACTGAGAATATTGGCAACAGCAGCAATAACAACAACATAAATACCCTACACCACTTCTTTTAAGCGTTTGGAAACTTAGTTAAAACGTAGCTAGTGCATAGAGCGCAATATCTAGCAAGCATTTTATATGCAATATTATAAGACCATACAGTTTTTGTATGTAATTATTAATGAATATGTATATTAGATAATAAATCGGTTGTCATCTTGAATAACTTTTGGAAAATATAAGCATCTATACGCGGCCATAAGATTGCAGGGTATTAACGTGTCGTCTTCGTAGATGCTTGTTGCCCATTTTCATTTTTTTTTTCCTTTATTTTTATTTTGTTTTGTTTTTTTTTTTTTTTCATTAATATCTGCGCTGTTTGCTTGCCTTTTTCTTGCTTTGCTTTTCACGACGGCAGCAGCAGAAATAACAACAACGGCAGAGGCAACTGCGACGCTGACGTCGACTGCACGACGTCTTGTGCGCTGTGTAAAGAGAAAAAAATTCATTTTCAGTTGACGCTTTTATGTGGGTGTGCGTGGCACGCAAAAAAAAAATAGCGATACACAATTTTATAAAAAAAAACCAAAAAGCATTTCCAATAAACAAATATTGAAAATTTGCAAAGAATTTGCGCACAGTATAATTTAAATTTGCAATCATTTTGACCGCCAGCTTGTTGAGCGTAAGTTGATAGTGCGTATGCGTATGCGTGTGTGTGTGTGTGTGTGTGTGCGTGTGATACTAGCAATTAGTAAAGCTTCAAAGCTCCCCAAATGCAACACTAACTGTCTCGCTCCCACTCCCGCTCCCGCTCTCTCATTGAACGCAGGTGGATCTGATATTCAACGAGGAGGGCTCCTGCCCGCTGTGCAACAAGACCTTCTCGCGCAAATCCTCGCTCATGACGCACATACGCAATCACTCAGCAGAGCGCAAGTTTGTTTGCAGCTACTGCCACAAAGGTATGTTATACTACTCTGGCTGCTCTGGGTATAAAGAATATAGAATACAGACTAAAGAATAAAGAACGGGGGCGTAGTCTTCTCTAGCCAATGCTACATATGTATATAACATACAGTACACATTCGATATGATGAACTAGCAGATTTCCCATTGTCAAAATATTTGCATACTATGTTACAAAAATAATAACGAAATTTTGATCCCCAATACCTAATAACTGATTACTACTTTTTAAATTCAGCAAAAAGTTTGTAACGATCACAAATTTTAAATTTTGGTATCGGTACCTGATACTTCGATGTGTTCTACAAATCTTTTAAATGTCAATTCAATTTAATTTATTGAATTAAAACAAATAATTTTTTTAATTGGATTTCTGTCTTCTTAAAATGTTTGAAAAAATTAAATTTGTGATATTTAGATAACACCGACAAAAGCAGTTCTCATTTCGTGGAACACACCTGACTGACTTACTTTACAAACATTTAAGAAATGAATTAGGCGATTTTAATAAAAAGTTATCATGTAGTCAGGTTAGTCAGCAGATAATGATTAATGATATCAGGGAATCAAACCGAAACGATTATTGATTTAAGTTTCGATTATGTTTAAAATTATACAAAACGTATACAATATGTTCTTTGATTATTTAAGAACTATAACTAATTATTTTTTCTCGACTACTGCCGGAACATCGTATTCCCTGTTCCCTATTGCAGGATTTACGCAAGCAGCGAATTTGCGCAATCACGAGCGCATACACACAAATGATCGGCCGTATCAGTGCGTTGATTGTGGAAAGACTTTTACCCAAATCACAAATCTAAACAATCATCGACGTCTTCATACTGGCGAACGTCCCTTTGTATGCAATGAACCGGAGTGTGGTCGAAGTTTTGCACAGGTGAGTGTGTCAAGCGAACCAGTTGAGCTAAGAAGATGAGATGTAATTAAACATTATTTATTTGACAGGTGACCAATTTGAACAATCACATGAAGTCCCACCACAAGGTGCAACAATACTGCTGTAATGTGTGTAGCAAGAAATTCACCCAGGTCACCTCACTCAATCAACATCTGCAGGCACACGCAGGTGTCACTGGATATTATTGTCCACGCTGCCCGGAGAAGAACTTTAAGCTACAGTCACAGCTGCACACGCACATGAAGACTCATGGACTGGCCTTTCCCTACGAGTGCAGCAAATGCGATGAGAAGTTTCTGCAGCAATCGCATCTCGATCAGCATCTCAAGATGCATGACGAATTCAAATTCAAGTGCGATATTTGCCCCAGTAGCTTTAATCAGGAGTCTTTGCTCAAGAAGCATGTACAACGCCATGTTGAGGGTCGCTACTTGAACTGTCCGGTGGCCAATTGTGCCGAATCGTTTGCAGTTCGACAGCATCTATCGAAACATTTGCTCACCAACCATTCACATCACGAGCTGCCGCCACCGAAGCGCTCCAAAAAGACCATCACATTACAGTCGCCACAGCAGCCGCTCGCCATGATTGGACAGCCGCTCTCGTTGCAGCATACGACGGGGCAGCGTAAGTAGAAACGAGATCTATATCGACCTTTATATAGGGTCTATCAACAAGTTTAAATTATGTTTATATTTTTTTAAATTTTAATACAAAGATAATGCATTGAGATTGGTAATGAAACGCTATATTTGTCCACACCGGCTTTTCTTACCTACTGTTATTCCTTTTCTGAAAATTTTCATCAGATTTTCCCCATAATATGGCCTATATTTTGTGAATGTTTTTAAGCACTTGAATCTCTACTGGAGAGTTTGCTTATATAATATTTTTTTCGTAGCCCTAACGCAAAATGTCTTATGATGTTATATCACATGATCTCTGTTGAAAAGTAAAAAGATCCATTTCGAGAAATGGAGTGAAGTGAATTTTCATTATTTCAATGCATTTCTAAAAACCGCGTAGGTTTTACCTTGACTATCCATTTTTTTAAAACCTTATGTTGATATACCCTTTATAAAGAGTCCTTATAAAAGACGAATTAATTTATGTACTTACTTTTGCAGGTGGCAGACCGCCCAAAAACAAGAAGGCCTCATTGGCAGCCACGGCCATTAAGATTGAGATCAATGAGCCATTGCACAGTCAGCATATTATCAGCAGTGCCAGCGGTCTCTCCATACAGCAGCAGATCAATCAGCATATGCAACAGCAGGCACAACAACAACAGCAGCAGCAGCAGCAACAACAACAACTCCATCTGTCCATGGGACAGACGGTCAAGGCGCGTTTCATACCCACAAAATAGAAATTAGAAAGAGAGAACGAAGATAGAAAGCGAGTTAGAGCGAAAGAGCGAATGGGCGAATGAGAGAGTGAATGAGAGCGAGAGCGGACATCTATAACGCTCAGTTATGTCTTCGATCGGTCTGTCGTAGCGCTTTCATAATCCACAAAAATCATCTTTAGCAATAGTTACAAGTTTTGAACAAAACATCACATATCTTTTGAGCACTTACATAGACATACATACATCGATAACAATATGCAATATACGATAGCTAATAGCTAATTACTAATAACTAATACAGTGGTTGCTCGCAAACTAGAATTTTTGCTAATTCAAATTTTTCAGAAATTAGAATAGCCATAAATTTGAATTTCTGAAAGAAACGAAACGGTTGTTTGTTTTCCTCTGTTTTGTTTTCTATCTACAGAATATGATTAAAATTCACCTATGCCAGTTTGGTTATTTAACAATATAATAATTTGAAAGTATTTAAAAAAAAAAATAAGAAAACAATAATGCGCTATGAGATTATAATCTGTTGAAAATTTGAATTGCACATGAAACAAAGTCTTAAGTACCAAGTAAGCACTGTAATAGATAACTGATATTTGAATATGATAGTAAGGAACGGAGTGGGTAGCCCGCATTGTCGCATCGGCTGAAGAAGTTAAGGCTGCTGGTTCGGTTTCTTGACGTCGCGATCTGCCCGCTGTCGCTTAACCAAATCATAAATAAACCAAAAAAAAAAGAAAAGAGAAAACACCAACAATAAAGAGAGCAGTACCAGACGAAAGGAGACTTAACGAAAATGTAACGTTAAGCAACAACAACAATTGTAACTTAAATCGAATTAAAATGTAATAAGTGTAAAGTAACAAGCAAGGAAAAACCATAAGCATAAACAAATTATACAATACAAGTAATTATACAATTAAATCCATTTTATTTGGTATCTATTTTAAGCAATTAGTTTAAGTGTTTTTATTTTTTTTTTTTTTTAAATAAAACTTAAAGAGAGTAAAAGAAAATGTTGTGCCGACCTTAATAATCATTGCCAGCGATGGTCAAAGGAGATATCAGGAAAACACAGGAGGAGGAACAACGTAAACGCGAGAATGAGCGAATAAGGCTTTCTTAAAAATCTAAAAGTTGATCCATTCTAGAAGAAATCCAAAGGAGTGTGCAGGAGAAAGGAAGTAGACGGGAAAAGCTGCAAGGAATTTTAAAGTAACGCCAGGAATAAGCACTCGCATGCGAATTTGGCGAATCGGATGACCCTGAGGTAGAGATAATCAAGCTTTTGAAATTTTATGATTCGAACCGGTATGACTTCGGTTCATTAAAAAGAATTTGGAATAAAAATGTTATAAATATGTTAGTCTGTATTTTTTTTATTTTAAAACAGGAAATCTGTTTTATGAAATCAATAAAAAAAATCCAATTTACTTTAAAAACGATGATAAGACCATAACATGAGTAGATTTATTAATTAATCGGTCCGATATTAACCTAACGGTTAATATATCGGTTGTATAACTACAAGAATCGATTCGAATTTCGTTTAGAATTATTTCTGTTACAGGCTACGGTTCCGGTTTTATTAGTAAGAAAATAACCTATAGCGTTTAGATTTCATACAATGAAAGTGTCCACGCCAGGTTTTTATTTTAACAATGAGCTTAGAAAAATAGTTTTCAAAGGAGCTTTAGTCAGTTAGTATTTTGTCAAAATTTAAGCTATATCAAAATCAATTTTTAATCTAATTCAGAAATACCCCTGTTATAAATTTTATGGAATTTCAGTTTTGACGTCACAGGCACATGATTGACAGGGCTACACAAAAAACACCAGGGCTGCTAAGCATCGTGCTATATGTATTTACAAACAGGCTTTCAAAATTTAAATAATACAATACGGCTAGTAAATTTTTGATGAAAAATAAATGTAAATAAAAATTGCTGTAAGAGAGAAAGTAACAAGTAACGAATAAAAAATTTCTTTAATTTGCGTTTAACAGATATTTTTTGCAATCAAATTATTGCGATTATTTAGGTGTAGCTGGTATGTATATTCTTTTAGACACATTAACATTCGACCACTATATCTAGTTTAAGGCATCGCAAAAGTAGAGCACAAGAGCGATGAGATTAAAATTACTTTTAAATATAATAACACATACATAAATTAATTTTATAGTCATATTGTTGAGGACATTGATAATGTAAAGCAATGATAGCGAGTTTTGATTAAAATAGATCCAAGCTGGATAAGCGCACATCGAACTCTGCCTTGTGTTCGTTCTTAAGATAACGACGCATGCCTTGCAACAAATAACGCAACTGCGGCGCGCCCAATACATTCAGCAGGAGACTCATTAAGGTTTCGAAAGCATCGTCTCCACCTGTCTTATAGTCTACCAGAGCTTTACCAAAGCTACGGAATTGATCGCTGTTGATGACGCTGCGAACCTGTTGGCAAATGAACATAGGATTCATATCATACACTTATGGATCTCAATGCGTTATACAAGTACAAACCTCTCGCAAAAAATCCGTACGATTTTCGGGTGCATCTTTTAGCTGGGACTGTTGTGAGGATTCCGCAGAATTCTTCAGATTACTTTGGCACTGACTACTCGTAGGGATTGGTTCGCTCTTTACAGTAACCTCAGCGTTGACGAGTTTATAGCGTTTTTTACTGGTCGCTTGCGTGGCCAACGATTCGCTGGTTGTAGGTGAGCTGCGTTCACGTTTGTGGATCCTCACCAGACCGCTGTCCGCGCAGTTGAAGTCAATGCTCTGACGGCCACAAAATAACATTATAAGAATTGGAATGAGTTCGGTTTTAAATTAAAATCACTTACAGTAACATTCGAGTTTAGGCGACTCATGAAATCCATCGCATTGGGTGTTGGTTGACTTTGTTGCTCTCGACCCGCAGCATTAATATAATCTGCGGGTGTCCACGTCTTTATGGAATTGGCCATCTCAACTTTTCTGTAATGGCAAAAAAAAAAAGAGAAAATTGGTAACTGTCGTACATTAGCTATTAAAGATCTGTTTACTTACATTGCTAGTTCGGAGGCCTGTTGAAATTTGGAGGTTCCCATGGTGCCTGGCTCTCGTTTGATTTGGCTGACGGGCGCCAGCGTGGGCTGATCCTCCTTATGGACGCTCTGCAGCAACGGTTCAACAACACGTTCATCGGGCTTGACCATCTACATGGATGAATTGAATGAATTGGAACTGACATGACTTTAACTGTATACTATAGAAATAGAAATGTAATTCGACGGACCGTTTCCCCAGCATTCTTAAAGAACTGATGCAGCTCACGGACAATGGGACCAAAGGGTGAGCTCTGTGGACGAGCGCCTAAATGTCCGCGTATCCATTTCGACAGCTGTTGCACCTGCGAGGCATCCTGAAAGCGGGAATCACAGAGAAGAATGGCACCATAATCGTTGCGATGCCGGATCACACGACCTATGGCTTGATTGACGGCACGCGTTGCGTCCAGATTATACCACTCCTGGCCGCTCAACAATTGATTCTCCTTGGTGCGATTACTTTCTAGATAGCGACGCTTTAGTATCACCTTGGGATCCTTAAGCGGTGGAAAGGGCAAGCCAGTTATGATGACGGCGCGTCCATTGCGATCAGCAAAATCCAAACCCTCGGACACTTTACCCCGACAGACAGCCATAAAGCAGGCGCCCTTTGAATCACGTATGGCCTGATAGAACTCCTCCATTGTGCTGGTGAACTGATCCTTGCCACGCGGCTCCAAGAAAATTGGTTTCCGACACGATATGTCCGCCCACAGACCGCTGGCCTGCCACGCGTCCACACACTGATTCATCATGGGATACGAGGGGAAAAAGACCAACAAACCGTCTGGCACAATCCGCGATACGTTGAGAATTGTTTGGCCTAAGGATCTGATGTATTTGGGATTATCGCTGAGGGAATTCAAAAACAGTGAAGCGTAAGTATAGAGATCAATGTAATTATTATTATTATTATTATTATTCAGAAGTAAGCATAGTTTACAAAACTTAAACTAACTTATGTGGCTTATCACTGAATCCACCAATGCTTCAAATGAAAAATAAAAAACTTGCTCAGATTTGACGAAATGTTAAATTTACTGAATTAAATTAAATTCTTTTTTTTTGTAAAATAATATAATATAATTAATAATTTTGTTGAAGTTAGATATCAATTTGTGACAGTAGATTTTTGTGATTTCGAAAATATTTTCGAAAAAAAAAACGTCGGTCGCTTGTGTTTGTTTTTATGTTTTCTTCCTTAGATAGAACCTTCTGCATATTTTTATACAAAAATTTGAATTTTAATTATCATGTAAATCATTGTGGGCTCTCTTTATCTTTCTTATCGTAACCACTAGTTTTTAAGGATGTTAATATGACTATTACTTACCGATTTTTATAGTTGGAGATAAGCTGCTCGCGATCGGGCCCCGTGCCAATGATCTTGACATACACCTGGGACTGATTGACAATATGTGGATTCTCAAGATAGTGAGCTACCGGAATGGCCAGCTCGGCAATGAGGGGCTTTAGCGGTGCCAATGTGCCGCTGGTTAGAATCACACTACGCACATGTGTATTGAGGAGCTGTTCCATGCCAAAGCCGGGATTGAAGCACCAAAAGTTCACGACCTTTGCTGCCTTTGTGGTTGTAGTTGTATTGTTGCCCTTGCCCAGCCATCCAGTATTCGATTTACTATTTTGTGTTTGCTTCGTCTGCTTGCTTTCCTCGATCTCCACATGGACCTTAAAACTAAGATGCACCTTGGCCATCACATCCTCCTTGTTGGCAAAGACAATACTGAGTAAATCGGATAGCAGCATAAAGCTGCCGCCCTTGCGCATCATAGAATTCTGGGAGGCGACCATCAGATACTGCACCAGCTTGTCCAGCAAGGCAACGATAGTGGCGCAGTTACCATAAGTAAACTGTAGTTAAAAAAGGAATAAGCAGATGAATTTTGATTTGAGCAATTTGATTTGGTTTTTGATTTACGGGTAACACACATTTGCCTGGCCCAGTATCTCATAAATATAGGAAGCTGGATATGTGGCTCCCTCGGCTTTGTTTTGCACAACAATGCCATCGATAGCCTTTTCCAGTTCCAGAAGCATCTCCTTAAGCAGCGTAAGATCGTCCAATGTGAAATCCTTTGGCTCATCGCCTCCCGTGTCCACTGATTCACCGCTGGTGAAGATCTTCATAATGTGGGTTACATCCTCAATGGCCATGGCCACATCAGAGGAGCGTATCTGAACCGAAGCAGATTCCTCACAGATCTTCTCGATGTTGTGCGCCTCATCCAGTATGACAATTGTATTATTCAGCTCAATTTTATTGGCTTTACGCGCCTTTGGATCCAGCAGGTAGTTGTACGGCATAAATGTGATATCCGCATCTTTGACCAGCTCCTTGGAGGCATAGTATGGGCACATCTTAAGACGCTGCCCCACCTTGATCAGATCCTCAATGTCCATAATGCTGGGTCCACGAAAATCCGGGTGTTCCTTTTTCGACTCAACACGCTGTTGGAATGTGCACGTCTTAGCATGCACCTTCAGCTTGCACATATTCGTCTTGTTGGAATTACCCTGCTCCCGCATCACATCCGGATGGATGCACAACTGATCCCTTGAGCCGAGGACAACAGATCGCATATTGGCATAGGCAGTTCGCTTCAGTTCGCGCATTGCCTGACTCAGCTGGGAGTGGGTTCGCGAAGCATATATCACCTTTGGCACACCCCAGTTGTTGGCCTTGTTGATGGCAGCGGCGACTTCATTGCTCAATACAGACGTCGCATTCGCTGGTTTCTGTTGCTCCAGTTGCATTTTCTGCATGTTCAGCTCCACCTCAGATTGGCGTGTGCGTAACCAGGCAAGCGAGGAACAGAGCAGGCTTAATGTTTTGCCGGTACCCGTGGGTGACTCGAGAACACCATTTGTACCATCACGCAAACATATAATCACCTTCTCCATGTAGGCACGCTGCACTTCGTATGGCTCGAAGGGGAAATGCACCGGAATACCGGCTATTATATTCTCCGGCATGATACTTCGATGTTTTAAGTATTCAATATACTCAATAAATATTGTTGATCCGCAAAGGACGACAGTCGTTGTGTCTGTCTTGTGTTATCTACCAGGTTCGCGCGCCAAAACAAAAGTAACATGTGTGGCCGGCAAATGGCCCTGGCTGTTTGCGATAACGATATACGGGAGTGTCGCTTGCGATATTCGAGCTGAATTAAAATAAAAAAATATATATTGAAAAGGCAAGAGATAATTGTAATAACAGATTGAATGATAAAATTTTATTTTATTTTGTGGTCAGTATCTTGAGAGACAAATATATACATATTTTATAATATCGTCAAATCTAACCAACTCTGTGCTCTTGCCGTAAGCGACATCCCTGTCTGTTATCGATTTATCGATATCCACCAAAAATAACAACAATCGCAGCGTCTCAGTTAGTTTTTCACTTTTGAACAGAGAGGTTGGTCGGCCAGCGGCGCCAGAGTAGAAGAAGCAGAAGCAATAGCAATAGCAATAGAAAAGGCAGAGGCGACAATTCAAAACTCAACGAGAGTGACGGGCACAGTGTATGTGAAACAAACTTACCCGCCTGCTGAGATACTACAAGTAAACATACAAATAACTACATACATACATGCCACCACTGGTCGTGTCGTGGTCGTGTTGCTTCGGCCGTCCGTCCGTCGGTGGGTCGGTCGGTCGTTTGCGCCATCGTCGTCGTCGTCATCGTAGTCGACAGTCAGTCAGTCAGATGGCGAGTGGATTGGTTGGTTGGTTGTGAGGGGGTTGCGCGGTCGGGCGGCGGGGGCGGTTGTGTGGATGAGCGAGCGAGCGAACGCCAAGAGAGGAGCAGCGAGCGTGAGAGCGCGCGTTTATAGATTGTTGTTTGTGTGCTTGCGGGCTATGCACCTTAATACATCCACATACGTAAATATGTATGTGAGTACGTGTGTGTGTTTATAACTGTGTGAGTGCGTGGCTGTGTTCGTCGTTCGGTGTGTGCGCGCGCGGCGGAGGTGGTGATAATTTTTTTTGTTGGCACAAAGTAAAAATATAACAGAATAAAAAATCGCTCAAAACAACACTGAGTACCACCTCGTTCGCATAATCGAAAATTCAGCAACAGTAACTAAATATTTCTGATTATTATTATGAATACTCCTATAATTAATTGTCATCATTGCTTTATTAAACGGCACATGCTGCTCTCTCTCTTCTTATTGCAGTTGCCGTATAGTTAGCCAGTCCAGTAGTAAATAGCACAACTTATGTTCAGTGATTTTTTTTTTTGAACACAACTCTCACTGATGATGATGCTGTGCGTGAGTGAGTATGTGTTTAAGATTGTGTAAGTGAGAGCTTGTGATGTTGCAAACGCATCTACAGTAATAATTGTTATAAAGCTAAAAACATAGGAACAATAACAACAATCCACCCACAATCAGCTGCAAATCAATCTCACGATAACACTTGAATATTTCGCGGGCACTTCTTAATCGAAAGCGACACTAAAATTGTGTATCGTTCGATAGACGATTTGCACTAATAGAGGCCGATAAGTAGGCCCACAGCCAACCCACTGCCACATGCAAATTAGTTCTTGTTCGTGCTCATGTCGCATTTAAAATTAAGGTCAAGATTAGAGAATCATGCCGTTTGTCAAACAAAAGAGCACTCCTCCCAAAAACATACACACCAACAACGATAAAACTTAAAACTTTAATGACGATCCTGTGCGACAAGGTCGTTGCACATACATATCACGTTGTTTTTGCCTACACCAATTAATACGTTAATACGCTGTATTCTCTTGCAAATGTTTAAGGATTTAAATCACAGCAGCGAGTTGTTATTGTCTGTCTTACAAAAAATATAAAATATTAAACAGCAGGAGCATGGAGTATGGTCAACCCCCTTCCAATGTTGTTTTGTTACCTTGTTGGCGTTGCAGCGTTGCCACCAAAATCGAATTGATAATGCTATTGTGTGTGTGTTGACAATATTTCTAAATTTGCGATCGCATTAATGAAGCATATACATTTTTTCAAGAAATCATTTTATATTTGTATACACGTGCCGTTTTTGGTCATCTGCAAGTATTCCTTTTGGTTGTCTATTGTGCATTTTTTTGTTGCTATCTGGCAACGCTTCGCTGCGTTGTTGAGCGAGAATGTAGTGCACGCACATAGATTTGTATGTGTGTGTGCTCCTATTCAAATAGAAATTGAGTGCTTTGCACTCAAAACTCAGTCAATTAGTCGCCAGAAGGCGGCGGCAGCGATGACAACGGCAAACGCAACAGCATCGATAAGAATTTTGGTTAGTCCGCGCGTCATTTAACATTCCTTTGAAATATACATAATTCATTAATTTGGATTTGTGGTTAAACCAAATCATAAATAAAATAGTTTTGCCAACACTCAATTTTAACTAATACAACTTCGGTTTTTATTTGAATTTTTTTTCTGCTTTGGCCAGTTGTTGTTGCCATTTAGAGGTGCGTGCGTGAGAAGTGAGATGGGACGATTGGAACAGCTGATCGTGAAAATAGAATAAAACCAACACGTGTTTAAGGCATACGTGATCAACGTTTTAGTATGCGTTTATATGTGTGATATTGTTTATAGTTATTTAGCTTAAATTGTTTTATTTAAAAAAAGAAGGCCTTGATAGTACGTTTTCTGATTTCGGGATAGTTTGTGAAATGATAGCAAGAAAGATATGAGCAAATAAATGTGTAAAGGTACATAATACGTACACAACTGTAAGCATAACAGATTTGTACTATCGTGTTACGCGATCTCGTGCAGAGCACAAGTGCACATCTCTAATGTCAGTAGAGCGATCGCGATCGTCGTATACTAGCCTAGTGTAGATTGAATGAATGACTTTGTAGAGCGACCGAAAAAGGTAGCTGAGGCAGGGCGCATTGGAGTAGAGTCGTCGTTTTCTGGTGGTTGGATTGGCATTTGAATTTGTGTCAAACCTTTTTCCCACAGTTGAAAGAGCTGGAGATGTGCATATCAAGACATTGTAGAGGGAGATAAAGAGAGAGAGGAAGAGAGACACATAAAAGAGCTTAAAAGTCGCCGTCAGAAGCTCTGCGAGCAAAATTAGCACATTTATTGTCCAAATTGTGCGTGTTTTTTTTTGTATTCATGTGGGCTTTTATGTATGTGTGTGTGTGAGTGTTTGTGTTTGCTTGCGCATTATCAGTGATTACGAAGGCGATAGATGTACCAGCATATGCATATGTACATACATGTGTGCATGTGCATGGCTCTCTCTCGCTCTCTCCCCCACTCTTTATGTGCTTGTGAGAGTATTACAAAATCAGCTAATAGATTTTTTTGTATTTTACTCCATTTTATGATCGCACACAGTGCGTATGCGCAACGTGTAAATCCTAATTGAATCTTTTTTGTTTTTTTCTCTTGTTTCCTTGCAGAGTTTATTGGCAACTTTATACGAGTGTAAATCCAAATGTCAGCTGTTACAGGCAACATGTACTATAAAAGCTCCACAGTAAAACGAAGAAAAAGAGCAAATTGCCTTAGTCCAGGACAACAACAAGAAGAAGCTTGCTGCTAGCAAAGCAATAAAGAAGAAGAGCAACAGCATCAAAATCAGAAGAGAGCAGCAAAAACAAAAAGAAAGAAATAGAAAAAGAACACTTAACATCTACAATCAACAAAAAAATTAATAATAATTATTAAAAGGAAAGACTACACTACGCAAGACACAAATACATATTTTTTTTTTTTGGCTCTTTCTATTTCTGATTTGCTCGCTTCCAAACTTCGGCTGTACTGCGCTCAACTTAACTCACAAAGCACAACTCTCCAATTCTAGAAAACGGTAAATTATGTTTGCATTTGATGCTCTCGCTGATCACAACGTGTATGTGTGACGTTTGTTTGTGTATGTGTGTGTTATATATGTTTGTCTCTTTTCTTCTTTTGTAGAGTTCGCAAGGAAGCAACAAAGCAAAGAGCAAAATTATTAAAAGGCAAGTACGAAAGTAGTGGGACACAAAGTAGGAGAAGGAGGAGGAGAAGGCGAAGAAGGAGCAGGAGAAGGAGCAGCAGCAGCAGGTGCGATAATACGATTAGCAGCAGCCATGACAATCATACTCTTTCTGGTGGACACCTCGTCGTCCATGTGCCAGAAGGCGTATGTGAATGGTGTGCAAAAGACATATCTAGACATTGCCAAGGGAGCTGTTGAGACGTTCCTCAAGTATCGACAGCGTACACAGGATTGTTTGGGTGATCGCTATATGCTATTAACATTCGAGGAGCCACCGGCCAATGTAAAAGCCGGCTGGAAGGAGAATCATGCGACCTTTATGAATGAACTGAAGAATCTACAGAGTCACGGTCTCACCTCAATGGGCGAATCGTTGCGTAATGCCTTCGATTTGTTAAATTTAAATCGAATGCAATCGGGCATCGATACATATGGGCAAGGACGTTGTCCATTCTATTTGGAGCCATCGGTGATAATTGTCATTACCGATGGCGGTCGCTATTCACATCGGAATGGTGTACACCAGGAGATCATACTGCCGCTGAGTAATCAAATACCTGGCACCAAGTTCACCAAAGAACCTTTCCGCTGGGATCAACGTCTATTTTCGCTGGTGCTTCGAATGCCCGGCAATAAAATCGATGAACGTGTCGATGGAAAAGTGCCTCACGATGATTCGCCCATTGAGCGGATGTGCGAGGTGACCGGTGGACGATCGTATCGTGTACGCAGTCACTATGTGCTCAATCAATGCATTGAGAGTCTCGTGCAGAAAGTACAACCTGGCGTTGTCCTTCAATTTGAGCCAATGTTACCCAAGGAGTCGAGCAGTGGCAGCAGCAGTAGCAGCAGCAGCTCGACAGCAGGAACAGGAGGCAGCACAGTGGGTGCAGCGGTTGGGGGAGGTGCAGGAGGATCTGGTGGAGGCGGCGGCAGTGGAGTAGGAGGAGGAGGAGTAGGTGTAGGAGGTGGATCAACAGCAACAGCATCAAACGAGCCCACGCCCGATATTGTCTTCCAGCCCATTAAAAAGATGATCTATGTACAAAAGCATATAACACAAAAGACCTTTCCCATTGGCTATTGGCCATTACCAGAGCCTTATTGGCCCGATTCCAAGGCCATAACGTTGCCACCACGCGACGCACATCCCAAGCTTAAGATTCTGACACCCGCCGTGGATGAGCCGCAGCTGGTGCGCAGTTTTCCCGTGGATAAATATGAAATTGAGGGTTGTCCGCTAACCCTACAGATACTCAACAAGCGGGAGATGAACAAATGCTGGCAGGTGATCGTTTCCAATGGCATGCATGGCTTTGAGTTGCCCTTTGGTTATCTAAAGGCGGCGCCCAACTTTACCCAGGTACATCTCTATGTTCTGGCCTATAATTATCCGGCGTTATTGCCACTCCTGCATGACCTCATCCACAAGTATAACATGAGTCCGCCCAATGATCTCATGTATAAATTTAATGCCTATGTCCGGTCCATACCGCCGTATTACTGCCCGTTTCTGCGCAAGGCGCTGGTCAATATCAATGTGCCGTATCAGCTGCTGCAGTTCCTGCTGCCCGAGAATGTGGACAACTATTTGTCGCCAACGATAGCGAATCAGCTGAAGCATATTAAGAATACCGCCAAGCAGGATCAGGAGAATCTTTGCCTGAAGGTCTACAAGCAGTTGAAACAACCGAAGCCACCCTACCGTCAGGTGGAAACGGCCAAATTGTGCACTGGTGCTGCACTGCGTCGGGATTTGGTGCGACATCCGTTGCTGCGCGACACGTTTGCCAAGCTGCATGCCGAGATCGAGCCCGTCGAGAATTATACAATTGTGGTGCCTCAGCTGACGCATCAGTCGTCGGCGAAAACTTATCGCAATCCATTTGATATTCCACGTCGGGATCTGGTGGATGAGATTGCGCGGATGCGTGAAACGTTCCTGCGACCGGCCAGTCTGGTGGCCAAAGATTCTGGTCATTGTCTGCCCATCGCCGAGATGGGCAACTATCAGGAGTATTTGAAGAATAAGGATAATCCGTTGCGTGAAATTGAGCCGACAAATGTGAGGCAACACATGTTCGGTAATCCCTATAAGAAAGATAAGCACATGGTCATGGTGGATGAGGCTGATCTCAGTGATGTGGCGCCCATGAAATCGCCCAATGGCAACGGTGGCGGTGGCATCTCCCCATCCTCTAGTGGCAACGGCGGCGGCGGCGGCGGCAATTCAAGCAGCATTGGTCCTGTGGGTGCCGGCATGTCTGTCCTTATGCTGGGCGGTGGCAATGGAAACGGCGGTCCGATGGGCGGTCCCAACTCCAAGAAGCTGGACGGCACAGCGCGTGGACGCAAACGAAAGGCGGGTCCATTGCCTCGGGCATTCGAATTCCGGCGTCTCTCCACGGATTCCATGCGTAGCGTCAACTCGTCGTCCAGCTCGACGGTCAGTTCGACGTGTAGCAGCGTTGGCCTTGGCAGCGTCGGCGATTTGATGGTGGATGAGGACAGCAACAGCAGCTATGCATCCTCAATATGCTCGGATGCGTCCAGCATCAGCAGCACCAGTGATTCCGGCATGTCCATTGGACATGGTGTGCATACAACAGAACGCTTGACCTTTGACTTTAGCGAGGAGGAGGCCAGCGATCAGGAGACGTCGCTCAATGGTTACGTACACAATTTCATCAATGGCATCAGCGATGAGGCCAACGCCATTGAAGCGGACAGCAATAGCAACAGCAGCAGCAGCAACAACAACAACAACAACAGCAACAATAACAACAACAACAGCAGCAGCAGCAATGTCGGTGGAAGTTGCAACATTACCAATAGCAGCAGCAACATAACCAATAGCAGCAACAGCAGTGCCAGCAACAGCACATCAGCGACAGTTGCAGCAACAGCAATCAGTACAGCAGCAAGACTGTTGCCAGAAGCTGTGATAGGCACAGCAGCAATATCGACATGCACAACAATTGCAGCGGCAGCAGCAGCAGCAAGTAATGGTACGCCCGACAGCAACATCACCAGCAGCAGCAGCAGCAACATAACCAACAGCAGCAACATCACCGGCAGCAGCAACATCAGTAGCAGCAGCAGCAACATCAACAGCATCATCAGCAGCAGCAGCAACATCATCAGCAGCAACTGCAGTAGCAGTAGCATCAGCAGCCATGTCAACAGCAACAACAACAACAACAATTGTCACATTAACAATACCAACGATGTGTTGTATGTGCCTCTCAATGGCCTGACCATGCAACATGCGGCATACAGCAGCAATGCTAGTCCCATGTCTACAGCAATGGACAGTGGCATGTTGATGATGCCCGCGACAGCGACAACGACAATATCAGCCATGAGCAAGCTTGCAACAGGTGCGTCAGCAATGCCACCGCTATTGCTAATGCCCAATGGCTATGGCAGTCATCATGGATTGCCGACTGGTGGCATGTTGTCGCCGCCAGCAGCGTTAGCAACAACAACAGCAGTGTCGGCGCTAACTGGAGTTGGCACGGCAACTGGAACATCATCTGCGGCAGTGGCAACAACAACAACAACAACAGTAGGTGCAGCTGCACCAGCAGCGACAACAACCAATAGCAGCAGCATCGGCAGCAGCAGCACAACAACACCAACAACGTATTTCACTCACAATGACATCAATGATGCCTCAGAGATCTCGCGCATATTGCAAACTTGCCACAATGGCAACAGCGGCAGCAGCATAAGCAACAGTAGTATCAGCAATAGCAGCAACCTCGGCAATGGCATCGGCATCGGCAGCAGCAGCAGCGTGTTGAATGGCAATGCCAGCGATGGTAATGCCAATGACATCGATACTGATCTCTCGGCGAATAGTTTTGATGCACTAAAGCGCACAGCTGGTGCAATTGGAAGCAGCACGGTAGCTAATAGCAATCCGCATTTTTATTGGGGCAGCGGACTAAACCATCACATCAGCAGCCACACCAACAGCAACAATAATGGCAACAACACCAGCAATAACAACAACAACACCACAACAAATAGCAACAGCAGCAGCAATAATAATAGTAGCAACAATTCTCATAGGAATTTTAACAATAGTAGCCCTAAGTTGGAACCAAAAGCATCGCCGACGCACAACAACAATGGTGAAGACGCAATGACATCGCCAGATCGTGGATTAACGGAGGAGCAACGGGAAGCGGCACGTAGACATAATGTGGATTTGCGTTTGCAAATCTTTCGTGATATACGACGACCTGGACGGGATTACAGTCAATTGTTAGAGCATTTGAATTTGATAAAGGGCGATCAGGAAATGAAATCGGATTTCATAGACATGTGCGTCAGCGAATCGATGCGTTTTCGGCGTCATCAGATGGTGTGCAGCATACAAGAATGGTGGGAGCAGAAGCAGCAGCAATTGGAGATCACAAAGAGTTAACGTTGGCTGCTGTGGAATTGAGCGTGCAACCAGCAACAGCAGCAGCAGCAGCAACACCACGCAACATGTCTGTGATGTCAACAACAACAACAACAACAACACCAATAACAACCACAACAACAACACTAAACTAATAAGCAGAGTTAGAATTAATTATATACTAGATGCTCTTAAAAAGGTTCACCTAGAAGCACCTGCCAGCCAACCCACAAGAAATTACTCTCGTTTATTTACAAATATTTTTTTGATCAACACACAGACACACACACACACTTATGCACACTTTCACTTACACTCATACACATTCATAGAACAACTGTAAATAATGAAATTGTCAAGAAGTAGGGAAAAATAGAAAGTTAAATCGCTGGGGGGTGAATATAAAGGGAATGTATTTATATAGTTTATAGGCTAACAAGTAACAAATAATAACAATATTAAAAAGAGTTTAGAGCGAGCAACAAGTACCAGATTGTGGAAATTAGTTACATTAAGAGAAAAGTTAAAATTTGTAGAGCATAAAATAATATTACAATTAAAATTAAGAATAAAAAAACTGTAGTCGTTAGTCGATTTAGTATGTAACCGAATAATTGTATTAGCCAAGTAAGTTGAACACACAGTTGTCTCCACTTCATTTAAAAGCCTTCTAAATCATATGTATGTTTATATAATACTTAAACAGAAGATTTTAACATATGGTTATTTTAATTAAACCAATTTTTTCTATTGTGCAACCAATTATTTTGAATTCAACATTTTTAACTGTACACTTCACACACACATACTCATAGTAAACTTTATAGCTTATACACATTTATTTTTTAATTTTTTTTTTTTCGATTTTTTCTAGGATTTTATTATCATACAAAAATATTGGCTTCGATTTTAAGTAATCTTCAATTTTTAATTTAGCTAAATGAAAAACAATCAATCTGAACTGTAACTAATATGTACATATATTTGTTGCAGGTAAATCGTTTTTTCATTTTTTTTTTGTATAATTGCTATTATACTTAAGATAATTACGTGATTTCCTCTTAACTGTTAGATGTATTCATTTGTATTTAAAATTTTAAGAACAAAAAATGAACATACATGCGTATAACACCAAGAAAAATCATACATTTAAACACATAATCATGCATATACATATATATATATATATATTTATATAAAAAGATGAAAAGTTTGTTATCAAGAAGTTTACTTTTTCTCAATTTTTATTCAGCATATTGTACATAGGGAGCCAGCGATATGACGTTATAATGTATATACATGTATGTACGCCAATTTGTGTCTCTCTCTGTATGTGTGTGTGTGTGTGTTTGTAAGTGTTTGTCTGCCTGTATGTGAGCATGTGTGTGTGTCTTGTAGGAAGAATCTTGAGACCAGTTGCTTCGTGTCTAAGCTCGCCAATTTTGTTGATTTAAGGACATTTAATTATTTAAATATAATATATTTAATAAATTCATAAGCAAGACCCAAGACACCTAAAATAACAACAACAAGTAAGAGCAGCTCTAATTTTTAGCTGCGAGTTAAATAAAAGAAAATGCATTGATACAAATTCTCTTTGGTGTGCCATTTTCCTTCTTTTCTGTGTGTGAAAGTGATTTTTTTCTATTTTTTATCTCAAATTTTGTTTTATTAATTGTTATCTTTTGTCCCAAGCAATCCAACGCAAGCGTAAAGTTTAAAAGCGCGCCTACCACGGCTGCCACGCCCCATTAGAGGCAATGGCGCCGTGTCAAAGGCGCCAAAATATATGCTATGAATGTGCCCCTGTGTACGCACAGTCCCCTCTTTTCCCCCCGACTCATTAAAATCATTGCCCTTTACATTTCTAGATATTTGTTTATTGTTTATTATATCCTGGTGACTTCAATTGAGAAGTAACATTTTCCAAGTGCCTAGTATACATTAGTATATACAGAATTTTACATAACAACATTCTCAGCATAAGTTAAAATAATTCGTTCTAAAGAGAATCTTGTTTAAATTTACAGTGCACAGTTAAATAGAAATTGTCTATCATAAATATTTTAGAATTTTCAATACTATGCACACTAAGCCCTGTAAACTATTTCTTATATATTTATTGAATATTTTTGTAGGATTACTACAATTTTGCCTAGAGTACGACGACACACACATAAAGCAAAAGTTTTCCTATATGTGTATTATCAAATATGTATAATATATCTGGTAAATTTTATGTACATTTGAATTGATTCAATGATTCTTTATCTTAATTTCCATTAGATGCTGAAGAGCCGAATTGAATTGATTCATTAAAAGAGTTTTTGAAAATAAATCCATTTCCAGCCTTTTTTAAGTTAGTAACTGAATTTGGGGTTATTGCTACAACCGCTCATTGTAGTAGGTTCATATATCTTCCTATAAATATAAATATACATAAATAAACCGGCGGTTTTGGCAGTGCTGCCGGATCATTGGTTTTGATTGTGTTATTAAAGTTGCTCGTATTAATTGTTGACATGGGAATAAATTGATTTAGATGCTGTAAAGCAAACAAATAAAAATTAAATTCTCAAATATTGTCGCAACAATTTAATAAAAATCGGTAGCTAACGCCACTAAGCAAATAGCCTTTAAAGAACCCATCCCATACAATTGAAAGTGTCCGGATAAAACGCCAAACATTGAGACCACTGGTGAAATTTACTATGGACCTAAAGAAAACGAACCGCCGAGCTGATTGTAATCGATAACTGGCGCATTAGTGTTGATGTGGTAGATTATTTTTGATTTAGTTAATAATTACTTAGAAGTTTAAAATTATTTCCACAATACCCTTAAAATGCGTCTATTAATTTATTTTTATATATTCATAAAGTGTTATATGAAAATCCTTTTGCTGTTTGGAATCAGCGTTGCCACACTGTTGTCGAAAACACAAAATTGCTGTTCAATTGTGAGCGATCCAGATGTGAACGACCAGGAAGCAGGAGCTCATTTGATCAGTTCATTTCGTTTCAGTTCAGTTCAGTTCAGTTCATTAATCATTCACCTAATGGACAAACCCAACACAAGCGCCTAGCAGCAGTTGTTGGGTGAGTGGCAAAGGCAAAGGCAAAAGCAAAAGTGAATTAAGAAGAGCAGAAACAATATGCAAAATTAATGTGCGGTACGCATATTGTTTGATATTAACGTTAACGAAATGCAAAACATATCCATTACCATAACAAATCACATAAGTAACTTATCAAGCGAAGTGTGATTCAATTCCGTATCTGGAGTTGCTGAGAGTTTCAAGAGTTTGTGGTTTGCGGAAAGTAAAAGTGGCTGCTTTGGGGCTGCCGCCGCCTGTCCACCGCCTCTACCTCTGCCACTGACCGTCTTAGTCTCAGTCTGCCTGTATGTGTATGTGTATTAGTATTTATATTCATGTTTCGGTTACGTTGTGTGTATGTGAGCGCGAATGTTTGAGTGTAAAAAGAAGTTGCAAAAATACAAAAGTTACGCAAATGTACAACAGCAACAGCCGCAGCAAAATTGTGTAAAATAACAGCAGCAGCAGCAATAACAACAACAGCAGCAGCAGTAGTGGTGTCGTGTCTGTGCCAGCGTGTGTGTGTGCCTGAGTGTGCACTCGTGTGTGTGTGTGTGTGTAAGTGTGCTCTTTGAGCGGACGCGACGCGACGCGAACCGGCGGCGCAGCAATGAGCGAGAACAACGGCAGCAACACCATCACTGCCGCGAATGGACCGCGCGTCGTTACCATCTATAAGACGGAAACTGGCTTCGGCTTCAATGTTCGCGGACAGGTGTCCGAGGGCGGTCAATTGCGATCCATCAATGGCGAACTATACGCCCCCCTGCAGCATGTCAGCGCTGTGCTGGAGAACGGCGCCGCCGAGAAGGCGGGCATCAAAAAAGGCGATCGCATACTCGAGGTGTAAGTAAATGAAATACAAATACCAATACTACATACACGTAGTAGTGTCATCATAGCTTCTCCTTTTTACGCGGCATTCGTATTTGACCTGCTTGTCATGCCCCGCCCTGTCCCGCTCAAGAGACACTGTGTGACAGAGAGAGAGAGAGAGTAAGAAAAGCGAAGAGGGTAACCCACCCACTGAACGACTCCACTCGAAATGGAAAAGTAGCTTAAACCGAGTTGTGTGTTCAGAATGAGTCCTGGAATCAATAACGTTATGTTACTTTTGTATGTGTGTTTGTTTGCTTGCCTAAGTATGCATGTGTGTGTGTGTGTGTGTAACTTACTATAAAAGAGTGACAGAGAGAGTAAGAGAGGGTTGTTACTGAACTTTGCCGTGATAGCTGGTAACAGTTTGAAACAGCTTAAATTTCTTGTCATTCTTGTTGTTGTCGTTGTTGTTGTTGTTATGGCGTAATGTTTATGCCATTGTTTTGGCCACATTCACATGTACACTTTTCTTGTATTTGAGCACCTATTCACACAGACACACATGCATACATGCACTCGCACACACACATGCATACGAAGCAAGCTAATTAAAATGCCCCCCCCACACCTAGCGCCCCCTTCCCATCAAAAATGCAATCGTACAAATGACACGCGTTTGCTTTTTTATTATTCTCTCGCACAATCTCTTTCTCCTTTGCTGTCCGCTCTTTGCTCTTCGCTTGTCGCTCTTTTCACTTTACTCATTGTCTAAGTTTTGTTTGCATCTTTTACACATTTTGTGTTATCAAATATGTAATTTCCCCTCTAAGCTAAGCTAACAAGCTAAGCTATCAATCATAACACGTTGAACGTAATTGAGTTTTGCGCTCGCCAATGCAGTGATAACCTTTTCTGGGCTTCCATTGTAGCTGGAAAATGAAAAGCGAAAACTGAAAACTGAAAACCGCACAACGTAAACCTGCTCACAAATTCAATTATAAATGTTAGTAACAGTTTCGACTAACAACTTAATTATCATCGGCAGCAAACGAAGCGACCAAAGTCACCTCCCCCTCCCCCCACACACACACACACACCTATGTACATACATATGTGGACTTTTCTACACACAGACACGACGCCCCCTCACGCCCTTCCGCTACCTCTCCATCTTTCACGCCAGAAACTTGCTAACGTAATTTTACCTATGTACATTTTTCGCACATTTTCGTTGAGTGCATTATTCTCTGGGCATGCTGGCCGTTTGTTGTTGTTGTTGTTGTTGTTGTTTTATAGAGCCCATCATTTGATTATGAACAACAACAACAGTTACAATTTGGCGAAGCATGAGCAGACAAAGCAATTGTAAAACGGAAACAAACTCACAAATAAGATAGATAGGTATTTACATTTAAATACATAATTATAATTTCGCCTCATTTAACGCTTGAGCTTTTGTGATTCTTTGGTCACTTCAAGCAATTGAACCAGTTCATATTTAAAATCAACTCCAAAAGCTTCTCTGTGTACATAATAAAATTAATATCATTATGTACAAGTGATGTAAATCCAAACTTTGAAATTTATATAAATATAGAAAATTGACAAAAAAAATAGTGTATTAATTTTCTTGTATAGTTTAAATACCTGCTTCAAACCTTGGCATTTTTGTAGGTCATTTATTACGGACGATCATCAAAAATTAAACCAACAAACGACTTTACTTAAATACGACGATAAACAAACCTTAGTGAGTTGTCGATTTTTCATGAAAATCGATCGTCAAAAAAATCATCGAGTCTAAGTACTCAATAATCGCTGTCGCGAAAATCGAGTTGTCAATATTTCAATGTATTTTTACATCAATAGTATTAACATACGTACAGTATGCTTACTAACTAAACTAGAACTGGTATTCAAACTAATATTTAAATAATTAATTATTCGATCATATCAAGTGAATCAGATTAAAGAGATGCTTTCCACTGCACTGCAACGTTATTATATTATAATAACTTTAATACACGGTAGCTTCTATTCAAGCATATCATTTTACTCGTTACTCCCTCACATTATTACATGCATGAATTACATATCTAACTTTATTTACTGTATGTTCTAAAATGTTTCTAATTATGTGAAACACTTTTTTACAAATTCACATAAACCTGTGAATCGATTGACAACTACATAGTTTATTGCGAACTAGTATAAATCTGCGATTTAATTAATTTAAAGCGGGGCTTTTTAACTTTAAACTGGTTCAACGATTTAATTAATTTCTATTGCAATGAATATTAAAAAAACTGATGGCTTTATGTTAGAATTATATTCTATTTACTTCACATATTTTATGTATATTTTTCTACGTTTTTACATGTTTTTCCATTATTGACAAATTGCATACATATTTGTAACCTGCACAATTCTCAACAAATGTATATTTAAAAACAAAATGTACATTAAACTAGTAGTTAACGGGGGTATACATTTTTAAACAAAATAACAAAATTATTAACATTAAAATGGTGGCTCAAATTCGAAAATGTGTTCTTAATAAACCTGAGACGTGTGTCTCTAGTTCCTTGTTACTTGCAGCCCTTATTCTGTCAGCCCTGCTGGTGACTGTCTACCGTAGTTCCCTATCTCTCTCTTTCGAGGGGCGTTTTTGTGCCGGTTGGCAACTGACAAACCAAAAAACCACAATTATCGCTCCACATCCTCCGCCAGTGCGGACGTAGTCTTATCAGAATTATTATTTTTGTTTTTAAGGGGAGTGTGGAGATGCGAAATGAGGTTTGAGCTTGTTGCATTACATTTTTGTTTTGTTTATTGTTTATTCATCTAAATGCATTCAAAGAGTTGCTTTTTGTTTGATTCCATAGGCCAAAATAGCTTGCAACCAAGATAGTCGTCACTATCTATTAAAGGAACAGGAAATGAATCCTCGCGTATATTATAGCCGAACGCGGCATCTAAGAGCCCAGGCACAGGGTATCCCACTGTCGAGTGCGATCGACTGATCCGCTGGTTAAATTAATTTTTCTTATTTTATTACATATATATATTTTAAATGCAACTATGGTTATACGAACAAGTTATGGTGTGACTTGATTGTTTTATGAATTATTAATTATATTAATTTTATGAAGCTGTGATATCTCTACTAGAAATATTTTCATCTGCCGACTTCATATAAGATCGACCACTGTGCACTGCTTGCTCTGCAGTTGCTAATCGCTTACGGATTGGGCCATAGATATTCGAGCAGCGCTTGTGGCCAGCGACGGTGGGGGGGCGTGGCCTCTCCCGCCAGTTGGAGGTGTTGTTGGGCATGCTGAGTGGCCCACAAGGTGGGTGCCACATTGCAGAGGCTGCCGTTGCAGCGCACACAGTAGGGATCATTGGAGGTGCATTCGGGCACTTCGCTGGCACAGCCACGCACCGTGTGGACCAATTGCAGTCGACTGATTACGGTGCTGACACACAACTCCGTTGGGTGGGTGCAGTTGCTCACTGTCATGCCAGCAGGATGAAGCATTTCCGCACAATCATCGCCGTGCTCCTGGGAATTGCAACGGTAGCAGCTGCGCACGGACCAACGATTGCACGTGTCGCCGCTGCGGCACAGCTGACATGCCTCTCCGGCACCGGGCAGGAAATCCGCATCGGCACAGCCACGACGTAGCAGCGTATCTGAAAGAAGTCCACATTATGCTAAAATAAGCTCGTATGTGATTGCATAAAGTTAGCTACTCCTAACCATGTCGTGAACTGGAGTTTTATGTTTATTATGAGCAACGATTTATTTTTGGAGCTGGTACATGACAAAGTGTATTCAATTTATCTCTATTTTCCAAAAAGTGAATAGATGACTAAGCAGACTGGGTATTTTTAAATAACAGACGTGTGCAAAATAATAAGAACACCTCTGAATTTTGATGTTATTAAATGAACGACTGAAGAAGCTACCATAAAATGCGTAAAATAAAAGGCAAGTAAAGAGAAAAAATATGAAAAATATGTCACTTTCAGAAGGCTTTTCTATATATAAAATCCATATAAATCAAAAGGATCGGGTATAATGGTGAAGCTTCTTCAAATTAAATATATGTGTCCAAGTGTGTAAGAATCAATGTTACATCGATTTCTCTCTTTGCTCTAAATTTTCGAACACAAAATTTGTAAGCTATCAGTTCTTATAAAGGGTGGTCCATTCAAAAAATTGTTTTTCATAAATAAATGACATGAACCAACCTTTCCAATAAATGTTCAAGCTTTGAAAAATATCGAACGGTTTTTTTTTATAGCAAAATTATATTCCAATTTTTAAATGGAACACGCTCTAAAATATGGACATATTAGGAATTAAAACGAATTTTAAAAGCTCATTTAACATATTAATATATTAATAAATGATTATTATTATTATGATTATGCTGTTCTTATTATTTTGCTCACGTCTGTAATGAAGCGTATTCCGAAATGAATATTTCACAAATGAGGTTCAAGATTGGGCTGAGGATATTTGTTTATTTAACTAATCAGTATTTGTCTTGACAACAATTGAACTTTCACCTTCTTTAAAAAAGAGTTGAATCATTCACTTTTGGGAACAGTGTCTCCCACGCTCAGTGTGTACCCGTTTCCCTGACTCACCCTAACCTTGTTCGCAGGAGTAACAGGCAACAGTGCTGGGGGCGCATGGTTTGCTATTGAGGGCATGACCACGACGACAATTGGCATCGCTGGTGGAGTTGCATGTGGCACAGACAATGTCCTGGCACTGGGAATTGCAATTGTCGCCATAGCACTCGGACAGATCGCCGGTGGGAAAGAATCCCATTGTGGTGGAGCAGCCACGCTGCAGGACATCCGTTTGATTGTTTCGATGCGTGTAACATCGCTCCCGATGACCGAACATCACCTTGTTGATGCACTGCGTCACAGTTGCATTGTTCAGGGCACACTTATCCGACTCCTGATCCGGCTGTTGCTCGCGCTGACAGTCGGGATTGGGCGAGAGGCGATTGTGGGTGCACTGGAGGCAGCGGCTTTCGCTAACGGTGAGCTCCGCATTGCAGCCATTGTAGTTGCACTTGAGGCACACATGTGGACAACCTGTGGGCAGATTCGTGTGCTCGCAACCTCGTTGTGTGTTACTCAAGTGCAAGATGTTTGTGTAGCAACGATCCTCGGCATGATAGAATGGACACGGCAATAGCATTTGAGGCCTATTACTGACATCGATGCACTGCGCACCGGTGCACTGATAGCAACGCAGACGATCCACAGGAAAGACGTGACGGTTGCAGAGACTCGTGCTGCAGCGATCGCAGGGTTCGGCACAGTAGCCATTCGGATAGAGGCGCCTTAAGCAGCCGCGTCGCGTTAGGCCTGCTGTGATTGAGGTGACACACACATCGTTTGCCACCAAACACTCCTCCACTTCCAGCTGCTGACCGGGACGTGTGGCACACTCAACATCCTCAGCCGAATCGCAGGCATAGCATTCCAATCCATTGCACACCAGGAGCAACTGCATCATCAGTAGCGTTATCCCGACTACCAGTGGCCTCATTGCTCTCATCTTGTCGACTGTCCAACTGTCCACCTCGAGTCATTGCTTACTTCTGGCTAGACAAAGAACTGTTGCGATTTGGCTTAATTATAAACCAAACGATTACGATTACGATTACGATTACGATTAGATTAGACACCCACTCAAGTAGCGTGTCCAAAATTGACCAGTTGCCACTACTGTTCAAGTTCCTTTGTTTGGCTGACTTTTGTATGCCACTGCTATCTACTTGATCGTCCCGATATACCTATATGTACAACCCTCTGTCATTTCAAAACATCAAAGATATACAGGGGTGCCACAAAAAACGAAACCAACCGAAAATCTCCCAAATCTCCATACATTTTTGGGAGATTTTCGGTTGGTTTGATTACTGTGGCACCCCTGAATATTAAATGTACTGGAACCTCAAAAACTGGTATGTTCTATAATCGAAAAAAAACACAAATTTGTATTCTACTTTTTCCCTTAATTCTTACTGAAAATAAAATATTATATATTAAACTAAACAGATAATTTATGTACTAAAAACTTTCTTGACCGTCATTTTAAGTAAAATATTCTAAAATACTTAGCAATTGTCGACCTCTAGATGGTTTTTTTTTTGACAAATAGTTGTGAGATACCCTACAAAAAGGTTTTTTTTTGTAAATAATATATTTTTATTAAAAAATGATTATATGGAGGTCATATAAAGTACGTGTATATCACGTCTTTAGCGACTACATTTTTTTTTTGTTTTTTTCCATATTTCGGGTAAAATTTGAATTCCGCACCAAAAGAAGGATTTATCATTGAAGGAAATCTTTGGATCAATCACATTTTTTTTTTATAAATAAGAACAAAAGAAATTATGCCATTACCGTTGTTAGTGTTTCTTTTTATTTGGCTTAAAACTTCATTAAAAAATTTTTTTTTAAATTTATTGTATAATCGTAACCATATTAAGCTTTAATAAAAAATTGTTCAAATTTATGGTGATAAACTTAAATGCTAAATAAGTACAATCCTTATACTTCAAGGTTCCTTTCGATCCACTTTAGTAACAATAATTTCTTAGATTTTTTAAAATTAATTAAAAACAAAAAAGTTGCATTCAACCGTTTTTCAACCATCTTTAACAGCTGTGGAGAAATTCTTTTTCTTTAATTTCTTCTGATTGCCTTCGAAATCGATAGAAACTAAGAAAATTTGAAAACTACTCTGCACACTATATGAATACGGAAACTTGAGTGCGTTTGTTTTAGCTTGTTGTGTAGTGTGGCGTCTTCTTGAGGTTGCACGTTATTTTATTGTTGCTGGCTGCACTTGCCACTTAACATTGTATTGTTGTTTTTGGAATCTGGGGGAGGGCTGCGATGCAATCAATGAGGATTATGAACTATTTTCATTTCAATTTCTTGTTGTTCGACGTGCGGCTCGTTAAAACATTTACGACAACAATGCTAGCCAAATGGGAAGAATAACAACAGCAACAACTACAATGCTTTAACTTTTTTGCTGTCGCAGCGCCTCAAGAGCAACAGCAATAATAGCATTGAACAAAGCAAACGACCACAGCAAATAAAAAAACCTATAGTTCTCTCAAAGGGTAGCTCACATCCGCCATAAAGTATGCAACATATTGCAATGATATTTATGGTTATTGAAAAAGATTCACTTCTTGCTCTACTGATTGATTCATTGATCCATATCAACTATTTAAGAGTCGCCTAGTTAATTCTTCCTAGATTAATGTGTTCTATTGGGTCTAATTCGGTACATTTTTCGAAAAAGGTAAAGCATGTGTCGAAGTAACCTTGGCGCCCTTGAAAATTACTTTAAAATAAACAGAAAACTGCATACTACTTATGTATTTACCTCCCTCAGCAATGAACCTTCTAAAGTCGATAGATAGAATCGAATTTTAAACTCGATGCTTAGATTGAATTAACATCACTGATTAAATGTCAATCACTTAGCACAGTTTTAAACATAGAATCAAACCGATACCAATAAAGGTTACGGTTTCGGTTCCGGTACGTTCCGAAACAACTATTTCGGTAAAAGGTTCTTTTTCAGTCAACAACTCAAGCCTCTGACCTAGCAACTTTACAAGTCAAAATATTTCTTAATTTTAACTTGATTTTTACAAAAATCAAGTTTAAAGTTTCGTTTTATACTAATTACGATATAAGGAGTTGATTATAAGTAAAAACTTGAGATTAAAAATTTTGAATTTTTAAAATTTTAAAGGGGGGACCCTTACCATCAACATAGAACCATGGCTTCAATAGTCGAAAAATAATACAATTTTCTAAATGAAAAAATTTGAATACAGAATAAATATAGGGGCCAAACCATGATCAAAATGATATTCCGCTTGAATATCGGTAAAGTTTTGCTAAAGTTATGAAAGTTCGAAGTTGCTCAAGTTGCTGACCTAGCAACTTTACAAGTCAAAATATTTATATTTTGACATGATTTTTTACAAAAAAATGAAAGTCCTCAGAATCAAGTTTAAAGTGTTGTTTTATACTAATTACTATATAAGGAGTTGATTGA
Source organism: Drosophila innubila (assembly GCF_004354385.1). Taxonomy (NCBI): domain Eukaryota; kingdom Metazoa; phylum Arthropoda; class Insecta; order Diptera; family Drosophilidae; genus Drosophila; species Drosophila innubila. The sequence goes on from NC_047626.1 coordinate 13,384,135, forward strand.
AAGTTAAAACTTGAGATTTAAAATTTTGAACTTTCAAAATTTCAAAGTGGGGACCCTTAGCATCAAAATCGAATCTTGGTCGAAAATAAATAAATTTTCTAAATGTACAAAATTTGAATACAGACTGAATTAATAGGCCGAATCATGATCAAAATGGCATTCCGATTGAAAATCGGGTCAGTTTTCTTCAAGTTATGACAGTTGAAAATTTGTCAACTCTTTGACTTAGCAACTTTACCACAACCGTACCGGTACAAGCAGTTCGGTTTTAGGTTCTTGAAAGAGACATAATTTCAGTTACGGTTTCAGTTCCGGTACTAAAAATTAAACGGTTAGTGTCGGTTAAAAATTCCGATACCGGTTACAGTGTTATTTCTTGGTTTTAAATATAGAGTTGTTGAAGAGACTATTTAATGGGTCAAGCAGAAGTCAGCTTTGTTATCTAACATGTTTTAATTTAATTTTAGTTTTACTTTTGTGTCCATGTTCTGCTGTTGGTCTTGTTATTAATGCTCTCGTTGTTCATGTTGCTTTGCGGCATATGCCCCAGATTAATCAATAGATTTGCGTCACTCAATGTTTGGGTTGGTTTGGGTGGTGTCGGTTTGGTTCGACCAGTGGACTAAGCTAAGCCGATGAGGTTTCTGTCTCTGTTTCAGTTTCAGTTTCGTCTGTGTTTTCGGTGTAGATTTGGCTTTGTTATGGATAATCCAGAAATAGACACATGCCACAACATCAAACAATGCAAAGAATAGACTTAAACTACATGTTACACCAAATTAAACATGTCAAAGCCTTAAGTGTAGCCCACAGTGTTTAAATTGATAATTTGTGCTTATTCTGTTGAGAATTATAAGTAGTTATGTTTGGTCTCTCTTTTCAATTTAATAAAAAATATGTTTTTCAATTTATTTAGATATAGGTATTATCATCCAGCTATCTCACTCGCTTGTGAACTAGCTTAGTACATAACCCGAACCAGTTCTCTTTAGCAGGTTATAGGAACCAATTAATGAATATATGTGTTTATAATATCACATATATAACATATAGTATATGTACAGCAAGTAGCTGTTTATTTAAGACCATTCAACGGAAAAATTCGCCTGACCCCCATTGTGGGAAAGTAAACGTACATAAATTTGCCTCAGTTATTTTCCTTCCCTCAATTTCTTTTATGTGCCTTTGTTGTTTGTGTTATTTGGAATTAGTTTGAGGGGCTGATGGACAATTTAGAAGCAGCTGGTTAATCCCAGTTGAGATCACATAAAGTCAGTACGTATTTCTGTTTTCGTTTTACGGCTCTTAAGAATTTGAAAATTAATGCAATGACCAAATACACATTGTGTTTCAGCTGTTTTTTTTTTCGAATAGCTTAAATATTTTTCAAATTTAAATACCTATGTGTTTAATAGCAGTTTTTCGATTTCCTTGGATTATTTCCAAGTACTAAATCATCACAGACAATGAACCCTAAAATAAATATTTAATCATAATAATGACAAATGGATTATGAAAACTAATTATGTAAACACTTGGATATAATGAAATTACAATCGTTAATCATACTTTTATGTAAATTTCAGTATAATAATAATATAATATAAATTAAAATCTCTGGATAATATACCTATAGTCGACATTGAACTTTTAGCTTTTTTAAGAGTCAAGGTTACATAATTTGTGTATAACTATTTTTGTCATTATCTAGATGCAGGCTGTAGTAACTGCATATTTCATGATATCTAAAACCCGTTCTATCAACAATGAGCTAATTTGATTGATTTATGTTACGTTTCTTGTCATGTGTCTTAGATATCCCGTCATCAATAGTTTTGTTCGATCGACTCTCTTTATTACTCATTACTCTTTTCCCAATCGATCCCAAAGAGAGCATTTTATTAAAAGAGAAACGTCATTTGACTAGATTTAATCCCTTTGCTCTCTTACTCTCTTAACGATCAATGTATTTGATATGTGCTAGTGTGTGTTTTGCGTGTGTAAACAACTTTTGTTGATTTTATCAGTAGACTTGGACTAAGAGCGAGTTGTGGGTGATGTAGGGGTGGGGTGGCTGGGTGGGGGGTAATGGAATGCAAATTGTGGGCATGCTAAGCAACAAATGAGCAACAACGCATGGAAAATAATCGAGGTAACAAATAAAAGTCAAATAATAGTAAAGGCGTTTTAACAGGTATCCTGTAACTCAGTCATTTTTTTTACGTGTATATGATTTTATGCATATTGGTTGGGTTCTGATGATTCAATATTAATTTTATTGGTGCTTAAAACAATAATCCACTTTGCGATCACTGTATATAAAAAGAGGAACAATAACTGCAATAATTCATATTTTTATTTTTATTTTCAAATTTATTTATGTTTGCAAATTTGTATAAATATTTATTAATATATTGTACATATGCGTAAGCATACACAAATCAAATAAATAGCCACACTGTTTGCTAGCTTTTATTTAGAATCAGTTGGAACTAGTTTCTTCTATGGTCTCTTTGTCTTTGCCCTAATCTTTAACTCCAGTTGAAGGTCGGCTCTTGCCCCTTTAGATTTTTTTAATAAACAGCTACTAAAAAGATCATGAAATGGGACTATATAGACATGATTACAATGTACGTACAATGGTCGAGGTTATATTATGTTTGTAAAGAGCAGGATCCCATAGATGGTAAGGGCTGAAGCACCAATTTTAATATATAGACTTCTTAAATGTGCGCACAGATCAAGTTTATGTCCACACATGAAAAAAAAGTTTTCACAAAATCAAGCTAGAGACTTGGGGTCATAAATTTTAAATCAAGGCTGCGAATCACCAAGATTTTGGACTTGGGATTTAGGTTCGGTTTGTTTTCCGGTTTATATACACACTGAACCCAAGGTTTCGATTTGAGCCTTTGCTCAAATAAAAAAAAATTCATTTATGTTTCTTTTAAGTATCTACCTTGTCGACTGGAGTTGTTCATCGTAGTTCAATTGAAGGATTTAGTTCAGTAGCTTAATTTTTTATGAATGAACTAATCTTTCATGTAGTTTGTTCGTTCAGTGAATAGATCCCATATAGTTCGTTTAGTGAATAGATCTCAACTGAGTTTGTTGAGGGGACGCAGGGTTTTTACCATGGTATTGATATGGATTTTAAAGAAGTTTCTATTTGTTTATAACAAATTACCATATGAGACAGAATTTAATTTATGATTTAATTTTTATATCGTTATCAAACATTTTACTGATTTTTGATAAAATTATGAATTTCATATTTATTTAATTAAAACCATAAATTTACTTTTATTTCATTCAAATTTTAATATATATTATCAACAGTGTGTCTCTAGCGAGCTGTAATGGGATTCGAATCAACCAACGAAATGTATTGGGATCTATTCACTGAACGATTTGTTTTGGAATCTATTCACTGAACTAACTGACCTACAATCAGGGATTTTTAGTTTGTTCGTTCACTTTAGGGATTAGTTCAATAGATCTTAGTCCTAACGATTCGATACAACTCTAATGCACACGTAGCATTTGGTGTTATTGTTGTTCCATATGCATGTGAGGTTACTTATTATATATGTTAGTTATGCTTGGCTCTGAGTCATATTATTGTTGTTGCTATCGTCGCTGTTGTTGTCCCCGTGCGTCATTTATTTATTTGTGCTGCGGTTGCAAAAGTCAAACCGGAAAGACGCACATACTCACACACACAAACACACACATTGAGTGCTACAAAAGGTAGAAGAAATATGTAGAATTAGCCTAGCCAAAAACCTCGACGGGTGCAACGCTTACCAGCGGCGACTGCCACATGGGGCAAGCCAACAGAAGACAGGCAACAACAATCAGTAGCCGGCATCCATTGCAGTTTCACGTACAATTTTCCGGTTTCAAAGTAGCCAAAAAAACAAACCACAAAAGGGAAAACTAAGTTAAATTTTGAATTGTGCCGAATTTGTCTCCATAAAGAGTTGCATAGAAATTATAATATGCAAAATAATTTGCCCAATAACGTTTTTAAAATATTATATTATTATAATATCTTAAATAAATTTTTACTACATTTATCCTAATTAGTCCATATTTTATGATCCTCGTAACTTTGTTGGGCGATTGAAGCGTTCTCTCAATAACATCCATATTAGGGACTGGTGTTTTTATAATTATGCACACGTCTGTATGTTTACACGTAGGTACAACTAAGTACATATGTAAGTAGGTTAAATTCTGCAAAATAAAATAAGAATAATCAAATTTAAGTCATTTCATTTGTTTATCAGCGGTGCCTTTGGTCGGATAGTGGATTTTAGGTCGATTCCTGAAGCTCCTATAGTTTTTTATTGATCCATGTGGATCAGCGGTGCTTTGTGCTCTGACATTGAATTTTATCGACGATAATTTGAAATGGCAAGTTGCATTAGTCACATCACTAGCCGACTGATGATTGAACAATGTCTGACTATTTGGACGAGCGGGGTCTTGTGGTATAAAAACATATTTTTGGAAAATTCTTGAAGCTCTGACATTTGAAAGCAAAGGGAATCATCGGAGCTTTGTGGTTTGAGTTACATTTCTTTTAATTCTTAGTCTCTTGTCGCTGTCATAATGCGAATCAGCGGAGTTTTGCATTTTGACATGGATTTAAGATTGATTTTACAGCACTGTCAGATAAAATCGGTAAATTATATTGCTAACGTCACTGGTCGAGCTGGTGGAGTTTTGGGATTTGACATTAGATATATTTTTATTTTTTGCAAATTGGTAGGAAACAATAAAATTTAATTCGATGGGCGTCTTTTTATATTCATAGTCGATTTAATACTATCTCGTTGAATAATTAAGATCAGTGTTGCAAGAATAATTTTTATTCTGGTATTTTAAAAAGGTGCTTTGCTATTTTTTTTTTAATTCTTTTTCATTTAAGGAACATATTTTTATGAAAAATATATATATATTTTGATAATAAATCACGAAGATTTACTCGGATGTACAGAGTATGATTTGCATTTTTTTGTACAGAGTGCATTTCAGCAGTTTAGCACTCACAATTTTAGTGACAGCTTTGGGACTTTTATTTAAATAAATGGTCAGTACTCAGAAAACTTTCAAGTTGCGAAAATTACTCACAACGATTTTTAATAAATTTTCACTAGTAATATCGCCAATGAAATAATCGAATTGTCGATTCATCAGCAAACTATTCTAACGACTCATCGATTTTCAAATACATATTTTAAGAATCTGAAACAATGGAATGTGGCTCATAATTCTTGGGTTTCTTTATGATAAAAATCTTTGTTTCGCTGATGCTTATTAGAAATTATTTATACAACAGACAAATATGTATAGTTGTTAGCTTTTAAGATTTCAGTGATAGAGTGAATATTCATGAATAATCGATTTACTTAACTTGATTCATCGCAAGAAATAGCATCGGAAGTAAATAGTTGGAAGTCGTTTTAACATCACTAATTGTCACACAGTTGCTGTCAAGTAGCTGCTCCATGGATCAGTTCAACAACTTGTGTTTATCACAAAGCAAATTCAACTTGACCCGAATCGCGTCTGTCTGGAACTTGAGCTGCAGTTGGCGTCTCTTATCAGTGCTTTGATAAGTGCCACAAAGTGCTCAGGCGATTAATTAAATGCAGCGACAAGTACAAGCTCTTCCTCTCTCTCTCTGACACTGCTCTCATTTGCTCTCTCTCTCCTTCTGTCTTTGGTCTTATTTTGATTGTTTAAATGATCCGGCTGTGACAGCAGCTCCGCAATTGGCGTTTGACAATCGAGTTGACTCCAACTTCAACTTGGTTGCAATTTTATTTTGAATTTTCCTGAAGGCCGCCAAATATGTTGCCATTCCATGGCGTTCAGTTTGCACAGCTTAGTGCCTATGAGCGTCGCTGTCTGCGGTTTGTGTGGATGCAACTAAAACTGATTAATTGCATATCGTTAAAGGTGTAATAATTTGCTCTGTTCTCTATACTTGCAGCAATGGCGTTAGCGTGGAAGGTGCCACACACAAGCAGGTGGTGGATCTGATCAAATCTGGTGGCGATTGCTTAACCCTAACGGTTATATCCGTGACACAGCAGGAGGCCGATAGACTGGAGCCGCAGGAGGATCAAAGTGGCTACTCCTACATTGATTACTCCGACAAGCGTTCATTACCCATCAGGTGAGTGGTTTTAAAATGCTTTCAAAAAACCGCAAACCTAATCCTTGCCATCTCTCTTTCAGCATACCCGACTACAGCATCGTGAATCGGAATGGTGAACGATACATTGTCTTCAATATTCACATGGCCGGACGACAGTTGTGTTCGCGCAGATATCGCGAGTTTGCCAATTTGCATTCGATGCTGCGCAAGGAATTCAGTGGCTTCACCTTCCCCAAGCTGCCCGGCAAATGGCCATTTCAGTTGAGCGAACAACAGCTGGACACACGCCGCCGTGGCCTCGAGCAATATTTGGAGAAGGTGTGCGCGGTGCGAGTCATTGCCGAAAGCGATGCTGTGCAGGATTTCTTAACGGATACCGAAGATGATATATCCGCATCGCCGGTGGATATTAAGGTCATGCTGCCCGATCACGAGGTGACAAGTGTCTCCGTGAAGAAGTCATCAAATGCTCAGGTCGTATGGGAGATTCTGGTGCAGCGCGCCAATCTCACCGCCTATACGCAACAATATTTCTATCTCTTTGAGATAGTTGAGTACAATTTTGAGCGAAAATTGCAGCCACATGAGATACCACATCAGCTCTATGTGCAGAATTACAGTACCGCCTCATCGACATGTCTCTGTGTACGTCGCTGGCTCTTCTCCGTTGGCAAGGAGCTAACGCTGCCCGAAGGCGAGCAGGCGGCCCGCTTTATATTCTATCAGGCAGTCGATGAGGTCAATCGTGGCAACATTCGCGCCGATGGCAGACTCTATGAGCTGAAGGCACTGCAAGACGCTAAAAAGGCCAACGATTATTTAGCACTGGCCCGCACACTGCCCGGCTATGGCGACGTCGTATTTCCACACTGCTCCTGTGATAGTCGCAAGGAGGGTCATGTTGTACCCGCCGTGGGTAAGTAACCAAATGCAGCGCCCGAAGTGTACCGTTCAACTTTAGAATAATTAACGATAAAGTGCTATGAGTATAGAGATTATCAGAGAAATTTATTTTCGGATTTAAGTGGGATTAAAGCTATATAAGTTTCTTGTAACTGAAGAGATACTTAAACAAACTCGTTTGCATAAGTACATTGTACTTAAATAAATTGTAAATTAATAACGAAAAGCCATTTTCTAAGAATTACATCTCAGAAAAAACCTCTACACAAGATATCTGATATCCAAGCGAGACAAACATGACCATGGGAATATTATGGGGTTTCAGATCTAAGTAAGTAATAACAGAAAAGAATGAGAAGGAAATAGTTTTTTTTTCAAATAAAAAAGTCTTAAAAAAACATGAAAAATAAACGCTTAATTTAATTTGAATATTTCAACGGCTGAAATTGAATAAACTATTCGCAAATAAAATTGATATTTGGGCAATTAATTAACAAGTTATATGTAGTGTTTAGCTATTTTAAATGTCTACTATTCTTGCTAATAAATATCACAATTTTAATTGCAATTGCAGGAATGAAGAGCTTTCGGCTGCATGCATGTCGTGAGGATGGCTCGCTGGAGGCTCAAATGGTTGAGCTGACCTGGGACAGCATAACACGATCGGAGAGCGACGAGGAATCTATGTCATTTTGCTTTCAGTACAATCGTCCAGATAAGCCAGCACGTTGGGTCAAAGTCTATACGCCATATGTAAATAAAACTTTTAAATTAAATACATCAAATAATGGTTTATATTAATTAATAATATTATTGTAATTGTTTTACCCATTTAGCACGCATTCCTTGCGGACTGCTTTGATCGCATCATGGAGGAGCGCAAGTGGGAGGACAGCGGCGATTAAGCGGCGTCTTGCAACAGGCTCATCCAGCGATCTATAAAGGAACCCAATCATCTCAAGATCCACATCATCACAGCCGGCTACTCCAAGGCAGTCTTAGTCATACACACACTTTCCCACACATACTCACACACACACTCACTTGCATACCCTTTACCATATTCTCATTTGTTTTTATTTATATATTATTTTTTTTTTTTTTTGGTACCCAAAATTCTGTTGCTTGTGAAACTTTATTGGATTACAATTGGTGTGTGGTGTGTAAATTGTGGAGTAAGCAGGCAGCTGAAGGTTTTATTTTCAGCTTTAATTTAGGGAGACCTATTGAGTAGGCCACTCCACTTAGCTTAAGGTCATGCCCCTTGAATGATGAAATCTATGATACCAATTAAGTATCTTATGTATATTGTAAAATATATTTACTTGTAAATGATGCAAATTTCAAGCTATTGATTATATATAGACGTGCTTGGGTTCATTAGCAACAACATCCACAAGAACAACAACAACAACAGCTTCAAGAGCCACAACACAAAAACTAATGTTAACAGCGGCAACAAAATGTTTCAAATATTTCAGCACTTTAGCACTAAGGCATAAAAATAGCGGTTAGTGTTAGAAAATGAACGAAATACCACTAAAAAACATACATCACCATCACATAGATTCACTTAGAAAACCACAAGGCGACACAACAAAGCATCAATTTATTAAATGATGCAAATTAAAAGCAGCGACGATTCTCATTAAAAACAAATAATTAAAGAACAAAAGATCACATAATATAGTAATAACAAATAACTTTAATAAACACATACACATATGTATATTGTAAGCAATTAGCAAAAATCATTAATAATTAGTAATTTTTTTCGTTTTTTTTTTTGCGTGTATACATCCAAAAAGCAAAACTACTGCTAAAATGTAAAAAGTCAATTTTAATAGATCTTAATATTTAGATGAACATATATTTATATATAGACATATGATATATAGACATATGATTTGTAAATCGATAAACATGTTGAAATTATGTACTCATTCTAATTTTCTAATAGAAAATGATAGTAACATTTATGAGCAGTTTATATAAATATAAAGTTACTCAACCGAAGTAAAAGAAACAATATGCAAATTGACCTAAGAAATGGTGTGTCTGTGTGTATGCGTAAGTTTGTGTGTGTGTGTGTCTGTGTAAGCAAGTGTGCAAGAGAGTTAAGTAAGTAAATGTTGAAATTTTAGTATATTCTGCAGTTTTTAAGTATATTAAAAAGCTGAAGGCAATATAGTTTAGTGTTCAAAGGCAAAATCTGAGCTATGCCAAAGCTCTTCTTGAAACACACATACATCACACACGCACACACACACACAAACCCAACCATTGTACTTAGGCACCAGCAAATTTGAAGTGTAACTGAAATAGAAAATATTAACAAAATTGAAACTTTATAAAGCAGAACAACACACAGACACAGCTATTTAGCATACACATAAATTTATTTATACGCATACATACATACACGTACATGCATATATATACATCTAAATAAATATACACATACATATATACAAACATACATTCATATATATATTTACATTTATCAACGATGCAAGTGACGTCTGCTTGTGATATTTACAATTTACACAATTATTATTATGATTATATTTACCACTATGATATGATACGAGCATATTTATTCTCTTTTGCTGTGTTTTCTATTATCTCCTTTTCGTTCTCAATTTATGTAATTGTATATTCATTTGTTGTAACCTTTGTAGTGCGACACGCTTTGAATTCTGTACCAAGTTAATTATTCAAATTATCTAATCAACCATACGGCACGTTGTTATATGTAAAATGTAATGTGTAATATGAACTGTGTCTCAAAAAGCCACCACAAAATTATGTCACTAACCTTACGTATCTGTATCTATTGGATACGTTATAAAAGCGTTACTTTAGCTGTATCAAAAATACAAAAAACAAAAACAAAACAGATTGAGAAATTACATTTTAGACGCAATGCAACGCTCTTTGGCCATTTACTGTAGCAACGTTTTACGTTTTAGTTATATAACTAATTATAAATATTCCATATATTATATGTTTATTATGTATTTCATCCTAAGTTATTTTTTTTTTAATCATATTTGTATTTGTTTTGTTAGAGAAGATATTGTCAAAGAAATATGTAGATCGGAAACAAATGAACAAAAAAATAAAAACAAAAATGTTGATACATTAACTAATACTTAAGCAAAGGCATCAAATCGTGTTTGTATGTGTACGTTAAGTAACTGAACAAAGCAAAAGCAACAAAAACAACAACAGCCACAACATAAGCATACACTTATTTCTTAATATTAAATCGAAAAGCAAAATCATGAAACATGCTAATAAAAAGAAATTTATAAATATATATAAATATATATTAAAAAGAAATCACATTCCTTAAAAACGATTGAAACAAAAGCAAAGCGTCAACTTAAATTGAATATCAAATGTTTTCTTACATCTTTAATAAATATAAATAAATAATGAAAAATAAATAAACATACATGCGCCTAATTCAACAATTAACAAATCGAGTGTCTACTGTACAGTCAGTATTAAAAGTTAATAAGCCTCCCGCAAGCCAGCGAGTCAGATGTAAAGAAAATGTTTTAAATAAAAGCGAATCAACTTAAAGCAAGCTAACATATGTATAACACCAATAAAGGATTCAGGCCATATAATAATAATATCAAATAACACAAAATAGCAACAAATTGTAGAAAAAAAGTCAAATGAGATGAGAAGAAGCGCTGAAAATATAACAAACAACTAAACAAATTACCAATTTATTAAAAATAAAGATTGCATTTTTCCCCCTTTTCAAAAATTTTGATTGCGTACTTATTTTGCCACACGAATCAGGTAATTTTCAATGCATGGTGATCACGTCGTTATGGTTTACCTCAAAAATGTATATACTATATTTTTGTTGGGGTAAAAATAGTGGGAAAAAGAAAAATTCATTTAAAAAAAGCCGGAACTTTCGATGAACGCTGTTTTCAACTTTTTCCACAGCAATTCGACTTAAAAAAAACAACAACAGATTTAAAGAGAACGAAATTGAACTGACAATACTGATACAATGCAACTTTGGTAATTTTTGCCAAACCCAACCAAGTTTCTTATAGCTAAAAGTTTAAATACATTAATACTCAGAAAAATTAAAATTTAAAAAAAATAATAAAAATTTACTGGATACAAAGAAAGTCAGGTAACTGAAACATAAAAATATATTTATAAGTTGATTGGACATCAGAGCGAAGACGATTTTTTTAACCAATTGCAGGGTATAGCGACCGTCGTGCTGTCAGATGTTATCATGCTAGGAATCGATTGGATGTGCAAAATAAAATGCCATAAACATATGCATGCCAATTGAAACAGCTGTGTGCAACTTAAAATTTCACACACCACGTAGCAGTAGGAGAGAGGGTTGACCCAACGAGTATGGCATGACAATTAGACGATAGGTTTCACAGTGTATGTATCTATGTTAGTGTGAGTCACAGCTGCTTTTGCGATAGGCATAATCCATATTTCCATCCATTCCCAATCCAATTCAATTTAATTTACTGCGCACAAATGCTACGGAATTTATTAGCACAATATTAGAAATTAGTTTAATAGACTCACTCGATTGATCAATAGAAAGGTACGCTAATCAACTTATCAGCTGATCGACGGGGAGAATCAGTGGGAAAGGGTAAGAAGAGCAGACCTAGTAATGTCGTACTGTGTTGTTGGTAGATCATTAACACATGTCATTATTCAACAAAAATAAAAAAAAAATTGAAGCTTCCGAGCCGTCGCATGGTGAATACTGAATACACTGAACCAAAGCTGCAAGATTTTTCATTGAAACTTCGAATTTGAACAAATTAAATTATTGTATTTTCTCAACTGATTTCCAATAGTCCTTGAAGTTTTTAGCTTCTAATTTATAGTATTTAAAACAAATACTGTAAAATAAAATTTATATGCTTACTTTTATAATAAAATCATTATTTATCTTTTAGTCGATAAATCATAGTTATTTTTAACTTCGTTTATAAAAAAGAGATCAAATTTTTATTTTATAATATTTATATTATTGGAAATCAGTTGAGAAAATATAATAATTTTTATTTGGTAAAATTTAACTATTAATTTGTATAAAAAAAATTGAAATAAAACTTTTTCCTGTTTAAAGGATTCTGTATCCTGATAAAGTATGTCTAATACTATCCCATTCTTCTAGATAATTTGGGCGAAATCCTTAAACGAACTTGAAGCAATTTCATGAAATTTTGTTGCTTTAACTCTGCGATGTACACTTGAAAAAATTTGTCATCTTTAAAAATTTAAGAATTTGCTGTGCACTAAGAATCTTAAATTAAGTTTAAATCGTTCTTAAGCTTAAAATTCTGACTGAATATTCCTGTGGCAGTTTCTGAAATAATAATCCGTTTTTAACCAAACTTAGTCGGAATATATATAAGACCACGGCAAATATAAAATCTGTGAGCTTTGTTATTATTTATACTCATCTATTTTTTTTTTACTTTAAATAGTTTTATTCAAGATTAAAAATAACTAAAAAATGAGATTGCTGACTAGATTGACTAGAAACAAGTAAATTTTTTGATATTTCGTTTCCATTGTCCAGGTGACGTTAGGCTTGGATCGTTGGTTAAATCGGCACCCATTAACAACAAACAATAAAGTACACCATTATTAAATGGTATTAAATTTTTTTATTTTACTTAATTTTAGTATAGTCCACGCTAGTGACAAAATCATCACGAAGGGTTGCTTAAACATAACTTGAATTTTAGAATAATTTTCTTTTATTTTGATGTAGGAGATTTTTTATACAAATCCACAAAGTGTATATGTCTGAACGATCGGGTAGAGTATGGGAACCTTTGATGCTTGTTGCTTGTATTTGATCAATTGGCGCGATTTAGCGTTTTATGTCTACTGATAACAGCTTAAAACCATGAACGTGAATACAGCGAATGTGATAGTGAGACTAGGTATAAGGGAAAAGAGAGTCAGAGAGAGAGAGAGAGAGAGAGAGAGTAAGAGCGATAGGGATATTGGCTAATTAGGTGAACAAAGCAGAGCGATCAGACCTTGCTTGTGGCATAAAATGAATTTAATTAACTAAATCAATAAGCAATAAACAATGTTATTTGGCAAACAAAGCAAAATTAACTGGCGGCCCAGTTAAAAGCGATGCGTACAACGCGTCGCATACGTAATCAGTGTCGGTTTTAATCGTGGTAACCGTGGATGCGATGATAATGATAAGTGCAACGATTATGATTAAACGCAAATCGACGACGCGGCTTTATGGCTTATAACCCAACAGCAAGTACCTGCCTTCGATCCCCCACCTCCCTCTGTCCAGTGTCCGTCCATTCGCCCAGCAGTGCTCAGCTGAGCTTAACGTCGCGCTCTCGAAGCTGTTGACGGTTCTAGGGGCATTTGGTTTTGGTTTTGGTTTGGCTGCGAGTCGCAACCTGGACGCAATCGCGTGCGCACGTGCTCGTCGTCCATCGTGTAAACATTGTGAAAACAAGTAACGTGTAAACCCGGCAACAGAATGCCACAGCCACAGCCACAGCCACAGCCAAAGCCGTCGCTTTTGGCAGCGCAGGTGCTTAACGGAGAGCACGATAATACGCTAGAGTTGCCCTATGTGGATGACCAAGACGAGGATGAGGCTGAGAATGAGGATGAGGAACAGTTGCAGCTGCTCAAGTCCGATCCAGAGGCGCGGCTAACACGTAAGCCATCGCTGGGGCAGCGACGCAACGTGGACTTGCCACATCTGCTTGTGATCAATGAACTGCCAACTGAGTCGGAGATCGTATCGCTGGATTCAACAACCTCAACTCCTACAACACCTCCGCCAATGTCAATGGCCGGCGAACGGAATCGGGAACACTTTGGTCCCGGACTGCGGCGTAATTCCATCTCGCTGCCATCGGGTATCAATTCGCTCGACTTGGAGGCACTGCGTCTGCGGCATCAGATGCAGGCACAGGAGGCGCTGCATGAGGAGAGTCAAACGGAAAGTGTGAGTATTCTCACTTTTATTTTTTTCATTTTTCTGTTGAACTGAATACCCAATTTTTGAACGTGGAAACGAGTTTGCATTCACCAAAGTGTTCAACATCATTTAAAAAGTATATAAAAATGATAATAAGTAGTAATAAAACGCTCATTAAGTGTTATCTGTGCACCGTACAATAGCGTGTGTATGTGTATATGTGTGTGTAGTCTACCAAAATATGAACGCTTATTAAATTTCAGTTAGAAGCAACTTAAAACCACACAAAATTTTTATAAACAGTTCAGAAAATATTCCAACGAATTAGATTTCCATAATGGCTAATCCATACTGCCAACGGAATTATTCACCAAACAAAATTGAAATCATCACCATGTCATCATCCCATCATCGTCATCATTATCGAGACGCATTCGATCTATTCTAATTCCATTATTGTTGTTAGCCCAGTACCCAAAGCTAACAAAGGCTATTGAATCTGTGACACTATAATCTCAGAGACTACAAGAGTTGGAGCAATCTTATTTCGTGAAGATTTATTTAGAAATATTTATTTCATTTATGGTGAATGAATCGAACGACGTCGAAGTTATGAATACTGGGCATTTTACAGTCGAGGCTCTCGACTGTAGCGCTTTTACTTGCTTCTCACCTGTGTTTACACTTCAAATGTAATTAATGTGAATTGCAAATAGTCAGGAAATACAAACAGTTTAAGAAGTAATTCTTTTGACAAAAATAACATTTAATCTGTCTTTATTAGACTCTATAATGTTTTTCTTATTTTTTAAAAGTTGAAGTTATGAAAAAGATATAATGAGTATCATTGGATATAACTTTATTTAAAAAAAAATAATTTTTTTTTATATTTAAAATGATTACCGTGGTTTGAAGCAGTTGCGACTAGCAGATACCCTGTGCTTACTGAGTGATTAATTAATCCAAATTATTAGAACTACGAAACTGTAGTTCATAGAACAGTTTTCATTTTTGTCGTACAAAAAGTAGTCAAAATTTGGACGTGGATTTTCGGAAATTTAATAATTTTCCATATCAACAAAATGCATTTTGATGTATTAAAACAAATAAAATTGCATGTTTCCAATGTCCAGATTATTCTTTTGAGTTTATCTGACTTCTTTCAAACTCTCGTCGATCAGCCCAAAAGTAAGCAACGAATTTTGAATTACATTAGACGCCTAAAGAGACTGCAACACAACTGTCAAATATTCTTATCCCTAAACTTAAGCAACGTTATTTTAAATTAATTATTGCGGCTTTAAAAATCATCGTTTGTCTTGTAAACTATTTCTAGAAAAAAATCAAAAAGACTTTAAAATTTAACAAGTCTGTTTGACATTGACACTACTTCGATACATTTATTATATTTAGGGTATTCATATAACGTAGTATCACTGTATTTGTAACATATATGTTTACTAGGCCAAAAGCCAAACAGCCCTTTTTTTAAGTAATCAGTTGTAAGTTGGTTTAAAAAATTCAAATCTATGATTTTGTCACTGGAAACTGATAAAACATTTTACACCTGAGGTCGCCACCAAGCGGATGTTGTACAGCGGGAACAGGGGATATAATGTCCAAGACCCGATAGACTGTAATTTATGGCAAGTAGCTTAGATTAAAAGCTAAATCTAGGCGGCCACAATTATTATAAAGTAAACTGAACTGAGTAATTTATGAGTCTGCCACGCCAATTTCTCGCCACATATGAAAATCAAAATTTCATAGCGAGAGTCGATACGAGTGCTGCGAGAGTGGTTTAATAAGTTTCTACAAAATATGTGGCATATTAATGATATCTATAAAACATATACGAATTCGCCAATAAACAGAAAATGCAATAGGAAAATACAGCAAAATACTTAGAGATTTCGTTTACAATTGGCAACGCATGTCTATAAGCTTCTAAGCAGTTGGCAGCGCGGAGAAAGTTAAGTAATCAAAGCTAAACTCAGTTCATCAAATTTTTGTTTGAAAAAAAATACATATTAGGTTTTTTTTTGTTGATAAATACTTAGCCAATTAACAAGCTTAAACAATGACCCTAAATAATCCAAAAGTTTTTTAGTGCTATGCTATAATTTGTTTTTAATTTGTTTTGCTTGAAATAACTGACATTTTAATAATTATAGCCATTTACTCAATGCGTCCCGTTTCGATGGATTGTCAATAAATATAAATTGTACATTTTTTTTTTTAAATAATTTTAATGAATTCGATTTAATAGAGATTTACGAATCTGCTTATTAAAATAAATATTTGGATTGTAAAATTGAAAACTTTATTATGTTTGCTCAAGGGTATCAAACCGAATCGAATATCGGTTTAAGGTAGGGTTTCGGTTATGTTTGTAATTTGGTTTTCAGCTTTTGGTTACTCAAAATCGTTGCATATTGGTTTCGAAAAGCTTACTGTTCTTTTGTATGTTTTGGTTTCAAAATATCGGCATGATTTCGGCTTAAAGCGAAAAGAAATAAGTGGCAGAAATATTATAAGAACGTTAATAAATAAAAGAACTCTTTGATTTCAGAAAAGATCTGTTTGATAAGATAAATATTCAAATTTAAAATCAAAATAAGTTTGAAAAACGATGATTACCTCTTCACAACTTTATTGAATTAACTGCTTGACTGAACCGATACTAACCGTTATACATTAATCGGGTACTAATCGGTTATTTCGGTTTCTCGGTATCGGTATAATAAAAAAATATTTTTTAGAGTTTCAGCTATGGTTACCAATTTGAATCGGTTAATACCGGTTAAAGGTTGCGGTTTCGAAAACGGTTTTAGTCCCAACATTTTTGAAGCAAGTACGCTCATAATTTTGATAAATTCGATTTAATGCAATTTTATGAAACTACTTATTTATTTTTATTAGAAAATCGAATATGTGTATTAGTTCTTTCTGCAGTGCGATCTGCAAGGGTGTTACATTTTCGGTACATTTTTGTGCCGCCCTCGAATCTAATAAGTGAGCGAGCGCTGTTGCAAACGTCTCAATGAAATTGTGAGAAATGCGAAGCCGAATCGTCGTAATTAATCACTCGAGAACGAGTACAGTCGGGCTACTCTATGACGAACGTTTCTTCTGTTCGCTGCCAAAACAATAACATCGTGCATATTCGTATGTATATATTGAATGATCTATTTATATCGCTTATGAAGTACAAATCGAATTCAGTTGAGTTCGTTATAAAGAAGTTCGTATGTACTTGTAGTCGGAGTCGTTATGAAGCTCAACGTCGAGCGATTAAACCATCACACATTCACACACACACACACACACACCACACACACACAGGCGCAGATAGTAAATTCAAGCAAAGCCGACATTTCTAATACAATATTCGAGCAATTATCAAGCAGCCGGCAAAGGCAGCAGACGAACTACGTTTTGAAGTCGGCGATCTGTTTGTTGACTGTTGACTGTTAACTGTTAACTGTAACTGTCGGCTGGGATTGTCACTGTGCTTCCAACGATGAGTTCACCCAATGACAGCGTGCAGCAGCAGACACAACAACAGGATACACCGCAGGACGAAAAATTAGAGTTAACTGCGGTTAAGGCAGGTACTACATAATTCTGAATTGTCTTTGTTGCCCTCCGTTCCAATCTGATCCGATCAATATTGGCTTGCGACTGGATCGAACTGGTTTTTTGCATCTGGCATCTTTAAACTGATAACCGCAAACAAAGGCAGGAAGCATCATATGACACGCGACTTACAAACATTTATATTTTCATATTTACTTAAAATTATGCATACGCCGCGTTGCCCCACCTCAAAAGATATTGACCAATTAAATTATATGACGACAATAATCTCATTTTATTCACATTATTTACATTAGATTGTCGATGATATCTCGGCCTCGAGTGTTGGCACGCCCACAGCGGTTACAGTGATTCCGGATACAGTCAATACTAATGGCGAAGATAATGGCAAGGATGACGATGACAGCAGTGATGAGTTCGGCAATGCCAAGAAGCCTGTCTATCGGTAAGTCATCCATCCGACTGCAGTCTTTAATTGTTTCGGACCTTGTTTATTTCTATGACCTTCAGTTGCATCTTCTTTGCTTTAATTCGAACTTCAGTTATGCTTTTCAATACCACTTGACACCTTTGTGTTAATTAGTCAAAGTTACAGTGTACTTGTATCTTCATGTTTAACTGTCAAATACCCTGTATATTATAATACAATACATGTATATTCGATATATACCTATATCTACATATAAAAGTACACAAAGGAGTAAAAACTCCAAATTTCTCATTTTTGATGCATCAAAAAAAAAGTTGAGTTCATTATCTGCTATAGTTCCTCGAAATTTACAGTAATTGATCTCTTCATTGTACTGCCTAGAAAAGCTCAACAGCTTTTTGTGTTTTCTCGAAATTTTAAAATTTTAAGTTAGTACTCTTATTTACTTCGCGAACCCGATCCCGAACCCAGCCTCTTTTTAAAATTTTAGTAGGTTAAGTTCGAAGAAAAAAATACATACAGTTCATACTATTTAATATTGCGGAGCTATATCCGACTTTGGAAAAAATCATAAAACACATTTTTTTCTAAATTTATTGATAAGGAACAAGAGTTAAAGGGATTATGCAATATTCACCCGAAAAACATGTGGGAAGACTGTAAAATAACAAAATAATAAAAATTTCTTAAATCATGAAATTAAGTTAATTTATTTGCAGAATTAAAATTTTGGCATGCAAAAAATTTAATTGATTTAAGAAAGCAAGAAAATATTAAAGCAATTTTTTTTAAAATTTCGTGGGTCGCCTTGTTAAAAATAAAACTTTAAGAGTTTCTATTGTATACTAGAGAGAGTAGTTGAAATAAAATGCAGAAACTAGGCTGCAAATGAACAATTTAATATGGGCATAAAATAATTTCGCCCACAGAAAAAAAAACATTTGTACAGGTTATGATTAAGAATCATTAGAACAAAATTGCATTAAAATCTTTAAGCTTTATTCAAATTTAATCTTTAGGATATTTCTGGCATCCCAAAGTCTATTACTTTTTACTCGATCATGTAAAGTAGAATCGAGTTATACATTTGAATATCCTGTAATTGACTTCTCGGTATTTAAAAGCCGTCTACTCGTGATGCATTCAACACGAATTCATTGCTCGCATCATGCCAAAGTTCAGCATGCAATTAAATTAATTAATTTAAAGTTGCTGCTATTTAGTTATTGTTGTTGTTGTTGTTGTTCAAACTACATTAGCGAGACGTTATGACTCGACACTTGGAATCAAATTTAATTGTGGTCAAGAGAATCGGTAAGGGGCAGCGTGTAACGGTGAATATTTATGAACGTGCCTTTTCCAACATTCCAGCATCGTAGCGTCTTCAGGTTGAACAATTTACAAACATTTAAATGCAGCTATATGAAGCTTCAGTTACAGTTAGTTAGGATCAGTGGTTCGATCAACGCAGAGTGTGTAAGTTCAGAGCCAAAAAATAATGTTTATTTCATTTCAAAGTGTAATTAACTTGCTGTAGATTGGTTTAGCTTATTACTTATTTAAATTGCCATTTTGTAATTTTATACAGCTAAGGCAAGCGGACACTCGACTGTTAGCTACCCTATATTTAGCTAGTCTAGAGATTGATTCGCTTATAACTGCATCAGGTTCACAATTACCTTGCCTCCGTTCAACTGATGTGAGTCGGAGAATATCATTAAAAATGTATATCTTATTAATTATTATATGATTTTAAATTACACTAGTGGGCATAAGTATTTTGAGAAAAGTTTGTGGAATGAAAAATGCAGTCACTATTAGAATTGTTTGGAGAAACTTTTTGCATGAAAACATTTTTTGTTTAAGCCCATGGAAAATAGTCAATAAAGGACCACTTAACAAAAATTCTAAAATTTCAAAGGGTATCAATGCGCTAAGGAAATTTTTGTATCATTCAAACGGAATACAAATGACCTTTTTATTAATGCCAAAATGTACATGAAGTAAGTTTAAATTATGAGTACATTTTCCGCGTACTTTTGTCAAAATACTTATGCCCACTAGTGTATTTTGTGGACTGCTCATAGTTTTAAATAAATTAATAAATAAATTTTAAACAGAGCTGTCTTATAATAGTGCCCATAATTCAAACAGAGAGCATTAACGCTCTCTGTTAACTTCAATAACAGAGCAGTGCAGTAGACAGAGATGGGAGCTAACAGAGCTTATAACCAACAGAGCTTTAACAGCACTTGTAATGTTGTTGCGCTTGCGCTTTCAACCCCTGGAGAGGGTGGATAAACTGCTTAAAAGTTGTGACAGAAAGCTTTTGACACACGCACACGCACACACACACACATATATATATATATATACAGAATAATGTGAGTAATTTTGCAGTTTAAGCGAATTAATGCGGTAGCGGAGGTGGTGATGGAGAAGGAGAAGGAACGGGAAGGTAAAAGCAAATCTGGCTTGTTGTTGATAAGTAAATGAAAGGCAAAGGCAGAGACAGAGAGAGAGACAGAGGCTGAGGCTGAGGTTGAAGCAGAGACACACATTGTGACGATGTCGTTGTCGTTGTTGTTGCTGTTGCTGTTGTTCATGAAACTTTGTTGATTGCAACAATAAATGTATGTACGTATATATGTATGTACATGTGTACATGTATGGAGATATCACTAAAATAATGTGAGGCGTGTGTTATTGTATATATCTGAGACGTCAGGGTTTTATATCTTAAAGTAGCCCCAACTCAGTAGATAGTTGTGATTAGGCGTGATAACAACAGAGAAAAATCGCGCTCAAATCTTCAAGACTCGTCATCCCCAAAGTCAGCACATTTCTATTTTGATATAGAAATAAGAATAATAGTAACAGGTAAATGTACTTGTAAATGAAACAGGTATCACTGTCTTTGAGTTAAGTATTATTCATTAAAGTGCTAATTTCGTGTGGAAACAAATTTTATTTGCGACCTCATCGCGTACGCTTTTTACATTGAGATCTGCGTCTCGGAAGAAATTAAGCGAATAAATAAAAACCCATAATTATATTTATATGAATAATGTGGGTATTTATACACCTCTTATCGACGCTTAAAGGCCTATATTAATGGCGAGCATGTACAATGTACATACATATGTAACATACGAGTATATTATGACCCATTAACGATTCTGTTTTGTGCCACGAACTTTTCGCATTTCCATAAAGTAGCCATAAAGATAAACCAGAGCGATACTCATTCCATATACCTCGTCTTCACGGCTTATATTTATAAGATGTAGCTGAAATGGGTCACACAATTGGTAGATCCCTTTCCCCGTAACTGATAAAGCCAAGGCTATTTGCTTTTAAATGAAAAATTATCCATTTAACCTTCACTTTTTGTACCCTGTCTTAAAAAAAATGAATATTTGATTAAATTTTGCATAGTTGACTAGCTTAAACTTAAAAAACAAACAAGGCTTTATTTTTTGTCAAAATAAGTTTGAAATTTGGTTATTTTCATACTGGAATTGAAACGGTAGTATTTTTATATTTGTGAGATTTTGGGTATGTTGAAAGTATGGAATATTTAAGGAAATAAGATAACCTTGAATATAGGGTATCTGTAAATCGATAATACAGACCAAAAGGTAAACGTGATAAGAACAGTTCTTAGCTGCGCCTAATCGTAATCTGAATGAAATCTGACGCCTGGGATTGACTTAGCGACACATACATATAGTACATATATATAAGTGTGATACTACTTGTTTATAAACAAAACAAAACTGATTTTGGTGATTTTAAAGAAAGTTTAAGATTTAAGTCATTTAATCTAATTCCGATTTCTTTATACATACAATATTGTCGGTATGAAGGTTCTGAAATTATAAAAAATATAAACTATATATTTTTGTACTCTTATCTTACTATGAAATTGTCAGTGAAGATATGAAGACAGACAGTTAGAAAGACAGTCTGTCATGGCTTCCATAAATAAGTGTTGTCTTTGAAGAGCATCTGATAATGGGTATTTTCTTGTCATATCTGAATCGCATAACTCAATTGTAATACGCTTGTCAGAATTGTGATAGCTGAAGATCGTAAGAGAAGGAATATCGGTAATCAGCAAATACGATCATGATCATAAACATTCACAACTTAGAAGATGACATATGTGACATGGGATTGACACTCACTCAATTTTTTATTGCTTATCTTCTTGATTTGTTGCAGCGATCGCTTTCGCAGCCGAAGACGCGCCTCCATCGCCCCTCTGCCCGCCCTGAGGCTCAACAGCAAGGAGATGTTGGCCAGCGACTTTGACACCCACAGCGTGGCAAGCAACCAGGCCTCAATAACGAGTGTTAACTCCTTGGCCAGCTTGCTGCGCGAGAAGATGCAGGTGAGAGAAGAGAAGAGGAAGAGGAAGACGAAGCGGAAGAGGAAGATAAAGATAAAGAGAAAAGGATGGAGGTAGAGAAAGAGGAAGGAGAAGAAGAAGAGAAGGCGGAAGCGGAAGAGGAAGAGGAAGAAGAAAAGGAAGAGGAAGAAGAAGAAGAGGAAGAAGAAAAGGAAGAGGAAGATGAAGAAGAGGAAGGAATAGAAGAGGAAAAAAGAAGGCAAAAGAATAAAATGAAGAGGAAGATGGCAGAGATGAAGAAAGAGTATTAATGATGAACAGGAACATAGTAAAAGAAATAAAAAAGAAATAACAAAGAAAACAAAAAATAAATGAAGAAGATGATAAACAGCCAGAAGAAAAGAAAAGAAGCTGAAAAAAAGAAATAGCATTAGAAAGAGAAAATAAAAGAATAAAAATAAATAAAGAAAATAAATAGACAAAGAACAGATGTTTTAGAAGAGAAGAAAAAGAGAAGAAAGAATAAACAAAGAAGAAGAAGAAAATAATAAGAAGAAAACATGGAAAAAGAAGAAGAAAAACAAGATAAAAGAATATGAAGAGAAGAGAAAATGAAAGAGGAGAAAGAAGAAAGAAAATAAAAGATGGAGGAAGAAAAGAAAAGAGAAGAGAAGAGAAAAAAAGAGAGGAAGAGAAAAAGGAAGAGAAAGAAACTAGTTAGGTATCAGAAAACAGACTATAAGACGTTTCTTTTGGAAGATTGTAAGTTAATCGATGCCTGTTTTGACAGGCCTTTCCACAGATGATACGCAAGAAGAAGCGCGAGACTAAAGACTACAAAATAAAGATTTTTGTGATCATGATGTTCTTCATCATCATCTTTCTGGTAAGTGATCGAGCACTGATTTGATTTGAGTGATATTACTGGAATTAATAAGCTTACCTCACACAGATCGGCTACGCGTACATTGCTTACCATCAGCAGGTGCTGACAAAGAGCTATTTCCAAAAGATCAAGTTCAACTCGAAGGATCGCATCTTTCGTATACTGAGCCACGACGATAAGGAGGTGATCCATGGTCATTTGGGTGTCACACTGGGCAGCGATTCGGCGCCATTTCACTGCCTCGAGGATCATCGTCGCAACGATGGAAGCGTGTGCATCGAATGGAATGGAATCGCCCGTCTTCATATGAACTTTGAGGATAAAAAGGTCTTTCGATGTTATACGCTGCAGTGGCAAGCGCTGACACCCGGACTGTTGCCCACGGATTGCTACGAGCTGAAGCGGGACAATGGACTGTGGTTTGGTGGTGGCATTACCAAGGGACAGGAGTGGTCACTCAGCTATGCCAACTTTGATTTCATGCCCTATGCCAGCGGTGATAACAAGGTCCATCAGTTTGGCAATGCCGTCAAGCGGTATTTCATCAATTCCATTGGCGTGGCCATGCAGGTCAGCGAGCGTACGCCTCTCCAGCTGGGCATCAACCGCACCGAGAATCAATTCTGCCTGCGAGCGGCCAACGATGACTTCACCTTTGTGAATCGCCTGACGCCGCTGCCACAGCTGGACTATAAGATCTGTACGACGGAGGATATGCGGAGTCTGCATATGCTGATGACACAGCAGAGCCTGTGGGATGGCCTCACCGAGCAGGACATTGGTGAGCTGCACTCGCTGCTGGAGGAGCCGGTGTGGCAGATGCCCAACCAGGAGAATCGCGACTCTCTCAACGAATCGATCATCTGTGATTACTCGGAGAATGCAATTGCCATGGGACTGGGACACATTGTGATCAATGAGTTCTGGCAGGAGAATATCGGTGATTTCACCGTTGATCGTGCACGCTTTCCCACTCTCCGGGACACCATCGATGTGCTGCACAGACGTGGCTTTAAGGTCGTCTTCACCATTCAGCCCTTCATCAGTACGGATAGCATCAACTTTAAGGATGCGGTTGCCCGCAAGCTGCTCATCTATGAGCGTTACTCGGAGCGCAGCATTCCGGCACTGACCCGATATAAGAGTAGCTCCAGTGCCGGTGTGTTGGACATTACCAACAATGCATCTGTGCCCTGGTTGATTGAGAAGCTGCAGCGGCTAAAGGATGAGTATGGCGTCAAGAGTTTCTATCTGGATCTCGGTACCGGCTACAATCTGCCGCATTATTATCAATGCCGCAAGCCACTGGACAATCCGGACATGTATGCCCGCATGCTGACCAGCAGCCTCGAGAGCGTCGGTCTCATGGCCGTATCCACGGCCAGTGTGGTGCCCAAGCCACCGACATTCCTCAGCACACCGCCGGCAAATGGCACCTGGGAGGGATTACGGGATACATTGGCCGCAGTGCTCAACTATGGCGTCATTGGATATCCATTTGTGCTGCCCGGTGCCATTGGTGGCGACTATCTGCTCCAGCGTCCGCTCACCAAAATGATATCGTTCTACTCGCTGGGACAGCCACCGCTTCCAGATCCCGAGCTGTTCATCCGTTGGCTTCAGCTCGCCACGTTTCTGCCCGCCATGCAGTTCAGCCATTTGCCGGATGAATATCACAGCGAACTGGTCACCCGTGTTGCCCAGGAGCTGAAGGAGGTGCGTCAGACGGTGGTCATAGCACTGCTCAAGAAATATCTCAGTCCATCCATGAACGAGGGATTGCCACTGGTGCGTCCACTCTGGATGCTCGATCCACATGATCCCGCCTGTCTCATAGTCAGCGATGAGTTCTCCGTTGGCGAGGAGCTAATTGTGGCGCCCATTCTCGATGCGGGTCGCGAGGAACGCGAAGGTAAATCAAATCAATCAATCTTAACAAGCAATTTTACCAATCAATCATTCATCAGTCAATTTTAACAATCATTCAATCAATCAATAATCAGTCAATATTCAATCAATCAGTCAATATTCAATCAATCAGTTAATAATCAATCAATCAGTCAATAATCAATCAATCAGTCAATCAATAATCAAAATTCAAGCATTCAATCAATGAATAACCAGTCAATATTCAATCAATCATACAATGAATAATCAGTCCATATTTAATCAATCGTTTATCAGTCAATCCTAACAATCCATCAATAATTATTGATTATAATCAGTCAATGCTCAATCAACTAATCAATCAATATTCAATCAACTAATTGCTTGATTAAATGATTAGTTGATTGTAATTATTTAATCAATCAATAACACTAGGCAGCAGCCAATCCCACTTTTTTTTATAAAAAACAACTTTTTTCCTATGGTATAGAATTTTTTTTTAAATTTGATCTTCGTATTGCTTTTTCAAAGTAAAGCTTGCATATTCCATAATTTCTCAAGAATCAATTTTAAAAAGTATTACTTTTTCTAAAAGCTAATGAATATATCTGTAAAATTATTGCCCTTAATTCGAAACGGTGTATAAGAGAATTTAGGATACTTACAAATAAATATTCATTACCTTTTAAAAAACGATAAAATGAAACTTGGTATTCTTGATGACAAATGTAGGCGCAACTCAAGAAAAAACTTAAAAAAATAATTACATATTTTTTAAATTAAAATCTCTGTCATGAAAAAATTAGTTAAGTTGTTTTTTTTTTATCCCGTTCCCCATATGTATAAAACAAACGTGGGTTTGGTTTGGTTCAATTCAATCACTCAATCGTTTTCTTGATTTTTCAGTTTACCTGCCGCAGGGTGTGTGGAAGGATGGCATCGATGGATCCTTGCGCAAGGGCAGCCGCTGGATGCATGCATATCGTGTGCCCAAGGATAAAATCGCCTACTTCCGCAAAATGCCGGACAACACGCGATTCTAATTGATCTAGTTTCACATTCAAAACTAGCTCACACTCATAAGGCCATCATATAACTGTGTATTACTATTATTATTATTATTCACTTACTATATTTTCAAAAAAAACATACAATACACTTTCGATCATAGATAATACTACTATACGTACATCATTCAAACATAAGAATGCCTAATATCTAGGCTTACATTCTACAATTTATTTTTTCTTTTCTCATTAATTAATCCTATATTAACTTTTTTCTATATATATAAATATTTCTTTTTTTTTGTATTAAATTAAGTACAATTTGTTATGCCCTGCATGCATTAGGATCGAATTATATATATATAAAGTGTATATTGGTAGGCACGATACGCTGAAACTGTTCCCAAAGTTACTTATCTAGAATATTTAGCTTGCGAAAACTAAAAAGAAATACATTAATTGTTGATTATAAACATAATAAAAAGTATATAAATTTTTTAAGACCTTTAGGTAGATCGTCACAGTAATACGATCGGTGTTCGTGTGCCGAGCAAACAACTTCTAGCCTGAACAGAGCGTTTCAAATTTTTCACCCAATTTTATGAATTTATATTCTCCACAAGTTGTATAAAATTTAAGGATATATATATGGAACATAATACGAAGAAAAGTTGTATTACAACACTGGATAGCAGTAATTTGAATAATAGCTAATTAAAATATAGATGAAGAGAGTCTTGTCCATTTTACCAACTTATAATCTCTGCTGTAGAAAATGTTTATTGAACTCGCTTCAATTGTTCATAATATTTATTCGATAAGTTTCGATTCCATTATAAACGTAACCTAAACATATTGAAATTTAATTAATAATCTTTGATTTAATACCATTCTTTGAATTTCTGTAGGCTTCAAAAATCTTCTTGAAATATATAAATACTAAATCCTTTCCATAATATTGATTAGACAAGATGTGAAAATGCTTTAGAATTATAGCAAGAAAAAGAGAAACCTGAAAAATATGCCACTTTCATTGGAAATAATGAAGAAGCTTTTTTATATTAAATACTAGGTGAATAGTTTCGATACATATACAAATATGAAGAGATTCAGTTAGTTCCAGAAACTAAGACATTGTAATAATCATTATAGTAATCATTAGAGCTGCTTTTATTTAAATATCTTCTACGAAAGTTAAGACGTATGTTGGGAAAGCCAACTAAGAACTTCACAATTCTCTATAAGTTATTCAAGTACAATGAATGGAAGAAAAATTCCTTGAAGTACCTTGAAAGTCTCTCAATGCTGCTGGGCACTCGAACAGCCGATCGAACTTTGTTAAATAAATATGTGAGTATGTAGTATGTATTGCATGTCTGTCTGGATTTTATTGGTAGCTCACTTAAACTAGCTTTAGATTTATTGGTAGCAATAAATAGTTTCCTTCTCCATTATGCATTATCGTACCTAGTTGCAGTTGCAAGTCCTAGAAACGATTGCCAAGTGCAACTCAGAGCTCAGAGCTTTGTCCTGCACTCGGGCAGCGTCGCCTCACATGGCTCCGTTTCGGGTGGTCTGGACAGAGGATTGCACTGGGCATTCGCGACGACGACATCGTGCTGATCGAGACAGACAATGGATCGACGCCTCTGAGGCATCGGTGCGTCCGGCTGACGGCAGGTGACTGGACAGAATTGCCAGGGACCTGGCCACCAATGCGCCGGACACTGTTGTGCGGCACAAGCGCGAGTCTGACGCAATGGACGCTTGTTCTTCGCATGCGTCCAGCAGGGCAGCTTATCGGCCAACACTGCAAGGGAATAAGTTGAGAATCTGTATTCGATCTGCATTCAATCTGTAGCCACTTTGATGGCAAACTCACATTTGCCATTCTCATGGCAGATAGGCTCTCGATGCTGGACACCCCCGCCGCAGCTGACTGAGCAGGCTGTCCAGTTGCTGAGGCGCCAGTGATACTGTCTTCCCGCACTGACATTAAACGCTGGCAGCGTGAACTCATAGTAGATGCCCGTGTTGCTTTCGTTGCCGCGCACGATCGCCTGCAGATCATAATTGAAAATAATTTTGATTAGGAGATTGGGGGACTTGATCATTCAACACTTACGTATAACGCTATCGAATGCTGTATGGGCTGAGGTATTTTGATGGTCTCCTGCTCGTCCTGGCGATCGTAAAGGCTCTCAGCACCGGCGATCTCAAGTTCACCAGGCATGGAGATTAAGCTGTCGCCATTCAAATAGAACTTATCATTCCCCTCAGCTCGCCCAATTGCCATAAAGTGGGTCGAATTGGACAGCTCCTTGATCAAAATGTGACGTGCTCGAGCGGGAATGTTAACGATCTCCACGTAGACACCGTCGCTAACGTTAAATGCCTCCCTGTAGATCTCCTTTATGGGCTTGCATTGATCACCAGAACCGCCACAGACACCGCAACGATCGTCCTGCACGTCCGAGTCAACGATCCAATCGCAACCAACTTTCTGAATAAAACGCTTGTTTAATTGATCACGCCGGCCGATTATCACGAATCAGATGCCAGTCGAACTTACCTTGCAGATGCCATCGATGCACAAATTGTTCGTGCCCAGCGTACAGGGTGTGCCATCTAGAACTGTTTCGCCCCAATTGGCAATGATCGTGTCATCCACATCGCTGCAAAACAGTCGACAGGGATTGTCTATGCCAAAGCAAACACAAGGATTATCAACGATCAGCTTGTGAATGAGATGTGAACGGATGAGTATGATGCACTTACTCTTGTCAAAGAACGGCAGCCACTTGTATGTGGCACCCTGATAGCTAACATTGTCATAGCGTGCACACTGCTGTGCCCGAAAGCTGGGCTCGTGCTCCGGACAGGGCTTCTTGCGGCAGATCTTATAGCGCTTGCGCTCGCCAATGCAGAAGGCGCCGCCATTGGCTGGCACGGGTGAGTCGCATTCCCGCTGCTGAATGGATACACCGCCGCCGCAGGTGCGTGAGCATTCGCTCCACTCGCTCCAATTGCCCCAGCCGCCTTCAATGGGCGGCATCTCCTGCATGCGAACGCATTTGCCATTCTGGCACCACTTGTTCTTGCCACAAGCGGTGCCTGGTGCCGTGGGCCGCATGTTGGTCACACACTCGCCATCGACGCGACACCACAACGTCGAACAGAACTCGTGTGGTGCCGAGCAAGCGCCCACATCGCTGTCCGTCGTCAAATTGAATTGCATGCGGCACTGCCGCTTTGCATTGTAACGCTCCCCTGGCAGCGCCTCCGGATACGTGTACTCATTGGCATTCTCCGGTGAATCGTCCAGGCACTCGCCCAATCCCTGGCTGCAACGAAAACTCTAACTGTGACCTCAACCACTTGAAATTCACTTAGAAATACTTACTCAAGAAAATGGGTGATATACTTGCGACTGCAATTCGACCAGCAAACCTGCAGCGTATCCGCCCCAAATGTCGGCGTCATGATGTGCACTATCGAACCCATCCGTGGATGGCAACCAATCTTGGCCGTGTCGTGAAACATTCCAAAGCTAACAAAAAAATTGAAACTTGAAGTCAATCGGAACAGCATAAGACTTTACGAGTGTCTTAAGATTTCTTTACGGAACAGAAGATCATAGAGTAGTAAGTGTATACTTATTATGGGTACTCTCAAAACAGATTTAGATAAGATCTTCATTATATTTTTGCAAATCTTAATCAGTTAACGAAACGAGCCTTTTTTTTTACAAAATTAATTAACTTTAAATGCAGAATGAATTAAGAAGCCAAACCATGATCAAAATGACATTCCGCTTTAAAATCGGTTTAGTTTTGACAAAGTTATACAAACTTCAAATTAATCGAACTTTGACCTTTGACCAAATTTACAAGTCAAAATTTATGTCCGATTTGACATGTTTTTTTACAGAAAAATGAAAGGACTCAGAATCAAATTTAAAGTGTTGTATTATACTATTTACGCTATAAGGAGTTGATTAAAAGTGAAAACTTGAGATTTACAATTTTGAATTTTCAAAATTTCAAAGGGGGGACCCTATGGTATTAAAATCTAAGCCCATATCTTGAGGGAAATTTTTTTTTTTACGAAATTAATTGACTTTAAATGCAGAATGTAATAAGAGGCCAAACCATGATCAAATTGACATTCCACTTCGAAATCGGTTTAATATTTACAAAGTTATGAAAGTTTTAAGTTAGTCAAATCAGTGACTTAGCAACTTTACAAGTCAAAATTTTTGTTCGATTTACCATGATTTTTTACAGAAAAATGAAAGGTCTCGGAATCAAATTTAAAGTGTTGTTTTATACTATTTACGCTATAAGGAGTTGATTAAAAGTGAAAACTTGAGATTTACAATTTTTAATTTTCAAAATTTCAAAGGGGGGACCCTATGGTATTAAAATCTAAACCTATATTTAAATTTTTTTTTTTACGAAATTAATAAACTTTAAATGCAGAATGAATTTAGAGGCCAAACCAATATCAAAATGACATTCTGCTGGAAAATCGGTCCAGGTTTGACAAAGTTATGAAAGTTTGAAGTTGGTCGAACCATTGGCCTAGCAACTTTACAAGTCAAAATCTTTGTCCGATTTGTCATGATTTTTACAGAAAAATGAAAGGTCTCAGAATCAAAAAAAAAAGTGTTGTTTCATACTAATTACGATATAAGGAGTCGATTAAAAGTAAAAACTTGAGATTTAAAATTTTTAATTTTCAAAATTCCAAAGGGGGGACCCTTAGCATCGAACCCATGATTTAGAGGAAAATCTTTTTTTTTTACAAAATTAGTTAAATTTGAATGCAAAATGAATTTAGAGGCCAAATCAAGATCAAAATGACATTCCACTTGAAAATCGGTCCATATTTGACCAAGCTGTAAACATTTTAAGTTGGTCTGATTTTTGATCTAGCATCTTTACAAGTCTAAATTTTTGTCCAATTTGGGATGATTTTTTACAAGAAAATAAAAGGTCTCCGAAACAAGTTTAAAGTGTTGTTTTATACTATTTACAAACTGAGCAGTGATTAAACGATTAAGCGAAAATAAATAAATTTTCTAAATGTACAAAATTTGAATACAAAATCTGTTCAGTTTTGATCAAGTTATGACAGTTTGAAGTTGGTCAACTCTTTGACCTTGCAACTTTACCACAAGCGTACCAATACAAACGTTTCGGTTTTTCGTTTTTGATAAAGAATTTATTTTGGTTACGGTTTCATTACCGGTACTTAAAATAAAACGGTTAGTTCCGGTTTTATTTCCTGTTTAGTTTACTAGTATGAGCATACAGAGTGCATCTTTGAATAAGTTCAGTTTTTCAGAAAAAGTATGATGAAACAAAAGGTCGCATGCGACATGTCGAATCAAATTTCCAGTTCATTTTGAATCAAATAAAAAGCATTATTAAGATGTATCAATGCACAACATTTTGGGATTAGATTTGATCGGGTAAATCGGTGTTCGAACTGTTCACCGTAAAAGCGACTTTTGTTTCAGAAGCATGCGAATATCTTTTCTTAAACAAACTATTGCCCAAAATCAACCTTAACAGCAATTATATTACTAATCAATATTACTAATCAATATAATAAAATGTTTTGGCATATGTTCTATTCTCTTCGAATGCGTACGAATGTCAAATTGGACATTTGAGAATTGCCCATATGCCATCAAAACACAACTTACTTCACATCTCCCCTTGCCACCCACCCGTCTAGATTTATTAGTTGTATTGTCTTTGGGAAACGAATAACAAACAAGCAATTTGTGCCACGCTGTGCGACAATCCGAAAGCAAGTGAAAAACCGGATTATTAGAATAGTGCTTAAATCAGCACAAAAACAACAACAACAGCAGCAACAACAACCACACACACATAACAAGAGAGAGTGAATCAGCATATCTTTAGTCCAGTGGCTGCCACCTGACGATGACCGGGCAACCCAACGACAATCAAACCTAAATTGCACAACAACTATAACAACAACAACAACTTTCCTACGCGTGTGTGTTTGACGATTGAACTGCTGATCTGGTGATCCGATGATCTGGCCGGTTGAGTCAATCAGAACACGCCAGACTGACGGGCACTTGGCTGCGCTTATAAGGCGTTTTTACAAAAATCCACTTGGCACGAACATGAAATGAGATAAGCCTACGACAACCGGACAGTCGGACGGACGGACAGACGGACAAGTGCAACAACTGTGACAGCCACTGCCTCTGGCTACCAAATGGTTACGTTTTCCCTAGCCCCCCCTCCCACCACCTTTCCCATACACTGCTTGTGTTTTCAGGGCTGCACAAAACAGCAACATGAAATTAATTGCCTACTTAAACTAAGTAGACTCAATCATCAGTTACCTTAACAAAAAGAATATACTATATAAATCATGTCCAATTGTGTTTGTTTTTGAACAATTTTGTGTTTTAAGCTTAAAATTATGTTTATAAGATAACTGGTACTTTGATTCCATGACAATTTTATATAATTTTGAAAGTCCTGATCATAACAACAGTTTTAATACCAATCTTGTCAGGATCGGACTAATAAGCTATTTCCACGACCACTTACATTTGCTCACATTTGAATGTGGCTCATTTTTGGCTTTCCACGACCAAATGAGAAACTGTTAAGACATTTGATATCCACCCAAAGCTAAACAGTTGCTCGATTTCTGTGCACAAATTATAAAAAGCTGACAGTAACCACATGTCAATATTTATTTTGATATTATAATTGGCGCAAATTTAATGCCTACCGTTTTTATTGAAGAAATCAGCTGGTTAAGGTGATAATTGCTTTTTTTTCTTGAGCTTATCTATAAAAATCGGGCGTTCGATAAAAAAATACTGAAGTTCGCCAAGGCGAATGGCAAAAAATGTTATCATTCATTATGAATGTGCCAAAATGATCATTTGAAATTTGTACTGAAATTAAGTTCACATTCGGGCCGAATGATGCAAATGGCGTCGAATGTGCCAAATGTGCTGTCGTGGAAATAAGCTATAAAAACACTAAAAATATGCGAAAAACAACATGATTACAATCTCGAAAAAAAAAAAATAAATTCTTCTACTCAAAAAGCGGGGAATTGTTAGGAATTGATATTAGAACTATGGTTTCTTGGGTAAAACATTATTTTTCAATTAATTTGGCCCTGCTTAATGTCCACGGCTAAAATTGATCGTATCGTTACTTACAGCTTTTCTTTGTGAAGAAGAACTTACTAATTTAATTTCATATGAAAATACTCCTTGAGACTAACTTGATTTAACAATTTTAACAACTTAAAGGCGTCAGTAAAATTACGATTTTCTTAGCCGTGATTATATGATGAACTATCACAGTTTCAAGTCGCGATACAGTGATTCGAGTGTCCATCCCTAGTTATGAGTGTGTGTTTTGTCACTTGGTCTGCGACTAATTGAGTTTGAATAGCGGAGGAGGCAGCCACCAAGTAGCGGGGCGGGGTGTGAAGGGGGAATAGAGGGGAGGCAAGTGTTTTGGTGATCAGTGGGCGTGGAACGCAGGCGATCATTGTCACAACACACGCAGGTGTCAAAGCATCCGTCGCGTCCACTTCGAGGCAGCCATTCATTGAATCATTTTGATGCAGTTACTTGTTGCATTGATTCATTCATTGATCGAATTGGGTTGCACATAAATCTTTGGCTGCGATCAATTGATGCATTTGCGTGCGTTGGCCGCATGCCACTTGCCACTTGCCACTTGTCACTTGCCACTTGAGAGTTGCCACTTGAGAGTTGCTGGCTGCAAGTGCATTTTCATGTTGGCCAACAAGTTGCAAGTTGTCTATTGGTTGCATGTTGGATTTATTTGGTTTGCATGGGTGCATGTGTATGCAAATGTTGGCTACATCCAATTGGCATCTCAACTGCCGGAAGTGGCGACTTACTTGTGCCCCAATTCGTGCGTGATCGTGTGGGAGAGCATGATGCCGTTGTCCTCGTTGACGCTGCACGATTGCTTTGGCTTGCACATGCCGCCCACATTGGCCAATCCCAGAGTCCTGCAACCAGATAGAGCAAATGAACAAATGAACAAATGAACACATGAACAGATGAGCAATCAGCAATAAGCAACAGATATGCAACTTACATGCAATTGTTGCCGCAAATGTTTTTGCGCGTTATCAGTATGGCGACATCATGATGATGCGGATCATTCTCGCTCACCGAATTGTGTTTGTGCTGCCAGCTGCAACACTTGAGACGCTTGAGAAAGACACCTTTGCTGTGTGTGTGTGTTTGTTGGATTGCACGTCACTTACCTGCAGAATCGATCGAGATTCTTTTGTGCATTCTGCGTTAGATTCAGCATGGGCTCCGTATCATTATCATGCAGCTCAATGATGCGCACCACAACGATCTCAATGGCATTGCCAATGCTGGGATCTTTGTATAGTGCGGATACCATATTCATGATGGTCAGCAAATAGCCAGTGACATCCTTGTGAAATGCCGACAATGTCGCATCCGCCACAATGAGTGTCTCCACGTGCCTTGGACTGCTAATCGAACGTCTGTCCCGTTGTCTGCCATGCTCCTCCGACTGAGTGTCGTATTTGAATTTAGTGTGCGGCTGTGTGTGATGCTGATGATGATGATGATAATGATGATGATGGTTGTGATAGTTGTGTTGGTTGCGGTGGTGCGGGCGACGGACTTGGCGACCTCCTTGAATCTTGAACTTGCCACTCGGCTGCCACTCCAGACGCGTTTCCATGCGTGGCCGCGGCTCACGTGTCCCGCAATTGCTCACGTGTCCCTTGTTGCGATGCTCCTTTCGCTTGCGCTTGTGTCGACGCCTCTGCTTTGTTGCCTACAAAATACAAATGGCCACAAATGAGTACATGCCACACAGCTACAGCCTGCAACGATTTGTCTCGTTTACCTTCTGCTTGGGCTTCACCGAGGAACGCTGGAACACAACATGCGGATGGCCGTTGATTGGATGCGCCGCAGAATGCTTGGATGGCTCTATGTAATACTCATTGCTGGCCGTCTTAATGTGCCCCACCTGGTCGATGAAGACAAATCAAAAACGGGAGAGGACACTTTAACAAACGAAAGACTTAGGCAACAAACTTGCAATTGCTTTAAACAGATTATAAACTAGGGAGAAAATTCAAGTAGGGAAATTCAGATAGCGATACCCTCAACAGGATTTGCAATCAGTGGCTGACCTATTTCATTTTTAGCTACATTTCTATATTTTAATCTAGATAATACTATATACTTATATAAAATACTTGACAAATAAACCGCTGAGACTGATTTTTTGGTTTTCTTATTACTAAAATTTATGATTATAAATTTGCTTTGTAATACAGTCGAACCTTCCTAACTCAAATCACCATTATCCAAAGAAAAAGTTCGACTTATGGAGAATTTGAGATATGTATCTTTTTTTTAAGTTTGTTAAAAAGAACTACGAATTCATTCAAGTTAAATTGTGATCTTCTTAATTTTTTTGTATCTTGTAGGGCTTACAAGCTTACTTAAATATGAAAAAACAATCAAAAAGTAGTGACTACAAACTCATACATTTGAATTGTATGCTGTTAAATTTTTTTTATCGTTTAAGTCAATCAAAACTTAAGAAATCAAAAATAAGTTACTAAAATTCGCACACTTCAAATGGCTTTTACTCTTACTGTAGTATACTTTAACTATTAAATTTTCTCTCATTCTTCAAGCTAAAGAGAACTTTCAAAATCGAAAATTTTTAAGGCGTTTCAAACGGTGATTATTGTTGATTTTCCCGAAAAATTCGACTTAACAAAAGCATGTGCAAATATTTTTGTTCGAGTTATGCAGAAATTCGACTTAAGGAAGTTCGAGTTACGAAAGCATAATTGTTTGTCATTTGCTTAATAAACGCTATTGCCACTCAATTTTATTTGAGTTAGAGAAAATTCGAGGTAGTGTATGGTTTTTGTTTTTTTTTTTTTTGATAAGTTTGTTCTTGGTTTTCTCAATTTTACTCACCAGACCGGAGCAGGTAGATATGGCGACATTGGCCGACGGCTGACCACGCACCTTGCCATGAAAATGACAGTTGAGCTGATGCGCAGAGGGTGATGAACGGGTTCTCAAATCCCGACGATGTCGCTCCACAACCAGAAGCGGCGCCAGAAAGTAGCTGTGTGGCCTGCAATAATATGAAAGACAATGGAGGACAATGATGGCGCCAAAGGCAGCGCAATTTATTCACTCACGTCAGTTCCAGGTGCAGCGTCTCATTGGCCAACGGCAGCTGAAAATGCAACTCTGGCTGTGCATTTGGTTCCAGTGTCTGGTCGGCGCTACGCCGATGCCGATGCCGTCGATGATCCCGATCGTGGGCATACTTGAGTGTGTGTGTCATAAACGCGCCATCGGCATGCACACGTCGCGGTACCACCAGCTGCCCCTCGCCCTCCAGTAGCGCATCTGTGTGAAGGCCATAAAGCTGAAGGCCAGTTCCATAGCAGAACCACAAGCAGAGCAGGGTGCTCACACAAAATCGCTTTATTCTCATTCTTAAGTAGATTTCTTCAATCACACTAACTCTTTCTGTCTTTCTTCTATCTGCTTTCAGCTTTCGGTTCCTCTTGGGATGTCTTAGCCGTTGTCAATGCGTCTCAGCAGCTTGGCAATTAGTGGACACATGGCAGCGATTGCATTATATGCTCGCCCATAAAGCGATTCCCCACCTGGGCGCTAACTGCAAAGCAAAAGTGTACAAATGATATGGTTAGAGGTTTTTATAATTCACAAAGCTTGTATTTTTATTAATCAATTTTGAAATCGCTTGATCAATCCACAGTTTAAGTTCATTCAATTTATAGCTGACATCAAATCAGTTCTATTTCATCCCAATGAAACTAGTTGAAGGAAGCACTTAAACATCAAATTCGATTTGATTTATAAATTTGGAGTAAGCATATTGATAAACTTCTACCAAAGTGATAAAGTGTCAGAATTTCTGATGTCTAAATCAAAAAACCTCTTTACGAGGTAAAAGTCTAGTGACAAAACCCTATTCATGACCCAAAGTTTCTGATATCCAATTTTTTAACAAACATTTCAAATAAGAACAAGTTCTTATTATAAAAATAAATGTTCTTAAAATGTAAGTAAAAAAATACAAAAAATAAGGAACATTTTTTAAATTAAAATTTTTTTCTTGTTTTGTTTTGATATTTATACATTTTATTCTGGCTTAGTAATCTTATAAATGTTTTTTAGCTGTGCTTTTTTTTTTTAAATGGTCTTATTTTAAGAACAAAATATTTAAGAGGAATGTTTTAATGAAGTTGGTCTTTTTTCAGTGTAAATATACATATAATTAAATATTAATAAACGCATTGTTTATGTGACTTTAATCCAATCCAAGATTTTTTTGCATTATTTATAATAATACAATGTGATGCTATAGCCAGATCAAAGAATGTCTTTAGGCTGAGATTAATTTAGTAAATTTAGATTAATATGGCAATAAAAAATGCAATGGCATGGTGATATAAGGCGACTTTATACTCGTATGACTAATATAAATGGAATTAACTCACTAAGTGCGTTAAGCTCTAATCAGATAATTCATTTATAAGACTTGTATACTGATTAATCCAAGATTAATGCCATATTTGAGTCAATTTGGCTCAGCTAATATAAACAACATCAATAACAACAACGACAAGTAACCACAGAAGTGTTGGCGTCGCTTTAGGTTAAGATTTTTATTTTTTATTTTTGCCATTGCAATGAGATTGAATTTCAATTGTGCGCATTTCATCAAAGTTGTTGTTATAGTGGTTGTTGTAGTTGTGGTTGTAGTTGTTGTTGTTTTTCCGGTGCTTGTTGCAACAAAGCTGCTGATGAGGCAGCAATTTGTAGCTGGACTGTGGCGCCACTGCTGATTGGCAGTTGAGTTGCACATTCAATTGAAGTCAGCGCTTCGCACAGGACACTTGCACTCGATGGGCCGACAGTTGTGCCTAGAGATGGGCACGGGCCTTTTCGGGCTTCGTGTCCCGCGTGCCTCTTTTAAAAATCCACTGGCTTTAGACCTGAAAATCATAAACGGGCCTTTTTCGTTCGGACTCGGGCCGGAGCAAAACACCTGAAGCCCGGTAGACCCGAAATGTTACGATTTCTCACTTTCTTTTCATATGGATTGATACGATTTTTTCTGTAATAATTTGCTGCTAATATCATTTCTTTTATCGATATGCATCGATATTTTTATTATATTAAGCTTAATTTTTTTACCTATCAAATGCGTAAGAAGAAAAACATAGAAATTGCTAAAATGAGCGTAGATAAATATCTGGTTTTTACATAACAAAAAGAAAATTTAAAATTTTGTTCGATTTTGGAAAAAAAAAACTGAGAATATAGAAAAAAAATTTAAAAAAATAAAAATAAATTTTGGGTGGGGCCGGGGCTTTTTGAAATTATGACCGGGCCGGACCGTGCCGGGCTTGAAAAATTAAATTCGGGCCCGTGCCCATCTCTAGTTGTGCCACATGCATGATGCAAGCCTGGCCAGACAACAATTATGGCATAAATTTCTACGAAAATATGCAACAACAACAATCACAAAAGAAACTAGTCGGAAAGACTATAGTCGAGATCCCGACCATAGAATACCCGTTACTTATTTCAATTTATATAAAAGTACTTTATTGAAATTACTATCTAATAAAAACTACTGCATACTTTTGGGTGCTTGCATTGACTTAATTATTAATGACTTTGGTTAGCTATTACTGTTGATCTACTTTTTCGATCCTGCTGCGATTAAGTGGGATAATAGATAACATTAATAGATAACGTAAATAACTATAAAAAATTGAAACAAACTTGATCTGCGTGGGAACACATATACTTTATAGGGTCGGAGGTGCCTCATTCTCCCTGTTACATTCACTCCAACGAACACAATATACCCTTTTACTTATTTTTTAAGTAACGGGTATAACAAAGTAAGAAACTAAAATATAACCTATTTCTAGACAATAAATAAAAGCTGATTTGCTTTTAGCTTTTTGGCGAGCTAACGGCAATGGAGATGGAAAGATTTGGTGACTTGGAAGAGGGGATTGCGAATGTGAAAATGTATATGTTGATATATTGGGCAGTTCCCAAAAGAGTGGGAGAGAAAAAAGCTAAGGAATAGAGAACGAAAACAAAAGAGATAGATAGACGAGCAATAAAATTGAGCAAATAATTTGAATGCGGTGTTTCAAGGACAAGCACAAAAACCACACAACAACAATATCATTTTTGTCATTATCAAAGCAACACACGACAACTTAATTATTCAACAGATGACGAAGTCTCCACCAGCCAACAACTAACTAGGCAGTTGGGAGATGAAACTGGGAGCTGAAGCTGGGAACTCGTTGTTGTTATTGTTGTTATTGTTATTGGGGCTGTTATCACGATCACGATTTCTAATTTATGATAAATGTTGGCAAATCCATTAATAAAATTAAACAAAGCTCATTAGCTTGAAAACAAATTAAAAATCTTTTCTTTTCAATTTGCCAAGCGCGAAATGTGCCAAAAATATACAAATCGTATGAGAAATTCAATTCCTGGCAGCTGCAAAGAATTTTGTATATGCTTCCCAAAGAAAATCAAAACAAAATAAAGCAAATGAAATAAAGAAAAGAGTTTTTTGAGTTATTTTTACTAAGCTTAGACGATATCAGAACTTTAGGTAAGAAGGATAAAAAGAGTGGAATTGAGTCTAAATACAAGAAAAGATGCATCAAAAGTCATTTTCTTTGACCGAAAGCTGCGTAAGTTTTATTCTTGAATAAACATTTTATTATATTCCAGATCGGGATGACATTTTTAGGGCATATAGAACCTACAAACGTTAATTTATGAATAAATGTAGTGCATTATGCTTAATATTTTTGGATCAAATAAAAAGCATGATTAAGATGCATCAATGCAGAACATTTTAGAATGAGTCGCATTAAGTTATTAGCTCAGGAATCGCTGTAATCAGGGTATGAAGTGTTCGTCACGAATCCGAATTCTGTTTTTTGTAGCTGCCAATGTCTTGGTTTTTAATTAATTATCTTGAAAACTAACCATTGACCAAATTTCAACTTTCCACCAATTATACTGTTTATCAAGAGCTATACGTTTCTCCTTTTGTCAAAATAACAAAATGTTTTGTCTAATTTTTTTCACTTTGAACGTACGAATGTCGCATTCGACATTAGAGAATAGTATGAAATCTATCTGTTACACGCATTTTCCACTCCGACATGACTCACTGACACTTAGGATTGACAAATGTGATCAAAAATTCAGAGACTGTCAAAGAGAGTGTATAAAGAGACACAAATTTGGTTGGCGCCTTGAACAGGCGCCGTTGTAATTTAAATTTAAATTCAAATTCAATGCAAAAACCCAGCGTGAGCATAATGTTGACAATAAAATGATGGTTTAACTCAGCTTCCAGTTTCCAGTCTCCAGTCCCCAGACGCTGTCTTCCCTGCCTCATCCTGATTTAAGCTGCAAGGCATTCTCATTTGCAGTTGCGGCAAAACTTGAAAGAATCGCACAAAATTAGCAAGCGCCACATTATCATATGTTAAAAGCGTTACAGTCTCAGTTTTAAGTCACTGTCTCTGGTCCAAGTCTCGGTTTGAGTTCGAGTCGAGTCCAGTCGTCTTCCAGACTTAAGAGACAGTCTGTATGGCAATCGCCATTGGCGCTGTTCATTATGCTGCACTGCGTCGGCTGAGAGGCGCCACTTTTAATTATCAATCAATCACATTTGACGGCTCCCTCCATTAAATGTCAGTCAATTGATTGAATTTTCATTTGGACAACGACAAGCCAATACCCATTCCTATTCCCCCAACTATATGCAGTCGCATCCGCATCCGCAGAGCATTGATCAATGATGTTGTCTGCAGCTCAGTTGGCCATGGTTCATTGGCTTGCCAATTGCAATTGCTGGCAATGCTGATTAATGAACTGCGCTCAAGTCAAATGAACAATGCATCAGTATTGATGTGCTTTCGATCACATCAATGGCAATTGAAGCTTTTTTCAGTGTGCATGAGATGTGTCCGTGTGAAAGCTCTTTGTGGTGTCTCATTCAATATTTAAGCAACTTGATTTA
Organism: Drosophila innubila; assembly: GCF_004354385.1. Lineage (NCBI taxonomy): Eukaryota > Metazoa > Arthropoda > Insecta > Diptera > Drosophilidae > Drosophila > Drosophila innubila. The sequence continues at coordinate 13,425,559 of NC_047626.1, forward strand.
TCTTATCGCATCGCATGCTTATGTAGCTTAATATTCATTCAACCCACGTGCGAAATGATCTCACATAAATAGTTTCACCGCTACTCGGGCTGTTTTCTTCAATCGCCAAATTTCACTGCAGTCCTAGTTGAAACATAATCATTATCATTATATATATATACTATGTACATATTGATTTTGTATTTGCTTGTGGTTTTTTCAAGTGTTTTTTTTTTAGGTGAATTGTTACTGTCCAAAAATTGACATTTGTCAACAGCTTTGTTGACGCTTTGCCTAATTTATTGGCCACGTTTTGCTGTCGCTTTACATTTGGCTAGTCGATCACATCATCATCTCATGATAATGATCATCAACATCGTCACCATTTGCGACAACGCCGACAAACAGAGCTCTACTGTTAGATCATCTCAACTTTGTATGCAAATAATGCGACCTCAAGACCAAAAAAAAAAAATATATCACAAAAAATTCCCAGAAAAAAAGAATAATACTCCATACCTTAGAAGGAACGCAAACGAAATCGCAAACGAAATTCCAATAAGGCGAAAACTAGATTTACTGTATACCCTTGGACTTAACGAAGATGATATATTACAATATTACAATCTATTATTTTTTTCAATACAGATATATAAAAAAAACTGTTTCAAAGCTTCAATGGAAAACAAATAAATATTCCTGTAGTGGACCATTTTATTTTGTTAGAGTTCCAAGTATTTGCTAGCTATTTGTAACTTATTTATTGCTATGCTTTCAAATCTATTCTCTTATTCTACATAAATCCATCAAAATCCTATATATTTTTATGTAAGATTGATAAAACTTTTAAATCACTACAAAAGTTATGTCGAAATTTGTGAAAGCCCTTCAGATTCATTTAACTCTACCTTGTGACAATACCTAATTTATCAGAAGTAATTGCGAAATATCTGCACAAAATAAACTTACATACCCGTTACTTATTTAAATATATAGATAAAAGGACTTTAAGGAAATTACTACCTAATAAAAACTACTGCATACTTTTAGGTGATTGTATTTCTATAATAACTTTATTAACAACTTTGGTCAGCTATTGCTTCTGTTCTTCTTGTCCGTTCTTGCTGCGGTTAAGTGAGATTATAGATAGTATTAATAGATTACGTTATTTACCATGAAAACTGTATTATCTTAAAAACTGAGGGTGTGGTGGTTTTTCGCGATTAACGGGCGCGGAGGTGGGCGTGGCTTAAATTTGAAGCAAACTTGACCTGCTCCAACGCATTTGGAGTCTGTGGGTGAAAGTTTGGTATCTCTATCTCTTATAGACTCTGAGATCACACAGACGGACGGACAGACGGACGGACGGACAAACGGATATGGCTATATCGACTCGGCTGCTGATGCTGATCAAGAATATATATACTTTATAGGGTCGGATGCCTGATTCTCTCTGTTACATACATTCCGAACACAATATACCCTTTTACTTATTTTTTAAGTAACGGGTATAAATACTTAAAATCACAACATCTATTAATATTAAAAATTTCGTGAAATTTATGGATGAAGTTGTTAAACTTCTTATGTTAATAAAGTAATCTTTAATGATCAATGAAAAGCTTTCATTGTTTTGTTTTCTATTTTTAATAAATACTCGTTTTGAAACTCATCGAGAGGTCGATCTAATTCTTAGTTTGATAAATCTCTCGACAATCGTATTACGAGTAGAGTATTTTGATTTGTTAGTGCTCAATTCTAAATAAATAGTTGAGGATCATCTGCCCACAAGCCATGTGGCCAGACCATATCGTGAAGAAAATACCACAAAAAAAAAAAGTCAATGCTAGCATAAATGAAGGGGGCTGGGTATAAAAAGATTTCACTTGAAGCGATCCAGAGACGAGACCAAAGCAATTTGTACGCCTACCAGTTGAGACTCCCATTGTCGGAGCTTCATTCATTCACATATTTTTCATTCATGCGTTGTAGATTCATTGAGGCACACACGCGCACACATAGACGCACACACACACACACACACACACACGCATACACCCAAGTCGACACACAGTTTGTATTTTTATGAATGAAATGAAACTTTTAACGTAAAATGCGGAACGACAAACGTTTGCTTGGGGATAAAGGGGTCAGTGGAGGGACGGAGGGGGGGTAGGTCTGCACTGTTGGCTGTCCAGATCGCCCGTAACTCCAAAGATACTCACATACATATGTAGAGCCAACTTTGTTGTTGTTGTTGTTGTTGCTGTTGATGTTGTTGCTGTTGTCGCCGTCTCGAGGCATATTTTAATTTCTTTAGTGCCGGGCGTCTCCGCGTCGGTTCCATCGCATGTGGGCCGAAAATGTATTTTTTATGGCAAAGTCGATTTGTTTCTTTTTGTGTATTTTGTCTCTCTTTCTTTCGCTTCGTCTCGTTTTGGCGCTCTGACTCCAGCTTCTTGTTGTACAACAAATGCAGGCCATAAATTTTGCACAGGCGTTTCTTGGGATGGCCACGAATCGTCAGACAGACAGAACAAATGAGACAGAGCGATAGAGACAGATAGAGCGAGAGAGTGAGAGAGAGATAAACTGACAGATAGACGCACTGCAGTTCACAAAATACGATATATAAAATCATTTAATTTGATTTGATTTGTTGTGCCTCATACATTGTTGTTGCTTTTAGCCAAAATTGCGCCGCGCGTTTATTTTGACCATTTTTGGGAGTTGCTTGTGGTATTTATTAAGCTCGTCTGGCTTTGTGTATCTCTCAGATACATACATATGTATGTGTATCTGCAAGTTTGCTTGTGCGGTAAGTCTGCTATTGTGTGTGTTTCCGTGTGTGTGTGTGTGTGAGCGCTGGCTGAGATCACACAGGAAATTAGCTTAATATATGGCTACTGTTTTGCCCGAAAGGCAACAAAAAAAAAAAAAAAGAAAAGAGAAACAACTGAAAATAGTCAGATCACGAAAATAGCAAAACAAATAACAACTTTTTGCTGTTCGAAGTTTCATCAGAAAAACAACAAAATATACTTCAACTCATACACTTGACCCTAAATTGTTATTTTACTATATGCATATATCAATGGGTGATAATATCGATCGAATTACGGACCTACTCAAACACACCTGATCAATAATGTTTTTCCTATTCAAATGTGCCTTTGTGATATGGGATTCAACTGTAGATCGAATGAATTGCTTGTCTCAGAAGAATTACATTTATTAAACTCAGGCATCGAATAAAGTTACTCGTAAATTAATTTGAAAATTTCATATATTATAGATAGAATTATTTTAGCTTGATAAAATCTCAACCAATTTTGTTCCTCTGGGCTTACTTGTCTAAGATACACCCCGTATACTCACTCAGTAATTGTCCGCGTTTATTGTTGCCTCTCTGCCTGCGATTGTTTTTTTTTTTTTTATTTATTAAGTTTTTTTGTAATTTTGTTCTGAATGAAGCCCGTAAAGACGGTAACCGCAAATGCCGACGACGTCGCTTGTTGTAATTATGGTGACGATAATGCTAATAATGCTTATGATTATAAAGTTAAGATGATGTCAGGTAAATGCTGAGGGTAACGACGTCAATTTGGGGCGTCCAAATCGTCGGATTCGTACAACAAAAAATAGTAAAAAAAAAAACACTCACATACAAAAAACAACAATTTTCGATGACTAAGCGAATTTCGATTTTGAATTAGTTTCTGTTTCCGTTTTTCAGCATTTGTTGTTGTTGCGCATGCGCACTACACGCGCTCTGCTGATAAAGCACACGCAGAAAATGAGATTACAAAGCGAAGCACAAACAAAAACAATAATCAGTTTGGCGCGCGTTCGCCGATTGTTTATCGATTCAGGTTCAATTTTAATACAATCGATCGTTTCGATCTTATTGTGCACACATTTACACACGAAAGCAGGCACACACACACACACACACAGGCACACACATACGGACACGCTGGCGCAGTCGCCGTTCGGACTCAAACTAAGTGAAAATTGCAAGCGGGCACTGGTTTTATTTGAAGGAAAGATTGGGGAGCCCAATGCTAGTAACAGTGCCAGTAACACACACAAGCACGCACACACAGAGAGAGACACAAACACAGTCAGAGTCAAAGCCGGAGCTCAAAAAACCGAACGAGTGCCGGCCGAATAAGATAAACGAACGCACGAGCGAACCGACCGACAAACAAGCAAACCAGTGTTGCCAGCTTAGCATATTTCAGGCTAGATCTAGCATATTTGAAAATGGAAAAGCTTTTAAAATTTGCAAATAGCTTATAGCCATAAATCTAGCATATTTTAAAGTTCATATCATATTCTATATATCGAGCTCTATTTGCATATTTTAAAATGTTTCAAGGCATAAAAATATCGGAGCTTGTTCTTGTTTGCAGATTGTTACGTGAGCTACATCGATGTGTTGGGTAATGTATGTGCATTGTTGTATTGCCGATATCCTTCTTCAATTTGGAATTGGGAAATCAAAAGAAAGTGAAGCTTGCAAAAATCCTAAAAATAATAAAAAAAAAAATCTACAATAACAGCATTAGTTTTTGAAAAAAACATACATTTATTATCAATATTCACAATAGTCCAATCACAACTAACTTATTTAATTTAAATAAAAATCGAATGATTTGGTATGTTTTCTTGCATTTGGATATACTTTAGCTTGTTTTCCAGCATCTTTTCTTTTTAGCTTTTTTCGGCTTATTTTTACTCAGAATCTAGCTTATGTGGGCGCTCAACAACTGGCAACACTGAAGCAAACGCGCGATCACAACGCGTCGTTTTACCCAATGTTTTTGTTGTTGTTGTTATTGTTGTCGCTGTCGTGAGACGCCAGCTTCACAGCGGCAGTGCAGCTTTTACAATGAAATTGCTGATGGCAGCGACGTCGCGGCGTGGCGCGCTCTCAATGAAGCTGCTGCTGCGACGCGGCGTCTTACTGCCGCGTCAGCTGCATGTGACCCCCAGCGAATTCCCTCCGAAAGGAAATGCAACTGCCGACAGTGACCCTGTCTCTGTCTCTTTCTCTCTCTTTCTGGCCCATTATCAGCATTGTCATCGGTTGGAGTAGTATTATTTGTTGTTGTGTTTGCCATACGTATAATTATGATCATATCTTGCATATCTCAAGAGTGCTCTGTCTGTTCCACAAACTGCCATAAATGAAGAGGCGGCGCCGTCGGATCCGATTCAATCCTCGGTTGTTTTGCTGTTGTTGTTGCTGCTGCACATCAAGGACGACACCGTTAAACGCAGAGGAAAACACAAACGCCGGCAGCGTAAAATGAGGGGTAAATTGTTGAAAATTATCACATTGTTAAAACTCTAAACAACGATGCCCGACGCCAGTCCAGTCCAGTCGAGACAAGGAGAGCAGGAGAACTTCCATTAACCATTAACCATGCGGCGGCAGAGCGCGCAAAAATAGCCACAAGAACAAATCACATTATTAGTCGACGTCGACGGCGACGTAGACGTTGTTGCACGTTATTTTTAAAAATTTGTTGTATGGCGCCCCGTTTGATTATTAGGCGCCATGCGGCAATGGCGGCGGCGTTTGGCGGCAAATTGTGGCGACACGTCTGGAGCGTGGCAGCAGCAACAACAACAATGGCAAACAACAATGAGAGTCGTACATGAGCAGCAGATACAAATGCGATAAAGTAAAGGAGAAACAACGAAAAAAACAAACTGAGATACAAGATAAGAGCAATGATGCACGGGAATGGTGAGGGGGAGGGGGAGCGACGCGACGCGACAGCAAGCAGACGCCAGCCTAGACGCGACGCAGCATCGTCGCCGACGCTAACGCCAACGTCGCTGCTGCTGCTCGACTGTTGGTGATGCCAACAGATATCAAGCACGTCTCAATCTCGAATCTCTCATTCAGGGACGGGTTTGGTCAGAGATTTAGTCAGAAAGGTTTTTGCCGGCTTGATGCGGCGTCTGCTGCCACTGCCGCCAACGCTGCTCAATTAACAATGAAAAGTCGGTCTGGTACGTCATAACATATTTTTATCTGATTACCAGGCAAACAGACAACAGACTAGGCACAAATCGTGGCTACCTTCCAAGCGTCATCATCATCATCATCATGATCATCATCCTTGCTATCGTTTATTTGTATGATTTTTTCGCGTGACTCTCATGTCCGTTGTCTAATCAAATTTAACAGATCTGACTTGTGGCGCCGCAGTCTCATCAATGCGACGCCAAATGCTTTACCTGTCTATCTACATATGTTTGTGTGCGTGTGGCGCCAACAATGGTAAATGATTGCAGCTCAACTGCAACTAAATGAATTGTGACACACTGCTAACATTAAATATTGCTTATTGTTGTTGCATTTCGTTGTTTTGGCGACACAATTAAATTCTTATTTGAAAATACAATTTGAATTTCTGGTTGAAAATCAAACAAGTCTGGCACACGTTGCCGGCGACATGTGAATGGCAGCTGCTACAAAAGAAGTAAACAAACCACAAACAGCTGTGCATAATAGCGTTGCCAGATGTCGCTTACAATTGCAGGGCTGCAAATACAATGCGGTTTACAACAGATTGCTTAAATTAAACTAAACACACAATTTCCCATTGCTGTCCCTTATAATATAATTAAATTTGCAATGCATATAGATGATATTAAATTGATTTCATTTGGCCGAGCATACTAAAAATTTGCTGTTTGAATGCGGCGCGCATTAAGACAGCTGTCAACCAAACAGCTGGCAACCCTGCGCACAGTTACAGTACGACTGTCAAAAGCGATAATAAAAGTTGTCTGCTCGGCATTAAAAAATTTTTGTAGCGCTGCTAAATATTTTCCAGCATATCGGTAAGTTTTGTTTGTGTTGTCCCCGAAGAACTGAAGTGAATTGCCAAGCTTAGATGGCAATGGCATGCAAGCTAAACCTGACAGCAACAAATCGATAAATAGTCGAAAGTGGCTGCTTGGCCTGCTTGCAACTTATGTAATTGTGCGTAAAGTTGTCAATTGTATTGTTGCAGAAAATATGATACGTGCACCGCTAGTGAAGGCGCTGGGCGCACTCGGCTCACCCACACATCAGATCGCCAGCCGAGCGGTGCGCACCAGCGCCGTCGTGGCCCAAACACCGGCCAAGGCGCCCGAGAAGATCGAAGTGTTTGTCGATGATATTCCCGTGAAGGTGTTGCCCGGCACCACAGTGCTCCAGGTATGCTATACATATGCTTACATCAATATATATTCATTTCAATACATTGTTTATGTAACCTGAAATCCTCTACAGGCTGCGGCTGAGATTGGTGTGGAAATTCCACGTTTCTGTTATCATGAGCGTTTGGCCGTCGCCGGCAATTGTCGCATGTGCCTGGTCGAGGTGGAGAAGTCACCGAAACCAGTGGCTGCCTGTGCCATGCCCGTCATGAAGGGATGGCGCATCAAGACCAACTCCGATTTGACCCGCAAGGCCCGTGAGGGCGTTATGGAGTTTCTGCTCATGAATCATCCGCTGGATTGCCCCATTTGTGATCAGGGCGGTGAATGTGATCTGCAGGACCAGGCCATGGCCTTTGGCTCCGATCGCTCACGCTTCACGGACATTAACTACACGGGCAAGCGGTAAGCATGAAATGTGATCAATAATTTTAACTGAAATCATTACATTGTCGCTTTCTTTTTTAGTGCTGTAGAGGATAAGGATATTGGACCGCTGGTCAAGACAATTATGACACGTTGCATTCATTGCACACGCTGCGTGCGCTTTGCCTCCGAAATAGCCGGAGTCGATGATCTGGGAACCACAGGACGCGGCAATGACATGCAAATCGGCACCTATGTGGAGAAGCTCTTCCTCACCGAGCTCTCGGGCAATGTGATTGATCTGTGCCCCGTCGGCGCACTCACCAACAAGCCGTACAGCTTTGTGGCACGTCCCTGGGAGATCCGCAAAGTGAGCAGCATCGATGTGCTCGATGCCGTTGGCAGCAACATCGTTGTGAGCACCCGCACCAATGAGGTGTTGCGCATCCTGCCACGTGAGAACGAGGACGTCAACGAGGAGTGGCTGGCGGACAAGTCGCGTTTCGCCTGCGATGGTCTGAAGCGCCAACGTCTTGTGGCGCCCATGGTCCGTATGCCAAATGGTGAACTGCAGGCTGTCGAATGGGAGGGTGCTCTCATTGCTGTGGCCAAGGCTCTGAAGAATGCCAAAGGCCAGATTGCGGGTGTTGCCGGTCAACTGGCTGATGTGGAGGCAATGGTGGCACTTAAGGATCTGGTCAATCGCCTGGGTGGTGAGAACCTTGTCACCGAACAGGACTTTATCAAGGGCAGCGGCATCGATGTGCGCTCCAGCTATCTGCTTAACAGCACCATTGCAGGTTAGTGATGATTAACACCTGGTCAGGTCACTTGTGTAATCCTTGCATATCTGTCTGTAGGTCTGGAGCAGGCTGATGCTGTCCTTCTTGTGGGCACAAATCCCCGCTACGAGGCACCGCTGGTCAACACACGTCTGCGCAAGGCTTACGTACACAATGAGCTGCAGATTGCCTCCATTGGTCCCAACATCGATTTGTCCTATGAGCATGAAAACTTGGGCGCCGATGCCGGCCTCATCAAGGATGTCTGCAGCGGCTCTCATGCTTTCTCCAAGGTGCTGGAGGGTGCTAAGAAGCCAGCGATTATCATTGGCGCTGACCTCCTAGAGCGTCCCGATGGTGCCGCCATTCATGCCACCATTTCCGAGTACTGTCAGAAGATTAGGAAGCCGGTGAGTGCGCTGTTTCAGTTCCATTAGCATTCCATTTATAATTGTCATCAATTTGCAATTGGATAGGATTGGAATCCCTTCAATGTCTTGCATAACAGTGCTGCCCAGGTGGGCGCCTTTGATGTGGGCTACCAACCGGGACTGCAGCGTGTGTTGCAAGGACAGCCAAAGGTGCTGTTCCTGCTGAACGCCGATTCTGGTAAATTGAGTCGCGATCAGTTGCCCAAGGACTGTGTGGTTGTGTACATTGGATCCCATGGTGACAATGGTGCCTCCATTGCCGACGTTGTGCTACCTGGAGCTGCATACACGGAGAAGCAAGCGATCTACGTTAACACAGAGGGCAGATCACAGCAAACATTGCCAGGCGTGTCGCCTCCAGGCATGGCACGCGAGGATTGGAAGATTTTGCGCGCTCTCTCGGAGATAATGGGCAAACCATTGGCTTATGACACACTCGATGAGCTGCGCTCTCGCCTCGATGATATTGCACCACATCTGACGCGTTTCGGCGAGCTTGTGCCGTCGGCCAACAGCGAAGCCAGCGCACAGACAACACCCGTAAGTATCTCCGACTGTATTGAAGTCACGTTGTTTACTAATCCTTCTTATGCATTTGATGCAGAGCAAATCCATCAGTGGCGGCGCCATCGACGTGAAGCTCAAGGAACTGCGCGATTATTTCATGACCGATGCCATTTCCCGCGCCTCGCCAACCATGGCCAAGTGTATATCAGCGGTCAACAAGCAGCAGCGACAGGATGAGGCGGCCAAGCAGAGTGCAGCCATCTAAACGGATGCGGATGCGGATGCAGATGCAGATCTGATCTGATATAACATAAATATTAAATAATTAATGTTGTTTCTTTTTTTTTTTTTTAATTGGTATCTTGTCATTTTGCTCTTTACTCAATTTAACCGAGCAGAGATTAGCGGGCAGCAGAGAGAAGCAAGCAGAAACGAATGCAAAAGATGCTATTTAAAAAAATATTGAGCGGACGTCGAGCAATTTTGTAAATGTCATTGATATTGTTGTAAACAAACAATTATACAATACGAAACTAGGAGAAAAACAAAAACTTAAACGCAAAATAAACGTGAAATAGAAAATACAATACTTCAAATATATCAAAGCTTATCACGAGTTCCGTAGTTTAGCGTACTCGTAAATACTATATATCTGTTTCCATATCTCTATCTCGCTTTTAAATATGTAGAAACACGTTGCACTCTAATTAGTGTAAAGAGATCCGGCAATATTTCAGGACACACCAGTTTTACTTAAATACTTGATTTATTGCAATACTATTATGAATGAATAAGGATTATAAGCCGAAAAAAATTCCCATTTATTTAGCTTATTTGTGACTCAGCTGTGTTACCTATACCTGTGTACCTATAAGAACGCAATCTAATAGGTTTTATCTAAAATTAGTCTGGGCTATTTGACTTCCAGCATATATAGATTACAGTTCTCTATTAAATGATCTGGATTTCAGTTACGTTTAGCAACTTCAATCGGTTCATATCGGTAAAGTTTACGGTTTCGTTTATGATTTTAACTCCTCAAAAGTATACAAGATATGAATATGAAATCTTATATGCAATATAGAACAAGACATAAATATGTATAATATTTCTGCATTATTAACTCAGTAATATGGTTACATCTTCTTTAAACAGTCGGAGATGCCCCTTATATACATAGGGTCATGGAATAACAATCGATAGCTGCGAAATAATCAACTTCAGGTATCTTTGAAAGTCTATCTTCGGCTGGTCTGAGATTTAATAAAACTGCTTTAGAATTGTGAAAAATATTTCACCATTTCTTGGTAAATTCAGTTTAAATTCGCGTTCAAGTCTTAAAATCTTGAAGGATGTATTTTTTCTTTCTTTCTTTAAAAATGCTAAAATAAATTCATTATCTGCGGACAATTCTGAGTTATTTTCTCAAATACATAGTTCTAAAATCACATCCAGGTCCCCGATGCACCCTTTATAGGTTTTGGTGTCAAAATTATAATTGGCTCTGCAAGGGTATTACTAGGCATGTTGCGTTTGTTTGATTGATCGGCAATGACCTTGTTGATTATATCATAATTATAGTATATGTACTGTATATGAAAAGAATAGACCTCATTAAATAATGTACACAAAGTCGTTGTAAGTGGGTGAAAAATTATATTTTTCTACCGTAAAAATACAGATTTATTCATTCATATTTTAATTCTCACGTTAACATAATTTCTAATTTTGAGTGCATGCCGCACAGAGGCATGAGGCAGGAGACCACAACGGCAACATCAACGGACGTTGTGTTGAAAAGGGTCAAGACCCATTTTCTCGAAGACGCTCCACGTACAATTTTCCACTTCAGTTGGACTGAAGCCACAGTCCTGCCCTTAATCTCGCCATTCTGTGCATTAACTCAGCTATTGTATGCGTGTGTGTGTGTGTGAGTGTATTGTGTTGTTGTGTGATTCTATCGAAACTAGATAAAAACTTGAAATTCTATCGCTAAACAGCGGCAACTGTCTAATTCGTTGGTGACTCCCAGAGTTGGGCCATGTTTGCTTTTGCTGGGGTTTTTGTGTTTGGGGTTTGTTGTTGGGCGTGTTGGATAATGCGTTGAGATGGGAGCTCTCCTGTTTAGCTGCAGCAGCTAGCGGGTGTGGGGTCCAAGCCAGAGCGCTTGGTGATGCTGAGACGGGTGAACTCCTCCGCGGTGGTTGGGTGAATGCCCACCGTGTTCATCAACGTGGGAATGGTCAAACCAGACTTGATTGCGGCAGCAAAGCCTTGAATAACCTCACCGGCCACGGGGCCCAGATAATGCAGGCCATAGACACGCTGGTCGCCAGTTCGCTGGGCCACAGCCTTAACATAGCAATAGCGCACGCTCTTCTGGGGAATGAAGAACTCCGTGGGCTTGTAGTAACCGTGGAATACCTCGATCTCTTCGGCACCATATGCCTTAACGGCATCCTCCTCGCTGAGTCCGACGCAGGCATACTCAAGTGGGGTAAACACAGTAGTGGCCACATCAGCATAGTCCATGCGCAGGTCCGAGTCCGCGTAGAGGCGACGCGCCAACAGGCGGCCGGCCAATACGGCGACAGGCGTGAGCTCCGGCTTGCCATGGATAATATCACCAACAGCATAGATGTGCGGTACATTGGTCGTCTCCTCGCTGTCCACAGGGATCTTGTCCTTCTGCGTCAACACACCGGCATTGGGCAGGTTCAGATCATCAACGAGACCCTTGCGGCCAATTGCCCATAGAACTGTATCGAAGACATCGCTGTCTACCTCGCCCGTCTCCGTGTTCTCGTACTTCACCAGCAGCTTGCCATCGGGCTGCTTCTCAACGGACAGGGGCACCGTCTTTCGCAGGAAAGGAATGCCACGTTCCTCCATGGAGGCGGCTACCAAGCCGGCCATCTGTTGATCAAAGCCGCGCAGCACAATTGAACGCACCATCACAGTGGGTTCATAGCCGAGACCCTTTAAAAAGCCAGCACACTCCAGACCGATATCTACAATAAACAAAATGTGATATTAATAATCATATAATAGAATTTGCACTTTAATGTCTAAGATGGATTTTTTATTTTTTATCTTTTCAGTTATAATTTTAGATTTATATAACATTTATTTTCTTTAAATCAGGGAATAACACCGGTTGTGGTAAAGTTGCAAGGTCAAAGAATTGTTCAACTTCAAACCGTCATAATTTGATCAAAACTGAATAGATTTTTAAGCGGAATGTCATTTTGATCATGATATGTCCTCTAAATTAATTCTGTATTCAATTTTTGTTCATTTAAAAAATTTAATTATTTTCGACCAAAATTTGATTTTGATGCTAAGGGTCCCCCCTTTGAAATTTTGAAAATTCAAAATTTTAAATCTCAAGTTTTCACTTTTAATCAACTCCTTATATCGTAATTAGTGTAAAACAACACTTTAAACTTGATTCTAAGACCTTTCATTTTTTTGTAAAAAATCATGTGAAATTGAACAAAAATTTTGACTTGTAAAGTGATAAAATCCGCAGTCCGACCAACTTCAAACTGTCATAACTTGATCAAAACCGAACCGATTTTCAAGCGGAATGTCATTTTGATCATGATTTGGCCTCTTAATACATTCTGCATTCAAATATTTTTAAATTCATTCAAAAAATATTTTTTGCCCTCAATTATATTTAATTTTATATTGTAAGTTACTTTTGTTCAACTGCTCATTAATTTACGTAAAACAATAGTATTAATAAATATAAGAGACTTGCATAAATGCACTTTAAAAAGCATATGAGACATTTACAGTAAAACGATGTACACATTTAGCTTTAGTCATTTTGTATAAATGTGAATTAATATAAATAATAAATATTGTGACGTATTTAGTGTGTACTGAACCAAAAGTTGTACAACTGAATATGAGCAATAAATGTTAATGTATTTATTAACTTTATTTATGTTTTTATTTATCATGCAGGTCGCTAATAAATAATCTTGGATTATGAAAAAGTAATATTGACTAGAATAAGAAAGCATGTTATCAAATAGAAAACAAACGTAAGTATGATGAATCTCAATTAAATTTTCAAGGTGTTCCAATTTCCAAAATGAAATTAATAAGTAAGAGAAAAGCATGTTATCAAATAGGAAACAGAGGTGATATTGAAATGCACTTACAGCCGGCGCCCACAACAAGCGTCTTGCCGGGCTCCCGATCCAGACTGAAGATGTCGTCGCTGGTGATGCCATACTCGACGGCACCGGGGATGTTCGGGTAGCGTGGACGACCGCCGACAGCGATCACAAAGGTCTGGGCGGTGATTGTGCGATCGCCGCTCTTTAGCTTGGCGGACAGTGTGTGTGAGTCCACAAAGGAGCCCAAGCCATTAATGTACTCGACTTTCCTGCCAAACAAAATGAAAAGGATAAGGAATAAGCCAACAGTTGCATCACATCACAGTTGAGATCACTTACTTGTCACGCAAATCGACTCGTGTCACCCAGTTGACTGACTTGATGTGATTCTGCACCGAGGTGACGAGTTTGCTCCAGTCGGGCTTGATCTTCTCATCCACATTCCAGCCATAAGCGGCTGCCTCGTGCACGGATTCACCCAGGAGCGAGGCTTGATGCATCAGTTTCTTTGGTATGCAACCGACATTGACACAGGTGCCGCCAACGCCCCATTTGGTGCCAGTTGGTGTTGGCTTCACATAGTCCAGACAGGCAACACGTGCACCATGGGCCACAGCCTCCTTGGCACAGGCCAATCCACCAGAGCCGCCACCAATCACAACCAGATCGTAATCATAGTTACCTGAAAATTAACAAATAAAAAGAATTGCAAAACATTAACAATACAAATATTTAAAATATATATGGGGATGTCATGTAGTTCTGTGTGTTGGGAATAGTTGCTACCCATCATCTCCTTCTCTTGCTTATTTTGACGCAGTCGGATATCCAAATAGGCTGAGCGATAAATGCTACGTCCTTCTGACGGCTGAGCATCTGCCAATGAAGCGGGCACAAACTCAAATAGATGCATTTGCCCAGCAATTTCTAATTCAACTGAAGCCTCTATTTTTGTCCCGCCTTCTCGTTGTCTTTGCCGTTGTCGTTCTTGTCGACGTCGATATCCTGATCCTTGTCGTTGGTGGTAATTATAAACAAATCAAACTGGAGCAATCATTTAAGCTCCGCCTTGGCGTGCGGTTTGCTTTGACCCAATGCGCTTGCCATGGTAACGATTATACGATTACACGATTATAGTACGACGGTGTTGGATTACATCAGGGCAGGGCAACACGTTAAGCGGAGTGGAGTGGAGTGGAGAGGAGGGGAAAGGCGGTTTGACAAGTAACTTGTCAATGCAAATAATTAAATGCATTTGACATTCTATTGTTGTCAACCTTTAAGTCTGACAAGATATCAAAGTACATTATTTAAAGAAAGACAAGGATTATTCGCTTTTAAAGACGTCTCTGCAAGTTGTGATGTACTTGATATTTTGGAAAACCGGACAATTCGTCCCCTGGACTTTTTTCTTTTGAATATTCTGTACTCCAGATGATATACATATTTAATAAAAAAGAATTTAAAATATAATGAAATTTTTTTGTGGGAATTTTTTTTATTCGGTAATCCGAACAATCTGTTTATTTCGAATCTGCCTGTGTTTTCAATGTTCGGATTATGAAGATTTTACTGGGTTTACATCTTAGATTATTGTGAGAAATGTTCATATCTTTTTTTTTTGCTTTTGCTTCAATCTCAACAGGCTGAAAAAATAACTTCCACTTAAATGATGCATAAAAGGGGAAATGGGAAGAAGCAAATTCCTTAAGTGGCACTTTCTTTCAAGTTTTTCTCTTTCTACATTTTAATTAAATCAGCTTACAAAACAAAAACCAAACCAAAATAGTGCGGGTCAAAAGAACTAAAAGTCCACATTGAAGGGAAGGTCTTTGCGATAAGCGCAAATCTCTATTCGTTTAACTTAATTAAGGAAACAATAAAAACCTTATCACATTAAATGAGTTTGTACCTTATATGGATCATGACATTTGTATTGTTTTGATATATTAAACCGTTACTGTATTAACGTTTTTTTTCAACTGATATATTAATTTTGGAAAATCACAATAATTTTTATACATATTGCGTTTAAAAAGCTTACTAGACATTGAAAAAATATATTCAAGTCAAATAAATATTTTGACAATGAGAAAAACCACATATTTTATGATTTTTTTGGTTACCCCATTTCTCTTAGTTCTTACAACTATGAAACTTAGAACAAGGTGGTCCCGAACCCTGCTCGCATCGCTCGCGGTGATGTGCGGTAGTAAGATACCCTGTATAGATCCTCTGTACTAAAAGTTGATTTTCGACCAATTGTTCCTATGGCAGCTATATGATATGGTGCACCAATTTGAACCAAATTTGGTCAGGATATATAATACCAGCCCACATATAAATTGTATCAAATTGGTTCAGATATCTAAAAAAATCAAAAAGTTTTTTTTATAATAAAACTTCATTTTTGACCTAACGTTCATATGACAGCTATATGATAAAGAAGTCCGATTAAAAAAAAAAATAAAAAAAAAAAGTCCTTTATCTGCGTATGGGATCCAGGAACCTACATACCAAGGTTACAGTCTCTAAAATCGACACGTTAAACAGACGGACAGAGCTAAATGAGCTGGACTGTTGATCCTGATCAAGAATATATAAAATTTAGGGTGTCTGCCAAACACGTTATTGCTTTTTTTTCCCATCTTTAATGGGCAGAGGGTAAACACAAATACACTACATACTTGAATAGCTAATCACCGCCTTCAATTGTTATAAACAAGTTTGTAGACTGCAACAAGACGATCCCTATGAAAGGGCATTATAAACAAGTCACGATGGCATTTTGCCATTCACGATGACGTTGTGTTAATGAAGATGATGACGTTGATCATGATGATGATAATGATGCAATCTATTATTAGAAGATAAGCATTGAGTGATGTACTTGTGAAATATGTGTACAAAGATATTATTCTCGAACATTTTATTTATATGTACATATGTACATCAGTGTGGGTGAATGTACATTTCTGTCATCTTGTGAAATTTACAGAGTTAACGATCATAAAAGTTAGAAAGTGGTTTCTAAACATACATTTGTATATATATTTGTATACATATGTACATTATTTGTGGCCCTAACACCACCTTCTCTGTCTGCTCCCCACTTCTATCCTATTGCCATAAACATGACAGTGCAAAATTAGCCTATAGGCTATTTGTAATAGCAAAAAGCCGACAAAAACCAAATGAAATTCGATAAGTAAGACGATAGGTACGTGCGTAAAAGCGCGAACCGCTTAACAATAGTTATTGCATAACAAACATATATACATATGTATGCATGTATGGAAAGTGTAAGAGAATAGGGATACAGTAAAGTTTATAGAAAGAAAGAGTAGAATAAAAGCCGCCACTGTGGCTATCGCGTTGCCAACTGATTGTGGAAAAGTGATCGACAGACTGGAAACTGGAATTAGGAATGGAAAGGGGGAATGGAAATGGGGCTTACCTCTAAGGGGCTTAACTTTTCGCACCGGCTGCTGGTACATAGCCTGTCTATCGCAGTGCGGATGATTAAAGGGCGGCACATTGAGACCAGTATCACTAGTGGAACTTTCGAGGGAAGTATTGCGTGCATTTCGGTTACCTGATTGAGAGCTGCGTTTATTGCCACTCTTCTCTGCAGCACTTTGGTTTGTTGGCTTCATATTTGTCAGATTTCTTCGATGTTGTAGTTGGGAATTTGAATTGATCGTGTGATAGTGTGAATTATTTGCAGCTGTTATTGTCGAAGAAGCTGACGTAAATATCGACGAATGCTGGCGCACCAAAGTTATCGAAAATCTTGAATTCCAAAGTGTGAGCGACATATTTGTATATTATATATATATATTATGTATGCCTAGGGCACGTTCTTGTTTCGCACAAGTTAGTTATGTACACTTTGCAACTGCAGTTGCAGTTCCACTTCCCAATCCCAAGAATTGCAAATTTACAATTTTACAAATTGTTTATGGCGTTGCGCGCTCCAAGCAAAGTTATCAACTACTTTAACGAAAAGAGAGAGAGACACAAAAAACGCGACGTCGTCTTCGTTGTCGTCGTCAAGCGGCAGCACAACACTTGGAATGATTGGAAAGCGTAGGCAGCAACGCTCGCTACGTAACAGCAGCAGAGCTCTTGAATGCGAATGCGCGATGAAAAGAGAATGCGATGAAGATGACGGCCGCTTATAGGGTCGCCGAGTTGCCTGGCCAATATGCCAATAAATTAAAAACCGTTGCGCTAGGAACAATTCACAAAATTTGCATAAATATTTGCGACTGGAAAGAGCAACAGTTGGTTGCTTTGCCAGGGTTGCCATACACTCATATCATATTCAAATACTACGAATTCTTGCTACTTTTCCAATAAACTCTGGCAACTCTGTCAGCTGCCGCCACCGGCCGCTTGTCTAATAATAAAAAAAACAAAATAAAGTGTGGAAAAAAGAGAACACACGGTCGCGTATCGCGATAAACCCATTTAACATAAACGTAGCTACTCATTGCCACAAATTGATTCGAGGAGCAGCAGTACGAAAGTTTTGCCGCCAGTGTCAGTTGTAAAGCTTCAACACTTTATTGTGCTCGTGTTGTTGCTTAATCTCAAGTACAAATACCCGATTAGATTTCGTGACGAAATAGAGCGTTAACAGGAACAACAACAACACTCCGATTTATTTAGTGGACAGGATGAATTCAATTTTGATAACGGGCTGCAACCGTGGTTTGGGTTTGGGTCTGGTGAAGGCGTTCAACTCATTGCCGGAGCCGCCGCAGCATCTATTTACAACTTGCCGCAACTTGGAGCAGGCCACAGTAAGTTCATTATCTGGTGACTCATACACGCCCATATCCATTTGACAAAGACATCACCGACATCGAAACTACTCGAATAATTAAAAATTGCAACAACAATAATGCAGAAACCAAACGACAGAGAGAGATAGAGAGACAGCGACTAATTCTAGTCTTGTGGCATCACCATTGATTGCTACTCACCTTTTGTGTCTACGGGCGCCATGTTTTGCAGTTTGTGCAAGTGTTTTAAACTAACCAACAGGATCAACAGAAATTGCCAAATATTGTTGTAAGCTCTTCAGTTCAACTCAAGAGAAACACACTATTTTATGCGGAACTGCAACCACAACTCAAATATCAACTTAATTGGTCGAATGACAGTAACAGTAACCAGTTATTACTCCGCGCAACACTCTCTCGCCAGCGAACGCAAATGCGAAATAAGCGGTAAACTTTTTGCAATTGCTTTTATGCTTCAGCTTTGCTGCTCGTTTTCCAGTTATGGAAAGCACTGTCTATCGGCTGACCGCCACAATCTATCGACCGTTCGCAGCTAATGTGCGCATGGCGCACAATTTAAATAAACAACAAATTCGATTTTTTACCAATTGTACAATTTGGCAGCAAGATTATAATTACAATAAGGCAAAACTCGAAATTAGTACAAATATATGTCGGCCCTCGGGTGTGAGTTCTTTTTAAAAATGATCTTAAATAAATATCGTCCTTTTTCTGGGTGGCAAGGCTGCCAATCAATATAAATCTTAATTTAAATTTTTCGGCTACTTTCCAGCCAGAAACAGCTATTTAAAAAAAAAAAAATTGGCGACACTGAATGGGTCTCAAACCTAGCGATTGCAAAAAAATAGATTAATCGATTAATGAATCATATGATTAATTTAAGTCGAGCGATTATTAATCGGTATTAATCGTAGAAAATCACAATAATCGATTAATCAAATGATATTTTAAATTTTGACCAATTTTTTAACTTTATGATATTATTATATTAGAATGTGTAGTGTGTGTAATATTAACACCAATTAGAATATACATAAATGCGCACATAAGTGTTAAACTTTTTTTTTATGTATTAGAGAATTGGGGATCAGTAGTTGTGGTGGTCAACCTGTTTATCTTTCTATTAAAAAGACGCTCTGCTCGAACCGAAGTTCTTTTTAGTAAACAATTACGAGGAGCTATACGATATAGCTTGGTGCCATAATTAATCTGCAAATCGCTGACAACTTTTAATTTGCATTTACGCGCAAATAGTTATGCGATTATTTGAGCATATAATCGATTAAGGATTCAATTAATCGAAACCCGTTTTTCTATTCAATTAAATCGTGAATTGAGGTAAAATAATCGATTAATGAGAATCATATGATAAATCGAGCCATCACTACTCAAAACAATACACAAACAATGAAACGAAGAATATAAATATTTTAAATAATATTGATTTTTTAGGAGTTGAATGACCTGGCCAAAAAGCATTCCAATATACACGTACTTGAGATTGGTAACAAATCAATTCCTTGTTGTTTACTTTCAATTCAAGTTCTCCTTTCTGTTGCAGACTTGAAGAACTTTGACGAGTACGAAAAGCTGGTTGGCAAAATTGCGGATATAACGAAAGACGCTGGTCTAAATGTGCTCTTCAACAATGCCGGCATTGCAACCAAGTCTGTGCGCATTGGCGCCACGAAGCAGCAGGATCTGCTCGATACGCTCCAGACGAACACTGTGGCGCCAATTATGCTGGCCAAATCCTGTTTGCCCCTGCTGAAGAAGGCGTCGCTGGTCAACGAGGCTCGGGGCATGGGTGTGAACCGGGCTGCGATTATCAACATGAGCTCAATACTGGGTTCCATACAGTTGAATGCGGACGGCGGCATGTATGCTTATCGCACATCGAAGGCTGCTCTCAATGCGGCCACGAAATCGATGAGCATCGATTTGCGGGACCAGAAGATACTGTGCGTCAGTCTGCATCCCGGATGGGTGCGCACCGACATGGGTAGCAACAATGCTCCACTCGAGGTGGCCACAACTACTAAACAGATCGTGGACACCATCTGTAAGCTGAACGAGTCGCACAACGGCGGATTCTATCAGTACGACGGTGCTCAGTTACCCTGGTAAGGGTAATGGTGCTACAAACTGCACATATGCATAATAATTTGATTCAATTTACATATGTATATATTTGTTGTTGCTTAAATAAATGTCTAGAAACCAGATGCAATGTGTGGTTACTTTTGATCCTCCCCTGTCACTGTCTTCCTCCCACATCAAAACGGCGGCTGTGGCGGTGGTTGCACATTGTTTTCACTGCCATTCATTGGATAGGCAACGCGTTTTCTCAGGTCAAGTCGGGGTCGTCTATTGCTGGAATTGTTGGCACCGTCTGTGTGAATTGGCGGCGGATCGTTCCAGCCGGGCGTGAGGGAGCCTATTGATTGGTCCGGGAAAATGAAAGTGATACGTGGTGCATATCGACGAGCTGTTTTCAGTTTTCAGATTTTATTTTACCTGGAAAGGCTCCGGTGGGTGCAATGTTTTGACCCATTGGTGGTGGTGGCTGTAGCGGCTGATTTGCGGGTGGCGGCGACGGTGTCATGTTTTTTGTGGTTTGTTAATGTAACGCTGTAAATTCGTACTGTGTTTACCTGTTTACAAATTTCTATCAGCTGTTTAGCTGAAATTACGAGGGTTGCCAGTCGAGTAAAATTGTTCAATCTGGCTCGATTTTTTTTACTTAAAAAATAACTACTTTCCGAATTCTGAATTTTTGTACCTTTTTAAATTTTTTTTTGTGATGAAATTTTTTAAATTTTTGCAGAGGTTTTGTTAGAATTTTCTGGATTTTTGGTGTAATTTTTTCTTTTTGTAGAATTAATTTTTCTAACTTCTCTCTCCGGGGGCTGAGTTTATTTAATTTTTTAATTGTGCAGAGATGGCGAAGCTAATTTCCAAATGTCGTTTCAGTGCTGTCAACTTGTTTGACTAGTCATGTCGCAACAAAAAACGGGTTGGCAGGCTTGGGCCTATCTTTTCCTTTAAAATGTCACAGACATGCGCTGAAAGGCGCCCTCCTTTTGAATTTGAACGTTAATTTAATTAAGCAACATTTACAATTTGCAATTGATTTCTAAATTTGTAGAGTGACATGAAAATACAGATGGTTTTTTTTATGTAACACAAAAATCGAAGAGCTTATAGTTCTTATTATGAGATAGAACTTTTGCCATGAACTTGTAAGGTTTCGTTTTACAGAGTGCTGTGAGAAATGCTCTAAAAAGGTGTTAAGATAACAAGAATATAGTAAATACAAAGTGACATATTTAATTTTTGACTACATATAGGTTAATTTTTTGAATTATTTGCTGATGATCTGGTTTCTTACAATAGCCGCTGTCACACGCACAAGAGTCTTGAGTCTAATCTTGTGCAGTGGCCAGCAGCTGCAATAAGCACCTCTCCAAATTCGTTGTATATTGAATCATATCACAATTGGAACTGAACTGTATCACTAAACACTTTTGACTGGTTGTCATCTTTTTGAAAATTTTGGTTTGTGTTTTCTTGAAGGACTCTTCTATTGGCATATTTAATGCGATTTCGTTAGTGTTGAATTAATGATGAGTTATAGTCCCAACATATGTTTTGGTTCACAATTCCAAGTGACTCTGGTACTGTTGTGAATATTTGATTTCCTTACTGTTGTTGTTTGTTTGTTGTTGATAGTGTTAGTGTTGCCTACAATTTGTGTTTTGACTGCACTCAGTCGGATTCTTTATTGATTTTCAATTTAAATTTTCATTTCCATGCTCTTTCTCATAAATAATAAATGCATTAGTTATTCGCCCAAAAAAAATTTCAGCACTGTCGCTGTCAATTTGAATTTACATTTGCCGCCTATAAGTGGGCAATGCATTTATATGACAGTTGCACCGAAAAGTATGCTATGTGAAATTCAGCATTTGCTTCATAATTGAATTCTTGTTCATTATTTGTCAACAAAATTCGCACTGACAGAACACATTATTAAAAAAAAATATATTAAAAAAAAATATTGGATATTTTCTAGGATAACTTATATCCTTGGAATGAGTTTGTTTCACTTGCAAAAAATAACTATGCTTATTTGCATATTTCAATAATTAATATTATAGAGATATGCAACTGTGTTGTTGTTGCTGTTGTTGGTATCGTGTTGTTGTTGTTGCTGCTGCTATCTGCAGCTCCTTGCTGTTGCCGCTTAATTAACAATATTTAACTGAGACAATGTTCAGGCCGTCAGGTGGCTTTTATAGTTCCAGGTGAGCCACGTCGACGTCGACGTTGGCGTCGCTGTCGCCGTCCTCAAGCTACATTGTTGCCGTTGTTGTTGTTGTTTTTTTTTAAACTGCCTGTTGGGCAGCATGTGAAGACACTCACACACACACACACACACACACACACACACACACACACACTTACACATCCACTTACAAATACACGCACCAGTCAAGTCAGTGCGAAGTCTTACATCTGTGTGTGACTTTATAATATTATTAGACTAGGTATTAGTGTGTGTTCCAGCCCCTATTTCTTGACCGGGGAATAGCAACACACACACACTCACACACCCACACCTACACATCTGCATGTGTGGGTGCTAAACTAAAAGTCGATGCCTACTTTTATGTGGCAGTCGATTGCACAGGTAAAAACCAAAAAAAAAGTATAGAAAAGAAAAAAACCAGTAGAAAATGAAAAGAAAATTAAATGAAACGGCACATTTGAATGAGAGCAAAAAAATAAAATCATTGAGGCAGGCTTTGCGTTTGGAGCAAAAAGTAGAAGCCCAGTGGAACAGGGAACAAGCAACAAGGAACAGTCAGACCAAGAAATATGATAACATTTCGAGCTATGCAATTGCAAACTTCACTTGCACAAATAGCAATTGCCAATTCCGATTCCGATTCCGAGTTCCGTGTAGGGTTGTTTTCTTTCTCTTCTTCGTTATTAAGCGCAAGGCGTGGCAGGGGGCGGCTCGGTGGTAGGGGCAGAAGTCAAGGGTGTTGCAACACACACAATCAGTGAGGGGGCGTTACAAAAAAATTAAACAACATTGTTCTCTGCATGCATGTGACACCTTTTACCGTCTACCGTCCACCGTCTGCCGTCTGCCGCCTAACGGTAACACCGTGTCAACGTCCCTCCCGTTGACCGATCACTTGTATGGCATCGCCGTTTCGAATGCTTCGCTGCGCTGCGCCCGTACAACGGGGCTTGTCCGTATGGGGAATCTCAACAAGGTAGCCAGCAGCAGGCAGGAGCTTAAAACAGCAAACAACAACCCGTAGAGGGGAAAGTCGAGGGACGCGGGTAGAAGGTAGCGGCGAGGCGGTAAAACAGCGGCGCTTAGTGAAAATGGCGCGTATCGGGTGACAGATTGTCTGCGGTAAAGAGGCCAACAGCTCCGGACGAAGCTCCTCTTATTGTTGTTCTTCTGTCATGCTGTTGTTGTTGCTCTTGTGAAACCATAATTTTCTAAGCGGACGGCACTCAAACACATTTGCATTCACACACGCACCCTCCCACACACATATACATATACATATGCATACATGTACATATACATATGCATACATATGCAACAGCAGTGCAACTAGCAACACTATTTGACACTTTCTTTATGTTATTTATGTGCCCTGTACTCCCATTTCTAATTCTCAAAACTGTCGAGCAAATTACTCGAAAAGATTTTATACAGCTGTATTCTCCCAATCTTTAACAGCACAAACTAATGCTTTCAAATGTCCAAAATTGTTGAGAGATTTAACAAAAAGGGATATCTGTTGACTTAAATAAGATAATGTTTCTTATTTGAATAAGACTTCATAAAATGATTTTTTTTAATTATTTCAAAGTCTCTAGAAATTTGCGGAAAACACCTGATAATTTTCATAAAATATATGGAAGTCACAGCTCTACCAGAACATGAACCATTCTTCTCCAGAGAGTAGGGTTACGTAAATAAGTTTTTATTTATTTATTTATTTTTTGAATAAATCAATAACTCAAAAACGAAACAAGGAATTTTGGTCTAGGTTTTTGCATTTGATTGCACAACTTGAGCTTAAATGTCCGATTTTAGAATTGTTTAATCTATAAAATGCATAAAGACGCATTGCTACCATATGCTAGCTAAATAAATGATCCCTTTCAAAGAAACAATTTCATCTTAAAATTTTTTTGATTTTAGTTGGATTTATTTCCAATGTATCGCAATCACAAATTCGTTAGTTTGAATAACTTTAAATCTTGACTTTATTCCAAAACAATGTTCAAACGGACCATAGTGGAACTGTTCTCAATTTCTATTTTATTTCAAATATGTATTGCATACATTTTGGTGCTGAAAAGTATAAAATACATGATTTCGCTGCTTTGTTTGACGATATACGAGGTAAGTATAAATTTTAACCTATTTTATACTAAGCAATCAAACCTTTCTTCTTCCATTTTGGACTTAATCTTCTCTAAATTTCCGTAACTGTATACTAACTGAATTTCTCCAAAAACTATTGAAGTCTATAAGGGCGTAGGTTAACAAATTGTTAGTTTCCAAAATCCATTCAGGATCCAAAATCCATTGTTTTACAATGTCTGTTAAGCTGTTTGACAATTTTATTTTGACGTAAAATGTATAGAAATTAATGTCAAGTTCTAAAATATCTCTTTGATAAAATGTACGGAGAAATGAAAAACCGCCCTTAAGAATGGTACCACATCACATAAAATAGCAAAAAAAAATTCAAATTTCCGAGCTCCAATTTTTCAGACGGGTTTGCAGATGGGTTTTCATAAATGAATTTCAATACTAACAATAATTTTCATTAATGGTATATTTGGTAAAAACAAATTAACTTCAAATGTATTTAATTCCCTTTCGTTAAATTTAAAAAACAATTTAATTTAATAATTTTGACATTTAAAAGCAACCACTGTTATTTTCTAGGGCTTCGTCAACGGCTTTGTGCTTTTGTGTTGTACAAAATTTGTAAGATATATATATATATGTATGCTGATTGCGCAAGACAGGCTAGTCCCCGAAATAATATTAACTTATATAAAGTTCCGTAATGTCCACGCAGAACCAATTTAAACTCGAAGTTATATTGCTCATAGGTATATTTTTGTGTGTTCTACAAATCTCTAAAAACAATTCAAAATTTGGTTTCTCTGAAACTATGCAAGCAATGCTTTCAAATAACAAAAATGTTTTGGAGAGATTTAATAATATTGTATTGTAAATTTGTTTAGTAAATTAAAGTATTTTTTTAATTTTATAAAACTCAATGAAATTTTTTTCAATAAATTTATTAGTTATATAAAAATTAATTTATGGTGGTAGCTTTTAGTGACTTTAAAAATATGTTTGAGAAATGAAATCTCTGACACTAACAAAATAGATCGGATATTTTCAAACGGTTGTTTTCAAAATTAATACTTGTAAGAACTCTAGAGATTTCTGTATGTTGCTATGTATTACCTATATTTATTTATTATTTATTCTATCTTTTTTTTTATTGAACGAAGTCTTCCTATTGCCCCGGGTCTTCAAAACATTTGTCGGGCGTTTCTGAACCGGTTATTGTCCACGATAGGGTTAACCTTATGTTAAGTTCGAACTCCCGAATGAACATTTGTTTTAAAAATTGACCAGCAAAACGTTTGCCATATCCTGATAAGAAGTTTTATCGCAATAAATCGCATCGTATCAACGTGATATACATATACAGTTAGTCAAAAGAGTGTTTTGGCAAAATCATAAATTTACATATATACTCTTGCAATAAATACATTTCCTTTATGGATTTTTATTTTATTTCTTATACCATTATTCTTGCTTATGGTTCTTAGAACAAATTAAATGAAGAAAATTAATTTTTACTGAGTCAGATGTTTAAAAAATAAAAATTACAAACTTTTTTTTGTCAAAACGCTTTCTTGATTAACTGTATGTACGCACATACACAATGTAATTAAATGCGCACGTACACACACACACACACACACACTTGAATAATACATAGATACTGAAATATGGATTGGGTTGAAATTTGGATTGGGTTAACCTAGTGAATGCATGTCAGACGTGTCCTTTGCAGGAGCCGACCACAAAATTGCGAGTCCAATGCAAAGGCTACCAAATGGACGTCAATGTGCGCACAACAAATAACATACAACAAGTATTTGCAAGTAGAGGCAAATTTATGTTGCAACCTTCGTTGTTGTAACGTCACGCAGTTGTGAAGGTGGATGGGGGGGTGGTTTGGGTGGGAATAGGGATGGGATATGGGGTGAGTGTGGCAAGTATTCACGCCGCTTAATTACATGCGCAATTCTGTTGAGACTGAGGACATTATAGCGCTAAAAATAGTTATTCCAAATCTAGGACACTTAAATTTGTGGGCTCGACTTCAAATCGTTGTCCTCCCCTCGCCCTTCAAAATCAGCATAAGCATCGTTGATGACGTAGCAGACAGTTGTGGAAGGTTCGGTTTTTGGTTCGGATGTTTTTGGTCCGATGTTTCGGTTGCGTCTTCGGTTAAAACTTCGCTTCGTTTCGTCTCGTCTCGTCACTGGGTTACTGTGTTGCTGCTTCTGCTGCTGCTCCTGACCTGGTACAGATGATGACAATGACGTCAGCAGCTTGGCGGGTAAATGGCCTCTGCCAACAAGTCACATGTTGCTGGCAAACGCAGTCACAACACATGCAAACACACACAAATAAGCGCCTGAAATCAGGCAACACTTTTTGCTATTTTGCTATTTTTATATCCTTCTAGAGGATATTCAGGTGTGTTCTACAAATCTCTAACAGCGCTAAAGCAACCCAAAAGCAATTGTTGGTGCTCCTAAAAAAACCATTGATTCGACCAAATTAAATATTTATTTAATTGAATTAAAATATCTTTAAAAGAAATAAAAATGCAAAGAAATATGTTTGAAAATATTAAAACTCTAACATTTTAAGAACGGTTGTTTTCAAAAACATTTCTTCTTACAATCTCTAAAAATTTCTGGAACACACCTGTTTAAATTTTTGTCATGAAATGAATAAAGCTTGAAAGTAGACATGGTATATATATTTGTGATAAGAACAACGAGCAGAGTCGATAAAACGATGTTCATCTGTTTCCATGTCCCTCAGTTTTGAAGCCAACTCGATGAAAATTGGTAAAAGGTCAGTTTATCCGATCGGATTAAATTAGTTTGAATGCAATTCTACAAAGGGTTCGAACCATAGGGCAACACTTGGGTTTGGTTCGCAAACAAATTTATATACTCCCTGAACCCAAGATTTGGGCTCAAATTTTGTTTAAATTTAATAAACAAAAATATAAAATTTTTTTTTTTAATTTTTACCTCATTTTTCAAAACCAATTAAATTCTAACAATTCTAATTTTGTTAAAATGTTAATTAACTTGAAGATTTAAATAGTCTGTTTACAATTTATGTTTATTTTTTGTTTTCAAACCGAACCTTTTAATATTGACAGTGGTTTGGATCGGGTTTGGGCTCGCTGGGTAAATAGCTTAAAAGGTTCGATTCAAAATTCGGTTCGAGTTGCTTAAAAACCCATGCCAAACCGGTTCTCCGATGTTCGGTTCAGATTTATCCTGGGTTTATGATCGTAATAACATTTTATAATCTTTTTTGTTTCTGCCGCCCGCAACATATGACACTTCTTTTAATTTCTATTTCGCATCACTAAATTTCCACACCAAATACTTATTCTTCTAGTTAATTTAATACTCAAATATATTATTTTTTATGTAAAGCCGAACCATAAAATAAACGTTAAATTAAGTTAGCTGCATCTGAGTCATTTTAAACTTCGATATCGAAGGTATTTCCCATATTTCATAACTTCTCTTCCTACTTCAAATCAAAAAAACTCATAGATTTTGTTAAATAACTTCCATTTTATACTGATTTTTGAAAATCTGAATTTTTTCAATGTCCGTAGCATATTGAAGCAACTTAATATGACCATAAATAAAGTTTGGAAAGCTTTTTACAAAAAAATTGTATAATTTATAACTAATTATTAATTTAAATATAAGGCCTGAATCTAAAAACAAAAATATTGAAATGGATTTGAGTTGAGTTTTCAAAACAAACAACGCTTAAGAAGTAAGTGCATTAACAGCTTAATAAAAGTTTTTTAAGAGTTACCAAAATGTAGAATCTCCGTGTATGAAATTCGGAACATTTCTGTTGATTTGAAAGCGTAACGTATGTGTTTGGGCAATTTGATAATTTGTTATTGTTATTGTATAGCAGCTGTTGTTGCTGCCACACGGACGAGCTCAACGTGTCAAGTTTTTGAATTTTAAATACGCCCAAAACTTGATTAGTGGAACTCGTACGGATGACATGCTCGCCAGGATTGGATTACTTACTCAGCGAGTCGAGATTTGAGTTCATTTTATGCACTTGTAACACATTTAGTTTTTCGGTGGCAACTAATGTCAGCCAAAAACACCACAAAAAAAAATATTGCAAAAAAATGTTATGGTTATTATAATTGTATTAGATTTAAAAGTGCTACAATTTGTTGTTGACTGTGGACTCTCCGGATGTTCAGATTGACGAACTGGCTGGCTTGGAGATGAATTTCCGACTGATGTTACCAAATGTGCCAGCTTCAAAATGTAAACCATAACCAGGCGCAACTTGAAGCGCGCACTCTCAACGTTGACGCCGACTGAGACGCCGACTGAGACGGCGACTGCGACGGCGACTGCGGCTGCGACAAATGCAGCGCGCTTGCTGTCGCACAGAGTGTCCTTTTGCAGCATGGAAACTGCCCAACTGATTCGCGGTCTTTTGGTCTTCGTGGGGTTCGTTGTCGTTGATGCTTCGCCAGTGACTGTGACAGTGATTGTGACAGTGACTGCGACTGCGACTGTGACTGCCTCTTTTTCTCAATGAAATTTCAATGTGCGTTGAATGTCCTTCTGTTCGTGCATCTTTTTGGCTCGTATTGTCGCTTTGCTGTTGGGCCGCACCTTGTTGGCTGCAGAAATGATGCTGCCCTCATATCCTGTGAATGAATGCCAGCTATGACGTCACCAGACTTTCGCTTTCGCCGTCACACGGCACGACCGAACACTCTCGGATCGTCGGCTGTTCGGCTATTTGGCTGTTTGGCTGCTCGGCCTCGCCACTAGGTCACTGTGTTACGAGTAGCAGCATCAACAGACAGCCAATCGATACCTCGGATGGGGATATTTGGATGCCACACTGTGGCAGAATGGGGGACCTAACGCTTCAAGCTTGCTGTTCATTTTTGAATTGAACAGACGACGATGACGAAAGCAACGCAGCAGCAGCAGCAGCAGTGAATGATTTTTCGGGTACACTTGGAAAAAATATTTACCCAAAATTTAAGGCAATTTGGTTTTATTAACCAAAATCTAATATTTTTAATATATTTTTCATTTAAATTTTAGATAGTAAATTACTTAAAATGAATTATAATTTTTCGGGTACACTTAGAAAAAATACTTACCGAAAATTTAAGGTAATTTGGTTTTATTAACTAAAATCAAAAATTTTTAATTTATTTTTATTTAAATTTTAGATAGTAAATGATTAAAATTAATTATAATATTTCGGGTACACTTGGAAAAAATATTTACCCAAAATTTTAGGCAATTTGGTTTTGGTATTAACTAAAATCTAAAATTTTTAATTTATTTTTTATTTAAATTTTAGTAAATAAATGACCTAATATAAATTATAATAAAATATCTTGAAACGACCAAAGCTTTATTACCGAAAAATGAAATTTTTAGTCTAATTTCGTATTTTCGAAAAAATTTACTTGTAGTTTTTTGGTCCACTTATTGCCCTGATGACTAGACGCCGTAACATCTAAATAGGTATTTGATGGACTAGCAAATTTGCATGAAATTTTCCCATTTTCCTCGATTATCATTTTAGGCAAAAAGATCTAAAATTGATTACGCAATATTTTTATCCGGATGGACTTACTTGTTTGTTCAATATACTTTAAGCAGATTGCGAATTCCTGTGTTACTTTGACCCCAGGGTTTGACAACTGCTGACGGAGTTTGCAGCCTGCAATGACGTAGACACCTGTTTGGCATTGCAACGCCTCACGTCATACATACGTGAAGCAATTCCCTGCTCTGCTCTCTTCTGCTCTCCTCTGCTCTCCTCTGCTCTGCTCTGCTCTGCTCTGCAATATTTTGCCACCTCCATTGTCGTATGAATGAAGCCATGGAACGTTAGTAGGTAAAGTGCATTTGACACTTTGACCTTATGCAGCTGCTTGGGATCGAGGGTTGGAAAACATGGGGACAAGTGGGGCGGTACAGCCTGGTATACCCGACGGCGACGATAAAACGGCCTTCGCATTTATTTTTAGTGCGTTTTCTAAATATAAACGGGGTCAGCGCCAGTCGAGCAGCAACACAACTTTTGCCCCATGCTGCAACTCCTTCTCCCTCTCAAATGATTTTCCTCTCACAAGAAGAGGCAATTGTTAGTCGATTTCAATTGGATTCGCATTCGCATTTGATTGCCAGTCTGTTTATATATCTGCAGCAACATACATACACATATAATATTATATATATTGTAGCCAAAATATCGACGCAATCGGCCACTTGCCATAAAAACCTGAGGCATTTTCTGGCTGCCAAGAGATGTATTTTTATTATGCTGCATATGCATTGTAGAGGCGCGTTTTTGTATAGAAAACATACGACAATATCTACATCTATATATGATGTCTCTACAAATAAATATGTATCTGATCTGTATATATACATTTGCTATATATACACGTAGTACATATAGTACATTAGGGTGCAGTTCTAAGATGTTTTCATTAAGAAACCATAGTTTTTAAATCAATTCCTGATCCGCGCTTTTTTAATTAAAAAAATGTATTTATTTGATTCAGGTGACATTACAGGAATAATGGAAAATTTGCTACGTCTGTGCGATCAGATCGAGTTATAGGCTATTTCCACGGGCATTAACATTTGCCACATTCGCTCACATTTGAATGTGTCTGAATAATGCCTGGTAAACTGGTAAATAAATTTACCAGTCGCCAGAAAATAGATCAGCTTTTCTTCAAATATCTTCTTTGTATATATTAACCGATCTTGATGAAATAATTAGCGTGCCAAGTCTCAAGGCTGTGCTTTAAAATTGCTCTTGATATTTTTTTTCATTTACGTGGGCGTGGCTGAATTCGAAAACAAACTTTTTATAGGTTTATATTCTAGAAGTATTGTCACCAAATTTGGTTGCTCTAACTCTTGTAGAAGATAAGGTGTTGGTGCTCAAAGTTGTGTAACTTTATTTTTCTATAATCTATTAGCTCTTGTACCCATTTTAGGGTACCGAGCTAAATATATCAGCCTCCTGTAGAATTTAATATAGGTATGAGTAAAAATTCATTTGCTGTATACTGCAAACATTCTTACTATCATATAATTGTATATATACATGAGTCTGCGTATATGTATAGTGCATATATCTATGTTAATTTATACCAGATGTTTTTGTTTCAGCGTTTTTGTTTATAAAGCTAAAAAGCTATTCCAAAACGAAAATAAAAGTGGGAGCGAAATTATTATTACGAATAATTAATTTAAGGCAATGCGAATTATCGACTTCATAGTTAAATTTAAGTAACTGAAATACAATATTTCATGTTAACGTAAACCTTTACTTTAACCTGTTGTTAAGCTAAATTTCCATTCTAAAACTCTGGGACATTTCTTACGTAGATGGCAGAGAAAATATTTTGTAGTGGTATATAATGAAATGAAGAGCCAAACGGTAAATGGTGTAAGGAAAAACAATTATGAATTTTGTGACAAAGCAGCGAGCGTACACTGATAAAGAAATTGTTCTAAAATTAAGATTTGGTCTCAAAACTAAGAAGTTCGGTCTAAGAAATGCTTCGAGAACATAAAATTCTTAGATTAAGACAACACATCTTTGTTTTGAGAACATTTTTAATAAGACAAAGTTCTTATTTTAAGGATAAATGTTCTTAAAATCAAAAAATTATTTTTTAGATTTATAATATATATATTTTTTTGATTTTTTATTTAAAATATTAAAATATTTAAAATGAATGCTCTTGATTTTAGAAGTTGTTCTTTTTTTCAGTGTAGCAAGTCAGGGGAACGGGGCGAGCAGAGGGCAAAACGCTGTTTACATAAATTATTTGATAAATTATCTCAACCACTTGACATGTTCATTTTCTCAGCTCAAGCATCAGGTGGTCAGGTGATATAATACGAGTAGTTGGTATCTTAGCGTGTCCCATAGGACAACAGCCAACAAGTTATCCTTCCAGCATTTCAAGTAACTGGACACAGTTTTAACGGCCTTGTGCAACGCGAATCCTCCAAGTCACTGCACACACATTATACTTTCACTCGATCCACAGCAGAATGCAATTTAAATTTTTGCAACTACTTCTATAAAATAAATAGTAAGAAAAGCGGTACTTGAGTCTCATTATTAATTCCAAGTAAAAGCTTCTTGGAATAGATTATATTAAATTTACTTACGATACAAAAGTGCCTTCAAAGTATGTATACATTTATGCACTTACATAAAGCATATTTAAATATTTTCATCTTCTGTCTGTGATAGAAGAAACTAACAATTTCTTGTTGAGTACAAGGGTATATTAAATATTGTATATAGTAGAATGTATGAATCAGGTAAAGGATACTGTATATACATTTATTTAGGTTCAACTGTTTAAAGTTTTTGAGCAATGTATGCATTAATTTTTGTACAGCTAATGTTCAAAATTAATAGAATATAATGTATGTACTAAACACATATAAAATTATGCAAAATTTAAAAATATTTGTCAAAATTTAACTGGGCATTAATAAAACACCATAAATTGAGTAATTTGTAGAGGTTTAACTAAAATTAATCAAATAAATTGTACGGACTCGGCTAATTTTTAAGCATCTCATGACGAAAAGTTAATTAACATACTATATAACCCTTTTATAGAATATCATAGGGCATGGCACAAAAAATCTCATGATTTAGCGCCCTCGAAAAAATTGTTTTTTTTCTTTACTTGCTCCAGAGTTTATTCTTTTGTAAATAACAATCGAATAAATTCAACTATACTAGTAATATGAATTGACATGATTGCGGATAATTATGATATGGTTACTGCGGAAATTGTTAGGTATATTTATGGTGTTGGGAGAATATATGTACTATAGGTAAAGTATAGATATGAAATACATTTTTTGGTATCTTAATCAGATAATACATATTTATTTTTTGTAAATTTTTCATTTTATTTTTCAATAAAAAGGCTTTATCAATAAAAAGGTTTATGGTGTCGGTATTTCACAGCTGATAGGTTAATTAAACCCTCACCTGAGTTTCTTTTTAATTACCCTCTTATTTTATTTAATCTCCCCAAAAACAAGACAAAGTCGAATCGAAACCGAGAAGCATCCTCAATGTCAAAAGATGACGCCTGGCAGCTAATTTCGCTTATTATAGTCTGCTGGACTCGACTCCATGGACACACACACACACACACACGCACACACATACACATACACACATGAAATTCATAAATATTATAGTTTGTGTGTGTGTCGAATGAATCTCTCGGCCCAGTCAAGCCACAGACCACAAAAGCAGCCATTGATGACGCGTGCAGGGCGCAAATTTCATTCATAAAACTGCAAGTGCAGATGCTCAAGGCAAGCCGAGAAGGGAATGCGACAAGGGGCAGAAGCAGAAGCAGAGGCTGAAGCAGACAGCTGTGGCAAGGGAGAAAAGGAGGCCGGTAGTTGCTAACGTCAGACGGACAACAACAAAAAACTAGGCGGCTCTGCCCCCCTGCTCGTTTTGCTCGTGGTGAGTTGCGGATACAGTCGAGCGCACTCGACAGTAGGATACCCTGTGCCGTTCAATTACATTTTAAAGTAAGCCCATAATAAGCGTGCTCGGTCAGGACGTATAAGACAAATAAATACATTCGAGTAATCTACGAATGTTTGATTCACATATATTACACCAGATAATAATACACCTTAATAATAATTAATTTATCCTTAATTAAAATAACTATTGACCAATCATTCCAATGGCGGCTATAGTAGAATGATTATGGCCAATTTTGTTAAGAACGGCTACGACCAATACAGACGCCAATTTTGTTAAAAAGTTTTTCGTACTAAAACTTTATTTTCGACCGAACGATTAAGATTAAAATTTTTATCATGCATTATTAGCATATCTTGAGTGTTTTAAGGCCGATCCTGACAAGATTGGTATCAAAAATCTTGTTAGGAGCAGGACTTTCAAAATCAAAGACCACAATATTTTTTAACTCAAAAAGCGGGGACCAGGAATTGATTTTACAACTATGATTTCTTAGTGAAAACATCTTAGAATTGTCCATAGATTACGAACTTGGGTTGCCATTTTTTTTTAAATCGATGCTTACAAACTATAATAAATATTATATTATAAACTATATATATAGGTTGTGGGTTCTGCCACGCCTCCTTCTGCCCATTGCATACTTTCACCCAAACACATTATACCATCTGTAATGCGCACAGGGTATAAAAAGGAATCCGTAGTCGCAGTCTCTGCCACAGTCGCAACCACATGAATCCAAGTGACCTTCATGTGGATGACCCAGCATCGGAATGAGGTCGGGGCAAAAAGGGGCAAAAGGACCGGGATTTGGTCTATATTATGGGTGATTCTGGATGTGAGCTAAAGCTGAGCTTCAAGTGTAGCTTGAGTTAATATGTGCATCCATATGTGCTGGCGCCACTCGTCTGTTGCATGCCACTCGTGGCAATGTTGCAGAACCTGAAGGCGAATGTTGTTAATGACGTCATTGCCAGGGGCAATGACGTGCAAAGCGAAACTAGTGCAAGTTGTTGGCCGACATCCCCCCCCACCTGCCAACTGCTGTTTCTCTCCTTCCTCTGCTCCCTCTGCTCCCCATCCTCCTTCTGCTGCAGTTGCCGCAGTCTGCACGCCTTCTACATTAGGTATGCAAATGTGTGAGTGTCTGTCGCTGTATCTCTATCTGAATCTGCATCTGTATCTGTATCTGAATCAGAATCTGTGCTGGATCTGTTGATGGAGTACTCACAGTCACAGTCGGTGTATCTGGATTTGCACTTGTGTGTATCTTTGTATCTGAATCTGTTTCTTTATCTTTATCATTGCGGCCAACCACCAAAAATTTGTTAAGGGCTCGGATCGGTAGCTTGAGCTATAGAGCGGAACTTTGGTTCGGTTTGTGAACCGATTTATGTTCATTCTGAACCTTGGTTTTTCTTTCATTTATTTTTCACTTGAATTTAATTTTTAAGTCAAGAAATGCAAATTTTGTTTATAATCTAACTTAGTTTTAATTTGTTTATTTATTTTTATTCGAAGTCTAAAATACGTGCGCGATATTAAAATAACATGAACTTAATGCAATTAAATTTTTTTTAATTTAAGAGAATGGTTCGGTTCGGGTTAGCGGAGTAATTAATTTTGAAAGTTCAAAGGTCATGATCTGGCTCGGATAACCCAAAAAGCCGAACCGAACCGGCTTTGCGAGGTTCGGCTCGGCAGGCTTGATCATTAGCTTTATCTTTAATTATATCTAAATTTGTACATGTATCTGATACTGCTTCTGTATCTGAATCTGTATCTGAATCTGTGGCTGGAGCTGTTGATGTAGCACTCACAGTCACAGTCCCAGTCGGTGTAGCTGCATCTGTATAACCTTAAATGGGTCAAAATAGCGGCAACAGAGGCGTCAACGGAAATTGTTATCAGGTGGGTCGCAACGTTGCAAGGCCAATGGGGTTGCAACATGCAACGTTTTTGTGGTGCAGTGGGGGCGGTGTGGGGGGTAGTTACTGACGGCGGCGGGCCAACATAGTGCGACTACACTTATGACGTTTGTTTTGCTTTGACGTATTTCGTGTGCCTCAATAGTCGGCATATGTTTGTACATACACTCAGAAAAATTCTCGTACTGCGTACTAGTTCGAATGGATTTGATTTAAGAATTTTTTGGTACTTCAAGTTTTAAAATCGTTTCGTATTAATATTACTTAACTTAAGTAAAATACATTAGGACATTTTGGGATTGTTAAGAGAACGATTTTTGAAATTGAATCGGGATATTTTTGAATTCAAATAGGGATAGTCTTAAGAACTGTATCGGAATTGTTTAAAGATGGTATCGGGTTTTTTTTGTAAACGAATTGGCATTGCTTTGAGTATATTATTATGGTCTTACTTCAACCTATTATGTAAATATTTTATTAATGCACGTTCTCAATTTAAGTATTTAAAATAATTATAAAAGTATAAAATGCGCTTGGAGTAATTACAAAATATTCTTCAAGTCACTTCAAAAGTACTCAAAAATAGTCAAGAATTAAGTATTTTTAAATTTAAACTTAAATTTACTTGAATCAAGAATTTCCGTGTCAGGCGAAATTCTTACATCGTTTGTTCTTGAGTTGATTACAGAATGCTTGATTATTTTTCTGAGTGTACATACGCATGTGTGAACCTTTAATACTTACCTTGCCTTGCCCGCCCGCTGTTTCCTGTTTGCCAAAGTCCAAAAATAGCACACAAAAAAAACTTGACCAAAAACAAAACAGCTACACACACACACAAACACATACAGCCACACCCACACATACACATTTGCAGAGAAAACAATATCGAGCATCATAAATTGTGTTGGCCATTTACTGAAAAGTTGCTCAAAACTGTTTCAAATGGCTTTCAGCATAAAAATAGCAGCATTGGCAAGAAGAAGAATATTCTGATGAATATGGCCAAATGCATAGACGAACTGCCTAAGCGCCTACAGTTGGTTACTTTTTAGGTTATACTACTTTGTTAACTACCCAATAAACTAAGATTCAAAATAGATGAAATAAATTGCAAAATTGATGAAATATTGCATCTTGGAACAATATATAGAGTCTATATTATAGACTAATTGCAGTTCCATTTGATCAAAAAATCACATCTCGAGAATTTTTCTTCCACAAACATATTCAAGTTACTTATTTCAACAATTTGCACATGAATTTATTCGCTAGGACCGACTGCAGCTTTGAATAAATACAGTATCTTAGTTCACCCGTTGGTTTTTAAATTGACTTTCAAAATGAGGGCTTGTATCATAAAGATTATTTGATGAAAACTCTCTTCCACGTTCAAAAAACTATTAAAAATGCTAAAAAACAAATTTAAAATGTTAAAATTTATAGAATTATGCGTACATCAATTCTCTAGAATATCATACAGAAATTTATGTAACGTCATAAAAATAACTTCTATCTTTGAAAATGATATTAACAAAAATGTATGCAAAAAAGCTTGCTCAATTTTTTTTCAATTCTAATATTTATGATTATTTTGTGATAGTCATGAAACTTGGAAACAACCAATAGACTCATTTGCTTTTTCGGAGTCAACTGACCTGCGTTTTTTTGGGTCCCGGAATATTTAACTTGAGTTTTGCAAATCAATCCCACCAAATTTAACTGGAATTTGATGTGACACCCCCGAATGTGTTTCTTACTTAGTTCAAAATAATATTTTATGTAATAGGTAAACAGAAAACTTAGTGTATAGGTCTGAACATGAAATAGAAATAAGAAGTAATTAAAAAACTTTAAAAAATGTTTCTGTTGTTGAAAAAAAATTCATATTCAACTCATCTTAACTGTTTCATGTTTCTTATGGATAGTAAATGCTGTTTGCGCTACACAAATGGCTGCCACAAAATATTCTATTTAAATACCAGACAAACAATGCACGCCCGACCAAGAAATAGAAAATTCAAAATTTTCTCAAAAGGAACATCAGAGAATAACAACAATAATTTCGAAATAGTCAATGTGTAGAAATTTTGAGCAACGAAAAGAAGAATTCTTTTTTTGTTTTCAACACGAAAGCTTACAGAGATCAAAGTATACATACATATGTACATATATATGTTGTAGTACATATGTATATGTGTAAATACATACTATATATATCTATAGGTTATATGCTTGCTATATGGTAATGCACGCCCACACAAACGCATACACACACACACACACACACACACACACACACACACAACGACACCTACCCACAGACACATGTACAATGTACATTGTACATACACAAGTGATTGAAACGAAAATTTATGTTGCCTTTGGCGTTGCTTCAAAGATGCTACCAGGCCACATAATAACAACAATATTATCAACATCAATTGCTGTTGGGATTTTTAGGAAATTTTTGCACATTAGCGCTGCGTATTTGTAACTGTATTCGGTGTCTGTTTTTATACCCGTTACTCGTAGAGAACAATGGTATATTGTATTCGTTGCATTGATCAATTTTTTTTTAAATTTTTTGACAACCAAAACAAAACAAAAAAGTTTTTCATACTAAAACTTGATTTTGGCCCGAACGGTCCTATGGCAGGTATATGATATAATGGATCGATTTGCACCAACTTCGGTCAGGATTTATAACATTTATTTATATGCATACTCTATAAGTTTGGTTAGGATATCTCAAAGAACAAAAAAAATATTCATAAAAATGTGGACCTTTTTTTAAGATTTAATAATTAACCTTTCGTATGTAAATTTTTTTACATATTCTCATTCAGTGAGTCAAACAACGAATCTCAATAGTCAATTTTTGAACTTAAAAAAAATGTATAAAGAAAAAGTCAAAGTTTTATATTTTACTCAAAAATAATCATTATTTTATGAGTTTAATTTTAATGACTACAGTCCCTGGTATATATTTCAATTGAGCAACAGGTATCTTATAGTTGTGAACTCGACTAAAGTGTTCTTGCTAGTTCTGATTTGTTTTCTGATTGTTTGGCGTTGGCAGAATGCGCATACGACGCGTTGCAGCGTCATCGACACACAGTGTTTGCCAAAAAAAAAAAAAATAAATATACCTAATACATATGCATGCGTATATATGGTAACTATAGTATATAGATTTAATATATATGCTTAGTATATAGTTTACGCATTTTATTGATTGTTTGCCAAAGCCTTTAATTTTCCACTTTTCCGCTTCTGAAGAGCTTAATTAAAAAATTGAATTTGATTATTTTTGTTAAATGTACATAAAAAAAATTTAAAGTAATTAATAAGAAGTTATTGCATAATTAATTAATTAAAGTGTTTTTTTTTATTTACATCTCATTGTCACTTGAAGTTGCAAAATTTCAACCTCGTTGCACTGCAAATGCTCTTGAAATGATTTCGTTTGGTTAGAATTTCTGCAAACTGTTTTGCCCCCAGTAAATAGGTCATTTCATAGCATCTGAAAATAGAATGCATAGATATACACGCAATGTACCTTCCAAATAGAATCTGAATGTGATTCAACTGTTAAGTTAATAATATCATTTGAAAACAGGCATATTACAATTTGTTCAAATATGTTACAGAATATTAAAGGATTGGAAGAGGTGAAATCATTGATGTCCCGTCTCTATAAGTTGTTAACAGTTGTTATGAGTTGTTAATGACGAACTATCACTGAGACTAATATATTTGGATGCATAGACCATCTAATTATAAATTTCATATTTAATTTTCCATTCATTTAGGGCCCTGATATAAAGTATTTTTAATTTCATTAAAGACTTAAAACTTGTTTTTCGTTGGAAATTATTATTGAAAGTACATTTAGGTTGTTCCCGCAGCTGTTTTCTGCATATTGTCGACCAGGGCTGAATTCAAATGTTGTTTCTTGATAATGCTGATCTTTTGTGTTGTAGTCATTGTTTGCATGACTACACTGAAAAAAAGACAAACTTCTAAAATCAAGAACATCCATTTTAAATATTTAGTTCTAAAATAAGGACATTTTAAGACAATATTACAAATATTAAGAAAATTAATCTAAAAAATAAATGTTTTTAATACAAGAATAATAATCTTAAATTGTTAGGAAAGTATAAATATGTACAATTTTTTTATACAAAACAAATGGTTGCCCCGTGGCGCTCTGGTTAGAGAAACCGCTTCAGTTGTGAAGCAGTAGGCGCAGGTTCGAATCCCACTCGTAACAAATTAAAAAATAACATTTATAAAATTACCAAGACATAGTTAAAAGTATAAAAGTCGAATTAAAAAAAAAGAAAATTATAAATATAAAAATTATTTTTTTTTATACTATTTTATTTTAATTTTAAGAACATTTTTTCTTAAAATAAGAACTTGGTCTTGCTAGAAATGTTCTTAAAACCAAGATGTGTATTCTTAACTAAGAATTTCATGTTTTTGACGCATTTTTTAGACCAAAATTCGTAGTTTTGAGACAAAAATCTTGATTTTAGACCATTTTTTTTATCAGTGTGGTTAACTGCATATGGAGAACGGCGGCGGCGAAAGAATCGCTGGCCCACTCAACTGAAGCGCTCAACTGGAGCAAACTTATTTTTATACATGCATTGAATTCCAAGCGGCTCCGCTTACACCGCCAACACACACACACACACACGCACACGCACACATTGGTAAATTCATGTGTTATTTGAAATATACATAGATGTGCTATGAATGTTTTCTCCAAGTGCCTGCAACGGGCCGAGCCGTTGCCCACTGCCTGATCACTCAGTGCTGAGCGCAACGGCAACGGCAACGTCAACACTAACACAAACCACAACAACAACAATAACAACAACAACAACAACAGCAATACCAATACCAATACCATGAAACAGGCAATACATTTTTCGGTATCCATTTCGATTTGGGTTGCCAGCGGCTTCTATTTTTAGGATGCGCACCCAGATACAGATACACATACAAATACACAAGTGCTCTCTCTCTCTCTCTCTCTGTCTCTCTCTCTCTCTCTCTGTCAGCCTCGGTCTTGCTCTCAATCTCTGTGTGGGGAGCGGCCAGAGAGAGCGTCAACAATGAAGGACGGGCAGGTGGGCGGATATATATATGTATGTGTTCGTCGTCTGTGTGAGTGTGTGTGTGTGTGTATTGTTGGACAATCCGAATCTGAATCTGAATCCGAATCGGTATCTGTATCCATTGGTTGGCCGCCTATAGAATATAGTCTGCCGTGGATCGTCGGACCGTTCAGTCTTTTTGTGTCGTTCAGTACCATCCGATTCGTGTGATCGACAGCATCGCTCAATTTTTTTTCATTTTTTTTCTAATTCCTTGAAGGTGAGTGGGTTGCTGGCGCAATGCAATGCCCCAACCAAGAACCATGAAAGCAACAAGAATATGCATATCTATGCATATTCAACTTATAACTACAACTACAAATAAATAATTATAATAAGAATGCAAACTACATAAAAAACAAAAGAAAAAAAAAACAAAATCAAATCAATCAACAACAAATGATGTGCATACTATTCAAGATAATAATAGAAAAGAAAATGAAAACAACTGGGAAACAACTCTTTGAACAACATTTCACCAGTCGTATTGTGCGTGTGACTTTAACTGATATATATCCAATATCACTACGGATATAATCAACTTTTTGTTGCTGTTTTTTTTTTTTTATTTACAAATTTTTTTTAAAAATTTTTTTAAGTGTCAATGTATCTCCAAGTGTAGCCAAGGATAACAGAGCATCTGTTTAGAAAAGAAAAGAATAAGAATCTGTTTTCGTATTCTTTCGATTGATTTATTAATTTTCGTTTATCTTTTTGATTTTTAAATTATTCATAATTCGTTGAACGCAATGATTATGTAAGGAGTGTGAACTGTATAGAGAGTACACACATATATCAGTATATATCAGTGTGGGTATGTGCTTGTGTGTGCGTGCGAAAGCTAAAAATGTAGCTACCAGATACAAGATACAGATACATTCGAATAAGTCAAAAACCAGCAACAATTTCTTCGTGGACGCAGATACAGCAGCAGCGACAACGGCAACTGCCCCAAAAATAGAAATGTGCCATTGTATACACACACACACACACACACACACACACACACACATATATTTATATATATATATATATTTATATATACACGCACATATACTAGAAATACATATATATGTGTTGGGTATGCGTGTTTTTCTCGAATCGGCTAATATCGAATCGAGCTAATTTAAACCGAAGTATATAGCTGAACTTGGAAATTAAAAAACTGCTGCAGATACTTTAGACTTCGTGTATGTTAATTCTTCAATCATGTAGGATATAGCTGATCATATTATTTAATTCAAGATTCGCAACTTCTAAATCGATTATATAGATCTGTATATATAGATATATCTTTATATATAGATATAAACATATTCATATTGTTATATTTGTAGCTTTTGTTATTTCGAATGTTTCATAAAGCTTTAAGCTTTTTTTCTATTTATTTGAAGCTTTTCAAGCGACCTTCAATCAAGTTTAGCTAAGTTTTTGACCTTTTTTTTATTTTGTGACCCACATACCGTTAGGTCTACAAATTTTAAAATGCCATGAACAGTTCAAAAGCTTCTATCTAGATTATCAATTCAATTGATCTATCAGTTGCTTCAGTGGTTGCACAAACGGTTGGTCACAGCATTCAAAGCTTTTTCGTGACAAACTTTCTGAAAATGAGCTTCCGCTCACCTGCACTCTCTCTCGCTCTCACGTTTGAAATTGGATATCGGTAGGCAAAAGCAGTTGTATAGCTACAAAGAAAAAAGCTGTCCTGCTCGCACTTTAAAGCTTAGACAACTAGCTAAATAAACTGGCAAAAGTGTGTATAAGAAAGAGAGAGAGAGAGAGAAAGAGAGAGGAAGAACTAGAAATATAGAGAGAGAGAGCGCGCGATCATTAGACGCCCCCCCATATACGGTGCGGCAACGCTGGCGTATACGTAATGTGTTTATCTATATGCATTGCGCATACGCACTGTGGGCCAGCTGTGTAAATTTGTATGTATGTGTGTGTGTGTATTGAAGAAGAGAACATTTCGGAAAATGCTCGAACAAATCAGGCTATTATTTTGGATTTGTGGAACATAAATATAAATATACAACAAGGCAGTTAAGCGACACATGGATACACCTACGCAA
This sequence comes from Drosophila innubila, assembly GCF_004354385.1. NCBI lineage: Eukaryota > Metazoa > Arthropoda > Insecta > Diptera > Drosophilidae > Drosophila > Drosophila innubila. Next base: position 13,468,951 of record NC_047626.1, read on the forward strand.
TCTTAGTGCATGTGCATGTGTGTGTGAGTGTGCGTATGTGTATGTGTGTGTGTGCGTGCGTGTATCTATGTATGTGTGTCACGATGATGTCATACAGTGTAGAAATCAAGAATTGCACCGCAGTTCACTAATCATTCACTGCTCGACTCTTTTTACTTGCAGTAACTACAAACACAAATCAAAATGGCTGATGATGAGGTGAGGTAAGTATCGCATATTTGCACTGTCAATGAAATCCTGTGAATTTATACTCATGTATCTATTACAATCTGCAGTTGAAAGTGTGCGCTTCAAAGCTTGAAAGACAACAGATGGTACATATGAAATAAAGGGAACTGCGAGCTGCGAATGCGTCGGATCTGTTGAGGTGAGTAACTGTTTGGAATGTGGTTATATACTTGCAGTTAATGCTGAGTTCACATTGTGATAAATGGCACATGTAAGCATAGCATTAGCCGAGTTGCACCTAACTAACAATTCGATTTTAATCGCTTTCAATTCACCGATCTAACACATATATATATATATCTATCTGCAACAGATTATTTTGCTTTCACAGATTGCGAACTAGTTGCGATTGAGGTGGCGATAACGATTGCAATATCGACAATACACAGACAAATGCAATGGAATAACTGTCAAGTGATCAATGTTATCGATTGTCGATTGTCAATTGTCAATTGTTTGTCGTTTGTCCATTCTTGTCGTGCTGTCTGTGATGCGTTCTGCTTATGTTTAAATACGCATACATATATCGATAACAACTAATCGACTTTGCATTCATTTACTTGCAGAAAAAGGCAGCAGCAGCAGCGGCGCCAGCTGCAGCGGCTCCAGCTGCCAATGGCAAAGCCGCGGCGCCGGCAGCGGCCAATGGCAAGCGGCAGCGCCGGCAGCGGCCAATGGTAAAGCAGCTGCGGCCGCACCCGCTGGCCCCCCCAAGGATCCCAATGATCCCAAAGTGAAGGCCGAGGAGGTACACTGGTGTACGTGTGGCCGCAATGCACGGCAATCGCCTCACCGTCTCACCGTCTTACCGTCTCACCGTCGTCAATGTCCAAAAGTTCTCGCCGAGAATGTTCCCCCGAGTGTTTATTCCCCAAAATAAGCCATCTGCGTGTGCCATCTAATTGTTCTAGCGATAGCAATAGCGATAACGATAACGATAACACACACACAGACACTAATTGATCGATTTATCACTCCACTTTACAGGCTAAGAAGGCTAAACAGGCTGAGATCGAGCGCAAGCGCGCTGAGGTGCGCAAGCGCATGGAGGAAGCCTCCAAGGCCAAGAAGGCCAAGAAGGGTTTCATGACCCCAGAAAGGAAGAAGAAACTCCGGGTAAGCTCGTCAACATTCGATAACATTAATCGCTTAAACACAGAAAAAAAGACCAACTTCTAAACTCAAGAGCATTCATTTTAAATATTTTGCTCTTAAAGTAAGAACATTTTACTGAAACTAAGAATATTATTCTAAAAAATCCAAGTTTTAAATACAAGAGTAAAAATCTTTAATTGTTAGGAAAGTATAAATATGTACAATTTTTTTATATGAAACATATGGTTGCCCCGTGGCGCTCGGGTTAGAGAAACCGCTTCAGTTGTGAAGCAGTAGGCGACGGTTCGAATCCCACTGGAAACAAATTAAAAAATAACGTTTATAAAATTACCAAGACAGCGTTAAAAGTATAAAAGTCGAATAAAAAAAAAAAAAAAATTATAAATATAAAAATCATCTTTTTTTTTTTTATTTTAATTTTAAGAAAATTTATTCTTAAAATAAGAACTTGGTCTTGTTTGAAATGTTCTTATAACCAAGATGTGTTTTCTTAATTTAAAAATTTCATGTTTTTGACTCATTTTTTAGACCAATATTCATAGTTTTCAGACAAATATCTTGATTTTAGAACATTTTTTCTATCAGTGCATGTACTTATTGTACTTATCTTTATATTTCAACAGTTGTTGCTGCGCAAGAAAGCCGCTGAGGAATTGAAGAAAGAACAGGAACGCAAAGCGGCTGAACGTAGACGCATCATTGAAGAACGTTGCGGCAGCCCCAGAAATCTTAGTGATGCCAGTGAAGGTAAGTCTTCGCGGTCCAAAAAAAAAAAAACGAGAATAAAAATATAAATTCACAAAAATATAAAAAAGAAAATCAATATAAATAAATATAACTTTTTAGCCGTAAAATGATAAAACTATAAATAATAATATCAATATAACAAAAAATTAAAATATTTATAAAATAATTACAAAAAATAAAAGTAAAAAAAACAGCAAACAAAACCATTTTTTGCTGTTCTTTTTATAAGATATAAAAGTAATGAAAATTGAAATAAAAACAGTAAACGAAAATGATGCATAAACATTTAATTCTATAAAGTGTCATCTATCATCACACACACGTACACCCACCTACACATACACACATGAATAAAATGTATTAAATTATAGAAAAAAGAATAACAAGTTGCGCTTCACACAATACATTCACACCTACACCAACACACATAGATACACCCAGCAGACATAAGCATTTGATATGTATTTAAATATATCTCTTTTTCTCTCTCTCTCTCTCACGCCATCCCGTTTCCCGTCTCTGTTCCGTAATATAAATACACACACATATTTACACATGATACATCTGTACACGCCCATGTCCAATATGTTACCCAACTATATATACATATATATATATGTATATATGTGTTCCAAATTACACACTATATTTATACATATATAAATATATATATTTATATATCTGTATCTATTTGAATCCATATCTGCGTGTGTTCTGGCCACGCTGCCATTTTTGGGTACAGAAACACTGAAAAATCTGATTAAGCAACACTATGACAGGATTAATAAATTGGAGGACCAGAAATATGATCTTGAGTATGTTGTTAAACGCAAGGATGTTGAGGTACACACATACATATCTACTATCTATACTACTATATATATACTACTATATATCCAAACTACCAATCTATCTATATATCTATACAAACAAGCGTTCCACATATCAAAATCAAAACTTAACTACGCTTAACAAACAACAATAATAAATGTAATAGCCAATATAGCAACAGCAATAGCCAAAGCAGCAACTCCAACACCTTCTGTCAGCTATCTCTCTATCTCTTTCTCTCTCTCTCTCTCTATCTCTATCTATTTTATATAATTCTAATTATAAAATATTCACTATATCTCTTAAAAATATGTATAATTGCTGTTTAAAACACTGACTTTTTTGTATAATACACTTAATTCTCATACAATTTATAGCAAGAACAACAAACTAAACCAAAAACTGATAAATAAGCTCCCTGTATATACACATAGAATATCGTACAATGTACTCGTATATGTATTTTTTTAATATATCGTATCGTTTTAGTTCAACATAATGTTTTCAGGAACTGTGTTTAATTGTGGTACAAATAGAGCTGAAATGACTTGAGTTATTTCTCAAAACCTCTTTCTCTCTCTTTATCTCTATCTGTCTTTTTCTTGATCTGTCTGTCCCTATTCTTTTAGAAAGTTTTACAATATATCATATGCACCAAAAATACACATGCATATACACTCCCTACACACATTTATACATACAAACAACCAACACCCAATACAAACACACACACCCACCCATATATAAACGAACACACTCGCACACCGTTGGTGTAGTTGTCGAGATGCACGACTCAACCGTTTCTGAACATCCACAGATACACTACAGAAAGTTTGTCAGGATTATTACAGTAAGATACTGAAATTGGAGTCTGATAAATTCGATGTGGAGCACGAGGTAGCCAGAAAGGACTTTGAGGCAAGCGTTGCATCCATAAACGATTCTCTTGTTTTCTAGAAACAACAACTGAAACAACCAGAAACCAGAACCAGTCGTAAACAGCGATCAAATATTTTCATTATTATCGCTATTTTTTTTTTTTATTTTCGTAGTCTCGTATTTAGAAATCTGTTAATAACAACACAGAAATGCTCCACACACACATTTCGATTAGTTTATATACCTGAAGCACCTGAAAAGATATATGCAAATATTACAAAGATGCCGGCACAAAAGCGCCACCTGGCGGCCATTCTATATCTCCTCCACTCTGTGTGTGTGTGTGTCAGTATGGGGCACCCTGTAGTATATTGTAGATCACAATGTTCTAGCTGTTCAAGCAAACATGTAGTTAACCCAAGCCAAACAGTAAATTATTATAGTAATTTTTTGACCATTTTGAATTTTGTATGAGAGCAATGCAAGTTTTGAATTAAAAACATCAAGAGAGCACTTTCAAAATTTGATTTGAATTTTGGGCAAAAAATCCAAAGCAAACACAAGCAATTATAAAGTATATAAAACGATAAAAGAATACTTTTTGGCTATTAACCAAATTAATTCAAAGCTAAAGGTACCGCCCCCCATAATATAAGGGGGCGTACCGATCATAACTCGCTGCTTTTACTAAACTAGATAAAGAAAAATAATTTTTAAAAATGCTGACAAAAGAATACTCGTCATGTGACCAGCTAATTTGCTTTTTGTGGCTTTTTTTAAGAGCTTGCCTACTCGCTACTTTTTGACGGCCATCATTTTGTTAATATGGCGATTAGATTAAGAATTGACATAGTATTAAATGTGTGTGTTTTTTAACGTTGAACACGTAGCAGCTGTTGTTTTTTGTATTTTGGAGATAGCTTTTACTAAAACCCCATTAAAATGAACAACGAACAACGAATAACGAGTAACGAGTAACGAGTAACGAGTAACTGAGAAACCAGCTATTTATGTGTAAAGGGGGCTAACGAGTTTCGACTCGGTGGCGTTGTAGTCGTTAAGCAGGGCCTCTTTCACTTATCCAAATACAGTCATGCAGTCACCGAAACCACCACAACCACAACAACAAAAATGATTAGCAACAATTACAAGAAACATGAGATGCACAACAGACACAACATCATGAAAACACACTCAACAAATTGCGCACTACTCTGAAAATCAATAAGAAAAATATTATGAAACGTAATGACAATGATAATGATAATTATAATTCAAATAAGCAAGCAAAGCACATTATTATGTATCTATGTATATGCAATTTGTATGTAGGTGAATATAGCTAAGGATAAAGTTCAATAACTGACATTTGTATTAATATTATATTCCTTCTCTTTCTCTGACACGCGTCGAACAACGTGCGTAACATGTGCGTCGTCTTTGTCTCACTTTCTTACACTTTCTCCTTCTCTATCTATCTGTCTCTATCTCTCTCTCTCTCACTGTTTCTCTCTCTCGTTTTCTTTATCCTTCTTTCGCTATCACCCGGAAAAAACACGCACAAAATTCGTACACCATACATATACGATTATCAATCTTTCTCCATCACGCACACACTTTCTTTCTATGTACTTCTCTCTCTATATCAATCTATATATCTTTTTCTTATATCCGCATCTATCTGCGCAATGCGCCTACAAACGCGTACACTTTCAATTTAACGACAATGACAACACACATACACACACGCACACACACCCACACACGTACTTGATTATCGTGTTACGCTTTGACGCGTGATTCGTCACACCCGTAAATCGTTAACACCGTTCAAATCCCGTTACGTGAACTCGAACTTTATCGTTACGAATGCGAATACGAATACGAATACCGATAACGCTAACTTTATCGATACCGATACCACAGCCGAACTGCAAACAATATGCAAACAATATTGGCAACGCCTTTACAATTTGGAGGGCGATAAATTTGATTTAGAGCACGTGCAAAAACTCAAAGCACAAGAGGTAAATTCCAAACAAATTTTGCCATGCACCCAAACCAAGCAAACAATATACAAATATGTCAAAAAAAAAAAAAACAAAATTTAAACAAACACACACAAAATACCGATATACCAAAAGCAAAACAAAAGAGCAACCACAATGCGAATGTTTTTTATTATTATTACAAATCAATTAAATAATTATTATTATATAAACAGCAACAACAGCAACAACTACAACAAATATAATAATCTCAATTTTAATCTTAATAAAACCTATTATTATTTTTTTATTATGCCCTGGATATTTAATTCTTTGATTTCTTCTAAATATTTCTTAATCATATTTTAAGTTATTTTTTTTTCTTTTGGAAACCTAATTTTGATATTGTTTGTAACTGCGCTAAACTACAAAACCAAAAAAGTACAAATAAATTCAGATTTCTATTTAATATTTGCATATACACATATATATAAATATATAAGGCGCACGAAACTAAGCAAATCGGCGCGTGCTTTGAACTCTGCGATTGGAAGACCCCCTCCGAAAATACGTTGATCAATTGAACAATAAATTGGAAAGAAATGAATAAGAGCCAAAGCTCTTGAATCCTTGGAGGTTGTCTCCCAGAACAGACGACTTCGGCAATTCGAAGTTAAAGTTAATGAAGAAAGAAAATACTTTAATTAATCGTCAATTTCAACTTAACCATGAACTAGTTATGCGAACCTGCCAAATGAGTCTATCTTTCTCTGTCTCAATCTTGCTATATTTATATTTGTCCGTCTATCGAACATCTGCTCTCAAATGATAACGTTTCTTACTCAAATATAACCAACCACAATGATACCACATACCAAAAAACCATAGCCAACAACAATAACATGAACAAAATCCAATACATTTCTAAGACCTAAACGTTGCGCGCCCATTCCAAAAAAAAGAAAAAAAAAAAAAAAAAATTCATCCAAATTCAAGTAACGTAAATTTCAATTTAAATTCAATTCAGTTCTCTAAAGAAAGAAAACTTACCGAACACATAACATCTAATGAAGCTGCATCGAATGTTAAAAGAAATTTATAAACAAACGATATAATATGATTATGATATTTGCATATACATACAGATATAATTCTTTATAAAACAATATAAACATAAAGTTATCTAGTTGTTTAAGATTCGTAGCGAAAAGTAATCGTAAAAAACAATTTATCTAAAAACGTCAAAACGACGACCAAAACAAAAAAAACAAAATCCAAAAATATGTTTTTACAGGCGAATTGCAAGAGATTTGCGAAGAGTATTACGAGCGTATGTATATTTGTGAAGGCCAGAAATGGGATCTGGAATACGAAGTCAGGAAAAAAGACTGGGAGGTACTGCAACAATTTTCAATTCAATTTAAACAAAAACTCAGTATATACGTATATATAAATTTATATATATTTATATAAACTTTAAATACAAAAGAAAAAACAAAACAGACAAATGCAACATCAATTTTTTGTTAGTACCATACTATGTTTAATTTTCCGGTATGCTGTCATGTTAAAACTTGTTCAAAAACAAAACAAATTCGTTTTTTTTTTTTTTAAATATTGTGTCTCTTTCTTGTATCTGTTTCCTTAATTGCTCACATACAAAAAAAAAAAAAAAAAAAAAAAACAACTCAAATACGTATCTATACATATTATGTACAACATATAAGTGGTTCTTTATTATTTTTACTACTCTTTGTTCGATTTTCAAGTTTTTAATGCCGTTGTTAATTTCATGTTATTCTTTTACTTTTAAAACGGAAACACAATCCAATCAACAACAAAAATATCTGTGAGTTGGAAATTGCCATACAGAACTGCAGCAACAGTCGCCAGTCAATCAAACAAACAGTCAACCAAATCAAATCAAATCAAATTAAATCCAATCCAATCAAATTAAATCAATCAATCAATTATGTATTTTACTTTTCAATTACAATCATTACTTTGAAAAGAAGAAAATTTGGATAGACACTACATAAGTCATCGCCTCACGCCTTACAGTAAATATATACACACACACTCACACACATATGTGTACACGCAAAACGTGTAGTTAAACCGTTAAGCAGTTATGAATGTATACAGTTATGTAGTAATCCAGTCATATCATTGGCTAAAGTGAGGTTAGCTTTTACCGACTTTGACTCTGAGGCTGTTAGTTACTGTTAATATTCTGTGCACATTCCATTTGGCAATCGAAGCACTCACATTGCACTATATAATAACACTACAAAAATCTTATTTCTTGATATCAGGACTAGACAAATTTCAAATTGTTGCACACTAAAATTCTGACATTGTTTTGTGTTTTCTTCTTCTCTACTTCTTCTTAATATGTTTTTTTTTTTTTGTGTTTTTCATTCTGTGATAATTTGTTTGTTTCGCTGTCGCGTCATTTGCACCTATTTTGTTGCCTCTGTCTGTGCGTCCGTTGGTCACACACACATACACACACACACATGTACACTGCCAAAGATACAATGACACTAATATAGACACACAGATACAGCACGAATACCACGCGCCCAACAATGTAGGCAATGGTTTATTTCATTTGAAATTCTGCATGTGCACTTGTCAAAAACAGCAGCAATACCACACAACAAACAAGAACAAGCCAAAGAAAACATTGACAATAACAAAAACATCTGCAACAGCAACAGCAACAACAACAGCGCGAACAGCACAGCCAGCCCCCCAGCCCGCCCCCCTAAGATAATAAAAATAAGAACCGCAATTTAAAACGGCAATCACAACATTATTGCAACCTGAACCACAACCTTTACCAAAGTTACAAAATAAAAGAATTACCCATTGATTTCAACCGCTCGCACTTCATTGTAAATAATGTAATGTGTGTAAAATGAATTCATTGTATCGTTTACCAGCTCGCTCTCTTTCTATCACTCGCCTAAACCAATTACAAAAGCAATATCAATTATTATTATAAAATGGAGATTGTTAAAAGATCGAAGAAAAGAAAATGCGTTAAATCCAAGCAATTGAAGAGTATAAAAGCCAAGCGTCGATTTACTTCAGTTCTTTACATGATTTCACAACATCAAATTAAATTAAATAGCAAAAAAAAAAAAAATTATACAATTGATAAAAAAAACGAATTAAATAATACTTAGCTGTGATGAGGTTCCTGAACCGTTAGGGGCTGAATTGTGTCCAGTGTCGGTTCGCTTTAACCAGCTAACGCTAGTCATTGCCACCGCTGCCCACTAAATGTTACCGTTACCGATCTACCGATTTACCGTTTCATTGTTTTTATCACAAGAAACACGTTCTTTAAAAAAACGAACTCGAATCTCGAGTGTTGCTTATAAGCTTAACAAACAAATGAAAGACATGAAGAAGCAAATGAAAAGAAACACATCAAAATGCAGAAAATATTTATTGACAATTATACGTATTTAAATCAATAAATCAATCAATCAATCAATGAATCAATTGAATGTAATGTATGTGCCATGCTGTGCAGTACCTCAGGCCCAGATCCGTACGCTCAGGTGCTTCAACGTTTTAGGCAACGATTAACTTTAGGAATACCTCTGTCAAAACATTATCTCGGATATATATATATATATAAAAAAAAAATATTATACTATATACAAAAATAAATGCCTTTTAAATATTTTTTAAAGCAACATATTACAAATTGAGGAAAATAATGAAAATTGAGATAAGAAATCGACCTTTGGATGTTATGCTGTTCAATAGCAATAAAAAAATGAATGTAAAGCAACCAGTCAAAGAAAGAAACCGACCTTAGAAACTAACGCTCCAATACTGTCCCGTTAAACAACCGTAATATCGTTATACCAAAAAAAAAAAAAAAAAAAAAAAAAGTAATTGCCTATTCTGGCTCGTATTTCTAGCTAGCTCGTTCGCTCGCACGCTGTAACTATTAAATTGTGCCAACTCTCCATCTACAAATATTTTATTAACTAAACAAAGTAGCTGCATCTGGATGTATACTAAACAGTTGTACCTGTAAGATTAACCTGCGACTTTTTGCATCTTGACCCCGAAAAAATAATATCGAATAGGTTGCATGCAATAATTCAGAAAAATCATGGCTTTCAACTGAGTTCTGTGCACGTGTTTCCTGACCCGCATTTTGATTTTGATATTCGAGTAGTTTGCAATATTAGAGTACATGTCAATTGAAATAAACTGTAAAAATGTAAAATAATATTGTTTGAATTCATAACTAACTTGATGTATTTCTTCGTCTTTCTTTTTGCGCGTAAACACAATAGATCAACGATCTCAATGCCCAAGTTAACGATCTTCGCGGCAAGTTGTAAGTAATTGAAAAAAATGTTTGTACCGAGTTGGAAGCTGATTTGAATTTTCTTTGCAGCGTTAAGCCAGCTCTGAAGAAGGTCTCCAAATACGAAAACAAATTCGCCAAGCTGCAGAAGAAGGCCGCTGAATTCAACTTCCGCAACCAACTTAAGGTGGTTAAAAAGAAGGAGTTCACATTGGAGGAGGAAGAGAAGGAGGTAAGTTGTCGATGAAATATTTCAATAAATATAGCTATACATATTTATATATGATTACGAATACAAATGCGCTTATGCATAAGAAATGAAATTGAAATCTAGTTTATCAAATAGCCTATGTAAATTAATTTATAATTGATCTGCTATATATATCTATCCATATATACAATCTTCAATCGCAAAAAAACTGTGAAAACGCTCCAATAGATAAAGATAAAAGATGCCTCTTCTCTAAAAACAGCCAAAAAGTGTAAGAATGTGTAATGTGTGTTTATGTTAAGCACCAAGTGTCCTCCTTCGTCACTTTCTTTCTATGTATTTCTATCTATTTATCTTGCTGTCTATCTCTATACTGTACACGTGTTGTTTATTTCTTACACATCGACACTTTCACTTACACACACACACACACACACACTTTACACACCTATGTTAGTTGTATGTAACATATGTAGTTGTAGTTGTCGTCGTAGAGCCCAGCACAATTGTTAGTCATCTGTTCCGCAATGTTCTGGTTAAATGTTAAGCAATATTCTGGATTCATTCACTAATACAATCGATTTATTTCTTTCAATTTATGTGCTATATCTGACAACATGGATTCTGCAGAAGAAACCCGACTGGTCCAAGGGAAAGCCCGGTGATGCCAAGGTGAAGGAGGAGGTTGAGGCCGAAGCTTAAGTGTCCACGTCCAGTAGTGCCCACTGAACCCGTGACTCCCGCCCTAAACAAAATAATAATTCAATAAAAAATATTCACAACAATATTATCTGAAGCAAATACTATCAATCTATATACGTGTATATATCTCACTATATGTATACCTATATATTTATGTACTATATACATAGCATATATATATATACATATCTATATGTACATATGAAATAAACAACTACAAAAGCTTAATCAGAAACATTACAAAACACCAGCTACAAATAATTCAAGTCAAGGATTCAAACAACAGCCAAACATCTGAACGATTTGATGAATTATTTTTTTTATTATATTTCATTAATTACAAATTCTATTTTTTAATGTAAATTAAACTAAATTACAAAAAAAAAAAAACAAACAAACACGTCGCACGCCTTTTATTAAGGCCTTTCAGAGGGTATTACAGTTCTAACGCGTTGAGTTCCATGACCAAAGTATCAACGATTGCCTGTTTTTTGGGGGCATATAAACGGTTTCACCAGATTTCGACAAGCTTTCCCAAAATCGTTCAAAACTCGAAAGGAATATATGTTTACCTTATTTTTCTCAGCTTTTGTTCAGTTCGAACAGAAACAGGCGCCCGAAACATCAGCATCGGCATAGGTCATCTTTCGAACTTTAAAATGCAATATACATACTATATAAACGGACAAAAGCTCATTGGAATCCGGCTGTTAGAAGGAACTTTTTTGAAAAGCTTAGTCCGAGCACAGGTACAATGAATGGTTGGTATCCCCACTGAATTTAGTTTTAAGGCTACTAAAGCTTCCAGTGCATTTTAAATAAAATTGGTTGGTGTCCCTGCTTAATTAAGTTTTAAGGCTACTAAAGCTTCCAGCCATGGTGTTTGCGCCTCCAGTTGCAAGGCCGACAATTTTTAAATGGTATTTCATTGGATACCAAAAACGATTTGACAGCCAAAATCGTCTTCTTTTAACGAGAAAGAATTCGTATCACGAGCTGCACACGGCGACTGTTGATAATCGAATGATCTTCTATTCCGAAAACAGCTTTTTTATATGTTTCGAGGCACTCAAAATGGTCAAAGAGGAGATCACACAATAATCAGGTACTTAGGCAGACAGCCTGAAAGGATAGCCTGGCCAGGTTCACATATGATAACAGATACTGGATGAATTGACATACGTGTTCGTCTGCTGACTATGTCGTACAACTTATTCCTTCTTTCCACGAATAAAGGGTCTGCCACGCCCCCTTCTGCCTGTTACGAATATATTCTTGAAAACAAACTTATACTTTTTTAAGTACGGAGTCTACGAACAGTTGTTTTACCGAACAAGTTTATATTTTATTTTTTAAAAGCTAACTTGAACAGATTATAATTTTTAGCTTATCACGATTCTTTCACATTTAAAGCTCACCGGAGAACACAGTTTCGTCTAAAAGCTTTCTGAAAGGCTTTCCAAGTTCTCTAAAGAGTTTTAAGCTAAATGGGATCATCACTGACGTTTCGTCCACCGATATGTTTAGCTCGATACGTTGACTTATAAAAAATAAATAATTAAATAAATTTTTTGTTGTCCAGAAAAACTTTACTACATTTCGTTATCGTTGAAGAGTGAGCGCAGTAGTGTAAAGTAGCTCATCGATGTGCTAAGAATCTAAAAACAAAAATAGGTTATGATTAGCTATAAATTATGTGAATATTACGTACCGCTGTAAAACTTTGAAGTGATAGGGTCGAAAATTTACAAGCTGTTATCCGCACTGGTCGCTGACTACACATTATCATAAATTCCAAATTTGTTCTGAACTCTTTGTTGGTGTAGGGAATTATATTGTGAGGCAATTGGTACACGCCTTCCCATTTGCAATTATATAGATGCCAAGCAGTGATAGTCGACTGATATTTGAGTGTCATTATGAAATAATTAAATTTGCATTATTCTCAGTTTATTGTAATTTACAAATTAAAAGATCAATTTTATTCTGTGTTATATAAAAACCAATTTACATGAGTTAGGGCAGTGGAGTCCCAACTTAGACAATCAAACATTGTGATCGTATGCGAAGCAGCCAAACACGAAGATGATTTACTGATTAAAAATATTCTCAACACTTACATGCTGTATCAACATATCTCCATTTCCACAAAGTATTGACAACTGCGATATTGCGGATGATATATAAACCACAAACTTTATGTAGTCACCAATGAACATATTTTTGCTCTGTAGGTAGAACAACATTTTATCAAAAATACTGTAGCTGTAACATCTAACAAAGAGAAAACACTTACAGTCACTAGTTGGAACCCAACCATACAAATAAGTAGTGCCGAAATCATTAGATTAACGAGAAGTATGGGGTTAAAAAAGTCCTCCAGTTGTTTAGCAAAACTAAAAATTATTGTAATTAATTAATTTAAAATTGTACACAATTAAATTTTCTTACATTTTAGACAAAACAATTATTCTGTACTCAAACCAAGTAAAAACTACTAGAATTGCGCCTGTCCTAATAATTCAAAATTCATTAAAAAAATTCATATTTCGAGAAAAGAAAAGCAATTTTTGGATAAAAGAAATGTCGTGATACATGAATTTAATTAGATATTATATATTAAAATCTTCTTATTATAGTCAATAGATACTCTTGCAAGTTCAGAAATAACACATGCTATTTCCTTCTTTAAGGTTAACGTTTTAAAAACTCTGTTTGATCATCACAATTCTTTTCTCTTTTCGTTTTATTTCTACTTTTTTTTCTTTTTATCCTGAGGTGAAGCCTTTTAATTTTTTGAAGATCTTTAGTATATATCTTAAAAGAGCCTTTCGCACCCTTCGTGCTGCTTTCGTCACCAGCGCAAACTGCTGTCCGCAGTGATCCCACGCAGATAAAGCGTTGAGCAAACTAACTGTTTTGTTGTTGTTTTGATTTAAGATTTGGTCAAAGATTAGGCGGACTTTTAAAAATTTTTTGAAACTTATGGGCGTTATTGCGTGCACCCCTATAATTAACCTAACGACATTTTGCCAAGCTGAAATGATTAAAATAAAAATTGTACAACTTACACCTAATTCTTACCAGATTATCATGTTGTGTTTACGCGCAATATATTGTAGCTCCCTAACCTGTTCAAGCTGTATTTTATCGAATTCATCTTTGGTTAACACCTTTTTTTTGGTCACCGCCATTAATTCATCAATACGTTTATGAAGTAAACTGAATTGCGCGCAAGTGTATGCTATAAAAAATCCAAATATGGAATCCTCAGCAAAAAGAGTGGTAACCACGCAAATTCCAGCATATGCCGTAAAAAAGTACGTTAGCGCATAACACATCCAATTTCTGTACGGGTTGTAAGGAAACTGCATTTTATATGGGAATGGTTTTTCTGAAGCCTCTGTGTCAAGCCCCCAAAATAGGTCCACTAACGGCAGTACGCAGTACATAAGTATCAAGCACGAAAGTAAAATAGTCATCACCCGAAAAGTATTCATCCGTTTACGACAAACCTTAGTAATGCTCACATTTGTGTTACTGTAAAAAAAACGTTAAGTTTAATAACATAAGAGTGTCAGCATTTACATATAAGTAGTTAGGCATTTGGCTGGAGAGTAAATTACTTTTTCTTAAAGCGTCTCTCTTATTAATGCATAATACGATATAAGGAAAATGTTTGTGCAAAATACGATACAAAGGCAATATCTATGGCACGTCCCGAAATATCTATTTCGGTAAGGGTTCTATTTCGGTTTTTTCTTTCGGTTCCGGTATTAGCACCTGTACGTAACGGTACAACAAATCAATTTTGAAACATTTTAAAATGTTAAGATGTCGTTTAATAATAGTATGACATCAAAACAAATAGCTAGACCCAAAACAAAAAAATTTTTATATAACGAATTTAAAAATCTTTGAATGCAGAATTAATAAAGAGGCCAAATCATGATCAAAATGACATTCCGCTTGAAAATCGGTTCAGTTTTGGTCAAGTTATGGCAGTTTGAAGTTGGTCAGACTTCGGACTTAGCCACTTTACAAGCCAAAATTTTTGTTCAATTTCACATGATTTTTTACAAAAAAATGAAGGGTCTCAGAATCGAGTTTAAGGTGTTGTTTCATACTAATTACGATATAAGGAGTTGATTAAAAGTGAAAACATGAGATTTAAAATTTTGAATTTTTAAAATTTCAAAGGGGGGACCCTTACCATCGAAATTGAATCTTGGTCGAAAATAATTTTTTTTTCTAATTGAACAAAATTTGAATACAGAATGAATTAAGAGATCAAATGATGATCAAAATGACATTCCGCTTGAAAATCGGTTCAGTTTTGATCAAGTTATGACAGTTTGAATTTGGTCAGACTTCGGAGTAAAGTGACTACAAGTCGAAATTTTTATCCAATTCTTCATGATTTTTTACAAAAAAATAAAAGGTTTCAATATAACCTATATTCTGTATATATTTATAACTTACTCTGGTATCCAAATATCGCTTACAAATTGTCTTATTATTTCCCGAAACATTTTTTGGTTCAGGCGTAAGTGTAGTAAACGGATAAAATTTAATACACCCATTAACGTAGTACAGCAATTTTCCGTTATCACTATAATATCTCCAAAGTGATTAACCAAAAACGATACCTGAAAACTGATTGTTATGCCCACTGATATGATGACATACCACGACCAAAAAGTGTAAGCGAAAGCAAACAGATTTTTTTTAGTTATTGCACAATTCGCAAATTTTTTCGAAGTTGTTTCAAGTGGCCAAGAACCATTTATTTTCAGAAAAATACACTGAAATGGGAAGCGAAAGCTCGGATCCCGATATGATTTTGCATTAAACATGATACAAAGAGTGATTTGAAACTTCTACACGACTTTTCTTTAGTGCACTTGCTTTTAAATATTCCACAGCTTATACAGGATATGCATATAAAATTCAAATAGAATAATTAATCAGCCTATTAGATACCTCTTTTAAGCGCCTTGTTAAAATAAAAACAATGAGAATATTTAATCAATCATTACAAATATTGATAGCAAGTAACACGCAAGATATACCTGTACATATTTGCCGTACCATAGTAACATCGAAACAGTTTGGCATGCCAAAGATTTTATGCCCTTGCTGAGGGCTGTATTAAACTTTTATATGATTGTTTCTGTGACAGCGGTTTTAAGCAAGTTTGGTCAGGATCTATATAAGAACAGTTCTGTTATCGCAAAACTATTAGCTAAATTTTGCCAGACTTTGTACTCTTCTATCTCAGCCTCCAACTCATCTTATTCTGCTACTGTACAAGGGGGCTACGCCTCAACAAAATATTAATTATGTCAATAAAGATTATTTAAAAATATATATATAGATCTTAAGATCGTGAGGCATTGTGACACAGCTGTAATCTTCGTCCAGATATGTTCATAAGTGTGTGGCATGAAGACTTAAAGGTGTCAACAATTTTAAGTAACAATTTTATATTAATAGTTCAAGTACGATTATTTCACTAGATACGCTTAAGTATTTCTATTTCTATTGCAATCACTACAGAATTTCCATTTTAGTACGATTGTACGATAATACAATAATTAAAAAAGAATTTACACGAACATGTAAATTTTTATAAAATAAAAACAAGCAAACAATTGTTTTAAAATTAAAATACAACAAAATAATCACTTTTTACAGTCACTTTTTTAAGATATTTCTAGTAGTTTATACTTTACTGTTACTGTGACACCGAATGTTAATGTTACTGTTAATACTGCTGTTAAAGTGATGGTTTTAATTGTTATTTTACAAGCTCTGTTAATGCAATTTATGTGTTGTTGTTTTTTTGGCTTTTGCAATTTGACGCAATTTAGTTTCTTAGCGGCAAAAAAGTGAGCAAAGTTAACTTGTGGCACGGAGTGCAGAGTGGGGGGGAGCGGGGTGTCGCACATTTAGTCGGGGACACACGAGTCGTTGAGCGATTCGTGCGGCAAGCGCTTCGTGTTCGTTGCAGCATCATCATCAGCAGCGACTTCTTGTTGTACTCAGTTCGCATTTGTCTCGCCCAGTGACAGGTTGACTTGCCACACGCGTCCTGTGGATAGCTGACTCATACACACACATACACACGTAAAAAAAAACAACTGCTCTCGATTTCTACGTAAAAAATGTCAGCTGTAAATTTGAACGTGAATTAGCCAGAAGGCGCATTCAACTGAAGTTGCCACAAAAATTCCTAGTGTTCTGTGAGTACGTTGAACTGCTTTTTGGTTTCAGTCAAAGCTACAATAACAATAATAAATATATGTACTGCTTTATGTCATATTTAAAGCAACATTAAACGTTTTAAAGATTCTTATTCTATAATAAAATGCCAACTTCTTTGCTGTCTATTATTCTTATTTCTGGCGTGTTCGCTTTCACATTTTGACGTTCAGATGCCTGTTATCTTTCACGCCTGCCACCCGTCGCGCTGTGGCGTGCCTCATTTATTATTTATCTGCTCAAAAACAAATGTAAGGTATGAAGAAAAGAAAAATCCAACATACACCGCGTAAACACTTCTATGCTATTAACATAAATCTTTTATTTTTTCATTTTGTGCTTCTTCTGTTTCTGGACAATCATATTGTACATGCTCTCGTATTGTTAATGATGTTGCATAGAACTCCCTTCATCAGTCTATGCTACTCTTACTGATGTTGCATAGAACCCTTTTAGCTATCTAAGCTGTTCTTTATTCAGGTCATTGTAAGGAAAGTGCTGATCAATTGCCTGACTGTGCAAGTGCCCTGTTCAACTGACACTTTCAACATAGCATATGCAACTCTTATACCTGCCACACCACCTTATCAATATGCGAGTGATTGGCTTCGTTAGTCAGTTGTATAATGTTTGCCCAATCAGCCAGTTAAATGTCTCATGGTGTGGCACCGTGGAGTACATGAAAAATGCAAAATGTAAATAATATAAATATGGAAATGAAATCAATTGTGAATGGAATTGCATTTCAAACTGGGGTAACACTGGCACCACACTTCACACCACACTTTTCATAGGTGTGTAACAGATTTGCGACGCTTGTCTCACTTAATTGGCATAAGCAGAGCTTAAGGTTGCCTCTAAGTGGCAACACACTCTGCTACCTCTTAA
Organism: Drosophila innubila; assembly: GCF_004354385.1. Taxonomy (NCBI): domain Eukaryota; kingdom Metazoa; phylum Arthropoda; class Insecta; order Diptera; family Drosophilidae; genus Drosophila; species Drosophila innubila. The sequence goes on from NC_047626.1 coordinate 13,487,147, forward strand.
CAGGGCTCATTGACCTCTCGTTGTCAGGATGGCCAGTAGACGTGGGAGATGGCTGGGTAACGTTCTGTGTGAAAAGTCGCTATAGCGTCATTAAATGTCGCGCATTAAATTATCTTTAGATTTATAGCACTTGCTATCACACTGCTCTAAAGTACTGTATAATATCAACAAAACAATTTGTATACACAATGTTTTATTAGCCGGTTTTATTTATCTCGATAAAGTTTTTACATATCTCTTAAAATATCTTTTAACAATTTTAAAACGGAACCAAAAGGACAAAGCCGAAATAGAACCTCTTAACAAAAAACCCCAAAACCGAAACCAACCTTTTTTTTAAGATTGACTCCCTGGTTTCTCTTTGAGCCTCGAAAAAACTATGACATAAAAATTGTGTTCTAAGACCACTAAATTTGAAATGTGCTGAATATGTACTATTATTTATTGTTGTACTTTATTTTCCTTATTATGTTACATCCATTAAAGCTATATATTTTATCAATTTATACAGAGCTTAGAATATTTACAACTGATATATTTACTGTTATTAATATTTCCGATGTATGTATGTTTAGTTGGACATAGAAAAAATCTTAAATGACATTACTACTGAAATAGTCAAGTTTATTTGGTAAATTTAAAAATTGCGCTGTAAATTGCTGGAATATTTAAAATTTTCTTCATTTCAATTATTTCTCCCAAATGATAAGTCTTAAATTACATTCGAAAGTAAGGCAAAATGTGAGCCTTGTGTATTGAAACATTGCTGTTTGTTAACTGCTTTTAGACACTTGACTTCACATATTTTTTATGAGCCAAAGGACAAAAAAGACCTGCTACAGGCAGCAGGACTTGCATTTCTTTTTGATTTATGTCAAATGGTAGTCTTGCTCTTGTTTAGGATGAGAAACTCGCAAAATTGAAAGGTACTTTAATTAAAAAGACTTTAGAATTTGGTGTTTGTTTCTATGTGTATCTATGTAATCCTGAGTTGAATTCTTAGCCAGGACAGCACTTTCTAATGCTGCCAAAAAGTTGACTATATTATAAACGTGGGCAACACATGGCAGATAAAATTTCAAGCTGTTCTTGTATCAGCAACAGGCATGTTGCAACTTAGCAACAAACCGGAGAACATGCCTCCCTCCTCCTCCACTTTTCGTCTTTCATTCTGTGTTTCAACTCGACTGCGATTTACGTTCATCAACGTGACGTGTTTTATAAATTCATTAAGCGCCTGAAATATGCATACACATAATTTGGTTTTGGAATTAACATTTTTTCGACCGGTAGGTAAAGGAGGGAGGAAGATTTTCAGCTATTCTCTCAGCTCTTTTTTTCATTCTCTTTTTTTCCTGCTGTCACATTTGGCGTATGAGCAATATGGGCAAACATCTGGCTTTAGCTTAACCCGCTAATTGAATCATTTTTGGCCATTTTCGGATGCTCCTTTTGTGTTTTCTCTTGCAGCTTTAATTAAGCAACATGAACAACTAACGCAAGAAAACGTTGGCAAAGGATGCGTCTCTTCAAATGATTCGTGCTCAAAACCAAAAATTTAAATAGGGAAAATCTAGAAAATGTTGAAATGCCAAAAGGCCAGCGTACTATGTCCTCTTTTATTTTCAAGCAGAATGATTTTTTACTTTATTGTCTATAAAACTGATACAATAATGTAAGATTGTAAATGTTGTAAATGTATAAAACAAAATAACAGACTAGAAATATTTACATAAGCATTCGGATATATACATAAATGAGGTATTTCTTTTACTATTTTTTTTTTTAACTCAAGGAAATCAGAGGCTAACAGTGCAAAAGTTCTTAAATTTGCTTTGTAGTTTCTTTCATATGTTTGTATTGTATATAATAAGTTCACGTTATTTTCACATATTTTTCACATATAACATTGATCAATTTTCGCCAAAATCTATAGGAGTAACCAATTATGTCAAAAGTATCTTAATAGACTTAAAATATTTCTAGATTTTAAAATAGAAGATCTATTTAATCACTCCGATATGCAAATTTTAAAAGAACATGTTTTAATTTGATGTTTGACTAATGTATAGGGTATTTTGCCTGTTATGCAATGCCGCTAATCGCATAACAACTTTATTTTATCTTTTTTTTTTGCCACTTATTGAATCTCATTAATTTCTGATGATAGATAAAAAGTTTTCGATTCTTTATGCTTGATGCCAATTGTAAATGTTACGTGCGCTCTTTTTTTCTGGCGGACACGTTTTTTAATCGGAGGTGTAAAAGGGGGCTTAGGCGTGAGCGAAATGCTTAAAGCATGCACAATACGATTCAGCCCACATTTAGCCCGACGAGTATAATTTAATTTTTATACAAATTATAGATGTTACTATGGGAGAAGTCTAGCTAGGAATACCCGTTGAAAACTTTTAGGAGCTTGTCTTGCTTTAAAAATTGAACAGCTATTTCTGCGTGGGCGGAAGGGTTTGTGGTAAAAATAGTCTTAACTGCGTGGGGTGTATAGAAGTCTGTGTGCTAATTTTGGTTGCTCTAGCTCTTATAGTTACCGAGATCTTTTTGTTTGTACGTATCAGGGAATCAAACCGAAATAAATATAGGTTCCGGTTTCGGTTCCGGTATGTCCCGAAATAACTATTTCGGTAAATGGTTCTATTTCAGTTTTTGTCTTTCGGTTCGGTTATCAGAACCGGTACGTAACGGTACAACAAATCAATTTCGAAACATTTTATAATCTTAAGATGTCGCTTTATAATAAATATGATGCCAATCAATGATCAAAATGACATTCCGCTTGAAAATCGGTTCAGTTTTGATCAAGTTATGACAGTTTGAAGTTGGTCACACTGCGGACTTAGGCACTTTACAAGTCCAAATTTTTGTTCAATATCACATGATTTTTTACAAAAAAAATGAAAGGTTTCAGAATCAAGTTTAAAGTGTTGTTTTATACTAATTACGATATAAGGAGTTGATTAAAAGTAAAAACTTGAGATTTAAAATTTTGAATTTTCGAAATTTCAAAGGGGGGACCCTTAGCATCGAAATCGAGTCTTGGTCGAAAATAATTTAATTTTCTAAATGAATTAAATTTGAATACAGAATGAATTAAGAGGCCAAACCATAATCAAAATGGCATTCCGCTTAAAAATCGGTTCAGTTTTGATCAAGTTATGACAGTTTGAATTTGGTCAGACTTCGGATTTAGCCACTTTACAAGTCCAAATTTTTGTTGAATTTCGCATGATTTTTTACAAAAAAACGAAAGGTCTCAGAATCAAATTTAAAGTGTTGTTTTATACTAATTACGATATAAGGAATTGATTAAAAGTAAAAACTTGAGATTTAAAATATTGAATTTTCGAAATTTTAAAGGGGGGACCCTTAGCATCGAAATCAATATCTGGTAGAATCTAGAGGAAAATATTTTTTTCTCCGAATTTAATAAAATTTGAATGCAAAAGGAATTTAGAGGCCAAATCAAGACCAAAGTGACATTCCGCTTGAAAATCGGTTAAGTTTTGATCAAGTTATGACAGTTTGAAGTTGGTCAGACTTCGGATTTAGCCACTTTGCAAGTCCAAATTTTTGTTCAATTTCGCATGATTTTTTACAAAAAAACGAAAGGTCTCAGAATCAAGTTTAAAGTGTTGTTTTATACTAATTACGATATAAGGAGTTGATTAAAAGTGAAAACTTGAGATTTAAAATTTTGAATTTTCGAAATTTCAAAGGGGGGACCCTTAGCATCGAAATCAATATCTAGTAGAATCTAGAGGAAAATATTTTTTTCTCCGAATTTAATAAAATTTGAATGCAAAAGGAATTTAGAGGCCAAATCAAGACCAAAGTGACATTCCGCTTGAAAATCGGTTAAGTTTTGATCAAGTTATGACTGTTTGAAGTTGGTCAGACTTCGGATTTAGCCACTTTGCAAGTCCAAATTTTTGTTCAATTTCGCATGATTTTTTACAAAAAAACGAAAGGTCTCAGAATCAAATTTAAAGTGTTGTTTTATACTAATTACGATATAAGGAATTGATTAAAAGTAAAAACTTGAGATTTAAAATATTGAATTTTCGAAATTTTAAAGGGGGGACCCTTAGCATCGAAATCAATATCTGGTAGAATCTAGAGGAAAATATTTTTTTCTCCGAATTTAATAAAATTTGAATGCAAAAGGAATTTAGAGGCCAAATCAAGACCAAAGTGACATTCCGCTTGAAAATCGGTTAAGTTTTGATCAAGTTATGACTGTTTGAAGTTGGTCAGACTTCGGATTTAGCCACTTTGCAAGTCCAAATTTTTGTTCAATTTCGCATGATTTTTTACAAAAAAACGAAAGGTCTCAGAATCAAATTTAAAGTGTTGTTTTATACTAATTACGATATAAGGAGTTGATTAAAAGTGAAAACTTGAGATTTAAAATTTTGAATTTTCGAAATTTCAAAGGGGGGACCCTTAGCATCGAAATCAATATCTAGTAGAATCTAGAGGAAAATATTTTTCTCGAATTCAATAAAATTTGAATGCAAAAGAATTTAGAGGCCAAATCAAGACCAAAGTGACATTCCGCTTGAAAATCGGTTAAGTTTTGATCAAGTTATGACAGTTTGAAGTTGGTCAGACTTCGGATTTAGCCACTTTGCAAGTCCAAATTTTTTTCAATTTCGCATGATTTTTTACAAAAAACGAAAGGTCTCAGAATCAAGTTTAAAGTGTTGTTTTATACTAATTACGTTATAAGGAGTTGATTAAAAGTGAAAACTTGAGATTTAAAATTTTGAATTTTCGAAATTTCAAAGGGGGGACCCTTAGCATCGAAATCAATATCTAGTAGAATCTAGAGGAAAATATTTTTTTCTCCGAATTTAATAAAATTTGAATGCAAAAGGAATTTAGAGGCCAAATCAAGACCAAAGTGACATTCCGCTTGAAAATCGGTTAAGTTTTGATCAAGTTATGACTGTTTGAAGTTGGTCAGACTTCGGATTTAGCCACTTTGCAAGTCCAAATTTTGTTCAATTTCGCATGATTTTTTACAAAACGAAAGGTCTCAGAATCAAATTTAAAGTGTTGTTTTATACTAATTACGATATAAGGAGTTGATTAAAAGTGAAAACTTGAGATTTAAAATTTTGAATTTTCGAAATTTCAAAGGGGGGACCCTTAGCATCGAAATCAATATCTAGTAGAATCTAGAGGAAAATATTTTTTTCTCCGAATTTAATAAAATTTGAATGCAAAAGGAATTTAGAGGCCAAATCAAGACCAAAGTGACATTCCGCTTGAAAATCGGTTAAGTTTTGATCAAGTTATGACTGTTTGAAGTTGGTCAGACTTCGGATTTAGCCACTTTGCAAGTCCAAATTTTTGTTCAATTTCGCATGATTTTTTACAAAAAAACGAAAGGTCTCAGAATCAAATTTAAAGTGTTGTTTTATACTAATTACGATATAAGGAGTTGATTAAAAGTGAAAACTTGAGATTTAAAATTTTGAATTTTCGAAATTTCAAAGGGGGGACCCTTAGCATCGAAATCAATATCTAGTAGAATCTAGAGGAAAATATTTTTTTCTCCGAATTCAATAAAATTTGAAAGCAAAAGGAATTTAGAGGCCAAATCAAGACCAAAGTGACATTCCGCTTGAAAATCGGTTAAGTTTTGATCAAGTTATGACAGTTTGAAGTTGGTCAGACTTCGGATTTAGCCACTTTGCAAGTCCAAATTTTTGTTCAATTTCGCATGATTTTTTACAAAAAAACGAAAGGTCTCAGAATCAAGTTTAAAGTGTTGTTTTATACTAATTACGATATAAGGAGTTGATTAAAAGTGAAAACTTGAGATTTAAAATTTTGAATTTTCGAAATTTCAAAGGGGGGACCCTTAGCATCGAAATCAATATCTAGTAGAATCTAGAGGAAAATATTTTTTTCTCCGAATTTAATAAAATTTGAATGCAAAAGGAATTTAGAGGCCAAATCAAGACCAAAGTGACATTCCGCTTGAAAATCGGTTAAGTTTTGATCAAGTTATGACTGTTTGAAGTTGGTCAGACTTCGATTTAGCCACTTTGCAAGTCCAAATTTTTGTTCAATTTCGCATGATTTTTTACAAAAAAACGAAAGGTCTCAGAATCAAGTTTAAAGTGTTGTTTTATACTAATTACGATATAAGGAGTTGATTAAAAGTGAAAACTTGAGATTTAAAATTTTTAATTTTCGAAATTTCAAAGGGGGGACCCTTACCATCGAAATCGAATCTTAGTCGAAAATAATTAATTTTTCTAAATGAAGAAAAATTGAATACAGAATGAATTTAGGGGCTAAATCATGATCGAAATGACATTCAGTTTGAAAATCTATTCAGTTTTAATCAAGTTATGTTAGTAAATTTAGAGTCATACTTGATTCAAGATTTTTTGTTTCTATATTAAGATAAGAAAGTTAGAGAATTTGTATACTCATTTCCAGTAATGTGTTCTTACGTCAAGTAAAAATGTTAACTATCGAAATTACTTAATTCGAGGTAATTCGAACTAAATTTTAGTACGGCTTCTTTCTCTTTGCGTAGAAGTAGCTTAACTGCTCTATAAACACGCCCGAAAATGAGGAGACCCACAGCACTGATATCACGCTGTTACCATTCTTTGAAGGCAGCAGTGTAGAAACCGGCAGATAATGTAAACAAAACAATGCAAACATCAAGACGAACAAGAAGCAGAAGGAGAACAGAAACAAGCATCAACAACAACATTAAAGCAGCTGATGTGACAAGGCATCAAGACTCGCAGTCCCTGTGTGTAGGAGAACTAAGAATGCAGTCCTTAGACGAGATGACAGGGTGGCTTAGGCTAGGGGTGCGGGGTGCGGGGTAGTGTTGTGGGAAGGTGGAGGTGGGAGGCCGTTTTAGGGTATCGATGTTGTCGGGAGCTCTAAAAGCTTGTGGCTTTGACTTAATGTGCATTGTTTTCAGCTGAAGCAACAATATGCCAAGGTAAACAATGCTCGGCTGCTATACTATAACATACCCTATAAAAAGTGACAGGGTTAATGTGACTTTGCCTATCAAATCATACGCGTTATATTGTGCCAAATCGAGCTCGGAAAAGGTCTGAAAATATTACTGTCATACTTCTTCAGCCTAAATATTTAGCTACAGGGTATACTAAGTAAAGAGAACATAGAAAATAAAATGATGCATAGAAAAAAGGTTACCAACGCATAAGAAATGTTCGTGAATAAGATTGTTACGAGTTTGGGGACTCCCCGTGGTGCCATAGAAGAGAAAGTAGGAGGGATTGAGCAAAGACCGGTAAGAAGGGATAAAGAGGGGGACATTTAAACGACCACACAAATATGAAGACGCGGAAACAGAAGCTTAGAAGGCAAAGTGCAAACTGAGCTTTTATACTAATAATACTAATACTAATGGCTTGAGAAGTTCTCTTTCACGAATTTGAATAAAACTTTGGGTATGAGTATAAATATGCGAAAGAATGCTTCTTTACATACGAATATGAATAGATCCGTTTTCAAACTAATTTTTTCTTAAAGATTTCAAATATACGTGTATGTTAATTAAATAATATGAGTACATTTCAAGCAAACATATAAATTGTGTTTGCTTAAATTTAGTTTGGTTTTCCTACAACTCAACATTCTTGAGACTTTGGGGAAAATCTTGTCCAAACTTTATTTCTATCTTCCTTCTGCCTTTCTCTGTTGTTGCCTTTTTTTTTCTCTATCTTCCACTCCCTTTACTTTTCTCTCAGTCTCCTCTCAGTGTCGGCATGCGAACACGCTCATTCGCCTAACAGTATGCCAAAATATTTATGTATTTGCTACCATGTCAATGAAAAACAAACATAAATAATGTTTTACAGAAGACAAGACTGATGGACTGATAAATACCATAAAAATTAAGATGAGAATATAAATACTAAATGTAACGTCAAGGCTGCACAAATATTATTTTAGCTTCTCAATTGAAATCCATATTTTTTGCAAATAGCTTTGCAAATGATCTTCCAAATGCTAGACTCTTAATTAACATAGAGTTAATGTTATTAACTAAGATATTCACATAAAGAAATATCATTCTTTTATTGCGATAGTTGTAATGAATATTAAAATTTGAAAATTATTTCAAGAAAATGCTGCTTATGCCAAACAAAAAAAATAATAATAAATTCCAAATATACTTAATATTAAATAAAATATCGTACATATCATGTTATTAATAGCTGTCAAATGTTATATTTTGTGTGATTTTAAAATAATTTTTCGTATTAAGGGTCTAGTAAATACACATACCATATGCAACGATACTAAATACGTTTTATGAATACCCTACTACAAATGCTAAAATTTTTTAATAATTAAATTGAAGAGAAATTGTGAACTGTAGATTATAGATTTTGTAGATTATAGATTTTTTTAAGTGGTTTTAATTTTAATGGTTTAGTTCCTGGTCCAGTTCGATTACTCGGGACAAGTTTTCAGCCTTGTGTGAAATATATATATTCCTGATAAGAAAAATCCTAAGGTATAGAAATTAATTCTTCAAAAATTGAATACGAGTCGAAGAAGAGATGAATAATTGCTATCGATGATATATAATAATAATTATAATTATCTAGTTTTCTGATCGTTTAGCATACCCTATGATGGTTAACTTATGATAAGAAGAAAGAAAATGCCTTTGGCTGTCATCGAAATGATTTTCGTGATTTCAGCGCACATATACAGATTTGAAGTTCAAGATAAAGGTAGAGACGGAAATGGACGGAAATGAGAAAGTTATGGTTGAAAGTAAAGGAAGAGTGTTTGGTTGGGGGCAATAGGGAAACGGGAACAGGTTAAGGGCAATGCCGTTAATTTGCCAAATTACTAAATATGTATCATTGCCAATTCAAGTTTTATTTGTGGCAATTCTATGTAGTTTTATGTGTGTGTATGTGCATGTTTGTCTGTGTACATATGTTTTTGTTTGTTATTTGTGTATCGATAACGCTGCGACGCGTTTTCAATTTGTTTTTCCAGATAAAACGCAAATAAAACGCTCGGATCTCACATTTGTTGTTGTCTATTTCCATTATGCTGTATCAATAAATGTCTCTTTCTAACCCTCTCTTTAGCTTTTCCCCTCTCTCACTCTCACTTCTTTTCTCTTTCTATGTGAGTTTTGTGAGAACGTTGTAAATTTTCCGGCTGTGTCCAATAGCAAAAGATTTTCTTCCACATAAACCTAGTTTGGCTTTTAATATGTATTATAAGACTAAGATTAAAGTACAGATCTCTGTATTCATGATTTTGTGTATTCCACATAAATTTAAAATAGAGTTCTTACATTTTGTATTGAATTTGCTTTTTAAAGTTTTCTTCTACATTGTAAATGTTTTTAATGAAATTTTGTATAACAAATAGTAGATTTCAGTTTGTAATTTATTTTTTAAATGTATTTGTTTTCACTAACCCAGTGTTCCAATAATCCAAACAAGTTAGAAAAATAATTAGTTACCATGCTTTTTTAAGTCAGCACAATTTAGTAAGCTGTTAAAAACTTGTTCAGAAAGTGCATTAAAGTGTCAAACTTTTGTTTAATTCGCATCATTTTGTAATTATAAGATCAAGTGTTCTACAATTTTATAAATAAATGTATAAGTCTTATACAAATTTTTATTTAGAGAGGCAATGACGTAGCTAAAGGTTATTGTAATACGTGCAGTTAAAAAGTGAGAAAACTTGGGTTAGGAAATTTGCTGAGACATTTCGACTTAAGTAGTAGTCGAATTTTCGGTTCAAATAACAACTATTTATAAAATCCGAAGTAAATAAATAATTAAAATCGGAACACAGGATTTTTTTAATTTATCGTGCTTTTCGCTTTATATTAATAATTATTTTGTTTTTTCTTATTACAAGTAACTCTTATTTTTGATTTATTAAATAAAAGTCTTTAAATAACCATTAAATATGATTTTTTGTATATTCCTCATAAAATACCTGACCAAAATTGATTGATGAACTTGTGCTGATAAAAGCAGAACTTCTGGCACGCCTGGAGACCTTAATGGGTTTGTTTATTATCTAACATATTGTTTTCTTGTTGTCAAATATATTGACACTGATTTAATCGAGGATATCCTATAGTTCTGTGTGCAAAAATGCTGCTGGGAACACTACATTTATATATATATATATACATATACATATATTAGCACACAAACACACAGTTTTATACTTTTTAACAGCCACGCCCAAAAATACGGCCAAAAATAGACAATATTTTCTCTCTCTCTTTTTTTATTTTTCTTTCCACATTTCTTCCTCTTTAGACCATCTCGTTGCATTTAACATCCAATTTATTAGCTGTGTTTGTTGTTGCTGCTATTTTTTATTCTGTTGGCCCTTTGGTTTCATTGAGTTATTTGCGTTTGCTTGCCACCATGAGGCATGCAACTTCATGTGCGTATCCTTCAGTAACTTGAGCTTGTTAGAGGGCATTACAGTTAGTCAGCTCAACTGGCAGTACCACGCTTTCCCGATCCCCTCCCCTTCGCATCCTCATTTTGTCTTACCAGTTTCATTTGCTGTTTTATGTTGCAGTCTTTTTGCCTTGCCATGCAACATTTGCAGCTGTGTGTGTGTGTGTGTGTGTGTGTGTGTGGAAGCTAAGTAAACTTTTGCAATTGTCAGTCAGAACACACTTGGCCCTAGACGCGTGCTCCCTTTAGGGTTTACATTTTTGGTCGTTTCTTTTACAGCTCATTTGACTCTTAATTGCTGAAGAAAAGATTCACTTAAGATCTTTCCTTTCACTCGCCATCTTCCTCTCCCTCTCTCTCTCTATCTTTAGCACTCTCGACCAAAATTCATATAGTCTAAGTTTACAAAATAAATTTTTAATTGTTAACTAGTTTGAAGTTGATCTTTTTTCAGTGTTGAGTATTTGAGAAAACTTTTATTCTTATACTTACCAAATATTTGTGGTCTTGAAAATTAAGCCATTTTCGGTTTATTAATACAAACTTTGTCTTTGAAATTTTCTACAAACCAAGTTGTGTTTTCAAAATTTAAGAATTTTATGTTTTTGACGCATTTGTTTGACCAAAACTCTGTTTTTTGTTTCAGTGTATAAAGAGTCTGAATGGAATACGAATTTAAAGCAAAATAAGTATTCTCGTAGTCACAATTGTGTCTCAACTTTTCAAATTTCGCAATAAATAAATAAATAGGTTTACAGTCTCTTATAAACTGAAATCCATGTTGTATTAATAGTCGCAAACATTTTACAGTATTTTCATTGCTCGAATTGGAAATTTCTTTCAAGTTTCAACAAAAGTTTCACGTGTTACGTGCCACATATGAATCAATGTTTGTCAGCGGAATACACAAACTAAAGCAAGAAGAATCGATAGATGTGCTTAAAGTATATATTTATTTATTGAGTTTTTTTCTCTGCAAATATTTGACATAAAGTGCAAAAAACGGGAATAACATAAAATTTTCGAAAACTCGTAGATTTATTGATATGATTCAATTACAAAGACTTATTTAGAATTATGGATTGAAGGGCGCAATTCAAGCTGCTGGAGGAAATGAAATGTTTCGCAAAAAGTGTAGTTCTCTTTTTCCAGTTTACGATACTTTTTTAAGGGAAGTGGAAATCCTAATTTAACCTCAATTTAGTTTACTCTGCTAACAAGCCGATAAAATTGTTGAAAATAATTGCTAGTTTTCTAAAGACTCATATGGTTTATATCTTTACGATCTTTTATTTAAAGTCTTAAATAATCGATTTTTATTTTACTCTCCCTATACATAGGAATGGTATTTGTACTTATTGGTGAGAGGTTTAAAAGGACTAATAGGACAAAATTAATAAGACAACAGAAAATTCATAATCTACGAGCTTATATCCCCTATATATCCCCTCTGCCATAGAGGCAGATAGCAGATAGCAGATTTTTTTAAAACTTTTTGTACGATCTGAAATTCTTTTTATTTTTTTTGGGGATTAAGCCCAAAGTGTGTCAAAGTTCCAAGTCTCTTAGTATTGTTAGATTTTAATAGATTTTTCGACTTCAAACTTATTGAAGTCGGTGGTAACTCTCTGCCTGTTACATCACACTTTCATTTGGCGACCCTTTCTACTTTTTTGTACATGGCCTAAAGAGTTGATTAGCTCCCAGGTGTATTTACGCCCAATTGCCACGCCCTATTGGATAGTAATTCCACAAATAGCCGTATATGGGGGTCATAAATACAATTTAGGCATCGAACAAAACGATGTTTATCATTAATTCAGACAGGCACAACAACAACACGGGTGAACAACCACAACAAGGACATGAAAATGCACTGCAAATTGGGAAATCCACTTAGATACACACATTCACAGATAAAAACAGAGTAAGAGCGACAGAGAGAGAGAGAGAGAGCGATAATGTTTTTGGAGAGTTAATTAAAAGGCAACGTAAAAGTTGCCAGCGGCAAATTCAACAATAAAACAACTGACAAAAGCACTCACATAGGCAGCCCTACAAGGGGGTCGATGTCGTCGAGAGAGGGGTGAAAGGTGATATTCAGCAGTTAAGTGCATTTAAAAATAAAGTTCAGTTGCCGAAATTATAATAAGCGTGAAATGCAGTTCAAATAAACCAACAAGCAAGCACTCAACCAAAATATAACCTACATACTTATCTATATATAACATTTATATAAAACTCTTTATCCTGACTGACTCACAGACTGATCCTTGTGAAGACCAAACCGTAAGACCTAGAAAGCTGAAATTAACACACAACGTAGCTGAGACGATTTGATTGTGCCAAAAGCGGATTTTTGAAAAATTCGATCTGCAACTTTGTCAAAAACTTAGCATGAAAAACTTTTTTGTTTTTTGAGCTATCACAACCAAACTTACTGTTTAACTTTTTTTTACCATATGTTTTTGCTATGCTATTCCAATAGTTAACAGAATCAGATTAATAAGTTCTCGACTAACAGATACCCTGCATCGAGTTTGGAAACAATGTAACATTTTATTTTAAAAGTAAATCGTTAAACAATGTGCATTTAAAATGTGAAAAAAAGAAAGAAAATGTCAAAATAGAAAAAAATAACGGAAAAGGGACAAGACAGACAAGAATATATTTAACGCAAGATTTGAATGACACAAGGATAAATCCTTGGACTAAAAGGAGCATTAAGCAATGTCTATGAAGGGGAATATATTTCAGTACACTGGTGAATACGAATAGATCAGACGTAAACTGGATGAATTAACATGTTTGGCCAGTACCCCATTGCCCCTTTTGAACCCCTCTTCCTCTATGACTACTCGATTGGAGGCGACCTTTGTAGACCCCGATGTGGCGTCCGTGTTATGCCGACTGACCTTGGCCAGGACTTTGGCCAGGACATTGGCGTTGGCAATGCCAACAGTTAGTCAGTGTCAAGTTTTTGTCGCTTTGCCAGCATCTCCAACTAACCGGACAGGCAATTTGATTTATTCAACTGTTCGCTTTTGCATATGCCAAAGTCGACAATGCGAATAAGAATCGGAAACGGAGGGATTTCACCACACGGACATGGACATTGTCCCACGGTCACGTCACTAACTTATCACCACAAGCAGACAAAGAGTCAGACAGACAAAGAGTCAGACAGACTGGCAGCTATGACGCGCTGCTTTAAGCGCTTATTTATGACATTTGGGCCAGCAAGAAAAAACAAAATGCCAAGTAAAACTTTAGTTTTCCATTATGGAAAAGTGCGTAGCTCGTAAACAACAAATACATTATGTATAATAAACTCTATGCGTCTGTTTTCGTGCGTGTGTGTGTGTGTGTGTGTTAAGATGTGACGCTTTGCGTGTGTGTGCGGAAACGGAATGTCAAGTGAGTTGGACAATTGAATAGAGCTTGAAATTAGTGTAGAGACAGGGTATTTATCATGGAAGCAAAACTTAAAATTTTTTGTTCGATATCTTTAGTCACACAGAGATAAAAATGACAATAGTTCGATTGACTTACAATTAAATATTTGAGAGTATTAATTCTTAATCAAGTAAACTTGAAAATCATACACAAAAATCCTCAGTAAGAGGTAATAGTCTAATGACCAAAGTCTTTCCATGCCCAAAAATTTCTGATATACATATATATACAAATTATAATTATAATTATATATAAAAATAGTTTAAAATAATAGTACTAGCAGACTTGCTCTTTGTCATTACAAAAAGGCGATCAGATGAAAAGCAGCGACAAAATACCAAGCCCATTTTGACCCTAACCAAGACGTTTGTCTAGTGATTTAGAAAATTTAGATTTCAAAATCGGTCTTGGATATTTTTATATGACATAGTGATGCTAAGTCATCAATTAAGCGGTTTATCTTACGTATATCTTTATATAGATCCTACAAAATTTGATATATCGATATATTGAGTGGTTTTACATCACTACTTTTGTCCCTTACGACATCTTGTTATTGAAAAATATTAAAAATTATTAATTAATATTAACTAATATAAAATTTGTCAATTATAGAAAACTATAAAATTGATCAATAATTTCCTACATATGTAGGAAAATCGGCAACAACTAGAGTTATCTTAAAATGGCCAAGACTTTTGACTGTACATATAGTAAATATGAATGTAAATTCATAATCCGCAAAACTCAAAGTAACTTGATTTTTTCTGCTGCAATCCGTCCCTTTAACATCTTGCACAACTTACATACAGCATACATACATACATACAACATACATACATACACATAATGACTGTATGCCACTTTGTGTTTGCTCAATGTCGCTCGGCATCAAAGTAAGTCGCAATGGCAGACAGACGACAAGACTGGAAAATAAACGTAAAGCGTCGACGAGTCGCTGACAGCGTAAATTTTCACTTTGGCAAACTTTGCTGATTTCGTTTTGATGACAATAACAACAGGCTGAGCAACAACAACTTAAACACAAAAAACAACTACAACGACAGTGAGAAACAATTGAGAGTGACGTCAAAGTGATGCTCAAACTGTGGAAATTGTCAATCAAAGCAGGTGACTAAAGGGTTATTCCAGCAAAAATGAAAGGACATTTTAAGAAATCTGAAACTAAGGAAATATCCATCTAAATACTAAAGACACTTTTAAAAAATTTAATTTTCATTTGTACTACCCTTTTGCAATTTATTAAGATGTATTCAACAATACAAATTTCTAGCGAAATTCCAAACAACAAATAAACCAAACAACCATTTGAATTAATTCAGAAAAAGTCATGAGAGTGAAGGCTCTCGGCTTCAGATTTTATTTTATTCTGTTAATTACCACGATTCCATTTAAAATATGTATCTCGACTGAATCGTTCTCACAGGCCCTGCATTGTATTATTTTTTAAAGCTTCAATTTAAAATAACAAAGCTAGATTCCTAGAAATTTTACCAATTTTTTATAATAAACCAATTTATGGACTTATAAATTTAAAATAAAGCTTACATATATATATTTTTTTTTAGCAGATAGTTTGTAGTTTATTTCTTGCCATATTCGGATTAAAATTATATAAATTAGCTTCAAGGTCTACAACCGTATATAATATATTTCTTTGAAATTATTAAAAGCTTTCAATGTTTGCACAGTTAAAAAAAAAATAATAAAAAAATAGAGTACTTTATGAACAGCTTAAATCAAAAGTATTTAACGTAATTTTAACGAATTATACGCTTAACACACTTTTATATTTTCGTTTGTTACAAAAATGTATCGACTTCATGTGTAGTGGAAAGTGTAAGTTAAAAAGTTAAATATCTCTCTCTCTCTCTCTCTCTCTCTCTGTCTGTTCTTTGCCCCCATCTCGAATGAAAAGTATCTCACTGATTTTTGAAATCGTCAATCATTTAGGCATTGAATAGTAACCAAGTCAAGGCCATTATTTCGATGAATCTAGCTCTCTTCCAATATTCTTTCATCTTTCAGTCATAGTTGATAAATGATACCCCATTAAGCACTGTCGGCTTATGTTCCACCCATATTGGATATGATCGAGGCGTTTTGGGTAATATTTATGCTTGAGTGATGAGGACGTCAGTTGGTTCAACGAGATAAATGACTGAAATGTCCAAGACAAATCAAATGGCAACGGGGGACACCGTTTGAGAGGCATTGGACTAGCACACCATCAACTTTTAGTAGCAATCAAAATGTGATTTTCTTGATTTATTGCGTATACAAAGTGTTTTTCAAGAATATTATGGGTACAAAAAGCTCGCCTGTTGCATGGTCAGGCAGCTGTATGTGTGTGTGTGTGTGTTTTGCCAGTTGAATTGTGCTTTGAATTTGCTCAGCTGATTTACAAAATAAATCAGTGTACATATTGATGAGAATGTGCGACTGAAACAGGGATATTCAAAAAATAAACTTAAAAACGGAGGTATTACTTTCTTTACCTTCAACACAATATTCGTTTATGGAGCCAAAAATAATGACGGATATCCGTCACACCAAAAATAATGAATGTTTAGCCATGGAGACGTTCTTGGCAAACAAGAAAAATTAGTTTTGTGCATGGGAAATCCTTTAGAAATCCCTTTCACCAGACTGACAATAAACAAACAAATAACAAAAAGAAAGTAAACGCGAATAAGCTCGACTTGGAAATACTCCGTACGATACAGTTAGAGTTTTTCTATCTTTGATTCGCTAAGATCGAATTTGAAACATAAATTTAGCTTTCAATTTCAGTAAATTAACATTTTACACAACAGTCTCCCATTTTCCCCTTCTTCAAGGCTTTATTTTTAAAAAACGCTGTCCACAAATGGAGACTTTTTTAGGAATCAGTCAGATAACTGAAATTTATTGTTTTTTTCCTGTATATTTCTTAAATGAAAATTTTTTGTATGCGAAATTAATTAAAGAGGGATAAGCAAAATCTCTCGTTTTCGATTAAAAAACTAATTTTGCCTTTAGTGAAGTTCTGTCTATAAATGTAAAATCTTCTGAAATTCTTTCAGTCGGTTGTAGATACTTTGTGCTGAACATCTTTGGCTCAATAACAGTTTTTCTCTAACAACAGTTTTATTTATATTTTCTTTCCTTGATGGTTTAATTTCCGAAAATTTCGTACGTAAATAGAAACAAGTGTAAGAAACCAGTCGAATAAGCCAAATATCTATTAAATCTCACTCATTTCTAGTTCAAAATGCTTTTTCTCTAGATTCAATATACTCCATCAGAGTTAAATGAACATAGGATATGCTGAAACAAATGCAAAACGGAACATGAAAACGACAACCGACAAAATTAAGCGCCATGATGTTGTTTGCTGTTGTGGTTGTTGTTTTTGCTATTATTGTTTGTTGGTTTGCCGGACCAAGTGGAAAAGTTATGAGGCGCCGCGAGAACCGAAAACAGCCCCAACAATTTAATGCCCAGCGACGCGTCGCGACGCCACAGAAAAGAGGACACACGCGGCGTATACTTAATGCGTCGTAAGATGTGAATAGCCTTTCTTTATTATGAAGACTCAATGGCAAATCTCCAAAATTTTTATGATAAGCTGTCTTTGTGTAATTTTTATGGCAATAAAACATGAATGGCGAAATGAAAGTGAGGAACACTTTTGCCTTTAGGTAGATTAGATTTATGAGCACGATCATAGATTTACTTTGCATACACATAAAAGGAAGGTGCGATTTTATAGGACAAACTTGACGTTCAAGTGATCTGACTTTTGCCTTAACATTGTATCAATTGTAATTTACTATAGGAGACTGAAGGATATAAGTCAGAAAGAACAGAAAGCTAACCAAAAATCAAAATTTAAATTATTAAAAATAATAATTTTTAAGAAAGTGAAAAAGTGCGATAAGTGAAATCTCTGTTTGCATTTTTCGGAATACGCTTCAATAGATTCTGGTGCATAGACGAGGTGAACATTATCAGGTAACGAATCAGTTGACCAAATTACATTACAATGTTTGCGGTTCGTGCAATGTCAAAAACCACAAATTCTCGACAAATTGATGTTGGGCTCGGTTATTGGCATTAAAGCGACAGCCCAAAAATGGGTTTAAATCTGTTTGTAATCGCAGAGAAAGAATGAGTGAGATAGAAGTAGAGAGACAGAGAAAGAAAAAGGGTGGATGCGGGAACGAGAGGTGAGGACGAAAACTCATTAGTGCGTCATAACGATGTACGTAGACGGCAAAGAATAAAAGCCACATACAAATCACACACTTCCACACACACATTTACACACATGCATTGCACACTTGAAAACACCATAGATTGCGTTTTGTTTGAGTTGCACTTGATTTAGATGAAATTTACTTTCTCTAGCTGTTAGCAATGGGGTCATATCCAAATTTATTTGCTGTAAATATCCATAGAATTACGACCAAACTCAAAACGTATCAAACGACAAATAAACAGCGGTGCAAAGAGGGAAATTATTAAAAACAAAAAAGTTAATAAAATCAAGTTACCATTTAAAAAGGTGTCTATATATTCGATGTGACACAATCTTAATATGCAACAACACACAAAAAACAAGTATTATCAAGTATTTTTCAAAGAAAATATCTAAAATTTTGTCGTACAAGCTTAAAAGTATAATAAAGAATTTCCATGAATAATTATCGATAAGCATGTAAAAGCTCTGCTGAGCAGTTCGAAATTCTTATATTACTACAATTTCGCTGAGAATTTATATCGAAGTCAACACGAATATTTTAAAGTATTTAAAGAAATTTTTTAAAACAGATTTGTTGCTTCAGCAAAATTCTTTTTTATCACAAAAAACTGAAAGATCCCAATGCGCTCTACAATTTTAGGAGGCGCCAAAAAGTATGCACATTTTTTCGACTTAAATGAAATCAAATGCCCCACTGTGGCACTCGGATAATTACCCTTCCTGACCAAAATGCATTAGCCTTTCTGTGTCTCTGCTGCAAGTTGCACTTGACAAATGCGAACTGACGTTGGCAATTAATGTTGCAACTTTAAGGCGAAGTTTCTGGCGCACAATTGTTGACATTGCTGCGACATTTATAACTTGCACTAACAACAGTGTCATCATCATCATTATTATTAATTTCATTATTATTTATGTGGCTTTATCGCATTCTTGAGAACAAGTTTCATCTAACTGCTGGCAAGTGAAAGCTAACTAGCACATTATTTCATAAGTTACGCTTATTATACATAAAAAATCTTAAATGAGTGGCTTACTGCTTGCTTAAGAGAGCGTGATGATTCCGAATTACATTTTTACTGCAATTTCGTCGGTGAGTTTAAGAACTAAGTAATGTTTATCTTTTTGCTTTCAGTTAATTGAGCCTTAACTCAATAAATACCTAATCAATTTTACCTGCTATTACCTGCTAAATTCGGTATATTCTGATTTATACAATTCCGTCAAATAAATCTATTAAGCTTAAGCTACCTCAGAAGTACTTAACTCAATCACATTTCGAGTAATCAGATCGACTCTCGACTCGACACTGGAATATAATATAATGCACAATGCTCGTGAATGGGGAAAGTAACATGAATTCCCAGAAAATTCTGCCCACCTTTTGCTATTTATCTGAACTGGGTCAACCGTTATGTGAGTAGGGTGTGAATGCTGACTGATTTTCGAGCCTCAGTAAATTTTGAGAAGTGAGGTGCAACATTGCAGTTGTTGCAGCCTCGAGGCAGTTCAAATGGGGTTTGAAAAATGCAAAATGTTACTGTCTACTGCGACGACTGATTATTCGGTAAACTCATTCATTTTGCACTCACATAATAGGCACTGAGGGGCTTTGCACTCTCTTTAAGGGGCGTGGCCATCAACTGCAATGCGTTGCAATCAAGCGGATGTCGAATTGCGGTCATTGTTGAACTTTTATCAGAAACTTGCCACAAGCAACAACGCTGCACGCGACATGAGATTCATTATTCTGCTCTGTTATTGAAGCACGACCAGCTGCACAGTGGGGAAAAGAGAATTACAAAGTTAAATTACTTTTACGTGGTCTGTTAATACTAGATAGCTACTATGATAGCTTTTCATTTTTATAAACCTTAAAATTTAACACTTCAATCTAGTGATTTTAATCCAAACTTTGGATCCTTATGTAACCACATAGGAAGAATGTGCATGATCTAGTTTATATTTATTTAATATGCCATTAGTGATTTAAACTTTTAATAAAAGAGTTTTAATTTAAAGAACAGAACCGATTGATACAGTTTTAAAAAAAATTGTGTTTCATGATTGTGAAAATGTTTAGTAAAAGAATTAAAACAATTATCAACACATTGATAATTATTTTAATTTAATAAATAGAGCTGATGTACTTATTATTTTGACCTTGAGTGTATTTGCTTCAATGTATAAGCTATCAACATTAATGTTTCAATTAATTACCTTGGCCCCACTGTGCAGGGAAGAGTGTGAGCTGAGAGGGGAGCCTGGCTAATTACGCTGCGAACATTTATGCAGTTGCTGACAGCGAAGGCGTTTTAGGGCGTGGCACAAATCATGACTGATATATAAGTAGTTGCCAGCTTAAAGCACATTATGCCAGTGATGATGACAAGCGCGCACTCGACAGGATGTTGCCCCCAGTCACACCAGCGTGCCACAATGCACTCCTCAACCCTGCCACATGACACATTGCCACACAGCATAGCATGCTTTAGTACGCTTACGCTTACGCTCACGCTTCCGCATCAGCGCGCTGAGTTTGTCGAGCTTGAACAAAGTCAAAGCGCAGCGAAAGCAAAAGTTGTCGAGGAGAAGACCAAACAAAACAGGAACTAAACAAATAGCTAGATGAAAAGGCTACAGTCGGGACAATCCGACTGTAACAGACCCTGCACTTTATCTGTAAAATGAAAAGTGAAAGATTAAATACTTGGTCTTAATTGTTTATTATTACAGGACACATTGTCAAAATAAATTTTATGCTTAAAAGTTAACATTGACCTGGTTAATAGCTTGTTTCAATTAGTACTGATAAAGAATATATATAATAGGGTGCATCGATTTTTCGAATAAAAAAAAAAAAAGATTGTACCCCATTTTCGTAATCTACGGTTAAATAAACCCTTTGCACTATTCAACTGCGGGGTCTAAAAGGTTACAAAAAAAAGCTACAGAGAAAACTGAGCTAAGAAGCTGAAGTCAAGTGGGGGTGGACGTCATGATAAGAGAGGAGCATAACTGGGGAAGGGCGGGGGGTAATAGCGTTTACGATGCTGTCATGCATGTAAAAATGATGTCAACGGAAACAACTCGCAAAGTGCTGCATTGAAAACTTGCAGTCTATAAATAAATATGAAAGATACTTTTAATATACAATTTGTATCTGTAGATTTTAAATCACAGCACGTTTGCAAACATTTTGTTATACAATAAACAGAATTGTACTTTAAATGATTAACAGTTGAAAATTAAAATAATATTTAAACAAATTTCATGCTATTATTATTTTTATATCGATCTCTGTAACTTAATAGGATAAAATAGCAAATTTAAAGGCAATTACACAGTTAGTGAATATTTGGTAAAGAGTGGTATTAATAAAAAAAAAATTAAAAGTCTCTTTTCGATGCATTTTGCTGCACTATGCCATTAAAGTATCATGGAAGTCGTGAAAAAAATATCTCGAAGAAATTTGATGTGCATCTTACTCTTTAACAAAACTGACAATTTTAGGACAATGGAATAACACTATCATTTTAAATACCAGTCCCAACTTTCTTTAATTATCCGTAGATATATCAACTTCTGTGACAAACATATATGCAACTTTAAATATTATCCATAAAGTTTCTCAATTGCACAAGCTATTTAAGAAACTGTTTTCTGTAATGTGAATCATTTTACATGGCATGCATTACAGGGTGTAGGAGCAAATGCTGTAAATACTTGAAAAAAGTGAGGTCAGCACGAAAAATGCGCTGTGGTAAAATTTACAGCAGGATTTTTGTCGCTTTTAAATGTGGGCGTGGCATGCAGATGCCAAGCAGAGGCAAGTTGCATTAAAAATTCAGGAACTGAATGTGGTAAATGCGAGAAAAGGGGGAGTGCAAGGAAGTGTTCGTCAGTTGAGTTGACACTGCACAATGGTAGGCAAAAATGTTTGCACTCAACAAAAACACACACAGAAAGAAAGAGACGGAGAGAGAGAGAGATATTATATGCAAATTTCATCAAAATGTCATGTCCATACACCCACCTCACACCCATACACAGGCACACACATGAAGTGCATATACATTACAGTTTGAACAGCACTGGACTTCAATTTAAGATAA
Source organism: Drosophila innubila (assembly GCF_004354385.1). Classification (NCBI taxonomy): domain Eukaryota; kingdom Metazoa; phylum Arthropoda; class Insecta; order Diptera; family Drosophilidae; genus Drosophila; species Drosophila innubila. The sequence goes on from NC_047626.1 coordinate 13,509,475, forward strand.
AAATAAAATGTGCTTGCTCTCAGTTTTCCTAGTTTATCGTGTCACATTCTGTGGCGTCTTTGTCAAGCAAACAAACATGACCCCCAAAAAATGAAAGAAAGGCATAAGTGCCACGTCCTTGTAGAAGATACTAAAAAAAGAGCTGCAAGTGAAGTTGACTGATGGCCAAAAAGCCGAAGGCATTGAAATAAACCGCACACTGCACAGTACTTTCGTCTATATGCGAAAAGCACCAAAAAAATACAGCTTTCAAAAACAAATAAGGCTTTAGATTTAATTCAAAGAAATTACTTTAATGATTTTATAATAAAAATGCCTATAAAAATGTGTTTAAAAATAAGCATAGCATTTTGAAGCACTAAACCAGGAACCATATTGCATATATTCATATATATTATTTTATTTTTTTTTTAAGAAGCGGTCGTATAAAATTTGTAATATATGTTAATTACACTTTGCTGAATAAAATATTATTTTTATTTATATTATTATTCCTATTTTGTGTCAATATCCATCTTCATAATACTTGAAATCTCAATAAACAAAAAATAGAAAGTAAACTTTGAGCTTACAAATGCCATATTATAAATAAAATATACCATACATATACGTTTTTATTTTATTAAGCTTTATTCGGCATCCTAGCACTAGAAGTTTAACTTATAAGGTATTGTGCTAGTTACGGTATTTATATATAATGAAATATATTATTTTAAAAATGCAAAGTCTGTTAAATATATTTGGGAACAGTTTTTTTGTTTTTCTGTTTTTTTTTTTAAATTAATTTTTGATTTCATTGATGCAGTTTTTAGACTTATTATATTTCTGGTATTTTTTTTCGATTTTTGTGCACTGTGCAGCTGTGGCATGCAACGCACAAGTAGAGGGCATGTGCGTAACACGAGCTGCCCCTTTGCCTATTCCTTGATAAATAATGACGAGTTGCCAAAAAAGCCGTGCAAAGAAATTGAAAAAGGTCGTCAGAGACAAAGAGAAATGTACAGTATGAAAGAGAGATAGAGAGAGAGAGAGAGAGCAGAAGGAGATAGCAAGAGTGGTGGCATTTACTATGTCGTTGTTTGCTCGGTCCAGAGCTGCTCTTTGTAAGCTTCAATGTGCAGCTTGTCATTGCCTTGCAGCGAGTTAAAATCCGTCAACTGCAGACTCTGCACGTAGATGGCACCGAAGTAGGCATCCGCCCGGGACAACTGAGGACGTCGACACTTTAATCCAATGTCTAGCAGTGTGACCGGTCCATCGAAACTAACAAGATAATAACGGACACGCCAGTTCACACCCAGAGTGCCCTGCTCCGAGGGAAGTTGCTCATGTACAAGATTCGATGGCAATGCAGCACCAAGTGGCGAGATGTAGCTGCGACCTGGTGTAACGATGTGATCATTGTAGTCACCACAAAACAGATACATATGCTGACTGCGTCGTCCAGGTGGACGACAACGCAAGACGACGTCCAGCTGATGATCCACTGCCGCTGAATCCGCCTCCAAATCCACATCCAGTCTGTAGGCGTAGCCGAGGAGCAGCACGCCCAGCGGCAACTGGAAGTCGGTGACGAAGAGTCGAAAGGCGCGTTCAAAGTTGAGAATGCGTAGAGCACAACCGCCGGCATAGGCGGTATTAAAAGAATGCTCCGCATTGCCGCTCAGTGGCACCGACGGTTGCAGCGCCTGACGCGACAAATTGAAGAAGGAACGTGCGGTGGCATCCCGGTTCCCGCACTCGAAATTGCCACGTCCCGATCCAACACAAAAGTCCGTGTAGAAGGGCAACTTGCAATAGGGATGGGTGGCCAGATGTTCCCAGAGACTCGACCACCATTTCTCGTTTCTGGCCAGGAAGGCGTCATTGAACGCCTCGTCACCATTTTCGTTGCGTATATTGTAGCCAAATTGCTGCAGTGTCTCATAGCACCAGGCGGGCGCAAAGATGCCCGCCGAGAAGCCGCGTCTTGCAATCCTCGCCAGCGTTTGTGCGCTCTGGAAACGCGCCACTTGGCCACGTCCAAACACATCCAATCCCTGAAACACTCGATGCGCCTCTGCATTCTCCTGCCGCACAGTTGCCTCACTCCGCTGCAGACTGCTTTCATTCCACGTGTAGTTGATTAAGGTGCCGTGACTTTTGCGAAAGAAGTTCACGTTGCGTTGGTTCAGCTCGTTCTGCCAGCTAAGTATCCCGCTGTCGATCACACTGTCGTACCAGAAGATGCGTCCATGAGGCACCAGTGTCTCTGTTGCATGACGCAGTTCCTCCACAAAAAGGCTAAAAGAGGACAATGTGCATTAGATAGATGTTGCTCTATTACTCTATTTATGTACATTACTTATTTTCCAGTTTAGGAAATTTACAATCTAAATTTCTTAATTTCTTAACTACATAATTAGGCATAAACTTTACTTTAAATTAATTTTTACAACAATTAAGAATATATTCAAACAACTTGAGCACCTCGATTATGGATTTAAATTATAATTTCAGACAGCATATGTACATTTTTTTTATGGTAAAGCAAAATAAGTAAAATCGCATAAGTTCCAAAATGTTGAAAAAAGTAACTTTGTAACTTAAATGTCCTTCAGTACATAATTAATCTCATATTCTTACAAATCTTGTATAAGATATGGTAACAGGAAATTGAAATTGCTAGAAACATCTGTCTAGGGTATATCGCTGGTATCTATATAAAACCAAACGATTCTACTGAATATAAATTAGCAATCTTAGGTAAAGTCTAGCAAACGATATATATGGGAATACCCATATACCCTACCCATATACCTAAAAAAAAAAGTTAATATTCAGGTGTGTTCCAGAAATCTCTAGAATTTTTGAAGAGAATTGCATTTAAAAACAATCGTTCAAAATGTCGGTGTTCCTCAAATATCATAGATTTAGTTTTATCGAACATATTTTCGAAGTCAAAAAAATCTTCTCTCTTCCAGTTTCAACAAAATTTTTTTATAAAATTTACAAAATTATAAAAAATATTTTTTTTTGCATTTTTATTCAATTAAAAAATTAATTTAGTTTTATTCTATAATTATTTCACTTTGTGAAATCTCTCCAAAAATTTTTAGACATTTGAAAGCAATGCTTGCTTATTTTCAGGAACCCCAAACATTTGCTTTTGGGTTGCTTTGCCGCTGTTAGAGATTTGTAGAACACCTCTGATTTAGTATAAAATCACAAAATTCGACTTACTAGAGATTGGGCATGCAATCGGCACGCACTGAACACTCCACATTGACCAGCCATCCCTCGAAGTGAAAGTGCTGACAGAGACGCGTGAGGGCGGCAACAGTGCGTCGCACGTTTTCAACACTGGAGAGGACCTCGTGAAGATGGCGACTTCCTTCATCGCCCTCGACAATGTAGGTGCCCAGCACGGCGACTCCATGACGATGGGCGGCATTCAGCCAACCGCTGGGCGGAATGGTCACATACTGATGACTGAAGTAACAAAAGTAATCCACGGCAGACCAATGCATGAATCGATAGTCATCGAACTTCGCTGAGCTCTGGTAGTGTCTGCAATGGGAAATCTTAGCTGTTATATATTACACTAGTTAACAAACAAAAAACTATATATGCTACTAAACCAACTTTTCTTTTATATGGTATATGTCGACGAAAAACAAATTTTAAAAATATGCTTTGGAGGGTTTCTTAAAAATACAACCTTTCAATTTGCTTTAATTTATGGTGTGTGGTTGCAAAACAATAAATTATATGTCATATAGGGTATTAAGCTGACAGAGGCGGCATGGCAGATGGCACATGTGCATTTATGTATTTTTTATATACATATGAAACTCTTTGTCCTGACTGACTGATAATTGTGAAGACCAAGCCCTAAGACTTAGGAAGCTGAAATTTTTACACAACATAGCTGAGGCGATTTGATCGCATTTTAGAATATTCGATCTGCAAGTCGTTAAAAATTGGGGTTAAACTTCACACTTTAAGTGAATTGCTCAGTATGAAAAACTTATATAAGGTGACGTGCTCGAACCTGTTGCTTTCTTTTGAGTTTGCTATTTTGACAGTTCAAAAGCAAACGTCGCTTCGTCGCAACATTTATTATTATCTTATACACAATCTGAGATAAGTTGATATATCTTAAAGAACAAGAAAGTTTTTCTTACCAAAGCTTGATTTAGTTCTCTACATATTGAACATATAAAATTATTTTTTTTAAGAAATCAAATTTTGATTATAATTTAAATTTATTTGAAGATTTAAATATGACCTATTTTAATCCGAAGTCTCAAATAATTGCGTTATATTAGAAAACCATAAAATTTATGTAATAATTTTTTTTTTTGAACCGAACTGAGAGACTGAATATAAATATACAATATATATTTTATGAGTTACGGATTTAATAAGAAAGAAAGTGTATAAACAATCTCATAAAACAATATGTAAAAAAAAATTATTTCGTCATCTGTATAAAAAAGTATTTTATATAAAAAAGGGAAGTTTTGTTGCACTGTGCTATCAGAAAATTACCGATCGGCCAGATAGTTTCCCATCATGTCATGGCAGACTAAGAGTTCGCGTCGATTGCTCTCGTTGACAGCTCGGCGATGGCTGCTCATGAAAGTCGATTGTCTGTCCAAATAGACCGCCTCGCCACGTACTCCCGTGTCCAGAGGTCGAACGTAGCGTCTCCAGTCAATGTCTCGACTTCGTAGGTCAAATGACCATAATTGGGCATTGTCTCGAAGCGGCTCTGCCTCCAGTTTGGCTGCAATTTCAGGTGTTAACTGTTGTTGTTGTTGTTGTCGTTCTCGTTGCATGTTCTTCTTGTTGAAACCGTAGCATGCCAAATGAAACTAAGTTTACATTTATCTCAGACCCAACGACGACAACAATGCTTTTTATCATTTTTAGAAAACTGCGCATTTGCTGAGAACTTTCAGGGTTTTCGATTATATGCATATGTATATGTGAGTCAATGTGAATCACAAATCTGTGAAAACTCTCTACTCCCCTCTCTCTCTCTTCCTCTCTCTCTCTCTCTTTTTCTCTTTCTCTCACTCTCTCATATCTCCTCAAAAAGTTTCTTAATACTGCATCTTTGTGACATTTTTTATATGCACTTAACCATCTGATTAAGCCAGTTCTTAATCGTGTTTTGAGATTTCAAGTCAATTTGAACCAATCATGAGGCAGTTTTTAGTTCCGATACTTTAAATTTGTTACGTTAAAACATATCGAGCTTCTTTATGACTCTTATTAATCAACTTGAATTTTTAGCAAGGCTGCAAACCTCCAAAATTTTGTTAAAGGTTCAGTTCGGAGGTTCGAACCATAAAACAAGACATCCATTCGGTTCGCGAATTGGTTTATATACCCCCTGAACCCAAGGTTTGGGTTCGAACCTTGGTTCAATTTTATACAAAAAAAAATATTTGCATTGTTATACATTTTTCTCTACATATTGAACATATAAAATTATTTTTTTTAAGAAATCAAATTTTGATTATAATTTAAATTTATTTGAAGATTTAAATATGACCTATTTTAATCCGAAGTCTCAAATAATTGCGTTATATTAGAAAACCATAAAATTTATGTAATAATTTTTTTTTTTTGAACCGAACCTTTTATTTTAGAAAGCGCTTCGGTAAAGGTTTGGGTTCGCAAAGTAAATAATTTCAAGGGTTCGGTTCCTGATCCGGTTCAGGCTGCTTAAAAATCCGAACCGAACCGGTTCTACTAGGTTCGGCTCGGAACCGGTTTGCAGCCTTGATTTTTAGAGTACTTTGAGTTCTTTAAAGCGACTGTATGTATTTATTTTATATTTATGCCACATAGATAAGACTTAGAAACTGGTTGTAATAGTTTGATAAGATATGGAGACAACCATTTGCCTATTTCGGAGATTCCCGAGCATTCATTCCATAGAGAACAAGAGAGGTAATTTTAAAACAGATCAAAATAAAGTTATACACGTATTTACTAAAAGACACGCTAAAATAACAAAGCTTCAGTGCGTAACTTTTAAAATAATAATTAAATAAGTAAAAAAAAATATATATTGAACAGACTGCAACTCGATAGTTGATTGAAATTTGATTGCTGTAGCTTGAATGTTAAATTGAATTGATTGCGCTTTAATGTGCCATTGAAATAATCTGGGGAGGAGCTTTCAAAGCTGTTGGAAAAACAAAAACACATAACGAGCTCGGCTTATCGCTCATTCAACTTCATTTTCTACGGGCACAGACACAAAAATAAAATCATTTGGGTTTTATGAATTATTCATGCGGTCAGCGTACAGATCCGGACACGGACACGGACACGGATATGGATATGGACTCGAACCCGGGCAATGCAATGACCTTCAAGCTATTTCAATTGCAGTTTCTAATGCGTTGCAACAGTAGTTGCTGCCACAGCAGCATCAACCCTTCCGTTTCCTGTGGCAAATCCAATTTTTTTTTGTTTTTTTTTTGTTTTGCAACTTTTCATGAGTATGAAAAGGTATAATGGGGAGCAGGGAATGCTGTGGTTTTCAAGTGGGCTGTAGGGCAGTCATTTTGTGCCATTTGTGCGCAACGAGGCGTCTGAGCGGAACTTCAATCTATCATTGCCGCCAAGGGCGTAGCCAGGGGATTCCAATGCAGAATTTATTTTTGGAAAAGTTGCTAAGTAAGCGTTTTCTCTCTACGAGATGAATTTCAATAATGCGAATGATAAAATATATAAAAATCAATTTGATATTAAATATATACAAATAAAAAAAAAAATAGTAAAAAAAATTTGGCATTTGGCTCAGTGTCCAACTATTTTCAGAGTGCCAATTTTTTGAATTATCTTAGCCGATCTCTTTATCCAAGGAATATATTTATTTAAATTATTTGTAATCATGGATGCCACCGAAGTCCGAACCACCCAAAACCCATATATTTTGTAGGTTTTATATCCGTGGTAACCCTGAATATGACGGTCTGTCCGCCCCTCCTTATTTCTGTCCTGGCTACGCCCATGATTGCTGCTAGGTTATGGATTTTACAGCTGCACGCTGGGAATACCAATGAGTCTGGGCATAAAAACATTTCAATGCATTTTTTATACATGTTATTAGAATAGCCATTAGACTGGATTGTTCTCTGAACAGCAGACACAGCGTACATGGCCCAAGTTAAGAACAGAACACACCGTACATGGCCTACAATTTGAAAATAACACCGTACTTAGTTTACGATAAGCATTGATAAGATGACGCATAATTCGTTGCGTTGTTGAGTCAACGGGACATGACTGCACTTTGTTATATATTTTATATTTTATTGAATGCAGACAAGGACTTACGGCAGCCACAGGTGCAACATTTTGTGGCGCAAAAATCGCACAGCTGTTTGCCAGCGAACAAGGCGTCATAATCGTTGCCGGCTTTTTGGTTCGACTCGTTGAAGTCGGATTCCAGAGACGTCTCCACAGCCAAGGAATTGTCTATTTCGCTTTGATCAGACATTTACACCACAAATCACACACACAAAGTGGCACGCAGAGAAAAAAATAACTGTATAAAATATATTAAAGAATACGCGACAGATTTGTTTTCATGACACAGCTGTTCTGTCGCCATTCGTCATTGTGTCTCAGTGTTGGGTAACAGTTAACAGCTTAAGCTGCAGCAAGCAGTGCACTACTTGCATTTAGATTTGAATTTGAATTTAACTTTGAAATATTAACGTTATGAAATTGATTTAATTTCTCTGTTTTTATAGTTTTTAATTAAAGTGGAAATTGATTCTTGTGCTTTTAAACATAAGCATTAGACAAAATTGAATTTAAATTTGAATTTGAAAACTTAACGAAGCAACGGAATTTATTTAACTTAAGTTACAATTGATTTAAAGTTTCTAATTGAAATGTAAAATATTTTAACCTCTCCACCCACAGCACAATATTATGCTACGCTTTGGCAACACAGCCAAAAGGATGAATATAAAATCAAGCCAAGGCCGCAATGCAGCCAAACATAAATTGTAATTAAACAAGCTTTCAACTGAGAAGAAAAAGTTTGCTGGCACAGTTGCCAAGAAGCAAAAGCAAATATAAGAAGCAGCCGCAAACTGAGTTAATTTATTACGCGTTCAAAAACAAAAAGAACACAAAATGCCAGCCGGTCGTGTGGCCGGTAAAGCCGGCTACTCCAATCATTATTATAATGGTATGTATAGTTACAAAATCTTAAATTGTAAATTTAAATGCATGTATCGATTTTAAATTGATACTCATTCAATTGTAATTAAACATTATACATTCCCATCGATTGCAGCGATTGCAAATGCGTTGTGCATTGAGGTGTTAATAATCTGAAAACCAGGCCAACAATGTGGTCGATTCCTGAAATTCATTACTTATTCTCTCTGGCTCTCTGTCTCTTTGTAGGTCGCTCGTATGTGGGCATCAATGAGGAAATAATGTGGGTTAGCATTGGCATGGGCGTGACAATAGCGCTGCTTATAACGATTGCACTGTGCTACATAGCACGGGAGAAGTGCCAAAAACGTCAGCGGGAATATTACGTGACGGCATAGTTAATGTATGCAGCCTGCCACAGACACGGGGGAGAGGGAGGCAGCGATATGCCGAAGGCAGCGCAATGCATCCTCCACATGAATATGGATGTGGATGTGAATGTGAATGTTAATGCGGATGCGGATGTTGATGAAGTCAAAGAGCAGGCCTTGTCAATCACAACAGCCAGCCAAGCAGCACAACAGAAGGCAAGCCCAAAGCCAGAAAAAGAACCATACCCAATGCCAGGACCCGATCCCGCTGCCGGTATTGATCCCGATCCCGCTCCACAGCCAGATGTTACCACCATGAGCTGGAATGCTCTTGACATTTGCGGTGCTCGCAGTTGGGGTTAACCAAAAGAAAACAAAACACAACCCACCATGTAAAGCACACACATACGCAATGCACACAATATATAAAACTTTTTTTTTTTGAGTGTAATGAATAAATTGTTGTAATCATAAAAAACAGCCACGCAGCGGCATGTGAAAAATGTTAATACAATTACCAAGACATATAAATAAATAGCAAAAACAACCAATGGTTGTAACACTGTCTACTATTGAATTTCGCGCGCTTTATACATTTCAGCACACTGGCAACAGTGTTTGGCGTTGCCACTTTTGGGCACTAAGAGTTCAGTATTTTTGCACTACTTGCATGTTCACTGCTTGCGTGTACTGCTTGCTGCTCAAATCAGCTGTTTCGCACTGCGTGGTAAGAAGCAGAGCGCGCGCACGTTTTTTTATTTACAAAATTCTCTTGCAAGCCAATGCATCGCAATGGATGACAATATAACGTTTAATGTAACGACAAAACCGACAGTTAAGAAGGCAAAGCAGGTGAGTGGTAGTGTTGCGGTTACAGTAAATCAGAATACATTCAGATTTGTTGTTCAACAGGCGGCAACAGCAGCTATTAAGCCGTTGACCAAAAAACAACGTGCAGCGCCCGCCGGATTTGACTTTCAATTCAATGCGGACAAGCCGAAGGCCAAGGCGCTGGTGGTGCGACGTCGTGCTGCGCCAGTGGCCAAGGCCAAGGAGCAGCAAGTGACCAAGGAGCAGCAAGTGACCAAGGAGCAGCCAGTCACAGCCAAAGTCGCAGCCTCAGTGTCGTCCACAAATGTGGAGAAGTCGGATGGCGATTTGATGTTCAATGTGTTTACGGCCAAGCCAAGTGTTGTGGTCAACAAAGCGCCAGTTAAAGTCACGCCCACTGTGGTGACAGGTGCCATTAAGAAGCAACAGTTGAAGGCGGCACTCAAGGGACAAGGACGCAAGGAGAATCCCAACAAGCAACCACGTGCCGGGGACTTGTTCAAGGCGCAGCTGGACGAGGAGCGCCGACTGAAGCGTGCCAAGGAGGAGAACCGTTCAACAGAAGAGGAGCCAAAGACTGCCGTACAGTCAGCGAATAAGTTTCGTACCAAGAAAATTGGACTCTTCGATCAGAGCGATGTGGAGGCGCTAAAGCAACTGGGTCAACGGGCTGTCAAGCCTGTCAAGGAGACTATATTCACGGGCACGAAGGTGGAGACTCTGGGACTGCATGCACATGCTGTGAAGAATCTGTTGGATCTGCTGAGCATCACACAGCTGACGACAGTGCAACAGAAGACCATACCACAAGTGCTGGCTGGCAAGGATGTCCTGGTCAGATCACAAACCGGATCCGGCAAGACTCTCGCCTATGCTCTGCCCATTGTGGAGCGTCTTCAGGCCAAGCAACCACACGTTAAGCGCACCGACGGCGTCCTGGCACTGGTCATTGTGCCCACCCGTGAGTTGGCTCTCCAGACCTACGAGTTGTTCCAGAAGCTACTGAAACCCTATACTTGGATTGTGCCCGGCGCCTTGCTGGGCGGTGAGAGCCGCAAGAGTGAGAAGGCGCGTCTGCGTAAGGGCATCAATGTGTTGCTGGGCACTCCGGGTCGCCTGGTGGATCATCTGTTGCACACTGAAACATTTAAGCTGTCCAAGCTGCAGTTTCTGGTCCTCGACGAGGCGGATCGTCTGCTGGAGCTGGGATACGAGCGCGATGTGAAGCAGCTGGTGGAGGCCATTGATAAACAGCGGGCAGAGGATGCAGTCCAGTCCGACCAAGCTGCCATGCAGCGGATGTTGCTCAGTGCCACACTGACCTCCCAGGTGCAACAGCTGGCGGGACTGACGCTCAAGGATCCGCTCTACATCGACAACAGTGATGAGGCCGCAGATGCGGCCTTGAAGGGATCAAATGGCTACGAGAAGGAGACAATCGAGGCGCAATTAGATGACGGACTTGGCGAGTACTTGGAGGACATGACCGGGGTACTGAGCATACCGGAGAATCTACAGCTCAGCTATGTGGTTGTGCCGCCCAAGCTGCGACTGGTCACCATCTCGGCGCTGTTGGCCAAGGAACTCGCTGCGAGTCCCAAACAATTCAAGGCGATTGTGTTTATGAGCACCACGGAAATGGTTAACTTTCATCACGATGTGCTCAACGAGGCGTTGACACGTCGTGTCCTGGACGAGGACGATGAGCAGGTGGATAAGGAGGAGCAGCCAGACGATGAGGGGGAAACGCCTTTGCTCCACGGACTGCGATTCTTTAAGTGAGTAAAAGCAGAGACTATACTTATTACCAGTACAGTAACCGTAACCGTTACCGGTATTAACCGATTGAAATTGATAACAGTAACTGAAGCCCTAATTAAAACAACACTTTTTTACAATATTAACAAAACCGAATAACCCAAATTATTCAAACCGAAATAACCGATTAGTAACCGTTTCATGTATAACGGTTAGTTGCGGTTTAATCAAGCATTAAATTCAATTCTGTTCTTAAAGTGTAATTTTCGTTTTTCAAACTAATTATGATTTTTAATTTGAATGTAGATGTAACTTAACTTAATTTTTTATAACATTTTTACAACACTTTTGTCTTTGTGAACCGAAAGTATACCGGTATTTCAAAACCGAAACCTACAAAACCATAAGAAGTGAGCCAGACAAAATTGAGAAGTGATGGGACGCTAAAAAATAGAAAAACTACTCGTATTAATCGATCCAACTTAATTAACATTGACAAACAAAACATTTATTTAGAATTTAAATAAAAATTAAATTTAAAAATTAGCAATTTATCTATATTATAAACAATATTAATTTATAATCAACGAAATAAGAAAATAACAATCAGATCAATAAGTTATATTATAAAAACTACACTGTATAATGATTTTAAGGATTTTCTTCAATGATAATGATTAATGTTGAGCAATTTTACAAAAATAACCACGTATAATTGTGAATAATCTCACAAATAATCCTTTAATATGATTAATGTGTAGGATTTTTTATAAGGACACTTACGATTGTATTTGTTGCTTCGGGCTAAAAAGTTTTGAAAAATGTATAGGAAATAATAACAATACTTGTAATGAGCACAGAGTACTCGGAATGGTTTTTGCATTTCAAGTAAACGGAATTAACTTAAGAGTAGGTCTAGAACGAACAGATAAATTAATTTGGATTAATAACATTAATTTATTAAAGTAAGAACTGGTCTAGAACACTTTTTTGTTTGGAATTGTGTGATCTTTATAATATAATATAAAGTGTTTAGTGCAAGTGATGTTAATTGCGAACTTTAATTAATGCTCCTTTCTTTCTTCTATTCCTTAGACTCCATGGTTCGATGACACAGACGGAGCGTCAAGGTGTCTTTCGAGGCTTCCGGGATTGCGCCAGCTGCGTGCTTCTCGCCACCGATGTTGTTGGCCGTGGCATCGATGTACCGGACACCAAGCTGGTCGTACAATACACTCCGGCCCAGACCACGGCGGACTTTGTGCATCGCGTGGGACGCACAGCGCGTGCGGGACGACGTGGACGTGCTGTATTGTTTCTGGCGCCGAGCGAGGCGCAATTTGTGCGTCACTTGGAGAAGAAACGCATTCGCATCCAGCAGGGCGACATGTACAGCTATCTGGAGGCGTTGTTGCCACGCGATGCGGAGGCACGCACCGTCCAGGAGGCAGCATCCAATTTGCAGCACAAGTTTCAGTCGCTGCTCGAGGACGATCGGGAGTTGCACGACAAGTCCTGCAAGGGTAAGTTCCCATGACAGTTGACCTCGTATTCAACCCCCTCCCCTCCCCCCTCTCCCACTTTCCTTTCCTCGCCTCTCCTCTCCTCATCCATCAGTTGTAACGTAACTAGCAATTTAATCCTTTCACCAAAAGGATATTAACTTTATAATTATGACTTTTTTGTAACAAACAAAATTTTTGCTGCTCTTTTGAGGGCTGCAAATGCCAGAGTGAGATATATATAGAGAGAGAGAGAGAGACACTTGCTAGCTGTTTTTCCAATTATAAGTTGGACGTTCGCTGCCACGCCCTTTTGCGGCCAGCCGCCCACTTGTACGCTGGCAACGCGCGTTAAAAACACAAAAAAATTATTTCATATTTGAAGTTAATTTCGATTGCGTGTCGAATTGCCGACCAATTCCGCCCACCACTTCTGTGACTCCCTTGTAAAGTGACCAGCACTCCTGTCGTCGCTACCTCGCTATCCTTGTCTTCTTTGATACCCTATCTCCAGACCAAGTTCATCAGCTATCTACCCATCACCCAGATAAATCTCTGTGAGCTGACTTGCGATGTAAATCAAAAACTGATCATTGAGCTTAAAATCAGGGAATCAAACCGAAACATATAATTTTACGGTTTCGGTTCCGGTACGTCCCGAAATATCTATTTCGGTAAAGGGTTCTATTTTGGTTTTTTTCTTACGGTTCCAGTATCAGTACCGTTACGTAACGGTACAACAAATCAATTTTAAAACATTTTAAAATGCTAAGATGTCGTTTTTTAATAAGTATGACATCAAAATAAATAGCTAGACCTAGAGCAAACAAATTTTTATATAACGAATTTAAAAATCTTTGAATGCAAAATGAATTTAGAGGACAAATCATGATCAAAATGTCATTCCGCTTAAAATTCGGTTCATTTTCGATGAAGTTATGACAGTTTGAAGTTGGTCAGAATGCGGATTTAGCGACTTTACAAGTCAAAATTTTTGTTCAATTTCACATGAATTTTTACAAAAAAATGAAAGGTCTCAGAATCAAGTTTAAAGTGTTGTTTTATACTAATTACGATATAAGGAGTTGATTTAAAATTAAAACTTGAGATTTAAAATTTTGAATTTTCAAAATTTCATAGGGGGGACCCTTACCATTAACGTGGAACCATGGCTACGGTGGTCGAAAAATAATAAAATTTTCTAAATGCAAAAAATTTAAATGCAGTATGAATTAAGAGACCGAATCATGATCAAAATGGCATTCCGATTGAAAATCGGTTCAGTTTTGATCAAGTTATGACAGTTTGAAGTTGGTCAGAATGCGGATTTAGCGACTTTACAAGTCAAAATTTTTGTTCAATTTCACATGATTTTTTACAAAAAAATGAAAGGTCTCAGAATCAAGTTTAAAGTGTTGTTTTATACTAATTACGATATAAGGAGTAGGTTAAAAGTGAAAGCTTGAGATTTAAAATTTTGAATTTTCCAAATTTCAAAGGGGGGACCCTTAGCATCGAAATTGAATCTTAGTCGAAAATAATAAATTTTTCTAAATGAACAAAATTTGAATACAGCATGAATTTAGAGGCCAAATGATGATCAAAATGACATTCCGCTTGAAAATCGGTTCAGTTTTGATCAAGTTATGACAGTTTGAAGTTGGTCAACTCTTTAACCACAACCGGTACAAACATTGGGTTACGGTCTCAGTTCCAGTACTAAAAATGAAACGGTTAGTTTCGGTTTACGGTTCCAGTTTTAACGTTCTTTATTCATTTCTCTTTCGTGTAGAAAACAACTGTATTAAAAATAAATTTATTAAACAGAAAAATTGTTGGAATATACTATATGTACATATTTGTAGTGATATTTGTTGTGATACCTTAATTCTTTTAAACATTTTAAACTAAAACTTCTAGAATAAACTGGCATTGAAACGTTTGGTTTATTGATCTTGTTAAATCGGATTCAAAATAATGGAAAAAAGTGTATTGCAGCTGCGGTTTTAGCTGATATGAATAGAGATATATTTTCCTCCTTTTTATTTGCTGTCCTGTTAATGTCCTGTTGAAATTGTAATTGCAGCGTGGTAGAGAAAAAAAATTAAGTTAATTAGATGTTACCAACAGAAAGTGGGAAAAGCCAAGAGAAAGGGATAGAAAGCGAAATGATGGGAAGAAAAGGGTTATTATTAGTTAGCTATTAGGAAAATAGGAGATAAAGAGGTTAGAGGATAGATATTAACTGCTGAATGAGTTGTTGGGATGCAAATGAATCATGAGCTACAAATCTGGCAAACTCGAAACAGGAAACGGAAATAGTGTGATATATTCAAACGGAAAAACAAAAGGAGTAAAAGCGAATACAGCTAAAATAAAAAATATGAAAGATATTAATAAAGATGATGCTGATTGAAGAGGGGAATAACAACAGCAACAACAACAACGTCAACATCTAGAACTAAAGCTAAAGGCAGCCAGGCAAAATGGCAACTCAAATTGCACTTAAGCGTCGAGTCAAGCGTCAAGACAGGAAGCCACTTGGCAAAACTTGGAAGAGCGCACCCAAAGGAGCTCAATTGTGGGCCACACCAAGGAGGGTGGCAGATGAGGAGGAGGAGGAGGAAGGAGGAAGGAAAACGGAAAACAGGAATAGAGTATGAAGATGGTTGCAGTTGCTGTGCTGTGTCCAATCAAAAAGCCATTAAAAAGTATTACGCTTGAACAAAACTCTACAAAGCAGCAGATAAAAGCAGCTACACAAAAACAAGAGACAAAAAACAACAGGAAAAGACAGATAGATTGAGAGAGAAAAGTTGATGTCAAGTTGTTGCACTGCACAAAACATCCTTCGGTCAAAAAATAGAAGAGATATGCAGCTCGATTCCGAATGTTTCGATAATTGAGAAGAACTTCAAGCTGGTATTCAATTTTTATTTATATTTTTTTTTAATATTGAATAATATCCAGGCAGAGTACAAGTAATAGCACTATTTTTTTTTTACTATTTTTATTTGCTGAGTATTTCCTTAAAGGGACATCAACTTTAAGCTGGAACTTATTTTTTTGATTTAAGACCTGACTCCAGCAGGCCCGAATAAAAAAATACTTGCAAAGTTTTTTTTGTATGAAGTTTGACAGGAATTTTTATTTCCAGTCCTGCTGGATTCAGGCCTTTATCAAAAAAAATTTAAATTATTTACCCCTCAATTACGAACCCATACCAGAACCCTTTGTTTAATAATAGTTCGGGTTGAAAAAAAAATAATTACATAAATTTTAAACTATTTTACTATCAATAAGTTTGTTTTAGCTTGATTTTGATTTTTGAAACAATAATAAAATAATTGTCTTTTCATTAATAATTGGGAATTTTGAATAATATTTTTTATGAAAATATTGTGAAGCTGTAAAACAAAAAAGCAAATAGTGCAATTTGTTTTGCAATCGATCGAGGTATCCATCCATACCTTCTGCAAAATTTTAAAGACTTGCTGCCTTGATTATATCTAAATTTATGTCTTATATCACTTTCCTCTGGAAGTTTTTGTCCTCTATATAATCTATTAAGTTGCCAATTCCATTGTTGAAATAATCCCCGTTAATTCAATCATTAACTAAACAACAAAGCTGTTTTCATTGTCCGTGTAACCACATGATTAACTATGTTACATTCGAGTAACGAGTCCGAGTCCGATGTCTGTGGAGTGTGGCCTATATGTATAAGAAAAACCACAAAACGAACCTTAAGCCGAAAGCTGAAAGGAAGCCGAAGTCGAAGCTGAAGTCGAATCCTGTTGAAAAGGGGGAGATTTGTGGATAGGGAAGGGGAAACAAATACAGAAAACAATCACAACAATTTGCCACGCCTACAGAGCAGAGAAACAAGAGAAAACCACATGGACACGCGCACTTTATAAAATATCCGCTTGCATTTGGACGCATTAGTTGAACCACCGCCCCACCGCCCCAGCAACCCACCGAATTCCCTTGTTCCCCTTAACGCCAAAGCTAAACAATGGAAGTCAAGGGGTGGAATGGGAAGTGGGAAAAGTGTCTTGGAGTGTGGACCATGAGAAAGTGGCATAAAAAGCCATTTTGTGCGGTTTTGTGCAATGGGTGGGTGGTTGGGTGTGTGGAATTTTTGTGGGTGTCTCCGGCTTGGCTTCTTTCGTATGGTTTTAGCCAACCCTCGGTCGTAGTGGATTGTCGTCAGTGCTCGAATGGCATTTATTTTATTCGCAACTTCCGGCTTGCAGACGTCTCCAAACATCCGGACTCGTCATACTTTTTGTTTGTTTAATGTCTGCCACTTGACTGTAATCGCATTTGCGGCAATTAAGCAGCCCCAAAGACAAGGGCTTGACTTTGAGACACAGAGACACCCCACACATACACACACACACACACACACACACACATACGCACAGAGAGATAACCACAAACCTAACCCAGGCACAGTGGTGCTAATGATAAATTAATTAATGCAACTAATACTTGCTTTCCATGTTTTTGAAAATTAAAAAATTCAACAAAAATCTTTTCATAAATGAAGACATATATTATATGTATCAATCTCAATTAAAAAATTATAAAATAATTATCATATTTACAATATAAAGATTTTATTAGCGCTGTACTCAAAATGTTATTGTCTCTGAGATACTTTCGCTCATATGAACAGACAAATTAACATTTCTATATCGATTCGGTTATTGATGCTAAACAAAAAAAATTTATCGGGTCTGCCACGCCTCTTTCTGCCTGTTACATACCTTGCATAAAACCAATATACCCACCAAAAAATCTACTTTATTTATAGCATCCAAAAATAATATCTGAATTTTTCGAAAGCTTAAATTTTGAGTTAATTTGCGCTGGCACCACTGTGCCAAGGACAGATCCAAAAGATGGACAGACAACTTAACAGGAACAATCCACGAAGTCAGCTCGTAAACGGATGGAACAGAGCGAGAACGTAACGAAAGGATGAAATGGCGACTGCTGCCAGTTAATTGCCGAGGCAGAGCAGCGTCTTTGACTTTAACCATCTCCATCTCCGTTCCGTTCACTTACTTTTTTTTTATCTCCTTCTCGCTCTTTTTCAACCCTGCTTTGAGATTAATGTCTTTTTATTTCTTACTGTTGTTATTGTTTGGCTAATGATCTCAAATTTACGCGTTGTTACTGAACTTTATAGAAAGTGTGTATGAACCGTTTCAAAAATGGTTCAGGACTATAATTCACATCGAATTTGTCTTAGATTCCGACAAATTGCTATATTTTTAAATTGAAAGTTCTTTCAATGCTTTATATTTTTTTGAGTAGATATCAAATCATCGAAATATAAAAAGATCATTTTATTTAGATGATCATAAATATAAAAAAATATGGACTGCATTATACCATACCTCAGTTCTATCCGGTTTGATGTCTACGAGATAACCGTTACATACTTTTAGGCGCTTGCATTACTTAGAAACTTATAACAGCCATTACTGCCGTTCTATGTCCCCGATAAATAAGTTTGCATTGAAAGTAATTCAACTCTTTGAATTGGCAAATGATTTATGTACTTCGCTGCGAATTGGCATCAAAAGCTTCTATATAAAGTTGAATACATACCTGACCAAAAATTCAAACAGCAAACGTTCAAATAAAATATAATTTTCCAATGATTTTTCAAAGGAGTAAATGATAATTATGCGCCTCAATTGTGTGTTTAGATAGCGATCTGTGCTAGTTGTGGCTAGTAATAAAAGCTGGATGGTTGAATTGCTCCCATGTGACCAGTTCTCACTTAGCGAAAGAGACGACACTTTTGGGCCAATATCATTTGTCAGACTTTATCGTTGAACTCGTATTCTGTAGAACAGCTGGGTCGTTTTTTCGCTGTTCTCGTACGCACATTGTTCATTTTAGAAAGAACTCAACAATTCACAACACATTTACATATGCAAGAGAGAGAGAGAGAAAGAGAGAGAGAGGGGAAGAGTGATAGGAGTATCAAAGATATAGTATATGTAAATGTAAAGTATATGTATCTAACTGATGCTTATCAGACTCACATGCTGCAAGGACAATTGTGGTACGTTGTGGTAATTTGATATCATTGTTGTATAATTTGGCATTGCTTGGCATAAGTGCTGCGTAATTAGCAAGGACATGCCCACAACCACACAACCACACAACCAAGAGGCAAACCACACACAAAAGGCAGCCAGAAGCCAGAATGCAGAAGGACTGTATTTGGGGGATGGATGGCAGTGCGAGAAATCCTTTGCTGACAATGCTCATTTGTCATTTTAACAAATTTATTTTGTAATGAATGCCACACACACACACACACACACTCACACACACACATATATGAGGTAGTGGCAGGCACTTAAGCCAACACATCAATTAATTCTGAAAGCATTAACATGCTACAACTCAACTCGACTCTGCAGCCAAAAAAAAAATAACACGAATAAACTCTCTAGTCGAGAGTGCACGAATACGAGATACCCTAAGCAATAGATTAGATACCCTATGTATCTAATATACTTATTCTCACTTACCTACATATATGAACAGTTGTTTTCCATTGTTTTCTTCTTCTTTTATTGGCCCGATGTTATCGGAAATTTTTACTTTATTATTGTTTAGTTTTATTTTTCGAGCGTAGTGAAATTTTCAGGACAGATTCGTACTTTTATAGGGTGTCGAAAACGTGATGTTATAGGTTTGAAAATTGCGCTTTTTTTTTCAAAAGTTAAAATAAACTTGATAGATATTTTAAACATAAATCTTCATACCAAAATTGGAGTCTCTGGCTTTTTAGTCTCTAAGCTCGACAATTTCGTTCAGAAAAACGTCGACTCGTTTCCTGATATTGATCAAGAATAACTATAATGCTTAGGTTTGAAGAATTGATGCTGATCAAAAAACTTTATGGGGTCAGCCAAGCCTCCTGCTGCCTGTTCCAAACTTTGCACAGACTTAATATACCCGCACCGGGTAAAAGCCACAATCCAACTTCAATTTACATTTTCTTTTTGTTGTTGTGTATCTTTTCAGCCTTTGTCTCGTGGATGAAGTTCTATTCGACATTTCCCAAGGAGCTGAAGCCCATATTCAATGTGCGCATCGCCCACATGGGCCACTTTGCCAAGAGCTTTGGCCTCAAGGAGGCGCCCAGCAAATTTGCCCACAAACATGCGGCCCCGAAGCCGGCGCCACCCACAAATCGCTTAACTTATACAGAGCGGTAAGTAAACTCACTAATTAAAGCTTAAAATAACAATTTAATGAACTGTTTTGATTATTTTTAGCGATCCCGAGAAGGTGAAGCAGGCGAAACGTGAGAAGAAGCGTCTTTATGCCACCACAGTGAGCGGCGAGGTGCGGCAAACGCAACAGCAGGCGGGAAAGGCCGGCGAACAGCGCCATCCAGCGGCGGGCGGTGGTACTGGCAATGGCATTGGCAGAAGCAGCTTTATGAAGAGTCTCAACAAATCACGAGCACTCAACATATCCGAGTTCGACAGCGGGCTGCCATCATTGGCAGCGCCCAAAAGACGCAAGCAGGCGTAGAAGACGGACGAGGAAGATGCAGGAGGAGTGGAAGGAGTGGGAGGATTAGGAGGAGAAGAGAAGCTGAAGATGGAGCAGCGGCATTTGGGCGCTATTCAAGCGTTTAATCGAAAAGCAGCACGGCTACAAAATGCAGATCCGCTGACAACTCATAAAACTTTCATTTTTCTCAACTTTTAAGCCCGGACGTCCTGCGGGAAAAGTTGATAAAAGCGTCCAAGCAACCGCTGCTGGCATATTTTAAGCTCATCTTTACAGTTAGTTTCTATATAGAATTCCTTCTTTTTTTTAGCATTTATCTTTTTTTTTCTTGTTTACTTTTATGTAATATGTTTTTTTTTTTGTTAAGGGCAAATATTAGAAATCCATTTTCCGCTCAGTGCAGATTCATTCAGTTTTGAAAATGTCAATCCCAATTGCTGCCACTCTGTGTGGGAGGGGGAGCGGAGAGAGCGGCACGTGTTGGCCGCCTTTTTGTGCAACTGAAGCGCGTAATTTGTTGGACAAGCCATAAATAAATATGAAACATAAACGCATAAAAAATCAAACGATTTGCTTTCATTTACTTTTCCCATTTACCAAACAAATTCTTTTTTTTCTTTCTTTGGTTTCTTTATCGACCGACGCCTGTAAGTGTGCGCCAATATTTGGCTAGGACACGTGTCAGGCATATTTATGAAAGGGAAAGTATTATAGCCATTAATTGCGGGCCCAATTGCTTTTGGCCCAATTAAAAACGATGTGGGACCAACGATTGATTTTTAATTAGCGTCCTTATTGAAGGATATTGTCTGGTTTGCCTGTCAGTTCAAGTCGATACTCAAATTGGTCAGCCAATCAAGCGTATCCACCTACAATGAATACCCCCTAGCCCTCATCCCTTGACCAGAGTCGCCGCGACTGAAGTCGACTTGAATGGCGTCCTAATTACATGCGAGTGTCAACATATGAAATAATATTTTGATTCAACCTGTCTTGCATCACGCAGGTGAAAGGTGACATTTGTTGTGTAGTGTATTTGAATTTTTTGTATGTATGTATGTTTTATATCGGCTATATGATGATGTTCATCCAACACTTGCAATACTTTACTTGAAATAACAAACAAATGTATTTGAATTCACAAATATGTGAATTATATCCTTTTTTTATCCTTCCTTCAGTAAAATATTAAAAATTACTGACTATCTAAACAACAAAATCAACGAAATCACTAACTAACACTTTCATTTGTCTGTGTGGATAACAAAATATAATATTTTTTGTAGAGCTGATTTTTTAGAGAAAATCCATTTAAATTAAAATCTTAATATTCTCCAGACGAAAGATTAGTTTAAAGGATGAAATATAAAAAAAATATATTAAAAACATCTTCTTTACTAATCTCGTTTAAGTTTGATCTAATTTATGTAGAGTGTGAAACAAGTTGAAGTGTATTCGAGAAAATCAATAAATAATATAGATATATATATATAACATCTAATTCTAATCTAAAATAAAATAGTTCAATAATAAGTATAAAAATCTCTTCGAAATTAAATTTGTATAATAACGCTAAGATTTGTATAACACTAAGTAAGTATAACACTAACATAATATTGATTTACACCACTTTGACTGGATCAAGTAATATTCACGGAGCGTATTTATAACTAACACAACTATTTCCTAAGTTGTTGAAAAGTTAGATTAGATTAAAATTTGGAAAGCCCATAAAAGTTTCTCAATACTTTCAAAAAATTCGTAAGATCAACAATTAAAGTCGCTGCTTATGCATTTCCAGGGTATCTGCGATTCGTTTTGAATTCGGCGTTAGATTTGAGTGGCGTTGGTTGGTTGGTTGGTCATTTGCCACTTTGCAAAGGGTTGTCGAGCGTTTCTAATGTGATTGCACTAATGGGTCGAATTATAGACGCATTAGGGTAAATTAAAATCCTTCTCACAAGGCGACTATGGCCACCCCCTCATGGGGGTTGTCCTAACGTCGCTCGGCTGCCAATAAAAAGGCAACTCACTTAGAGACAACGGCTTGACCCTCAGTCAAGTCCATCGTGCATCGACAGGGGACATGGTATTTGGGCGGTTGGAAGTTTGGAGGCAGACTTATGGGGTGGATTTGTGAGTGGACAAAAGGGGATGGGGATGGGGATGGTAATGAAGTTGTAGCGGCTGCATCAACAATGCCATTGTCGGATTGTCCTTTTGTGGTCAGGTGCAAGTGTTGCAGGTTTTCCTCGTTTTTTTCTGCTCTTTTTCCATTCGTATTATTCAAATTGAAAAGGGAAAAACCCCCAACAGCTGTCAGCATTTCTTTACATATGGAGAGAGACGCTCGTGGGGTTTCACTTTGATTATGAAAATTCTGTGACCCGTGCACATTGACAATTGTCAAGCAGGCGTAAAGGATGTGGCGACAGGTGGATCAAGTGGATCAGGTGCGGCAAGTGGGACAGGTGGCAACTAACTGACGAAGGCCGCGTGGTTTTGACACCTTTTTTTTCAGCTATGCAAAGCTTTGACCATACAATTTCCATTGGCTCGCTTTTTGTATTAGTAATTTCATTGTAATTTAGATTTTTTTTATCTAAAGGAAAATTTGTGCCAAATTTGGTTGCTCTATCACTGATAGCCTCTGAGATCTAGTTGTTCATACGGACGGACAGTCGGTCGAAGGGACAGACGGTCAAGATCTAGAATATATATACTTTATAGAACATTGTATTTTTATCATAAAAATTTAAAATATGAGTTATAATATTTTTATTTTATTAATACACGACTAAGAGCAGTTGGCAATAAAAATTAAGAAATTCAAAATTCAACAAAAATTCATATTAAGAGATTGGTTAAAACCAAATGATAAAGCTCATTGTAAGAAGTGCAAATATTATAATTCAAAAATTAAAATTGAAACCTAAACACTTAAAAATATATTTCGTTAGACCAAAAGATAGATGTTATTCTTGAAGTTTATAAAATAGCTCTTCAAAAACTCGATTTTTTGTATGTCCATTAAAAAATTTGTATTTGATAAAGTTAAATCGCTACAGTCCCAGGATTGCGTTAACTTCACGTGTATGTATTTTTATTTTTTTCCGCCATTTCCAATTTGCAATTATAACGCAATGCGATTGCGTGCACAAAATGACAAGCTTTTATGAAATCGCGATGGTTTCTGAGACGAACAAGCGAAAGGGCAGGTGTAGGCGGTAGGATAGGGGAGGGGAAGGAGGGGGGGGGGTGAAAAGAAAGAGGGAACATGAACACCCTTTAAATTATGATTTCATTTTGACGGAGTCCTCGACTAACGAGAAGCAGAAGGAACGAAAAGGCGAAGGCGTATGAGAATGAGAATGAGAATCAGGAGTAGGATGAGACTGAGAATGAGAATGAGAAGTAGCACCCACACACACACACACACACACATAGTTGTAGACAAGGGAGGCCGGAAATCAGGATGAACTCAAATTATATACATTTTATATGCAATGTTATGCTACCTTTTTTTTTGTATTTATTTCTTTACGTTTTTCCTTTTCATTTTCGTAGCTGTTGTTGCCTTTTTATCCAATTATGTTCATTAAATTGGCATTTGAAATGAGCTGAGGCAAACTAAGGCTATTAATGCTACTGCTCTGCTACTGGGGTGAGGCAAGGCCAGGGGGGATAGGGGGGTCTACTTTTTGGGGGTTGCAGCATAAACTACTTAATACTTATTTAATTTGAGCCCACGATGATGCGAAATGCAGTCGAGTTGAAGTTCAATGCGTTCCCGCCAGCACAACTGTCATAAAAATCACGCAGCGGAAATTATTTTGTCACCATTTATAATTGCATTGTCACAGCAGCAGCAGCAGCAACAACAACGACAACAACAACAACAGCAGGACGAGTAAATAGTAGTATTGTTGTTGTTGTTATTATTATGTTGATTGGAGGGTGTTGAAAGTAACACCCCGCACATTAAATCAAGTGGCTGCGGGCAACGCCATACATAAATTATTGAAAAATCATGCTGCAAATAAACTCAACGACAGTCGACAGACGTCAAACGACAGACGACAGACGACAGACAGGACATCGAGTCCAGAGCTCAGCTAGTGACTCTAAGGCTGATTTGAAATCCACCACCAGCGGGTGGAAAGGTGGTAAGGATATCTACACATACAGCAGGACAGATGGAATGATTGACTGACTGACTGACTGACTGACTGACTGACTGACTGTTCACTGATAGAGACATATGTACGTGTACATATGTGTGTAGGACTAGTGGAATTAAGCCGGTTTTGCTCGAGCTAATTAACTACACACCCACAGGTGGAAATTAGTTAATTGAAATATTTATTTATGCGATCTTTTTTGTTTCATGTTTTTTTAAGATGAACTTTTCTACATTTCGTAGGTTTTATAAAATCGACACCCTGTAATTTCTTTAAAACCAGGCGTTAAGCGTTAAAATTAGCCCAAAGTAAATAAACACATTTTTTTTTAGTGATTTTTGAGAAATACATTGAAGTATAAAAATATTATTGTTATACCCGTTACTTAAAAAATAAGTAAAAGGGTATATTGTGTTCGTTGGAATGCACGTAACAGGGAGAAGGAGGCATCTCCGACACTTTAAAGTATATATATTCTTGATCAGCATCCGTCTGTCCGTCCGTTTGTCCGTATGAACAAAAGGATCTCAGAGCCTATAAGAGATAGAGATACCAAACTTTCACTCACAGACTTTTATATACCTCAAGCAGATCAAGTTTGTTTCAAATTTAAGCCACGATAGTAACGGGTATCCTATGATCGAGATCCCGACTATAGCCTTTCTGACTAGTTTTTGTATTAAACTTATTATCATAGATGCTGAATGTTAACTCTAACATTATTCAATTTTTTTTTTAAGTAACCCTGCATGTCGAAAGTTAAATTGATTTATGAATTTTCTTATGATTAGCTGCAGATTTATTTTCAAAGAAGCCGAAAGTGAATTCTTATGTAAAACAAAAGATAATTAAATTTAAGAAAAAGATTAAATGCCATAAAAAAAACTCAAATTTAAAGCTCTAAATAAATGGAAGAGAAAGGCAAATGGTTTTTTTTGTTTCTGGCTGTAAAAAGACTTCTACCATTTTTTTTGAATGAAAATTCTTTGAGAAAAATGTGAAAATGAAAGTGTGTATATTTTGTCAGTGTTGATTGCTTTCAGAACTTGCCCGCTTTCACATTGCGCATACGCCGCATGGCCCTGAAAGCAGTTTTAATATCTGCACAGACAGACAGACAGAACGGGAGGAAGGGTGGGGGAGGGGGCAGGGTGGTGAGGGGAGGTGTCAAGGGTAGCCACAGCATCCAAATCCAATTAATTCCATTGCGCCTAAAAACTTTAAGCGCAAGCGTCGAAGCACACCAAAAGCAACAGCTTCCCAGCCCTCAACCCCCCCGTCCCATAAGGGCAGCAACCCCTCTATATAGCTATATACCTATATAGCTACCCCCACGACACACCCTTTGGCCATTTGGCCCTGCGACAGCTAATGGAAAGCGACGACTCCTGTGCGTCTGTGGCGTCAGTTCCGTTTCCGTTTGAACGACTCTCGACTCTCAACTCTCAACTCTCAACTCACGACTTCGACTTGGACTTGGACCGGGTTCTATTTATTTGCAAATGCAACTTGTCCAATTTGACAGTTGTCGCTTGTAAATGTCACAGTTGAAAGGGGGCGAGAGCTCAGTGGTGTGGTGGGTTAAGGGGGGGTGGTGGTTAGAGTGGTGTGGTGTAAAAGTTAGTGAAGCATGCAAGTGTGAAAGCCTGTAACGAGGCATACTCGAATTGCGGATTGGATTTTGTGTAAATTTATTTATGTTAATTAGTTTCAATTTGATTTAATTTGCGTTCAAGCAGCTTCACCCAAAACGAAAATGAACTGACAATTAAAAGCACGTTAAAAACGCATTTAGCAAAACGAACAGAGAAGCCACAAAGACAGAGACAGAGAGAGAGTGAGTGAGAAGGAGAGACTGCGAGAGAGGGGAGTGTGTGTGAGTGAGGCAAGGGGGGATCCGTTTAAGCCGAAAACGCCTAATGACAGCTGCATTAATCCTGTGTGCTAACAAAGCGTTGAAGAAATCACTTTACCAGCGGCGGCAACGACTGGCCATAAAACGAGAGACAGACAGACAGACGGACAGACAGACAGACAGACAGACAGACTGACACACAGAGAGGGAGAGAGAGAGAGAGAAGCTGAGAAGAGAAATGACAGGCGCAAAAGGAGACGCCGCCAAAATCAACGAAATGACAACGAGACACGCAAACAAATGGCAATGATGAGACTTCAGAGACTGCGACTGCGACTGAGACGGAGACAGAGACTATTCCGACTTGGACTTGGACTTCGACGAAAAGTCTAATTTGTTGATAATTTGCGACCGCCGCCGCTGACCGCCAACGATGCCCCACGGCCACAGGAGTCGCATCGCATCGGATCGCTTGAGATCGCTAGAGATCGCATCCCGTTGGATGTTGGCCAATGGAGGGGGGGCAGGCGATACTTCCGCTAAGTCTGTAAATGGAAATGGAAATGCTGCAACTTTGGCCAGGTTGGACCTGCAACTTGCAACACTTGTGACTGCACTTGCAACTTGGTGCCGTTTGGATTTATGATGCGTTGCGCCAACTGCCAATTTAAAGGCAATTTGGCCAAGAGGCGCGATTTCAGCTTAATTGCTAACAATTTGTGGGCGTCCCACCTGCGGGTGATCTCTCCACTCTCCGCTCTAGTCCCCTTACCCCTGTTTCTGCCTCCCCTCCCCCATCTAGTTGCAGTTCCACTTCCAGTTTCAGCCCCGTTGGAGGTCACTTGACTGATCATCGGCGAGTCGAACCGAACCGAACCGAACCGAAGTTGGAGTCGGGATCGGACAAGCGTTAAATCTAATTAATTGGTTTTTAAGTGCGCCAGCTCAAGGCGAGAGTCAAAAGGGAACGATGATAATGGAACACACAACAAACTGAAAAAGATTTTTGCATTTTCTATAATAATTATGACAAATACTATGTAAATTGTCATTTGAAAATAACAAAAATTGGAAAATTTAAATTAAAAATTTAATTAAAAATTTAAATTAAAAACTGGGAAGACAAGTATTTGGAATTTTTTAAATGTTATAAAAAATTGTCTATTAAATATTATCAGTAAGAGAGGAAAAGTGAAGGAAAAGTTACCGAAACAGAGCAACCAAGAAGTTAAATTAAAAATGAGAGTGTGTCACAGTAAAAAGGTAAAACACTGATACTATTTAAAAAAAATTTGTTTTTTCCATAAATTTTAAAAAAAGTTGAATTTTATTCTTTATTTTTGTAATAATTTAATAATATGTAATTTAAAAAGAATTAAATTATATTTTTCATTTTTGTAATAAAAGTATGTAAATATACGTGTACATATAATGAATATACGTGTACAACAATGTTGGGGACTATTTAAGGAAGTCTTTGTTGGGCTAGGAGCAGAGATCACAAATAAAATTCATTTTAATTATTAAAATTAAATATTGTAAATTATAGTAATAATTGCAAGTAGGGGGCACATTATTATTTCTAAATAAAAATCAAAATTTATTTAATATTTTATAATTTTTTTTCTTTATCTAGAAAAAGAGTTTTTCTTCAACTTTTTTTTTATAAAAATCAGCATATAATTTTTATTTTATAATTTTTGTTTTAGCAATTGAATCGTTACGGTCAATGGCTATAAACAAGTAAAATAAAATAAAAAGCACAACTATCTGCCTATTACAGAGCATATT
The DNA here is from genome assembly GCF_004354385.1 of Drosophila innubila. Taxonomy (NCBI): domain Eukaryota; kingdom Metazoa; phylum Arthropoda; class Insecta; order Diptera; family Drosophilidae; genus Drosophila; species Drosophila innubila. The sequence continues at coordinate 13,537,505 of NC_047626.1, forward strand.
ACAGAAAACTGAAACAGTGGAATATTAAAACATAGAGGAACAGTGGATAATGTCATAAGGGAACAGTGGAATTGTGGAGCAGTATGACAATATGATTATTCAGGATCATTTAGTCCATTTTTTCCAGCATGCAATCAAATAAGTAGTTTGGGAAAGTTGAGGGGGGAACAATGAGACAATGGAATACGGCAAGAAGTCAGTCAATCGAGCACCGCCTCCTATTTCCCCCCTTCCCTCCCTCTGATCCACTGGGCTGTCATCAAGTTTGTGTCCATTTGGCAGCCGTTGCTTTGATTTATGTGCACTTCACGCTTTGTCGCAATTGTTGTCACAGCGATTGCAATATGCCACGCCTCCTACTTTGACTCCCACATACAGTTGCAAGACATTATCCTGGGCACGTGTGCGCACAAATTGATCCTTTATGAACATTTTGCGGTTAATAATACTTTAACGTAACTCCCCCTATTCTCATCCACCCTGAAGGGTCAAACTCTGTGTGCCACACTCATTAATCTACTGGATGCGGCATGCAGGCACGTGCCACCGCCACCGCCACCGCCACCATGATGGCCACCGCCAGAGACGCCGCCGTTGAGCCTTTAAGTGTAAATGATAAGCCGTCAGTTGAGAGCCAAAATTGTTGGGGTTAAATCGCGCCACGCCGACGTGGCCAATAAACGAAGGACGACTTTGTTGTTTGTTTTTCCAAACAAAAAAATAAGGGAAATCATCAAAAAATGAATGGAGGGAGGGAGGGGAGGGAGGGGGGATTTTTCTGTAGTAGCTGCTTGACATGTGACACCTTTTGTCAGCGAGTGTCAACGGCCACGCCTTTTGTTTGTTTCTGGCTTTAGAGTTGGCTCGAAAGGCGCTTAAGAGCAAAGGATCCTTTTGCCATCCTGACGGCAACCTTGTCGACTTTACTGTCTCTCTAAATGTGTGTGTGTGTGTGTGCGTGTGTGTGTACATAAATCCCAAATGCCACTTCACACTTAATTTGCTCATAATGCCCGGCGTAATCCGTCTACAATGCAGGACACAATCCCCCCTTCCCCTACCCACAATCACAATCTCTTTCCCATTCACTCTCCCTCTTTTTGTCCACGTCCACGTCCCCGTCCCGTCCCCACCCCTGTTCCTGTTAATATCCTGGCAATTACACTGACAACAACAATATTTGAAAATTGCATTAACAACAATATGAATGAGAAAGAGGAAGAAGAAGAGCACAACCACCACCAGTCGCCACCCCCTTCTCTAATTCCATCTCTCTCTCGCTCTCTCACTCTCTCACTCTCTCCTTCCCTCTCTTTGGTCCTGCTCTGACCAGATTTTCTGCTGCATTGGCCTTGTCCTCGGATCTTATCAGCTTCTTCACATATGCTTCTGTCCCTTTCCCTTTCCCCCTCCCTCTCTTCGCCTCACTTAATACTTCAAATGTGACAAATTCATCCATCGACTTGATTTGAGTTGAATTTTGTTGAGTTGTCCTTTTCAAGTGACGCTCAAATTCACATCGCTGATAAGACTTAAAGCCCCGTCCGTACTCCCCTCCCTACCCCATAGGCTTCATACTCATTTCTCAATCCTCCGTACTTAGTCCTCGTCCTGCATCCTGTCCTCCTGCCTCGACTGCTGCCCGTTGATTACTTTCATAATTTGTTCATGCGTTTTATTTATTATTTTCTGTTTTCCTTTTTTTTTTTTTTGTGTCGTTCGTTTGTTCGTTTTCCTCTTTTTTTCTTTTTGCCACATTTTAATCTCTCGACCGTCGACAAATAGCTCAGATTGCTCAGATCGTTGCGATGCGATAGAAAATGACAACAAATGCTTTAATTTTCAGCGGCAGCTAAGCCAACGGCAACTGTTTAAAAGTGGAAAAACCCCTCTCTCCATCCCCCTTTCCCTCTCCGGGGAAGTTTTCAAACTGCCCTCCGAATGCCAATTCCAATTGAATCGGATATAGTATGCATGTATGTATAAAATAGAAACTGTGTTAAAACCTATAATATGTGCTCAAATTAGTTACGAATAAGGCTGTACAACTATTGTCTGGACGATGATCAGGATTGAACGTTTTCCACCTGAAGGGGGTTATTTTTATATTGTAAAATCGCTGAATCACGTGTTGACTTATTTTAAGCTTAGAGTTTTAAAGTTTTATTTCAGGTGAGTGGCTTAAGAACATAAATCATTTTATATAACAGATGTTTTCCCACTTTTCCACCTTGGTCGATAAAATGTCACAAAGAGAATTAAATATTAGTACAGATACATATAGAATAACTTTACCTATGTAAATAAGCTTTATTCTTTTTGAAACGCGAATTCAATGAAAGATACAAATTTCTTAAATACAGAAAAAAATCCGGAATTCCGGGATAAAATCAATCTTAAGCGGTTCGGATCTCAAAAGTTCTGCAATCTCGGATTATCTTTAATCGAGTATAAAATGCTTGACTCATTTTGATTTTCATTTCGCTTTCCTCAAAAATTACAACAATCGGAGCTTTATTAGAATTGTTTACTAGTTAAATTAAAAATTTTAGGATATATTTTTTGACTATTTAATTTAAGAGAAATTAATTACTTTATACTTATTCCTTATAAAAAAGTCCCTTATAATTAGAAAATTAAGAAAAATCACGAAATCTATACTTGAATTTGAGAGTGATTTTTTTTCAGTGTAGCTAACGTCATAAAATGATTTAATTCCTATTTGGTAATTCTTTTAAAGACAAGTTCGATGTTTTCCTCACAAAGTTGTCGTCCAAAAAGTTTATCTATGTTTTTTGTGTTAAGTATCGAATGTGCGAAACTTTAACAGAATTTTACATAAATTTTCAGAGTATTTAAGAGTATTTAATGCAATGTTTCTGCATTTTGAGTTGTTGGGGGAGGGAAGCTCTGTTGTATTTGCATAAATATAACGGGGAATTTCATATAAATCTTCTATATGCTTTCTATTTAACTTTTACTAAAGACTTCCGACACATTTCGGAGCCGACTCACGACTCTCAGCTCTCAGCTCTCAACTCACGGCACTCGATGTCCGACGGCAACGTTGCTCAATTTGTGGCCTGTGGCAGGGGTTAAGGAAATGGGTTAAGGGGGCTGTGGTGGCGTGGGACTATGATAATGCACCTGCCTGCAGTTACTTTCAACACCTACACACGTGTCCAGGGTTTGGGGAGGGTGCGATGGCGTGACTTGCCTCCATTTCGTTGCGGCGCCTCAAGTGGCCAGCGTCGCGTCGCTGCCAACGTCGCCGTCGCTGCCAACGTCGCTGTCGACGACAGTGTCTGGGGCACAGTTGTCTGTGCGGCGGGTTTGCCTGTTGGCCTGTTGCCCCCGAGGCTTGTAACTTATCTAAATGCACACAATTATTGAATATAATCGTTGCCACAAAACAAACAAACCACACACACATTTTGAAATTTGCATTCCGCCTTTTAGGCGTTGCTGCGCTTCAGCTCCTCCATGTCTATGGTCACTCCAGCGAATCTCAAATACCCTCACTTAACATACTCTACAAATTGTACAGTGCAGCTATTGTTTTTTATTTAAAACGTTCAATTTCTTTTAGAAATATGTTTAAATTCATTTACAAAAATGTATAAGCATAGTTAAGAATTAAATAATTTCACCTTTTTTTTATTTTAAAAAAGTTTGTAGTTTTAAATTGAATATCCTTCGTCACTGGACTTTTTCTTCGTGTAGCGTTTTATTTTTAATTATTGACTTAATTTTTTTGATATCAAAGTGTCCTTTTAAACCATCTCATTCAATTTAATTAGATATTGTTTAAGGATAGATCGACTATAGCAATTTTTTGTGTTTCAGAAAAAAGTCGTTCGAAAATTGAAGTCTAAAATTCTATATAATTATTTTTGATGTAATTGTTAACTTAAGACTATAAACGGATAAAATGTTAATGACTCAGCATTAATATATTTGATTCAAGTTGAAAAATCTTATAGGAAGCTCCATAATCCAAATGCATGCTGAGTTTGAAAAGAAATCTGTACTTGAATTAATTATTTCATACTCGGCTTAAGAGAAATCAAGAGATTGATTTTATCACGGACTTCCGGATTTTATTTTCTTCTGTGTATTATTCGAATTTTTATTCCTTAGCTTGACCACTACAGCGAAGTTACAGAAAACACAATTACCAATGTGGCAAAGCATTCAACTCTCAACTTTCACTATTCGTTACAAAATGCATCAGTAAGCGACACATTTCAAAACTATCATTAATAATGCCGCCCATTTGACACGCCCAGCGGCGCAACACGAATCTTTCTGCCTCCCCTCGAGCTGATAAGTGTCATATGGCAAATGTCAACGGAAATGAAATCGAGAAAAAAATTAAAATTATTAATTTTTCAAAAATAAACTGACATTTAATGCGAAAAAAAATGTTGATTTTTTTCCAGCAAAATGTTTTAATTTTTCCCCATTTTTTTTGTATGTTTTTCTTTTTTTTGTTGTTGTTGAAAACTGCACATTTGTTTAACTAAATGCAGAACCGAGTAAATTGCCGCTGGACATAAGCTGTCTTTAGCCTGAAGTTTGTTCTTCCGTTTGCAATTTCGAACCCACCCGACCCGACCTCTACCCCTATGTGACCCCAGACCCATTCCCGAAAAGCAATTTCTGAATCGTGAGCGTACTTCCGGTTCGCTCGTTCAGCCCACAAAATTTACTAGTTGTTCTCTGTATTTAGCGGGTAAATGGTTTTAGATAGCTTTAAGCTAAGCAAAATGCTAAGAACGGCCAAATTAATAGTTAGAGCTAACTATAATCCATGAATTTTATACAGCGTTTACTATCGCTAAAATTTGGAATGTAGCTGAAAAAGTAAATGAAATCTAACAGAGTTTCTTAAGATCTATAAAAATTAAAAAAAATCGATCAAATATGTATATCAACAATTACCGATAGCCGATGAACTTGTTTATTGTAAAAATATAATAGTCTAGGTTCAAAAGCCTTTCTGATACTCAATTTTGTGACGAACTATCTTACATTTTATTTATAATTTTTTCTTCAGAAAAATAAAAGTTTGGCATTCAGCACTGCGCAAAAAAGTTATTTTTTGGTATAAAGAATCGGAATTAAGAGGCCAAATTGGTTGAGTTTTGATAAAGTTATGACAGTCTGAAGTTGGTCAAACCATTGACCTAGCAACTTTACAAGTCTAAATTTTTGTCAAATTTACCATGATTTTTTACATGAAAATGAAAGGTCTCAGAATCAAGTTTAAAGTGTTGTTTTATACTTATTGTGATATAAAGAATTGTATAAAAATGAAAATTTGGGATTTAAAATTTTCAATTTTCAAAATTCCAAAGGGGGGACCCTTAGCATCGAACCATGATGTAGAGGAAAATAAATTTTTGTACAAAATTAATTAAATTTGAGTGCAGAATGAACTTAGAGGCCAATCCAAGATTAAAATGTCATTCCGTTTGAAAATCGGTTGAGTTTTGACAAAGTTATGAAAGTGTGAAGTTGGTCGAACCATTGACCTAGCAACTTTACAAGTCAAAATTTTTGTCCGATTTGACATGATTTTTTACAGAAAAATGAAAGGTCTCGGAATCAAATTTAAAGTGTTGTTTTATACTATTTACGATATAAGGAGTTGATTAAAAGGGAAAACTGAGATTTAAAAATTTTTTTTTTTCAAAATTTCAAAGGGGGGACCCTTAGCATCGAATCTAAGACTTGGAGGGAAATAATTTTTTTTACATTTTTAATTAAATTTGAATGCAGAATGAATTTAAAGGCCAAATTATGATCAAAATGACATTCCGTATGAAAATCGGTTGAGTTTTGACAAAGTTATGAAAGTGTGAAGTTGTTCGATCCAACTTTACAAGACAAAATTTTTGTCCGATTTGACATGATTTTTTTTAGAAAAATTAAAGGTCTCGGAATCAAATTTAAAGTGTTGTTTTGTACTTATTATGACATAAGGAGTTGATTAAAAGTAAAAGCTTGAGACTTAATAAAATTAATCGATAACAAGCAAACGTTCTACTTCGAAGTATCACTCATTAAATATATTAATATCAAAAAAATTTAAATGAGAAACTAGTGAAATGAGTTAAACTTGTTTTAAGAGTTTCATTTCGAATTAGTCATTGATTAAGCCTTCGTTGAGCTTGTTGACCGAGTCAATGCCAAACCAACATAGTTGCGAATTCTAAACTCAAAATCTAACTTGCTTTGCTCGCAAGTTGTTATTGCTTTGATGACAACTCACACACTGTGGCTGATTGGCTGATTTACTGACAGACAGACAGACAGACAGACAGACAGACAGACAGACAGACAGACAGACAGACAAACATTCAGGCTGAGTGTAGTGCTCTTTTCAGTCATCTATCAATCTCCTCTCGGTCTTCCTCTGCCTCTGCGACTCCCCTCTCTACCTACATACATACATATGTACCCAAGTTGATTGCTTAAGCGAATTGTGGTGCCTGCCCCAGTGGAAGATAGGGGAAAGGAAGAGGGGAGAGGGGAAGACGACAAGGCGGCAGGCGGGGCGGGGGCGAGGACGAGGGAAGCTGTTGGATTCATGTACACAAAAATATGCGACTAATTGAAGTTTATGTTTTCGTATGTTTTGTGGAGTCCCCACTGCGGCAGTCATGCCGGGAATTGGCGAGGGGTGTCGAGAGGAGGGGGACAATGGTGGAGAGTTACTGGTACATTGACAGGCGGCGGTGGTTTGTTGCTGATTTCCATGCAAATTGATGTTACAGCACAGTAAGCAGCCAATATTTCAGCTTCATTTCATAAATGCGCCCGTCGAATTCCCCAATCGCGTCGCATCCATCCATCCATCCATTCATCCATCCATCCATCCAGCCAACCAACCAACCAACCAACCAGGCAACCAGTCAGCCATCAGCTCATCAGTTCATCATTTCATCAGTTGCCAGAGTTTGCATATCAAACGAACGTCGAAAAATCTACGGAAGCCTCGATATCGATAACGAGTCACATGACAAGCCTCTTGACAGATTTTCATTAACTTTTTTTGTTGTTTATTTTTTATTATTCACACCAAGGGCGCTTGTAGGTAGTCAATAAAATTATACAATCAGTTGAAAAACAGGATCAAGACAAGAATTTTTAAATATAATGTCACCTTTAAAAAATTTTCTTATGTACCTAATTGAATTTTTGCTACTACATTTGAAAATCTGGTATTTATATAAAAGCTTATTTCCAGAGGTAAGTTTGCGTATTTGAATATTATTAGAAAATCTTACAAGCGATACTTAAAAGCAGTGCACCTTCTGAAAGCTATATATATATATTTAAAAAACAAAAAGATATAGATATAGATAGTTTTTTTTATGGTAATTATCGGTATATATTAATATTATCTATTATCCCACTAAATCGCAGCAAGATCGGACAAGTAGATCGGCAGTAATAGCAATTCAAAGTAATTATTGAGTAAGGCAATACAAGCACCCAAAAGTATGCAGTGGTTTTTGCTAGATAGTTATATCCATAAATTACTTTTGTATATATAAAGTAACGGGCTTTCTATGGTCGGGATCTCGACTTTAGCCTTTCCGACTTGTTATTTTTCTTATATTCATAACTGCTATATGCGATCCCTGGCCCAGATCTGTTGAACAACACTGGTTGCACTTTACCAACACTGTGGCGAGGCGATTTCGCCAATTGCTGGCACTATTGCAGAAATTAGCAACATTTGGCTACCGACAACGATCGTGTTTAATTGAGCGTGCCCACTAAAAGAATTGAAGGGGAAGAGTGAGAATGAGCGAGAAAGAGTGAGAGAGACGTAAGGTTCAGAATGATAGTGTGAGAGGTAAAAGGGAAGGTTTGTGTCATTTGTCTTTAATGAACGGTTACCTACATATTACCCCTCAACTCACTGCACCTCTCTCTCTCTCTCTCTACACCCCCTTCACTTCTCCCCTACCCCCTTGACATTGTTCTTGGCTATTGCATTTATTGTCCTACCAAGCGTCGCTTTTGTTTTAAGCCATCAAACATTAACATTGCTGCCAATTTGTCGGCGGCCAAGGCGCAAAGCAGAGAAACGCGCGTGTCTCTCTCTTACCAAGAAGCGTGCAGCAAAATGTTTGCTTAGGGTGACTGACAACACAACTGCACAGTAGAGTTCGGCTACGTCAACTGCACAGGGCGGTACAGTAATGGGAAGCACAGTAAATGTTGTTGAATTTCAGACAATGAAAAATAATTGTCGATTTATAGTATAAAAATTCTATATACTATCTTTATATGTAATTTAACTGAAAACTTAAGAAAAATAATAATGCAACAGTTCGGCCACATCGACTGTTCTTCCAAATTAGTTTCTGCCTTATAAATACACACAAACGTAGGAGATTTTATGAAAGCTTTGAGTACAGAAATATTATTAAAACTTAGCAAAAGCCATTTTAAAAAAAAGTTGAAAATATGAATATAGTTTCGGCTGTTGTAGCTTTAAATTGAGCTTATAGACAAAGCAAGTTCATTTAAGAAATGAAAGATTAATTTATAGAAAAGTTTGCAAGTGGTAAGCAAATTTAATTTCTATATTTTCTACCTCACTTTTGGTAATGTTAGTATTATAAGTCTAAATTCGTATAAAAAGTCGGAATTATTCGCTTAGCTTAGAGCAACTTACCTGTCGTTTTCTCAACTTACTTCCAAAGCTTACTGTAGCCATAGAATACTTACAATCAGGTCTTTACTTCCTTTGTTCCCACATCCTTTTTTTGACATAAAATTTAGAATTTGTAGCAATGTGGCATCCCTGTGCCCCAAAATGGGTGACAATTTTTAAAAATGTGCAGCACTTTTCGGAAGTGTGTCAAAAAATTTGGAATCTTAAAGTTCTAATATGAATTGTGTCTAGATCTCATAGACTGTAAGAGCTAGAGCAACCAAATTTGACACACAGAACGTTTCAATTTTTGTCCACGCCCTTGTTCTCCTCCGCATATAACAAAATCAATCCATTACACCCACAGTTTTGAAGATATAAGTCTCTGCTCTGGTGAATAACGTTTTCTATTATTTGTATCTATTATTTTGCTTAATAATATCAATATCAGATAAGCATACTGGTAATAAATGCAGTTTAAAGATTTTATGTAATGTATGCGCCTAAAAGTAGGCAGTAATTTTTACACTATGAAATAATCAGAGTAGGCGAGTGGTAATCTCTTTCAGAGTGGATGATCATTCATTTATAATCTGGTTGCAACTTAATTTTTGACAAGAACATTAAACTCTAAACTCTAGTCATGGCTGTAGCGAAGGCCTGACATACTTTATCAAGGAATGAAATGATAAATATATATTAATTAAGATCTATTAGAGCTTCATCTAGGGCAACTGTAAATGCGAAATGTGTCCGAAAGTGAAGCAACATGCTCCGAGAGCTAGCACAGTTAATAGTAGACGGTCAACTAGTCAACTGGTCAACTGGTCAGCTGGTCAAGTGTGTCCTTAGGTAAACTTGAAGGCTTCACTTGGACGTTGCCTGCAGCGCTGCTTGCATGTGGCACAGTTGCACGCAATGCAATACAGAATAAATAACACACAAAAAAAAAAAGAAAAAAAAAAAAGAAAAGAAAACGAAACGAAAAAGCTGTATATGAACATGGACATGGTCATAACTGTGCAGTGGCAGTCTGGGTAGTTAGCCAGTTTACAGCCAACTTGGCCAACTGGCATATTCAATATGCTAGCACTTGGCATCAGCTTTTGGCCTAATAAATGCACTAATTGCGGTTAAATACATTTTGCATGCAATTATTATCATTAGGGGTTGCCTTGCAGCAATCACCCCCCCTTTCCAATCCCTCTGATGCCCCTCGCTTACCTCTTTTTAGCCCCGGAGGCAAACTCAATTGCCGCTGTTTATTATTATTTTTAATTGCCCTCGCTCAACTTCTCTCTTTCTGTCTTTTTATCTCCCCCTCTTTCTCACTTGTCCGCCATCTCCCAATTATTTTTATTTTTTAAATTCTTTTATAATATTTCTATTAATTTTATTTAGACAAAAAAAATTGTTTCTGTTTTTTTGTGATTTTCTTTTTTTTTTTTTTTGATTACATTTACATTTTACACAACGAGCACATTTAATTAGACTAAAATTAAAAAAAAAAAAAGTATTAATACATTTTTATACAAATTATAATATTATTTCTATTTATCAGACAATCAAACTGAAACTAATATCAGATTCAGCATCAAATTCGGTTGTGGTCGCTTTTTGGTTTTCGGTTAAAGAATATTTTAAATTATTGGTTTCTGTTCGCAAAAAAAAAAAAAATTTATTCAAAATATCGTTGAAAATAAATTTAACCGCAAGAAAAACTTTAGAAAATTCATATATATCTGATATTTTTGAATTTTCATATCATACTTATCATACTGACAATGACAGGTAATTTTAATGAATATTATAAGACGACCACCGCCGAATCTAACTGTTATACTAACTGTCACTAAACGGTTAACGTTTCAGATTTCAGTTACGGTTTGAATCCCTGCTATTTATAGTTTAATTAAATTTATGTTTTTGTGTTTCACTTAACTCTGCACACTGTTGTTCTTATTAATGGTTTACATTTATTCGTTTTGGCTGCGCATTTACATTTTACAACATTTAAATAAATAGTATTTAGTTTTAAATTAATTGTTATTGTTTTGAAATTTATAGCTAAGACCTAACCTCAAAAAAATTGTACTTACATATTATACTTGAATAATTATTTTCTGTTGATTTTGTGTATTTAATAAATTACTAAAAGCAAACAAAATAAATTAAGACACGCACACATATATCAACTATATACACACACTCATACACGCATACTTTTCGGTTTTTTCTTGCACAAATTTTTAAAAATTTTGTGATATTTTTGTTTGTTGTTTTTGTTTTTTCAAATGTTTGTTTACTTTAGACTTGCAACTGATCCTCGTCATCGGACTGTGCCTGCGAGCTGTCCACGGAGCGTCCTGGCGGACTTCCCGGATTCAACGTGGGACTTGGCGTTGAGGGCGGATGTGCTGGCGATGCGGATGCAGATGCGGATGCGGATGCACTGCAGCCAAGCGGTTGTCCCGGTGAATTCGCCAAAGGCTGCGGCTTGTGGATGATGCCAGCTGCGGCGGCTGATGGCGGCGGTTGCGGTGGCGGTGGTGCACCTGGAGCGCTGCCATTTGCCGCCGCCGCTGCTGCCGCCGCACTCTGATAGTAGCTGCTCAGCGAGGACAGCGAACTGGAGGCGGATAGATGCGAAAAGGGCGTGCCAGCCGCCCCCAATGGTCCAACACCCACGCTGGGTACGCCCGCATAGAGATTGTAGGGCAACGGTTTCTGCATCGCTGCCGCAGCAGCCGCCTGACGATAATAGATATCAATACTGGAATGTGGTGGCGCCCCATGTGCGACTGCCGCAGCCGCTCCTGCGCCAGCAGCTGCCGCATACGGCCAAGCGCCCAAATACGGCGAACCGCCGTACAAACGCTGAAAGGCCGCAAAGTTGCCGGCCTCGGCGAGCAACTCCAGCCCGACAGCAGTCTGACGTTTCCATTTGGTTCTAAAAATAAACAAAAATCAATATAAGTTTATTAGAAATTGTATACACATGTTATTAGGTACTATATACTATATAAGATTATATAAATAAATGTTATGAAATATTAAAAATTATTTAAATACGTGTGTTATAGTAAAGTGATAAAAAAGTTTATCAAAATTATATAAATATATGTTTTAATGTATTGAAATGACGTAAAACATTTTATTTACCAGAAATATTAAGTACACGAAATCAATCTATTGCAATCGCTAAGGTACAGTAATTAAATAATTTACTATTTCATTAATCTATAAGTATTTAGTAGTATATAAGTCCTTAAAGTACATTAAGCACTCAATAAAATTATAAATTTTTTGTCTTTGTTCGACATTTAATTCTCATTCATTTCATTCATTTTAGAAGTCAAGTCAGTTATAGAATTATGAAAATTGTGTATTCTCCCCTGAATTCTAAAAGAAATAAATGATATTGAAATTCTAGCCTTAATTTAATTTTTGATCACTTATATTAAAATTATTTTTATGGTTCGAGTATAGAAATAAAATGAAAATAATTTGTTTGACCCACCTGCGATTTTGATACCAAGTCTTCACCTGGCAATCACTCAAGTCCAATTTGTGTGCCAATTCCTGACGCTCTTGGACACTGAGATACTTTTGCCTCTCGAAGGACTTCTCCAGCGTCTGCAGCTGATGATCCGTGAAGGCGGTACGTGCCTTACGTTGCTTTTTGCTCAGACCGCTCATGTCGCTGGTGGAACCGCTCTTGATGCTGTTGCCATCATCGTCTTTGGCACCTGAATGCAAACGAGGCGAAGATCAAAGCGAAAACAGTTGAGTAAGTTTTACTTATATTTTGCAGTTTTTATAGTGTAGTTTTTAATAGTTCTTAGCTTGACCAAGTCTATGGCTAACTGTAACGCGGTTGCAGCACTAGAGTAGAGTATCAGCGCGGGATCTCATTTAATGGCCACCCCATTGCCATTTCCTTCCCCCCCTCTGCCAACTATTTAGCCAACTCGCAGCTTAATAAGAATGTATAGCAAAATGTCTAAACTTGGCCCAGCAGCTCTTGCTTTTACTCTCCCTACACCATTACCTCCCCTCTCTGTTCCTTCGCGTCCCAATCCACTCCACATCTCCTTGCAGTTTTCCCCTTTTAACTGGGCCTATTTGCCTTAGCCCCTTTTGCCAGTTTCATGCGTTCATTGCCTAGGCTCGTTTGCTATTAAGTACATAAAATTTATGTAAATTTATCTGATTGCGGTTAGCCGATAAGCTTGCGCCTACAGGGTTACGGCCATGGCCAAGTGGCTAGCTTCTGGGCCAACTCACACAACCGTTAAATTGTTTAAAGCGAAAATTTGCCAAGTGCTTAGCCAACAACATTTGTGAGTACATGCATCCCTGGCCGACACATTGTTAGGGTATTTTGGCCTGGCCATTGGCCTGACTTGCGCCTCAGGTGCTTCTGACCAAATGCCGAAATTGTATTGGCCAATTATCAAAAACGGCAAGAAGTCCGAATCAAAAAAAGGCAGCTGCTTAAAGGGAACACAACTTTCGCTAAGATTGTTGCTGCTGCCAGGCAAATCACAGGGCAGAAAGCTGCCAATCTCTGCTCTCTTTCCCTCTGTCTCACTGTCTCTCTCTCTCTCACATTCTGTGTCTCTCTCTGTCACTGGGTCTCGCTGTCTGCAGGGCAACAAGCTGCGACTACCGTTTATAAAACTGCAATTGCACACAGGAAATTGCTGTAATAAATGGTCGACAGAGTGCAGCTTCATCTGTGCAGCGACTCACGCACAAAATACACACACATACGCACAACAAAGTTGGCTCTGGGGCGTCTATTAAATGGCTTTAAATGCATTTTTTTTTTTGTATAACAATTTGCACAATTTTATGGTGGCCAAGCAGTCGAAAGAGAACATAAGAAAGAGAGAAAGAGCGTGAAGCAGAGCGATAGCTAGAGAGTAGCTCAACAGAGAATTCTCTTGACTCGCAGAGACAACATTTGGGTCCTAACTATATGTTATATAATTACATATTTGTAGCTTGGCTAAATAAAAATTACATTTTTGCAAGCTGTGTTTTGCTGCACTTTCCACCTACCCTCTCATCCAATCAAGCTTCGTGCCACGCCCAAAAAAAAAAATAAAAAAATAAAAATAAAAATTAAAAGCTCTGCCATTATCATTTGTTGCTGCATTCGCTGTTTAAACAATTTTGCTGTGAGACAAATGCACATTTAGGAATGGCGCTCAATGAACGAGTAGGTGGAACATGAAGCAGGGGAGGGTAAACAAACAAAGCGTGAAAATGCAATTTTTCAGACTTCCAACAACAACAACTAGAACATGGCATGTTCGTGCAATTTTTACAGTTTGTTTTGCAAAGCGACTGCGCCCTCGTGGAAAACAAAAGACTCAGGCAACGAACTTGCCATGGCATTCACTCACACAAAACAAACAGGCTGACGGACAGACAGGCGGATAGATAGACAAATGTGTGTTGCATTCCAATTGGTGATCATCAGACGGACACAAATAACTTGACTGAAAACGATAAACTAAACTAAACAATCAATAAAATATGTAATTAAAGTATGTACACGTATAATGTGAAAGTTGACATTCAATTTAAAATGAATTTGTAGTTCAAAGTGCAAAGATTCGATTTCTTCAATTGATAGTATCAATAATGAAGATGATATAATGTTAATAGTATAGCTGATATCCGATTTTACTTGTGATATAACTGGCAGCTCGGCGACATTTCATTTGAATTGGGAAATAAATCACATTGAAAATAAAAACCTTCAAGTTCTTTCAATGATTTTAGCAAATCTATTATTTGAATAAATACTATAGATGATTATATATGACGACAACGATTGCACACAATTTGCCCTATAAATCTTACTCAGAGCAAACCAGTAATCTTTCCAATCAATCAACTTTAAACAGCATAAGCTGCTAACCTTAATGTACGAGTATTTTAATTTGAACTCGTATTTAATTTTAATTTAAGACGAAATAGAGTTGAAAAATAATAACTAAGATTAAAGAGTGCAATTTATTTAAACTATAGACTAGCTTTTCTATCTAATCGTTTATTATGTGTTCAGCACCATTCAATTCGAAAAGAATGCTTTGAAAAATAAGTTTGTTAACAGATTATTATTGGAAACAACAGCTTCAAGAGATATCCATACATATGGTATCATGGTTTTGTATGCTATTTCATTGCAAAGTATTATCAATCATTAGTATTATCAATCAATTATAAAATTGCAAATATCTGTCGCAGCTTTTTGAGTTGTAAAAAATGAATATTGCTTTAGTTTATTATCCCACAAAAAAAACCTCGACACGAGGTAAAAGTCTAGTGACGAAATCAATTTCTAGCCCCAAAATTTCTGATATCCAATTTTGTTAGTATTTTGAGATAAGATATCAATAGATTTGTGAATCTATATAAATACAATACTGCCTATTTTATAGTTTCCTGGTCACTATATTATTTGTGATAGTCATCTTACTATATATACATATTCTCAATTTTTAAGAGTTTCAAATAGTTGGGAATTTGTCTCATATCTAAGCCCTAAACTTATTTTGCGAATATTTAGAAATCTCGAACTTCTTTATTATCAATCCTAAGGCACTATATCTCTCTCTTAAGATAATCCCTTCTGGTTGCCCTGCCCACCCGTCCCAAAATAATACAGAAGCTCACCTCACCATTACTACAAACGCTGTGATCATCCATGTGACCGCCGCCACCGCCTCCCCCTCCTCCTCCACCCATTCCACCAGCGCTGCCGGCCTCATCGCTGTCGCAGTCCTCATTCTCCTCGTGATAATCGCTGCTATCATCCAACTCTGCCGACGGCGCTGCTGCATCGCCAGCGGCTCCAACGGCAGCTGCGGCGGCGGCGGCGGCAGCTGCATTGTTGCGGGCGGCTGCTGCTGCGGCGGCAGCGGCATAATGTTGTTGCATGGCCGCCGCATATTGAGCCACATTCAAGCCGTTGGAGCCCATCTGGGTGGTGGCACCAAAGTGGGTCAGTTTGGCATGCGGATGCGGATGCGGATTTGGATGCTGAAGCTGATGCGGATGCGGATGCTGATGATGGGCATGAATGGCCGCCAGGGCATGAGGATGCGCCTGATGTGCGGACTGTGGATGTGGTGGCGGTGGTGGTGCAATGCCCAAGACTGCAACAGGCGGAGATGTACGCGATGCATCCGTTTCCAAATTCTCATTGTTATTGTTATTGTTATTGATATTAAGATTGTTGTTATTATTTGTGTTGTTGTTGTTGTTGTGGTGCTGCTGCTGCTGCTGCTGCTTGTAGAAGGCAGCGGCGCTGACAGCGGCAGCGCTGCCCGCGAGAATGTCATTGATCATGAAACGTGATCGATTTGGCTTCAAATTGGATGAGGTGGACATGGACATGTTGACCGGCGGTGGATGCAACGGATAATGATTCAAATGATTCAAATGGTGCAGATGATTATGATGATGGTGGTGCGAATGATGATGTGGCGACGGCTCGTTGGGCGCTGTTAAAATGCTCATTGAGTCTTTCATTTCAGCCAACGGGCTACGAATTTGTTTTTTCGTTTTTTTTTGTTTCGTTTTTTAACTTCTTATTATTTTGCACTTTTTACTTGGGCACACACTCTTTTTTTTTATTAGTTGTTGCGCACACACAAAACAAAAAAAATGAATATAATTGTAAATTGAAATAAATGTTGTTGCTGTTTTCGCACTTGAACTTCGCTGACTGACGCTGCGTCACTGTGGTTCAACCGTCGCCTGCGCTCTGGACAACGTCGCGCTGTGACTGCCAAAACGAGACTAAACGCACCTGCAACTTATTGACGTCGACGTCGAAGTCGATGTCGATGTTAAAGTCAAAGTCGTAGCGGCAGCGGCAACAATTTTGCCACTTTGTTATAAGTGGTGGTGGTTATTTGTCGGTGTTGGTGGTGGTGGTGGCTTTCCCACTGCTCTCTGTCTGTGTGTGCAAGAGAGATCGCTGCGCTCCAGTCATACGCTCCCTCTCGTTCTCGCTTTGCTACCCGCCGCCTCTTGTGTTGCTTTCTGTCTCGCTTCTGCGCAGCGCCATGTTGTTGGCTCGCCCAACTCAACACACGCTCTGCTGTGGTGAGTTCCAGTCAACCAGTTTTTATAGCAAATCCAAGAGACGCAGATGGCGAGAGAGAGAGAGAGAACGAACTGAGCAAGCAGACAGCAACAACAACAACAAAACAACAACAAAAAAACAGACGAATGTCGGTCAAATGGCAACGGCAAAAGTGATTTGGCAATTTGGTAATTTGGTTATTTGGCAAACTTGGCAAGTGGACAGCTCGCTCGATCGGCCAAGTTGGCAGCGCCAACAAAATGGCGACACTTATCAGTTGCAGCGACACATTATTGATCTTTCCATTGTTGACAATAACAACAAAACATCGATAAGATAAATTGGCTGAAACGACATTTAGCTAATTATATTTGGGAATTTACAGAGAATCGTCAACAACGCAAGCAAATAACAATTTAACAAATTTGTACTTAATTATTTATTTCTAGCGCAACAAGCACTTCCATAAAATAATGCACTAGTCACTAACAAAAATTACATTATACAAAAATTATAATGAAAAAGAGTGAAACCTTTTTTATTATTATTATTCAATTAGCATTAGTTACTTAACAACAATATAATACCCTGGGCGGGTTTATTAAGTTTGCGAAAAGTATGTTACAGGCAGAAGATATATATATTTTTGATCAGCATCGATATAGCCATATTCGTCTGGCGGTTTCTTAGGAACGAAAAGACCTCAGAGACGGTAAGAGATATGCGCACCAAATTTGGAATGTACATTTATTAAATTACCGAGTCAGAATAAAATGTATATACATCAAATTTGAAATATAAAAAATGATTAATTTAAAAATCATTTTTAATTTTTTTTTTTTTTTTTGACTTTAGTTTTAAGAACATTTATTCTTAAAATACCAACTTGTCCTATTTGAAATGTTCTTAAAACCAAGATGTGTTTTTTCTTAATTTGAGAATTTTATGTTCTCAACGCATTATACTTAGTTTTGACACCAAAATCTTAGTTTTAGAACATTTTTTTATCAGTGTAGGCAGCATTGGCTGATACTTCAGAAAAAGTATGAAAATTGTTGTTGTTTCTGGAGATATTTCAATTAAACTAGCAGATTATGAATTTTCTAATTAGTCAAATTAGATTCAAATTCAAGCTATATGCAAACAGATTATTGTCATAAAATTAGTCAATTACCATTGTTGTAATTATTTATAGATTCTATCATGATCATATTATTTAAATATCATGCTTCTGTAATAAATTTGTTTCCATTTTACTTTATTAAACATGCTATTCTTAAAATGATTTATTAAGGGAATATGGATTATTAACGAAATGGAATAATTGAATAATCACCTTAACAATTATTAAACTTTTAATGCATTATTCGTGTCACTTTATTGAAAAATAGTCATCTTATTATTATTTTTCTGTTTGTCTATCTATACTCTATGTCAAAAGTATGCTCTCTTCCTTTCTGAAGTCACTAATCAAAACCACGCTTTTAACTCCGAAAATTAAGCCTTTTTATCGCAAAAATGTTAAATGTAATTGTCTTTGCCGTTTCTCTTGCCAAACCAATTGCAAATATTGCTTTAAGAATTATATTTACTCATTGATAGCATTTAAAAAGATTTTCTTAAATAATAGATAGATGATAGTTAATAATAAATAGTGTTGTTACTTGGTTAAAGAATTTGTATGTTTAGTACTATAACATTTGAATTTTAAGAGTCGCAAATACATAATTCGAGGTCATTGAAACTTACGACTTTTCGCAGTCCGTGTAACTTTGATGTTGTGCCCAGCAAGTGGGCAGTCCCGCCTGGATGGATGGCAGCTTCTGTGTTGGGCAATTGAAGTGAGTAAGCGCCAATTAAAATTTCACGCCAATAGCTCAGGCTGAGCATTAAGGTGGCCACATGTTGCCATTGCTCCCGAGGCAGCATTAAACCGAGCACTAATTACTTCTCACAGCGGAAGTGCGTAGCAGACGTCGACCCGAGACTAGATCTAAAAAAAAAAAAACAATATAAACCGAAACCGAGACCGACACCGACACCGAAAACTAGAAATGCAATTTGTCGAGCGGCAAACGTTTGATTGATATTGATTCGGACGTGGAATTGGAATGATGGTACAGGTCAGGTCATTAGTTGTTTTGTCAGTGTGGTTAGGCGGCAAAAGGCGCAACGAAAATTAGAGCAGCAACTGACAGGACGACAGGACGACAGGACGAAGAGCTGCAAATGATGAGAGGATAAGAGGACGGGACGCATGCGCGCGCTTCAATTGCGGGACGGACATTTAAAATAATTAGAGCTGTGCAAAGGATCAACGACTGACGCGACTCGACCGCTGACTGACTGCTGCTGCTCTTCATTCATTGACTCAATACTCATACTCATACTCAATACTCATCCTGATGACGGTTATTGCATTTAAATGCATATAATTGCGGATCTGGCAAAAAGACTTGTATCGTATCCTTGCGGTTGCCTCTTTTTGCGGTCGAATTCCAATTGAATGCTTAAAATAATTGTACAAAAGTCGCCAGCCGCAATGCGCAGTTGCCATTTGCCATTTGCCATTCGCCGTCTGACAGCTCCTCCTCCTCCTCCACTCCCCGCCCCTCCCCTCTACCCCTGCACTCCTACTAGCTCTCTGCTCTCTGCTCTCCCCTCTGCTATCAACTGGCCATTTGCCAGTTTTTCCGGTCGTATTCCGTGCACTTTGTTGCAAGCCTTTTGCAGTAAGCCTTCGCTGCCCCACTAAAAAACCCCACCCCTCACCCCCCCTCCTGCACCTCCACCGTTGGCAGTCGCATTCTGCGAATTTGTGTCTGACTGCCGGATTGCTTCGTTGGTTGTTTGCTTGGCTATCTAACTATCTAATTAGCGTGTTTGTTTGCCAGTTAATGTTCACTAATTTATTGACTCGGGCTGTCTTATCAATGTGTTTGCTCTGCTGTTAACAACATCCGCAACACACAGGCGGAGTTACACTTTCCACACCCATCCCTCTTCTATCCTCCTGAGTCTCCCATTGATCATATGCAACCACAAAGTCAGTTAAGATTCAGACATCCTCTGATTCTGCGTCGGATTTCTAAGTAAACTATATGCTCTATTTACAACAACTTCACTTAAGAGTTATTTTATTTTAAAACTATATTCGAATCATGATATTCAAAAGCACTTTCAGACCTCAATTTGGAAATGTTATTAGAATGAACTAATATAATAATAAGAAATATTTAAGAAATATATCATATTGAAATATTTTCTAACCATTTATCATCTGATTTGCCTAATTTGTTGATATTATTGAAAGGTTAAAAAGTTCGTTTTAATACAAAATTTTTGCAATTGAGAAAATTTATCAAAAAAGATCTCAGTTATGTGAAATACTTATTTGAGGATAAGTCTAAAAAGTTAATTTTTTATTTATTTATTTTAATTTTATTAAATTAGATATATACAGTTGCATGAAGTGCTAGCAACTTAATTAAATTTTAGAGTTTAGTAGAGTTTTTTTCATTTTAAGTTTTGTACAAAAAAATATGTTGCGTAACAGATAAAAGATGGCGTGTATATATATAAAAAAATAATAAAATAATAAAAGTATTATATATAACGTGGTCTCGATATATCCTAAAAATTTCATCACAATCGGATAATAAACTCGTAAGTTATACAAGATACAATTTTATGCAATGCCTAACCAAAGAAAGAAGAAGAAAACTTTGGCGATAAAATGTAGATGGAACTTTTCACAGTATAACTATTTTTTTTATTTGATAATTGGTTTAAGTTGACTTAATAAATACAATTATATTTCAATTTTCATTTTATGCTAGTCTCAGATCGATCACAGTATTACTATTATTGTCGAACTTCTATTATTGTTACTGAAACTTTTCTAAATTGGAATTCTCTGTTTCTTTAAGTTGCACTTCCATCGATTTAACTCCAATTAGGTATTATCTATCTGTATTATCTAGCTGCTCTATTTTCTCCAGTTTTCTTGTAATGTTCATCAATCAATTCTTTAGTTGTTTCAGTCTAGTATCTATTTGGCGTCGATAGACAACCCACATAAAGCATCTTAAGATTGTTTTCAATATTTGAGCAGCCTGCAAACTGATCAGTTTCTATCTTCCTCACTAGCTTGCTCCCTCTCTCTCTCTCTCTCTCTCTCTCTCTTTCAGTGTCTTTGTCTGTCTCAGTGGAGAATCTTAATCGGCATCTTTGATATTATAATGTTCGTGTTACTGCGTGGACAAACGTAATAAAATAACTGATCGTTGTCGCTGATAAGTTAATTTACTTTTAATGTGTTGCCCTTCGCAACGACGATGAAGACGATGGAGACGATCCCATTGGATTTGTATCCTCTTGGAAGACACAACGTGGGGGTAAATGGCTTTGTAGGTGACAAAGGGATTGGACTTCAAAAAAAAAAATAAATAAAAAAAAAAAACTGTTCAGCGCGTGTGCCGACCGTCGACTGATTTGTCAACAAGAACGGGCCAACAAAGGTGACTTCAATTTATCGCTGCTCCAGATCAGCCAGCATGCCAACAACAACAGCAACAACAACAACTGCAACTCTGATATACAAAAAAGAAACAATATATGTAAATATATAAATAAAGGATGCCTCGTAGAACGGCGCTCGTTGAAATTGATGCGCGACTCTTGCGGCAAATTCTTTGCGTGTTTTTATTGTTGTTGTTGTTGCCCACTAAATGACCGCAATTTAAATTTTTAGTGCCAGCTTAAGCCTATAAATTCTACGCATCTCTAGCTAAAGAAGCTACGCAAAATTATTTTGGCACCTGTGCAAACTTCTCTGTCTTTTCGTTTCTCGTTTCTCGCTTCTCGCTTCACTTTGTTCTTTTTTCATTTTTTTTATTGCCCCAAGGAGGCTCTTTGAGGCGCTTACCAACGGCTGCCCGGTTGGCGAGAGCTTCACAAAAGGCCACAATCAACACCTCGTTGCGTTCTTGCAACTTGCAACTTGCAACGCAATTGTTTGCGACCATAGACGAATACACTTGCAACATGCAACATTTCTTACAAAAACAAACTTAGTAATATCGAAACTAACCAAGGAACGTAGAATTCATCTATTTTTAAGGGAACACTTTGAAGATCTGTTTGTAATACTTAATAATATCGTCCTAAAAATTAACATAAGCTATAGTAATATGAATCTCTTAGTTATTTTTCTTTATAGCCTATTTACAATTTACTATTATATTATATCTTAATTTAAAAATCCTACACTGATAAAAAAATGTTCTAAAATCAAGATTTTGGTCTCAGAACTAAGATTTTTGGTCTAAAAAATGCGTCGAGAACATAAAATTCTTAAATTAAGAGAACACTTCTTGATTTTAAGAACATTTCAAATAAGACCAAGCTCTTATTTTAAGAATAAATGTTCTTAAAATTAAAATTAAAAAATAACATAAATAAAAATTATTTTATTATTTTATTCTTATATTAAGATTTAAAGATTTTTTAGATTAATAATCTTAAGTTTAGTAATTTGGTCCTAAAATAATCTTATTTTAAGAACAAAATATTTAAGATGAACGTTCTTGATTTTAGAACTTTGTCTTTTTTTTCAGTGTATGAGCCACTGTCCACAGTGGTTTGTTGTTAATTCAACCATTACCAAGTTTTCGTTAACTTTTGTTAATGCAATTAAAATTTTTTAACAATAATTTTAATTCTTTATGACACACTGTGCACTGTGGTTAGTAACTAATTCGCTTAGGATATGTGCTAGTCCAAACCATCATCCACTCTTTTTTAATCTTTCATTTGTAGTCTACTTCGTGTCATTTTCTCTTTTAGTCTGTTAAATATTGTTAGGGTATTTGCAAGTCGTCGTTTCGCCAAATACCATTTGCTGTCGTCGTTAGTCATTAAGTTGCTGGGTTGCCTGCTTGACTCTTTTCTTATCGTCAGGCTGGCCAAATTTTTTACTCGCTCAGCCCATAAAACATTTCAAATTCCATCTGACGCTTTTTCTGTTCCTTCTGGCTTGTTCCACTTCCAGTTTTCTGTTGCTCAGTTCCAGTTGCCATAAATTTACCCATATGAAAATAATATCAGTCCTATGACTTAATATACCCTATGTACCGCTTAATTGCAGCTGAACTAACTAGACAAGTTGTAACAGTTATTTCTAGAGTCTAGAATCTAGACATCTGATATCTTACAAGGTGCTCAGCTCTGCTAAATGGCAGCCTAATGCGAAATTTTAAAAAACTGAAGTGCTTATCTCTGATATACCCTGTACTTTGTTCTCAGCTAAACATCTAATTTCTGTATTTATGTTAATATATTTTATGTGACTTTTGAATTTAGGCAGAATTGTATGAATTAAAGAAACCATCAGTACACTCAGAAAAATATGGCAACCTAAAATTAGGTAGGACCGTACTTGTATTTATATTGTTTTGTTCTTCAAATTTAAAGACTTTTTTGTGATAAAAATCTTAAATTACGTATAAATCGATCTTAAACTTTAAATTCTGACTGACCATTCCTATGGCTGCTATCTAGTATTATGTTGTGATCTCTTGCATGCTTCAAATAATCTCAAAACGAACTTAAAATCTTAAAGATGGATATCATTTAGGTATAAATCCGAACTTGAAATAAGATATTTGTTCCCGGTTTTGAAGATTCCTAACTAAGACATCTTTTAAGATCATTTGTACGGAGATCTTTATTTTTTTTTTCGGAGTGTATTTATAGCTCAAATTATTATACGCGTACAAAATTTAGTGTCTCTAGTTCCTCTAGTCGCTGAGTTCCCTTAGTTGGTGTGGGGAATTCTCCAAAAATTGTACACCTGCCATTGATTATACCCCTGTCTGTCATTTAATGGCCATAGGGTATATAAATATGCTTAACGCATTTCAAATGCATCACTTAAGACCAAGTTGCAGTTTCAGTTCCATTCCTACTTCCAGTTTGGAGTTGTTGGAGTCGGATTCGGAGTCGGAGTTGGAGTTGGAGGTGAAAATGCATTTTATGACTCAATTTGGTGCACATAAAAATATTTGTGGCCCCGCGCGAGATCCAACAAAGTGCAACATTGTTGAGCCCACGTTATGTTCCTCCAAAAGGTGTGATAACTATGTGGTTGCAACGTTCGCTCGGTTCGCATTGTCTGGTGGTGCTGACTACTTCACCTGATTATTGTTAATTTTTATGTGCAATTAATCGGCTACACGCATTGAGCATTTATAAGCATTTCTCGCATTTTTTTTTTGTTATTTCCCCCGCTTGTCCCGCCTCTCGCCAGACGGGTCACAGCGGGAACCAAAAGAAATTAAGTCGTTTTGAATTAAAGTGAAATGCAAAAAGGCCCCCGTTGCAACCATAAAAAAAGCGTCGAGCAACATTGTCCCATTCCCATTGCCATTGCCATTCCCATTTCCATTCCAAGTTCCCCTCTGTGTCCCCCGTGACCCCTGCATATTGCCCCCTTCCCCACATTAGCATTTCCATCTTCCATCTTCCACCGTCCTCAGTTTAATGACGGTCCATAAAAGTGGGCAAGGTGTTTGTGTCCGGCTCAAACTGAAGCTGCAACAGCAGCAACTTGTGGCAGCTGCAGATCGCTCATTGTCAGCGCCATTTAGGCTCGGATCTGGGTTTCGTCAGTGCATCCCGCTGGGAAGCGCTTATGTCCATAAACTGTTGAAATTGTTTACGAGAGAGAGAAAGGCTAGAGAGAGAAAGAGAGAGAGAGAGAAGAGAGGGAGGCAGATTCTAAAAGTGATATAATATAATCAATAACTTATCGAATTCGAAGAGCTATCGATTATTGCTAGCTCGATCATTTTTAATTAGCTACACAGGAAAAAAAAAAATCATTCTAGAATTAAATTTCAAAATTTGTGATTTTGGCATGTATTTTTTAAGTATGAATTCAGAATATTATTGTTAAATTAAGAAACCTTAATTATTCAATCTAACTAAAAACAAATCTTACAGAACTTCGAAAATAAAAATGTTGTTAAGAAAAATCACGTTTTTTTTTTAAATTTTTTTGTGCTTGGTTTAATTCATTTTAGCCCGGAATACCGGATTTTTTTTCTGTGTAACAGTCAGATTCTTGCCTTAATCAAAAGTACTTTTCTTTTATAGAACTGCGGTCCAAGTCGATACAGGCTTACTATAATTTATCGAATTTAAAAACTTTTCAAATTTACTCAACTGTATTTATATTTTTAAAAAAGTCTTTGTTCCCATTGACTCACTGCTAATCAACAGAAAGGGCAAACGGTAGGAGATAGAAGGCTTAAAGTTTTACACAACATACAAATGTACATATTATTGTATTTTATTGTGTAATAAGTGGATTTTTTTTATCTATTTTAATAATTTTACACATGTTAAAATATCATTATAATATCTCTCTATCGATTGTTACCGACATGTATCAAAAGTCCTTTAAACGCAGTTATTGTTGTTCTTTAACAAGGTCATATGTCCTTGACCCTTGCATATGAACATAAACTAAGGCTACAGAGTTATAGTTGCATAAGTTGCAGTTCCAGTTCCAGTTTTAGTTCCGCTTTCAGTACGTAGATCTCGTAATGCCAATTTGGGCAATACGTCGTCTCCTTCGTCCCCTTCGGCTGGCTGCTTAATTGCATAATTTCATATTCGGTTTTCGCAAAGCCTTTTGGATCAGCCCCTAGACTAACCAGGCTTGTCGAAGAGGGAATGCCGGAAGAGGCTAACGGATGACTGGTGGGGGCGGCAGGGGTGGCGGGGGGCTAGGGGGGGGGGTTTGTGTCCGCTGCTAGTTTGCTTAATTGCCACGGCCAAAAGTGCCAAAGAAATGCAGCTCACTAATTACAACAACAAGAACAAACAGGGCCGACAAGCGAGTACACCTTCTCTCCCCCTTTCCCACCCCCCCTGCCCTGCAGCAGCACCATGTTATGGCAGTCAGGCATATCCTTGTGTGTGTGTCCTTCAAAAGCCAATTGAAGTGTGGCAACGTTGCATGTTTGCCATTGCCAGGCGAAGGCATAAAATATATGTAGAATTTTAAAAGTCATAAAATTGCGGAATGTCGCCAATTAAAATAGTTGCACTCGCCTATATGTGTGTGTATGTGTGTGTGTGTGTGTGTGTGTGTGTGTGTGTGTGTGTGTGTGTGTGCGTGTCAGTTGCTGGTGTTGGCCGTGCGTGTTCCACATGTGACGTGACATAAATGCATGTCATGTTCGTTGGCTGTTTCGTGAGTTGTTTTTTTCTCTTGGACGTTCTTGTTGTTGTTGCTGTTGCCCCAAACCAAGGAGATGCAGCAGCAGCAGCAGCAGCAGCACTGGGCACCCAATGGTGTGGCATGCAGGCTGGCGCGCCAAAAACTATGCAACACAATGCGCGCAAATTGCGCAATCAAATTACCAACAGTCTCCCCCTTGAGTTGAGCTTAGGCAATCAATTATAATGTTAGCATGCAATACTAACAATTGGTCAAAGGGGGGCAGGAAGGGGTGAGGGGGGGAGGTCCTAAGGGGGTTGACATTACAAAAGAGCCTTTTAGAGCCTGGCCAACAATTGGATTGGGGTTTATTGTTAGCCTAAGTACGGGTCAGCCTTTTGGTGTCAAAGACGAACGAGTCACGAAACTGCAGCCAACTTAACTGGGACGAGGTGGGGTGGAAACGGGGAAAAGGGGAAAGGGGCAGAGAGAGCTTTGGCTTTTAATTTCCAGCGTTTAACGTGAACGCGTGCAAATTCAAGGAGTTCTCCCCCCCTCCCCTACAACTTTGTACTCTTTAGCGATATTTAGTTGCGCTTTGCATATGCATTCGATGTAATTCAGGAGCGGGGGAAAAACGATTTTCAGGGAGGTAACAAGTTGCAACCCTCAACATGTTGTGTTTAACATCCATCTGGACACACTGTGACAAATGATCGAATGACGCAACCACTCAATCAATTCATCAATCAATCGCATATTCGGAACATTTCAATTGCGTCTTGAACTGTGATGGAAAGCTATTCAACTTCAATTAGTCTATTGGCTTTTATTGATATTTGCTAAAGGTGTTGGTCTACCAAATGGAAATGCTGAAGCCTCTCCTTTCACTTTCCTTTAACTCTTCAGTTCTAATGGTTACGTTAAAGTCAAACTGCTTTTATTATCCTAAATTCAAAGTAGAATTTAACTGTTTGTCAGATTATCTTAAGGTACAGAATATGAAATTTAATATAAATAGCAGTTATCTAGGAAAATGACAGAGATGTTTTTTAAAAGATGGAAAAATCGTTCAAATTATTGGTTCGAAGAAGAAGAAAAAACAGGACAAATATCAAGCAAGGTTATTTCTGTAAGCACTCATGACTCTATTGGAGATATACGTAGTTTCAGGAGTGGGTACACTAAACAGATAATATCTTGCCAACATAAATTATGATATTATATAATAAAAATATTCTACAATTCTTCATATAACTAAAAGGTGCAAATAAGAAACATAACATAAACATAAAGGTTAGCCCATGAAATCTTAAATATAGCTCAACTGCAATATACAAATATGTATCTGTTTCTTTAGAGGCTTTGGAAATTTTAGAGACTTAAAATTCTAAATGTTCATATCTTTTGAACGCGTTGTCGCAATTGAATGATTGAAAAATCATTTGCAGCGATTACCAATTTTGATCTAATGCATCTTCCTCCTAAACTAGAAAAGTTTTACTGAAATCAAGTAAATATACAAAAAAAAAAAACAGCATTTGTGCAAAATTGCAGCTGGTTCACTCAATTTAAAATTGTAATACTAAGTAAGATTTATATGTTTGTGAAATATAGTTTCACCAAAAAATTGTTTAAAGATCAATTATAAGTTCTTAGGCCTTATCGAACTATTGTTTGAATAAGCCCATGCATGGAATACGAATAGATAATATACATATATATTTTATTTACGAAGTTAAGATACTTAGAAAACATAATATACTAAGAGTAGAAAGAAAAGTGACTTTTAAATTTTCATGTTTCAAAATTAAAGTTGCATGCTTTGAAATATTTATCTAAGAACAATAGTTAATTTAAGTTTACGTTTAAAATATATATATTAAAAAAAAAAATGGAATATTTAACTTAAATACATTTGTGCTTATGCTAGATGACTAAACTCTCTTCAAAAAGCGAGTGCTACTTGTTTTTTGGGGTAACATTAAGTAGCCGTAAATTCAAGTTACTTTCAAGTGTTATAAAAGCAACAGCAACAAATTGTTTAATTAGTTTTTGTCGTTGTAGTTGCTTTACTTCCTTCAACCGCCTTTTTCTACAACAACAACAGGCCGTACTCGAGTTAACTGTTTTAATTACAGCAGCTGCAACAACAACAACAAATTTGAGCTGAACTAGTTAAAAATTGCTGCTGTTGTTGTTGTTGTTGTGTGAGTTAAGCTTTGGGTTTGCGGTATTTGTTTCCATCGTTTCCATCGAGTTTCCATCGCATTGCAAATTGTGTGAAAATTGTTCGCTGAGCTTGTTGCGGTTTTTCACAGGCGTCGCTCGCTCAGTTTTTGTTTTGGTCTTTTTTCTTACCAAGTGTTTTCCGCCTACATCTATCAGTCCGCTGCCCCCTTCCCCCTACTCGCTTGTTCCTTCTATAAAGTTTTCCCATTTCAACCCCGTTCGGAAAAGCGCGCGCTCATAATTTGCGATTATGGCCGGTTGTTGTTGTTCGTTGTTGGTGTTTGTAGCTCGTTGTTTGGATTTTAATTAGTTAATTATTATTTGTTATTACCGGTGCAGTTAGACGGGCTTTAACTAAGCCATTTTCATAGTTACTCGTTAAGGAGTTTTGCGGTTAGGAAAAACAATACAATACGAAAATGACTTACAAATTTCAAATTGTTTTCCAAGAGACTCGCTAAATTTCTTGTACTTCCACAACAGCTTCCCACAATGAGGCATAGATTTACTTCCCTGCGGTGCATGAAAGTGAATTTTTGCATGCTGGAAAGTAGTTCGGAAATGGGTTCACAAGTGGTTCAAAGTGATAACTCGGGCAGCTTTTTAACTATGGAGCTGAAATTTTATGTGTGAATAGAGAGAATGTTTTGTTTTTTTTAAGTTATAAAAGTTCGATTATAAAAATCAGAATAAAAAGTTTGATATTCAGCTGTGTTTTAGTAATCTTTAGAGTTTTTGAAGAGGAAGTCGTTGTCCCTTAAATATTTTCTAAGTCAAAAAAATTGGCTGCCTCTTACCTCCAGTTTCAACAAAATTTGTATGTTTAAGAATATTTTCAATAATTAACAAAATCGTTAAAGATGTAGTTTATGCATTTTTATTCTATTTAAAAAATAGTTTAATTCAATTCAAATAAAATTTCATTTTGTCAAATCTCCCAACCATTTTTAAAGACATTTTGACAATGGTTGCTTGTTTTTAGGAACACCAACAATTGCTTTTGGGATGCTATGTTAGGGATTCGTAGAACACCTCTGATTAATGAACATAATAATGACAATAAAAGTGAAATCAGTAATGTTCAAATAGATAAAACAACTTAAAAAAAAATAGGAAAACCCAAAGACAATAACTTGTGTTATTGAAGTAAATACTAATGCCGATTAAAGTAATGTAGTTAACACTATTTAGTTTCAGTTAGACGTTTAACGGAATTAGGCCAACAAATGTGAAAAGCTGTGCGAACGTTAACATTAATCGCAACTTAAATAAGTTGCATAAAAACGTTTTCCAAAACGAACTGGCAAAGGGAAATTCTTTGCAGCATTTTAACCACATTTCCCTTTCCCAGCATTACTCTCCGTGTCTCTACCTATCGCTTGCGATATTTATATTAATATTTCTTTGAATTTTTTTTTATTACCAACTCTCATGTAAGGAAATGAGCGAATAGGGGGAGCAGGGAGAACAGAGGGAACAGGGAACGGGAGCAAAACGCGAACCCGCAACAAGCACGAAAATTAACTGTACTATAAAAGGTGGAAAATTGTGCAAACAACCTACAAAGAGAGGCCCCGCCAGCGAGGTTCCCCCTGGCCACCCGTGGAGCCACAAAAGCACGGCACAGTGGCAAGAAATTTGCATAATTATGATTAATACGAGAGCGAGAATAGAGCGGGGGAGCATTTCGAGTTGTAGGCAGGTTGAAAGAGAGGAGGGTGGAGAGGGGAGTTAGGCTAACCGGCCATGGACTTTTAAATGCATTCGGAAACTGTGCGAGCTGTCCAAAGTTCTTTTCTTTTTTTATATTTTTTTTAACTTTGCTGCTGTTTGTTTGTTTGTTTTATTTATTTATTTAGTTTTTTGGTTGGTCCGACTCTGGGTCCGCTTAATGCCAATTCCGTTTCCGTCTGGGGTAGGTTAGGTATACTTAGCCACTGCGATTCCAGCTCGGAATGGGCCGCGTGTTTTCCGGCATAAACGCTCGCAATCAAATTCACATAAAATAATTCACGCAGCAACAACAAACTGTTTGTTGGTCATGCAAAAGTAGCAACACTCCCCTCCCCCTCCCCCCCTACCACTGCCACTGGAATTTGCTCGTTGGCTTTCACATTGGCGTAAAATGTAACACAAAACAACAACAACAACAACCAGCCAAGGCCTATTTGTTGTTAGCCAAACAAACCGTCGTTTAGTGGACGCTGGCCAAGAGACAGCGCCAGAAACTCAGACAAGTGATAGAGAGAGAGAAAGAGAGGGAGAAGGGAGGGAGTAAAGTGAATTCCCCCTCACAAAAAGACAAGGGCATTTAATTTTTCTGATTAGCATTTTTAGTCACTTACTTAAAATGCGCGCACGCATAAAACGCATTAAAAAAACTGTTTCACTGCGCTCGAGTTAATTTTTTTTTATACTATTTTTTCTCACAAAATGCATAAAAGCTATAAATATATCGAGATGAAATATGCTAGAAAATGTTAATATGTCAAACAACACGAGAAACCACACACATATTGTGAATTGTCAGTTGCGGGAAGAATTAATGAAAAACCAATTGGGCCCGTTACATGGAGTATTCGAAATAAGGGTAAGAACAAGTTTTCGAAGGGGACTTGGGTGATAAACTAGAAAACTTGTTAATTGTTTAAGGTGCGATAAGCTAATTACGAAATATGCAGCGACGGAAAGAGAGACGGATAGAAATTTGTAAGACAGAGAAGAAAACAATTTTCAAACAAAAATAGCTTAGAAGCCATAATGGATAGGTTTTTATTTTATAAAAGAATAGAACAAAAAAAAAAGATTTGTAGAGATAAATGACAGGACACAGGGAAAGATAGAGAAGGAAAGTACAATACATTTTGTCAATCTTTCTGTTAAAAATAAGAAGAACCGAATTCATACAAAACTTACAAATCAAAGTTAAGAAGTATTTTAGAAATTCAGCTGAAATATTTAAGGTTGCTATTATTATTAGTACAAATATCGATATGTGAGTTGGAAATAGTCTTAAAAATCTGTGAACTTTAATCAGAAACTTATTTTAGGAATCTTTCTTCTACAATACATACATATATTTTAAGCACAGTAAAGTTGAAATAAATTATAAAAAGGCTGTAAACCGTTTGAAATTTTTGTGAAAATGGTTTCAAAGTGGATTTAGAGACAGTCAGACTTGAAGTACCATTTTCGTAGCCAGTTTAAGCCAAGTTCAAAACTGATACTCGTAATTAACTTTTAAGAAAAATTTAATGCTAGGTTTAGTCCATTAAATATTTATTATATTCTAAGTTATGGGTAAATTTTTGGGTGTTCGCCTTGTGCTTTGTTTAAAAAATGATTTGAAATTGTTTCAGTTTCAGTTCTTGTTGTTGTTGTTATTGTTATTGTATTGTTGTACTTGAAGTAATGTCGCTTTTCATGGCCTTTTTTTGTGACAAATCATTGTGGGATCATCACTCAATTTGATATAGAGGCGCGCTTATTCTGGCCCAGGAGCTGTACTCTTCTCATCCCCATCTTACTATGCTTGACTGATAGCTGATGAAGCTGTGAATTTCTCTCTCTCTCTGTGTCCGTCTCTCTGTCTGTCTCCCTCTCATTCTGTCAGATATTCTGTATCTTGCTGTTACCGCAGTGTGACCGTTGTTCTTTGACGTTTGTTGACACATTTCGCTGTCATGATTGACGATGACTCTACTCAACTCTCTCCCCGTTTCCCCGTTCCCCCTCTCACTCTTTGTTGTTGTCTTCTTCTCTCACTCTGCCATCTCTATTACTGAGGGCCAACTGTCAAGCACGCGAGGCTGTTGATTTATTTATGCCTCTTCAGAGCAACTAGAATGAAAGCAAATCGCCTCGTTTCTCTCACTCCACGATCTAAAATATATATATATCTACCTCGACCTAATGAATTTCAAATGATGCGGCAATTTTTTTCCATTTTTTTTTTTGTATTATTTTATTTGTTGTTGTTGGAATTTATTTTTGCCATCATCTTTTAGCTCACATTTTCCTGCTTGTTCGTCGGTAGTTTTTTAATTGCCAAAACAATTTTCTGTTACACTTTGGCGCCGTGTGTGGCTGACTGAGTGTGCTGTGTGTGTGGCATGTGGCATGTGGTGTGTTTGTGTGTGTGTGTGTGTTTGTCCATTGTCTTTGGGGCGCGCGGAAATGCGCTTCAATATGATTACAAGAGGCGGGTTAAATTTGGTGGGAAACTGCGCGTAACAAGCACGCAATTTGGCCAAAACAAAAGCCAAACCACTTGCGACTGAAAGTACAGGAAATACCATTAATAGTTGCCTTTACAGTTCATCATCAGTCCACTCAGTCCAATCGAAGCCCTAAAGTTAGTGTGTTTGCTTTAAAACTACTTCAATAAGTTTGTATGCTGTCAAAATCAATCAAACGCAAATCTTTAGCATCTGTTTGCGATATTTCATGATCCCTCTTAATGATCTCTGTTCATATAAGAGCTAGAGCTATGAAATTTGATATATATACTCTTTGCTAATTTAGTCTTAAGTTGTGATATATATTTTCTTAAGAAATTGAACCTAAACTAGTTTAATTCAATTTATTCAAAGTCCAAGATATTCGCAATTTAAAAATTTTTGGAGTAACTGTATTAAAATATAACCAAAGATCAGAATTACTGTAAAAAAGAATTACAATAAAAACAGTTTTACCTACTTAACCCAAACAATAATTGAGCTTTTAATTGACTTTGTCATAATGTGTAACTAGAATTCAATTGATACACAATATTATTACAAATGTATGCAAGTTTCCATAATTTCGAGCTCATTAGACGCCGACAGTGGCCACCCCAACAATTTGGGACTTGGAAAATGTCGAATGTGAGTAAAAAAAATAGGAAAAAGACGAAACAAACAAGTCGTTGAGGTCGTTACAAATCTGTTTGGGCAAAGTACTTCATAAATATCTTAAATGAGTTTCCTTTTGTTCCACATTTTATAGGTTCTACTTTATCCAAAACAATATTTACGCCATTTTGCAGGACGTTGTGGAAAAGCAGCCCGCGTCTAACGACAGTTATGATTATTGTTTTTGTTTTCAAGCGAGTTAAGGGTAAAACTATGAAAAGAAAAGAAATGAATAGAAAAGAAAAGAAAGGGGGCAAAATGTGGGGAAGTATCGTGTGGGAGCTGGTACCTTAAATCATATTGTGGCACTATCGGTACAAAAATCAAATGCCTTCGTTTAAATGCGCGATAGCGAAAGGCGAAACAGTTTCCCGGACTGCTCGGCAAAGTTCACGCAATTAGTTTCTTGTATTTTCCGCCGTCCTTCGTCCTTCGTCCTTCGTCCTCTGCTCGGCAAGTTAATGTCGAAAAGGCGTCGGAATTCGTTTGGCTTCGTCAGTGACAGCGGCAGGGGTGGTGTTACCTTACCGCCAAGGGGGATAATGCAGGGTGGTAGGTGTGTGGATTTCCCTTTTGCTCCATTTCTCGGACCGCCTCATTAACAATAATTTCGCTTTAATAAATAACGCTAAAACATGCGCTAAATAACATTTTAGCTGCCAGTCGACGAAAATTTGTAAGCTCAACACGCAGTCTAAGTAATGCCCGGCTAGGGGAGTTAGGGGAGTGGGGGAAGCTAAGGGGTGGGTGCTGCCGAGTGGTGCGTTCTTTTGGTAGGGCGTTGAAATTAATGTACCGCCAGCGCGGGCGACACTAATTTGCCTGTGAACATGTCAAATCAGCCCAAAAGAGTACATTTTACGCTACCCCCTCATCCCCTCACTCCCCCCTCTCTCTGCCGCTGCCTCTGACTGACTGTGTCGTCGACGTCGACGTCAACGTCAACGTTGCTGTGCACATAATGAAAAGGTCCTTAAGTGCTTTCCAACGGTATTTTGTTTCCGTTTGTAGTTTCTCTCTCTCCCTCTCTCCCTCTCTCTCTTCGTCGCTCTTTCGCTTATTCTCTTAAGCTTGCCGTTGATTTGTTATTGTTGCCATTGCCGAGCATAAATCATGCTCGGACCTCGACTTTTTCCTCCGCTAAGAGGGTGGGCAATTTTAGTGGGAACACACGTCAACCCACACCAACCACTTGACTTTTACTTGAATTGTATTAATGCAGTCGGTCGGTCGGTGGTGTTGGTGGTTGCTTTTCGGCTGCTTTTGCCATGGGAAGTGATTAAAGTCATTTAACCCACTCTGAACACGCGGCCGGCGAAACAGCGCTAAAATTAATTTCTAATTGCGCACAAAACTAGGCAACACAACACGTGTATGTGTGTCTCTGTCTCTCTCTCTGTCTCTTTCTCTTTCCCTCTATCTCTCTTAGTGACTCATATGTGGAAATTGCTTAAATCGATTTCGCCACACAAATCGTCAACAGCTCTCAACAAAAATTCAATGTACAAATGTTGACAGTGAAACTTTGATTTTGATTAATTATGAAGTACAGTTGGCAACCCTTTCATTCCCTTGTGGCTGTCGTAGGATTGCCAGGCACTGCCCTCTTTTTTTTTTGTTTTTGCATATGCTAATTGAGCTATAAAAATACTTTTTGGCTCCCCCCCCCCTCCCCTCCCCACCACAAAAGAGCAGAAGAAAAAAGCAAACACAGTCATAAAATGTGACCTCCTCACACACAAAGAAAAGTGCTCAGATTTGTGGCGCAGATTTTCTTTCACAACAGAGAGGACTAAGTCTGATAAAGCTACCCGCAGGAGGCGTTGAAAGGAGGTAAGCAGAAAATGAAAAAAAGCGAGAAATAAATGTTATATTCAGCATGTCGACGATTTTATACCTTAATTCCTAAAAGAAAAGAAATTTCATGAAAATATTATGTTTTGAAACTGTAGTCATTGTAAATTTTATTTTACAGCTGAAGAAATAATCATTATTCCATGAGCTTCATTATTTTACTAATGATTACTTTTGACAAAAAATAAAACTCAGGAATAATCAATTTTTTGAGCAAAAAAAAAACTTATAGAATAATGATTATTTCTTGAGTTAAATTTTTTTTTTATCAAAAATAACTAAAGGTGTTATTATGACTTTATAAAAAAAAATTTTAAGTAAATTTAAATTTAAAAATGGTTTACTGACTAGGAAAGTATTTAAATTTTGTCCTTATAAAAAAGACAAAATAACACCTTGAATTTTAAGCAACAAAAAAATAAAACTCATAGCATAATGACTACTTCTTGAGTTTTATTTTTTTGTTCAAAAATAATGATTATTTTATGAGTAAAATAATAAAAATCATAAATCTTAAGATCATGGTGAAATTGCATTACCCTTATAGAAAATTTTTGGGATATTATACAAAATAATCATTATTTACTGTCCCTGATTATAAACGTTGATATTTGACTAATTTTTTTGATCTAGCGATCTGATTTTAATCAAATTTGTTAAGGATGTATATAACATTAAGATTAAGATATATCAACAAAAAAACAAAATTTTGTATGCTAAAAGTGGAGTTAAAACTGATCATTAGATGATAAATTAATCGTATCCAGCCAAGTTTTAGCAAGATTCCAAACTTAGGTATTAGTTTCATATGAAACAGACTGACAGACAGATATCGATCGAGAATGAAGGATCAAGAGTATACATATGCAAGAAAGTATATAGTTTCCAAATTTCATGAAAATATTATGATACCCTCGGTCGGCAAGGGTATAAAAAACTCATGCGTGATGCCTTCACATAAGAATTATGGCATTTGGGGCAAATGGAGCTAAGTGTGGGGAAAAGTCCACCAGCCAAAGACTCACATGCTGTGGCGTTTCTTAAGCTCCCCTCCTTTTGGGTTGGGGCGGGGGGGTGTGGTTGTTGCTGTGGCGTTAGGAACATGATTTTTATTTTACGCAACTTAAGTGCGAACAATAAAAACGATTTGAGGCAGATTATGGCAACCGGCGACGCGACGTCCTTCTCAAGCGTTCTCCAGGATCATAATGCAAATTAGTCATGGCAAACGCATATGCAAAAGCCCAAAGCAAAGCTTACTTTCCCGTTACTCCTGAATCTCCCTGACTCCTCTTCTCATTCGCATTCTCATTCTCATACTCGTTCTCATTCTCGTTTATTTGCCTTGGCATTTGTTTAGATTTATGAGTGTCAGCCGTATTATGACCAACCACTTGACTTCCTGGCACGTGTGTGGCGCTGTGTGTGACATTTTATGCCCCACACGTTTCGTCCGAGACCTTTGTCCTTTTCTGCTTGCCTCCCTTCTCTCCGTCCCTCTCTCTCTTTATCCTTTGTCTCGTCCTCGTCATCGTGGGCGTTGCTCCAATTGGCCACACGGCGCATACGCAACATCCGTTTGACTTTCGCCTTGTTTGTTGTTTCTTTTTGTTTTTTTTTTTGGTATGCCTTTGCCGTTGATTTGTTTGTTGTTGCCCTTACAGGGCAATTAGCGTCAACTCAACTTTTATTCACGTCTATTCACAACTGATTCACAACACACTTCACATACAATACAATACACGTATACCGATGTAAAGTAGGTAGAGTTACTTGAGTTCCTGATTTCATTGAATGTCTATTAAATCAGTAGCTATGAGCACTGACTGTTAATGAATATGCACTTGAATTCATAATTATTCACGAGTAATTTTTATTGCAAAAACCATTTACAAAAATATGGAAGCTGATATAAAGTGGCAGAAAGATAGTATATTTCAATAAAATATTTATTATAATATGCGAATTGTAAGCTTATTCATTTTGTGGTTAGGCATACTCACAGGCACTTAAGTCATTCACGAATACTAAGTGCAGTTATTCAGTTATGCTTAAAATTAAATTTTTTTAAATTTGTATGCACCTGTATTTAAACTGATTCACAATATATTTCATAGATCAAAAAGAAACAGATTTAAAATTTATGAGAGCTGACTGTATTCACTTTAAAGTTGTTGTATTCATTGTTTTAAAATTTAAATACGTTTCTGAGTATATTTAATATTTTCCCACTTTTCATACCATAATTTCCACTTTTTAAAATTTTTTGTGTTTCATCATTTAATTGAATTTTCATCTAACAAATTTGCTAGTGTCTGTGCGAGTGTATTCATGAGTGTATTAGTGAGTGTTCATCTCCTTTGTTTGCCTTTGTTCTTTCTAGTCGCAACTTTGTCGCAGTCGCATCATAATCTTCTAGCTCAGCAAGTTTCCATATACGAGTATAACACACAGATATACTCCCCCCTCCCTCTTTCAGAACCCCTTTTTTATCACTCTTACCACGTCTTTGGCCAATTAGAAGGTCCCGTCGGCCAAATTGACTACAAAGGCGAATGATATTAACATATAAATTGCACAAAGTGCCACTGATTTAGTTTTCTTTGCTTGGCATGACACACACACACACACACACACACACACACACACATAGATTCACACACACATACACACTGATACATTCGCTTTTAGCAGTTTGTTTTTACGTCTCTCGTCAAACATTTACGTTTATTATGCCGATTTTCTAGCGCAGAAAAATAACGCTTATGTACACACAAACACACACACACACACA
This sequence comes from Drosophila innubila, assembly GCF_004354385.1. Lineage (NCBI taxonomy): Eukaryota > Metazoa > Arthropoda > Insecta > Diptera > Drosophilidae > Drosophila > Drosophila innubila. The sequence continues at coordinate 13,575,293 of NC_047626.1, forward strand.
CGCACACACAGACACATATACATATACATACATGTGTGTGTTGACTAAAGTTTGATGACAAGTTTTGGTTAGTTTGTTGTGGCACTCGCAGCTGACGTCAGTGTCGAGTCCCGGCATCTCCTTAGCCTTTAGCTTCTTCGGCACATGGTGAACCACCCTCTTGGCCAAAAACCACCCACAATAGTCAACCCCCAATTTCCCGTTACTCTAGCAATGGCAGCGCCATCTCGTTTTAGCGCACATTTCCGGTCTTTGCTGTCAGTTGCGACTTCATCCTAACGCCCCCTCTCTCACTCACCCTCTCTCTCTGTCTCTATCTCACTTATCTCTTGCCAGCCATCTCTTTCTATTGCGCTGTGCATAATGTAACGCTTTTAGCTGCTTTCACATACAATTTACTATCATCTCAATGGCAACAATTTATGCTCGTCTTTAGCTCTTTTCTTTTCTTTTCTTTTTTCTACCCGATTTTTATGGGCAAAACGTCGCCAGCGGAAATTGATATTTGTGGAGGAAAAGTTAGTAAAAGACTTTGGCACACATGCGAGACAACTGCTGCAAGACGGCCAACAGTTTTGTCAACTAAAATGTAACAGTACAGTGAAGCACATAAATAAACAACTTGATGAATCAATGAAACTATTTATAAATATGTTTACATTCCATCAGTTATGACTTTAATGCTGTCTACTGTAGTTTTTTTTATTTCCATTATTAAATATAATTATTATACATTCCAAATAAATGTTCATATTTAAGAATAATGAATTCAATTTGTGCAAACTATGAAAAATATATATTTTTTCCTTAGCACTTATGCTCTGCATTATAGTCTTTAGAATAATTTGTATATGCCTCATGTGGTACTGTTGGAATTTCAAGGATATGCTTATAATTAATATGATAAAATTGGCTTGTGTTAATATATTCGTTATTAAAAAGAAATTATTAAAATTAAATTTTATTAAATATTTGTCTTAAATATTTGTCTTAACTTTTAACGTATCCTTTAAGCGGATATTATGTTTTTGTCATGAAATGTACAACTGAAAGATATTTTTGATGAGGACAAAGAGCTAAGTAGATATAAAGAAGCCTGTCTGTTTCTAGTCTGTGAACCAATCTTTTACCAATTCTAAACAAGTATTTTATTTTCTTTTCTTCTTCACCACCAATGTATATGTTATACATTAAGTTATTATTAGCTAAAAATTATAAAATTCAAATGAAATGAAAGAGCAGTTCCAGCGAGTCCTCACTGTACTTGAATCAACAGAAAAGAGCAGAAATTGGATTTTTTGCAAAATAAAAGTGCAGCAGAAGGGTTGAGAGTTGAGAGTTTGAGAATAAAGTCATCCCCAAAGCGGGGACACTGAAAAGGAGAGGAGATGGCGGCGGTGAAAAGGAGATTGGGGTGGGGGTTGCCTTTTTTTTGGCCATTGTGTGCATTGTATTCATTTTTAAATGCACGGAAATTTCTAATTTTATGGCCAGCTATATCCGTTGAATAAAACGCAGTGCCAGCTTTTGGCCCTGTTGCAAGTTGCAAGTTGCCTTCGCTTCGCTACGATCGCAACAGCTGCAATTGCAGCATGCAACTGTTTTTATTATTACTTTTTTTTTTTTGTTTTGGTGGGGGGGGGAGGGGGGGGAGGAGAGCGGGGAGCAGCCTGGCCTGTGGCATTTCCAAAATGGCCGCCTCGTGGCCAACTGGCAACTAAATGCACCAATCGCATTATGGCCAACATCCAGCGTTTTGGCCTTCTCAAATTGCCAATTGGCAATTGCAATTGTCTTCTCGTCTCGTCCCATCGACATGATGGCCGTTTGATCGATTGTTCGTTCGTTCGTTGCGATCGATGCTGTTCCCTCTCTCACTCTCTCTCTCTCACTCGGTCTCTCTCTTTCCTTTCCCCTCCCATCTTAGCCCGTAGGCGCTTTGGCCCACGTTTTGCAGACATTTTGCTTCGGACTACTTATAGTAATTTTGTTGCCAGGTTCCTCGGGGTCTGTTGCGGGTCTCTGCGGGTCTCTGAGGGTCTCCAACTGCGACTTCACGTCGACGTCTAAATAAAATGCATTTTCTTTGCACGTCCTATCAGCGCTCTCGTATCCTGCGGAAGGGGGAAAGACGTTGGTGGAAAGGGGGAGAGGGAGAGAGGGGAAGAGCGGGTTGGCGGTTCTGCTCTGAGGCAGCATTTGTGGCTCCTTGTCTGCCATATAATTTGCACAAATTGCAATTTAGAGAAATTAAGGAAAAGCACAAATGCTGCAAAACAGCAAAAACGAACAACAACAACAACAACAACGACAACAGCAAGAAATTCAGCAAAAATATGAAATATTATTTTTACGTTTTTTATAATGTTTATTTATTTATTTTTTTTTTTTTTTTTGGATTTTGTTATGCTACGCTACGTTTTATGGGCATTTTGTTTGTTACAAAGTGTTTGTAAATTTAACCAATAGTAAATATTGTATTAATTAATTTTTTTATTTGGAAGAGCAAAGCAGTAAAATTTATAACTATATAAACTAGAAAATAATTGATAAATAAATGGTGCAAAATTAATTCAGAGCATATTTTAGACTTAGGATAACATTGTTCTTTTACAATACTGGTTAAATGAGTTTCATACATTGTTTTGATCGATTTTAAGGACCGTTTGTAATGTGACACAAACGGAAGTTGAGCCTTTTGCAAATTCTATTTGGATAATTTTAAATTTATTTCAAATTTTTTTATTTTTAAATTAAATTATATTTATTTAATTTAAGCTTTTCTAATGCTATAAGTACAAAAGACTTATTAGTCACAAAAATGGTTAATTTGAATTAAAAAAGAATGAATTTTTAATTAAATATTAAAATTATTTTATTATGTATGCGATGTGTGTATGTAACTCGATTTAAATTCATTGTCAAACGTTAACTAATCTGAATTAAATTTATACTAAATACAAGTTCAATTCATACCCAAATTAAACTCATTTGATATCAGATTCAAGTCCAATTAATGCGCAATTCTAAACCATTTCAAACCTGACTCAACTAATTTTAAACATTTCTGTTTAAGACATATTCTGCGAATTTGCGAATTCCTCAAAACTAATTAGAAAAACTAAAAACAAACACTTAAAATGTAATTCGTGATCAATAATAGACAATCTGATATTTTTTTTTATAATTATTTTTTTAACATTGTAGAGTATTTGCTTAACCTGTTTAGCCGCATCCTTTTTGACAGCCCCCTATGAAAGTTGATCTGCTATAAGCCAGATCGTCATCGTCGTCGTCGTCGATGTTGTTGTCTTTGTTGTTGTCTTTGTTATTGTTGTTGTTGTTGTTGTTGTTGTCATCATCAGGCAGTTCGTTACTGAGTGGGAAACATAGAAATCACGTTTTAGCCATCAACGACGCAAATGCAACAATTTTGAAATGTGCGACGAGGTAGACTAATAGTTAGGGGAACATAGAAGGAACTGTGTAGAGACAGAGACACAGAGAGACAGAGAGAGAGAGAGAGAGACAAGGAGAGGGGTTTTTCCAGCTCGAATGCGGCAATATTTCTTCATTGTATTGATTATCGGTTGTAATGTTGCAAATTAAATGGCAGTGCCACAGTTCGAAGTCAGCCAGCAATCAATCAGACAATCAAACGCAACTGGCCATCAATCCCACAAGTTTCAACCGGACAGATCGGTCGAATTTATTATTGTTGTTGTTGTTGCTGTTGTATTTGTTTCTCTTCATGTTGCTGCAGCCTGTAATTTTGAATTTTTCGAGCATTTTTATGAGAAAATTTAGCAAAAATTAAATTGCTCGAACATGTTGAAGAGTCCGCGAATCGAAGTTGCAATCGAAGTCCGACTCAAAGTTGAAGTTGAAACTGAAGTTGAAGTCAACGATTACCGCGCGATACGACAAGGAATTTATGTGAAAATTAAATGGATCCAAAATTAATGGCGGGGAATTGTGTTGAGACAGCGACTGTTGTTGATCCTATTGCTTCTATGGCTGACATCGTTTCCAGACCCAAGAGAATCTCTCCGAGACTTCGCAGCGTCTTCGTCTAAGTAATCGCGGCCAGATCTGCGAGCTGATAAAAATTAATTATGAATAGAGAAGAAAAGAGAAGCGAAGACAAGAGAAGCGAAGAGAAGAGACTTGGCGACTTGGACTGTTGCTGGCAAATGTAATTGAAAATGCAAACAACAAGAAGTTGAGGCTGTGTGTGGATGCCACACAGCAATTGTTGGGTGAAACTCGTTGCAACAATTAGCAGACTCAGTGGCAAGTTGCCAGTTGCCAGTTGCCAGTTGCCACAAACGAGATTTACTTAGTGGAGCATCAAGCAATGTTCATAATGAAGCACTTAAATGAATTTAATTGTGTGAACCAGCAGACAGAGCTAATACACCTTCCCCCCACCTTACCCTACAGGGTATTCTGAGCTGAGGCAAGGCGCCATTCAGTTTTGCAAACAATGCCCAGCAAAATGAGTGCAAGCGCAATGATTAGGTACTTGAAATTGGTGTGAGTATGAATACTATGAGTACTCGTTTGATGAGTATACACTGTACAGTATATCAATGAACAGGGTTGTAAATCTGAGCATTACAATACTTCTCATGCATCGGGAAGTGAATAATAATTTAATACACATAACTATAATTCAAATTATGATATGTACTTTTAATAATATATCTTTGGTTCCTTACAGTATTTATCTGATTGTTTACAGTTTCTTACAGAACAGCTTACAGAGCTAAGTGCGGCAATTACACTATTCTGTAAGAGATTCTAAGCAATACAATAAATACTTATGAAATCATAGATATATTATTAAATCTACATATCATATTATGGAATATATATTTTAGCATCACTAATTATCACTAATTTGTAATGCGACTTACTCAAGCGAAGATAAATACATAAAACTGTAGATAATCGTATCTTGGGAATCAATAGACTTACAAGCATATCTATTGTTTGTCAATCATTTCTGTGGTAGCTATATGATATAGTAATTTGATCCATCTGAGTCCCATTAGCTAACAAAGCTAGAGCAATAGCTAACTATAAACAGACTTGTGTATATTTTTTGGTACTAAATCTTTCTTCACATCAGCAAGTCTTAACTTTGAGGAGAAGCTATCTCATTATCATTCTCTATTTTTTGCTCCTTTTTTCAGACAAATTCCGTACGACCTGTCAGTTAAAATAGATCGCTTATTATCTTTTATGAATTATGTCATCATATTTTATCTTTTCATTTTTTAAATTTAAAATTTTTCATAATTTGTTTTGATTGTTTATTTCTTTTATTTTATTTTGATTTTAGTCAACGAAAAATTCTTAAATAAGTAAGTAATTAATAAGAAATAAAGCAATTTTGATGAAATTGTGAAATGAAAAGACCTCGCCCCATTAACTTTCCTTTTCTGTCTATTTTTCCTTCACGAATAAAAGTCCTATAACGTCCTATATAATATAAAGAGTTTCAATGATATACTCATTTAAAATAAAAAATTGTTTTAAACATATTCAACATTTCTTAAGCATATTAATAATATAAAATACAGTGATTGAAATAATAGATATTTTTTTACTTATAAAATTGATTCTATTGGGTTTCTATTTATTTCAAAGTTCATTATTATTTTCAATTCAGATCCATATGATGAAAGTAATGGTAAAGTAATTCGTAGAGGAAATTCATTCTCAAAAAAAAAGTGATATATAATATGTTTTATACATAATATATTTCAATGCCTTTTTCAATATGTATTATATATTTGAATGTCTTTTTTTTTAATATGTATTTTGTATGTTTTCAATATATTTGAATTTATTTTTGGAATATTTGTTTCAAAATAATGATAATGACTTATCGACTGATTAGCATTTTGAACTCCATTCAGAAAAGAAATAACAAATGAACAAAAATTATAAAAAAAAATAATTTGTGTAACATTTTGGAATATACAAGTATAAGTAGAATAAATGCTATGACGATTATGATAATGGCCTTTTGACTGATCGATCGATCGTTTTGTAATTGGATCCATTGTGAATAGCATTGCCCAGCCAAGGCATTTAAGCCATAAAGCCACAGTCGTTTCACCCACCCAACGATCCAGCTCAGATTACGAATTACGAATAACTATAGTTATTGTTATATTATAGTTATACATACACACATATGTTGTTGTTGCAGTACCATAGTAATACATTTTACTGCCGCAAATGGTGCAAATTATTATTGCAAGTTTGTTAATAATAAATGTTTAAGCGCTTGATTACATAAAATTGCAATTTGTCGCCGCTTCGAGTCGAGTCGAGTCGAGTCGAGTCGACCACAAAAGTTGCCTCAACCATCAAGTGAGACGTAACTAATAATAATAGCAACAATGCCCTGCAATACACACTTACACACATACAAACATACCTTCTCTCTACAGTCTGTGCTGTATGGCATGGCACAGTAATGAGCTGCTATCGATTTACAGTGCGAACGATCATTAAATGGCCAAAGACTCAAGGCTTAACTTAACTCAACTCAACTGGCGTCATTATTAATAAGCCACAACAACAATTACAACAATGAACAGCTGTAAGAGTGAGGGAAGATGTAAAAGACGAGAAAGGGGAAAGGGGAAGAGGTTGCTTGTTGCTTGTTGTAAGTAGCCCGAAACAATTTTGCGGCCTAAACTGCTAAGAGCAGACGAAAGGAAGAGATGAAGTTGAAACTGAGGTTGCAGATAGAGCTACGGAGTTGGGAGTTGTGAGTTGGAAGCTGTGAGTTGGGAGCTGAAGGTGGTTTCAGTGGTGCAAATGATTAATGTAAGGCAATCAGAGCCTTTGACTTTTGGTGTGACTACTGCATGGCCGCCTCCACATTTGGAGTCGACTCCAGTGTCGAATTCAAAGTCGGAGTCCATTACAAATGAAGCCCTGTTGACTTGGTTTTGTTTGGCGACTGATGAATGCAGATAAAGACCTGAAACCTGGCCGAGAAACTGTGGAATGCCTTTGATGCCAGGCGGCTGTTGGACAACAAAATGCAGCACAGTTGACGAGCTGAGCTGCAACAACTGCTGCAACAGAACAACAGTCGCTGTTAATGAAACCAAGTCGAGATCTTCGCTGATGGTGATTGATGCATGGACTTGAAGACTAAAACTGAGACTGGAACTGAGACTGGAACTGAGACTGGAACTGCCACTGAGACTGAGACGGAGGCGATTACAGGCGCAAAATTAAATTGAAATTAAATTAAAGGCGCGAATCGTTGAGCATGCCATTCAAAAGTGTGAAATTAAAATGCATCGCTAATCAGACGGGGGGCACGCGTTGCACGTGGCACGTTGCACGCTGCACGTTGCACACTGTTGGAGTTCTCTCTCATTCTCTCGCTCTGGATCTCTCCAAAAACAGATGCCACACAATCATTGAGTCCAGCTGAGCTCAGACTCAACTGAACTAAAATTGAACCAGAAATTCAGATAAGCATCTGAGTTGCCTAGGTTGCCAGGTTGCAACACACTCCTTACCCCTTGCTGCGGGCGGTGTCGTCTGTCAATGGCAGCTCTACACGGATAAAAAAATATTCGAAATTCTACATTTTGGTCCCAAAACTAACAGTTTTGGTCTAAAAAAGTAAGAAAACACATTTTGATTTTAAGAACATTTCGAATAAGACCAAGCTCTTATTATAGGAATAAATTTTCTTAAAATTTAAGTAATAGTTACAAATGATTTTTAAAATTAAGTATTTATTGTTGTTTCAATTTTGATTTACATATAATACATTTTATTCTGTCTCGGTAATTTTATAAATGTTATTTATAAAATATCGGCGTGATAACAGAGCTCCACAGATTCACTATTTGTTCCAAATGAAATAGTTCAAATTTATACTTTCCTAACAATTTAAAATTTTTCTTCTTGTATTAAGAACTTTGATTTTTTAGATTAATATACTTAGTATTAATAATATGTTATTAAAATGAATGTTCTTGATATTCGAAGTTGGTATTTTTTTCAGTGTACCAGCTTCATTTGCCACCCAGCGAGGAGAAATCAGGCAGAAGGGGGAAGAAGCAGCAGTCGAAGTCAGTTGTAATATACATATTCCCATACTTATAAGCCCAAATGAAAACCCTACCACCACCCCTACCTCTTTCCCTTTCCCGTTCCCTTCTTTACCCTTTCCATGGTAGCGTTGCACTTTTTGTGGTAATTTACATTTGGGTTTTTCGGGCCTTATCATTGGGTTGTCATCTTCAAACGATATGTGTCCATGTGTGCGAGAGTGTGTGTGTTTGTGGGGTTGATTGTGTGTTAGGGGTAGGGCTAGTTAGCTACCCTGTCAACAAAGCAATTGTAAATATATTCATTCGCTTGCACTTTTGACAGCAGCCAAATTTACAACTCATTTGAAGTGGCAATTTGATTCAGTTTTCGGGTATTCATTGCAATCATTCACGGCTGCGATTTATGATGTGATAGTTTATTGTCCCATGAAATGTTTTCGAATGCTATTCGATATCCAAAGAATTCCCTTTAAGAATTTTGACAAATTATACCAACAGCATCAAAGATGGCAAACAAATAAAATAAAATAAGTTTAAAACACAAAAAATATTACAGTCTTAAAACCAAAATTAATAAATATAATTTGCAAAATTAAAATTGGCTTATATTTTTTCCACTACTTTTTAATAATTTTGTTAAAGGAAACATAACATTGAGTGGAACTTTTTATTTAGAATCAATTGTATCCCTTCAATATTTTTATTACATTATTCATTTTAATCAAAATAAAATTTGCTGTTATTATTTAAAAAGAAAATTCAACTGTAGTCAAAACTCTTGACATTTATTTAGTATTATTCTAATATACAAAATAATATATGAAATAAACAATAAATTTGAATTTGAAATTGATAAGATAAAGAAGAAAGAAATCTTCAAAATATGATATGTATCTAAGTTATTGATACGAATTCAAAAATTAATCTAACTGCAAGTTAATCACATTTAGAATTGCATATTGGTGCATTTTTGTGGTTCGGCCACCCACAGGACCAAAATGTGGTGGTGGGGGGAGTCCAGCTAATTGAATTTTGAATTTGCTTGAATTGATCATAGAGCCAAAGTGGTTTCAGGGTGGTGCCAATAGTAGCTGTGGATTTCCTGCCCGATATGGCCAACATTTTTCATGGCGATGCACTGCGATGCTATCGTGCAACGAATGGTGGCAAAGAGCAGTAGATGCAACTGCGGCAAGAGAACAAACAGTGCTGTGGTGCAAAGGCAACAAAGGCGGCTAAATTGGATGCACAGTAGCCACATTGGGCTAAAAGATTTCGATAACAAGCAGCACGAGAGACAGAAGAAGATGAAGATGGAAGATGCCACCGCAACAGATGGAAACAGTTGCCAGTTGCCAGTTGCCAGTTGTCTGCCCCACGGCAGCACAGTGAAGCACAGTCAACCACAGTCGAGCACGAGTAGAACCAGCCACATTCATTAATAACCAGCACATTGATCATTAATTTTTCAACGGCAGCGCGCAGTAAGAGTCCGCTTCATTAATCCTCCTCCGGGTTCCAGGTTCTAGGTTCCAAGTTCCAGTTTGCAGATCCACAGCGAGCATATGGCCAACGGATCGCCGGATCCACGGATTCTCTCGATCAGGCTAAAAGCCAGTAGCAACCACTGGACAAAATGCAATTGCAGTTGCCACCAATAAAAAATAATAAAAAACCTTGACAAACATCCACATCCCACATCAAAAGTCTGTGGTGCACTCAATTAGCCACCAACTAGCTATGGATATCACACAAGCTAAAGAATACCCTATTTCTAAAAGGTATGCTCAATTAGCTGTACGTTTGCCACAAGTAATTATCATAATGATGGAAATTATCTATATATATGAGTTTTTTCTAAGTTTGACTTTGTTAAAGCTGCAAACACTTACAAGATTTAAGAAGTTTAGGTTCTAAGGATCAAAACATAGAAATCATTTTAATTTTTTAATTGTTATCTAATTTCCGTTTAATTTAACTTAAGAAAATTATTTTTAAAAATTCTTAACTCTTTCGTCCCTCATTTGTTTGATATATTATTTATTTTAATTGCTAATTATAAAAAAAATACATAGTTTTAATGTTTATTTAAAACTGTTGTTTGTAGAGTGCTTATATTTAAATAAAAAGTAAATAAACTAAATAAATAATGGTTAATATGCTTCGAATACGCAAGAGTAGTAAAAAATGCAAATCTGTAAATCGTTTAACTTATTTACACTGACTCAATAATCAACAGAAGAAATAGATTTTCTCAATTCCTAGAATCCGACATAACTAAAACAAAACCTCACCGATTATAAACTAATCATTATTTTATCTTGTGAGTGTGTGCTGCAACTTCTTTCATCTTCAACTTATATTTAAAATAATTTCTTCATTCAATATTCAATCATGTTAAATATTTGATAAAGGTAACTTGGAGAATATCTCAACTGAGTCAACTTAGCTTATGTTATTAGATCTCCAGACAGAAGCCTCTCATAGGCCCAATTGAACTTTGAAACGAAATAAACGGCTCGTCGGACAATTTTGGGGCATTTTGATTGCATAAATGCATGAATGTCGAGTCGATTCGAATCGAGTCGAGTCGAGTCGAGTCGAGCCTTGGCGCCTAGATACTCGTATTTTTTTATGCAAATAGCCACCCAACAAAAAGGTGGCACCGACAGACCGACCGGCAACTGTAACGGTCCTGAACATTCAAACTACCATCCGTGAAAAATCTCGTGTTCAAATATTTTAAACATTTTTTTTCTCATTTTTTTTTATAGGTTTTTATTTTTGGCTAGCCTAAACAGAGGCCAAAAGCGAGCCTATGAAATGGACAGACTAAAAGTGTGTGTGTGTGTTTGCGTGTGTGTGTGTATGAGATTGTCTGTCCTGCATCCTTTTTGGGCAGCAGTCGCAACCCTGTCGGACTTGTTGTTATGTGGTAAACTAAATATATGGTACGTCTGTAAGGAAATGCTCGTTTATTTATTTATTTATTTTATTTTTTTTTTTTTTTTATTATTTAATAGGGATTACATTACTACAGCCTGGAAATATTCACTGCTCATTGCTGCAATATATTCAGCATACTTTATTCAGACATTCTCATCGTGCGAATTCCTTGCTGCAGTTTTATCTACAGTCATCTCTCGATTCCGGGTAAAATTCATCTTTGTGGAATATTAATACCATAAATCTCCCACTGGAGGGAGATACTTTGAGCTTTATGCAACGTCCAGTTATCTTCAGCAAATCTGTACAGTTTTCAGTACCTAAAGTCCGACGGGGATGCCACTAAACTGCGCAAACCATTTGAAAATTTCGTTTAACAACAAAAGCAACAACAACAAATATAAAAATACCAAAATACAAAACAACAACAACGAGAACAACAACAACGAGGGTAAAAAAGTTGAAAAATCAAAGCGAAATCGAAACAGGATAAATAAATGTGCACATTTCCGTTTGGCGCGCATATCCTGTCCGCGCTTCCTACCCAAAGAGCCAGCCAGCCAGTCGAGCAGTCTGTTAGACCCTCCCCCTCCCCCTTCCCCTCTCCGCTTGCCCCTTTCTCCATTGTACTTGGCCTGTATCTCTATTTTATATAAAGTATGTATTATTGATCTGCCGCGCATAAAAAGCCCATTTAAAAATGCCCAAAAAAAAAAGGAAGGCAAAACAGACGAAGCGGCGCGAATTGAGACCATTCCAATGGATTCCTGCCCCCATCCCCCAGGCCCTTAGCCAAAAAAAAAAGGACCAAAATTGTGTAGAAAAATTGTCGCGCACAACAACAACCACAGCGACAGGAAGAAAATGGGCAGCAACAACAAATTTGAAATTGTAAAATTGGCCATTTTGGCTTTTTGGTTACGCTAAAGCTTTTGGTTTGGGTTGCGATTGGGTTTGGGTTTGGGTTTGGGATTGGGCTATGGTCATGCTCGGAAACCGTTTCCCGGTCCCGGTCCCGCTGCCGCTGTATAACAGAATTTGACTGCATTGAAGCAGAACGCAGCCGTTGGGCGGCTTGGCAAAATAACGAGAGAGAAAAAAGTAGAGGAAATATATATAAAACCTAGTCGACAGTTCAATGAGAATCAGACGAATGTTTCTATGTAAATGCGCTACAATGAATTACTGGATGCTGCGAGTAATACTTTCATTGTGGTATATCAGTTCGAGTAGACATTATAAACTGTTATACTGCTTTAAAAAAGGCTGAAATCAAGTGCTATGCAAAATTGTAAACATTTGTAAAGTGTCATATAAAGTGTTATACTAACTGTTATACATTAAATTGTTTATTTGTGTAAATTTACATGATTGAAAACATTTTTTTTAAATGACTATCATGACAGAAAATGTTATAAAAGTGTTATACAAACTATTATACAAACAGTATTTTATTTCTTAATGACTCGTAATGTTATCTATTGACTGGATCAATCACATTTTTGTAAGTTAACGAACTATAAACAAGTTTAGGGCTGTTATACAAGTGATTATTTTTCTGTCTGTGGCGTAGCATCATTGTCCTTAAGTCCATAGTGCTCATTATTGTAGCGCATCATTTGGCAGTTCACGACCCGCTGCACTTTCAAAAACTGTTTGCTCATTGCCCATTTTCATTTTAATTTCACGTACAATTTTCCCTTTTTCCAACTGTTTGCCAGTTTACCAATTTTTTATCTATCTACTTTTGCGATTTCCTTTTTTACAACATTTTTTTTTTTTAATTTTCATTCCTTTTTAGAGCGTTTTAGTCTCTTTTATTCCTCGTCGATTTCCATTAAAATTCAATTGATGTGCCATAGATATAGTTGGAGTTAGAGGAGAGAAGAGAAAGGGAGAAGCAGAGGGAGAAGGAGACAGGGTATGGGCCCAGTTTGGCGGATGTGCTTGCCAAATATCTGTCGCAATCTATAGCTTTGTGTGTGTGCGTGTGTGTGTGTGTGTGTGTGTGTGTGTGTATGTGTTCATGTGTTTGTATTGGCAGTGATTTATCGAGCATTAGAGTAACATTCAAAATAAAATTTTTGGTTAAGTGCTTGGCAAAGCAGAGCATTTTATCAGCAATTCATGTGGGATTTCAAAAGCATATAGGGATGGGATGCACACACAAACACACATACATACACGACACACACAGACACACATGATAAGCACATGTCATGTGAGTTACTATGTAAGCAGTTTTCAGTTCTCCAAGTTGAGAAAACATCGAAACGAACGGACTTTATAAAGCCATCAAAATGCAATTAACCCTTTTTTCACTCGTCTCTATTTCCGATCTATGATTATTACAAGCATTTCAGATTTCCGCATCGACAGATAGAGACAGAACAGAGTTGTAGAGGGATAGTGACAGAGAGAGAGAGAGTAGTGTGAGACGTGGTAAATTAAAACAAAAGTCGTTGTTGGCCTAAACGGAAGTCATTTTCAAGCCGTGTATAATAAAATAATTTTGGTATAACGTAAATTGCTTTCGAAATCAAAATGATGACGCTATACTTATGGGATATACTCTGTTATATACAGTATTATAATATTTAAATGTGTATTTCAAAGATACACACAATGAGCGGGAAGGGGAAGCGTTTGCAGCATCTGCATGACAATGGAGCACAAATGAAAAAAAAAAGGAATTCAAGTGGCGAAAACTAATTAAAGCGTATAAAGTGGCGCATTACAACAATGCCCCGAGCAGCACCACACTCACCACTCACCACACACCACTCAGGTGGTTGGGTGGTTGCATGCATAATTTGAATTGAGTTTGAGCGACGAACTCAATTAGATTCATGTGCGCAAAGTTTTTCCTAAGTGATACCGATCTGCCATATATCTCTCTCTTTCTCTGCTCCTCCCTCTACATCTCTACATCTGTATCTCTCTTTCTCCCTCACCCCAGACGCCTCGCTCGTTGTCTTTTGTTTAGCGCATTTTCACAAATTAATTGGCAAAGTCACAGGCAGAGCTGTAGATACAAATGTATCTATGTGCATACTAAAGTATCTGTTGCTGTATCTGACGCGTAATTATATCGTAGCGCACAATAGACATTTGTGAAATTGTCACTGTTTAGCATATTTGGTCACGAAATGCTTCAATTTACTTCACGTTACGCCTTTTGTTTTTGTTTTGTATGTTAGTCGTATTTTATTTGTTATTTTCTACTGCCTTTTTGTTGTTGTTATTGTTGTATTTGTATTTTGTATTTTTTATGAGCCATAACAATTTATGCGTTTCAGCTCTTTTTGTGAAATGCCGCAGGAACTGATGCGTGCTCTGTAAAATGGAAAACTGGGAAACTGGGAAACTGGAAAAATGGGCACAAGAACAAGTGCTGAGTCTGGGTAACAGTAAGGCAAGAGCTTCTCAAATGCCAAAAAAAACAGTAACTACACTGAACAAAACTTAAACTAAGCTAATTATTAACTACTCAAAAGCTTAAATATTTTTAAAAAATTCAATAAATTAATTTCTTGCAAGTAATTGAATTAAATTGCAATTATTATATTTATACCTACCAATCAAATGATGCTTTTATTAAAATAAACAAAAATGTAAAACAAAGCTGATCTGAAACAAAGTTCAAACCGTTCTAAAAACAGTTAGCTCTTAAAGTGCATAAACATTCTAAAAATCGTAAATAATCTTAAAAAAAATTGTTAAACCGTTGAAATATAGACCATTTTTATTTTTTCGATATTTATATAAGTGTAATTTCACTACTTATTTAGAAAATAGTATATAAATATTTCTTAAGCTTTGAATATTACCAACTAAGGAATTTCCTTGTTCAAGGTTAGAAGAAATGGCTTCTGAATTATATTTGCGATTTGTAATTTGATAATTTGCATTAACATATACTATATGTATATATAGCCGCTTTCACAATAATTAACCTACTAACCGTAGATACATGTTTAAAAATGATTAAATAATTTAATGATTTAGGATATCATCCGAAGAAGATACATATAATGTTTATTCATGTTGCACAAGCACGGAAAAAAATTAAATTCTTATTGATTTATTTACAATCATCGTATAAAGTAGATTATTATCTTAACGTTTAACTAAAAGTCTGCTATATGTTCACAATAAGGTGACTTTCTTTTAAATGTAATCTTGAACCTTTATGTAATTTAATGTTAATTTTAATTTCAAACATTCTCTCTCCCCTTCGCTTTCTTTGGCAAAAAAACAGCATCATCTAGCTATCTCTTTTGCACCACAGCCATTACGCACAAAATAGCAAATTACATTGATATTTTCACATATTTCAGCTTTTGGCCAACATTTCTTCAATGACCACCAAAATGGCCGCAAATTAAATAATAATAGAGGCAAACGAGCTGCCAAACTAGATACATAGTATTTTGCCGCTGTATCTGTATCTATAGCAGTAGACGTGGAAGTATCTGTATCTGTATCTGTTACATTTGCGTGCTAGCTTTGTGCCGAACGACAAAGCCACAAAAGACGTGCATAATTATGCACCGCATACGCGTCGTATACGTAATTATTAATTATGCGCACATTTGCGCCACAAATGCTATCCAAATCGAATCAGATTTAAGACCCGTGCGGCCTACCTGCCAACCTGTCTATCCGTCTGTCTGTCTGTCTGTCTGTCTGTCTGTCTGTCTGTCTGTCTGTCTGTCTGGCTGTCTGTCTGTCTAGTTGAGATCTGTGCCACTTGGGCTTCACTGCAGTTGACCCAAATCTCAGGCTCCAACGGGGGGCATATTCCATTGCAATTAAGTGTCGCATGCGATGCCCTTAACTATGCACATAATAACCCAATTTGAGACACCAAAACCAAACCTAAAATGCTTAAGCTAAAGCTAAAACCAAAGATGCTTTGCCAACTTTCGACGGGGGAAAAATCCATGGGAAAATCTGTTGCAATTAGCTGCTCGCTTTTAGAAGAAGAAAAAAAAAAAAGTGGAAAATAAAACTAAACACGCAGCGAAAACAATTTCTAAACGCGCTCAAAACGACTTAATTATGAGTGAGAAATATGCGCGGCAACGTCGCAAATCTCAACTGTATTTAACTGTCAGTAGGTGTACGAGATAGGAGTACCCTCCCCCCACCCCACCAACACCCACCCACCAGTCTTGGCAACAGCGCCAACCTTTGCTTGCTTAATTGCGCCCACTCAATCAAAGCGGGGCAACTTCATTAGACATTTGCGGTAAAAAATCAACGAACAGCTAACAAACCTACAAACCGAGTTCACACGAGCCCCGCAAAATAATTAGCAAACTGCCAGCTGGCAACTGCCTCCGATTGGGAGTGCCTGCCACAAAGATACTCTTACATGTGCCATGCAGATACATAGATATACATTCTTAGATATATAGTCATAAAGCTGCACAGTTACGATACATCATGCTGATCAGAAGAGCTTAAAGGTTTCAGTTTTATCTTCTTCCACTCGGCTGCGGCTGGGTCAACGTTAGACTAAATCAACGAAATCTCGACTAAAATATATTCTACACTTAAGTAGAACATTTACATTTATCTTACAACTTCAGAATTGCTGAATAGCTTGCTAATCTACTATACAAATCATGCCATCTTTATAAAATTTGTAGAGCACAAAAATTATATATAATAAACTATTAACAATATCTTGTGGATTGACACAACATCTTAAAATATTGGATTTCTAATCTAAAAAATTTTGTATTTACTTAAGCTTATTTCCAGAGTTGAGCTGACATTTTTGAAAATTACTATATTAGAGAATCTTACAACCGATCTTAAAATGCGTTACACTTTTTGAAAGCTATATATATATATAAAATAAAATAATTTTTTTTATTTCTGGGGTATTTTAAATTTGTTTCTAATAACAATAATGAATTGGAAATGCAATGAAGGTGATACCAAATATATTGTAATTTACTACTACTAATAAAACATTAATTTAATCAAACAATTAATAAATGTATAACCAAATATTGGCTATACCAGATAACCACAAATTTTTGCTTTTAGCATTGGATTATTTTTCAAGAAAAAATTAAATCAAACAATTAATAAATCTATAACCAAATATTGGCTATACCAGATAACCACAAATTCTTGCTTTTAGCATTGGAATATTTTTCAAAAAAAAAGATTTTGTGAATAATGATGCTTAATTAGTTACCAACTCAACTAGCAGATACCCTCTGGTGAACAACCAAAATATTATTTCAAATTTCTCAAGTCGTAGGCATCATCACTAGCTGTAATACATACCCTAGGCAACAATCTCAATTTACAGAATATAATTACAAATAAAATTTCGACTTGGCTTTTGGGTTCACGAGTCAATTCACAATCAGCCCTCTAATCTGTGCAACTTTCATGGAGCTCTGCGCTTTTTTGGCCGCCCTATTGGATTTCATATTTGGATTTAACATTTTTTTTTTTTTTTTTTTTTTTTTTTGTGAAACCTTAGAAAATGTCATCGTATGCCGAGGGAAATTAGTAAACAATGTAAATAACAGTTAGTAGCTACTTAAGTGGCAGCACCCCCCATCGAACAGTTACAGTTACAGTTCCAGTAACAGTCTCTGTCTCTGTCCCTGTCTCTGTCTCTGTCCCTGTCTCTGTCCCTGGTTTTGGTTCTGGCTAACCACAGGCATGCTCAGCACTCCCGTCCCTGGTCTCTCTTTGGACTTTAGCTTTGTCTCGTCTTGGTTCCGACCAGGCCAGCACACACTTCATTGCTTGCGGTCAATGCGGCTGCCCCTTGACCCCTTAGCCCCTGTCTGCCCACGCCTCGACACGACTCGACTCGACTCGACTCGACTCGAATCTCCCTCGGGCAACTGACCGTCCGCTTGTCAACGCGACAACGTCTTGGACTTTGTTAAACCTTAAAATTAGTTTAAGTATTTAGTTACCAATTTAGTCTTATGGTCGAGAGGGGAGAGGTGGGGAGGAGGGGGGGTCAATTGACAAGTGAAATGAAGATGAAGAGAGCACAGGCAGCTTGATTGCGATTGCAACAAAGGCGGGGCTGGGATCGGGGAGAAAAACTTTGACTACGACTGAAACTGTGACTGTGACTGCGACTGTGACTGCGATTGCGACTGAAACTGGGAGTGTGTTGATGCATGCGGTTTTGCGGTGAGCTGCAGTACAAGGGGAGAGAGTGTCCGGCAGTTTGTCAACGGTAAAAGGTATCTAGGTACTTGTTTAGTAATATGTAGCCAGCTATACTAAGGCCTTGAGGTTGCCACTGCATATACATGTGATTGAGTTCGATTGACAATGATTGTTGTTCACTTATTGAAGAGTAAAAGAATTTTTTTTCTTTTCTTCTGATTTGACGGGTAAGTTTTAATTTTCGTTTCAATATTTAATGAACTCTAAAATAGATTTCTGATAACTTGACCTTGTATATTTATAATATTTCATTCATGACTCTTCTCCGTTAGCTTGGTAGGGTGTAAATAGAGACAGTTTAAATTTATAAACAAAGCATTCATCTTGGTTATTAACTGTATGGGTTGTGATTGATTGATTGATTGATGGATGACTGAAATAGCCGATTTGATGTACAACGTCTTTCCACAGACAAAATTGTCTATCAAACATCAAATGTTAGACTTAAGGACATTTGCTATTCAGCTTACTCAGTTTTATTTATGCATGAAGTATTGATTGACTGATTGACAATTGATTAAGTGTCACATTTTTTGGTTTTAATTCCACAGTCGAAGTTTGAATAAAATGCCGGGATGATTGACTGACTGACTGATTGAATGACTCACTTGATTTATTGATCAATCCACTGATTGAATGACTGATGATTAAGGATTGCTTAAATTGTTGAATAACTGATAGATCAGCTGCTTGATTGTCCATTTAATAAGATGATTGAGCGACTGATTAATTGATTGATTGAATTTTATATCCCTTTTGCCTGCGTCGCATCAATCAAGGCTCAATCTTGCCGCTTAACCCACAAGATATATATATATATATATATATATGGATTATCAACATCATCATCAGTGTGATCGTAATACATAATTTGTAGTGTCGTTCAAAATGTATCTGGCAGCTACAATATCTTGTAGTTAGTTACGTTTCAAATTTATTGTATATCATTTTTGTTTAGTTTTTTATTTAATTTTTTTTGGTATTCGGTATTAAATTGTGCGGTTTTTGTGGTGGTGCCGGACTTAAGCACCACACAATTTCTACAACATTTTCCACTTGACAACATGAAAGAAGAAGAAGCCACAAAAGAGGCACCAACCAAACAGACGAAAGACTAAAACGACGTGCAAGCCAAAAACGAAGACCAAGACGAAGACGATGTCATCGGAGCCCTCCGACTTGGCAATCATAGTGAGCGCTATAAAGCGGCAACAACTTGGACTATTATGGCCAGTGGTCAAGCATTTAGAGTGTGTTTAAAAAGGAGCATCGACTTCGAAAGTCTTTGCTTCTCTTCTCTTCTCTTCTCTTCTCTTCTGTTCACTTCACTTCTTCTCTCGTCTCCTTTTGCCAATTTTCAAACACAGTTGAAATTTCAAACCGCTGGAGCGCAGCTAAATGTGTTGAAAGCCGCACAGGCCGCACACTCTTTGATTGATGATTGCAGCTCGGACTCGAGATGCCTTTCAACTGCGCATTGGTTAACAAAAAAAACAACAAAAAAAAAAGTTTAAAAAAAAAAACCAAAAATATATATGTATTTATATATATATATGAAATTGCTGTCGAGTCGCAGGTGCTGTTGATGGGGAGCTTGGGGCTGGGCCTCAGATCATGGCCTCGTGATTAAGCGCCAAATGTATTCAAAAGATTGTAATTAAGGCCACAAAAGCTGCAGATCTGCAACAGCTGATAGCCGCTTGTTAACGGCCAATGGACTGACTGCATTCCCTCAATACCTCAACCTCCCCACTTTCCCCCAATGATACCCCTACTCATCCATTCTCAGTCCCTGCTGACTCATGCTGACGCACAATTGACTCTTTGGCTCTTTGAAATGCAAAACGCCAAAAAAAGAAAATTTGTAACGCAACCAAATCGATGCTGCGTATCTGTATCTGTATCTTTCTAAATGTAACTGTATCTGTATCTATTTATGGCCGCCTGGGTGGCATCCATAAGCGTAAAGCTGCCGCCGTTGCTCTAGTAAAACGACTGATGATTTTTTCTCTCTCAGCTATAACCGCACTTTCATGTAGCATGCAACGCATTGAGCAAATATACTATATTTGGTGTGACAAATTTTAACATCATTTGTTGGGGCAAATGGAATCTTTTTATATTTGTCAGTATGTATCTTTGATACATCATTTTTTGAAACTTATTGCCTGAAAATAAGACATTAACCTTAAAATATTTGAATATTAGGTATTACTTTCAGGGGCGCCACAAAAAGCGAAACCAACCGAAAATCTCCCAAACATGTATGGAGACTTTAGAGATTTTCGGTTGGTTTCGTTTTCTGCGATACTATTGTTTTTTTAAGATATCCCAAAATATGAGATATTTATTTGCTATAATACTGCATTTTTAATCTCATACTCGAATCTTCATTAAATCTGCTTTGGCATACTTTTCGTGAATGTAGGGCGTAGTCAATTAGTTCTTCTAGAGCCAGAGCTCCTGGAAGTTCTTTTGCTTTACCTGGCATAATTTAATTTTTTCTTTATTTAATTAAATTTACTCATTCTCCAACTATTTCAATATCTAGAGTATTTACCCTTCGACTTATACACAGATCATTTTTTTATTTCCTGAATATTTCATTTAATGTATTCATTTGGCGGCGTTTGGCTTTTGTAGTCAATAAGTTAACGTTTCTGTTTTGTGGTTCATAATTTATGCAAAATCATTGGTCGATCGATCAATGGAATGGCCGACGCGTTGCCCGCCGTGTTCGCTTGCCAAAAAAACAAAAAAAAAACCGAAGCCGAAACCGAAACCAGAACCAAATTCCGAAACCGAAACTGAAAAAAATATAAAAAAAAAAAAGCTAGAACGCGTGGAAAGATGCCGCACAGGTGCGAGCAGGAAACGAGCCGCAACTGCCACGCATTTAATTGGATTATGAGCCAAATCCTGTCACAGCACAACTATTCCAGTGACGCACCCACGCGACACGGCACAACTCGACTTGAGTCGACTCTCGGCCTGCAACTAATTGCAATCGAATTAGTCAAGGAGCTCAGCAACTTTTCTTTCCCCGACTCAGTGGAAAATACTAAAATTGAAAATGGAAAGCAGCCCAAGTCAACCACAAAGACCCAAGATCTTCGACTCTGCAACTCACCATCTCCTCGGTGTTTGCCTTCGCCTTCGCCTCCTCCTCCGACGATTACGTCTTCGTTGCTGTCTTTGGCTTTGCCCATTTCCGGCTGGCGTCAGGGTGGCGCCTGTGCACGGCATTTAAAAGTGGGCGTGCCTGATGACTTAAAAGGTTTTTAAATGGACGCTCTGCATCGCAGCGAGCTGCTACTGGCCTCCGTTTTCAGTTTCAGTTTCGGGTTTGGATTGGGATTTGGATTCAGATTTGACTTTGCTCTCGCCGACAGCAACGCCTTAAGCACCTTCGCTTCCAGGTTCATTGATCCATTCTCCCTTCAGCTCTGTGTGCTGTGGCAACCTTTGTTGCCTTGCAGCAATTATGAATCGACCGTTCAGCCACCGCATGTGTTAAACGTTCTTCAAAACTCTATCCAATTAAACAGTTGAGCACAGTCATAATCTCTAAGGCTTGCTAATTGTCAACTTTTCTTTAATGGCTTGAAATTGATTCCTTTAAGTGAAATTGTGATTATTTATGGAATATACATAGTCTCTTAAAATATTCTATCTAACTACCTTTTTTCTTAAAATGAACTTAATATTTATATACCTTGGGATCCTATCTTCAACTTATTCTAACCATCTCATATGCTATTTAATTCGAAATTGTAATTATTTAACTTCATGTAAAATATTATATTATAGTTAAGATTGATCGTTTAGTATTCCATGCAAAAACTGATATCATATCAATATGAAATGAGATTAACGATCTCTATTACGTCCATAAGAAAAGGCTAAGTCGTCATATACTGGAATAAACTAGATACTTTAAAGCGTAACTAAAAACTACAGTTTTTAATCTTATCTACGAGTATATAACTCATTTCTATAATATTTTTATAACTGCTTTTTATAACTGCTATATTTACTTCTCCTTTGCAAAGTATAATATTAAATATTCTACTAAAAAAGAATTCATGCTGTCACATAAAACTTTCTTTCCGTTGAGATATCTCCATTGACTACTTCTGGCATTCATTCAACTTTGATCTTTGCTTTACATCGACCTTTGCACGATTATTTCAACCGGGAGCGGATCTCCCCAATTTGTCCCTACAAACATGGATCTAAAGTCTGTTGATGAGAAGTATTCCGTATTTCACTTTGACCTCTTTTCGCAGCTCATTTTGATGTCTTTAATGATAATTTTTGATGTTCTGAGATGTTTTTTTTTCGTGATTTCGTGTAGAGTCGTTCATTATCTATCGTTTTCTTTTTTCTGGCGTCGCATTTTGGGCTTGAAATATTTAAATGAGCTTTTAAAAAATTGTTAGCTACTGTTTGACGCACTCGAGAAACCGAGAAACAAATCTGAAAAAGCCAACAAACCGTAGACGTTTCGGCCTGCGGCCCGACATGTCTCGAACTTGGAGTCGGGTTTTCTATACAAAATTATAAAATTGCTATTATTAATGATTATAAACGTTTTTTGTACACTTTACTGGAAATTGACAAGCGCTTATTAACGATCTTATAATAGCGACTGATCAACAGAGATCGAACGGCCACATTGTCCTACCTCCCATTGCCACCCCCTCTGCCTCCAAAAACGTGACATGACTGTCGACAAAAATCGATTGCTATACTCAGATACCATACTCGATGTTATATCAAATTTAGGGGCCGACGTTGACTTTTGAATGCCAGAAGCCAGAAATTGAAACAAAGAAACGCAGCGTAGACAATAGGAAAGCTGAAATATTTGCTCAAGACAGGAAGCCTTTATACATTATTAATCAGTTTTTAAATACCCATAGAGAAAGGGTGTGTAAGAGGCAGAGGCAGAGGAAGAAGCAGAAAAGTTATTCGCTTGAATAGTATGTAACGTTTATCGATAGATTTCTTTTTATTCGCTTATCGATCATTTCAAGTTTTTATTAATAAGAAAATCAATTGAACAAAACGAGATTCTTCACACTCTGTACTTTCCACCTCTAGGTGTGAGTTTTCTAAAAAGGTTTAATCGAATTAAATGCTTATCTGGAAGTTATGTTACATATAACTTGGATAATTTTCCACCCACGGGTGTGTTTTTTTTCACAATGTGTAAGTCGGTAAAGTTTTGCCAAAGTTATGACAGTTCGAAGTTGCTCAAGCCTCTGACTTAGCAACTTTACAAGTAAAATTATTTCTTAATTTTGTCATGGTTTTTTACAAGAAAATTAAAGGTCTCAGAATCAAGTTTAAAGTGTCGTTCTATACTAATTACGATATATGGAGTTGATTAAAAGTAAAAACTTAAGATTTAATATTTTGAATTTTCAAAATTTCAAAGGGGGGACCCTTACCATTAACGTGAAACCATGGTTATGATGGTCGAAAAATAATAAAATTTTCTAAATGCAAAAAATTTAAATGCAGCATGAATTATATGACCGAATCATGATTAAAATGGCATTCTGATTGAAAATCGGGTCAGTTTTCTTCAAGTTGTGATAGTTGGAAGTCGGTTCTTGGAAGAGAATTAATTTTGATTCCGGTACTAAGAAGGAAATGGTTAGTTTCGGTTAACGGTTCTGATACCGGTTACGGTGTTGATATTTTTAAGATGATAAAATCCTAAATTATATTTGAATTCTTAGCATATCACACAGAGAATGTTTTTCTGATTAACGCCATTTAAACTTCGATTAATTTTTGCCTATATATATTTTTAAGTATTCATGATCAGTTTTTCTAATATTATACACTATTCAATTAGTTGAACTCAAAGTCAATAATTGTCATAACTTTTAGTCATCATATTAATAATATAATTTATGGTAGTAAAAGTGGAATCAATATGCAGCTGCCTACTCCATAATTGCGGGTCTCTAAGTAAAGTGTCGTAAATGTGGCACAGTGCCTGCCCAGATAATAAGAAGACTAAGTAATTTATCGACGCACTGACGCATTGCGACAAAGCCCAAAGTGCTTATTTAGCAAAAAAAAAAAAAAAAAAAAAAAAAAAAAAAAGCAATGCGCTCGTGATCGTTTTGTAGCTTGGGTGGATTGTAGACAAGCTGAACGATTGCTTTTTTTTTTTTGACCTTGTACTTAAAAAGTACAAGAGTCTATAAAGTTTGTCATATGAAATGTGTGTTTCTTTATAAACACATAGATATTAGACACTCTAAATCCTATTGCGCAGGTTTCTGTATATCTAAAGCAGGTAAAGAATGTTTTAGAATCTTCCAAAGCTCCACACAACAAATAATGTAATTATAAATGTAATTTTAAAGCTAGAACCTTGGGTTTTGGCACACATAATAAGCCCATTTGTTCTTAAAATTTCATAAAATGTGATAATACTGTACAGTGCAGGTACAGGGTCTATAGCAGTCGTGCTCTCTCGGCAAAAGTCTCTTTGACTATGTTTTTTTTTTATCGGGAACGCAATTGAAAGTGGACATAGAAATAGAAGAAGAAGAGGCACCTTCGTAAGCGGACCACTAAATTGTGCACTTTGGGCATCAAAATTATGCATTGCGTGTGCGTTTTGCAGTAAATAATGTAATTTAATGTAATGTAAGGGGAATGCCAAACCAAATAAGTGCGTAACTAAACGCATAATGTCAATGCCCTTCCCTGTCCCGTCCCGATTCCTCTCAACCTGATATCGGGGTGTGCGTGAGTATCAAAGCTATCGTGGGCTTGTTATAAATAACCATTTTTTTTTATACAAATTTTTTGTTGTGTAGTTTTTTTTTATATATTTATTTCTCTTCATACATATGGACATTTGTCATATTTAGCAAATTGCCAGTTTCCGTTCGTAAACTCTCGACTCTCGGGCAAATGGGGGAGAAAATGAGACTCATTCGATAGAAACTTCATTAGAGACACACACAGCAAGTGAGAAAGAGAGAGAATGGCACAAATTTCGCTGGAAAATGTTTAAAAAAAAGAAATGGTATTTTATATTTATGTATGTATAGTATATATATATAAATGGGCAATTTATGTGCATACTGAAGCGTTAAGGCCCACCTAGACCAACATAACATAACATAGCAATCGGAGTCGAAGCTCGTATCGAAAACGTCATTAAAGTCCAGTTTAGGTCGATCTAAGAGTCTAATGGTAAATTATTTAGTCCACGTCTTTATATGATTGCATGGCTTACCTTGAGCATTCTTTGTAGAAAAGGTTTTCCCTGAAAAAATTACCTTCAGCTTATAAATTGTTAAGGTCGGAGAAAGCAGTTTGGAAAAATGCAACTAGTTATCAAATTTCATAAGAATTTCTCTAATAGTCGTAAGCACATAGTTGCTATTGATAGTACTTATAATGTCTCTTAACATAATCTTATACATCGAAATTACTCATATTAGCTTTATCTAAATATTCGGCTTACAACACTTGACAAAGTTTGAAATAAAAAAAAAACAGAGCAAATCTTTTTAAACAATTTCAAATGAAACCTAAACACTTTTTTAATATTATTGTGAAAATTAAACATTTATTCTCTACAGTGTCTATTGTAGCAGAGAAAAAGATCAGAGAAAAACATATACTATTAACTAATTAATTGAAAGTTTACTATAACTACCCCTGATAATTCGCAATACTCAATATTGATCGCTTTATCTTCCGTTTGCATATATAATTGACGGTACTTTATTATACTTTAACCATCAGCGACTATAACAATATAGAATAGTAAAATGTTGTATAATTGAAATCAGTCAGAGAGTCTGTTAGTTGAATTGAGTCGACTAATGCTTATCGATCGTTAAGTGATCTATTAGCAAATGTAAGTAGTTTCACACATTCCAGGCTACCATTTAAGCTAATGAACTGCCAACTGGCAAATCTTTCTTATAGCAACTCATCATAGTGCTGCAGAAGAAAGCAGTTGCTGATCTACGCTTAATCTTCGACTGATGATGATGATATTGTTGATCATCATCATTGATCCGTGAGCTCATGGCATGCCTTATATCGTTGCCTTATTTTTTTGTAACCAAAGCGAACCGATTGGCCATTGTGCCTCTGACAGGCCATCTCTTCTAACCGATTCAATGCCGCGTCATCCTCAAGATCATGATGATCACGATAATGATCGGAGCAAACGCCCTCGTCATTGTCGGTAGCAACTACCGGCTGACGCTTTGACTGGACTTGGACTCCAGAGAGTCATTTGGAGAGGCCGTTGAGGTCGACATCATCGACAGGCGGTAGGCGCACAATTTTCGCGCCTGATCAAAAGGCAGCGATCATTTCAGAAGCTGAGATCAGGGCGAGGTGGGGAAGATGCTGGAAGCGGAGGAGGCGACGGTGGAGTTGCTCGATTATGAACAAAAATAAACAAAATCGCTCGGCGTAGATCAAAGCGTTGATCAAGCTCAGCTTTAAGTTGTTGTTCTTGTTGTTGTTTTAGAGGGGCGCAGTGGATGGGGGCGTGTCATGATGAGATAAATGCACAGTTTGCCGCATTTTAATTTCCTTGACTCTACAATTTCTGTTTATTCTGTTTGTTTTCTAGCGGTCAAATAAAATTAAACATACACGAGAGAGAGAGAGGGAGAGAGAGAGAGAGAGAAAATGAGAGAGAAAGAGTCGCGGAAGCCACGTAAAATCCCAGTCGGAAGGGAGTGCGATGCCGAAAAACGAAAATATATTTGAAGTGGGTTGGAACCACTTAACACAAATTACGCAGCAAAATGTCGAAACGAATTGAAACGTTGGAAACGATCAATGAAAAACCGTGTGGCAACTGTGGCAAACACTGTGGCGAGTGGCAGCATCGATTCCCATTGCCAAGTATGAGTTCCCATTCATGGAAAAAAGTGAAGAGAGCCGTTGCGATGGACAGGGGGGAATCATCAATGAAATGCCAAAAGTGTGTATCCAACAGATACACGAGTAATAAAATCAACAACAATCGAAATCGAAACGTTTCTTTCAGTTCTTTCGAACAATATATTCTAATGACAAGCGCCTCGAACGATAAACCAGCTTCCACTTCTATCAGATTAACGCACCATCGATCGGTATGGACACGTTTAGGTGTCTCTCTTTATAATTATATATAACACCTCGTTAGTTATTCTTTGTTAAAGCATTTAGGCTACACTCACACTCTCTCACACTCACTCACACTCAAACGGAAAGCACTATTTTTCTGTCGGAAAAAGATTCGTTGATTGATCGCCTCTTCGATGGATCGTGTTGGTTTTTAAATCATTTGTAGTTAATGTGGCTCTTCGAGGAATTCCAATTGTTTGCCTTCTAATTAAGCATATGCCATTAATTGCTCATTTTCTCTGTTAACTTTTATGTTTGGCAATCTGCGTGAAAGCTGAAGAAAAAATTTAAGCAGGATCAAAAACCTATTAAAAATTGTATGTTCTTCAATTTCAAATCGGTTTACTAATATGATGCATTTTTTTAGTTTAATTATCATAATTTAAATTTTTGAAAAACTTCTTCACTTATCTTAGCTTATCCCTAAACAAGTTAATTTCAAGTACGTCCAATTAATGATTGATTTTACGTATATTAACGCTCGTGCTTAATAAATTGAGTATGATCTGCACATCTAAGCTTTTTATTATATAGCCCATCTAACTTTTTTTTATTTTTCTATTTCAAACTTTATTTTAAACGGTCCCACTTTAGTTGATCAATGGATAAGTTTTATCATATTCATAACTTTTTTCATTAATTTAAAAAGATCGGATTACTTTCTTTTTGGAACTCATATATTTTTAGAATATTCTTACTTTTTTAGGCAGGTGATTCAATTTCAAATGATAAGGACACTTGATCGATAATACGATCGTTTTAATAAGAATGAAACTTAAGGAATGTGATTATTTTTTCTCAAGATATAAAAATGTATCACTCTCTCGCACTTTTTTCTCATTGTCTCTCTCTCTCCCTCTCTCTCTCTCTCTCTCTCTCTCTCTCTATATATATATATATATATTCTCTATATTCTTTTCTATAAATTTAAATAATTACACTGATCAGTCGATCAACGAAAAAAAATTAGATTGGAGTTGCAGAATACTTTCCCAAAGCAATTTTTCTCATAATCTTGAGTATTATTTCCACATTACCTTCACTTAATTGATCGATCGATCGATAGTTTCATCTTGGGATAGTGCCCTTATACATATGCAGATCAGATTTATAACAAAGTAATTTGACTGTAGCCGCCAGTTTGAATTCCCGTATGGATTCTACCTAAAAAGAAAAGAAATGAGAAAAACCAGTAGCCGATATTAAACTAAGCGAAATGGCTCTACGAGGCGTCTTCAATTCAAGTTCTTCAGTTAATTGAGCGAAAGACGAAGATAAAAGAGGATTAGCATAGAAAATATGCCCCAACGGCAACATCGGATCGGTTGTCGATCTTTTGGACGGAGGGCCCCATTTACCATTTCAGTAGCAACCATTTTTCAACAATTTTGCATAAATTTTTGAAAAAGACGTTTTCACAACCAATAATCAAGCATTGAGCCACGTTGATTGCCAAGCAAACAGCAGGAAGCGAGAGAGAGAGAGAGAGAGGGAGATAGAGTAAGGGAGAAACGAGTTGAAAAGCGATTTCAAGAAAAAGATTTAATGAAGTTTAGCACGATCATTCCACTAAGAGATTCTGAGATTGAACGTAGAGCAACTATAATTGGATGCATTGAATGCAGATCCTTTTGTATAGATCTACACCGTAAAAGAGAAGTAAGAAAGAGAGAGAGAGAGAGACAGGGCGTAAGAGGAAGAGTGGGTGTGCTCGGCCCCCACAGATAAATGATCGAAAACTGTGGAATAATGAGATAAACGCGAAAAATTAGCGATCGAAATGGTTGTTCAGCACGGTTTTTTCAGTTTGCCTCTTAGCCAGTTTTTAATCCAATCACGCAGCTGCATTTACTTACAACAACAACAACAACAAGTCAGCGCGTTGTTAGCCTAATTATATGGCGATCATTGTTGTTGTTGCCGCTTTTTTTTTTTTTTTTTTTTGCATATTTTGCAATTGTTATTGAAATTGGCCATCATGGCTGCCACAGTGTATGAGTGTGTATATTTGTTTGCATGTAAGTGTGTATTGGCCCTAATGAAGGCCCCGTTTTATGACCATTTTGATCAACTCCTCTCGTAAACGAAAACGTTTTAAGGCATTTCATAAAGCAACTGTTTTTTGTTTTTTTTTTTTGCCCTTTTGATTCTATGGCCTTTTAATGAGCAATTTTTGCATCATTGCGTTTTTCATTCCGCGTACCGATCGTATTGTCCATCCAATCTTATCCCCATTTCGTTTTTAACGCAACGCAAAAAAAACTTCCGACATAGCTTAACGCTCTCGGTCAATGACAATTTGGCTGCCCTACAATGAGAGAATGTGAGAGAACGACGACGAAGGCTTTAACATTTCCGGCTTAAATGATTCCAGGTTTTCGAGCTGCCGTAATTACTGTGCGAGGCTTAAAAGTGAGAAAAGATCACTGATCGCATAATGAAGATCGAAGATTGAAGAATAGAGTAGCTTATTTGGAGCTTGAGGCGAAGATCAGCCAGAGTTTTAAGAATATCATTCTGAATCATATCAGAGATCTTGCTGTTAAACTGAAATTGTTTTCAGAAAAATAGATCCGGAATTGTAGATCAAGGAATGAAGTTGAAGCTAAAAAGGCAGGCAGCTGATTTAACCTTGAACTTACGAAAGTATAATCAGTTCTAACAGTATAACAACATCTGGTTAAAAGATGGAAGATCAATCTGAACAAATCAGATTTTGATAAATATAAATATAACTGTGTGTGTAGGTGTGCGTGTGTAGTTAGTTGATGTTAATGTAGAAATCAAGAAAATTTTTTAAATTACAACCATATGCATTAAAATAACTTGAATTATTGAATGAGAATGTATGATTGCACAAGTTCTGTGCACTCCGCCACTTATTTTCATTATTAATTTCATTATTATGATTATTTTACAGTTGTTCTTGTTGTTTTATGCATATATAGACATATAGCATTTGTATTCATATTTAATTTTTTTTCTCAACTTGCGCACACTTAAAAATGAATTTAAATAAATTTCACGCTTGGTTAAGTCAAACAGACAGCGACAGGCGAAAGCGACAGACGCGGAGACAAAGTGACAGAGAAAAAGAGAGAGGGAGAGAGAGAGAGAGAGTGTGTGGAAGGGAGCGTTAGCGAGAGGGGGAGAGGTAGACAATTATAATAATAATCATTTACATTTGACATTGGCTGACTGAGCGACGTCGACCGCATGATAATTTATCATTTGATTTCATTTTTTGTAAATTTTATGATCTTTTTTTTTTTTGCTCGTGAGAACAATTAGAGAGCTGGTTGATGGCGTTAATGATGCACAGGACACGGTTAGATCTGTCTCTCTCTCTCTCTCCTTTCGTCTACCACTGTTTGTCCTTTGCATTTGCATAAAAAACGCATAAACTGCGGCAACAATTGTTGGCAATTGACTTGGCTAATTGAGCGCTCAACTGGAAGTGTACAACAACTGCGTTTCTCATTTAACAATTCACAATTCTCGGCAACATATTTGTACTCCTTTTCTCCATTTCCCACTGACCACAATCTTCTTTGCTCAATTCTCGCTGCTCAGAATTTATTTTTTGTTGAATTCCACACGCGCTCGATTTGTTGGCAATTAATTGAAGCAACAACAACAACAGCTACAACTTTGAATTAACAATTGTTGCATTAGCTTTAATTTATGTGCGGCCAATTGCTGTCTCACTCACTCTCCCTTTCTCTCTCTCTCTCACACTTGGCTGTCACTTGTTAAATAATTGCGTCTCGGGTGTCTCATTAAAACTGTTTTTTGTTGTTTATTTGTTGCTTTTGACGCATGTTGCTGTTGCTTTTGTTGTTGTTGCTGTTGTTGTGTCTATTATTGCGTCTAAACTTTTATCGCTTTTTGGCATCTAAACCCAACTCGTCCAACCCGAGCAGCTGGAACAATGCGACGCCAACTCAAAGTAGCATAATTATAAATATAATTATAATTATATCAAATTTTGAAACCATTTAAAACGCATTAAACGCCGCCACAGACAAAAAACACAAAATCCAAAATACCTCAAGGAGAGTTAGACACAGACAGCAACAGATTGAGCGAGAGGTAAGGACAGAGAGAGAGCGAGCGAGATAGAGACTATACAAAAGCTGTGGCACAATAATTACGTGAAATTGCTGCTGCTTTTGTGTTCAATTATTTATAGGCTAGTTTATTTAAGAGCGCCTCTTTTCTCCTCTTTATCGAGCAAATGAAAAGTGACCGAAAATTGTTGAGGGCCATTCATAAGAGCTCTTAATGAGGCTATCGTTAAGGAAATGCGGCAAAAGAGATTTATAATCACAAGATTTATCTTGAGCTCCAGCAAAACCTCCGATTAATCAAAATGTAAAAATTCCTTTTCAATTATATAATAAAATAAAAGGAGTGTTACTATCAAGACTGTTCTCAACCGAACTTAAATACTGACTCGCTTCAACAAAAACAAAATTACGTAATTTCTAAGATTTAATAAAGGACAAAGGACTACTAAGTTTATCCTAAAAATATGCTTGAAGTATGGTTTAGCAGTATATTTAAATGAGATATATATCACAGAATCAACATTTGCTTAAGTATATTTGATGCATATTTTCTTATGTTATTGAAACAATTTTCATAGATTATAGATTTTTAATAAAAAATTTAATGCCTTTTTTATTGATTAGATTATACATATTTAATATTTACAGTTTTTTGTTATTGGTTTTCATTCGTATTTAAATGACTATGATATTTTTTACCATCGTTAATGTTTTCATTATTAATTTCGTTTTTTCTTATGATACTCTGTTGAATTTAAATTAAATTTTTTTTATAATAAATATGTATACTTTATAAGTTTTCTGCAACTTAATCTAGTTTTACATTAAAAAGAAAAGAAAATTTGATCAAAGTTGATACATATATAGAATTAATGTTTAAAATATGTATAAATGTATATAAAAATATTTGTTGAAATAATTATGGATTAAAAAAAATATTTATAAAATATTTGTTGAAATAATTATGGATTAATCTGGTAAAGAGATGACTTCATTTTGTTTTGAACTATAAGCTATACAATTTTTCAAGCTTGTTTTCCTTCCATTACTTCCAATTTCCTACACAACTTTTGTTGGCTACACAGTTACGATGTTAGAATTATTTTATTATAAATGTATAGATATATGGTATATAAATATAGTTATATATATATATATAGTAGAAGTGGATTTATCATATACGTGATCAGGCAAATTGGATAATCGCAATTGACTCAAGAAATGACACTCAAAATATCATTACGACAATTATGAGTAAGTATTTGTGTATGTGTGTGTGTCGAGGTAATTGCGTCAAAAGTGCTGACAGACTCAACAACAACGACAACAGCAACAGTTGAAACAACACAGTCGAGAACCAGTGACAGTGACAGTGACAGTGACAGGAAGGTGTACATGATGATCATCATGATGATGATGATCATGATAATGACGATGACGATGACGATGAAAATGACAATGATGATGATGACAGCACTTTGTTGACAAAACAGCCAAAACAGTTAAATGCATTTTAGTTTATATTTTAACAGTTGGTTAAGTTTTGTTTAGTGATTTAAATAATTGCACGATACCAGCGACAGCGTCGACTGCGACTGCGACTGCGACTGCGACGCGTCGCATGACACGCCAACTGAGCTCGAGCTGGAAATATATATGAACATAAGTTCGTGGAAATGGAAATGGAAATGGGAACTGAAACTGGAAATGGATGTGAAAACGGCGGTGCAAGGAACCGCAATTCGCGCGACAGGAACAATTAAACGAGCGTCGAAGCGCAACATTTATCTACCCTTCCCTTTCCTTCCATTTCCTTTCCTTTTCTCCCCCACCAGCGTCTCGCTCTACCCACCCTCTTATTGCCACCGAAATTCTCTCTGCTCTTGTCCCCTCTCTCGGCATTCGTTCTATATGTAAATGGGAAACGGCAACTGTCTCATTTATCAGGCGCGCAGGCGCAGTTTGAGAAATTTTCTCGCACTCGCCAAAATGAATTTAAATATTTTAATCGCATTTTTGAACAGGCCAACATTATACAATGAAAACCACAAGATAGTTCAAATTAATTACCTTCAACCCGCACTCGAAATGCCCTTTAGAATCGCATTTTGACCCAGTGATAAGAGAACATTTCTTTTAGCAGCTAATTAAGTAGTTTATACTTTTAAGCATTTTCTAATGAAATAATAAAAGGACTCTTTCAGAAAGTTAATGTAAAACAAATTGACAGTTTGCTTAATTCTTGCTAATTTTTTAAGATGAAGTTAAAAAAAACAGTCCTCATTTAAAACAAGAAAGTTAAATGCTGGTGCCAATTTTGATTATTCCGCTCTGGCAGATTTTAAGTATAAAAATTATTGTATAAAAATTCTTAGCTAGAGTTATTAATATAATTGAAGTGAGTTGACAGTAACTATCCGAATAATAATTACCTAAACTTGAAACGACATTTACTTTAAAAGAAGAACAAGTGAGTTTATTTTTATATGGAGATATTTTTATAAAGAGATAAAGATAGTAAGAAATACCGTATTTAAGAAGAATACTACCACTAAACTAGCGGTTCCTATGAAACCTAATAGATTCGCTTTAAACATTTTTCGGGACAAAACATTACAAAGGGGATAATTTAATAGAGCTTTCTGCAAAAAATTATATTCAAGCTAATTTGCATCACTCTATAGAGCTAGAGTTAAACAAAGTGAAACGTAAAAATAGATAAAGAAGAAGAACTTTAACTAAGTTGGCAGCTTCCATGGCATGAGAATTTCCCGCAAGCTTATATTGAAAACTTAAACAAGTTGAACAAATGAACAAAACATTTCTGAGCCCATAAGCTTAGTTGTTTAAGATCCTACGACAGCCATGATACCCTGTAAATAAGTGTATTACCAGCTGACGTCGAGTTTTGAGCAAGTTTTTGCCAAATCCCCAAATGGCTTGCATTTTTGTAAAGCACTTTGGACCTGTCCCGTGGCAAACTGGACTGGGAATGGGACTGGGACTGAGACTGCGACTGGGACTTGGTCTGAACCTGGGCCGATAAGCATCGCTTCCGGTCTATGGAAGTGGTGCTGTGGCAGTGGTGTTGCTGTGGTTAGTGGTGTGTATCAAATGGGGTTTGTGGCACCTCGCACCGCCCCTGCGACTCTAGGACCCATAAAAAAAAAAAAAAAAAAAAAAAATGCGTCTATCTCTTTTGTTTTGTTCACATTCTGTTTTAGAGATAGAAAAACGCGATACTAATTTTTGGTACCTACATTTAATTTTACTATATTGTCTGTCTGACTGTGTTCAGATGTGTGTGTTTGTGTGTGTGTGTGTGTCTCGTGCATTTTAACATAAATGGAAATCTGTAAATTTGTTTTTATTGTCATTATAATTTTGTCGTTATGTTCTAGCTGGTTCTACTTGGCTGATAGCGTTTAGCACCTGACATTTTTAGTGGCAATTATAACAGCGAACAGAGCAAAGAGTCAACGAACCTCAGCTAGACAGAGATAGAGACAGAGATAGAGGGATAGAGAGAGAAAGAGAGAATCTAGCGGAAGAGATCGTTAGACTTGCTTCTGTGTTTCATTAGAAGGCCATTAAATAAATGCAGAGTTTAAACTATCGCATACTTAAGAATAAAGATAGAGAAATAGCGAAAGAGCGAAAGAGCGA
Source organism: Drosophila innubila (assembly GCF_004354385.1). NCBI lineage: Eukaryota > Metazoa > Arthropoda > Insecta > Diptera > Drosophilidae > Drosophila > Drosophila innubila. The sequence goes on from NC_047626.1 coordinate 13,610,478, forward strand.
AAGAGAGATAGTGAGCAAGTGAGACAGAGAGAAGTTTACTTAGTCAGTTAGTTAGTTAGTCAGTCAGTCAGTCAGTTAGTTAGTGCAACTTGGGCCACAAAACGAAACGAAACGTCATGTTGCATGTTGTCATGAGTCATAAAGCAGAGTTGCATGTGGAACTCAATCCAACAACATCAACAACAACTGAGGCACCAACACGGCAGCAAAGTTTTATTGAAAGTCGCAAAAAGCGTGGCTCAAAATTAAATTAGAGAATCAAACTGCACACAACAACGTCAAAATATGAGAAGGAAGTGCAAAATTTGTTCACGGTTAGCCAAAAGCGACTCGTGATTGCTCTGCAAAGGTTGTAAAAGCCTAACGGACATGTGCAAATTAATTATGGAAATTTATACATTTTTCAAATAAATTATTAAAAGTTATTCAATTATTAGCTGTATATTGTAATATCAAAACTATACAAACTCAACGACAATTTATTAATTCTCACCATTATATAAAATCGCACGGCTTTAAAGATATAACGGGAGTGAGTTGCAGCTACAGTCGAGCGCACTCGACAGTAGGATACCCTGTGTCCAGACACTCTGATGCCGTTAGGCATTTATTAAACACTCGCCTAATTGTTCCTATGACAGCTATATGATATAGTGAACCGATTAGAACCGAATTCGTTCTAAAAAAATAACACAAAATATAGTTCATAATCTGCGAGTTTGATTGAGATATTTTCAGAAACAAAAACAATTCTCATACGAATAATTTGTTATCGATCAATTCTTCCTTTAATAAAGTGGTCCGATTTTAACCAAATTTTGTCAGTATAAAAAGAAAACCAACTCAGTTATATATAAAACCAACTCAGTTGCATATTTTCTCAGATTAGTTGAGATATCTCAAAAACAAAGGATTATTTTCATACTAAAACTTGATTTTCGACCGATCGTTTTTATAGCGGCCATATGATAAAGTGGTTCGATCCAAAAATAAAAACATACTTTATCTGCTTACGGTATCCAAAAATCTACATACCAAGGTCTAGTTTTTATAGTCACTGAGATCAACACGTGTAAACAGACGGACGGATAGACAGAAAGACGGACAAACATGGCTAAATCGACTCGGCTGTTGATACTGATCAAGCATGTATATACTTTTTGGGGTCTGCAACGCCTCCTTTTGCCTGTTACATACATTCTGCCAAACACATTATACCCAATTTGACCGATTTTAATTTGAACAGGGTATTCAAACAAGGCCACAACTGCATTTGTGTAAATGTGCACGACAAATTGTTCAGATCTCTTATATATCGTAGAAAAAATTTTCTTATTTTATTTTCTTATACTAATTATTCATTTTTTCTCATTTTTCTAACTCTTTTATTACATTTAATATATATATATACACAAATATATTACAATAGCTCACTCAAGAAATTATAAGACACTTTTTAAAATTATAAATATAAAAAAAAAAAACTTATGCCCACAGCTTTTTCCTTTAATTCTCCTATGTCTCTCCTTCATTACCATTCCCAACCTATCTTTAATTTCCACTTAACAAACGAAGCTCTTCAAAAACAATTGTACAATCAACTCTGTAATTTGGAAACTCATCGTGTGGGCGCTGAGGCACACGTTAAACGCGAGCTTCACTGTACCGCGTTTCCCTTTTGCTTGGTTATTCCTTTTGAATCTGGCCCCCTTTTCCTATTTGCCGTATCCACAGAATTTTCTGGACCTGGGTGGCTTCCATTACGTTTTGTGTAGCGTTTTTTACTACATACTATGATTACGTTTACGATTACATAAGAATATAATATCGCAATTAATCGCATTTAACACAAAAATGTTCGGACCGTTCAAGGCAAGTAGCGAACTTTGCGTGTTGTTGTTGTTGTTGTTGTTATTGTTGTTGTTGTTGCCGCTTTGGTTGCATTTTTAAGTTTGATGTTTGATGTTATTGCTGGGGCAATCTCGGCAATTAAAAACTTTTTTAATAATCGCGCCGTTTTTTCTTGAATTTAATTTGATGGCTTGTTGGCTTTTTGCCGGCTTCAATTGGCATGCGATTTAAGATATATATACATATATATATACATATTATATATATATATAATTATATCCAGTTCTTCACACTTCACTTTCAAATTAAACTTTTCTCAAGAGTTAACTGAAAAGGGTTACAGTATTTTATTGTTTTGAACAATATTTGTATAAATATCTTGCTATTCGTTGATTTTATATATGTAATAACTCTCCACTCTTCAGTTCTTCATTCTTAGTGAAGCTTGGATTAAGCTTACAAATTTTTGTCTTAATCTCCTTTTAACCTTGTAACTCTTTGTAGATTACGTATTTCATCTGTCACTTATATATCATATAGCTAAATATTCCAGTTGCTATTTTAATTTATTATATTCTTCATTAATATTTTCATTCCACTTCCCATTAGATTCACACTATTTAATATAATCTTAATGATCTCTGTCTGAATTAGCCTATTTCTTAGCTAATTTTGTATATTTCGAATAGAGTTCTAACAGTAAATCGATTCAAATCAGGTTAATTTTTATTTATTTCGATCTTAGCGATCGCCCACGCATTTTCAATTGGAAAACGTTTATCGAATCTGCGCCGAGTCTCCATTTATCCACTGTCTTGATCATATTATTTTCGATAGTTTTGGGTGTGTAGATCGGCATAATCGTAGACTTTCTATCGCAGCTGAACGTTTCTACAGGTTTATTAACACCGAAATCGTATTTTATTTGGTGTTTAGATTTAAAGATTTATGACTACAAATTATGGTACTTTACTGGGCGATAACATTTCCGTTCGTTCGCCTCGAATAGCCGAAAATAAAAACTACTTAAACTCAACTTAATTTCTTTCGGGCCACAGAGAGACTAAAATGAGACCAGCAATAAAAAATTAACAATTAATCTTGAATAAAAAATCTAACGGACAACGAAAAAAAAATAAGAACATCATAGAACCAGAGTTTCTACATCTACTATACAGTCGAGTCTTTCTTCGGAGGCTTTAAAACCCAATTGAGTGCCCATTATTAACGCCGAGGCGAACGACTCATAAAACTGAGAAATTTATTCTCACACCCAATTTGAGTTGGCTGCTAGATAAGAGGTTCACCTCCCTTCACCTTTCCCTTCTAGCTGCTCTCCTGATATCTCTTCTTCTTCTTCTTTATATCTTTTGGGTCTTGAGCCGAAAATGGCTCATTAACGCGCCGCGGAGGCCGCTGCAAAACACACACCTTAATTTGTCATTAATTTGCATATGGACAGTGGAAGACAAGGCCCAAAGACCCAAAGACGATCCACCCCCAATGGAGAGTTTCGTCCCCCCCCCAAAAAAAAAAAAAAACAAAACAACAGCAACAACAAGGTTAAGATTAGATTAAAGGCAAGAATGCTCAAAGCGGGGTTGGTGTGAACATAACTCTTAAACCAAATTACAATAAATCATTCAAAAAACACATTCCACTTTTCACCTGAATACTACAAAGATACTCGTACTTTTCTGTTACCGAACCGCTGAGGAACTGAACCACTGAACCACTCAACCACTGACCAGGGCAACCACTCAACATTTGAATAATGTGCTAATAATAGACGCGCTTCAGTTAATGTAATGAGCAACTGTGGGGCGGGAGGGATTTCTGGTTTCTCGGGTTTTCGGTTCTTTGCTTCTTCTGTACACTGAAAAAAAGGGAAGAACTTCTAAAATCAAGAAAATGTACCTTAAGCATTTAGTTCTTAAAACAAAAACATTTTAGGACCATATTACTAATACTAAGAATATTACTTTAAAAATCAAAGCTCTAAATACAAGAATAAAAATCTTAAAAGAAAAGAAAAAAAAGTATAAATATGTACTATTTCATATGAAACAAATGATTAAGGAAATCGCTTCAGTTGTGAAGCACTTGTAACAAGTTAAAATAAGAAGACAGAATTAAATATAAATAAATTAAAATAAAAAAATAAAATTATAAATTTAAAAATCATTTTTAATTTATTTATTATTTGATTTTAATTTTAAGAACATTTATTCTTGAAATAAGAACTTGTTTTTATTTGAAATGTTCTTACAACCAAGATGTGTTTTCTTAATTAAAAAATTCGTAGTTTTGAGACCAAAATCTTAATTTTAGAACATTTTTTTTTATAAGTGTAGAACACTTGTTCCTCTTTTCTTTGGCTCTCGGCCCTATAAATTAGTTGTTCTTTTTTTTTTTTTTGTTTTTGTGTTTGGTTTTAGCAACAACATTTAACGTTTAACGAACCGTTGTAGTTTCTTGAGGCGCATTTTGAGTTTTATATCTTATTATTTGCTCGCTACTCATTTTTTCCGCCTCAGCGAACTTTGGCTCCTCCTCCACCACAGACATCGGAGATCTATCTGTTAGACAATTAATCACATAGCCAAATTATAAATATGCATATTAAAAATTGTACTTAGATAAGCAGCATTTTAAATAGACGTTTCAGCTCGTTATCTGAGATCGCTGTCTATAATTATAAATATCTTTGAAGATCTGTGAATAATTCAAGTAACTTTATAATAGAACATACTTTAGAGTAATCTTAGTATGCACTTTAAATACAAAATGGGCGAGGGTACGTTACGTTAAATATGTGAATAATTCAGAGCGTAATCAGAGATCACAAGTCATCTTTATGTAAATCAAGTATCCCTTTAAATAAAACTTACCTTCAAATAAAACTTACAACTCATACCTTAACATCAATTTAATTCAATACTTAATCAAGGATCAGGAGTTATTATTTAAGAAATCTATCTATAAAATTTAGTTTTTATGTATTGTTTTTATTATGCATAAACTTATTGGTGGGGATATAGAGTATCTAGAAATGTAAATTAAATTATGCAATGCATGCATTTTTTAAAGTTCAGACTATAACAAACTTTTTTATATTTTCTCCAATGTGACATCTCTTTCCCATTTAAAATAAAAATGTTAATAATTTTGTTATTATTTAACAATTTAGATAATAAACTGTGAGCTTAATATTTCCCATAAATTTATCATTAGATTTAATAAATAATATTATAAATGTAATTAAAATTTGCATTAACATTGGCATTATACTAGGCAATAACATTGCAATAAACATAATCAATTTAATTAATGAATTGGTAGCATTAGCATTAGCATCAGTATTTAAACTACTCTTCTTATTATTATTACCACATTTTAAGTAATAATTCTAATGGTTGCGCCAAAGCTATCAACTGTAGTTTCCTTATTAATATCAAGTTTGATGGCTGCTCTAATAGACCGTTAGATTAATAAATTGCTCTCGATTAAACGACTAAATGATCTACAAACTTGGCTAGCATGTTGGCAATATTAGCACCTGAAGCAAACCGATGAAAATCAAATTGCCGCGTCGCGACGTGAGAATGACGATGGGGCGACTCACCGAGCTGATTTTCCTTACAAACGGCGTTTTTGCGACTTCGACTGCGACTGCGACGGCGACTGCGACGGCGACTGCGACGGTTGAGCATGCGCAGCAGCGACGCCGACAGAGACGACGACGCCGGCAACTTCCGCTGTAGACTGAAATTTATGCAGTTTTAAGTAAATTTGTTAAATGCGCGCTTTAATGCTTCGTTAACGCTTCGTAAATTTTTCACAAAAAAAACAAAGCAGGCAAAAAATAAAGAAAATAAATGAAAAACTTAGTCAAGACAGTTAACAAGCCAACGCGACGCGACGAGACGCGTCAGTTGGCTAGAAGAGAACAGAGAGCAGAGAGAAGAGAGCAGAGAGCAGAGCAAACAGCATGCAGCAGGCAACGGGAACAACGAACAACGAACAACATAAAAGTCAACCACCTGTAATGAACTGACGCCACCGCAATTTAATTCAGTCCGCACCACTTGCAACTCGAGTCCGAGCTTACCTTGGACCCTCGAAACTTGACTGCGACTACGACTACACTCAGAAAAAAAAAAACAAGATTTTCGCTGTCTAAGTTCGAAATTTCTAAAGTTAAGAACAAAAATCTTATTTCAAGTACGGTTTTCGCAAGTACGAAAATCTTAAAATGAGTTTTTTTGGGGATACTTTAAGTACGTTTTGATTTTGAATCAAATCTGTAAGAATTGAAAACATACTACTTTAAGTACACAAAAATCTTGAACTAAATCCAGAATGTACTTGTTTTTAGTACAAAACATTGTCATTATTATTTAATTTTAATCTTAAAAAATACACTAGTATGTATACTAGATTTTTCGGGGATACCTTAAGTACGTTTTATTGTCATTATTATTTAATTTTAATCTTAAAAAATACACTAGTATGTATAATAAAATTAAGCAAAATACCAAAACGAAATACCATTTAATAATGGTGTATTTAGTTGGTAAGCGATCTTTTGGAATACGTGCTGATTTTACCAGCGATCTTTAAATTTAAAGATCGAAACGGTTTAAATTCAAGTACTGTCGTACCTAATTTTAGGATAGCATATTTTTCTGAGTGTACGACTACGAATACGACTACGACCCAGGCCATGGTCAGGCTCATGGTACGGCTCTCTCTCAGTTTGCAGCGGTGCAAAACTGTATGCACCGCTAATGAGCGGTCGAGAGTGGTTGCCTCTCTGAGTGTGAGTGTAAGTGTGAGTGTGAGTGCAAGTGTGAGTGTGAGTGTGATTGTGGCTGTGAATGCAGGCAATCTTAATTAGTCATAGTCATACATTGCGAGTTTACCAGAAGACAGACGGCCTTGCTGCAGCTTTTATACTTGCTACGCAAAAAATACAAGAGTGTTATAGCACAGTGGCAATGCACGTGACATGTATAATTTCATCAACTCTCTGTCAAAAATTTTGACCTGCAAATTAATTCTGTTTTAAAATCTTTGCAGAATATTAAGCAGCAAGTCTTGATTTTTATTAGACGATGTATCGATGTATTTTATTAAATTCATATCGATTAGAAACCTGCATGAATACATTCAAATCGACATATGAGACATTCACTCTAAAATGCTGTACATATTTTGCTATATTCATTTATTATGAATGGAAGTAAATATTGTTTTTCGGTTGGTTTGTATTTCTGGAACTCCCCCGTATATAAAATTAAGTAGAAGTCTCGGATAGCTGACCAATAGACATTTTGACATAAAATGAACAGAAATAATTGTCAAATTAAAAAAACCAAACTTTTTGTTCATATGGGAATTTCCACAAATTTATATAAAAAAAAAAAAAAAATGATATATTATTAAATTTTCTATCAGAAACATTAACAAGTTACTTGCTTAAGCAATTTACATATGAATTTATTCATTAGGATAAACATACCGACTACAACTTTGAACAAATTCAGTTTTTCTATATTTTTGCCTGTTTTCTTAAATATTGACTTTCAAAATGTATTATAATAGATTTTTTTACGAAATCTCTCCTATTTTTTTTACATACGACATCAGATAACTGCCCTTATATAAGTGAACATTGAAAAATCGTCCCTAGAACTAGCTTTTTTTCGTTTTAAAATTTTTTCTGTATTCTAACGTATGAAAATGCACTTTTTAATATAAATATTTTATTGCGATTTATTTAATTCCCATTAGTTCATTTAAAGTGATTTAAACGAGCGTTTTTAGCGAGTAACTAACAGTCGAGCACACTTCACTGTAGAATTCTTATTTGCTGTTGTTGCTGCAGCTATTAAAGTTCATATTGTAGTTGCTGTTGTTGTTGCTGTTGCTGTTGTTGCAGTTGGTGCTGCGGTTGCAAATTTCCTTTGAAATTTAATCTATTGTAACTAATTAAGCTTCGACCGGTGGCCCCCAAAGGAAAACGCTTAATTTGCTGTTAATTTTGCAGCTTGCGGCTTTTGCATCAATCGCTGATGCGATAATGCACAAATGTAAATGCAACATTATTGTTGTTGTTGTTGCTGTTGTTGTTGTTATAGTTATTGTTGTTGCTGTTGCTTGCCCCACAATTGTTTGTAAATTGTTTGCATAACATTTTACACCAGTTTATTTACGAGTCGGAGCTGCGCATCCATGAGATACATTTGCACCACAACTCATAGTTACAATTCACTTACTGTTGCTGTTGTTGTCTCTGCTATTGTTGTTGTTACTGTGTTCGGCCAACTAGTAAACGCGCTCTCAACTGTACCTGCTGCCACTGATGTAAAAAATCCCACATTTACTTAAGTAATTTAAATATTTTATTTACTGCTTTCGTACTTTATAATAGTTGATTTTTATTCTCACAATAAGCTTATGAAAAACAACTATTAAGATCCATTGGCTTGTACTATTTTCTAAAATAAACGATTCGTATAATTGTTATTCCTTAACATACTTCGTACCCAACATCCTGTCTCTAGCACTCCCACTCCTTCCACCTTGCGCTCTTCTCCCCTCCTGCCTCTTAAGTTGAAAGGGAAGAAGCCTCAACTATAAATTAATTGAATAAAAAGGAAAAAAAGCATTGCATACTTCGCGTCGCTTCTTCTAAAAGACTGCCAATTTAAATGAACCAATCGATTTTATCGCTGGCCATAATTGAGCACTGGCATTAACACCGTAACACATTTTGCGCCTCAATCCGCCAGCTTGATATCACAGCTTCCTCCCCCCTTCTACAATCACCTTATAAACCCCACAGTGACAACACTTAAGCTGTCTGATTGTAATTCTCCATGTATGCTGCGTGCATCCGCAATCCAAAGTTGACTCCGAATCCGAATCTGAATCCGTATCCATACCAGTATCTGTATCTGCAATTTGCATCTGTATCTGCGACTGCGACGGCGACTGCGAGTGCGTCTTGTGCTCTTCAAATGGCCACTTTTAGGCGTGCTGTCAATATTCGTTAAGCCATTTCATATGTCGCTTGTATGCTAAAGTGTCAAACCTGACAACAGTCCCAACTTTTGCTTAATGATCTCTTTCTCTCTCCCTGTGTCTCTTCGCTTCATCTGCCTATCTTTCTCTCTCTCTCTCTGTCTCTCTCTCTCACTCTCCTGTTACAGCTACACTGAGCTTAAAACTATACAAGTTTGAGACTGATTTTTATAGTTGCTATATAATTAGATAAAAGTTATTTTTACCGGCAATTCAATAGAAGAATATTTGCCAAAATGACATTCAAGGTTTATTATAAAACTTTTTTGTATATACATATATAAACTAAGTCTAGCTTCAAACTTTTCCTGAAAATTTCATTGCAATCGCATTACAGTGAGTCAATTTTTATATCGCAACAAAGCCGTTTTGAAAATTATAATCTACGATGAATTCTAAGAAGAATTGCCCAGGAAACCATGGGCATAAAATCAATATCGCGCTTCCACTTTTGACAGAGATGTTATTTGTGTTTTTTTAATATGGGTTATTGTCTGTTAAGTGAAACTTACCCCTAAAACAAAAAAAATGAAAGACCCAAATAGAGGACGAATTTTAAAGAATTTAGAGATATGAATTAGTTGGCAGTCTTAACTAGTTTTTTTTTTTTTTAATTGAATTTTAAACATAAGCACTTTTGTCAAGTTTCTGAGAAGATTCAGTAAAAAAGTTCATATTGCAGTATTTTTAAAATTCAATTGAAAGGACCTCGCCAACTTATTCTTTTCTCTAAATTCATCATAAATCGCCTTCTATAGTATTTGGGTTTTTAATATTTTTTTTTTTTTTTTGAGGTTAGTTCTACCTTACAGACAATTACCAGTATATGAAATAGTTATAGCTTATCCGTAAAAAGTGGAATCTTGATATTGATTTTAGACCCACGGTTTCTTGGGCAATTCTTCTTAAAATTTATTAATTTAATAACTGCTTTGTGCATTTTTTTTCAACCCATAGAAATTGTCCCATTCTATTGCATATAGTCAAAAATCTTTTGTTTCCGCCAAATCGGCAAAAACATAACTACACTTCTGATGTTAAAGTCAAATATACCTAAACTAAATCAAGCTTTTACAATTTTATTGGAATTTTGTAATACAAAAAAGTGTAAAATTAGATCCACAGGAAATAATAGGCGCCATCTAGCGCTTATCGCTTGCAAAATGCTTTATAGAATCTCGTTCACAACTGTTAACAGCGTATCTTCCAGTCATTAATTAATTAAGTAATTAAGTAATTATTTTCAGCATTTTATTGATCTAATACAACATAAAATCTTTAATTTTTTGCAGTGTAGAGTCAGGCATAGTATAAATAAATCATAAATGCGAAATCAAGTTGACGCATTTTTCTCCTTTGCAATTATCAGCATTATGTTTTCGATAAAGCTGCGTTGCGGCTCCCCCTTAAGCCACCCCCTATACCACAAGTTCCCTGAAGCGTTATATGCAACCATGTATCTCCCCACCCCTACCTCTCCGACTGCGCTTGCTTGGCCAACAGCCGCATCTTAATAAACTTGTTGGCAGCAGGCAAAGAAACAGAAATTATAAATCGTTTCTGACATTTCAATTGACAGACACCAATGAGCGAGTTAATTTTCCAGCCACAACGACAGACGTACAGTGGCTGCAAAAAAGCACTCGACACTCGGACTTTGAGTTGCCACACAACAACCTACCCCTCCTCCTCCCCCTCCTGGCTACTGTGTTGTCACTGTCGCTCAAAGTGGCGATCAATGCCGCGGGGCAAGTCGAGCTGAGGCGGGGCAACAAATCCAAAATGTGATTAATTTCGTGCATATTAGAAATCATTTTTCAATTACCAAACTGTTTTTTATTTTTTTTTTTTTTCAGTTTTTTTTTGTCGTTTTTTCTTCTTGCTGCTTAAATCGCAATCCGGGGGCTACTTACTTGGCCCGGCTTTACTTATGGCCTGTTATGATTTCTGACAACTTATCAAATCGAACGACAGAAAATCAAAAGTGATATCAATAAAGAGATCAACGAGCCGTCGTGTAAAACAGTTAGGGGAAAGCAAAAATGAAAAAAAAAATACTAATAATAAAAAAAACACACAAACTGATGAATGAAATGTGTAAGAAATTGTTGAACTGCCAAAGTGACGATCATTCCAACGATCATTCTGTCTTTGCCACGGTCAAGCAGACATTCAGGCAGCAGCAGCTCTCTTCTGTCCTCTCTGTCCTCTCTGCCCCTCTATGTAGTGGTAGCTAGACCTACCCTGCCCTGCCCTCGTCTACAGTCTCTACGATCTACAGTTCGATCTTCGTCTCGATCTCAATGTCGATCTTTCTCCTTTGCCTTCTTAAGACCCGCAACGCAACGCAACGCATCGCGATCTTTAAGCGGCTTAGGAGATTAGTGTTTTGAGACATTTGACACGTTAACGTTGCACACACACACACACACACTGACACACACACACACACACACACATACTCACAATGAGAGAGGTAAATAAACAAGGTAACTTGCTCCACTAAATGCGAGAAAGGAAGTGCGTTGCGCCGCTTAAGAAATGTATCCAATGAATGCGCACAAAACTCAAGTAGCCACAGTGGAACCTCGCAGCACGATCACAGTAATTAGAAGTAGAGTGTGCGTGTGTGTGTGTGTGCGTGTGTGTGTGTGTATGTGAATGTAAGTGGGTAGAAAGCAGTTTGTGGCAATCGCATTTGCTGCGTACTTGCAGTAGCTGCTGTGGCAGGTTGATAACTGTGAATGCACCCGTGAATAAATGCGTGAATAAGTACTATACAAATGAATAATTTGAGCGTAAACTACTATTTTAGCTTAGGCTAAGAAACTACTCAAAGAATCCAAAAAAAAGTGAATGAAAATACAAAACATCATTAGTTGAAAAGGCTTTAGTAGAACAAGCTCGAATGGAAGACACCCTGTACAAATTTTGCAAAAGAAAAAAACTAAAAACAGAAAAAAAAATCTGGGAATTAATATCGGTTTAAGTTGGGGTATCGAATATGTTCGCATTTTGATTTTCGGCTTACGATTACTCAAAATCTTTTTTAATCGATTTCTTAACGGTTACTGGTATTTTGTTTGTTTCGGTTTCAAAATACCGGTATGATTTCGGCTCATACAAATAAAAAAAATATATGTGATAGAAATGTTATAAAAAAAACTTTTATATACATATAAACGAATTGCTACGATTTCCAAAAAATCTGTATAATAAGATCAATATTCAAATTAAAAATCAAAGTTAGTTTTGAAAAACGATGATTACACCTTAACAACAAAATTTTATTTAATGCTTGACTGAACCGAAACTAACCGTTACCCGTGAATCGGTTACTGATCGGTTGTTACTGTTATTATTAAAAAAATCTGGGTACGTTTAGAGTTTCATTTATGGTTACCAATTTCAATCGGTTAATATCGGTTAAGGGTTACGGTTTCAAAGACGGTTTTAATCGCTGATAGAAATGATTCGAAAATGATGTGAAATGCAAATAAATATTGTAGTACGTTTAATTGATGTTGTTATTAGACCGACAAGCCGTATGGCTAATTCACTTGTAGCCGTGAACTGCACTCACTGCATTCACTGCACTCATTCCACTCACTCCATTCACTAGCAACTTATTCACACTCATTTAACATGCATGCAAAACTCCCATCGATCTTTTCTAAGCGAATTCGCGCTGTCGCCGTCGCTGTCTTTGTCTCTTTCTCTCTCTGTCTCTCTCTCTCTGTTTCTCTCTCTCTGTATATATCTTTGCTGCTACTTTTAAGCTGTGCTGTTGCCCCTTGTCGCCGATCTTTGTCGTTGCTGGAAGAAAACGTTTAAGACACCTTTTTGGTTACGCGCCAATGCGCAGCAGAATCCCAATCCCAATCCCAATACCAATTCCGTTGCTGCCACATCTGTTGCTGTTGCTGCTGCTGCTGCTGCTGCTGCCGTTGCGAGTTCAAACTGCAATTCCTTATCTTAATCTTGGCAAATTTAATTTAAACTCAATACGCAATTTACGCAAAAAGCATTTTAGATAAAGGACACAAAATGTGAGCAGCGCCCGCTGCGAGAGGCAGCCACAAGCGGCTTATACAGTCGATGCCGCCACTGTTTTCAGCTCACTGTTGCAGCTTGCTGTTGTTGCCGCTTGTTGTTGTTGCTGTTGTTGTTGTTGCTGCGCATGCGTAGCGCAGCGCATGAAAGTTGACAAATGCCAAAATGCAAGCGGATTGTGTGTGACACTTCTTTTGAGTGGTTGCAGATGAGGAGGATCCCAGCACATCTTGCAACATGTCTCTTGCAACGCACCTCTCGCTCTCCCTCTCCCTCTCTCTCTCTCACTCTGCCTCAGCAGTCTTCAGTTTTGCAGTCTGCGACTTAACGCTCTTGACTCTTTTGACTTTGTTTTTTTTTTTTGAGTTGGGTGTGTGTCGTGTTTTCAAAAAGCACGACTTCTTGAGATATGTAAATTTACCCTTTATTGTATATTAGTAAATAAATTAAGTACTGTTTTAAACAGAAAATATTTTTTTTTTTAATTTACAAAATCAACGGCAAGGAAGAAAGATACAGAATAAATAAAAATACCATAATGATGCTTTCAATAAAATCTTTGCATTTTCGCCATAGTTTAAAATTAATATTTTTATGCATTTTCATCAATGATAATGATTATTTTTGAGTAATTTCATAAAAATCAAACAGTATATTTGAGTGAAAAAAATAAAAATCAAATACTATATAATCATCACTTATGAGTTAAATATCAAGGGTGTGGCTTTTATTTTTTACTCAAAAATAATCAACATCAATGATGAAAATTTTTAAAAATTATCAAACTGTCATAACTATGTAATTTGTAAAAAAAAAACTTATAATGATTACGTTCTCTAGTTTTAAAATATTCCGATTGTTATTAAGAAGCTTGTAAGGCTTGTAATTAATAACGATTTCAATTAAAAGAATTATTATGATATTATTGGATGATAGATGGCTTAGTATCGAAAAAAAATCAAATTTTCTAGATTATACACATTTTAATGCAGAATTAATTAAGAGGTGAAATCATGATCAAAATGACATTCCGCTTGAAAATCGGTTAATTTTTGATGGAGTTATGAGAAAACAAAGTTATTAAAAAAATGTCAAGGGGTATGTATGGAAAATTGGATGATAGATGGCTTAGTATCGAAAAAATATCAAATTTTCTAGATTATACACATTTTAATGCAGAATTAATTAAGAGTCCAAATCATGATCAAAATGACATTCCGCTTGAAAATCGGTTAATTTTTGATAAAGTTATGAGAGATCAAAGTTATTGAAAAAATGTCAAGGGGTATGTATGGAAAATTGGATGATAGATGGCTTAGTATCGAAAAAATATAAAATTTTCTAGATTATACACATTTTAATGCAGAATCAATTTAGAGGTGAAATCATGATCAAAATGACATTCCGATTGAAAATCGGTTAATTTTTGATGGAGTTATGAGAAAACAAAGTTATTAAAAAAATGTCAAGGGGTATGTATGGAAAATTGGATGATAGATGGCTTAGTATCGAAAAAATATAAAATTTTTTAGATGATACAAATTTAAATGCAGAATAAATAAAGATGCCAAACCATGTTTAAAATGGTTCCGCTTGAAAATCGGTTTAGTTTTGAATAAGTTATGAGTGTTGGAAGTTGGTCAACTCTTTGAGCTAGCAACTTTACTACAACCGAACCGGTACAAACGTTTCGGTATTCGGACCTTGACAAAGATTTTATTTCGCTAACGGTTTCAGCTCCGACAGTAAAAATAAAACGGTTCCATTATAATGGAAACAATTCAATTGATTTAAATAAGAGTAAATAATGGAATATTTTAAGTTAGTACTCTTTATTTAAATTTATTGGTAAAGTTAAGGATCACTTATGATTCAAACTTTAGATGTTTTAAAAACTGTGTGTATGCAACAAAACTTATATTTATTTAAAAAAAATTTTAAAATTTTTTAAAACAGATCTATTATAGTATGTTTTTTCCATAATATTTGTACAAGTTTGAGCATCTTCTTTGGGAGACAAAGTCATGCCATCGGATTTAAAAACAATCCAAAAATTTGCTCATCTCTAGCTAGTGGTGTTCGATGCTTGCAACTTCAGATCGGAGATGCATTCAATCGTTCAAAGCGTTTTGCGCTAAAACTCACGTGACGAGGGCAACAAGAAGGACAAATCGGGGGAAGAGAGAGGGGAAGAGTGGGAAGTGAGGGAAGCGGATGAAATGCTGCTCCCTTTAATTCTTTACTTTTCTTTTTTTTGTCTCGTTTTTTTTTTGCATTATATTTTTCTTTATCAGATTTCTTAAGTGCAAAGCGAACTTGTTGGCTTTTTGTCATCTTGAATGTTTGAGCCTCAAGTTAAATGTGACACTCGCTTTTGATTTTGATTGGATTGGCGAAGTGGACGCGATTCGCATTCGTGGGAATCGCAAATTGCACAAATGCACAAAGTGTTAACTGCAAATCAGTACTTAATTATTGAGGAGGGCATTTAAGAATATGATTATTGATTCGGCAGTTATTAAAGCAGATCGTGGAAGGATCGCCAGTTTGAGGATAAATTAAAATTGATGAAATCACTTGGTAGTAAAAAAAAATGCTGCATATTATTAGGTAAATAGTTTAAGCAATTTATTTTATTATGTCTGATATGTGACAATTGACTGGATATGAGAACCTGTTATATTTGTACACATGGAATAAACTGAACGAAACTTTACATTCAATTCTGATTCTAAATATAAATTTTTTTAGTCCTTTTTTCCCAATATTTGCCAATAATTTGCAAACTCTTTGCGAACTATAAATATATACTAAATTATTTAATTATTTTTAATTTTAAACAGACACTAACCATTAAAGTATTTCACTTAAATCATTTTGTTTTTTGCAACACACACTTTTTCTTAAGACTTGAGTAAAATGTGTTATTTTTTATAGTTACACCTCAGACATTTTGATGTTTTGGCTCAAGTTATTTATTATTATTATTTAATGATTAATTGTTGCTCTAATCTGAAACTAAAGCTAATGAAATGACTGTGAGAGGAAGCTAGATAGGGAAGTGAAATTCTAAGATAATTCAGGAAAATCGCTTTAGATGTTAGTTTGTTAGGAAAACGGCAAGGTCCAAAATAGAGCAAATATAGCTAGAGATAGATGGTGAGAGAGAAAGAGACAAAAAGAGGAATAAGCCGAGAGAGATAGAGTTAAATAAATAGAGTCATAAAAAGGTATGCTCGAAAATTGAAAAACCATGTTAAGCCAAAGATCAAAGCGCACAGCTCAAAGACAAAATATATATAAAAAAAAAGATACATTCATTTTGATTGCTGATTGAGACAAATGAAACGTTCTTCAAACTGGCAAAGCAACAACAACAACAACAGCAATAATAACAACAACAACTACAACGTTGGCCACACGCCGCTTCAAACTGTTGACTCGCCTGGAGCCTTGTCAAAATGCATAAAAATTCAAATCAGAACCCGCCGCAATAACAACAACAAGAACAACAACAACATCAACGTGCAACATCAAAGCGCAACAAGCTCCAATTCCAAATTCCCTTTCCAACTTCAATTCCAACCTCAACTTTAGCTTCAACTTCAACTTCGAATTCAACGTTAGCTTCAATTCCAGGTTTCCAATGAGTTTTTTTTTTTTTTTTCAAAATTTGGTTTCGGTATCGGTTTCGATTTCGGTTTCGGGGTCGGTTTCGTTTACGTTTTCGCTTTTGTCTCGCATCGTCGCAAAACTGTGGCGATCACATTGATTCGTTGGCGTTGGCCCAAAACTGTGAGATTTAATGCTTATTTGGCCAAAGTCAAAACAGATCTTGTTGCCAGCTTGCCCAACTGCCAGCAAAGAGTCGCCTTTTCCTCCGCTCCTCTCCTCTCTTCTCTCTCCTCTGTTTGCCCCGCATCGTCGTAATCATGACATAAAAAAGCGCAACAAAACCGATTTTCAATTCAATTTCAATGCGCGCGGCAATTTAATTAAAGTTTTTTTCCTATACTCTAACAGAGGGTATTACAATTTGCTGATCTAGTTAACAATTGAAAATACTCGAAACTAAGATCTGTAATAACTTACTATATAATCGTTTAGATTTTAGGATAGATCTTGAAAAAATCGAGAAGTTAAAAAATTCAAGTGTGAAGAATATTTAACTTAAATAGTTTCTTTGATTTTTAGTTTAGTGAAATGAAAATAAAACAGAAATTTCAAACATATTTAATTTTGATAAACATTCAATAATATTGCAAGTATGTATTTAAAAAATAAAATGTTTTATCTTTAACTAAACTTTTATACTCTTAAATTTTAAATTTATTTTTTTATTATTTCCGTTTTAATTTTTCACAATGTTATTATAATTTTAGTCAACTGTACTTAGTTGGCATTAAATGAATAAATAAAACTGGAATTCTTTTATGTTATTCAGGTATTTTTTCAGTATGTTTTAGCTAACATCGAATATTATTTGAAAGCCTTTCCATATTTTCTACAACTCAGTTTATTCAAACGCTTTGCACATTCTAATATGTTACAATATAAATATAATCTCAAATTTAATTTGAAAGTATTCCATAGCCTACTTTTTAACAACACTGGTTTACTTCGATCTTTTTGAAGAGTATAGATAGTTCGTTTCCACATAATTGTTTGTTTATTGTTGTTGTTTATTTGATTTGCTGATCTCAAGCCAAATGCATGCAAATTGTTTCGAGCTGTGAGCGGTGTGCTAAAAGTCATTAAATTGGACATGCGATTAACATTATTTCACTCTAAATGACATTAAATGCAACGAAGTTGCAGCCACAGCTGAATCAACGCAATAGATTAGCCTAAATGTGTGAGTCTCTCTAAGTATGTGTGACTCTGTTTGTGTGTGTGTGTGTGTGTGTGTGTGTAAGAGCTTTGGCTCAAGTCACTGTGAAAGCTGTGTGAGTAAGTTACGTGAAAACTGAATAAATTTTACTTATAATTAATTACATTATTATTTAATCAATTCGATTTAACTGATTTTATGTTGAATGTTAGACTAAATGTAAATGCGAGTGTAAAGTTGAGAGGGTACCTCATTCGAATTCCAAACTTTTTGAGAAATTACAAAAAAATAGAAAAAAAAAACAAAGAATAAAATTTTAGGAATCCAAAATAGGGAAGCAAAAATAGGAATCAATAATTAGGAATATCATCTAAAAAAAAGTCTAAGTACAAAAATTAGGGAAAAAATCGAACGATTTTTAATAAAATATTTTTGATTTTCCTAATTTTTTATTTCTAATTTTGGTTTTCCCAACTCTTGTTTTTCCAATTTTTTTTACCTTTTTTTTTTTTCTTTTTTTTTTTTGTTATCCTAATTTTTGTCTTCCAAATAAAAGTATTCCTAACTTTGGTTTCCTAATTAAGGTTTCTTAATTTTTCCATCCGAATTTTTGTATTTTGAGTAATATTTTTCGGCATTCGTATAGTGAATCGATGAGAGTGTTAAGCTTTAAATTAAGTCAAAAAGTCGAGCCGAATCTAGCTCAGCTAATGCATAAGGACATCTTAAATGTTTGATTAATTCTTTAATTGACTCTGTGACTAAAAATAAAAGCGTTTGCTAGAAAGCCAACTGAACTTAAAAAAAATATGACTAAATGTGTGACTGTTTAAGTGAGCTTTAGATTAAGTCAAAAGCTTAATTACGTAGATTCAACTGCAGCCAAAAAATACATGATCATTTAAGTATGAAATATGTCAGAATAATAAGCGATGGGAGAGCTTTAAATTAAGTCAGTGTCGAAGCTTTTAAAAGTGTTTAAGAGAGACTTAATAGGGCTTGTTTAATCAAAGTGACACACTTTTCAATTGTGTGTGGAAATTTAAGTATATCATGTAAGAGTGCAGTTTGGATTAAGTCACTCGACCAACCTAAAAGCTTTTGTTAAAGATGAGAAAGGGGAGTGAAAGATATTTTGATCGATTGATTTGGCTTAAATCAAAGCTCAGCGAAGCTAACATTTTCCCCATTGCCCAGAACTTAACTGACCTTGAGACGATCACGTGTCTTCTTTCCTCCCTCTCTCTATCTCTATCTCTATCCCTCCAGCAATTTGCAATTCGATTTGGCGATGTGTATCACTTTTTAGTGAATGCCATTTGCAATTTATGTATTGCAATTCGTCTGAACAATGCTACACAGCTTCCCACTAAACACATACATAAACATCAGATACAAATGTATCTGTAGCTGTAATTAAAACAGAGACGGGCTGATATATATGTATATATGTGTATATATAGAGAGAGGGAGAGGCAGAGAGACAGAGTCTGAGAATGTTGAGCTGCGCTGCAATGTTTAATTGGCAAACGGGCAGTGTTAAAACAAAAGGAAATGTTTAAACAAATTATTTCGAATTAAACCGCAGGTATTTATTAATGTTTTGTGCTCGGCCAAGCATGGCCAGCAGCATTTGCAATGCGTTCGAGTTTTGCTGTTTGCTGCTTGCAGTTTTTAGCTTGTTTCGTTGTTGTTTTTTTTAATGCAGCTTTTTTATTGAGCGGCAACTGTTGCCGGTACAAAGCGGCGTATGCGTAATTTGTAAACGTTGCTCCCGTGCCACACTGACTGCAAAAACGTTTCAATTTCGTTCACTACACGGAAGTACGCTTCAATTTTGGCCACAAACACACACACACACACACATGAAACCTCTTCTCCACCATCTCCGCCTCTTGCACCTCTTGTGCCCCATTCGTGTGGCATGCAACATGCCCAGTCGAGCAATTAATGCAATGCCGCAGCTTATGCAATGCAATGTGTGTGTGTGTGTGTAGGTGTGTGTGTGTGTGTGTCTGTTTGTGTGTATTCCGTTTACCCGAGTTGCCTAAGCTTCGTTTTTGAACATTCGCACACATAAGATAGAGACTTGTAAGAGACTAAACCATTTAAGTACATCATTACAGCTAATTAATTAATTATCTTGCATTAACAGACTAGCTAAGCATTAAATGCCCTTACTAAAGGCATACGACAATGCACTATTGATTAATTTTAATTAAACTTATTAAATGTATCGAACTAAAATTTGCTATTTACTCCGCACTTCACTTTTTCTATTATATCCTATCCGAACCGCACTATGGTTCGAACCATCGAAGGTAAGGTAAGGTGGAACTTACCTCTAAATCAAAAAAGAAAAATAAAAACCCAAATAGATGGCGATTTATGATGAGTTTAGAGATAGGAATAATTTGACGTTCTCTTTTTAATTAAATTTTAAAATAAATGTAAAAATGACTTTTATATTGAATCTTCTAATAAACTTGACAAAAGTGCTTATGTATTAAATTCAATTAAAAAGAAACTAGTTAGAGCCGCCAACTAATTCTTATCTTTAAATTCATCATAATTTACCCTCTATCTGGGTTTTTTTTTATGAGGTAAGTTCTATCTAATTGACAGTTACCGATTACGATTTTCATAACCGCTTTGACAGGTTAAAATTGACCCGCTCTATTGTATATACATAATTAAATTAAAGTTTAAACTTCTAGAAAAAATAAAATATTTTTAAATTATAGATATTTTTAAATTTAAAATATTTGATATTATTAAGATGTATTAACCAGCAGAGTAGTCAAATTGTCGACAGTCATAAATAACACGTAAAGGCACAACACTGGTTAATAATATCAAATATGTATATCAGCAATTATTTAACACAAATAGTATTACAGCAACAACATTGTCGTCTTAAAAGCTGACAATACATGAAACGGGAATGGGTTTGGGAAGGGAAATGGGCATGGGGAAGGAGAATAGAGCATGACAAAGCGACCAGACAATAAGCGCAATAAAATGTGGCAACTATATATAGTATCAGTATATCTATACATACATATTTACTATGTATATATGTGTCTACTTATAAAGCGAACTGTGTAACTGTCATAATTAAAGTAATTTGGTAGAAAATTTTTAGCCAATTAACCAGAAAGACGCAGAAAATGTAAGGCAAGAGTGAAGAAAAAAATGTGGCAGACAGACAACAAATGCTACTTAGTTTAAGACTTTTAAAAGCCATAATAAAAGCAACAACAACTTTGGGCTCTATTGAGACGATGACGATGACAGCCCAAAAAATGTGAAAAAAAAAACTCCCAAAAACGTAAAAAATAAAACCAAAAACGTGCCCAAGCCAAATAGTTGAATTGCCAAAAAAAAAATATTTGAAAAACTCAAATTAAAATCGTTGCGCATTTTTACGCATTTTAGTGTCGCCCACTTTTTTAGTGGGCGTGGTCGTCGTCGCGGTTGCCACAGTTGCAAATTTTATCCAAATATAGTATAACGAATTGCGTCAGAAGTTTCGGAGACATAGCGGCGACTTTGTTGTTCTTACAAATTCCTTCTCTCTTCCTCTTGCTCTACTCATCGCCTTTTTTCTTTTTCTTCTTCATCTACTTCTACTCCTTCTACAGATTCTTCTGACCGCAAAAGTTTTGACGCTTAATCAGCAAAATCAGCAAAGCGTTAATAATGCCACGCCCCTTTTGTCTTGCGGCCCATTCGAATTGACATTGCCCGTGTCGCCAGTCAAATGTCACAAGAAATTTGTCAAAATGTGCAGATTGCAACGAGAAGAGCGAAGGAGGGGAGACAACGAGTCGCCGGGGGAAGGGAAAAGGTGGTGAGCAAATGGAAATGGAATTGGAATTGGAATGCGACGTTACGGGGTTGTACTTCAAATTAAGTGTACAACAAAACCTTTTCATTATAATCAAATTTGTCCCTGATTACATATCTTAACTTTCACTTGAAGAGCTTAAGTTAATTTTCACAAGTAAATATAATAAATCTATTTTTATGCTTAAACTAACTTAACTCATTTTAATTATGCTCTATATTTTACTTGAATATCAAATATACTTAGCACCGGTTTTTCAATATCTGTTTAAGGGGTTTTATAACTATATCACAGATATTTTGACGTAAAATGTATAGAATATAATGTCAAATTTGAAAGTATCTAAAGTAAACTTTTAGAAAATCCCTGTGAAATAAAAACCTTTTTTCAGTAGTTTTTGAATGATTTAAGTGTAATTCTTTTTTGTTTATAATATTTTTAAAGGTATAAACTTTATTTTGTAAGTTCATTTCATTGATTAAATTTTAAATTTAAACACTATAATCGCTCGTGTTGTAAACAGCTTCTCACCCGATATTATTTTTTATTGAAATTATTTTTACCCCAAATACATTGTAACATGTTTAAGTATGGAAGTATTAATATATAAGCAAATATATGAACTCAATTATTAAATAGCTTTATAAATTTTTTATTTTGTAATTCATGAAGATTTTATAAATATTTTCAAAATAAGTAAATTAATCTTCATATGATATGATATGATATGATTTCATATGATGATTCATATGATTTATATTAATAAAACTTAAAACCCATTTTCTTATTATCTAGTTGTCTCCCGAAACTAACTGAAATATATTTTGAAGAAAAAAGTAAGTATAAAAATAAATTTTATTTTCAAAAATAATTCTATGTTTATTGTATTCAACTTCTACTATAAATTCTAATAAGAAACAGCACTACAGTGCTTAATATTTAGCTGTTAAGCAGGTATTACTGTACGACTATGCTCGTATGTTGTTTGTGTTGTCTGCGTGGGATTCCCATGTGACATTTTGTGGCATTCAACGAGAGCACTTTTGATTGAGAAGCATTACAAAATTTGTAACTTGCCATTCATTCAGTCATGCGTCGGATTCATTCATTCAGTTATTCATTCGTTCATTCATTGATTTCAACAACTGAAACAAACTGCAATCTCATTGTTTTTGTTGACCCACAGTTTTGTCTCGCTGCTGACCTAGGAATGGGATCCGGCCTAGGCGGCCACTTGGCTACTGTCGAGCTCCATTTGCTGCTGCTGCTGCTGCTCCTCTCCCCGCTCGTAAGAGGTGATGCTGAAGATCGGCTCAGAAGAGCGGCTACGCTTAAATTACAAATACAAATTATAATCGGTGCCAGCGGCAAAGCAGCAAGAGAGACATGCCATAAAAATCACAGATACAGCAACAACAGAGCAAGAAACTCACCACAGTTGAATGGGCTGAGTAATCGTGTGTGTGTGAGTGTGTGTTTTGGTGTTGGTAAGTGTGGAAAGGGGAGAGGGAAACCAGTTGGCAAGCAAATCGAAAGACAACAACTCTGCGCACGCATGTCACTTAACCCGGCATCAGCATCAGCATCAGTTTCGGCATCGCAGCTGCCTCTGCTGCTGTCGCTGTCGCTGCCTCTGCCGCGGCTGCCTCTGCTGCTGCTGCCATCAGCATAAAGGCCCTTGGGTGGTGGTAGTTTGCCGACGCGTCGTCGTCGTCGCGACGACGTCTTTGCCTGCTAAGCTGGCTCGTTTAAACTCCGCCTTTTATTTTCTAATTGATTTAAAGTGTGTTAACTTCCGCTGTCGATAATTTTGGTCCAGCCAAAGCAGCGCTGTCATGCTCACTCGCTCACATGGCGCTCTCGCTCGCGCTCTCACTGTTTTGGTCACCGCGCTGCGCTGTCGCCTGTTGACAGACCAGCCGTCTCGCTCTGGCGCACGCATCAATCGTCAGCTAAACTTTCGCACCAATAAGCAGCCACGACGGCGACGTCAACGACAACGTTGACGACTGCCAAAAAAAAAAAAAACAGCAAAACAAACACAAAAAAATAGAAGGAAAAACAACATTAACAAAAACACAGAGCAGCAACAATAACGAGTAGAAGAAAAAGTAATGTATGCAAGAATAACAAAAACAACGACTGCCTTTTTACAGCAAATTGTTAATTAATCTTTATGGCGCCCACTCTGCCCTCTCTCAGCACACAGACACACTCACACATGCACATGCACACACAGACAGACGCTCTCGCGCTCTCTGTCTTTCTCGGTCTGCGTGGGTGTGCAAATGAATACGAGACTCAGTGGGTGGTTGGGTGTTCTCTGCTTGCCATTACAATTTTAACACCTCACGCGTCTGGCGACGCGTCGTTGTCGTTGATGTCGCCGTCGGCGTCGACGTCGGCGTCGCTGCTTCGCTACGCTTGCAGGATGTTAAGTAAAAAGCATTTTAAAAGTTATTTTATGGCATTTAATGCAGTTTTGGATACAGAAAAACTGTGCGTTTAGATACTTTGACTTGAAGTTTGTACACAAACACACACACACACACACGTATTACGGAAAGCGAGCGACTTACTTAGTCCGTAGTCTGTCTCTTTCTAGCTCAGCCTGTGGAGAGCTCAGCACATTTCTTGCTCTTTTATGTGCTTTGAGATGTTGTGTAGGTGTATACTGTACATACTTATGTATATGTATACATTTAATGTATGTACACGAGTGTACGTGTGTGTGTTTGTGTGTGTATGTGAAAATGGCGTACGGAACGGAAACGCTTTTATACAATTAGAGTAGAGTACGTGGCAAGGATTAAGCATGAGACACAGACAGAAGATGTGACCATGGGCATCTGAATTTGCTGGTCTGTAGTTAGCCCTTATATCCTTATTGCTGTTATCCTGTTTGTTGTTTTTCTTATTGTTATGGTTGATCCAAATTGTTGAAAATAACACTCACTTAAAATTACTTAAAGTTCAATGACCTACGCAGATAAAAAATTTGTTGATATGCTTTTGAAACAGAAGAGAGAAATTACTACAATTATTTTTAGGAAAAGAAAAATAAATAATTATTTATAGTTTAAAAGCTACTCAATTTAACTGTTATTTTTTTATTTTTTAAATAAAAGTGGCGGAATAACTCTTATTTGTAACTATTAAAATAAAAGTCAAAAATAACTCTTATTTTTAATTTTAATTGAAAATATCAAAAATAAGTGTTATTTCGCAACTTTTAAATAAAAATTGATATTTAATTATTATTTTGCACTTTTTAAATAACAATTACGAATAAATGTTATTTCGTAACTTTTAAATGAAAGTTAGAAAATAATTGTTAGATTGCAATATTTATTTTAAAACTTATAACAGTTACGGTCCCTGATTTAAATTAAACTATAGTAATGAGGGAAGTAACCTAAAGACTATAGAGAAAATATCTTTTAAAACTTTCAGACTACTCAATAGTTAACTTATCGCAATATGCTAGAGACTTATTTTTAAAAGATATCAACACATTGAAGTTTAAATAAAAACTAGTCAAGCGATCTCGACTTTAAGAGATCCTAAACAATTTTATGCAAAAAAAAGCATATGATGGTACAAATCTAATATTGTTAATAAAGCAATATGTAACGATCCGATCTGTTCCATTTATATCTAATTTAGTTTTCGTAAAATTAGAGTAAATTTCAAGAACACAGTAAAAAACGTGTAAGTTTAGAATAGGAATTCTAAAACCATAAATAGGGACATTTTAAAATAGCCAGCTAAACAATTGATTGACAAAAATGATTGTCAGACATTTGGGGGCAACATTGTTGTTGTCGAACAAATGTGTCATGTGTTGTGTGAATATTTATAATAATGCGACAACACAAAAAATCGATAACTAAAACATACGATGAAAAATAACAAATAAAAAATTATAAAATTGCTTACAAAATCAACAAACAAGCGATGTCCATGCGATGGCCATGCAAAGTGACCCATTACCATTAATTAGTTTGCGTTTAAAGCGTCAGCAGCAACAACAACAACATCAGCAGCAACAACAACAATAGCAACAATAAAAACAAAAACAACGGCAACTAATGAAATGGCCAGAGTCGATCAAACGATAAACAAACGACAACAACAATGTTGTTGCGGCAGTGACAATTTAAGTGCAATTAATTCTAATTTTTTTTGTTGCTGTTTTTTTTATTTGTTTTGTTTTTGGCGCTGCCTGCAACATGCAACAATCTGGTTGCCTGTCCAATTGGTTGTTGCAGCCTTGGCAATTCTTGTTGTTGTTGTTTGTTGCCAAATTGTTTGTTGATTTTTCACCCAGTTGCAGTTCTGAGTCGAAAAGGGGCAGGAAAGAAATGACTAAAAAGGAGTGGGGAGGCAAATAAATATTATGGCGCTATTATTAAATATAATTTACCGTCACGCCATGCCGCACACGTAATGTTGATTATATTTTAATTAATATTTATACTTTAATGCTTTAATAATTTAATTTTCATTCCCATTTTTTTATAATCCCCATTTGTGCAAAACGAGAGAGCAAAATATTTATTTTAAATGTTTTCTCTTTTACTTTTACTATTAATTTATTTATCTGTGTTATACACGGACAAGCTCTAAAGTTCTAATGACATAATTGTTATTTTATTTCTTAGTAGTTTCAGCGAAGTCTGTTTGGATTTGAAGGTGAGCATATTTGGGAGTTATGTATGGAACAACAAGAGAAATTCAGTCGAGAAGTAGCTTAATCTATTGATTAACTCTTTTTAAATAATATTCCATAGCTCTGCTTTATTTTCTGGTAAAATGGTTGTATTCTAAGATATGTGAAAGTACAGGACGAGATCTTTGAAAAGAACCATATTCAATTTACAATACACTCTTATTAAACGATTACTTCTCACTCTCTTTTATTTTATGTGCGATTGTAGTATATGTTTTGCTATAATCTGAGGACTTCTTAAAAGATCAATCTTAAACTTAGCCGACGCTCTTGAAACATGTTTCCCTAGCATTCTTATTAATTTCAGACAAATCCCTCATAGTTAGACGTTTGTATTTTTTTGGTAGTGCTAAGAAAAAACACAGGAGCTTTCAAAGCGATTAAACTATTACTGTTATAACAAGTTCCCCCAGCATACCGATTAGTTTCATAGAAATCGTTCGAGGTTAGAGGGTAGAATTATGAGCTTGCATGGGGCTTCATGCCAATCAGCTGCCTATAACAGTTAGTTAAACACTACACTTAATAATTGGAAACGGAAATATGTTGGTCAACAATTCACTTTGGAAAAAGAAGGCAAATCGAGACCCGAAAAAACTGACCAAACGAAACCCAAAACCAAACAAAGCGCTCACTGACCCCTCGAGGGTCGGACGGACGGATGGACAACGAGCGTGCTGTTACGTGTAACTGTAATTAAACGAGTCAGCGATACATGATTTTAACGCCTGTCGCCTGTAGCCACAGAAAAAGAGACGGACAGGATAACAGGGCAAAGAGACGACGGTACGAACTGGAACTGGACTCGTAGATAGAGAAACACCTGAAAAACACAAACACAACTGAAAACGCGAGAGAGAGAAATAGAAAAGGGACCGGGAATGGAACTGGGACTGGTAGCGGTAACAGGTTCACATTACCCTTAGCGCTAAGCGGCTTTTAAGGACCTCGGCCAGGACTCGGACACGTTTGCTCTGTTTATCTAGTTTGAGTGTCGCGCCAGGACAATGACGCCACAGAAAAATGCTTCATGCACAACAACATGTGCAACACACACACACACACACACATGGAGACACACACAACAACTGATACCGAGTGTCCTCTTATGTCCTGTTGTGTCATGTCCTGGCCAGTTTTGTTTTCATTGCGACGAACATAAGTGACCAATTTTATGTGTCATTAAAATTGGACGCGGCCACAGAACAAAACCTCCCTTTGCCCTCTTCTCGCTTCCCTCGGCACATAATTAAATTACACCTGTCCCTGTTAGCTCCCCGCTCACTTGGCCAGTTTCCTTTTGTCCTTTTGGCCACACAGTAGCAACGCTTAAAAGTTCATTAACGCGCCTGCGCGCCAGCTAAAAAATGAATCAACTGAAAGCGTTTACCGGAAATGAACTTCGAGTCTTGGCCAGAAAGCGCTCTCATTTGGTCCTACACTGAAGAAAAAGACCAACTTCTAAAATCAAGAACATTCATCTTTAACATTTTTTCTTAAAGTAAGACCATTTAAGACTATTGTAAAATTGTTAGGAAAGCATAAATTTGTACTATTTCATATGGAACAAATAGTGGATCTGTGGCGCTCTGATTAGAGACGCCGGCTTATTATGAAGCAGCGGGCACTGGTTCGAATCCCACACGTGACAAGGTAGAAAAACTTTTGTATAATTTCCAAAGACAGAATAATATATATTAATCAAAATTAAAGCAACAATAAAAAATTACAAATTTAAATATAATTTTTAATTTTTTTATTTTTTTTGCACAAAAAATTTTAAGAACATTTATTATAAGAACATTTATTCTTAAAATAAGAAATTAGTCCTATTCCAAATGATCTTAAAACCAAAATGTGTTTTCTTAATAATTAAGAAAAAAGACCAAATTCTTGATTTTAGAATTTTTTTTTTTATAAGTGTAGTCTTCACCTTGCTGCATATCTGTTAATAATTAGCCAAACGACAACAACAACAACAACGCACAGTAGCTGCAATGCCGCGACGCGTTGCATGCCACTAGATTGGGGCGCCCCACAGCGAGCGATCATCTCATTGATGAAACATGAAAACTGTGAGGTCCGAGATCGTAACATGAATGGAAAGGGGTTTAAGAAAGAATTAAATGAATACTCGAATGCGCTACGAATGTCTATAATAATATACGAGGGATATTTCAGCAATTAAAGAAATATCAGGTGGAATGAGATCAAAGAGGAATTTATAGTGTAACAAGTTGGATTATTTAGGAGTTTCGTAAATATCCCCAGACTTTTATTTTTTTTTTTTATTTTTTTTTTTTTTTTATTTATTTATTTATTTTTTTACATTTTATTTTTTGTATATTTAATTTGGTTTTGTATTATCCATTGAACTTTAATTTGAAATATTTATACCTTTATTTTAATTTTTAATTAAAAGCCTTCTTTTCTAATATTATTTTAAAATTAAAAATATATTTTAATAAATAAATAAATAAACATATTAAAAAATAAATAAATTGAGAAATAAATAAATAAATATTAATAGATTAATAAAAGTTGCGAACTGAAAAAAAAAAGGTTCAAACTGTGTCACTGGATTTTTTGACACCTATAATTGGAAAACACTATTTAAATATATTATGTTGTTAAATTGTCAATCAATAAGTGAATTCAGTCAACATACGCAATTTTCCGTTAGTCAGATCATGGTGTGGATAGTTTTAAAATCGTATAACAAAAGTAAGAAAAGAAAGAAAAAAACTGATAAGAGAACTTCAAATATAAGAAATCCAAGTCATACTATAAGTACTCCTAGTTATTTAAAGATTTCACAACACTAAATTGAGATTGTTAATATTGTACTATGTCTATTTAAATATAATAATTTTAATATTAATTTAATTTAATTTTAATAATAATAATATGATCATACTACGCTTTAAAGAACCACTCTCGATATCTCCAAAAATCAGTATCTGCTATACTCGAACTGTGGCCATTTCAATTAGACTTGTGGGGTTAAATTATTTGCCCATTGAACTTGCCACAAGCAATATTTAATGTAGAGAGCACGGGAAGTGAGATACGCTTCTAAATTGATATCAAATTGATATGCTTCAATACGGATTCGATGCGGATTCGATTTGATTTCATTTTACAGCTCGAGTTCCAACTTGGGGAATCTGAACTCTTCGACTGACTTTCAATTTAATACGAATCTTTATTTTTTTTTTTTTTTTGATTTTGTTTTTGGGGACGGAGAGACCTAAACGCCGATCATTAAAGGATCATTAGTGCCCATAATCTGATTATAATGCGCTCAGTTTGACTCTGTTTTAGCTGCTTTTCTGTATTTCATTTAGTTTAGTTTTCGTTTTATTAACAACTTTTACCTGATATTTTTATTCATTTTTGGTTTTCGGATGCTGCCATAAGAAATATAATTTTTGTGTCGTTTTCTGTGGTTTTTATTTGTATGAGTTGGACGCCAATTAATGAAGCACATCCCGTTGAGCACACGGATCGCGTGTCAGCGACAAATCTTGTTGCTGCTCACAGGAGGCTGGCGCAGGGGGCGGGGGGTTAGCTGGGGTCAGGGGGGAGACACACTGATTGACCCCTCTGTGAATCACGGTCATGGGTATGGGAATTTCAGTTGGTTTTGTCGGTCTTTTTGGGGATACTCGGACTGAATTTTTTTGGGGTTGAGTTAATGTGCCGGAAATAGAATTATGAATACAAAAGCAACAACAACAGCAACATGCACAACAAGCAAGTCAACAACAGCAACAACAACAACAACGTTGTCATGCGTAATTTATGCCATTGAAAAATGGCTCAGTTAATTGTTGGCAATGCGGTTGAGGCCAAGGCTTTTAGATTTATCTATGGCCTAGCACTAAATAAACTGCAATGCGGTACGTGCAACAGTGCAACATGCTGCATGCTGCATGCTGTATGCTGTATGCTGCCAAAGCAGACGGGGCGTTATAATTTACACTTGAGCTAAAATATTGATACTCGAAAAGCAATTTAGATAAGACGATGCGACCAGAGCGACAGAGGACAGAGGACAGAGTCCAGACAGAGTCCGCTTCACACCTACATTGAGGCAGCTTGAAAGGTGTGAAACGTATGTATGTATGTGCATGTGTGCGTGTGTGTGTGTGTGTGTGTGTGTTGGCCTGGCTAAGTGCGTGGCAGGATGCAGAGCAGGCAGCTGTCAATGCAAAGTATGCGAAAAAAAAGAAGAAGAATTCAAGAAAAACAAAAAAGGAAAAAGGAAAACACACACTACAACAACTGCAACTGTTAACAACAACAAACTTGTCTTGGCCTTGTTAGAGAGCAAACTCAAGTGCTACCAGCTGTCAACAATTGGTAAGCTGGCGTCGCCTGGCCACGCCTACACCGCCTCTACCGCCTCCACCTCGTTTTGTGGCATTAATGAGCGCGATAACATCAAAAGGCTAGACATGATTTGTCAGAGGTCAATAGGGCAATTGCAGCAGCCTCAAGTCAAGTGCAGACTCGTTCTCACACCCCTCGCCAAATATTTTGGAAGTCGGAGCGTATAATTAACGTTCATTTATTTTCACATTAACATTTGATCAATGTGGAAAACGGGAGCGGCAGCGCAGTCAAGGCGAGCAGCGCAGTCGAAGATCGCAGTTAGAGAAGAAGACAGGAAGAGGAGTATCCGTTGATCATTAGCAAGTGTTGCCCCCCTTCTCCACCTTCCCTTCGCTCACAATTCTAATTTGCAACCGTCTGACAATTTAACGCCGTTTGATATTTATAACTAGTGCCGAATCAGTCAGCCAAGTTATCGAAAATGATATCGATAGTTAACGAGTAGTACACTGATCTTAAAATTCATCTTAACAATGCTGTTCTTAAAATAAGAACATTTTAAGACCATATTACTAATTTTAAGAATATTATTCTAAAAAATCAAAGTTTTCAATACAAGAATAAAAATCTTAAACTGTTAGAAAGGTATAGATATTTCATATGGAACAAATACTGGATCTGTGGCGCTCTGGCTTGAATCCCACTCGTAAAAAATTAAAATAGCATTTA
The DNA here is from genome assembly GCF_004354385.1 of Drosophila innubila. Classification (NCBI taxonomy): domain Eukaryota; kingdom Metazoa; phylum Arthropoda; class Insecta; order Diptera; family Drosophilidae; genus Drosophila; species Drosophila innubila. Next base: position 13,641,951 of record NC_047626.1, read on the forward strand.
TAAAATTACCAAGACAGAATATAAAATGTATATAAATCAAAATTTAAAAAAAAAAAAAAAAATTCAAAAATCATTTTTAATTTTATTTTTCGAATTTAATTTTAAGAACATTTATTCTTAAAAAAGGACTTGGTCTTATTTGAAATGTTCTCAACCCAAGATGTGTTTTTTAATCTAAGAATTTTATGTTTTCGAAAAATGTTAGCAGCTAACTAGTTATTTGATAATTATCGATAAATAATATCGATAGCTTGATGATAACACGAATGCTGTCGATCGATTAATTAGAGTCATTAGCTAAGGCTTTTGGATTTACATTGGTATGCTTAAGGCCACATATTGTTAAATTGGACAAAAGCCTATAGCTTATAAGTCAAAAATATTTCTATATCGATCCCCTATTAATGATAAAAGACTCTGGAGCTGCCAATTAAAATTATTTTTTTTGATTTCCATTCCTTTGTGATATTTTTTCAATATTGAAATACCTTGAGTTACCAATAATTGAGTTCGCTATTGAAATGTATCATTAGAGTTCCTTTAATTAAGTCTCAGTTGCTTCAATTTGGCTAATGCCTAACTATTGCCTCATTTGTGTACCACTCGAGCTAACTTTTAAAAAGCCAACACCACTTGCCCCACCAGCAGCACAAGCAGCAAAAGCACCACAGTCAGCCCCCACTTTCGTTGACTAATGACAAAGTTGTTATGTGTCCTGTGAACAAAGCTGAATTTGTTTCAATCCAAAAAAAGTAAAGTTGACCGTGCTTAAAAACAAAGTTGCAAATGTTGCAGGCAACATTTTGTTGTCCGTTCTCGGCGGTTTCTGTTGTTGTTGTAGTTGTTGTTGTGCATTTCACGGACGGCAAAAACTGGCGCCAAAGAAAGCAGCGAAAAGCTGAGAGAAAAAATTTGACAGCGAGAGCAAAAGAAAAAAAATGCAAAATGTTTTTAATGTGAACACTTTTAACACTAATGGTGCCGGAATATTTAATTTGCCAGCGGCAAAGCGAATGGCACAGAGGGGTGGTGCGGGGGTGGGTGCTGTCTAAAAAGGAACCGTGGAAAAAGCAAACGCGTCGAAAGCACATTAAGAGACAGGTGGATGAATGTGGCACAACCACCGCAAAACATGTCAAATGTGAAACACAACCCCCACATTTGAACACGGTTGCAAGAGGGGGGGGGGGATGGAAAGGGGCGGGAGCTGGAGATGTTGGCGTAAATTTGTTAATTTGGCACCGATGACAACCCAACCAGGACAGCGAGCACAGCCAACCAGCCAACCACCCAAAAGGCAATAAGGGAGGCAACAACCCCCCCCAAAAAAAAAAAAAAAAAAAAGCAACAGGCAACAGTTGTTGAGCTGAAGCAGTTGGGAATGAGAATGGGAATGGGAACAGGAATTGGGTTTATTTTTCAGCAAACAATTTGTAAGTTGCTGTTGTTGTTGTTGTTGTTGTTGCGCGTTGGTGTTGCGAGTTAAAATTGTTTTAATGCCGGGGCAAATTTATGCAAATTGCGCTCTTTTTGCATATTTAAAAAGCGAATACACGAGCACTTTGCCAAAGTAATTTGTTACATAATGGAGAGACAGTCTCTCTCTCCCTCTCGCTTACTCTCTCTCTCTCTTTCACTCTTGCTCTTGCTCTCTCTCACTCTGAGATGCTGCTGGGAGCCATGTTGGAAAAGTTTAATTTGCCATAAGTGCGCGCCATTTTGCAGCGTTTTCTGAACTTTTTAATGGAACCTACAAAAAGCTGTCAACAAACAGGACAACAACAACAAAAACAAGTGGGAAATGCCATAGACGAGATCCCGACCATAGGATACCCGTTACTCATTTCAATATACATAAAAGTTCTTTAAAGAAATTACTACCTAATAAAAGCTACTGCATACTTTTAGGTGATTGTATTGAAATAAAACCTTTATTAATAACTTTGGTTAGCTATTACTCTCGTTCTACTTGTGTGAACTAGCTGCGGTTAAGTGGGATAATAGATAATATTAAGAGATAACGTTATTTACCATTGAAACTGTATTAATTTAAAAAAAAAAACAAACTTGACCTGCTCCAACGCACTTGGAGTCTGTGGGTGAAGTTCGGTATCTCTTATAGTCTCTAAGATCTAGGCGCTCACACAGACGGACGGACGGACGGACGGACAGACGGACGGACAGACGGACGGACGGACGGACGGACGGACAAACGGACATGGCTATATTGACTCGGCTGTTGATCTGATCAAGATTATATATACTTTATAGGGTCGAAGATGCCTTCTTCTCTCTGTTACATACATTCAAAAGCACACAATATATCCTTTTACTTATTTTTTAAGTAACGAGTATAAAAATGGTAAAAACAACAAGTCAAGGAAAACCCAAAATGCCCAGCACTGTAGGTTGGCTTGGTAGGCTGGGTGGTTGGGTGGTTGCATGGTGCGGGGGTAGTGGGGCATATCACAAAATTATGCAAATGCTAAAATATGTTAATGTCGAACATTCGCTCAGCTGCTGTGCACATTTCATTGCAAATTCTCGTCATTTGTCATTTCGCATTTTGTCTCATTTCTCATTTCTCAGTTCTGCTTTTGATGCTTTTAACAAATTTTAACAAATGAGCAACAGTGGTGCAAGGACATGTGGTGCAAGTGGGTCGAGCAGGGAAGCGACCGTGCAACTGATATGCCTCAAAAGACGAAGGATGAAGATCAAACAAGGCGAACTTGACACAAGCATATTTATCTGTTCTATAAGTGAGAGCTGTCATCGATATACTTATCGATATTCAACATACCTAATGAAGGGGAATAAAACCAGTAACTTATAGAAAACTCATCCCAGACAACTGAAAGTGTCCGCACAAAACACTAAACAGTGCACTGGTGAAATTTCTTATGGACCTGAAGAAAAAGAACGGTCCATTTTCTTCAACTCCATGAAAATTTCACTAGTGAACTCAATGTTGGAGTCTCTCTACAGGTTATTTGCTTAGCCATAAAACTAAAGCTTAATTAGTTCAACTAAGAAATAAATAATTGACTTAAAAAATGTATTAACTAAAAACCAATATTTTCCAGTCTTTATGTTATAGATATAAACAAAACTTAATTTTTGTGACTTTCTAAAAACTCTCATAAATTCTCATCAACATAGATCTTTAATTTGGAAGTTGAAGAAATGTAAGTTGCAAACATTAATTTTCAATACCATTTTCCCATGAGTGGAAAATTTTTTAAAATTTCTTCTTTATGGGCATTCAAAACTTCGACTAATAGAGTTTGAAATTTATTGGTTAAAAACAAGATTGAAACTACCAAAATTTTGTTAAAGAGTTGGATCGTGGTTCTAACCAAGGGGCAATACCTAAGTTCGGTTTGTGAAACGGTTGTAAACCTTCTGAACCCAAGGTTTAGGCTTAAGCCTTGGTTCAATTTAATAATGTTTTTATCGTTTAAATACTTGCTTGATTTAACACTTTAAAAATAATTATATTTAATTTAATAAATTTAAAGTTATATCACAGTTTTCCACAATCTTTTTCAACAAGAACATTAACTTTGAGTTGCTTTTATTTATTTTGAAATTGAATAAATTTTTGTGTTATTTGATATGATGTGATACAACTCTGGGTAAATTTAGGAAGCTAAACATTTTTTAAAACTCAAACAGTTTTTGGTATGGAAATTATATCAAATAATAATTATGTATTGTATTCACGAAATTTTTAATTAAAAGTATGATAAAAACAAGAAGTAAGACAATGAGTAATATGCTATTAACAGAGCAGCACTTCTGTTACACAAGCGCATTATTTTGATATTAATTTTAATTAAAATCACACCCCCATACCGTACATGCTACATGCCACTCCCCCCTAAAAACACGACTTGAAGCTAACCAGTCAAAATTCAACTTTCCTAAAACACCTACACTGTGAGGTGCAAAGATTGAGGAGATGGATGGATGGATGGACGGTTTGAGTGTTGGATGGATGGACAATAGTAGATAGCAAGAGTAATAAATTGCCACGCCCCAGAGACAGAAACAAAGGCAAATAATAAAGTGAGTGAGCCAAGACAGATAGGCTAAACAAGATGGTGGCTGGGGTGACGGGGTGGGGGGGGACAGTGGAAAAGGGGTATCGGGCTCAATGTCAGCATTAAAAGCAACACGGGGCAACAAAACTTGTCAACCTCTAACGATAATTGAGTCATAAACTTTATCTAATGACAATTTATGCCATTGAAAAAACAAAAGCACAAAACGCACTCGACTCCGGAAAGATCGAGCTATATGTATACATATATGGTATATAGCATATGTATATAATAGAATGGGCTGTCTCTGACTGGATACATAAATTGTCTTCTTGCGGTTTTAAATCATAATATTCATAACAATAATAATGAACACGATCAAAATGTTGGCTCATTAGCAATGTGAGGGCATTACAATGACCCGTTAGATAGACGAATATACATTTATATAGATGTACTATATATATAAGCAGACCTGCCAAGTCTCTGTCTCTCAAATGTCCAGTTTGCTATAATTTGTTATGCGTCAATTACAGAAACTACTCTAAGGGAATTTAAAGTTCTCAAGCGTAAATTATAGTGTTAAAGAAGGAGAGAGAGAGAGAGAAATAAAGCAAGGCAGAGGGAGAGAAACCCACACTAATTAACTTAAATTTCAATTAAAATGTCTTTTGTTATGTGATTTTTATGTGGTCGGGTCGACCATTAGTTCATAGCCGTGGCGAACCGGAAACTTTTGTCACCCAAAAAAAATGCTAATGAATGCGCAGGTTTACCCCCCATCCCTCGCCCCCCCTACCACCATAGAGTCTACATCATAATGTCACCTATCCATACTTACATACTTTATACATATATATGTATAGAGTGTGCTCGTTATATTCATTTCAATTCATTTCATTTGCTCTGCGGTTTCCTCGTGTTTATTTGTTAATTTTTGCTGTTGTTGTTGAAAATTTCTTCATTAACGCATAAATTAGCTTTAATTACATTTTAGTTGGCTTTATTAAAAATCATCTGGCTCAACAACAACAATAACATTTACAGCTATCGCTACAAAAATCACTTTTAAGTGCAAAATGGCGTCGCTGAGCGGAAATGAGTTACGAAAGCTCGCGTTTTTTGAGTTTGAAAAACGAGGGAAAATGCGTTTTTGTTCTAATAAATATCTAGTTCAAGCTTCCCCCCAGTTTTAACTGCAACTAAAAACTCATAAATATGTTTCTAGGTTACTACAAACTTGCAATTTTTAGAATTTTGACTTCAAAAACTCTTTAAAACTTTCTAAATTTTCACATTTCATAATTGCTCTTAAATTGTGCTTTGAATTCATATTTTCTGCTTTGAGTCTCACAATATTTATATTACTTTAAGATTTACAACTTTAAACTTCAAGTTATAGCTATTCTTAATTTGTTTAATTTAAAATTTTCAATATTTTGACTCACAAACTTTAAGAAGGCCGATTTTGTGTAGACAACGGAAGTCATAATATGATCTTCTACCATTCCTCTAGTGTCAATTGATTTTCAAATTGATTTTATAATGATGTTATTAAGATATTTGAAATCATCTTATAGTTAATATTAAAATGTATCTCATGCTAATAATACGAGCACTACTAAATCTGTTTGGAAAACGGTTTTAAGTTAACAGGAATTTACTAATTGAATTCAGGATTTTAGGAACTCAATACTAGTTTAAAGCCCAATTAACTAAAATTACTAACTGCATAAATCTCCCTTTTGTGAGATTATTCAACGTATCTTAATGTTAACGGAGTCACAAGTCAAACTGGCATCATTAGCAATGTGTATACATCATAATAAGTACTGAGTAGTTGTTTCTGTAATATTTTCGGCTCGTTTTTGGTATAGTTTGGGGCATTAAAAATGCATCTAGCTGCAATTACGACTAATCACGTAAATGCCATTGACCATAGTTCATTGTGGGAGCATTTTAAGTGGTCATAAAGTATGGCATTGTTATGGCCGAGAGCAATTGTGAAGCTGTTAATGGTAGCAAATGATGTGGCCAGTTTATGTTATTATTTTTGGGGGCACTATTAGGGCAAATTGCGTTTTAACTAGTTGCGAATTACATGGGAAACGGCATTGAATCTTAGCCAAAGTGACACCTGTATACCCCTTTTAATATATATCCACATCCAGTCGCTCCCACGACAGTTCCATCACTTCATTAATCACATACCATTAGCCAGGCCCAGGCCAATCGATTGTCAACTGCTTAACCCGAGAACGAGAGAGAGAGAGAGAGAGAGCGAGAGCGAGGGAGGGAGGGAGAAAGGGAAAGGTAGGCTGAATGAGAGCAAAAAAAAAAAATCAATTATATTTATTTATTTTTATCGTCGCTTATTTATCTTAATTACTTTTTCTCTATTGAGTGGCTGTTGCTGTGTCCTTCCCTTGCCCCATGTAACTTCTTTTGCCACTGCCACTACCCCTTCCCCTTCCCCTTCTCATTCCCCTACCTCAATCACTACCTTGCCCCATATGCCTACTCCTTCTACTTACTGCGCTGTTGTACAATTCAATTTGGTTCGTCGGACAGCTGGAAAACGACTAGCGACACTGCACACGTAATTGATCGACCGGACATTACCCTGTTTTATTTAAGAATTGTTCTCAAACTTTTGAAATGTGAAAATGACAAGCTGAACTAAAAGTATGTCAAGTTTGACGTCTTTAACCATATAAATGTGTCTAATATGAACATACACTTATGTACATCTGTTAGCAAAAAAAGAAAAACCGTTTTCTAAAATTATATCCGAGTATTAAATAGTTTAAAATAGATAATTCTATGCACTTTCCCGGAAGTTGCTTATTTCATTAATTATTCATATTTTTATTAAACTGCTCTATAGAAAAAATGTAGCTTCAGCTTTTATATTTTTGGTTTTCAATGCAAATCTAAAACGAATCACGGCTTCTTCTATATATGTCTAGTACTTCCTGAGCTTTATGATTATTTTTTATTTTATTTTATTTTATTTTTTTTAATATTATTAAGCGTTGAATCCATACAATACAAAAAATAGTAACATAACAACACAATTATAGTAATTTATAATAGGACCAAACCTTAAGCTAGGCGCATGAGGACTTGCTTTGAGATTATTAAGCAGAAAATTGTCGGGTCAACTCGCCTGTAAATGCTCTGTTAAATCAATTGACATTGCTACAAATTGCCAACAAATTGTTAAACCCTTAAGAGTAGTTTTTATAGTTACAGGGTATAAAAACAAAGCCAAAGACGGCGACAAAACAATTCAATCAACGGCGACTCACTCACAAATTGTTGTTGCTGTCGTTGCGGCCGTGTTATCGCCCTATAGATATCCTTTTTAATGATACCAAATGCTGACCAAACCTTTTTCAAGCGTCTCAACAATTAGAGAAGCCTTCAGGCCCGAATTGAAACGATTGACATACTGTTAGCCACATCGTCATCGTCATCATCATCGCCATCGTCATCCTCATCGTCAACATTGCATTTGCCGCGTATCAATTTACTCTCAATGTGACGTTGGTAATGGAGATGGTAACAAGACGTTGCGGGGGCGGAGGTACACTTTCTGATGGAGTTGGAGGAGGGGGAACCGGGGGCTTGGCACCACAAATATGTCATCAAAATGTGAACGAGATGATGAAGAACGAAAAAAATGGTGTCGTTTTGATTCACCGCAAAACAAAATAATTCATCAATCATGCACACTTGACCGGACTGTGTCCGTGTACGTGTCCGTGTCCGTGTCCGTTCGACTAATCAACTAGCCAACTTGCACAGTGGGTCGTATCACAAAGCAATCAGTCACTTTTATAAATACTAAGCCTAAATTGAAATTTCAGTCAATTTTACTATGACATAAAGGCCTTAGAACTAATCTCATAAGAGATATGGTTATTCCGATTTAACTCTTCTTCCTTCTCTCCAGGATCTGTAACATTTGTAAAGACTTTTATATAATGTCAGAGCCACAGAGGGTCTACACAAGTTTTATAGCAAATAACTAGACCTAACAAAATAATTCATAATTTTATTATGGTTTTAATATAAATCCGAGCTTAACTCCTAAAGTATTTATTCTTTTTCTAAGTATTTAATTTCACTAAAATTCTACTTAAAAATACTGCTCATTTTTTGTCCAAGTTCGAAAACTAAAAAGTGAAACAAATATCCAAATAATAATCTTATGAAAGCGCATTCTTTATCATCATGCAATTTATTAAATTATATTATTTTATTTACTTAATTATGCAGACTCCATAGTTGTTCAATTAGTATGGCACACACATTTATTTAAAATCTTATATATTTTTGATTATCAGACTTTTGCGAAACCTTCAATAGACTACTATATTGTTATAAAATTTAAAAATTTTAATTCAATATATAAACCATTTATTTGAAAAAAAAAATATATATATAAATATTTATTTTTTTTTTTTTTTGATACAATTATTACATATGAATTGGAACTTTTTTTAAGTTTCTCTTAATTTTGTTCTATACATATTATGTTTACTTTTAATTGCTGTTGGCTCCACTGTGCATATAAATTTAGTTCTTACCGATACCTAAACATACTCATACTTATACATATAATAAATATGTGTTTTTATACACTTTTTTTCCAATAGCTTCACATATACACTCAACTTCCTCCTCTCTCCATTCTTCTGAGTTCCCCCTGCCCCTCCCCTCCCCGCTCCCACCCCTGAAGCAATCGCCGCATCCTTTAACCAAATTGATGGCCGTCGGTGTGACAAATGATCATCAATCACAATGCGTGGGTCGAGATCGAGGTCGTGGTCGTGTTCCATCGTCCGTGGTTGTTGTTTTATGTTTCAGTTATTTCGAATTGAGTTTCGAGTGTCCTATCGAGTGCCACGCCTCTTCACACACCGCCTCTTTGTGGCAGTTTGGAGAGGGGAGGGGGGGCTATCAATGACTTTCGCACGCTTAACGATTGAATAGTTTTAAGCAATTTAAGCCAAGTTATCAGCTAACCAAGTGGCCAACTGGCCAAGTGAATGAGTATGAGTGTGAGTGTGAAGTGAGTGCTTTGAGTACTCGTATTAAATGCAAATTGGCAAACGTTCAAAATGTAATCAATGCGAAGAGATGCGTATGTAACTGTATCCCCCAAGCCGATGGAAGGGGGGCATGCCCCACCGACGGGGGTTGTACTCTGTAAGTGGAACGGGGCAAGCAAAGCCTTTTTGACCAAGTTAAGTGCTCATTAATGCGTAACACGGAGATTGGCTTCAAAAGCCATGCACCGAATGCCTTTAATTGTTATTAAATTACCAAAGACCAAAGACCAAAGACGAGAGCCAAGTGCGTTCACATGAACCGTGTATGAGTGTGTGAGTCTGAGTATGAGTGTGAATGTGAATATGAATGTGAATGCGATTGAATGTGAATTGCACAAAAATTGCGAATTGTGAGAATACTTTGAAATGCTCAACTGATAGCTACCCTTTAAGTAGGTCATTTAATTTGATTCATTACAATTCCAAAAATTCCATAAACTAATTTATCTTTTAATGGGAAGCAGATATAAATTTTAAAAAAAAACTAATGATATAAATTAATATATTAATGCTCAAGCAAAAAAAAAAATATTTTTTTTTGTATGTATTTTATATTTGAATTAAGATAAAATTTCTAATATATATCCTAAAAAGAAATTTAAGCAATGAAACTTTAAATTCTAACATGTTGCATTGTTTTCATAAATAATTATTAATTTTAATTATTTTTAATTTAGTTTTGTTAACGTTCTTTTGTTTATAAACCTTCCAATTTGAAATAAAATATAAATATGTTTTAATTCACTGTGAAAAATATTTTTAAATTGTCAATATATTATAATATCTGCAATCATTAACGATCTAACATCCTATCATAAATATACCAAATCGTATATTACTCGTTACTTCAGAGCTCCCTTTTTAACACATACGTTACAGGGTATCTGATCAATCTGGCTGCTGAAGTGGACCACACTAGTGGCATGAAAGTATTTTAATATATATTTTGATTTTGTTATAAATATTATTTAGCGGCCTTTTGTTGTTTGGCTTTCGCTTGAAAAACGCGATGATTTTGCATATTAGCCGTAGGCCCAAAGAGGGCAAAGAGAGGGGGGGGACGGGAATGGGTTAACTAGCGAGAGGCAGCCGTGAAGTTCATTCAACTGTTCAACTACTCAATGATGCCTCCGGGGCAGTCGAGGGTCGTCAACGAAAACGACGGGGTCGAAGCTGCAGCACAGTAGCCAAAAATGAAGAAACAAATGGAAAAAAAAAAAATAATAATAATGAAAAAGAAAAGCAAATTCAAATCCAAATTATTGACACTTGAGGTGAGACGAACGTTGGGTAAAGTCACAGCCTAAGGGCAGGGCAGTAAATACTATAGGGTATATATATTTATACAGTCATAGAGAGAGAGAGAAAGAGCTAGAGCGAGAGCACACTCAGCTGCCTGTCTTCAACTCATTTTCGTGACCAAGCTACCGAAAATTGTTCATTAATGAAACTTAATTGATTCCATTCATTAATCATTAGGCGTCGCTCCATAGATGAGAGCTGAAAAGAGTTGAGTAGTTGGAGTATTACTGAAAATTGGGCACTCTGAGAGGCGTCTCATCTCGTCGTGTGCGTGTTAGACACTTCCGCTCTCGACTTGCAAAGGGGTTACTCGAGATGACGCAGCTTATGGATATCAAATACTCTATATACTACATTCATACTGACTTTCACTTGATAAGCACACACAATCACACACTCTCTAACACATATTTAAAAAAGCAGCTGAGATGCTCAAATTACACGCAGGCAGATCGTAAACTAAACATTGCCATATATCATCTTCCTAAACAATGAACATTATTTATGCCATCAAGAAATATGGAATAGGCCAAGTTAATTCACCGAACCTTAAATACGCTTCATGACAAAGGCTTAGCTTACGCATTAAAATCACTGACAGCTCTGAAGATTTATTTAGTTTTTTTTATTTAAAAAAAAATTTAAATTTTTTTAGATAATTATTGAAACCTAAAATATGTTAGCAATATAACATTAATTTAATATAACTAGCAAGTAGCTCGAATGTTCTAATGATATATTAATGAACAATTAATGGAAAATGTTAAAAGAACATTTTTTAGATTATCAAGAAAAATTAAATACAATATTAAGACATCGAAGCTGATCAAATCAATGAAATTTCAAATAATTTAATAAATATATCAGCTATTTTTTTATTTATTACTAAGTATACAAATTACGTTGAGAATTAAAAATAAAATTAATATTAAATACAAATTATGAACTGTGAAGGTAAAATAAAATTAGATGTTGGTAAAATATAGTCAAATAGAGCAAATCAAACTAGAGTCACCGAAAAATACTTATTAAATTAAAAAGTAAAATAAAAAAGGAATATAATATTAGCGAAAGTGTTCAAAGAATAAAATAAAAGCAATTGAAACTCATATTTTAATAGAAATAATAATGATATATTAACAAGATAACGGAAAATTGCACTAGAGCACTTGATGCAAAAAATAACAAAATAAAAAGAATTAAAGACAAGTAACAAATGCTGAACAGTTCACTGAAATACCTATGAATATTTATTGGATCAACTATAAAAATTTAGAAAAAATCAAATCAATGAAATGTGATAATTTAAAGAAATTTAAATGAATTCTAAAGAATTATTAAAAATAAATAAAATAATAAATCGAAATGTAGTAAAAAAAAGTGAAAAAGTTAATTACACTTTTATCGACTTTGCTCAGCTGCAAGATACCCTGTACATAAGAAACCCCTTCCGTTGTTCCGAGTGTTCCAAGTCGCATGCCACATGGCGCAAGCCACTAACGCAAAGGGAATTCTAATAATTTTAATTTAAAATGTGCGCAGGCGCAGCTCAAAGCAAACCGCAGTCAAAAAAAAAAAAAAAAAAAAACTCCACACAGGTAATGTGACAAATTTATGAGACGGCGATCCCAAAAATCACTTGGTCAGTGTTGTGACAATGAAATCTTTCTTGAGGATGGGGGACCAGACGGGTCTATTGAAAAACCCGCACAAATGGTCACTTAGCAAGGGCGGGGCAGGGGCAGGGGCAGAGAATGGAGGCTAGTCCTCAGCTGGAGGAGACGCAGCGGCAACAGCTTCAACTTCAACTTCAACTTCAACTTGGACTATAACTTAAGTTGAAACTACAACAACTGTGAGGTTCGAGTTCAAGTTGAACTTTGGGACATCGGCATCGGCGTTGTCTTTGTTGGAGTGTGTTTTGTGTTATGGGTGTTAAATTTATGTTTGGCTTTTAGCTAAATTCAAACTCTATCGCTCAATTATGTTGAGATAAAAGGAAATTGCTGCGACATTAACACTTTCTTAATCTGATGTTCTGAATTTATGTGCGGCCATGGAATTTTCGAGGCGGCGTCTCTCCACCGCCAACGAATCGAATCAACGATTCAAATCGAATTGAATCGAATCGAATCGAGAGCCAGAACTAAAGGCAATGCCAAAGGCAAAGGCAAAGGCAAAGTCAATGCCGCATTTGCCACATTAAATGCCACGCGCAGCGACAGACTGCGGTCTCAACAGATCTCCAAAGGGTTTTCAGAACCAAAGCCAAAAACTGAAACCGAAACCGAAACAGAAACAGAAACGAGCCCAAAACCCGTGCGATGTTTATTTTAAAATTTATTACCAAAATTATCGACTAAACGATGCAAGCAAAAACAATCGATAAAAGTGAATTCTTTTAGCCACAACAGCGAGAACCAAAGAGAGAGAGAGAGAAAGAGACAGAGCGACAGCGAGGCTGACAGAGAAAAGAGATGAGGGCTCGTTGCCAGTTTAAAAGCCATTGCATTAAACGTCAAGAAAAACCTTTTAATTTGCTTGTAACAAAAATTTGTTATCTCCTAAACTGTGCCATAAAAAACGAGAACGCAAACGAGTCCCGTAGAACGAAGACCAAAGACGATGACTGAAAAAACAAAAAAAAAACGAAAATAAAAATAAAAATAAAAACCGAACCCTAAACTGAACCAGGAATCTGAAAACTGGAGGAACCTGGAACCTGGATCCATTTTAATATATCACATGAGCGAATGGGCCATTCCAGGCAATTGGGAATGGGATTTAGTTTGAGTTTGAGTTTCAGTTTGAGTTTGAGTTTGAGTTTGGGATTTTGTGGCTCGAAGTCGACATTCAGTCTGGGCACAGCTCTTAAAAGGTGTTGATGTTTAAGTTTAACATTGTTTCTCGTTATCGTTATAGTTTAGTGGCAGCAACAACAACAACAACAACAACAACAACAAAAGCGGCTCAAAAAGTAAAATTAAAAAAAAAAGGTCATCTTCAGCGAGCCGAAGATTTGATACCCTTGAAGTTAGAGAGTCCTGTACTGAATTTTTAACTGATCATTCCTATGTCAGCCTTATGAAAAATTAGTTAAATTTATATCAAATTTGATCAGTATGTTTGACAAAATATTAAAACAGCTTTTTATACTTAAGGCTTACTTTTCTCCGTTTGTTACTATGGCAGATATATAATATAGAGATCCGATTCGGCTCGTTTTGATATATGGTTTATTTACTTCAAGACTATCATAATTCAAAAAACATGATGTTTGAGTTAATGATGCAGAAATATAATTTGTATATTTGTATCTTGTACAATTTTCACAAGAGAGCCAAAAAAAAATATTTTGAAGCAAGGTGAAATTAAATTTTAAGTTATGACAAATTAAAATTGATAGACTAGACTATTTGTATATATATATTTAATTTATAAAATCAAACAAATTTCGATATAAAATAAAAATACCCTTTGCAAGAGTATAAAAACAAATAAAACAAGAGTTGGAGTCTGTTGTTGGCCTGTTGTTTGAGCCTGGCTAATTGATGCAACTTTTATGGCAGGGCCAAGAAAAGTGTTCGAAAGAGACGCAGAGAAAGAGGGAGAGAGTAGGAGAGAGTAAGAGAGAGAGAGAGAGAGAAGATTTTATTTTTAGCTCACGTTTACAACTTGACGATAAGCATCGCAGCACTTGAGATAACACCACAACTGGCAAGCAACAACAACAACAACACAAGACAATCGAAGCGAGTGTTGTTGCTGTTGCTGTTGTTGTTGTTGTTGTTGGCATCTTGTGGAGTATCTGGAATATCTGGAGCACTCGCGTACAACTTTTACATTATGCACTTTGAATACATCTTGTGCGATAAGCTTTGCTCTTGTTGCAAAGCCCGCCCCACCCCACCCCCCTCTCACTCTGTTTCTCTGTCTCTCTCCCTCTCTCTGCGCTGGTTGTTGTCTCCGCTAAAATATATTCATCACAGCATCGCAGCTGATAGTTGCAGGCGCTTTAATGAATGACCAGTTCCACGGAGGAATCTCAACCTCAGTCCAAGTCTTCAATTCCCCTTCCCTTATCAAGCTCTCTCTCTCTCTCTCTCTCTCTCTCTCTCTCTCTCTCTCCCTGTCTTTTGGCTGCCACAGTCTTTAGGTAGGTGTGCTAATTGATGTGCCATCTCATGGACAGAGCTTGACGCACGTTGCACGTTGCACGGACGCACGGCGCGTGGGCTTATCGTGCCCCAAAGTTGGGGCGTCATAAAGTTGCACGTTGTCAACGTTCCTCCAACCACACACACACACACACACGCACACACGCACACACCGTCAGATAGAGCACATTTCTTGGCTGTGGCTAATGCATCAATCTGTGGGGCAACTATTTGATTTATGTGCTGTTAAAAGCGCTCCAAATCAAACTGCGAGAATGCAACAAAACCCAAAAAGCCGGAAACTTGCCACATTAACACAAGCATAGAACACACTCGCAACTGACAATAGTTGAATGTATTATATATATTCGAATATTCAAATCTAGTTCGAACTATTCAAACTCATTCACGAGATTTATGTTCTAAAAAGAAATAGTTAAAATTCAGTTTCAAGTTAACTTTTTCAAATAGTTTTCGAAGCCTTTGTTGGAAATTGTGTGGTAAACTACATTTATGATTTTCTTCTAATTAGCTCTTAATTCAATTGTATCTTAACAAGAAATTCAACGATACTTTTTAACTTCTTCTGTCATCCATAGCAAATTATAACCTTTGTTCCAAATTAAAATTTATTTTGTTTTTGAATATATGTATATTTATTGCATCATTATAAGATTTATTATAAAATTCAAGAAATTATCATTTTCTTTGATTTTTATTATATTTCTTATGATTACGTTTGAACAGAAAATAATACTCAAGATATAATCATTATTTTTGAGCAAAAAAATAAAACTCAAGTTGTAATTTTGATTTTTTAAAAGGAATATGGACAAAATTATAATATATATATATATATAATCAAAATAGCGACTTGATTTTTGTTTTGTTGGTCAAAAATAATCAACAAAATTATCAAATAAAATAAAACTGAAGAAATTAATTATTATTTTATGAGTTTTATTTTTTCTTGCTTAAAAATAATGATTTTTTCTTCAGTTTGTTTTTCAAAAATAACCAGTATTTATGGAAAGATCATGGTGAAATTGCATAGATTACCCTGAAAGAAAATTTTGGTATATTTCGCGATCTTTTAAAGCTACTAGAAGTGAATTTTTTTTTTCAATTGAAAAACAAACAATATAATCATTATTAACCGTCCCTGTTTTTTGTCATATGGACATGTTGCAAATATCGCAATACTTATTCAAATACTACTTTACAACACTATGCTTGTCCGTCAGTCAGTTTATCTATTTATCCGTTTATCTAAACTTATGTCAGTCTCGATTTGGTTGCCATACAAAAGACCACTTAAAACCGATGGCAATACGAATGCCATATTGTAGGCACACTTATTAAATCAGAGACAGAAACAGAGGTCGACTAGGGGGATAACGGCAAAGACAGAGGGAGAGAGACGGAGGAAGAGAGAGCGAGATAAAAATAGATAGATGGAGGAAAGGGGTCTCAAATGAAAAACTAGATAAATGTTGTACAAATTGTTAACTGCTTTTTTATGTTAATCGTCGCATATGTTTAGTCATAGAAAAAAATTAGAGAAAAAACGACAAGAAAGAATTAGGTATCTCCAACAAGCCCAATTTTGAATTCTCTAACAGTTTGTTCCTATATCAGGTATATACAAATATTTAGCTAGTATTTGAGTTTCTTAAATCTTTAATGAAAAAAACTCAAGCAACATAGAATGAAAAATAAATCGAAAAACAACTCATGATTAAAGCAATCCTTTAAAATCTTTAATCCGGCTTTAGCTGACTTAAATTATCTACATACAATAAAAAAAGGAATTATACTAAAATTAAAGAGATACACACAGACAAAAGAACACGACTCTAATGACTCAGTTTACTGAACTGATTTGAATATATACTTTCTGGAAACTGACACACTATGCGTAGCATATTTGCTTAAAAATTTTAAGTACTTTCGGGTAGGGTATTTAAGTGGCGAGAGCAAAATAAATGACAAAATCGAAGCGCACGACAAACGTTCGAAAAATGTTGCTGTTGAAATGTGGCCAAAAGGCAAATCGCCAAAAAGAGCAGGTGAATTTTAATTAATTATAATTTTAATTTATGAAAATATAAATAAATGTACATACCTACAGCCGTATAGATAGATATAGATTAATATAAAGCCATGTTCAGCCATGTGTCTGTGTGTCTGTATAGTTTTAGCTGTGACTGTAGGTGAGTCTGGCAAATGACTTGCTAAGTGGTTTTAACACTTTTATAGCGTTAAGTTTTTAATTTTATTCGCTAATAAATAATTTAAGTCAATTCACAGCATACTCACATTGTCACAGAGTGTGTGTGTGTGTGTGTGTAAAAGATTGTGCATTCATTAAATTTTGATGCCCTCCACGTTTTGTTTTCAACTCCACATCGAATCGAATCGAGTTCGATTTCAGTTTACAGATAGACGCAGATATATCGTGCATATATGTATAACTGTGTATACATATATATTCTTTGGCTTACAGTCATTCACATTTCATTCACTAAAACACTCACACATACTTATTCGTTTTCGTATTCAAGCCAACAAACAAATTTGTCGACAGACTTTGTCAATGAGCGCATTTGTTGTTTTGTTTAAAATGACATTTAAGTAATTATCTAATTAAGTTAACATTTTGCTTAAAGATAAGTGCTAAATTATTTATTTACCAATTTCAATTTCAATTTCAACATACGACTTTGTATTGTATATATTATATATTAAATAAATAAATGTTCTCGTATAAAATCGGTTCCTCCATTGTTTTTATAATGACATTTCGCTTTTTGTTACCCTTACTGTGTTTATTTTAAGTAGATCAGCGAACAGATAATTTTTATAGAGAGGGCCGATTTTATTAAAGATATACATATATGTCAAGCACTCTCGACAAAATAATATACAGATAATTTATATAAAAAAGGGCCGATTTGATTAAATATAAATATATACACTACATAAAATATTGTGAAAAAAAATGTATAGTATTAGGAATGTCATTTTTTTAAATATATGATGAGGACTTAAAGTCTTCTCTCATCTTTTATCTACAGTTTGTTTAACGCTCGTTTAAACAATTTTGTTTCATTATGTGGATTTTTTTTATTATTTTTATATGCATTTTTATGGAATTTGTTAATGTGACCACTAAAACATATTTCTTGTCGATTATCTTTTGTGCTGGTTTTTATCTAATTTATATTGTGATCTCAATGCTTGCTTTGTCCGCCTTTTGTTCTTATTGTTGTTATTCTCTTATTTGCCAATCGCATTATGATTATTGATTTGTTTGATATTTTTACTATGCTCCGTTTTAACTGAGCGCACAAGAAAGAGGAAGCAGAAGATAAAGTGGAGAACAAAAAAAGAAGGCAAAAAAGAGAAAATCAGAGCAATGTATTGGGTATTAAAGCGCTTGTTATCTGATAAAAAGCAGAATGTTGTTCATAAACTCTTAGATTTGAGACAAAAATGTAAATCTTAAGACGTTTCGTCTAAAAAAATTCGTCAAGATTTCAAAGTAGTTAAAAATAGAAAAATAGGGACGGTAAATATTGATTATTTTCTAATAATTTATTTTTTTAAGTTAAAAAAATCATTCACTTTAAGTAACTGTGAAAGAGCGAAAAAATATATCAATATTCATACGTGTATTTTCTCCATTATTTACAAATCACAAATTAATGTTTAACTTGATCTTATACTTTAAAACTCGGCCTATAATAGTTATTATTAAGCAAAATATTAATTATTATATTAAGAATAATTATTCTTTTAGCGTATACTTTAAGACTCAGCCTGTAATCGTTATTATTTAGCAAAATATTATTTATTATATTAAGAATAAATATTCTTGCTTCAAAATAAAGCTCCAGTTGTAATTTTGAGTTTTCATTAACAACATTTTTATTAAGTCTTACTCAGTGAGCCAAGACGAGCCTGTGAATGCCTAAAAAAGTCTCTTTAACTTTTATATTAATAAAAAAAAAATTAAGAACATTTTTTTTTATATCAGTGCAGCTCATTCAATTATTTCAATCTGTTTCTTCTGTCGTCTCTCTCTCTCTCCCACTGCTTGTTCTTAATTTTTTACGTTGAAATACTTAAAAAAGAAAAACACTTAAAAATCGATTTTTATCAAGGACATGTAATCAAATCTGTATAAGGATTCAAGTGCATGCAACAATTGCCGCAATTTCAGTTGGTAATTTGAGACGCTTACAAAGTTCCAGCACTTCTCAGCGGGTGGCGGTAGGGGGAGGGGTGGCAGGGGGAAGCCAAGCCAAGTAAACGCACCACATACCGCACCACTTTGCACCACAAGCCCAGCACCCAAATCGTCACCCGCTCGCACAGTGGGTATTCCACATGGCAAATGAAATGTACATACATCAAAATAATAATCAAAAGTAATTTGCAACGACAACAGCAACAACAGCAACAACAACAATGACAGACGGCACTTGAAGCTAAAAATGGGCATTAGACGAGAGTCCATCCATATCCACATCCAGGGGCGGGTTGATCTGGTCACATAGCGTATGCTACACGACAACGGGGTGCCCCTGCCCCTGCCCCTGCCCCTGCCCCAGTCGCTGCTCCCACTGCTGGAGTGCTGCTGCTGCTCCTTCCACTTGGTTTACCGCGCACATCAACACCCTCAGCTAATTGATGACAAATTATTATGAGCCGAGGCAGGACACTCGCACCCAAAGCCAATTTTAATGAATGGAAATGAAAATGAAAATTGAAATCGAAATGGAAATGGAAATGGAAATGAAAAGGAAAATGGAAATAGATTGGGCATTGGCCAACTGACGTCACAGTGTGTACTCTCTGGCTGTGGCTGACAACTGTCAAATTAGCGAAAGGACCAAAAAGGAGCAAACGAACTGGCAAACACAAAAGGAATTAAGGCCAAAGGAATTACATTTAACATACTCAGCAACTACAACAACAACGCTGAAGGGAGCGGGAGTGCAACAGAAAGAGAGAGAGAGAGAGAGACAGAGAGAGAGAGAGAGAGAGAGAATGGACAAAACAGCAACAGCAGCACGAGCCAAGGACGAAGCAACGAAACTGACGCTGCCTTTATTCAAATTGCGAGCATGTTGTTGTTGTGACCAGAGCGAGGGCTGCCACAACTGTTTGTAGCGGCAGTAAGGTCAGAAATCATAAAGAAGCATGGAGCAGCTAATGCTGTATAGGCTATATTACATAATTCTCAAGAATTTGAAAATAAATTCGTTTTAATGCTACAAAATGTAATTGTATTTTTAATGAAATTATTTGTTAAACATAATAAAACTAATAGTGACTAGTGCCATAATTAATAAGCTTTAACTAGCAGCACTAGGATATAACTACAAGTAAAATAAAAAATAAAAAAAAACCATAAACCAATATTTCGCATTAAATTCACGGACTGTTTGATTAAATTTTAGTGTAAAACTTGTAAATCGAAAAACCTCAATAATTTCTCTACTTAGGTTTCTAAGTCTAGTGGTACAAAAATGGTTGAATTGTGCTGTGCTGCCATAACATCATTTATCATAGGTTAATAGGTCCGATTTTAATTTAATATAATTATTATTAAATAGTAAACAGTCGTATACTACTGTATATATAGTATATATATAGTATTGCTAGTCGTCCTTCGCACCCTTCGTGCTGCTTTCGTCACCAGCGCGGACTGATGACCGCAGTGATGTCTTTGTAATACATAACTTTGTATTTTTGATAAATTAATACTGTTTGTGCACATAAAAACTATGAGCAAGCTTGAATTTAGAGATTGGTCCTGTTTTTATGTTCCTTTTTGAAATGCATGTTCTTTTTTTTTTGCTTTTTTCGGGATTTCATAATATTTTTCTTATTAACACATGGAAACATGGTTTAACTAACGACATTATTACATTTTCAAAGTTAATGAAAATGTGTAAGTAGACTGGACTAAGCTTAGTTCAAACTCGTAGTACTAAGAGTTATTTATTGCTTTATTACTATATTGCTGTTGTAGAAATGTAGTGGAAACTGACAATAGTAATGAAATTTAAATGTAATGTTAGTGTGAAATAGTTTTTAATTGGATTATTTTCGCCGACCTCTCACATTACTATTGTAGAACTACAGTTTGAAAAATAACTGGGTTCGAACCCTGCCTTTTTTAAAAATCAGTAACTAACCTGTTCTGTTATTTCTTGAAATTGCACTGAATATGCTTTAAGTATCATGTAGCTTGCTCATAATAATAATAAACATATAAAAAAAAAGAAAAGGATTTTTTAAAAACGATCCAAAAAGTCAAAAATGCTTCAAAAGTAAATCGGATTAAAATCTTGTTACTATATAGTTGATAAACAATGCCTAACCTCTGCATGCATACATGGCAAATGTAATGAGTTAATTGTTGTAGCAACCCTCGGCAATCCGCATGGCAGTGTGGTGTGTGGCAAGGACATGGCGTGTCAAAGAGACTGCGTGCCAGTTGAGTTGCTGCCAACGCAACGCAACGCAACGCATCGCATCGCCTGCTGTTGCCTTTTTGGCCGTGGCACAATTGAAAATTGGCTCAACTCAGAGTCGCAGTCGGAGTCGGAGTGAGTGGCAAACGGGAGTCGACTCGGGGCAGTTTTATAGTTGCAACATTGAGTCGTAATTGGATACCATGTGCAACTGTTTGCATTCTGACTTTGGGCCTTTGTTTGGATTTTTCGGGCATAAGTTTAATGTGCCGCCGGCTCCTCGCACAGCTTGTGGTCCTCACAGATTTGTGCAACACAATTCGGGTGGCGGGGGCAACCCTGAAAGGACAACTCTGTTGCGCCTACGGCAACATTAGTCACACTTCAGTGGCCTTTTGTCGCCTGTCGTTGTGTCGTTGTGCTTGCCACGTGCCGCATAAACAAAAGGCTTGACTTGCAACAAATTTCGACTACTTGACTAACGGCACTTGGGCAGTGGCGCCACCTCACCACCCCACCCCTCACCCCCCCTTTATAATCCTTACCCTAATATCCAAAAAAATGACTAGTCGGAGTCCCCAGCTATAGAAATACCCGTTACATACTTAAAGGAGTTTCTATTGAAAATATTGTTAAAATTAAAACAGCTATTTCTTCCGTTCTGTTTAATTGATCTTGATGCGATTAAATAGGATAATATATGATAATAATTGATAACGTTAATTACCAAAAAAATAAGCGGTGGGTATGTTGGTTTTTCACGATTTGCGGAGGCAAAAAGAGGCGTGTCAAACATTTAAAACAAACTTCATCTGCGTAAGGTCAATATAAGTCTGTCTGCCAAATTTGATTGCTCTAGCTCTTATAATCTCTGAGATCCTTTTGTTCATACAGATGTACAGACGGACAGACGGACAGAGGGACAGACGGACAGACGGACATGGCTATATCGACTCGGCTGTTGATGCTGATCAAGAATATATATACTTTATTGGGTCGTAGATGCCTCCTTCTTCCTGTTACATACATTTCAACGAACACAATATACCCTTTTACTCATTTTTGAAGTAACGGGTATCAAAGAAAGAGATATCGCCGCACTGTGAGAACCTTTTGACATTGGCGTGTGCCTGGGCAACGAATCCTCCGCATGCCGCATGCTGCATGCCACATGTTGCATGCAACATTTGGCTGCAATGATGATTGGCCATAGCACAGTTAGAATTGATTGAAAATTGGTAAACCGCAAATGCAATTGCGCAGCGAATTGCAAATCGAAGCTCCAAGATGATGCTTGAAAATATCGCAAAATGTATCTGTATCTGCCAGATACAATATCTGCAGCTGAGCGAACAAACGCATGCAAATTGGGCCGCAGGTTTAAAACCAGTAGCCGCCGTTGCAATTGTTGTTGCTGTTGCTGCTGTTGTTGTTGCTGTTGTTGCTGTTGTTGTTGCAGCCGCAGTCAACGTCTGAGTAATTTGCAGCGTTTAACTGGCGACGAGGGCCACCGACAAATCGATTTCTGCAACTTGTGGCGCCACAAAGCCATTTACAATAATTTAAAGGCAGCCGCCAAGCAGCACAAGTTCAACCCGAACCTCAGCCAGGAGCTGCCAAAGCTGGAGGGGGGAGATAATACTGCGAGGATAACTGTGACTCAATATTGATTTAGCTTTAACCTTGTAGCAACCTTAAGCTGCCACAGTCAATGTAACCCTTGAACTACAACTGCACTTCAAACAAAAGTCCAACGAGCAATTAAATAATATACATTTTCATGAACAATAAAATGTTTAAGTGCTTACTTACAATTATATACAAATTACAGTTTTAACATGTATAAGATTTAAATAATAATTTGATTTAAAATAGTTTTCAGAACCAATTCCAAATTATTTATTAATTTACTTATTTATTTATTTATATATTTATTTCTTTATATATATATATATTTATTTATTTATATATTTATTTATTTATATATTTATTTTTTTATATATTTATTTATTTAATTATTTATTAATTTTTTTATTTATTTATTTATTTATTTATTTATTTTTTTTTTTTTTTTTTTTTATTAGTTATTTATTTTAATTGAAGTTATTTTATATTATGTACACAAATTAGTTATGAAAGAGATTTAAAATAGTTTTCAGCACTAATTCCATAATAAATGCAGGCAAATTATATGAAATTTCCACATTAAAAAAATGTTTCTGGATTTATGTAATGTTCATTTAATTCTATTGAAGTTTTTTTATATTACAGTCGAATCTGGATACAGTCAATAATTTTTTGCAAGGCTTATATCAAGATTGGCAAGCTAATTTCAAGGTCTGTAGAGCTGATAAATTTAAATCTTATGATAGATATCAAAAACTGAAATAGGAGTAAGAATTTTCAACAAATTCAATAATACTTTGAGATAACACAAAGCTATATTTTTTTGAATTTAAGACTAGATAAGGAAAACTTGATCTAAAATAATCATGATAAAATTAAAATCTAGCATCAAGAAGACAGCTAAATTTCCCAGATTTCAGACTGCAGTTACTGAATGATGAAGAGGGGGCAGAATGATGAGGAGTTTCCATCTTCCGGCCATTGACGGAGCGATGTTAACGGAGAAAGGTTGAGGCCGTGTGTATCTCCTGCCGGTTGGCATCTAATTTGATAAACACGCATTTAAGCACACAAATTTATTGATAACGGAAATGAGCAGCGTCCAATGTCAACGTTCAACGGCTGCTTGCGACATTTTGCGGCATTGTGTGCAACAAATTGCCTGTGTAATGCTAGCATCTTCTCTACCCCATCAACCCTACTCCAACCCCCCAAAAAATGGGTGCTCTATATGCGCAGTAGTGTCCTCGTGTCCTGTGACAAATTTAACTCACAAAAGCGACATAAAAAACGACAACAACGAAAGTTGTCAATTAGCTAGGGAAAAAGCTGAGACGACGTTGAACGCATTGCAGTTGCTTCCGGTGTGAAAGCATTTTGTCAGCTTAAACGGACAAAGAAGCCACCATTGCCCACAATGGCTCAAAGGAAGCGACCAGAAATTCAATAGAATAGAAGAAGGAAAAAAAACGAAGCATTCTAGTAAAAAAAACTGGGCCAAGTCCAAGATTTCCTCCAAAAGAGATTCCCTCATTATGGTAATGTCAAGATCCGGTAGATTATATGGACTGCAAAATTATGCAGACAGTTGTCCGAATATTGCATAAGCTGAACAAAGAGTTGGTCAAGTTTAAGTTGCTACATTTCCATAATTTCGGCATATAGAACTATCGAATAGAGTTTCCCTTCTTATGATAATGCCTATATTTAATGCATCCTGTTCAAGCTGTCTAATGAGCTGTGAGACGACTGCCTGATTATACAGAGAGTTGTTTTATTATAGGGTAGTTTGGAGTTCTTAGGAGTATAACGAAAACTGCCAAAAAAAAAAAAAACCTCTTAACGAGGTAAAAGTCTATTGACGAAAGCCTTTCCATGCCCCAAAACTTCTGATATTCAATTTTGTGACGAACGATATTAAGTTGAGTAAATAAATAATAAAAAAAAAACATGTTATAAATAATAGGGACCTTTTTGCGCAATGTGCCGAATGACCCACATTTTTTTAATATTATTTATATACTAAATTTAATATCGTTTAATAAGTTTAAATTATACCTTTCGATCGGTATATATCTCGGTCTGATCGGAAAGCTGTATCAAATTTTCCATTTTAGGTATATATATTTCTAGTAGCCTTTCGCACCCTTTTGTGGTACTTTCGTCACTAGCGTAAGCTGCCGTCCGCAGTGATGTTTATTTCAAAGAATTTTGCAAAATATTAATAATCATCATGGTCGCATAAAAATAACTATATAAAACTATGTATGATTAACTATTTGTAAACCTATAAACGATTAAATTGAACTCGTTAGATCAGTTTCTAAACGATAGTACATCGATTAATAGAAACTTTTTAAAATACTTTTAATATGACATAATGACGTACATATAGGCATAATTGATATATAAAATACAAAGATTCAAGATTACTGAGTATTTGTACCCCGAAAAAAATTTGGTAAGTCTTTTAACGAAAAAAATTTGGTAAGTCTATTAACAAAAAAATTTCTAAAAATATCTGATGAATATTATACACAAAAAAAAAATGCCCTGTATAGCTGCTTAAACGTTCAAGTAAATGAAGAATCATTTACAGATGCTAGGATGACAATAAGGTATTTTAAAAACTAAAACATTAAGTATAGGGTATTCAAAAAAAATAAATACATACTTTAAATTAGTTACACAGGTAAAAAGGACACGAAAAAATGATACCTAACAGGATTGAAGAGTTGAGAGTTCACGCTGTGTTTTGACTGTTCATTGCGACTTTAAATATATGTATAAATAAATAGAATTTACCAGGATTTATTTATGAAAACAAATTTGTACAAAAATAGAGCAGCTAAACTAAGCAACTAAATGAAAAGATTAGCTAGGCCTTGACTATTCAAATTCGTATTTAGATGCCCATTCGTATTCCATCGTAGGACAAACGATTTGTAATGGTAATCGCAAAAAAATCGCAAAAGTTTCGCACGGTCGTGAAGCACTCATAAATTTATAAGTGGCACTCATAAAAATGCAAATCGCTGGCAAGAAAAACCGCAACAAATAATCAATTTGTTACAGAGGCGTTATGTGCCCGAACCCAAAACCAAACGCAAAAAAAAAATATAAAAAAATCGAAGCTAACCCACGGTCTACGCACAAAATTGAACCCTTCACACTTGACAAGGACTCTGGACTTTGACTTCGACTTGGATTTGGATTTGTATTTGTATTTGTGTTTGAATTTGAATGCGAGCTTGGACGACGTTGCGTTAGGCACTTCACGCAGTCGATTGAGTTGATTGGGAATTGATTCCCCGAAGAGCCAAAGAGAGAGAGAGAGAGAGACAGAGAGTGAGTGAGAGAGAGGCAGGGAGGACACGAGGAAGGAAGTTGAGAGGCAGCGCAAATTGCATTCGCTTAGGCGCAACCCCATAAATTAAGAGAGAGAGAGCGAAGGAAAGGGAGATTGTCATAAAAAAAAAAAGTAGCGAAAATGGCAAGAGGCAAAACAAACAGGCCAAGGGGTAAATCCCCCCCCCCCTCCGCCACTCCCTCCTTGTCCTTTGAGGGTTGCAACTCAATTAGAAGCGTTTCGTAGCCACTCGACACCAGGAAAAAAAATATAATATAAAAAAAAAAGGCAACTGCGTCTTTCAACTTGAGAAGCGCAAGAATCGAAAGTCGAGAGCTGAGAGTTGAGAATTGAGAATTATGAATTGAGAGTCCTGAGTCGAGAGTCAAGAGTGGAGAGTTGCAAGTCGAGTGCTGAGAATGTTAACAATTTGTGTAAGTGATGCCGTTTAGGGGCACGTTGCTCGCTTCCCAGGCCCGCAAAAATGCAACAGTTTTTCAAGTGTCCCACATTCAAGTGTCCCATCGAGTCCGGCAGGACGGCGGCAGGACTCGTGTGTGTCAGCTTGCATTAAGCTCAAGCTTAAGCCACAACTGAGTGAGCACCACTTGGAGGCACCACCAGCACCACTCGTCGTTTTCTCAATTGCTCTTTTTCTTGTTCTTTTGTTTTTGTATTTCTTCTTTTATTTATTTCTACACACAATAGACGTCTTAAGACTAAGCACAAAAAAAGTTATAAAAAAAAAAAAAAAAAAATTGTGTTCCTTTTTTTCATATGTACAAAACATTTACAAAAATGTACAAAAAATTTCTTTAAGCTACGTTTTTAAATAGTTTAATTTCATATATTATTATTTAGACAAAAAAAAATAGTTATATTATTATTAGTTATTAAATATTAAATATTAATATATTTATTTATATTTGTTTGATGCGTGTCATTTACGTGGATTTGGATGAGTTGCCACTGGAAGAAATGGAATGTTGTTGGAAATTTGCTGCACTTTTCCTTTAATTCCCATTCCAGATATTTTTCCAGTCATAAATTTGGCTGAATAATTACTGAAAGAACTGGAATTTCGCTGTGACTGCTAACAAACAATTTGAACATTAAGCAGTTGAATATCTAGTTCCATTTCCAATTGTGTAGCTGGAATACAGATTTGAAAAAATTGACAACTTTCTTCCTGATTCTTTCCAGTCGTGAATTTTGTTTGCTATTGATTTGGTGCAATTAAAACTGAAACTGAATTGCTACTGTGAATATGGATTCTTCCACTTCCAATGCTGCTTTCGTTCCACATTGAATTTAAACTGGAAAAGCTGGAATGTTCCACTTCCAGTACTGTTCGTATTGCACTTCCAGCTTAATTCCAGTCGAAGATTTTCTTTGGAATATCGATGAAATTCTTGCTAAAGAGTCATACAGTCTGCATTTCCAGCTGTTGTAGTTACTTTCCACTTCCAGTCATTTCCAGTGCCTGTCCCTGCCCCTTCCCTGTTGGTTTCGCCCATCTGAGATCCAGCTCAATGCTTGGCCATCACCTACGA
Organism: Drosophila innubila; assembly: GCF_004354385.1. Taxonomy (NCBI): domain Eukaryota; kingdom Metazoa; phylum Arthropoda; class Insecta; order Diptera; family Drosophilidae; genus Drosophila; species Drosophila innubila. The sequence continues at coordinate 13,669,592 of NC_047626.1, forward strand.
CCTCTTTTTACACATCCAGTGCCAGCTCCTCGTCGTCCTCATCCTCATCCACCTCCACAGCAGGCAGCGCTGCCAACTCACCCCGCTCTGTCAGCGTCACCGTCAACGGCTCCGTCGCTGGCGACGACGGCGCTTTGGCGGCTAGAGGCGCCTCCTCGGTGACGTGCTCTCTCCTCGGCGGCGGACTGCCGGGATTCAAGGGCGGACTGGGTGTCTGCAATCGCTGTCGACTGCTGCTGCTGCGCTCGTAGTCCGCTTCGCTGTTGGCGCTCTGGCTGGTGGCAGGGGAACGTTCGCGTGGCGCCAACGGCGGGGCATAATAGCCACTGAGCATGGGCGTGGCACCGGGCGGTGGGGGCATGCCTGGCAGCCCCATGCCCGGTGGCATGCGACTTGGATACATGTAGGTGGCAGGCAGTGATGGCTTCTGCAATGCGGCAGCTGCCGCCGCCTGTCGATAATAGATATCAATTGCCGACGGTGGCGCCCCATGCGGCGATTGTGCGGCTGCAGCTGCCGCATACGGCCAGGCGCTCAAATACGGCGTGGCACCGCCATATAGACGTTGAAAGGCCGCATAGTTGCCGGCCTCCGCGAGCAGCTCAAGTCCAACGGCAGTTTGGCGCTTCCATTTCGTTCTGCAGAGAGAAAGAGACACAAAGAGAGAGCGAAAAATATATTAATTAATTTATTTAAATTTATTATATATTAATAATAATAATAATAATATTATTAATATGGCTACAAACTTATTTTTTGTTTATTTAAATATTTTTATTGGCCTATAGAAATTTAAGTTATTTTAACACTAGGCTAAAGACAGATTTATTTTTTATTGAATGTGCATTTGCATATTTTTAAATAATGGAAAAAATTTGTACAAAAAAGCAGAACATATTTAGTATATACATATATATTAAGAGGATTCCCAATAAGGCTTTCGACAATTAATACATAGAATACTTAGATGGGAATAAAAAATTAGCAAGACAAAACGAGGAGATTCGTAATTAGAATTAAATAAGAATAACAAGGAGAAATTTAATTAGCAAATTAAAACTAAAGGAAAATAAATTGGAAAAGAAAAATTTAGAATGCATAAAAAATATCGCTTGATTTAATAAGAAAATATATTCTTTTTATTTCAAAATTCGGAAATGCAGAAAATTAAATAAAGAATTTAGCAAAAAAAAAACCACAAAATGTTGTCGCTTTGTATCGAAAGTATAAGAAAAGTCATTTGGCTGAATTTTATAACTCTGCATATTAGGATAACAAAAATTATGTACGTTACTATGGAAAGAAACTTGCACAATGAACTTAAAAATGAATTTTTCAACTTTATATATTTACTTTAATTTTATTGAAATGTTTGCTTTATTTAAATTTGATACTTAGTTCTTTATTTTGTCATTGTTCTAGTTACAAATTTAGTTATTTAAAGATGATTAGTTAGAATGTTATGTTAATGTATTTTACAGCATTCTGAATTTGTATAACAGTTCATTAGTTTGCTGTGTAAAAGCGCAACGAATGCTAAAAAAAAAATAATAGGGAAAATGGATAATGTAAAATGAAAAAAAAAGAAAGAAAAAGGAAAAACTATGCAAAGGGGCAGGCGCACAACAGTGTGGCAACCACATTAATCATGCCACAGAGTGCCGCATCATGCCGCTGACTGCGCGTGTCCTGGACGCCTGCTGAGTTGCACAGCCAGGCCGACCAGGAGGATGAGGAGGTTGAGGATTAGGTGGAGGCTGAGAGATGAGGACGAGCTATTATTGCTGTTTATATTTCGCACTTAATTGTTTTGTCATTTATCTTGCACTCCAAAACGCACGCCCACGTCTAACAGCAGCGGAGGAGAGGGGGTAGAGAGAGCAAGAGCGAGAGCGAGAGGCAAAGAGAACAGGAGAGTGAGAAGACAAGGCAGACGAAGGCGGCAGCTTAGAATGAGGACTAATTGGCAACGGCACGCCTGAAATTTCAAAAGACATTGAAGCAAAAAAGGTAGGCAGAAGACAGAAGAGAGAGAGAGAGAGAGAGAGAGAATTATATTGAGCGCCTTTCCGATCTTTTGGCAAATCCTTTAATCGCTTCTAGGCGCCAGCCACAATGCGATCGATCCCTAAATGGAAAACGAGACGCTGCACTTTAATTTCATTTTTGCGCATTCATCGCGCGCAGCTGTGAAAATGTTTAAACAAAAATTACAACTCAAATGCCCTTATGCAGCTAGGGATCATGTTGACTTAGTCATTCAGTTGACGAGAACGAAAATAATTTCAACAAGAAAAGCAATTTCTAGCGCAATTTAAAAACAAACATTTGGCAGCTTATTGAGAGTTTTAGATAACTATTTTTAAAAGTACAGTGCGCTGTAATAAATGCAATTAAAGAAATTCAGCTAAATTGTTAGGTTGGCATAGGATATATAAAAAAGTTAGGTTATTAGAAACATAGATTCATAATTTAATAGAGCTTTGTTATAATCACATTTGACTGTAAAAAAACTATAATTAAGTGAGTTTAAGTAGAGTGTGCTTATACATTAATGTATTAACAATTTTATTAAAAAGTTATACATAACAGCAATTGCTTGTAACTTTAAACGTGATTTTTGAGAGGAAGTTAAGCTTATGAATGTTTAGAATGGAGTAGAATTAAGTTTCTAAAACTTTTAATTGGCTCTCATTTTTTTTAAATCTCTTGTTTTATCTCTATTCTACCTATAGGTCTATCTTTTACACTCTTTGTCAAGATAAATTAGATCCTTATGAACATATATAAAAAATTAAAAAGATTTTTATATTATGTTTTGTCTGTACATTTAAATTAAATACGTGATCTGTTACATTTCCAATTGTAGTGTATTTTCTATTCGTTGCAAATGGAATTGCATAAAACTTTGTCAATATCCGGTTGAGTTTTTGGCTCTGGCACTGCGAGTGGCCTGGAATGAAGATGCCGACCTCTCTCTCTCTCTCTCCCCCTCTCTCTCTCTCTCTCTCTCTCTCTTTCTCCCTCTCCCTATGTGTCTTTTTTTTTCTGAACTGGCGCTGGCGCTGTTAATGCCCGACGAAATGTGACAAGTCATTGGGCAATAATTAAAAAAGAAAATAAAATGCTATTAAACGTAATAAGGCAGCGGCTTTGGCAGCTATTTTTAAACAGCGACAGCGACGCCAGCAGAGGCAGAGGCAGAGGCAGAGGCAGTGACAGAGGCAGCGGAGGCAGCAGCAAATGTTATTAGAAATCGAATTGAAAAGCGGCTGCTGTCGACAAGTAACAGAAACAGAAACAGAAACAGAATTGATCTTTGCGAGAGGTGGAAGATTATTGAAAACGAATGACTTAGGCAACAAACTTGCCGCTTGATGTGGCGAACACAACAAAAAGTAAACAACTCATTTAATAAACAGCAAAAGGCATTTTTACGACTCTTGCGCAAAATGCAGCAAATTAAGCAATCAGCATAAAAACAAAACGCATAAACAGCGCCGACTTGATTCTTAACCGGTTATAGACAGTCTCTATGCGGTAGCCAAAGAGGGGCAGGGTGCTGACCAGAAGTAAAGGGTGGGTGCGGGGACGGGTGAGAGCGGCAAATGGGGAGAGCCATTAAAGTGATTTTTATTGGAAAAGTGCGCGAAGAAATGGGCGGTTCCATAAAAGGCGCTGATTAGCAAACACACACACACACCCGAACACACACTTCTCCCCTTTTTTCAGCCTCTTTCGTCTGCGCCTCATTGGTAATTAAATCGATTTCAAAGCAACCGACTGAGCGTGTGTTAACTAACCTGCGATTCTGATACCAAGTTTTCACCTGGCAATCGCTCAACTCCAATTTGTTGGCCAACTCCATGCGATCCTGAACGCTGAGATACTTTTGTCTCTCAAAGGATTTCTCCAGTGTCTGCAGCTGATGATCCGTGAATGCGGTGCGTGCTTTTCGTTGCTTTTTACTCAGACTCAGGCCCAAATGGGAGTCGCCATTGGCGCCGCTGTTGCCGTTCTTCAAGCTATCCTCGCCATCGTCGTCCTTGCCACCTACAACAAGAAGAAATGGCAAATGTTCAGATTAATCAATATTATATTTTCAAACACTTTAACATAGTAATTCTATTTATTTATGAATTTATATTTTCGTGTATTTATTCACTTATTTATTTCTGAATTTACATTAATTATAAAATCATTTTTAATTATTAAAATTAATTTATATAATAAAAATCGAATTTGATTATGTTAAAATTTTTATTTAAAAATCAAAACATATTTCTTATTATCAATTTTTATTATAAAAATCAAAAAAATGTATTTTTATAATATAATAAAAATAATAAAATAGAAATATAATAAAAATAATATAATAAAAATTAAAACTAAAAATTATTGTTTAACTTTATAAAAAAATTGATATAAATTTATTGTTTTTTTTTATATAAATTAATTTTAGTAATTAAAAATGATTTTAAAAATAGAAACTGAAAATAAAATTGTATCAAGTTTTCGAATTTGGCGCACAAAAATATATTATGTGAACTTTATCCCACCGTTTTTGGAGTCTTTTTGGTGTTTAATTTTTTTCAAACTCATAATTATTATTTGCGGTGTCTGATTTTAATTCAAATTTTGTTAATGATTCAATTACAAAAAAGTAAACTTAACATTTTTTTTGTTGCTTTTAATTTATCTTTTTTGTAAATGTTTCCTTCTCTTTCTCTGTTTCTCTTCCTCCCGCTCCTATGCTATCTCTTCTCATTTGTTTCCTTTGTTGATCACATTTGCGCGCTGTTTCATTTTATAGGTGCAACACATGCAACACGAGAACAAAGCTTTTGCCTGCAACTTTGTTGCATGCCATTGCTAATTTGCAATTAAACACTTTATGAGCACAATTAGTAAATCAGTAAAACAACAATAACTGCAACTGCAATAACTTCTCAGCTTTTCTGTGTGAAACGATGCTTAACAATTCTCTTTTTGTGGTGAACTTCTTGATTCTATTCGATGCCTATTTAAATGCATTCATTGATTGATTCGTCAGTGTTAAACTTGTTAGCTACAAGTCCATTTGACATTGGCCTCATTGATGGCATAAAGCATTGCAGTTGCATTCTTGATCAATCAGTTATAATAAATAAACTGTGAATGAAAGATGAATCAATTTGAATGTAGTTATTTGCCCATTATTGTAATGCCTACTTAGGTACCAAATTTAATTGAAAAATTCAATTAGTACCAAAATTATAATACAAGAAGTGTCAATTTGATGACAAAAAACTATAGCAATATATCTAAGTACAGCGAAAAAAAAAAAATATAAAATTCAAGTTTAATTCGCTTATTAAAGCTTAAGGAATATATTTAAATTTAAAAATAAAGTTTATAAAAATAAATGAAGCTTTTAGACATTTAATTATTTATTTACTTTATTTATTTATTTATTGCTGCAATAGTTTTGTTTATCATTTTCTACTTTGATTTTCTGATTGTTTCAATCATTGGTTTGAATTAATTGAAATTTTCTTCGAGAGCATACCATTTTGAATAAAGTATGTGAAAAATCTTCTCTCCCTCAATATCTACCTTGCCTACTTAAGCCCCATTTCATTCTTCCATTCTTTGCTCATTCACTCCCCCTTTCTCTTCCTCTTTCTCTACCACTATCTCTATTTTTATTATCTTATTGTTCCTTCCTTCTTGCCTTTCTCACTCCGCTTCGTCTTTGTCGTCTTTTCTTATTTGCTTTTGCTACTTAATGCGCTGGTTGCACTGCATTTCCCTTCTTCTCCTCCCCCCCACATCTTTCTTCTCTAGATGCTCATCCGTGTTAACTGTTTTCGGAGCGCAACAAAAAACCAGTCAGCTGGCAGCTGCCGCTGTTGCCTAGTCAAAAAGTCAGCTAGCAAAACATTTCCGCAATATGTGTAACCCTCTCGCATAACTCCTCAAGCGCCCCTCGCTCACCCAAATCCCCTCGCTGCGTTACTCAGTTAGCTTTTGCATTAGTAATTAAGTGCTTGTGGCTAAACTGTATTAAACATGCTTAAGTGTGCAGACAACAACAACAACAACAGCAACAGCAACAACTTCCTTCTACCTGTCTGAGTGTTGGCCAAGTTGTTGTTAATTTTATTGTTGTTGTTGTTGTTGTTGTTGCTGCTTGTCTTCGTCTGCATTTAATTGCGCATGGCAGCAACACATTTGCAATTGGCCTTTTTGCATTTTAATTAAAGCAACAACTACAACAATAACAACACATATACAATATTAACAACAACAATATTTGTGAGTTAGGCATTTGTTGTTGTTGTTGCTAAACGTTTATCAGCGTTTTGATAATGTGCACGCTTAAATGCAGCCAGCGGCAACAACAACAACAACAACAACATATTGTAAATGCAACAATAATGCTTGCATAACGGTAACATGTTTGTGTGTGCGTTTGCTTTATCAAATACATATACATATATGCATTGTCTGGGATTTTCTTTTTTTAATTTGTCCAAAAAAAAAAAAAAACAATAAAATAAACGCGAAAAACAAAAGACTTAGGCAACGAACTTGCTGCTGACTGTGACTGTGAAGCAAAAGCAAAGCAAATATATTATATATATAGATATATATTTTGTATATACACACACATGTGTGTGTGTGTTCGACTGCACTTGCTGTGTGCAGTTGTTGTTGTTGTTGTTGTTGTTTGGGGCCACACGCTTCGCTTTTGGAAGCCAACGAAAAGTTCAAGTTGAAGTTGAAAGAACGTGAAACGCAACGCAACAAAATATCAATTTCAATTAGTGACGAAAACTGTTCAAAGCGTACGACAACAACAGGGAAAGAGAGAGAGAGAGAGAGAGAGAGAGAGAAGTGTGATGCGAATGTCTGCTTGTCGTGGCGGATCAGCGCACAGTTCATTTGACAGACAGGCTAAGCTGCAAGTTGGAATTGGAGCTGTAGACTGAAGTGTGTAGAGTGTAGAGTGTAGAGTGGAGACTGTTGAAATTAACTTGGTGTAGAATTAGCTGAGTAGCGGCTCGAATCTCAAGACTTTTTGGATCAATTTCAAAAGCGACGGCAACGGCAAAAAACATTGAAATGATCCTTTTGCGAAAAGAAAAAGAAGCAGAAGGAGCAGACGAGTGGCAAAGAGAAACTGAGAGACAGAGAGAGAGACAGAGAGAGGACAACAACTGTCGCTCGCACGCGTCTCAAATGACACGCGAGTGTCAACCGAAATTTTAAAATTATGACAACAACAACATCGCATTCCTTTTTCTCATTCAGGTTGTTCTCGATGTTCTTGTTGTTGGGCTTCGATTAAGCCGTTAAAAGCAACGTTTTGCGGCACACAAAAAATGTATTAAAAAACAATAAAAATAAAGCTAAAATAAATTGCTGTTGTTGTTGTTGTTGTTGCTTTGAAGGGGGGAACACGAAATGGAAGCGCACAGCGTGGGCTAAAAACTTGACCCAAACTGTGCAAGAGAATCGACACCCGACTGATTAAGGTCTAAGCAAGTGTATCTGTGTGTGTGTGCGTGTGTCTGTGTGTGTGTATGTGTGGGCTGTGGCCCAAACAACATTTATGGTTTTATAAATTTTCAACATTTGGCTTGTGTCTCAAATCAAAACAAAAATTTCTCGAATTGACAGCAACGCGGGGCGTCTATTTCCTCTCTCTCTCTACCTCTCTCCATCTCTCTCTATCTCTCTCTCCTATTTCGTTGATTAATTTTAATTGTCTTTGGCACAAGTCGCTAACGAAATTAAAAATGCGCATGAAATTGCTAAGGTAAAAATAAAACAAAATTTGTTTTATAACAATTTATTGAGAAATGCTCAAATTAATCGCAACGAATCGATAATAACTTGTGCTTACATTTTATCGAGAATTAATCAGACCGAAAGTTTTGATTTATTGCTGAAGTTGAAACTTTCTATACATAATCTAGACTCTATATAATCTTATTTGAGAGCGTTCTATTTACAGCACTCTTAGAAGCAAATAAAAATTTTGTGCTAATCTATTGAGCTAACTGATTAATATTAATTAATATGTGTTTAAAGCTGTATAATATATAGGATTATTTTCTATAATGGAAATCAGCTGATTTTTTTGTATTTGAATATTTGTAAGTCTGTTTGGCAATTAGTTGAGAATGGTAGATACCCTGTAATTGAATAAACCACATAATTTTATGTTGATGTAACTGATGTTTTTATAAATCTACAGAGTATTAAACACTTTGAAGCTTAAGTTTAATTTTAAAGACATTTAAAAATGTTACTTGCACTAACTAAGAGAAAGAGATTTTCGTTTAAATGTCATAGTTGCTTACAGGGTATATTATCATCGTGCAGTTTAATTGCTTAAGTTGTTAAATATAGATTTGCTTATCTAGACAGAATCTAGACAGACGTCCTCCTCCCTTCTCCCACTCCCTCTCTCCCTCTCTCTCTTTCTCTGTCTATCTTCTCTTTTCACTATTCTCACTCTCAATCTATCTATCTTTATTTAAACACAGCTCTCTCAGCTCGAATTCAATTTCCAACGCACATTTACGACTATTTAATAGTAATTTGTCATAATTTGCATAACGTTTAAAAGCGCTTAGCAAATAAATAATAATAATCATAAAAAAACAACAACAACAACAAATATCAGCTGCCAACACAACTAGCCAACAAAAACAACAATATCAGCAATAATAACAATAAAAGCAAATAAAAAAACATTAAAATCAATTAAATTGTTGCATGCAAAAAGCTGTCAAGTTGAAGTAGTCAAAGAGAGGAAAGGCTGGAGGGGGGAAGGGGGGATGCAGACAGAGATAAGGAGGAGGGGTGGGGGTTTCTCTTGACACTTGGGCGTGCTGTCAAGGGTAGCAAGTCTCCAAGTCTCTAAGTCTCCAAGTCTCTAAGCAACTGGACAACGTCTCCATCTACGGTTAATTTGTGCTTAAATAAATAATTTAAATTATTATAAATAATTTCTGAATTTGCAAAATTTTGTAGCTGTTGTTGTTGTTGTTGTTGCTGCTGCTGCTCAGCTAAGCGCAGCGGCAACTGCCACAGTGGCAGTGGCAACATTCACATGTCCATTTTTCCTAGTTAATTTTCATTTTGTTGCATTTGTTGTTGTTGTTGTTGTTGTTGCAACCACATGCCAGCACAGTTGATGTTGTTGTTGTTATTATTGTAATATATTAGATTTTATTACACTGCAACAACTGCGTGTGTTAACAGTTAAGCGTGCAACATTAAGCAGCAAATGTGCAACGGGAAATTTTAGTGTGAGCAAAAGCTTTGAAGTAAAGTTTTATTGCCCAAAAAGCTGTGGACCAAATTAGACAGACGGAAGAAAAAGCTACACCAAAAGCTCCCCGGAAAAATTTGTTTAAATTCACTCTTAAATCTTTCATAAAAGATCACTTAAAACTTAAAGCTAAGCATATCGAGTTAGAGAAAGACGAAAATAGGAAATTAAGTTGAAAAGAGAGGAAGAGAATGAGAGAAATAATATGTTTTTAAGAAATTTAGTTATTCTTACATTGGAATAAATTAAGGGAAACAAGAAAGAAAGTTTATGTTCCTAAGAAGTGATATAGTAGTTCGATTTTTAATGAAATTTGATTACAACGTAAAAAACAATATATAAAAAAGTCAAGGTTAGGTAAAAAAGATTTTGGAACCAAAAACGTTTTGTTTATACTAAAGGTTTATATGGAAGCTATTCAAGTTAAAATACCTTCTTTAAGGGTATTATAATGTTGTATAATGTTTTAGTTTAGTTTGTAGTTTGTATAAAAATCAAAATTGAAAAAAAAAAATTGTAATTTAAAAAATAATTTTTAATTTTTTTATTTGTTTATTTTAATTTTAAGAACATTTATTCTTAAAATAAGAACAAAAACCAAGATGTGTTTTCTCAATTTATTTATTTTATGTTCTCGACTCATTCTTTAGACCAAAATTTTTAGTTTTGAGACCAAAATCTTGATTTTAAAACAATTTTTTGATCAGTGTGATCAGCTCGGAAAAGTTGTCAATGCGACTTTTAGTCAACTGAAAAGCTTTACGAAAAGCTCTTTCACGGCTTTAAGTTTAAGCGGCAGTGGGAGAGCGAGAGGGAGTGGGAGAGGGACAGAGAGGAGGCGAGGAACTCTCTAGAGATTAATTGAGCAAACTCACCGCAATCGTCGCTGTCGCTGTCGTCGATGGTGCTCGCCTGATCCCCGCTGATGCTGCTGCCCGTGCCACCAAGCAACATGCCACCTGCATTCCCATTGTTGTTGCTGTTGTTGTTGTTGCTACTCCCACTAATGTTGTTGTTGTTGTTGTTATTATTAGTATGGTTATTGTTGTTGCCAGCTGCCAGCGAGTGTAGCACCAATGGCGAACGCGATCGTTCATCATGCCCCCCCTCCACATGCCCCCCAGCTGCAGCAGCGGCAGCGGCGGCGGCAGCGACGAGAGGCACGTTGGCGCCATGTCGATGCAGTGCCTCAATACGTTCCCGTTCTCGTTCTCGTTCCCGTTCCAACTGCAGCTGATGATGATGCGGATGCGAATGCGGAAGCGAATGTTGGGCAAGCGGATGTTGCGGATGTGTATGCGGATTCAATGGTTGTTGTTGTTGCTGTTGTTGTTGCTGCAACGAGAGAGAAATTAAGAAAAGCAATTAGTTAAATTTAATAATACTACTAGGACAATACCCTGTAATAAGTGTAGTTGTGTGAAGATTGTAATAAACAAATTGAAATAAAGACAAAAATATTATGAGTTGACTAAGCTTAAGTAAAAATATAAGCAGCTGTACTCTGTAAAATATCCTGTAAAATTGAGTTAACTGAATGAAACACTGAAACATGTGATGATTGAGATGAATTATTGGAAAATAACAAAACTTTTCATTATGACAATTTAGTGAAAGCCAAACTATTTAAGTATTACAGGGTATATTTCAGTTATTTATATGAATGGTAATATGAATAACTGAAATATACCCTGAAATCCTTAAACAAACTGAACTATAATCAAAGACAATGGCTTTAAAAGTAAACTATGTATAGAACATTCTGGCATAAGTAAAATATGCTTTAAATTAACCCAAATATTCTCTAAATTATAATTTACTCCTAAAGGATATATATAATTACGCACCTTTTGTTAAAAATGCAGTACTCTGATTTAATTAAAAAAATATTGGGTTAACCAAAATACACCCAAAAACAAATGGGTTAAGGCCTGATATAATCCAATATAACACTGTATAATCTTGGAATAACTAAAATAGCTCCAGATAGTCTAAATTAAAAAAAATATACATATATATATATATGTATATATATGTATATATATATTTATTTTAAATAACTAATCATATCGTTTCCCAAATTTCAAATGAAATTGACAATTGAAAATACTTCCGTTTTACTGAAAGAGACTTTTCATTTACAATTATTAAACATCCTAACATGTTTAATAATTTGAAAGAACCTAAGAGTTCAACCAATGAACAAAACTTACTTAAGAAAATTCCAGTTAACGATTTTCAATTGTATTTAACCATTTTTATTTTGGTAACAATGTTAATGTAATTGAATGTGTTAACGGTTAAACAGAACTAATATTATAAATATACGTGTCTAACCTATTTTTAATTTATGTGCATAACGTATTGTCAAGCCTTATTTGTTTAAGTTTAATCATTCCTCTTTATAGGGTTGTCATATCGTGTAAAAGATCTTAAAATAGCAACCATTTAAATATTCCTAAGTTTATTTTATGTACACACTTTACACCTACATATATATCGGTCATTTAAACTACCACAACTTTATGAATAAAGAAGAAAAGTTGATAAAAAAAAATTGGACAAAATGAAGAAAATGAAGTAGAAGACGAAAAATATGATCTTATGACTAAACCCAAGAACAGTTCTCACCAAAAACTGAAACCCACCAAAGTTTGAATGAAGATTTGGTTCATAATGCTTCAAAATTCAATGTTTTTGGTTCGGTTGTATGTCAAAAAATTGTTTATTCGTTTTCCTTCATTATTTTAGCTAATAAAATTACTTGACAAAAAACATTTCTAACTCTTTAAAGATCTAAAATTGTGATAGTAAAATCTATATATATTTATATATATTTGTTTATAAATCTCTTTGTTTAACTGACTGACTGACTGAGCATTGTGCAGCCCTAACGGTTTGACGTGCGACATTGAAATTTGGCCACAATATATAATATACAATATATACAGAAGTGCCGAATAGTATTTTGGATTTCGAAGCGAAGCTTTTGAAAGGTTTTGTGAGGTTTTAAATACTTAGTTGCTTAATCATTATCAGAAAATAGAACTTACTGTTGTCCAGGCAGATGTTGCATGACAATCCTTTGATAAAGGTGGCGATCCGTCGCGATTCGTTTGCCGTGCAAATCGATGAAGATGCGCGTGTGAATGTTGCTGTTGTTGTTGTTGCTGTTGTTGCAGCACGGCGTAATGGCTGGGCGGAAAGTGTGCCAACAGTGGCGTCATATGATGATATTGTTCACGCTCCCGTTCCCGCTCCCTCTCTCTCTCTCGCTCACGCTCGAAGCGCAGGAGTTGTTGCTGCTGGGCGAGATAATGTTGCAAGGCAGCCTGTTGTTGCGACTGTTGTTGTTGTTGTTGCTGCTGTTGTTGCTGGTGATGTTGCTGCTGCTGCTGTTGTTGGTGTTGCTGTTGATGGTGTTGCTGCTGTGCCTGCTGCGGATCACGGCCCATTGGCGACGCATAGCAATCGTCGGACGGACTGGCCGAACTGCGACCAGCGGCAGCGGCTGCCATTGCAGCAGCAGCGGCAGCAGCGGCGGCGGCGGCGGCAGCGCTGCCGGCCAAAATGTCGGTGATCATGAAACGGGAACGCGGCGCCTGCGTCGATGTTGTTGTTGGCGATGGCGTCAGGCTGCCCGGAGTGTCCCCAACGGCAGCCGTAGTTGTGGACATTTCCGGTGGCATTGTGGTCATGTGTCTTCACTCTCTCTCTCTCTCTCTCTCTCACTCCCTGTCTTACTCTCTAGGTCACTCACTCACACTCGGTTTTGAGCTTTTGCCGACGGCACAAAATCAAAAAATCAAAAACCGAAAAAAAAAACAGTTTTGAAGAATTCGCAAAAATATTTTGTTTTGCGCAAATTTGTTGCACGTTTAACGTTATGTTTTATATGTATATGTTATGTATGCTTCTTCTTGTTAGATTTGTGCTTTATTTTGAACACGCGCTTCGTAATTGTTGTTTGTTGTTTGTTTGTTCGTTGAGCCGCGCTCAAACAAAAGCCGTGAGACAACCGCTCGCCTTTGGCTTTCAACCGAAACTGAGACGAACAGCGGCCAAAAGCGAACGCAACAGCCGCTGCTGTTGCTGCCGCTTCTTTTTCCTCTTCTTCTTCCTCTTCTGCTAGCTGGTAAAGTGGGGAGAACAGACAGCAACAGCAACAGCAACAACAATTATAGCTATAAGCAGTCGAGTGCCAATGCACGCACCTGTCGTCATCTCGCTCACACACACCCGCGTCTGCTCAGCGCTCTCAGCTGTGGTGAGTTTTCGTCAAGTGTGCGCTTCTCCTTCTCTTTGTTGTTGTTGTTGCTGTTGTTGTCAACTATTGCCTGCATTTATTGGTCGTAATTGGCAGCAATTGACATTCATTAGGTTTCAATCAGCGCTCCCACTCTCACTCTCTCGCTCTCACACACTCTCTCTCTCTCTCTCATTCTCTCCAGCGCGCTGTGTGTGATGCAAGTGTGGTGAGTTTAAATGCGTCTCTTGGCAATGGCCGCTACTGTGAGAACATAACGGTGAGTGGCGTTTCCTATAAACATTTTATGGCTGCACACACAACAAACATCACAATTTGTATAGCAAATTGTCGCTGCTGCCGTCGCTGCTCTTGTTCAGTGGATGCTGCAACCCTGCAGCAACAACAGCAACAACAATAATAGCAACGACAACAGTCTCAGCATCTGTAAGCTCCGCCCCCTTAAACTGGTTACATATGCAGACACACACATGCACACACATTCACTCACAGAGAGACAACTTACGCACTCTAGCGCTTTCGCTCTAACGCAAGCAGTGCTTATTATGCTTAAGCAGAAGGCAGCACAGGCTCTCTTTTATATATATGAGTGTGTGTGTGTGTGTGTGTGTGTTCGTCTGAGTGCTGGTGTTGGTGTCTTTTGTTATTTTTGCGCTTGTTAACACTTTTTGTTTGGCATTTAAACAGTAAATTGGCAGCAGTTAAATGATGCCCTCTCGCTATAGCGCTCGCTCGCTTGCTCTCGCTTTACTGTCGCAATGACTCTCTTGCCTTTTTGCTCTCTCGTTTATGTATTTGTGTTTGTATTTGTAGTTGTATATTTGTATGTAGTTATTTGCGTGTAGTTGTTGTTTAGTATCGATGTCAATTTGCTGCCTAATGTGCAAGTGAATGACTCTAGCAACTGAAACGGGTGGGGATCGGTTAACGGGTAAGAGGGCGGGCTAGTGTTTATAAACCTGGGCTGCCATCCAGGTGCGGGTGCGGGGATGGAAGGCGGCCTTTATTGGGGCTGTGTCTTGGCAGACGCTTGGGGCGGATGCTGCTGCCCTTGTTTTCATTGTTGTTGCTGTTGTTGTTCGTGTTGATGATGGAGTTGGCTTCAGGCTGCTGCAGCTGCTTTGTTGTTGTGTCTTCGTCACATGCATACACACACATACTTACATATAAATACATACACTTATGTACATTTGTATGTAGATACATACATACTTTTAAAAATGGCTTCATTACAAATGACAGCAATTAACTTTTTTGTTGTTCTTTCTTGTACTTAGTTGTGCATACATTTGTATGTATGTTTGTTTGTTTGTATCTGTGAACTCGTTTGTATGTGCATATGAACATATGTATGTTTGTATTTGTATTTAGCAATGGTTGTCTACAACTTTGTCATTTTAGTTGTCCAAGCAACATTTTATGGAATTAATGAGTGTGGAGAAGCAACCAATAATAATTTTGAAAATAATCTGACTTAATATTATTATTTAATGATTTTTTTTTAAAGCGAAGTCTCATAAAATAGTAAATAAAATGGATATACATATATATTGAAAAAGTTTTATACAAGTTTAATTTTTCTAAAACTGGGAAATATTTTATGATACTGAATTTTTTACAGTAGTATGTATGTATTTATGTATTTTCGAAAATGTTTGGGATAAGAAAATGCTCTACTTTTTATTTTAAAATAAAATAAAATGATGTTGTTTGCATCTGAGTGACACATCTTGCGTTCCGGATTGCGAACCTAAGCCAAACCACTTTATTAAATAATTGGTTCAGTTCGATAAATAAATAGCTATTTCAGACTTCATATAAAAATCATGAAACAATAATTCGACTTATTTAATATATTGATTTTAAATTATTGCTGTCTCGTATTAATAGATTACAAAAGAAGAATAAGATTCAATAAGCTAAACTCTTGCAATAATAAAACTTTAAGTGCAACCTTTTCAAAAATGCGTGAATAACTTTGAGCTTAATGAAACCCAAACTATTATAAATTCGCTTTCGAAATTATAAAGATATTTTTTTGTTGGTGATTAATCTTAAAATCCCCAATTGTTAACGCTTTTCAAATTAATTAAAAGATGAATATCATGAATTTTCGTTGGATTGTTCATCATTTTATATGGAACTTAAAAAGAACCTCCTTTAGACAGAATAAGCTTAGGCGATCCCCATTTCTCAGTTTTTCATAACTTAAAGGCTAATGGAATGTTAAATTATTTGTAACATATTGATATATCGAATGACAATGTTACAACATGACATAATTAAAACAGATCATTTTAATTGGAATTACAATTAAAATATTATTTAATACATGTACGGTTAATCAGGTAATTTTGTATACATAATCTTATTTTTATGAGAATGTTAAAAAAAAAACCTCAGCTAAACAAAATTTAAAAATAGTTTAATGAACCAGAAGCACCGACTATGATCAAATAATAAACATAATAATAAAGCAAGAAACTAAAAATATGTATTTTGGGCGCGATTTTTGCCGTTAACGAGCCGCCATTTTGTGGCTGTCTCTCTGAGCCTGAGTTAGCATCTAACGGCACTTACGCTCTACTCCACATGAGGCGAATAAAGAAAAGAAAGCTCATTAAAAAATGAACGAGAAATGCAAAAGAAATGCAAGAGAAATGTACACAAATTATTTAAAAAGACATTAAAAGTGACATACGACAAGTTGTGGTTGTGTGTGTGTGTGTATTTGTGTGTGTGTGTATTTGTGTGTGTGTGGTCAGTGATTGCTTGAACTCATTAGTAACAGCTATAAAATGCGAGTAGAATGGAAGGGAGAGAGAGAGAAAGGTAAGCAGTTGGGGTTGGGTTAGTGGGAGAGGGGGAAAGGAAAGGGGAAGGGGAAAGGGATGCTTGGTTAGTTGTGTGTAAATTTCACACTGTTGGCCAAGTTATTTTAATTAGGCACTTGCCACTTACTCAAAAGCCATGGACGAAAGCATTACAGCTCAATTTGCCACCCCCACAGTTAACAGGGGGGTGCGGGGCAACCCCCTCGGGATGCGCTTAAGTGGCTTTAGCAAGCTGTTGAGAACGGGGAAGAAGGGGGGTGGGGGATAAGGGTACTGGCAATGGCTTTGAAGGTGTCGTAATTGCACTCAACTCGTCAGATGCTCGATAAAAGGAGAGTACACTGAAAAAAAAGACCAAATTCTAAGATCAAGAACATTTATCTTAAATATTTTGTTCTTCAAATAAGAACGTTTGAAGAACATATTACTAATACTAAGAATATTAATCTAAAAAATCAAAGTTAAAAAAAGAATAAAAATCTTAAATTTTTCAGAAAGTTTAAATACTTTATGTACTATTTCACAAGAAACAAGTAACATTTATAAAATTACCAACACAGAATAAAAGGTGTAAAAGTCAAAATTAAAAAGTAAAAAGTTATAAATTTAAGAAATAATTTTTTTTTTTAATTTTAAGAACATTTATTCTTAAAACAAGAACTTGGTCTTATTTGAAATGTTCTCAAAACCAAGATGTGTTTTCTTCATCTAAGAATTTTATGTTCTCGACGCATTGTTGATTTAAGAACATTTTTTTTTATCAGTGTAGAGCTGGCTAAAAGGTGAAGGAAATAGATGGTGGCAGAGGAAAAGGAGGAGCAGAAAAGAAGGCAGGATGGAGAAGTGAAGGGAGGGAATGATTCAACACAAACAAATTAAAAAGCACTTAACAGATGAGCTGATGAGACGAGATGCGATGAGAGATGAGATGAGATGAGAGATGAGAGCGAGGATTAACAACACCTCCTGCTCCTGCGAGGCGCCGTCGCTCCCCGTTGAGTTCATGCCTCGCTCAAAAGATCATTTAAGATCTCTGTCAACGCCGCGAGCTGTGGAACTTTGGCAAATATCTGTGGAGCCACAACATTGAGCTCGTAAATTTCCGAGATCGAGACTTTTGGCCGTGGCGTGTGGCGTCAGTCAAACCGAATTCAAATTGCCCAAGTTAACATCCTGTTGGCGGCTCTCTCTGTTTGGTCATCTCGCATCTCGAGTCGACTTGAGTTCTGTTGATTCGAGCTTCTTAATTGAGGTTTAACACAACATTTACCGCTTTTCGCTAATCGCCTTGAAGCCGCCGACGACGACGACGACGACGACGCCGACGACGACGGGGTGTGGCAGTCTTCGTCTCCGTCTCAGTCTCCGTCTCTGTCCCCCAATCCGTCTCAGCTTAGCTACAGCTCTAAATGCCCCTTGCCCTGCCCCTATCTTAACCCTAAACCCGCCCTCTATATGATTTCATTCATAAAAATCGCGCTCTCTCTTTCCGTTTTTGTCTGTGTTTATACCCTTTACTCGAACCTTAAGGGTATATTGAAGTCATGTAAATCCAAATTTAAGATCAAGTTTTATATCGAAATAGAAGTATCGAGTTGTCGACATATCGTTAAATAGTCGATCATGTTAAAACTAGTCGGAAAGGTTATAGTCGAGATCCCGACCATAGGATACCCGTTACTTATTTCAATATATACAAAAGTACCTTACGGAAATTACTTCTATCACTTTGAAAACATTAAATCGCCATTGCTGCCGTTCTACTTGTCCGATGTTGATGTAATTCAGTAAGATAATAGATAATACTAATAGACAACATTAATTTTCACAAAAAACGTATTATCTTAATAACTGTGGGTGTGGTGGCTTTTCGCGATTTGCGGGGGCGGAGGGAGGCGTGGTTTAAATTTAAAACAAACTTGATCTGCGTGAGGCGTATAGAAATCTGTGTGTCAAAATTGGTTACTCTATCTCTTATAGTCTCTGAGATCCGTTTATACGGACGGACGGACAGACAGACGGACAGACGGCCATGGCTATATCGACTCGGCTATACTTTACACCCTGTTATCCTGTTACATACATTCCAACGAACACAATATACCCTTTTACTTATTTTTTAAGTAACGGGTATAAATATCGAGTTTTCCCAAAAAAAATTTATTTTTTATTCGAAAACGCAATTGTAGTCACAAACACAAGCGTTCTTTTAGTACAAATTATGCCTTATTATATATTCAAGCCTTTTTTGACCTTAGAAACCAGCACACCCAAAGTTTCTGTATTTAATTATAATAATTAACAATAATAGTTATGACTTATGTCACTTAATCGCATCCAGATCGGAGATATATACCTATAGTTAGGCCTGTTTTAAGTTGTTAAGCAATGCGAGCGCCTTAACGTATGCAGTACATTTTATACAGTTTCAGTTCAAAATTTATAAATATCATTGAAACATATTGAAATTGAGTAATGGATATCTTATAGTCGAAGACTGGATTTGTTTTGATTCTGGATTCCGGCTTAATAACAACACGTCATGTCATTTCATTTTCGGCCAGGCTCTCAGACACCTCCTCCTTCCCCTCCTTCCCCTTAACCCCCTCCTTCCTCTTAGCCACCTCGATCATGCCACAATTCCTGATACCCATTGAGAAATGTTCATCACGCAATGTCGCGTCCGCGTTTTCGGCTCTTTTCATCAATTTCGTTGTTGTTATTCTTATTATTAATGTTTTTGTTATATTTCTTGTTGTTGTTGTTGTTGTTGTTCCTGTTATTATTGCTGCTGTGCCTCTTATTGTATTTATATTAAATAATATTGACGTTTGCCCATTATTGACCCTCGTTAGAAACAAATACGCATCAAATGATATTTATGAATTTTTTAACGATTTCTGATAGTTTCCTTTATTGGATTTCATTGCTTTCTTATTCGCTCTTGTTTATTATTTGGATATGTACGTATAACTAGAATTTATAAAACTAAAGTTTAATCTCTATTAATTTCAGTAAGATTTATAGAAAATAACAATCAATTGAAATAAGAACGCGACTAACAAAAATGCTATAAATAATTTAGATCAATACCTTCATATTTTGTAGTACACTCGTATAACATTTAAAAGCTTGTTTCTATTAAATTATTAATCAAAAATTTTACATATAGATTTAAAAAAAGGTTGAAAATGCAATTGAAGCATAAGCTTGGTATGCCCTTTTCAATGAAGAACTAAGATTCGAAGATTTAATGCAATTGAACTTCTAATAAAACCTTATCACATAAAAAATTGAAAACACTTTATAATATTAATTTCTATATTACTCAAAAAATCTCTTCGTCTACAACCTCAATTAACTTAAGTTTATGTTCAGTAATGAAATAAAAAAATAAAAGAGCTTACTTCTATTGCGATTAAACCACTATTTCAGAAAAAATTGGCTTCAATAGTCGAAAAATAATACAATTTTCTAAATTAACAAAGCTTGAATACAGAATGAAAATAGAGGCCAAACCATGTTCAAACTGACATTCCACTTGAAAATCGGTACAGTTTTGCCAAAGCTATGACAGCTCAAAGTTGCTCAAGCCTCTGACCTAGAAACTTTACAAGTCAAAATTTTTTTTTTGTCAAAAACTAACTGCAATACCAAAGATCGGTTCGATAAAAGGAGTATTGGAAACTAATAACCCAATAGAGTGGTTTCTATTTTAGGGCTGTCAATTTAAATAGTTTTCATTACATTTTTCAAGATTATTAAACTTTAATTAAACATGCTCTTGACTTATATTCATATTAAATGGATGTCGAAAAGATGCTAAAAAAAAAGACAAATAAATGGTATTTTTTTACAAGTAAAGGAAAGTTAAGTTTATTGAATTATAGTTACTAAATGGCTTCTATAAAGCGCATGTTAAATGAAGAACAAATGCAACTCTGACTACACTCTGGCGTTAAAAATCAATGATAATGTTTTCCTTTCTTTTTAAGTTTGTTTAAAGCAAATTAAATATGCGTGCGTTGGGGGCGATTCGATTGTGTGTTATCGCTAGTTATATATCATGATGACAAAACAAAGGCGAAGACAAAATTGTACAAACCTTAACAACAATAACAAAAGCAAAGCACACACAAAGTTGTTCATCTCTTTTGGCCTCTTTGTTCGTTATCGTCTCTCCTCCTCTCACCTCTATTAACCAAATGGGCTGTGACCAATGACAGCAACAAAAAAACAACAACAAAAGGCGATAAATGTAGCAAGCTGTATGCTAATTTTCACCTCTATGTGTGTATGTATGTATATTTATTATATATACAAATACAAGATAAAAAGTGAATCGAAATAGAAATCAAATTAAATCAATTTAAATATGGCATAAAATAAAAGTACAAAATCATGTTAAGACTAAAAGGCGACAACAACAACTAAATGCAAATGGAGACTTAACGCACAACAGAATTCTGCTAATCTACAGTCAATCTCTCTCTCTCTCTTTCTCTCTCTCTCGCCCTAACACACTTAGATAGTGAGATAGGCGTACGTCTTAAAGCGAATCAAATTGAAAACTAGTAGGAAAGGCTCCAGTCAGGAAAACTCGACTGTGGGAAACCCTGCAGTAATTTAGAATGTAAAGTCAAAATGAAAACAGAAAGGAAAACTCTAATGGAGAGTGCTCGACTAGAAAATATCCTGGCTTCGTCCCTTAAATACCCTATCAAGTATCGTTATTTTTAAGAAAATGCAAACATTTTTCAATATAGATTCAGACTGAAGTAATGTATAGAAATATTTTTCTTCTCATTAAATATGTTAATAAAAACAAAAAAAAATTTTTTTTTCATAATGACTTTAAAATTTTTTATTTAGTTTCCATTTAAAAAAAATAATTATCATCTTGAAGAACATTTTTTGTTATTAAAATTAAATATAATTTAATAATTTATTTCGGGTCGCTTAGTCAGTCAAATCTTACAAACTTACAGCGTGATATATATAGTTATCATGTGTGCTTAAACTTAAATCCATAAAAAGTGCTCTTAAGTTGCTCTTGTAATTAGTTTTTTTCCTTTTTCATGGAGAAGAAAAAGTTGAATTTAAATTTAAAAAAAAATAAATTAAAAAAGAGGAGTCTACGTACTGAATTTTGTGCTCCTAAGTCTTACAATATCTCAGATTTCTGAAGTGACATTCGATTAAAACAAATAATTTCTTGATTCTCTTTTAAATTTTATGATTTACAGGTCAGAAGGCGGCGCAACGAAATTCTAACAAAAACTTGATCTGCTTAGAATGTACAGGAATCTAATTATACCAAGTATTGGTGTTTAAAACAACATACTCCATTCACTTTTTAAATACAGGGTCTAAAGAATCGAGTTTATATTTATCGGCGCATTAAATAGCCGCAATCGGCGCATTCGCTGCACAATTTGTGAAATTAATTTACAACTTGAAGTCGAGTCGTGAGTCGCGAATTGCACTTAAAATGGGCATAAAACGCGTCAAGCAGCGCTAATTATGACCAAAAGACACACACACAAACACATGTGCATACACCCCACCCACTAAAATGAGTTGATTGTCACATGCAACAGATAAGTTAAAAGTGCGACTTGCAACATGGTGCAGACGCAGAGGCAGGGGCATAAATCGCAGCACTCGCTCAAAATCTTATCGCCAGAACACATCAAAAGTCAAACAGCAACAACAGCAACAACAACAGCCAACAACAACTACAATAACATTAACAGCAACAACAACAACAACAAAAGTCTCAACTGGACAATATTTTCCATGCTAAGAGACTTTTAAGCTGTCAACGACGGCGCTCATAAAAATCGACCACCGAACTGGACATGGAACATGGACAGACAGCAAAACAACAACAAACAGTACAACTGCCGCATGCCTCATGCCTCATGCCACATTCAGCTTGCAACTTGCCAAAGTTGCCCAACAGCGTCAAACTGTCTGCCATTGTTTCATGCATTTAATGTGCCCCAACTTCAGTTGAGCCCCCAACCGAAATCGCTGACAGTCTAGGACCATGTCAAAAGATCACATCCATGCCACACACACACACACACACACACACACACACACACTCACATGGGAACACACACGCATGCAACGCTGCGGAGGCTGAGCAAGCTTATATCGCAATCTATGAAAATATTCCATATCGTAATCGAATATCGTATACCTTAATCGATTGTCGCTAATTGTACAGATCTAGTGACGATATAGCTTTTTTCCAGATAGTTATGTCAAACATCTCCTATACGGTCATTTATCCTTTTGTTTAACTTTGGGTACAAAAAAGCACGCGCAGAATACGAGATATAAATAAAAATAAGATATAAATTTTCTAACAATTTGACATTTAATTTTAAACTTTAAAAAAAAATCTACGGGGCTTCGCTTGCGGTGCTACAGTCGAGCATACTCGACTGTCGGAGATCCTGTACTTACTAAGGCAAAAGCTTAAAAGTAAATATTATTACAAGAAACCATTGTTTCTTGAAATTTCTTCTTTTTCTAAAAATTTTTGAGAGATTTGACAAAATTTATAATAATTTTAAATTCAATTAAAATATCTTTAAATTTAATAAAAATACAAGAAAAATATGGTTAAACATATCAAATCTCTTACATTTTAGGAACACCAACATTTCGAACGGTTGTTTTCGAAAGCATTTCTCTTTAAAATATCTAGAGATTTCTGGAACACACCTGATAAAAATTGTTTTCTCAACTTTATAAAATCAATTTAAATCAGGGACTGTAATCATAATAAGTTTTATTATAAAACTCTAGGAATAACCAGTATTCTATGAGCTTTATTATTTTACTTATGATTACTTTTGACTTAAAAAAGAAATGTTGAGATTTAAAATTTTCATTTTTCAAAATTTCAAAGTGCTGACCCTGCTGGTATTAAAATCTAAACCCATATCTAGAGGGAATTTTTTTTTTTACGAAAATAATTTACTTTAAATGCAGATTAAATTAAGAGGCCAAACCATGATCAAAATGACATTCCGCTTCAAAATCGGTTTAGTTTATACATAGTTATAAACGTTTGAAGTTAGTCAAATCATTGACTTAGCAACTTTACAAGTCAAAATTTTTGTCCGATTTGCCATGATCTTTTACAAAAAAATGAAACGTCTCAGAATTAAATTTAAAGTGTGGTTTTATACTAATTACGGTATAAGGAGTTGATTAAAAGTGAAAACTTGAGATTAAAAATTTTCATTTTTCAAAATTTCAAAGGGGGGACCCTATGGTATTAAAATCTAAACCCTTATCTAGAGTGAAATTTTTTTTTTTACAAAATGAATTAAATTTAAATGCAGAATTAATAAAGAGGCCAAACCATGATCAAAATGACATTCCGCTTCAAAATCGGTTAAGTTATTACAAAGTTATGAAAGTTTGAAGTTAGTCAAATCTTTGACTCAGCAACTATACAAATCAAACTTTTTGTCTGATTTACCATGTTTATTTTATTAATCTTTAATTATATACATTTAACATAAATGAGTTGAATTTTTTCGAAAGAAACTTAAAACCGAGCTGGTTCTGAGAGGTTCGGTTCAGATGCGGTTTGCAGCCTTGACTTCTAGTTATAGTATAATAAGATTAAAGTAAGATAAAAGCTGTTGCTGCTTTTGCTTTCCCCGTTGATGTCTCCGTCCAGTTATCCTTCTTCTTCTGATTCTGTTGTGCCCTGCTCCTTCCAACTTTTTGGCTCTCATCTCATGGTAATAAGGACGTGGCGATGCAAACAAACAAATCAACAGTTATTGGCCATGTAACAAGTTGCCATCAACACGTGCCTGATTGATGTGTATGTGTGTGTGTGTGTGTGTGTGTGTGTGTGTAAAAGATGTTGACAATTGACAATTGCTGCTTGTAATTCCCAATCTATGAATAACAAATAGGCTGGTGCCATGTAGACAGCACATGGCCCCCAAACAAACTAACAAGCTCGTGGGAGGTCACGGGTGAGGGGAGGGTGGAGAAGCTGAGGAGTAGGACGAGGAAGCGGGATAAGGGATAAGGGAAAAGGGAAGCAGCAGCAAAGATGCGCTTGACAGTTGTTGTTGTTGTTGTTGCTGCTGTTGGGAAATCAAATCATAATCTAAATTTTAAACCAAGTCAAAACAACAACATGTTGTCGTTGTTATTTGTGACTGTTGTTGTTGTTGTTGTTGTTGCTCTTTGAATAGGCAAATGCAATTTTACAATGTTATTACATGAAACGTTTGACAGCCTTGTTCTCCGCATTGGAGCAACGTGAAGTGAGGCGGCAGCTGGAGCCGGAAACGGAAATGGAAATGGCGTCGTGACAGTTGCTATTGTTGTTTTTGTTGTTGCTGTTGTTGTTGTTGTTGTTACTGGTAAGGGAAGAGGTGGGTGAAAATGAGATGGCATGCATTATGTGATATAGGGATTACGCTTTGACGCCTTTTGATTTGATTGTCTATGACATCGAGTGGCACGCCCCTTCTGCCCCGCCCCGCTCCCGCACACGCCCCTTTGCCCTGCTCCTGCCACTGCCACTGCCACTGCCTGTGGCATGTGCGCCATTTGTAATTCAAGTCGAAAAGCAACAACGTTGTTTTTGTCCTTGTTGTACTTGCTGTTGTTGTTCTTGTTGTTGTTGTGAAAGACTCTACGGATTATAATTTCTTTTCCGTTTCAATGCATTTCATTTCCGTGCCCGACGCACGAGTTCACACACACACACACACACTCAAGGGCATTTACTTATGTGTGTGTGTGTGTAGGTGTGTTTTGCATTTTTGACTCAATTATAATTTTTCATGCCAAAGTGCAAGGTGGGGGAAAGTCAGAGATTGGGGGGAATCAACATAAGTAACGGCACTTGTAATCTGATTGCATAACGTGATCAAATTAAAATGCATACAAGTATTCAAATTGCTATGAGTATACTCACACTCACACTCACACTCACACTCATATTTACATCTATCTCCGCTCATTATACCCAACTCTTGTAGACTAGAAGGATATATTTTACTGGTTAGACGCACTAAAGTTCTTCTTTGCTAAAATTGGTCTAAAAAAAAATTTGGCACTCGGAATCAGTCCAATTTTGGGTAGATTAAATAGTTTGAACTTTTGTTTATAGAAGCACATATGACTTATTTTCACTATCCAGTAAAATGCGGTGCTATCAAAGCTTATCGATTTGTCTATCCAAACTCAACATATTAATACCCTGTGACCAATACAAATGGCCAAAAAACAGTATAATATGTTTGGCAGAATGTATGTAACAGAAGTAGGCGTGATAGACCCCATAAAGTATATAGATCTTGATCAGTATCAACAGCCGAATCGATTTAGCCATGTGTGTCTGTCTGTCTGTCTGTCCGTCCATCCGTCTGTCTGTCCGTCTGCTTGAACGCGTCGATCTCAGAGACCATAAGGGCTGGAGACTTTAAATTTGGTATGAAAGCTTCTGTTTGTTTATATTTTAAATCGGAACGCTATATCATATATCTGCCATAGAAACGATAGGTCGAAAATCAAGTTTTAGTATGAAAAACTTTTTTGTATTATGA
Organism: Drosophila innubila; assembly: GCF_004354385.1. Classification (NCBI taxonomy): domain Eukaryota; kingdom Metazoa; phylum Arthropoda; class Insecta; order Diptera; family Drosophilidae; genus Drosophila; species Drosophila innubila. The sequence continues at coordinate 13,695,623 of NC_047626.1, forward strand.
GATATTCTTACCAATATAAGACAGTGTGTTTCTGGACTTGCCTTATACATCCTGACCAATTTTGGATACAATCAGTCTACTATATCATATAGCTGCCATACGAACGCTCGGTTGAAAATTAAGTATAAGTATAAAAAATTTTATTTTTTGCTAAAATATCTCAACCTATCTCAAAGGTATTGCATTTAAGTTGGCCTTATATCAAATCGTTTCACTATATCATAAAGCTGTCATTTAAAATAATCGGTCGGAAATCAATTGCAGGTACAGAGTACCTGGGACAGGGCATCCTACTTAAAATATAAAAAAAAACAAAGTCTGTCCATAATAAGACCTTGAGGAGTTGGCGAAAATCAACCTTCTTATCGCCACTTTCAAATTGAATAAAAAGATGTTTAAGATATTTGAAATACTTTCAAAATTTGAAATATTATGGACATCAATTTAAAAAAAAAGGAGAAAATGTCTTAAATTCACAAGAGCTTTAAAAATTAAGACATGCCTCCATTTGGTTAAATCCATAGCGTATATAGTGAAATTTCGTTGTGGTAACATGTTAACATTCTTCCTATATATAAAGCTCGGCGCCTTTCGTACCCTTCGTGTGATTTAGTTTTATTAATATTAAACCTCATGTCAAAAATAAGAAGATCGCAAGCTAAAAGAAAAATAAAAACTATATTTGTTCTTTGAATTTTTAAAAAATCTATTAATTTTGAATTTTAATTTAAAATTTGAGAAAAAAAAAGAAATGAATTTTATGAGAGTTTGTATAGTGTTTTTCAAAGTTGTTTCAGTTCAAATACTTTTGTGTTACTGCTCAAAACAGAACACATAATAGGGAAAACGGGCCGATCTACCTTTTTTTTTTTTGATTTTGAAATAAGCATTGATTGTTAATTTGGAACTACGCTTATTTATTATCTATGAATTAAAATTTAGACACAACAGAGATGCCATAAATACAGTATAATTTGAAGTCGATACAGTTTTTGTTCTACGATTCTTCCCAGGCAAACATGTATGTTATGTATGTAAAATGTACATTGTAAATACTTTCTCAAACATACTCTGCAAAATGATTGAAAAAATACTAATTAGGAGAGACGAAACGACATATTCTTTGGCAGCCAAGATTCCATAATAGTTAAGAATTGATAGTTTCTTCCAGAATTTCCATTCCTTTAAATAGTCGGAAAGGATCACAGCTCTAAAATAGAAGAATTTTAAAATGAAAAGCAATCAAAAGAACCAAATTTCTTCTTTCCTCTTTCTTTCGCTCAATAAAACACTTAAAACTACATTTGTTACAGGATTGGTTTTGACAAAAAGGAAAAAGAAAACCATTTCGCTTATACATAGAACCATATCGCGCACATAATTTTTTAAGTTACTAGAATTACAAATGAGAATTTGTATGAGTTCATTGCTAATCGAATTGAAATGCTTCGATAAAAAATTTAAAAAAAAATAATATAGAGAAAAATATTCCGATTTGTTTTTACCTCGAATTCGAATTGAAAGTGGAAATATGCACAATTTGTAAAGAATTTTAAAAAATATGTGAAAGATGTGCAAATTTTGCAGCTAAATGTGAACATTGAAATTTGTTTTAAAATAAAACGTGAGCGCTGTCTCATTGTGTATGCGCGGTTATCACTATTTTGATCTGTGGATAAACCTCTGGCTTCGCTTCCGAGGTGATCAGCTGCACCATACGTTGCTGTAGCTCATCCTGGCTAGCCTGAGTGCCGGGCGGTATCATCCAAATGGCATCTGAAAAGAACAAATTATCATTTTGTGACTTTAATGAGATATGTATATTAGAGTGCATCGTTTTTCTTTTTTCACTGAACATGGTAACTCAAATTTGTAAATCTACGATCAATTTTAAGATGTTTTAACCAGGAAACCATAGTTCATTCTTTATGAGTTAAAAAAATGTTTGTTTTTAGTCCTTGCATGGACAAAAATGAGATTTAAAGAACAATTGGTTCATTGATTCTATAAAATTTTGATAGTCCTGGCTCTAACAAGAGTTTTGTTACCAATCTTGTCAGGATTGGACTAAAAACACTAAAGATATGCTAAAAATGTTATATTAAAAATTTTAAAAACATACATTTTTAACTCAAAAAGCAGGAACTAGGAATTGATTTCAGAACAGTGATGCCCAAAAGTAGGATTAATAAGGCTATAAAATAGTTTTTCGTAGTGCATGTGACAGGAGAAGGTATTTTATAGCCTACTTTGGACACCACTGCTTTAGAACTATAGTTTCCTGGTAAAAACATCTTAAAATTGACTGAGGATTACGTCCTTGGGCCCATACAAATTGATGTATCCTATTGTATATATATAGAGCTCCCACTCACCGCCAAAGTACCAACCGTTGGGCGTGCAGAGGCGCCACATAATGGCCGGCTGTGTGGGTATTAGATCAGCCAATATATCACAAGTTTCGCCGGGACGCAGGGACGGCACATTGATGCGTTGCGTCTGTATGGGCGATGTTAAATAACAGCCATTGGGCCAGCGCTCGTTGCCATCGTTTTGCAGCTGAAATGCCTGTTGTTGTGCATTTACATGCTGGCCCTGCACAATTTTCATAGAAGGCAATGATTGCAGGCTACAAAAGTCCAAATAGCAACCGACGGCAGTTTGCAAGTTCCTAAAAATGAACATATACATATACATAAACAGATCAACAACAAAAATCACAGCAAATGAATCAGAGTTGCAAAAGGTTGTCACTTGTCTTACCAGTTGCTCATTTCTAGATAGAAACGAGCGGACTCGCGATTCATTTGATTATTCATGAGGCTCTGGAACTGACTTATGAGATCCTCATGGTCTGTGGTGCCCATGCAACTGAATTGCTGCAGCAGCAGCGAGTCAATATCATAGTCATTTGTTGGCAAAGTCACCGGTACGCCGAGACCTTTGATTTGCGCTGCTTGTGCGGGTGTTGGTAGCGGTAGAGGTGTTGTTGCTGTTGAAACAACAAGGCCTGTCCCAGGCGGCGCTGGCAATGGTATCGCAATGTTGCTTGTGTCCATCATTGGATTTGTGGTTGTTGTCGTATTTGTGGTAATGCCAAACAGTGGTTCACATTGCATATCTTGCAATTGTTGCAACTGCTGCTGCAGTTGTTGCTGTTGTTCCTGCTGCTGCAGCTGCTGCTGCTGTCGCTGTTGCTGTTGTTGTTCCTGCTGCCCCTGCTGTCGCTGTTGCTGTTGTTGTTCCTGCTGCCCCTGCTGCTGCTGTCCCTGCTGTTGTGACGGAGTCTCTGTGGCGCTTTGTGATTCGTAGTTCTCCTCCACATCCATGGCGGCGTTTATGGATTTGTGTTATCGCGTACAAGTTAAATTGTTAATCTGCAAATGGAAAATGCGTTGTAAGCATTGTTGTTGTTGTTGTTTCTGTCATTGCATTCACAAGACAATGGGACATGATATTTACGAACCTTCTTTCCACTCTCTTTGTGATCCAGTCCGCTGTTGCAATAGAAGCACTCGACTCAATTATTTGTTTAGCTGCTGTGTGCACATTTATGCGCTTAGCGTTTATGTACTTTTTGCTTTATATAAAAATAGACTAAAACATTAATAAAGCAATGCAACAAAATACGTAGTGTTACCGTGTATCGCTTTTGCAAATTTACCAAAATCTCAATTTTAAATACTAAATATACTGTGAGTTATGTTAACAGACGGTAGATATAAAAATATGAAAATCAGTTTAGTATTGTTTGATAGCTGCGCACAAACTGTTTGTTTGGGTACATTGGAAATCAGAAGTCATGCTAACATATTCTTGGCATGCTAAGATAACAGCATTTATGGCTACCAACTTTTTTGAGAAATAAATTAAACTGCGCGCGTTTGCAGATGTTAAGTCAGAAGTAAACTGCTCATGAGGAGTAACGTGTTAAATTGTATACCTAAAATGTACCATAAAATCTGGTAGTTAATAAATACTGAATTGTATTGTAAAAGTAAATTTTTTTATAAATGCAATAACTTTGCAATAATTTAATAATTTAATGAAAATGTAAAATTTGACACTAGATAAAATTAAGGATAATATTTTAAATAAAAGTTTGAAGTGAATACCATTAAAAAATCGACAAAATTCGAACTAAAGTACTGCAAAAATTAAAATAATTCCATCTTCAAAATAAGGAAACTGTCTAAAAAGGTATATAATTTTAAAGTTAAAATATAAAAAAAAAAAAAAAACAAAGATTTCATCTTGTGTCACATTCGCAAGCACGTTACTCCTCATGAGCAATTTGCTCCTCACTTAACAGAATCACAATCTGTAACGCGCGCAATTTCAATTCTTTTAGTTTTTGAATGCTGGAAGTTTGTTGTGCCACAGGCAGGGCAGAAGCAGGTGACGCTAACTGCATTGTTAAATGAAAGAATTTTATTGAAAATATATACATATGTAATTTATTGGAGGTTATTTGCTGGGCAGATATTCTTTGTAATTGGAACCGACAGCCTCTTGAATGTTGGCAAAGCCCGCCTCGCTGATTCGCAACGAGAGATCCTCCTTAATGCGATCCACGAGATCGGGACCTTCGTAAACGAAGGCCGTGTAGATTTGGATAAAGGAGGCACCCGCTTGAATTTTCTCAAAGGCATCCCGGCCAGACGAGATGCCGCCCACACCAATGATGGGTATAGTGCCCTTTGTGAGATCGTACATTTGGGCAATCAGTCTTGTGGAGCGTTCCCGAAGTGGAGGACCACTGAGTCCTCCATTTTCACTGGCCAACCTGGAATCGCTGAGATTCTCACGGGTTGATGTCGTATTGGATACGACCAAACCATCGACATGGCATTTTTTCAATGCAATCACCGCGACAATCTCCTTCATCTCGTCCAGCGTCATGTCTGGCGATAGCTTCAACAATATGGGCACTTTTCTTCTCTGATTGAGGTCCGCCTTTGCTCGATTCACCGCCGTCAGCAGTTCAATTAGTCGCTTCTTATTCTCAACACTGTGATGACCTCTCGATGGTAGATTTGTGGCATTGACCACAAGGTAATCGGCCAAGGGACCAAAGATCTTAACACCCGAAACATAATCTCGAATTGGAGTTGTGGAACTGCGATTTGAGCCCAGATTAACGCCCACGACAGCCTTGAAGTCATTCCGGGCAAGCACTCTCCGGAGACGTTGCATCACCACCTGATGTCCATCGCTATCCAAAGCATGGCGACTAATAATCGCTCGATCTTCGCTGAGACGAAAGATTCTTGGCTTGGGACTACCCTTTTGGGCCATTGGCGTTACGCTGCCAATTTCTATGAAGCCGAAACCCAAATCCTTTAAGCCATTCAATGCCACAGCATTCTTATCAAAACCGGCGGCAATGCCAATTGGATTACTTATGAGTCGACCGAAAAACGAGGTATGCAGATTGTAATCATCCATGTAATTGGAGGCCGGATAAATGCGATACTTGCACGCCATCACGGCCAAGTTATGTGTCGTCTCGGCTGGAAGTAGACGCATTGCCGGCATCACGAATGTACGGAATAGACTATCCTGGTTCTCGTATGCGGTCAGACCCATGTATACCGCCGCTATGCCGCTCATCAACAAGCCCAGCTTTCGCAGGCGCGACTAAAATCAAATTCCATAAATAAATACACTCCATTTTTTCTCATTGTTTTTTTGTAATACTGCAACTTACAAATCTTTTCGGCTGCTGCGCCATCTGTTTGTCCTAATTAATCTGGTGGTTGATTATGCTACTCTTATGCTTTTCTATTCTTAGCTGTCGCGAGTTTTATCCTCTGTTTTTATTAACATTTTTAAAACTATATATTTGGATAAGCAAATATTTTGAACTTTTATGCTTGGGTCATATTTTTTTTTTTATAGCAGTGCCACAATTGAAAATTCATGCAAATAGTTTAAGAATTAAACCAATTAAGCCACCTTTGGGGTGGGTGAACTTTTTTCTATCTACGACGAATTTGTTATTTTTAAAAAGAAGCTATTCGTATTTTAAACTTTGGTAATATACTGTTACCGGCGACCTACCACTAAAAAAAAACAAAAAAATACCCAAATAGAGAGCGATTTATAATGAGCTAAGCCAAACTGTCATTATTTTTTAATTTTTGGCTATTTATTAAGTAAAAAAGTCTGGTACAATTTTGAAAGACAGCAAAATTGTTGTTTCTATTTTTTAAGAAACAAGTTCGTCGTCAGAGTTGTGTCAAAGCGACGGGCAGATAGCTTTGATAAAGCGAACAAGTCGAACAGAATATAAACATATTAACATTAATTTTAATTTATTTTTGGAAGTTTTTATAAAACAAAATTTAAACTGGTCAAACCTACAGCCCCCAAGGTCCCATTGCAAATTCTTTACAACACACCAGATCAAGCTATTAATAATTCAACTGACTCCACAGTCAGTTACAATCTAATACAGAAGAAAGAAAATAAACCAAAATGTTGAAAGTCCACGATCTGTATGGACAATCTTTTGCCCACGAGTTTCAGGTAAGTCTACAACTTACATAGCATTAATCTACCCACCTTTAGTGGAACATGGTGAAATTGTTAGTAAGGCGACATACTCAGTCTCTTTGCTGAATCCTTATGTATCTTTATGAATCCTATGCATCTTACTCTCATTGACGTATTCGCTTCACCTCGGAAGCTATTCTTTTGCACCACAGTGAAAGAAATAGAGTAAGATCTAAAGCTCCATACTTTTTACTCCTGGTTATACATTAGGGTGCTTCGATTTTTTCAAAAAAAAAAAAAAGGTAACCCATATTTGTAGTCTATGGTCAATTTTAAAATATTTCTACCAAGAAACCATAGTTCTTAAATCAATTTCTAGTCCCCGCTTTTCAAGTTGAAAAATTTTATGTTTTTGGTCTAAAATTATGCTTTAAAAACAATTTGTCCTTTGATTTTATAATAATTCTATATAATTTCGAAAGTCCTGGTCCTGACAAAAGTTTTGATACCAATATTGTCAGGATCGGACTAAAAACACTAAAGATTTGATAATAATAGCATGAAAGCAATTTCGAAAAAAATCGAAATGATTTTAAAACTATGGTTTTTTAGGGAAAATATCTTAGAATTGAGCGTAGATTAAGAATTTCTTAAATTTTTTTGACCCATACAAATCGATGCACTCTATTATACATATTATCATCTTGAAGCGAATACATTACCATGTTATTTATTTCACCATGGATAGACTGAATATGTCACCTTTTTAATAATATCACCATGACCTGGGTCGTTTGTTTAATTGCTGTTTGATTAGTTTACGAATCCGGACTCCATAAAAAATGCTGTTAAACGTTATAACTTGCAAAGAGCCGCAGAAAGAGATGAGTACAACCGGGACAAGGAAACGCACAAGATGAACAAATTGCGATTCTGTAAGATGCGCAATAGTGGCAACGATGTGCTTGGCATGGTCACGTCCCGGGATCTCGATGTGGAGACACAAATGTCCCTGGCTACCAAGGACACCACCACGAGCAGTGTCAGCAGCAGAAAAAGCAGCAGAACCGTCAGCAGAACCGCCAGCAGTCAAAGTTGTAGTGGCAGTACCAGCTACCATGAGATCGAGGCGCCAATTATGGAGCGTTTGGCGGGCGGCGCGGATACAGTGAAGCCTCGCGGCAAGCCCCGAGCGAAGACGCTGCGCAGCCGTAAACAAAAGCGTGGAGCAACCAAGCAAAACAAGGTGGCAACTCCCAAAGTGAATATGGATGATGCCTATGCGGCGCACATTGAGGGACTGCATCGTGAGGTCTGCGCCGAGTTGCAGGACATTGCTCCTGCCGAGCTGCAGGGCAGCTTCACACAGCGCTCCAAGTCGAAGGCATGCCACAACCAAAAGAAGAAGAAAATTCAGCAACCTCTTAAAAACAAACCCAAAACCAAAGTCAATTCCAATGGCAATGCCAACCCTAAACCAGAGAAGATTGTGCCGCAGCAATTGGAGCAGGACAAGATAATGGAACGGCTGAAGCAGGTGCTGAGCGTCAGTGAGCAAATGCAACAGGATGCCAAGCAAATGTCCTACCAAGATTACCGTGAGTCCCAAGCTCAGTGGCAGGACATTATTCCAACGCCGTTGATGCCACAGATGATGAATGCGGATCTGTGTCGGGCATTGAATACAACACCCTCGATGGCCTGTCTGTTTATGCAACAACATGGCCTACCCTGCGGCATGGAGGCAGAGCCACCCTTTGTGGAGGACAGCGATCTAGAGCAGGAAATTGCTGATCGTCCCGGCTATATGCGCTATATCGAAAGGTTACCCTATAATCCGAGCGATGCTTTGGACACGCCCAGCTCACAGAATGCCTGCTTTGAGGAACTCGAACCGCATCCACATTGGATACGATTACAGCGTAGTCTGAAACCCATGCATTATACATCCCAGAGATCGGATACGGATACACTGACCTTATGCGATACACAGGAACAGGCAGAGAAGACAGGACAAGCCTTCAAGCGGCCGAAAACAAAGCCGGTGAATCAACAGCCGCCTCATCCGAAGAAAAGTCGCCCAAAAGGCGGACAGCAAGTGGTGCGACAACCCGGCGAAAGGGAAAATCAAATGCAGATCGCTCTGTTGTCAAACTTGACTCCAACGACTCCGACGAGCACGGTTGCCAATGCCACTGGTAGTCTGAACATGCAACGGCGACGCAAGAGCAACGGACGCAACGTGATCTGCACCAGATCCCTGGAGAATCTCAAGTACGAAAAGATGGCTATATACAATAAGATCTCGTTAACCCAAGAACGCATCATTACGGCCCTGGATCGCCTGCAAGGGAAACTCTTGCAGCTTCAGATGCCAACGTGCAGCAATCAGGAAAAGCAGCGACGAGAGAGAAATGCTTTTAAATTCTGTGTGAAGTTCTCTCGCAACTTTCTCTTTCCACTGCGTGGACTGATCGAGGATGTGCGTGCAACGCCTGTGGCAAGCTTCAACAGTGCCACCTCGAATGAGGCCAGCCAACGGGTCGTATGCGTCTATTCATTGATGTTTCATTCCATTGGCAACTATAAGCGGCAATTGCGCTTTTTCCTGCTCGATAAGGTGCCACAAAAGCTAAGTGCCCTCATCGAGATGATGTACACGTTGACGAATATTTGCTTGGAAAAGGGTGTACTCGACCGTCAGGATCCGGTGGTTGAGAGCTTGCAGCAACGTTGTACCAGTTTCCTCACCTTCATCGAGGACATGCAGCAGGAGCGCTTTCAATTGGCCCGTGAAAACTATCGACGCCTGCAGAAGCGTATCCATCATGCACATGGCACTGGAAGATCGGGAACGCGTGAGCGTTACGATCTCAAGATGTTCCTCAACGATCTGAAGCTCTATGAGCCGCGTTTGGTGCCCAAGGAGCGACCCGAGAAGCGACGTCAACGTGGCTGGATTCGTCGACCCAAGCTGGAAAAACCAACCAACAATGCCCCATCCCAGACTAGGGTTGCCATCGAGCCTGCAGCGGAAAAAATGAAAATAGATCCCGTCCTGGAGGTTCCCACCCACATTGAGTGCGTCCAGTGTGGCGATTATCACTGTGAGCCGAGCAGCGAATACTACGAGCCGAGCTCGGAACAGAAGGATCAGTTGACCAACATATTGGCCCTGTTGCAGGAGCCGCGTCAGGAGAAGCGGGAGCTTCATCAACAGCTTCTGGAGGCCATGGAGCATGTGACCAAGTCGCAGGTTCGCGAAGTTCTAGATCCACTTGTACGCTCGTTGGGCGCCATTTTGGACAAAAAGATGGGCGACCACTTCAACTAAAAAGAGTTATCCTATTCCTATTCCTTGCCCCGATCCTCTACATAGGATATACGGCCAGGAATAGACGCAACCAATATGAATCCCCTTTTCAAAACATTTTCTGACCTTTGCTTTCGGCCTACCAAATTGTTAAGTAACCTTACCACAAACATATTGAATATATAATTATGTTCGAGTTGAGTCGTGACTTCAATAAAGTTATACATTTATCGGAATTTTCATGTTAAAAACGAGTTTTCAATGCATTTTTATAATACATACATGACTCTTATTCCTTGTCGGATTTTTATAGATGAATATAGACTATGGTAATTTTGAATTATTCAGCTGAGCATTGATACACATACTTTCGAAAGGGGTGGCGATAGAATTGGTGCGAATAAGAGAGAGAAAGCACGAAAACTTTGTTAGGCAGATTTTAAGAAATCCGCTCTTAAATTGAACTACTTAAACAATAAGAATGTATTGAATAATGAAACAATGTACGATTCAAGTTGTCAGTAAGTTTATTTCGCTGTTATAATTTTCCCTTTTAATATGCGGATCCTTGGCTACACGGAGCTGGTTGGAAAACGCTATTGCAACTAAACAGATAATTAGTGGGACAAGCTGGAGCCGGAACTGAAGATCCACCGTAACCACCTGATGCCTGACCATAGCTTGCGACCTGCGGTGATCCCAACATTGCGCTAAACATACGTGAGTATCCAGAAGATTTGGATGCTGAATATGCAGAAGCAGCGGGAGCTGAATAGCTTGGCGCTGAATATACGGGAGCTTTGGGTGCTGAATAGCTTGGAGCAGCTGGTGCTGAGTATGCAGTAGCTTTAGGTGCTGCATAGCTTGGTGCTGCTGGTGCTGAATAACTTGGAGCAGCTGGTGCTGAATATACAGGAGCTTTGGGTGCCGAGTAGCTTGGAGCAGCGGGTGCTGAGTAACTTGGTGCAGCTGGTGCTGAGTAAGAGGTAGCCTTAGGCGCTGAATAGCTTGGTGCAGCTGGTGCTGAATAACTTGGAGCTGCTGGTGCCGAATAGCTTGAAGCAGCAGGAGCTGAGTAGCTTGGTGCCGCTGGTGCTGAATATGCGGGAGCTTGCGGTGTCGAATAGCTTGGAGCTGCTGGTGCTGAATAGCTGGGTGCAGCGGGAGCTGAGTAACTTGGTGCAGCTGGTGCGGAATAGCTTGGAGCGGCAGGTGCTGAATAGCTCGGTGCAGCTGCTGCTGAGTAAGAGGTAGCCTTAGGCGCTGAATAGCTGGGTGCAGCTGGTGCTGAATAACTTGGAGCTGCTGGGGCCGAATAGCTTGGAGCGGCAGGTGCTGAGTAACTTGGTGCCGCTGGTGCTGAATATGCGGGAGCTTGCGGTGCCGAATAGCTTGGAGCTGCTGGTGCTGAATAGCTGGGTGCAGCTGGTACTGAATAGCTTGGAGCAGCGGGTGCTGAGTAACTTGGTGCAGCTGGTGCGGAATAGCTTGGAGCGGCAGGTGCTGAATAGCTCGGTGCAGCTGGTGCTGAGTAAGAGGTAGCCTTAGGCGCTGAATAGCTGGGTGCAGCTGGTGCGGAATATGCGCTGAATAGCAGCTGGTGCTGAATAGCAGCGGCAGGGCTGAGTGCTAGTAGCAGCTGGTGCTGAATAGCTCGGAGCGGCAGGTGCTGAATATGCGGGAGCTTGCTGTGCCGAGTAGCTTGGAGCTGCTGGTGCTGAATAGCTCGGTGCAGCTGGTGCTGAGTAAGAGGTAGCCTTAGGCGCTGAATAGCTTGGTGCTGAATAACTTGGTGCAGCTGGTGCCGAATAGCTTGGAGCAGCGGGAGCTGAGTAGCTAGGTGCAGCTGGTGCTGAATAGCTTGGTGCCGCTGGTGCTGAATATGCGGGAGCTTGCGGTGCCGAGTAGCTTGGAGCTGCTGGTGCTGAATAGCTGGGGGCAGCTGGTGCTGAATAACTCTGTGCAGCTGGTGCTGAGTAAGAGGTAGTCTTAGGCGCTGAATAGCTTGGTGCTGAATAGCTCAGTGCAGCTGGTGCTGAATAGCTCGGAGCTGGGGCTGCATATGCGGAAGCTTTAGACGCTGAATAGCTCGAATCTGCTGGAGCCGAGTAGCTTGACTGCGAGTTGTAGAGAACTGGAGGTCCGTAAGCTTGCGACGGAATACCCTGGAGTGATCGTGAGAATCGATCATCCACGTTCGGCTCCGGGATGGTCAAGTCCTCGAACTGCTCACTGGTGGCAGCAAGTACCACAAGCCAGTTGATGGCCAAAAAGGTTAAAAGACGCGCTCCGTACATGCTCAGCTGTCGATCGGTTAGTAAAAACTATGTGTCTGCATTCGGCTAGCTAAATCTTTTATGAGATTTCCGTACCCTCTGATCAGCAAAAAATGAAATTCTCAACGTTGCAAAATTGCGCAATTCAAAGTAAATGTAATTTGTGTAGTTCTTTGGGTAATTTTCGCTTGAACGTTGAAATCGCGAGTGTTCTAGTTCTGAAAATACCAAGAATAATTTACATCTCAGTTTATGACTGACTGTCAGATACTCTAATCACAAAGTACTTCTCCAGGTCAAGCAGTTGTGGAATTCATGCTCGAAATTCGAACTTCTCATGGACGGTTAAGTTTTTTGAGTTTTCCAAATCGTTAGCAAAGTAGAAGGTAATTTCTATGTTAGAGTATGGTCATAATATATTTTGACATATGTCAGCACTAAAGTTTCAGACAAGCTTTCTTTCGGTAAGCAGAGTTCATGCATGTTAAATATCGTTTATAATGCTGAATTAACAATATGTGTGGTATTTGTGTCAAAGAAAATTCGCTATTGACTTTTGTAGGGTCAAACAATGCCACGCTATGCAAAACAAACAAATTGGGCATACATACATTTAATATATCTGACATTTAATTAATACGGTCAAATTGAGAATATTTTCAAATAAAACGTTACATTTTGATAGGCTTTTTCGCTGTTAGCTTACATTCGAACGCACTGTTAGCCATATCGCAATCTGTTGCTGTAGTGCCAAATTATTGCTTAAATAAAGCTTTAAAAAAAATTCAAATTGCGCGCGTTTACAGATTGTGATACTGTGAAGTGTGGAGCAAATTTCTAATGAGGAGTAACTTGGTCGCGAATCTGACACAAGATGGCGCTGCGATAAATCGCAACCGAAAACGATAACAACAACGATAAGATTATAAAATTTTGAAATTCTAGCTACAAACTAAGAAAAATTCAAAAAGGTATTTTTTCCAAAATGGTACTTGCCAGATCGGAAAATTTTGCTTGGTGGCAGCCTTTTGGGCCAAAACAGTGTTTCCACACCAGTGTTGCCAATTTTTAGAGGGGAAAATATCTGTTTCTGGCTGGAAAGTATCTCAATTTGTTTTTGCAGGCACTTTTACACAAATTTACAAAATATATGAATGGTGAAAATAACTGAAAATATATTTAAAATAGCTAGATTTCCGGCTGTTATCAATTTTCAAATTTATCTAGCAAACGAACTTTGAAAATAGCCAGAACTAGCTATAACAAGCTAAGTTGGCAACAGTGGTTCCAAATCAACACGTCAACGCTTTCTTCTTCTTCTTCGTTTTACGCCAACATCTGAAGAGCGGCGGCTAACTTAGCCAGTTTATTAATGTGATTAACAAACATTTTATTGAAATAAAACCTCAACAACAGAGCTTAACTTGGAATAGTTAGTGCTGCAGGCAGTGCCTACCATTTAAGGAATACATTAAATACGACACGTAAGTTCAAGTGTTCAAGTTAATTTGGTAGAGGGGCAAAGTGAGGGTTGCGGCAAATTTGCCTTACCAGCTGCTTGCGTTGGCAGAAAACGAAACGAAATGTGCTGAGGAGAGAGAATAAGAACAAGGAAGCGAACTAGATGTTGAGGAATAAGGTTATTGCTCTCTCTCTCGCTTTTACAAAAACTTAACGATTTTTGTGCATGCATTTTAACTCTTTTTTTTTTTAATTTTATTTTTGTTGCAATCTAGTGACTTGGCAAAATGGTGAAGAAGAGCGTGACCGGCTATTGGCTGTCCATGCTGATGCTGTGCATCATTGCATTTAATACGCACAGCGTTCAATCGGCCGCCGTCATGTCCGTCGATCTGGGCACCGAATGGATGAAAGTGGGCGTCGTGTCTCCCGGTGTTCCCATGGAAATCGCCTTGAATCGTGAATCGAAGCGCAAAACGCCGGCAATTCTCGCTTTTCGCGACGGCGTACGCACCTTTGGTGAGGATGCTCAAACGATTGGCATACGTGAACCATCGGCGGCTTATGGTTATCTCCTTGATCTGCTTGGCAAGACCATCGATAATCCCGTTGTGGATCTCTACAGGTGAGTGTAAATGTGTGCGTGTGCGTGTCCGTGTGTGTTTGTGTGACTGGGCCACGTCATGTTAAATTGGTATGCGAAAGTTTAACGAATATGGGTTACGTTACGTTAACGACTTATGTACGTTGGCACCGCTTCAAATTAGCTTCAAATTTAAATGCCGTGAAACGAATAACACAATTTGGATTTTAATATTGTTGAAAATTTTCTTCTTTTATTTGTGAACTTTTGCAAGTTAGTAAAAAGTTTTGTCACCGCTAAGCGGAGCATAGGCTTATAACGGGACGTAGACTAACGGTCAACATAACAATTATCGGTAATTTGAAATCAGTAAATTTTTCAATGCAAAAGTCTCTTACGTTACGTTACGCCATTAACAAGAGGTAAATTAACGGTCAACATGACTTGAATCTATGATTTAAACGAAATGAATTTGTAATTATATTTAAATTCTATCAACAAATAAATTTAAACAATGAGTATACTATTCATATTTGTATTTGAATAAATTTTTTAGCTTGACAACTTAATGAATATTTGAATTTTGTATAGTTAATGACATTTAACAACAAATAAATAGAATCTAAACAATGAGTAAACTATTAACATTTGTTAGTTTAACGATAAATCGAAAACAATCAATTAAAATACTTATTATATATGTGTTCATCTATACTTAATTAGAAAACGCTTTCCGTATTACACGCTGGTGGGCGACAAGGAGCGCAATACGATCGTGTTCAAGAAGAGCGACACGGAGGAGTTCAGCGTGGAGGAGCTGATTGCCCAAATGCTGGTCAAGGCCAAGGAATTTGCCCAGGAATCGACACAGCAGCCAATTGCCGAGTGTGTGCTCACAGTGCCCGGCTATTTTGGCCAGGCGGAGCGTGAGGCTCTCCTGGTTGCGGCCCAATTGGCCAATCTGAAGGTGTTGCAGCTGATCAACGATTATGCGGCCGTTGCCCTCAACTATGGTGTGTTCCATCGTGCCGAGATTAATGAGACGGCACAGTATTTCTTATTCTATGATATGGGCGCCTATAAGACATCGGCAGCTGTTGTCAGCTATCAGCTGGTTAAGGATAAGCAGACAAAGGAAACGAATCCTGTGGTCCAAGTGCTTGGTGTTGGCTATGATCGTACCTTGGGTGGCTTGGAGATTCAGCTGCGATTGCGCGACTATTTGGCCAGTGAGTTCAATGCGCTGAAAAAGACCAAAACGGATGTGACGACCAGTCCAAGAGCGTTGGCCAAACTGTTCAAGGAGGCGGGTCGTTTGAAGAACGTCCTATCGGCCAACAATGATCATTATGCACAGATTGAGAATCTGCTGGAGGATCACGACTTTAAGCTGCAGGTGACACGCGAGAAATTGGAAGAACTCTGCGCCGATTTATGGCCAAGAACGACAAAGCCATTGGAGGACGCATTGGCCACATCAAATCTATCGCTGGATGTGATCACTCAGGTGATACTGTTTGGCGGTGGCACACGTGTGCCCCGCGTACAGGAGACAATCAAGGAGCTGATCAAACAGGAGCTGGGCAAGAATCTAAATGCCGATGAATCGGCCACAATGGGAGCGGTTTACAAGGCAGCCGATTTGTCCACCGGCTTTAAGGTGAAAAAGTTTATCGTCAAGGATGCTGTGCTGTATCCATTGCAGGTGGCCTTTGAGCGTGATCCTGGAGATGGTGCCGCTGTCAAGCATGTGAAGCGCGCTCTGTTCGCCCTGATGAATCCGTATCCACAGAAGAAGGTCATCACCTTTAACAAGCACACGGATGACTTTGAATTCTTTGTCAACTATGGTGATTTGGAGCGTTACAGTGCCGAGGAGATTGCTGCCATTGGTAGCTTAAATATAACACGTGTCCAGCTGCAACAGGTCAAGGAACTGCTGGAGAAGTCCAAGAAGGATATGGTTGACAACAAGGGCATCAAGGCGTACTTCTATCTCGATGATTCTGGCATCTTCCGTTGCACGGGCGTTGAGTATGTGTTCGACAAGCAAAAGTTGGATGAGGAACTGGATGAGGATAGCACACTGGCCAAACTGGGCAGCACCATTAGCAAGCTGTTCACCAAAGAAGCCGAAAAGGCATCATCCACCAACGAGGGCGGTGAGCAAGCAGCTCCTGAAGAGGAATCTAGCGAGGAGTCAGCCAAATCCAAGGACGCCAAGGATACCAAGAAATCCAACGATAACGCCAACGACAGCGAGCAAACATCAAGCAAAACCGATGAAGCCGATGCCAAAGCGGATCAAGTCAAGAATGAAACTCTCAAGCTGGTCACCGTCAAATCTCCCGTGGTGCACAAGACGCAGCTGCAGTTTACGGCTCCGCTAAGCGGTACCGGCTACGACAGTTCCATGGCAAAACTGCAGGCGATCAACAAGGTTGAGGAGCAGCGTGTTCGTTTGGAGTCCGCCTTCAATGCCCTCGAATCGCACATCATTGAGGTGCAACAGAAGCTGGAGGAGAAGCCCTATGCCGACTGTGCCACAGCCGAAGAGAAGGAGAAACTGCTTTCCGAATGCAGCAAGCTGGCCGAGTGGCTCTACGAGGATGTGGAGAATCCCAAGGCGGAACTATACGAAGATAAACTGGAGAAATTGCAAAAGCTATCAAATGTATTCCTCGCACGTCATTGGGAGCACGAGGAACGTCCGGATGCGATTAAGGCGCTCAAGGGCATGATCGATGGTGCTGAGAAATTCATGGTCACGGCACGTAATCTCACCAAAGACACCAATCCCGAGAAGGATGTCTACACCCAGGTGGAGATCGATACCCTGTCCAAGGTGATCGATGAGACAAACGCATGGCTGAAGACTGAGACCGCCGCCCAGAAGAAACTCAGCCGCAATGCGGATGTACGATTGACCGTCAAGGATATTACCGATAAGATGGGTTTGCTGGATCGCGAGGTCAAGTATCTGGTCAACAAGATTAAGATCTGGAAACCCAAAGTGAAGCCTGACAAGGAGAAGAAGCCCAAGGAGACTGAAAGCGATGAGGCAGCTGCGTCCCAGGACAGCAACAGCGGAAGTGGTGACAATGCCGAGCAAGCAGAAGCACCTAACACCGAGCAGGATCCGAAATCACCTCAAACTCAGAACGAGAACGAGAAGAGGCAGGAAGAGGATCAACAGGAGACGGTGACTCCTACGCCCACAGCTGATGCCAATACGCCACACAACGAGCTCTAAATCATGACAACATCACTAGAATATCACCAGTAAAAGAGACAGCGAAAGAGAAGGCAAAGGAGAAGAAAAAAGAAAGAGACAGGGAACGCAGGAGAATCGTTTTGAGTAGAGGGGCGGGGTTAGAATGTTAGTGTTCGGAATGCATTGAGCAATGCGGATCAGTTGCTGTTTTTTTTGTACTACCAAAAGGGGCAAGGGGGCGGGGCAATGTCATCGAAAATCAACAATCTATAAATGAGGGATTGAAGAACTGTTAAGGGAAGCTGGGGGTTGGGGGAAGTCTGATCTGACACGCCCATTGCATTCCGTGCATGTCAACAAACAAACAAACAACCAGAAGAAAATATAAAAATTGCGTTCAATGTATTTTTTTAAATTATTATTTTGTTCATACTAGCTAATGGCGGGGTTAAATTATGCTACTTTAATCTTAAACTAATGAAATTTTTATGAAAATACATACATGATATAAAATCAAGTTTCATTCCGTCGTGCTTTAAGTTCTTCATACGATATGCCTGGATATATTATCTAAATCTAAATTTAAATAAATTAAATCAAAGACTTGAAGTACTCAACTCCCCCTCACTTCTTTATACATACATAAAACATATACATAGTACATTTAACAATATTTATATGCTCCCCAAATCCTTTAGCAAAGCATGTAAAACAATACAAACAAAAATAATAATAATGTATCATTAATGAAGAAAAGAAAAACCAAAATACTGGGATAGAAAAGCTCAAAAATAAAATCGTCAAAAACAACTTATCTACACTGTCTATATATAATGTGTAAATATAATACAAGCTATGTACCTGATTTTTTAAAATGCATTCTTGGTAAAGATCATACAAGATGGCTTTAAAAACAAGAAAAAAACCTTCCTACAAATGTCCAGGAAGGGGTAACAGCTGATCAGTGATGCCAACTTTTAAAAGAAAAATAGCTGTTTCTGACTGGAAAGCATCTAAATTTAATGCACCCGTTCATAATTTTAGAGAACATTTTAATAGCAAAACGTAGCTAAATAGTTTCTTAAATTATTCAGATTTTCGGCAATTTTTAATTTTTCTATCGAAGCAATCGAGCTTTGAAAATAGCTATAAACTAGCTAAGTTGGCAAATGTGCAGCCGATAGCTATCGAAATCAACACTAGAAGTCTGACATTCGCTATGAATATGTTAACATAATGTATCTAATAATGTATTAAAGCGCTCAAAAAAGGAACTGCTAGCAGGATCACATGGTCAGCAGAATTGGAGAATCTGTTGGTTGACAGGGACAGCGCTTAATAAGGAATGTGTGAAATACATGATTGAGTGCAGCACCAGTACCATCAATTGCATGACCTGAAGTCCGAGCAGAGAGAGAATCAAAGGACCCAACATGAGATACTGCTATCTGTTTTAAAACTAGCCCTAACGCTTCCTAAATAAATGACAAAATTCGAGTTATTTTTCTGTGTTTATTTTTAAATTAAAAATGGCAATTTGCAATGGCATACAATATTCAGGGAGCTTAAGCAGTAAAGGATTCAGCACCATATAATTGGCTATTAATCCAACATTTTTATATACATAACACAGAAAGATATGCATGATATGTCTTGAGAAATTCCATTTAATTGAATTAATAAATAGATGGATGGATTTGGCAATGTAAAGAGTGATGATTGAGAAGGATTGAGGACATTAGCTAGCCGAAATTACAATCATTCAAACACCATCGATAGTTTAGTTAATTGCGGTTTTTATTCAAATAAATGTTTAGTCATAGATACAGTTTAGGTAAAACATTAATGAATTCAAAATTACATCAGCTTCTATATAAAATATATAATATATTGATGTATACGTAAGCAACTGGCCTGTCAACACTGCAAATCAATATTAATAAAATCGATGTGTATTGTATATACATATAACCAACAACAACAAGTGTGTTGTACTCAAAAGCAACCATTATGAAACTCAATATGAAAATATAGAAAATTTTCGAATTTTTTTATGCAAACATATATCACAGTCAAGAACAAATATTTTGTTATCTGTGATTAGCTTAAAACTAACACCGAGGACAGTTCTAGGATGGCGCCGCAACATCAATCCTTACAGAAGAATTATGTTCATAATGTTAAGGTATGCTATACATAAATATCGGCAATTTTCTTTAATGCTCCAGTATTCGCAAAAATTTGTTTAATAATAATTTGAATCAAAAAAATATATTGAGAACTTATAATTTTAAAAAGAAAAAGGCATTTTTCAACTTGCGGCACCAAACGGAAATTGAACTTTATAAACGCTATATAATAATATAGTCAACTCTAGTCAACTTTTATCTCGTAAAATTGCAGCAGGCTGGAGCGTCTAAAAAGCGAATGAACGAAACAATTGAGGATGATAAAATAATTGAGAAGATTGAGAGCAGTGACGAAGATGACTGCATTGTGCTGGATCCAGTTGTGGAACAAGTAAATGTTGGAGAGGACTCTAGTGACACTGAAACGGCATCAAGGCAGTCAAATACGGACCTTAATGAAATTATTCCATCAACTAGTAGGTTTGTTTTGGACCGGATTGGCGAATATGGATTATCGAGGTCCATAAACAATGGCTTTTCTCCCATAAGAAAAAACGATTCCAATTCAAATGATAGTATGTGCATTATAATAGAAGATAGCTTCGAAATATCTAGTAGTCCTATGAAAAATGTAGAAGATCGCAAGCCAAACAATTTGATGGACGATACATGAGAATCCGGCATTTAAGAAGATAATTGAGAATCGTGTTATTGGCTATTCGTGGTGCGATGATATTCTAATACTCCCCAAAGATCCTTATGGAAGATCTGGACCACCTTTGGATGAAATCTTACATTGCTATAACTTTGCAATGAATTAATAATTTTAAGAAAATTTAAAATTCATGACTAACTTAAATTAAAAAAACATTTTAATTAAGGTTTAAGGTTTTTCATTACAGGGAGAGAAATGTTACAAATTTAATACTGAAGAAAATATTTAAAAATGCAGAAAATTACTACTAAAAAAAATTCGAGCTTAAAATTAAGAAATTTAAAAAAAAAATAAGGGTGGAAAGTTTTAAAGTTACCAATTTTCACATTTGACCCAAAATGGTGCACATTGCCAGATCGGTGAATTTAACAGGGTGGCAGCCGTTCGGTCGGGTGGCAGCATTTAGGCCATGTGGCAACGCTGTGTACACTATTCCGGAGACTTTTACACGCCTACGTGATTGCAAAAGATTCGGGAGCATATTTTAGTTAAAATCATTTAAATTTATTATGTGCGCATTTGCGATAACTTTTATAAAACTCAGAGCTCCCAATAAAAGCATGGAGCTATAAACAACAAGAACAATAACAACAAAAAAGGCAATTCGCGTCTGCACAAATACAAGTACAACAAAAAACAACGACACACAAAAGCCATTGCCACAAAAAATATGGCGAAGGCGAATTAGTGCAATCTTGCAAACTTTCATATATACATACATACAAACATGCAAACATAATAAAATATATTGTGCACAGGTAAATGCCTGCATAGTGTAAATGTATGCATTCGTCTGCATACCATACATATGTACATGTGTACACATGCATATTAAAGTACATACCGTACAAGTAGATGTTTGTGATCTATTGTAATGTTTGGGTAACGAAAACATGTGTATGTATGTATGTACATAAGCTCATACATCTGTTTGTAGTGTATATGGCAAGCAATTGATTTTGCTCGCACTCAGATGAAATGAAAGAAAAAAATAAAATATATATATGTGTAGGCACAGCAGCCATTTCGATAGTCCAATGATGGGAATCTGCCTTCTGCAGTTACGGGAAACCGATTCATTAGGTTGATCCAACGTTTACGTTCCCTGCCATATGTACATACATACGTACATATGTACATCTGCATGTAAATGTATGTATGTATGGTTATTCATACATATGCATGTGGAATAGTGCAGAGTGCGAATTTCCTTTCGATAGCAACGCAAGCGCACCGATAACTTCTTTCGATTGTCATTGCTGCTCCGCTGACTAAATCTGTTGCGGCTGCTTTCGGCACGTACATACTCTACATATGTATTTGTTGTACGTACATACATACAGATGTGTATGTACGTACGTTTGTATATGTGAGTCTTTCGCACGGCGACGGCGCCTGTCTGGCGAAAGTGATTTTTCAGTAAAACTTCGCAGCTTCATGTCGACGGACGGACGGAGTGAAGTGTAGTGCAGGTCGATCGGTCCGGTGGAGCCAAATTGACGATGTCGTAAAGGTGCCAAGCGAGCGTGCAACTGACTCCGTTTCTTTTTATTAATGCGTGCGTGTGTTTGTCGTGTGTGTGTGTTGGTGTGGTGTGCGTGTGCTTATTGTTGTCTTTACAGTTTTCTTTGCATTAGCCTTGCTTGTTTTTGTTTTTTAATATTATTTTTCGGCTACATACATACACGTACATATGTAGGTCTGGACATTTAGAAC
Organism: Drosophila innubila; assembly: GCF_004354385.1. Lineage (NCBI taxonomy): Eukaryota > Metazoa > Arthropoda > Insecta > Diptera > Drosophilidae > Drosophila > Drosophila innubila. The sequence goes on from NC_047626.1 coordinate 13,717,528, forward strand.
TTATTGCGTTAAAGTGTATGTATGTATTTAGTTCCGTCTGTGTGAATTTGATGTACGTGTGGGGTATACGCAAACAAAGGAGATATTTGCGTTCTCATCTCTCATCTCTTTCTGTTTTGAATGTGTAAAGTGCAGGACAAGGTAAATTGAACAAAACAAAGTGCAGCATGGCGGCGACTCAAGCCGAGCCACTAAAAGTACCAGTAAAAAGACAATTGAATGCATTAGAAATTGTGTGTGTGCCCATAGATAAACATTAAAAATTATTAAAGCCATTACCATTGCTTTGACACTCCGTAAATGTCCATGCAAAAAGATTTAAATGTATACGTGTGTGTGTTTATGTGCGTGCGTGCACGAAGATTTTACATTGTATTTGCCTGCCTTCAGCCTGTCAGTCCAGCAGCTGTCAAAGCTTGGACTCGAGGCCTCTCTCTCTCTCTCTCTCTCTCTCGGCTCTCACAGCTGCCCGCTGTCAACCTGAGTCAACCTTCAAACAGTGCACAGTGGCGCCAGAGGCGCCAGAGGCGCCAAAAAAAGGAATTGGATTGTTATCTCATGCAGAAGTTAAATCCATACTAACATTTGGTTTACTACAAATAACTTTGATTCTACTGTGCTGATGTCGCTGCCACAGCTGGTGTGGTCAGCAGTAGCATTCAAAACTTTTGTTTAAATTTCTTGTTCTTTGTGTCCCCAAAACATAGAGGATTCATTATTCAAACTCGAGACAGACAAAGCAAATCGGCAAGTAAAAGAAAACAAAAACAAAGCGAAACGTGCACAAGCGCAAATACAAGATGCGCAAGTCCAAAAACAAATATACCAAAAAACGGTTTGGCAAACAAAATTGCCAATGCAAATGAGAAAGAGGCAGCACAGCAATAATAGAAACAGATCGTCAAGCGTCGTAAAAGTTGTATTAGGTAGCTGTAATTTGTTTTTATTACCTGTTTAAAATAGTTTCACATTTGAGCCAAAACAAATTTTCATATACATTTATTTATGTATGTGCCTATGTTTGTGTGCGTGTATCTGATTTTATTTTGCTTGCATCGATTGAAACTAAAACACGTGCTTTTATCGTTATCGTTTTTAAATAGAGTGAAATCATTAAAAGGACCCAACAGGAGAGAGTGAGAGGGAACGAGACAGAGAGAGAAAGAGGACATTGCTCAAAGTCAAAGCACTAGCCAAATAAGCAAATCGCAACAACAACAAAACCGAACGACGCGACGCGACGTCACAAAGCGAAAGGCAGCAAAGCAAAGAGAGCAAACGCGTCGTCGTTGTCACTGCAAAAGCTGAGCGTATGCTGTGTGTGGTGGGCGCTCAAAAACTATGCGCTTTGGTTGAGGAGTGAAGTAAAGTGAAGTGCAGCAAAAGCAAAACAACAACAAGCAACAACATCAGCAAGGAGAACAACGGCAAACAGCCAATCGGAAATATAAAGAAAAGAACGAACGACGAACGTGTGCTTGGGCTATTAATGATGGCGTTGATAATGATGAAGTTTTTGTTGCTGCCAGCTAATGCGCTCTTGATGACAATCTACCTCCAACAATAATAACATAAGCAAAATTCATAAGAATAGCTGTAACAACAAGAAAACAAAAACGCCACCTATTGTCGAGCATACGTACACACAACAAGATTGCGAAAGAGAGTGCAAAGGAACAAGAGTGAGACAGTGACAGAAAAGAAGCCACATGCCACAACAAAAATAAAGCGAATAAGAATAAACACAAATACAATAATAACAACAACAAAAGCAATAATAAATACAACGAGACGCCGAGACGCTTACATTGTGCATTGCCGCATATGTGTGTGTCTGTTTCTGTGTAGGTGTCTTAGTGGTGTCTTAGCTTGCGGTGCTGCTTCCCCTTCTGCCCCCTGCCACCACCCGCATCCCTCACAAGACAAACGGACAACTGCTCCGGTGGGAGGCGAATCCGTGACTGACTATTGTCGTCACGTTGCCTTGCCCGCCACAATATGGCGTGCCTTAACACACTGAAGCAAGAAATCAAAACACTGGAGAAAATCTTTCCGAAGAATCACGAACGCTTTCAGATACTCAATTCCAGCGTAGACGAACTTCTGTGCAGGTTCATCGATAAGAATGGCAAGCGTTATGACATACATGCGAACATAACGGTGAGTAAATGCACAAAAAAAAAACTCCATATAAATATATATGTATATCTATAACCTTATCATACGTATTTTTGGGGTAACTTCTGATACCCCAAATATACCCAGCGAACTGTGCCTGCCCCAATAGTGCTTATCAATTGCTGCAGTTGGAAACAGTGGAATTCCATTACGTTATGTTTATGTTTATAAAGTTGTTTCTAATGAATTGCAACTCTAATGTCATATAAAACTGTTTTACCATATTGTATACAAAATTGAAAAATTATTAATTGATTTCCCCACTTGAGAATAAAAAGAATAGAAAAAGAAAAACAAACAGAAAACTTCACGAGCGTTGAGTTCTTTCTGTGACAACAACAACAATAAAACATCAGCCACTGTAATTTTCCATTCGCCTTTTGCCTGTGCCCAGTACTAAATATTAATCCTCGTTTTGGCAAAAGCTCTCTTTGCTGATTCCATCGAGAGCGAGAGCTTTTTTCCGCTCTTAGCTTAGCCGCTGTCCCACTCCATCTGCCGCACTTGTGTCATCTTTTTTTGATCCCACTTTTCGTTTTTACCTTTTTTTTTAGCTCTCTCGGTCTCTCTCACACGCAGTGTCGATTGCTGTTGTTGATTCTTATATTTGGGGGCAGCGTGCTTCAATAATTTATGATTCATTGCCCTGTGCGTTTGCAAAGTTGCCAACTTGCCAAGTTAGCTGCTGTTCCGACTCTGCGACTTGGTTCAACGATCTAATTAAAGGTTACACGTACATATATGTATATATATATATGTGTAATTTTATTGACGCTGCGGAGACAGCTTTTGTGTTATACTCTTTGTTATACTTGTCTTTCTCCCTCTCTCACTTGCTCCCCCTCGCCTCAAAGTATATAAACATTCTTAAAGCAAGCAAATTCTCTTGTTATATCTTTAACTTATCTTCTTTTTGATATTTGTTGTTGCTATTGTAGGAAACGTATCCATCATCGCCACCAGTTTGGTTTGCCGAGAGCGAGGAGACGAGCGTTACAAATGCCGTACAAATCCTTAGCAACACAAATGGCCGTGATAATCACGTGATTAATCAGGTAAGTCTACGCTCCCTCCCCTCCCCTCACCATCACTCAATCTATCTTTATCTATATAACTCACAAGTTCCTTATTTAAAGAATTTACACATGAATTAATTTACAGGGACGATCATACAGGCTGCAGATTTTTTGTATTATTATATTTTAACCTGTTTTCATACACATTTCTCTGAAAAATGCAGAGTACATTTTATATCTATTATTTCACATAATCTCTTCAATCCAGACAAATATTTTTGTTAAATACAAAAAAAGTTTTTTTTAATATTTTAATTTACACAAAGATCAATCCTCAAAAAAGTCATAAAAAAGAATGCAGTATACTAAGGTTTTTAATAAAATAACTCAAAGGCTTTGTCTAAATCGCAAAGTTATTTATTATAAGTCCAAGTCGAGTTGAACTTGAACTTAGTAACTTATATCTTTTAGTCGTATTGATCGAATCTGTTCGTCGATTTAACTAAATTAATGTAACTTAATTACAACTCAGATATACAAAAAAAAATTCAGTTTTTCATTCCTTCTTCTATTTCTTGTTATAATAATCAAGCCCAATTATTTCAATCTTCTAACCTGTTACAAAAAACCCATAAGCAACTCCAATAAAATAATAAAAAAAATATATATACTATATACTAATATATATATAAACAATAACCTCACATACTATTTCTATAATTGCCTACAATATCTGGTATCCATTTACAGGTTGGCATATTGCTACGTGAGCTATGCCGTTTACACAATGTTCCACTGCCACCCGATATTGATAATTTAACGCTGCCGCTGCAAACACCGCCACCCTCCGCATCCCCTCTCCGCTTGGATCGTTCAGGCGGCGGCTGCGGAGGCGGTGGACCGGGTCCACATGGTAACGAGGAGACCGATTCCGATCAGGATGAAATTGAGGATCCCATCGGTGAGAGCGAACAGGAGAGTGAAGGCGATGAGGATTTACCACTGGAAATGGACGATGTACGGAGTACAAACAAAGTGCGTTTAAATTTCCATCGATTTTTCCATCCATTTATTTATTATAACAATACAAATTTTTACTCTTTCAAACAGAAAGATGACATGGAGGTGGAACATTTAGCGACTTTAGAAAGACTGCGTCAAAGTCAAAGACAAGACTATTTAAAAGTATGTAAAAATATATATAATATGTATCAGGGAATCAAAGTTACGGTTTCGGTTCCGGTACGTCCCGGAATAACTATTTCGGTAAAAGGTTCTATTTCAGTTTTTTTTTTCTTTCGGTTCCGGTATCAGTACCAGTAGGTAACGATGAATAAATATGACACCGAAATAAACAGACCTCGGGCAAAAAAAATTCTTCGAACGAATTAAAAAATATTTAAATGCAGAATGTATTTAGAGGCCAAATCATGATACAAATGACATTCCGCTTAAAAATCAGTTTAGTTCTGATCAAGTTACGACAGTTTGAAGTTGGTCAGACTGCGGGTTTAGCCACTTTACAAGTCCAAATTTTTAGTCAATTTCACATGATTTAAAAAAAAAAAATGAAAGGTCTCAGAATCAAGTTTAAAGAGTTGTTTTATACTAATTACGATATAAGGAGTTAATTAAAAGTGATAGCTTGAGATTTCAAATTTTGAATTTTTGAAATTTCAAAGGGGGGACCCTTAGCATTGAAATCAATATCTAGTAGAATCTAGAGGAAAAATTTTTTTTTTTAAGAATTTAATAAAATTTAAATGCAGAATGAATTAAAATGCCAAATAATGATTAAAATGACATTCCGCTTAAAAATCAGTTTAGTTTTGATCAAGTTATGACAGTTTAAAGTTGGTCAGACTGCGGACTTAGGCACTTTACAAGTCCAAATTTTTGTTCAATTTCACATGATTTTTTACAAAAAAATGAAAGGTCTCAGAATCGAATTTAAAGTGTTGTTTTATACTAATAACGATATAAGAAGTGAATTAAAAGTGAAAACTTGAGATTCAAAATTTTGAATTTTCAAAATTTCAAAGGGGGGACCCTTACCATCAAAATCGAATAATTACATTTTCTAAATGAACAAAAATTGAATACAGAATAAATTTTGAGGCCAAATCATGATCAAAGTTACATTCTCTTGCATCTCTTTTTGATTGGTGCTGTGTTCTTTATAGGGTTCAGTTTCTGGTTCCGTGCAGGCAACAGATCGTCTGATGAAAGAACTACGTGATATTTATCGGTCCGATGCGTTCAAGAAGAAGATGTACTCGATTGAGCTCGTCAACGATTCCATTTACGAGTGGAATATACGCCTCAAGTCTGTGGATCCGGATAGTCCGTTACACAGCGATCTGTTGCAGCTCAAAGAGAAGGAGGGCAAGGATAGCATACTGCTCAATATATTATTCAAGGAGACGTATCCCTTTGAGCCCCCCTTTGTGCGTGTCGTTCATCCAATCATCTCAGGTGCGTATCAAATCGAATTGAATTGAATCGATTAACTTTAAGAATTGTTATCAAATTGTAATTGTGATTATGATTATGACCAACACCAACCAGGTGGCTATGTTCTCATTGGCGGCGCCATTTGCATGGAGCTGTTGACCAAACAGGGCTGGAGTTCCGCCTACACAGTTGAGGCTGTCATCATGCAAATAGCTGCAACTCTGGTCAAGGGCAAGGCGCGCATACAATTTGGTGCTACCAAGGTACGATCAATTGAGTTGACTTGATCACTTGATCACCTGATCACTGTATAATATATTATCTCATCTTGTATCCGTTTCTTAAAGCAGGCGCTCTCCCAGGGACAATACAGTTTAGCACGGGCCCAGCAAAGCTTCAAGTCTCTGGTGCAGATTCATGAGAAGAATGGTGAGAGTAAACCCAATCAATTAATATTAAAGGAATTCCCATAACTTATTCAGATATGATTTAGTTTCGCTGAATCAAATCTGCTTTTTGCACACTGATTTGATTTTGATTTTGTGAACAGTTAATTGGCAATTGAACATAAAAATAAATAATTAATAAACATAAATAACCAATATCAATCTGTTAATACCGGTTAGAGGTTACAGTTTTGAAACTTAAAGTGCAGAAAACTTTACACATGTCTTGATATCACAACAAACAGTAAACAAACACAGCTGATTGCGAAATCTGAATCAAATCTTTATCAGTATTCGAAATTTCAATATTAACTAGTTTTGAAATTATTGTTCCCAGGTTGGTTTACGCCGCCCAAGGAGGATGGCTAAGATTGGTTCCGGTTTTGTTGTTTTTATGGACGTTTGCCAAATGTCGCCGCTCATCCAATCAAAAAAAAAAAAAAAACAGAAAAAACAAAAAAAAAACCATTTTCAACAATAAAAAAAAAACCAGACACTTGGCTAGCTACGTATTCATCAGAGAGCAACAACAGTAGAGGCAGAAGATGCAACGGAAATGGAAATAGTAGGAAAGGAGGAAGCAACAGCAGCAAATCGAACCCGCCATTCATAATTAATTTACATAATTAACGTTGCAATTGTTTACGTTAAGTTCTGTAATTTGTGTATAATTGATAAATATAATGAGGAATAATGCTTATATATAACAAACACACTCATAAATACATACACGCATGCACACCCACATACATAAACACACCCACATACATACCGACAAAATACGAGCATATTATGAAAATAAGTCGCAACTAAGATTGTAATTATCGTTTATGTTACGTTATGCTTTATATATACTGAAAAAAAAAACAAGAAACCCTGTCTGGGTGTGCGTGTGTGTGTGTGTGTGCTACATGTATAGGTCATCTGTATTTATATTGTATTATTGTGTCTACCATTAAGTTATTGAATGTCTCTACAAAAAAGAAAGCCAGTCTTTGGATCATTTTGTTAATAATTATGTTTGCCCATCTCCTCTTTACAGCAATATACATGAATTGCTTTCAATTCCATACATATATATATATATATATATAAACATTGAATTATACTTGTAGACGATAAAATTGTACAGTTAGCAACGATATTTACCAATTACCAATTCTTATAACGATTGCAATGGCGATAACAACAGCAGCAGCGTCGTTTTAATGTAAACAATATATATATATACATACATATATGTATATGTATGTCTGTTCATGATCTGTATATGTATATATAAATGTTACGATTATCGCAGGAGTTATCGCCTCTGTGTCACTTTTATTTAAATGTTAAGTTTTTTGAAATTCTGTTTTATTTTTTTATATTTGTTTTGCTCTCTCCCTCTCTTGTTCTCTGGCGTTTGACTATTAAAGCAAAATTCCACATAAACACACAGCCCATATACACACATACGCATACCTTCAGAACCACATATACATACCTATTTGTAAAATTAGTTAAGTCCCATAAATATGTATACATATATATACTAATATTTTTTTTAGTTTAAAAAAAAAAAAGAATGTAACTTTATTTTTCTCTCTAGACTTAAGGGAATGCGAATGCGGATGTAGTTATACAAATATAAATACACATATATATCTATATATACATATGTAGTATATACAATTAGAAGAGTTAACCGTTAAGCATAAACGAAACGAAAACAAAAACAACAAAAAATAAGATGAGCATAAGCAAATTCTAATTGTAAATTCGTCTTTCCAAATAATCATACCATAATGATAAACAATAAACAAACAAAAAATAAAATACAATAAAATGCAACAACGTAACGTATAAAGTTGATGAAAATACAAAAATAAAATGAAGAATATTAACAAGATAAGCATAAAATTTGCATATTTTTTTTTCTTTTATTATTATTATAATTATTATGATTATTATTGACTTTTCTTATATGTATAATTAAAGCGAAAGTAATTTGAATTTGTACAACTTTCAACTGAATTATGTATGATATGGATGATACATATAAAAGGATAGAAAGAGATACAGACTGAGTAAGTGTTTAAACTATGTAAATTAATCTATCGATCTGTTGTCGATTAATCCACAACGACCACATAGTTCTCGGCCGCCTTAGATGGTTGCATCCTGGCTGGCTTTGCCGCCTCCATGTAGCTAACTTCTGTCGCCGACTCGCTGTTGTCCAATGCCGCCCCGATGATCATCTCCAGCGCCCCCTTCAGCTGCAACAGTTCGCTGGTTAGCCTAATCTCTGCCTGCATCGTTTCGCTCAGTCGCTCGAGGGCGGCAAGCATCTGTTTGCTGTAGGCAAAGACTTGTGTATCAAATACATCCATCACTGTGCTTGCTGCATTCAGCAGCGGACGCATGAATCGCACCTCGCCAATGCGAGCGCAGAGGAAATCAATAAATGTGATCAGCGTCTCCTCGGAACGATTGGCAATTGCCCGTTCCAGGCCATGACGATGCAACAGCTCGATGATGAGGGCCACAATCATCTCCGGCTGTTCCTCAATGTACAGTGGTTTCAATACCGAATCCAGAGCTTTCTTATAGTTGTATTTCCTCAGATGATGATCGAATATCTTTAGGCCTAGCTTCTTCCTTCCGGTCGTAGCCATATGATCCACATGTGTGGTCGTATTCTCTGGTGCCATTTTCTTGCGCTGCTTACGGCGATGATTGGACTTAATGGTTGTCAGATGGCTCGGTTTGCTGTCGACAATCATGCGCTTGATGGACACCAGGCCATCAACCATGCCGACAACAACAGCCTGATCCTTGGCAGCCACTCCCAGACTGACCACCGCATTGGGATAGGTCAGTGTGTGCACCGTTTTATACGTGTTCACATCATAGATCTTCACATGACGATCCAAGCCGCCGGATAACAAACGTTTGCCATCGGAGCCGAGTCGTAAACATGTCACGGTCTTGTGGTGCTGTGACATTGTGGTGAGCAGGCGGCATCCACTCATCAGATCCCATACACGCACCTGAGTGCCGCCGGCGGTGATGAAGATCGAACCGTTTGGCAGGAACAGCATCGATTCCACGGGACTGCCATGGTCCAGAGTGTTTGTTATTGCATTCTCGATGCGTGTATCATACAAATTGATTTTGCCATCATATCCGCCGGAGACGAACATATGACTCGCCTGTGGATGCATTGCACCGGCACGTATATAATCGCTGTGGGCATCCTCATATGTCTGCACCACCTTCTCGTTGGCCACATCCCACAGGCGCACCGACTTGTCATCCGCAAAACTGGCCAACTGCAATTTGTCGGCGGTAAAGAATGTCCGATGTACGGGTGCCGTATGACCCTTGAACAGCCGTAGAATATTCCGGCTTGTCGTATCGAAGAGCTTCACGTGTCCCTCCTCGTCGCCGGCAGCCAACAGTCGACCATCCTGCCGGAACGATGCTCCATAGGCGGTCTTTTGGAAGCGTGACAAATTCTTCACCACGAGTTTTGTCACCAGGTTGTAGATTTGCACGCGTACCGAGCATGTCAGCACAAAGTTGTCCGGATCACTCGGACTGAAGTCCACATAGTCAATTGTCGAGTGCTCCTTGAGCAATTCTGGTTTCTGTTTGGGTTTGTAAATAAAAGTATTTGTACATATTGCCAGTACCTTATTTTGATCAATTGCATGCTTACCGCCAAGCGATCCCAGTAGATAGTGTCGGGTGTGACAACATCGGCCTTTTGTTGAAACCGCCGCACATTTGTTGCCTGAAAACGATGCATATTTCTTAACTTATTATTATTATGTTTAGCAATCGGCGTCAAAGCGCGCACGTGGGAAGCAACAAATATGTTGGTCTTCCAACCGCCGATAGACTAATATCGATAAGTCGCGATGTCTGCAATTCGGTCACATTGTTTTTGGTAAATATGAACATAGTTAACAGCACTGTTGGCCACTTAACGATTTTATTGCTACCTCGGGCTATTTTCAGAATTTGCTTGCTAGAAAAATTGCTATTAGCCAAATATATGGGTATTTTCAATATATGTTCAGTTATGTTTTATTATTAGTATTTTTTCTAAGACTTTGCAAAAGTGCAAGCAAAGATGTTTTCTTCTGTTAACAGCACTGGCTAACAGGCCCATTTATTGTGATCGGTATTTATTGCAATTTGGTTTAGCAGTTGTTCTGCATTTTCGGTTTAAACGTTTAATTCTGCAAATTTGTATTTCTAATTTGTAATTGTACATTTATAATTTGTAGAGCAATGCATTTATTTCAAATCAAGTTGAAAAGAGCTGTTAAGTTTACAGCTCACTAACATAGCCATGCTATCGATTTGCACATGTACTCGGTGCTAGACGATAAGTATCGATACTAGGGTAACAGCGTCAACAACAACGTTAGGCACATTTATTTACAAACTAATTTGTTTAACGTGTTTCGTTAGCGCTTAATGTGAATTGATGCCAAATGCAGCACAGTACAGCACAGCGGCCATGCGTGATTGACTAAAAGTGTCGTATGCGCTGCGTTAAATAAACAACAACAACAAGGAAAACAAGAGGCGGCGACAATAACAATAACAACAATAACTACTATATACATAGATTCAATTTTAATTGAAATTTATCATCGGTCGGTGGCTGCTGGTGTCGCTATTTCAGGCACTGTCCGTAAATGTCACAGTGACAATACCTCCTTACCAACCCCCTCCCCTCACCCATCTAATCACCCCGTCTGCACAATCCTATCACGTTAAACTTGTGAAACTATTAATTAACCGGAGATGGGCCTGCGTCAGGCTTGATGAGAAAAATAGAAATAATAAAAATGAAAGATGTGGCACAATTGAAGTTAAATATCAATTGGCAGCAATAAATGTGATGTGCCTAATACAATTGAATCGAACGCCAAACGATCAATAGTCACTCGCAGCTGGAGAAGCACGGAACGGGAGCTTTTGAAGATCTCTCAACAATATGGAGGACGAAATCAATGTGGAATTTAACAATGAGAAGAAAGTGTTATGCGAGAAAATCATACGTGACATAAACGCAGTATTTCTCAAGGATGCGGATTTGTAAGTAACTTGAATCGTATTTCAAATGAATCGAATCATATTTTAATTGAATCATTTGCAGATCCTCGTTCGAAATAATACCAAAGGAAACAAATTGCAACAAGTCGCCGGTGGTGCATGTGGATCACAATCTGGGCCTGGAGTCGTGGTGTGCCCAGCATGTCTATGATCATGCCCATCGTACGCTCATCTTGCATCGCCGCCAGACAACGCAACAACAACTGAGGACGCTGCAACAGCAACAACAAAGCGATGCACTGGCCAAGTACCTGAATGTGGCACTCTTGATCAATCCGGATGTGACAACCTTCTGGCACATCCGTCGTCAGCTGGTCCAAAAGAATCGACTTAGTATCAACAAGGAGCTGCAATTCTCCGCCCTTGTGCTCTCCATGAAGCCAAAGTCCAACGAGGCGTTCGCCTATCGCCGCTGGCTCTACTCCTTTCAAAGTAAGTTCACAGAAGATTCCATCAAGTGAAGGCAATTCAAATTGATGTCAGTAGAAGTCTGGCAATCTCAAGGTACATTTATATAAGTTGTCGTATTTCTGACTCCAAATCTGTTCTCACTGCCCTGAGTAACGGGATATACATTAGACTGCATCGTTAAAAAAAAAAAAATGCTAACACAAATTCGAAATCTACGGACAATTCTAAGATGTTTTCACCAAGAAACCATAGCTCTTAAATAAATTCCTAATCCCCGCTCTTCAAGCCACAATACATTTAAATTCACTTAAATAAATTAAAAAAATTTAAGTATTCCACAGAAATTATTCTCATAGTTTGCCTACTCTGATTCGCATAGTATAAACTTTATAAACTATAAAGCTCACCAATAAAATCACGAGAAAATGAAGTTTTAGTACGAAAAAGTTTTTTGTTTGTTGAGATATCAAAACCAAACTCAAGGACACAATTTGTTTGAAAAACGATGATTGCACTTTAATTACATGTTTAAATTAATATTTGTTTGTTTAACTTTTTTTTCAAGGGATTCATTATCATTTTTAATTAATAGGCGTTCTATGCTAACTTGTCTTTCAAGGAGACCTCAGAGATTTCAACAAATCTCGCAATCTTTTTTTTTTTAGAAGACTGACAATGACAGTTAATTTGGATAGGCGGTCTGTGACGGTCATGAATCGGTTACTAAACGGTTATATCGACTTGAATTGAATTTCGCTATCGTTATAATGAAAAAGTTTTGTTAAATCCCTGACCAAAAGTGAGGCCAACTAATTCTTGTATTAATTGTGTCTTTTCAGGCGCCGATGCCATTGATTGGCCACACGAGATTAGCATTTGTGAGCGTGCCGCCGATCGTTGTGCTGGCAATTATCATGCCTGGTCCCATCGCCAGTGGGTGCTCCAGAATGCACCCTGCCTGCTGCAATCGGAGCTGATGCGGACGGAGAAGTTTATCCGCAAGCATATTAGTGACTACAGCAGCTATCATTATCGCCAGGTGCTGCTGAATCGTGCCTATGAGTTGGGCTTCTATATGACAGACGAGTCACAGCCTCAGCTGGTGAGCTTAAGGGAGCTGTTAGCTCAGTATGACCTCAAGTCTGAAGAGAATGGGGAAACGGATGCGGATGCGGATGCAGGCGAATCGCTAATAAAACTGTTATTGCCCAATCTCAATCGGAAGAGCATTAGCGCCCAGAGATTGCGATCCTTTCTCTTCTGCTGCAATGTGGCTGCCCATGATATGCGTCTGTGTGCGGAACAACGGACAATGTATGGTGCTCGGGATTGCTTCGAGCTGCATCGGCGTGCCTCGCTCAAATTCATTGTGGAGCAGTGTGTGCGTCTGCTGACGGGCCTGGCCAGCGGCCTGGGACTGTATCTACCTCCAAGCAGCGGAAGCGATGCCAATGAGTTGCAGTCGCAGCTTCGCAAATTCGATTATGATTCGCATCCATTTCTGTTGGCAGTTCGACAGGTGGAAGACAAGATGGGCGAGAAGCATAAACGTTGGTGCAACATGCATCTCAATTTCGGCTATCAAGATCTATCCAAATCCTAGACGTAGCTGACACTCGAATCGCTCACTTTATTACCATTTTGAATTACAAAGAGAAACGTAAACGTAACGCACTCATGGAGGCTGTTCGTTCTCAAGCAGAATCGAAATTATATATACATTTATAAATATATACTATATATGTACATAAACATACATATATGTATGTAGCTCTCGTTATGTATCATCTACTACAATAGTGGACCGACCATCTTGTATGCCCTGTAACCTTGTTTAAATGTTAAGAATGAGCTCAAAGCAAATCATTTAGTGAATTCTCTATTCCATAACGGAATCAACAACTGCAATTCTTAAGTTTCAACTTGATAAATATATATTTATTATGTGTTATATAGATTTGGATTGCTTATCAATAATTTCAACTGACATTTGAGGGTTTTGAGCATCCCCAATGACTTTTCTTCTGCATTTCAATCGACTTTAATAGAAATTCAGTTATAATATCTTGATATTTAATTATAGAATGCTCTGTTAGCTATAACTAATAAGTGAGTAGTTGTACTTGTGTTTAGTATGACGATGCTCTGTTCAAATTTAATACAAGTTTCAACAATTTGTAGTGCATGTTTGTTAGCCAATTTGCAATTAGTTTTTAATAAATTCAACAATAGTAAACTTATGTAAATCTTTGTGTCTTTAATCTGATTAACCACGTTTTTAAAATATCATCAGCTTTCCAAAATGAAAATGAATTCCACATCAATGTTAATGGAGAACTATTTCGGAATTTTCTTTTTAAATATGATTTATATCTATTAAGATTATTTCATATTTATAAGTATTACAAAAAAGATGTTAAAGCAGATTAGTTTTTGCTTGGAAACTATTATGCAAATGTTTTCAAAACGTTATTAAAATCTTTCAGAATTATTTGGGATAAGATAATTTTATTTTGTAATTTCGGGATATCTGAAAAACATTTTTTAAAAAGCTTTTTAATTTTGACTGAAAACTGTTTCAAAAATACTTTCAAAATATAATTATCTTGAAAAATTATTTGAAGTAAATTAAATCATATTCGGGGGTGTCACAGAAATTCCTTCCAACCAAGTTTCCCTTGAAACCCAATCTCACTATCAAATTGTGGTAGTCATCGAATTTAGTCGGAAAACAAATGACTTCTTTTTTTCCGAGTCAATTTACTGAAAAATTTAAAACGTTCTTTATTTGTGTCCCGGGATATTTAGCTAGGGTATAAAAAGTGATTTTCCTGTGACAAACTTCGAAAATGATTGATTTTTAAACTATTTTAAATTAAGTTTTATAAGTTAAAGATAATTGCATAGTTTAGTTAAATTTGTCATTGAAGAGAAATTCAAGCTAAGCCAAAACCACAAAGACGCAGGTTCTATGTAGATGGTCGCAAAGGGTTGATGGCAGGGGAGGGGAGGGGTATACATTGGCTGATGCTTATATGGGCATGGCATAAACATCAATCACTGCGCATGTCAGCTGCTGGCAAGGGACATTCGCACGCTGCTGAGATGACAACAGCAACAACAACAACAACAGTAGTGGTCGTCGCAGCAGCAGCAGCAACATTGAAGCAGCAGTCGCAGCAGCAGCAGCAGTAAAAGTCGCAGCAGCAGCAGTAAAAGCAGCGGCAGTAACTGTGGGTTTTGGCTTTGGTTCAGTGCGCTATTGGAGGAGTTTGTGTGAGGCTGAGCTGAGCCTTGTTGTCGACAAAGACGAATACGTAGAACAACAAGAAGAAGAAGAAGCAGAAACAGAAGAAAACGAGGAGAAGGACAAATAAGTGGGCAACGAGACGAGACAAGTAGCACAGGCAGAGGCAGTGGCAGAGGCACAGGAAAAGCACAGCAAAAACAGAGCACAGTCAGACATATAACGGGAACGGAGCATCAGCTTAAGCGCAGTTGGTGTTGATGTCAAAGCGTAAATCGTAGTTTTTATAAACAATTTATAAGGTGAGCGCATGAATAAATAAAATAGCTAAAGGCAAGCTAAATAAACATTGCACACAAGCTTTTTACACACACCCACTTAAATGTGTATTTATGTATGTGTATTTAACTGCGCATATACATACATATGCATATGTACGTGTGCATAAATGTTCCATGTGTGCTATCGCTGCGTGTAAATGTGTGTGTGTGTGTGTGTGCCTGGCTTTTAAAATATTAGTTTTTCGTTTTCCATTTTTTTTTACTATTTTTTTTTATCTGTATGTGTTTATGTACATGGACATGCATATGTACGTTACGACTGTCCGGTTAATGGGGGGGGCGGTCAATCAGTTAACTACGCGTTAGTCGTTCACACAGCCCTGCGGGGTCCGTCTTGTGTCCGAAGGTCGTGCACATTTAAGTCACTTGCAAATCTCTCTCTCTCTCTCTCTCCCCCTCTCTCACATTAAAACAGATGCATTTTTAAGATGCCTGCATTTACTGTTAAACATGTATATACGTACAGTAAGTCAAGAAAGTGTCTTGACAAAATTATAATGCACATATGCATGTATTTGTACTTAGACTTTTAAAAATAGTTAAGTTTAAAGGTAAATATTCTTATTTTTTTTAACTTAAAAAAAGGAATTAAAATAATTATCCATAGAAATAATATTTGATCTCGTCAAAACACTTTCCTGATTAGCTGTAAGTAAAGTTATTAGACCACTATGCCTACATATACATAAAGTACATACATATGTATCTTTTTGCCCATAAGAATATCTATGTGCGTCTTGTTGTTTGTGTGTACATGCAATGGATACACCTGATGATTTTCTCTGCACGCCCTTGTCGATGTGTGTGATAGAGTGAGAGCGAGGACAGGACAATTAACTCATTGGCATTGATCCATTAACTATTTATGCACACTTTTGCATATTTACACATGTATTTACTTACATAAACACAGCACGACACTTATTCGTAAAGTTGTAAAGGTAAAGTTTTAAATCATATTTTTCTCTCATTCATTATTAAGAAATATGGTAATAGTGTGTGAGCAGGGGACCATCTAGAAAAAAATCGGAATTAGAGGGTGATTTATTATGGGCTACACATTACTTGGGTGTCTCAACTAGTTTTTTTTTTTTTAAATTGATTTTTAAAATTTTTTTCATGTTGCTAGCATATCTTTAAAGTTTTTAGTCCGATCCTGGTTGGTATCAAAATTCTTCAAAATTTCATAGAATCAAAGGAACTTAAGCCAAGGACTAAAAATAACAATTTTTCAATTCAAAAAGCGGAAACTAGGAATTGATTTAAGAACTATGGTTTCTTGGTGAAAATCTCTTAGAATGGACCGTAGATTACGAATTTGGGTTACCATCAGGGGTGCCACAGAAACCGAAACCAAACGAAAATCTCCCAAAAATGTATGGAGATTCGGGAGATTTTCGGTTGGTTTCGTTTTCTGTGGCACCCCTGTGTTTTTCAATGTCTTTGGGTCCATACGAATCGGTGCACTCTAATTTGTATATTATTAAAAGTGTGTATCGCTCTTTAACTTAACTGAAATCTTTTACAGCACATCCCGCACCCACCTACTTTAAAGTTTAGAATCAGTGCAACATATCGATAACTAGAGACAGCAACTGGTGCATATCCGTTTCAACAGCCAAATAAAAACATCATTATCGTCATCGGGTTGAACAGTTTTACAGACACTGCGCTGCTGCTGCAGTTGACAGTGGACAATGAACTCGCTAAACGACGCCTAACACATGCACACATGCACACAAACACGGACACGGACAGGGTGTGAATTTTGGAATGCTTGTGAATAAATGCAGGCAATGGCAACGGCGGTAGCAATGGCCTCGATAACCACGATAACAATGACGATGACAACGAAGCTGATGACACAACTGATAATCAAGTTCGCTAACAGCAACAACAACAAGACACGCATATAAACTGCAACACAATTTTAAGTCATGGCCGCGCTTTGGTTTCCGTTTCCGGACAAACGACAGCAACAACTAAAACTATTGAGCTCATCGTAGATACGCCCCAAACTGCAAATATACATATATTAACGTGCACACGTTAAATTCATTGTTAAGAAGAATTCAATTGGAATAAAATGGGCAGCCTGCCGAATCTACACGAACTGGAGGAGGCCGAACGGAAGCGTGAGAAGCGCAGGGAATACGAGCTACTGCTAGAGCAGCGGACGAGGGACACGAGTCGTGAGCGGGAGCGCTTATCGATGTTTGCACAGCAGCGTAAGGTGAGTGCGATACATAGATGATCGTGATGTTATCGTTAAGTTGAGGAATCAATTGCAAACTGCAATGCAATGCAAAGTTATGTTATCGATAAATAATGAAATATATCGACGTGTTATCGATAAGTAATGGATTGAATCCAAATTGAAAATGCCTAATTATGTTGTCAATTTCAAATGCAATTATAAATGACAAGTGCATTGTAATTTTATCGATAACTGATGGAATCAATTAAAAAGTACAATTTGTATGTCATTGATAAATTATAGATTCATTTTCAAATACACAGATGCGATATCGAAACCATATGACTAAATTTCAGTATGCTAAAGATTAGTTAGCCTATCGATAAATTAAGGACTCCAGTGCAAGATGCATATGTGCATACTGATTTTTTGTTATACTGAACATTTTGTTGAACGAATTTAAAAATATTTCAATGCCGAATGTATTTAGAGGCCAAATCATGATCAAAATGACATTTCGCTTGAAAATCAACCCAGTTTTGATCAAATTATGACAGTTTGAAGTTGGTCAGACTTCGGAGCTAGTCACTTTACAAGTTCAAATTTATGTTCAATTTTACATAATTTTTTACAAAATAATGAAAGGTCTCAGAATCAAGTTCAAAGAGTTGTTTTATACTAATTACGATTTAAGGAGTTGATTTAAAGTTAAAACTTAAGATTTAAAATTTTGAATTTTCAAAATTTCATAGGGGGGACCCTTAGCATCGAAATCAATATCTAGAAGAATCTAGAAAAAAATATTTTTGTTTTAAATTTAATAAAATTTAAATGCAGAATGAATTTAGAGGCCAAATCATGATCAAAAAGTCATTTCGCTTGAAAATCGGCTCTGTTTTGATCAAGTTATGACAGTTTGAAGTTGGTCAGACTGCGGACTTAGCCACTTTACAAGTCAAAATTTTTGTTCAATTTCACATGATTTTTTACAAAAAAATGAAAGGTCTCAGAATCAACTTTAAAGAGTTGTTTTATACTAATTACGATATAAGGAGTTGATTAAAAGTGAAAACTTGAGATTTAAAATTTTGAATTTTCGAAATTTCAAAGGGGGGACCCTTAGCATCGAAATCAATATCTAGAAGAATCTAGCAAAAATATTTTTTTTTAAGAATTTAATAAAATTTAAATACAGAACGAATTTAGAGGCCAAATCATGATCAAAATGACATTCAGTTTGAAAATCTATTCAGTTTTGATCAAGTTATGACAGTTTGAAGTTGGTCAGACTTCGGAGCTAGTCACTTTACAAATTAAAATTTATGTTCAAATTTACATGATTTTTTACAAAATAATGAAAGGTCTCAGAATCAAGTTTAAAGTGTTGTTTTATACTAATAATGATATAAGGAGTTGATTAAAAGTGAAAACTTGAGATTTAAAATTTTGAATTTTCGAAATTTCAAAGGGGGGACCCTTAGCATCGAAATCAATATCTAGAAGAATCTAGAAAAAAATATTTTTTTTTAAGAATTTAATAAAATTTAAATACAGAACGAATTTAGAGGCCAAATCATGATCAAAATGACATTCAGTTTGAAAATCTATTCAGTTTTGATCAAGTTATGACAGTTTGAAGTTGGTCAGACTGCGGATTTTAGCCACTTTACAAGTCAAAATTTTTGTTCAATTTCACATGATTTTTTACAAAAAAATGAAAGGTCTCAGAATCAACTTTAAAGAGTTGTTTTATACTAATAATGATATAAGGAGTTGATTAAAAGTGAAAACTTGAGATTTAAAATTTTGAATTTTCGAAATTTCAAAGGGGGGACCCTTAGCATCGAAATCAATATCTAGAAGAATCTAGAAAAAAATATTTATTTTTAAGAATTTAATAAAATTTAAATACAGAACGAATTTAGAGGCCAAATCATGATCAAAATGACATTCAGTTTGAAAATCTATTCAGTTTTGATCAAGTTATGACAGGTGGAAGTTGGACAATTCTTTGACCTAGCAACTTTAACCGGTTTCGGTTCCGGTGTTATTCCCTGGTATCAAATCTTCGGTTGAGTCAAATAAAACCTTTCTTTCTCGTAGCAATAAATTCATGTGGTTGTTGATGTTTCTTTTCTTTTAATGCACTGTTGCAGCAATCTTCGTATAATGCTTACATCATGGCTGGACTTGGCATCGGTGGTGGTTCATTGAGTCTAACCACAACGGGAACAAACACGTTGGCAGTCAATGGACATGGCAGTGGGAATGGTGAGTTGAGCAGCGTTACGACCACCAAGAATCAATCGACATCCACAGCAACTGTGGCAGGTGCAACAACGACAACGGCAACAACCGCATCGGCAACGACAATGACAACGTTAAGCGGCTTTGCTATGCTGGGATTGGCGACCAAAAAATATTCGCATCCATTCCATCCACATACGTATCTACATCATTCCCATCCGCATCATCATCACCAACAGCAGCAGCAGCAACAGCAACAGCAGCAACAACAACAACAGCAGCAACAACAACATCGACATTCGCTGACCACACGACATCGCGTGCTGAGAACAAGGACTCGCAGCTCGGGAGGAGCACAAAATATCTGGGATGAGCAGATGATGGAGGTGAGTGGTGTGCGGGTGTATGTGGGTGGGTGCAAATCAAAGTAATGTATAATAAACAACATTGCACAAGCGATGGCAATAGTCCTCGCAATATTCCAATCTCCAGAGACGGATTCGTCCTTTATTTATAGAATCACTCTCGGAAATAATGAAAATTGTCTATCTGTTTCTCCCGGCGATTGGAGTACGTTTCAGTTTTCAATTATCTCAATGCCACTCGGACTACGGAATTGCGCATGGGTTGGGGAAAAACGCAAATGGCAAAGTGGAAAAACCGACATAATCTACGCCGTAGTTGCACAATAAGTAATTAAGTTAAAGAAAGACGTGTCATCTGATTCGTCTGGGAATCCCCACACGCCACCATTGACATTTAAATGAATGAATGTCAAGGCAAACAGCAAATTGCAGTTCCATTGAATTCTGTATTCGGATTATAGCATACAATTAAGACTTATGCATAATTTCCCACACATTGCACATAAATAGGGGATAAACAACTGCAGAACGTGCGCAATCTTCACCTTTAAGCATATTAATATCAATTCATCTAAGAGTTATGATGCATTTTATTCATTCAAGGTTCTAAAACTTATCCAATGTAATATTAGAGTGCTATCGAGGAAGAGTCTTGATATACAATCAGTTTAATTGACCATTCATTTACAGGTAGAGATGAATCTCATATATAGTATGTAGCTCTTAAAAAGTAAACCTGAAATGTGTGATATTAAAACAATCTTCTTCAATTGGAACGCAGTTAATTTAACAATTATTTAATAGCAAAAAAGCTTGAATATGTTCCCAATTCTCAAATAACTCTTTTGTCAAGTTTGAGATGTTTTTTAAAAACATTCAAATATAGAACGTGTAGAATTGAAATAATCTAGAAATTGAAATAAATCAAGCTA
The DNA here is from genome assembly GCF_004354385.1 of Drosophila innubila. Classification (NCBI taxonomy): domain Eukaryota; kingdom Metazoa; phylum Arthropoda; class Insecta; order Diptera; family Drosophilidae; genus Drosophila; species Drosophila innubila. The sequence goes on from NC_047626.1 coordinate 13,738,477, forward strand.
AATTTCTCTTTAAAATTCTCATTATTTTGTATACATTTTAAGTTCCCGCTTCGCCCGAAAAAGTATGCTATAGATTTGCAGTGGTATTTATTGTACAATAATTATGTTATGTAACAAAATTTTTTGTGACCATTAAAGAATAAACTTTTGCTTATATGTGCATAAACCGAAATCCCAAAGGTATTGCGAAACCGAAATATAAAAATAAACCGGTAGCCGGTTTGAAACCGTTATGCTAAGATTTTGGGCTACCGACATCCGAAAACCAAAATACAGACATAACCGATACCCTTACTGAAACCGATATTCGTTTCGGTTTAATAACCTGATTGAAATTAATACAGAAACGACCAATTTACGCAAATAAGATGTTATACTTGAACTACCAGTTTATACAATATTTAGTGTTTTTTTTTTAAGTATGAAAAACTTTTCTTTTTTTTTTTTATATATTTTTATATACTGACCTAATTAGTTTAAATCGGAAAATCATATAGCTGCCATAGAAAAGAGCCGTTAAAAATCAGGCATAGGTATAAAAAACGTTGTTTTTTGGGATATCTAAAACAATCTTGTGTTTTTCGCTAGATTTCTAAAATTTAAAAAAATAACTTGTACTACGAGTATAGTAAAATTTGAAAAAGGTTTCTTGCTCAAGTGAAGGTTACAACCTAACTGTGGTATAGTGTAAATAAGGATAAACATTTCTACTTGCAGCACCTGACAGCGTATAGGCATAGGTATAAAAAACTGTGTTGTTTTTTGGAATATCTAAAACAATCTTGTGTTTTTCGCTAGATTTCTAAAATTAAAAAAAATAACTGGTACTACGATTATAGTAAAATTTTGAAAAAGGTTTCTTGCTCAAGTGAAGGTGACAACCTAACTGTGGTATAGTGTAATTATGGATAAACATTTCTACTTGCAGCACCTGACAGCGTACTCTCCATCACCGATATCGACGCGTTCGCATCGAATTAATCCCGTGTCCTCGTACCAAGTGCAGGCGGCATTGGCGGCATCGCGACGTCGCGAGTCGATCAACAGTTCGATTGGAGCCACATCGATCAGGCGATTGATAACGTTGAACAATCGCAATTGCCGACACAAGGTGCCCGCCCATGTGCGCCAGAAGGTGTGGCGTCAGTTTACGTGTCTGAGTTTGGCCCATGGATTGATGAGTGCCGTCCTGTTGCCCGTGATGGCGTTGCAAGGCTCGAGTTCGGTGTGGCATCATCGCGAGCAGTGGCTGCAGATTGGACCGAACATCGGATCATTGCTGTTGAGTGCATTGTTCCTGTTTGCAGCCGGTATGAGCTTGCCCAGCACTCGACTCATCCGACGCTATGGTTATACGCCATTGCTGGCGGGTAATTGCTTAGCTGTTACCTTGTTTCTATTGTCGCATCTGTATGCCTCCATTTACACCTTGTTGCCGGCATATCTGCTGCTGGGATTCACGCTGAGTGCCGCCAACAGTTGCAAGGCGGCATTGATTGTCCACTACGGAGGCAGGCTGAGCTGCTCGCAACATGAATGCGCACAGACCTTGACACAGCCACAGCCACTGGCATCGGATGCGCTGCACGAGGAGCACAAGATGTTCTGCAATCGGGATCAGAAGGTGCGACGTTTGGCTCGTTGGTTTCGTGCCTCACAGGATCTGGGTTTCATCTTGGGTGCATTGTTGGCATCGTTGCTGCTTGCCTGCAATGCCAACGATTGGAATTGCTCCGCTGCCAGTGATGATGATGATCAGGTGAATGCCACAACTCCGACCAACTGGCCACAGTTCGAGGACTTTTACAATCGCAATGAGCATGGAGAACGCATCTGCGGCGCCGACATGTGTCCCCTCCAGCAATCGCAGTCGCAGCTCTCCTGGTCGATGGACAACAGTACGTCCTCCATTTTCGCGGGATTCATTGAAAGCGGCGCCCGTTCCGGCGGTCAATCCCTGCTCTGGCTTTATGTGGCATTATCTCTGCTGTCGTTGCTTCTTTCCCTGATCCAGGGACGTCAAGGATTAGTCACGGGCAGTAGACAGGAGCGTGCCGCCAAAGATGTCACAGATACGCTGCTCTTTGCCGGACCCTTGGCCTACTTTGTCGGCACCGAACAGAGCTACATGCTCGGCGACTTTCTGCGCGCATTTGTTTCCTGCTCCCTGGGCATTAACATGATCGCCGGCGCCCTCATCGGCATGGGATTGATGCAGCTCATTGTCTCCTGCACGCTTAGCATGCTGTTGCGACACACCAAGCGCATTGTGGTAATCTGTGAGTAGACAATCAGCCGCAAAAGCTTCAGAAGCTTCTGACCAGAAGATTTTTTTGGTTCCGTTTCGAGTTCCTTTTGCAGTGTTTTAACTTTGTAGTACCCTATAAGTTCATATATTCTTGAACAGCATAAGCAATCGAATATGTCCGTCTGTCTGTCTGTCCGTCTGTCTGTCCGTCTGTCTGTCTGTCCGTCTGTATAAACACCTAGATCTCAGAGACTATAAATGCTAGGGACACCAAACTTGCTATGTAGGTTAATCTATATTGCAAGAGGATCAAGCTTGTCTTAGAATTCGCCACGCCCCCTTTACCGCCCATAAATCGACATAGAAAATTTCATATCCAAATTATAAGAACAATTTGAAAGCTAGTGATACCAAACTTGGTATGTAGATTTCTCTATATTGCAGGCAGATCAAGCTCGTTTTTTTTTTTTGGATCGGACCATTATATCATGAAGCGCATATAGGAACAATCAGTCGAAAACCAAGTTTTAGTATGAAAGACTTTTTTGTTTTACGAGATATCGTAATCAAACTAATAGAATATGTATTTAAGCTAGTCTTATACATCCTTGCTAAATTTGGTTCAAATCGGTTCACTATATCATATAGCTGTCGTAGGACCGATCGGGCGAACTTCAAGTTTTAATATGAAAACCTTTTATTTTTTATGAGACATCGTAACCAAACTGAAAGAATATGCATTTAAGCTAGTCTTATACATCCTTACCGAAGTTGGTTCAAATCGGTTCACTATATCATATAGCTGTAATAGGACCGATCGGGCGAGATTCAAGTTTTAATATGAAAACCTTTTATTTTTTATGAGACATCGTAACCAAATATGCATTTAAGCTAGTCTTATACATTCTTACCGAAGTTGGTTCAAATCGGTCCACTACATCATATAGCTGTCATAGGACCGATCGGGCAAAAATCAAGTCTTAGTATGAAAAACTTTTTTGTTTTATGAGACATCGTAACCAAACTGATAGAATAAGGTCTTATTTTTTAATGTTTTTCCAGTCTTAGCTTTTGCCAGACTGTAGAATGTTGAATCAGAGAGTTCACATTAATGTCTCTTCTATTTCTCTGCAGTGGCTGGATTCTTTTTTCATTCGTGTCTGTTGCTGGCGTTGTCCAGCTGGAAGCCATCGAGCGATGACAGCGCTCTCTTCTATGTGATAGCTGCCTCGTGGGGCGCCTGCAATGGGATGTGGGAGACGCTGTTGCTCTCGCTGGTGACCCTTAATCATGTGCAGCACGATCATGTGACGGAGGTGACGGCACCACTGCAAGCGCTACGCTTCCTTGGATTGGGCATTACATTTGCCGCCCATGGATTTCTCTGTGAGTCGATGAAGATTATTGTGCTGGTGGTGCTGCTGGTGATCAGTGTGCCGCCGTATGCGATGCTGGAGATGCGATTGGAGGCACAACGGAAGGCGACGCTCATTAGCTTATGACGCAGTTACTTCAGCTAGTCCCGGAGGCGGGGCACTGTGGCACGCACCCATACCATGTGAGATGCGAGATGGTTGTTGCGACATGGTGAAACCCGATGAGGCTGACTGAAGTGGAATCCTCTGTTTTCAGTCTGGCAAACCACACAGTATTTAAGATGGCAACGTAAAAGTGAATTTAACGACAGTATTTTTTTTTTTAAGTCAAAGATTTCCGGGCAAAAGCTTTTTGTCCATGCCTAGAGATAGACCCAAGTCCATAAATCTACTTTGCACATATATACACTGTCTACACACTTATGTATGTATGTATGTATGTATGTATGTATGCATGTACTTTGTAACTGTAATTCTAAATTCAAATCTAAATGTAATTCTAATAAAAAACCAAAAGCAAAAATACATACATATACATACCAGTGCCATCAATGTTGTTCCAAAACTTTTGCCTGTGTTTGAAATCGATACTTTGACAAAAAAAAAAAAGCTCCACTGAAAGACAGAGAGAGAGAGAGAGAATGAAAGAGGAGCATGTAGAAGAAAGAAAGCCCTTCAATAAAACTCACCCAGTTTCTAATGGGAAAAATGATGTCTTGATATCATTAAATTAGCCTTAGCTTAAAGGATTATACTCGTAGATGTATATGTATTGTTAAGCGACAACTTTGTGCCATCAAAATGTATTCCTCGATGTAAATCTAATCGTAATAACTTATATGTACATATACAATTAGTCCTATCCATGTCTCTAGATCCTAGATCCTAAAAATAACGATATCTTGTTTTGAATCTCGATGCCGAATCAATTTCATAATTTTATGTGTTTTAACGAAATTAATCGGTTATCGATATTAAGAACATGACTGAACAACAGCAAAAACAAAAAAAAACAAAATTTTTTTTTTAAAAGCTGTGAACATGATGAGACACGAAAATTTGTTGTTAGCTCCTAGAAAGGTATTTGTATTTTGGATGTCAAATCGTTGTTCTAACAATTTCATGATATACACGTACGTACAATATCATGCGCATGTGCGAATACTGTTAATCAGTATCATCAAATGTCCTTAGGTTTCGTAAAAAACAAAAATGATAATGTATCACAAATATCTATCTTAATGATGCTGATCAAAGAAAAAGAATTTTCGATTTTTTCACCACACATTTAAAAGCTAAATTATATAATAAATAGGATAGCAAAGGTGAAAAATCCTACGATTTAAGAACAATGTTAACATTTTATGCTGCTAGTAAGAAACAAACAAAAAAAAAAAACCAAAAAACAAAAAGATTAACAAATTTTTAAACATTTTGTAATTGAAACTTTACATGCAAGAGTTATCGGATCGGAAAAACTATTTGTATATTACGAACAAGCCAAGGATAAATATGTATATAAATATTATCGAAGCAGTTCGTTAAATGTTAATCATTCTTTTTAATTTATGTTTAAACTCATACAGCTTACAAAGATTTAAAAAAAAGTTTTCAAAATGTTGAAATACTTAAACAAGAGGAAAAAACAAAAAACAATAAAAACAAAGTTAACCAAATTACCTTAAAAAAAATCAAATAATGTCGAACAAATAAATAAATAGTTACTTCTGAAATTAAAAAAAATGTTAAGCACATTCCACGCACACAAAATTACATACATATGTACATGCATATGAATAATTTATAAATAAATAAATACCTATTTATACATACATACATATGTGTACAAATTGAATAAAGCGATTATCCACATTGAACTGTTGCTCGATTGTTGTTGTTCAATTTTAGTAATAAAAAGCTTTTAATACGCTGCATTACAACGCCAATGCGTGACGTCATCAATCAAGCATTCACTTGCTCTCTTCTTTCATTCGACATGCCATTGATGACGTCAAAGCTGGCGCTAGAAGCGCTCTCTTCAACCGGTTAGAGTGAGAGAACAAATCGCCACTTGTTCGCTTCGCAAGTTCCAAAAGTGGAACTTATTGTAAGCGAAACTTATTAAACGATCCACACTCGCCCCTCCCCGCTCAAATGACGGGCAACCAAAGCAAAGCAACCAAAAGAGCACAAAGAGAATTAACTATGAGTGAATGTGAGAGAAACTGTGTCCATGTGTGTGTGCATTATGGGTTAACAAGCTTTGGGGGCTTTATCAATTGAACGGCGAGAATTTGGACACAGTTGATCAGGGAAAGCGACGTGGATCGCATTGCGGTGTGAAATAGAGCCGTAGAAAAAGACGAAAATGACAACAAGAAGGGGCCAAGAACTAGATGCTATGCTTAGTGAAATGCAAAATTGGTTCGAAACTAATCCCAATCTACCCGAAAAGATAGGTGAGTCTATCGATCAAACTCTTATAAACGCAAGCATAAATAAAGATAAATCTTATCTTATAATCGCTTTAATGGGATAGGTTGGGAATGTATTTTATAGATATACAAACAGTTAGTCAAGAAATTGTTTTGACAAATAAAAAAATGCACATTAATTTTTAATTTTTCATATGCAACTATAATAAGATAAGAAAAATATAAAAAAAAAATAAAATATAGGGTTTTTTGCTAAGAAAAATATACTACAGTTTGTGGTTTTTGGCTATTCCAACTTTATTAATTTTTCATTTTGTCAAAACAATTACTTGACGAACTGTTGATACATATTATATACATATTACGTAGAACTGCGCATCTGGTATACCAACTGCGCTCTCAACTATATAGTATAGTAAATAGTTATGCACCAGTGAACTAGGAACTGAGCACTGATAAATCTTATCAATATGACATTGGGTATTGTAAAGATAAATCCTCACATGGGTTGGGTATAGATTCCAATAGCATTTCCAGAGCTTAACAGATAATGCTATGAATTTCTAATCAATGATTACAGAACCAATTGTACTGCACCGTTTCCTCAAGTGTATGCACTATGATGTTGAGAAGACGAAAACTATCATCGAGCTTAACTATGGACTCCGCAATAAGAATCCCCATATATTCATAGATCGCAACATGGACGACGAGCAGACATCGAAGGGTCTTCAAGTATCGTAAGAGAGAGAGAGAAAGCACATCTCTGCAAACTTTTTATTACATAATTCCCGCTCTTTTACAGAGATCTCCTCATACTGCCGGGCTTAACACCCGAACGCCACAAGGTCTTATTATTTCGCATGGCTGACTTCGATCCGAGCACGGTAAGCTTAAGACAACAATTTCAAATAATTTATATACTCTTGCAGAGGGTATATTAATTTTATCCCGAGATGTGTACCACATTAAATGTCAAGTAATTGTTGGCAAAAAGAAATTCACACATTGAAAATTTCATTTCAAAAAAATTCCTTTTGATATTTTATTAAAATTCTTAGAGCAAGTTAAAGAATAGAATAATGAGATAAAGTTCGTTTAAATATTTTTTCCATAAAAAAAAGTTGATATGTTATTGATTTTTTTTTTTGTTAAAACAATTACATGACATACTGTATATTCTAGATCAGCTTATAGTCGTGTCCGTCTAGTATCTGAGTTTTTATGAATTTTGGTAAATTAATGTATAATATTTAAATTTGAAATAAAAAAATTCTTATTAGAAAAAAAGTAAGAAATCTTACTTTTTTAAAAATTATTGTAAATAATCTATACTGATCTGCAAGTGTATCAAATCTTTCACGTGCCGAAAATTAATTTTTCTTTTTTGTAATGTGTATTTTTTTTTTTTTTGTACAGCGCAACAGCGTAGAGGAAACTAAAATCTTTTTTATGATGACCGATGCACGCTTTACGGAACCGGACATTGAGACGAGAGCCGAAGATCAGAATGAAAAACCTGATTTTGCTGATACGTATATTGCGGATGGCGATGTACAGATTGTCGATATCGATGGTTATACGATGCGACATCTGGCCTACATATCGATCTTTGTGCTGCGCGTCTATATGAAGTTTGTGCAGGAGGCATATCCATCTCGTCTTCGAGCTATACACATCATCAATTGTCCGTCGTTTCTGGATCGCATGATGGCCATGATGAAGCCTTTCATACGCGAGGAAGTCTACCAAATGGTGACCTATAAACTATGCTACTCCTAATCAAAAACTAATTTCGAATTTTCTTTTTGAACTGTAGATTAACTATCATACCGAAGGCATGGATAGTCTCTATAAAGTGGTGCCTAGGGATATGCTACCCGTGGAGTATGGGGGTAAAGCTGGTACAATAGCCGAAATCAAGACACATTGGTTACGTCACTTAAAAGAAAAGACGTAAGATTAAATTTTCTAAAAATATATTATTATACGAGTATGCATCGCTTTCAATTCTATTATTTCAGCGCATATCTCAGCGATGATAAATATTGGAAGATAGCCTCGCAAAGCAAAAGTCGTTGGTCTCTGTTTTAAATTTCAATAGTACGAGTATCTATTGCCGAATTGTGATTATTAACTTAAGTTTGGAAATAATAATATCTTCCATATAGTAGAAGTGCCTTACCATATGATGATCACTTGGTATAATAAACAAAAAGTTGTAATTTCTGTCATTTTAATACCATTAATATGTGATCAAGTAATAATTGTAAAACAAAAACAATTCTTGGAAATTATAAATATAATTAGTTAAATTTTACTGTATTTAAAAATTACTTTTGTCTCTTTGGAAATGTTTTCATTTTCTTTTATTTATAGCTCAATTTCGAAAATACAGAAATCCTTTTATACTTTTATTTAAGCAAAATTAATGTACATGTCTTTGATTTTAATCGTCGGTTGGATGGATGGAGATGGATACAATTGGAGCTCTATTGCAACCTTATAGTCAACATCTCCAACAACTGGTGATCGTCCTGAGTTGTGTCAAGTTGTTGCGGAGCCTCAAGATTGTGCTCCTGATGAAGATGCACACATGTAGCGATAATCTATCCATGAAGTCGTTGTTGGGTGCCTTGATCCTTGCTGTGCTGGGCATGCGTATGGCCACGTTGAGAGAGGATTCAATCATGATGAACATCAATGGTACGAGTCTGATGATTAACTTGGCATTCCTAGCCATATTATATAATTATGCCTCGCCGGAACACAAGTCTTGCATTTGTCGAAAGTTGTTGTCGATCGTCATAATGATTGTCCTTTGCTTGTGTTACTCCATCATCGCGAATCCTGCGAATGTTCAATGTTTTTTGAGCATTGTGAGAACATTGACGACGTCCTTGCTAATTGTCATGGGTTTGCTGAAGGGAACTGATGGCGTTTTGGGCTGCTTAATGTCCGTGCTATTGGCCACATCGAAACTGCTCTATGCCCTGTCCATACTGAACATGTTTATGGTGTATCAGTGTTTCTTTGTGCTTTGCTTAAGCCTTTTGCGTATTTTGTCCATTTTCCTCCAAGATCCACCTTGTCGTGTCTTATATATCTACGGAATTCTCTCCAAGCTTCTACTCCAGCATTCATCGACAATTGACATAAGAGGTTCATCGACTAAGGGACTAAGAAATCCATCGACCGTTATTCTAAAGGATGTATCTATTGTACAACTGAGAAATTCATCGACAATGGGACGATAGCCAAGCATCCAAGGGATTTTATCGATAATGGACCTTAGAAATCCATTGACAATCAATTAAAATCGTTTAATGCTTATGTCCGACATTAAATCTGTTGTATCTAATCATGATAATAGCCCTAATACTAACTATTTAGTGTAAAATTGATTGTTGACCATAAAAAGCTAATGCCATTTGATCACTTTTCGTTTCATAATTGTGGCAAATGATCTCGGTTTCGGTTTCAGTTGATCAAATTTGTGTTGAACTGTTCAAAAAAGGGGCTACTTTCAATAGGTACGTGAATTCTGGACACGACCTGGTGATTAGATGAATGTGCAGAAGCTGTAATCGTACAAATTTAGGCACTATTAAGCGACAAACGTATGGCAAATGGCAGCCGAAAAGCAATTAAAAAATTACGTGTTTAATTGCTAGACAGAAAGTGTATTTAAATGCGGCTAACATACGCATACAGATACGCATACGTATTGGTAATATCAATCAATAAATCACATTTCAATATGAATCAAAAAATCGCACACTCAGTTCTCGACTTTTGACGTCCAATTCAGTTGGGCAGCAAGCTTCAAACGCAACGGTACAGCGTACGCATTTGGCAATCGATAAACGTTCGATAATCGTTACGATTACGATTAATCTGACAGCATGAGCAGCGATAGTGAAAGTGAAAATCAGTTAAGACGCGATCGTGATTTGGCCGAGCTATTCGAATGGTTTGCTCAAAATGAGAATCTGCCGCAGGAAATTGGTAAAAAAAAAAAACATATAATTTGACCCTGTATTGAAAGCATACAAGTGGCTACTAAGTCTATGACAATTATTTTGTAAAACAAATTTTTGTGTTCTTGGTAGCCTAGTTAGGGACTATTTCGAATCGATTAGCATGAATTCGAATTCAGATGTAATAAAATACTATTTATTTGTTATATTTTATATTTAATATGTTGCGAGTTGAATTGAAAGGCTGGATCTCTAACAGTCGAGCACACTCGACTGTAGCGTACTCACTTTTTTCAGCTGATGTAATGCCATATCGGTGAATGGGGAGGGTTGAAGAGGGAAGGCAACTTGTTGAAATGCTGCCAACAGAAAACAGTAAACACTTCTCTACCAAACAAAAAATATACGTCAATAATAATTTAATGAGGTCGTTTGTAGGCAAAGGAGCGTGTCGGATACATTTGATGGTCAAATGCTGAACGCCCGTTACGTCATAAAGACATCCCAACTAACGTTATTGCCCATGCACTTACAGAGCCTTTGCTGCTGCGTCGCTTCTATCAGTGCATGTACGGACATGTCGAGGACACCAAGAAACTCATCGAGGTGAATTACGCGTTGCGTAACAAGCATCCGCATCTGTTTATCAAACGAGATCCACTGGACGAGGACAGTCGTCGCACTTTTGATTATGCGTAAGATTTCTACATTTATCATAAGAAGTAGATAAAATACAAAATTTACATATTTTATTTGTTTAAAAATTACCTTTCCTTGGTTTTTTTAAATGGTGAATTTAAATGTGTAAATATTTTTCAATGGTTTCCTCATGTTAATATCACAAACTTTTATATATCTCAAAAAAAAAACTAAGAATAAATTTTTAAGAAAGCAATCAAGCAAAAACTATAAAAAAAAATATTCAGAGTAACAAAATTTTGAAAACTCTTTACTTTAAAGAAAATTGTCCCTGTGATTTCTTACTTTTACAGTTTTCATTATATTTTGATTTTTAAAAATAATTATATCTGCCCATTATTCCATTATTTTCCACTAATATCAGGGACAATTTTGTGTTTTTAATTTTAAGTAAAACTTGTTGAAATTCTTATAGAAAATCGTATACAGTATATAATGATATTTAACTTACAGAGACATTCTGCCACTACCTGGCCTTACGCCGGATAAATATAAGGTGTCACTCTATTGTTTCCGGGACTTTGAACCATCCAAAGTAAGCGCAATTTTTGCTGCAGAGATTAAAGCTAAAGTTGCATTCTTAATTTAGATGCATCATACGGAGGATACGCGTGCATTTTTCATGGTTACGGATTGTCGTTTCATTACGCCCGATGATCTGGCAGATCCCGAGGTTTTGTCGGAGGGTGAAGTGCAGATTTTTGATATGAAGGGCACAACGATGCGTCATATCTCGCGTCTTACCATAAGCACACTGCGGGCTTATGTCAAGTTCCTGCAATTGGCGTTTCCAGTACGCCTTAAGGCCATTCATATGGTCAACTGTCCGACGTATCTGGATAGGATAGTGAGTGTTGTAAAGCCTTTCATAAGCGAAGAAGTCTTCAAATTGGTGCGTCTCCAATTGCTTAGCCTGCTGTCAAACATAAGTATTAATAATTTTCTTATTTTAGATACGCTTTCACACATCCGGTATCGACTCTCTGTACACCTTTGTGCCCCGCGAGATGCTTCCCGAAGAGTACGGCGGCTCTGCCGGACCACTGGCCACTTTACGTGCCCAGACCCAGAAGGTTTTGACCGAACACAGGTTGCCAGCAGTTCAACAATTACCGATAAATAGATTCACTTATTTAATAATTTGCAAATTTCAGGAACTATTTGATGAATCCGAATCATTGGCACGTTGAGAAACCGGAGAAACGTAACGGAAGATCGTGGAAACTATTTAATTAAAAGAGTTCGACTGGCAATGTGTTTTTTTTTTTTTCTTGATATTGTTGCATTGTGTTAAATTTTTAGCTTTTTAATTGATATCTACCAATATATGTATGTATAATATTGTATAAGTTATGTAAACGAATGTTTCTAGGAATTCTGTTCCAAAAAAAATACTATATTTTTTTAAATAGCTGTAAATTCGAAACATGGAGAATTAAAGAAAATACCCCAGATTGCATTATAAAATATATGAAGTTTTTATTTATATATATGCACAGCCGGCGGCATAGTTAGCTTAACGTCAAAATATTTATGAAAGCGGTGCAAAATTTTAAAACTGCCAACAACAAATCGGTTGACTGTTATTTTATCGAATACGCTGTATATTAAAAGTGCACACTTATCGCTCGATAACACGTGACGGCGTCGCAGTGTGAATGGAAAATTCTAATCACATCTCTTATCAGTGCTGTTTAAGCTATTTCAAATTTCAAAATGCTATTGCATTGCAATTAATTAATAATTTGATGAAAATTTAAAATTCGAAATAAGATAAAATTAAGGAAAACATTTTTATGAAGATTTGAGGCTCGTCACCCCAAGGGAAAAGAATTTACAAATTTAATTCTAAAAAAAAATCAAAAAATCGACCAAATTCTAACAAAAACCCTGCAAAAATTTTAAAAATACTATCGCCCATATTACGAAAAATTAAAAAAAAATAGGTGAATTTTCTTGGGTGCAACCAATATTGCAATTTGATTAAAATGGTACAGGCTGCCAGATCGAGAAATTTTGCCGGGTGGTAGCCATTGGACCGGCTGGCAGTCTTCCACACCAGTGCTGCCAAGTTTTTGGGGGAAACAATAGCTGTTTCTGGCTGGAAAGCATCTACGTTTGTTTTTGTGGGTAACTGTTGCACAGTTTTACTAAAACTCTTAGTAAAAAAAACTTGGCTGAAAATATATTTAAATTGGCAGATTTCCAGTTAATAGCAATTTCGAGATTTTTCTAGCAAACGAATTCTGAAAATAGCCAGAACTAGCTATAAAATAGCTAAGTTGGCAGCAGTGTCTGTAATGCCGTGTTTATTTTGAGAAGCCAGTACTAAAAAACAGCACGCATTGCAATTTGCCAATAATTCGCCTGATTGAGAGACGCCGTATTAACCCACGCACAGATTATGGATCGGCCACAGAAAATGCCCAAGGTGGCAAAGGTAAGTAGCAGCAGTAAATGCAGCTTAAGGGCAAGTTGAAGGTAAACGTTTTCCTTAAATGTATTTGTTTTTTAGGTCAAGAATAAAGCGCCGGCAGAGGTGCAAATTACGGCAGAGCAGCTGCTGCGCGAGGCGAAGGAGCGTGACTTGGAGATTCTGCCACCACCGCCGAAACAAAAGATTTCCGATCCCGCCGAATTGGCCGATTACCAGCAGAGGAAGCGCAAAACATTCGAGGATGATTTGCGAAAGAACCGTATGGTGGTCAGCAATTGGATCAAGTATGCACAGTGGGAGGAGCAGCAGCAGGAGATACAGCGGGCACGTTCCATATGGGAGCGGGCGTTGGACAATGAGCATCGCAATGTGACGCTTTGGCTGAAATATGCCGAAATGGAGATGAAGAACAAGCAGGTGAATCACGCCCGTAATCTGTGGGATCGGGCCGTGACCATAATGCCGCGAGTGAATCAATTCTGGTATAAGTACACCTACATGGAGGAGATGCTGGAGAATGTGGCCGGAGCACGTCAAGTGTTTGAGCGTTGGATGGAATGGCAGCCGGAGGAGCAAGCCTGGCAGACGTATGTCAACTTCGAGCTGCGCTACAAGGAGACGGATCGAGCACGCGAAATATACGAGAGATTCGTGTACGTACATCCCGATGTGAAGAATTGGATCAAGTTTGCACGGTTCGAGGAGACGCACGGCTTTATACATGGCTCACGGCGTGTATTTGAGCGGGCCGTGGAGTTCTTTGGCGATGATTACATTGAGGAGCGTCTGTTCATTGCGTTTGCCCGCTTCGAGGAGGGACAGAAGGAGCACGATCGTGCCCGTATCATTTACAAATATGCACTGGAACATCTGCCAAAGGATCGCACACCCGATCTGTTCAAGGCGTATACAATTCACGAGAAGAAGTACGGCGATCGGGCTGGCATCGAGGATGTCATCGTATCGAAGCGAAAGCATCAATACGAACAGGAAGTGGCTGCCAATCCGACCAACTACGATGCCTGGTTCGATTATCTGCGTCTCATCGAGGCCGAGGGCGACAAGGAGCTCATTCGGGAGACCTATGAGCGTGCCATTGCAAATGTGCCGCCGGCGAACGAGAAGAACTATTGGCGTCGCTACATTTACATGTGGATCAACTATGCGCTATACGAGGAACTCGAGGCCGAGGATCTCGAGCGCACGCGACAGATCTACAAGACCTGCCTGGAGCTCATACCCCACAAGCAGTTCACCTTTAGCAAATTGTGGCTGCTCTACGCTCAATTCGAGTTGCGTTGCAAGCAACTTCAGGTGGCACGCAAAACTCTCGGCATGGCCATTGGCATGTGTCCGCGGGACAAACTCTTTCGGGGCTACATCGATCTGGAGATTCAATTGCGTGAGTTCGAACGCTGCCGTCTGCTCTACGAGAAGTTTCTCGAATTCGGACCGGAGAATTGTGTGACATGGATGAAGTTTGCCGAGCTGGAAAACCTTTTGGGTGATACGGAGCGGGCCAGGGCAATCTTTGAGCTGGCCGTGCAGCAGCCGCGTCTCGACATGCCCGAGCTGTTGTGGAAGGCCTACATTGACTTTGAGGTGGCACTGGGCGAAACGGAGCTGGCCCGTCAGCTCTACGAACGTTTGCTGGAGCGCACACAGCATGTCAAGGTGTGGATGTCGTTTGCCAAGTTCGAGATGAGCATCAGTCATGGCCAAGGACAAGGGCAAGATGATGTCCAGGGAGATGACGATTTGAATGCACGCCTTGCACGTCGCATCTATGAGCGTGCCAATGAGATGATGCGTCAGCTGAACGACAAGGAGTCCCGTGTCCTGCTCCTCGAGGCGTGGCGTGACTTTGAGCGCGACGTCAACGATGCGACATCATTGCAAAAGGTCCTGGACAAGATGCCACGGCGCATTAAGCGGCGACAGAAGATTGTCTCCGAGGATGGCGTCGAGGAGGGTTGGGAGGAGATCTTCGATTACATCTTTCCCGAGGATGAAATGGCCAGACCCAATCTCAAGCTCCTCGCTGCTGCCAAAATGTGGAAGAAGCAAAAGGACGTGGAGGTGGACAACACAGCTGAGCCACAAATTGAGGGAACATCAACACCACCTGCTGCTCTCGACACAGACGATAATTAGGCAATGGCAATCCTCCTGCTCCATCCATCTTTTGTGTTCCCAACTCCCTTTATATCCCACAATAGAATAAATAATTCAATAATATTTCGTAGCGCGCTGCGCGTTTTTTATTCGTTTTTCTACTTAAGCAAGTTGTGGTGTAAGGAAACCTTTAAAAAATATGTATACTAAATGATATTTTTAACTAAACTTTCAAATGATCCGATAAGGTGTACCATATACATATATTATGCATTAAATCAGAGCTTAACGGCTCTTTCGAGATTCTGAAGTTACAGTTTATAAAAGGTGATATGGAGGTATTTAATAGCATTAAATATAACTACAGTAAATTATACAATAAAATATATACATACATACATATAAGCTATATATGCTCACCTACTGCAGGACTAACAATTCAAAAATTACAATAAACTGAAGAAGAAATCTTTTGATTCGCACAGGAGGAGTATACAAGATTTAAGTACAAACATGTCTTCAAGTAGAGAAGCGATACATTCCAAATCTTTCCGTTTGTCTGATTTCCGAGACTATAAAAACTAGAACAACCAAATTTAATACCGATTTCTATGAACATCACGCCAATCCAATTATAAAAAAGTTTTGCCACACCCCTTATTGCCCCGAAAATCAATAAAAAAAAAAAAACTCTTACACTTTCACAATAAAAGCTAGAGAACCAAAAATGTATGAATATTTTCCCCTAAAATGGAAAAAACTTCACCAAACTGCGACAAAATCAGTTTGTGCAGCCACAATACTATTAGATTTTAATCTTTTCATTTTTAATCAATTTTATCAAGAATCCTTTCAAATCTTGATTCTCAAGGTGTAGAACACACTTATACATTGACACTTTTTTGCTCTCCCTTCCCGAGAAGCCCTGATCTACTGCAACATATATTTTGCAAGTTTGGTACTTCAATCTTTCTAAGATATTATATATATAAAATATTGTTCCAAGCGAGGTTCTGCTGTACTAAGCTTCAAGTGTTTTTTCTGGTATGATATGATATGATTTGATGATATGTATGATATCTTTCTAAATAAAACAAGCTCGATTTATGGGAAAAGTCGGGTTATGGGAGTAGATCTGAAAAATTTACTTGGCGCGTAGCAACAATGTGAAGACGGAATAGGTGAGCCTGTTAACCTGGGGAATAGAAGATGGATCTAACTATAGAATATGTAGGTATACAGTTAGTCTATTAATTGTTTTGATAAAATTAAAATAAATGTCTTAGTTGGAAAGCTTTATTTTATTTTGTGAAAAAATTACTTGAGTAACCGTTTCAAGATTTATAACTATACCTGAACAAAGGTCTCCAAAGTAACGGATATGTAGCCGCCGGCACAAATAAGGGAAGGTCTCTGGGTGCGCATCAGGGTGATGATGAGATTGCGCTTGAACTGGGGCATCTGATCCATCCAGTTGCAGGCATAGAAGGCATCGAGGAGAGCCTCGCTCTGGGTGCGCATGCGATCACCAAAGTAGCAAATGATGAAGACCTCCAGGGTGACCGCGATGAAGAAGACCAGGGAGAGAATCATGGTGGAGAGATCATTGGAATCGACGACATAGAGGAAGTGCATCGCGACCGTGCATTGAACGGCGGCGGAGCAGACGAATTGTGCCATGCAGGCAACCGATAGAATCTCCTGGATGATCGCATGCAATCGGAGTATATTAATGTAATCCTCGATACATTCACTGAGCTGCAAGTAAACACTTTGCTGATACTTTGCCCGGTTGTAAAGGATATGCGACATGGGATCCGGTTCCGGGTAACCAATGCGACGGACACGCAACTCCAACGCTCTCATGTGTCCGGTGAGGATTGAAAGATATGCTGGCGGATAGGAATCATTGGCACAGTCCTGCATGGCCTGAACAATCAATCCAAACAATTGATAGACATTGATGATCCAATAGGCCACATCGGAGCATTGCCAATCGACGCCAAACCACGCCGGATAAAGCAACTGCCGATGCCGGGCAATAGCCACCCGGATGCAGCTCAACGTTGTGCCAAACACAAAGATTCCAGCAAAGGTGCGAAAACTGCTCTGCGCTATCCTCACCGACTGACGGAGCACCCGCAACTCCTGCTCGTTGTGCACGGTCTTGGCGCGTTTGTCGAGCACCCAAAGAATGCCTTGAATCTCCCGCAACTGTCGACGCACCAAGAAAACATTGATGAACTTCAAATTGGCCACCATGTCCGTTATTGTGATGGTCAGATTCTCGAAGAGCTCCTTCAAACTGTTGGTAAAGAAGAGGTTGGCGAGAAGCGTCAATGGGAACAGAAAGGTGACCAGCACATTGATGAGAATGGAGCGAATGAGGAACTGCTGACGTGACATGCCCGGCGGCTGGATTAATCCCATCAGCTCCCAGACTCTCCAGTGATAACTAACAGCGCTATGCGTATTCAACTCCTCCAGTTCCTCCTCCACGTCAACTCCCAGTTCACGTTCACGTTCACGTTCCATCTCTAGCTTCAATTTCATCTCTTCTTCCGCCTTCATTTTCACATCCGTTTCAGCAGACTTCTTGTGTTTCCACTGCATGTTCCGTGTTTACTTTAAAGTTTTTTGTGCGTTTCTTCGTCTTTTATAGCAGACATCGACTCCTGTGACTTTTAAGTGTCCAAGTGTCCGAATTCTCATTGGGAATGCGTTGGCTATTATACAATTAGATGACATTAATTTGGCCAAAACAAATCCAAATAGTTTTGCAATACCCCCGGACCCGGACCCGGACCCGGACCCCTCTCCCTTCCCTCCCCTCCCCCTTCCAACCAACCAGTGAAATTTTCATATTGTATTTTCTGTTTTGTATAAATTTTGTTTTTATTTTATTTCTCAGAATTGATCAAGTTTTTTGTTGTATTCGGTGTGGGTGTGTGTATGTGTATGGGGGGGTGTGGAAATGGTGTTGCCTTTTTAACCCGATCTAATCGTAGGGCTATTTGCATTATCAATGCTGGCGGGAATCAAAACAACCAAATGACCAACTTTATCAATTGGTGTCCATTTGTTTTCAGAGTCGTTTAACTTTAATGACACTAGGCAACAGAAGCTAACTTTTCTTTTTTAATATGTGTATCCAACGAAAATATCTTTTTTCTTAAAGTCCTATATCCAATCGAAACTAAATAGGCACCTACAAAATTTCGTTCGATTGTATTTACTATATGATGTTTTTCATTTTGTGCCCACTTCGTATCGAGTGGATATACATATACATATATACATAGGTCTTAATGAAAAAACAACTTTCGATGTATACATAATGTGAATTTTTTTTTTAATAATTTTTGAAATCCGGTATTTTAATTGTCTTCTTTAGGAAGTGCAATTTTAATTTTGATCATAACTCAAGCATGACATTACCTAACTATAGAAGCATCACGTTTCCGAATACATCTATTATGAATGCACACTCAGTTCTAAGATGTTTTCACCCAGAAACCATAGTTCTAAAATCCATTCTAGTCCCGGCTTTTTGAGTTGAAAAACGTGTTTTTTTTATATTTTTATCATGAATTATTACCATATCTTTAATATTTTTAGTCCGATCCTGACAACATTGATATCAAAACTCGTGTTAGGACCTTGACTTTCAAATACAAAGACAAATAGTCCTCAAAAGATAATTTTCGTCCTTGTAAGGACTAAAAACGAAAAATTTTTTAACTCAAAAAGCAGGGACTAGGAATTGATTTTAGAACTATAGTTTCTTTGTAAAAACATCTTAGAATTGACCGTAGATTACGAATATGGGGTGCCATATTTTTCGAAAAAATCGATGCACCCTAATGTACATTCTTTTAAATTTTAACCGTGGGTTTTGTATCTACATATTTAGCTTTAAATTACAAAATTGTTGATGTTTTCGGCGATGTTTTTTAATAAAATTTGACTTTATAATTCGGAAAAACCGACAAATACAAAAAAATCGGGAATTAAGATACGCAAAGCTTTATAATACGGTGATATTCTTGAGTTATTATCTAAAATGACGTTACACCTTTTTATATATACATATGTACGTAGAAAGTCCAAAATAGTACCAGATTTAAATTTTTGTAACAGATATTTTAAGAATACTTTTGAAATGTTACCAAGTGTAATAGACAACTGATGATATGATATGATACAATAATATATATGTACGTGTATATATGTATGTGTGTGTGTGTGTGTGTGTGTGAACAAAAATGTGCAGAAAGTTTTGTAATAGCTGCATAAACGGGGGATAAATACTACAAAATAATGCAATAATTTATAGCAATTTATGGCATTAACAACACGTAACCTTCATTTATATAATAATGCTATACGTAATTAGTATTTTTATAATACCTAAAGGGCAATCAACAAAACGCACGGAATTATTGCAAGAACAATAAAAAGAAAAATCTTTCTTGAATTTGAAAAAAAAAATTATTAAATTATTATGAGCCCATCATGATAATATAAACAAAAAACTAAAAAACTACACAAAAAAAATATAAGTAATAATATTGAATGTATGTTTATGTTTAATAATGGTTTATGTATTTGTTTTATAATTTTATAGTTCAATACATATGTAGTGTAAATGTGTTTATTTGTATATGTGTGTGTTTGGTTTTTGTTTTGTTTTTTTTTTTTTTAATAGAATTTACAATAATCTCAAGATGCCTTTGACGAGTAAATATATATTTATGTACATAAGAATTGCAAAAATGATTTAATCTAATAAGCAATTAATGAATCTTACGAAGATATTGCGTGAATCTAATGCTATTGTTAATGTGCGATTCGAGAAGGTGGAAAGGGGAGAGGGGTATATGAATCTATAAATAAACAGACCAAAAAAAAAAAAAAAATAGCGAAAAAGAATAAAGAACAAGAACAGAAAGAAGTAGAAGTAGAAACAGCAGTGGGAAAAGTAGAAGGAGAAGAGAAAAACACAAAAACAAAGAGTCGATGCACACAATAAACAATATTATGTTAAACTCAAATCTTAATTCGTAATTTTTAAGAATTAATTTAAAAATACAATTAAACAAAAATTAATTACTTGTTGTTGTTTCGTAGTGAATATAACAAGACTCGAACAATTGCAAACTGTAGTAAATTTCCTTTGCACCAATACACATACATTTAAATGAATATATGTATATATATATATATATCTGTATATATGTAACTATAAATAAAAGGAAATGTACTTCAGCGTTATGTGAAATATTAACTAGGATACAAACTGGCATTGTTTAAACATTTTTGTTTCTTTTTTCATTTTCATTAGTTTGCTTAACATGTAACAGATAATTACAATGCGAGACGTTACGTTACGTTACGTTACGTGATGCTAACTCTAACGTTAAAGTTCAATGACGAATCGTTAGAGTTGCGATCAACAATTATTTGAATTGAATCGAAGCATATAAGTTAAAATAAATAATGATGTAATTAATAATATTATTATATTTAATGGAGGCATTGTTACTTAGTTTGCTTTTTTCTGTTGCAATTTACAGCTATTTCTTTTATTACATATTTATTATGATTTAAATTTAATATAATTATTTTTTATTTTCTTTTTGTAATTTGTAATTAAGCTCAGTTCTCAGTCGCTAAAACAAGAATACGACTCAAATGTTGGTTTGGCTGACTTTCTTATGATTATTGTTGCTTGTTACATTAATTCAATTTCTTGTTTGCCTTTTTTTTATTTGTAATTTGTTAAATTAGTTTGTTGGTTTGCTTGCCATTTGCAGTTAATAATTATGTTATAAAATTATTATTTTCACATTTTGTTTGCTTCTTTAGTTTCTCTTGCTGTTTTGCAATTTCGCATTTGTTGAATTTGCTGAATTTAATTATTTAATCTTTTTTAAAGCCAGTTGCTGTTGTGTCTTTTGTTGTTGTTGCTGCTGCTGTTGCACATTTTCATTTGATTCGGTTTGATTTTGGTCTTTTATTGGACTTGTTTCATTTTTTGCATTTCCGACCTTAGCGACAGCGTTCTGATTTGAATTTGCATTTTTGTCATTGTCTTTGTCTTTGTCTTTGGCATCCTGCAATAGAATAATGTATGTATGTTGTATGTATGCCAACGGTATAAAACAAAACAATCATTCAATTAATTAATTTTCATCTAATCGATTAACTTGTAATCGATGAGCGATCCTAACCTAAACTGATACTCAACAATTTTAAATAATCAATTCAGGGCTATCGATAATTAGAGCTATCGGTAATTTTTCACTAATAGTAATTAATTAACCTTTAAAAACAATAATAATAAAATTGTTTATCGATTAGCTAGCGGTTATCAAGGTTTCAAAGTCATCAAAATGTTTGAAGATCCACGTTTAAAAAATAATTAATAAAGGACAGTTAATTTATCGATTACCGCTCAAGGAAAATTAAATCAATATATTAATTATCATCTTCGAATAATCCTCAAAAATAATTGAATGGCAAAAAATAATTAAGATTAACGATCAACAATAATTATATTTATTTTATCGATTACCGATAAATGAAAATGACATCATTAACCTTCAAAAAAGCAAAATAATAATTAAGGCCATCGATTAACAATCAATGATTCAGAGGTATTAAAAAATAATCGACAAAAACATGAAAGATTAAGAATACTTAATAAAGTATTAACAATTTATCGATTACCAACAATAAATAAATACTTCGATATACTAGCTATCGTTGATTAACCCCCGAAAATAAATAATAATCAATTAGGGGCTATCGATTGACATTTAGCTCGTAACAATTCAGATTCAAATATCAACGATTAAGAATAATTAATTAAAATTTAACAACATCGATTACCGATTAAGGAAGGCGACATCGATCAATGACTAACAATCAATAAACATTAAAAAATTAACATTAAAGGTCATCGATTAACAAACAGCGATATGCGATTTACGGTTATCGGCAAATGAACGAAGCAAAGCGATCAACGCACAACAATCAACTAATAAGCATCTTTAAGTAACGATCAACAGTTTAGATTAGTGATCATTTAAATTCGATCTTGATCTTTGGAAATTCAAATTCAAAAGGTATGTAGTTTAAGATAATGTCTCTCGATTCTCAAATGAATCAAAAAAGGATTCGACAAAACAAAAGCGCAAAAGGAACTCAAATGGACAAGGGCGTAGGCAGGGGGAGGGGTGCAGAGGGGGCACTCCCCCCTTACACTCTGGATAACAAAGTTTAGCTTCCAAAATTCATTCAGATTGGCATCACAGCACATAAAATAACAAAATAATATTGAAACTCTGGATCTTTCATTGATTGAAAGTTGTGAAGTATGAATTCCAACAGTGGTACTATTCATGAAATTATATAAAAGATACAGAAGTGTCGAGTTATAATTTTTCACACCTATTTGCGGGTACACAAAGATGAGTTATCTTGATTATTGATGTATTTGGTACAAACAAATTAATTTAAAATATATTTCATGCCCTTTTGAAAAATTTGATAACTTTTACATTTAACAGCAACCATTGATCATTTCTATTGCCTCGACAACGTCTTTTTTGTGCTTTTGGGTTGTACAAATTTGTAAAACAGTCCTGTATAATAGAGTCGGTCAATTTGTATGGAGTAAAAAAAATTTATTTTATTTTATAGGCTCTATTTTGATTTTAGACCGATAGGTAAACCTTTTAAGAATTCGTCGATTTGTCGCAAAAAAAAAAATGACCCACTCTATTTTATAATCTTTCCGCAAGAAAAGCTAGTTTTCGATATAATTTTAACTTATATTAAGTTTAAAATGACTAAGAAGAATACTTAAACTACGAAGTTATATTGCTCATAGGAATGTTCTAAAAATCTCTAAAAGCAACCCAAAGGGTGGTGTTTCTGAAAGATGCAAGCAATGCTTTCAAATTCAAGAATTTTGGAGAGATTAAGGTATTAAGGTATTTTTTAAAATTGAATGTAATCTATTTTGAATTAATTTATTAATTATATAAAACAAACCTAAAATAATTTTTTCAAACAGTTGTTTCAGAATTATTTCTTTTTAAAATCTCTAGAGGTTTGTGGTGATATTATAAACATTTTTTTGGCCCCCCCTTCGCTCAAAGCTGCCTACGCCCTTGCAAATGGAATGAAACCTATGTGAGCTAGCTATTGCTTGTGTGCGTTAACGATATATGTATGTGTGTGTGTGTATGTGTTATCGATATGTGTGTTTATCCTTGGAGAATCACAGGATGAGAGAAAAACTTTTAATTAATTGAAAATGAATCTGAGATGGAAATAAAATTGTTGATAAGATGATGATGATGATGATAAATGAACAGAGTGAAGGAATATGGAATTGGCAAGAAAAGAATAAATAGAAGAGAAGAGAAGAATTGAAGAATTTCAACGTTACCTTAGCCATAACCGAAGCGGCCTCCTGTTTTAGATAATCCTCACGAGCCGTTTCATACATCGATACAAATTTATCGCGCTGCACTTTGAACTGGGCAAAAAGCTGATCGTCCTTGTTGCCCTTCAAACGATTCTCAATGTCCAGCTTCTCGACATGGACGGCACGGATCTCATCGTTCACCCAGGGCTTATCAATGGGATACTGATTCACCAGATTTTTCAGCGTCTTGATGGTGCTCTTCCCCTTGACCGCCTGTTTGATCAGTTTGGCGTTGGGTTTCTTGATCTTGCGACCATTGAGATTGAGATTGCCATTCATGTGGGCCATATTGAAGGGAACGGGAACGGGTCCGTGGCCAGGTGGCATGCCGCGTGGACGCATCCGTGGTCCCAGCATGTGCGGACCCATCAGCGGCGGCGGCAGCGGTGGAACTCCGCGTCCATTGCGTCGCATGAATGGTGGAGGAGGCGGTGGTCCGCCCATTGGTGGCATTGGGCAGCGCATGGGCGGTATGGGTGCTTGAAATGGCATCGGAGGAAATGGTGGTCCGCCAACTGGTCCCGGTCCTTGACCCGGACCCGGACAACGGCGTGCACCCATTGGACCTGGTCCTGGACCCATGGGTCCCATCATATGACGTCCTCCGCCGCTGCCCCGATTCGCGGGTCCTCCTCCGCCGCGATTAAAGCCATTGCGTTGCGGTCCATTGAAGCGATTGGCATTCGGCGCATGGAAACGCTGCTGCGGATGCGGCTGCCAACCATTGTCGCCTCCAGCGCCATGCATTGGCATCGCCATCTGCATCTGCTGCATCTGCATCTGTGGAACATATTGCTGCTGCTGCTGCTTGTTGCCTTTCAGCTGTTTACCTTTCGTCAACTTCTTTTTACCGCCACCATCTGATCCAGATCCATTTGCGGAGTTGGTTGTGGACACCGCTGGCACTGTGGATTTAGTCGATGGTGCTGGCGGTGCTGGCGCTGGTCTATTAAAGTCCACATAGAGAGGATCACTGGGCATCTGGCAGGATGTGTACATCAATTGGTTTTGCGACTGCGACTGCACCTGAGGCCGGAACGGTTTGCGATACGGTGCAATTGCAGCACGTACATTCTGACGCTGTTGCTGCTGCTGCGGCTGCTGCATGGTCCGGTTCGATTGGAAATTATTGTTCTTCGATACCATTTAAGACGACAATTACGACAATTATTTCAATTTTAAACACTTCGCTCTGACGGACAGCCAGATGTGAAAAAAAAAACACACAATTCAATCACACGCTTAAATGTGTTTGCTAGCTATAGAATTTGTATCGAATCGTTCGGACTTAGATCCACTGTTGCCAACTTAGCTATTTTATAGCCAGATCTGGCTATTTTCAGAGTTCGTGTGCTAGAAAAATGTCGAAATTTCTATTAGCTGAAAATCTGGCTATTTTAAATATATATTCATCTAAGTTTCGCAATTAATATTTTTGATAAAACTGTGCAAAAGTGCCCACAATAACAATTCTAGATGATTTTCAGACAGAAACAGCTATTGTTGCCCCTAAAAACTTGACAGCACTGGTGTGGAAGGCTGCCACCCGGACCAAAGGCTGCCAGCCTGCAAAATTTCTCGATCTGGCAGCTTGTACCATTTTAATCCAATTGGAAATTTGGTTGCACCCAAGAAAATTCACCTATTTTTTAATTTTTCCTAATATTGTAGATAGAATTTTGCATAATTTTTGTTAGAATTTTGTCGATTTTTTGGTATTTATTTTTAGAATTAAATTTGTAACTTCTCTCCCCTTTGGGTGACGAGCTTCAAACCTTCATTAAAATGTTTTCCTTAATTTTATCTAATTTTCGAATTTTATATTTTCTTAATATTTGATATTTGCAATACCTAAATTTTAACCTATCGCTACACCCAGCGACATGGCGCCGACTAGTTCAGTGATCGAAAAGTGCAGTTGTTTTCCTGGCTGCCCATGCAGTTAAAAATTCAGATCTAGTTTGATTTTTTTACTTAAAAAGATAAGTGTACATATCCGAAAAAGGTATTTTTAATAGTTTAATTTTTTATTAAATTCGATATTTTTTTAGCTAGAATTTTTAAATTTTTTTTAAAATTAATGTTTTTTTTTTAGAATTAAATTTTCGAACTTCTATCTTCCCGGGCCTGATGAGCTTCAAACCTCCAATAAAATGTTTACCTTAATTTTGTCTAACTTCGAATTTTAAATTTTCATTAAATTTATTAATTTTTTGTTGAGCTTTTTGCGTTTTTAAATTTTGAATTTTTATCAGTGATGGGCGACAAAATAAGTTAACCATCGATACCAAAGAACTAGCTATAAAATCGTTAAGTTGGCAGCAGTGGTTAGAAATTGCACGTAAATTGTTTTGTAGGTGTGTACACATTGTTTTCTGCGCAGGCCCAAAACAGCTGTTTTGTTGTCGCTGCTGAGCGAGCAAACGGTCGGTCGGTCAGTGGGCGTTGCAGGCGACAGCAATAGCTACAACTACAACTACAACTTCAGTTACACCTACACCTGCAGCTATTTAAAATACCAAAGAAATTGCTCGCATCGCAAACTTAAAAACGACGACTGCAAAGTCGCTCGTTAATTGGTGAAAAAGAATAGAAGAAATTGTGAATCAACAGCAACAGCAACAAGAAGAAGAGGAAGCAGTAGAAGATCAAACCATGTTTCCACACCTGAAAAGTCAACGCGTCAATGTGGAATTGTTGCAGGAGGCGGCAATCCGCGAATTGTTGCACCAACTGGAATGCATTGAGGGCTCCAAGGCCGTTGTGCTGGACGAGGCAATGATCCGACCGCTGGGACTGATTGCCAAGCCGAGCCTATTCACAGATCGTGGCATTAAGCTGTTGGCACTGAAGCCGGAAATGCGTTTCCCCAAGGAGCCGAACAACATAATTTACATAGTGCGGCCACAGGTGTCACTGATGGATCAGCTGGTGCAGCACGTGAAATCGAATAGTCAGCACGGTCGTCAGTTCCACATCCTGTTTGTGCCCCGTCGCTCCTGTCTGTGCATTAAGCAGCTGGAGGATAAGGATGTCATGGGTGCATTTGGACGCTTGGAGGAATTACCCTGGAACTTTTTCCCCCTGGACTCGGATGTGGTGAGCATGGAAATGCCGAATGCATATCGCGATGTGGCCATCGATGGCGACACAACATCCCTGTATCAGGCGGCCATTGGATTGGTGCAACTGCAGCGTCTCTATGGACGCATACCCAAGATCTATGGCAAGGGGGTGCAGGCACAGTTGGTCTGGGATCATGCCAAGCAGCTGGCCATCGACGAGAAGTCGCTCTACAATGGCGACAAGGGCTCCATTGATCAGCTCATATTGCTGGATCGGGGCATTGATCTGCTCACTCCGCTGGCGACCCAGCTCACCTACGAGGGTCTCATCGATGAGTTCTATGGCATCCGACAGAATCAGCTGACGTTGCCGGCCGAGCATTTTGCGGGTGCCACCGGATGCAGTGTATCGGCAACTGGGGGACCAACCGGCGAGGATCCGGAACGTTTGCTGGGCGATACCGCACGCAAGACCATCCTGCTCAATTCCGGGGAACCGTTGTATGACGAGTTGCGCAACAAGAACTTCAACGAGGTGCGCATGCTCCTGGGCCGTAAGGTGAAGGAGATTCAGTTGCAAGTGAATGTCAATCATCAGGAACTATCCATGCCGGATCTCAAGACCTATGTCGATGTGCTGCCCAAGCTGATGAGCCTGAAAAAGGCGACATCGGAGCACACGGCCATCGCTGAGCTCATCGCTGACAAGGTCAACATGTATGCGTTCCGCGATGACCTCGCCGCCGAACAGGAGTTCATGATCTGTGCGGACATTGACAGGCCCAGCGCCTACATTGAGGATCTGATTGCACGGCGCACTGAGCTCCGGAATGTGTTGCGTCTCATCTGTTTGCAGTGTGCCGCCGCCTCGGGA
This sequence comes from Drosophila innubila, assembly GCF_004354385.1. NCBI lineage: Eukaryota > Metazoa > Arthropoda > Insecta > Diptera > Drosophilidae > Drosophila > Drosophila innubila. Next base: position 13,766,206 of record NC_047626.1, read on the forward strand.
TTCAAGGAACGTGTGCTCAACTATTACAAGCGCGAGCTAGCTCAAGTCTATGGCCTCGAGGTGCTGCTCCGGGTCAGTAATCTGGAGAAGGCTGGCCTGCTCCACACGCAGACCGAATCGCGTGCTTATGCCGTGTTGCGCAAGGTAAGGAAGGATTATCGAATGTTTCATTCATATTCATCTTCACCTTTACGTTTCTTGTTGCTGGCATTCTTACAGACTCTTCATCTGACCGTCGATGACAGCATTGAGGTGGAACCGAGGGACATTAGCTATGTGCATAGCTTCTATGCACCGTTGACCGCCCGCCTCGTCGAGCACTCGTTGAAGCCACTGGGCTGGCAGACGCTCAAGAGTCAGATTAACAATTTGCCGGGGCCAACGTTTGAGGATTTCCAGGTGCAATTGATTGGGATCGGTGGACGGCACGGCGGTGGAGCGACACCAAGCGAGGCATCCTTGCTGCATGCCCGACGTGTTGTCCTTGTTCTCTTTGTTGGCGGCTGTACATTTGCGGAGATTGCCGCGTTGCGTTTCCTTGCCGCCCAGGAGGATAACAATGTGCACTTTCTGATTGCCACCACGAAGATCATCAATAAGCACACATTCCTCGAGAGTGTGATGGGCTCGTGAAGGCATCACTTGAGCCGCTTGGAGGCACATCGTCTGTCCATCAGCTGCGGCTTGTCGCGTGGACGCAATGCCTCGATTCCATTGAAGCCATGACCAAAAATGTGCCAGCCAAAGAAGCAGCAGCGCAGCGTAGGATACAAACCGGAGACGAATACGGAAACGGAACAGAAAGCGGATGCGACAGTAAAGAAGAAGAAGCAACCGAAACCAGTTTAGATACAATTACATACATATATCTACAAATATATTTCTATATTCAGAGTGTATAAATGTTATTTTTCTACACACACACACACCCACACACATACACAAACACAATGATAATGCGAAACATTATTAAGTAAATTATTGTATTATGCCGGCATAAAATAATCGTCAACTAACTATTTATATATACCCATATTGAACCCTATATATACTATATTTTTACATATGTGTACAGTTTGTAAGTGCAAAGGCTTTTGAGATTCTTTATATGATGATGATGATGATGTACAAATGTATGTAAGTACACTCATCATGTACATGGAAAACGATGTATGCATACATATGTAGATAAAACACAAAACCATAACCTTTATTGATGTTATCAAAAATGGGATATCCATTTAAATATAATCATTCAGTTACATATATGTATATTTATATAGTATGTATGCATACATTGTAAAGTTTATAGTTCTCCCCAGTCAATACCAAAATTTTTGCTGGGGTCGAGAGAGAGAATATTCCTTTGGGATTTGCTCGGAGTACATTCCGCGGTCGGTCAGCCTATCGCATACAACTACAAATCAAATACATAAGCACATATGCATATAATATAAATATGTGTCTATAGTTTTCGAAGAACTATATTGTTAAATCCGCGTACATACGTATATGTATGTATAACTTTATTGAGTTTAATAAAATGCAAATATCAAAATCAAATTCACAATCACATTTCTAGTTATCTTTTTTTTCAGATCTGTGAATGAATTCAATTTCGTCATCAGTTTTTTTTCCGGAAAATAAAAGCTAATTTACCTGGCACTCCAGTAATATCACATTATAAAAGTATTTTCAGCCTAGATACTATATGAATTTTATCGCCTCCTGGTGGAAAATATCCCTCAATTACAGAAGTATCTTGATATTCTATACAATCCCTTATAAAGCAGCTATTTTTTTTTTTTTTGTCTAGAAATGAGTAACGCTCTTTAGTTTTCGTACATTACTTTTCGGGTTCCCCGTATTCAACCTTATACATGTATTTTTAGCCTAGAATCTGTAAAGTATTCACCCAATTCACCTGGAGACAACTCAGACTCTAGTTTCCATACATTTCTTTAGGTATACCCTACATCCAATTTTATAAAAACTATTTCCAACATCTTTTGGATTGGTATTATACTATTTTGTAGATATTTTATCTATAGAGATTATATTTATATATATTCCACAAAAATCGAAACCATCCGAAAATCTTTTTGAAAAATCTCCCAAAAATTTATGGAAATTTTGAAGATTTTCGGATGATTTCGATTTTTGTGGCACCCCTGTATAAGATCCATTTATAGAAATTTAATGAACTTACTCTCAACACATTTTCCATGCACAACATGTTGTATATAGTACATATGTATATTAAAAATGCATATATATGTACATATTGTTGTTGTTTTTTGTTTTTTGTATTTTTATTTTATGTTTTATTTTATTGACGTGTATCAATTAAATTGTTATTTGTTTTTCCACTTCAAAAATACAATTTATTAATAATAATAATAATAATTATATAAAAAAAAAAAACAATTTTATAAACATAAAAAATATTACATATGTATGTTCTGTGTTCTGTTCCCCTCCTCCTCATGGATGTTATCTATCCATCGCATTCGCCTCGCACTCGCACTCGCTCGTTCTCTCTCACTCTCATCACGAACTGTTACTGTTTCTGTCTCTGTTCAACCCGCATTATAAGAAGGTTATTTTCTTTGTTAATTTCAGTGATTGTTTTCTTCTCTTGATTTTAAAGTTTTCTTTTTGTTGATAAATCCATGTAAAAGTAACTAGAATAATACTAATACACATTCGAAATCATTATAATATTCTCATATATTATATCATATTAGTGCCACCCCAGCGTCAGTTTAATTTGTTTATGATTTTTGTTTGCTTTGTTTTTTTGTTCATACATATCTAAACCATTCTCTCATGTTTTTATCGATTGATAAAATTATTAATTAATTGCTAACGGAAAAAATGTTTTGTTTCTGGTTTTTTTTTATGTTTTGTTTTGTTTTCTTGTTGTTTTTGCATTTTATCATTTTGTTTACTAAAAATTTTATTGCTACAAATGTTATATTTTATATCTTAAGATCCGGGGGATTGTGTGTATGTGTAGGTGTAAATGTGTGTGTGTATATATATATATTTATTATTATAATGTAAGCGACAACAAAAAAAAGAACTTCTCACATAAAAATAAATTGTAATTAATTAAACATTCATATGTATTTAATTTTCTATACAATTTTTATTGTTTTTGACTAAGCATTTTGCAATTTGCATTAATTAAGTCTATAATAGGCTTATTTTTAGTAATTTATCTTTTTGTTATATATTTTACTTTTTACTTAATCCTTTTTTGTTTATAGCAAGTCTGAACGAAAACGTAACATAAAAATTGAAAATTTCGAATTCAACAACATGCAAAAATGGCGCCAAGCAATTTTCCTTTAATTTAATTGTGGGATCAAGTCTGCTCCTTCCAAGGATATGGGCATCTTCGGGATGAAGGAGTTCCTTGCTCTTGCTTCTATCATTATTTCACTCCTTCTCTCTCTGTATCTCTGTCTATCTTACGATCTCTTTCTTCGCTGCCGTCGAATGCAGTCGGTACAATCTCTGGAAATACACGAACTCGTGTACATCCTGCCCCTTTTGGGTATCCAGGAGTCTTTTGATGTCTTTGAAACGAAGCTTTTCTTTATATTTTCATCGTCCTTTCTTCAAATTCCTTTTGTTTTTCGTACTTTTTATTTGAAATTGCGAGTATTTAACGGCTTTGAAGAAAAACATTTCAAACACCCGGTTTTTGCAATTCACGATAATTGGTAATTGATAACAAAGAAATTAATTAAATTATTATTGTAATAATATCAAAATTTCTAAATAAAACTTAAACATTTTTTATCGATTTTTTCTCGACATTTTTTTTTTTGTTTCTTTGTGTGTGTTTGCTTTTGTTTTGTTTTTGTTTTTTGTTGTTGCTGTGTTATTGTTTAATGCGTTTTTACTTTTTGTTATTTTGGTATTATAAATGACAATAAAGACTTACATTCAAATTATGTATTCATTGTTGATTTATATATATTTGTATTATATTGTGTTAAATTTATTATGCTGTTGTTTAAATTGAATTGATTTTCCTTTTCTTTTAATACAAAATTATTGCAGCGTCATTGTTTATGTTGTTGTTGTTGTTATTTTTTATCGGTTAGAAAATACTTGTATGTGGTGGTTGTTGTATGCAATTATTTTTGTTTATATAAATTTGTTGTGTTTCAATTTATATTTTAGTTTTTTTTTTTTGTTATTGCTGCAACAAATACGTCGTCTGTTTTTGTATTAAATATTTATCATTATTATTGTTATTGCTATTTTATTTAATTTTTTTTTAAATTGCTGTTATTGTTGCTTATGTCGGGCTCTATTTGTTGTTGCGGTTGTTGTTGTTGTTTTTGTAGTGTTTGCTTTAAAATTTCCATTAAAATTATAATAGTTTATATTACTATATGGTTGCTGTTGCTGTTGTTGTTGTCTATGCTATAGCGAACCAGCCGGAAAACTTGTTGAACTATTGCTATGGGCTAAACTAATCATGGAGCCAGACAAACTACCCTCCTCATCTGGATAGGTCTCGCGTGATACCTCATTTATGGATAGAGTGCTGTAAATAGTATATAAATAGTATAAAATTAAATATCTCGCATACATACAAAGATAGGTGTGAGAGCTATTGAGCTTTTTCAAATGAAAGATCTGACTTGACTTGGTTCCCAAATTTCCAAACAATTTTGGGAGATTTTCGGTTGGTTTTTTGTTTCAGCATTTAATAGTTATAATTACAACTTAATTTCCTTAGCATTGATAATTAATGTTTGGTTTCATGAAATTAAATCTTTCTATAATATTCAGTTAATGCAATAACCAGGTCTGATGTTAAAAATTTAATAGATTAAGTTTTTAATTTACAAATAATTACCAACGCTAATTAAATTAAGTTGTAATTATAACCATTTAATGCCAAAACAAAAATTTATAATTTTTGTCATTTTTTCAATGCTACTAAAATTTGATTTGATTATATTAAACTTTTCAATTCTAGTTAAATGACATTTCTTTGGCAGTAGATTTTTCAATGCTCGTGAAAACTTTCAACTTTTAAATGATAATAAAAATGTAATGTTAATGCTTTAAGGCACAACTCTGATAGTTTGTTTGTCGGTGATGTGTTTACCTGAAACCTAAAGCTATTGACTCATTATCAAAAGCTTCCAATTCTTTAGCATGCTTCTCGTGTTTCGTGCGCAAGCGCTCGGCACGTTCCAGATTAAATTGCTGCAATTCGGCAACCATCTGCAAAACAATACGAAATATTGGACAGAGGTGAGTTTAAGAGGTGTGGCGAAAATATGTATTTTTATATTGCTACCTTATTCTCCAATAGACCACGCCGCACGCTCACACGATTCTCGAGCTCACGACGCTCCCGATCGCGCTGCTCCTGCGCCTGCTTCTTGTTCTTGTTCTGGTAGGCTGTGAGCATATCCAGTTCATATTCCAATTGCTCATTGGTACGTTGGCACTCGATCACTTGACTCTCGTCCAGTTTATAACTTTGACTTTGGAACATGTCGGCAATGCTTTGTTCATACTGTTGGAACAACATAAGTCATTAATAATCCTCTACACAGAGGTAGAGAGAGAGAGAGATGCTTCACCTGTTCACCCAGCAGCGTCAGCTTGCGATGCTTCTCCTCCTTGAGCTGCTTGATCACCTCCTTTTGTTGCTCCTTTGGTGTCGTTTGCAGCACTTGCGCCTTATAGCGTTTATATTGTTTTGTTTGCGTTTTGCACGTCTCACGGAACTGTTTACGTATCTGCAGCTCCTTTTGCTGTAATGTAACAATTCCATTTGAGTATTGATAACGAATCCCATTCCTCCTTCACACATTACCACTCCACATTACCTTAAGGCTCTTCGGCTGTTGTCTTAGCTCGAGGGCATGCTTCCGCACCAGCTCCTTCTTGATGCGATCCATATAGTCTTTTTGATTGTGCAACTCCGTGTCGTGTTGCTTGTTTATCTGCACGATTCAATAAAGGGTACGATAACGATATTTCAATATGATTTACTCTTTTAATCTCATTTAGAGCAAGGTGTATTTAAAAATTATGTGCATTTTCATTGATTGTTGTGTGAAAACAATTACTTGACACACTGTACTCTATACTCTTTGGTCTTTACTCTTTAGTTGGATATTGACTCACCTGCTCTTCGCGCAACTGATGCACGCTCTTCTGTTGGCGATACTCGAGCTCTTGTGTCTTTTCATGGTGTTTTAAGAGCATGCCATGTGCCTGTTCCAGCTGCTGTTGCTTCTTGCTCAGCTCCTGATGATGATAATGATCATGATAATGATTATGATAATGATAGATATTGATATGAAGATATAGTTTTGAACAAGCTTACATCGCACAATAACTGATCCTCGAGGCTGTGCAGCATTACCATGCGTCTTCGCTTGAATTTGCGCATCTCGAGGTCAATGTATTGCTTCTGGGCCTGCAGCAGGCGTTGCTCCACTTCGGCCTCGTGCTGCTTTAGATTATCCTTTTGGGATTGCAAGGTTAAATCACGCTGTCGCTTTGGCGTTGACTCATCCATGGAGAGTTCACGTTTCCAGCGCTCCTTGTTCGCTTTGTATTCCTTTTTGCGATTCAAATCGTGCACTTTGCGATCTCCCTCCTGCTTCAGTGTAATCTCTTTATGTAGTTTCTTCTCGGCCGTTGTCGTCTGCTTCGATCGTCGCTCCAAATCCTGCTGATGCCTGACCTGCAAAAACACAATTTTATTGATTATGATGATAATGATAATGCGTTAATGGGTTAAAGAGAATTCTCACTCTTACCTCAAGACGTTCCAGTTCTCTGGTGAAATTATGCAAAAGATTATCATACTCTTTGTCCAGCGCCGACTTGTGCGTTTCCATCTCCACCTTGCACTTCTCTTCCAGCTTAAGCAATGTCGCCTGATGCTCTCTTCGCATGCGCTTGTATCCCGACATTTGTTCGTGCATCTCTTCCTGCATTCGTATTCGTATTCGTAGATTGGCAAGCGACACAAATAATGTACATATGAAACATAAGCAAATTAACAACGTGTCGTATGTTTATGTGTGTGCATATGTCATGTGCAATAATAATACTAATATTAACAACAACAATAATTACAATAACTTACAAGACTTGTGTTAAGCGCCCAATCGGCCTCAACCTCGAATTGAGCAAAATTCAAGCAATACAATTTCATACTTATATTTGAAAATTGCTAATTTGAGACTCTTTGAGTACAATGTGTATATAACACACTCTGCTTTTGAATATATATTGTTTGAAACAATAAATAAACAACAATTTAACGCTAGTTAACAATAAACTTGAACCATTTGACATAAACAGCGTGTCATGAAACAAAAGACAAAATGCGACAAATGGCGGACGCGCTCTCTTGATTCCCCTTCATAGCTCAAACAATGAGAGCTGCGAGTATGTGAGTGCAAGTGCAAGCGCAAGAGAATGAGTGACAGTTCAAATTGAGTGGAGTATGGAGCAAATAAGAAAGCAAAGATAATATAACGGTACAAGCAACAGGAGCCGTTTAAATTGATGTAACTAATTTAAGAGAGGGGCGACATGTGTGGGTGTGGGTGCGTGTGCGTGTGTCTGTGCTCCTCAGCCGAGATGAAAGTGTGTGTATGTCACTTAATTGCAAATAAGTCTATGTTTATTGCATTTGATCACTTAAATATTTATTTCTCTTTTTATTGTCATGGACTTAATTCACACACACGCACATACAATAATGAACACACATGTACATACGTGCATGCACACTAATTAGTAATTACTATGATTATCTCTATATATGTATTTTAGGAAATCACACAGGGATAATGATTTAGTATTTGATCTTGGCTTTGCTTTGGGCTGTCACAAATCTGGCCCTTGTGGAAGGATCTGTCATCATGGCCACCATAGTCATCAGCATCCGGCTCGTTGCCGCAGCAGAAGCAGAAGTGGAAGCAGAAGAAACAAGAGCAACAACCGCCGCCGCTGCTGCCGCACAGATGGGAACAGCAGTTATAGCGCGCCTATTTTGTTATGCGGGAGAGTAGAAATAGAAACAATAAACAACAACAAAGATTGCATGTAGTAGTAGAAGAGACAAAAAAGTTAGAACGAAACGATTGAAGGATAAACGAACAAGAGAGAGCGGCGAGCAAAAGCAACGGGAAATGGCAACTATGACTAGCGTTGGTGGGGGCCGCTGACAGGAAATACATACATACATACAGTAAGGCATTTATAGAGAGAGGAAGATTGAGATGACAGCAATGAATGCAAAAGATATTTTGTAACGATATTGATGTAAATACAAAGCAGGACTTATTAAAGTCCACAATATAGTTAGAGTATACATATATTCTAACACACACTCGCACACACACACACACACACGTGCACACTCATACAGCGTAACGTTATAAATTATTAATTGTTGTTGTAGTAGTATACAGTATCTATGTATTTGTATCTATGCATATGTATATGTATGCTTATGTATTGGTAATACAAATTGACGCACCTGCATATGCTCCTTCTGCTGTTTGGTCACAATGCTGGTGGTTCGTATGGTGGCAAAATTGTTGGGGCCATGATCGTTGACCGCATTGGAAATGGCCTGCTGCGAGGATGCCGATGATGCCGCATAGACGGCCGCTTGGGCTGCCGGAGTCGATAGGTATCGTGGTCCAAGTCCCGGCAGCCGATGATCACCGCCAGCCGGTGAGCCACCAGTGCTGTTGCCACAACCGCCAACGCCAACAGTGTTGCCAGTGCCAAGAGCACCGTGTCCCACCATGCCCAAATGTGGTGGCATCACTGACATGGGCGGGGTGGGGGCAGGTGCTGGTGCCGGTTGCGGTGCCGGGACGACAGATGCCGAATTCGTTGGTGTCACATTGTTGTTCATGCTGTGCATTATGTTCGGCAACGGCGGCAGATTGCGATGACGCGACGAGTTGCGGGACACGGCACCACCCCCGCCTCCGCCCGACGTCTGTTGTTGTTGCTGCTGCTGTGCATTTGACCAGTTGCCAAACGGCTGTTGCTGCTGCAGCTCTCGCTGATGTTGCATGGCTGCTGCCACAGCCGCTGCCTGCTGATGATGATGATGCTGATGCGCCTTCATATGCAGATGATTCTGCGCTGCAGCCGGTATGGAATTCGACGAGGAGCTCTACAAGAATAGTCGAATAGACAATTGCCAATTATTAATTAAATTAGTAATCTACCGACAACTGCATATATCTTATAAGCAAAGAATCAAACGTTCCGAAACAACTATTTCGGTAAAAGGTTTCATTTCAGTTCTATTCTTCAGTATCGGTATCAGTAAAGGGTACAGCAAATCAATTTTAAAACATTTTAAAATGATAAGGTGTCGTTTTATTATAATTATGATACCGAAGTAAATATCTAGATCCAGAGGAATAAAATTTTTTTAACGACTTTAATCAAATTTGAATGCAGAATAAATTAAGATGCCAAACCATGATCAAAATGACATTCCGCTTGAAAATCGGTAAAGTTTTGCCAAAGTTATGACAGTTCGAAATTACTCAAACCTCTGACATATCAACTTTACAAGTCAAAATATTTCTTAGTTTTGACATGATTTTTTACAAAAAAATGAAACGTCTCAGAATCAAATTTAAAATGTTGCTTTACACTAATTACACTATAAGGAGTTGATTTAAAGTGAAAACTTGAGATTTAAAATTTTTATTTTTCAAAATTTCAAAGGGGGGACCCTATGGTATTAAAATCTAAGCCCATATTTAGAGCAAATTTTTTTTTTAACGAAATCTATTAAATTTAATTGCAGAATGAACTAAGAGGCCAAACCATGATCAAAATGACATTCCGCTTGAAAATCGGTTTAGTTTTTACAAAGTTATGTAAGTATGAATTTAGTGAAATCTTTGACTTAGCAACTGTACAAGTCAAAATTTTTGTCCGATTTACCATGATTTTTTACAAAAAAAAAAAATGTACTAATCGTATTAATGTTCTATATATGCGACTTTCAATACTGGCCAATACTGTATATTACATGAAATTCCGTTTTTTTTTTTTTTTTGGTTTTCTTTTAAATCTAAGTTTAAACTTAAATTATATTTTAAATGCTGAAATTAAGGTATGAAATTATTTGTTTTCAAACGGTGCAAATTTTTACAGAATTTGTAGTATTTGAAATACGATTACTAATACAATATATGTAGGTATGTATAAAAGTTATGCAACATTGTTGAAATTGAATCATAATTATAATGCGAGGACAAGAAAAATACTGAAAAATGTAAAACTGATAACTAATGAGTGACATTTGATTTGACGGCCAAAATAGTTATTTTTATCGGGGAAGAGAAGACTGAATTGATAACACTGATCGTAATCGTAATCGTTTTTTTTTATTCGTGTTTGCAGCATATGAAATCTCACCTGACTACTGGCCGCCGATACACCCACCGAGTGTATGGAGTGTTCGGAAGTAATACTATTGCTCTTGCTGCTGTCACCGCCTGCATGATCGTCCTGCTGATCATCGGTATCGCCGACGGCGCTCTCCGTTTCGCAGGTGTCCACCATGAGTATCTTCTTCATTTTGCGATAATTAAGGTTGTCCAACTCACGCACCGCCGACTTGGTGCGCGCAATCAGCTCCAGCAACACGGTCTCCGATCGCGGACGTGTCACGTAGGCGTGTTGCAACAGTTTGGCCGATGATGGTCGCTCCGCGGGCATCTTTTTGAGGCAGAGGTCCACAAAATTGCAGAATGTATCGGACCAATCGTTTTTCTGTAAGACGGAGGATATGCAATTCAATCGATAGGTGTAGAATCATTAATAATTGATCGTGATCGTGATAAATACCGGCAACGTTGGCGATTCATTCTGTGCAATGTGATAAAGTGCGGACATGGCATTCATATTGAAGTATGGGGGTTTTCTTTCGGCCAACTCAATGCATGTGATGCCCAGAGACCAGACATCCACTTTGCCATCGTATTGACCCTCGTCCATTGCCAGTATAACCTCCGGTGCCATCCAATACGGCGTACCCACAAAGCTATTCGCTGGACACTTGATAGCTGCACTGCCAAAATCCGCCAATTTCACAACGCCATTATCCGTAAGGAGTATATTGCCCGCCTTGATGTCCCGATGGATGCGTCCCAATGAATGTAGATAGCTCAATCCGCTGAGCACTCCCAAACAGATGGCAGCGATCTCATCCTCATGCAATGGCTTCTTGTGCACCTCAATGATGTCCGAGGCGGATCCAACACAATATTCCATTACTAGCCAGGCTGTGGATTCCCGTAGGTAACATCCCTTGTATTCAATGGTATTCGGATGATTCAATTGACGTAAGAACCTGCATACATAAAGTGTAAATGAGTGTATGATGAATATAGATTCAATTCAATTCGATTCAACTCGATATATTACCGTATCTCCTTGAGAATATCCTGCCATTTCTCCTGACTCTGCTTGCCCGTATACGACATCTTCTTAATGGCCACAATCTCCTTGTTGAGATTGCAGCGGGCATAGTAGACGGCACCGAACGAGCCATGGCCAATTTCACGCAAATCCTCAAAGATCTTCTCCGGATCATGCTTGTTGAATAGATCGGCTATTTCCGGATCTTTGAGACTACCAGGACGTGCCGATGGCATCTCTGTTATTCATGTTATGCCTCCCACCAATTCTCTCGCTTGCTCTCCCTCTCTCTCTTTTTTGTACGCGCTCTTTTTAGTTTTACAATTCGTTTGTTTTTCTTTTCTTATTTACTTTTTCCTTTTAATCAGCTGTTGTTGTTGCTGTTGCTGTTATTCAATATCTCTCTCGCTACCTCTTTCTCTGTTTATCCTTCCTCTCAGGACATGCAAGAATCTCCTTTGGCTTCTAAAACGAAATAAATTGAAAGTTAAACAGAGTTGCATGTAAGTTGTCTGATACAAGTTAAATAATTTTTTTTTTTTTTTTTAACACATTTAAATCGATCAAGTGATTCACACACTCACTCGTTCATTCCGTTCGCATACACACACTCATATTAGAGTTGCGAATTTGAGATCAATTGAACTGAAAAAGTTCAATCGTTCATTTTTGACGCATGAGCAGAATCAGTCATATTCTTCATTAGTTCATGAATGATGTGAATAGGGCTTTTATTATGGTTATTCATTTAATTCATTTTTTTTTTTAACTTAAACATTTAATTATAGATGTGGGTTTTAGCGACCTTTCTACTTGGATGTGATGTGGTTTTAGTTAGCTCGAGGTCTTTAATTTGAAAACATAAAGTTATAAGTAATGTGAGATTGTTAATAATAAAAAAATAATTAGGTATAAAAGGGTAAATATCAAATCAAATTGAATTTAAACTAAACTATATGGTTATTCAAAAATGACTGCATACGTTTTTTAGTTCATATTGAATGACCTGCTCACTTGAACTTATTCTGAACGAAACCACACAACTCATATCACATTCAATATTCCAAACAAGCAGAAGAACGAGGGAAAGAGAAGCCGCTTATCAAAAATGTGTGTTATTTTTATTGTTCTTTGCGCTCTTTTGGCACTATTTTCACCAAATCCGTCATTCGCCGACACTCATCGAGTGAGAGGGGGAAATAACGGTGCATCATCTAGATACGCATATTTGAATGCCAAAGAGAGTCGAGAGACCGTCGCATGACTCCACTCACACACACAACACACCCACAGAAATGTCTGCCAATCTTATTCATGTGTCGAGCTTCAAATTAAAAGTTCGTTGGTTGAGCTTTTGTTTTGTTAAGCAAACGATATCAACACACGTGCATACATATCTATCTGTATAATATAGTATAGTATAGTATGTATGTATGAACGCAATTCATAATGGGCATGAAATTATTAGCGGTACTTATTTATTGCCCAGCTGCCGCATGCAGACACAAAAAAAAAAGGGTTGCAGCACTTGGCATTTTTATTCTCCTTTTTTCTCGTCACTACTGTTGCTGTTTGCAGGGAAAATCATGCGATTTGTTGAATGAACTTTTAGCTTAGCATTTTACAATCGTTGTGCTAATTGTTTAAACTATGTATTTGTTTGAAATTCTTTTTTGTTTAAAAGCAAAAAGGCAACACGCCTATTTTTCATACACACTAACATACAAAGTCAGCCATGTCTCGTTCTCTCTCACACACACTCGCATATGCACGTGTGTCTGTGTGTGCGTATGTGTTCGGTGTTGGTTGTTGTTTTGCATTCGCCCCGTCTTTTTGTCTCTTCTTCACTCTTCGCTTTGGTTTTTGAGCTTAGAAGCATCATTCAATTTAGCTTTGTGTACCGTTGCTTTTTAATTTAATTTGACGGCTTTTGGTCTTATTATGCCCGTCTGTTCGTTTTCCTTAATTAATTTGATTTAATTTATGTTTATTTGCTTCGATCATTTCAATATTTTTTTTTTTGGGTGCGGACAAACACATACAAAAAGCAAATCGCACGACGCGCTGCGACATCGTCATCGACGGCGACGTCGCTGTTGGCAGCCGCAGCCGCTTGAGTCACACCGATAACAACCGATAACAAGCAGTTATATGTGTAGACGACTATGGTGCGTGCTCTTTCTCGCTGTGCGGCTGCGGCGCACTCATACTCACACCCGCACACAAGACACACACACGCACGCACGCACACACACACACACTTACACATTCGCCAGCCAGCACCAAATGCATGTAAAAAATAAGATAAAACTATGGAAAAATAGTGTTTTCCTTACATTTATGCCGCTTACTTTTGCAATTAAACACTTATTGCTAATTTATCAACACGACTGCGGCATTTTTCCTCTGCATGCGTCGTTTTTCTTTCACGTCAGATCGGCCTCTGCCTCTGCTGCTGCTTTTGCCTGCCTGATGGTATTGTTTGATTTGCTATGTTTCGCCTTGCACTGCACACGCGTTGCGTTTTACATATTTACACTTGCAACGCATTCCGATTAAAGTATTAGCGAAATGTGATCAAATATATTCGCTTTTGTCATTGCATTTAGTTTTCCAATTTTCCTTCTTCAATTAATTTGTATGAGTTACGTATATATGTATATGTATGCATGTATTTTTGTTAAGTGTTGTGCAATTTCGTTTTGCAGATTTTTTTTTTTGCAATAAGTTGGCAGCCCGACAAGTAAAATACTAAAATAGTAAAGATACTATAAATGTTAGCAGAAATGCCTGGCGTTAAAACCAGCTGTTAAGCTTAACCGTCGCTGGATGGTAGTTATTGAGATATTAATTCTCCTTTTTGTAAGTAAATGGTTTCTATTTAGAGTTGTTCAGCGTTTTAAAATGAAGGATCTTTTATTAAGTTTTAGATGAACCAATGAATGGGCCATCATATTATGAGTTGTTCAGTTTTTCTGTCCCATTAACTATATCATACGATAGTAATCGCCCGACCGCCACAACCTTTAAATCGTTCGGATTTAAAATTGTTTTGGCGCGAAATTTTCATTTCGATTTTTTAACAATTGACTAATATAGGAAAAGGATTACAATTTTTTAAATGAATAAAACCATTTTAATTTTTTATAAATTACAAAAAATAAAGGTTATTAATATAACGAATGATGCGAGTTTTAATTTAAATTTGATAAATGACAAAAAATAAAGGTTATTAATTTTACGAATGATGCGAGTTTTAATTTTAGTTAATTTTACCATTCCGAAAATAAACTATTATAAAAACGTCTATAAAAAATAGATTTTACACTTATTTTTTTGTCAGCTTGTGAACAAGGGAGCCATAATGAAAGGAACATGTTCACTTGCTCACTTCAGTGAGCAACTCATTTTTGTTCACTCACTCATGATCAACGGGTGAAATTTACTATGGACCTGAAAAAAAAAGGACAGTTCTTTTCAGGAATACCCCTAATAAATAGAACTCGAACGATCGAGCGAACAAAACATTTGAAATCTGTGACCTACAATCAGGGAATTAGCTCGTTAATTCACTTTAGTGTAGAGCTGAAGAAATATCGATGTACATCATCAATATTTCAAAAAAATTAAAACCATCGGTTATTTTTTCGACATAAATTTTTTTAGCCATACATTTATTAAGGCCCAAATAATTTTAAACTTATTAAATTAAATTAATGGTCTTAAAAATAAAGTCTTTTGAATTTTTGAACATCGATCTTTAAACTTAAAAAACATCGAAGCTATCGATTTATTTAAACATCGATATTTCACAATATTTTTCTTTAGTGAATAGCTTAATCGAACTTAATCTGAACAGTTCGGTAAAACTATAACCACGTTGCCACACTTGGTGTTTTTGCGCCAAAACTGACTACTTTTTCCCGTAGGTGCAACGACACTTTTTTATTGGAATTTTTTAGTTTAATCAAGAGTTTCTTGAAAACTATTAAGAATGTAATTTATAATGTAAATTCGCTACCAATAATATAAATGTATTGTACCATTGAACTGAAATTCTTAATGTTATTGCTAATTTAAAAAAATGTGATTTTTGATATTCGTTTCATAAAAATATTTTATTATTTAAAGAAAATTTTTATAAACGTGTTAAAAAAATTCCGTTTTGTATATAATTAGTTTTTATGAAATTAGCTTTTTTAAATGAAAATTGTTTATTTTTTAGTGAAATTGGTTTTTTTTTTAGTGAAATTGGATCTTTTTTGAATATTTTTTTGGCGCTTTTTTATTTATTAAGTGACAACCGTGACTGTAACCACTAACGATCACTACAGCTTTATTAAGACTTTTGTTACAAATAAAGGAACAATTTCATTGCGCAAAAACAATAATTTTTATATTCTTCTAAGCTTAAGATACAGCAGGCAAACAGAAAAACTAAGAGTTTTGATCATTAAGATCTGTGGTCTTTTCCCTCCCTATTTCAAATGTTGTGTACACTGAATTGAGTGCTCTATAGTCAAAAAGAGGAATGTTTAATGAATAGAGCGGCAAAAGCAAACCAATAAAGAAAGCAACAACACAAATAAAGTTCATATGGGGGAGAATATGCCTCACTCACACGTCACACACACACACACACATTCAGGCGCTCTGAAAACCCGAGAGAATGTTGGAGTCGACGAGCGCCATGGAAGTGATGGTGAGATGGAGAGCAGAATAAGAAGAAGAGGAAGATAGGCACGTAGCGCACAACAAAAGCGTCAGCGTCGTCGGCGCAAGGTAGATTTGTGGCCCACAATCATTTTTTTAGTATTTAAAGAACAGTCGGGCAAGCAAGTAAAAGGTGCTGCGAGAGCGATAGCCAAAGTGAAAAAGGCAAAAGTTTAAAAGTAAATAACGGACAATACATACATATGTAAAGATACATACATACATACATATATATAAATATATATGTTCATATACACACATACAAATGTGTATAGGAAGCTCATGAATCGTTCAGTTGTCAAAAATCGCCTTAAATCAGCAGCTAAATTGCATTTGTCATCAGGCTTCGTGTTTGTTTTGTGTTCTTTACTTTGTTTTTTTATTTTTTATTTTATTGTGAGCCAATTGTTGCGCTCAGCAGAGTGCGTGTGTGTGTGTGTGTGAGTGTGTTTATGCTAGTTGTTTGTTGCTACGTCGGAAGAAATGCAAAAGCTACAAACATGGCAAAAAGTGAAATATGCATGAAACAATAACAATTAAAAAATAAGATAAATACATACATACATATTTGTATATTCATGACATATGTATGGTCATGTGTGTGTGTGTGTGTACATAATCAAAAATTGCTACCAACGTGTTTGTGTGTGTGTGTGTGCGCCAAGACGTTAAAAGCTTTAGCTCTGCTTGCCCTAAATTAAATAATATGCGTACAAATGAACATTTCTATGTGCATACATATACATATGTATGTACACACATACTTATGTGCACATATTTTCGTTACGTTTTGCCTTTGCTGAAAAGAGCGCGCGCGCGCAACATTCATTTGAAAGATTTGAAACATTTCATGAACTGCGATCGTTGCTCCAAATACAAATTCAGACAGAAGCTGTAAACGATGCACAGTGGGGCAGTCAGTCAGTTGATCAGTCCGAGGGGACTGTCGTTTTTCAATTTATGATTTCATTGTTCTACACATTAACAGCAATCAAAATGCAATGTACAATGTACATACATACAATTAATAATAACAATAAAAAAAAACCACAACCGCAACACAGTTAATCCCTCTCGCTTGCACTTGGCTATTTTTGAGTCTTTGCGTTCAATGTTTTTTCAAAGCTCTTCTTTTTTTTCATATACCCTGTGCCCGTTTAAAATGGGCAGAAAGAGGTATAATGTGTTTGGCAGAATGTATGTAACAGTCAGATGGAGACGTGGCAGACCCCATAAAGTAGATATATTCTTGATCAGTATCAACAGCCGTGTCGATTTAGACATGTCCGTCTGTCTGTCCGCCCGTATGAGAGCTAGAGACTTTAAACTTGGTATGTAGGTTTCGGGAGACCCTAAGCAGATAAGCAGCAGTTTGTTTTTATTTAAGTTGGTCTTAAACATCCTGACCAAACTTAGTTGAAATTGGTTTATTATATCGTATAGCTGCCATAGTAACAGTCGGTTGAAAATAAACTTTTAGTACAGAGTTTCTGGTCACAGGGTATCCTACTGTCGAGTGCGCTTGACTTTAGCCCCTTTTGTTTGTTTTGCATTGCTGCAGCTTCACTTCACTATTTATATCGATAAATATTCATTACAAATAATGCTTATCGATCAATTAATTACAGATGCGCCTTTTTTGAAATTGTTTTTAGAGGCAGCTGTAACCTGTTCCGTTAGTTGATATCGTATGCATAAACATGTGTGCGTGTGTGTGTGTGCGTGTGTGTGCGTCTATGGCATATTAGTTGCAACAATTTGTTGACCATAAATGGACACACTCAGTCAATAAACCCCGCATCCCACACAACACGCCGAAACGATATTGTTTTTTTTTTTTTTTTTTTTGTTGAGTTTTTAGTTTATTTCTGATTTTTTTTTTTGTTGCAGAAATCGATCGCTAACTAATG
This sequence comes from Drosophila innubila, assembly GCF_004354385.1. Classification (NCBI taxonomy): domain Eukaryota; kingdom Metazoa; phylum Arthropoda; class Insecta; order Diptera; family Drosophilidae; genus Drosophila; species Drosophila innubila. Next base: position 13,784,301 of record NC_047626.1, read on the forward strand.
CCATAAGTGGCATTCATTCAATAGAAATGAATGTGTTCACATTCCTATATTCGAACAAATATCGATATACATTCATATTTATTACTACACTGAAAAGAAAGCTGCTATACAAAATAACGAAAATGTAATAAACGCATGCACATACATTAATATTTATTTTGCTTTAATAAAGCTTAAATAAATTTAAAGCCGGAGATATATTAAGTTTATTTAATATGCGCTCTATAATTTCTCCAAGTGTATGCGACCAGCCGTTTAATGTGTACGATTTTCCAATATATGTACATATTTCGAACATTTTGTTTTTCAAGTATTTTGATTTAGCAAGGTGCTTTAAGCGCCTTGTCGTCAGTTTGTCAGTTTCATGTGTGTCAGGCACACCCACACAGACATACACATACACACACACACACACACACACCCGAGCAGCCACCCACCTGTCTAGCGTAAACGGAACTTGTGTTTTCAATGCCGTTCTTTTTTATGGTTTTCTATTTTTCACTTTCCCTGTAAATCATTGCCAATTACGTGGTATTAGCAAAGGGTGCGGAAATGAACCTTTCAATGATATCGTAGAAGTACCGTATTAAACACACACAAACATACCTACACACACACAAACATACCTACACACACACAAACACACACACAAGCAAAGATTGTAAACAGTGCGTCATCAGTGTTGTGTCTGTCGACTTTGTTCCCCTCTCTCTTTTTGTCCCCTTCTCTGTTTCCACAGCAAGAACAGTGAGACAGAAATTGGTCGCTATGACCTCACAGTGTGCGTCATCATTAATGAAACAGCCAAGTAAAGGAACGAGCAAGCGAATCACAAGAAACATAAACACATGAAATTGAAAAAGAATTATTAAAACAGATGCCGCTCCAAAATTTAAATTGAAATTGAAATTAAAGTTGAAATTGCAATTGAATCACAGTGATTCTAGTATACATTTCAGATTTGGATACAAATATGAGAATGATTCTACAGGTGGCATGCTCTTATTATCTGCGACCTTAATCTACTGCGTATCTCACACACACACATACATACACACAGATACCCACTGAAATCTGTAGCAGATACACTGATATAAAAAATGTATTAAAGTTAAGATTTTGGTCTAAAAACTAAGAAGTTTGGTCTAAAAAATGTGTTGCAAACATAACATTCTTAAATTAAGAAAACACATCTTGGATTTAAGAACATTTAAAATAAGACTCAGTTCTTGTTTGTTCTTAGAATTAAAATCAAAAAATAAGAAACTTAAAAATGATTTTTTAAATTTATAATTTTCTACAAATTTAAGATTTTTTCGTTGTATTAAGAACTTTTGATTTCTTAGATTAATATTCTTAGTATTGGTAATATGGTTTTAAAATGTTCTCATTTTAAGAACAAAATACTTAAGATGAATGTTCTTGATTTTAGAAGTTTGTATTAATACGAGTAACTATAAATATAATTGTTTTTTTTTTTTTACAGAATTCATTGAATTGGATCGCCAGCAACGAATAACGGAGACACACACACACCGACACGCACACACACACTCACACAGATTGAGGAGGAGCTCAAGAAGTTAATAAAATGCCCGTCTTTCACACAAAAACCATCGAGAGCATATTAGATCCTGTTGCCCAGCAGGTAAGAAGGATACGAAACGAGGGTTAATATTTGGGAAAACGATGTGATTAACATTTGTTTATGCGATAAGTACTAGTGATATATCTTTTATAGCTATAACTACAGTGCATATTGGCGCCCAAGAAGGTAAATTTCAAGCAAAAGTTACTTTCCCTTTTACACTCCAAAATGCAGATCTATCAAATTAAAACTATTTTGTTTAGTTGATAAGCTAATTATTATGTATTGGTAGTATTATTGTGTTTCTTTAATAGACATCGCATTGAGTACAGCATACTAAATACGTTTATGCCATACTTGTTTGCTCCTTTTTATATTTGAATAGTTTTTAAAATTTCTAACTCATAGCAAAGTGCAGTTTTTGTGATAAATTTCATGGCATAAACCTTTTGATAGACAATGTAGTCAAAAACTGAGTATAACCTTTTGTTTTATTTTTGTGCCTAATAATAATTTTCTTACCTGTCGAGAGTAAAAATAAATATAATATGAAATCATCTCCCCAGCTGTGTAACATGTGTAGTTAGAGCCTCTACATATCGACTATATATATATAGATATAAATTTCTGTATATAGTACGACATTTAGAACCCATTTCAATTTATGATGACATGAAAAATAGCAAAAACAAAACATAAAGTTGTGTCGCTTTATATTGTTTTTGATTTTCTTACTTAACAAATGGTTTGTTCTATAAATAGATGAGGTGGAAAATAATAATAATAATAATAATATGTAGAAGGCGGGGAAGAAGCAGCATGAATAATATGATATTGGACTAGCCTAAACCTGAGGACAAACGAAATTTTAATTTAAATAAACAACAAATGAAAACAAATAAAAAAACAAGAATGAAGATAGCAATGACACAAAACATAATACCGAAGATTAACTATCCTATAAAAGGTAGCATGAATAGTATAGTATTTAGATACATGTATATGATAATACAAACCGATTTGGATTTAATTCAATAAATTACCTATATTTTAGTCAAATAAATATATTGCAACATCACACCAAACAGTTTTCCTATTGATAGTTTCTATGACAGCTTTAAGCTTTTCAAATTCTTATCAACTAGACAAAATTTAAAAAACACTCTTTTTTAATGCGTTACACATGTTGTGATTAAATTTGACTACCCATTGAAAGGGTATAAAGACTAGAGATTCATGTTCCAAAAATAACAGCATAAAACACACACACAAAAAATAGAAAAGCGTAGGAAATGCAGAAAAGAAGAAAAATTAACAAAATATACAAAATACAAAATAAAAACATTTACGAGGCAAAAGGCATGAAAATGAAATCATTGCGATCAAGAGAAAGAAATGGAACGAGTTTGAGAAAAAGAGGGAAAGAGAGAGAGAGGGAGAGAGAGGAAAGAGGAAAGAGGGGCTGTATACAAGGTGTAGGTGTAGGAGGTGTAGTCTAGGTGCTGATGCGGATGACTGAAGATTATAGTTGAGGGAAAATTGTGCCAAAAAGCAAACCCAAAGCATTAGTCATCATTCAATCAGGCGGATAACGGCAGCAACAAATGGGTGGTGCGGTGGTGCAGTATGGATAGGTGGCTTGAATGGCTTGCAAAAGGCAAACAAAACGAATTAAAAATGATCATTCAGCACATCAATCAACACATTGATACACACATACACACACACATAATGAGATGGGATGGTTAAAATTAGATACGCTAGCAAATTGGTCAGCAAAATGTCCCAAGTGAACCACTGATGGAGCACAACGAACATTGCCCACATTTCTCAAATCACATGGAGAGTGCTAAAAAGGGAAGGCGATAGAGAAGGAGAATGGAAATGCGAGCGGGAAGGAGCATTAAATTAATTACATAATTAATTCATCAAGAGAATGGCCCAAAATAATATGACAGCTAAATTAGATGAATGCGTTTCCTATTTGGGGAAAAAAACAATGATATAGAACTGAACCACTTGCGATCTTTGGACTTTGAGGTTCTATATAAGTGAAAATGATCGAACGAGACATTTTCAAATCGTTGCTTTAGGTTTATCTTATGAAGCTCTTGTCATCTTCAAGTTAAAAATTAGCAACTATTTTAATTTTCAGATTTTTCTTGTACTTTAGCGTTAGATATACGACTAAAAACTAACACACAGTTAAATCAAAAATAGTGCATAAATATAAATATCGATTCTAGCAATTATAAGTTAACGTGAAGTTATTTTAAGTTACGATTTTCTTATCCTAGTGTTAAACAGAAATAGTTTTTGAAAATAGAAGAGTGTTTGAAGCACAATTGTCTGTTAATAAGCACAATTAAAACTAAAGGGAATTGTCAGTTAGACAAACAGATTCCACAACATTCAAAGCATTCATAAATCGATTGCTTATCAACGCAATTATCAATGAATTTGCAGTTTAACAACTGCTCATGTCTAAAAATAGTCCAAGTCGGTCTTTAATTATTGCCAATAGAGCAGGTGCTGATGTCAAGTCCAAGTTCAATATTGAATTCAATTCCAATTCGAATACCAATTCCAAATCCAAATCCAAGTCAAAGCCCACGCGAGAGTGTCAATGCGATTAATGCCGGTTTGTCTGTCTCTTTCTCTCTCTCTCTCTCTCTCCCTCTCCCTCTCTCTCTCTGTGGCTGTCATATCATTCTTTTTATGGTCTTGTCGATAAAGAGCAAGCGTCTAGCATTAAAACCGCTCTGTTTTTGACTTGTGCCTCAATGACACTTGCTTCAAGTTGTAGCTGAAAGTTAAGCCAAAAGTTTTTGATAAATGTAATCAAAAAGTTTTAAATATGACTTATTTTTATCCGAAGTCTAAAATAACTGCGTAATATTAGAAAACCATAAAATTTATTTAAACAATATATTTTTTTTCGAAACGAACCTTATATTTTTTTTAGAAAGAGGTTCGGTGTAGGTTCGGGTTCGCAAGGTAAATAATTTCAAGGTATATGATTTGGCTCATGTTTAAAAACCCGAACCGAACCGGTTCTACGACGTTCGGTTCAGAACCGGTTTGCAGACTTGGTATTTTTATTTATTTTTTGATTTATATAATATTATAAGCTTGTTAATTATTATAATTTTTTTAAATTAAACTCTAATCGATAGTTAATATTGAATTAAATCTAGTTTAAATCTAATTACCAGCTACTTATTAGTTTTGGAGGTATTTTATTATATGAATTATCTTATTTTTTTCAACTCTTATAGGATGAGATATTTTTTAATTGTAGTTAAGATTAGTTGTATTGAATGCTAGGCCACTTTAGACTAGAGTCATTGGTTTATTGTTTTTTTGTTAAGCTGAACATATTTAATGTTGTCTGTTTATCGTGTCATCGTTTAGGTATCTCGCTTGGTCATTCTACATGAGGAGGCCGAGGATGGCAATGCGATGCCCGATCTCAGCCGTCCGGTGCAAGTGGTGTCGGCGGCGGTGGCCAATCTGGTGAAGGTGGGACGAGAGACGATCAATAGCTCCGATGATAAGATATTAAGGCAGGACATGCCGTCGGCATTGCATCGCGTGGAGACTGCCTCGCAGTTGCTCGAGGAGGCTTCGGATATGTTGCGGGCAGATCCCTATTCGGGGCCAGCGCGCAAGAAGCTAATTGAGGGAAGCCGCGGCATACTGCAGGGCACCTCCTCGCTGTTGCTCTGCTTTGACGAGAGCGAGGTGCGCAAGATCATCCAGGAGTGCAAGCGTGTTCTTGACTATTTGGCCGTTGCCGAGGTGATTGGCACAATGGAGCAACTGGTTCAGTTCCTTAAGGATCTGTCGCCCTGCCTCAGCAAGGTATCCCGCGAGGTGGGCGCCCGTGAGAAGGAGCTAACCCATCAGGTGCATAGCGAGATTTTGGTGCGTTGCCTGGAGCAGGTCAAGACTCTCGCCCCCATACTCATCTGCAGCATGAAGGTCTATATTCACATTGTCGAGCAACAGGGCAAGGGTGCCGAGGAGGCGGCCGAGAATCGCAATTATCTGGCTGCACGCATGAGCGATGAACTCCAGGAGATCATCCGTGTGCTTCAGTTGACCACATATGATGAGGACACCAGCGAACTGGACAATCTCACCGTTCTGAAGAAGCTTAGCAATGCCATTAGCAACAAGATGGAGCTGGCCAACGAATGGCTATCAAATCCCTATGCTCTTCGTGGCGGCGTTGGAGAGAAGGCTCTGCGTCAGGTCATTGATAATGCCAATGAGATCTCGGAACGTTGCCTGCCTCAGGATTCGTATCCCATTCGCAAGCTGGCCGATGAGATCAGCGCCATGTCCAATAATCTCTGTGAGCTGCGACAAGATGGCAAGGGTAACTCACCCCAGGCCTTGGCTCTGGCCAATGGCATTCGTGGTCGACTCGGTGAGCTACAGGGTCTTGTCCGCCAGGCTGTGCTCGGTGTGGACAAGGCGGGTGTCCAGCAGACGGCACACACGATCCAGGGACGTCTGGAGCAGGCTGTCAAATGGCTACAGAATCCAGAGATCAATGATGGTGGTTTGGGTGAACGGGCGATCAATCTGATTGTCGAGGAGGGACGCAAGGTGGCCGAGGGCTGTCCTGGTCATCAGAAGGCCGAGATCATGCAGCTCTGCGACGAGGTGGAGCGTCTGAAGCGCCAAGCGGCGGGAAGTGGACCCGCTGCCAAGCAAGCAGCCAAGCAGCTGACCCAGAAGCTCTACGAGCTCAAGGCGGCTATACAGAATGCCTTGGTCAATCGCATCGTCCAGGACTTTATGGATGTGAGCACACCGTTGAAGCAGTTCACCGAGGCGGTCATGTTGCCCGAGGGAACACCCGGACGGGAGCAGAACTTCAATCAGAAATCGAATAATCTTCAGGCGTTCAGTGATCGCGCCTCGAAGACATCCCGCATGGTGGCAGCAGGTGGAGCCTGTGGCAACAAGAAGATTGCCGAAATTCTGCTCTCATCGGCCGCTCAAGTGGATTCATTGACGCCACAGCTGATCAATGCCGGACGCATCAGGATGAACTATCCCGCCAGCAAGGCGGCCGACGAGCATCTCCAGAATTTGAAGCAACAGTATGCGGATACGGTACTCCGAATGCGCACCCTCTGCGACCAGGCTACCGATCCGGCTGACTTCATCAAGACATCCGAGGAGCATATGCAGGTTTATGCCAAGCTCTGCGAGGATGCCATCCATGCTCGTCAGCCCCAGAAGATGGTGGACAACACCTCGAATATTGCTCGACTCATCAATCGTGTGCTGCTCGTGGCCAAACAGGAGGCGGACAACTCGGAGGATCCTGTCTTTACGGAACGCCTTAATGCCGCCGCCAATAATCTGGAACGATCCCTGCCTGCAATGGTTGGCGATGCCAAGCTGGTGGCCACCAATATTGCCGATCCTGCTGCGGCTGCCGCCTGGAAGAAGTCATTCCAGCGTCTCCTCGGCGATGTTCGCGAGGTGCGTGATGCCATCGCACCGCCACAGCCGCCACCATTGCCCACATCGCTGCCACCGCCCATCCCGGAGCTCAGTGCTCTCCATCTCTCCAATCAGAATGGTAGGTTAACCGCATTTTCACTGCTTATAGATCCCTTGTCTGATGACACATGTCTTTGTCCATTCCACAGCTGAGCGTGCTCCTCCGCGTCCACCACTGCCACGTGAGGGTTTGGCTCCAGTGCGTCCCCCGCCACCGGAGACAGACGATGAGGACGAGGGCGTGTTCCGTACCATGCCACATGCCAATCAGCCTATCCTGGTAGGTGACTCCTCCTCTCTGCCTTTTACATTCCCTTCTCAATATTTTCCTCTATTTACCCCTCCATTACCATATCATATCTTTTGTATCATTAACTCCTTTATATCATCTAGCATCCACTAGCTACAACGTCACCCCTTCCGCCTTTCTTCAACACTCTCTTCTACAAGTTCTTTATCTACTCCTCTACCCCCCGACTTCCTCCTTCTTTTCCTCATTCTCTACCTCATTATTCTTTGCCTCCACTTCGCCTTTTTCTCTTTGATTACCTTTCAACCTGCTTTTTAGCTAGTCTCTTTTTATTTTTTATCTCTTATCTCTTTTTATCTTCCTCCATGTTTATTTCCTCCTCTGGCTAATTTTTTTACCAACTTTTCCTCTGCCTTTTTTCCTTTTGCATCCTGCTTCACCTTCGCTCTTTTCACCTACTCTACTTTTCATCTGTCTGTAATATCTCCGCTTATATCTCCCGTCTACCTTTACCACCTCTTCTTGCTCATTATCCTCCACTCCTTAACCATTTCCTGTACGATCAGCTTTAGTTATTTTTTACCTCCTCCTTTACTTTCCACTCCAATTTAAGTCACTACTTCTCAATTACCTCCTCTTCTGCTACCTTCTATTATAATAACTACTCTACCTCTTCTCTACCTTCTTATCAAGCTCTCTTCGCGCCTCTCTCTTCTTTCCGATGATCTATATGCATGATCTCGTCATCCACCTCCGTGTCTAACTTCAGTCTCCTTCACTACTTCACTATACAACTCTTGTACCTTTAGCTTTTTCTTTTCTCCACTCTGATCTTATTCTTCCAACTCTTCTACTTCTTCTTAACCTTTCATCTCTAGCTTTGGCTTTAACTTGTTGCTCCTGCCAGTCTTTCTTTTACTCCTTTTCTTCGCCTTCTTCAATTGTTAAAGGAACTCACTTTAACCTCCATCTACTTTGACTCTTTCAGATCGCGGCACGTGGTCTTCACCAGGAGGTGCGTCAGTGGTCATCAAAGGACAATGAGATCATTGCGGCCGCCAAGCGTATGGCCATACTGATGGCTCGTCTCAGTGAACTTGTGCTGTCCGATTCGCGTGGCAGCAAACGGGAATTGATTGCGACGGCCAAGAAGATCGCCGAGGCATCGGAGGATGTGACGCGGCTGGCCAAGGAGCTGGCACGTCAGTGTACGGATCGACGCATTCGGACGAACTTGTTGCAGGTGTGCGAGCGTATTCCCACCATTGGCACACAGCTGAAGATCCTGTCCACCGTCAAGGCGACCATGTTGGGCGCCCAGGGATCCGATGAGGATCGTGAGGCCACTGAAATGTTGGTGGGCAATGCCCAAAATCTAATGCAGAGTGTAAGTTTAGGATTCAGGAGCTGTCGGAAGATCATCAATTGTTAATCCATCTTTTTTTCTTCCTATTTCTTAACGCCTGCAGGTGAAGGAGACGGTTCGCGCTGCGGAGGGAGCTAGCATTAAGATACGCTCGGATCAGACCAGCAATCGACTGCAATGGGTGCGTCGCCAGCCCTGGTATCAGTACTAATACCACGAATGCTATAGACAGCTGCCAAAGCTAAAGCCAATACCCCCACCCTCAAAGAAAAAAAAAAGAAATCGTTCGTGCCTTTCGTGTAACATAAACTAAACTAATCTTAAACAAAAAACTTTAAACTGAATTTCAAAACTACTTTTAATAACTTTAAAATATAATAATGCGTCAAGTGCTCCCAGACTTTTCCATCGTAAGCTTTCCACATAAGTTTCCCGCTCTGTTCTGAAACTCTGAAATATTCTAAATATTGTGCAAATTCTGAAGATGTTGAGTACTTCGAATACTATTTACTTTGTTATCAATTTGAATATTCAGAAAACATTTTAAAACTGAAAACTCTGTTTCCACTTTCTTTAAACACATTTATCGTATATGTTTTATTTTTTAAATGCTATATTTATATTTATAAAGTTAATGTTTAAGCGTGCAATAAATAAATGTACATACATACATACAAACACAGACACACACACACAGACAGGTGCAATGTATATATAAAGCAATAAAAACTCGGAAAATAAGCAAAGCACTTGAGGGAATTGAGTTAAGCAACTCGATATACACTGTCCACCTTCTGGCTGCGTCTCCTAGATGAACTTGGAGTAGATGAAGAAGATAAAAGTAGAAGAAGAAGCATTTACAGAGATAAAAACACGCCCCCGCCGTATCCCCCCCACACACTCAATTTTTAAACCCCAAAGCCAACTTGCTGGAAAAGTAATACACAATTTTTTGTTAATTCCACTTTGACTAACATGAAAATGTGCGAATATACAACAGACATACAATGAATATGTAAATGAATATGAAAATGAGTATAAATATATATATTTGAATATTGAGTGCCTTATTCACATTGTACTTGCATAGTTTATAATTAGAAGTAGTTGCCCCGACCCCTTTAACAAACTAAGCCTAAAATGATCAACGCGTTGTGTGTCATGTTTAAAATAAAAAGTAACTGAAATAAAAAAAATTTATACCAAGTGTTTACTATTGCAATAGGCAACACATTTGAACTTGTTTTATTCCAACAGGAACCAAACCCACTCTCTTTTTTATACATTAGGGAGCCCAGATGACAAAAAAAGACTTTAAAAATATTTCTATGGTATAGTTTTTTAAAAAATTTTTTTTTTTTAATTTAGCTTTTTTGTTTTTAGCCGTTTGTCATCATTACTCCAGAACGTCAGAATCGATTTGAAAAAGCTTTACGTTTTTTGAAAGCTAATGAATATAATTCATTTATCGAATGTATCTCTAAAACTGACAGTGCTTTTTTGTAAAATATTTTCAAAAATAAGCATAAAATGATTAACGCGTTGTGTGTCATGTTTAAAATCAAAAGTAACTGATATACAAATTATATCAAGTGTTAATTATTGTTTTCTTTTAATGATGAATACAGTTGTTTAATTTTTAAAATTTATTTTTGTATTAATAGGGAGTGAGAAGGTATATGTTGAGCTCTAGCACTTGCATATAAGGACTAAACTCTTAACTACTTTGTTGCAATGTTTACGTAAGAAACATAAAGTGAACACATTGGTCCAAAACACTCTTCAAGCGCAAATGAAATATGATCATCCACTTATGTTCAGCTCACCAACGAAGAGAAGCAGCGTCAGCATATTTAAGCCGACGCGTCGGCGCAATTGACCAAAGCCACTTGAAGTTCACAAGCAACCCTCTCTCTTTCTCTCCCTGGCGACCGAATATATAAGTAAATACATAAGACAGCCGCTGCGCTGCCGGCGTCAAATACAACGCAGCCCTGCGGCTTTAGGCTAATCCAGAATTATTAGAGAAATAAGAAATTATTCCGAGTAAGGTATCAAACTGGAACACAAGTGCCATTCCACAAAATCAGCAACTACATATATTTTTGAATAAATAGATGCAAAAAACTAAACAGCTACAGCAACAACACAACCCGAAGTAACAACAACGGCAACATCATCGAAGCAACAACAACGCAGGACCAAACGGGCTAGTTAAAAAATTAAAAATAAAAAAAGTCTGAGTAGAGTGCTAATGGATGTGTTAAAAAAAAAGAAAACAAGGCGCAGCGGTGTAAGACATAGACTGCAGACGGAAATTGCCCGTCTCAGCAGAGAGTTGAAAAACACTGAAAAGCCGCCATCGCTTAATGCGTCAGTTTCCATAAAGGAAAAGCGTGCGTTTTATTGCAATTAAAAAACAAACCCAAAAACCCAAGCATACCAACCGTCACCTATCACCAGATAGAAGTGATAAATCAGAAAAGAATCAAAACTCCACCTCAGAAAAAGAATATTCCGGTATTCGTAAAACGCTGCCCAACGGATTGCCGGATTACAAGCAAATTCGTCGTTGGAGAACAGCCCGTGCAAGGACCAGCACCGGATCCGGATCCGGATCCGCCGGCGCGGCAAACCGAGCCAATGGAGAAAATAGCAGGTGCAGTTGACCCAGAAGAAAGCAACGGACAAAGAGCGCCAATCATTAAGAATACCTATAATTAAAATAATAAACAATAATTAAACCAATCACAATTTATAAATATTCATGTCTTTTAATAAATAATATTTTCAAGCACAATCGATCTAGATATTTACTTCGATGTCATAATTATTATAAAACGAACCTTAACAATTTAAAATTTTTCAAAATTATTTTGTTGTACCTTTGCGTACCGGTACTGATTCCGGAACCGGAAGAAAAGAACAGAACCTGTTACCGAAATAGTTGTTTTGGAACGTATCGGTACCCAAACCGTAACCTAAATATGTTTCGGTTTGATTAATTGAAAATATTAATTAAAAAATAAATAAATTAAAATGTACATAGTATATATGCACATTATTATTTTCTTCTTCTGCTTTAGTGCATTACATAATACCTGACAAAATTACAATACCTTGTGCAAGGTACATACGAGTATGAGATAAAAAGTGTTGCATACTTTCAGGCGGTCACATAAAACTCGCAACAGAGGAAAATGGCATCGGCAGCGGCAGCGTCGACAGGTCATCCAATTTCCGTGGTCGAGTGGAAGCTGGAAAACGGAGGAAATTGGAGAGGCCAATGGAGATGAGATGAATGCGAGAGAAAAACTCAACTAATTATAGACGCCACATGCCTGCAAGTTGTTGCTTTCTCGTTCCCCTTCCCCGTTTCCGATCACGATCACGATCACAACCATGCCCCTGTTCCCCGTTCCTGTTGCTGCCGCAGAGGAATCTTGAATGAGCTGAGCAGCCGAGCAGCGTCAATCGGCCGAAAAGTATTGGAATTTGGGGTAACGCGTCAGTTGTGATTCGATTATCGACCAACAAACAGACAGCAAGATACTGTGAGAGAGAGAGAGGGAGGGAGAGAGACATTGTATTATTCAATTGTAATGTCGCAGTTGCAACAGCTAACCGAGAATGTGCCACAAATGGCCATAAGTGCCTCAACACAGGAGTTGGCCTCATTGATTGACAATCATTTGGGTGCACTGCGTCCGTTGTCGCCATCGTGGCGTGTGGCAGATTCTCCCATTTCGGGGCGTGGCATTTTTGCGGTGCGTCCGATTGCCAAGGGTGAGGAACTGTTTCGGGAGCACACATTGTTAGTGGGTCCAACGGCGCATCGTGGTCGCAATTTGCGTACCTGCACTCAATGTTACCACTTGCCACCTGGCGATGATGATGCCACTGCATTGTGCAGCGCCGGCTGCGGATTGCCCGTGTGTGCCGGCTGTGTGGCATCGCCGCGTCATGCGCTGGAGTGTCAACTGTTCCGCAAGTGGCAGCCCAAGGATGTCACTCGCATCGATCCTCGTGCGTTGCGCATCCTGAGCGTGGTGCGTTGTTTCTTCCTCAGCGAATCGCAGCGGAAGTTGCTCTACGCGCTGCAAGCGAATGCGGATCGATATTATATGCGTGAGGTGCAACGTGCCGCGGAATGCTTCGAGCACTTCCCACAGGATCAGGATATATTGGATTATTTCTATCGCACCATCTGCGCTTTCAATACGAACGCATTCGAGAGTCGCTGCCAGGTGGATGGACATGAGATTGTTGCCCGTGCCTTGTTCCCACTCGCCGGCATGCTCAACCATCAGTGTACGCCCAATGCCGCCCATCATTTCGAGGATGGGGAAACCATTGTCGTCACCGCCACTGAGAATATACCAGCTGGTGACGAGATCACCATGTCCTACACGAAACTCCTCTGGTCCACGTTGGCCCGCAAAATGTTTCTCGGCATGACAAAGCACTTCATGTGCCATTGTCCGCGTTGCCAGGATCCTACGGTAAGTCCCCGATCCAAGCATCCTATAATAACCTAAACACTGCACAAATGTCCTTCCGTGGGATAAATTGAAATGCCATAAATCGAATAATTGGCATACATATCGATTATTTACACCAAAAACACGAGTTCTGAGTTAACGACTCGTTATTTCCTGATCTCAATTGTGTTGAAATTGTTAATTTTTATCACTTGAGAGTCAAGAGAAATCTTGTTTTTTTTTTCAAGAAAAAAAAAAAATTAGTTTTATTTTTGAGCAATGATCGTCTAAAATAGAATGTGCGATTTGTTTTGATGGAGTAGGAAAGGCTAGGAAATGTCTGTAGTTATTGTACAAAAAAAGATCAAAAAATTTGAATAACGCAATACAAATTGATGAAAAACAGAAAAACTTAACAGACTATAAGTAATCGTTTCTAATATCCTCTTTTTGATACTAAAATTATATATTATATTTCATCCTTATTTTTTACATTTTAAAACTAAACAATTGCTGTAAATTTGTAAGTCAACAAATCTACATGTTTTTAATAATTGAAATCATTTAAAAAAAAAGGGATATTTGTATGGGTTTTTTGTTCAGAAAAGAGAGAGACTATAAGTATCTTGGTATCTCTCTCTTCTCCTTAAACTCTTATTCGCGTCTTTGATTGCTGCAGCGTGTCGCAATTATCGCGTGCCACAACCAAAATAGATGCACGCCACATGTATATACTTAAATTTGTATCTGAATCTAAATTTCTGGCTATGTGGGGCAAGAGATACATCATCAATGAATCGTTTCAACACTTAGGAAATTACTTAGCAGCGGTTCATTCACCTGTTCATTCATCTCTAGACTCATAAATAGTTCAAATATTGTATAAAAACGCTTAGAAACATTTTATGAAAATGTTTGTATGGCGCAGCCAACTTAGCTACTTGATTATTATTATCTTTCTTAAATGTCTGGCAGCTCTTGGCAATATAACGGTTTTTCGAATTTCTGGCATCACTGTCTTGCACAATTTTATCGACTTATCGTTGCCTAACGAATATTTCATATGCGCTTTGAATGTTTATGAATAGAGGAGAAATAAGTTATTCTAAATGTTATGAAAAAGGTTTGAATTTCAAATTTAATTTGGAACTAAAATGAACTAACCATTTTCTCTAAGGCCATCGAGCTATAGTTAATAAACCAAGTGTTGACTGCAATTTTACATTATAGCTGAGCTTATTATAAATAAATAAATAAAGCAATTAAAAAGTTGTAATAATCACATATTATTGACTTTTTTTTTATAATTTTTACGTGCTCTGAAAGAAAACAAATACAATTGAATGTTTTTTTTTTTGTGTATATGTTGATGGAAAAACAGTTTGAAAAAAAATCTGAAAAAATTATGTCGGCTTGTGTTTACTTATTTTTCACCATAAAAATATATATAATATCAAAAATTAAAAAATAAACATCTACTTTTTTGTCATATTATAATCTGAAAATAAATAGTTTTGTTAGCAAATGTATTTTTTTTCGAATTTATTTATGTTCAAACAGTGTTAAAAAGACCCTTTTACACTTGTGACAACACTTTACAACTGGCATTGAGGGCCATTCAAAAATACGACGAATGAATGAGTGAGTGAGTGAATGAGTGTGTGAGTGTGTGAGCGAATGAGTGAGTGAATGGATGCTCTGAATGACAACTTGTTGCCATTTCTAAATAGCTTTCTTCTCAATTCGCTCGTCTCATGGGCTATGTTGCTTTCAATGAATGCGCCTAATCCATGTACCTCATTTATTCCT
The DNA here is from genome assembly GCF_004354385.1 of Drosophila innubila. Lineage (NCBI taxonomy): Eukaryota > Metazoa > Arthropoda > Insecta > Diptera > Drosophilidae > Drosophila > Drosophila innubila. Next base: position 13,799,321 of record NC_047626.1, read on the forward strand.
CTTCTCCCCATATTCCACCTTACCACCCCTCGGACCGCCCCTCTGTCAGCGTCCGTGTCATAATGCATATTCCTATGGGTCTGGGCAAACTGCCAGTTAAAGCTAATGGAAGCCCAAACTAGTTCAAGTACAAATACACACGCGTACACACACACACACATACATACACACACACATACATACACACAGTCTCAAAACACGCACGCACATAAGAATTCTTGGGATGGATAGAAAACAAGGCAAAAACAACAATTAGAAAATCAAAATCAAAGAGAACAACAACGAAAAAATATCAAAACTCAAATTATGTCATATCCAACAAGAAGAAATCTCATTTTTGTATTTCTTTTCCTTTCTTTTATTTTCCTTTTTGGTGTGATCGGTTTTTTTCTTTTCATAACGCACATATTATGTTTTAAATTTTTTTTATGTTTCTCATCTTTTTTTTCCAATTAAAATATAAATTTTGTACATAATCTTCAAAAATATGAAAACGGAAAACATTGTTCTTTTTTTTCCTTTTATTCTCTGAGTTTTTGGGTTTTTTTTATACTTGGAAAATTGTTCAAAAACGTTTTGTCAATGGATTTTTAAGTTCTGTTAAAGGGTCTGAAGGCATGGGCGAGGGAGAGCTATGGCTGTGAGGGGTGAGGGGTTTAAGTTCATGGGTTAAGTTATAAAAGAAATGTTCAACTGATTTATGGATTGGCGTTTCAGTGGATACCCTGTAAACAAGGCATTGATATTAGTGTAGTAGAGTAGCATAGAATTTAAGCTATTTTTGATACTTTCAAGTAGAAAATAGTTAAAAAAATATTCTGTGCAAGAATGTACAGACGGTTTATTTATTTTTAGCAGGAATAATATTTAAAGATTTTTCGTAACCAAGAGAAATTGTTTTAATAAATGTTGTTTAAAATTGAGTCAAAGTGAAAACTACAATCTTGGGCTTATGGATTCCCAAACTGTGGTTCGAGCCGAATTCGTTTCAGATTCGCAGCCTTGTCTGCATAGGGTAACTGCCGGTTGATCATTTTAAGACTTGCATGAAACACGTTGCGTATACGCAATGGGAGTGTGCGTGTCTTGTGGCAAAATGGTGACAACGTGTGGCAGTCACGTGTCATGCGATTGTTATTGTTGTTGTGATGATGGCATTGGCATTATCTGTTGGCCGCGGCACGCAATCAGTTTTTTGGGGCATGCCTCTAATTTATGAAGCGCCAACACGCAGTCGTCACCTGGAGAAACTTCACCTTTTCCCTTGCCACGCCCACATAACATATGAGGGAATGATTGCACTTCTCTTAGAAACCGAGCCACATTTTGTTCATCTCTCTCTGTCTCTCACTCTCAGTCTCTCTCTCTCTCTCTCCATTCGAGCTGCCGCTAGCTACAAACAGAGGGAAGCCGCAAAAGCGATGATGTTGTCACGTGGCGCGGGATTCTTGCCCAGAGCTCTGGTTGTTGTTCGTCGTTGTTGTTGTCGTTGTTGTTATACGTATTTATAGGCGTCTCATAACCGCAACACAGAGGCAGCGACCAGAGGGGCGGGGGACGGAGGGGTGTACGGCGACAAATTGAAATGACAAATCGAAGTGACAGGCAGAGGCAAGGCGCAAGCTCTAGGGGAGTGGGTAGGGGTAGCTTGGACGGGGAGGTGGATGTCACAGGGTGCTATATGTGGGTAGGAAGGGGGTCTGTCAAAGACCCATTGTTGTTGCCATTTTGTAGCCAACAATCCAATTGAATGCAACAGAAAATTGAATAAGAGTCAAAAGCAAAAGCAAAAGCGGCTTTACGCAAGCATGTGTGTGTGTGTGTGTGTGTGTGTGCGGGGGTGTGCTCGTGTTGTGTGTTGTGTGTGTCGCGCCTTGGAAAATCATATTTTGTTCTTCTTGCTGCTCTTGCTACCTCTAATTTGTGTTTATACCCAGCATTCATTGCATAAAATGGGGTATTTTATAGCTCAGTGCAAATCTTTGTAACACACACAAGCGGATAATAAATAATAATAATTATGATTTTTATATTTATCATATTTTTATTATTTTTATTTTTGACTTTTACACATTTTACACATTAATATGGTCTTAAAATGTTTTTATTTTAAGAACAAAATATTTTAGATGAATGTTCTTGATTTTAGATGTTGGTCTTTTTTATGTGTATTTTTATCAGGGAATCAAACCGAAACAAACATATGTTTCGGTTCCGGTACGTCCCGAAATAATTATTTCGGTAAAAGGTTCTATTTCAGATTTTTTTCTTTTGGTTCCGGTACGTAACCATGAATAAATTTTACATCGAAATAAACAGACCTCGGGCAGAAAAAAATTCTTCGAACGAATTTAAAAATATTTAAATGCAGAATGTATTTAGGGGCCAAATCATGATCAAAATGACATTCCGCTTAAAAATCGGTTTAATTTTAATCAAGTTATGACAGTTGGAAGTTGGTCAGTCTGCGGACTTAGCCACTTTACAAGTCCAAATTTTTGTTCAATTTCACATGATTTTTTACAAAAAAATAAAAGGTCTCAGAATCAAGTTTAACGTGTTGTTTTATACTAATTACGATATAAGCAGTTGATTAAAAGTGAAAACTTGAGATTTAAAATTTTGAATTTTCCAAATTTCAAAGGGGGGACCCTTAGCATCGAAATCAATATCTAGTAGAATCTAGAGAAAAATATTTTTTCTTAAGAATTTAATAAAATTTAAATGCAGAATAAATTAAAATGCCACATATTGATTGAAATGACATTCCGCTTAAAAATCAGTTCAGTTTTGATCAAGTTATGACAGTTTGAATTTGGTCAGACTTCGGATTTATCCACTTTACAAGTCAAAATTTTTATCCAATTTCACATGATTTTTTACAAAAAAATAAAAGGTCCCAGAATCAAGTTTAAAGTGTTGTTTTATACTAATTACGATATAAGGAGTTGATTAAAAGTGAAAACTTGAGATTTAAAATTTCGAATTTTCGAAATTTCATAGGGGGGACCCTTAGCATCGAAATCAATGTCTAGTAGAATCTAAAGGAAAATATTTTTTTTTTTAAATTTAATAAAATTTAAATGCAGAATAAATTAAAATGCCAAATATTGTTTAAAATGACATTTCGCTTGAAAATCGGTTCAGTTTTGATCAAGTTATGACAGTTTGAAGTTGGTCAGACTGCGGATTTAGCCACTTTACAAGTCAAAATTTTTGTTCAACTTCACATGATTTTTTACAAAAATATAAAAGGTCCCAGAATCAAGTTTAAAGTGTTCTTTTATACTAATTACGATATACGGAGTTGATTAAAAGTGAAAACTTGAGATTTAAAATTTTGAATTTTTGAAATTTCAAAGGGGGGACCCTTAGCTTCGAAATCGAATCTTGGTCGAAGATAATAAAATTTTCCAAATGAACAAAAATTGAATACAGAATGAATTTAGAGGCCAAATCATGATCAAAATGACATTCCGTTTGAAAATCTATTCAGATTTGATCAAGTTATGACAGTTGGAAGTTGGACATCTTTTTGACCTAGCAACTTGACCACAACCGTACCGATACAAACGTTTCGATATTCGGTTCTTGACAGAGAATTTTCATTTGGTTACAATTTCAGTTCCGGTACTTAACATGAATCGGTTAGTTTAGGTTAACGGTTCCGGTGTTAAAACCGGATTTTTATTATGTATGTATTTATGTGTAGTGAAGCACAGGGTATACCGTAGTCGGGCATACTCGACTAGAGCGTGCTTGCTTGTCTTTGGTTGCGCGCTGCGTTTAATGCTCTCTGAGGGCGTCGCGACGCGTCGCTGCCCAGCAAAGGCGACGCTGACGCTGCTGTCGACGTCAACGTTGACGCCGACGCAGAGCGTTTGAGGTCTCGTCTCGTGGTTTTGTCGCCAGCGCCAACGACGCCTTCATCACTCGCAAACTTGCCGCGCGTCGCGTCGCTTCGCGTTGTTTTTGTTTGTTTGTTTTGTGTTGTTGTTGTGCTGGCAGCTTCTGTCGCCGATCCTGGCCAGACAGAGAGAGAGAGAGAGAGCGAAAGAGATGACAAGTGAGCAGATGAAGACAACGGAAACGATGGTCGCCCACATGGCGCCCAGTCGGAGTACAACACACGACCAATTGGCCCGTCTCATCGATGTGCATTTGGGCGATTTGCGGGAGGAGCTGCCCAACTGGGTGTTGGCGCCATCTCCAGTTGCGGGACGCGGTGTGTTTGCCACACGTGACATTGCCGCCGGCGAGCTAATCTTTCGGGAGAATGCGCTCGTCGTGGGTCCGACGGCAAGGAAGGGTTCCCAGCTGAACACGTGTGTTTGCTGTCATCGTCTGTTGTCCAGCAAGCAGTTCCTCTGCCCGCACCGTTGCACGTTGCCCGTATGCGGCGATTGTGCCGATTCCACGGCACATCGCAATGAATGCGAACACTTTCAGCGCTGGATGCCAAAGGATCCAGCCGAGCAGATGCAGCAAGAGAAGCTGCAAAAAAATGACAATGACAATGAGATGAAATCGGTAAATGAAAGCGAAACCGCCATGGATGTGGTGAATCCACTGTCACTGCGCATTCTCACAGCCGTGCGCGTCTGCTATCTGAGCAAGGAGCAGCGTGCTCTGGTGGATGCCATGCAGGCGAATGCGGAGCGCGGCTATCGCCAGGAGATCATCAAGGCCGCGCAATGTTTCCGCAACTTTCCGACCACCGATAAGGTCTTCATGGATCAACTATTCCGCATCGTGGGCGTTCTCAATACGAACGCCTTTGAGGCGCCTTGTAGGGTCGACAAGCACGAGACGCTTCTCCGCGGCCTTTTCCCACTCACGGCGATTATGAATCACGAGTGCACCCCCAATGCGAGTCATTACTTCGAGAATGGACGGCTGGCGGTGGTGCGAGCAGCAAGGCCTATACCCAAGGGCATGGAGATAACCACCACCTATACAAAGATCCTCTGGAGCAATCTCACTCGCGGCATTTTTCTCAAGATGACCAAATATTTTGTCTGTAACTGCGACAGATGCAACGACAACTCTGTGAGTTAACCAATATCGGAAATTTCTCTATTCACAGTTCCCTTTTATCCCAGTTTCCAGTTTCCCAGTCGAATAAAAAGATATCCTAACCTTTTGCGCATGTCATGAAGTAGATAAAATCTTCGGCAGTTGCAAATGTTTCTTTGAAAAAACACTTGGGGAATCTGCTCAAGAATCTGCAGAAAAGGTGTTAAAATCCTTTTTATATGAATCGAGCAATCTTTTAATTAAGTAAAATCGTTTTCTGATAAAGTTGGAAAATTTTGCGAAGAAGTTCAAAAATCTTCCGGATTAGTTTACAATTCTTTTCATGCATATTCTGAAGAAAAATTATCGAAAATTGTAGGGAATTCCTTTGATGCAGTAGAAGAATCTTCGAACAAAGATGAATTTGTTGCAAAGGAGTTGAGTTTTTTTTAAAAAAAAGGTACATTTTTTTTTGGAAAAAGAATAAGACTCATCTGAAGAAATGAGTAACTTAATGGACAGAGAAGAGAAATTTTTGAAATAGTATAAATATTCTCTCGATAAAGTAGAGTAACCTACTTAAGATGTGCAAATATCTTTTTAAGAAGTAAAGAAGCAAGAATTAAAACAAGTCCCTACTGGAAAAGTTGACAAATTTTCTAAAGTAGTAGAGAAATATTTCAAAGCAATAAGGTTTAATAAAAAACAAAAAATAAAACATTAAAGAATAATGAAAAATTATTGAATAATAGAAAATGCAAAGCATAAAACTATTAATAACTATACCTCAATTATCTTGTCTGTTTATTAACCGATCGAAATTTTCAGAAAACATCCGTAAAATAGCACACATTCCGTGTGCCAAGTCTCAAGGCTGTAGCTTAATTTGCGGTGTCGGGGAGGCTGTGACAAAACAAACTTGACCTGCGTGCACATCATAAGAGTATTGTCATCAAATTTGGTTGCTCTAACTCTTTTAGTCTATGAGTAATCTATGCAATTTTACCATGATCTTAAGGTTTATGATTTTTATTAGTTTACTCATGAAATAATCATTATTTTTAAGCAAAAAATTTAAACTCAGGAGAAAAAAAAATAAAACTCAAGTTGGTTGGCCAAAATAACACCTTGAGTTTTATGTTTGATAAAAAAAATAAAAGTCAAGAAATAATCATTATTCCATACGTTTTTTTTTTTTTTGAAATATAATAATTATTCCTACATTTTTTATTATTTTGATCAAAAGTAAACATAAGTAAAATAATAAAACTCATAGCATAATGATTATTTCTTGAGTTTTACAATAAAACTTATTATGTTTACAGTCCCTGGCTCAGAATAGCCCTTTAGTAATTTTTATCTTTATGCTAATGGTCTAAAGAAGTAACAGTCCTACATTATAATGTTTAATAATTCAAGAGCTCTATTTTCAACTATCTAACATAATAATGTTGAGGTAATTTTACAAATATTTAAAAATCTTTTTTATAACGAAAAGAAAAGTCTATTTACTTGCTTGTCCTTTCCATATAACTACGCCGTATAATTGATCAATGTTTTGCCAGACACTTAAAAAAATTATTGAAATATTTGAAATATTTTCCGAATTGTTTTTGTCACACGAGAAAAAGAGATCTTTGAATAGATTCGAAAAAGTCTACAGCTGTCACAAGAGTATCAGTGTGTGCGTGTTTTATCTGTATCTCAAACTGGTGCTGTATCTGTATCTGTATCTGCATCTGTATTTGTATCTCAATCCTAAGATATACAATTGATATACATGTGAAGCATACGTGTCTATGCTTATAATCATACTACTTATATACGATATATCTACATATGTGCATCTACTTATATATCTGTTGGATTAGATGAATAATAGCATTTGGCAGAGACATGACAAAAATGCGCTTAATTAGATTAGTTGCTTGATTTTTGCATGAACTTGCTCTGATGATGCAGAACTGAATAACCCACAAACAGTACCCCCCTCTCTATCCTCTCTGTTTTTCGGGGTCTGTCGGGCGGGAACATGAGCGTGAGCTCATTAGTGCAACATGACCAGACCCAGACCCAGACCCGGACCCGGACACGGATACGGCCCACAACTGACAATCCACAGACAGTTGAGACAGCTGCTGGTGTTCCTTGGCCAGAGGCGCAAAGACAAGAGGGGGCAGTGAGGAGAGGGGGCTAGATAACTGTTTGGGGGTGTCATTTTCATATGCCCCACCACGCACAGTGTCCCTAGTTGATGGTTGTATGACAGTTTCACTCCCTATCCCCTCCCTCCTCGCCTCCATCAATTCTCTGCTGTCCCCTTCCATCCCACGTCTCTACACCGACGCAGGCGGGTTATTCAAATGGCGCCGCCGAATAAAAAGCCACCATATGAGAATATCGTAAAGGTGCAACAGAACGACCCCTTAATACCCTTCACCAGCAATTACCAATTAGTCAAATTTAACGAAAATTTCAGAGTAGTAATTTAACTAAAAAATATGAACCTATTACTTATTACTTAAAATATATAAAAAAAATCAACCAAATAATTAAACTTCAGCTCTTTAAAAGGCTGTAGTCAGAAGCTTTTATATTTCTCTATACCTGCATGTCTATGTCATACATATGCTTAATTTTAGTATACCCTATAGAGATCATTTAATGTCTACAGGGTATAAATTCCTATTGTAGCCATTTCATAGGAATTATCTTTGAGTTAATGTTGAATTAATAATCGCTTATCGATTCAAATGCTTTTAGCAAACTTTTTTTTTTTTTTGTATTTTGACTGTACACACTTTTCCACTATTTATTACACTTTTGTGAGTGTGCTCGACTAGGTGTTACTCTGCAGGCAGCTTTTAGCTGAATAAAATGTTTGAACTATTGATTGATTTTTCTTCACAATCTTTATTTTTTTGGTACATTTATTAATATTATTATTAGCACTTTACAAGCTACTTAAAGCATTGAAAATGGGCAAAAAAGGGTATAATGTGTTTGGCAGAATGTATGTAACAGGCAGAAGGGGCGTGGCAGACCCCCCATAGAACATACATTCCTGATCAGGATCAACAGCCGAGTCGATTGAGCCATGTCCGTCTGTCTGTCCGTCCGTCTTTAAATTTGGTATGAAGGTTCCTGGATACCAATTGCATATCAAGTTTGATTTTATTTTTGGGTCGGACCACTATATCATATAACTGCCACAGGAACTATACATCGAAAATGAAGTTTAAGTATGAAAAAGTTTTTTGTTCTTTGAGACATCTTAACATAACTGATAGAATATGCATTTTACTTGTTTTTGTCCATTCTGACCGTAGCTTGTTCAAATCGGTCGACTATATCATATAGCTGTCATAGGACCGATCGGTCAAAAATCAACTTTTAGTATGAAAAGTTTTTTGTTTTTTGATATATCTTAACCAATCTGTCAGAAAATGCGTTGGTTTTGTACATTCTAACAAAATTTGGTTTAATTTGGTTCCATATATTATATAGCTGCCATAGGAAAAATCGGTCGAAATTCAATTGTCAGTACAAAGTACCTGGGCACAGGGTATCCTACTGTCGAGCGTGCTCGACTGAAACCACCAACTTGTTTTTTGTTAAAATTGTTAAATTGTTTATACTTATTTAATTTTAACTCTCTTTTTTCCAATTTCTTGTCTTTTAGGAGAATGGCACTTATCTATCGGCGTTGTTTTGCCGGGAACAGGGGTGCAAGGGTCTAGTAATACCCATTCAGACGAAGACCCTGCAGCCAGATTGGCGTTGTCTCAGCTGCGAGAATGTCTTTCCCCACGCGAAGATGGCGAGATATCAGGATTTTGCTCTGAACACGATCAACAATCGGATCAACACGTGCGGTGTTCGTGACATGATCCATTTCATCAATGAACTGTGTCCAAGGTTTTGTCCCCCCTCCAATTATGTGCTAATCGAGGCCAAGTTGAATGTGATCTGGCGGATGACACGACTCGGCGCTGAGGAGTATACGCCCGAGGAGTTGGTACACAAGGATCGTTATCGGGAGGAGATATTGGCCATCTTACATAAGCTCGGCGCTGGCGAGTGTACGCTGAAAAAGCTGATCACGGAGGAAATACAGTGAGCGCTAAGAGTTCACCAATCCCACTCCAGCTGTGTGTACGTGTATGTGTGAGTGTATTCTAATGTGTGTCTGCTGTTGTTGTGTGTGTCTGTTTGTGTGTGTGTGCGTATGTGTGTGTGGGTGTATGTGCGCTGGTGGGTTCAGCTGTTAGCCAATCCAATTGTTGTAGCTGGTAAAAATTTTTGTTTTTTTTTTTCCTTTTTTTGTAATCTCATAAGATATGTATATTATAATAAAAACGGAGCTCTTGAAAAGAATATGCGTTTCTCTTCTGTTCTAGCTTCAATATTTGTATGTATGCCTGACAGCTGTCAAATACTAAACATAAAACAAACGTTTAGAAGAGTTCACTTAAACTCACGCATAATTTTTTTTTTAATTTGGAAATCTTTCGGAATATTCAGTTTTTTTTTCAAGTGGAATTTCAACTAGAGCGTTGAATACTTTAAAGTTTCTTAGTGCTATTTAAAAATTTTTTAAAACCCTTGTGACATTCTCGAGAAACGATCAAAAATTCATACTTACTTATAAAAAGCTGCTAAAAGAAAAATTGTAGATTAAAATTAGGTCTAAAAAGAGTTTTTTTCATTTCAAATAATAATTTTTTTATTTACATAAAATTGATTTTTATGATAAAAATCGAAAACAAAAGCTTATCATGTATCCAAAATACTCCACCTAAATGATTTAATGTACTATAAAAGACAGTGGGAGTTATTTAGGTGTTTTTTCTGCATATTAATTTATTATTTTTGTTATTTATTATATTGAGCTAAAATATGAGAGCACTTTAAAACGGTTTACTTAAAGTTTATTGAATTCGAAAAAACTTTGTTAAGCAAAGCGTCCTTTAAAATAGCTTTACATCAAATTTTTGCAAATATATTCATATATTGATCATATATATATCATTAATTAAATAACGATTCAATTGTAATGCCAAACCCAAAACTCGTAGCACGAGTAATGGAGAAGTTCAAATACCACTATGACGTCTGGTATTTACAATATGTAAATGGGGGTCTTTTAATTGTTTTCATCCATAAACATGTAGAACTGTGAAATGGAAAAGTATTAGTTAAATAAGTAAAAAGGGCTGCCGCTTTTTTTCATCTTCTTGTTTTTCATTTCTTTAATGTTATAACAAATATATATGTATAATAATATTACAAATAATTGTCATTATGCTTAAAACTTAAACAAACGGAAAAAACACATAGACTTTATATTATATGTATAGGGTTTACGTGTGTATAAAATATATCTGTACTAGATCTGTATATAAGGCCATAAGCATAATAATTTCAAAATTACTCGCATATATTTAAAAAAAAGAGAAAAGAAAAAACAAGCACAAATTGTGCGTGATTTTGTTTTGTTCCCGTTTTTCTTTTTTATTCTTCTCCTTTCCTTCATTTCCTCGGCTTTGTTGTTGCTGTTTATAAATAATTTACGGCTATACATAACATAAAATACATATGTATCTCTGTCTACTTATGTACATACATACATTTATCTCTATATATTTTTTTTCTGATTTTCTAAATTTTTTATCATTGTTATAAAAATTTCCCTTATACTTTAAGAGCAAAAAAAAAAAACAATTAGAATAATTAACAATAATAATAATCGTAAATGTTGTATACGAAAAAGTCAATGATTGGAGTTGAGCATTATGTGCGCTCTTCGCATCCTGTAACCCCCTAGAGTCCCCTCCCCCCCAATATTTTCGGGGAGAGAGAAGCTAACTAAGCGCCAACTGCTCCGAATTGAGCTTTCGCTCGGCCTTGTGGTTCTGATAGCGCTGCAGGGGGGGAATGACAAACATGACCAGGCCACTGAGGGCTATCATCACTCCGGCCATAAGGAACGCGCCCGTATACGATTTCGTTATGTCAAACAACCAGCCTGGAAGAGCAAAAATATAATAATAATATAGATAATCTGTACGCGTATTCTTTAGCTTTAATTTGTAGTTTTGTCTTACCGCCAATAGGCGCGCCAATGAAGCTGGCAATACCCTGGAAGAGCAACAGCAGACCAAATGCATTGGTCAACTTATCCAGACCGAGCAGATCGACGAGTATTACGGATGTCAGGCCCACATAAGCGCCGATCGTGAACCCAAACACCGAACAGTACACCATTAGTGACCAGTAGTCCGTGCACAGTGGCACCATCGCTGTAGCTGCAAGTCAAAATTAAGAATGTTAAAAAAAAAAACTATTCATTGTAGAGGGCAAAATAGTGACGTATGTAAGTACAATGTATTCTGCTATGTAAATAAAATATGGTACAGCCAAATGAATTATGTAAAATGTCAATAAGGTCTATTTCTTATGGAAAAAATTTACTATATAAAAATATCATTTGTGCAGTTGTATAAAACATGAAAATAATATTATATTATTCGACGTTAAATAAGTGTAATATTATGGAGTATATAGATTATAATCAGCATCCGAATTATGTAAAATGTCAATAAGGTCTATTTCTTATGGAAAAAAATTTACTATATATACATAGATATTTTCTTATTTGTGTATAAAACATGAAAATAATATTATATTATTCTACGTTAAGTAAGCGTAATTTTATGGAGTATATACATTATAATCAGCATCTGTCTAACCAGGAATCTGACCATCTTGGAGACTTTCCTCTTACAATAGATCAGAATATACCACAGATGTAATCTTGTTATCACTGTGTAGGACAGTGCCAGGTAATAATAAAGTTAAGTATACACACATTTTACAATATTCTTTATCAATTCCGAAAATTTCAAAATGATCGCACAATAAACTATTTACAATAGATTGCTGGCGCCACCTAGCGGTGAGTTGGCCGACTAGCTGTACTTACAGATGCCGCAGGCAGTGAGACAGAGGTTGTAGATGAGCAAACGATTCACCCACGGCTTGTCCGAAATGTAGCCCAAGATGATGCGTCCTATGGTGTTGGCCACGCCTATGGTGGCGATCAGATAGCTGGCGTCAGTCTTATCAATACCAAGAGTCTTCGCCTGGGCTCCTATATACAGATATGGCAAATTGAAACCGATACTTGTGCAGAAATTCGAGACGGCGAATATGACAAATATGATGTCCTTCATAAGTGAGAAGTTCATCATTTCGGCGAACGTGTCGCGCGTTTCCTTCGAGCAGCTGATGCAGCCACAGCATTTGGTCAGTTCCTGTGGATCAAACAAAAATACATAGCTAGCTTTAGTTTTGAAGCTCATATCTGTTTTATTTGCGCAGCCAAATTAATTCGGATTAGTTTTCCTCATACTGACATTAATTTCTTTACATTGTATGTCAATATATCAATGATATAGTCATCAAGCTCCTTTCCTTCTTCTTCTCTTCTGGAATTTCGACCTACCAGAACGTTTTCTGGTCTACTCGAAACGGGCTTTAAGACCGGAATGGAGTAGACCAGAAATTTCAGCCCGCGCAAAGTTTTCTATGGTATAGTTGTCAAATTCTACTTCTTCTTCTCTTTACGACCCTGGCTGTTTTATATGACCTACCAGAACTCTTTTTGGTCTACTTGATACGGGCCTTTGGGGACTGAACTACACTCAAAAAAATATACCATAGAAAATATATAATCCGTGAGTCTCGAAAACATACCTCCAAAAAAAACTGAGTTATTTGTACTAAACTAGTTTAAGATTTTTTTGTACTAACTTTAGTTTTTTTTCAAGATTGAAAGGAAGCTAAATTTAAGATCGTTTCGTGCTAAAAACAAGTACGTTTTGGCATATTTCTTTTTCATTGTCGCACCTTAGACTCCTCAACTGGTTCTAGCTACGCATATATGACGTTAAGGTTGGATCGCTGCTAAAATCAGCACCTATTTCGAAAGGTCGCTAAACAAGAAAATACTCTATTAATAAATGGTATTTAATTTTGGTATTTTGAAAAATTTTAGTACACATACTAGTGTATGTTTTAAGATTAAAATTAATTAATTATGACAATGTTTTGTTCTAGAAACAAGTTCATTTTGGGCTTATTTTTTCAGACTTGAATTAAACCCAAAACGTACTTAAAGTATACCCAAAAAATCTATTTTTAAGATTTCCGTACTTGCTAAAACCGAACTTGAAATAAGATTTTTGTTCTCAACTTTAGAAATTCCGAACTTAGACAGCTTTTGAGATCGTTTGTACTTGAACATTGCCTTTTTATTTACGGAAATCTTGATTTTTTTTCTGAGTGTAGGTGGAAAGTTGTTTCGCGAAATTGTTCAGTCCCTCAAATACAAAAGTAATCTTTTCAGACTGAACTAGTTCGCAAAACATTTTTCGAGCTAGTTCAAGTAGTTCTTCCCTCACGGCCGGCATGTGTCTACCTACGGATTGTGTCTGAAGCGTCCCGACGGGTGTTATACTTAGAGAACGGTGAACGGTAAGGGGTACCGTAAGGGGTACGGTTAAGGGTACGACTATAGATATGCATATATGGGTTGGAGGAAGGGGTAAGGTTAGTAGGGTATTACTTGGTGCAATTCGGACGTTGATTTACATATGGGCATGTAAGTAGCTTATGCTATTTGTGTTGACCGATGATCTGGTGAATAATGAATAATTTTGAGTGCACAACGAATTGCGCAACTGGGTAACAATACTTCGGGGACACAATTGCCGATAGTAATTAGTCTGTCAGTGTGCACAGGGCGATTAACACGAGCTAGGCTATTGTCAATAATGGCACATCTGGAAGAATTCTATGAGAACACTGAGATCTTTGTCACGGGCGGTTCGGGTGTCGTGGGCAAGGCTCTGATCGAGAAACTGCTCCGTTCCTGCAATGTGAAACGGATCTATGTCCTACTCCGCTCGAAGAAACAATTAAGCGCCGAGCAGCGTATGGAGAAACTGCGCCAGGCGAACATATTTCAAGTGTTGCGCATGCAGAAACCCAATGAGGTTAACAAACTGATTGCAATACCGGGCGATGTATCCCTGCCACGTCTGGGCATCTCACCCGATGACCATCGCCAGCTGAAGGATGTCTCCATAGTGTTCCATTGTGCCGCCACCGTGCGCTTCGATGAGCCACTCCGTGTGGCACTTCAGCTCAACGTTGGTGGCACCCTTGCGGCTCTACAATTTGCCGAGCAACTGCATCAACTGCGCATCTTTGTGCATGTATCCACCTTCTTCAGCCAACCCTATCTGAAGCGTGTAGAGCCCAAGGTAAGTATGGGACTACCTCCTTTTCGTTTTCTATTGAATTGCCTATAATGAACCTTCCTGTAGTACTATAACTCACCCATGGACTGGCGACTCTGTTTGCGATTATTGAACGAGATTAAGGACGATGGATTGCTCGATGCGCTGACCTCTAAGTGAGTCTGCAACAGTCCTCTTCTCTCCTTATTTTCTTTTATAGATGACAGAGCATGAAAGACCCCATTAAGTATATTTTGTATATAGTAGTATTCTTGTTTGTTCATTTATTCTCAAGTCTCACAGTGCATGTTGTAATTACACAGTGATCAGGAAACTAGGTGCAAACTTAATGTATCATGTAGCTATCACATTTTATAAGTTTGGCTGACTTCCGATTAGTATATCATTTTGCATTAAAAAACTATCGGGCGAAAATTGATTTTTGAATGCAAAACTTTTCGTTATTCAAAATATTTTAACAAAAAATAATCAAATCTTCTACCCTCATCCAAAAATTACAATAGGTCTGTCTGTGCAAGCAAATCAAGGTTATTTACCGATTTTAGACACCTTTTCACCAGCAAATTAAAACCGATATCAAATAGCACTTGGCAACAAATTATAACTTTCTCTTCTGAAACGGTGACTCAGGTGACAAAAAACAACTTTAAAATTGTTTCTATGGTAGAGTTTTTTTTTTTTTTTTTTTTTTTTTTTTTTAATCTGGTTTTAGAGGTGCACCTGCATTTGGAATCATAACTCCATAATAACATAGCCGAGTTAAAAAAGCTTTACGTTTTCTGAAACCTAATGAATAAATCATAAATAGTTTTGAATAAAAGCTGATAGTTATACCGCTATTCATTACAATTACAATTCTAGAAAACTGGAGAAAATTTCGGACATATGGTTTGAGCTTGTATTTGTATAGCTGCATTTATTAGGCGTCATCTAGGATATGATTTTTTAATCTATAGAGAAACGGCATAGTAATAACATTTTATAGCTAATCTTTTTGTCATTTTGATGACTTCCAGAAGGTGTGATATTGACTTTCAGTAAGCCAAATTTTTCTGTTTTATGAGATATCTAAACCAATTTCACAGATTATAAAAATTTAGTTGTCTTACACATTTGGACCATATTTGGGTAAAATTGGATAAATCATAAATTTACTATGGGAAGGTTAGTTGAGCATAGTCTTTAGTATGTGGAATGTTGTTGTTTCTTGAGGTATATTAACAAAAAAAAAAAAAAAAACCGAAATTTTCAATTTTTTTTTTTTTAGTTGTACCAAAAAAAACTAAGTTTTTGTCATATGAGGGTTTGGGTCCTGTCAGCGCTATTTGTCAAAGATAACTTTCTTGTTTTTTTAACAACACAGAATGACCGTGGGATTTCCCAACACGTACACCTTTACCAAAAACGTGGGCGAGTCTCTGGTCAACGATTATCACAAGCGCCTGCCCGTACTTGTCTATCGTCCTTCCATAGGTAAGTGGCAGCCGTATTTTTCCGTATACTTATTTTAATGAAACTTTGACGGAATTCGTTAGTGCTCTTTGCTGTACGTGAACCTTTGCCGGGCTATGCACCCTCCCTGATGGGTGCTATGGGTCTCTTTTCGCTGGTGGGTGCTGGATTGCTCAAGACCGTCTACATAGGTCGTGACATTCACTTGGACATAACGCCACAGGATATGGGCATCAAGGGATTGTGCTACTATGCCAAAGCTGGCTATGAGGCCTATCGCAACGGGTAAGTAATCTCCATGTGATCAATTTGAAGTGTAATGCGACTTTCGCGACTGCGCAGTCCGCCTAAGGAGTTGCTGGTATATCAGACATCCTCCAAGACCCACATACCTCACACCTTTATCCAAATGGCGGAACGTATGGACAAAATGAATCTATGGTATTCTGGAGCATTCCTTAAAAATCTCATGGTGCCCGGCTGTCACTATACAGAAAATCGTTTCGCCTACAAGTTCCTGGTCTTCACCAAGCAGATAATACCCGCTTTGATTGTTGACCTCCTATTGATGCTCTTCGGACGTCCACCCGCAATCATGGGCATCATGAGAAAAAGTTATCACACGCTCGAGGTAATGAAACCGTTTATGTTCAACAATTATGACAGTCCCGGGACAACAGAAATCGCTGATATTATTAGGCTAAACAGAGAGTAAGACAATTCAATAGATCTATGCTCTGTTGGAGGAGAGATAAACCCTACTGACCCTAATTACAGCACAGAGTTTGATGTGTGGGATGAATATGAATATGCTGATTCCGAAGAACGTTTAGTCTCCGCCTGTCGGAATATGTTGGTTAGCATTCGACGGGACCTGCTCAAGGAGGATCCGAGCACTTTGCGCCGAGCTCAGATAATTATGCGCATGTAAGTATTTCTTACACTTTATGGTTCTCCTAATACATCCATCCCTACAGTTTCCATCCCCACACTTTTCAAAACATTTCGGAACTTCTTGCTTTTTCGTGATATATATGCAGTGGCTTCTCTATGTTTCTTATACTTCTCCAATACTTTCTGATTTCTTCAGATACTACTTGATTTTTCTGTCTAAACCAATGCTGACCTGAGTAGATTTCAAGATTTCGTAATAGTTCCCATTTTTATATACCTGTACCTAAAAAAGAAGTAAAAGGGTATATTGTGTTCGTTGGAATGTATGTAACAGAAAGAAGGAGGCAGCTCCGACCCTATAAAGTATATATATTCGTGATCAGCATCAACAGCCGAGTCGATATAGCCATGTCCGTTTTTCCGTCCGTTTGAGCGGTTAGATCTCAGAGACTATAAGAGATAGAGTAACCAAATTTCGCACACAGATTTCTAAAAGCCCCACGCAGATCAAGTTTGTTTTAGATTTACGCCACGCCCCTCTTCGCCCCCGCAAATCGCAAAAAAAAAACCACTACACCCACAGTTTTTAAGATAGTACGTTTTTTGTGGTCTTTAATATTATCTATTATCCCATTGAATCGCAGCAAGATCGGACAACTAGAAAAGCAGTAATTGCGAATGAATGTTATCAGAGCAATACAAGTAATTTCTTTAAAGTACTTTTATATATTTTGATAAAAGTAACGTGTATCCTATGGTCGGGACCTCGACTAGTTTTTGCTATATTTACTGTCCCATATTTTCTAAAATTTTCCAACACCCCATAATATTTTCTCATGTTTCCTGATACTTCAGTGCCACCATCACCTTAACACGGATTTCTCACTTTTATATATATTTTTTTTCTATCTCCCTTTTCTTTCTCTCTCTCTCTCTCTTCCTGTTTTTCACTGTTCTATAGCAAGCAAAGCTTATACGCTGCATTCCGCCTCTATTTGCTCTACAAGCTTCTGAGCTGGCTCTGGTATCGCTATCTGCTCTAAATATATTTTATATATCGGCTTCGGTTTATCGGAGAAATGGTTTTTTTTTTTTTTTGCTAAATTCTAAGTATTTCTTACGAAAACCCCAATAAATGATACAAAACCTAGTTTTAAATGTATTTAAATACAAATTCAGGAAATTCTAAAATTCAGGATTTAATATCATGATTTTTTAAATCCAATATAAATTGAATTTCCGAAATGAAACGAATAATGATTAAAAAGAACTCGAGGAGAGCAGGAATATTGCGCACATAATTCATACCTGACTCTGACCCAGCGGATGACTCTGGCGTAGGGAGCCGTACCGCTTGATGGCGCCGGAACCGGAACGTGAGCGGGAGAGATCATTACGTGAGCTGGTATACTCGGGTATATTGTGCAGAGAGCCCTGAAACGAAAGTACCATGTGAGCCACTATGGCTGCGGTATTGAAAAGTGTATTCCAGATCGAACCTGGTAGAGCGCATCCGGTCGGTACATGGTACCGCTGGCGCTACGCTCCCGATGCGAATCCCGGAGCGGCATCAACTGCGGCTGACTGGCGAATGTGCGAGCGATGTCATCATTGCTGTTGCTCTTCACCACCGTCGTGGCGGTGGTCAGCGCCTGTCCATTCACCAGGCCCAACCCATTTGAGTTGTTGTTCTACGAAAATGGCAAGGTCAAAGTTCAGCAGGTGCAGGTACAGTTGTGTACAGCTTTTAAATTACTTACCAGACCCGGCTTAAGGTTGTGTCCCACACTGTTGGAGCGACAGAGTCCGTTGGCAGCGGAACCACCACCCACAATGGCTGGTGCATCTGGGCGTTGCGGTAGCTGCAGATACTGATCCGTAACGGGTTTCGATTTCAGCGGTTCCAGCTCAGCTGGTGTCGCATTTTGATCTTTAATTGTTGCTTTTTTTGCCTGCTTGGCAGCTTTGGGCTGTGGCGCCTCCAGTGGCCTAAACATTGCCCCAAATATGATGCAATTGAGCATGAGACCGCCAATGATTAACATCGCACCACGCCAGCCATAGCTACCAATAAGTGCCGACGTCAAAGGGGCAAAGACAAAAGTGCCAAATCCTGAACCACAGACGGCGATACCCGTGGCAAGGGAACGTTTCGCCTCAAAGTATTGTGTCACACTGACAATCGCCGGTAAATAGATGAGACCGAATCCCAGACCAGTACCAAAGCCAATGGTGACTATTAGCGTGGCCACATTCTGGGCAAACATGCTGCCAATGAGGAAACCCGCTGCCAGAATTGCCCCCGCAATGGTAACCGCTCGACAACCGTACCGATTTACAAAGGACGAACTGATAGGACCTGGAAACCAAAAGATAATCATATTTACCATGCACAAATGGATGATAGAATCATTGCTAGGTTTACCTGATGCGAATGTAACACCCACCATTATAGATGCTATCCAGGCGGTATAGCCTCTACCCTCATTGAAGTACAGAAGAAACTCATCAAAGAATATGCCAAAGGAATACGTCATGCCATCAGCTAAGTTTATTCAAAAATTTCAATACGTTAGGTTATATTCTCATCTTCATGTTAACAGTCAGTTTAACTTGATGTTAAACAAGCTAATAACTAATATCAACAACTATGTTGATAAGAAAGTAAAAATTAGGTCAGGTTATTTTCTCATCCTAATGTTCAATGCCAGTTTAACTTGTAATTAAACTGGCGAAAACTTTAAATTTTCTATGTTAACGGATGATTTGACAAGATAGCTATAGCTAAGGTTATATTCAAAAATTTTTACAAAAACTAAAAAATATCAAGTTATACATATAGTAAATGTTAACTAAAAAGTTATATGCTAAAGTTAACCTTCCTTGATCTTTTAGTTGAATTCGCTAATACATACATATATGCTAACATACTATACATATGTATAAACAGTGATACCAACGTCTGCACATATTTGCACATACGGCAACGCCAAGCAGCAAGGACAACTTAACTACAGAGCGCTGCCACCCTTCAAGATTTAAATGGGTTGAAACCCGAAAAACTAGGCAGCAAATAAGGTATTAAAATTGAGACATAACTATTCGTACAACCATTAAATTAGGCAATACAAAGTTATCAATCTGTTTAGATGGCATTAAATACTAGTTAGTATGGCATTTACTATACATATATGTATGGTTAAAACTAACCCAGATAGGAGCCGACCATTTGGAGCTTCTTATGGCCGGGGCAATTAGCCGACTGATAAGATTAGTGATTGGCCACTTGTCCAATCACCCAATTAATAATTATGTATTAAAACATTACATTTGTGGCATAGCTATTGCCCCATTCCCCCTTTTTTTTCCTATAGCAATTTCCTTCCCCCACTATAAATCAACAGTTAACTAACGTTTTATGGCTTTCGACTGACACAACAACAATGTTTGGGTTTTCACACTTTTATGGTGAAGAAGTACAAGGTAAAATGAATGTATTGGAGGGGGATTTTTTAAATTTATGAATGCAGCTCCAAAGCAGTTGTCGGGCGGCTAAAAAAAGGATCTATTCTTTATCACTAATCGTCAACAGCATGTGCTACTTTAAATAAAAAATTTAAAACAAATAAAAATCTGCGCACAGTGGTTGCTAGCCAACGATAACCCATGAAATTCAACACTGATGTTAATCATTAACATTTATATTAATCACTGTTTGAGTTGCGATTGTTGATTAAACGCGCTTGATCTTATAGCTTAAATTTAGCTTGAAATCTTTTTAGCTTATCATATCAGTTTAGTCTTAGATACAGTTATACACGTATTAGTATATTAGATTATACTTATGTACAGATATGATAATCTGTTTAAAGTAGGCAATGAAGACAATTATCCTTGAAATTTTTTTTTTTTTGCCCTTTTTATGTCCCTATATGTATTGATCTTAGCATATTTAAATTATAATGTTGCATATTAATAAATTATGTCTAAAGTTAACTTCATAATTAAAATTTTATATTAATTTTCTTCAATATATATCGGATTAAAATGAGTTTATATTTAATCTAGTAATAAACTATTTTAGTTTTTAAACTATTTAATAAGACAGTATAAGAAATGATATTATGTAGGTAAAGTGCCAATTTAATACGCATTTATAACCTTACATATGCCTGGGCATTTTATTGCTTACCTTAATCTATACGATTAAACTCAGATATGGAATTTAAAACAGCATTATCTAACTAACTGTACAAATACTATTTACAGTTGGCATATATGTATATAGAAAGCAAACTAGCTGATTAAATATATGAACGTTATAGCTTGATGCCTGATTTAATTTTCTGTATTTTTTTTTGTTAAGATTGGCATACAAATACTATATAGTATATTGTATGTGTAGGAAAATGATATTTGCCCCACTGTGCACTGGGCCTGCAGAATGTGGACTTACTGACAACGTGTATCATGAAGGAACCAAAGACGACTACCCAACCCCAACCTCCATCGGGGGGCGTGGGCATTGAATCCATTTCCATTTCACAGATTGCATTTCCGTTTCCCGGCTGATGTTGTTGTTGGGATTTTCTTCGGCCTGGCGGACCGTGCACCATTTTGTTGTCTTTGTGGAATGTGTGAAAGCGCTGCGACTTTCTCTCTCTTCACTTCTATTATCTTCTCTCTTTCCTTCTCTTATATCTCCTCTCTGATTTTATTGTCTCTTTGTCTTGTTTGAAATTTCCTAACTGCGTTGCGACTTTGATGGCTGTGGCTGTTGCGGCATGTTGCACGTAGATCGTCTGTGGCTGAAAGCAACTGAAATAGAAATTGAAAGCAATTATAAATATATAAATTTAGAATTTTTTTTATAGCGCGCCAACATTTAAAGCTTTGACTAAAGAATCATAAAATAATATATCTTATTTAAAGAACAGTCTTTAGCTAGATTATTTTCTAAATTAGCAATATCATATTATTATATTATATTATATTTTTATACGTGTGTTCCCATGCCTCAGTTGCTAGAGTCGCCGACCTATCACATAATTAGAACTACAGTTTGAACAATAACTGGGTTCGAACCCTGCCATGTTAAAAATCTGTAACTTACCAGTTCTGTTAATTCTCGAAATTGCACTGAAAAAAAATTACTATACAAACTTTAACCTAACTTGGTTCCCCTATAACATAAGTTAATAAAGTTTGACTTACAATTTTGTCACGTCTTCTTCAGCCCCGGCAAAAATTTGAATGACAATCTTGCACAGCAACAAAACTTTATATAGTAAGTGCAAAAAAGCTATTTTTGGGTACAAAGAATGTCGAACTTTTAACGCAACGTGACGAATAATAAACTTTTTTTATATTTAAATAATAATTTATGCATTGAATTGAATATCGTTCATCACAAAATTGAATATCAGAAATTTTGGGGCATGAAAAGCCTTTCGTCACTATACTTTTACCTCGTAAGGAGTTTTTTGTTGGTTTTTTAAGTACGCCGATAAAAAATATAATTTTATTCTTTTATAATTTGTTTTCGATTATAATCGACGTGGACTTGGACTTGAGCCACTGAAACCGAATCGAAGCGGTTATCAGGTTGCGTCGCCACCTTCTGAACTCCCCGTCAATCAGACAACAGGGGGCAATAGACGTAACGCTGTCAATCTGGGAAAATAACAAAAATAAAATACAACAAACTTTTATAGGACTGAAAAGTGGCTTTGATAGTCGTAAGGCAGCGAGTGGTATTTGCCATTGTTGTTGTTCTTGTTCTTGTTCTTATCAGCGACTTTTTGAACTGCGCGGGCGCAGACGCTCTGAGGGGGGGTGTGAAATGGTCCACCATTCCCCGATCAGCAAAATAAATGTATAAAGTGAAAACAGTTTCATTACTTTTAATGAAACTCATTTATATACATAGCTGCTATTCTGATTATCAGCCCATCCTCAGTAATATGGACCCCCAGCGTAAGTATTTATATTCACAAGCATATATGTATACGTATACAAAGTACATATAATAATAATAATAATAATAATAATATTGTTATAGGCATTGAATTGTTGAAAAACAATCGTCAGCTGAGCCAAAGTCAATATACGTTTATGCGCTCACCAAATTGTGATTAAGACTGAGATGACTTGTCTGCAGCTGATTAGGTTTGTTTTTATTTCTGGATCGGAACACTATATCATTGGAATAATCGGTCGAAAATCTAGTTTTATCTTTAAAAAACTTGTTTGTTGTCTTGACCAAAGTTGGTAAAATCGGGAACAATTGGTCAATAATTAAAGATTACGATGAAAATTGTTGTTTTTTCTGGATATAGCTCAATCAAACTCGCAAATTTTCTTTTGTCTTATACATCTTATATCATATAGCTGACATCGGAACAATCAGTCAAAAATATAACACAGAGCTATGCAAGGGCATCAAATCTTCGGCGTAACAAACAGTATCTAAGTGCACAGAGTAGCCTCTTCACAGAGTATCCTCCTGTCAAGTACGCTCACCGCGAGCGAAACGAGGTCGGGGGTAGGCGAGTGAAGCAAGCAGGCGGCGGAACCCCCTTTAAGTTCGATGGTATAAAAAGTAAGCAAGTAAAGAAACCAAATTTTCTGATATTTCATTAGAAATGATCATTCTATTCAGATACAAATCCGTTCTAAAGCTTGTACTTTTTGTAAAATTATTTAAAAATCATATAATGATCCATCAAAAAATATATTAAATCACCGAAGTATTGATGTAATTGTACACTAACCAACTTATAAAAATGTATTTGTTTGCATATGATTAAGGAATTTTTGTACTACATGTATTAAAAATAAAATAAAATAAATTAATAAATAAGGTAAATTTGTATGTTAAAAACGGTTGAAATTTGTGTGCGAATATTATTGGGCTGAGTGTACTTTCAATGTTTCCAAGAGGTGTTAAGTATTTCGTTATACCCTGTAGCGATAAAAATAAATAAGAAAGGGTATGCTCAATGAAAGAAGGAAGAACGTGTTAAATTTGTTTTGAGTGCTAGTAATATTTCGAGGGTATCAACGAGTAGGGCAATTGCATTTAATTGCACTTATTTTAACTGATGTCAGCTGTTTAAATGCCTCATGCAGAAAAGCATATGTAAATATGTATGTATGTATTGTATGTATGTACTATGTGGTTTGTTCATGCATGCTTTACATGTTATACATATGTATGCAGTTATATTTGTACACACAGACATACATACACGTACATACATATGTAAGCATGTCTTTCTTGTTCTTGTTGTTATTGCTGCTGCTGTCAAGTAAAAACAATGCGCAAAAGTTGCAACAATGGCAAACGATGATAATAATGACACGATAATGCACAAATAGCAGAAATATGGCAAAACAAGAGGCGAGGGAAATGAAGTGGAAGAAGAAGGCCAGAGATGGAGAAAAAAGAGAGAGAGAGAGAGAGTGAGAGAGAGAGAGAGAGACACACACACAGGCAGCCTTAGAAGCATAAGCACAATTAAAAGGAAAACTGAATGCAAATAGTAGAAAATTGAAATGGGAACAAAAGTGCCACAGTGACCTCCCTTCAGCCCCCTCACATTCTACTATCAGCTTCATGCAGATGACAATAGTAGCGACAACAACAACAACATAAACAATAACAATAACAAAGTTTAACTTAAAGCAACAACAAAGGCAACTTGATTAGAATTGAGTTTTGAACCAAACGAGGGGCGTCTCAGCAACAGCAACAAGAACAACACAACAACAACAACACAACAATAACAACAGGAAACGGCGCCTGCTTCACAAAGTGACTCACAAGTTGCAGTCACGAGTCGCGGGTCACAAATCACAAGTCACTTCACGCAGCGGCGCTTTGTGCAATTAATGACAATTAAAATTTGAAATGCGAAGAGCGCCAGGTACCGTTACTCCTGCTACCTCCCCTACCCTCTGTTTGCCTCTATCTCACTCTCTCTCTCCCTGCTTAATCATTGCGTGGACAACAACAAGAACAACAATTCGTATGTGTTTTGGAAAAGAAATCAGAACAAATTCCTGACCATGACTTTCTGCCGTGCAGGAGAATCATAATCTGGAAAAATATATACACATATATATACTATTTGGTAAGTAGGTTTAGATAGCTGGAGAATGATGCTATTAATCTTAGCAACAACAATAATATTACGCATACGCAGCGTGAGACGATGAACCAAATGAGAGAGATCTGTGTCTTAAAACCGGCCACTCAATAGATTCATCCGTCATATACTTATATTAAATAATTTTACGCTCACGTCTTAATTTTAATAGAATATTAACGCCCCCGCTAACACAACACAAATATGATCAAAAGTTCCCGCAACTCACAAAGAACAAAAACAAATATATATACAAATGTATGTAACGTCATGTTTTTAATTGAATTTCATTAGACAATCTGTGAGATGTAAATGAAACGAAAGTTAAGTCTACGAACGTGATTAAAAATAATTATATATTTTTAGGAACTAACATATAGTTGAATCAGTTTAATTGGCATGAAAGTTATGAGTAAGTATAATGAGTACAAATATAATTAGTTTATCTACTCATATGAACAAAAGTAATTATAATTAAGATATATAACTAGATGATTAATTGCTTCGGAAGAAAAGTCACTGACCTGATTCACAATAAAAGAGCAAATTTCATTTTGAATTAGAGAACTAGTTCTTTATAATAATGTTTTTTTTATTGAAAAGTAAATAAGTAAAAAACAAAACATTCATAATATTAATTAGCATAATCAAATATTAAAGAAAATAACTTGTTAATTTAAACTTAAGTAAAAAATCAGTAAGACTTGATAAGAATTTATCCACAAATGCCTAAAAGTCGAAAGCGTATTTAAACTTCGTTAAGCGTTATAAATCCATCATTAAAGTTTACTTTTAACACTTCGACTGTTAAAGAATAATAATAAAAAAATTATCAGCTCCGGTCTGAGTGAACAGTTGACCCTCTTCCAGAATTTATAGAGTATGAGGCAAATGTCCAAAATGATATAGTGCTTATCCGAGCTGAAGTCTACACTCTAGTGTTATAGAGTCTAAGTCAATGTATGATAAATATAAAGCGTCAGCTGAAACAATATTTTTTTTTATATCTATCTCACTCTTTTTGCCTTAATCTCTACATTTGAGAAGACGAGGGGTGATTCAGCGTAGATTGTTGGACGGAAGGGAAGGGGGTGCGTCAAGCGGGCTGCTTTACTGACCTATCCTAAATCCAAAAATAATAACATAAACTATATAAAATTCAATTTGAAATTGTCATTTCTTTGGCATGTGTATAATATTTAACCAAATTTGGTCTATTTGTATTAAATATTATTAAATAAACAACATGTTAGTTTTACTGAGTTTTTTTGAAGAACAAAAAAGACTGTTACTAAACGTTGATTCCTACGAAAGCTATAGGATATATTGCATTCATTGTCTGCTTTAATGCAATACATATTTCGTGATATAATTAGAATACCCTGTGCAAGTTTACAAAATCCATAAATGTTGCAAATTGGCAACGGCAATAATTAAAGCGACCGAAGGAGAAGCCAAGAAGGAAGAGTAAACATGCGATACGCGAGTTACCGTAACGATTGCAGGTCAAAGTTCACGGTGCAACTGAAATAGATCAATAGAAGAAACCTCATCTTGCTCCTCACCACAAATTGTTGCTAAGAGTATTTTTTATTTTTATGACAGTGCTGGAAGCGATGGAAATGATTTTGCAAATTCGCAAAAAATAACAGACAGTTGGTCAATTAATTTGGCAAAATAAAAACACTAGGCACATTAGATTTAAATTTTTTTTTAAATAGTTTTACGCAATGGATGTCACAATTTCTGCTAAGAAGGTAAAAGAAAGTTGTTTTTTTTTTGCACGTAAAATTGTAATTTGTTGAAAGAACTACTTGACACACTGTTTATCAGGTTGATAAATCTTTGGGGACACACAACACAAAAAGAATGTCGTAGTTGCATTTTCTTTCCATCACTCGCCTGCATATTTCTTTGTCTTTATTGCTATCTCTGTCGGGCTGTCTCTGTCGCACTGTCGGACTTGCACTTTGTTCATTACAGATAGCATTAATTAGCATTTTATTAATTAACACGTCTGTCTCAATAATGCATTCGAATTGTGCGGTCAGAGCATTTAATTACTTTGGCCTTGGCTTTGATTTAACGCGACTTCAATAACCCCCCATGCCCCATGCCCCATCCCTTCCCCACCCCACCATCATCGTCCCCTTGCTCTACCTGTGCATCTGTGTGTCCTTTAGGCCAGCCAATTGACCCACTGCCATTAATTGCAAGTACTATATATATTTACATTTACGCATTTTCTTATATATTTTATTGTATTTAATAAAAAACTGATCTCGGTTTCCATTTAAATTAAATTTTTTAGATATTAATTGCATTTATTTTGTTTGCTTTCTCGACATTTTATGTTATGTTATTTTTCGGGACCTAAGATAAGGTATATGTATAAAAAGATTATATGGTATGCTTATAATGAGGCGTCTCGAATATGAGTTCTATCATTTTATATACGAATTTCGCTTTGTTCTTGACTCTGGCGTATTGTTTTAACAAGTTCATTGCCATCATTATCAACACGTTATGAGTATGAGTATGCAGAGGGGAAGAGTCCCCCATTTGGGTGATATCGCTGCAATATCGATAATTCTCTTAAGTACTGCACTCTCACAACAACCTGCAGTGATGAGGGGAGTCGTTTACTATTTGTTTATCATATACGCACTCCCCCACACACACACACACACACACACACTTTTCTCACACTGTCACACACACACACACATCCCTCCTGCTTTTGCTCCATATATTTTGTTTATTTTATGTTTAAAAAAAACACACGAGCTTTAAATTTAATTTGTTAAATTTCTTTCTTCTTGCTTAGATCTTACCTGATTTCAGTCTGCTATTAAAGCTGAAACCGAAGTTGAATCTTATAATATTAAGCTTATGTATTTGTATTTTGTTTACTTTTTTAATTGTTGCACTTTTTCATGTATTATTGAAATCAACGGATTTATTGTGTATTCTTTTATTTTGTAGAAGAACTTCACTTTCCACTTGATGCGCGTTGCAAAGCTGCTGATTTCAAACTGAATGCACGAGCTTGAAATAAAACGCGGTTTCAAAAATCGGAAAAAAAATAAAATAAAAAGAATATTTATATATATATATATAAGTATCTATATATGTACTTATGTAAAGCGTTGCCGACAGTAGAGTGTAACGGTAATTGAAACTGTATTTGACTAGCTGGATTGTATTCTCGATTTTTTTGGAGGAGTTTAGTACGAAGGGGGATATATATTATTCCAGAACTTAATTCTGGAGTGGACACAGCCGTTGCTGTTGTCAGTGTGCGGCCGATTAAAATGAAATGACTTATAAAAATGTTCAGCGAGCGACACAAATCTACGAATGACTCTCGCTATCACTGTGCTCCCTGTCTCTCAGGTTCGCTCTCCCTCTCTCTTTGCCTTATCACTGCGAGCAAGAGAGAGGGAGAGAGAGAGCAACACATTCGACACAATCAGATTCGAATTAGAGACTCTTATCACAGCGATTTTCGAATCGTTAACTTTTGTACGCTTCGTAACATGATTTCATTTTTTTTTTTTTCATTTCGAAGAGAAATACGGGTGTTGTTGGGTGGTAGAGGGGCTTACAGCTCGTTGGGTGGGGAGGGGGAAGCTTGGGATTAGTGTTCAATTAAATGAACAAATTTGTTGAACTATGGAATTCATAGAATCAAGAGTATATAAATATTATAACTACTCTCATCGACTCTCTCTCTCTCTCTCTCTCCCCCATCTCTCTCTTTCTATAATTCAAATTTTTTAAAGCTAATCTGCAAACAAGCATGAAATTCAAAACTCTTTATAAAATACAGCATGAGAAAAATCTTTGTACATTTAAGGACAATTTTTATGATATATATGATTTGAAATATTTAGAAAATGACAGAGCTACAAGCTGTAAGCATATTGTATATCTGAATCAAAAAAATTACTGAACATTTTAAGCTTGAATTTAAATGCCCGATTAAGTTTTATTTTATATCAGTTATTTATTAATTATATTTAATTCTGTTGTAAAATTTTCTGTGCGGTATTTGTGGTCGGGGTGCCACAATTAAAATAAACATTTCGATATAATTTCAAATTTAACACATTTCTCTGACTAAAAAAAAATCTTTAAAAATGTATTTGCTGGAGAAGAGCGGCGCACAGTGTGTTCAGCTTTATTGTGAACTAACCAGAAGATATTTAATAGAGAGCAATTTAAACTGATTTTAGCAAGAAACTTGTGAAGAAAACAAAATATAATAATAAAATACGATTATTGATGTAATGTAGTATTGTTAGGCTCGTCCCACTGTGCATGCGTTTCGCACCGTGCGCCTAATTTATTCAGTAAACGATATTAAAATTGATTCTACCCAAAATACTTTTTTTGATAGCAGGCCATTATTAATGGGTGCGTGGGCGTGGCAGGGCGGGAGGAAGATGAGACGACTACTTTCGTCGATCGTCGAATCTCTGGTCTATGCCCTGTCACTTGGTAGTGTCATCGATTGTCTTATCGTCCACATCGCTATTGCCTGAGCTTAATCAGTGCGAGACCATCAAATTATATTAGCGAACTGCACAGGAGAAGCGCACCAAGTTCAAGAGAGAGAGAAAGGCAGAGCGGGAAGGTGAAAGTGGAAGAACCGCGAAGGGTGCCTCGGGTTTGAGGTGCGCAACTCGTGATCGCGCCGAACAAGCCTCGATCTCCTCCCTCCTCCACCTTCAAACCGCACTCATAGCGCCGTCGTTGCCGTCACACGATTTACGATCGTCGTCGTAATGCGACCTGATAAGCGACCAGGCTACATACACGTACATATGCACATATATACCATACATACGAATACCGAGTCATTGATAAGCGAATTCACTTTGTTTTGCTTTACATTGATTTCAATATATTCGTACACAACCTTTGGCAAAACAAGAGTGTAAAACTTCCATTACATCAGCAAATACATAAATACCCTAACCGATCCAATTAACAACCAAACACTGCGAATGGAATTTAAATTTTGTAATTCAAATATATATTCTACAAAAATTTTATATTTTTCAACTTTCATTATTCATACACAATAAAGCTCAAATATTTGTTGTCGATATTTTCAATATTAATCACAAAATTTAGAGATTTAGGTTTTAAAAATTCCTAAAGCCAAACGTCTAGTTCGAAATTTGAGCCTTGTTTCATATATTTCTACTTTTTAAATTGTTTTCAGTTTTCCGTAGTTTTATAATTTTTTGAATTCCTTTGTTCAAGTCTCAAATTATGAAGAGATATATGAAAAGTATGAAATTTTGTTATTGAAGCGAAGCTTTATTTTAAGAATGTGGTTCGTTTCGGATTAGACATAAATTTAACTTAAAAAATTGGTTACTTAAAATCCCCAACTGAATCGATTTTATAAAGTTCGATTCAGGACCGGATCGCAGTCATGATTGATCGTTTGTTGCCATGTTAAGTCTCAAGTCCTCCAATATTGCTTAAAGCTAGGCGAAATATTTATCGAATCAAGTCTTGTAATGCATCTGATATACTCACCACACCCTAACTGCTACCACAAATGCCAGTTGCTAGAGCATTCGACAAGCCCAGCGATAACAATGTCGATAACGATTGCAAGATGCAACTAGAGCAGAACCGAAATCAATTTCAAAGCGCACAGGAGCGGAGCTAGCTTTGTGCGGGTGTTTGGAAGGGGCGCCTTTGAATTAAATGTCTATGTGCGATATTAACTTGTTTAAAGCGTCACTTAAAATTCTCATTAAATTGAGAATTTGAAACATCTATTTCTTAGTTGGTAAGTTGATAAAGAATGATTCAATTTCAAAGATTATGGCATAATAGATAATAGTTTTCGTACAGCCCTCGCTTTTATATTTATGCACATACATACATCACTTCAACACATGCAGAAATACAATTGTTGTGATCATGGACGAATTGCCGGCGGATAAAACAGGATCATCAAACAATCATCTGAATTCGAGCTCAAAACCAAATTGGTGCTGCATCATGGATAATCTGCCGGTTCAGGGACATGGTGACGGTCCAATGCCGTATCAGCCAACGAAACTCTTCCAATGGCTGTCGGCCAAGAATCTGCCACAATTGGAGGACGAAACACCGCCCACAAGCTTCTACGAGGTGCTGGAGAATGCCGAGATCGCCTTCCACTGCACACAGTGCGACAAGCTGCTGGTGAGCCTCAATGCGGAGTCACTGCAGCGCACAATTGGCACCCAGACGCTGATGCTGAAGCAGACACAGGCACAAACACAGACTCTGAAGCACACAGGGGCACAGAGTGTGAGCCAAGCTCAAACCCACACTCCAACTGGGACTCCGACTTTGATAATGCGACGGACGCGAACACCGAGTCCAAATCCGCGACCCTATCGAGGCACCTATCCAATTTTGCAGGAGCTATGGTTGCTTCGCGAACGTTCGTTGTGGTCGCTGCTGAAGACGCTGCTCCTGTGCATCTCTCTGCTTAACGGTTGCTACTTGCTTTGCCGTGGCATCTGTCGCCTGGCCATTTTGCGTCGCATTTTGTTGTGCGTTCAGCCAGCGGCTCCACCGCCACCACCACCACCACCGCAGATCTCAAACTCGTTGCCCGCATTCCTATGGAGCCAGTTGTGTAGGCTGGCCAGGAAACTGCACATCATTTGACCGCAGCCGCTCCTGGAATACAAACGCAGCACACACAGCGCACAGCGGGATCGAGATGGCATTTTCTAAAATAGTTTTTTCTATTTTTATAACTGGGCAAAACGCTATTTTAAGGCCCGCTCCCGATCGACAACAACTAAGATAACGCTGTTCGCCTAGGTGAAGCACATTTCCGAGAGTTTCGTGTTTTTCGTCTTTCTTTTCTATTCCTCATTTGTGTTTGTGTATGTGTGCGTGTGTGCCTCTTCAGAGTACAGAGAACAATGACAGAGACTTAGATTACCCCTGGACATGTTCCAAACATAAATTTCACTGTGTACTCCGACGCCAACGATGATAACGACGTTGACACCAACTCAAAATTACGGTCAATACTCGGACAGCTTCTCCAGCTGCCTACCTACCCTAAATCTGCATCTCTTATGACAGTTATACTATGTAAAATTACTCAATAAATACAGCAATTGCTTGACGACTAATTACCCTGTATTGTCCCACTTACACACACTCGTAAACTTTAATTTTATTGTCAGATTGCAACAAAATGTTTAGTTTAACATACATATATTAAGGGCGAACACAGAAAAAACTAAGTAGTCAGAAAAAGCTATAGTCGAGAACCCGCGTATTGTAATATCCGTTACATACTTTTAGGAGCTTGTATTGCTTTGAAAATTAAAACAGCGTTTATTGCCGCTCTATTTAACCGATTTGCTTGCGACTAAGAAGGGTGATAGATAACAATAACATATAACGTTAAATACTAAAAAATAAAACGGTATATCGCAATGTTCTGTGGAGTTTATAGAAGTCTATGTGCCAAAAAAAAAAAAAAAAAAAACTACATTAAACATTTAAGCCAAACATTTCTGATGTTGCCTAGGGATAGAAAAAGGTACAAATTAATTAGCATTGCTCTCACGGTCATAGTCTTAGGGGAAATTCCACTCGGATTCATCGTCCGAGTTCCAGAACTGGTCAATGGCCGACAGATTGGATGTAGCCTCTAGCCTCTCGCAGCATTGATAACGAACACCTTTTACATACATATTGGTCTTAGGTTCATGCATATATGTATAACATACATATATTGACTACTATATATACATTTTATAGGTGCATTCACTTGCAGCCTCGTCCATAACGGAACTTGAGGTTGTCACATAGTCAAAGCATGGCGAGTGCAGTTTCAAGGTGAATCCCATAAACGTTCGCCCTGAACAGCCTCTTTAGAGCATCAAGGATTATTGTTAGCCGGTCTTATCGAGCATGTTGAAATCGACTTCAATTTACACAGTAGTTTTTTCTTTATTTTATTTTTTATGGAGCTCATAAATTATTGATTTGGATAAGATAAGCTTGTCGAATATTGTGTTTTATTGGTTCATCTTCAAAAATAAAAACTACACGATAATGTCGATTAAAAGCACGTGCTCCAATAACAAATATTTTCACAATTTTATTAGTTTTGTTTTTGTCTGAGGTCTGCGGTTCACTTAATCTCTCGAACTTTATACGTATATACAAGTACTATTTAAACAAGTCATCGTCAAGGCTACAGCCTAAACACGAGACTTTCGATTTGATTTTCATAGTCTATCTTTCCCTCTCTTTTTCTCTTAAGTTCTTAAACTAACACAAAGAGAGTGCTAGAATTAATCATATTTTTATAGTCGTATTAGAGTGCATCGGTTTGTATGGGCCAAAAAAAAATATACCTATGGTATTCCATATTCGTAATCTACGGTCAATTCTAAGATATTTTCACCAAGAAACCATAGTTCTAAAATCAATTCCTAATCTCCGCTTTTTGAGTTGAAAAACGTGATTTTTTAATAATTTTATCATGAACTGTTACCAAATCTAGTATTTTTAGTCCGATCCTGACAAGATTGGTATCAAAACTCGTGTTAGGACCAGGACTTAAAAATACAAAGACAAATTGTCCTTAAAACATAATTTTCGTCCTTGCAAGGATTTTAGAACTATAGTTTCATGGTAAAAACATCTTAGAATTGACCATAGACTACGAATATGGGGTACCATTTTTTTTTCGAAAAAATCGATGCCCCTTAATATGTATTTATTTTAGGCAATTTTTTTTTAGTTTGAGTAAACTGAGAGGAGTTTCCATCTTGTTAAGCTGTCTTTATTATTAAACTTTTCAGGTCTATCAGCTAAATCAACTGATCTTAGAATTAGTTCGGAACATAAACTTTTTTTATCTTCCACTCATTATTACCAAGTTTATGAGACAAGTTAAGCCGGTACTTAATGCGCTTTAACGCCAGAAGTGTTTTGAGGGAAGCTTGAATTTTTAAACATTATTTTTTTAAGTCTGCTTAAACTGTATTTATTATTATTTATTTATTTAATCAATTTATTTGTCAGCTATACAACTTAAAAGAAAAGTATGGTAAGTTAAAACAATTTTGCTTAAGCCAGGCTTAGATGCCTTGAAAACTTGGTAAATAACTTTTAAGCAAATGTTCGTATCATAAACAAAGTCAGCTTCCTTTGGATATGTTGAAATGACTAATTTGATAGATTGTGACAGAAAGGATGTCTCATTAGATAATGTGCTGCATTCAACTTGGCAATACATCTTTTTTTGTAATATTGATTTGATTACTGCAATTTGTTCTTTTTTCGCCATGTTTTTCTTGTTGTTGGATTTGCAATTGTTCAGTTGTCAATCAGCTGTCATTGTCATTCGTTATTGCTTTCAATGTGTGCATCGAGAATGAAAACATATAGTACATATATTCTCCCGATGCCCCGCTCCCCGCTGACACACAAGCTAAGTCCAATGACGTGTGTGCCAAGAAGTAATTCATGCAAATTAGCTGACAAAACGTGAGATATACAAACACACACATGCAGACAGGCACAAGCATGCCTATGTATTTGTGTTTGACATTCAACAATAAGCGGTAAATTGTTGGCAGCCATTTTATTTTGCATGCACCAATACAAAAAAGACAACCATAATAAGGAAAACAGTAGCTGCAATAAAAAAAAAAAAAAACAACTTTAACACAGTGCTGCCTAAAAGCAGGCAATGACTCTTAAGAACTTTAAGAGCTTGTAAGCACACAAAAAGCGAAATGCGCTGCCTGCTTGCACTAGTCCCGTTATGAGCGCGAGACAAGGGCACAGTGATGTCATTTTAGCTATTTTATAGAAAGGGGTGGCTATCTTGTAATTGCAATAACTAGATAATTTTATTTGACCCCTTTTCATACAAACAGGGAACGTTAAATTCAGCTCTTGAATGCTTTCAATGTGAAAACTATTAAGGATGCACAACATTTTCAAAGATGCTGAGTATATGTACATTTATGTAAAACCAGCGCAGTCTGCCTTGGTCGAATGAGGAGGTTCAATCAGTTTTCAGTTCGTTAGGCATTTAAAACATTTAAAAACGTTAAATTTGTTTTAGGAATAAATGTTAATCTTGGTAAATAAAGCTAACTATCTATATTTTTTTATTATATTAAGCTATAAACTATACAATTTAAAAATTTTGCAGTTTAATTTTTATCATGTTTTTTTTAGCTATTCTGATCGAATTTGCTATTCTGGCAGCACTGTATAATACCCGTAGATAGCATGAGTGAAAAGTGTAGTGTGAGCGAGAAGAAAACGTGTGATGGTGGCACACAGGTCACTGGGGTCGTTTGCATTGTTGTTGCATTCTATTTAACATGCACTTGTTCATTGTGCTACATTCATAATGTAAGCTGCTCTCTTCTCCCTCTTGTTCTTTCTCTCTCTCTCTATGTGTGTGTCCGTGTATGTGCTTGTGAGCAGGGTGTTGAGATAGATGCCGCACCTGTTGAAGGCTGTCTGCAACAACACGAGAGCAGAGACAGTTCAGATAACCCACAGATTGCACACGTGCATATGTATACATACATGTACATACGAGTATGTATGTGTCTGAGCAAATGTGAAAGAACCGAACTAATTTCATATTTGCCGTTACATGTACATATTTACATAATAAAAGGCTTCGTCTGCTGAAGCTGTTGTTACCAAGTTTATATTTCAGCTAAACCTAATTAAACCAATATCAGATGTTGTAATCAATGCTGCAAACCTTCAAGATTTATAAAAAGGTTAGGTTTTGATGGCTCGAGTCTCGAGCCATAAAACAAAACTTTATTTTATCAACAACTGCCCACACTTCCTTTATTTTTTTAAGTTCACAGAACTAATTAATAACAATTTCAAACTTTTATGGTATTCAACTTATGTTAAAAATTTAAGTTGAAATAAATTATTAGATTGTGCATACCTATACAAATAATAATACTTATAATATTATATAATATTCCATTTTTTTCTGTAACCGTTTAAACTAAAATTTTAACCGACTTAAAATTAAGGTATATGAAAGATGCAAAGTATCTGTAAACTGTGACTGTATCGCTTTAATTGAATAGCCCATACTAAAGGCACTCTGCCAATACATTTATGCTTTACTGTACTTTCGCTTTTGCCATCACATTCACTATACATAGAGCTCTGCACGTGGCGTGTCTCGTGCCAGTCATTCTGTCTACTTATAACTCTGCCCCCTTGTGTATGTATGTGTGTGTGACAGGTGGTTATATCGATGCAACGCCGCCATTTGCATGTCCCTCAAAGTTTCTTTTTCTTTGTCTGTCACGTAAACTTACTCTGCCTGCCGTTCTCAGGGGAGGGGGACAGTGGGGGGGCCTGGGGCCACGTGCCACGTGACTGTCGCTTGAACGTGGGTCGATCTTTTTCGACTGCAGGTCATGGACACGGACACGGACCAAGTGATACGATGACGCGGCACAGTGCACAATCCAATTTGTTCACGTAATTAATTTGAAGGCTCGCGCTAATTTGGATAACAACAAACAATTTGTCAGTTTAACGCAATTTTGTCACGCACACACGGAAGACACCTCAGAGCCGGAATCAAAGCCTTAGCCGGACCGGACCGGATCTGACGGCGGAGCGACGACCGACCGGTAAATTTGTAGTCCGTTCACCATTTGATGGCAGTCGCGACGGCAATTGCCTATCCGTGGATGCGATGCGGACAGACAGGCGCACACGGCGACTGACGACTGACGACGCCGCAGTGGCCGTGGCATTTGCGCAACGGCCACCTGAGGATTTGGCGGCTGCTATTTGTTTTCTTTTTTATTATGATTCCTATGTAGTATTTTGGTTGACAGTGAGATACGAAAGCTTTTGCCTTTTAAATGCAGCGCCGCAGCCGTTAAGAGAGTGTGCGAGCTTTGAGTGCCATGAAACCAACAGACATAAAAGCTCACCTCAAACACTTCATCGAAAGCACACAACGATGCAGGATCTTCTCCTCCTGACTCTAACAATAAATAAAACAAAAAAAATACATACACATGGCTATATTAATTTAGTTAATTACATTTTATCTGATCATATGACATTTAGGAGTACATTTATATGATGTAGAATTTAAGTTATTTATGAAATGTGTGAAAAATATACATATGTGCTGAAATTGTACGGCAGTCGCTTGCTCTTGTCTCTTGTCCATGGTAAATTATAGCTCGCCACCCACGGCGCCTTCTTCCTCTTCTTGTTCCTGTTCTTGTTCTTGTTCGTCTTCATCTTCTTCGTCAATATCCACCCAGCCGTCGTCGCTAAGCTCAGCAATAGTGTCGCTTTCATCAACGACAGCTTGCACGCTAGTGGAGTCTTCGGTGGAGCCAGAGTTGGTGTTGCTATCAGCAATTGTTGCTTGCGTCCATCCGGGCATGTTAGCGCGCTCTCTTTCTAGCCGTCGTTGGGTTGCCTCCGTCTCGGATGATGACGAACTGCTGGCAGTCGATGGAGCCGTTTCGGTGGCTGTCACTGTCACCGATGATGCCCTCCCAGCTTCAATTGCTTCATTTGTCTTTTTACGTCTACGTATTACTTCATACTCCTCCAAATCGGACAGCTTTAGCTTAATTGTCTGTAGTTCGCGCCTTAACATAATTTTCCCACCAGAAATTGTGCGCGTCCCAGAAACAGTTATAATACTAGGCTGCCACCTAGCAGGTGCGCTTTTTTTTTAAAGCGCGCGGCGGAGATGCCAGCTATCGAAAATTTAATAATTAATTTGAAATATATATATAAATATATATATTCGATTGTAATTGTTGAAATATTTCATATACAATAAGATATGGAATCAATATTAATATATAAAGGAAAATCGTGATACATTTTACAAGTTTAAAAGAGGTTTTTTTTATGTGTGTAAAATATTTGAAAATAAATCGATTTCTCATTAGTGATAGCATTATCGACCGACCGCCTCCGCGGTCTATCGGTCTTGAAGTCTATCGCTGCCAAGTTATTTTTTCAAAGAATTCAATTGGTTTGTTTGGAGCCACAAACAAGTCGGCGAAGCAAAAAGCACGACGTGGACTTGGCGCGGTTCTCTGACTCTGGGCAACACCTGTAAACGTGACTTGTTAATGTGCATAGACGTTTTGCCGCCGACTATAGGTACTTGTTGTTCTTCGGTGTTGTTGACTCTTGTTTGTGTAAACAACGGTGGTCAGAGGCAACGGCAGTGGCAGCAGCAGCTGTGCTGATCTGGCATAGCCGGCGGCACGATAAACCGGCGGCTAGTGTTGAAAGAGTCGCCGTCACCGTGATTCCAAATGAGCAGAGCAAATAAAGAAACAATGAACGGACGCATCATACGCATCAACCGGGTGCCTGCCACCATAACGGTCATTCTGTTAACCATCGTCTTGGTATATTTCCTCAACTTTCACAAGGAGGAGCGACCTGCCATTTATGGCATGCTACGCAGTGACAATAAGGTCAATCTACGGAAAATGCTTATTGCCGCCATACAGGCGGCACAGCGCGGTGGCTTGGAGATCTTGGATGTGGCGCATTCGCGTCAGCTGAAGGAGCGCAGCAAGGGCAAGACGGCTGAAGGGGTCAATGATCCATTTACGGATGCAGATGGTCGCTCGCACTGTGTGATGAAGCAGGGCCTCAAACGCATCTTTCCACGTGTGCAAATCTTCTCGGAGGAGGATAAGGAACATTGCAAAGATTCGCACAGCTTCGATCTGGATCCCACGGTGCTGCATGAGACAGCCATAGTGCCCGACGTGGAAGTGACGGCACCAGATGTTACCGTTTGGGTAGATCCCCTGGATGCCACCAAGGAGTTTACAGGTAGGTACACATACGTTTATTCTATTCATTAACTGAATCATAATTGTATGATTTACAGAGGAACTCTACGAGTATGTCACAACCATGGTGTGCGTGGCTGTTGCTGGTCAGCCGGTGATTGGCGTCATCCACAATCCGTTTAGCGGACACACCGCCTGGGCTTGGGTGGGACACAGCATGTCCGAGTACCTGGCGGAACTGCATAAGCTACCTCATCAGGACCCATCAGGGGAACCCATCATCACAATCTCACGGTCCCATACCGCCGCTGCCAACGAAGTGACCCGAAGTGTCTTCGGCGATAATGTCAATATATTGACAGCAGCTGGAGCTGGCTACAAGGTGCTGCAAGTGGTGGTCAATAATGCAACCGCATATCTGCATACCTCAATCATCAAGAAATGGGACATTTGTGCCGGCGATGCCATACTGCGCGCTCTCGGAGGCGCCATGACAACGCTCAATGATGAAGCCATCAACTATGGCCCCAACGAGTCGCCAGTGAATAAGGACGGACTATTGGCCAGCCTTGAACAGCACGGCAAGTACATGGAACGCCTCTCCAAATATCGTACTCTTCACAATGGCAAGCTCAGGTAGTAAAGGACAACAATTCTCCCACTCTCCAACTGGAATCTCTCCCGGCAGCAGCTGGACACGTGCAACGTCTTCAGCTTAGGCTTAAGTTCTAAAGTGAAAACCTGTTTCTGTTATTCTCTTCTCATCGGGTCATGAACTTGAGAGAGCGCAAGCAACAACAAAGTAGAGTCGCGTTCAAATGAATACATTTATTTACATACAGACATATGTTTACGTTTATTTAAATTAAATTTAGTGATAAGCGATTCATAAAATCGCTCGTTAAAGAAACTTTAATTTTGAATTCATACTTTTCCAGTCCAACACTTTTTTATACCCTGTAACTATTCAAAATGTCGACTGTGTAAATGTCATAACGAACGATAAATAATTTTAGAAAATATTTAAGAAACACAGTAAAAAAGAATAATTCAATATAATTCACATTGTCACATGAGTCCAAATTTGTCGTAATTTAATATATAATGCTTTGGTGTAGTATTTAACTCAGTGCAGAAGCACTTGCAGGTAGGGTATTTTCTAGTCGATCATTTTGGCTGGCTAACGTAAACTTCGATTGCTTCGACTGGAGCTTATCGATAACTTTTCTCACATTCTATGCAACAGCTGTTTACCGATTGACGCCAACAGCTGTCAGCTGTTTTACCACTGAGAGAGTGTGTGCGTGTGCGTATTTGTGTGTGTGTGTATTTGTTTGCTGCCCTTATTGTGATTTGTTGTGTTGTGCTGTGTTGTTGGTGCGTTCGTTTTGCAGAAGGAGGAGCAGCGGCAGCAATGAGCAGCTGCATCAACGACTGCAAGCGCGTGCATCAAATTGAAGTGGAGCCACTGCAGGAATCGGATAAAGTGGAGCACAGTCTGCTGCTGATCAAGGGACGCCTGCTGCCAAACTGTGCGAGTGCCAAACAACTGAAGGCGACACTTAATCTTAATCAGCGCAAGAAACAACACGAGCAACTTACACAATTATCCACGGCCGGAGAGTTCAAGTTGCTCTTTGATTTGACGGACTCAGAACGAAATATCGATTCGTCAAAAGAAAAGGAGGAGCAGGAGAATTGTCAACTGCAGCTGAGCTGCTGCAGCGGCGAGCGGCGACTTGATTTCATCTATCAGCCGCGACGCAGCGCGTACCGCGTGCAGCCGCTGTATCTGCTGTGCCGCTCCAGCAAGGAGGAGGAGGACGAGGAGGTGGAGGTGCAGACCAAGGAGCGCTGTGCACTTATCGACTTAAATCTGCGCCTGGTGCAGTGCATCTATGCACATAAATTGAACGCCGCCGGCTACACGAATCGCACCTTCACCTTAAACGGCGCCTGTCGCGTTTTCCGATCCCAGCTCAGCTGCACGGCGGCACGTGGCAGCAGCGAGGACGAACTCTGGCAGCATTTTGCCAGCGAGATCCTCGCCAGCGCCGATTGGGGACAGCAGCTGCATTTAAAGTTTGTGGCATTTATCGGTTGCACACGCTACGACGGCGTCACAGTTGTGGCAAGTGGCGATTACTCCTACGCCAATATTCGACGGCATCTGCACGGACACGCGGCATTGGGAGGCGGAGGATTGGCGTTGTTTGG
This sequence comes from Drosophila innubila, assembly GCF_004354385.1. NCBI lineage: Eukaryota > Metazoa > Arthropoda > Insecta > Diptera > Drosophilidae > Drosophila > Drosophila innubila. The sequence goes on from NC_047626.1 coordinate 13,840,235, forward strand.
CACCGGACACTTTTACGCCTGGCCGCGACACTTTACAGAGATTGGCGATTGCATACGGAGCACAGAGCGTGTGGATGTGGCACGTTTGCCGGACGAGAGCAACTATCGCAGGACATACGGCGGCGTCTATGCCAGCACCTTGGGCGCCGTCTGTCACGAGTTGGGCCATTGCTTTGACCTTGGCCACACACTAGATGGTGTCATGGGACATGGCTTTGACTATCTGAATCGTGTGCTCACCGTTGATCAGCCCACGGAGCATTTGCCACAGCGCATTGTATCCCGTGTGACCGACAGAGACGCAACCAACTCATCCAACGCATCCTCGTCATCTCTTGTGCGTCCCCGTTTGACACAGCTCAAGCTGAAGCAGTCGACGGGCAACAAATTCCTGGAAAACTATCACGCCCAACGGCGCAACGATAGCTTCTATTTTACCCGCAACTGTGCCGTCATTCTTGCCCAGCATCGCTGGCTGCGTCCCGATCTCAAGGAACAGATAGAACTGAACGCAGCTCAGATTCGTCTGGTGCCCGCCAGCTCAGAGATTGTGTCCAGCGTGCCATTACGTCTCATCGAGCTGCGCTGCAATCTCAACAGCCTCGTCGCCCACTACGAAGAGTTCCAGGAGCAACCAGCAATTTATCGCTTTCAATTGCCTGACTCCTTGTGGCATCTACTGTCCACGCAACAGACCCATTACGCCTTTGTTCTGACCATTGACGGCGATACCAAACGCTTGGCCTGTGAAGCAGCCAGCTCTTAACCAGGTGAGCTGTTCCAGAGTAACATACAGTTGACAAAATACAAAATTTCAAATCTAAGTTTGGTCTTTTAAATCCGATACTTATAGACAAATAATAGATAATAGTAAATAGTTTTTAGAATATAACGTTTTTTTTTTTTGGTGAAGAAAATTGCCAAAATTTGTCAAAACAATTTCTTAACATACTGTCTTAACATGGTATATATTAAGAATTCTACGGAGCATTCCCCTAAATCTCAACACATTCTGCTCATCCAATAAGACAATCAAATAAAGGGTGTTCAATTGTTTTGGGATTTGAAATATGATTTCTACAGTTAATTTACAAATACCCCCAAAAAAAATCGAACTGATTGATCGAATAAAAATAACAATCGTAATTTCTAATAAAAAAAAACCTCATCAATGAAGCATATGACTCTTATGAAATGAAAATAGAAATAATTCTCTACAAAAAACTGTTGCGGGAAATTTATGGAACAGATTTTAAGCTAAAATAAAAAAAAACTTGAAATTGATAAGAAATAGATTTAATAAAGCATAATGGAAAGTTTTTGTCAACCTGATAACAATTTGCAAAAATGCTCGACCTGCGGCTATCCTGTTTATACTCGCTGACATTCGGTATCCAAATCTGAAATGCTTTTCATTTTGCTATTATTGAACGTAACTTTCCATTACGCTTGACTAAAAGATAACCTGTATAAAATAAAATTTAAAAAGAGATATTCGACCGATCGTTCCTATGTCAGCTATATTATATAGTGCAGCGATTTGAACGAAATTTGGTCAGGATGTATAAGACCAATCTAAATGCATATTTTGTCAGATTTGTTGAGATATCTCAATAAACAAAAAAGTGTTTCTTACTAAAGCTTGATATTCAACCGGTAGAATCTATGGCAGCTATATGAATAAAGGGGACCAATTTGGACCAAATTTAATCTAGATGTATAAGACCAACTTAAATGCATATTCTTAAGCTGGAGACCAATCGTTTCAATGGCAGCTTTATGATATAGTTTTTCGATTCAAAAATTTAAACAAACTTGATCTGCGTACGGTGTCCAAGAACCTAGTCTGTAAGATTGACGCATTCAAACAGACGGACAGACAGTCGGAATTGACATCTCTTGTTGCTGATCAAGAATATATATATACTTTTAACAAACTTATTAAACCGCACAGGGTCAAAGGTCAAAAATTTGAAGTTTTACAATAAACATACATATATATTTACAGCCTGTTAAGAGAAATGTATTTAACCACTTTTTTTTGTGTATTTTTTATTTGTATTTAATGGGTACTCGTTAAGATAAAGAGCCATTTAGAAGGTTGGCCTTGAAGTGCTTCCCTTCCCCAATAGGCCAAAAACTACTGGTACAATCTGAGGATAATTGACTAGTGAGTCATGCGGTGACATGCCATAAAAATTGTGGACATTATTTATGAATTGTGAATGAATCATGCGCGGAGTTGTTGAATCAACAAGCGCCATTTGCTTATCAAAACCGAGTGTTGAACTTACTTGCTAAGTGGTCGAAGAGTTTGATTCAAAATAGGCAAACATTTATGTATGTATGAGTGTTCGAATACACTCAAAACATTCGAATTCTCACCTATCAATTGGTTGTGAAGTAAGAGACCCACAAATAAGTACGAGTAATAAATAGAGACTGGTTTAGTTTCTAAACCGCAACACGGTGATCTCAGCGGCTAGCTCAAAAACTCAGAGACTTTGACTTAAGACTAGAGAGAGCTGAAGACTCTCTCAGCGGGAAGGCCGCATCGATCGTTGTCTATGTCAAATGGGTTAAGCTGTTGCGTTGTCAGCATTTCTGCACAGTGGTGCAAAAGCTGTGAACTTCAACATTTCAGCTCAGATTGTTAAATTGCAAAATTAAGCAATAGCTTCATTATTGTGATTATTCAAAAAGGGAAATTAGTGAAAACCACTTTAAATTATTTATTTATTGACTTTAAATTATTCAATGATGTATATAAATTACGTATGAAAGCGCATCAAGGAAGCATTTAGCTTTTAAGTGAGTATTAGTTACTTATTATAGTTACAATGAAATGAAAAACACTGAAAAGTATTCATATATTTGTGTTTCTTTTAAAAGATTGTTCATAAATTTTGTATAGCTCATAGTAAAACCTCAAACCTCAGTCACATGCAAAACACTCAAAGTAATTGTAATACTTTACTTAACTTACTTTAATTTTTTATAAATGAAAAATTTATGATTTTAGCTTGGCATGAAGTATCAAAAACAATCAGTATATAGATCATACTCGATATACTCAAAAGTATTAAATTGTAAGTAATTTTCGTTTTTTTTTTAATTTTTTTTTTTTTTTTGAAGTATTTGATAAGAAAGTCAAGTATTATTCAGCGGAGGGTTTTAGCTATTTTTAATCACTGTGCAACGTAGCTTTGCCTCAGAAACTTGTATTTCTGATACTTTTTCATATTTGCTTTGCCTGATTTATATTTGTTACTATAGTAGTTGTTATTATAGCAATTTTGTTGTCGACGCTCTGAGAGCTCGGGGTTCGATAATGAAAAATGCTTTGATAGAAACGACAACAAAACAAAAACAAAACTAAAAATACCTATTAATATTTGGCAGAGGCACTGATAAGATAAATCGACAGCAATAACAAACAGAAACGACAAAAAAAGAGTGGATTTGATGTTCGGAAACGTAAAGAAATTGAAATAGTAAAAACCTGTGCAATGTCATTTACAATACTCAACTGGGTCTGTCTCTCATTTGTGTTTCAGACTTCAACTGGAGCAGCGGCAACAGCTCAAGCAGAATTACAAAATAATAAAAAATATTGAAAATATTCAATTATATATTTTATCAAGTACAACATGACGGATGCGCGTATACAGTTTAAAACCTTGAAGGGATTTCCGGAAGCGGTGGATAAAATCGAAACACAGACGTTTTTGAATGCGGCCAAAGAAATTGTAACTGTCATTGGTAAGCCCACTGATCGATTGACCTATAAATTTATCGGCATACTAATAAATTGTATTTAATGTGTCTCGTAGAAACCTTTGGTAAACTTTTTACGCCCGTTATCAGTGATATGAATGGCAACATTAATGTAAGTTGTGCCCTTATATCTATCATTAATTATTTCTTTCATTAGTGTTGTAATTGTTGCAGAAATTAACTAAGGTTTATGGCACGGATGTACTTAAATATCAATATCTGGAGGATATGATAGTTCTCAATGTGAATGTGGATGATTTTGCGGCAAATGCATTGCTCTGGTTGAAACGTGGCCTCCAATTAATTTGCACCTTCTTCGAGAACATCTACAATGATGTACAGAACACCGAGGCACTCAAGCAGCATCTACAAGATGCCTACGAGCGCACTTTGAAACCCTACCACGGCTTTATTGTCCAAAGCACCATCAAGGTTAAATGATAGACTTATATTGATATTGTATCTATTTGTTTATATTGTAATGAAATCTTTTTGATTTTGCAGATCATCTATAGCTGGGTGCCCACGCGCAGTCAGCTGCTGGGACAGGGTGATGCACAGACGGAGAATATCGAGGTGCTGACCAAATACTTGCCAACAATGCGAGCGCAGCTCGACAGGATCGATGTGCTTCTCAAGGCGCACAATTTAGATGATGTGCGCAAAGTGTGATTCAAGTGATTCGAGTGATTTCAAATGATTTCGAGTCATTTAAGTGATTGCAAATTAATCGAGTAATTTGAAATGATGCGAGTTATTCGAGTGATTTCAAATGATTCATGTGATTCCGAGTTATTCGAATAATTTGAAATGATTTAAGGGATTCTTGTGATTCCTAATTTGATCCGAAACGATTGCTTAGCCTGCTAGTCTAGCTTATTCTAATTACATAATTTTATGATGATGTATAATACTATTTAAGGCTCAATGCCAAACATAAACTCTGATAGATATGCATTTTACTTTGATCTGTCTTGGCATTCCTTCTGCAGCTGATAAGCACTCAGTTCCAGCTGCCTTCTCTCCCTTCTGGACGTACACAGTGCATGGTAGATGAGCGCCACCAGAGCCTCGAGTGCTATTAACACGAACTGCAGATTCGAGATGAGGCCTAGCCAGACACTCCCGAATACGGCAGTTAATCGGAGATAAACTATCGTGGGCAACAGCACACAAGGCGTCAACGTCAACAGCAGCCACATGGTCGTCGCACCTGTGCAAAGATTAATCGAGTATCCGGCATAGAGACGAAGCGACTCGGCGCAAACAGCCAACAAATAGGCCACAATAATGGTTAATCCTTTGTAGTTCCACAGTTCATCCAACTGGAAGAAACATGCAACAATGGGTATAAAATCTTAGCGCAAGTGTATGTAACAGACAGCAATAGACATCTCCGACACCATTTGTCGGAGTTACATATTTATCGTTTATTTGCAGACTGACATAACTCAAGAAAATACGATAGTCATACTTTTCCGTAATGATCGCATATATTGATAAGCATATACTCTGAATCGTTCTACGACACATTTTCGTACAAACTTTCGATAAAAGTTTTATGAGTATACACTATAAATAAAATGTAATCTCTTAACCTGAAAAATCATTTTGGTATTATGTATATTGTATTCGTTGCATAGATATTCTTGACCAGCATCAACAGCCGAGTCGAATAAGCCATGTACGTCCGTATGAACAACTAGAACTCAGAGACTCTTTGAGCTAAAGCAAACAAATTTAGCACACGGACTTTTATGATTGTGGAGCCGATTAAGTTTAATTAAATTTTTTGCCACACTCACTTTTTTTAAGATATGACATTATCTGTTATTGTTTTCTATCATCCTACCTATTCACAAAAAGATCGGTTAAATAGAAGAGTAGTAATAACTGTTTACATTTTGAAAGCAATACACACTCCAGGGGTTTATAGAAGTCTGTGTGCTAAATTTGGTTGCTCTAGCTCTTAGAGTCTCTGAGATCAAGGCGCCCAAACAAACGAACATGGCTATATCGTTATATCGGCTGTATATGCTGATAAAAAATTTATGTACTGCCTCCTTCCTGTTACATACAATTTATTTAACACAATGTACCTTTTTACTAATTTATTTTATTAAATGGTAATTAAAGTTTATATTATAAACATAGCATAAAGGCAAAGGAAGTAGACGGTATGAATAAATATACATATGTACATAATTTTATCTTAGGGTTTTTCGTAGTCGTGCACTCTCGACTAAGTACATCGTTGCACTCACCCAAATGATGATGTGCAACAAATAGCTGCAACTCCAAATAAAGGACACATAGAAATTGATCTGCAGCAGCATCTGCAGCAATAAATTGGAGCTTTGGGGTGTCACTAGATTGGACAGAGCTTGATTAAATTGCAAATCTCTCATATTATTTAGTTATTCTTATTTTACAAGCCAAACTGTAATTATAGCAGCTGCTGCCAGTTGCCGTTTCCATTGTAGTCATCTTGAGTACAGTGAAACCACTGACAAGTTGCACCTTTCACTTTCATTAGTAGTTGTTTTGCTTTTGTTTATTGTTGCCAGTGGCAACAACGCGAATTGTTTGTGGTTTTATTTATCCCTTGGGCAGACACTGTAAACTGTTAACAGACACTTAACAGCTACAAGCAGTAACTTAACAGCAACAGATTTGAAAACCAAACTACTTTCAATTAGTTTGGATTTGTTGTTGTATTTACAAATATGTTATTTAAATTCTTTTCATAAATATATTCAACAAATTTGCAATTTAAATTTATAAAAATTTAATAATTATATTAAGTGGAATTTCATGTCTTAATGGGGCGCACTTGCATTTATAGCCACCTCCAAGGGGATTACTGCAATTAGAGAGAGAGAGAGAGATAGAAAGGGAGAAATAGATTAGGAACTTGATTTAAATTTAAAATAAAAAGTATTTCGTAACGTACAGAACTTGTGATCATCTTTATAGACAAGCCCTTTAAGTATATCAGCTAGCATTCTATGGCAACGAATGTAGGTGCGTTCAAGCTCTTCAATCTGATTGAGTGCGAGGAATTCCAAGGCCTTTTCACGATCGGAGCTATCACTACTGGACGCATCACTGGCCAAATCGACGCTAAGTGCATGAGATTCGTTTAGAAAGCTGGGACAGAAGTTCCATTCCATGTCGAGCACAAAGATTAAATGAAATATTTGATCCAAGGCATACCGAATGCCTTCAAGCTCCGGTTCAAGCAGACAATGTTTGCACAACGCTTTCATATAATCGCTGTGCATGTTCCGCAATTCCCGAATGTTTTTCGTCTTCATCAGTTGCCGCTCGAATTGTCCGCCCAAGGATTGCATCACTTGGGTGCAGAGATGCGAATGCAGGCTGTTGATCAATGTGATGAGCCAGAAGCGTAGAATCTCCAGGCGACGCAGTGTCAGACCAATGAGATCCATTGGTGCAAAGGCATCCCTGTTAATACGCCGTAGAAAACGCATATTTTCCAGTTTCCAGGCGGCCCACTTGACTTTGAGAACGATGCGCCAAATACCATTATATTGTACCATCTGCGGCTTGGTAATGATGCTCTGCAGCGGCGGTGGCATTGAATACTCAAACTCGATGGCATCCAGCGCCTCGAAGATTTTACTCGATTGCGACCACACCAGCGAGACGAGTTTCACCTCCAGCTGATTAGCCATGTGTCCATAATGTGGCTCAAGTAGATCGTATAGCTCCAACGTGAGCAACGAACAGCGTGCCCAGTCCTCGTATCCCTCGATCTGGCGAAACAGATTTGTATAGAATGGGTACACCAAATAATCCGCCTCCAGCAGCATTATATGACGCAGAAAGCGCAAATGATGCGTCAACTTGAGCTCTTCGCGATACCAACGCATTACATGGATGTTGGCAATCTCATAACGTTTCCAGAGCAACTTGATCAAGGAACGTGGTATCACATGTGGTTGCTGTACAATAGTACTTTGTTTTAAGCTATCCAATATGTCCAGCAGATGCGAAGACAGCGTTGGTAGCTTCTGTTGTTCCTGTTGCTGTTGCTCCTCCTGCGCGTGCCTGATGTGCTGGGTAAATATGCTCATTAGCTCGGGATCGCCCAGACGAGATGTAGTCTCCAGAACTAGTGCATTGTACTCCCTAAGCGGCTGACTATCTTGCCTTACGACGCTGACAGAATTTGGCTCGCACTTCAACTCTTCAAGGAGCTGCTTGGTGAGATCGGTGTACAAGGTTCCGACATTCTTGCATTTTAAAACCAAATCGCCCAGCAAATGCACACTGGCCAACAGATCCTGCGTTTCACCCGCCTCTAGAGCGTGCTCCAAAATGAGCTGATAAAACGTACAGCTACGCAGCTCTTTTATAATGTCCAGATGGGGATGCGGATCACCATTATCATCGATATCCGAGCGCGGCAAGCGTTCGTGTATGCGTTGCCCGTAGTAGGCATCATTTGCGGGCAAGCACTCGACAATGAATTCATTGTGCCAATCATCGAACTCGGCGTGTTGCCACCAATTATCCATGATGCTGCAGTAACGCCTCATCGAAACAAGCAGCAGAGCTGTGGCCAACTTCTGATGGTCAACATTGATCATGGTGTGCTTGTAAATCTGAGACAACAAATATGCGCTTCTCAGATGCGGCGGGCCTTTGATAATTGCACAAGTTGCCAGCGATTTAAGGAGCAGCAAACGCTGGAATTTCTTCTCCATGTGCCGCAGAAAACATATCAGAGTTGTGCTCGAATCGTCGTTATCCTCTTTGCCATCAGCTTTATCAAGCAGTCGACGCTCAAAATCTATCAGACTGTCTTGAACGGGATTAATGAGATCACGCAGTCCCCAGGCAAAGCATTTCAAAGTGCCAGTCGTCGGCTCATCGCTGGTGGGCAGCGTCAGATCATTGATAATCCGACGCAACTGTTGCATCGCCTGCAGCGCCGGCAGCACCTCTCCCTCCAGCACATGCTTAAGCGTCTTCTGTGAAGGGTGTAAGATTATAAATGGATTGAGAATTCAACTGAGAATTGATTTACTTACACTAGTGACGGTGCTAATCGATATATTTTTGCGTACGCTGATCAGCTTTTCATCTGGCTGTACCTCAAAGAAGCAACAGCTAGCGGGTGCAAAGAACATCAAGATGATCTCGCGCACCAAGTTGCTCTCACTAGTGGTCTTGGGCAGCGGATACTTTATTATTCTGCGCGTCTCTCTATTCATGTGCTGCACATAGGCAATGGCAAAGTTTGAGCCTGGTTCGCTATTTGGTGTCTCCGCATAGAAATCGAAATCCTGTCGCCACCAATGCGAGTGAACCACTGTGGACAAGCTGTCTGGATCAAAGACGGCCTTTCTGTACTGCGTCTGTGGTTGTGGTGGCTCCAAAGCTGTCAATTCTGGCTGTCTGCTCAAGCTGTATCGAGAACTATAGAAGCCGCTCAACGACAACGAATCGGTATCCGCTTTCCCATTGTATTTCCTGCATAGACCCATTGTTGTGAGGCTGGGATTGCTGCTGCTGGAGTCAAAGGTATTGGAGCGTTTGACAATCTGTTTATTTTGCAAACTGCTCATGGGTTCTACATCCAAATCCGGAATTAAGTACTCATCATTGTCACTCGCATCGGACCATTCCTTAGATCAAATTGGAATTTAAAGGGGACGGTAAGGATGAAGTGTATTAAATCATGTAATAACCTACACTCAAACTGCTGTCGCTGTCCAAGCTTTGACTGGTTCTATCAATGATATGATCGCTTAGCAAAGCTACCCAATTTGTGTCCGATTCATTGGCGTCTGGTTGAGTGGTCGTCGCCTCAATTGCATTCCTTATGGCCAGCACACGCTGCTCCATTGCAATCAAGTTGCGTCGCACGTTCTGTACCGGCTCATATGTCATGCTGAACATAAAATCAAGCACTGAATATTGTATGTCCACCTCATAGTGACCATTCCAGCCGGCATGCTCCATTATCATTGTAGTTAGCATGCGCACAGCATCCGCATGGTCATCCATGGCCTCATAATAAAAGCGTTCAATCATATTGTTGATGGATCGCCGAACTGCATGACCGTTGGTGCTCAGATATCGATGGTGGCGTATTTTGTGTATTGCTTGCTGCTCCTGCGTTCGTCTCTCTCCCGCTGTCAACTGCCCGGGCACACAGAATGAAATGCAAGGGCATTGAAATTAGCATTGTTTTGGTATTCTACAAATATTACAATTATTTGACTTACGCTGTCGCCAGTTAAGCACTTTATGAGTTTTTCCACATTTCGCGCAACAGCTTCATTGCGTGGATCCTCCGACATTCTTTATACCGTGGCGATGTGGGTGCCGCTAGCCTCGACCGAAAAAGTTGAACACATTAAACTCAAAAACACAAAATTAGCAACAAATGTCTAGCTTTGAATGAATTTCGTTTAAATTGGTCATGAAACAATGTTGCCAGATAATTGCAATTAGCAAATGTCATTCGTAGCCAGACTTGGCAATTTCTGATGCAAATGCAAAGTGCCGCTAGTGCAACCAGATTCTATCTAAAAGCGTTGCCAGATGTTCTGCTAAAAACGTAAACAAAAGTTAATTTGCAAATTACTTAATATTTGTAAGAGCGACAAATATGAACAATGGACCAACAACACCCGAAACCAAAACTAAATATCCAACCTATGTAATACTTGGCTCTGGTGGCCACACAGCCGAAATGTGTAAAATCAATCAAGCGCTACTGCTGCAACCGAGCGTTGGTGAGAATTACCAACCAATACGTTACATTGTGGCCAACAGCGATGTCACCTCACGGGATCAACTGAGCGCCACATTGCCCGCATGGACAATGGACATAGATGTGCAATACATTAGTGTGCCGCGCAGTCGGAGCGTTGGCCAAAACTGGCTGAGCACCATATTTAGCACGCTATGGGCACTGCTGTGGAGCTGTTGGCTCGTTTGGCGCGACAAGCCGCAATTGGTGCTCTGCAATGGCCCCGGCACCTGTGTGCCCTTCTGCTACGCCGCATACCTTTGGCGTCTACTGGGCCGACTGCCCGCCCACACCAAGATTGTCTTTGTCGAGAGCTATTGTCGCGTCGAGACATTATCGCTGAGCGGACGCCTGTTGCTGCCACTGGCCGATATGTTTGTGGTACATTGGCCGGCCCTTGCCACACGCTATGCCCACAAACCCAATCTTCGCTATTTCGGCAGGATATTATAAAGTAAATGAGTAAATTAATAAAGAATGTAAATATGTGTGTACATAATAATGTTGTCCCCAAAATTCATAGTTTGTATACCCTGTGCCCATTAAGAATGGGCAAAAAAGGGTATTATGTGTTCGGCAGAATGTATGTAACAGGCAAAAGGAGGCCCATCAAGTATATATATTCTTGATCAGTATCAACAGACGAGTCGATTTAGCCATGTCCGTCTGTCTGTCTGTTTAAACGCGTCGATCTCAGTGACTATAAGATCTTGACTTAAAACTTGTACCTGGGCACAGGGTATCCTACTGCGAGCGTGCTCGACTATAGCCGCCCACTTGTTTTCTTTCAATGAGTTAGCATTAAAATACTGCAATTATTTTTTAGATTACTAAAATCTTGTAAAAACAAAGAGACATTTTAAGACAGGTGTCTCCCACAAATCTGTACAGATAGCTATTAAAAAAGAGCAAACGAAATGTCACAAGATTTCATTTGTCTAACATATTTTTAGAACTTTCAACAAAACTATAAATTGGTGTATTTTATGCAATAAGTTCATATAAATTTTACTTTACGCTTTTTTATCCTTTAAAAAATACATTTTCATATAATATAATAAAATATATTTAATAGATTTTTATAACTGATCTTTCTGTCGCTGGACCAAATGTAGGAAATTACATGCTAAAGGAACGAAAATTTCTTCGACAGCTGTTTGGAAATCCACTATTTTGAACATTAATAATTAATAAAAAAAAATGAATTTGGTAGTTTTTCGGTTACATATTCGAATTTGAACTGTAATAACATAAATAAAAACATAAATTTCACAGTAATAATTCAAAAACACAAAAATTGATTGGACATTCAACTAGATGGCAATCTGTAATACTATTCGAATTTAAATGCAAGTCGTTGTAACATTGGCAACTTAAATGTAAGTCCTTGTAACAAAGGGAATTTTTTTGTCTCTTTTCAGCGCTTTCCGCGTTTGCAAATCTTGCGATGTGCCTCCAATTGGTGTCCAAGCAATTCTTGGCCACATTTGGGACACTGTACAGTATTTTTATGCAAGCTACGTTGACGCATTTGACGAGGCGTAGTTTCATCGCTTGTGCTGGGAGTCGAGTCACTGGACGAGCTGAGATTCAGTGCGGCAATTTCTGAATCGGTGTAACCAGAGCTCTTTAGAATCTGTTTCTGATTCGATTTGTTCCTTTTGCGCTTAATTGGTTTGCCTTTGTTAATGGCATTGCTGGTGGGGGGCAGGTTTGTCCTTCCCTTCATCGATGGCGGCGGTACTCGAATGATGATATTGCATCCCTCCAAATGGTTTGCAAATTCGGAACGTTTCATTTTGTCAAAGCAAATGGGACAGGTTGTTATATCATTGCCAGCATCAGGTAGATTACGTGAGCCACAAGGCACCACATCATTTTCACGCTGGAATTCCTTTAGGAGCGTATCCTCCCCAAAGAGATCATCAATGATGGACTGATCAGCGAGCTCAGAAGCGGCTGTCAAGTTATCAACATCCGCATCATACTCATCGTCAATCATCATAATGTCATCGTCTTCGTAAATTGATTCATCCTCCATGATCTCACGTTTAATCATAGTTGTAAGCTCTTGGCTGCTTGGATGGTTGGCTTTTGGTCGTTCAGTTTTCCTTGTATCAGTTGTCTCGGTATCGTCCTCACTATCGGAAATGTTAATTATAGGCACAACCACATCGCGTACCATAACATCATCATCATAGTTTTCCCAGGACACTATGTCATTGGCGGAGGACAGACGACGCTTTCGGCTTTCCTCTGGCTGCTTCTTGGCCTCAGTCTTTTCATTGTCTTTGCTATAACGATTTGCCCACATGTCACGCAAGTGATTCCGTTTGTTGGCATCCGACATATTGTGGAAGGAGCTTCTGTCCTTGCCATTTGTCAGACTGTAGCCAGGACCTTGCATTCCATTAGCCTGTTGATCGTCTCGTGGTTTACGTTGATCCTCATCGCCATCGCTGCTATTGTCACCGGTCAAATCTTTGAAGCCAAAGATTTTATTGGGTTCGTTATGCTTGCGTCTTTTGTTGTCGCGTGTCTGCAGTCCCTCAAAAGGTTTGCTGGATGTGCCTGGATAGGAGGTGGGCGGCAGAGCGCTTACCACATTGCCAGTTGACATTATATTTGGCACCGTTTTCCTTGGCAGCTTGGGCTTTTCAAAATAGTTGCGTATGTCACCTCCGCCACCTCCAGATGCGGACTGCTGTTTTGACTTGACCTTGGCTTGTGTGTCCGGTTTGACGGCTGACGGCTTCTGTGGCTCGCTCTTCTTTTCAAAAATGCCGCCACATTCACTCTGATGTTTGGCCCACCATTGATCGCTGGGACCAGGAGCCCGATTCGAGGTGCGCTTCACCCAGCCCTGGAATGGATTATGGTGTTGGCAGATGCCATTGCAGCGCCAAATATGCGTCTTGTAGGCATTAACCTCATCGTGAAAGGAATGATAGACTGTGATATTTGTACCCGCCACCTTGTTAATGGTTCCCATAATGCGCTTAAAGTTGGGACCGTGCCCACCGTTACCCTCGCGTATATTGAGGACAAAACAATACGCATGTATCATCTCGTGCTGCAATGAAATCAATAAAGGCAATTCATCTAACTGATCGACTGACAGAAAAGTATACTATAGATATAGATGTTGTTGACTTACCAGCAGAGTCTCGACCAGATCCTTGCGTGGCCGCAGTTTTAACAATGGCTCACTGAGACGGATTATGATCTCCTTGACGAATCTGTTGCCACGCTGATAGCAAATGCCAGCGCATGAATACATGCGTTTGCTCCATTCCACAGAGACAGCGCCCAGACGATGCTGGAAGAACTTTTCATCGAAGCGCACGAACATTGCGTATATATCTGGAGTGGGATCGACCAGCTCCCATTCCGGATGAACCAAATTCTGTGTCTGATCCAGATACGTGTCAAAGCTCGATGTTTGTTTATTTATCCCATTGCGCTGCACGTAAATTGTAAATACACAGAGTTGATTGAGCAAACCACATTTAGATAGATAACAATGAAGTTCTTACACGTTCCAGCTCCTTGACCAGAGTTATGTTGTCGCTGTTGTTTTTGTTCTTGTTTGTGTTGTTGTTGTGGGTCATATCGAGAGCCCGGATACTGACATTTTCAATTGAATCATCTACATCTCCATTGCCATTGCCATCTGTACTGTCGTTGATCATTTCATTCTGCAACATTAGCGCCAATTCATAGTCACTGTGCTCCTCACTCTGTGGTGCGTTGTTCGCCTGTGAAAATTCAGGATAGGATTAGATTTACAATTGCGTTGTTCCTTTTGTTGCTTACATTGCCATTTGACATTTCAGCATCCAATTGCTGCTGCAGCTTTAGCGCATATAAATAGTCCGGATCATCCGACATTTTACTGAAATTCCAATCACAATTCTAAGAGCGCGATGAAAGAAATGCAGCAACGCTTTAAAACTATTGATGGATTCGCGGTTTTCGATATTTAACTTCACAGCTGTTTTCTGTTGATATCTTATCGATAAAATGAAATCATAAAGTCTAGTATATTGACATAAGTATTTCAAATACTGCATTTGAAAAGCTTACCAACTTCTTTTTTATTTCTATACAGACTGTCATATGAAATTACTTTTCAAATTTTGATTGAGCTTTACTTCACTTTTGATTGAAACCATTTATGCGCGGTTTTACTCGCTTAGTGGCTTTACTCAATCAGCTGCTTACTGTTTTTAATACATACTCTTGATAGATGACCAATGTTACTCGATATCTATCGAATAAAAATACCATTAAAACAAGATGACCGTTAAAAAGGGACAGATTTGAAAATACATATACAAAGAAATGATAAAGGAAACATTTAAAAAAAATTTATAAAATAGGTTAGGCATAAATGCACTCAAAACACAAAGGAAATTTTATGACTTTAATGTTTTTTTTACTTAAAAAGTCTTTGAAAACCTCAAAATGGCAGTGTTGGTTGCCAACAGTACGATAGCGCTAGCGCGAAAGTGTCGACAGTCTGGCAGCATCAACTGCTGATGGGCTTTAATTTATTGCGTTTTTGGTCACTGGAAGGATTTTAAATTGAGCGCTTCACGCAGTTGATCACTACACTCAATATTAAGTTGACCATGTAAAATGGGCTAACGAAATACCATACCAGTATTTTTTATTTCCCATCCCAAATTTTTTGAAGTATGTCATATATGATATTATATAGTAGTATTTTATTTTCTTGTCGAAATTCGGATCATAAAATCTCAAATACAGTCTATGCACATGGCATTTGTTATTGTGACCCTCGAATATAATCGTCTGAGCCTTAATTGTTGCAAATCATTACGAAAATGAAATATTTGACGAAGCGACAGCGCAAAAGAAAGAAGGTACAACTATTGAATAGAATCGGACAAACTTATTATCCAACCGACACGGATAGCGAAAATGCGGATTGTGAAGTAGAGAGCGACCATTTGGAGACAACATCGTCTGATAAAAAGGTGAGCTATCTTTTCTATTGGATCCAATATGCTCAACAAATCTAAATATCTGCACAGTTGTCAATTCTTAATAAGGTCACTGCCAAAGGTACCTTTAAGCCAAAACTGCAGCAGCCCCAACAGCAACAACAACAACATTTGCAACATCCACAGCAGCAACAACCACAACAACAACAACAACAGCAACAACAACTGCAACAAGGGACAACAACGTCATGCGGTGAGTAACTGTCCGTCCGTCTGGCGTCGCCACGAATCAAATGCCGACGCATAAACAAATATGATTACCAACTATTTTTAAACAAATGTGCAACACATTTGTAAACAAAAGCCTTCGCTTAAGCTTGAGACAACGTAATAATTCTTTTTGCATACCTACACACATACCATCATACAATTGGCTCAAATCAAATGTGCATATGTACATATATGTAAATGCACGGTCCAGACAAGGGGTGTCCAAAGGAGGGGTAGAAGGGGGTGGCTTTCCCCAGCATATAACTTTATAGTTCGATCTCTCACTCGCACTTACCCAATTAATGAAAGTTTAAATATAACAGGCTGATAAATTTCGCATTCCTTTTTGGAATCAATCGACCTCATAATTTAACAACTACAATCGGAATTTAAGGCACTTCGTATAATTTTACTGGCTTTTGATTCCCCTGCATGGTTTTAACATTATCACTGCGGACGGCAGTTCGCGCTAGTGACGAAAGCAGCGCGAAGGGTGCGAAAGGCGACTAGCAATATACTCGTATACAGCTAATTTGGAATATCCTAATCAGAGAATAAACTTAAAAAAGCATGAAAAACAAATTAACCAGTCAATAGGCTGCTGTTTTATATGAAGAAGATTAATCAAATGAAAAGCTTATTCGAGAATTTTGAATTAATCATTCGGAAATCCTTCATTTTATTCCTTACGTTGATTTAGGCCAGTGGTATCCAAAGTTTGTAATGGCAAATAACGTGGTTGCAATGCCAAATTCTGCCGGCGTCGCAGCCGACACACGTATATAGAGAGAAAATATGTGTGTTCTATAAATAGCAGGCTCGGTTATTGCTCTTTCATCTTATAGCAAATGGAAGCTAGTAAATAAGTCAACGGGATAAAAGAGACTTAGCAATCTTATTGAGTTGCCGATCGAATATTGTGTAACGGAACAGTAATGTTTTAAAATTAGTTATCAATTTTTTTACAAAATTTGTTGTTTTCAAGACAAATTGTCTTTTTAAACCTGGATGTCTGCTAAAGCTTTTTTTTATAATTTTGCAATTCATATAGTACAAATTCATATAAAAAAAAAATACCAAAGCTATTAAAAACTGTATGTAATTAAAAAAAACTTAAATACATCTTTGGTTGGTTTTGTGCTTTGCTTGGTATTTTTTGAAATTTTTGGTAGTTTTTTAATTGGTTTTTATTTTGATATCTTTTGATATTGCAAAATTTTTTTTAATCACTTTCAAAACCCTATTTTAATATCAAGTGACACAGAAAAGTAGGCATTTAATTTTTCGGTCACTTGACACGGATTAAGCAAAGGAGTAAGTTTTTATTGACCAAATTCAAAAACTATCTCAATACTGGTGTAAGAGCTTCAAAAAAATAATGGTTTTCAAAGGAAACTTGATTGGAAGAAATTTCTGTGACACCTCCGAATATATATTTTACAAATAAATTTTTGTTTTACATTAATTATTGTTTTTTTTTTTATCAAAAATATGTTCCTACATTTTTGACAAGATTCTCTTAATTTCGCAGATAATCGTCGCAATCACTTTTGCTTTGGAGCTTTCAATTTACCGCCCATTGATCGCGATCTGGAGTGTTATTATCATCGAAATGAGCCACTAACTTTGGGTAACTTTATGGACTTTGAGCAGCTGAGCGAAAAGATTGGACAGCGCTTGAAGACGACAAGTACGCCGGAAATATCACCATCAACCGTATCGTATGCCAGCGTATCGTATGCTGGGGATCAGGAGGAGATAGCATCAAAAACAGAGCCATCCATGTCAAGTAGTTCGCCCACAAGTACGGATAGTATTCAGGACTTAACGTCAACGGATATATCATCATCATCGGATGATCGAGCTGTAGAGGAGAACGAGAACGTGAACGTGAACGCGAACGTGACGGAGGAATCGGTTAATGAGCTGTTGACACGATTTGCCATCAATACTCCATACACGGAATTGGCCAACTTGACATTGGCCATGTTACAGAATACTGCATTTGGGCCGTTAATTACAGGCAGTCCCAGCACAGTTGGCAATATACCATCCTATGAATTCTGGCCAAATCCCTATCAGATCAATTACCTAAACAACGAGGAGGGAAGAATTGTTGCTGCTGCTGCTGATGCAATGCCGGAGGGCAGTGTGAAGCCCATTGGATATGAGACAAAGTTTCGAAACGCCCAAGAACAATCACAGCCTGAACAGCCGCAGCAGCAACAGCAGCCTGAACAGCAGCAGCAGCAGCAACGTGAACAGCAACAGCAGCAACCTGAACAACAACAACAACAGCTGCAGCTCGACTCACATTGGCGTCCAGTTGCTGCTGACATGTGGCAGCCTTGGTTGCATCAACGCCAGCAACATGATCACGTTTCAAATCCCAATAGTATTGTAGAAAGCATCAAATGCATTTGGAAGCGTCACAGACAATGGGAAGACAGCAGCGATAATTGGGCCAATTGGGGCAACAATCAAAGCGGCAGCATTTGGAGCGTTACCGAGCCACAGTTGCAACTGCAGCAGCAACAACACCAACAACAACAACAGCAGCAGCAGCAACAATTGTCATCGCCAGAATCCAGCTGGAATCAGCGTAGTCAAGCTGTATTAGCTGCTTCGCAACTATATGGCTACTATATGCCGACAGTATTGCTGGACTATTCGCAACATGGACAACAGTTGCCAATAGCAGCCACAGCAACAGCAACATCTGGTCATGGCAATCATTACATACGCAACAACAGCAACACTTCACGTTATATGAATCGCAACTTTCTTAATTACAATGCTCGCATTGCCAACAATGGCTTGCAGTATCAACAACAACAGCAGCAGCAACAACCCCTGCAACAGGTACAACAGCAGCAGCAGCAACAACAACAACCACAGCAGCAGCAGCAACAAACACAGCAACAATTGCAACACTTGCGCTACAATTATGCAACTCAACAACAGCAACAAACACAGCAACATCAGCAACAGCTAACGCCTCCGCCGCCACCGCCACAGCAATGGCAGTGGCAGCAATATAGGCAGCCCAAGCCACGTGCACATTTCTATCCAGCCCGCTACTACAAGGGCAACGGCTTCAACAACAATGCGACACGCAAATACTGCAAACATTGCATCTGCAATGCACGCAACGCCAACAGCAATAGCACACATATCAACTGCACTAGCAGCAGCAGCAACAACAATAATAGCAACAACAACATTGGCAACATGGACGTATCCATGTTAAATATGTCACAGGAGGATTTGGATGCCGCACAAATGTATGCAATCCATGGCGAACGATTCTTTGAGATGCCCATGGGCCGTAGATATCGGCGCAGTTTGTATCCATCATCCGGAGCAATAATGTCACAAGCGGTTACGCCAGCAACATCACAACCAGCAGCAACACGACCACCGACACCACCAACCAGCGACATGTACGCCAGCAATGGACACTTTAACACTTGGCAAACAACACCAATGTCGCTGGTGGGTTCAGATCATTATGGAGTCATTGTGAATTCAACACAATTTAACTTGTTTCCTTTTCACCTTTTCTTCTCTTAGTATTCAATGCAAGCAACAACAACAACAACAACACCACCATCGACAACACCAACACCACCAGAATCACTGCAGAGCCAGAATCAGCGTCAAATGACGGCGCCAGTTTGCACCGATTCCAATCTATATACGGCTAACTTTCCGCCCTTGCCGGCGCCAAATCAGAAACGCCACAAGGATTAGATTGCCATATATACATACATACATGCATGAGGCGAGGGGATTTCTCAGTTTCTCACTACACCAATAAACAAATTCTCCTCACTTTGCATGCCTCTCATATTATATTTACAGACACTGGCTTCGTTTGTTTCATATGAAAGTCACTCTTGTTTATCGTACATTCCACATTAATTGACACCACCACCTCAGTTTTCCATTTCGTATGTACGTTAAAATTCAACTGCTTATAAACAAAAATATTTTGTATATATTTGTTTTTTTTTTTTTTGAGTTAAAGTTTCGGTTATTATTAGTTGGCTAGTATGTATTTGCAATTACCCCATACATTTTATTATATCAAATTAATGTTTTTTTAATTGTAAGACTTATATTAAACCCATGAGATTTTAATTAAAAAATAAAAAGTAAAACCAATTACAAAAAAAATTTCCTGCAAACTATGAGCGCTGTATGGCGCTTGCCTGTAAATCTGTATTTTTTATCCATTCGTGTTGAGTTTTGGGTGTACAAATTTGCCTGATTTTAGGTAAAGTTTTAAACAGATTATTCAAAACAAAAAGTACGTTGAAAAAACTTTGCGACAGTGCTGTAAAATGTTTCGAGTATTTTATGCTGACGAAATACTTAAATGGCAGTGTGGCCATTTTTTTTTAATGATCTACTATTGAAGTATTTTTTTAGTATTTAAAATATCGATATGGTTAAATATTTATCTAGCTCAGTATTAAATATATCGAAAGTCGGCAGTTTTTATAAATTCAATGAAATAAACTTATCGATTATTTGTTAAATATCAGTTAGACGCTTGATTTTTCGTAACGTTTTTTTTCTTTATTTAAAACATTTTATTAAAATTTTTGCTGCGTTAGGGCTGCATCTGAATTGGTCAGCTGGCTGCACAAAAAAATATATGTAAATAATTTGCATTTATTTCAATGTTGACACGCTAAATTGTTGTTGTTTTCAGTATGTTAGTTTCATTTCTTGTTGCTGTTGTTATTGTGTGTAAAACGCAAAGACAATACAATAAATTTTTGGTTGCGGTTGCTTAGGTACTGCATTCAACTACTCTTACATATATGTACATACATATGTATATTTATTATTAAACATTACTTTCGTTATTTAAAGCAGCTGATGCCGCTGCCGCTGTCGCGGCCGCTGCTTTTGCTGACGCCGAGGCAGCGACGCGAGCGCGGGAAAATTTGCTAATGGACGAGGGGGAGGCAGATGGACCTGAAGCTGGAGCGACTGCATCGACATCGGTGTTGCCAATGCGTATATTGTTGCCAGCGGGATATACACAGCAGCCTCGTCGCTGCTTACGGCCGGACGGCGAGCCGTGTCCGTGTCCTTGTCCGTAAGCGCTTCTATCACCGATTTGTACTAGATGGGAAAGATCCTCAGTGCGCGTGAATACAAACTCCTCGGAGGACAGACGTTTGCGCACACGCCCGCCAACCACATCCGGACGCTTTCCGCCGCCGCCGCCGTTACTCATTGGCGATGGTGATGGCGATGCTGGCGCCACAATTGCCGGCGTCTCCGGCGGATCACCATCAGCTCCAGCTGCCGATCCAAGGGCAGCACCGCTGAAAACGGGAAAATGTGACTCGAGCACGCCGGGACGTATGAGTATCTCATCGAGAAGATGGCCACCATTCAGCTTTAGATGGTGCATCTGCCGTCCTGGTGTGGCAAACAGTTCCAGCGATGCGCTCGAATTGGCGCTATAGAAGCTACTGTTGGTATCTGTGGAGCCGACCGTCGCCGACCCCGACACCTGCTCCCCGAAGGCGGCACATTGCTGATGATCGTGCTCGGAACGCATACAACAGTCACGTCCGTCGGATCGACGACATGGACAGTGCGGGCAGATGCGCAGACAATGATCCTCGGAGTCGGCCAGAATATTGCTATCGCTGAAAGTTAACTTCTTGACGGGAACTGGCAACGTGCTGTGTGTTTCATCCAACTGATCAGCCGACTTGGAGCTGGCACCGCATGCCACTGTGGATGGCAACTGGAGACGCTGCAAGCTGTGTGCCGACTCGAAGCTGTCATCACTCGAATTGGAGTCCAAACCATGTTGTAGTTGTTGCTGTAGCTGCTGCTGTTGGTGGTGGTAGGAGGACGCATCGGCTCCGGGAAAGATGCGGGGAAAGGTGACAAAGACACGACCTAAACGCTTGTATTGATCCAGATTACGTGTATCCTCGGCACAGCCGGCTAGATTCTCCGTGAATTTGGGTGCACGTCGCATCACTTTAGGCGTATGCAATTGTGACTCAAAGATGTCCTCCAGCGGCACTTTGGGCACACCAGCTCCGACTCCGGCTGCTCCCGCTCCTGTTGCCACGCCCATGTGCTGCAGATAACGCTCAATGCTGTTGGCCAAACTAATGGGCACACTGCTGCGTGATGACACGCTGGAGATCTCCGAGAGCGTCTCGGGACTGGCGAGTGGCGCCAATCCATACCAATCGTCGTGCAGCAGGTCAACACCCTGTCCACCTGCCACCGAGGCACGTCGCAACGCCTGCGTCAATGGCAAGGAACGTGGCTTCTTCTCCGAGTGCTGACGCGACAGA
Organism: Drosophila innubila; assembly: GCF_004354385.1. NCBI lineage: Eukaryota > Metazoa > Arthropoda > Insecta > Diptera > Drosophilidae > Drosophila > Drosophila innubila. Next base: position 13,862,386 of record NC_047626.1, read on the forward strand.
TGCTGCACCGAGAATGGCAGGAGCAGGGACGGTAACGGTGACGCTGACTGTGATGCTGACGGCGGTGGTGTCAGCGCCATGTCAAATGCAACCGCTTTGAGCCGTGGCACATCCCCCGATCCACCTGCACCTGGCTCGGCATTGAGCAGCACTGTTGTCGTCTCACTCAGCATGGAGCAGGGACTTTTACGCATTGTTGTCACCGTTGTGATGCTGTCGTCCAGGACGCTTGATATGTCATACGGCGTTGTCGTCGAGCTCAACTGGCTGCGGCCAAAGATGCTGCCAGCTATGGAGGATGCCTTGCTGCCACCGGGTTGCATCCAGGTGCGTTGCTCTAGCTGCTGATGCTGCTGCTGTTGCTGCTGCTGCTGCAGATTGGTGAACGATGTCTCCAGGCAGAGCTTATGCTGTGCCGTTGGCGTCAACATGATGCAGTTGCTGAGATTCGTACAGGAACTCTTGCCATGCTGCGATTCCAAGCTCAACTCCTGATGACCATTTCCATTTCCTGTCAGAAGGACGTCACCGTCGGCGTTGTCTATCTGATGTTCCGGCTCCTGTTCGGTCGATGTCGTGGAGAAGGCATTAGAGGTCTGGCGTTGGGGTTTACGTGGACCACTCGTTGTTACAACCTAATGACAAAATCGGAAATACGTTACAAATCAATTTATTTGAAAGTTGCTTCTTCTTCTTCTTCTTGTTGTTGTCCAGTTAATAAGTACATATTTACATATATGTTAATGTATGTATGAATAAGTTGTATAGTACAGATCTTTGTACACACACACATGTACATACGTACTGCAGGAAGCAAATGAACAGCGAGTGCGAGTGTGAGTGCGAGAGTGAGAGTGAGTGGGACAGCACGAGGCCATGGCGAAAGCTTTAGGCATTTACCAAGTTTATAGGGCAGCTTAATTCGATCGTTTTGACTAACAACCATTTTTTTTAAAGCTCTCTGTGCAAATGAAAAATCTGAACTTTCGCAGTTTCTTCTGCTAATGTGCTGTTATTAACAGGATATTAGTATTTTTTCTACAGTCCTGTTATTGAGCTGTTAATAATTATGTCGTCAGTTATTGCATCCTTAGAAAGTAACAGAAAAGTATCACAAAAATTTCTATAATTTACATTGAAATTAATTACAATAAAAAATTTTCAGATATTTATAAATGCGGTCAATTTCATTTAGGCCGACTTAAGCTGCCTTATAAGCTTGGTAATAATAGTTGCAATTAAAAAAAAAAAAAAAAAAATCATTCATAGCTCTTGGTGGAAGTGTTGTGGATGATTGAGACCGTTATAAAGGAAATTTTTTAAGTGCCAGCCGAAAGAGTAATGTATTTTAGTATGTATGTACATGAAAAATACCCATTAGAGGATATTGTAATTTGTGATTTGTATAGTGGGGGAAATTAAATTGTTAGTTTGTGGTAACACTGTGTGGACACATAAAATGTGTTGTTGTACATACAACTTTCAATTACGACAACACTTAAAGAGAGAGAGAGTCAATTGGGAGAGAGGCAATGAGACAACAAAATTGTACATAACTATGGGTTAGGTTGAGCGTAGCAGAAAGGCAGAGAAAAAGAGACAGACAGAGAAAGAGAGAGAGAGACAGAATATAGACTTGAAGTTAATAGAATTGTATGTTATATTTTTATAATATTTTGGTAATTTGTTTTTTTTTTTTTGTTAACGAGAGAGCAAAATATGGAAAGTTGTACATTAGTCTTTTAAGTAGTAGGCAGCTGTACCTGGTATCGGTATTTTGTGTTGTCGAAGTTGTTCTTGTTGTTGTATTGATGGTTATTGTTGTTGTTTTTAAAGTTGTTGAAGTTATTGTCGTGTTATCTTTACGTTTGCGAGTAGTACATGCCTTTACGGTACGATCTCTACATGACACGACCTATGTACATCGTTCATGATCGATAGTATTCAAGCAAGTGTCGTTTATCGGTTATCATTTATTGTTAATCGTTATCGGTTTGCCGCACACAATTATCGCAAAATAACAACAAACAAACAGAAAGCATTTGTAATTAAATTGATTATTTGAAAAAGTTAAGCATATATTGGAAGGATTTAAACTATATTTCACTCTCTAGCTTTAGCTAAGCCTCACACAAGTCCTCTATAATATATTTATTTTGGTGGCCTGAAAACGGTCTCTATATCCTAAAACTATATATATGGCGGGGCTTTGTTTTATTGCAATTTTTTTTTAAATTTGTTATGTACTAACAAACTATTTAAATCAACTATCGCAAAAGGGCACATTAGCGGTACAAAAGCTTTACAACAAACAAACATTCCCATGCAGCATTTGGTTTACTATCTGGTTTACATACAGTACATATGTTTGTGTGTGTATGCGTGTATATGCGTGTGTTGGTATGTTTGCATGTATGTGGAGGGGATCCGTTGAGCCAAATACTCGTATTTGTTTGGTAGTTACTTTGAAAGCTTTGCAAATAAAAAACTTACCAAATTAAAGTTGAACTTCAAAGGCTATAAATAATAACGTATGAATATAACTAATTAATAAAGTGTATAACTAATTCAAAAATTCAACACAATTGTGTTTCAAAAACCAAACGAGTTACCATCGAAATTCTTTTCACGAGATTCGAGTGGGCCTTAAAGTTGTTAAGCTGTGTTACTCGCAGCTTATGTTGTCCAAAAGTAGGCATTCTTATCACATGTTATAAGAAGAACATTCGAAAGCCTTCTTTTAGGTTTCAATTGTATCTCTTTACTACAAATGCAGCTTATCACGTCGCTCGCTGTTTTAATAACCCACCTCGTTACTAGCTCCCATTTCAGCTAAGTGGCTATTATACTCGCTGCTTTAAAGATAATTTCATTAGTCGTTGTTTTTAGAGCTCGTAGAATTATTTCCCGCGAAAGCAGCTTAAAAACCCATCTCGTTACTCGCTCATTACAACTTGGCTCGTTACTCGTTGACTTTAGAACTTGTTACACTGTTTATTACCCGTCACAAGCTTTTAAAGAAAATGAAAAATGCATATTGTATTCTTATAGGTGTATATGTGTATATTCATTCAAATAAACAACAACGAAAAAGACAATTTAATGAAATGCAAAATTCAATTGTAATTTAACTAGCATTTACCAGGGAACTTAACGCTTATAATTTTATAAAAATTTAACATAAAAATAGTTGATTAATTTTTAAAATAAAAATCATCTAGATAATTTTTTTTGAGTTCAACTTTGCGGTCCCTGGTATTTACTGATAAATAGACACTTAACAAAAGTACTTAGGCAATAAATAAATAGGCAATAAAATAAATTAAAATCGAATATTGAGTGTCAAAGAGTAAAATAATCGCTAAAACAATGATTCAATAGGCTAAGATATGGGACTTGAACTTGGACACTGTGCGGGAGAAAATTTAGGTACACAATTATATAAACGAATAACTTAAAAACATAATTAATAAATAAAAGTACAAAATATAAGTTAATCAAAAATATAAAGTTGATATTCGTTGCCTTAAGCGGATGTTGTTGATTGTAGTTTGAAACGTCTCAAGCGTGTTGTTGTTGTGGGCGGGCGATTGATCAATCGAACTGGGGCGTGGTCGTGTGTGTGTATAGTGTGGTGTGTTGTGGTGTTACACTGACACTCGATGCCTTAACAATAGACTACTCGTAATAGAAATACATTCACTTATTTGGTTATATCGTAACTAAATCGGTGCTTTATGTATATAGAAGCTAGAACTATACATATATTTATATATACGCAATCATCTGTATAGATAAATATATTGTATGTATCTAAATAACGACGAGAAGTAGTACGAGTACGAGCATCATCATCATTATCATTATGATTATCATTATTGTTATTACTATTGATTAATCGTATGTATTTCAGTTTCTTCGATCGTAAGCGTGATTCAACTGGCTGTGGAACAACTATTGACCGATGTACGTTCATCATCAGCATCCGAAATTACCTTCTTGAGCGCGGCGAGAACCTTATCGGGCATATGATCCTGCAGCATGACAGGTGATATGAGCACCTCATCGAAATCGGTTGAATCGGCCCATATTGCCTGATAGACCGGCTCACGACTCTTTAGCACATTTCTGCAAGACACAAGTAAGGGCATTGTTTTTGTTGTTGTTTTTCTTATACTTTTTTTTTTTTTTTTTTGTTCGGCTATATGGTATGTCGGTATTATGTATATGTATATATATACCTATATATATTCAGACATATATATAGTATATACATACATACATACATAAAAATATATTGTGTTATGCTACTTAAGAAAATCAAAACTCTATATTATGTTTGAGGTCGGTTTCTAATTATTTAACGATGAAGAAATTGAAATGATAAAGCGTTACTACAAATTGAAAACAGTCGACTTATCGATTTATCGATAAGCACAAGGAAGGGGCGCCAAAACGGCGAGATAAGGGAGAGAGAGAGCGAGAGAGACAGAGGACATGCAGCAATCTCACATATGATGGATAAAAAAAACTAAACATTTGATTTATTATATCGTCAACGAGCAACGAGAGGGGTGGATCGGGCGAAATGGAGAAGGAATCTGGGAGTCTGGGCGTCTGGGCGGCCACATGCTTCGAATCATGCAAATTGGCAAACAATATGAACTTCAGAAATCAATTTCACACTATCTAAGGCAAATATATGTGAATGATGTACAAAAAAGAGAAAAAGAGAGAGAGAGAGAGAAAGAGTAGAGTAGAGAGAACGAGTGTGAGAGAAAGAGAGAGAAAGATAGAGATAAGACAAGATCGAGTTGGTTGCGTTGTTTCGTTTCTGATAGATATACTATATGTTATATATCAATCGCATTCTCTTATTTGTGATCTTCATCTCCTCTGTGCAACGGGCCTACCTCCAACCACTGTCGTATTTTTGCCTGAAAAAATAGTTTATAATTAATTATATAGTCATACGTGTATTTTTAAGTACAATTAAACACATGTATGTTTTGTTTTACTTTTTTTTTTTTTTTTTTTTTTGGTTCAAAGCAATACGATTTTATGGGCAAACTTGTTGAACATAAGACAGAAAACATGATAAAAAAAAAAATACATAAACTCTGGTGTTTGAGAAGGCACGTAAAAGCGATTTGAAATGTGACATATGTACTTATAAAAATGTACATACATATATACAGAGAGTTCATCTAATAAAATTACACACTCAAAACCATCTTTTTTATGCATTTGAAACTTTTAATTACATTTTTTATGAAGCCTCAACTAACAAACCATCTTTCGTAGTTGAATTGATACAGTGGAGTTTCTGTATGTTTGTGTTGATAAATGCTTCTTAAAAAACAAATTTCAAATCTGATCAATTTTTAATTCGCTGTACAACAGTTCGGCTATATATTATAAACTAATCTTCAAATATTCAATTCTTGCACAGAATTTTATTAGAACACCTGGCATATGAACTTAAGAAATTATTGTAAAATTCAAAACTAAAACATCTACGTATATCTACTTGAAAAGTGGAACATCTCTGAAGATAGTTATATATAAAAAATTCTTCTCTATATTTTGGATTTTTATTAAAAAAAAAATTAACTATACTGCTATCATATAATTATTTTTCTTTTTAAATATTAACCCTAAGCTAACCTAGACCTTTGGATCCACTGTGCGTAGTCTTACCTATGTTCATACATACATATGTATAAGTCTCGAATCACAAGCCGGACAAATCTGACGTCATTGTCAATGAGTCACTTAGACGACCGTCTGGCCGCAGTTTGAGCTTCCATTTAGCAGATAATTTACATACACACACGCAATCCACACACACACACATACCCTCTATCACAGACATACAATGGGCATTCACAGCTTTTAATTAGTATTGGTGCGTCAAGCGGATCTCGCGTCGAAAACGGGGTTAAAAAGAAAAACACAACAAGGAACAGCTTCAAATGTCCGAAATACAAATACCCTTTTCCATTATTCTTATTAAAACTATTGTTGGAATCAGATTATTTTAATTTAATTCTGATTTTCATCAAATTTAAAGAGGATAAGTGAGGAGCAAAACAGACCAATCTAAAACTTGATAGTCTATGCTCAGATTTCTAAACGATATTATTACTTTAAGAACTACAAATATGATCACAATGTTAAGTGCACCAGCATTTCTTGATTTTAAACTTAAATATTTGTAATTAATTGATAAACTATCATTCCAAACCATTTATATTTTCATTATGTAGCTGTTAAAATGGCATTTCCCAATAATAATAGCAATAATCTTTTTTTTTTTTAATATACGTGAGTATTTGTTACATCCTATATAATTTTTAAAAATCGTGATCGTATTTTCACTGAAGAATCAAGTTTTTTCAAAAAAAAAAAACAAAAAAATACGGAATTTGATATATGAATATAATGCTGGTTTACTTGTTATTTTAATCATAAGTGTATATGATATAATCAATTGAATAAATCCATTTAAAGCAATTTTCATCACCATGAATATATAAAATCCTAGTTACGTTACATATTTCCTGACAAAATCATAAATTCCAACTGCAAAAGGGTATACAAAAAACGAGGAAAAAGTGATATGAACAGATTACAGAAATGAAAAACAACAGAAAACAGCAACAGCTGGTGGCACATTTACTCACTCATCTGGCTTGGGATGATGCCGCACAATGTGAATGATGCGACCGGGCGGATATAAGGGCTGATGTAATGTTAAAGCTATTGAGCTGTCCGTAGGATGTGCGCTGGTGGAACGAGCCGTGCCGCGTTCCTAGAACAAATACATGGAAGATGGTATTTAGAGGAATATGAGAGATGATAATCAAGTTTTCCAAGTGCATGCTCACCTCCTGATATTGATTGATGTGCGTATCCTGGCCGGACATATTGACCACAGACGTGGGCTCGGGACCACAGCCACAGCAGATGACCGAGCACGAGATGGTCTTCCACTGCAAGATGACAGATCATCCGTAAGGTCAATAAATAAGGTTCAGTCAAGATGTACTATAATTAGCTATAGTCCTTAGTTTCATTAAGCTATGGTTTCTGCCTTATCGGTGCTTAGAACAGTCCAGCTAAACCGCTGCTATATTTTTATCTCAATTATTTTGCCACTGTTTAGGATTTATCTATCATGAGTACTATGATTTAGTCAAGACTGTTTGAATACGAAATACTCTGCGCCCAGGCCCTTAGAATTCTTAACACACATTTGCACACTTTTTCATAAGAAGAACACTTCTTTCTGAGTAAATTGTCTTATGATTAACTTTTAAGTTTCAATTCAAATTTTAATGAAATTTTCATGACACACTGAGACCAAATCTATGAATTTTAAATGGTTCTTTGTACAATTTTTTTTTTTTTAATATGTGGGTTTCCAAATTCAAAATTAATAAATAATACCTATTTTTCCCTATCTTAATTGGCTTAGAAATTTGAAGACAACAGTTGGTTATTCGTACACCAGTTTTTAAACTCAGCTGTTGAAAGCAAATAGCAAATAATTTGTAAAATAAACAGCTGCTTTTAATGACAAATTTTTTTATAAGGTTCTTCAACTCTAGAACGGCTTCAAGCAAATGAAATCACTTGGGAGTGCCGTATTTATACAAAAATACATGAGGTAAAGTCATTAATTTCGATTTCAGAGCAGTAATTCTAAATGTGCACTTTGGCGCACATATGGTGAAATTTCACTTTCTAAAGCACATCTAAAACACATTTGTGTAAAATAAAATGGGCTGATGCCGACATATTAAAAATGTGTCAAAAACAGATGAAGCGATCCACAAAGATGGATCAGTCAGTCAGCTAGGACAAAGAGTACAATGTACATATATAAAAGAAACGCACCTTAGGATCAACACTGCGCTGTATGGCATTGATGAGATCGGCACGTAGAGCCTCCATTTGATTGAGACCAATGCGTGGAACGACATCCTTGCCCAGGACTACGGATGTTATAAATGATTTTGAGTACTCCACAGCTGGCATGCTAAGCAATCCGCCGGGCGGTGAATAACTAAAGCATTGCAACGTTGGATGTTCCGGTTTGAGCAATATCGCCAGTATCGCCGCAGTTCCCGCACCGAGTGAATGTCCGACCAGGACCAGATCAAATGTGTGCGTCAAACGATCCGCATTTCGTTGCAACGCCCGCTCAATGAGATTCTCCTGTTGCAGCTTGTTGCGTATATAAATGGCTGCCTGCACCATGCCCTTGTGGCCCAACCAATCGTCACGTGGCGGCTGCAGTGGCAACACTTCACCCTCCGCATTCAGATCGGTTAGAATATCCTTCATGCTCAGCGTCCCCCGTATGCTGATCACAATCTTCTTTTGCGTATAGTCGACGGCCACAAAGAAGGGCGTCTCACCCACATCCACATGGTAGGTGGCATAAACAATATCAATGTCGCCCAGTTGCAGCGTCTTCTTCAGCGCCGCATAGTTGCAGTAGCAACAATTGTCCTGGATCACCTCACCATCGTCTCCGCTGCCGCAACAGCAGCCGAAGCATCTGTGGAATTAAAATAATAAATTATATACATATGCATATTATATGAAATATCTGTGTACTTCGAAAAAAAAATTCTTTCTTCTAAAATGTCTTTCGCAAATAAACTCAACAAAAACATCTACAACAAACACAACGTTCAGAGTCATCAATTATTGCAAAATGAACACTTTAATATGTGTACATTGAGCGAAATAAATAATACAAAAATGAACATCTTAATTATTCAACATTTTAGTTGTTCAAAAGCTCGTCTCGAGGCGCCGCACAGTGGGGCAGATCCTCATTTTGCGTTGCAAAAATCATATCTTTTGAACCGGTGAAGATATTTTCAAAATTTAAAAAGCATTTGATAGAAAACTTTATAAGCTTTAAAATGAGTGTTTTCACTGCGTAATAGGCCTAATGGTTGATTCAGGGCTTTCGGTCAAAGTTGAAAAATATTTTCAGTGCATATTTTACATGTAAAATTAAAAAAAAAAATTATTTATTTTTTGTTCGAAATATAAATTTCAATCTTTTTTATTCTTTAAACAGCATCGTTTAATATAAAAAAAAGTTTAATTACGTTTATTTAAAAAAAAAAAAAATTTTGTTTTTTTGATAAATCTTGTATGATGCCTCGCATAACGAAAACGTATGAAATTGTACTGCGCTCTTCCTCTTCTAACACCATTTTATTGTGAGGTTGCATCAGTTTTCGTCCTATAACTCTCCCAGACGCAGCTGGACGCATGAAAGACCGGGTTATTTCGTTAGAGAATTGATTAACGAAGACTCCTGTGGTAGTGGGATCGAGTCCTTCAGTCCAATTTTTTCTATTCCATCAAAGTCAAAAAATAGCCTAATTTTAGTGCTTTTTTAAACATCGCTGGAATGAAAGGTCAACAAGTGAAGAAACAAAATTCTACGGCATTTAATTAAAATGAATGTACTTTTCAGATGAAACCAAAAACATAAAGATCGGTCATATAACTTGTCATCAAATCAGTTTTAAAGTTTGCATTTTAGGAAAAATCCACATTTGTGCGCGCACTGAAATAAGGGTCAACTTTGAGAGGCTGTCACGCCCACAATTTTTAACTGATTTCAAAAATCTTTTGGATTTGTAATCTCTGGAGATTTCTCTATCGAATGCTTTTATTACTTTTTACAAACGCTTTCGTCAAAAAAATGATTTTTGCCACGCATATCGGCCGCCTGCCCCAGTGTGCGCCGTGTCGTAACTCATATAAGGCGATTATGCATTATTCATTTCTGTTTTTGCTGTGGTCATAAATATTGTGTTAGCTATGTCGAAAGATCAAGACGACGTTTTTGGTTTTCATTTTCGTCGGCGATGATGAAGGCGACTCTGTGACGCCAGTTTACAAAACATAACAGTTTGTGTCTTGTGAAACAAATGAGGCCATGTCCTTAATTCTGAACACACATTCTTCTGAAATCCCTTCTTATTTCTCTGTCTCCAAAATCCAAATCCTTATATTGATTCTTCTTCGTATGCCTTCGTCAGATGCCTCTTTTTCTGAAGTACCTTGATTTGATACTTATTAGACCGTTCTTCTGAAAATCTTTTTGCTGCAATTATTTTTTACGCGAAAAACCACCACACCCATAATTTTTAAGATATACGACCGATTGGGCAAATTCAAGTTTGAGTACAAAAAACCCATATCCAGAGGAAATTTTTTTTTTTTACAGAATTAATTAACTTTAAATGCAGAAAAAATGTAGAGGCCAAACCATGATCAAAATGACTTTGCGCTTCAAACTCGGTTTAGTTTTGCCAAAGTTATGATAGTTTAAAGTTAGTCATATCTTTGACTTAGCAACTTTACAAGTTCAAATTTTTGTCTGATTTACCATGATTTTTTACAAAAAAATTAAACGTTTCAGAATCAAATTTAAAGTGTTGTTTTATACTAAATACGCTATAAGGAGTTGATTAAAAGTGAAAAGTTTAGATTTAAAATTTTTATTTTTCAAAATTTCAAAGGGGGGACCCTATGGCATTAAAATGGTATTAAAATCTAAACCCATATCTAGTGGGAATTGTTTTTCTTACGAGTTAGTTACCTTTAAATGCAGAATAAATTAAGAGGCCAAAACATGATCAAAATGACATTCCGCTTTAAAATCGGTTTAGTTTTGCCAAAGTTATGATAGTTCGAAGTTGCTCAAGCCTCTGACCTAGCACCTTTACAAGTCAAAAGATTTCTTAATTTTGACATGATTTTTTACAAAAAAATGAAAGGCCTCAGAATCAAATTTTAAGTGTTGTTTTATACTAATTACGATATAAGGAGTTGATTAAAAGTAAAAACTTGAGATTTAAAATTTTAATTTTTCAAAATTTCAAAGGGGGGACCCTATGACATTAAAATCTAAACCCATATTTAGTGGAAATTTTTTTTTTTACAAAATTAATTAACTTTAAATGCAGAATGAATTAATATGCCAAACCATGATAAAAATGACATTCCGAATAAAAATCGGGCCAATTTTCTTCAAGTTATGACAGTTGGAAGATTGTCAATTCTATCACTTAGCAACTTTACCACAACCGTACCGGTACAAGCGATTCGATTTTCGGTTCTTGTAAAAGAATTAATTTAAGTTACGGTTTCAGTTCCGGTACTAAAAATGAAACGGTTAGTTTCGGTTAACGGTTTCGATACCGGTTACGGTGTTATTCCCTGCTATCAGACTTTAATCAATACTCACTTGAGCTCGGGTAGGAGATGCCACATTTTGCTGCGATTGATGATGACATACATGGGCCAACCGTAGGCGCCTTGGGCAAAGTACATGTAATGTATGACAGTCTGAAAGAAATCATAGTTTTTGGCATCGTTGAGTGCTAGGAACTGTGTGCGCTCCGTAATGGGCACGCCGCTGAGGAACTCATAGGTGCCATTCTTGCGCTGTCTGACAATGGCCTCACGCTCCAGGCGCTGGAATTTGCGCAATAGCACTAAACCGGCGACCACATCCGATGGCACCACGTCCAATTCACGAAAAAAGTCGCTAAGCAGACGTGCAATATCCGTAAAGGAATTTCTATTCCGCTCCGATGAGCCCATGCAACAGAAAAGTAAACGACAGCGATGATCCCAACTGTCCTGATATGCTCGCATTACCTTCCTAAAAAGAATTTCAAGGGATCACAATTAGTAGTAATATGAAAAATATGGATACAACGATTTCTATATATTGATTTTTGGATTTTATAATGACAAATATTAGATATTATTCTAGGATAGATGTTCTGCTTTGATACACATCACTAATAAACATATTTAGATTTCAGTGTAAAAAAAATATTACTTGAAACGCGTTGTAATATTCGAAAGTCCGTCAAAAATACTGCGAGTAACAATTAATTTAAATAAATCGTATCTTTGGAAACTAATCGATCATAAATACACGCAAAAAAAAAACAACGTTAATATGACAAATTACTTGACCAATCATGACCTATTTCAGGGTAAAAGTAACGGTTACAAACTAGAGGTCACTCACCGTTGCCTCCAATTGCGATTCATGCTGTTGCTTCGCTTATAGTTGAACCGCGACTCAGTCTCACGCATAGATCGCTGATATTTCTTCATCTTGACCCAGGAACGACCGGCTGCATCGAATGTGCACCAGATGGTTATCAGTGTGATAAACAACAGCGTCCAATTGCATATAATGATGGCTGTGATAGGGTGTTAAAGTCAAGATACTTTTTGGTTATATCAAATTAATTAGTTTTCACTGAACTGACAAAAGCAAAAAATAGGTAAAGAACCAGTTAAAATTAATTTTAAATTCATTTGTCGAGTAACTTTCTAACTATAAAACCTACTGGAACTAGTTTTAAATTCGAACTAATTCAGTTGACCATAAAATTTCAAAGTAAATAGCAACGAATCTTTAACATAAAAAAAAAACTATTTAAATAAAGGCTAATCTCAACTCGAAAGGAACTAGTTCACTAGAACAAAAAACTCCAAGGAAAAAGCCAAGATTTTATATAAAAATTATTTCGATTGCAATTAGCTAAAAATACCAAAGAAACCGAAAAACTATTTAGAGGGGAACCAAAGAATTAGTTATAACTTATAACCTTAATTTACTTAAAGCTAAAATACAAATAAAAATAAAAATTAAGTAAACTGTAAAGTCAGCTATGGAGCAACATTTATTTAAAAAAAAATTTAAACAAATTAAAATTGTACTTGTTTTTGTAACACTACAATACATATAATTATTTACTCAACATTTATAGGTTCTATTGATCTTCGAATCAAATTACTCACCAATGAAGATCTTTTTGGCCTCGTCGATGGGCGCTTCGATATAATAATGCGAGAGCCAAATTGAGCCCATTATCAGCCAAGCAATATCGAATAATATAACCACTGTTAAATAAGGAGTCATCGATTAATTGGGAGTTATCGATAAATGGCTATACACAGGGGTGTCACAGAAAACGAAACCAACCGTAAATCTCCCAAAAATGTATGGAGATTTGAGAGATTTTCGGTTGGTTTCGTTTTCTGTGGCACTTCTGATAATAGACTTACAGCTCTTGAGATATATCCATATATTGATCGATGTGCGGGCCTCGGAATCTAAAATGCTCCCGCGCATCGAGATCACACAAATGCCTATTTCTACACATATTGAAACTGCAAATCGAGAAATGGTTAATCTGTATATCAATGGAGTCTAGACTTTAGAGATGACTTTTACTTACAAAATAGTATTAATAAGTATCCTATTAGATGATAAAACAATAGTTTTACACTTAAAACATTTGTGTTGTACTCAAATAAGACTAACGAGACGGCGACAAGCACAAAACTGTATAGAAAGATAGAGAATAAAATAAATATTTAAACAAACAAAAAATGCCTCCAATTCCACTCACCATATAAAATGTAGCGCCAAGAGAAATGCGCCTGGCACCACTAGATCATCAGAGCCGACAGACCAACGACGTCTGAAGACCACGAGTCCAGGCATCTGTAAAGATAAACAGGAAAAAAATTAGGAATAATTTAATACTAGCTTTCCACCCTTAGCGGTTTAAATGCTTAGCGTTTGTGAAATGGCTAACTAATTAATTTATAAAGCTGATTGTAAGAAATACAATAGCCCCGTATATGCCATTATTATCCTAGTTTTTCTTCCATTAGGATGAGACAAAACAGATGAGACAATTAACTTGTAATAAACAATTTTACACACAACACTGCACTGTTAATTTCACATCTAAGAGGAATTATTTGAATATTTATGAAATAAATCTGTATTCATTTTTTGACATAAGTTTAAAAAAAAAATGTTTTAACTTTAAAGTTGAATGAATGAAGAACTATGTACAAGGAATGCGTACATTCCTCTTGAAGGTACATTTTTAACCTCTTTCGCTTAACTTTATTTGCTTCAATAAGACTCATCCTCCAGAAATAATAGTTCATCATTCATAGCGTGACACACTCTTTTAATGGCAGTGTACGGTATGCTAAGTTTATTTTAATGTCTTGAGTTTGCAATCAGGGCTTTAAAAATTTTACATTAATCAGAAAAGAAGTTCATTTTTATTTGTTTAAACTTTAAAGTGACATAGAGGAGAGTTCGCTTCAACTTGTAGAAGAGAGAATTTAATAAAGTAGAGTAGAGAAGATTAATAGCCATGCTTAACTTACATTTTAATTTTTTTTTCTAGTGAAAATCTTATTTTTAATAGAGTTTGTTGCATTTTCAAATTCATTTTTACTTTGTGAAATTTTAAATATTCTAGCATATATGTACAAGTAAATGTATATTGTACACTTGCATATGTATGTCATGTCTGGCGTGGATTCCCCATGTCGCTGTCACAGTTGCTGAACAACATTGAAACGTTTCCCTATATGCAACAATGCAGTCGTTGACGGCAACACTTGGCAACCTCAACCCGGCCCATACCATATAACCTAATCCATATGTAAACCCCAACCACCCAAAGCGTAACTGAGCCACGAGCTCAACTCTGAGCGCGCAATGGCAACTTGGACAGCTTAAGGTTGCAAGCTGTCTCTTGCAACAAAATACAACAGCAAACAAAGTAAACTTGCAAACATAGTCGACAAGGGTGCTTTATACGGTGTAATGTGGACAAGAGGAAGGTGGCGTGACAGGGAGGGGATAAAGGAAGTGTGTTAAATAACATATGCATATGGAGTTACTTATGTATGCTACACATACACAAGTGTGGAAAAGTCCCTTTAAACTTTAAAAACATTCGCACTTAATCTACTTAAGTACAGCGCGGTTCATTACTTTAAATACGCTTGCTTTAAAATCTGAATGCCTTCTAAAAGTTGCCTTGTATATCTTAGTTATAACCTTTTCTAAAGAAAGTCAAAAAATTTAAACAAAAATAATGTAGATTTTATTATAGTATTTCTATAAAATAATAGGATATTGTATATTTAAATATGTATATAGAAAGTACTTAGATTTTAGCTTAGCATTGTACTTGCTACCATTTAAAACTTGTTTACTAATTTCGTATTTCCTAATCTACAAATTTATTGTACATCTGTACATTTATGATTATCAATGCTATCGCTTGACCACACATTCTAATAAATGTACCTTGTACTAAGACTATTCATATATATAAACTTTACTACTGTCAGCTTTCAATTTCGTCATGTGTTACTTTAATAGGTATGACTAAAATCACTTTTATCATTTTTC
This sequence comes from Drosophila innubila, assembly GCF_004354385.1. Classification (NCBI taxonomy): domain Eukaryota; kingdom Metazoa; phylum Arthropoda; class Insecta; order Diptera; family Drosophilidae; genus Drosophila; species Drosophila innubila. The sequence continues at coordinate 13,877,690 of NC_047626.1, forward strand.
GACACACTAATGGTTGTATTTATAGATGAAGCATCGGACCTTGAACTTAGATTGTTTGTACTTTTATTACGAATAATATTATGTAAAAATATTCCGGAACATGTGTAGAACAGCGAAGAAACTAGCGAAAACGTATTTATTACAGATTGTGCATAGATTCACGACTTACTTTATGATATATGTTACATACATTCTGCCAAACACATTATACCTGTTTATATCTATAGGGTATATAAATAATTAATTATAATATATTCAGAAAAACTACATAAGGGACAAATCTGAATGAAGAAATTTAAAATTCCTAACCTTCAGATATCGGCATGTTGCAATTTGAATGGGAAATTGATTTGGGAAAAACACTTGCCCTTAAATTTGCAATCAATACAAATATTTAATAATGCTATCGATTCGAATGTGCATATTATAATGTGACACGTAATTGACCTGGTTTTTAAATAAAGAAACCAATAACTATTACCTTTAAATAAATGCAATAACACAAGCAAAGCGACTGTAAATGGAAAACCGTTGTATGGGAATGGGAATAGTAACAGAACTAAGAGTTTGGCCAATGAGCCGTGGGCCATTGTCATTAGCTCATGGCCGGGAGATCCGTTTGATTTAAGCGCCGCAATTTATGGCAATTACAATTAAACAGATAAATAGATAGATAGATGGGCTTGCATTGGGTCACATGTTGTATTATTATAGATATGACCATAATGAATATTAACTATGCTTGTCACAATTATTGGTAAAAATAATTAAAACTAGCCCGCAACGATAATTAAATGAAGCACCTTCAGTACGTTATAGAGTATATCATAAATCGAACATAAGTAGATCACAGTTCGCAATGCAAAACCCCGATATTTTCGATTAGATAAGACTCTTTTGCATGCAAGTCGATTGCTTAACTTATCTGCGCGTGTAGAAAAGCCAACGAACCCGAGCCCGAACCCGAACCCGTACCCATAACCGTACCCGTACCAACCAAACCGGACATGAAGTGAACCTCGAACCGCACTCAATCATTATTAAGCTTTCTTTTTGATATAAATGTACTTGGGTTTTCACAATGTGTGGCAACGCCACGTCATTCGATTAACACCCTTTAAAAGATAAGTTGATTAGTCAATCACAGTAATTGCTGGCAATCCTGTAAACATTGCGGGTATTTATCGTACAGTTAAACTGCTAGCTAAGTTTTGTTAGTTTAGACTAAAGTAAAAAAGGCATAAGTCGAAAGATAAGTTAAAGTGCATGTTAACATTAACTTGAAGTTGAGGCGGCAACTTAACAGTTTGTTTTAAGTAAATTATTAACCGACAAGATTATTCAAAATTAATTATCAGTTTTCTTGAGTGACTGAAGAGCTTTGATTTTAATTTGGCACCAGCTCTTAAAATGTCTCAACAAAATTCGGCAAAGTTCTAAATTGTCAATGAAACTCAAACCTTGTAGTGTACATCAACTCCTGGGTCATTTAAATGATAACTGGCTTATAGTTTCGACACTGAACTAAGAGAGGTACATTAACGTCACCCAAAGGTGAAAAACATGTTTTTAAAAGCCTTGAAGACCGCATCAAAGTGGAAGTTATCGCGATGATGGATTTTTCTTTAGGCGCGATAAACACATTTCATATCAAATTATTTTAACCTTCATATCTATATATACATACAAGAAAGAAGGTACATACTGGAAGAATAAAGAATTCGCTTTGCACTTATTAATATCCTTTGTCACAACATGTAATTTTACAAATTTTGGAGTTTGAATATGCTTTCGTTTCTAGACTTTTACCTCGTCAGAAAATTACGTTGCCAATAAAGATAGAAGTATTGATGAAATGGAACACTTCCAATGCCTTGAAACTTCTTAGCCTCATACACAATTCTAGCTACGAGAGTATTTTGTCTGAACCAACCGAAAATCTTCCAAAAATGTATGGAGTTTTGAGAGAATTTCGGTTGGTTTCGCTTTCTGTGACACCCCTGAATAAGACTCTTGCCACAAAAATGATTGGAAAAGATTCGGTTCGAATCATAAAACAAGACTCATTTAAATATTTAAAAAAAATTTAATTTTGTACGTGATCATATTTAATTTGAAGATTTGAATAAAACTAATTATTTTATGATTTATTATTCGAAGTCTTAAACAGATGCGACATATTAGAAAATCATGAAAATTATGCTTTTTTTTTTTTTTAATCGAACCAAACATTTTATTTAAGAAACTGGTTCGATTGGGGTTCGGGTTTGCGGAGAAAAGAATTTCAAAGTTTCTGTTTACGATCCGACTCAGGTAGCCTAAAGCCCCGAACAGAACCGGTTCATAACCAGTTTGCGGCCCTGATTTTTATCCAAGCTACCCTTTTCAACTTTAATCATTTAAAATGAAATTTAAATTCTACAAATAATTTTCGATAAAATGCAAAAAAAATCATAAATTTTAAAATAGAAAGTTTTAACAAATCTAAACAAAATTTAAAAATTTAATAAATTATATAATGGTTAAAACTGTGGAGGATATATTCGGTATTGCGATCAATCCGTTTACGGAGAAGGCGCAGGTGGTACGTCGTTATACGATCAGCAATTCGAATCATCTTTCCGTGTCAGTCATCCAATTGGGAGCGACAATACAGAGAATCAGTTGTCCGGATGCATACCATAACGTGGAAGATGTTGTCTTGGGTTTTAATGATATTGCCGGCTATGAAGCGAATCGTGATAAAAGATTCGGTTGTATGTTGGGTCGTGTGGCAGATCGGGTGGCAAACGGTGAATTCATTATGGACCGGCGAAAGGTGCTCGTAACGAAGAATCTAAATGATAAACATCAAATTGATGGCGGTAACATTGGATTCGATAGGATCATTTGGGATTTGCATATGATTCGTCCCGATGGTGTGACCCTTTGTCATGTCTCGGCGGATGGACACGAGGGTTATCCAGGTGAATTGACTGTCCTACTCCACTTCACCATGGACGATGACAACCGTTTCTATATGCGAATCGAGGCAAGATCAGATCAAACAACTCCTGTAAATATCAGTAATCATTGTTACTTTAATCTGGCCGGACAAAGGGCGGGCCGAAAGGGTATTCTGGAACATCGTCTGGTAATAGCCGCCGATCATACAATCGAAACGAATGATGATTCAATGCCAACGGGCCGATTTTCTGTTGTAAATAATACGGTTTATGACATGCGAGTACCCGCATTTATTGGGGATCGTTTGAGACAGTTTGAGAATAAGTCTGTGCCCGGTTTCGATGTGTGTTATGCCATCGATAAAGACTTTGATGCAAATGTCGTACACTTTGTTGGCCGATTTTTGCATCCCGAATCCGGTAGATTTATGGAGATTCATAGTAATCAGCCGGGCATGAGATTTTGCACGGCCAACGAATTTCCGGATGATACACGGGATGAGGAACCGATTATGGGCAAGGACTGTGCCAGATATTTTCAGTTTTCCGGCTTTAGCGTTCAGCTGGAAAAGTTCCCCGATACCATGAACAACCTAGACTTTCCCACAGCATTCATAATGCCAAGTGAACTGTACTTTCACGAGACCATCTATACATTTGGAGTACAGGAATCCTGGAAATGTTGCGCCCTTCCGGAGGAATTAGAAGAGCTCGGTGACGATATCGTTAGATACACTTAGATATGCCATTATTATATGGGGATTAAATAAATGTTTCGTTTGGCGTCAACTAAATTTTACATGTAATTTCTTTATTCAGATACATAAATAAAATGTATAAAAGTATACATAACCCATATTATGTTTATTTTTTTTGGAAGTCTGTTTTATAGACAAGTTGAATGCTGTACAGTGTACAGCATTGACATTAACATTAAAAATAACATTAGCATTAACACTCACATTAACATTAATATAATATAATATGGATAACAGATTGACTTTAGGTTCAAATCAATTCCAGGTTCTACGACCCAAGAAATGTTTTTATTTTTATTTTTTAAGTAACCAAGTAACTATTACTAAATGAATATTACGACAACCTAATAAACTTGCCATTAAAAAGATGGCTAAAAAAAATGTGAACGATAATTTGTTTTATGGTTTAGCTTCTAACCACATAAATGCAATATTTACATAGCTAGCCGTTGAGTTAATTGCTAAGAGGGTATGAGAGAGAGAGAGAGAGTGAGAGACAGAAAGAAGTGCGGTAAAGAGAGACATTCTAAGGCAACTTTATGGAATAGCGGGTACAAAGTTCTAATGTTTTTTTGGGGCCGCATTTGCGTGACGACGTGTTCCCAACCAATTTAAAAACTTAAATGCTAGCAAAATGCCAAAGCTTCCATGTTGGCGTCGACTTTATCGCTGCTCCGGTTGGGTCTTAACTATACACGTATACCCCATAATATAGAAATGTGCGGCAAGTGTGCCCTTTGTGGCCGGTTAACAGAGTGCCTGCCTTCCTTTTAGCCAACGAGCCGCTAATGTGTCTGGGCCGCCCCCGGTAATCTTTCATTTTTAAGCTTAAACGGCATTTTTTTCATAAAGCATTCGTTTTACTTTCAGCTGAAGGATTGCAACTGTGTGTAAAAGTTATTCATACTTTAGCATCTAATAGTCTTATTGAAAAAAGGTCTAAAACTATGAATTTTAATCTATTTAATCCTTGCGAAAAAGTATGTCGCATGATATAATCATCCTTATCTAATCATCTTAGTTTTAAAAAATGTCTCAAGCTTGGATATATTAATGTATAATCTGTTATCTCGTGATATTTGATACTATTTCTTAATAAAATAGCATCTCAATTATCAAATGTGTTAGCTACAGGGAATCAAACCGAAACGAACATAGGTTACGGTTTCGGTTCCGGTACGTCTAGAAATAACTATTTCGGTAAAAGGTTCTATTTCAGTTTTTTTCTTTCTAATGATTAAAAGTGACATTCAGTTATGAAGGTTTGAAGTTGGTCAGACTGCGGATTTAGACACTTTACAAGTCCAAATTTTTGTTCAATTTTACATGATTTTTTACAAAAAAATGAAAGGTCTCAGAATCAAGTTTAAAGGGTTGTTTTACACTAATTACGATATAAGGAGTTGATTGAAACTGAAAACTTGAGATTTAAAATTTTGAATTTTCAAAATTTCATAGGGGGGACCCTTAGCATCGAAATCAATATCTAGTAGCATCTAGAGAAAAATATTTTTTTTTAAGAATTTAGTACAAATTTAAATGCAGTATGAATTAAAATGCCTAATCATGATTAAAATGACATTCCGCTTAGAAATCGGTTCAGTTTTGATCAAGTTATGATAGTTTGAAGTTGGTCAGACTGCGGATTTAGCCACTTTACAAGTCCAAATTTTTGTTCAATTTAACATGATTTTTTACAAAAAAATGAAAGGTCTCAGAATCAAGTTTAAAGTGTTGTTTTATACTAATTACGATTTAAGGAGTTGATTAAAATCGAAAACTTGAGATTTAAAATTTTGAATTTTCAAAATTTCATAGGGGGGACCCTTAGCATCGAAATCAATATCTAGTAGCATCTAGAGAAAAATATTTTTTTGTAAGAATTTAATACAAATTTAAATGCAGAATGAATTAAAATGCCTAATCATGATTAAAATGACATTCCGCTTAGAAATCGGTTCAGTTTTGATCAAGTTATGATAGTTTGAAGTTGGTCAGACTGCGGATTTAGCCACTTTACAAGTCCAAATTTTTGTTCAATTTCACATGATTTTTTACAAAAAAATGAAAGGTCTCAGAATCAAGTTTAAAGTGTTGTTTTATACTAAGTACGATATAAGGAGTTGATTAAAATTGAAAACTTGAGATTTAAAATTTTGAATTTTCAAAATTTCATAGGGGGGACCCTTAGCATCGAAATCAATATCTAGTACCATCTAGAGAAAAATATTTTTTTTTTTAAATTTAATACAAATTTAAATGCAGATTGAATTAAAATGCCTAATCATGATTAAAATGACATTCTGCTTAGAAATCGGTTCAGTTTTGATCAAGTTATGACAGTTTGAAGTTGGTCAGACTGCGGATTTAGCCACTTTACAAGTCCAAATTTTTGTTCAATTTCACATGATTTTTTACAAAAAAATGAAAGGTCTCAGAATCAAGTTTAAAGTGTTGTTTTATACTAATTACGATATAAGGAGTTGATTAAAATTGAAAACTTGAGATTTAAAATTTTGAATTTTCAAAATTTCATAGGGGGGACCCTTAGCATCGAAATCAATATCTTGTAGCATCTAGAGAAATATATTTTTTTTTAAGAATTTAATACAAATTTAAATGCAGAATGAATTAAAATGCCTAATCATGATTAAAATGACATTCCGCTTAGAAATCGGTTCAGTTTTGATCAAGCTATGACAGTTTGAAGTTGGTCAGACTGCGGATTTAGCCACTTTACAAGTCCAAATTTTTGTTCAATTTCACATGATTTTTTACAAAAAAATGAAAGTCCTCAGAATCAAGTTTAAAGTGTTGTTTTATACTAATTACGATATAAAGAGTTGATTAAAAGTGAAAACTCTAGATTTAAAATTTTGAATTTTTGAAATTTCAAAGGGGGGACCCTTAGCATCGATATTGAATCTTGGTCAAAAATAATTAAATTTTCTAAATGAAGAAAATTTGAATGCAGAATGAATTAAGAGGCCAAATCATGATCAAAATGACATTCCGTTTGAAAATCTATTCAGTTTTGATCAAGTTATGACAGTTGGAAGTTGGACAAATCTTTGACCTAGCAACTTAACTACAACCGTACCGGTACAAACGTTTCGGTATTCGGTTCCTGACAGAATTTTCATTCGGTTACGATTTCAGTTCCGGTACTAAAAATTAAACTATTGTTTCGGTTAACGTTCCGGTACCGGTTACAGTGTTATTCCATGGTTATCTATCCTTCCATATTTAAGAATATCTAAATAATATCAGCAAAAAAGTCTCTCAACTTATATCGATATCGATTTATTTATGCTGTTGTATGTAATCTGTACGTTTCATATATTTCTTACAAATTCTACAAAAAGCAGTTATATATATTTTTCAATAATCTTCTTATCTAATAATCTTGATTATAATGAATTTTAAATTAACTTAGTTTGATCTGTTGTCTTTAATTTCATGTTGATATCTGCATCCATCTTACACTCGGATTGCAATAAAATAGGTATTAGAAATTATCTAATGTTTGAAATACTTAAGCAGTTCTCCAACATACCTCTGTCCTGTGACCCTGTCCAATGAAGGGAAATCCCCGTTTCGGGTTTCCTGCGTATTAACAGCTGATTGACAGCTTCTAAAGCAACACATCAGCATTTTGTTGACTCAGGCAAGTCAAACAAAACGGATGTTACAAAGCTGAGCTTTGTATTAGTGTTTAGTGCATTCAAACACACTCACACACACACACACAGATGCGATGTGTGTTTGCTTGAAAGTGGCGTCATAAAAACAATGGCATCACCATCAGAGGCGTCGAGCGGAAACCAACTAAAAGGCCACGCAGAAAATGACAGATAGAGAAAGTGGGAAAAAGTTAAAGAGATAGCAAAGGAGGAAGAGAGACAAAAATCAAGAAAAGTTTCATGACCATGCCTTGGTCACAAGTCGACGTCGGTTGTTTATGACGCCAATGATGAAGGCGATAATACTATAAAATAAACTATTGCATATGGCAAGGCAACATTTCCAACAAGCATCACGAATGTACACAACGGGGGTGTTGCCAGAAAATCGACTAAAGACCCAAAATCAAAACGATTCGTTCACACATTCGATTAAAATCGAATAATAATAGTTACACTCTAAGTTACTTAAGAATTTTCTGTGGACAGTTAAAAAAACAATAAAATTTGCCGAGATTATATATTGCAGATTCTTCATATCGAGAACTTCGAATATCCTGATTCTTTGCTTAGAACGTGTCTTGTTTATGTATATTTTTAGAATGACCTTAGAAAATTAAAAGTTTTAAATAAGAAGTTAAGTAAGTAAAGCATGCATCCGTTTCAAAAAGAACACGTTCTTTTCTGCTAAACAATTTTTTTTATCGGGCCTTTTCCGGTTTTCACTTATAATTTATGAATTTTAATCCAATAATTTTCCCTAAATCAAAATTAAATCATAATCAAATCAAGTTTTATCAAACTAAGCACTAGCTTTACCAACTATTCATTGAACTCACCTCGTATTGTGTGTAAAACAAATTGGCGCTTAGAAAAAAATGCTAAATGCCAACTGCCTTTCCCTTTTCCGTGGCCTCCTTATCGTCTCTTTTCCCTTTCCCATTCTCTTTCTCTTCCTTTTAATATTTTTTAATTTCTACATAACCTATACATTTTGCTTTCACTCTTTGGACCTTTAGTTTATTGGTTGAGTTTTTGATTTTCCTTTTATTTTTTGGGTCAAACATATATTGCTCATTTGACATTTTTCAGCAATCTCCAAGTCAAATATATGAGATACGTATAGTTACACAAATATGCACATATAAGTATGTAAGTATTTATCTATATAAGTTTGGTGTGCGTGTGAATGTGTAAGTGTGCGTTTATCTAACACCAGGGTAATTCCTAGCCGCAGGATGGGCATTAATTTCTTTGGTGGGTGTGTGTGTGTGTGTAGCTGCTTTTAATTTCTTAGCAGCCTTTATCGTATTTTAGTATTTGTTGTATTTAATGGAATGTGGCAGCAGCAAAAGAAAAAGCAGAAAATCCAAACAGGAATCATGCAAGGAATGCGACAGTTTTTGTGTGTATGTGTATGTGTGTGTGTGTCTAAGATATTTTTGAAGTGAAATCCCCACAAAACAATAACAACGACTAAGATGGAGCGCGCTGGCTTCCGTATTCTTGCTTCTGCTTAAGTGTGTGTGTATGCGTGTGAGTTCCAAAAGAAAATGGCATATCAAGAAAAAGAGAAGGAAGGAAAAACAAAAGCTAAGCCAAGCATAACTGGCAAGCAACCGAATCTTTGAATACCCTGCATATCGACCCCTTTTTGCGAAAGTTTGTCTTTATTAGCACATATTACATACGATAAATTTAATAAAAATTTAAGTAGTTACAAAAAATTAATTTAACGTTTAAAATGATCAAAAAATAAAACATTTATTTCAAGTACATTTATTTAATTTTGGCCAGTTTTGGCCAAGTCATCTTTGATATTGCTTGAGTGCTTAAGACTTAGGTATTCCACATGATAAATTTTTAAAAATCAGCCAAAAACCAAAAAAATCCCAAAATAATTGTGTTAGCCACAACTTTTAGCTTTTTAAAACGCTATCGATTGCTAAGATCGGGCCCAGGGTATAATGTCAAAGCTTAAGTACTTTGTATTACTCTTTAATAAAACTGATTAAAAATTAAAGGGGAATAAATTCTCCTACGTTCACATGTACATTTTATAGTCGAATAGAATGTTTATGTAAGTTTAAACTAGTACAAAACAATATTAGTTTAAAATTTAAGTTTATGGAATCATTTTACTATATAAACTTTATTATATTATTATTTATTTATTTATTATTATTTATACTATAAAGGGTATTTGGTGATCGAGCACTTGCAATTAGCGCATTTCGAGATGCTTTCATTTGTTGTTCTTGTGAAGATGGCGAAGTTAAAAACATGCATAAGTATAGGTCCATTTTACATAGACATGTATGTATGTATGTGCTTTCTGCATGCGTAGATAGATATGTAGATAGAAAGATACAAAGGAGCAGAAACGCCGGCGTCGACGTGTTAAGTGACGCAATTTTCATAGTATGTATTTTGGCCGCAAAGGCTGCACGCTTCAAATTTTAAGAGTGTTGCAAAAATATGCAATTGTTTGTCCAAACAATTTGCTAAATAAAACAAAGGCAGTAAGAAGAACAAGAGGAATAGCAACACAACAACAATGGCAACAAAAAGCACAGAGCAGTAGAGTAATAATAGAGAAAGACAGAGCGGCGGGAGAAGAGAGAAACAGAATGAGAGAGTGTTGACTAGCACAATTGGTGGTGAGTTTACAAAGTTTGTTGAACACCATTGTCCGTCCTTTTGTCCTTTCTTCCCGTCTTTCCGAAAAGTAAGTGAAACGCACCTTTTTGCACTGTCGCATCCCCCACTTGCTTTTTGGTCTAGAATGCGCGTAGAATGCCAGACCCAAAAAAGGGAACAACAACAACAAACACAACACAACAGCAGCAACAAAATAAACAACAGCAATTCCTGCAAAATCCGCTACACTCACCGCATGCCCGTCGCAGGAGGGGGGGAAGGGGTGGGAGGGTGTTGTGGGTCTGTGGAACTCTGGTTAGAAGATGGAGAGAAGTGACGACGTTGTCGACGCTTGGCAGCTTTGACATTTGCATGGAAATACGTGTACGTAAATATGTGTGTGTACACTGAAAAAAAAAGACCAACTACTAATTTAAAGAACATGGTGTTCTGGTAAGTTGAAAGCAAATGCGGGTTTGAGTCCCACTCTGTCCAAGAAAAAAACATAGTACAGGAATATTCAAAATAATAAAAATTATACATCTAAAAATATTTCTTTTTTTTTTATTTGTTGTTTTAAGTTTTTGAGTACATTTGTTCTTATAATAAGAACTAGGTCTTATTTAAGATGTATGTATATTCTAACTTTAAGAATTATATGTTCTCGACGCACTTTCTGACCAAAATTCTTAGTTTTCAGATAAAAATCTTTTTATTTCAGTATATGTGTGTGACAGTGTAGAGAAGAGTATGCCAATACAAATGCCAAGCAAAAGCATGACGAGGAGATGAGCTAGATAAAAGCAAGAGGATGAGAAAGAGTATAAAAAATATAAAGCCGAGCATCCCCGCCGGTAAAAAATTCTTTCCGAGTTTTAGCAACAGCATCGCGAATGCCACAGTTTGGGGTTGTTAGACTGTCGGTGTATGTGTGTGTGTATATTTCTGTGTGTGTGCTTGTATAGAAACATCGACATTGTCGTCCCCAAAAATAACTAACCCCCAAAAAGCAACTGGGCACACATTAAACAGCAGATAACGTTAATGCTGAAATACTTCTCATCATGCGGCACTCCAGCAGTGCCAATGCCATACGCTTAAAGCGACCCTCGCTAACTAAAAGCTCACGGCAACAGCAGGCCGCCATAGTCTTCGATTTTCAGCGCCAGCTATTTGTCTATTCTTAGCACATTTTGGCGTATGTTGGTGTATTTTTTTATTTATTTATTTTTTCTTTTTAGTCTTCTTCATCTTCTCCTTTTAATTACCATCTATTCTTGTTAATTTGTATGTGTCCCTTGCATCGATCAACGTTAATTACTGTACCAATTTACACAATCTGTCATATATTTTTATGGGGCAACATTGAAACTTGAATTCCATAACCGTTCAAACGAATTTATAAGTCCCATATGTATGAACTATAAACATAAACATTATAATGTATTATGTTAGCTCTTAAAGTTGTAATAAATGGATTCCAGAGCAGAGCTTGATAAGAAAGCAAATAATTTTCAATACATTTTTCGATATACATATCAGAATTGAGTAAAGAATTTATTTATTTTAATGAATATTGTTATAAATACTGAAAAACATTTTAAAATTAAAAGATATTTAAGGAATCGGTTTAAATTAACCAAATTTTAAAAATCAACATGTAAAGTAATATAAAATGTTGAATTTTAATTGACATTTTAACAATCACAAAAAAATTAAGTTCAAAAATATATGAAGTTTATTAGGAAATTGTTTTGATATGCATACAATCCTTAGAAATCTTAATAAAACATAATATCATTACATTGATTTTATTTATTTTACGATATGGCCAGCTAAATACACTATACTAAATGCATAGGATAACAACTGTGGCATTTCAAATTTATATCCATTAGCGAATTTGACATTTGAGTTCAAGTAATGCATCCACATTTTGGCCATGCTCTGAATAAGTAAATGATTAGCGGTGCATGTGGCTAGCCAAATACGCCTCGCTGCGCTGCCTCTGCTGCTGCCACTGCTGCTGCTGCTTGCTATTACTGCTGGCGCTGCAGCGCTGCTGCTGTCAAATTGTGGACTAAATTTTGAAATTTCATCTCGCGTGTTTATTATGCAGTTTCTGGCATTTTGGCAAAACTACAAACTAAACAGTAAAAGCTGCCAGAGTCCAAACAATACTGAGTTATACATATGTACATATTTAGATGTGTATGAATTGGTATGTGTGTGTGTTAGTTTGATCCCTGCAGTTCCGAAATTCCCTTTGCTTGATTGTCCCAATCGTTTGTTGTTGTCATTTCTGGACGTTTTGTTGTTAGTTTTGTAATAATTCTGCCAGCGTCAATAGGCCGCTGCTTGTGCGCACTTTAAAATTGGAGTCAATTTGTACATTATTGTTAATCAAAAATTTTAAGTCCCGTGGCTTAATGGTTAGAGTCGCCGACTAGTCACAAATAGAACAATATATTTGAAATTTTTTCACTTCAATGCCTGGGGATTTTTCGGCAGGGTTCCACGAGTAGTTCCTAACGTTTATCTGAGGAAAAGGTTAGGGAATTCCTAGTGAGGTTTCCTCAGTCCTCGATTGTAGGTCATCACAGTGTTAAAGACCTTAATGTTTTCCATACAAAGTCCTTAAATTTTCGCTATCGAATAGGGACAATTCATCATGGATTTCTCAACTTTTTCTTTAGGTTTTGAACTGCAGGGATGTAAGATGCAGAGCAGTAAATATATATCTACATTTGTCCATGACAGTACGTACTTAAATGAAATACATACATACATATTTAAGAACATAATTTAAATTTTAGGTACATAAAATACAGTTAGTTAAGAAATTATTCAGACACATTAAAAATTCACAAATTGGTTTTTTTTTAAATAGTTCAATTTAATAAAAATTATTGCTTTTTTAATTTCTTCTAAGACAAAAATAATAAACACTTTCTTAACCAAATGCATAACCAATATGTACATATTTAAAGTAATTCATACCGCAATTTGTTGCCAGCGTCTCGCTGGCTGCTGCCGCTACAGCAACAAAGCAGCACCGCTGTTTTTGTTGTTGTCGTTCCTCTTCGCTTCTTCTTCTTATTGGAGAATATGTTTGACAAAAGATGACGTTCGATTCGTTTTGATTTTCGTCTTTTGCTTTTCTTTTTTCACAGTTTCTATTTGGTTTGTCTCCTTTGGTTTTTGCTTCGCTAGTTGGTTATTTCACTTGACTAAACATGAACTTAAAAAAAATGTAAAAATAAAAATGGAAGCCAGCGAGTTGTTGTTGGTTATGTTTATTATTTACTCGTGTTACAGTTTCACGCACACACATACACGCACAAATACGAAACTAAAGAGCAAGCAGAGCGAAGAGCTGACGAGATTTCACTTTTTGCGTCGCCGTCGCAGTCGCTGTTGCCGTTGCACTTCATCACAGCATGGAATGAACTTTCACGCGACCGCAAAGCTGGCAGCAAACTGACGGCCTTGTCCCGCTATTTGCCGGTGCTGGCGTCGACGTCGGCATCAGCATCGGCATTGCCGTTGGCGTCCGCGTCGACTTGAACGTCGCTGACCGGTAAAGCAGTCGAAATCCAATTGCATTGGTAATGGTAACCCTAATCCGGCGTGCTTTTTTTTGTTGTTCTTGTGATGGTGTTGCTTCTTTTTTTGGCCGATCGATAAATTTGAATTTCGCTCTACTAACATCGCAATGACAATAATAAACACAACAACGACAACAACAACTGTCACTAGCACTTGCACTTTTGTTTTTGCATCTACACTTCTTCGCTGCTCACACTTTCTCTCTCACTCAACCACTCTTCTCCCCACTCGCACACACACACACCACAGGTACATATGTATGTACATTAATTACCATTCATTTTGCATTGACTGCAGTTTTGGACGGAGACAGAGGCAACTGGCAATATTTGAATTTCAATTAAGTAGTTGACCCGTCAATTGATACACTTGAGTTTTCAATTTTGATTATTATTTTAATTTCCATGTACATATCTGTGTACATTTCATACATAAAGCAGATGGCGCAACCACCAAATAAATACCCCCACCGCCAGGACAACAACAATACATCGTTAGTCTATCAGCATCAGCATCAAAATTTTGCATTTAAGCAATAAACAACCTTTAATTAATTATCTTGTCATTGATTTTATTTCTTTAATTTCCATTGCTTTTGCTTTCGGTAGCCCAATTTACAATTGTTATTGTTCTTGTTGCTTTTTATGGATTTGCACACGTTTGTTTATACCCGATTTCTATTGTTGTTGTTGCGGTATCTGCTGAGATTTATTTATGAGCTCTGCATGATGTTGTTTTTTCTCTTCACTTCAACTTGATGGCTGGAGTTGTAAGTTAAAATTATGCTTATTTATCGCTGTCACAAGTGATTTTTAACTTAAGTTTTGTACAGCACTTAAAAAAATCTCGAACGCGCACGCAGCGTCAGCAATGTAAAATGTAAATGCAAAATGCCGCCGTATCACAGAGTCCGCGCGCGACGCCAGCTTTTTGCAACTGAAACTTATTTCGAATTGCCGAACAAGCGTTTTCCAATAAGATACAGTTTAAAAGCGAAAAACGAAAGCTCAACTGTAAGCAAAGCTTTTGCTACGAACAGCGAAAAATTTGGCGTTGCCAGACTAAAAAGCTTAAGTCATTTTAAAATGACAAAAAATTTGTTAAAAGTAACACCATTTTCCATTGCTTAGTTATTTTAGATTTAATAACTAGCACTTATTTATTTAATAATAATATTTTATATTAACAATCTATCGACTTTCGATCTTGGGCTTGTCGCCAATTACTGATAATAAGTGCGAATTTAAAACGAAAAAGCTCAGTAAAAAATTAATGATGAAAATTAAAAATTAGAAACTAGACAAAATTAAGGTTACCATTTTAATAAAGGTTTGAAGTTCGTCCGCCCTCGGGAAGAGAAGTTAGAAAATTTAATTCTAAAAAAATACATACATATATATTTATACCAAAATATATAGAAATTTCTAAAAAAAAAAATCTGCAAAAATTTAAAAGAATTCTATCTTTAAAAAAATTTGAAAAAAGGAATAAAAATTCAAAATACCCTTTACGTATTTTTTTAAGTAAAAAAAATCAAACCAGATCGGAAATTTATACTGAATGGGCAACCCTCAGTTTAAGGACGCCGCAACGGCACTTTTTCCCAACGGGACAAATTTGATATGAGCATTTTTAATAAGAATGGCAGATTAAAAATTATCACCAATCCGCTATATTTTGAAGGGGCATATACTTCACATAAGGGATAGGATTGGGATCTATTCATTGATCTTACTATATTGAATTCTAGTCACTGAACTAAATGACCTACAATCAGGGATTTAGTTCGTTTGTTCACTTTAGGGACTAGTTCAATAGAACTTAGTCCGAACGATTCGACACAACTCTATTGTGAATGAAAGTTCCATCCGGCTGCAGAATGTGGAAAATTTTATTAATTGTATTTATAGCAATTAATAATTGCAATGCAGTGCTGGAGGCTGATGCCAATACCCTCGTATTATTAGACAATTTGGCTATACGAGAAACTCATTCAATTTTCTTCAAATCACTGCAAGGTAACCGGCATCGAACACACATACACACACACATACATCCATAACCTCTGACGTGTACAATTTCTTTTTTAATTTCATAGATCGTGGATTTAAATTGACTTATAAACTAGCAGATGACTCTGGACTGTTGCTTTCCCGCTATGGCGAGTACATGTATAAGAATGTAATTATCTTTGCACCGAGCGTTGAGGAATTTGGCGGCGACATCAGCGTCGAGCGTCTGTCGCAATTTGTGGATGACGGCGGCAACGTTTTGGTTGCGGGCAGTGAAAAGTCCGGGGATGCACTCCGTGAATTTGCGTCCGAGTGCGGCTTTGAGCTGGATGAGGAGAATGCCGCTGTCATTGATCATTTGCACTACGATGTGAGTGATGCCGGTGACCACACAACGATTTTAACCTCAGCGCTGAATTTAATTGATGCGGCCAGCGTTGTCGGCAAGGAGAATCGGAAAGCGGATGCAGCACCGTTGTTGTACCGAGGCACCGGTCTCATTGCCGATAAGGAGAATCCATTGGTATTGAAACTATTGACGGCCGAGAGCAGCGCCTATAGCTACAAGCCTGAGTCGAGCATCTCGGACTATCCCCATGCTGTGGGCCGTAATACATTGTTAATTGCTGCTCTGCAGGCACGCAACAATGCACGCGTTGTATTCTCTGGATCACTGCAGTTCTTTGCCGACGAGACCTTCACCATGGCCGTGCAATATGCGCAAAGCGGTGTCTTCCACAAGCAGGCAGGAAATCAGGCTGTTGCCGAATCCATAAGTCAGTGGGTGTTCGGGGAGAGCGGCCGGCTGCGTGTTGCTTCCGTGCAGCACAATAAGGAAGGCGAGAGTCATCCACCAGAGCAGGCATATACCATCACCGATCCCGTTGTCTACACCATTGGCATTGAGGAGCTCGTCCAAGGTAAATGGAAGCCATTCAAGGCTAACGACATTCAACTGGAGTTTGTACGCATCGATCCATTCGTTCGCACCTTCCTCAAGCAAACCAATGGCGGCAGCTACGAGGGCAGGTTTAAGATTCCCGATGTCTATGGCGTTTATCAGTTTAAGGTTGATTACGATCGCGTCGGTTACACCCATCTGTATAACACGACACAGGTGTCGGTGCGTCCATTGGAGCACACACAATATGAACGCTTCATACCCAGCGCATTCCCGTATTACACCAGTGCCTTCTCCATGATGATTGGACTGTTTGTATTCTCGTTTGTCTTCTTGCACTTTAAGGATGAGCCCACGTCCAAATCGTCCAAGGATGAGAAGAAGACGCAGTAGAGCATTATTAAATGAACAAAATGAGAAAATCAATATGTCTTTAGCATACATTTAAATAATTACAATTGAAATAAATGAAAACCATTTGTATTCATACATAACAACATTTGTTTACTTTTTTAAAAACATGTAAAACAACTTTAAATTCAAATACAGCCAACAATCGATACATTACTTTCTTTTTATTAGTGATGTAAAAATACATCGAAATATCGACAGCTCGACTTTTGCGAAAGCGACCATTTATCGAGTAGATTAAATCGATTTCCATAAAAACATCGACAGCTCACTGGAGTTTGTTCATCGTAGTTCATTTGCAGAACTAAATGATCTATAATTGACACTTTTCTTGGAATTTAGTGCTTATCGAGAAGTGAAGTGAACTCAACTGCTCGGAAACATAACAAGTTCACTTAAATTATAATATAACATAAAAATCATAAAATATTAGGTCATCTTAAAACTAATGTAGACTATTATAAAATTATATTTATTTTTAAATTTACTTCGATGTACAAATTAAGAAAAATTGTATTGTAAGAGGTATATGAACTGGATAAATTTGCACCTATTTTGGTTTTTTTTTATTATTTGGAGTTGGCCCAGCAAAATAAACCTAATACCGAATTTGAATACTATTTCGTAGAAAACTTTTCGCCGGCGGAAATTTATGGTCTACTCGAAATTGGCTTTTACGCCGGTTGGCAGCGCCGAATTACGTGCAGCATAAACAGCTATTTTTTCCTGTAAAAAGTTGGCAGCACTGGCCATAATTATTGAAGTACGCGATCGCAATGCAATTACACATATTTGCATACCATGAGTGGACCAACCCAAGAAGAGCCTAACCGTAGCCGTAACCGTAAACACAGCATCCACAAGCTTAAGGGAAATGTCGCAAGCACAAACAACAGGTGTGCCACCAATTTGGAGCTGTGATACGCACAGACGCAGTCATAATCCACAACGCGAGCTTAAACAACAACAACAATTGCAGTTGTCCACATTGGTGACGGAACTGCGTCGTGCCACAAATCATTGGTTCCAGACCAAAGGCGATGATTGCTTTCAGCTGCTGGTGCAGACGTGTGTGCAAATTCTGCAGCACGGACTATTGCAGCCAACCACAAGCAATGCAACGCTGGTGAGTGAACTTACACCCTTACCCTCCCTCTCTCCATTCCCCCACACTCATCATATCCGACAAGTCCAGACTGACGCCCTAAATTCACAAATGCAACAAATATGGCAAGACTGCATTACTTTTAAGATTTTTGGTTACATGAATCACACACACACACACACACACACACACACACACACGCAGTTAGTCAAGTTATTGTTTTGATAAATTTAAAAAAAAACAATCACTTATTAGGGGTATTCCTGAATCAGCTGAGCAGCTGTGAAATGTTTCATACAATATGTGCAGTGTGCCCAGCACAAATAAGGGAAAACTGGTCACGCAAAATGATTTTAAATAATTTGATTTAAATTCAATTACTTTAAAGTGTAAACCTTTTAGTGACAATACTTTTTAAAGAAACCTAGATTGTTTGTTTACATTCTGTTGCGATGTTGATATGGAAATTTTATACGTTCTGCGTTTCAAGTTTAAATAATTATTTATTTAACGCAGAAAAATTACTCTAAATACACGTACCGTTCCAAGATGTTATTGGAAGCTAACAATAGCTTAAGGGAAAGAACATGAAACCTGAAATGTGATTAAATATTTAAATATATATATAAATACAATAATTAACAATGAATAAACATCATATTATATTCTTCGAATTAGTTGTCACACTTTTTTTGGTCCCCTTTGATTTTCAAATGTCAATCAGCTGTTTTACGAAATTAAAATTAATTTAATTATTTCAGTGGACAAAAAGGGTGATCTAGAATTTCTTAAACAAAACCTAAAGCTTATTTAAATCTGTATAGGAAATACCCTACTATGAAAAATCAACCTTTTCTTGTTAATTTTATAATTATATTTTTAGTTATTTTATTAAACTCAGCACTAATATTATACTTACACTCAGTTTTTATATTTTAACAGCTATTGGAGGTCAGGTTTTTGTAGTATAGTTAATTTTGTTTGGCAGATGATTAGTTGAGTTATTTTAGAGTAATACTATAAATATATATGTTGAGACCAAACATTTTGGGTAAGATGTATGGAACTCATGGGATTTAAATATTTCAAACTAGCACCTTGACAACTTTTTAATCAGTTAAAAAAATATAACTACAATTATAACAATTTAATGTACAGTTATAATTATTCTTTTTTTTAAATATTTCAAGACATTTAAGACCTAAAGATCAACCAAGAATAATGTCGTAGCTTATTTCAAACTTAAAGTACATACATATGTTTTCTTTGTGAAAACAGCTTGTGATTATGACATTTAATTAATTTCTCAAGCTCTTTTTCTATCTCTTCTCTTTCTCTCCTCTCTTTCTCTCTCTCTCTGGATAGCGTTTAGTTGAGGATTTTGAATTTCTGCGTCTCACGGAGTTGCAACAGGCGTTGCAGCATCAGCCATCCGGCAAAGGCACATCGAGAAATCGCACAGTGGGCGTTACGGAGTTCCTGCAACAGTGGGTGGCAAGCTGTTTGCATTCCCGCTGCCTGTCACGTTGCATTCAGTCGCTGGTGGCGGACAAGGAACTGCTCGACACATACTATCAACGGGATGTGGCATATTTGCGGCATAGTGGACATGCCACAGCGCTGTTTGTCTGCCTCACGGCCGTACAGTTGGACCAGAGCAGTCTGCTGAGTCAACTGGAGCCGTTGCACAAGCGACGCCATCGACGCACCTCCTCGCAGCCCAATTTCAGCCAGACGATGTCGCAACGTTTGCATGTGGTGCAGGAGGAGGAGCACTTGCCACGTCCACGTTCACTGTATCATCCACAGCAGCAGCAGTGTAATCTGTTGCGGCGGATCAAAAGTTTGCCCAGTCTTTACCCAAGCGATGCCAGTGCCATGGATGGAGCAGGAGCAGCAGCAGCAGCTTCTGTGGTTCGGCCACGTTGTCAGACGTACAACAGTCCGCGTGCCCGTTGGGGCAGAACTGAGTTGCCAGCGTTGAGCGGCTCCACCATCAGCACGGCGAGCAGTTGCAGTCAAGTGTCGCCATCGCCGTCGCCACGACGCATTCAGCTGATCAACTGTGATGACATCAAGATCTGGACAGATCAAACGACCAGCAGCAACAACAACAATAGCAACAACACACCAACTACACCAATTGCACCCGCTACTTTAAAGCGGATGCAGTGCCTCAAGCGCGCCAGTCCGCTCAACAGCATTCTGGGTAATCTCTTTGGCTCGCCTCCGTTGTATACCAGCTGGTACAATCGCAATCTTGGCCAGGAAGATGAGGCAAGCAGTGTGCTGGACAATTTTCTGCCCATCAATGGACGCAAGCTGGACAAACGGCATCAACAGTCGTTGTTTGAAGGTGTCAGCATGTTGGACTACAACAACTGTGAGGCAGAGGCGCAGTTGCAGACAGAAGCAACGCCAACAACATTGACAACACCACCTGTGGACATTATGGGCAGTCCGGTGGTGATGAGCCAGGAGTATAATAGCGCCAGTTGCAGCAGCAATACGACACCATGCAGCCTAAGCAGCGACAGCAACTCCAATTCCAACAAGATGGACAATCAAAGTCTGGCCGCATTCTTACAAATGTCACGTTATACGCACAACAACACGGAGCTGGAGAAAGAGAATGCACACTTTCGCATCTCGGAGGCGTGCATTACGGCCATTGAGCATGTGAAGTGGAGCAGACGTCGTCAACAGCAGCCGGCGAAAGCAGAAGATGCAGCTGAAGCTGCAGCTGGAGCTGCTGTCCAGACAGATGTCGATAGCTTGCTCATTCCATATGTGGAACAGCACAATAGCAATAGCAACAATAACAGCGCTGAGGCCGTTGGCTTGCAATTGATATCCCGCTTCAAGGATCAACAGTTGCCCAAGCTGGCTGATCTCAAATGGCTGGTGTCGGAGCAGGATACGCCACAGCAGCTGCTGCCAATGCCCAAGCTACAACAGGAGCAACAACAGCAACTGCACGAAGAGGAACTGCAGCAGTCGAGCCTGACACGCGGCACACGCACCTGGGCACCGCCGCGTCAACAGATTATATTCACGGAGCATGCGCCAGCAAGTCGTTCCCAGCTGCTGACACGTCAGCATTATCGCTGTGCCGGCTGTGGCATGCATGTGACGCGACAGTTGCAGCAGCATTTTCGCTATTGCAACTATTTGGGCAAATATCTATGCACCGGCTGCCATCGCAATCAATTGTCGGCCATTCCCGCCAAGATACTGCAATCCTGGGACTTTCGCTCTTATCCAGTCAGCTCATTTGCCTATCGCCTCATCGAACAGATGTATACGTTTCCGCTCTTCCATGTCCCCGATCTCAATGCTCAGCTCTATGCGAAGCAAAAGGTTTTGGCCAAGGAGCGTCGACGTCGTCAGCAGTTGAGATATGTGCGTGATTTCATTGCCGCCTGCCGTTTTGCCACCAGGTGAGTGCAACCTTCCAAACAATTGATATTATCATTTATCATTCATCTGTTCAAACAGAGAGCAGGCGCTCTTCAATGCGGTGCCGGCGCATATAACCAACGATCCGGACATGTGGTCCATGTGTGATTTTGTCGATGTGCAAAACAGTAGCATGAGGCGTTCTATTGAAGATTTGATTGCACTGAGCGAACAGCATGTGAACAACTGTGTGGTAAGTCGAAAAACTCTCCAAATTCAGGCTCCTTAAAAAAAAAAAAAATAAGGCCACAAAAACGATCTTTAATAAAATTTAAGGTGTTTTTTTTTTCTTTATTGGCTCCTTATTTCATTAAGAAAAGTGGGGTCTTATTTCATTATGAAAATTCAATTAAAAAAACCATCATTCCTAATAAAAATGAAATAAGGACCCAAAAATTAGTTTTATTTCATAATGAAATAAGACCCCAAGAAAAGAAATAAAATAAGTCCCCAAATTTTTATTGGGAAATATGGTAAAGTTCTGTTTAATACCGAAAGTTTCCAAGCAAAAAAAAGTGGCTCCAAATAGAGGGGGCTTTAGAGGTCAAAATTAATTCCGAGACTCAAATAGTTTTCTTAATTGAATTTCAAATTTTCTAACTTAGTTGAATTTTACATATATAAAAACTATTACAGTCCTTTTACCAACATGATGAACTAACACCTCAAATATGGGTCCGTTTTTGGGCCTTATTCCTTTTCTTTTTTTTTGCCTTATTTCATATTTGATATTGGGGTATTATTTCATTTTCTACTTTGGGGCTTTATATCATTGGGACCTTATTTCTTGGAGTCGAGTCGAGTCACCTATACACTCTCCTATTTCTCAGCTAATCACACCCTTCTTTTTCTTCTCCAGCTCTGCACGGGACGCGCTTTTGTCTGTGAATATTGCAAAAGTCCGAAGCTCATCTATCGCTGGCAACGCAAGGTGCAACGTTGTGGCCAGTGTGGCACCTGCTGCCATTACAATTGCTGGAAGGCCAATTCAGGTGGCAGTTGTCAACGCTGTGATCGATTGCAGGGAAGGCTGCATCAACGATCTGCTCCAGCTGCTTTAAGCAATACCAACAGCATGGGTAGCTAGCGATCGATAACGATAAGAATTAACTTCCATATGTATATTGTATATAACCTGTAAATTACCAAATTTTATAGCAAATTGTACCTCAAGCGAATGATGATGACCCATGTTGATTTTATAAATTATACAAATATTTATTTTATTATATCAAAAGAAAGTAAATGTTTACTTCTTGTTTATCACGAGCTGAAAATGATCTGTTGGTAACAGATCTAGCTAATTTATAGCTATCACCTGGAATTTTGCGATTTTATAGGGGTATTCCGGAAACAGATTAAGTTTTGCTTTCGATTTGGTTTAAGCAAATCTGAATCTGTTTCCGGACCAACTTAAAACAAAGACTCTGCTACGCATTTAAAAAGTCTAGCTTTAAAATAAATTAAGGTTAGTGACCAGTGCCATAATTATAAGCGTCCACTTGTAGCGCTACGAAAATCAAAATTAAATTAATTAAATTCAAAAAATTAAATACTTTTTTGGAAAAATTACTACTTTTAGTTCTCCGACAATATTACTTATGCATGTATATCAAAATCTACATCGATTATATTCCTGGCAGTCACATCCGCATTTAATAGTGTTAATTCATTGACTTTGGTGCCGTACACAAGTAGTTTAACAGGAAGTGGGCGAAAATGTTGATTATTTTGTAGTTTTAAAATAATATCATGAAGAAGCTTTTCCGTGAGTTGCTCACAATTCTTCAGATTTAACACTTGAAGTTTGGGACAGGCAAGGAACAGTCGAAGTACACCACTGTCAGTGATTTTATCATTAAAAGTGATAGTGATTTCTGTCAAATCTTGCAAGGTAAATAGTGCCTCTAATCCGCGGTCGGTGACGATGTCGCAGTTTTCAAAAACCAGTGTACGCAATGCTCTCAGCTTTCCAATCTGTGGAAGGATCTCGAAATTGATTAAGTTTTGAAAACATGTATGTATTTCGAGATGTTCCAACTGCTTAGACTTATGCTCCACCAGCCATGTCATTAGCATTGGAGGCATTGCATTAGAAACACAATTGTTATACAACATTAGTTTCTGAGGCTTGGTAGCTTTGCAATGTGATTATAATCATCAAGCCTGTGATAACTGCAGCCAATAGAGAGAGTCTCCAAAGATTCACAGCACTTGTCGCTGATAAGCTGCTCAAAACACGGATTTTCGAGAATAAAGCTTGGTATGTGCAATTCTTTGAGCAGCGGTAGCCTTTCAAATATTTCAATCAAGAATTCCGGGTGCCGTGTTGCACCGTCGCTTGATAGTAACAGCGTCTCAATAGACTTTGGCAAATAATTCAAATGATCTGTACTCGTAATTTCAATGCCGAGGAAATACAGTTTCTTAAGCTGACTTAAATGCTCGATCGCTTGCAGATCCTCACCGGTAAGACCGTTTCCATATATTAGCAGATTTTGAAGACTATTTAGATTTGCAAGCAATTTAAATATGTCGTACGAAATGTCATTTCGGATTTCCATTGACTGTAAATTAATGCAATGCTTCCCAAGAAAGTTGCAGACGAGATCACGGTAATGGTATGGTATAAAGCCATCGATTTCCTTTACATTACGTCCGGAAAGTTGAAAAAAATCACGCACTTCCCATGCAGTCATTTCTTTGAATATTTCAAAATCTATAAATTTGTCCAGCTTCGGCGACATTGCCTCATAAATGCATCGGAAACGAAAACAAGTGCGTGCAAATCGAATGCGATCAGATTGTGATAATTGCCGGAATATATGCTCTAAACAATCATCGTTCAGTTTCATAATGACAGCAGTTTTCTCATTGGGATTCACATTTTCCGGTTTATCCGGCATTTTCTCGGCATGTGGTTGAAACCAACTATAACTTGGCTGGACTCTTATATGGCATTCATTGACCGTATGGATTTCGTTTTCCAATGCATTGGCAGCAGAACGAGGATTCTCAAAGACAACGTAGCCAGTTCGTGTTCCATTCTTAAAGACATCGCAGTTACTTCTTCTTTTATTTTCACACGGAAACAGATGCAATTGTTCAACGCATCCATATTTCTCAAAATGCTCTTGAATTTGCTGCTTCTCTAGTCCTTCTTCAATATTAATTAGAAAGAGATTCTTCACCAACACATGATCTTCCGTGTAGGCTAATTCCTCTTTAAAGTAATACTTTTCTTCAGACGACATTTTTCGGTTATCTTTAGTAATAAGCTATAAAGAAATTTAAATAATAAGCAAGGAACTAAATGTGCATTTTAAAAACGGTTCAAAACATCACCTTATTATGTTGTTTATTTTAGAATCATGTATATTCTATGCCAGGGATGGTCACGTTTATTGTATCGTTATCTATTGCTCACACAGATACCGATGACGCATGCCGAATGCGAATACTAGCAGTGTTGCCGATTCTGCTATTTTATAGCTAGCTGTGGCTATTTTCAAAGTTCGATTGCTAGAAAAATTTAAAAATTGCCACACGTTTAAAAAAAAGGTAACAATCTGCATTGGCGGGGAATTAAATTTTGTTCAACCAGTTCAAAAATTTGACAAAATTCTATAAAAAAAAATCTGCGAAAATTTCGAAAGTTCTACTTTTAAAATTTCATATTGGGTTAAACCTGCTAACCGAGCCTGCCAGCTCGATATTTTTTGCGAAATGACTATTGAGACATGCTGGCAGCACTACTACTATATTTGGCAGCAGGGTGGCAGCCTTGTGTGCCAAAACATTATTTCCATACCAGTGCTGCTTCTTTTTAGAGAAAAAATAGCTGTTTCCAGCCGGAGGCATCTTAACTAGTTTTGTGGGCACTTTTGCACAGTTTTAGGAATAATATTAATAGCCAAAGATAGCTGATAATAAAATTTATCAATTTTTTAGCAGACGAAATTGGAAATTTTCAAAACTAGCTATTAAATAGCTAAGTTAGCAACAGTGATTAGCAGCGTCGAAGACTGCTGGTTTAAGTTTTGCAGTGCCATTTTGAGCAGCGTAGTAAGTAACATTTGCTTGTTAAATTAAAGTTAAATTTTTTGCACCTTTCGTTTAATGAATCGAAAACGCAAATTGCAGTGCCGAGTAAAATACGTCACAAGTGTTGTTCGTATAAATTAAACAGCTTTGACAAAATTTATGTTTTTGACATTTTTTTTTAACAACCAACCAAAAAAAAAATAGAAAAGCGTCGTGCAACACACACCGCAAATGAAAGAGAACGCCAGAAATTGAAGTGTAGGTTGGAAAGAAAAGTAAGAAGAAAATTTGCAAGTATTTTTTTCTTGACTGTTGGCGCTTGCGTTCAAGTGCGAGCCTTACAGCTGCCTGTCATCAACCAGCTTTACGGCCCGAAGCCCCAAATACACCAAATACAACATATTTTAACAGTCTTTAAGGTAAGCAAAACTGAGAAAGAAAGAAAAAAGTAATAATCATTGCATTTGTGTGCGGATGCCCTGCCGATGAGAAGCGATGGTAAGGTAAATGTGTAAAAACGATGTGCTTGATGCGTGCGTGCGTGCAAATGTGTTTATATATGTATGTACATATGTAAAAACATATGTATATGTTCATATACATTTGTATATATGTGCTAACATTTAGACGTAAGTGTGTGTGCTCGGACAAAGCGATGCGGCGCATTTCACATTAACGTGAGCAAATATCTACATAGAAAAAAGTATGAAATTGCATAAAAAGCTAATAAGAAAAATATATATGACTACGCAAAATGATGTGTGTGTGTGTATATGTATGTATAATAATGCGTGCACTGTAAAAATTTGCAAGCTTGTGACCAACACATTTCTACATATGTGTACACAGTGTGCCAAGTAATTGTTTTGACTTGGAAAAAAATACATACATTTTAAGATGCGAAAGAAAAAACTATTCTTGTGTTCATTTTTTTTAATATTAAAGAACATAATACTAAAATCCCATTGAGCTTACTATATTTAATAGTTAAAAAAACAATGGAGATTTGTTTTTGTCAAAACAATTGCATACGTATGTGTGTGTGTGGGTGTTATTATGTTTCTTTTTTTTTTATCGATGTTTCTCCCTTTACTCATTTTCCATATGATTTTCAGGCAACCAAGGCGGCTGCTGCAACATAAAGCACACAGCGCAATCGAAATCGAATGTCAGCACGATAACAAATAACTAAAGAAGAAGAAAAAATCGCGAAAGAGGAAGAGGAAGAAAGAGAAAAAGTAACAAAAACAAAAAAAAAATTCTACTACTACCTATAATAATAATACAAATAATAATAATCGAAAGAACTTGAAGAAAACAGAACGAGAAAATAAACAATAAGAACGGCGGAAACAGGAAAAGCAGAAAAAGCAGCAGCGGCGACGTTTGCAGTAGCCGATTGAGAGCAACATTCAAGGGCCAAATAAGATGGACATTGAAACAGATCAGTCTATCGAAGCAATGGACACCCAGGATACCCAAGAGGTCGAAATAATCACAAGCGACCTACAACAGCAACAACAACAACAGCAGCAGCAACAACAACAACAGACAAACTCGCCGCCTCAATTGCCCAAATTTAAGAATTTAATACATCCACAGTTGCAACAACAACAACAACAACAGCAGCAGCAGCAGCAGCAGCAGCCACAACAACAACAGCAGCAACAGCAACTTCACAGTGAAAACGGTAACGTGCCACCACAACAGTTGTTGGCCGAAAGCAGCTCCACATCGTTTGGTAACGAACAAGAGATGCCAATGGACGACGAGACAAAGGAGGATCAATTCCGTTCGGAAACGGTATTCTCCTATACCGTTGAGAATGTTAGCCAAATCAAGCAACAACATTTATCGCAACCAGTGTATGTTCGCATGCTGCCATGGAAGATAATGGTCATACCGAATGATCGGGCATTGGGATTCTTTCTCCAATGCAATGGTGAGAATGATTCACCCACCTGGTCATGCAATGCCATTGCCGAATTGCGTCTCAAATGTCACAAGCCGGATGCGCAGCCATTTACGCGCGCCAAAATCAAGCATTTATTCTACTCGAAGGAGAACGATTATGGTTATTCAAATTTCATAACCTGGCAGGAGCTGCAGGATCCGGACAAATATTATGTGCACAATGGCAGCATTACACTGGAAGTGCATGTTATTGCCGATGCTCCGCATGGCGTTCTATGGGATTCCAAGAAGCATACCGGCTACGTTGGCCTAAAGAATCAGGGTGCCACTTGCTATATGAATTCGTTGCTGCAAACATTATATTTTACAAACTCATTGCGCTTGGCCGTTTATCGTATACCAACGGAGGCAGATGATAGCACCAAATCGGTGGGCTTATCCCTGCAGCGTGTCTTCCACGAGCTGCAGTTCGGTGATCGTCCCGTTGGCACCAAGAAGCTAACTAAATCATTCGGCTGGGAGACTCTGGACTCGTTCATGCAACACGATGTCCAGGAATTTTTGCGTGTCCTGCTCGACAAGTTGGAGTCGAAAATGAAGGGCACCTGCCTCGAGGGCACCATTCCAGGACTATTCGAGGGCAAAATGTCGTCGTACATTAAATGCAAGAATGTCGACTATAATAGCACACGCTACGAGACATTTTATGATATTCAGCTAAATATCAAAGACAAGAAGAACATCTACGACTCGTTTCAGGATTATGTCGCCTCGGAGACACTCGAAGGCGACAACAAATACGATGCCGGTGTCCATGGTCTTCAGGTGAGTGAGAAAGTTTCTTAGTCCCCTCTGTCTATATCTTGTCAACGTTTACAAATTCATCGAAAGGCAATGTTAGCTATTAAGTCCAATTGGAAGTTGCTATTGTGATAATCGTTTTTCAAACTAAATTTTATTTTAAAATTGAATATCGATAAATTAGATTGATCTTTTTTGAAATCAACCAAATTTTGTTTACTTTATAACGTTTTTCTTTTTTAAATGAAAATCATACAAAATCATATTCTGATAACGAAATATACAAAAAAAAAAAAAAAAAAAAAAAAAACAATGTTAACCGAAAACCAAAATACGGACATACCAAGACCTTAACTGAAACCGATATTCAGGTCGGTTTGATATCCTGACTTTTCGTTAAAGTGTTTGATTCGTTATCTCTTGTCAGTTCTTACATGAAATGAGATGAAGTAACATGAAATTAAATCAAATGTCAGATATAAGGTATTCTACGTAAATTGACTTTGAATTCAGGCTTCTTAAATGTAATAATAATTAATATTTTAACTACATTGACTGTAATTGGTTGGCAAAGCCGAACTTTTAAAGCGGCTGTGCTGAAATACCAATACTAAATACCAAGTTTTTTTTCGACTGTTTTAGTCGGTTTACATAAAAATGATATCATTTAGAAGTGAGAAGTTATTTTGCAAAGCTTTCGTTTATCACGGTTTTATTGCAAATCGATATTTACCCAATTTGAGATTAAAACCGTGTCCCATGAAAGTCAAATGTCATCATAGGAATAACTAACTAAACATGATTTATTTGTATAATATTGAAATGAATTTTTGTTATTGTTTTTTTTATAGGAGGCAAGCAAGGGCGTTATATTCACATCATTCCCGCCGGTGCTGCATTTGCATTTGATGCGTTTCCAATATGATCCAATTACAGACAGTTCGATCAAATACAATGATCGCTTTGAGTTTTATGAGCAAATCAATCTCGATAGTTATCTGGCGGAGAATGAGAAGACCCCGGCCGATTATGTACTGCATGCCGTGCTCGTGCACTCGGGTGACAATCATGGCGGTCATTATGTGGTCTTCATTAATCCCAAAGCTGATGGACGTTGGTTTAAGTTTGATGACGATGTGGTATCCAGTTGCCGTAAACAAGAGGCGATCGAGCAGAATTATGGCGGCATGGATGATGAGATCTCGTTTCATGCCAAATGCAGTAATGCCTATATGCTCGTCTATATACGACAATCGGAGCTAGATCGCGTATTGGGCGACATACCTGAAAATGAGATATCCAGTGACCTGGTGGAGCGTCTCGATTTAGAGAAACGCATCGAAATGGCGCGTCGCAAGGAGCGCAGTGAGGCGAATCTCTATGTACCAATCCATGTCATACTCGAGGAATACTTTGAGTCACAACAAAAGCGACGTCTCTTCGATTTGGAGAAGACACATCAGCGTCCATTTAAGCTAAAGCAAAATCAAACCGTTAACGAGATGGTCGAGATGCTGGTGAAGGCATTTGGTGTGCCACGCGATCGCATGCGCATGTGGAACATGTGCACGGCCCAAACACAAAAGTTCCTGCATTTTGATTTTGAGGCAGAGGCCACAAGGACCATCGAACAGATACCCACATCGCAGAAGCCATGGGTGATCTTCCTGGAGCTGGCACCGCCCGATAGCACCGTGCCACTGTCACCGTTCAATCCCAAGACCGATGTGCTGCTCTTCCTCAAGTATTACGATGCGCGCAACAAGCGTCTCAATTATATCGGTTGCACACAGCAGCCACTTTCTCGTCGTCTCGCCGAGCTGGTGCCAGAGATTAATCGTAAACTTGGCTTCGAACCGGACACTGAACTGACCGTATTCGATGAGTATGCTGAAAAGAAAATACCCAACATTAATGAGCCCATTGAGAATGTCCTCTACATGCCGCAGGATCATTTGCAGGGACCGATATTAATCTTTGAACGCGAGAATGTTGATGTTAAACTGGACTTACCCACCGTTGAGGATTACTTTTTGGATCTTGTCTATCGCATCGAGATCATTTTCAGCGACAAATGTAATCCCAATGAGCCCGACTTCACACTCGAGCTATCAAATCGCTATAACTATGATCAATTGACAAATGCCGTCGCCGAGCGACTCAACACAGATCCCCAAAAGCTGCAGTTCTTCATGTGCATCAGCAACTACAAGGAGACCGCTGGCAATGCTGTGCCCTACACCTACAAGGTGCGTATAACTATTACAGCACTCTCAAAAATCTTCAAGTTGAATTAAATCTGTGTAAATCCTTTTAATAGGCATTGATTTAACTTTTTGAAATAATTTAAATTTCATTGATTTAACGATTTTCATTGAATCCACTTAATGATTAATGCATAGTACTTATACTGTTGCAGAGAGTGTATTTTATAATTTTAAAATTAACTAATTGCTCGTTTACTTCAAGATCCCTTTTTTTGAGTTAATAATGTTGAAATATTTGTTATATCCTTTTCTAAATTGCAAAGAAATTATATATTGTATACTTCTTAAGTAAGAATCGAAAGATTTCACTGGTACTCAATTGATAACTTGAAACGCGTCTTTTGCAAGACATTTGATCTGAAAAAAAAACATTTGTGTTTTAAGAATTTACTTCATGTTACTTTATATGAAATTTGTTATTATTAAATTGTCAAATTTAAAGAAAACACAAAATATTTCAAAAGTAGAATACATTCAAAGGTTAAAGAATGGTTGAAAGAGAACTAACAACAATTGAAATTAAGTCATTTGAAATTTGTATTTCGAACATTGAAATTGAAATAGTAGCAATAATTATAATAATTTGTTTTTTAACAGGGTACCATTAAGGATCTCTTGTCGTATACGAAGCAGAGCACGCCGAAGCGTATTTTCTATCAGCGATTGTCACTAAGCATACACGAGCTGGATAACAAGAAGCTGTTCAAGTGCATTTGGGTATCCAATGACCTGAAGGAGGAGAAGGAGCTGGTGCTATATCCGAATAAGAATGATACGGTCAAGGGTCTCCTAGATGAGGCGGCCAAAACAATAACGTTCGCTGAAAATAGCCGCAAGAAGTTGCGTCTCATGAAGGTGGGCAATCATAAAATTGCGTCCGTCTGCAAGGATGATATCCTATTGGAGACATTGATCAAGACAAATGAATCGATAACAACCACACAAGGTACACAGAAAATCTATCGCATCGAGGAGGTGCCCATCGAGGAGACACAGCTGGCCGAGAATGAGCTTCTCATACCTGTGGCCCATTTCAGCAAAGAGTTGTACAATTCATTTGGTGTCCCGTTCCTGACAAAAGCGCGACATGGCGAACCGTACGGTGCGCTCAAGCAGCGCATACAGAAGCGTCTCAATGTTCCCGATAAGGAATGGGAGAATTATAAATTTGCTGTCATCACAATGGGTCATACAACCGATGTGAATGATAATACACCTATCGATCTGGAGGTCTATCGCACTTGGACTAGCGGACAGTTGCCATTCTTTGGACTCGATCACATCAATAAGTCGCGCAAGCGCAGCTCATTGAACTTCTCCGAGAAGGCAATCAAAATCTACAATTAATCAACAAACAAACAAACAAAAAATTAAATAAAATAAAAAATATATATATATAAAAAAGGAGAAAAGAAAAAAACAACAACAACAAACGACAACAATATCTACAACTACAACAACAACATCAACAGCAACAGCAGCAACAACAAATAATAATAGTTATATAGATATATTAATAATATATTCAACTTGGATCGTACTGTGTATATGTGTATGTGTCAGTGTTTGTGTCTCGGTACCCATCTTAACTCTTAACGATTGCGGGCGAGACGTGGCAAGGTGCGTGTGGCAAGTAGCAAGTAGCAAGTGGCAAGAGCAGCGTTCAAAGCTGATATACATGCAGTTATGGCGACAACAAGCAAGCTACCGAAACGTCAACAACAACTGCAAAAACAAGAACAACAACTTCCACTTCATCGGCCGAAATTAATAAAAAAAAATAATAATAACAAGGCAACAAATTCGATAAGTTCAAAAAAACACATTGGTTTCTCTTTTTCTTCTTAGTTTTTTTTTTTTTATTTTTGAATGCATTTTAATATTTAATTTTTGTAATATTATATATAACAAATTTTCTTGGTTATTATTATTATTATTAATTCTTAAATCGCGCTGCTTTAATTTTAAATTGCGTAGCATCTTAAGTAAGTTCAACTTAAAAAAAAAAATTGTTGTTTTAGTTTAGATCCCCAATTAAATAGACTTAACCAGCCAACACCAATACCACCTTCACCACCAACAAAAATGATAATAATAATAGTAATAAAAATAATATAATAATAATATAATAATAATATAATAATAATAATATAATAATAATAATATAATAATAATAATAATAATGGTCGCATTCATCAGAAAACATGCTCCCTGATCAAGTATCACAAAAATTGTGTGCTACTGATACTTCCTGATTTATTTTTCTGCCAACAGCAAATAATCGTATTATCTATAATAAAAGTTATGAACAGCGCAGTCCTTTTTTTAATAATACATGCTCAAATATCATGATACAGAAAATTTGATATCATGATACGGTATCAGTCCCGTTCACCAGAAGTATCAGAGGTATCACAAAAATTATCAGGGAGCAAAAGTGCCTGTTGAACGCGACCATTTACACCTTCCAACTGCTTCCTACGTTCATCGGGATCACAACAACAACAATCAATGCCCCTCCCACCTAATAATTGAGGAAGATTAGGAGGCGCAGTCTAAAAGCCAACATTAAAGTTCTCCCTCTAAATATATATATATATATATTATTAACAATACTATATAGTAAGGATATTCCCTTAAACTAGCAACTATCTTGATAAATATCTCAAGAAAACAAATAGATTAACTCATTTTCGTCCGCTGTTCAAGTAGTCGAACAGCAACATTTTCAATTTTCAAAGCGATTTCTAATGTTAAAGTTTGGGAAATTTTGGGGGGGAAAATTTGGGGGTGTTTAAAACTACCATGGATCTTAAAAATACCTTGCAGTTTTCATTGACTCATTTATTTCATTTGTAAGGAAAATGGACAAAAGAAGCATTTTTTAAGTGAATAGATAAAATCAACTTTCCAAAAAAAAAAAGGCTTAAACGTTTGAAATTGACAGTTCGACTACTTGAACAGCCTTTTCCCGTGAATCTATAACAGATTCAGACTTTTTGAGCTCAAATTTGATTTCAGAAGGGCACAATACTTCTTGCATCGCGGCAGGAAATGGGATAAATGCATTAACTTGTAATCAATTTTAAAAATGTGTGTGAGCCAAAAGAGAGTTGCTAGAGCTATGGAATATCCTTTTTAAATATTTTGAACTAAACATAAATAGCATTGGAAGCATTCAGCAGTTAACTTTGACATTCAGCGGGAAATTTTGAACAATTCAAAAAATGTAAAATTTTGGTATCGGTGCCACAAGAAATGCATCCTACAAATAGTTTGATACGATGAAAGGACATGATTCACAAAAAATGGTAGCATTTCATTCAGCAGGTACTGATAATACTGATTCATAAAAAGGAAGAAGCGATTTCCGATTGAAAAACCTGCTGAATGCCGCTATTGAATTAAAAATAAATAACATGTGTGTGTGTGTGAGACTGTGTGAATGTATTTCAGCGTGAGTGTTTTTTTTTTTTTATTATTATATTTGATATTATTAAACATATTAATTTTATAAACAGAAGAAAGAAGCGCCAAACTTAAAGACATCTATTTGGCATTGGCATACTGTAAATACGCGTTGTAAGTTGCAAGTGTGCCACCATTTGTAGCACGCATACGCATATACATACAACACATCAGTTAATAATACTATAAACAACAACAACAAGAAAAAAGAAAAGCAAGAACACAAAAGATAAGAAAAAGAAACTAATAACTCCTAGAGTTGTCCCTAGCGATGTTTAAAATAGGCCGAAAGAGACAGAGAGAGAGAGAGACAGCGAGACGATGTTGCCGTCGATACACCATGTAGAAAGAGAAAGCTAGAAGGAGATATATTATATACATATATAAATATATTCTTAGATGTTTAATATTACAAACAAAAGAGACAAAAAAAAAAAAACTACATCAACTACAACAAAAAGAAGGAACGCAAGGAGGATTAAAGAGGAAAGCAAAAACTTTATGTTAAAAAGAGTAATTAAATTAAAACAACAAAAAAGCAGAACGAAAACAGAAAAAGATTTGTTTCAAACAACAATTATTTGTGATTTTAATACATGAAATGATATAATGATAATGCTAATGATAACGTTAATGCAGAAATGACTACTTATAATAAATACTAATTAATAATATTAATCATAAAAATAAAGGAAAATAAAAACAAAACACATTTAAATAAACAGTTAGTGCTTTTAATTTGTTAATTTTAGCAAAAAGAAAGGAAAATAAGATGCAGATTTCAGCGTAAAAGAGAAAGCAAATAAAACAAAAACAGGAAATATTTTATTACTATATAAAATATATACAGAATATGCTATTATTATTTATGCAGAAAATAATTAAAATTATTTATGTGTAAAAAAACAAAAAATAAAATACCATCAATTGAAACAAAAGTATTTTTATTTGGGAAATCTCAGTGTGGGCGATAAAGGAAACCCTTTTAGATTTTTGAAATGTCGCTTGTCCTCCATGCTCACATTATTGAGCAGTTGCAGTTGCAGTTCCAAGGAAGCAAAAACAAACCCTTTTTAAGCTCCCCAATTTGAGTAATATCTCTCCTTGACATTATCCGCATGCAACTTCTTATGTACCAACATGTTCACTAGGGTGTCTCGATTTGTATGGGCGCAACAAAATTGAAAAATGGTAACTCAAATTCTTAATCTAAGGTCTCTTGTTAGGATGAAGACTTTCAAAGTTTCAAATAATCGAAGGACCAATTGTCCTAAAACATTTTCGTCCATGCAAGGACTAAAAACCACAATCAAAAAGCGGGGAACTGCGGTTTGTGGCTTTAAACATCTTAGAATTGACCGTAGATTACCAATTTGGGTTACCATTTTCTTTGAAAAAAAAACGATGCTCCTCCATGTTCACATTATCCAGGATTACATTAGTCAAAGGGGTAGCAATTTATTTGTAGATTGGTATTAAACTATAAGCATACAACTAGGATTTCTCTTAGAATTTACGACGCTTGAGCAGCTCTGGCCGCCAGTTAACCGGATGTGTCTCCTCGCTGGCCTCGTCATCCTCCTTGTACACCTTAATGGTTTTATCCGCCTCGGCGGTGATGAGACGTGTGCCAGATTGATCGAAGCACATGGCAAAGATGCCCGCTTCGCTGTCCATGGAGCCGGGCTGAACGGGTGCCTGGAAGCGTTGGAAATTGTAGCCGGTACGCCAATCCCAGAAGAACATGGTGCCGTTGTCGCCGCCAGAAACCAGTACACCATCTGTATTGGCCGCCATGCAGTTGACAATGGCCGTGTGACCAGAAATGTTTTGCACAAAGTTGCCCTCGGGACAGCGCCATTGTTTGATGTTGTCGGGCGAGGCGGACGCGAACATGTACAGTGATGGATGCAGGACAATGCTACGCACCGACTTTTTGTGATTTGTTAGCGTGCACAGACTCTTGCCGGCAGCTAGATCCCAGAGACGCACCGTTGAATCATGTGAGCCGGTGATAATCTGTGGCTTGGTGGCCTGGGCCACCACACTGGCCACCGTGTTCGTGTGACCCGTCAATGTGTGTACATTGGCCTTGGTTCGCATGTCCCAGATGCGTGCGGTCGAGTCACGACCGGAGGTGGCAAGTACATCGATGGTTGGATGCAGTGCCAGCGAGTATACAGCGGACAGGTGTCCATGATAATGTCGAATGACCTTATTGTACTCCAGATCCCAGCACTTCACCTGGCGATCCTCGCCGCAACTGAACAGATACGGATGCTTAGTACTCACTGCTACACCGCGTACTGTACTCACATGACCAGTAAGCGACAGCTTCAGTTTGCCGCTGGCTAAGTCCCAAATTTTGATGACACGATCTCCCGCTCCGGTTGCAAACCATTCGTTGCCCGGCTCAACAGCGATGCAACGCACCCAACCCAAATGTCCGGAGATGACACGCGATAGCTTCCATGGTGCATGCCACTTGGGTTTCGGTATGCTTGGTGCTTTCTTTGGTATCAACTGCACATTGCTGGCGCCTCCGCCGCTGCTGTTGCCGGGCATCGAAGCACGCACCAATGAGTTGCTACCGTTAAATGGCGCCTTCTCCTTGTCGCGCGTAAATCTGACCATTGTGCCACCCTCGGCGGCAGTTGCGCTCAAGTCCGCACCGGACGCAGCCAGACCCGTACTTCCATCCGTAATTGCCAGCGGTCTTTCGGGATCGCCGCTATGCATTGCGGATAACCTTTTGGCGTCCATCGTTTTGTTGGCCCGGTCCAGCACCAGACCATACGTGTCCCTTGCTTTGATCGAGCGACGCAATCTTTCTCTGAATGATAAAAACGTGATATTTTAAACGTACACAAGTCTTGAAGCATTTTGTACTTACAGGCGGTCATCAATGTCCGGCAAGTTGCCCTGATTTGATACAAACAGATCGTGTGTGCGTTTCAGCGAGCGGAATATAAGCGTATGCACGCTATGCTTTTGTACATCTTCCATATTTCTTTTTGTATTTGTGCCAGGTCCAGTATAATTGTTTATTTTAACAAAACTCCAACATAAACGCGGCTCTCTGATTTTGCGTTTTGCTGTTTACAGTTAGCGACAACACTGTTTGCTAGGGCTACAGAAACATCGATAGTTGTATGGTTTAAACTATCGATATGTTGTTGTAGACTTCATCAATTTTTTTTCTCGATTTTTTTTCAATGAATTAATTCTAATTAAATATCTGAAATAACTCAAAATAAATAACAAACAATTGTAAAAAAAAATCATTAAGATCAATTGTGACAAAACCATTTAAATTCGAAACAAAAGTGATACTTTCTATGAATGTTGGGAGGAGTTCGTCACTCCTCGGGTGAATTTAATCTAAATCGAGTATCCGAAATTCGACAAAATTCTAAAAAAAACAATTGTTTTTCAATAAAAGGCACTGGACATAAAAAATGTTCTAGATGAGTTTTCTTGGCACCCAGATTTTTAAATAAACTGTAATTTTTTTTGCCAGGTGGCAACGTTTTTCAAAAAACAACAAACAAACGAAGTGTAAAATTTGGAGCTATCAATGTTTTGGTTTGATTCCAAACCCAAGCGCCCGTTAGCTATGAATATGTTGTTCACCAGGTGTTTGAATTGCCAGCAAACAGAAGGTCCTAGTAATTAAAAAGAGTTAATTTATTATATCAGAAAAAAAATGGTTTAATTGGTTTATGCAAACTTTCAGACTTGTTTTACATTTCAGTACAACATATATACAACAAATGACATTGTTATTGTCAAGTTGATTTAATCTTGTCCTTGTTGATAGTCCTGCTCAACAGTAGCTCGAAGCATTGGAAGGAACAATAACTATACATCTTAACCAGATGAATACAAATGCTAAGGTTAACACTGTGGCACAGAACTTGGCCAGAATGAGACCCTCGTCCAAGTACTTTCACACATCAGAGCAGTCTATAGATGACCCATACATTAAATTACATTATCTCATAACGGACTGCGATCCCGTAGTCCATAGATTTTATGTAGTCCAATAACAATATAAACAACAAAGTATATAACTATTCAGAACCTGTTTAACCACCAGCCGGCAGTCAGTCATTGGTCAATTATTCAGTTGGTCATGAACTATCAACATTATGGTTTTCATTCAGATGTATAGGTCATTCTGTTCAGATGTATGAACGATATGGAATAGGAGTGGAGAGTCGCCCGCCTAAAATGACCCAATGCTATATATATACATGTACATATACATATATAACAACCTCATCAAGTACAAATCACATTTTCATTCATTTCTGAAGCAAATATTTGTTTTGTTTGTTTTATTTTTAGTTAGCGGGAACCGGTGATCCTGAAGCTGCATTACTCGATGACAGAGATGAGGACGTGGGCGAGACAGACGTCGAAGCCGACGAAGCGCTGGCTCCAGCATGCGTATTTTCCTGAGACGGCGAAGGTCTCGTATTGAAGAACTGTTTGATCTGCAAGATGGAAATGAATGAAAACAATCCTAAACCAAATAAGAACATTGTTTACATTTGTGGGTACTTACAATTCGTTTAATATAGTTGCACGAAGTATCGTTATCAGAACTGGACACAACATTGTCCACCCGATATGGCGGCGAGACGGTTACTTCGTTTAATATTTGTATATTCTGTCCTTGCCAGGACACTTCATTGTACTGCAATCAATCAATGTATAATGTTAACATTCATATATAGAGTAATCAAACTAATGATGGATATCATTAGTATAGTGAAATTGCTGATCTCTTACCCCAAGTTGTTTGGCTATCGCTCTATAGAGCTCTTGTGCTTCTGGACTAACATCGGCATTTTTGGACTTGAGAAAATCTTGCCGTCTCTCTACTGTTTTGCGTAGTCGCATTTTAACCTGTGAAATAACAAAAAATTCAAAATATGTATTGTGTAATGTACAAAAGAATCAAAAGACTGCAAAACTTGAAAGGTTTTCTCAATTATATGACATTTTTCTTGATTTTTTTAAGCCAATAAAATTTGTTTAATACAAAATAACTTAAATGGATTTTACTTAAGTTTATCATTGATTAATTTAAGATTTCTTATTAAAAGCTTGAAATGTATAAATTTTTTTTCTGGCTTTGCGTTGATGTGGTAAATATTTTTAAATATTTAAGAAGGCGAACCGGTTTGCACTCTTAATAGGAATGTATGTATGTATGTAGTATTGACATACCTGTTCAAGGTTGAGCTTTTGCGGATCATCAATAAAGTTGCCATTGCATTCCTTGATCACTTGCACGTTACTGCACAGCGATAAATTCATCACATAAACGTCACTTAGCTCTTCTGTCATTTTCGAGTGACATTCTGTTGAAGCAAAGAAAGCAAGGAGAAAAGAAAGGCGCCAAGGATATCGATATCGATGTAAGCTTGACCAACAATCGACAAAAATTATATAAATAAGAATATATATGACAACAAAACAAGAGAAAACTTTCACTTGAAGAGATCCGTGTTACGGTATTTGTAATTTGAACAAAAAGGATACTCAATATTAGCATTTTTGTGTTATGGTCGAATGCGAGCACTTCTCCCTCGACTTCATCCTTAAAACAGGTCGTGCACAGCACTGTGGATCCGATACTGAAACAGTCGTTTACTGCATTTACTACGGCGGCGGAGGAGGCAGCGGCCATTTTTAATTGTCGCTGCAACTCGAACAACTTCCGATATGATATTGACAACAAACGATTTATATATATTATATATAAAATATATGTGGGTGGGTATGTATGTATGTGTGTGTGTGTGTGTGTTTGTGTGTGGTATATGATTCGGAGTATTGCAATTAAAAGCAAATGCAAATATGCTTTCAATGCTGTTGTTGTGACCGCTGCTGCTGCTGTTGTTGTTGCTGTTGTTCTTGTAGTGATTGACCCTTGCTGTTGTCTATTTGTAATTGTTTACACAACTGATGCTAACGTATTTTTGTATATAATTTGCATTAAAACTGCACCTAATTCTTTTTTTTTTGCTGGTTTTTGTTGTTTATAACATCTGTTTTGCTCTGCTGGCTTTGCTTTGTTGTATTTTGTTGCACTTCCTTGCCGCGGATTCGCTTTCACATTTACATTCACATTCACGTTTCAGTGTCGGTCGGAGTCGCCTTTGCCTGTTTTTCTACTATCGTGTTTCTTTAAGTAAGTGCAAGTTCTGCGCTAGTTGCATGCAATGTTATTGCGTGTATCGCCGAATCTTATTCGCTGTGCCAGCACCGCAAGCGTTTTATGCCTTTTAAATACGTATTTAGTTGTTTTATAATTGAGAAGTGTCAAAAAAAATATGCTGCGTACGAAAAATTTATTGGTCAACACACGAAACAACAGCCAAAAAGGAGGGCAGAAAAAGAAATCGCAGTGTTGCATATGACAAACAGGGCTGCACAACACATGCCAGCGACTGAGCGAGCCAGCGAGCGTGCAATATCGATTGCACACCCAATGAAAACAATATGTTGCAGGTATCAATAGTTATCGACAGCTCTCGGGAACAGAAGTTAGAAAATGTAGTTCTAAAAAACATATATATATATATAAATCGAGAAAATTCTAGCTAAAAAAATTTAAAAAAGGTACAACAAATTCAGAATCCCTTTTTTTAATTACAAAGAAAATCAAACCAGATCGGAAGTTTTTACTAGAGTGGCAACACTCGGTTTAAGGACGCACTGGCATCGCTATTGTTTACTTACAACAAGCAAAACACAAGGCGGCTTCACATTTACCGCCAAAAAGAAAGAAGCTGTTAACAATAACATATAACTTATTTGTTAATACAGTGATATAGTATTCATTTCACAATATGGTGGATGCCAGTAAATTGCAACAAAAGCGCAAGCCGAGCGCTGACACATTTCTGCCACTTAGCCGGGTGCGCACCATCATGAAGAGCTCCATGGACACCGGCCTAATTACCAATGAAGTACTCTTCCTAATGACCAAATGCACTGAACTATTCGTTCAGCATTTGGCCCGGGAAGCGTACTCCGAATCGTGCTCGAAACAAAGTGGCGAGACGCTCAAGTACGACCATCTATCACAGCTGGTCAACAAAAGCAAGAATCTCGAGTTTCTGTTGCAAATTGTGCCGGAGAAGATACGTGTACACGAGTTCCAAGAGATGTTGCGCCTGAATCGCACCAGCAACAGCGATGACGATGATGAAAGTGCATCAGAATCCGATTCGGAAGCGGATTGAAGCCTTTTTACATACCAAATACTTATCTTGGCAGCATAATATTTGTTGAATTAATTAGCAATTTAATTTGCCTCTCTATTGAAAATGTAAAAAAATTTTAACTGTACCTCAATTATATGTTTAGGTCATAAGTCATGAAATTGAATGCAAATGCAACTACATACATATGTACACATATATATATATAGAACTAAGAAATTGTAATGAAATTCGCCCATCAGTTGAAATCGTAAAATAATGCGTAAGTTCTCAATTACATATGTGTGTATGTTAGGCTTAAGTCATAAAATTATATAAAAATCTGCTCCCAATAAAAAAGCAACCTGCACATTTCTTTATCCAAATACAAAATATAACAAATAAACCATATCTATGTGACCGTCAACTGGTTCAAGGACAACATCTGTTTAACATTGCGGCTCAAGAGGTGATAAGGTGATAAACGAACAATCCCCGCAATATCAAGTTCCCAAAGCAATTGAGTTTATCAATTATTATAAAACACATACAGTTACATGCGCACATACATTAAGTATGTACAACTTTTAAGTATATTTAATTGCACTTTGATATAATATAACGAAAGAAAAAAAAACAGTGGAGACATAATTATGATATTAGAATTTTAGATCTTGAGGTTAACGCCCGGATAACCCTTGGCATTGAGACCGGTCACCTTGTAGGTGGTGCCAGCTGGAGCAGGCTGATCGAACTTGGCCGCTGTGGTCACGTACAGTATGTCCAGATTGGGGCCGCCAAAAGCAACCGAAGTGATTTGCTTAGTGGGCAGCTTGATCTCCAAGAGAACTTTGCCAGTGCTGCGAGAAGAGAACAAACGGATCGAATTATTATATAATTGTTAAATGTATATTGATAGCCCTAAACATTTGGATCAATTTTTCTTGATTTTTAAGCCTTAATAAAAAATTGACGATTATTTTAAGGTATTTTAAGGATTTTTTAGTTAAAGTCTTGAATCAATAGTGCGATAGATAATATTCATCACGAATCGAAGACCTTATAGTTCTAGTATTTTCCGAAAACATTTTTGCGCCTTTAGATTTATTATTTCATATAATATTTAGATTTAATATTATTTCATATAATATCTAATATATTTTAGTTATTTGTTTTTCAATAATAGTATAATAAAAGATTCATCGCGAATCCCTAATAATTAGTTTCAAGTACTCTCCGAAAACTAAATACTATATCTGGTATAATCAAAAAAGAAAAGCCAAATTTGCATAAAAATAAGACAACTTATAGTTGTTTTTCCCCAAAAGGGGACTTTTTTTTAAGAAAGTGTGCCGGTTTGAGTTAGGCTTCGGGTTCAAGCGATAGAGATCAAAGCAGCCTTTATTCTAACTATTATAATATGAGTGTTTGTTAAGTTATTAATTGCTTACCTTGGATTGACCTTGAAGATGGTGGCACCATTGAAGGTGCACACATAGATGTTGCCCTCGGTGTCAATGGTCATGCCATCGGGCAGCAGATGATCCTTGGGGCTCGTCTTGCGCAAATTGTAAATCACTTTGGGATTTGTGGCGACACCAGTGTCAAAGTTGTAATCATACGACTTGACCTCATAATCGGTGGTATCGATATAGTAGAACTTCTTGGCCTTCTCGTCCCAGGCAAGACCGTTGGAGATGCCAACATCGCTCTTCACCAGCGTCACATTGCCACCGTCACCGGCCTGCCATCTGTAGAGCTCGCCATGACGATGGGTGAACTCATCGCCCACGTATTTCATGGTGCCACCAAAGAGACGACCCTGTGGATCCGTCTTGGCATCATTCAAGCGATTCTCCTTAAACTCCGGCTGCACCTCGAACAGAGTACGCACTACTTTCGCTGTTGGCGCAACACCATCCCAATTGACGATGACGGTGCGACGTCCACAGCCGACGGCAAATTCCAGGGGATTACCCTCAATTGGCAACACAAAGCTGGCCAAATTCTCGCCCTCAATCTGTGTCCTGTACACCTTGTTCTGCTTGTAATCGTAGCGCAGAAGTGCGCCCGCCTCAAGATCCACGTAGTACAAGCTCTGCCTTGCCTCATCCCAATGGGGACCCTCGCCTAGGCCGGCATACGAATTGGGTAGTGGCTCCACTTTGAACGACATCTGGGAAAAATCGTATAAAAAGAGAGGAAAAAAAACAATAAATTTTTTGTTATTATTCTTACTTTCAAGTAAAATATCCAAACTTGATGAAATTTTTGAGATGGATCTGGAGTTATATAAGTTATAAACGTGCCAAAACTCGAGGCTATAGCCCTAAAATTGCCGTTGTAATGCGTTTATTTATCGCACACTGTTCAAAATTTTGAAAAAAAAATTAAATTTAAAACATTTTGAGAACACAAAAAATTTTGAAAATAAAAGAAAACATTTTGATTGTAAAATTGTGTTTTGTACATTTTTCTCGTAGCTGTCTATTTTAACAAAGAAAACAGGGTATAACAAATACAGTAAGTCAAGAAAGTGTTTTGACAAAATCAAAAAAAATTGCACAATTTATAACAAAATTATATTTCAATATAAAAAATAAACAAGTATGTGAATATTTTGATGGTAAAAACACTTTCTCGACTTACTGTATTTAAAAATTGTTCTTTTTTTTTATAAGTGTATCCTATTGCTTAATTTAATTAAACCATTAAAATTACCGTTGCAGCACAGAGTGTTGTCGCCAATGCAATTGCACTGACTAATACTAATAATAAAGTTGAATGTGAATGCATCTCTGATTGGAAGCTGATTGGAAGTTCAACATACGCGTTTCAATTGTAACTGGACACTGAATCAATCGCCGGCAGCGTAGCGTGTTTTTATTAACAACAAACAACATTGTTAGCACCAATTCGAGTTTGTGTTGCTTCATCATCTTCTTCTTCTTCTTTTGTTTTAATGTTAACAACACAAATCCCGACAAAGTTGCCAGCTATTTGTCAGCTGCTGT
This sequence comes from Drosophila innubila, assembly GCF_004354385.1. Lineage (NCBI taxonomy): Eukaryota > Metazoa > Arthropoda > Insecta > Diptera > Drosophilidae > Drosophila > Drosophila innubila. The sequence continues at coordinate 13,921,941 of NC_047626.1, forward strand.
GACGTCATGCCCTTCACTTGCTCACCGTTTGGCCAGCTGTGCGATTGTTGTTGTTGCTGCTGCGCTGCGGCTTGCACGTAATTGCTTTACATTGTTTTGTTGTTGTCGCTGCTGCTGCTGCTGTTATTGAACTTGTCAACTTTACGGTAAACCAAGCAGTGCTAATGCACTCTCTCTCCCTCCCTCTTCATCATTCACGCACTTTTATTTTGGTTTAAATCTCTGCTAAGCTCAACTCAACAGATCAAAGATGGCGGCCTAAGGATATTACACGGCACTCAACACTGATAGTTAAGCCTTGCACACACTGTGTAAGCCGTTCAAAAAAGCCAGATTTAAAACAAAACTAATATAAAGCAAAATGGTAAGAAAAAAAAGAATGGTAAAAAAGGTTAAGCATAAATGCGCCGAGAACACAATTAAAATTTTTTATGATTTTAGTGTTTTTCTATACTTTAAAAAACTTTAAAACCCCTTTAAAAATACTAAAATATCTAAATTGGCAAGCACAATTGCGAGCGTTTACTAATTACTTTGCAGCTTTGTACAATTATTTTGCGGCTGGCATTTTAGAAATTTTTTAATTGCCCCATTGAATTAAATTATGTTTATTATACGTATTGTATCTATTAGGCATATAGCAGTTCAAGGGTAATTCGCGGTAAACCTTCGAAGAATTTTTTTTTTTGTTCAATCTTTTTATTGGTCTGAGAAAAGGGTCTGCCTTCAAATTGATGATTCTAGCTCAAACAAAAAAAAAGAGACACTTCTCGATTGCAGTTATAAAATGTACATCACAAGTATTTGAGAGATGAATGAATGAATTTGAGAGGCTGTAATATAAATTATAGTCGGTCTAATTAAATATAATCGTGTTGATTTACACCGCACTTACAAACATTACTGATGCTAAAGGTGATTTAGCAAAACTTGCTTTTTATTTTTAAGTCGGTTTAAATTGTAGTGTAGACACCTGGTGATAAATTTATATACCATATTCTACTCTTCCATTTGATTTAGTGTAAAAACATGTATTAAATAAAAGTGCTTCTGTTTCAAAATGTATGATTTCCGTTCACAAAAAAAAAAAAAAAACTAAACAAAAATTAAGTTATAAAATTTTTAAAATATTTCATTTCAATAAAGAGGATCTGTTTAAAAAAATCAATGCTCGAATAAAAAAAAAATTAGTTAGATAAATATGAATCTAAGCGGCTATTTCGGCTTTTCAGTATTAATAAAAAAAAATAATTGTTGGATTACGGTCACCAATTTCAAAAGGGTAACTAACTTATTTTTATTAAGACGTGACATTTTTTTAAATTTCAACTTATTTCAAGTTTAAATCCATTTCACAGGACTCTTACCTTTAAGGATATTGAGAGATTTGACCAACAATGACACTGCGCGAACAAACTATGTGTGCGAACTGAAGTTAATGCCGCCGTCTAGGAATCTTTTTATAGTCTGGAATCTGGCAACAACAGCCGGCATTTGCCTGATATACATACTTATGAAGTAACACACACATATCCCACACATACAAGGGCTTCGAGTGTAAAAATGATAAGCGTTGACTGTGAAGCTGAAGCCAGATAAGGTATATGTATGTACCAGACATATGTACATCTGTATATGCATAGTATACTCGTAATAAAACAAAAAAATTAAATAATAATGCTGAAGATCGGGTCTCGGGACTCGACACTTTGTTAATATGTATGTATAAGTTCGCAATCAATATTTTCTACAGTTGTCCACTTTAAAAGGGTTTAAAAAGGCATGAGAAATGGGCGTGGTGCTCCGTTCATTAGATAGCAGTATTCACTGTATTGCATATTCTTTGTATATTTTTTTGCTGTGTGGGCAGGTCTGATAAAGGCAAAATGAGCTTATAATACATAATTATAATAATTAAGCTTAGCGCATTTTTTTAAAGTTATCTTCGCTTTCCGGTCAACGATATGCGATAAATTGTTCACGAGGCACAAATCAATTGCAACCCACTGTGGCGGGTCCAAAACTAAAGGATGCTGGTTCAGTGAACGAACATTATTTATGCGAACGCCCTTTGCTCTTAATTTATTTTTGGTAATTTTTTTATAAAAGTGTAGTGGATAGGGGGCAACCAATAATTCCAGCCTAGACTATAAACCTTATCTCCCAATATATTTTTTTTGCTATTCCAATTTTAAATGGCTCTTTAATTAATTTGCAAAAAGATTTATGGGCATATTATTATGATTGTTCTTTGACTTAACATGACAATCAGAAACCAGACGTTTTGATTTTTCACCCAACACACAATTGGTCGAATCGCAATGTAAGTAAACCCTTGCGGGAATATATTTAATGAAATGTCCTCAGATATTTTATCAGATCTGTGTGATAACCTGATGTTTGCCTTATTAAATTGTATCACTTTATCATTAATATATAGTCAATATATGCAATATAAATTGACTGATTTGAAAGTTAACTTTGAGATTATTTCTAAAATATTACATTGTATATTACTTAGAAACATTTGTATTGATTTTTTTTTAACAAAAACAATAAAAAAAAAACATTAATGTTTATCATTTTAAATTAAATTTTTTTTTATCAAAAATAATGATTATGGTCTAAGTTTTATTAAATTACTCAAAACTAATAAAGAAAAACGTAAAAAATAAAAGTATACTCATTACCAAGTAATGTAACTAATAAAACTTATAATGATTATGGTCCCTGGTTGCAATACGTAAAATTTCCCGATTTCTTATTTTTTTGTGACACCAATCTGTCAGTTTACGGGTTTGGAAGATACTACCTGTTAACTGAGTATATACATTTTATGATCCGTCGAAAATCAAGTTTTAATACGAAAAACGTTTTTGGCTTTTAAGATATTTCAACCAATCTGACAGAACCAGCATTATTAATTTATAAAAACGGAATCAATACGCTTTTTAACTCTCTTTAGGTTATTTCTGCGTAGTGTTAGCAGAGATTATCGTGATATAAAAAGTTGTTCGTATAAACATATTCAAATTACGAGGGACTTTCAACACTAGCGTTACCCAAGACCAAAATACAGCAAAGAAATCTTTACAATCGTACATACATATTTAAAGTATTTATTTATGTAAGTTGATTAATTGATTAAATTAATTGTTGCAAGTAGTGAAGCGAGGTGTATTGGTATAACTGCATACAATTCGATTTACCTTATTAAAATTTACCGCTCGTAGTTAATAGAAAAATAATTAAAAGGATATAACAATAAAAAGTTTATATTCAAACAAAACAGTAAACAATACACAGATAAACAAAACGTGAAAACTATCTCTGTAAAAACCAGTGCTGGCAACATTTTAGGGGAAAAATAGCTGTTTCTGGTTGCAAAGCATCTGAAAAATAGATTTAAAAAAATTATAAAAAAAAAAATGCCAGCTCTGTTCCCAAAAACGGTGTGGCAGCCTTGAATCCAAAAGAACCATACTGATATTTGTACATCTGGTTAAAAAAAAAATTCTAAAGAAATTAATTGAAAAGCTAGAAATTTGAACATTATTGCAGAATTTTTGTTAGAATTTTGCGTAGACATTAACATAGTTTTAGAAATTATATTAATAGGAAAACATAGCTGAATTTTTATTTAAAATAGCCAGACTTTCGGCCAATAAAAATTTTCAAATTTGTGCAGTAATCGAAATTTTAAAATAGCCAGAGCAAGTTGAAAAATAGCTAACTAGGCAACAGTGATAGCACGTTAAAACAGCTGTGCGCACTCGATAATAGACTGTGCCGCCCTGAAGCATTGCATTGAAACTGCTATCGATAGCGAGAATCAACGACACTATTATCTGTAAGCATTCAATATTTCATAAAAACTAAAAATACGGAGACTTGTGCTAGCTATAAAAAAAAATCCTGTACAAATTTATAATGGTCATAATAATCGATAAATAACACAGTCTCATTTTTGCGTTAACATTGATTATCGATGACATTGCGACGGACCGATTGTTGTCACCAATGACATTTTTAGACTAATCATTTGTTGTTGTTTCGCCGCAAGGTTCGGACGTGTATTTCTGCGACGTGCACATTGGAAATCGTTCGTCTCGTTGCGTTCATTTTTTTTTTCTGTGTAATTTTGTTTTTTTGCATACAAAACGCAAACGGACACGACCACGACGGAGTCGTTTGGACTAACCGATACCGATATCCATTGCCCGTGCCCAGACATCAGCAGATGTGAAATGTGACGACACGACGGAAAAGTGTCCGCAATCGCGCAGCCGAGGCGACAAAAAACCATTTTGCAAAAAAGAAAAAAAAGTGAGAGGAATCGGCAGCGACGCTCACGCGTTGCGCCCCCCATTCAAAATAAAAGTGAAAACGTGCAAAATAAATATACAAAACGAGAAATAAGAACAGCAGTAGTGAAGTTAAACTTTTGATCGAAAGAAAAAGAAAAAAGAAAAATGTGTGACACTGCCGCAACAACAATATCAGCCTCAGGAGACGCTGGAACGGGTGTTAGTGCTGGAACTGGAACTGGAGCGGGTGACACAGCGGTGACAGCAATGGATGAACAAGCGCAACGTACGCGACAGAATTGTTGTCGCCTGTGCATTGCGCCCGCCAGCGAATGCATTTCGATCATTAACAGTTATGCGGCCGATAAGGAGCCGCTGGCCACAAAAATACATAACTGCGTAAATATTAAGGTGAGTTTTGTTGCTTGCCAAAGACGTTGGAGTTGCCGAAAAACATGCAGACACACACATGTGTGTACAATCATCCACATTGGTATCGACATCGATTCGATTTCTACCTGCTGTCAGTGTTCCTTCTTCTCATACCGAAACCGTTATACACACTGCTTGCTCCCATTCCCACTGCCTGTGCCTGTGCCAGGGAAGCCGGAGCAGCGGCCGGCGCGGCGTTGCCACACCCGAGGATGTTGGCAATGTTGATAATGATGATGATGATGATGTTGGGTCATCCATTTAACTCCAGCAATAATTGCGTGTGTAATCGATAACACCATTTCCACCAAACTCAACAACAAAACTGACCAAATAAAACAGGAACAACAACAAAAAAGAAGTGAGGTTAAATACGAAACCAAAAGTAAAATATGCCTCATCAGACGCGAGCTGCTGCTGGCCCCATTTGATTGTGCAAGCGCTGACGATGACGACGGTGACGCCGACGACGACGACGAGACCGAGGCAAACTTTGTTTCGTTTCGTTGCCAGCTGCCTGCAGCATTCTCTTTTACCCGCTAGCCCCTGTACCCGGTTGCTATCAGTGACACTTGCCCGTTTCGAGCAACATCATCATCATTGGAAACGGAATCGAACATTCGGTTTGTCCAATGCCTGCTCCGGGTCTCGTCTCGTCTTGTCTGCCTCTGCCGCTGGTGGCTTTGCTTGAAGTGCCAAGTCACGATGCCCGACAATGACGACGACGACGCGACGGCCATCGCCGTTTATTGGTATTGGTGTAACTTTGTCGTTGTGGTTGTCGCTGGCGCTGGCGTTGCCTGTGGCTCGCTAGCTAGCTAGCTTGCTGCTGCTTTGCCTGCTTGCTTGCTTGGCTGGTTTGTCGCTTGCTGTGTTGTTGCTCAGTTCTCGCTGCTCGATTGCCGACGTTGTCGTCGTCGTCGTCATCGTTGTCTTCATCGACATTTCGTTTGCTACGTTGGCATGAGCTTTGAGCAGCAGTAATAACCACTGGCAGCTGTCGTGGCTATTGCTGGGATTCATTTGCTTGTATGCCCATTCCTATTTTCCTCCCCCCCATACCCTTGAAGAGCAGCAGCAGATTTAAGGTTAGAATTGACCGGCCACCAGCAAAAATGTACATATAATAAATAATAACAACAAACTAGTATGCTCATTGTTTATTATTTACAAATTTCGTTGCCGCTACTGCTTCTTCTTCTTTTGCCTGCTGCTGCTGCTTCTTCTTCTTCTGCCTGCTGCTGCTTCTTCTTATTTCTCTTCACGAGAATTAGCGATGGGTGCGAATTGCAATTCGTGCTTGCAGAAACATGTTAACATGCTGTTAAATAATAACAGTCTTTGATTGCAGTAGAATATTTGCAATAATTATGCAATAAATCGGTTAATTAATAGTTGTTTACAAGTATGTAACTAAAATTCTGTTTTGCAACAAACACAATTTTGATCGTGCTTACATATTTTCGGCTTGTGTGTCCATCGCTAAGCAGAATACGAGTACACGGCACGACACGAATAAGCAGCACAAAGCGCAGAGAGCAATGAGTGGCGGCAGAGGCAGAGGCAGCCGAACACCGTTGAACAGAAATTTTCGAGGCCGTCTATGTGATTGAGAGAGATAGAGACAGAGTGATAGAGAGATGGTGAGCAAGCATGCGAGGGAAGGAAGAGACGTGCGTGCGTGAGTATGTGTGTGTGTGGAGCTTGGGTCGCGCTTGGTTCGTTTCATATCGAGTGCTGCTGCTGTGCCTGCCCAGCACCAGAGCAATTACGTACATATTATTTTAGTGCTCGCCTCGATTCCATGGAATTGTATGCAACCATTTGCTCCGCATGTTATTATTTCTGGTTGCCCAGTTTCAGCTTCAGTTCCAGCTCAGTTCCATGACCAAGCCGAGAGCCAAGTCCAAGTCTAGATAAATATCATCATCATTATCATTGGCAACATTACCAACAGTGCCAGAGTCCAGTCTATTTCCGTTTGCTCCCAGTCTCAGTCCTCATCTCCACTTATATTCCCCTCTCTCCCCACCCCCCGCTCCTATCCCTTCTTGATGTGGCTCTCTTTTTAGAGCGCTCTCATGATTGCGCGCGCGCTCTTGTCGTGTCCTTCACTGGCTTCCATTTGTGACTCCTCGCCTGGGCCTGGGCCCCATGATATCCGGTGCAGGCACCTCTGGGCCACTCGACACTACACAACAGCCGCACAAAAGGGAATACGCAAAACGAAAAGCAAAAGCAAAAGCAAAAAATTATATATGTATTACATACATATATGAAATGAAAGACTGAAAAATGAAACTGCCTTTTGGATTTGTGGGCTTCGCTAGCTTCGCTTTGTTGCCTGGCTGCCTGCTGCCTCTGGTGCTCTGCTCTCACAGCTCTCGGCTATCGATTCTTCCCTCAGTTGGCAGCAGGGCACACAGCTGAGCATGCTGAGCAGGCAGCCAACCGGACCGGCAGACAGTCACACAGGCAGACAGTCAGTCAGGCAGGCAGGCAGGCAAACTGAACCGAACCGAACCCAGAGCCACAGAGCACAGAGTCGCCCTCGTCATCCACTTTTCGTTCGGCGGCACAAAATGGTTGCCTTGCTGCTTTGTTGCTTTGTTGCTTTGCTTGGCTCTTTGGCCTGCGCCCCCGGCAACGACGACGACGACGACATCATCATCTCTACCGTCGGCACGTTGCTGCTGCGTGTACTTGTGCTTGGTGCTGGCACTGGGCTGCTCTTTGGTTTCGCTTTGGCTCGATTTCATGGTGAATACACCAGCAACCAACAACCAGCAACCAACAGCACCAGCAGCTCAACCGATACACACACACACACACACACCCATATACCCATACAGAGCCCATACCCATACAGAGAGACGAACCACTTCCATACACAACCGACCGACGAACCGACCATTTGGTTGGCGTCATCGTCATCGCTTGTTATCTGGAGGCGGACCACATGCATACACACACTCACACACACACGCACATAAATATATATATTTATACACAAATACATATGCACGGGATATACGTAGAGTGTAGAACACAGCAGAGGGAGGGCAGGGCAAGAGAGGGCAGATACAACAAATGTACATGCGAGTGGTTTTTCGGTTCTCTCTTCACTATGAAGCAGATTAACCTGGTGCGCATGAAATGGGAAGCATGCAAGTTGGTTGCAGTTGTTGCCAGTTACCAAGTTGCCAGCATCATCATTGTCCCAGCATCGAATTTCGGATACACATCATCATCATCATCCAAGCCCAACTCAAGTTCAGATGAAAAAAAAAATGAACTTTCTCTGATCAGAAAAGGGAGAAAGATGACACTGATAATAAAAAAAAGTCTTGTTGGATGAGAGAGCAACCGACAGCTCACCATCCAGGTCCACCTACATACATACATATGTACGTTTGTACATACATTATTATCTGCATTTATTATGGAAACGATAAATACATTTTTCTGTGAATTATCGATTGCTCTGTTAGTGTCAAATGCACTTTACTGGCATTTTTCAACAGTTGTTGTTATTGTCATTGTTGTTGTTTTGCTTCTGTGTAATTTAATATGTCAAACGCTAAAGATCTGCACTGCTTGCTAATGCTAAAGTTTTACGTTAACGTTTACGTTGGACACAGGACACACTTATGCACACACACACACGCATACGCACACATTTGCAGCTGACGACGAATAAGGACACAAAGAAAATACGCCAATGAATAAGTAGAAGCAATACAACAACAACAACAATATTGAAGAAGCCGAAACTCGTTCAGGTGCCCGAGATCATCTCATCGTGCGGCGCTGCTGGACAGGCTGTGCCTGAGAGAGACGAGACTGTAATTCTGGCCAGCATCTCAGTTTTGTGTCTGATGATGATTGTTGCACCTGGTGGCCAGCAATAGCAGCTGGCAACTGTGGCAGCTGCTTCTGCATTTTGTTGTTGTTGCTCTTGTCGTTGTTGTTGCTATTGATGGATGAAAGATTTCCTTTTCAACTTTCTAAAAAGGCCTGCCAGACTGCCCAAATTAAATGATACCAAAGAAAGAGTGTAATGATAATAATATTATATAGAAATAAATAATTGTTGTTTTTTTTTGCAACTGTTTCTTTATTTTTGCTAGCAAAAAAGCTATTTCCCTTTCTATGGCAAGCAGTGTTCAATAGAAGCTGATGATAAATTAAAGCTACGCCACCTTGTTATGGCAAGCAAGCAGTGTTTAGCATTAGCTAAAGCAGTGTAATTTTCGTCTTCAATACCAATGCACATTCAAGCCAAACAACAAATATTGCTTATTAAAGTCAAATGAATCCCCTTTTCGTAAATCCCCTCATGCCAAAGGCTTCTGCTATATGTCGTCTCTGTATCCAATTGCGATTTTGCCGCCATCATCGTAGCCACTTGAGAAAGAGATGTGCCCCCAACAGGACGTCACTGTGCGGGTGTGTGTGTGTGGAGTAGGGGGCAAGGTGAATGAACAACATATTATCGAAACCCTTCAAAGCCAAAGTGAGGTGGGGAGATATGTACATACATATATAACCCTATAGGATGAGAATTTCAGGACTCAAGTGCGTACATAAGATATTTGTATATAAGCGAATGTGCATGTGTGTGTACACATACGGCATATGCACAGCAGCCACATACACACACACACACACTAGTATAAAAGGTTGGAGTTGGTGTTGGGGAGGGGAGGGTGCGGGCGCTGCTGCTCTACGAATTACAAAATCATAAAAGCTCACACACGCATAATGATGCAAAAATAAGCATAACCACAAGCAGTTACACTCGCACACATGCACATATGTAAATACATGCACACACACACACATTAAACACAAGCAAAACGCTTTTGATTATTGCAAGCTGTCAAATGCATTTGCCGGCCCAACAACAACAACAACAATCTACGATTACTTGCGCTTCTGTTTTGATTTTTGCTTTCGTGCTTTAAGGTTTCATATTTTTTTAAGTTATTGTAATTTGAAAACGGTATCGATGGTATCGATATTTTTCACAATCGTTGTGGGCGGCATAAAATTCGATAAACACTTCACTATGGGTCAAATGACCCATTTTTTTTTTTGTGGCATTTAGTAATTTTTCACAGATACGTAATATATTTAAATGTCGTTTTTTTTTGCTAGTGTTATAGATACTCCAATTGCTTGAAAAAAAATCAATGGCGTGGGTGGTGCCATGCCTACTTAAAAAAATATTTTTTGGGTTATACATAACACTAGAAAAAAAAACGCATCAAAATATCTTGCTTAGTTAACGAGTTAAAAATGTATGCCACAAAACAGGTAACTTGACCCATAGTGCACTTTAAAGATTTGCACAAGTTAACTGTTACTCTGTATATTTTTAAATAATGTATAAAACAAAAAAAACATTGTATATGTCAGGTGACAATTGCTTAAGCTTGGTACGCTCTTAATTGTTATGCAAAAATAAGGCTTGAATTTAAAGCCCAACCAAAGGCATAATTAATATGTGCAAAGTACTTAAGTGTCAATTAGAATGTGATAAATTGAAACTAAATCTGGGAAATTAATTATTTAAAAAGCCAATTAGAATATGTGACAATAAAACATACTTATTGTTAAGTGACTTGCAGTATAATCATTAAGAATGTGTGCTTTTAAAACATAGCTTGATTCAAATTGTTTTGTATACTCCAAGGGTTTAAATTCATAAAAGGAATCAAATTTATGTACTATTTATGTACATACTTATTTTGCATACCAAAGTCAAAGAATTAAATAGGCATGTAAAGATACATATTTTCTATTTCCTATGTTTTCAATACACACAAGCATATGTGTATGTATATGTATATGTATATTATGTTTATAGTAGCATATACTTTTAATTGAAAAGCCAAAATGGTCCCATGCCACGCACAATTAGAAGCAAATTATGCACAAACACAAAGGCTTCAGCTTCAGAGCAGCAACAACAACAACAACAATTAGATGTTTATATACCTAATATGCATCAGTTAGCAACACATAGGGAAATACATATGTATTTACATGGATATTGTATATAGAAAGACGCACATACGCACACAAAGTGCCATCAGGCAAAAGGACATTGGACATGCATTTGAACTGCACTGTTTTGTGTGTGTGTGTGTGTGTCTTTGTGCTGTTGAAGCACAGAGTATTGCATATAATTATAAGCAGGTCATTGACATTAATAGACTAGTACAAGCCTCTAAGCTTTGAACACTTGGCAATCGACGACGAAGAAAACCTCAAACCGCCGTTGGCTGCACACAAAGGTGAGAGAATTTAAGATACGGATTGAGGATACAATTTGTGGGGTGGCTAATGACCGATGATAACTTCTGGTTGCATCTCAAATCCTGTTAACTATACACATTCAATAAAAACAAAGTCAACTCTGTATCTATATGTATTAATTAAATTCCACTTAAATTATATACTTTGTTTTACTAGATCCTAACAAGCAATCGACTAACTTTTTTATTCCATCATTCCTCAATATTTTATCCTATTGAGTCGAGTTAATATACATTTTTAACATGCTTTACGCTTGGCAAATAGGGCAATATTAATGATGTTAATAGAACCTTGTACTCGTTTAATATTTAAACTTGCCTCAGTTGATTTGTGTTGTTTAACTTTGCTTTCATCGATTCTTTCTGCTCGTTTGCATATATGATTTATCGATTTGAATTCAATTATTATTGTTGCATACTATTTACAATATTAATGTCGTTATGTGCTTTCTATACTCTATAATTGTTGAGAACAAAGGGTATATTGTATACTTTGTAATTCATGTAAAAAAGAAAAATTAAATATATTCCTGATCAGCATCGTAACTTTATCCGTATGTACATATGAACTCCACACCCAAAATTAGGTATAATTATTTTCGAAAAACATCAGCAAGTTGCGTTCTTGTAATTGCTGAGGTTATAAATCATTTGTGTTCAGCGCCTCGACTCGAAGCAGAGCTTTTGGCTGTGTATTTTTGTTTGCTTTTGCTAGGATAATAAATTATTTATTGCTCGTTCGATTATAGGATTTATTAATTATTAAGCGCATTTTGTATTATCTCTTTGCAGATCACGCCATTGGATCGCCTGTCGCTGCATATTTGTCATGCCTGCATCAGCTATTTGAACTCTTGGCAGAGCTTCAAGAATCGCTGCCTCAGCTCCCAGTCGAAGCAACGACAATGGGTGGACATGGACAGAACCAAACAGCAGACACTATTGGGCTATTTGGATTTGAATCGGGCCGAGAATGGCAGCATTGTTGACCAACAGCAACAGCAGCAGCAATCGGAATTGAAAATCGATACGGCGACAGCTGCAGCTGAGAAGGCATCCGCTAACATTTTGGATGGCATACCCTCGCTGAAGAAGCGCAAATCTTTAACAGTCTATGTGAGTCCAAAGCAACAACAGCTTCAACAGCAACAGCAACAACAGCAGCAGCAACAACTACTATTGCAAACGGCAAGAACGGAGCCACAGCAAACATTGCAGAATCTTTTATTGCAGGTGCCCACAACGGCGACAATGGCAATGGCAACATCATCACAGCAGCAACAGCAACATCAGCAGCGCAAATATCAGCAGCAACAACGTGGCAAGCAGCAACATCATCATCATTATCAACAACAACATCATCATCACCAACATCACCAACATCCACAACAACAGCAGCAGCAACAACAGCGACATAGACGCATTCGGCAGCCACGACGACAATCGCAACAGTCAACGGCAACAACTGTTGCTCATCGTTTGCCCAAATTTAAGCCAAAAGTGTATTTGCCACTTGACATTGCAGTGCCACCGCTGCCGCCATTGCTGACGACGCCATCGACATCAACTGCTGTTGCAACTGCAACTGCAACTGCTACTGTTGCTGGTGTTGCTGAGGCAGCTGCATCATTGCCGTTGCCAATGCCATTGTCGTTGCCGTTGTCGCAGCCAATTGATTTCAGTCAGTGTAAGAATTCGAGTCAGAGTCAAAGATATGGCAGCGTGTTGCCCCCGCCGCCACCTCCAGTTGCAACAATGAGCAGCAACGTCGCTACCGCTACTGCAATCGCAACCGCTGCTGCTGCAAGTGCAACTGCAACTGCAACTGCCTCAGGCTCTGCCGCAGGCGCAGGCGCAGTCACAACTCCGCTGCTTATGCCGGTAACGCTGCAGAGCGCCGCCCAGCAACTGCGCTTTTTCAGGCGCTATTCCTATAATGTAATTGTATCGTGCATTCGCAAGCGTCCACATGCCACATGCCACATACACCACCTGACTTTTTCCCCTTATTACCAGGCATATATATTTATTCTGTTGTTCAAAAATTAATAAATATATAAATAAATACACAACTGCAGCATTGCATCTTAATAACTTATTGATCGTCTCTCGTTTACAGCCGCTGCCTGCTGTGCCCATCAAGGATGAGCCATTGGATGACACGGACGATGACTTTCAGATGAAGTGCATTGACGAGTCCGATGATATGATGGATCCCACAATGTTCCTAGAGCGCTCCGAGCACGAGGGTGATGTGCCACTAATGGTAAGAACACACACACACACACACACATAAACATACACTAGGGGCAAGAGTTTTAAAATAAAAGTAAGACATAACCATTATTTTCCTATTTTAATTTCAAAACTACGGAATAACGGAATCAAAGCTACGCAAAATAAGCTAATTTTGATATTTAAAAATAAATTACAAAATAAATTTTCTAGCTTTTATTTTACAAATCAAAAATAAAAGTTAAGTTAAACATAAAATTAACAAAATGGTGTATTACCAAAATTTAAAAACATTCATCGCGTATGGTTTAACACCTTTCATGTAATTTTTGTCCAATCTAAATATTATCGCAGTGTTCAACAAATTTTAATTCTACCAAATGTACATATGAAATTTTTTTTTATTTTTTATTTAAAACAACAATTATTCTGCAAATCTTATTAAAAATTGAATAATGCGTGTTATTTCGAAACCTTTATTTAAAAAAAAGAATTACTTGTTATTTCAATACCTTTATTAAAAAAATAAAGAATTACAAATGATTTATATTATAAAAGTTAAATATAGAATATTTTGTCGCCACTTTTGGCAATAGAAAGAAAGTTTGAACAAGTCGATTTCAGAAACTGTAAGAGCTAGAGCTATAAAATTTGGCACACAGACTTTTATGTTTTAAACTTTTGCCACGCCCCCTTCAAATCGCATAAGACCAGCACACTCACCAGTTTTAAAATAGAACGCTATTTTTTTGTAACTAGTGTTATCTATTATTATTATCTATAATCGTATTAAATCGCATCAAGATCGGTTAAACAGAACTGTGAAATTTACAGACGTTTACATCCTAACATTTTTGAGGTTGTGCTTAATAAACTACAATAGTTTTTTAGCTACTTGAACTGTGTAAAAATTGCAGCCTTCTAGCTCTTACCGTTTGTACCGGATGACAAAGGGCTTAATATGCATGGATATTTGATAACGTGGGTTTATTTGATGAGCCTTTTATGAGTTGTCAACGTCATTTATTTGAATTATTAGTATTGTGATTTATAATTCGTAACACTTTTGTAGAGTGAGTCAGCTGGGCATAAGTTATTTATAATAGACATTATTATATGAGTTATATAATCAGCATTTCACCATCTCTCTCTCTCTCTTTCCAAAACAGACCTCCGACTATGATTATACGGCGCAGCATGGCGTAACGGCGGCTGTGGCAGCAGCATCGCTGCCGGCAACCGCTGTGGCAAACGTGGCAGCCGCCGGGGACTCAAAGGTGGCCAGTTGCCGTGCCTGCAGTCTGCAATTCTCGACGCGAGCGAATGCACGACGCCATGAACGGAATTTGCATCCGAATCTGTTTCAGCTATCGACAGACTCGCCAAATAATACGCCAATTACAAAACCGACGCCGGCATTGGCAGCCGCATTGGAAATCCAACGTGCGGCTGCCGCGGCAGCGGCAACAGCGGAGGCAACAAAAGCGGCAGCTGGTGGCAACATATCGACACAGAAGTATCGCCAGGTGGTCATGAACACGTTCATCAAGTGCGAGAACGGTGGCTATGACTATGACAATCCGGAGCAGTATCAGCAATTGTTGAGCCGTGATAAGGTCGAGTTCATACAGGAGAATCACGAGTTTCTCGAACAATATCAAACGATGACGTGTCGATGTTGCAACAAATACTTTAGCACCTATAAGAATTTTATGGCGCATGTGCGCAAAAAGTATCCCACGTTGCCACGTAACCTGTGCTTCAATTGCCTCAAGATGAACGACTCGAAGGCGTTGTTCATATCGCATCTAAAGAAACGTAACTGCATCAATTTGTATCGTGTGCTCAATGCGTTGCGACTCAAACAGCCAAATTTTGCACATGCCACGGCATCCGGTGTGATTGCAACCACAGAACCGCAGCCGCAGGTGCAACAGCAGCAGCAGCAACAACAGCAGCAGCAGCAGCAACAATTGGTGGTAACAGCACATGAGACATCAGCGTCGTCGGAGCGACCAGAGAAACTGCGAGCCAAAGAGCTGCTGGTGAATAAACTGTATGAGTGTAAACTCTGTCCAAAGGGATTCCGAACGAAGCACGAGTTCCGCACCCATGTCTATGATAAGCATGCGGATGTGCAGCGCAAGGATAACAATTCGATACAGTGCAGCTTCTGTGGCTTGGACTTTGCCGATCCAGTTGATCGGCGACGTCATTATAATAACATGGACTGCATTGTCCGTTTGCGCTGCATGACCTGCGATGCCAAATTGGAGACGCATCAGCGTTTCCTCGACCATGTCTATCAGGATCATTTGGGCGGCGCTGTGAGCAGTGATAATGCCTCAACGGCGAACAGCGGCATCGATCATTCGCCGGGCAAGCGTAGTCTGCTCGGTGCCCTTGGCATTGGTGTCAGTCAATCCTCGAATGATGAATCCCGCAGCAGCAGCACCAACAACAACAACAACAACACCAATGCCGCAAATCCACCAATAACTTCCACACCCAAACCTACAACATTATCATCATCATTATCATTGGCTCAGATTGGAGCTGCTGCTGCAACCAGTGGCGGCAGTCGAGATGCCCCCAAATCCCAGTACTTCTCCCGCATGCCACAGGTCTGTCCGATTTGTGGGCAACAGTACAACAACTATAACAATGTGCTGCGCCACATGGAATCAAAGCATCCAAATAAATTGCCCGAGACATACAAGTGTGTTCGTTGCGGCCTGGGCTATCCAAGGATCTCATATCTGCGTGAGCATATGATCAATGTACATGGCGTGGACAAGAATCGTCATTCCGGCGGATTTGAGTATATCGTAAATGCGGATGCTGTTAAATTGGCCGATGGCAGTACACCAAATGTCTATACCGGACGCTACGATTATGTGATGAAGGATCTGATGTCCATAACAAATGGTGGGACACTCGGTAATTTTTATTATTTTCGACCCATCCGTCACCCCTCACCTTGCATCGTCTATTGAATCATCCATCGTCTTTTGTTTGCCGTGTCCTGTGTCCATTTTGTCCAACATCAAGATTAAACATTTCATGCTTTCCATTCAACAGTCAATGATTGAATACAATTAACAACTGAAAGACGAGTATTTTTTCATTAGAAATTATGAAAAAATGAAATGAACTTACTTTATGACGATTTTAGCATCAATGAAAAGATATATATAGCTTATATTTTTTATGATTTTTTGAAAATTGCTAAAAATGACTAGATAAATTGTTTGTTTTTTTTTTTTTTATTAAATCAGACAACGATGTTAACAAACATAGCAGCTCGAATAACAGTTGTGCAGCTGTTAAGGTCAGAAATGTTATTGAGATATCCGTTTTATTTAACAGCAATGTTAGTGCTAATTTTACAAATGGCTGTTAGTACTAGAAATGTTATTTTGTTTTTCAATCAATTGGCTGTGACTGATGTGTGTGTGCCTGTGTGTTGCCTGTTTTTAAAATGTTATGATCAAAACTAATCTCTTGCGGCATTTGTTATTTGGTTTGCAGATGATGATGATGAGGAAGGCGGCAGCATTGCCAAAAAGATGCGACTCGACGATAGCAGCAACAACAGTAGCATCAACACAAGCATCGCCAATCAGCAGAAAGAGTGCCCCATTTGTAATGCCGTGTTCAGTAATAATATTGGCCTATCAAATCATATGCGCTCACATTACACAGCCTCATCGACGGCAACAAATGCAGCATTGGCGGCTGCCAATCGAATGACACCCAAATCGTTGACAATTACAGCAACACCGCCACTTGAGGTGGCAGCCACAGCGTCAGTAGCGACTGCAACGGCAACGTCGACCGCAACAATATCTGCCTCCATAAGCAACGCAGCAGCAGCAGCAACAACAGCAACACCAGTTAGCACAACAGCAACTGCAATATCTGCGACAGCAACGGGAGCAACAAAAGTGCCGCCGGCAATGGTGAATCAAACGCCACAGGAACAGGCCGTATTCCGTCGAAGTTTAGATCAAGCGGCAGATCGTCGCTTTCGTCGGATGCGTTGTCGTATCTGTCAGCGTAGATTTAGCTCCAAGAAATCGTATCGTTATCACATGCTGACCGATCATCAAGTGCAAAATGTGCAGTTTATCAAATGTAAATTGTGCAACGCCGAGTTTGCCTACGAGAAGGGATTGAAGGTGCATCTGTTCAAGGTGCATGGGCGTGCCATCAAAGATGAGATGATTATCAAACAATTTGAATGTGATGTCTGCTCCATTGTCTACAGCTCGGAAATGGAGTTGCAACAGCATAAACGCAGCGTTCACAAATCACATTCGGGCACGAAATCATCACATCAATCATCTACATCTACATCTACAGCTACTGCTACCTCTGCTGACCTGGCCGATACATCCGCCAGTGCGTTAGCTGTCCTGCCATTATACTGGTATCAGTGCAAGTATTGTCCATCCAATTTCAATACCAACAAGAAACTGGCCATTCACATCAATTCCCATGATGAGTTCGATTCCAATGATTATTCCTGCAAGGATTGCGGCAACGTCTACAGCGGACGCAAGAGCCTCTGGGTAAGTTGCAAGACTCGTTTTTACTCAATTTATAAAACTTGTTAATATTATGTCATAACGATATTGAAGTAGATTTTTCATAAATGCTTTATTATTTATATTTTATAAGCAATCCGAAACAACTATTTCGTTTAAAGGTTCTATTTCAGTTTCCTTCTTTCGGTTTTGGTATCAGTACCGGTACGTAACGGTACACCAAATCAATTTTAAAACATTTTAAATTTTTAAAATGTCGTTTTATAATAACTATGACATCGAAATAAACAACAAATATTTTTTCTTAAGAATTTAATAAGACTTAAATGCAGAATGAATTTAAATGCCAAATAATGATATAAATGACATCCCGCTTAAAAATCTGTTCAGTTTTGATCAAGCTATGACAGTTTGAAGTTGGTCAGACTTCGGATTTAGCCACTTTACAAGTCAAAATTTTTGTTCAATTTCACATGATTTTTTACAAAAAAATGAAAGGTCTCAGAATCAAGTTTAAAGTGTTGTTTTATACTAATAACGATATAAGGAGTAGATTAAAAGTGAAAACTTGAGATTTAAAATTTTGAATTTTCAAAATTTCAAAGGGGGGACCCTTACCATCAAAAACGAATCTTGGCCGAAAATAATAACATTTTCTAAATGATCAAAAATTGAATACAGAATGAATTGAGAGGCCAAATCATGATTAAAATGACATTCCGTTTGAAAATCTATTCAGTTATGATCAAGTTATGACAGTTTGAAGTTGGACAACTCTTTGACCTAGTAATTTTTTACCCATTCTGAGCATACCAATAACGTACTAAAATACCAATAATACTAAAATAGCAAAAACTAAATACAGTTGTGTGTACAATTGTGGAATAATTGATAATTAATAAGTCCGATTCCAATACTAAGTTAATGTACTTTTTTATGAATTTATTTATTTTTTTTGCGTTTTTACACATTTTGTTAATCTATTTTAATATTATTTTTCATAAAATTTTTTTTAATTAACAACTAAATGCAGTCGAAAAAAATATGTTTATTGAAAAAAAATCTGATATTTTTGTAATAGAAAGAAACTAAAAATTTTTAATGACTGAAAAAATATTTTACTTATAGCA
Source organism: Drosophila innubila (assembly GCF_004354385.1). Taxonomy (NCBI): domain Eukaryota; kingdom Metazoa; phylum Arthropoda; class Insecta; order Diptera; family Drosophilidae; genus Drosophila; species Drosophila innubila. The sequence continues at coordinate 13,940,918 of NC_047626.1, forward strand.
ATTTACACAAACAATATGATTACCATTACTTAATTTTGATTTTTTGTGAATAATAAAAGTTACGTAAATTCTATAATGAAAAGAGGGTATAAACTATAAGTGAGGATATAAAATTGATATTATACATAAATTAAATTGATATTAACTTCCCGTTTTGGTCTTTGCAGGTGCATCGCTATAAGAAGCATCCGCAGGTACCGGATCCGGCGGAGTGCACGCTGTGCCGCAAGATGTTCTTTGATCGCCAGATGCTGGAGAATCACACTCCCACCTGCAATCGCAAGCCCATCACGGCCACGGGAGCACATCAGCAGGATCAACAGCAGCAACAGCAGCAGTTGCAGCTGCAACATCAACGTGGCATCTTCAAGCACAAAACGGGCGACGATGATGACGAGGATGATGATGAGGATCATCAGATGATGATAGATGAGGCTGGTGCTGGTGTTGGTGTTGGCAATGTTGCTAGTGATGGCAGCAATGGTGGCAACACTGTGGCAGCTGTCACCAGCAATACGAACACGATCAGTACAAGCAGCTTTAAGATACGCATACCAGAGGTGGCATGCACCATTTGTGGGGCACGCTTCACCGACCAAGAGATGTTCAGCAAGCACATCCAGAAGCATGAACAAGAATTATATGTGGATAATCCATTGGCTGCCATGTTCGATGATGGTCCAGCCGATGCGGGACAATTTCAGGTGGAGCGACAAAATGAGAATGGGGAATATGCTTGCGATTTGTGTGCAAAGACGTTCCCCCAGGTGATTGCGCTCAAGGTGCATCGCAAGTGGCATTTCAGAGGTGATAGCAAGCAGGTGAGCTTTTTGGGCTTGTGCAGCGAGGTGAATTTGAATTTGAATCTGAATTCAAATCTGGATCCAAATCGATATCGATCAACTGATCCATTTCCCCCCTCTAACGTTTGTTGTTTGTTGCCTCCGCACCAGTCGCAAAAAATAAACAAAAATATATATATATATATATTTATAAAAAATACAATATAAATAAACGAAACAACCAAGAAAACAAATTTTCACAAAGGCTGCAAACCGGTTTTTGTACTAAACATAATCCAACAGAATATGTTCGTTTTTGGTTTGTCCTTTAACCATTCCCTTACATCTAAAAATTATTAAAAGAAATTTTCGCTTAGAAAACAAATTTTTTATATATATGATTTTTTTTATATTATTTGAGATTTCGACTTAAAAACTATTACAATTTGAAAAGGCAAAAAAAAAAAATAAAATAAAAAAATGTGGCGGTTTGCAGCCTTGCTATTCACACAACAACAACAACAGCTACAACAACTACAACAACCACACTTTCAGCAGCAACCATTGCTGGTGCTGCTGAATTGAAGGACATTGTTATATAACATTGACTAATCGCAACTTGATATTCCTATTTAGAATCCCATCATCGACGGCGAAGCGACAATGCTGAACAACAACACCAACAACAACAACAACAGCAGCAGCAGCAACAGCAATTCGATGTTGCATCTACGCGAATTGCATGCGGTGGGTCTGATGCCCAATCAACAACATCAGAAGCAGCAACAGCAGCTGCAACAACAACAGTCTCAGTCGAGCAGCAGCAACAACAACAACAACAGCAACAGCAACAACAGCAACTCATCAACCAGCAAATCGATGAAACGGAAACGTGAATTGAAATGCGAATATTGTGCCTCAACATTCATTAGCAACAACAACCTGCGTCGCCACATGTACGAGTTGCACAAACATGAGGTCAGCAATCTACCCGAGCCGCCAGTGATTGAAGTGGATGAACCGTTGTGTTGTCGTCGTTGCGGTGATTTACAATTTGAGACGAAGGAATTGTGGATCGAGCACAAATTGTCGGATGCAAAGGTTGTGCGTCCATTTTGTCCATTCCAATGGGGCTGTGATCTTTGTGGCGAGTATTTGTCGCGCAAGGAGAAGCTCATCAATCACATTAACAATCATCTTAAGGAGGAGGTGATTGTGCCAGTTGTTGTCAACGCAAAGACAACAAAGAACTTATCAGCAACAACAACGACAACGACAACAACAGCAGCAGGCACAAGCACAACAACGACGACAGCAACAACAGCAAAGGCAACAAGTGGAACAGCAGCAACAGCTGCAGCCACAACAACAACAGCAGCTACAGCAGCGACAACAAATGCAACAACAACATCAGGCAAAGTGCTGAAAGTCAAGGATCTTGAAAGTGAGAGAGGAGGAAAGTTGAGTAAACAGCGTGCAAATGATAATGTGGAGCAACAAGATGAGGAAAATGAGGATGATAGTGATATGGATGATGATAGCGATAGCGAGGATGATGATGATGACGATGATGATGATGATGAAGATGATGATGAGGAGAATAGCACAACCGATGATGATGACGATAATGATGTCGAGGATGAGGATGACGATGTAGATGATGAAGCGGAAGGGGAAGATGTTGTTGCACAGCAGCAATTGTTGCAACAACCTCAGCAGCAGCAGCACAACAACAACAACAACAATAGCAACAGCAATGCAATTGACAACGATGATGATGATGATGACGATCTCATTGAGGAGGTTATCGAAGAGATTGACGATGACGACGGCGACGGCGATGGCGATGTACATGAACAACATGTGGTTGCCGCCAAAGCGAACAACAACAAAGTGAGCATTGATTATGCGCGCACGAGCAACGCCAAGTTGAATGGAAATGGTGGCAAAAAGGCAAAGTTGCTGATCATGCATAGCTCTGAGGAAGATGATGATGATGATGATGAGGAGGAGGATGTGGAAATGGAAATGGCAGAAGAGGAGGACGAAGAGGGTGTACACGTGGGGGAAGTAATGACCATTGATGATATTATTGAAGAAGATGATGGTGAGGATGATGACGATGTGGTTGGTGTTAGTGGTGATGTTGTTGAAGAGGATGATGATGATGACAACGACAACGACGATAACGATAACGATGATGATGATGTTGATGAGGAAGAGGAGGAAGACGAAGACATTGACGAAGATGACGACGATGATGATGGCGACGTTCATAATGTGGGTCGTCGTAATCGTATCGATGATGGTCGTGCCAACATCGGTGGTGATGCTGTCGATGGTGAGGGTGATGGCGATGTCGATGGTGATGGTGATGGTGATGGTACATCATCATCCGAAAGCGATTCAACAACAACAACCTCGCATTCAACTGGTGAGCGGCGTAAAAAAACTGTAGTTTCATCAGCGGCACATGGCGATGCCGCTGATCAGTCTAATTCCAGCTATACGTGTGATCTATGTCAACTTTGTTTCGATTCTCAGGAGCTTCTGCAGACACACATTAAAAGCCATTTTCTCAATGGGCCAACGGCGGGCAGCAAAAGCAGCAGCAGCAGCAGCAGTGGCAGTGGCAGTGGCAGTGGCAACAACAGCAGCAGCAACAAAAACAACGGCAGCAGCAGATGCAGCAGTGGTGCCGCCAGCAGAAGCAACAACAATATAATTAATAGTAACAACAATAATAAAAGCAAAACCAAAAAGTCCGGCTTGTTGGATGCTGCCAAATGTGGCAGTGGCAGTGGCAGTGGCAGTGCAACAACCACAGCAACAGTCACAGCCACAGCAGCCACAGCAGCAACAGCAACAACGGCAACAACAACGACGTCGACGTCAGCAGCGACTGTGACAGCGGCAGCGGCAGAAGCTGCAGCGCGCTTGAACTGAGCTTCAAAATGTACAAAATCAACAACAACAACAACAACAACAAATAAACGTGCACTACACACCACACAAAATACACAAAAAACACAACACAATACACATGAAACGCAACACAATCCACATCCATCCACAACGCATTCCATCAAAAAAACTAACGTCACACACACACACAAAAACACACACATACATACAAACACACACATGCATATGTATAAAACGTAAGGCGCAAAGCAAATAGAACTGCATGTGTGTGTTGGTTTTTTTTTTCTTACTGCTAATTGTAGTTGTTATTAAGCTTATATAACAAACTTACATACATATATATATTTATATATTATATAAATATAAATTAAATAATATTTATATATATGAATATATATATATTTATATATAATATGTATGTACATGTATGCAACTTTCATTATTATACCATATATCAAGATATGAAGTCATTTTTTTTTAACAATGTTAAATTAGTTGGTATCACACAAACACATGCACATACACTGACACACATACACACGCATATATTTAATTCATCTCCAGTTATTCTTTTTGAGTTTTTAGTTAGTCTAGACAATATACAGTATGCATGTATACACATACGTAAATATAGAAAATACGTACGTACATACATCCATGCATAGAATAAAAACAAACAACAAAAAACCTATTTAAGTGGTTATGTGAAATAATAATTCATAAATTAGAATGCGTCAAGGCACCAAAGCAACAACAAACAAACTGTAGAAGTGGAAGCTAAGGAGGAAGATGAAAAATGAAACATACATATTTTATTTATTATTATTTTTATGATGTTTTTTTAATTTTGTATTTTTGAATTTTCCTGCCGTTTGGGTTTGAAAAACCGCTAAAAATAACTTTCTTTTAATATGATTTAAGGTCGACGGCTTTTGAAAAAGTATAATGTTATCTCGAAGACATTTCCAAGTTTCGAAAATAATTTCCTGTTTTCAAACAGTAAATCGGTTTTTTTTAAATATTTTTTTCAACTCTTTCGACTCGCATAGCTTTAGTTTATTATCAGACACAAAAAACATACCCAAGACACACCTTGGATTTTCAAGCAAGAAGCTTCAAGGTTCTTTCCAGCAGGTATTTTATACCCAAATGTTTCTGAATATGCTGCTAATAGTATAGACGAACCCATTATATGTAAAGACTAAACAAAAACACACAAACATACATACATTCGACAGTTGTTCAAGCAGATTGAATACGTTCCAATTGGGTTAAATTTTGTACTGAAACACATGTCATATTAAAAACTTAATTTTTTGCCATACACAACACCCACACACATACAGCATTATAACTTTGAACCCCCATTATACATTTAGTATGTAATCTGTATATTAATTATTTATATGATAATGCATTTTCACAAAACAAAATGAATCGTTTTATCCTGCATTATTATTCAATAAATCATATTCGTATGTATGTGTAGACACAAACTTACACAGACTTACGGGCAGAAAGAAAATATAAAAATAATAAATAAATTAGTGCATACTGCGCATATGTTAATAACGCTTACGAATTAATTATTGCGATTGCGGACATACCTTTTACTTGTATAATTAATTTAAGGTTTATGTATGTAATTGGAAACTAGTTTAAAACCAGATACAAATAAAAAGAAACATGAATGCAACAAATTGCATATGCATCTCTAATTGAATACCATGAACGAATTGTTTTTATTTTCTTTTAAAAGTTTGAAGTTTGCGCGCGCTGCAATTATCGATTACAAAAAACCCGTCACTAGATTTAAACAACGAGTTTTCATTATGCTGTCCAGTACTATCTTCCCCATGTTGAATGAAACACACTGGGGGTATTCCTGAAAAAGATTCATATGACTGTAGATGAGAAAGACGCAAATAAGAAAAAATAACTTTACTATTTAATATTAATTGTTTTATAATATTTGATTTCCATTTTCTGTTTTCCCTGCCGCTTGGGCTAGAAAGAATAATTTGCTTTTAACGTGCACATGAAGCACCACATTTATCGATGACAATGTTGTAGCTAGCTATCGATTTTTGTATAGCACTGTTTTCCCGCCAGTTCATTTTATTCAAATCAATAAAATATTTAAAATGGTAAGAAATAAGTTGTTAACAATTTAGCATATTTAAAGATTTATTTGCATAAGCAATATTTAACAAAATATCAGTGCACATCCCACTCACATCGAAACAATTGGCATACAAAAAAGGTGATTTGTTAGCCATGGCAGAGGCACACAAAGTTTAAAAGGTTGTTATTAGTTATAATGTAAGTATTGTTAGCTGAATTAGCTGTTTGGTCTAGTTTGGTTTCGGTGACATGGTTGTCATACGTTGTCAGGTGGATTACAAGACGAATTTATCAACAAGCATATGTGTATAATTGGGTGCAAAATCAAGAAAACAAAAAAAATGTGTATAAAAAAAGGAAACAAAAAACATTTACAAGTTGTTGAATGTTAACAAAGGGCACAGCCGACGATGCTGTACAGTGTAATACAATACAAATAGAATCTAATTGTGTAATTCTGTTACATAGACATAGATAAATAATTATTCTTAAATAAGATACTACTACGGCTAAATGGTGCGTGGGCGAGTCGCAGAAACAGCATTGCCAAAAACACTATCAAGTCAAATCCGATGTCTCTAGGAGTACTGCGTGTGTGGATTAACGTTAATCATCTCCATGTTGCTGCTAAGTTATGGCGCGAGGGAGAAAAAGAGAGAGAGACAGAGGAGAAGTTCGATTAGTTCAAGTTTTAAATTAGAATACAACAAAAAGAAAACCAAATATATAATCATAACTGGCGCTGATAAGCCGACAAAATATGGTTATACTTATCGCGCACCAAGTTAACTCGTTAAATTGACAGCCAGTTGGACAGGCATACATATTTTGATGATGATGATGATGGGACTTGAGGCATTAGCTTCAACTCAACTCAATGCTATGACAATGTGGGCGGGAAATGGATTATATGTATAAGTGATATTGATAATGATGAATGATCAATAAATCAAGAAGAACAACAACTACAACAACAGCGTGTGGCACGTGTGTTTAATCTTACCTGCGACTACAGCGCATATGAATGAAGAGCAGGGCGAGTCCAAGTGTCACACAAATGGCACCCACAACAATGTAGGCAATGCCCAGGAATGGATTCTTGCCGCCCAGCACGGAAGTGGTCGATAGAATCATACGTTTGGTGCCATCAAACGAGACCACCGGATAGTCTGAAAATTAGCACAATCATAACTATATAATAATTATGAATATTACAAATATACAACTTACTGTAGTTGATGTTCAATGTGTAATTGCCGGCCTTAAGACCCTTGGCAAATTGACTTTTTGTTTGATCCAGGCGACGATACAATTTGCGAAAACTGGGCAAGGCGGCGGTGCGCATCCATACAATAAGATCCTCGTTTTGGAATCCATTATTTTCGGGATTGTCAATATCCAACTGATCGAGACTCTTTTGCCAGAAGAGTGGCTTGGCATAATCTTTGAGTGCCAATGTCAGGTTACCCTCAGGATTACGGAACTTGACACTCTTATCCGATGGCCATGCAATTCCCGTATTTAATAAGTCGATTACCTTGCCATCTTGGCTCAGGGTCAATGTGTCTGCAAAGCACAAATATATCATTAACAAGTTAAGCAAAGTTTAAACTCATTTTACCATTGAATAGAGAATTGGCAATGGCACCACAAGGTGCAATGGGTTTGCCATCGTCCGCATAAGCAAATGGCGTACAATCCGAGCTGGGCGTTAGCGAGAGGCGACCCAACAGTTGCTCATCATCACGCGATTTCACATAGCGTCGATGATTCTGATAGTAATTTGTGAGGCCATAGTACATGTACACATCGCCCTGTGGCAGCAATTGATTTGTTGTTGTTAGTTGTTATTAAAAATACATTTGTAGGTATTGATTAACTGCTACATACATTGAAGTCCGAGGGGAGTATAAAGTTCTTCTGGCAGATGCACGTTCCGCCTGTGTTGTTCTTTAAAAATTTGGCGCACGTCTCAGTGCCACCAACTTGATCGCAATTGGTGTAATCGATGATGAGCTCATTGGCCGTATTCGAGAAGTGCAGCAGTACGACGCCAATGGGTATGAAGAGCACTCCAATCACAAAAAAGGTGGGCAACACTGTTCGTGCTGTTAACACTGGCTGCCAGGCGGGTAGACGTTGTTGTTTGAATGCCGAATCTACATATTATATTGGGGATAAACAAAATATTATGAGTTCCGATTCATACATACATACATATGTATTTTATTTGTAACGGGTCGAGTTGAGCCAAGAGACTCGCCTTCAATTATTGATTAACCTATTAATATTTATTTGTATTTACACTTGTATTAGTCACTCTTTGATTTCTTATCATAACGCGCACACACGCACACCCGCATACATATGTATGCCTTAACACTGAACAAACTGTTTCAGCAACAACAACAACTTGTTACTTTAGTGTGAGTTCCTCTGTGTACATACATACATACATATCTAAACCTACTGAATTTTCACCTGAAGGTCGCTTTGACTTCGACGCTGCGTTTTCCTCGTTTCCCACATTTTGCGTTGACATCGCGTTTTAGACACACAGCAGGCGGCCACGTCCTGTGACAAATAGACAGGCTAACAGACGTGAAACTGGACTGCACGTCGCAAATATGCTACACCAAATACGTAAATAATACAAGAAATTTAGCGATAGCACAGCTGTTTATCGATATACACGTGTATATCGCTCGATAACGAAAAAATAAATACCAATACAATTTAGTATTAAATTTAGTAATTATATTAAATTGAACATTCCAGTTACTGTAAATAATGCATAGCCGTTTATAACAACATTCATTGTTAAAAAAAATTTATAAAACAATTACGTAAAACCTTATTTAACCAAGTAGAAAGAAACATTAAAATACTACTAAATGGTGTTGTACTTACACTGAAACCCAATTAGAAATTTATCATCGATAACATTTTAATTTACAAAGTTGCCTCTGCAAATAATGTTCGATAAAAAATAAAAATAACTTAAGTTTTTTTTTCAAAATTCATAGTATATGTAGTGATATTACTTGGCTCAAGTGAATTAATTATGCACGATTTTGTGCGTTAGTTGGGTCGTTAGTTGCAACGATACAACAATCGGTAATCCGCGAATTATATGCAAATGCTGTCATCTCTAGCGGCAGCGGCGTTTTCGGTGGGTCAAAACAACAAAGCGTAGGCAACAAAAAGCGAAAAAAAAAGAAAACGAAACGACGACGAACGTGAAGCAAACAACGAAATTCAAACGCATTTATTAATTTGCGCTGTACTGATACATTTGCATTTGCGGCAGCCGCAAATCACACTATTTGCTCAGGGATCAATTTTAAATAAGACGAAAAAAACATTGTGATTTATAAACAATAGAAATCGAAAGAAAACGCCGCCACCGCGATGAAAATCACAGTGACCACCACCGATGATAAAATTTTCTTTCTTGATGTCGCCGAGGATTTGGAGCTGGAAAATCTAAAGGCACTCTGTGCCATGGAAATTGGCTCGGAGGTCAATCAAATCATGGTGCTCTTCAATGGACGCGAACTGACCATTGATAAGCAATCGCTGCGAGAGTTCGGCGTTCGTGACGGCGACTGCATTGTGCTGGAGCGTCGCAGGAGTATTCCCAATCGGACAGGTGAGCGCAAAGGTTCCACACGCACACACACATCAATACCAATACCAATCAGAAGTGTGCTTAACAAGATGCGCGCGTCGTGCTAACTGTTTAACTGGGTCATTGAACGCTCTCTAGGCCGTCTGCTCCTCTCCTGTTCTCTCCTGTCCTCCTCTCCTGTCCGGTGCATCATGTCATCCATTGTGTACACTGACTGTACAGTGTATACATTGTGTTTGTGTGTGTGTGTCGCTTCTTTTTGGAAAAAATAAGAAAAGCATTTTCATTTTAAAAATAAATATTGTATATCGCTGATTTTTACACGTTTCAACACTCGCTATACTAAGTAGAACTGTATTATTGTTGCTGGTGTTGGGTTTGGTTTTTTTTTTGCACATTCCAACTGTTCCAAATGTTAGGCGAAAAAAACAACAAAGCAAGCACAGCACAGCAAATGGAATGACAAACGCACACACACAGACACACACACACACGCAAACAAACACATGGACATGCACATGACATGTGAAAGTGTTGATCCGATTTTGATAATTCACTTGCAACTTCACTTCACATCGACCCATTAGTTTTACATCTTCAACATTTCGAAATAAATCTACATCTTAATATGAAACATACATATAGTATATAATTATAATGTAAACGCAAATTTCTTAAGTATATTATTGTTTGAATTTTAACTGACTATACAACTTGAACTATGCGATGCAATCAGCAATAAATGAAGATAGCATCAAATTGTCAACACTTTTGACCATGACTGTACGCGTATATAGTATGCATATCGGTGTGCTTGTACATGCAGGTAATCGAATCCGTATGTACATACATATGTACGTATATCCACGGTGGATACGCCGACGCAAACGCTTTCAGTGACCCAATGCACGAATAGCCTTGTCTAACACACATACCTGTGCATACATATGTACATATACGAATATGTATTAATGTACCTACATATATATGCAAGTATGGGTCATACATTGTCCGAATACTTTACTTTTTTTTTGTGTGGGCGCTCACAATTAATTTGGTAGGTGCCTGTCTTGCGTTTGCTTATCTATATATATGTATATTAAATACTCTATAAACAGTATGAAGGAAGAGTATACCATAAAGATACATAAACAAAACGATTGATTGTATTGGTAAATTATAGAGACACATATTATGAAAACTTACTTCTTTAGATAAAGCTTATTAAGGCTTCTTTAAATACAAGGCTCGATTTCAAGTACTTTCGGGTTTATGATTCTCTTTTTATGGAGCATAGTAATGCAAATTCAAACAAGACTAATAACTAATGAACAAATCAATTTTACGAAAAGAATGTAAGAAATAAAACAGTGAATTAAGTTATAAAATGATTTTGCAGTTTTATTATGAAATGACATTCCGCTTGAAAATCTGTTCAGTTTTGATCAAGTTATGACACTTTGAAGTTGGTCAGCCTGCGGATTTAGCCACTTTGCAAGTCCAAATTTTTGTTCAATTTCACATGATTTTTTACAAAAAAATGAAAAGTCTCAGAATCAAGTTTAAAGTGTTGTTTTATACTAATTACGATATAAGGAGTAGATTAAAGATGAAAGCTTGAGATTTAAAATTTTGAATTTTCAAAATTTCAAAGGGGGGACCCTTAGCATCGAAATCAATATCTAGTAGCATCTAGAGGAAAATATTTTTTTTTAAGAATTTAATACAAATTTAAATGCATTATGAATTAAAATGCCAAATCATGATTAAAATGACATTCCGCTTAGAAATCGGTTCAGTTTTGATCAAGTTGTGACAGTTTGAAGTTGGTCAGACTGCGGATTTAGCCACTTTACAAGTCCAAATTTTTGTTCAATTTCACATGATTTTTTACAAAAAAAATGAAAGGTCTCAGAATCAAGTTTAAAGGGTTGTTTTATACTAATTACGATATAAGGAGTTGATTGAAACTGAAAACTTGAGATTTAAAATTTTGAATTTTCAAAATTTCATAGGGGGGACCCTTAGCATCGAAATCAATATCTAGTAGCATCTAGAGAAAATATTTTTTTTAAGAATTTAATACAAATTTAAATGCAGAATGAATTAAAATGCCAAATCATGATTAAAATGACATTCCGCTTAGAAATCGGTTCAGTTTTGATCAAGTTATGACAGTTTGAAGTTGGTCAGACTGCGGATTTAGCCACTTTACAAGTCCAAATTTTTGTTCAATTTCACATGATTTTTTACAAAAAAATGAAAGGTCTCAGAATCAAGTTTAAAGGGTTGTTTTATACTAATTACGATATAAGGAGTTGATTGAAACTGAAAACTTGAGATTTAAAATTTTGAATTTTCAAAATTTCATAGGGGGGACCCTTAGCATCGAAATCAATATCTAGTAGCATCTAGAGAAAAATATTTTTTTTTAAGAATTTAATACAAATTTAAATGCAGAATGAATTAAAATGCCTAATCATGATTAAAATGACATTCCGCTTAGAAATCGGTTCAGTTTTGATCAAGTTATGACAGTTTGAAGTTGGTCAGACTGCGGATTTAGCCACTTTACAAGTCCAAATTTTTGTTCAATTTCACATGATTTTTTACAAAAAAATGAAAGGTCTCAGAATCAAGTTTAAAGTGTTGTTTTATACTAATTACGATATAAGGAGTAGATTAAAAGTGAAAACTTGAGATTTAAAATTTAGAATTTTCAAAATTTCAAAGGGGGGACCCTTACCATCAAAATCGAATCTAGGTCGAAAATAATAACATTTTCTAAATGAACAAAAATTGAATACAGAATAAGTTTAGAGGACAAATCATGATCAAAATGACATTCCGTTTGAAAATCTATTCAGTTTTGATCAAGTTATGACAGTTGAAAGTTGGACAGCTCTTTGACCTAGCAACTTAACCACAACCGTACCGGTACAAACGTTTCGGTATTCGGTTGTTGACAGAGAATTTTCATATTAAAAATGAAACAGTTAGTTTCGGTTAACGGTTCCGGTACCAGTTCCGGTGTTATTCCCTGCTCTTAATTGAATGTGTAAGAAATAAAAGTGTTAACTGAATCATCAGCATAATACATATATCGTTTTATGAATTTTGATAATTGACTTTTCCAGCGGGCAACAATAATCCATCGATAAGCAATTTGGACTTTAGCAGCATTGCTGTGCCGGGCACAAGTACAGCTGGAGGCAGTCCGCCGACACAGAATTCCGTGACGCCGGGATCGTTGAACTTGCAACAGCAGTTGGAACAGCACTTGCAACAGCAACAGCTAACGGATATACCCATGACAGATGAGTTCAATGTTAACTTTGATGATGATCCGGCGACAGTGCGTCAAATGTTTCTATCCAATCCCGAGGCGTTGGCACTGTTGCGACAATACAACACGCCGCTGGCTGAGGCCCTGGACTCGGGTGATATGGAGACATTTACTCGGGTGCTACGGGAGCATATTACGGAACGAAAGCGTCGCAATGATCAGCGTATGCGTATGCTTAATGCTGATCCATTTGATGAGGAGACACAACGCCTTATTGCCGAGGAGATTAAGCAGAAAAACATTCAGGATAATATGGCAGCAGCCATTGAATATAATCCGGAAATCTTTGGCACCGTCACAATGCTGTAAGTCCCCCCCAAAACCTGTAATATCACTTAATCCTATATAATTTGTTTGAAACATCAGCTACATCAACTGCAAGGTGAATGGTGTGCCGGTCAAGGCCTTCGTCGACTCTGGTGCACAGACAACGATTATGAGCAAGGATTGTGCGGAGCGTTGTCATGTCAATCGTCTTATCGATACACGCTGGAATGGCGTCGCCAAAGGTGTCGGAACACAGCCCATTTTGGGACGAATTCACATGGTCCAGCTGCAGATTGAGAACGATCATTTGACGTCCAGCTTTACGGTGTTGGGCCAGCAGCCCATGGACATGCTATTGGGTCTGGACATGCTCAAGCGGCATCAGGTGCGTCTCAACATTCCAAGACAATATTCAATTTAATAGATAACATTCTCAATTTTGTAATTGTTAATAATTCAAGAAGTTTAACATTCATGTAGCTCAAATTTGCTAGCGATATTATCACCCTAGCCCGTGAAATCTTAAAATTGGAAAATTGACAACTTTTTCCATGGTCTGATTTGATTCATTTTTCTAGAAAAAAAAAGAAAAACCATCTTTAAGCTAACAACTCAATCAATTTCCATGCAAAATATTTTATGATCGGAAAATCATTTTGGGAATGTTAATGTTGTTAATACTACCACATTTAATATTTTAGGTAAACTATGTGAATGTTAATGATACATTTAATAGGAATTATCTTAAGTTCAGCTTGGCGTATATTACTATCTCTTTTGTACTCATGCTAACTATTTGCGTCTCTTTCTGTTTTTTGTCAGTGCCTTATTGATTTGCAGCGCAATCTGTTGATTATTGGCACCACCGGCACATCGACGCCATTTTTGCCGGAAAGTGAGCTGCCTCCTTGCGCTCGACTCACTGGCAATCCGGAGGATAACGAGCAGCAAGCCATTGCCGAAGCAATTGAGCAGAGCAAGCGGGAAAGTGGCGGAGCCAGCACAAGCAGCAGCGTCATCACTCCGGCCGTATCCGGTTTCAATGCTAGCAATATTAACTCTATACAGCCGCTGGATCGCTTTACGGAACAGGATGTTAGTGATTTAATGGCATTGGGTTTTCCACGCAGCGATGTCCTGACTGTGCTACGGCTCTGCAATGGTAATATAGCAATCGCCAGCTCGATGCTGGTCAACCGTAATGCTGCTGCCGGCGGTGGCGGATTCAGCTGAACGCTACTCCAATGGCGCCACCTGCTCCACCTCCTCCTCCTTCTCAACGTTCACTTCTCTGGGATCAATCAAAACCATTTTGCAATACACTGTAAACTAAACAATATCAACACGATGCCGATGCCGACGCCAATTCCGATTTATTTCACAAAAACTATAAAAAAGAAATCACAATTTTAATTTAGACAAATTTAATTAACTAAATGAAACGATTTCTTTTATATCTTTTTCTTTCCTCTGTACAATAGTTAATTCAATTGCAAGAAATTTAAGCCTTTAACTGAAAGCATATTTAGAATTTAGTTTAACCCACACACACACACACACACACACCCACATCCACACATATATATAAAAAGTTATTATCTTTTTATAGCATTAAATTTTGTACGAAATCCGATTTGGAATTGTATGAAGAAGATGAAAAATACCGTCTATGCTAATGCCACAACATTTGTAATAGCCGCTTGCAACGAAATGTGCGAAATATATATACACACACACACACACATACAATACACAATATACAGATCTTGGTATATATACAATTATAAAATTTACAATTTGAATTAGTATTAAGACTAAAACCAATGGTAATGTATGTATGAAGTGAAATGGTTAAATAAAACGAGACTTGTTTTGGATTGGATTGAATTTGCTAGATTTTATTGTTAAGACAGCTTAAGATGGTTATAATTGTAGAAGACTCTAATACCCAAGAAGGGTTGAACTTATAGAAGTTTCAAGTTTTTGGGGATTGCTGTCAAACATTTAGCTCTCATCAACCGGACAATTAATTACTTAACAACTAATTAATTCTCATTTGAATTAATCTTTGACCAAAGATTTTAAATCGTTGAAGGCATAGACAGTAGGATGCATCGATTTGAATAGGCCAAAATAATTTAAAAATGGTAATCCACATTCGTATTTTTTTTATTAACTTTTAGCATGTTAGAACAATGGTTTATTGGTGAAAACATCATAGAATTGACCGGATATTACGAAATTGGATTACCATTTTGTGTATAACAAGTCGATGCACCCTAATAATTAAAAAATATTCCAGAAAAAGCTATTAAAGTAAACTAATAAATGTCTTCCCCCTTAACTATAAGGCCCGTTCCTGTTTTCACTTGCACTTTTATAGGATTTCTAAGTACTTAAAAATTATATTTAGTCCCTTTACCAGACTCAAATTCACCAACTCAAAGGAAATTTTTTTCGCAAAATATTTCTAAAATAAAATAAGAACAGGTGTGAAAACCAGAACAGGCCCGTACATAACAAAGTTTTAGTAACGATGGGTTTTCTGCTAAATAGTTTAACTTTATCAAGTTTTTTTTTTTGCCACTGTTCCCATTTCCAAAGCAAGCAACTTTCTAAAAAAAAAAGTTTCTTATGTCTGTTTTGTTTTTTTTTACTGGTTGTTTGACAATTTGTTTTTATAATTTTATTTATTATATTATGAATTATTTATAAATGTATAAACCGTAACATGTAGGTATGTACATACGGAGACATTCTCGATACAGTCCTGGCCACCACAAGCAAATTTATAAAATAAGAGAAATATTTTTACTGGCGGACAAATAATGAGTGCATTGTCTGAATGAATTCATTTTTATATTGTTGTTGTTGTTGCTGTAATTAATCGATGTATATGTTCACACACACACACAGACACACTCGTGCACATGGTTGATGTACATTTTCATATATAAATTATACAATTGTTGTTATTGCAGTTGCTGTTGTTGCTGTTGTTAAAATTGTTGTTTGTTATGCTGGGTACTTTGTTGTTGTTGTTTTTATTTGTGTTGTTCTATTCTTCATCATCGTCTTCGTCGTCCTCATCATTATTGGCACGCGACGATGAGTTTTTATGATTGAACTCCTTTTCGGGATCAAATTGCATACCCTCCTGATCGGCGGCATCCTCCTCATCATCATCGCCAGCAACTTGGGCATTCTCAGCCTCGGCACGCTCCAAGCGACGCGCCAGATCCGCTTCATCGATGGCGGTGACAAGTTTGGGTGCCATGATTACCTTGAATTCGCCCTCAAATTCAATGATCTTGGCGCGTATGCTCTCAATGGCCACCTCCAAAGCCTTGAGTCCGTCTGTTTTCTTTGTGGTAGATGTGGTCATCACATAGCTATGTGGTAAACAATGGTAAACAATATCATATAATATATAGAGTTTAAGCCAAATTTTAAGACTTTCACTTACAGAGGCGGCGCTATCAGATTGATGCGTATGGGCAGCTCCTCGGTGCTCAGCTCGAGGCCCTTGCTGAGCGATGCCTTGACTGCATCGATGCCCTCATAGCCGTAGCATGAGCATTCAATGTCAGCACGTATTTTGACAGTGGGCGAGACCAGTTTACGTTTGATGTTGCTCAGCAGCACCTCCTTGGTCTCGGCATCCAGGTTGCACTCATCGAATACAGATGGATCGGTCACCGACTGCTTAAAGATGTCATATGCGACCGTTTTGCTGTTGTATTTCTTTTCAAAATACCAGGCCGTCTTTTGGTAGAGCTCCTCCAGCTTCTCGCTGCTGTCGTAGCCCAAAATATCGGCAACATGCCGCAACAATGAGTTAATTGCCTTTGCCTTGGCAAATCGCTCCGTACACTTTTCCACATCCTCAGGCGAAACACGACGCTTGGACAGATCTATGTAGCCCTTCTCCTTGTCCACACGTATGACAACCACTGGCTCCGTTTTGCCCACGCGTATCAATTTGTTAATGGAGCGAATGCGACGACGTGACAACTCCGACAACAAGATCATGCCCTCGATGTTGTTGTACTCCAGTAAATGCACGTAAGCTCCCATTTCGGCAATGGACAGCACATTGACCATGACGACATCTTCGATCTCTGGATATTTTTCATTGTAGAAGCGTGAGGTTAATGCCATTTTGCTGCGTTTTCACCACTTATTTCCTGATGTTTATTATAAACGCAAACTGAACAGAAAATGCCAACAAAATTGCAGCAAAAACGTGTACAATTCTGCCGAAACAAGACGTAAGAAGAAGCTGGCGACCGAGCGGCAACAGTGTTGTGTAATGACAAATGCGGGCGAGTCTCGGACGGCGAATTATCATCGATACATCGATAAGCACTGTGGTTTATGTTGCCAGCTTCTAAATAAAATATTTTATTTTGTTTGATCATACAACAAGATTTTAATGTATTCGTTCATAATGATCGACAGCAGATATTTTTCAAAAACGTTTACAAGTTTAATATCGATAAATATGTATTCCGCACCTTTCAATGTTGTACAATGTAAATGTTACATACGGCGAATTGGTCAATGTTGCTTTACCTGCATCTGGGTGTGATTTTATGCCATGTAGACTTTCTTTCGTTTTGGAGACTATGAAAAACATATTTAAATTTTTTTAAATGTATTATGCATTAGTCTCGGGACATAATCGCAATTTTAATTATTGGGTGTATTTCCTGGTGCCGCAAGCATTCGGTGTGTACACACTGAAGCGCGTGCACACGGCGACAAACTTGGTAGTCAGTCTGCGGATTGCAGCGAATTCGCTCATTTGAAAAAAATAAAACATGGCTGGAAGAGGTGGTTATGAACACGCTAGGTAAATATTATTAAATAATTTAAGAACTGTGTACGCCAGCTCGCCGAAATTGTGTTAAATAGCTGCAAGTGCGTTCGCCGCGTGTGTCTCAAGAAGTGCAAAAGTGCTCCAATGTATAATAATGCACGCGGTTTAAGCAAAAGTCAACCAATACACACATACACATACATACACACATGAACACAAACACACTCACGCACACACAAACCCTAAAAATCTACAAGCATACATACATACATGCGTGTGCCTGTGTGTGTGCGCGCATGTGTGCGTGTTTTTTTTTTCTTCTACATTTCTTTTTCTTTGCTTTTTTATTTTTTTTTTCGGTCAATTTGCTGCGCTGTCGACCGTTGGCAAAACCGCGCTGTCGACGCTGCCGTCAGCGGTACGCGATTCGTCTCTTAACTTTCAAAGTAGTTGCGTCGGCGGCAGCAACGCCGCCTTCGAGGGTTATGGGCGTCTCAAAATAGGCGACAACATTTAGAGGCAAAATCCGACAAAATTCAATTTTTTTTTTATTTTGCCGCAAATAATTAAAAGCGCGCGCTTTTTGCTATTTTTTTTTTTGTTGTTTTTATTTGTGCAATGTTGTCTGATTTATTTGCAAGACGCCCGCTCGTGTTATTGTTGATGTTTGCTTGTAATTTGAGCGGCAACTGTTTTTGTTATATTTCAATGCGTTCGGTCGTAGGCTACGATTCGGTCGGTCACACGTGCGTCGACGTCGCAGCCGGCGTATGTCATTGGTGTTGTTGTTACTGCTGCTGCTGTTGTTGTTTTTGTTATTATTATTTGACATTTGTTTTGTGCCTACTAACCGATATTTGTGATTGTGATCATTTCAGAGGAGGATTTGGAGGCGAGCGCCATGTGAGGCAACTGCCAACGGAACCGCCCTTTATTGCGTACGTGGGTAACTTGCCCCAGGGTCTCGTCCAAGGCGATGTCACCAAAATATTCAAAGACTTTGAGGTGAAGAATGTGCGTCTGGTGAAGGATCGTGAAACGGATATGTTCAAAGGCTTCTGTTATGTCGAATTTGAGACGCTGGACAATTTGGAACGTGCTCTTGAGTGCGACGGTCGCATCAAACTGGATGATCTTTCGGCCCCGCTACGCATAGATATTGCCGATCGAAAGAAAAATGAACGGTAATACATATATATAAATAAATATATACATATCAGCTAATGCATCAGTTATTAAATCTGTTTTGTAATTTTCTAGCCCTGGTGGCGGCAACGGCGGCGGCATGAGCCGTGACGGCGGTCGCGATGGCTTCCAGAAACGCGGACCACCACGTCAAGGCGGCAGCAGTCAATCGTATAGCCGCGGCGGTCCCGGCACCGGCGGCGGTCGCGAAGCCGGCGGCGGCTCTGGTAATCGCGGCGATAGTAGAGGTTCGTACAATGATAATTATGGTGGTCACAGTGATAGAAGTCGTGGCGGCGCCAGCTCCGGCATGAATAGAGGATATAATGGTAAAGCATTTTTATCTGCCAACAAACTGCAACCAACAAAACACGTAGATGCATCTTTGTAGTGCTGCCAAAAATCCAAAAAACAACTTAAATTTGTAGTTGATTGCAAAAGCCCGAAACATAAAAAAGCATGGACAACAACAATATCGAAATGATCTCTCCAAGCGGCCTTCAATTTCCATAGAATTTGGCTCTGTTCCTTCTCCATCATCACCTCTTCATTTAGCGCCTTCCCCATCGTTCTCACTTTTATTTCAACTGTTTAACGCACTTTTCCTAAGTCATAGTCTTGGTTAGTTCTGTTAACTGTTTTGGTTTTGAGCTTGAACTGGATATATTTCAATTTAAAGGAAAGACAATTTATATATATTTTTTATTACTATTATTATTACATACACATATATATTCTATTTAATCGTTAAGTTTATGCTTTTTGGGCGTTGTCCATCTCCTCTATTCTAACTCGGCTGTGCTCATCTGTTTCTGTTTCTGTTTAATTCACGCCAGCGTGATTATATGATTAAAATGAGTTAAATATAAGTTATATATATAGTTATAGATTTATACATACAACATACATATATACACAAAGATTTTAATGCACGCTTTAAAGACCAAGTACAAGTAAAATTACACTGGACAGCATGTGTTGCCCTCCTCTATTTGAAAGGCTCGATTAAGTAGTGTAATCCTAGACACTAGCAAGTCCATTTGATCCTTTTTAAATGCAATGATCCTTAATACAAATTAACACAATTTATATACACAATATATTAATGTGAATTTCCCTTGTTCTTTTTTTTTCTGCATTTTTTTGTGTGTGGCATTTTTAGATCGTCCACTGAATCGTGGTCGTTATGGAAACTTTAACAACGATGAACGCTTTGATCGCAATCAGGATCGTGATCGTGGCCAGCGTGAGGGCAGCTATGGCAATCAGTCCCGCGATGGCGATCGCTACAACAACTTCAGCCGGCATCGTGACCGTGAGCGTACCCACTACAATCCAAACCAGCAACCTGAACGTCCCAGTGGCGTTGCAATGGGCGCCGTCGGTAATACAACAATTCAATTTCATTTGTTAATTCCTAGTTAATTCTAATTTAATAAAAGCGGTTCCAGATGATACGGAACGGCCACGCCTGCAGCTGAAGCCAAGAACTATTGCGGCACCTATTAATGCGGTCGCCGAAACCAAACAATCGGCCTCAATTTTCGGCAATGCCAAGCCGCGTGAGGAGAAGCTTAAGGAGCTACAACAGAATGTCAATCACAATGGCGATAACTAGAAGATGGATCTGGTGTTTGTAATATGCCGTAAATGATATTTAACAAAAACAGAAAAGATAAAAAAAACACAAGCAACAAACATTAAAAAAAATAACAGCAAAAAGATGATAAAGAATGTAAACACAACAACAAAACTTTTAGGGGCATATATGATGATTATATTGAGAGCGGCATATATATATATATATATATATATATATATAGATATATATGAAAAGAAGAAATGCTGCAAAGAGGAGGACTTAAAAAAAAAAAACAAAAAACGAAAAAACCAGAAAACAAAACGAAAACAAACATAATTAATAACTACGCTATATACCTATTATATAAATAAAAGCTATGTACTATGCATATATATAAAATATATATATATATATATATATATATATATGTATGTGTGTATATATATAAATATATATATATATATATTTATACAAAACGCTTGGCTGGCCCTTCCCTGTCAGCCGAAGCAACAAATGCAAACTTAACAAGAGGAAGAAGAAGAATAAGAAGAACGGTAACAGCAACATCAACAACAACAACAAATAGTTACAAATAACAAATTGACAGCCACAAAAACCATATGAATATATATATATCCATCTAACTCGATGCGCAATGTTGACAAACAACTGGAGCAACAACAACAACAACAAACAAACAAACAAACAGTAACAACAACAACAACAATGGAAAGTCTTTAAATGTTAGTCCTTAAGCAGCGATAAAGTTAGAGCCGTGCATGTATTTGCGCGATGCTATTTGTTAGTTAAGTAATGCATATATAAACAAACATAACAACAACAACAAAATAACAAAACCGAAAACAAAAACGTTCTACCATATAAGTAAAAAAGAAAACAAAACAAAAAACAAAGCAAAAACTGATTTATAAAAACGACAAAAAAAAAAATATACAAAAACAAACAAAAATGCAAACAACAACTACAATTTGACAAGCGTTTAGCGTTAGCAGGCAGACAGGCAGGCAGTTTATACAGTTTATATAGCAAAACACAAGAAAAAACGAAAAAAATGAAAAAAATATTAAACAAAAAAAAAAAAACCGATTTGCAGTGAAAAACTAAACACCAACTAAGTACGCATTACAATGGAAATCTAAAACAGAAAAGTAAACAGCATATTTATATATATACATAAATTCAATATATATCTATATATATATTTAAAGCTAAACTTGTGTAAACCATGCAAAGCAAATGTACAATTTGTAATTCGCGATGTTCAGTATAAGACCACAGTTTCTTTTTCCTTTTCTCTCTCCCATTCTTTTGTTTTGTAATAATATTTTTCTAGATTTTTAAAATTAAAACTTTTTGTTGATTTATTTTCGTAATATTCTTGTTGTCGGCTTCAATTTGGCGCAATATTCCCACTGACTGACAGAACTGATCTAGGGAGGGGCGACGTCGGCGGCATTGATAAAAAAACATAATTTAAAGCTAAACTAAACTAAAAATTCAATTAAGAGAAAACATTTTATATTTTTCTTGTAGATAATTTTAATATGCAGGGCAAGTATATTTATTAAGCGAAATGTATGAATTAATTGTTCAATTTTTTTTTTGCTTGCGACTATCGACATTTACTACGTCAAACCAATAATATACACAATTAAATGTTTTTTCTTTTGTTTCCCTACTTTAATTTTTTTTAATTCATTCACGCGAGTTGTAAATTCGTTTAAAAATAAAGATAACCCATAAACAACATCGAAATATGAACGATTTGTCGGCGATCTTTTTAGTTTTTTCAATGCTGCCCTTTGTTTCCCTTAATCATTTCCCAACTCCTTGAAACACAAACAACAAAAAACACCCAGACCCGTATTATATAGACAAGCTATTGTGTCATTTGCTCCACCAAATCTATTATTTTTTTTTCAGAATTATGATAAACTTTTTGGGCCTATTCTAAATTACTCTTTCGACGGAACTCCGTTGACATTTATACTTGCGTTTTTAATATTTTCTCTTTAACAGCAAAAAGTATGCTATAGATATTTTAGTGGTGCAATTGCTTTGAAAACAGAATTCGGAATGGGCAAATTCAATATTAAAAAGAACTAATCTGTCGCACAATTCCTTTTCTGCATGCCCAAAAAACAATTAAAAAATTCTAAACAAAATCAAAACAAAAAATAAATAGAAAAAGCTAATTGAAGGAAGTGAGATGAATTTCGAGACGAAAAATATAATAAATTACATTTTGTACCATAAAACATAATTATTTAAATTTAGAAAGAAGAACATAGAATGGACGTAAGAACAACATCAACAACAAATATTGAGAATGCAATAAACGTAACCGAGCACGCAAAACGCCAGCTAAAAAAAATATAAATATACATATAATTATTAAAAAGAAAACGTAAATTTTTTATAATTTTAGCTCTAATATTAAATTAAATAAAAAGTCAAAGATTTACCTACTAAAAAGCGTAGACAAACAATAAACAATTAGCAGCGGGCACGTAAGCAAAAATATAAAATATCAAACAAAAAGAATTAAATTTACATTTGTATTTAACATTAACATCTCAAAGTCCCCTCCAGAAAATTATTTAAATGAACAATAACAGCAACAAAATATACCTATCCGAATTATGTATTGTAATTAAGAACTTTGATATGCATTTTAAATAACGCCCAGTACGAAAAATTATCGAAATCAAAGCAAAAAAAAGGAGAAATTAAACAAAATGAGAAAATACAAGAATTTATACAAAGCAAAGTAGCCGTTAAATTACGTCTTAAAAATAAATATGAATATGCATATAGTATATATCCCGATATATATACATATATAAATATATACATATATTCATAAAAAAATGTGTATATATTTATATACATATATATAATATTATATATTTAATACTTAATGACAAATTGAGAGGTTTAAGCTAATTGCATAATCTTAATAACAAAAAAGAACGGCAACAATTTCTATAAATTATTTAATTAGCAAAACAATTTAAAACTCGAAACTAAAACTATAAAAAATATACAAAAAAATAGCAACAACAAAATTAATTACATAGTTTCATAATCCAATACTAACAAATTAAAAAAAAAACAAACAAAGCAAAATCCCTTAAAAACTAAAGCTGATCTTCAGCTAACAATAATAGCAAGAACAACAACAAAAAACATTAATTCAAACATTACATAATTTAATTTAAAAATTCTTAAAATATATATACATAATATATATATATTTTTTGTTGTTTGAACATTTTGTACGATATATATACATATATATATATATATAAACAAATCCACAATTTGCTCGCTTTTATTGGGTTGGTCAACTCGCTTTCGAAAGATTCAGATGTTCTCCCATACGCTTGTTACGGAACTGACACAAACAATTTAACTCCTAATTAATGAGCAACGTATGAATATAATACATAACAATCGATTAAACACTTAATTTCATAGTAAAAAACATCTATTTATTTATTTTATAACTTTGAACTCCAATTTAAAACAAATATATATAATAAAGGGTGGTCCATTTAAAAATTGGAATTTAATTTTGCTATTAAAAAAAACGGCTTGATATTTTTCAAAGGTTGAACATTTTTTGGAAAGGTTGGTTCATGTCATTTCATGACTTGGCAGTAGCCCTTTCGATCCACCCAATTTTTGAGAACATTTTCAATTGTTTCGGCACGTATGTCAGCAATAGCACCTCGAATCTCGTTCTTCAACTCATCAATTGTTTCTGGATTGTTTTGCATAACATTTGTTCTTGACCGTTCCCCAAAGATTATAGTCTAACGGTGTCAGATCACAGCTTCTTGGCGGCCAATTCACATCTTCATATTTGCTGATTATTTGATTTTGATTAATTTGATATCGTCCAAGTCTTCCGCTTTAATTTCCTTAAAAAACCAATCACTTAACATTGCGCGGTAGCGCTCACCATTCACGGTCACGGGGGCTCCTTTTTCATTTTCATGTCAGCCGTGGTGGTCATTTGACCGAAATTGTTTTTCATAAATAAATGACATGAACCAACCTTTCCAATAAATGTTTAACCTTTAAAAATTTTAAGTCGTTTTTTTTATAGCAAAATTAAATTCCAATTTTTAAATGGACCACCCTGTATATAAACCAACCAAAAATGTATGGAAATTTTGGTAGCTTTTCGGTTGGTTTACATTTCTGGAACGCCCCTGGTAGCCCACCTTTCAATAAATAAGTCATTAGCGTGTGAAGTATAATTTTTAGATTCAAAATTATCGTAAATGGTGTCAAAAGTTCCTGCACATTTTTAAATTAAAGATAAAAAGGACGCTTTTTACATAAAATTTAATCATAATGAAGAATCTTTGAAAGTAATCAAAGAAGAAAGTCAGAACTTTTGAAACTTTTAATTATCCAAAAAAAAAAATTGTAGACAGAAAAAAGTTAATTTTGTTTTTGTTTTGTGGAAATAGGCTGTTAGTTTAGAATTGAAAAATGTATTTCGAGCCTCAATTAGTCCATCTTAAAAAAAAACTTATTTATCTGGTGTTTTTTGCGCTTTTTTCAGCCATTTTGGTTTGCTTTTCAGCTCGTGCTTCACGTGACTTAGTGATTACGTCACGCGCTCATCACAAGTATTTATTTGTGTAAGTATGTGTGTGTTTATTGATGCGTTGCACAATGGGGTATTTATGTAGAGACAATTTCCTGAAAGAAATATTTGATTTTCACAAAGTGTCAGCGCAAAGCAACCCAAAAGCAACTGTCGGTGATCTTGTAGTCGTATGGTTAATTTAGTGAAAAAGATTAAACCAATTGATCTTTATGATTAAAAGACTTAAGTCAATAATAAACGATGACGTAAAGTTACAAAATTAGAAATTGGTATAGACTTGGACTTGAAAATGTTCAGACAGAACACTATGAATTGAGAGTCTTTTGTTTAAAATTTGTTCAGTATAATTGCAAATTATATATAAATATATCAGGCCATAGAATTTGAAAACCATGTCTTTAATTTTCTTTAAAAAACATTTCCAACGATATATAGAATATATCTGTAGCTGTCGTAAGCAAACATTTATAGGTAAGCAAAACGCTTTGGTTTACATCTCATATTATAAAGTCTACTAAAAATTTAAAAGCGCATATTTTTTGAAGTGTCCAAAAAGTCACAACACTCCTATATCTTATTAGCTGGGAAGTTACCAAAGCTTTGCAAAGTTCTTGACATTTGCTTTTTTTAGTTAAAGATACCTTTATATCGGAGTATAATTTATCAGATCGTACAATTGTAGCAAAATGTCTATTCTTTCTGTATATATTGAGTGTTGCAGTTTTGGACTGCCGCCCACAGTGATTAATGTCAGAAAAATTGGGCAAAGTTCCCATAGTGCGTTGGTCAGTTGCTATTTATAATAGGGCCAATTGAAGCGTTAGCCAAGCCCGGACACATGCTCATGTACACGCAAACACACACACATATAAACATGGACACAGATACATACACATGTACATACACATACATACATTTATACACAGAAACGCACGCACACTTGCATATTAAGGGGGACACTTGGCAACTGTAAAAGGTGTTTGGCGCGTCGCTGTCTCCGTCGTTGCATGATGTCATCGGAGTGGCACAGTCTGCCAATAACGACACGCACACACACACACACACACACACACACACACACACACACACACACACACACATTTGCACGGAATAGCGGAAGAGTTGGGAGTGCTTATTGACAGCCTAATGCATGAGTTCAGACCTAAAGCGGCCAGACATATTACGCAGGCAAATAGAGACGCATTTGCACATATGAAGCAGCTGCAAGTTGAGATCCTCAACGGGCTACTAGAGAAGGAAACTGAACCGCAGCGCCGTCCCATTCTGTGTGATATTGCAGAGAATGCGTCCCAGACGACCCCGTCCCTGCAACTAAAGGAGAAGCTGATGTCTAAGCCAACAGGCAGCAATAAGCGGAAGAACCAGAACCAGCCCCAAAAGTGCAACTAAGCGCACTTCAGATGCCCGAGCCCCGACGTATAGTCAAGTGGCGGCGAACGCGGTGGACAGCAGAGGCGATTTAGAGGAAGTCCCAGCCAATGCGAAGAGCAAGCCAGAATGGCACATGGTCAAGCCCAGAAACAAGCCAGCACCGAGGCGCAGGAGCCGACCAGACGCTATACTGGTCAAATGCAAAAACTCAGATGACTATGCTAAAGTCCTTGCCTCTGTGCAGACCAGCAACGAGCTACAGCAGTACAAGGAGAACGTATGCGCTGTGCGGCGTACTGCTGCAGGGGAAGTTCTTTTCCAAATGAGTAAGACTGCTGATGATGCCACAAACAAGCTGCACGAAGCTGTACAAAAGCGCTGGGGAGACAGCTGAGGTAAAGGTGATCTCGGAGAAGGTACGTGTTGAGATTAGAGATCTCCTGAATGGGCAACAGCTGACGATGTCACACTGGAGGTGCTCAAACATATCGAGGGCGATTTACCTGCAGAGTCGGCGCCAAAACTACGTAAAGGCTACCGTGGCACACAGATAGCATCGATGTTTCTCCCACAGGCATTTGCAAACTCATTGCTAACGATGAGAGTAGTTCGTATAGGGTGGGCAGTGTGCAGCATACGCAGCCTGATCGATCCACGTAGATGCTACAAGTGTCTTGAATTCGGACACACGGCTGCCCGATGCAGAAGCAAACATGACGCATCTAAAAGCTGCTTCAACTGCGGTGGAGAGGGCCATCCATCCAAGGATTGCAAGGAAAATGCGTGCTGTATACTCTGCACCAGAACTGGAGCTCAAAAAACGGGACACACACACTTAGCAAGGGCTGCCCGTTCTACACGAAGGCAATAAAAAATAAAAATTAAGTTTCTGCAGCTTAATTTAAACCACTGTAGAGCAGCACAGGATTTGCTAACGCAGACAGTGCGCGAGAAGGCCATCGATGTAGCCACTTGTGTGAGCCGTACAAACCGAAGCAGGATGGAAGCTGGCTACAAAATCACAGTGCTGGAGCAGCAATCTGGAGCTGTGCTGATCCGCCATTCCAATTAAGAGAGCAGAGCACGTCTAGGGGCTTCGTGCGAGCTAAATGTAATGGAATCTGCATTTATAGCTGCTATATTGCACCAAGCATCCCGATCGCGGAATACGCCGAAATCCTCGATGGAATTGTAGTTGACGCGAGATCACGGTCGCCAGTAATCATTGCTGGAGACTTTAATGCGTGGGCCACCGAATGGGGTAGTACCCGTACCAACGCAAGGGGTAGGCTACTCATTGATGCATTTGCAATTCTCAATGTATCTCTGCTGAACTCAGGAAACGCGCAAACCTACACTAAGGCAGGTAGGGGTTCAGTGATAGACCTCACGTTTGCTAGCGCATGCTTAGCTCGAAATGCCAGGTGGGCTGTGTCTAACCTATATACGCATAGCGACCACCAAGCAGTACTGCGGATCTACCACCAAGCAGTACTGTACACCATCGGATCTAGCATGCATAGGACGAGGCAGCCGAGCTTCACTAGTTGGGCCCACGAGACGCTGAACGAAGAAGCCCTCCTCATTATGATGGAAAGCACACATTCAGCCCAGCCAGGATGCTGATGAATATGCGAATAACACCGCTTTGGCAATCAAGCGTGCATGTGACGCCTCGATGCTGCAGAAGAGGAAAGGTGGAAACGGACGGAAACCGGTCCATTGGTGGAGCGCAGATATTGCGGATGCCCGGAGACAGTGCTTGGCTGCGAGACGTCTTCAACAACGTTCAAGGGGAAGACCCAACTTTATGCGCCTGCTGCAAGACTACCGAGAGAAGCGTGCTGTACTCAACAAGGCGATCAAAAGCGGTAAATCCACATGCTGGAAAAACCTATGCGCTGAAGCAGATGCACAACCATTTGGGACGGCCTATAAGGTGGTAATGGGTAAGCTGGCAAGACGTCCAATGCCCATGGAACCGGATCAGCTGGTAGCCATCGTCTCAACCCTATTTCCGGAGCACCCACACACCAACCTCACGGCGGGTACCATGCAAACAGCACCGATATATACAGACAGAGCTGAAATACTGGAGGCAGCAGCACGCATACATGGCAACAAAGCGCCAGGCCCAGACGGAGTACCCTCCAAGGTAGTTAAGGTCATTGCATCAAGCCACCCAACGCTCTTTGCAAACCTCTTTAATGTTTGCATACAACAGCGGACAGTACCGAGGAGATGGAAGCTGCAACGGTTGGTGCTTCTCCCAAAGGGGGGTAATGTCGATGACCCGTCTGCTTACAGACCCTTATGCATGTTAGATGTCGTCGGGAAGCTGTTTGACGCATCATCTGCAACAGGTTGGAAGATGAGTTAGAAGCAAGAAGAGGCATCTCTGACTGGCAGTATGGATTCCGGAAGAAGCGAAGCACAATCGATGCCATCAATGCAGTGGTGGAGATAGCTAGTAAAGCCATAGAGGGAGAACGTTGGAAAGGTGGTAAAAAGCAGTACTGCCTCATCACAACACTGGATGTGCGCAATGCTTTCAACTCGGCAAGCTGGCCATCCATTGTAACAGCCTTGCACGAACTCAGGATCTCCGAGTACATCGTGAACTTGATATGCAGCTACTTCAGGGACCGAACTTTGCTGTTCGACACCTCCAACGGACGAATGCAGCACAGAATCACAGGTGGCGTCCCCCAAGGCTCAGTGCTGGGACCAACATTGTGGAACGTCATGTATGACGCGGTGCTCCGGCTGCCAATGCCACCTGGCACCCGCATCATCGGCTTCGCGGATGACATAGCCATCGTCACAGTGGCAAAGGAGCTAAAACACGTGGAATCTAACACGAACAGGGCAATTGCTGAGGTCATAGATTGGCTAGTGAGCAATTCCCTTCCATTGCGGCCCACAAAACGGAAGCTGTGCTAATAAGTAGCAGGAAGGCTATTGAAACCGCTACCATAGAAGTTGCTGGTTGCACAATAACATCGAAACCGGCGATCAAGTATCTTGGAGTGCAGCTTGACCATAGGTTGACCTTTAAGCATCACTTGGAGTACACGGCGAAGAAAGCGGCAAAAGCGACGACTGCGTTAAGTGGCTAATGGCAAACATCGGAGGGCCACGACAGCGAAGCCGGTGGCTGATTGCCAATGTAGTGCGATCAATAATACTATATGCAGCACCAGTATGGGCACCAGCAATGGCAGTCACGGCGTACAGCAGATCCTGTAAGGCAGCATACCGCACTTGTGCTCTGAGAGTACTTAGTGCCTTTCGCACGGTTTCCGACGACGCAGCTCTGGTGCTAGCTGGGATGGTCCCACTGGATCTACTTGCCGAGGAGACCAGATGCAATGGAGATCCAGCTTCCAAAAGGAATGTGACGATGGCGAGATGGCAGGAGAGATGGAGAGCTGCTACCAACGGCAGCTGGACCAAACGTATTGTCCCGGACATACGGCCGTGGGTGAGTAGGAAGTACGGACAAACCGACTATTACTTGACCCAACTACTGACAGGACATGGGTGTTTTAAATCATATCTCTTTAGGTTTAATCATGAGACGAACCCGTTTTGCACACACTGTGCAGGGGTTATTGAAGACGCAGAGCATGTCCTTTTGTCTGTCCTAGATATTCTGCTGAACGGGAAGAGCTAAGCCTAAATATTGGGAGGAATTTCATAGTCACTGACTTTATAGATATCCTACTTAGCTCGCAAAACAATTGGGTCGCTGTAACCCACATGGCTGCAGATATCATGAAATCGTTGCGTCGCGCTGAAAGACAGCGCAACTCAATTCAAACTCTAGATGAGACTCTAGAAGAGGCCTTCATGCCATCTCCCCTCGTGAGGTAATACTTAGCGGTGGTTCCGAGAGGGAAACGGAGAGTAGGTCGTTTTAGTGGGTGCAAGTCCCACACTTTTCGGCTTTAATGCTTTTTCCCTATAAAAAAAAAAAAAAAAAAAAAAACACACACACACACACACACACACACACACACACACACACACACACACACACACACACACACACACACACACATTCTTATATGTAAAGGACACAAGTGCGTGTATTGTAAATGAAAAAGATTTAAAACAAAAACTAACGTCCATCTATATGTTTGTGTGCCGTTTGACTTTTTGATAAATTTTCAGCACTTGTCAGGTTTTTGTTTGCCTTTTATTTTTTTTTTGACTGTTGTTTCATCTTTCATTTATGTACCGTTATCAGAACGCACGCGTAATGACGCCATAACAAGGCTGAGAATAACAACAACAACAAACAAAATGGGGCAACCCACAATCATGAGCTGTGTGAGTGCGTATGGGTGAGTGCGTATGGGTGTGTGTATGTGTGTGTGTCCGCATAATTAATTGGCTTTTAATTTGCATTTTAGCGTTGATTATGATAATCAATGGAGCCGATTCCTTATCATACTCTTAAGCTGTTGTTATTGTGATGAAAATGAACTCGAGGTTTTGTTTTATTTAGTACAGAAAAAAAAAAATCATAAAACTGTAAATTAAAATCTTTTAAAATCTTTTTTTTTTTTTAGTAAAACCTTTTTAAGTTTTTTTTATAAAAATTCTTTAAAATAGATATTTGACTTGTATTATGTTGTATAATTTCTAAGTGCTCTATTATATTAATACATTTATTTTGAGCATTTATTTATTAATGCATTTTATTTAATCAGTGTAGTCATAATTAAAAATGCATATAAAACCATTGTTAATGAATAATTTAATATTTACAAATAAGGATTGCGTAGGGCAAATATATGTTGTAAAGTGCCTTTGAGGAACATCAAATTTATTGGGACATACAAAGTACAGTCCTACAAAGCTAAGGGATAGGAAGGCTTTGTTAAGGTTGACAAATGTATTTTATTGCTATATTAATATTACAAACAATTAAAAACTATAATTGCTATTTACTATGTCTGAATTTTAGAAAATTTTCTAGCTTTTTCTAGCTATTGAAAATGTATATATAGCTTTTTCCGGCTCTGAAGAGTTGGCAACACTGATCGCAAGGCAGCATACAGCTGGACAAATGCTGAATCGCATAGAATGCAGCGAGTATTTGAGTGCAATAGTGTGGATGCCATGTGGATTGCAAATGGCTATAAGTTAGAGGAGGACAACACAGCGTCCACTGTTCATCGCCCGCAGCGCATTGCAGTTAACCCCGAAAAACAATGAAGCAAATGGCATCAGCAGTTACAGCACACACACACACACAAACACAGAAAGAGAAAGAGAGGGAGGGAGAGGGAGAGAGAGAGAGACATGCTTTGCATGTTGTGCTCCATTTTAAGGCTGCCAAAAAATCAGTCAACTGCATGCAGCAGTTGAGCAAATCGCGTGCCGTACATTTACCCCAGAGTGGAGAGGGGGACTTTTGCCTTGGCACTGGTGCAGCTGCACTCGCACATGTTGCTTGCCTGCAAAAAGTCGGAGAGGAAGAAGAGGGTGAGGTGGCTGGTTGGCGTTGCGAGGATGTCTGCCCCACAAATTGACTGCGGCTGCAGGGAGAGTGGTGGCTGTTGGGCCTATGGGGAGGGGAAGGGAGGGCAAACATTTGGCTTTGTGGCATTTGGATGATTTCTGCCTATTTGTGCCTCAACCCCTTACCCCTCTCTGTGAATGTGTCCCCCGTTGTATTTGTGGACTTCAATTTGCGTGTTTGCTGCACATTTTAACGCTCGTTGTCGGCGTCGTCATTGTTGTTGTTGGTGTTGTTCTTCTTGTTGCTGGTGTTGTTGGTTGCCAGAACAACGGATTGAAACACGAAACGAAATTCAAAGCAAAGCAAAAGAATGAGGTTCTGTGATTATTGACTGAGGGACCAAGGGTTCGAGATGGGGTGAATGTGGAGGTGGAGGTGAGTTTGCTCTCCTCGCTCTGTTTGCTGTGTAGCAGTTGAAGCGAATGAAGGGGCAGGGTGTGATGGCATAAAGGTGCGTTGATAATTTGCTCAGTGCATTTCATTTCGATGGCTGCTGCAATTTGTGTTGGCCTATGATCGGACTGTCATGATGCATATTTAACCCTGTGCAAATCTATCTGCATTTGTATGTGAGCGTGTGAAGCAATCGAACATACTAATTAACAACAATTACTCAAATGCCAGCGCTTATTTTGAATGGAAAATTCTGACGGTTTTATGCCACACTGCATTATTACTATAATGTACAAATGCACAAGAGTATTGGTTTTAAATATACCGTTCGGAATGTCTGTGTTTTTTAAATGTCATATTTCATGTTGTCGATGATATTTTTCGAAGTCACAAAAATCAAGCGCTATAAATTTATTTTAAATTTTTTAAGAAAATCAAATACGAAAATTAAAAAAAAATGAAACTAGCATAAAACTATTATAAATGTATCTCAACAAAACTCGCTGAACACTACAAGGACTCCAAATATTCGGCGTGCCAAAGAGAAGCTGTGGTCTCGTCATTATTTCAAAAGATGTGTTTTCTTAATCTAAGAATTTTATGTTCTCGACACATTTTTTAGACCAAGTTTCTTAGTTTTGAGACCAAAATCTTGATTTCAGAAAATTTTGATTTATCAGTGTATGTCTTTTAAAACACGAACAATGCCGGGCCGCATCTATCCTACCTTAAATCAAATTTGCAATGAGGATAATGCTTACATAGAAAGCTGATTTCTCAGCTTACATAAGTGTATGTATTTGTGTGTGTGTGTGTGTGTAGAAATCAACAATATCACATATACAATGTGCTCGTATTTGAGTATTATGCGTAATTATAATGACGCTGATGATGGCGACGACGATGGCATAATTAGCCTTGTTATACGTATTTACTATGGTGTTGTTCAGATTGTTGTTGTTGTCGATGGTTCTCCAGACTGTCAGCACGTAAGCGACAACAACAATTGCAACAAGCAACAACAACAACAGGCGGAAAAGCAACGAAACACGCGCGACTCATAAACCAAATTTATGCAAATTTAGCTCCTCTTTCCTCTACCCTCTTACTCACTCCATCACCTCTCCTTTGTCGCCATTTGCCTGTGCCCTTTCACCTCTTCACCCCTGTCACAGAGGCACCCCTCCCCACCCGCTACCTTACAGGCTGGCTGCCCTTGCAAAGTGCAAAGGAAACGCACAGTTAAATAATGTAAGGTTATGTTAATTCGAGTATAGCGAGCAAATCGGGAAGACGAGGACGTTACGTTGGCAAGGACAGAAAACAGGACAGCGGAGGGGGGGGGGGGTTGGAAAGTGGAAGGCAGAGGAAAGTGCAGGGTCGCTCCAGGTGTAACACACACACACACACAATCTACTCTAATGCCTGGCAGTTAGAGGTCATTCTGCTCCTTACCCCCCATCACCGTCTTCTGCTCCTATTCATACTCCACACTGTTCCCTCCCTCTTGACAAGACTTACGCAGCGGGAGAAGGAACAGCTAGCTAAAATGGAAAGTGTACTTGCTCTCAACTCAAAATGGAACCCGTCGACATAACGTTTACTTCCTAATTTAAAGTGTTTTCATTAAGGATCAGTCAGGTGTGTTCTACAAATTTCAAAAAAGCTGTTAAAGATTTGATAATATTTTAAATTTCTTAAATTAAATTAAATTCTTTTTTTAAATAAATAGAAATGCATTTAAATTAAATTGAATGAATCTATTAATTATATAAAACATACCTAATTTAATGTTATAGTTTTGTAGAAGTGACATTGCAAATATGTCAGAGGAAATGAAATCTCTGACGTTTTAAGAATACATTGAAAATCGATAAAAATTTGTATAATAAAAAAATCAAGACTGCAAACCGGTTCTGAACCGAACCTTGTAGAGCCGGTTCGGTTCGGGTTTTTAAGCAGCCTGAACCAGATCATGTACCGAACGATAGAAATTTTGAGAGCCCTTTGCGAGCCTAAACCTAAACGGAACCGCTTTCTAGAGTAAAAGGTTCGGTTCGAAAAAAATATGACTACATAAATATTATGGTTTTCTAGTATTACGCAATTATTTGAGACTTCGAATTAAAATAGTTCATATTTAAATCTTCAAATAAATTTAAATTATAATAAAAATTTGAATTTTAAAAAAAAATTTAATTAGTTCAAAATGTAGAGAAAAATGTATAACAATACAAATATGTTTTGTATGAAATTTTTTGTATAAGTTATTTAAGAGTTTAATAAAGTTATATAATACATTTTTGTAGATTTCACAATAGAAAATAAATTCATTTATAGTAAA
This sequence comes from Drosophila innubila, assembly GCF_004354385.1. Lineage (NCBI taxonomy): Eukaryota > Metazoa > Arthropoda > Insecta > Diptera > Drosophilidae > Drosophila > Drosophila innubila. Next base: position 13,975,892 of record NC_047626.1, read on the forward strand.
TTGAATTTTATGTTGAGAACGCAGGTCATTTAATACAATAAATTTGATCAGATTTGCAAAGAGACTAATGCCGTTAATCGGGCCATAGGTGCATTCCAATTTAAATTGTTTCAATTTATGTAAATTCATTCAAGACTTGTTTTTGATGCCCATTTCATTTAAGCTCCTCAAAGTATGCAATTATTTTTACTGTGGATCGTGTAAGGAACTTGTGTTCCAGCATTTACAACGAGGACTTTATATATGTCCATACATATTTATTTTGCTCGATGAGCGTCATTCAAATCAATCCCTCTGTAGGTGTTGGTGTGTATGTGTGTGTCTCCGTCGGTTGTTGTAGTTGTAGCTGTGGGAACAAAGGTGCGGAAATTTAGTCGCACTTGACAATGCGATGGACGTCAGATAGCGCTGCATTGCAACTGTCATACCACACAGTTCCACACAACCCCACACCCTCTGCTGCTGTTCACCCCCGCAATTCCAACACCACCTGCTAACCACAGCTGCTGTTGTTGTTGTAGATATTGTAGTTGTTGTTGCTGGCAAGCGTTGCCACTGTCAGAATGTCGTCATTGTTCATTCATGAAATGAGCGCCTTTTTACTTTTGCCCAACATCAACAAAAACAACAACAACAACAGCCGCAGTGGCCGCAAAATGAAATGGGTACAGAGTAAAAGCAACAACAAAAGCGATATATAGAGTAGAAAAACGAAAAGGGAAAAAGGGCAGCAAAAATAAAGAAAAAAAAGACACACACAGAAGGAAAGACGCGCGTGGTAAAGGAGTGCTGGATAAAGTATACATATATATTTATATATATATATCTGGATATATGTATTTGTTTGTGTGTGTGTGTGTGCGAGGACACTACGAGGACGTACGTGCGACTTTGTTGGCCACACTGACGTTTTGATACATTTGCAGAGGGTATCATAATTTTGTCACGAAATGTGTAACCACATTAAAAAAGCCGTGCCAGACACCATTAAGTATATATATGCATATGTATTCTTGATCAGGACCACTGTCTACACAGAAAAATAGCTAAAATTCAAGTTTAAAACTCTTGATTTTAGCATATGTATAATTTTTAGGATATTGTTGTTGAAAATAAAAAAAAAAGGTAAAAATAAAATGGCAAAGAATCAACATAAAAAAACATTGAAATATTTGATCTTACGGATCCTTGCTTCTGGAAAGAATAGTGATTAAATAAAGTATTTTGTACTTGGTTTAAGAAAATCCGGGACTACCTCAATTCTGGCACTGCATTGGATTGAATTTATTCCGGAAACAATCAAACTTTAGTATGATTCTTCTTATTCTTCTTTCTTAATATTTCTCAATCATTCTTAAATTACATAAAATTTAAAGTTGTTCTTCTTTTATTTTCTTACGAAGTTTGGTTTAAATCAAACTACTATGTCTATATATAGCTTCTATAACGGCTGAAAAATTAAACTTTACTATGAGCCACTCACAGAGTGTCTATTTTGTATTTTTTTATACCTTCTGATCAAATTTGTTTAGAATCAAACAATTATTTTATATAACAATTTTATAGGATCATCTAGTCGAGAATTGAAGGGTGTCAAATATTCAGTGTGCTAAAGATAACCTTTCATTCTTGTATTTTCTTCCCTTTTTATATTCAGCTGCTGCTGTTGTTGCTGCGGCAGTGTTGCATGCAACACACACACACACACTCACACAAAAATACACACATACACTTATATATATATATATATATATATATATATAGATATACATACAAAGGCAAAGACATACAAACGATTTCGCTTCGTTCGCTGACATCATCCGCAGTTGCCGCACACACACACACACACACTCACACACTTACTGTGTGACAGCTCGCATTGCTCATACGCCATGTTTGCCAACACGCACTGAAAGCTAATAAGTAATGGTGGGCGTGGCGGGGCGGTTCGGAGCGCGGCTTCTGTTGCTGTTGCTTTTGTAGTTAATAATATAGTTGATATTATTGTTGTTCTTTGTTTTTCGTTGCCATTGTTTACTGTGTGGTGTAAAATTCACGTAGCGTATATGTTATTTTAGTTCATTTTGCATTGAACAATTTTCGATTTAAGCCCCCAGCAATTGTACAATTCTCGTTTTTTGCTGCTTTGCAATATTTTATGCATTCCCATTCCAGTGCAATATATATATATAGCATAAGCTAAAGTTTCTGTGGAAGCGATTTGTAGGCGGAATTCGAAATAAACTGAGTTAAGAAATAATTCTCTAGGAAATGTATTTTTGCTTCAAGTATTTTTGTACATTTAACACGAAATTGTAGCTCAGAACAACTTAAATTCTGAAATTAAATAAAAGTTTTGCGTTGGAAATAATTAAATTTGCAAAGAAAAAGTCGCAAGTGAAGGATTGTGATTTGAAATATACCAATTTATACAAATTTGATGGGAAATTAAAATAAAAATAATTTAAAAAAATTTGAATAAACAGCAGTATTAGTATTAAATGAACAAAGACAAATGTCAAGGTTTTGATTTTTTTAAAGGAATTTATAAAAGATTAATGATAATTTTTTTTTGTGTTTTTTTCTATTTTGAATTAGGAGTGTTCAGAAATTCTCTAGCCAGTTAAATAATGATTGACAAAATCAGCCCAACGAAATTTAAAAGAATTCTTGTTTCTGTCTTTTTGAGACATATTTTTTTATAGCTGATATATTATTATTTATAAGTATAAGAATATTATTTAAATTAAATCGTTTGAAATGCTTTTTGTGCCTTCCGTGCAGTTTAAAAATGAATTCCAATTAAATAAAAAAGTATTAAACATAAACTCAACAATTATTTTAAGAATTGCTCTTTTGTTGCTAAGAGTTTTGTAGAAAATACATGAATATAAATTTCCAATTTAATTTGGTATACATTGATCTGCAAATAGTTATTAAATACAAAATATTATAAATTTTCCAAGAAGTTTGCCAACACTTTTGTCGACCACAATTTGTAATATGTAGCTGCACTTTGTAACAAAAAACTTGAAACAATTACGACAGAAGCGTTTAATGGCATTCAATTTATGGTTACTTTGGGTGGTAATGTCGGGGGGGTGGCAGGGTGGAGCGGGGAATAGGGGAGTCGGTGGATATTTGAGTAGGTATGTACATACGTTTATCAGTTAGCGCACCTGGCTTAATTGTCATGTGTCGTTTATGGTCAATTAGTCAAGAACTCAGTTGCTATGAAATGTTTGCCCAAGGCTCGCCCTGGACATCAACGCACATTCATTTGAGTCTCTCACTGTTTGGTGAGGGGCGGAGGTGGTAGGGGGATAGAGGGAATGCTAGATGCCGGTATACTGCATGGACAGTTATGTTGCAAACTCAAAGTGCAAAGTCACAAAGTCACAAAGTCATTTGCTTTGCATTTGCAAAGTCAAATTGCTGGCTATGCCTGACGTATGCAGCCTTTTTCCCACATTATTCTTCCACTATTGTGGTAGTTGTTGCTGTTGTTGTTGTTGTTGCCGTTCCGTTAGTGCTCGACTCGGTATCCTGGGCCTGTCCCAATGACCGAGTGTGGCATGTGGCATGTCTGCGCTCTTCGCTCTGCGCTCTCCGCTTCAAGCAACAAAACTGGCACAAGTCCGATGCACGAAACGAAATGAAACGAAACGAAACGCAGCCGATGTCGAATCGTTAGCCGAAGCCATGGCCAAAGCGGAGACACTGTTAGCCGAATGCCCGAATTGGCCAAAACTCAACGAAAGTCACACTCTGTGAACGCACACGCGCTGCGGCAGCTGACAGTTTCAGTGAACCACGGAGACGAACGGATTACGGGTAACAAAACAGCAGTCAAACAAAAAAATACCAAAAAAGAAAAAAAAAAAACAGGAAAAAGAAAATGAACAAAAATTTATAAAATTAAAGCTTATGCTAAAAAAAATAGTAAATAGTCAAGAACAATGAAAACAACTAAAAACAAATAAAATCAGACAAACTCTTGGCCGCACTCAAAGTCACAGTCAGAGACAAGTAGCAAGCTCTAAAAGCGACACCCCGCCCGTCTTCTCAAACTAACGAAAAAGCAGCAAAGTGTTTGAAATTCGAAACAAAAATATGTTGGCTACACAAATACATATATATATATATATATATATACAGTATAATATAATTTATACTATATATACTATATTATATACATATCATAAAGGCAAACTCAGTGCGCAGGCAACAAAACGTTTTACATAAGTTCTCAAAGTTCTTTTGTTTTTTTTTTTTCATTTTTTTTCTCCAATTTTTTTTTGTATTTTTTTCAAGTGCCTAAACAAAAAAAATGTAAGAATCGTCAAGAAACGAAAAGGAAAGAAAAGGAAGTAAGCTGTAAACGTAACGCAACATTTGTCTTATATACTATAAAGCTATGGCTATATATGTTATATATATATATGTATTATTTTTTTTATTGTTGTTGTTTGACGCGTGTGTATGTGTATGACAGCGGCAGCTCTCTTGCTCTGTGTGTGTGTGTGTTTGAAAAACGTGGCGTATACTTGCTGTGGCCTAAAAGCAAAAGATTGCGTATACGACTCGCAGCTAAGTGTGCGTGTGTGTGTGTGTGTGCATGTGTGTGTTCCGCAGCACAAAATGCGAATGCATAACTTGCAATTTGTTTGAAATGCCAAAAAACAACGCTCTTAAGTAGGCAACGAAAATTTAACGAACACACACACACACACACACACACACACACACACGCACGCCAACACGCACGCACGCATGCATGCAAGGCTGCATGTGTGTGCTTTTTGGAGTACTTATAAAGTTTGTCTTTGTCCGTGCTTCTGTGAATGTGTAAGTGTGTGTGTGTGTGTGTGTTTGAACTTTCGATTTTTCGTGGCTTGTCTTCAACTTATTGTTGTTGTTGTGTGTTCTGTGCTGTGCTGAATGTGTTTAGGCTTTGTATATTTACGTGCCTACATGTACATATGTATGCACATATGTATGTATGTATATATGCATGTGAGTATGCGTGTAACTGTATCTGGCATGTCCCTTTTTGAAGCGCGCATATGCCATGTGTATGTAAGGCAATGCCAACAACAACAACAACAACAATAACAACGACAACAACGAAAACGACATCAAAAAGGACAACGACAACAACGAAAACGACATCAAAAAGGACGAAGTCTGCGCTAGCACGAAACTCAACTCAACAGAACACAACACAACGCAACACAAAGCAACACAACACAACACAATTCAACTTAACTCAACTCGAAAAATATCAGCGAAATTCGAGCAGTCATACACACACACACACACAGACACTGCAATAGAGGAGGGGAAGTGGGAAGTGGGGGTTGGTTGGCACAGCAAAGTCAGTCACTCAGTCAGTCAGTCAGTTAGGCTGATGCCTCGCTAGCTGGCTAAGCAAAGGCAAGGCATGTAACGTCACACACTTACACACACACACACACACACAAACACATAACCCTCGTCATGCCAAGCGAGGCTCTACGCCTCTGGCAGCCCAGCACGCGCGTGTGCCACATCGCGTTTCGTGTTGTGCGCAAAAATTGAGCCGAGCGACAACGACAACGATGAGGCGAATAACGAAACGGGCAACTGGAAACAGCCAAAAGGAATAGGGACAAGGCGAGGACGCAGAACAGACCAGCGAGCTGGGGTTACCGAGAGAGAGAGAGAGAGAAAGAGAGAAAAACAGAGAGAGAGTGTGGTGAACGGAGCAATTGTGCAAAGGGGGAGGGGGCAACAAAATTGCCTGACTGCTTTGCTTTTGCCTGTCGCTTTGCCTACTTTCGCTACGAACGAAAATTGTGCAACGCTTTTGAAGTTGTTTGCTTGTCTAGCGTGGCAACAACAAAAACAACAACAACAACAACAACACCAAAAACGACAGCAACATCAGCAGCAGCAGTAGCGACAACATTCCATTTGTTTGTTGCCTGCAGCACAAAAGTATGCAACAGCAATTTTTCGTAATGAGCTCAAACCTTTTTTTCCCCTTTTTTACATGCATATGTTTTTTTTGTTGCTGTTGCACTTTCAATAACTCTAGTCTCCAGTTAATTATAGCTTTGCATGCTTTAGTTTTACTGTGGCGACATGCTGTCGACATTTCCATATAGCGTATACAATATCTCGTTGCCAATTGACCAGCAATGTCAATAAAGTTAATGGCAGTTTCGAATGAGTAAATACTACTTGCCACATCTAGAAAACATGCTGCTGACATTTCTATTTGGTTGTTTTATTGTTCTTTTTGTGTGTTTGTCTGTTTTACATAACAACAATGTGATCTAAAAGCGAGCAGAAATCAATTGGTCGCACACTTTCTTTTACTACTTTTAATAGCACGGACTGCTAATACGTTGCATAATTCTATGCGCTAACATTTAATTGTAAATTTAATACAGGCGTGTTCCCGAAATACAATTTAACCGAAAAAAAATCAAAAACTTATAAATTTTTTGTTGGTTTTCGGTTGGTTTACATTTCTGGAACACCCCTGATAGTAAAATTACACTTCGCGTTGCATACTTTTCTGGGCACTTGTAAAACAAAAGGTGTTGCATACTTGCGGGCGCAAATTGAAAAGCAATTGATCTCAATTACTTGACTACGCAACATTTACTGTGTGTTTATATAAAAAAAACTACACAAAAATGTCGCTTTGCTGCCATGTAACATGTGTGTGAGTGTGCGTGTTGGTTTCTTTGCCTGCGACTTTTAGGCGCTTAAAAATATGTATCACAAGCAACAAAAAAAGGACAAGGCCTGAAAGGTTACACAAACTACTACCTACTATCCACCCCCCGACTTCTATTTACCGACCACAGTGCCTACAAATGTGCGTGTGCCTATTTCCTTCGTCTATTGTCACAATTTGATTGTTGCTATTCAATTGGTTCTCTTGTTCAGCTGCTACTGATTTTTGTTGTATTTCTTTTATTCATCTACATAGCTGTTTTATTGTAGTTGTTCTTGTTGTTGTTTTTGGGTGTGCCAAATTTACATAACGTAAATGCTACATAAATAAATTATTAAATACGTGCTGTGAAAATGAATTGAATGTGGACAAAACATCAAAAAGAAACCACACACGCACACAAACTGACACTTGTATGTGGTTAATGAATGCAATAGTTGTGTTTCTTTTATGCATTGACATTTTTTTGTCAGTCAAATTTTCGATTTTGTAACAATTTCACAATTTAATTATAAGTTTTGCCAAAACCACAATATTTTAACCATCCCGCTTTTATTGTTTTCAGTCAACTTAAAGCGACCAAATGTCATGATACTTTTTTGAGAGATGCAAATATATTTATATATAGATACAAAATATATTTTTCATAAAATCTTTTATTGTGTAAAATGCATCAATAGTTAATAATTTTGTTGTCATTTAATATAATCTATGGCAGTTGAGCTTGTGACTCCGAAAATATGTCCAAAAACTGTTGATTTTTAATTTTCAAATTGTCATAAAATTAAAATAAAATGATTAAGCCATTGAATATATTTAGAGTGCTGTTCTGTTAAACGAAATTCTCCTTAAAATAACTTTATTATTCCACTCAAACAGCTCTTAGCATAAAATCGGCATAAACAAGCAAATATTCACCTTAAAATTAAATTTTTAATTTATGAAAAACTGACCCTAACACTATATTGTTTTTAAAAAAAATATGTTGCTATATTTAAAATTCTACTTGTGCAAAGAAGTATGACAAATCTAAAAATATTTTCCTTTATGAATTTTATTTTTTCTATTAAAATTTATTCTGTGTAATGATGGCGCACAAATTCACTATATTCAGGGGTGTTCTAGAAATGTAAAACAACCGAAAACCAACAAAATTTTTTTTGGGATTTTGGTTGGTTCTCGATTGGTTTACATTTCTAGAACACCCCCGATAGAATGAAATATATAAGCCGACCGACTTAATTGACCAATTGACTGGGCAATGCTATAAAATGCATTGCAAAAGCGGATCAGCGGGTCATAATGATTTGTGATAATAGCTGTGCTATTTATAAAGGGGCATAACTAATAACGAGGGCAATTGAGAGTGAGGAGTGGAGAGGAGAGGAGAGAGGGCTTCACTCAACGACTAGTGCCAGAATGGTTGAGGTCCAGTCTGGCCGGTGCCAAATGTTTCCAAACGTCGTTTCAACTTCGACCAATGTTGGTTGGATTTTAACCCACAATAGTAGTTGCCTCTCATTGTTGTTGTACGATAGTTGTTGTTGCTGTGGTGCGGCGAGTAGCGGCGAGAGAGCTGGCCACCAATTTGATGACCTAAAAATAGCATTAGAAGTCAAGTCGCTAAGGCTTGCGGCGAACAGCAACGACGGCGACGGCGACGGCAAAGTAGCACAACAAAAGTTGTGTTGACAACGAGCAAATGGACACAGTTGTCAGCAAGGGGTGGAAGGGGGGGCAGGCCACGAGAGCGAAGCGTGGCGAGAGCGAGAATCCTTTTTGCAGCGAATTCGTTTGCCGCGGCAAAAACACAAGACAAAAAGCAACTGTTGTAGACTTTTTGTTAAAGTTAAAGCAGTTTTTATTAACAATTCAATTCAATTTGTGTACAATTTATAAAATTATTTAAATTCATTTGCTAAGGCAGATATGCATACAAACGTACAAAGTGTTAAATAAATACTAGTGTAGCTGCTCATATTCTCGATTACTTACTCTCTGCCCCACGCTCTCATTGCTACTCGGAGAGCGTTTTCGCCGTGTCTGATGTGTCTTTGACTTTGGTGCTGGCTGTGTTTTTCACGTGCTCGCAAAAGTATGCTACAAAATAATCTGTTTGACGGTCCGAAGTTGCATAAACATAAACAAACAGCGAACGCTGCAGCGCGCTGCTACAAAACAACAAATCCAAAAAATATATAATAATAAAATATAAATTTTTTTCGTGTGACTTTTTTGCAAGTGAAATTTGTGCTATTTTGTGCTTTTACTATATTAAACAAATAACACCAAAAAATGTGCACGTACACATACACATTCCCTTACACACACACACACACACTGTTTGTGCAATATTTGATCACATTTTAGACAGTTAACAGTTGTTAACACATGAATTTAATTAAAATAATGAAATAAGTTGAATGTTGAATAAATAAAAGGAAAGAAAAATAACAAGATAAATTGAATGCAAAAGTAAAAGAAAAAAAATTAGGAACAATGCCAGCAGCAGCAAGAACAATCAATCAATCAATCAATCGATAGCGCAACAACAATAAGAACGAGTCAAATCAACCGAAAGCCTAGCCACATCAAGCACATAAAAACACAACTGCGCCGGCTATAAGACGCACTCACAATCACACACACATATATACCTATACATATACACATACCTACACAAGTCAGCCTAAACACGCACATGCATGTCGACAGCGGCTCCTGTTACGGCAACATCTAAAGCTTCTTGTCCTTGTCACCAAATGAGTTTGTCATATTCAAACTCATATTCATACTCATATTCATAATTATACTCGTATTCGTTAGAAATTATTAATTGTTTTTCAAACAGCGCTGGGAACCAACAAATCAGCGAAAATAATAAGAAAAAACACCAAAAACCTAAACAAGAAAATATTTAAAATAAAATAGAAAAGATATATACAAAAAAAAAAAAAATAAACAAAAGCACGCGATCGCAAAGCAAAGTAAAAATAATAAAAACAAAGAAATCGAAAATCATCAAAATTGTTAAAACGCGCCGCGTCGTCATCCATTAGATCCGTATGCATGTGTGGGTGTGTGCGTTGATGCATATCCATGTGTGAGCTACAACAACAAAAACAGCAACAGCAACGGCAATCGCTACATCAATAGTTAACAGCATAGCTGCAGCAATATTTGTGGCAGTTCATTGCAACAACAGCAGCAACAAATAACACCCACAACAGCAACAGCCAACATTAAAACATCATCATCAACAGCAACAACAACAATAGCAGCAGCAGCAGCAACAAGAAAGGCACAAGATCGATTGACATCGATTAACGGTGAGTAAAGATTGATATGTCTTAAGTGTTAAGTTACTGTTTTAACAAACAAAATTTATTTGATTTATATTTAAAGAAAATTTTTTTTTTTTTTTTGTAAACTTGTTTCAAGCAACCATTCAAAAAAATTAATATAAATTAAGAAAAGGTTAATATTTTTGTTTTGAGAAATATAACATGTGAATTTTTAGTATTGTTGAAACAATTACATGACAGACTGTATTTTTTTGCTGGGTATGTAAATATCTAGAATCGAAGCTAATGTTGCTTAATGATGGTCACACAGCGGCAATGGTAGCTAATAGTTAGCCATGATTATGTCATTAATGAGCCACTGCAGTAGAAAACTCTAAGACACTTGGCTAACACTTACACACGCACACACACACTTGGCCTACTGCATAGTTGGCTCAACCTTTTGGTGGCTTTTGGAGGGCAAACTAGAGGCACAGTCACTTGACAGGCAAGCGGGCGTTGAGTTTCGTTAAGAAGAATACCAAAATAATTCTAACTTTGAGATACAAGATACAAATACGAGAAAAAGCTTAAAGCAAAGGAAAGGAAACAGCGAGCGAGATGAAGAAAGAGTAAGAAAGAGAGAGAAATATGTAGAGCAAGAATGAGGACTCAAAGGATGCCTTGCTCACAGCGCAAACGCTGACTAATCTCGCTCTCTTTTCGCTCCCTCTCTCTCTTTCCTCTCTCTCTTTGTGTCTCTCTTAACGCTTTCCCGCTGGGCCTTGCACATGTATATGTAAAATTCATTGACTAACAACATGCGAACTTCGTTCAGTTTATGGCAAGGCTTTATGTATGTGTGTGTATTTATTTTGTAATATTCTATAATATTATTTTATATAGATATATGCGTATATATATGAAACTGGCTAGCTAATCAATTTGTGCTACGCTTAGGTATTATTAAATATTTAAACATTTTCACATTTGTTTTTAACAACTGCAAAATGCAGCTATGCATTTTTTATAGCATAATTTTGTGCACCTTTTAATGCCTGTAACGAATGCTCTGAATTGAACATTAAGTCTTATTTTATAGAAATTATGCGCATACTGTGACAATGAATGAACTACGCATACATATGTACATACATACATACGCACATTTTTACATAAATTCATGTAAGTTTTGTGTGTATAAAAACACGTCGAAATATCGAACTGACCTACTTTTGTGCTCAATGCAAACATATACACACAAATGTATACATAGAAACTGTTGTGTATGTCTTTGTGTGTGTGTGTGTAAATGTTGTATCCATGTATCTCCGCTGCGAATACGCCAAAAAGGCAGCGCACACACACATTGACATTGGGCAAGAGTGCTTTGACCTTAGTTCCGCCTGCTTATATAAGCCAAAAAGCAATCGAAAACAATTTCTAGCCAATTCGAGAGTCGACTGCCAATATTCTTACAACATTTTCAAAATTTTACACCCGTTTCTTATAAATAAAGTAACAGGATTTATTGTGTGCTTTGGAATGTGTGTAAGTATATATATATCTTGATCAACACCCTAGTCGATATACCCATGCCCGTCTGTCCATATGTCCGTCTGTCCATCTGTCCGTCCGTGTGAGCGCCTAAATCCCAGAGACTCTAAGAGAGCAAGCAAATTTGGCACACAGACTTCTACAGACCCCACGCAGGTCAAGTTTGTTTTACATTATTTAAAGGCCCCCCTTCCGCCACCGCAATCGCGAAAAACCAGCACACCCGCAGTTTTAAAGATAAAACGTTTTTTGTGGTAATTAACGTAATTTATTATTATTATCTATTGTCCTACTTAATCGCGGAAATATCGGGCAAATAGAACGGTAGAAATGCCTAGTTTAATTTTTTTAAAGCAATACAAGCTCCTAAAAGCACGCAGTAGTTTTTATATATTAAGCCCTTACAAACATTTTAAAAATTCCTACCCGAATGGTAATGATATGCAGATTTCATACCGAAATGCTTCAGGCTGGAAACATAAGAATTTCATAATATTTAACCTGAAGTAGTTATAATACAGTTGCTATCCTGTAAGTTTGGTCCAACATAAGTATTGTCTGCTGTTACTGTACGAAAAAGGCTGTCAGTATTTCAACTAAAAACCAGCAACAACAACAATACACGATAGGAAAGATCAACATTAATCAAAATATATGGAAAAGGCCAATAAAGAGAGTGGACAATTCACAAAACTATTTTCAGCTTTCAATTTCGCTCCCACGAGCACATTACCATTGATCAAAAGCAGATTCCGGTTCAATCTTCAATCTACAATTTTGGGTTTCCTTGACGCTTCGACATCCTCAAACGAAGACTATAATATACATAATCTTACTACAGCAGTGCGACTGACAACATCAGTCATTTTACTACTCATCGCATTGTTACAAATAATAGAAACTTGTTCTACTCCAGTGTTTGAACTTGCCATTTTCAAATGCAGAGTTTTTTTTATTTAACGTTGTCTAATTCGAAAGAGAGCTTAAAGAACTGTTTCATGGGCTAGTAAATACATACAAACTAATTTGTGTTAGGAAATTTAATTTTAACATACATACTCAAGGACAGGTTGTTGAAAAAGGATTTCTGATTTCTAAGTGAACTCCGAACCTCTATTAGCGCCCGCACTTTTGAATCTATATTGACCATCATAGTGGGATTGTTGTCACTGCAACTGAGCCTATTGCATCTTAGAAAAATTATATACGTATTTATGTAAATTTGAAATATTATTATCTTTTATGAATTCAATGTAAAATAAATGTTTTGCCAAACCTTTCATTAGACAGTTATTACTTTTACTTGCTTTTAAGTGTTTTTTTTTTTTAATTTGTTTAATGATTATATCTTTTGATATAACTGGGTTCGAACCCTGCCATGTTCAAATTCAGTAACTTACCTATTCTGTTAATTTTTGAAAGTTCATGCTTTTCTATTTCTATATGCAACTATTTCAGATTTCAAATAAAAAGCAGAAAAAGTTAAATTATTTACTAAATTTTAATATTTTGTATTAACAAATTTAATTATAATGTTATAATGTTTTTATATTCAATTTACAAATTAATTTAATTTAATTCAATAAGTTTTATATTATAAGAAATCTTTTAACCAATTAACTCTTTTTCAGCAGATACCTTTCTGTAATTTAATGACCTTAACTATTTTACATTCAATTAAAAGCATATTTCAATTAATTGGCTGACTTGTTTACCCTTTGAAAAATTCCTGTGTTATTCAGTTTTTATTTATTTTTATTTATTTATTAAATATTGATACATTTCGCCACAATTCAACAGAATTTCGCCCTTTGCAATTAATATCGTGGGTATCTTCTTTTCTTTAAGCATTCTAGGAAGGGATAATAAAGTTTCTGTAGAATTTTCTTTTAAATCAATTCCACTGAAATTTTGAAATATAATTTTTTAATTAGTCTTTGATATTCATTCTGTTTTCCTGGAATCTTTTTATATAAGGGACGGTAATTAGCAAAGTCGTAGTAGCCTTTAATTAGTAGATTTTTGAAATTTATTAAATAAGTTAAAAAAAAAAATTGTTAATTTATTATGTATTAAAAATGACTATTGAGGGCTAAACACAGAAGTGAAACAGAGTTATAATTTCAATGAAATCAGTTAATTAACCCACAACCGCTGATACCTTGCTTGCTTAACTTAATTTTAGGTCTAGTTTGAAGTATGATTACTTTTTTTCTTATACATTCTTTTTTTTATACATTTGGACCCCAGAGGACAAAAAAAGTTCTTTATCTTATTTTATTTTTTTTTTTAAATTGAGTATTTTAAAAGCCGTTTTTAGAAGTACAGATGTAATTCATTTATTCAAAGTTTTAAATTTTAGCCAATAGTTTTACAGCTACCCAATTTAAAATTAAGAAAATAATGATATTTTTGGTTTATTTTTACGGTTTTTTTACTTTAAGCTTTTGGAAAAATTATTTAAAAAAATTGATTTCATTAATATTATTTTACGGCATTTATTGATTGTTAATTGTTTTGCATTTGAAATTGATTGGAATTTACTAATTGCCAATTGCCACCTCATGTTAATCCAATTAAGCTGTGCATTAAGTTCCCGTTTTTTGTTTCAATCGAACGGGTTCAACGAACACGTTAATCGTTTTGCTCTGTATACTTATACCCTGTAATCGTGGAGTACTCGGGTATAGTGGGATTGTTGCCATTTGTGTAACAGGCAGGCATGAAAGACTCGCAAAATTATATATATTCTTGATTAGCAACAATAACTGATGCTGATGCACTGAAACTTTAAAGGCCACCCCCGCTACATCAACAGTATTTAAGATAAAATAATCTTTTCGGGCGAAAACATTGCTTTTAATTATTTGCAATCATTCCTGTTAAAACATACATATATGTATATCAGTAGTTACAGCTCTTAAAATAAAGATTATTAGCAAATGAATGCACTGTTTTTTATATAATAACAAAACAGTCTATATTTTATATATGGCTCGATTTCTCTTTGAATTTATCATTGCTTGAAGGGTATTGAGTATGAATTCCAACTGTGGTACTACTCATCGAATATATATATATATTTTTTCGGCAGCCATAAATTCTTTTCAAATATTAATCTATTTATTTATTATTCATATAATTGTTAAAAAAAAAATAATTTAAAATGTATTATATGCCTTTTATTGAATTTAAAAATAATTTTAATTAAATTCAGTAATTTCTGAGTAGTTCTGTGCTTTTGGGTTGTAAAAACTTTGTAGAGCACGCCAGCTGATTGCTGATTGAGCACAAAAGACGAATCTCCGAAAAAATCGTAACTCATAAACAATTACAAACACTTATATGACTGCAAGCTTACATTGATGACAATGTTATGTCATAATGCATAAGGAGGCGTGGTAGACCACAAAAAGTATATATACTCCTCATCAGCATCAACAGCTGAGTCGCTATACCGATGTCTGTCATTCCGTATCCCACAAAAAAAAAACCTCTACACGAGGTAAAAGTCTAGTGACGAAAGCATATTCCAGTCCCAAAATTTCTGATACCCAATTTCGTGACGAAAAAAAATTATGTTTAATATAAAAATTTTAAATATTAATATAAATTAATAAAAAAAAACACGAAAATTGGCATTCTGCACTGTGCGCAAAAAGGGTGAGCTACCACGAACATAATAATTACTGCCTTTAAAACGCTCGGTCCAAAATCAAGTTATAGTATAAAAAAATACTTTGTTTCTTAAGATATCTCAGCTTGTATGATATAATAGCTTTCTTACTTGTACTATCGATTGTTGAGTTATCGTTTGATACTAATTGTGCTTTTATTTCCTATTTGCAGCATCGTGCTAAGCGGCGGGCGCTACTCGAACATGGCGCCTCGGATATAGTTGTAGCTTCATGTAGAAGGCGACATCCATGTGCCTCATGTGAGTATGAATCATGCATAATTTTGGAGGGATATACATACCTACATATAAACTGTGCAAGTTTATAAACTTATAATCGTAATTGTTATTATCTCTGTCTGCGTGTGTGTGCGTTTGTGTGCAACTGCAACATTTACAGGCCTTGGAAATCTAAGGCTCTCATCGTTGGCCGCATAGACAATGACAGAAGATTCCGACTCGATATCTGAGGAAGAACGCAGTTTGTTCCGTCCCTTTACCCGCGAATCATTGGTGCAAATTGAACAACGCATTGCCGCTGAACATGAAAAGCAAAAGGAGCTGGAAAGAAAGAGAGCCGAGGGAGAGGTGGTAATTATTTCTAGCTGAATGTCGTAACTAACAATTATTTGCATCTACTATATGCATTACGTATATGTATCATGTGCTATTTTGTGTAACAAATTCTATATCTAAAAATATCTAACATCTAATCTCTGCTATCTGTAACTCTAACTACTTATAACTATAACTGTATTTACTCGTACATATATAATTATTACGATTTACAATTTTCGATTTAAACATTAATTATTTTACATTTACAAATTAACGATAATCGATTGTCGGCCAACGACTATCGATTAATGTTAAAAGCTACTGTGCGCTTATTATCGTGCTTAAACGTCTATTGAATATGTACTATAAATAGCTAACAAAAACATACTCGTATTTTTACTAATACCTAATATCAACAAATAATACTACTAAATATTACTACTCCAACTAAGTACTAAAAATATTACTTGCTATTATCCTGTTTGTAAACCCGAAATGCCAAGTAATACAGTCCACCTTGAACAGCATCAATCAGATAATCATATTCGAAACATCAATAAGTCCCGCCCATGTCTAATAAAGTATCTTTAATTCCTTTATCGAAACGATACAGCTCTGATATCGTTCTCTAAACTTCACTAATTTCAATACTAAACACACTCTCTAATAAACTATGTATATTAATATAAGTCTCTTAGTGCTTTGTGAGACATACACAGTCATCATTCCTATGTCCTTCTTTATGTAAATACTCGTTTTATATCATTAATTCAGCATTATCACCAAATATATCAAGCATATCTCAATAAGTATGTACCGGTCTCCTCAGACTTTGTATAAATTTCATGCGCTCTCTCTCTCTCTCTCTCTATATCTCTTATTTCGCTACTTAAAAACCAATCTATCCAACCAAAAATATTCATCCTTTGTGCTGACCCCTATACTTAGGATTAACCATGAAATCAATCTAATTGTGACTTGAGTAATAAAACTCTCTGCACACTCTCAACTTCTTCTTATCTTCTTCAACTTTCCAGTATTGTTACCTTTCTTCAATCTTCCAAAAAGAAAATAAGATCGATTATTGTATCGTAATTGAAAAATCCCGACTAGAAAATTCTTGTATTCTGTGTTTTTTACCCTCCACTACATTCACCTGGGTTTGTGCTTTGTGTGAATAATAATTATTATTTATGTTAAGTCTACGCTAATTAAATTATTTTGTCTCTTTATTATTATTTGAACAAAATTCAAAAACAATTAATCAAAAAATATATGTACTTGTATGTTCCTTTTACTTCTGTTGTTGTCGTATTTTGTATAACTCACAATCTTTCCCCTTAAAATTCGTAATTGTGTGTAACCTTATCCATTCGTATTATAATTCATACAATAAAACCCAAAAATTAAACTTTTCCTGCCATAATCGTTGTACGTTTGTTTGTTGGTTTGTTTGTTTCATTTTTTTTGTTCAGTATTGACAGTAAGAAATGTGTATTTCAACTATTGGCTTCGTAATGTGTTCTAATCGTGTATATATATATATATATTTCGTAATTGACTATATCAATTTATGTTACAGACAAGGTTATTTATTGTCTGAGGCAAAAAGTGGTTTCGTTTTGTTCCAATTTATTTTGTTTTGATTTTCATTTTATGTTTCGCCTTGTTTCTTTTCAAAAATTTATGTTGATCTCATTTTTAAAACTTCAACTTCGACTCAATAAATTACTGTCCTTGGTCCTGTGAATCACACACGGTACTCGTAACTCACAAAACAAACCCACGACAGTTTCGTTGTGTAAATACTTATGCTAAAAGTTCAAGTTCCATTTAACCATTCCACCAGATCCAGTATCAACAAAATAAAAAAAAAACCAGACCATATATGTATCTACAACCATTTTCAATGAATTAACTGTGTATACTTGTAGTTGCGATTCATACTTAGATTAACAAATCGTATTGAATCATTTTTTTTTTTTGCGGCTGTGTAATCAATTATCAATTATTACAATAATAAACAATATCGTAGAGAAGATATTCAAAGAGAGCTTAAAGCATTGAGCTTCAAGGCGGCAATATGCAACACTGACAGCCTCTCAAAAGCTGCATGTTACGAAATCAAATCATAATGTTGAATTTCGATAGATGCACCAAGACTCTTGATTTGATTTTCGAACTCTCTATCTTGCTCTCGCCCGCCCTTTTTTGCTTCTGTCAACATGTAAAATATAAATATATTATGCAATTACATATACATTTAAATCCACATGTGTATCAGTGTATTATAAAATACAATTATCATGCGCGCACTAAAAAATTCAACATAAATTTTTAAACAACTAGAAAAATAATAATTAAAGAACTAGAACTATCGTAACTCTCGCTCTCTTCTCTGACTTCCTATCTGTCTCCCTCTCTTTCTGTACAACACACATGGCACAGACAGTGCCTCAACCTTAGCTGTTTTATATACTATACTTCTATACTTCACTTCTCACACTTTTTCTTTGTCTATCTGTCTCGCTCTATATATCGTGTCTGTCCTTTATTTTCTGTCTCTCCCACTCTCTCGACTTCGAAATGTCCCCAAATACACAAAACATACCGTAAAAAAAAAAAAAAAACACAACAATAATAAATATGGATTATAAAAACCAAAGAATGAAATAAGATAATACCAAGAACAAACCAATCATTATTATTATAAAAATTACGTATAATATCTTGAAGAATACAGAACATTTCACATACATTTATATATATATATATAAATATATATTATATTATTTTTTTTTCTACTTTTTTTTCGTGTACTTTTTTCTTTTTTATTTACAACTTTTTCTCTACTTTATAATGCTCCCAAACGAAACTTTTGCGCGCTGCTGTCTGGAAAATATACCAAACAAAACTATAATAAACAACAAATAATAATAAAAAAAATACTTTAAAAAATAATTTATGATGAACAATTCGGTGCTTGCATTTCGAAAATAACAAAAACTTAATTTTTTTTTAACTTTTACCCGGATTATTAATGAAAAAAAAAAAAAACAAACATCCTAAACCAAATACCAAATCCAAATCTTCTTTCAGCCGCAATATGGTCGCAAGAAAAAACAAAAAGAAGTAAGATTTTTCACAGAACTTTTAGTCTAACACACAAAAACGAACAGCGTACCTGCCTTAAACACACAAAAAACCTAAACTTAAACAAAAAAATAACAAAATTTAATTTAAAAAAAGAGAAAAGAAACAAAGCTTTTAATTTGTTTTGCCGTTTGATTTGAAAATTTATTGCCAAAATTTCTTAATTCCTAGCCGCTTTTTCTTTGGTTTGTTTTTTATGTATTCGTAAATGCTTAAATATTTGCTGTATTCGTATTTGTAATTCTATTCGTATTCGTATTCGTAATTGTGTATTGGTATGCGTACTCTCTTTCCTAAACTGTATAACCCCAATGTAAAAAAGAATAAGACAAATTTGATGCAACATTTGCCAAAGATAAAAGCTCTTAACAACTATAAAGCTTAACTTTTCAATCTAACATATTTTGCTTTGTGTATAACTCACGTAACTGTATATTCGAATATATATATACTACTACTAATACTTCCTACTATTATTACAACTACTTACTATAACCTACTATTTTCTATATACCCAAAGTGCAGCTCTCGTTCGTCTAAGCAATTTTGACTTTCTTTTTATCCTGCTTAGATATATATACATATATATATACAAATAGTATATGTATATATTATTATTCACTTTATAAAGCTATGCCAATTGCAAACCCAACTTAAAATATTTCTACTTGACTGTCTTTCATTTTGTCAATTTTGGCAACGCTTAACTTTTTAAAATGCATATGCTTTAAAAGATTAGTCAACTTTGTGTTCAAAATACTTGATTTACACTAAGCAACACTAGTTAAAAGTTTACATGATTTCCAACTCTTAAAAGCAGAGCATTCACTTTCGTATAAATTTGTCTTTCGGCTTAAAGTTCATGTCGAATCAATGTGGTTCAGAACTGAAAATATAGTAGTCTCAATTAAATGACCTTAAATTCCATAGCAATAACAAATGCTTTCAGAAAAAAATATTTTGAGCAATTCTTTTTTTTCCCAAAGTTGACTATTTTAATGCAATATGTTTGAAAATCGAATTTATCAAATGTTTTGGCCGTGTTTATTGGAAAACGGTTGAAATTAAAAAAAGCTTCAGTTTCTCATAAGTTTCATCAAAAATGAGATATTGGAAATTTTTTTATTAGCATTTTTATTTAATTATTAAATGCAAATAATTAATATTATTATTAATTCCTTAAATGTTTCAAGTGCTTTTTTAAGCATAACATATGCCACATTAATACGAAAGTGAAGCTCAGATAATTGCATTACTAATACTTTGTTGTGCATTTTGTTGCAAAGTGTATGCTAGCTTAGGCAGTAACATTTTATCAGCCTAACCCCCGCCCCACGCCCCTCAGTTATGTCTTGAGTGCTATTAATGCTCTTATGAGACACAGAAAAGGGGAGTATTGAAAGGAAATGCGACTCAAAGATGTAAAATCAATGAGAATTATTTAAGCATGTAATCTCAAAGAGTGGTATACTTAACTGTTATACGAAAGTACTTATACTGTTATATATATTTGCTTATGTTGTGCCTGTTTACAATTACAAGACAACGAATTATATAAAAGCACTTGTATGTGTGTCAATTGTTGTTGTTATACCTATAGCAAAGGTGTGTGTGTATGTATGTCTAGTAGGGATCGTTATATGTAGGACAGACGATTGTTTCTTTTGACCATACTATGCAGATGTCTGATGATTTACACAGTGCGCGCAATTGCTAAATTTATGCATAAAAAATTTGGCATTGCCGTCAACGACAACAGTTAAGATAACAACAACAACAAAAACAAAGAGAAATGTACGTTTATAAGTAAAACTACTTATACCGTACATATACATATACAAATATAAATCATAAGTATAATATACAAATTAAGCTGTAATGACTTATGACTCATCGTGCAACAGCCAATAAGCCTGTAAGTGGGTAAATGGAGTGAGAAGTAAGTTCCCCAGTCTATGACTATGACAAACACAACAACAACATAAAAAACAACATTTATAGCAACAACAACTGTATCAGCAACTTCGGCATTTGAAACGAAGTTAATGCCCAGCTTTTGAGCAACTTTATAACTTTCACCTAAGCTGCGCATTACGAGCAACAATTAATTGCATAGCATTTTAGCAAGGATATTTATGTTGACTTGTTTATCATTTGTAGCTGCTTGCCGTTATAGCGTGTACTACTTATACTTATGTATATACCAATAAGTAACCTCATACATATATATAGATCGCTCTATAGGACATCAAATCTTTCCCATTCCAATTGTAGTATGTACGAATGTGCCTGAGTGTCTGTATGAAAATTGATTGTTTATCTAGTCTGCATGATGCATCGATATATAGTCCTGCATCTATATATCCTATGATATACCCTACACTCTCTAATAAACTCTCCCATTCGTAAAGTAATAATTAGTTTCGTTCCAAATAGGATTGTGATTATTTGAAATTGATACAATAAATTCAAAATTTTCAAGTTTGAGTAAGGTTTTTAGTAAAGGTTGATTATAAGACTAGACAATAGCCAAAAAACTACTGACTTCAAACCCACTTTTTTTGATAGACAAAAAACTTTATTTATCAGAGGTGAGCTTGCATATTTCATGATTACTCAAGAATGCCGAAGTCAATTTGAAAAAGCCTTGCTTTTCCTGGTAGCTAATGAATATATCTGTAATTCATCCATAAACAGTTTTAAACTCAAACCAATAGTTTTACAGCAATCGATTTTTTAATTAAGGATTTTTAATAAATTTTTTAAAGTTTTTGTTAAAAATGAAATGATGGAGAGAAAGATTTACCATATTTGAAATAAAATCATACAGTAATGCTCAATTTAGCTGTGGAGAAGCTCAAAAGTTTCTTTTTTATTGACAGACTTGGTTCAAAGGAAGCCTTTAAAGAATTGCTATAACTTCTAGATGATTTTATATAAGCATAGTTACGGCAAATGAAATTGAAGTCTAAGTTTCAGTTATAGTTTCAATTTAAATTGAATTTTAAATTCCATTTTCGTTTATTTCTAGTGTTCCAGTTTCAGTCGTTGCATGCGTCATAAATTGTATACATACTATATGTACTTAATCGTTAGTCTAGAATGCTGGTCAAGCTAAAGTGTTGCCTCTGTATGTGTAAGGCTTTGTGGTGCGGTTTGCCTTTTATTAGTTTAAATATAGACTTGACTTGGCCTGCTTAAAAGACCCCTCCCCCAGATTCCCAACCGCCAGGTTCCATCGATGGCTGCGACAGCAGCTCCCTGGCTATATGACCATGGCTCCAGCTCATGCTTCATTCCTGGGGCCCCATTTCGTTGGCACAATTGCGTCAACACACTTACACACACGTACACATAAACAAACACACACACTCATACACTTACAATCTAATTGTCACGCCAAGCAAGTAAACCAACTATTATGGAATTTTTTAGCGCTGCTTTCACTCTCTCTTTCTCTCTGTTTCACTCTCTCTGTCCCTCTCTCTCTCTCTCTCGACAATATAAATGTTTGTCTGTGTGTGTGTTTGTATGTATAGCAACTCGAACAATTTCATGACGGTGACGTTCGACTTTTTGCTTTATTTTAGCTTTTGGCATTGCATGTCCATGTCCACGTCCATGTCCATGGAAAGTAAAAACTAACTACAGTGCTAGTTATTTTATACATTTATACATACCCTATACACCCTGTATCTGCATATGCACGTGTGTGTTTCCTTCAAATCGATAGAGTGTCGTGGCCGCAGCAATGGGACACAAATATTGTCTCCCATACAATATGCATGACAGGGCAATTAAAGTTGCCCAAAGCATACAAAATAATCATTGCCACAATAAATATAAACCGAATAAACCCAACAAAAGAACAAAAAAAAAAAGTGAAAATGAAAGAACTCAAAAAATGTATATCCAAAGCTGGAAGCTGTCTTAGCTATTCCCGACAGTATTTTCTTATAGGGGTTGTATGTGTATACTAACTAGATCATTCAAAAAGTCCCCGGACTGACACATAGGGTACGCCACTAAAATTTTGAACGACCTACTATAAGTGTGTTCTAAACAAAAGTGATACAACTGAAAATCTTCCACTCAAAGTTTTCTTGCTTTATTTATTCTAATTCTACAGGCTCCTAAAAAAGCACAACAGGTTTTTATGTTTCCAGAAAATTGAAAAATATTGATTTGCATCACTTTTGTACAAGGGATGCGAAATATTTCTTAGATCCTTCTCCTAATATGCATGTATGTATCTCTGCACGTACACTAATATTAGAGCATGTATTCCTTTCACAAGCCTAGTATCTACTTCAGCACTATCCAGCACTGTTTAGCAAACACGACTTTCGCATGTAATTCTCGTATGCATTGATCAATTTATTTTTTATACTTTATTGAGCTTTAAATTAAATTTTAAGCCAATTACCTGGCAATATTTTTATTTTTGCATTTCTATGTAAGCACTAACCTACACAGGTTAGCCAACACTGATTGGCATGTATTTTTTTTAGATTTAAATGAGCTTTACTTTCAGTTTTAAGCGAATTAAAAACCAACACTTCTTTAATGCCTACAGAAGCAAAAGCGCTAACCAACATTGGTTAGATCTATCTATAACATTATCTTATGTGCACTTTATGTAATTTTATTTTATAGTTTCATGCATATTGCTTACCAAAAAACAATTTATTTCAATATTTTTCTTGCCATAATTTTGGGGAAAATCTCAATTGAATTGCGATAGTGAAATTAATAATTTGATATATTGGTCTAAGTAAATTTTGGTCTTAACTTTTGCATAACAGCCCAGTCTCAAAACAAAAGTTATTCTGATGTACTAAACAACCTCTGGGTGTCTTCTATGTACCTCTACTATTCATATGCTCATGTTTCTGATATAATCTGCACTTCTCTATAAAATTCTGAAGTGTGCTATGCAAAACTGTAAGCCATAAAACGAAATTCATCAAAAAAGATTTGAAAAGTTATTCGCGAATGGAG
This sequence comes from Drosophila innubila, assembly GCF_004354385.1. NCBI lineage: Eukaryota > Metazoa > Arthropoda > Insecta > Diptera > Drosophilidae > Drosophila > Drosophila innubila. The sequence goes on from NC_047626.1 coordinate 13,999,851, forward strand.
AACACTTGAAATTTTGATGTTTTTTTTAGTTATTGTTATGCCTTTTTATTTATACTTACTTTATCTACAACTAATGTGCCTAGTCCAACTGCTACTACCACTACTATAACTTCTACTAATACTACCAACTACTTGTTAACATGAGAATGGACAAACTACAAGAAAAATATATGTATTTGTGATATACATACTCGTTTATGTTATGAGAATGCTGATGGGTGTTTTTGATTTAAATGCTAACATGTGTGCGCAATTCTTTGTTCTTTGTATTCATGAACGTGTCAACGTGTTCAACGTGCCGCATTGACAGATCCGATATGATGACGAGGACGAGGATGAAGGTCCACAACCGGATCCTACACTTGAACAGGGTGTGCCAATACCTGTTCGATTGCAGGGCAGCTTCCCGCCGGAATTGGCCTCCACTCCTCTCGAGGATATCGATCCGTACTACAGCAATATACTGGTAAGTTTTATGGCAACTTTTCTTAAAAGCAGAGCTCCCAAATAATAGTCAACAAATATTTTCAATGTGTTCCGCTGATCTTAGCAACATAAAAGTGACTGGGCAGTAACAAATTAGCATAATACTTTTTCACAAGCTCATAAAAGAAAAAACTCGCTTGTATTGAGCAAAAAAATAAATAAATTTACTAGACAACATATGTATATACACGTACTTATTTGAAGTAATTGCCATAACTACTCATAATTATTATTGGCAAAATAAACTGAGCAATTATTGTTTGTGAACATGTATTTTATTTTTTTTTTGTATTAAGAGTTTTATAATTAAATAAAATTATTTGCCATGACGCGTATTTCAATGGAATAATGTAAAAAAAAAAAAAAAAGAATTGAAAGTGACATTTGAATGACAACCCCAATATGTTGAACAATGTTTGCGACCTTTGCTTTTTATATATATATGTATATGTATATGTATATGATTTAAGTTTTTCTATAATATTTAATTGTATTTAATACACAATACTATGTAATGTTTCGTTTTGCAGACATTCGTAGTTGTAAGCAAGGGAAAAGATATTTTTCGCTTTTCTGCATCAAAAGCAATGTGGCTGCTCGATCCATTCAATCCGATACGTCGTGTGGCCATTTACATTTTAGTGCATCCATTATTTTCGTTATTTATCATTACCACCATTCTTGTGAACTGCATTTTGATGATAATGCCGACAACGCCCACGGTCGAGTCCACTGAGTAAGTACTGTTACATTAGCTATTAGCTTAACTAGAGATGGCCCGATATGTATAATTATATATCGGACAACCCATAGCTCAAATCAATTATTTAATTTAAAGTTCTTGAATTTATTATACTTCTTTTTACCTATTTGATTTTACAACTGAACTTTAAGTTGGCAGCAATAATTATCTATATTATATATGTAACTATATATTTATATGCTATATAATCGATATATTTACGTACTACTATACATATATATCAATATATTTAATGTAACTTTTTCGATATTGATGCAGACGTGTATTTAGGCCAAAACATAAATTTCTTTCAACAAAAATTAGCAGAAAAACAAAAGAAACAAACAAAAGCAAAACAACAACAAACCAAAAAAAAAAATAGTATAACAATAACGATAACGATTACCTTTGCAGTAACGATAACAGTCACATTTCATATGTGAGTAGCCAATTTTGCAAGCGCCGAAAAGGTAAAAAAAAAAAAACAACATACGAATCTAAAAACATCTAGTAATGCCAGGAATTTTGTGTAAAATATATGTATTAATCGATAACTGATCGAGTAATTCAACAGTAATCTAGTAGTAAAAAGTTCATTGCTATGAAACAACTCATTTTTTTCAACTGAAAACGCACTTGCGCTGCGTGCCGTACTCAACAGACAAAATCTGTTGAATGCTGCCCCGCCCTGTAATATATTCGATTGTACTTATATCACGTACATACTGCCATCTACTAATTAATTATATACTACTTATTTCAAATTGCAATTATCGATAATAATCGAAAATAATCGAACTAATCGAAACTAATAAGAGCTTAGACACATTTCTCAATGCCTCATTGTAAATTGCTGTAATCGAAATGCATTTAGTACATACCTGGGCGCTCTTTAACTATTCGATTTGTAGTCAACCTAAACTAAACCTTAATATGTAATAAAAAAAATAAGAGTACTTGTTATTAAATATGTAATTACATACATATTCGAACTGGCTATACAAATTGGTCAGCTGGTTTTGGTTTGTTCACGTTTCGTACTTATGACAAGATAATACCAATTCATCAACTTGAATTCGATCACATTTTTATATCTATACAATAGACTTTTAATTAGTAATTCCCTTGGTGTAGCTTTTAGTCTCATAAGTAGTAGTATTATAACGTTAAATCGTAAACATACTCGTATATACGTTAATTATTAAGTAGATTTAAGACCTATATAAGTATCGCTTACTTTCCCGATCCATACATATATCAGTATATCGATAAATAGTTAGTTATTGTAGTATTTCAAGATTAGTTCCATTAATTAGTGCCATATCATATAATTAATTGTAATATAATTGTACTATGCGCATACTATATGTGTACATTCATACTCTGTATAATCGGAAATACTTAGATCTTAATCGATAATAGTAAATTTAGGAGTAACAGGACTCGTAATACCATAATAATTATTAGAACGCTATAGACAGTTATCATAATGTAGCTAACAATATATATATAGACAAATTTGGTATATCAAATATAAATATCTTATGTATATTGATATAATTCTCTAGAAAGTCGTCGTACTTAGTCAATCCTAACCCTCTTGTAAACCTCCTGCGCTCTCTCTCTCTCTCTCATTAATGTAAACAAAATTTTGACAATCTCAGATTGTGTTTCGATTTACATAGAAGCGAAACTACCCATATAATCTCTAGATATATAGTACATACATAATTGTATACTGTATACGAGTACTTTGTATTTCTAGCACAGTTCGTAATTGTACATAGCTTATGTACTTTGTAAAATCGTAAAGTAGTTCAAGAAAAAAAAAAAAATAATAAAAGTAAAAAAAAGAAAAACGAGCAAAATGCTTAAAAGTGCGAAAGAAGCGATTAAAGAAGCAACTAAAAGTGAAAAGAGTTACGTCATTTTTTTAGCTGATATCAAAAACTTTGTCGCAGATTTGGTATCAGAATTGAGCACCCTAACAAATATAACCGTTGGCCCAATGTGTGTGCGTGTGCTTGTGTGCCACAAACAGACAAACTGACAGACAGATGGACGGACGAACGGACGAACGGACGGACATACAGATGCTCCAACTTCGTTGTCTTCTTGGGCCTCCTTTTGGGCCAAGTTCTTCGGGTCTCTGTTGACAACGGCGACTGCGCTTAGCCTAAAAGGGCACAGCTGCTGCCGCATAACTTGAGACCCGCCGCCCCCTATCCCACACACACACACACACACATACACAAGAGAGAGAGAAAGAGAGAGAAAAGAGAACTATGTGTCTATCTAAGTATCTATGAGTATGTGGGTCGAATACAGCTGAAGCTGCTGTGGGCAGTACTTGTGGGAAACATAAAGACATAATACCTGCAATTAAAACGCAACTCAAGTGTCCTTCACAGGCATTGGGGCCTAGGTCAAAACGCATGCACCGTGTGGCATGTGGCATGTGGCATGCAACACCCACAGCGCAGCAGCGACTTTGAACTAGTTGCTGGCTGCAAATCAAATGTCGTGGCAACTGGACTCTATATGCCTAACTGTCCATCTGTCTATATATCCGTCTGTCTGCCCGCCTGTCTGTCGCATAAAAGTCTACTTAAATTTATCAAATGACTAACCAAGAAGACGAAAAGGCAGCCTGTCTCAGCTGGAAATTCAGGCCGAAGGTCGGCCTATTGATCTAACGCCCACACACACAGGCTGCACCATAGATAAGAAGAGTGGGGAACGGAGAGAGGAGAAAGACGAGAGACGAGAGACGAGAAAAGCGGCAAGTCCTTTATCAAGTATTAACCATTATTGACATTGACAATTGGCACGAGACCGTGCAACGACTGTCTGTCTATCTATCTGCAATCTCAAGTACTCGTAATTAACAATTGCGCCCTTTGATCTACCCGTTAGCCAGTTTGCAACTTGGCAATTGCCAATTGCCAGTCACCACGATATTATGCAATACACTTCAACCTCTTTGTTTAGGATCCATTTTTGGGGGGCAACCTCTTCTCAGATCAAACGCATTTCGGTTAATCGAAGCACAAGTATTACTTTCTAACATATTTAAAATTAATTGCAATAAGTTGAAAGAGCTCTTAAGCAATGTGGATTACACTAACTAACAGGGTTAAGCTAATATATAAGTTAATTGTAAGCGTTAATAAGTCAAAGTAAAAGCAGCGCAGACCCTAAGAATTATTTTTGAATATTCTATTTTCTTTTGGTTTTTTATTTGTTATGATTTTTATTTGATTTTAACTAGAATAATGAATTATACTCTTGCAGTGAACATATTTTTATATTAAACTTAAGTCTCTTATTGAATAATCTTTACTTTGCTCTTCTATTGTTATCTTGCCTGACTCTTGTCGGGTTTTCTGTCAGCTTTCTTTTTTATTGTTACACCAAAAAAATATAATAAAACTGCTAACGTTTGTACATTTTTTAACATAATACTTTACTGCAAGGGTATACCTATCTTCGGTTTGCCGAACATAGTTTTTTCTAATTGAAACATAATGAAATTCAAAGTATAGCTTTGCCAGACCCATATGCAGGCAGCAATTGTACTTAACATCATTTGTCTAAAAGATGAAGATAAATGAGAAGATTAAAGAGAAAAGAAAAGAAAAAAACAAATTGCATCCGAAATTCAATTCGTTTTTAGGGTGATATTCACCGGAATCTACACATTTGAATCAGCTGTTAAAGTGATGGCACGAGGTTTCATTTTATGCCCGTTTACGTATCTTAGAGATGCATGGAATTGGCTGGACTTCGTAGTAATAGCTTTAGCGTGAGTTACATAAATAAACTATTTAAATATTTAACTATTTCATTAACTAATTAATTACATCATCAGTCATGCGTACATACTAATTAAATCGATATCATCTTCACTCGTATATATATCTTTGTACTTATATCGTCTTAATTTTTTTAAACGTATCGTATTTGATCGTAACATGATTATTAACTGTTATACTACACGGCAGTTAATTATCATTGAAATCGCTTATTATTTTAATTCTTTTATTCAGCCAATAAATTAATGCAATTGTAGTTAATACATATCGTATGATAATTAACTAGCAGCCCATTAAACAATAAACAATTACAAAAAGAAAAAGTAATTATGTTATTTAAAGTTTTGGTTAATTTTCATTAAAAATATTCAGTTGAATTCTGATTACCAATTAGACATATTTATTGCACAATATTTATTAATTTCCTCAACAACAACAACAACAACAAGCACCGTATACATTTGCATAATTATGCGTGTATTCACATATCTGTGAGTGTGGGTGGATATGCGTGTGTGGGTGTGTAATTGGCATTCATTAGATACGCCTGGTTAAGCATTTAATTAAATGAAAATATTTATTTTATATATTTAATCAATGAATTTCTTGTACAATTGAGCATTAAATTGCACTTAACTATATACACACCCGTACAGCAAATATGTGTGTGCAAATGTCACTAAAACAACAACATCATTAGCAACAATAACAACACGCCGCAACGGTAGCTAAAATTATACATACGCCATGTGAGCTGCAGGCTGAAAATGTCGCATTAGTTCAGCGTTTTTATTGATTTATTTTGTGCCGTTACCAATGACGTGCCCAACATACACACACACACACACACACACACGCACACTGGTACACATACAACATTTGGATTTTCTATGATTATTTCCAATTCACACACAGACCGAAGTCATAAACAAATTCGTTGGCTTTTTATTTGGTCATGCAAGTTATTATTTTCAGTTTCTCTCTTTCTGTCCCTTTTTCTTTTACTCCTTCTTTGTCATTCCCTTTTTGTAGTTGTTCTCTTCGTTTGCTTTCTTTTTTATTTTGTGTTGGTTTCGTGACAGTTTCATTTCATTGCTTTTTGCTCCATTTTAACCATTTATTGGGCGCCCTTTGTCTGAGTAGCGGCAGCTAACCCAGAACTGAAGTGTTGTGTGGGCCGGGAGGGGGGTGGGGAGTATGCCGGGGTGGGAGAGCTGACTTCGAGGTTACTGTAACGGGGCTTGACGGCTATTCGTGCGGCGCCGCACAGACGTGCAGCCTTGGACGCCAAAAGCACACATAAAACTTTAAAGCGCGCTTTAAGGCGCCGCTCAAAACGAACCATAAGCAAAGCCATGGGAAAAACTGCTAACACACTGTTGGTTTTTCACCGATGGTCAATTTAACATTTACATTATTCGCAGCAGTCTCCAACCCAAAATTGCATCGGTTTCCATTCAAACAGAATCTGGTCACACTTTAAACAAATTCATACAAAAATGCTTCAGCCGATACATCGGTGATCATCGGAGAATAACCGACGCTTAGCACTTTAAGCCTAACTCTAACTATATGTACACTGATTAAAAATACCAATTGTTGATTTAAGAAACCGATCTTTATTTCCTCAGTGTATGCAGAACACTTAGATAATACTGACATACGAGACGAGTATGCTGGAAAACAGTTAAGAGTCAGCACAATTAGATGGTCAACTTGCACGCGATATGATTGTACTCTTACAAATGTACACAAACTTGCATACACATACATACATATTTATATTGACTGTATTTATATGCGTCTAAATCGATAAATATTCATGAAATATAAATGAAAGGTGGCTGCAGAAGTTACGCTGAATTCCCAAAGGATGACAACATACAGCAAGCGACACGGCAAACAACTCAAGCAAATGGACATTAGCAGGACACATCAATACCTGTATAAATATATAATATGTATGTGCGTGTGTCTGTGTATGTGTATGTGTCGCACATTTCCTTGATAAGATTGTGTGCGTGCATAAATATTTTTATAGCAACGCAAACAGACACTTGCACAATTGATGGGAGAGCCGCAGGAGCTGCACCTGCCCCAAGTGTGACTTGCCAGCTTGTGGCACAATTTCGTAATGAAACATTAACGTGAGGGGGAAGCTAAGGAAATATAGGGGAAATGAAAGGGGAAGTGATAAGCTGGACAAGCCCATTCATGACATTCTCACACACATATACACACACACACTCACACACACACTCACACAAAGTCATATTTTAATATCTTTTCATATATAACTTTTTCTTTACGCTATATAATTTGTTTAATTTTAATCTTTGTTGCTGAAAAAAAAACAAGAAGCAAAGTATGCACAAGTTGTTGCAGAAGAAGAAGAGGAAGAAGAAAGAGATGCAAGCTTCTGTAACTCTAAAATACTTACATTTGTAATTACTAACGACTGCAAAATACATAATCGTATTCAAACAACAATTTTAACATACTTAGATATTTAGCAAAATAATTATCAATACTTAATGACATTTCATCTGTATGTATATTTGCTTTTGTCATCGTTAATAAAACAACAACAACAACAACAACAACAATGATAACGACAACAACATTTGCTGCAACAACAATGGCTCTTTGTTTGGATCGTACACAGTTATGTGACCATGGGTATAGATTTAGGTAATCTTGCAGCCTTGCGAACGTTTAGGGTGCTGCGTGCGCTTAAGACTGTAGCCATTGTTCCAGGTATGAATGAAGAAACCAACTGTTATACGACAAAAAAAACTGTTATACTGTTATACACTCAAACTTTTTAAATTGGTATATATGCTGTTATATTTGATCAATCAAATTCATATTATAGGCTTGAAAACCATTGTCGGCGCTGTCATTGAGTCTGTGAAAAATCTGCGCGATGTGATAATTTTGACAATGTTCTCCCTCTCGGTGTTCGCACTGATGGGCCTGCAAATCTATATGGGCGTGCTGACACAGAAATGCATTAAGAAGTTCCCTTTAGATGGCTCCTGGGGTAATTTAACCGACGAGAATTGGGACTATCACAATCGCAATATCACCAATTGGTATTCAGAGGACGATGGTATATCGTTTCCACTATGCGGCAATATCTCTGGAGCAGGGTAAGTTATCGTTATGGCAACTTTATTCTATATGATGTATAACACTAACAATTAACTATATTTCTGTGCATATAACAGTCAATGTGAGGACGATTATGTGTGTCTACAGGGGTTTGGACCAAATCCGAACTATGGTTATACCAGTTTTGATTCATTTGGATGGGCATTTCTTTCCGCTTTCCGCTTGATGACACAGGACTTTTGGGAAGATCTGTATCAGTTGGTTCTCCGCGCCGCTGGACCATGGCACATGCTGTTCTTTATAGTCATCATCTTCCTAGGTTCATTCTATCTTGTGAATTTGATTTTGGCCATTGTTGCCATGTCATATGACGAATTGCAAAAGAAGGCCGAAGAAGAAGAGGCTGCCGAAGAGGAGGCGATACGTGTAAGTAGAAACCCAGTAGAGACCAGTAAACGCCCAATGGATAAACCAACCAACCAACCAACCATACCATAAGCCACTTGAATACAATGGGTAGATAATTTCAATTTCAATATCCACACAGCTGAATTGATCATTGAAAATATCTACCAGTAACAACAGAGTTGCTTTTTTCTTTTGTATATGTATGTATAACAAACAAATTTCTATTATCTACTCGTATTACTACTCGTATTCAATTACAATCGTACATCATATACGTGTTAATCGTAATGTACTTGTATGATGATATATATCTATCTATCAAACTATCTATTCTATAGTCACATTACTTATTTAACATCTATATATCCTTCGAATGTACATACAGTATTATTCTGTAGAGCTGTAAAAACACCTATTCACCAGTAACTTATCGTAACTGTACATGTACACATACATATATGTATATACGTATATGTGATTGATCAATCAACTTATTTGACTAACCAATTTCACTTTTGATTTCCATTATCGTTTTTATTTTGTAACTGTTTCTTTACTATGCCAGATCTAACGAGAACTGACATTATATTGAAAACTTTTCTATTCACTTTACTATTTCAAATAATGTTCGCATAATATCTCTATATATGTATAATATATATATATATATATTCTCTTGTATGTATTTTTCTTGGGTTTGTCAACTTTTGATTTGAGTGCACCTTTAGTTCAACTAATGCAAAATTTAACACTTGAAAGTAAAAAGCAAAAAAGCAATAAACAAAAGAAAAAAACAAATACTTACTATTAACTAATTTTGACTTGAATATCTTGATATTTCCACAAACTCAATCCCTAATAATGATTCCAAACCAGACACCGCACAATTTAAAATTATAATTTTCATAGTGTAAGTTGTAGAAAGTTGCGTTCAGTTTTTTTGTCCAACACTTTGAATCCGAAATCCTCCAAAAAATTTCCCTGTACTAAATACACATATCTGTATACTAAATATATATAAATATTGTATATGCCGATGTGACGATGTTGACAAGCACCAATTAAAGATCAGCAAAATGAAATACGAATTACTCTGTGCATAATGTCATTGTAGGAGGCTGAAGAGGCGGCAGCTGCAAAGGCAGCTAAGCTCGAGGAGAGGGCCAATGCCCAGGCGCAGGCGGCGGCGGATGCGGCTGCTGCTGAGGAGGCGGCATTGCATCCCGAAATGGCAAAGAGTCCAACATATTCCTGTATTAGCTATGAGCTGTTTGTTGGTGGTGAGAAGGGCAATGATGACAACAACAAGGAGAAGATGTCCATACGTAGCGTCGAAGTGGAGTCGGAGTCGGTGAGCGTTATACAAAGACAACCAGCACCTACCACAGCACACCAAGCTACCAAAGTTCGTAAAGTGAGCACGGTAAGTATTCCGAGCGCAATAATAATTTCACCTTGTTTTCGTTTTATGTGTGTATTGTTTTTATCGTTATCTTTATCGTTATGGTTATCGGTTATCGGTTTTATTTGTAATTGTACTTGTTTCTTTTCTTTTCATCAAACTGATTGTATAATTATATATGCTATCTATGTATACAAATGAATACGTGTACTTTAATAAAACTTGTGTTTGATTTCGATTTGATTTCGAATTTCAATTTGAATTTCGATTTCGATTACCATTCTTGTCATAAGCAGCTAAACGGCCGGCCTATTTACAATTTCAATTCAATTTGTTTTCATTTTGAATGAATGATTTTGTGTCATTTCTGCATTTTGTTTTATTATTTCTTTTTCAGTTTGATATCCACTTTTTTGGTTTTTAAGTTGAGTATACTCTCTTCTGATTTGCCTCTCGTTAATTGTAGCTATTATGTATTCGTATAGCAAGAGCTTTCGCTCTCACTTACTCTATCGCTAAAACTCTTCTTATTTTTAACTCGCTACTCGTTACTTGCTACTCGATCTGTATTAGAGCTCAGCTCTCTCTATCTCCTACCGACAGGCACTCGTTGCTGCTCGGTCTTTCAGCTACGGCTAATTGTTACTTGCTGGAATTACCTTCTCTACTCGCTGCTCAGATAATGAGACAATATCTTTGCAGTTAAACAGTTAACAGTTACATTCACTTTAGTTGTTGTGCTATTGGTTTATAAATTGCCACTCTTCGTTTTGTTATTGGATCGATGGTACATATCGTGTTTATCGTATATATTCGTTAACTAATTATCATAACTAGCGACTGTTGATTCGTATGTCTTTCATAATCGTATTAGCGAGTAGTGTTCTAGTGCCTCTATGTGTGTGTGTATGTACAAATAATCAAGTTATTAGCTTTAGTTCCATGTAACATCTACCAGAATTAATCGTCAGCGAGGGAGAGTCTTTCACTCTCTCTTTCTATCTCTTTCTTTCTTTTTTTCTGTTACCTGCTCTATTTCCTTTCAGACTCCATATTTTAGTATTGCATAAAGTAGCAAGAAATAGATTGTGATAGTGCATGAAATTGTCATTGCGTATGTGGGTGTGTGTGTGTGTGGCTGAGAGTGTATGTGCGTGTGTGTGTGTGTGTGTGTGCGTGTGCAGGCAGTTAAATCAGATCATTAATTGTACTTTGTACTCGTATTTAGCTGGCTCTTATAATTGGCATTCGCATAAGTTATTTTCATTTAAAAGTCTTCATTGATTTGTTTTCTCTTTTTTTTAATTTGATGTTTGTTTTGTTTGATTTACGTAAAATTTGTTGGTTTTGAGTTAAACTCATTGCTCGGAATGCTTTAGGTGAAAACTTTTCAGTTGTACGCGATTGGAGCTCAAAACCAAAATCAAATTCCACTTTCAATATCCAATAACAAAAGCAACAAATTACAATTTTACAATTACAAATTTACAAATAGAACGATGCTTAATTTCATTACATTGCAAGCAAATTTAATACTGAGGACGACAACAATGCTAAAATGCGAATGGCTTTAATTAATTGATTGACATTGATTGATCACACGATTGAAGTGAAAAACATGCTTTCAGGCTTTGCTATCCACTTAACACCAACTTTCTTCGCTCACAACTAGTCGAAATCTATCTTATTATGCTCGTGCTTGACCTTATCAAATCTTACACACACACACATACACACAATACATATATATAGATGATTGATGTACATACATATGTATGTACATCCCAAACCTATACTTATATCTCGTATATTCTATCCATCAATTTGCGTAGGTCAGCTTGGGCTCTCCATTCAACTGCAAACTCCATTGTTTTCCTCTCATACTTTCTTCGTTTTGTTTTTCTTTGATCTATTTTACCTACGTTATTTACGAGTCAAATTTATCGAACTTGATTTTAATTAAGACATTATTTTGATTATTCCTATGGCTCCATTATTCATTTGCATGCGAATTCAGTGAACGATGCTTTAATTTTCATTAATTATGTCTGAAAAACGCGCAAATTTTAGATAATTAAGTACTGTCCACTGCATTTTGATAAAGCGATAAAATTGAAACAGAGAGTACAGAACGGCACAATGGTTGCACTAGCACCGATTTCGAGTCATTGCTATCGATAAATGATTTAACTGATAACCGATATGCGTTGCATTTTGCGATAAACACCCAACATGCTGTGGCATGTCATTTTTGAATTTGATTCTCTCTCATTCTCGCTCTTTCTACACGCACACTTAATTGTATACTTTGTAGGTACTATTGGTAATTTTGTCAAGCATTTGCTTTACGCACAACGGCTGAGTCCTATTCAAAGTGTTTTGATCTTCGGGACTTAGAACCGATAATAGGAAACCAATCAACTTTTCATGACACACTATACACATACCCAGAGCAGCCCATATATGGTTATCAATACCATTTGGAACAGATTTAATATCCTATCAGATCAGATGATGATTTCTGACTATTTACTTCAAATCATTCTTCTGTCTATCCGTCAAATTTATTCGACATTATATCGTTAACGTGTTGCATTCCATTTTCTACGGCAAGCTGCTAGGGTATATGCATCTTCGGTTATTCGAAGTTATTCCTTATCATTTTCCATCTGTTCAACTGATAGCCCAAATACTGACCATGTGTATGACTCAATTTTCCGATTCGATTGAAAACAAATAAATATGTGTATGAAATAATAATCGAACTTTTACGCTCACTTAAATACTATCGCTGTCTCGCTCTTGCATTCGCTAGCTCGTTCTTACTGCCCATTTGATTGCTCAGAGTCGCATTCCAAATACTTAAAAAAAATATATCATAATCGTAATCGTTATCGCAGGCTCAAACTCTGAGCTTTCTAGCACTTCAACCAAATGGCCTTGAGCCTCAGGTAGGTTTCTCTCTCTCTCTCTCTCTCTCTTTCTCTATTGCTCACACAAACTAAATTACTCTTTGAAACTATTTACAAAAAAAAAAAACCGTGAAAAACTCTCGAAACTACACTTTACCCAATACACTCACATATCTACACACTGTAGGGTGTCTTTTCGGATACTTAGATTCGTTTGTAATATCAACAATGTTGCGATAGTTATCGGCAAATAATCTTTTGGTATTTTCTAAGTTTTAAAATGCATCCGTAAGAGTTTTAAAAGAAAATTAGACTGTAGAAATTGAAAATTTATTTTAAAAGTACATTATATTTGGTTACAAAATTTAAATTTTTTTTATTTAAAGATATTTTTGTTTTTAAATTTACAATTATCTTACTTTAAGTTCTTATAGACTCTTTACCCTGAGACTGGAAATTGTTACATATATATCTATTAATTTTAAGTTTTGATTTTTAGATATTAAAATTGTAGAGTACTTAAATAATTGCTTAAAAAAATGTTATAAAAAATATTGAGAAATTACACATACATACATAATAACCTATATGTTAAATAGATCTTAAAAAGCAGATAAACTGTTAAACATTTAAATAGTTGGAAAAAAAACTTGGGGCAACTTTAAAGTAAAAATATTTAATGTAGTATTGTATTCATACTGAGTATATTCACACATGCATACACATATATTCGCATACACAATGATTACAGATTAACACTTTCGAGTATATATATTTTTAATATAAAAAATGCATTTTTCCTTTTATAAAACTTTAAAAGAGCAACAACAGTAAATTTGTATAAAAGCAGGAAATATCTATATTATTCTACATAAGAAATATTTTATTTGATTCAATTTTTCTTTTTCTTCTATTTGTATTTTATTTGTAAAAAACGAAACGAAAAAAATAAATAAACAACTTAGACATCCCTATCCTTACCTGGTTCACCGTTTAACATACGCAGGGGATCACGTAGTTCTCACAAGGTAAGCGCCCAATACACACAGCCACACACACACTTACATACACACACACACACACACACACACACACACACCACGCCACAAGTATTGTTTCCTTCATTCAATGACAGCCAATACAACAACCAGTACAAAAACAACAATAAGAACTACAAGTCGCCTTAACCATCTCATATCATAAGTACTCGTCGTCGATAGAGTATCTAAGAGTAAATATATTCGATAAAAATGCATTCATTAAGTGCACTCACTCTCTCACCCACAGTTAATTAAGTATGTGTATGACTGTACTGACAAAACTGTAATATTTCATAAAATACACACGCACACACACTTGTGTAAAAGTTCCACGACAAAATTTCGAGAAAAGCTGTTTTATAAATCTCCAAAATTGCGAAAGAAAATGTTCGGTGTAAGCCATAGTAAAACATAAATAAATTTGAACATTTCGTAATTAGTTTTTGTCGAACCGAGCCATTTTCTTAAGAAAGAGATTCGATTCGATAAAAGATCAGGGAATCCGATCCGAACTCGTGTGCAGGTTTGAAAAATGTGTTATTTTTTGACACTTATTTTAACCAAAATACATCCCCACAGGCCAAAAAATTAGAGGTTGGGTTGTACAGATGAAAGTTTATTTAATGACCGATCATCCTTAAGGACATTTTGAAAGTTATACCTTGGTAATTATTGTAAAAATCTGTCAATTGAATATTGGTTCTACGGATTTTGACAAGTCTACGCCTATAGGAGGGAAGCGGGGGTCAAGGTTAATTGCACACCTGTATATAATTAAATACATTTAGTAGTAAATACACAACCTTACCCACGTACATACATACATACCCTATGACTCGTATCTACACATATAGCTGATCGTATCTAAAGCTAGATATGTAGATGCAAATGATAAGGTAACTCTAGTCAACCATCACTCGCATTTGAAATTATGTAGAAGTTTTTCTAAAATCTCCCATATAACGTTTCGGATAGAAGTCACACATTTAATCGATATTAAATCATATATGATTAGTAAGCTGTCATATTATTGGGCTTTCACTGAGGCGCATTGTATTTTGTCATAGTTTCGATAAGTTTATCATATTATATACATATATATTTATATACGTATGTAAATTTATCTTTTTCGATATTTAATTAGTAATTATAATTGTTCTCAAACTCTATATTTATTTTTTGGTCTCGTCGAACATATTCCAGTATTTTGATATCATAACCATCGAATAACATTGTCGTATTTGTCTATAAACTATATACATATTTTCTTTGTAAGATATGAGTATTTACATATATAAATTTATTTTGTGATTTTGTCATGTTTGGTGTAACTTGATATACATATACCTACATACGAGTATCTAATGCCAATCACTCTCACTCTATCTCTGTCTCTATCACTATCACTCCCTCTCTCTTTCTGTCTCTCTCTCTCTCTCTGTCACTCACTTCTTTGATCAATTTCTCTTTCTAACTGTCACTCTGTATGTATTGTACAAACCTAAAGCAATCAGTATTTGTACTATCGGCTGATGTGTCTGTGCCTATGTCTGCGTGTGAGTGTGTGTGATTGTGTGTAAGTTCCATGTTCCATGTTCGACGAGAACTAATAGAGATTATGAGTCTGATTATGTCTGTCATGCTCGAATTACATACTTATGTGTGAATGTATGGTACGAATGTATGTCTTCTGTATGTATATATGTATATGTATGTGGCCCTTTTTTAATTTTTTGATTGTGTGTGTGTGAGTGCTTGGGTGAGCATAGAACTGTTCTGATCTGGTTACGTTAATCAGGAGTAGCCAACTTAACATTGTGTAAGTTTGCAGTACTACCAGATCGCTGGAAATGAACAGTTCTAGCACACGAACTTACAGTATTTGCACATGTTTGAATCGTCACAGTCACAGTAGCAGTTACAGTCACTGTCACTGAATCAGGCATACAGTCACCTTCAACGTCACTGTCACTGTTTCGGTCACTCTTAGCCACGGTCTCAGTCACTGTACCGTTATAATCCCCAGTTTTCTGTTAATTTTTAATTGTTATGTTATTTTTTAATTTTAGGTTTATTCCCAGTATGTAATCCTATCGCCTTTGTATGATTTTGTATATATATACATATACATATATCTAGTATAACTTGTCGATAAAAATCTCGTTCCGATATTTTCCCATTTTAACTTGACACATAAGTGTTTTTGCTTTTATTTGATTAAACTGGAATTCGAATCGATATCAATAACTATTTTTCTATATTCTGTCTATATCATTGACTGTCTGTTGTCTGAGTTTATTGTGATTGTCTACCCCGAAATTATAGGGCTAGGGCTTCCCATTAAGTGTGTATGTATATGTGCCGGTTATATCAATTACTGTTTGAGTTATGTACTTAAATTAATTGTTTCTTGATTCTACAATCATTTAAAATTGTTATCTCTCATATAAATCATGTCAATGACTTGGCTTATTATTTTTTTTTTTTTTTTTAAATATTCGTTTATATATCATGATATTTGCTACAAACTTACCACTTTGACAATTACTTACTTATTAATAATAAGTTATTATTCAAAAACTACCTGCTACTAAGTACTAATACTACTACAACTATTACTGCTACTACTAAAACTACTGTTACTGCTACTATTACAACTAATACTACTACTGAAACTGCTACTGCTACTTTTTAACAGTTCATGTGTAATGTCCTAAGTACTAATCATAAGTTTAATCGTTTCGATAACCAAATCGAACCAGTACACGATACGCAATGGACGTGGCCGTTTTGGAATTCCCGGCAGCGATCGCAAGCCTCTCGTATTGTCAACATATCAGGATGCACAGCAACACTTGCCATATGCCGATGACTCGAACGCCGTGACGCCCATGTCTGAAGAGAATGGAGCCATCATAGTGCCAGTTTATTATGGAAATCTAGGTGTGTTTTGCCATAGTTTATCTATTCTATGTTTCAGTATTTCGATAATATGCAGCTTAGTTATGAAATTTAAATTCCGTTTTAATTATATTTTGAACTATCGCTTTATCGATAGTCAGATCAGTTGGGTATTATATTTTCAATATATCGATAGTATTAAATAACTTTAAATATATAATTGGTCTAGGCTAAAAGTTATCGTAGAGCTAAACCCTCAATTAGTATATTGCATATGAAAATACTCTTTAAGACTTTATATATTTATCGATTTTCATTTCAATGAATATCGATGTGTTGATCTATTGATAGAAGTAACCGCTTACATTGAACATACATATCAAGAGATCTTAAATAGATTTACAAGTAGCGGACTATCGGTAATAAGCCCAATGACTTTGTATGTGCTGTATCGATATCTCCAATTGTCACACAATCAATGTTAATCTTACTGCTTTCACATTCTCACAGGCTCCAGACACTCATCGTATACCTCACATCAGTCCCGAATATCGTATACCTCACATGGTGATCTGCTCGGGGGCATGGCCGTAATGGGCGTCAGCACAATGACCAAGGAGAGCAAATTGCGAAATCGCAATACACGCAATCAATCAGTGGGCGCCACCAACGGCGGCACCACCTGCCTGGACACCAATCACAAGGTCGAGCATCGAGACTACGTAAGTAAAAACCGAACTGATAAGCTTATCGATAAAACTGAAAACTAAAAATTGAAAATATCATCATGCAGGAAATTGGCCTGGAATGCACGGATGAAGCGGGCAAGATCAAACATCATGACAATCCTTTTATTGAGCCCGTCCAGACACAAACGGTGGTCGACATGAAAGGTACATACATATGTACATACAATATATCTTCACAAAAAAATATTATTAACATGTATATCGCTTACTAACTTACTACTCTCTGTCTGTATTTCTAACTCTGTATCTGTATCTGTCTCTCATCTCAGATGTTATGGTCCTGAATGATATAATTGAGCAAGCCGCTGGTCGGCATAGTCGAGCTAGTGATCGTGGTGGTACGTAACAATCTATCGACTTATCGATGAATCTATATATTGTACGTGTATTGTACTTTTGCATTGCGTTCATGTTGTAAATTTGACATTATTCATTGCATATATTTACATGCATATTTAATTTATATAATATATATATTGAAATATCGAACGTCTTGTAAATTTTCGTTTGTTTTGAATTCTCTTCCATGTGCATTTATTTCCTTGGTTTCACCTTATATTTTTAACAACTGATCAATTGCTGTAAATACTTAAGGTACAAAACTGAAACCAAGTCATATTTAATAAATTTTCGTTTTTTGCTGTTTGAATACATCCTTTTATACTATAGAATAAGTGCCGTAACGTTTGTTTCTGTGACAACGGATCTTTGCCCATCGTCTTTTCCATATTTTACATATAAATATCTATTTCTACTATCTACAAATCTTAAAAAAACAAAATTAATCACAACTTTCTACGAATTTTGCTTCATATAACTTTCCATGACATATTATCGACAATCAGCTATGTTGAGACCTTTTTGTCTAGAGATCAATTGATTTTGACGAGTGTATATTCTATTGATTTTGATTTTAAGCGCATGAGATATGTGCGTTGCAAGGGTTGAAGACTAGCTAATGATTGATTGATTGATTGTTGGATTGATTGACTATTTTAATGGCTTGAAACATACTTCTAGCGTGCTGCATGTGGAGCATTAAATAGCCTGTGCATCCGTTGTTTAACCCAATTCATTTTATTTAAAAAAAGAAACAGGAAAACAATCTGAAAAATTGCTAGCTAACATTTGACTCACTTCCATTAACCTAAACTATATTCTTAACATAATTAATTATATATATATTTTTTTATATTCTCATTTACTCCTTTGTTTTAACAAAAAACTTAAGCAAAAACATACTTAACTTTTTTTTATAATTATACTTATATAAATATAATTATATATACTTATATGTGTATCCAAATGAATGACTTCTTTGACTCGTCCATTTTATTTACTGCCGTTGATGCTAACAGAAGAAAGTAAAAAAAAAAAAATGAAAAACAAAAAAGAAAATTCGAAAAAAATACTAAAAAAAAACAATTACAAGATACAAATGCAGCAAGCAAGCCACATTCCAGCAATTGGATAATTTTGTATGACAAAACTCACACACTGACAAAAATGCAACCACACACACAGAGACACACTCACACACACACACTTGCAAATTACATTGCCGCCTTTTCGTTTGGCTGCTGCCCAAATTTTGGCAACACTTTTTTGCATTTTCAGAAACGTCCTCCTTTGAGCTTTTGTTAACTTGCTGCACCGTTACATTTAGACTTTAACGCTGCTTCACTGCACAGTTGTTGCGAATAAATCGCAGATTTAACAATCACGTTCTGAAGTATACTTCCTCTTCAAAAACAAATAAAGTCATTATTGCATAATATTCTGTAAATTTAACTTAAATAAAAAAATATTAATCAGGTGTGTTATTTTATTAGCTAACAAAAAATGTATTTGTTTTTGTTTGGATTGTAATTCTGCAACATCCCTGAATAAGTTTTTGTGTTTACATTTCATTTTTCATGAAAGTCGTATACTTTTTGCAAGTCCTCAAAGGACTCCCAAAAATATGTCAAGTATAAATAGATGAAGAGAAATTCAAAACGTGACTGAAAAATCTGGAATAAAAACTAGAATAAAAAAAAACAGAGAGGCTCCAAAAAACACGTAACACATTTGGACGCGAATAATTAATCATATTAATAATAATTTGAAATAAATGTTGATTTGATGTTTTGTAACAAAACGAACACAGCAAAGTTTGTTAGTTTTTCGTGTTGTTTTTTTAATATATTTAATACTGCATGCGTATAACTAAGTATTTCAATGATTAGTACTATAAAGTTATTGCTTTTGTTCCGTAGCTGCTTGCCTTATAATTCGATTGCTAATTATATACTTATTTTGAATAAGCTTATAACTGAACAAACCTAGTCTTAGATTAGTTGTCTGGTAATTACTAAAATTAGCGCATGCTTTTTCAATAGTAAGTCACAATCACCCTCACCTAATGCAACTACTCGTAATTTTAACTTTGAACTTGATTTACTACATATTGAAAACGCTGCAAACTGAATGCTAAACATTTGTATTGGAATATAATTCGCGCTTTAGCCTAACTTATTGAATTCTTAAATTTTTTGAGAATAATTCAAGGATAATATCTTAAATTTCTTAGCTTAAATCCACGTAGAAAACAATGAGTCTGTAACAAAAATAAAAAAAAGGGATAATAACACAGCCACACAAAATAAAAATTTCGTTGGTCAGAGATCAAACTACCATTTCCTTATGTACTTTGATGCGCTGAATCCGAATTTGAAGTTCATTCTGTGGCTGTGTAGTTAAAGAACTTACTGATCAAGTTTTAAATCTTTAGTCCGTTTGCGAAACGACGATCTTTCGATTTGGGAATTGGATTCATTTAACATATATTCATTAAAATTGCTCGTAGTTAGTCCAGCGTGCACCAAGTAGATTTAAAGAATACATCTCATCAGTAATGGAGCTGCTTGAAGTAGACTAAATGAACCGAAAGTGTAGAGTATCTAAAAGTCGCGGAAAGTCAACTTTTTAAAATTGAAAGTAGTTAATTACACTAGGCAACAGCCAAAAACCTACTGGAACCAAATTCCTTTTATTTTGATACATATTATATTGGGCCACATATGACAAAAACTACATTTTTTGAATGAACGAATTTAATAAAATTTGAATGCAGAGTAAATTAAGACGCCAAACCATGATCAAATTTACATACCGCTTGAATATCGGTACAGTTTTGCCAAAGTTATGACAGTTCGAAGTTGCTCAAGCCTTTGACCCAACAACTTTACAAGTCCAAATATTTCTTAGTTTTGACATGATTTTTTACAAGAAAATAAAAGGTCTCAGAACCAAATTTAAAGTGTTGTTTTATACTAATTACTATATAAGGAGTTGATTAAAAGTGAAAACTTGAGATTTAAAATTTTGAATTTTCGAAATTTCATAGGGGGGACCCTTAGCATCGAAATCAATATCTAGAAGAATCTAGAAAAAAAATATTTTTTTTAAAAATTTAATAAAATTTAAATGCAGAATGAATTTAGAGGCCAAATCATGATCAAAATGACATTTCGCTTGAAAATCGGCTCAGTTTTGATCAAGTTATGACAGTTTGAAGTTGGTCAGACTGCGGATTTAGCCACTTTACAAGTCAAAATTTTTGTTCAAATTCACATGATTTTTTACAAAAAAATGAAAGGTCTCAGAATCAAGTTTAAAGTGTTGTTTTATACTAATTACGATATAAGGAGTTGATTGAAACTGAAAACTTGAGATTTAAAATTTTGAATTTTCAAAATTTCATAGGGGGGACCCTTACCATCAAAACCGAGTCTTGGTCGAAAATAATAAAATTTTTTAAATGAACAAAATTTGAATACAGAATGAATTTAGAGGCCAAATCATGATCATAATGACATTCCCCTTGAAAATCGTTACAGTTTTGCCAAAGTTATGACAGTTTGAAGTTGCTCAAGCCTCTGATCTAGCAACTTTACAAGTCAAAATATTTCTTAATTTTGACATGATTTTTTGCAAGAAAATGAAAGGCCTCAGAATCAAGTTTAAAGTGTCGTTTTATACTAATTACGATATAAGGAGTTGATTAAAAGTAAAAACTTGAGATTTAAAATTTCGAATTTTCAAAATTTCAAAGGGGGGACCCTTACCATCAACATCGAAAAACAAAAAAATTTTCTAAATGAAAAAAATTTAAGTGCAGTATGAATTAAGAGACCGAATCATGATCAAAATGGCATTCCGGTTGAAAATCGGGTCAGTTTTCTTCAAGTTAAGACAGTTTCTCAGCTTTCTCAAATTGATTATCTGTAAAACTACTGGCTTACATTTTATTTGAATTTGCTTTTAGAAAACGTATTTTTTTGAAGCTGTTTTGGCATTCTCGAGTAATAATAGCTCTAAAACCAGCCGAAAAAGTTCCAAAGAAACATTCTTTTTGAGTCCTCATGTGTATCAAAATATGTGGTTCCAGTGGCAAGAAAAAATCCAATTTTGTTGTCTTGTGTTATTAGGTGAATTCAAATTTTAAAAGCGCTCCAAATAAAAGCCTCTCTTTTTTTCGAACAATAAGAAAAGAAGCACACTTTTACACCCCTAACTCACACTCACACACACAAATACACATACACTGTTTATTTCTGTTTAACCTCAAAAGCTAACGAATAATTTCCAATGCAATGAAGCTTCAAAAAAATAAAAAAATAAAAAAAAAAACAGAAGAATACTTTCATACTTAACTACGAAACTCGATCGTATGAGAAATCTGCTAATAAAAAAGAATTCTGCTAATCTGGCTGAGTCAAAGTTGGTCAAATCACAACTAATAACAAACTTTTGTATGGTTCAGTCTCCGTTTACTATTTCCCAACAGAGGACGACGACGAGGATGGGCCGACATTCAAAGACAGGGCACTAGAAGTGATCCTCAAAGGCATCGATGTGTTTTGTGTGTGGGACTGCTGCTGGGTTTGGTTGAAATTTCAGGAGTGGGTCTCTTTAATCGTCTTCGATCCCTTTGTTGAGCTCTTCATAACGCTGTGCATTGTTGTGAATACCATGTTCATGGCAATGGATCATCACGACATGAACAAGGAAATGGAGCGTGTGCTCAAGAGTGGCAATTATGTGAGTATTCACATATTTGGTCTATCGATCCTTCTTCAAACTGTTATTAAATGCTACAATTTTGATTTTGATTTTATTCACTTCATCTTTTCTTGCCATTGACAGTTCTTCACCGCAACCTTTGCCATTGAGGCGACGATGAAGTTGATGGCGATGAGTCCCAAATACTATTTCCAAGAGGGATGGAACATCTTTGATTTTATCATTGTCGCCCTCTCACTACTCGAGCTGGGCCTCGAGGGCGTCCAGGGTCTATCCGTGTTACGTTCTTTTCGTTTGGTAAGCATCCGTAGAATATTTAACTTCAGTTATTGCAGAAATTATTTCTAATGGCGATTAGATCAGGATCTAAGGTAGCTTTATGAATCAAGATCTAATTTAGTATGTATGATGTTCTGACTGTTCTCTCAATGCAAATGTGATAATCGTATTAATCGTATTAACGCGTACTACTTCTATCCCCCCATCCCAACAAATAAACTACCCCTCGTTGCCCCCTCAACACAATACACACGAGAGAACACACAAACATCCAACGCTAATGTTAACCACGTCCTGCCAATTTACAGCTGCGTGTATTCAAATTGGCCAAATCATGGCCAACGTTAAATTTACTCATATCGATTATGGGTCGAACTGTCGGCGCTCTGGGTAATCTGACCTTCGTCTTATGCATTATAATCTTCATATTTGCGGTAATGGGCATGCAGCTGTTTGGCAAAAACTACACAGGTATTATACTATATGCCCAACTGACAATAAAAAACTCTAACCCAAAATCCAAAACCCCCTCCTCTCAACAAACAAACAAGACAAATATATAAGATCTACTGCAAACAAAAAGCAAGTTTTTTTTTAGCGTGCAACAAACAATTTTTCTTAAACTAATCTAACTTTAGCCAGCATTTTTCTAGTACTCAAGTTTTGCTCAACTTTTTACTCTAAGTTAATGAAACATATTATTTTAGTTTTCCATTTTTGAATTGAAGTTTTTTTTTCTGCAAAATAGTTGATCATCTTCGAATGATGAAAACTTAAACAAAATGCTTTCGGCACGGTTTTTCATTTCGATTATCATATTTTCATTGTGCTTTCGCGATTGCAATGAATTCGTGAGCGTGACAATATGTGTAAGCAACTGACAAATTTATTATAGTTAGCTAAAGTGAGAATTTTGAGCGCATTTTGAACTTGATCCAAATGTGAAGCCAATTATACTACATATGTATGTATATATATATATTTATACGTAGGTTAATGAAACTTATATAATCGTTATTATCTTAAGAATAATATTAGTTTCATAGGCATTGTCAATTGAATGAATGAGTGAATCATGCACAGCATTCGATAATATTGAATGTGTCACCATCGTCAACTGCATAGTCTAGATCCTACAATCTACAGTCTTCAGTCTACTTGGTACAAATCGCAAATGCTGTGCATGATTAATATTACTAACTACGGTCACTTCGTAGCTTTTTTAATTCATACTTACAAAGATTTTTGCATTTCTCAACATATAGTAATGCTATATTCATATCTCAATATATAAATATATATATATTTATATTTTTAAATATTTTTTGTATTCCTAATGCTTTGCCCGGCTTTCAAACCAAAAATATAATACTACCACTAATTATAAAAATAATGAAAATGACGATAATTACAATGATAACAATTAAAATAAATCAACCTCATACACCAATTGCAAATTGAATGAAATGAATGAATAATACCTTAACTCCTCACACAAATCATCACAAAAAAAAAAAAATTCAAAACACAATTCGAATTTAAAAATCATTATCAACAATCAAATATCAATATCGAAATTTTCGAAAATCAAATGAAATCCGTAAATGCAGCTGCGTGTATTCAAATTGGCCAAATCTTGGCCAACACTTAATTTACTCATTTCGATTATGGGCCGCACCATGGGCGCTTTGGGTAATCTGACATTTGTACTTTGCATTATCATCTTCATCTTTGCGGTGATGGGAATGCAACTGTTCGGAAAGAACTATCATGGTAAGTACTTCAGCCGGTCCTTTCAGCTCCTTCGTTTCAATAGTCTTCTGTCGATGTGCAGTTTATCGTTTATTGTTTTGTCTTTCTTTCTTATTATATGTGTGCTTTTTTATATAAATGTCATAGGGTTCGGTGATATATATATATATTTATATTCTTATTGATGTACATACTGTTTATTTTTTTTAAACTGTTTTCATTCAATGTTGCTTAAGTTTATCGATAGCTGTAGGTTCGATCGTTTCTAACTGAACTTATTTACTAATATGTAATCCTTAAATATGTTACAATTACTTTAGCGATTTGAAAAGTCTTTAAAACTACTTACAAATTTGCATTTTATTAATCTTTCAAAAATTCAAATACTTGTAATAATTCGGTAATTGTATGTATTAATACAACAATAAATTGGTTGTAATGCTTCAAAAAAAATTCAGTGTCAGATTAAAGTGATTGTAATAATAATTTATATTAAAACTTAAAGAGAATTTAAATCGAAATATTTTTATTATAATATTGAAAAATAGGGATCCTTTATTGCATCTGTTATTCCTATTTAAATTAGTAAGCACAATCCGCAATCCCCACTGTTTATTCGGAGTTCTTTACTTTAGAGCAGGTTACATTCCGTCTTCTTTTCGATACCATATTTCCGTCCGAGAATGAACATATTGTTATTGACGATTTCATTTCGTAGTTGCACTGCATAAAGTTAAAGTTTAAGTTGAGTTTTGGGTACCACTGCCTGGTTGTCTGGTGGCATTGTCTTCAGTAAGTACTAGCGTGCAATGATCAAAACTTTTCCTCTAGCTTAATTACTCCAAGCTCTCTTAACTTAATTCTACTGTACCATATCCAAAAAAGAATAATCCTCAATTAAAAATAAAAAAAATAAAAACAAACTGCAAATCTGCAACATGACTGCATTGGTTGCAGTCTAAAAGCAGCTCGCGATTTGTTTTTCATATTGTATTTTCCTTGGTTGATTTATCTTAATAATATGTTGATGGCGGTTTTTGTAAGAGATTTTCTCGCATTTCCAACACTGCTTTATGGGTGCTGCTGCCACTTTGCACACGCTTTTTGTATGCGGCTTTAGTAACACGCAAAAAAAAAAAAAATGAAATTAAACCAAAATCCGATCCTTAAATTGTGTATTATTTCTTAATAATGATATTTTTGAATAAATGAAACCTCTATTAATTCGTTATGCAACAGATCATAAAGATCGTTTTCCGGATGGTGATCTGCCGCGCTGGAACTTCACAGACTTCATGCATAGCTTTATGATCGTGTTCCGGGTGTTATGCGGTGAATGGATTGAGTCCATGTGGGACTGTATGTACGTGGGCGATGTCTCCTGTATTCCATTCTTCTTGGCCACCGTTGTCATCGGCAATCTTGTGGTAAGTGCATCCAGACAGTCGAATGATTGATCAGATTGATTGATATATATGTATGTTTATTAACTTGCAGGTTCTTAACCTTTTCTTAGCCTTGCTTTTGTCAAATTTTGGTTCATCTAGTTTATCAGCACCGACTGCCGACAATGATACGAACAAAATAGCCGAGGCATTTAATCGAATTGGTCGTTTTAAAAGTTGGGTTAAGCGTAATATTGCTGATTGTTTCAAGTTAATACGTAACAAATTGACAAATCAAATAAGTGATCAACCATCAGGTGAGAGGACCAACCAGATCAGTTGGATTTGGAGCGAAGGTTTTTATCCACTTGTTTTCAATTATTACAACTACTTTTAATTATATAATCTGTTATACATATAATATCAATATGATATATATACATATATATATATATCTTAATATATATACATAGGTGTTTATATATATAAAATATATATATATATATTTATATATATATATATACTAATTGTGTATACTTGCGTTTAACGTTAACTTCAACTCAAAACAATTGGCCAAACATATTAATCCAAATAAAAATTCTAGTTCAGCCTAAACAAATCCATTCGTCTTAACCGAAAACACACTGTTCAAATGTTAAAAAAAAGTAAATAAACGTATAAAATGCTCTTTAGTTAGTTTTTGGACACCCATCATAACACCTGTCCCCATCAAGAATCCCACAATTCATTAACATGAATTCTACTTGCCAAAATTATCGAAATATCCACAATATGTCAAAAATAAATATGGAATCGAATTGCGTTTCATCTCGTTTTCTCATTTCAATATTAAGAGATTTATACATTTTTGGTTTCCGTTCGATTTGGACATAATTGTTGTTGTTCAATAACTTTATGAGACTATACATATGTACATTGTACATATGTATGTATGTATATATGTATGTTTATGTATCTGTCTATGTCTATATACATATATATACTAATTGTATCTGTATTTGTATTTGTATGTACTCGTACGTATGCATCTGGGGCCATCAAGAATTTTGCCGAGTGTGACATAACCGATACGCTCACTTCATACCCGATTCTACCTATCTATCTAGTTATCTACCTAAGTACCCAACCACCCAGCCTATATGATATAATATAGATTCGTAGCGTTAGTGCGTATTTAGTCGAAATGCCATACAAAACATACATACAAACATATGATTCCTTTTAAAAATATTGAAATACTGAAAATTATTTCTTGTATTCGTACTTAGTAACTCGTCGCTCTTGCTACTCGTTATATCTTCTATTCGTTACTTTTTACTTTACCCATTCTTAATCGTCGTACTCGTTCTCGTTACATTCATATTTACATAGGTATGTACATATAGTATGTATATCTATCAGTTAGAACTCGTCGTATTCGATTTTTGGGTATAGCAGAGCTTGCGGCAAGTTTTTAATTTTTTCAATCGGTTTCATAACTTCCACATCCCCAACAAACAAATTTGCACCCCTCAATAACAACAACTACACAACATTATTTTGGGCCTCGAACTCCACATTAGAGATATATTGAAAAAAGTTAATATGTAAAGTCTCTTGAGAATTTGTTAGTTTAATGAGAAAAAAGAAACAATAATAATAACATTATATAATAGTTATTCATTGTAACAAAAAATTATATAAATTGAAAGTAAAACAGTGGATTTGATCCTTCATCTAGTATTACAGAACTTTTCTTTTTCGATATTATTGTTGTCTGTGTATATTGTATATTGTATATGTATGGATTTATTTATATCTAAAAAAAAAAAAACAATTAACTTTAGCACTTAAATTTCATCATTAAGTTGTATTTAAATGTAAAATTAGTGCTTATGTAATATTCATGTCGATCCAAAAGGCCGGAAACGTGATCTTTTAGATACGACAAAGTACAATTCATCATTCATTGTTTATCGATAACTCATCTAGCGATCATGCCATCTCACTCAGCAGCTCTTGCTCTCTGGGAGCCCGATCAGATCATTTTGCGATATGCGTTGTTCGCTGTTGTGTTGTGTCAGGACCGTTTTCTCAACTATCGTTTACGCGATAGTAATCGACTACAGTACTTAACGTGTTTATTTTCATCTGTCATCTTTAACTTGATGGGTTATTGATATGTTCAAATAACGTGACCGCATTCGTATGTTTTTGTGTTTTACATTAAGTGTCGTAATCAAACAAATCAAACTCAATATGATATTAATCGCATAACTATCTATATTCTTTTTCATTTATATACACACATCTGTTATGGCTTGTCATGATTTCAAATCTAATATAATAAAAATCAAATTAAATAATCGTATTGCATTGGCCGACGTATCAACGCTTCATGTTATCGAACCAACTAATCAATCGATCAATCAACAACGACAACAACCAACAACGACGACAACAACAATAACAACGACAACAACAACAACAACAATAAACAAAACAACAACAACTCTTGCGAACGGCAACTGCTTGTGCTGAATTCGTTGTGAATTCGTTTTTTGTTTTCATCATCCCAACCCATACATGTACAACCATATATATATATACATATGGATTGTATGCATATGTATGTCTTCTACATATATATACATATATATATATATGCCATATTTACATACATATATATATTTATATATTATTATGTAACATGTACATATCGAAAATTAAATGTGTGTATTTAATACAATAATAAAAAATAATTCAAAATGCGATGATATTCGGATACGAAAAAGGCAAGGGCGTTTGTCGTTGTATATCTGCAGAGCATGGTGACAACGAGTTGGAACTGGGACACGACGAGATCCTCGCCGATGGTCTAATCAAGAAAGGTATCAAGGAGCAGACACAGCTGGAGGTAGCCATTGGTGATGGCATGGAGTTTACGATACACGGCGACATGAAGAACAATAAGCCGAAGAAATCCAAATATCTTAATAATGCAACGGTAAATAATACAACTCGAATTGATAATTAAAATAATATAATAAATATACTATATATATGTACATGCGTATATGTATATATCTGATTTAAGTATCGCCGATATATACAAGAATACGTGTGTGTGTATATTCATTTTGACTATGTATTTTATTATACTTAATTATATACATACTTAGACTAATTTCTTAACGACATCAAATTGATTTATATTATTTATTCATTTTCTTTTCGTTTATTTTTTTGTTTTTTTCTTTTACATATAACTGTCTATATGTGTACTGTTATATGTGTGTGTGTATTCCACAAATCCAATCAACCAAAAAAAAAAAAAAAAAAAACTATACAAAAATGATAAACCAACCAATCCAACCAACTGAACCTGACACTTGAACTGATATCGTTCCAAAATATAACAAAAAAAAAAAAAAAAAACCAAAAACAAAATATATATATATGATATATGAATAATTATACAGATGATTGGCAACTCAATTAACCACCAAGACAATAGACTGGAACACGAGCTAAACCATAGAGGTTTGTCCTTACAGGACGACGACACTGCCAGCATTAACTCATATGGTAGCCATAAGAATCGACCATTCAAGGACGAAAGCCACAAGGGTAGCGCCGAAACGATGGAAGGCGAGGAGAAACACGACGCCAGTAAAGAGGATTTAGGTCTCGACGAGGAGCTAGACGAGGAGGGCGAATGCGAGGAGGGCCCACTCGACGGTGATATCATAATACATGCTAACGATGAGGATATACTTGACGAGTATCCAGCTGATTGCTGCCCCGATTCGTACTATAAGAAATTTCCAATCTTAGCCGGTGACGATGATTCGCCGTTCTGGCAAGGATGGGGCAATTTACGACTGAAAACTTTTCAATTAATTGAAAATAAATATTTTGAAACAGCTGTTATCACTATGATTTTAATGAGTAGCTTAGCTTTGGTAAGTCAACTACAACTACAACTACTTACAAAAAATTAATGAAATTTTTAAAGATAAACTCATATTTTTGCGATTTTCCATTGTTGCAATTCTTGCAACAGGCCGCAAATTCGCAAAAATAATTTAATTAATTACAATTAATACAACAAAAATAAGTAGTTTATCAAGCCTTGCTTAAACTTTACCAAAGTTGATTGCTTCATTTATTTTTAGGTTTATAATTTCACTCTAGATTTATTTAGAGTTTTGCTAGTACAGAATAGTTTAGCTTAGAGTTAACATAATAATTTATTATTAAGTTTCCTTATGAATAGAAATGTAATTTCTTTATGTTATTTTTTCCAAATGCCACCGATAGCAACACAATTTACATTGCGTTCTGCCTAAATGCTTCTAAATATAATACTTCTTCTCAATCCTATAAGAAATAACAAAAGTCTTCGGTTTGTCGAAGCTTTAAATTCGCTTGCAGATTATTCGTATTCAATTTTGAATTATTTTACTGTACTGAGACTAAAATCTTCAGAAAATAAAAAGTTCTGCTTTCCAAAATTCAGCTTACAACCGATCTTCCCTATTATGTAGTCATTCGAATTAAATGCAAACTAATCTAGATATTTAGAACTCTTATTATAAGTTTGCTTGAAATGCTTGCAAAAAGAAACAGCTTTTAGTTCGTAATTTTAAACACCATCCTCTGCAAGGGTTTCCTGAGGATATCCATTCCAACCTGCAGCCACTCAGCAAACTGTTGCTATCTGTAGCACTTAAATTAACTTAATTTTATTTTAATTTGATAAATTTTAAACCAATATTCAAATCGTAAATAGTTCAATGAACCTCATGAAGCCAACTTTCGACTTAGGCTTAGGCATAATCGATTAGTCAAACGGCTTATGTCTTTGCTTAAGCCGAAAGTGTCCCCACTAAATTTGATATTGAAGATCAATTGGGAACTGGCTTTCATTGAGTTTGTGTGTACGTTTTTTGTGATATATATTTTTTAGGGTTCTTTGTGTAGCTTTAGAGTTAGCTTTTGTGGTTAGACGCTTATGCGTATTATTTCAAGAATTTTGTCTTCAATTTCTTTGAAAATTTTTCTTTAATTGCGTTTGACTTTAATTTGTCCGTAAACGAAAAAAGAAAAAGAAACCAAATATTGAACAAAGTTGCCTTTTTTCTTGCGTGAAAAAAAAGAAAATTAATAATAATAATAATAATACATAATATTATTAATAAAAAAAAAGAAAGAACAAGAGTAGAAACTGTAATATGAGTAAAGCCAGTAATGCGGCTGCACCTAATTAATTATCATAATTGTTTATGATTATATCTAGCTTCGTATACTGCTTCTAGATACAATTTGTATGTACTTGTAATGCATTTCTTTTACAAATAACTTAAATATCCCCCTCCACCGACATCGAAACAGGCTTTAGAAGATGTACATCTGCCACAAAGGCCCATATTGCAGGATATTTTATACTATATGGACAGAATATTTACGGTTATATTCTTCTTGGAGATGTTAATCAAGTGGTTGGCCCTCGGCTTCAAAGTGTACTTCACGAATGCGTGGTGTTGGCTTGATTTCGTCATTGTCATGGTAAGTCATCATGTTGGCCATGCTAGCTAACAACTAACATTTGACACTTTTGATTTACTTGTACTTACTTATCACGAACGAATACCTCAATCTCAATTTAAATTTAAATTTGTATCTGAATCTGAATCTTAATCTGATCTTGACCAACAAATTTTATGAACTCCAAACGTACTATTACTCCTATTATAGATACACCTGTACAATAATAAAAATAAAGATACAAAAATATTACACAAACTGACTTTTTGGACCGAATCAGTTAAATAAGTATATGATTTATGATTTTGCTAAAAACTGCGTATAAATATGTCAATACTTTAGATTACTGCTGCAATTAGTACAGTTAAACAGTTAGGAAATCTGTTATACAGATAACATATAACATATAACATATGTAAATGTAGTATTACATTTGATTGACCCTTAAGAATACCATGTACTATAAACCCCAGTTATAATCAATAGAGTTACAAAGTTTTAGCCCAGAACTTAGTTAGTGTTATACTTAGTTAGTTTAAGCGTAAATGCAAATTGCACTCGTACTTAACTTACATAAAAAACATATTTAATATATTTATATAGTTTAGTAAACTATTTCGAGTTTGACTTTTCAGTTCATGCTAAGTTTTGATTTTGATTGTGATTTTGCTTTCGGTTTTAATTATGACTGGTTTTAAAGCTGTTTATGCTTAAATACATATCATGTATTTATGTAATGGTCGTTTAGCTATCGCTAATCAATTTGGCTGCGGTCTGGTCCGGAGCCGATGATGTGCCCGCCTTCCGCTCGATGCGGACCCTCCGCGCTTTGAGGCCATTGCGCGCCGTTTCGCGATGGGAGGGCATGAAAGTAAGTAATGTCCATCGGTACATCCTCTCTCTCTCTCTCTCTCTCACACGTTCTCTCTTGCTGTCTCTCTCTCTCTCTGTCGTACATTTATCTGTGTCTTGCTCTCGCTCTCTCTGTATAAATCTAACTCTGTTTCTCTTTATATATAAATATATTTGCATATTTTTGTCGCTGTGTGTGCGTCTTTGTATGTATGTGGGTGTGCGTGTGTGGGTGTGTGTGTGAAGCTACACTGAGTGTGCATATCGATATATCGATATCGATACTATTAAATGTTGTAACACGTACTTAACAATCCCTTGCATACATCTAACGAACTGTACTAACTGTTATACAAAAACAATTAATGTTAAAATCCAATATAATCTGGGGGAGCTTTAAGCTTACAGCTGCCTTTTCATAATATTAACAATGCAAACGAATTGCACTCTGTCTCTCTCTCTCGCTCTCGCTCAACATCACTGTTTCACTCTCTCCATCTCTGTTCTATTTTCAACGTGCTCTCGCAAATTGTTATACATATGCGTGTGTTATATGTATGTATGTATGTGCATCAAGCTGCAATCAAATGAAACTGTTATACTGTTGTTCTAGCAGCAGTTATAACTGTATCTATGTATGTATGCAATTAACAAACTTCTGCTCAATATGTTTGTGTGTGTGTATCGGTGTGAGTATGTGTATGTATGTAAGTATGTTATATTTAATATCAACAGTTTGTCTGTGTTAAATATCTAAAATTGTGTGCATAGGGCGACGCTATGCTAGCTGTTATACCAGCCAGTTTAAACATTTATTTTGTGTTTCTTTTTTCATTGCATTTACCCACCAACAAAATCTATAACATATTTATCCACATGTATTTATATATAACAGTTGTTATAAACTTATTCCCATACTGTTGCATAAGAATTCAATCATTCAGCGGATGTATAACATATATATATTTTATATATAAAAATGTGTATGTACTTAAATACCTATGCTTATATTTTGTGATACTCTAAAATTTTATGTTGGGTGGGGCGTTAATTTTTGTTATACTTACCTCTGGAGATATGTATGTAATAACAATGTACAAATGTATTTATGATGTAAGTTGATTCTGTGACGCTTTAGCTTTGTATATTGTGTATTTCAACAGTCATACCATATCATATTGTACTGTTATATTAACAGGATCAGTCTTTAGTTTAGCGTCAAGAATTGAACAATTAGAAACGTATTTTAGGTTAGTTAGGTATTTATGTATAACAGTTGTACAATATGTAAGTATTGCCTTTGCACTGCGTACTGTTACATAGTACAAATATGTATGAATGTGACTAGAATACGTATGTATGTAAGTAGTTTGGTTCAAACGCAATCCTCTCGTAATTAATCGTCATATTGCGCCCATTGTAAAGATTTAACTAAAATTGAGTACAAATAGAGTCCTTATCATACTTGATATTTTAAACATATATAAATATACGAATATATACATTAGACCCTAGCGTAAATAGTAGTATTGAATTTTCAACCTTACCTATAACATGAATATACATTATGAAACGATCCGAATCCGAACCCGCATCCGAATCCGATTCCGAGACTCCCCGAACTAGACCCAAAAGCTCAATCAAAACTTAGAGGCACCGATAATATACATATATCATACATATATGTTATATATCTATTTAATGTACTCTTTATGATGTACAAGATGATGCACCACCACTGTACAAAGACTCGAACAAATGATCTCCCCTTTTCGACCCAAGTGTCGTCTAGTGTACAAATATAGTAGACACAAAACTCGTAATACGATACGATTGTATATACTCGTGTACTGTATATAAGTATTATCAAATAGAAAATGAAAACCAATTCCAATACCAAAACAAACGTAAACAAAACGACAGTCGAATACAAGTGCAATTGTCGTGTCATTTGACACAAATTGCGTATACGCAGTGGTGGCAGTGTTTTACTTAAATACAAGCTGCATCCCAAAGTAACTCTAAACATTAACAGTCACCGCTTGGTCTTGGCTATAAACGATCCAATTTCAAACCCAATAACCCCATAAATCAATGAAACTTATGTACCTACCAACCAGCCGAAGATATCCATAAACCAATCGAGTCCGGCAGCAAAGTTTGAGCAAAAATGTGTCAATATAAAGACAAAAGCCAAAAGAAATAAATAAAAGAAACCCGAAAACAAGTAAATAATTATGAGAAAAACCTAGTGAAAATGTCGCGCGGCTATACAATAGATAAAAAGGCAATGCAAACGTCACACGCAGAGGACAAATTAAGGGATTTGTATATACTTATAATATAATATAATATGGCAGCACCTAGCAATTGTAATTGTATTTGTAAATGTAACTTTAACTGTAACTGTATTTCGAAATGTAACTGCATACTGCTCTTACTGCATATAGTTCGTGACCATGACCATGACCATTCATAATCAAAAGGAAATCTTTAATCATTTGGTCCATGCCAATGTCCTTTTGCCATTTAGGCGTTTGCATGCCACATTCGTCCATTGTGGAGCGTTGCGCGGCTGTTTAGGGTGCAAAAAAATAAAATAAAAAATATTCTTATACTATCTATTCTTAATCTCTTTTTAATGCTAAAAATTTGATTAATGAGTGTGTGATTGCGTGTGTGTGTTTGCGTAACGGTTAGTTAGAAGAGCAGCAGCAAATAATCATCAAAAGTATTCTTAAATCAATCAAAACACACACTTGCGATCTCTTTTAATTGTACTAGTATCTGAACTAATATTTCTGTGTTAATAATGAGGGTCATGATCTTGTCTGTGCGATCTCGCGATCTCACATACTACTACTAGCCAGCTATATCTTATACTTGTACCACAAATTTTTACCTGGAAGCAAGTTAGGCACCCAACTTCTTATACTCGCGATCTCTTATACTACCTTTTACGTATAAAAATGGATATACTCCATTTATGTTACACCAACTTCTACTGCAATTTAATGCTTTTATACTTCTGCTACTATTTACCCATAACAATTTGAGGTTCACGATCTCATATACTCGACTTTCACTTTAATTGCAATTACAACTACTTCAACTACTATTTACGTGTAACTAACCCTATGTTAAATTTGAGTTTAATATTACTAATGCTACTACTCTAATCCCCTACTTTTGAGTGTTGTAATCTCCTGAAAGTTGCGTTGTACCCCGAGAAACATAAACATACTAAAATATGAAATATTGAGCTATTCTTGTTCTTGTCCAATCATAGCGTATAATTGAACCACAACTACATGCATAACTATAACTATATTAAGTATTATACTAACATATACTTCCAATGTTTGTCCTATATTCATATATAGTATATGTGTTGCAATGTTTCGTTTGTGTGTGTGTTACTATACGAGTGTTTGTGTTTGTGCGTGTGTGTGTTTGTACACTTATATTATAATATAGTTAATTAAATAAATACTTTGTTTTGCAAGTACAATACTCTTATATACCTTATATACTTACTTTCTTAATACTAGGCTACCATATAAGTAATCTCTTTCAATCTGTAAGTTTAAGGCTAGGCTTGATCCGTCCATTTTGTACCAGAGTATTACCACAAAGAGCAAAAGCAAGCAGCAGTTAGTAGTACTTACTTATTAAAAGATTATTTCAGTTATGTATGCATTTTAAAACGATTTGAGTTATAACAAGAACAAGAACGACAAGACAAAACACTTTACCACGCTTACTTTAAACAAAAGATATGAAAAGAAAGTTCGAAAACAAACAATTTACCAACACTTACAAATATCGTATCTTTTTTTTTTAAACAAATAAATTATACAAAACGATAATAATGATGATGATGATGATTTAAATGTTTTAAATTGTTAAACTTGGCACTATTCGAACTATATCGAAACTAGGTATCGCTTATCAACTTCGTTGCTTCACTTGTTGGAGCTGGTGGTATTCAAGCCTTCAAGACTATGCGAACGTTAAGAGCACTGAGACCACTACGTGCCATGTCCCGTATGCAGGGCATGCGGGTACGTACTTTCATACATAAAAACAAACCAAAAAAAAAAAAAAAAAAAAAAAACAAACAAACAAAAAATACAACAATCAAATACAATAAACAAGCAAACTTTTCACATCAATATCAGTATCAGCATCCAGTATCAATTTCAATCATTTTCGATTATAACGTTTTTTAAATACCAACAAAATAAAAGTAACACTCTTATACTCGCGCAGTATTACTCTTATACATATTCATGCCACAACTAACAAGCGAATAACCACTCACACCAAATTAAATCTCTTAATTAGTTAATTATAACCAAATGTATTTAGTCAAATTATTAGTAAATCTTAAAAAAACAAAATACCAAAAATTAATTAATAAATTCCATAAAATACAAGTATCAAAGTGCAGCTGATGATATTTTGTTGTCCTTAGATACGTTATCAATTAGAATGCATCCAACATTTATTTGACTGATTAGCTAAACTCTCTCGCTGTCTCTCTCTCTCTCTCTCTCTCGCCGTCTTATCGTATTTGTCATATTCTTTGTATTTTTTCTAAATACCGAACACGATTATTGTCTTATTTAAATAAACCGTACTTAGCATACTCCAACTATTACTATTACTCGACTGCAACTGCAACTGCAACTGCATTTTATTAATTAGATTTGCCTTAACTTAAATTTAATCTTAAATTAATCACATTCTCATCCCACACAAGTTGTGCCTTAGCTTCTCTAACTCTCATTTGTTTGCTCTGCTCGCTCTTAGTGCCAAATTGGTTTAATCATAATTATACCAGTATATCAAAATTATTTCACATCTTAGGTTCTATTCGCTTCATCAAATTGTAGCTATAGATTATATAGATGTATAAGTACTTACCTATACATATGATTATTTTGCCTGCCACAACACAGACATCGAATTATTCTAAAGATATTATTTTATTATACATACACCTATTTGATCTAGTGGTCAAGCCGACACAAATCATGGTAGCATATATATCTTATATACATTTACAGTTTTTAAACTTACTAGTAGGTGGAATGAAGACACAAGTTTTATATTTTTAAGAGACCTTATGATGCTCATGTCAATGATCAGTATATCCAATGAAAAACTGATCAATATACACCTTTAGGTTTCATTAAATTCGAATTACCTATTATACGGTAATCTGCAATCAGTCATATCAAAAGACTCTAAAGATACTTCTGTATAATATTTTGCTAGACAATAATAAATTTTTTTCTGCAAGATAATAGTCAATACCTTCACTAGATATATCTGCCAAAAAACATAATTTTGTTACTCATTAAAATATCTTATAAGCTAAGAAACTAATTCGTTTAAAATGATAAAACGTTAAAGCAAAATTATTTTAAGGGGAAAGAGGAAGTGACATAAAATGTAAGTGATGGTCGAATAGTTTTGTACTTCCATTGATATAATAATTTCCTTCAAATCGACCTCTCAAGGAACAATAACCAATACATGCAGTACACCAACCTCTTCATTCCAAGTCAGAGATTACTTAAAATTCATTCCAGCCATTTGATATGCATTTGTTTAGTTAAGTTATGTAATTATATCATACGATTATGAGCACCAAATGACTTTAAATTAGAGTTAGTGCACCTAAAACTACTTCAAATTACAATTAGTTTCGTGTACCTACTATTCGATTTGCCTGTTCTTATTGCACATGAATGTAAATGCTATGTTGTACAGTGTTTAGTGTATAGTGTTTGCTTTGCTTCTGCCACTCCTATTACTACTGCTATTTTCTTTTGCCGAGAAGTGAATAACGCCTTTTGCATGCTTGAAAGTCTAAACATTTGAGTAATATTTACTTTACACAACTAGACACTACCATTAGACACCATATCATGTACTTTGTATCATAATCTACTCCATAAATAGACACATGAATACTGTCAACACACACCAAATGTACTATATTCGTACCACGCTTACAACACATACTTATATGCATATTAATTAAATTAATGAACATATACTATTACCAAATTGACTAAATAACTCTCTGCATTTATTGTATTATATTCTATATACTCTTCCTCCAAAAAAAAAAAAATAATAATAATAATATAAAAAAAAAACAATAACAATAACACACTCAAACAAACAAAAAATGCCATAACTCACTGCGTTCCTGAAACCCTCAACCTCAAACTCCACATCAACCTG
Source organism: Drosophila innubila (assembly GCF_004354385.1). Taxonomy (NCBI): domain Eukaryota; kingdom Metazoa; phylum Arthropoda; class Insecta; order Diptera; family Drosophilidae; genus Drosophila; species Drosophila innubila. The sequence continues at coordinate 14,038,566 of NC_047626.1, forward strand.
AAACCATTGAAAATGTCCCCACATCGAAATCGACATCGACATCGTTGCGAACGACGACCCATCCAATGTGCCGAAAATGTGAAAATACAAACTAATCATAAAAAAAATATGTTTTCGAAACACACAAAATTATCGATAAACCAGGTCGTCGTTAATGCGCTGGTACAAGCTATACCGTCCATCTTCAATGTGCTATTGGTGTGTCTAATATTTTGGCTAATTTTTGCCATAATGGGTGTACAGCTTTTTGCTGGAAAATATTTTAAGGTACGTGCAAACGTTTTTCAAGACAATCAAAAACCAATTCCAAAATACCAAAAACCGATAACCAGAACCCAAGAAAATACAAGAAATCAAACAAAACAAAATCGAAAAGTAGTGCAAAATATTTTGTGATACTTTTCGAATACGAAATCCAAGCAGCAATTAATTAGCAAATTTATTAATGATCGAAATAAGAAAAAGTCTTCAATTTGAATGAAATGCGTATCTTTGCATCTATTTTTCGTAAATAGTTGATTAAAATTGAATCGATTAAAATTTTGATTAAAATATATATACATATATATATATCGATAATACAGTGTTTGTCTACTGTACTCGTATTCGTACTCGTCCAGACAAACGCCTGTAAATATGTAGTACATATGCAGCTACATGTACATACTTCGGTAAAATATCAAATTTACCCACCTATATACCAACTGACACAAGTATTGTACATGCCCAACTGTATCGCCTTATAGAGAGCATTCCAGTTGGGAAATCAGCATGAATACTATATTGTTGTATATAATAAATACATATGTATATCGAACTATCGATCGAACTACTTTACTACTCGTATCTTATGCGACAAGGCAGTTGCACTAATACTTAAACGTAAACATTAAATATATCAAATTAGTACACTCTTTAGTACTAGCATTTAGTATTGACTTTTGCACTCGAACTACTCGTACCCCCAATTAAGTTTTAGCCACGTGGCTGCTTTTTATCAATTCAACTTACCAAGTATCAAATGCTAATTAGCTGCTGAATTTACATATACAAAAACACATCTTATAGCCCAAAATACTTAATTTTTATTTTTAATTATTTAGCTAGAGCTTAGCTACATTATACTATAAACCTTATTGCAATTCGCGACTGCTGCTTTTAGACTGGCGCAATAAGTTGATTAAACATATTGCTGCAACAAGTTGCTAAGAATGTTGCAAACGAACAGCTGAAGATGTACTTTCATTTTGAAATTAATTTTTTACTTTTGTGATGAAGAATTCTTATGTGTTTTCGAGTAGGGCTACCCACTCGCTTGCAACGACTTTATATACACCCTAATTCCATAATTTGATTAAAACAGAGCATGATAAATTTGTGATCATGCATGCAATTGATTAAAGAACGCATTTCTTATAAAGTAATATATTTATATACACACATACACATGGTATACTCTGAATACAGATTATTAATGTACGACTCTTCGAACCATAACCTTCATAATCAGCTTCAACAGAAAATTTATTCCTTCACTCGTTCGTCCGACTGTATGTAAAATTGAAACGATCTCAGAGATTACATAAGCTATAGATTAATAAGGCTGTCTGTATGTTATAGCTTGTTTGTGTATGTGTGTACATAGTACAGCAATGATACAAGTTATTCAAAATACAATTTTTCAATATTAATTTCATAATTTGAAACAAAATTGCTGGGTGTAGGGTATTGGATAGTCGAGTATACTCGACTACTGCAGTTTCTTCTTACACTTCTTGCGGCAGTATAAAAGCAGCTTAACTTCCATTTACCTTATGTAATATCGCAAAACTGAAATGCATTTTTCTTAAATTAAACTAAAAATTTCCCAAAAAAAAAAAAATATTTAAATCCAAAAATCATCTCCACGACTACAACAACGATGATGATGATGATGATGATGACGCTACTCATGGTGCTGATGATGCTGATGAAAACAGTGCGAAGACACAAATGGAACGAAGCTCAGCCATGAGATCATACCAAATCGCAATGCATGCGAGAGCGAGAACTACACGTGGGTGAATTCAGCAATGAATTTCGATCATGTAGGTAACGCGTATCTGTGCCTTTTCCAAGTGGCCACCTTCAAAGGCTGGATACAAATAATGAACGATGCTATCGATTCACGAGAGGTAATGTTGCCCAGTTTGCCTAACATATTACTACATCTTACACTCACTAAAATATATACTAAATATTATATATATATATATATCTATATATGTATATGTACATATATGTACTAAATATTTATTTGGTTATGCGCTTAAATAAAATATATAAAACGCAATCGATATTTCAAGTAATTTTTAATTAATCAAACATTTTTATCTATACATTTTTTTCTCTTTTTTATATGAACTACAACGCCAACAAAAACAACAATAACAACAACAACAACAACACTATACTACAACAACAACCACTTTGGCTCACAACAACACTACAATAACAACAATACTGCCGTATAACACTAAAAATGATCCATTCACAACAAAACTGAAAAAAAAAAACGATGCGAATTGCAACGCAAAATTTGATATCGATATCATGGTTGTCGATAACGAAAATGTAAAAAACAAAACAGGTGGACAAGCAGCCGATTCGTGAAACGAACATCTACATGTATTTATATTTCGTGTTCTTCATCATATTTGGATCATTTTTCACACTCAATCTGTTCATTGGTGTTATCATTGATAATTTTAATGAGCAAAAGAAAAAAGCAGGTGGATCATTAGAAATGTTCATGACAGAAGATCAGAAAAAGTACTATAATGCTATGAAAAAGATGGGCTCTAAAAAACCATTAAAAGCCATTCCAAGACCAAGGGTAAGACAACAACAAAAATACAAAAAAAGATATAAATAAGAAATAAAAAATAGAATTTACTTAACATTACTAAGTATCAAAATTAAGCCAGCTAACAAAACTAACCGAAATTAACAACAAATCAATCTAACATAAACTATGCATAACAACAAATTTGACATATCAAACTCAAATAAAATTACCAAAAAAAATATAATACTAATAAGAAAATGAGAAGAATAGGCCAAGATAAAGCACGATGTGAGCTTTAATTCTTCCAAATATACTCTTTATATATGTTTTGAAATTCGAAACAAAGTGTCAGAATATCTTTGTTTCAAGCTATCCAGATAGGTACAGCTCCATCGTACGTCCTATAATCAATATTAAATAAAAATAATACATATAAAATAAATAGTAAAAACTTAATAAATTCTGTCGACGTAAACGCGTAATCTGTGCCAATTTTACTTTATGTTGTATATACTTATGACTTTGTTGTATATATGATGAACACTTTTTTCGATACGTACAGTTAAAAGGCTGCTTTTTATATAACGTTAATACTGTTATACAAACTGTTATATGAACTGTTATACAAACATTTTAGTATAATTTAACCGACAATAAAAACATTTGCTGACTGAAAGGACAAGGACAACGACTACAAATACCCTTGTAATCTGTATACATTTCTTACAAACTTGTCATAATTGCAAATATATAAATTGAAAGGCCCTGTTCTCTAGCAATATTTTGATCAAGTTAAATAATGGATCTTAAAACAAGCGCAAAGTTGAGTCGCTGGAATAGCTGCGGTAGTGTGTGGCATGCACAACTGTACGTACATGTACATACACATACATCAGTATACTTTTGTGCATTGTTAGATATGAATTTGAAAAATATAAATAGCACCCTACTGTTGCCATTGAGCGAACTCTTAAAAGCATACTATGTTCTCGACATACTACTGTTTTTCTTAAATAATATGGTATAACTATACTTAATTTCCATATCAATAGTTAAGTATTGTGTCCGTTTGGTTGTCTGTACTTAAACATTTTTATGTCTGCCATTTTTAAGCTGGACGAACATGAAATTTATGTCAAAATTCAAAAAAAAAAATATAAAATACAGTTATATAAAATAAAAATTTATTTATGTATATACTCTAACTTTCTCTTCTTATATATTTAACTACACACTGTCTCTCTCTTTCTCTCAATATATTTAATGGCAAGATAAGTGCATGTTTCCTTTAAAACAACTTACTAACTAACTGGCACGTGACTCAAATCATGTTCTAGGCATGTTAATTAATCACAACTGAAAACTGGCATGTTCGAAAAAAGAAATAAAAATCAGCATCGAAATCAGAATCAAAAATGCAATCGAATCGACTGACGTATTAGAGACAAAGGACACTAGCAGCACGTTTAATATGTACAGTACTCGTATCTCTAATCATTATATAATTAATCCAATTTATCAATTACTCAATCTTGAATGCTGTCTGTTCTTAAGAAGTAGTGTGTTTGAAAAGTCTGTTCAATAAATCAATCAATACAAGCGCACTGACTCACTGTTACACTTGTTGCCTCCAGGTATTAACTACATGCATACATATATGTGTTTCATTATACGCATACTTTACTGTACATACAGGTTTTGCGCGCCGATCAATGGAAAAAAGTTTGATATTGGCACAGATCTACAACGCAAGAAATATAGAATCTAAAAAAAATGAATATAACACAATAAATAAAACAATAATAATATTCATAATAATAAATTTTAGCGATTATAACGATTAAATTGTCCAACAACAACTCACATATTAACTAACTAAGTAACTAACTAACAACTGTGAGTTATTCATACAATATACATAAGTACTGATTACCTCATGTCTATGTACATTCATGGTATTTCCAGACGTATAATAAAAAAAAAAATATATGAATCTATAGTTGAAGTGATAGCCGTATATGTACATAATCATATCTAGTATATGATAAATAATTAAATAAGATCGTGGTAAACTAAATGTACTTATACCAACTCTTCTATTCCACTTTTTTTCTTATCTCTCTTCTCTTCCTTGTGTTTTGTGTGTGATCACTCGTTATCGTTATCGCTTTTCTGTTCAAATATCCTTCCTTATGCTTTAACTTTTTGTGTTATCCCAAACCTTTTAAAATATATATTTTTTCTGTTTATCTTATGATTTATGATTCCGTTGTTCTCCTTATTCTCCATTTACAGTGGCGTCCACAAGCAATAGTCTTTGAAATAGTAACCGATAAGAAATTCGATATAATCATTATGTTATTCATTGGTCTAAACATGTTCACCATGACACTCGATCGTTACGATGCGTCGGACACGTACAACGCGGTCCTTGACTATCTGAATGCGATATTCGTAGTTATTTTCAGTTCCGAATGTCTATTAAAAATATTCGCTTTACGATATCACTATTTTATTGAGCCATGGAATTTATTTGATGTAGTAGTTGTCATTTTATCCATCTTAGGTAAGTAACAAAAGCCAAATTATCTAAATGAATAAAATATGTTAAAGATGCTTGACCATCCAATTTCCAACAAACCAAAATGTTCGAATAACCTGCCCCAAAACCATATTACCGTACGCTCTTTGCTGTATGTGTGTATGTCTCTCTCTGTTACACACACATTCTCTTTCTCTCTCTCTCTCTCTCTCTCTAACTGTATCTGTAAATCTGTATTATTTTCTGTCTTAATGCTCTGTAATAAAGACACAGTACGCTCCTTTTCCTACTTAAATGTATACTATATGTACTTAACTTTCTCATAATTGTTAATACCTTGCTGTCGTACTTATGCGTATATTCAATTCGTAATTAATTGTTGTTGTTCTGTTTCAAAAATAAAAAAAAAAAAAAATCAATTCAACCAAAACAAAATGTTATTTAAGAAACTTAATCAATTTGTTGTAAACAATTTGTGTTAATGATCGTTCATATAATAATTGTGGCACTTTCACAATTCCTGCTTATGAATAACATATTCATATATGTGTATTGTGAAAATTTGTCAAATATTATGTGAAACAATCTAATGTCGTTGTGCTTAACGTATTCCAAATGATTTGTTAGCTTTGCGAGTTAATTTTAACATAGCACGTATAACAGTTAATATGTTATGAAATCACTGTTATACACGCTTGTGTTTAAGTTAACTCCGATATTTTCATTTTATTGTTATTATTATTGTTGCTTCTTAAATGTTGTTAATTACCTGTAAATTTTGCAAATTTCCATTTTAATTTTATAAAAAAAAAGTTTAACTGTTAAAATTTTACTGTTGATGTATTTATAATTATTCCAGATTATTGGTGTCGATTTGTTTTGAAATTGCTGTTGTGATTGTCGTTAAATTATAGATAAATTATTCAAGTATTTGTAAACATGCGAGTATAACAAATAACAGATTTAATAAACAATTTGTAATATCATTATAAAATATTATCTAAATTGCATTAATTTTTATTACATTTTTATTTTTATTTTAGTTTGCTGAAAGTTTCAATAAAAGTTTTGATATACATGGTACTACGATTCGGAGTATTATGATCTTTGCTACAGCTTAACAGTTGCGCATACGTAAGCACACAAAGAAGTCCATATAGAAAAAAATAAAACAGTAAAAATGATCAAAATGAAATACGTTTTTAATTTTAAATGCGTTTTTTTTTCTTCTACTTCCATTACTTCAATCGAACTTTTTTCATATATAAACTTAAATATATATCTATTTATACTATTTTTTTTTTATCATTAAATTTTTGGATAAAGAACTATGGCTATGTGTGTAAAGAAATCGAACGATAACTGTACAAAAGATGGCTTAAAATATGCTTTACTACATTCATTTTTGCAACAGAGATCTTCCATTTTATCTACTTGCATATCGTGTTGCGAATGCCATGTACATAAAAAGGATGCTGTTATCATTTCTGCTGCTGCCTCAAAAGCCCAACCCCAAACTAAATGTATAGGTTGACTGCTCAGTACCCAGAAAACCCAAGAGAAACTACCAATAGGCCCCTTTCTCAGTGACTTCTTCGATGAATACTTCATATTTTCAATGTAATCTAAACAACTTTTAATTTTGATTTTAAATTTTTGCCCAAAAATGCTTAAATTTCAAGTTAGATAAAATATATTGTGAAATTTACAAAATGCTGGAATTTTACTATTGCTTTTGCTTCTTTATGTGATACACGCGCCAAATACGACTCTAAGCGCACTTTCAATAACTTTTCAAATTTAATTTTGAAATCGAAAACAAAATAGTACTATTAAAAACAGCTTGAAAAACTTACAAAACGCTCTAAAGTACGCTTCATTCTTTGGCTTCGATGTTGCCCCAGTTACAAACGCAGAGTGATATCCTTATAGACGAATATATTAATACACGCTTTAACAAACAAAGAAAAAAAAAAAAACAAAGAAAACAACAAGAACAACAAAAACTAGCAAACTTTAAAAAACTTACAGAAGAAACTAAAAAAAAAACTACGCTTTGTAAACGCAAAAAAAAGTTCAAAAGAAGATGAAACAAATAAGCAAATATAACAGTAATTAAAATAAATAAATAATATAAAAGAAATGCTAATTAACACTCACACTCTCCAACACATACACACACACACACCCACACACACTGGTACACCGTTAAGAAATGGCTTGCACAGAACGCAATATATGAAATTAATTCGTTACATAACACTACAAGATTCAATCAGAGTTAGGTGTCAATGGGCATTCCACAACTCTCTGTGCGATTGTCGGTTGCATAACTCTGTCAGCTACTGCCCGGTATATCAGATCTGACAATTGTCAATACAATCTACTACCCTACTGACACCCCAACCACCCTACCACCTACAACCCTTTCCACACTCGGCCAGCCAATGCAAAGGCCGTGCGGGATGTTTAGCACACATTCATGTACGACAATTGCATTGACCGAATATTTTGGGTCGATCCAATTTATAGTGTGTAGCTGGAAGGATAACAAAAAGAAACTCTCCTTGTAGAGTATAGACCTGTTTATCATTTACCTCCAATTTTTATGTTATACACATTGGAATATTTAAAAAAAAAAAAAGAACTTGATACATATATAAATACCGTGGCACTAGCCTGAATCTTCTTAATGGTTTTGGTCCAATCTGCAATGGAGATTATGTACTTTACTATGAACGTAGTAAAACGCATATATAGTTTTTATAGATAAATCAACATAAATGAGTTCCCAAAACAGAGTTCTCCAAATCCGAATCGCGATCACTTATAGGAATAAAGAAGACAAAACATAACAATAATCTCTCATTAATAATATCTAGTTAAAGTTCTTATTGTTTAAAACTTAACAATTCTTTTTTGTTGTTTACTGGTTTCTCCATCTATAAATATTTTTACCTTTTATCTATAAAGCTGCTCTCTTTCTCTCTAGCTCCTTTCTGCGCATTCTCTATTTCCATTTCTCAATCTAATCGTATAAAAAATAATAAGCAACTAGCCTTCGCATCTGGCATACGCTCTCTTCAACTCCACTTCTCCACAACTCCACTACTCCAATTTGTTATTCTCTATTTGATTTTTCTTTCAAATATTCCTCCACAACAGTTCGTTTGTCTACGTAGCTCCCGGTTCGTTTAGTCTCTTTCACCAAATCTCGCTCACGTTAGTGCGCATTTCGTTTCATTTAGAGAAGTTTTAGAGCAAAACCAATGAACAAATTGTTCCAAAATTTCGAAGAGAAAAAGACTGTACAAAACGGTCTGTTGCTCGCTTGCTCACTCACTCTCTCTCTCTCTCGCTCTCGCTCTTGCTCACACTCTTTAATGTCTGTTTATTTCTCTTCCTGAGCATAACGGGCAGCGAACGAACTTTACAGATATTTGGCACTCTTAAAATATGCTTCGGATTATCGCTAAAAGAAAGAAAAATAAGACGCCAACGTACAGCTCACACATACCTCGAACCATTATAAATATTTAGAAATATAATTATATAAAATGATAAGATCTTAAGTCAAGTGTACAATATCCAAAAGACGAGATGATTGCTGATGCCAACGCCCCTCGCCTACGCCTCAGCCTCCGCCTCAGCCTACGCCTGCGCATACGCTGCTGCTGCTTACAACGCCTGCGCCGCTAGCAATAATACTTATCCTTAATAAGAACAAAAATATATATATGGCAAAAAGATACAAAAAAAAGCAAGGATATCGACTACTGAGTGTTACTGCTTAACGTTATCGTTACTGTTACCGTTATTTTTATCGTTAACTCTAAAGCTACAACTTTACCAAACTTTTTAAACTTATTTCTTTTTCGTTTTTAATACAATTTTATTTTAATCAACATACTTATGAACTACGTATGTATGTAACTCTGTATTTACTTAAGTCAATGCATTTAAGTGTCTATGTACATGTACTTGATATTTGTTTTATCCTATGTTTCTCATTTGTTCTGCGTTCAGTGTCCTTAAGTGTACATATCTAAGTTTGTATTTCTAATCGCTAATTCAGTATTTGTATATGATATATCTCAATTTTTTTTATTTTTATTTACACACTAAAAAAAGATCTCGTTGATCGTAATATTGTTGTATTATTGTGGTACAAGAGCAATTATATTACATGCCTCGCCGAAAATTCAGCAATCATATCAAAATACTTATGTTTTATAAATCATAAAGCTCCAAATTCTCTACATTCCTTCTGAAATCATTAATAATAGCAAAATTAATAAATAAAAATATTAACTTAGCTTTGCTTAATTCAGTTGAAGAATTTTAATATGATTGCAGATTGATTTATTTAGTTGGAAATTATTATTTAAATCTATTGTATCACACATTTTGAATGCACTGTACATATGTATATGTATGTGTATACTCGCATTGTATTTGTATTATTTTACTTAAACGATTTACTATAGATTTTCAGTTCAATTTATTGTGTTTCGTATAAATATTGTAAGAAATCAAAAACAAGATGAAAGAAGAGAAAGAAATCTGTGTCTGTATCTAATGCTTTAACTATTTCAGCTATGTAAATTGTTTATATTGTGCTGCGTTCCCTTTTAGTGTATTGTTTGTGCAATTTTGATTGCGCTGAGCCTCGAACCCTACCTAATACCTAACCGAATTCCTTAGCCCTAATCCTGCTTCCACAATTAAAAAAAAAAAAAACAATCCAAATACAAAAGAAGAAACTTATTCATTTTAGTAACAATATGTAAATCTCAACACAATTTCTCACTCAATCAATCTCTCCACACGTTTGTCTCCATGTCGCCGATTCTCAACAATGTCTCAACGTATCAACGTCTCAACGTGTCATCGTGTTATCGTTATCGACAACAGGTCTCGTACTTAGCGATATTATCGAGAAATACTTCGTCTCACCGACGCTGCTCCGTGTGGTGCGCGTGGCAAAAGTGGGTCGCGTCCTGCGTCTGGTGAAAGGTGCCAAGGGCATTCGAACATTGCTCTTTGCCCTGGCGATGTCCTTGCCGGCTCTGTTCAACATTTGCCTGCTGCTCTTCCTGGTAATGTTCATCTTCGCGATCTTCGGCATGTCGTTCTTCATGCACGTGAAGGAGAAGAGCGGCATCAACGATGTCTACAATTTCAAGACCTTTGGCCAGAGCATGATTCTGTTGTTTCAGGTAAGCGTATCAGCCACAATTCCGTTAACGGTTTATGTTGTCTATTGTTGTTGTCGTTGGGTGATGTTGCCACAAAGAATCTTCCCCCCGTCACCAATTTCCCATTCCCCTCCTCCTGCCTCACCCACACACACACACATCAGAAAAATGGAAAAATAATATATGAATTCCAAGCCCACCAACACCGTCCAGTTTAATTTCTAGCGGTCTGGCAGGTCTGGCACGGCGCCTCACAGCTTCTGGCAACGCTTTGTACATACACACATGACTATTGACGGTCAGTTATCGATCATATGCGACCTATCGATCAACGAACCGCCGCTCAATATCAAAATAGTTGCCACTTGCCATGTGTGCGCCAGTTATTCTTCATTTTTTTCATTGATTTCAGTGGCAACATCACAATGTTGATTCAAGCTGCGGTAGTTGTTGGTAAAAGCTAAATTAGTGCGATTTTTTGGATTCACCCTTTTATAATTTTTCTTAAGTTTCATTCTTAAAACCCACATACTCCCCCTTTCCATTATTTAGTTACCATTTCTGTTGCCAGATGGCGCATCAACAATACGGAAAGCCATGTTACTTAAGCAACTTTGGCGTTAAGCTTTCAACAGCTTTCTAATTAAATCTCTTATTCGATCTCTCAGATCTTAATGATCATAATTGCTGATCTTTAAATTAAGTTCAAATTTGGTATCGCTTTGGTTTTCTTTTTGATTTACACCCAATAATTTATACCCAAAATCCACATACGGTATGCATTGTTTTAGTTACTTGTACAAAAAACAAATCTAATTCAGCTCTTTCAACAAACACCAAAAGAAATGTTGGAATTTCCTCATGACACATTGCAAATAAATACATTTCGCGCGTTTTTCAAACGCCAACGAACACAGAACTACGCTACTCTCTCTCTACCTCTCTATACTAGAACTCTACATAACTATAACTATAGCTTTCTCTATCCATATCTCTTAAACACACTCTTATCTGTCTCTTACTGTACTTGCCTCATACTCTAAATGCTTTCAATCTCAATAGCAATACTTCAATAAAAAAAAAAAACGTTACTTATCTTGCATTTACCGCTATTTCTGTAGCTGGCCACTAAACCGTCACTACGACTTTAAGTGGCCGCCAGGGAAATTTTCCCATTTTACCGTGCAAGTAAAGATTTATGTAGACCAAACAACGTTTATTTTTGGCTTTGACGTCAATCGTTACCCATTTTCTCAATTAAACTGCAAGCAGAATCGTTATAGTTATCGATATTTAAAAGAAAACACATGAAACTTACTGTATATTGTATGCTACACAACTAATACTAAAAAACTACTCCAACTCCTACTACTACTACTACTACTACTACTACTTACTAAATACTTACTACTTCTACTACTCAATACTTCTACTATTTGCCATACCACTTACTTTTGCTTAACCAAGTGATCAATTAACCTAACGTTTGACTAATGACTCTTCTTGTTATTGTATCTTCTGTCTTAAACTTCTCTTTCACCGCCCACACACACATACACACACACAAACACACAAATACACACGAAAACATATGAAAAACGTACGACACGACATAACACGCCCGATCAACTTACGATCGACCCACCAAAAATAAACGATATATGAACGAATCCACCAAAAAAATACAAAACAAAACAAAACAAAACAAAACAAAACAATACAAAAACCCACCAAACCAACCGCACAACTGCCGTCCACATGCGTTTCGTGTCGCTTTTGAATGCAATTCAATTCAAATCAAATATTGAATATAAAATAACGTTAATCGTTGATCGTTGATCGTTAATCGATACGTTTAATTTCCATTGCATTCTGCGCACACGCTGTACAAAAAAAAAAAAAAAAAAAAAAAAAAAAAATATAAACACTTGGCAGATGTCAACCTCAGCCGGTTGGGATGGTGTACTCGACGCCATTATCAATGAGGAAGCATGCGATCCACCCGACAACGACAAAGGCTATCCGGGCAATTGTGGTTCAGCGACCGTTGGAATAACGTTTCTCCTCTCATATCTAGTTATAAGCTTTTTGATAGTTATTAATATGTACATTGCTGTCATTCTTGAGAACTATAGTCAGGCCACCGAAGATGTGCAGGAGGGTCTAACCGACGACGATTACGATATGTACTATGAGATCTGGCAGCAATTTGATCCAGAGGGCACACAATACATACGCTACGATCAGTTATCTGAATTTTTAGATGTCCTCGAACCGCCGCTACAGATCCATAAACCGAATAAGTACAAAATCATATCGATGGACATACCCATCTGTCGCGGTGATCTCATGTACTGTGTGGACATACTCGACGCCCTCACCAAAGACTTTTTCGCGCGCAAAGGCAATCCAATTGAGGAGACTGGCGAAATCGGTGAAATTGCCGCACGACCCGACACCGAGGGCTATGAGCCCGTATCCTCAACACTCTGGCGACAGCGGGAAGAGTATTGTGCCCGTCTGATTCAGCATGCGTGGCGCAAACACAAAACGCGCGTCGAATGTGGCGGTGGCAGCAGTGATGATGCAGATCACGGTCACGATCCCGGTCACGATCACGATCATGATGCTGATGGCGATGCCGATCCCGATGCCGATGTCGATCGCGATGCGGATGCGGATGTGGATGCCACCAACGATGCTGATCATCATGATGATGCTGCTACCGCCGGTGGCAATGATCATCATGCTGATAATCCAGATGCCCCCGTTGCAGTTAATGCAGCAGCTCATGCTGCTGTTGATTCAATCGATGAGCCCAAAAACAATGTAAATAGTCCAATGGAAGGAGCTGGCAACAGCAACGGCAACGGCAGTCCCGGCGGCCAAAGCGCCGGCAGTGGCGGCAGCGCCGGTCGCCAAACGGCCGTTCTCGTCGAGAGCGATGGTTTTGTGACAAAAAACGGCCACAAGGTTGTAATACACTCGCGATCGCCGAGCATAACATCGCGCACGGCAGATGTCTGAGCCAGGCCTCGCCCCCCCCTCCAAGACGCACGCGAGTATTAGGAGCAGCAGCAGCAGGCAACAACAACAACAACAGCAACAACATCACCAATGAGAACAACAACAACAACTGATGTCGGCTGCAGCAGCAACAGCAACAACAACAGCAACTACCAACAGTGAGCAAACAGGTACAGCAACAGCAACAACAACAGCGAGCAAGCATAATTTTCTGCTATAAATATATATATATATATATAAAAAAAAATTAAAGCAAATCAAAACAAAAAGCAAAACATGTAAAAACAACAACTAAAACAGGCAGTAACAACAGCAACAGCAACAGCAACTCAACACCAACAAACAATTCTAAAAATGAAACATTCTAAAAACAACAACGACGACAGCAGCAAGTGTCTACATTTAAGTTAATTCAGTTCAAATAAGCACAACAACAACAACAACAATCATAATTAAGCTTTTAAAAAAAAAATTGTTACAAAAATGATTAATGAAAAACAAAGAAAATCAAATTTAAATTTGTAAGCAGGCTCGTAGTTATACCAAATTTCTTAAAACCGAAAACCATAGGAGCAAATCACAATTGGCCTATTTAACTTATTATATAGATGAAATCCAAACAATTCTCAACTATCTTAGGTAATATAATGCATTCACACATTTCACAACCCTCAAAAAATCAAAAACAAAACAAATGTTACAATTCGCAGCATTCACGTTATTCCCTTACAAAAAATTTTGTTGCATACTCGTAGGCTCGCTTAAAAGTTCTATGAGAATGGAATCTTTGAGGAGCGCTGAAAACTATGCTATTTAAATTTGATTGGAAAAGTGAAGGCTCGCAAACAGTTTATTTATGTATTTGAACAAGTTTCCAGAGTTATATTTTGCACGCAACTACAACCATATTTAAAATAAAACTCGTTGAATTCATAACTAAGTACGTGTATAACTAACAGTGTCAAAGTGAACGTTAAATAAATCAGAATGAGCAAGAGCAACGGCATTACAAATTCCATAAACCAACAATCTACAAAACATATACATTATAAAAACAAATTACAATTACTAATGCATAATGGATTACTAATAGTAACAAAAAAGTACCAAACAAAAATGAAAACAAAACAATTCGAAAGAAAGGCTACAATTGAACAAGTTAAACCAAAACACCAATTACATGGATTACATAAATAGTATTTTGTAAATTTACATTTAACATTTAATGAAGAAGTTATTACAAACAGTCTGAACTGCCATAAAAAGCAATATGAAATAATAATGAATATCAAATACGAAATCAAGAACATTTCACGCACAAGCATAGACACATACTACATATGTACTAGAATATTCAATGTTATATATATATTTATTTAATTTTTAATTAACAGCATATTTTGAATCCTCAAATCCGATTCGAATTTCGAGTTAAACGTGCCTATCGAGTCATTAAACATTATGCAATATGTTGAAGCGATTCCTTTTTAATACACCAATACATATACACACACTCTAACATACATAAGCAGTTTAATTTCAGAATTTCTACAAAGTTTGTCATGTACTGTTTAGCTGTTGAATACACTTAGAAAAACAAAACAGACTTATTAATATTGTTTGGTATAAAAGAAAGAATAGCTAAAAGAGAATGTAAAGTATAATGAAACAGAGTGCGGCAATTAGCAAGAAGTAAAAAGCATACATACATTTACAGACACATGCACATCTTCATACAGATACTCGTGTAAACCATGTTCATGCTGGAAATGCCGATCAAGTGGCAAAATGTACCGCACTTAAACACACAACTTAACACACTCACATTTACATTGGAGTTGGGGCGCATTGAGCTAAACAAAACCAGAATTAAAAATATAGGAAAAGTAAAAACACAAAAAACCAGAAAGAAAATGAAACTGAATGGGAAACGGTAATAGGAACAATGACATTCAATTGATAATTGATATTTTGTCGTAAACAATCCAAAGATTAAGGAACAGCAATGATAGAAAAACTCTACAAAATTATGATAAATTGTGCAAATATCACATGAGTGAAGTGAGGTTAAGAAACCAAACAGTAAAATGAAAATACAAAACAAACAATGTGAGATGCAAAGCATAGCAAAAATGTGCAGAGTAAATTTTACACAATAAATATAAAAAGATAAAAACAAAACAATACAAAAATAGCGCCTTCTGCTTTCAAAGAAAGCGCAAAACAAGAAGAAAAACAAAACAAAATCAAAAACAAAAACAAAAACAATGGAGCACAAAGAGTGTACAATCGAGAGTTTTATTTGATGAACGTGTTCTCTTTTTCAACTCATTCGTCTTTTTCAATCCTTATCTAGCAACAAGAACAACAAAACAGAATATATAAAGTGCAGTGAAAAGTCAACAGAAAAGGCAAGCAAAATAACAAAAGCGAAAACTTAATAATTGACTAACAAAACTAAAATTTTAAAATATATATGTGTGTGTACGTATTTATGTGCACACAACTACATGCATAAGTATAAATAACATACACTTTATTCAAAAACGAAAACGAATGTTAAAAGCGATATAATGAAAAACCAGTACTTTGCTTGATTGCTTAAAAAAACGTTGCATACTCTTGAGCTGCTTTCGCATCGCATTCGCCGCCTTACGTTACGTTTCATTTCGCTTTAATTCAATTTCAATTCGCTTCGTTTCATTTTGCTGCGTTTCGCTTTCCAGTGTTTCGTTTTCATTTTCTTCAAACTGGCGAGTCTCTGTGCTAGGCAGCAATTTTCACATGTAACATTTAATTTTATTTAAGGTCTTCATTTGTTTTCCAGTTCCACTTGCAATGCGATACTAAGAGGTATTCAGTTTTAAATCAAAGCAACTAACAATAAAATACTTAATCTCAGTTTTGAAACTACAGTTAATTATCCAACTATCTACATGCATACATACATACATATGTACAAGCAAAATGTGTAGACGAACATTCATATGTACAATAAATACACAAACGTGAGATTTCATTGCGCATTTACAAATACATATGCACAATTCATAAAGGTACTCACTCACACCCATCCAGACACACATATACACACGCACACAGACACACACACACACACACACACATGCTTTGCTATTGCTAACTGAATGAAATCGAATAAGAAAAGACAGACGCGCCTCTTGGTTCTGACAACAGTAGAAACATACAACATACATATATATGTACATCTATTCATTATGGTGTCTATATGAATAGATACTCTGGTTCACTTGCTCTTGGTCTGTCGTTCTCTTCGCCAACTGCATCTTCATCTGGAGAGCATCTTGAAGAATCACTTAATTCACACACGTGCTTTGAACACACTGCCTTTCTTCTAACTAACTAAAAAGTATCTGTAAAATTGATCCTACACTCACACTTACACCCACCCGACATGCCTACATATGCATTCAAAATATTTCATCGAAATTGTACAAATTTATAGAGCGAACCTAGAAAACATTCTGAATTGACAGTACCACCCAAGGCAAACAAAAATTGAGCTTCTATATTCTACTATAATTATTATTATTGTTATATTTACTCTATTTGCATCTGTATGTGTTACTTTGTTTCACGTCGCTGGGCATTTTTGCCGGCTGGGAGTGTAACAGTTTCAGTTTTAATTTGTTGTGGGCAAACGGTCACATTTGTTTTTCGTTAGCTGGGCAACTGGTATACTGGCATACGATTTCATACGTTTGGGTATCCTGAGTCTATTTCATCTTTAAGCTGTAGTATAACAGATCTTATTTCAATTGCAACCTAACCCTATAAAAGCACAGATAAATTATATGCATAAATACATATGTTTGTATATACAAGTCATATAGTGTATATACATTTTGAGCGTTTTGCTTTGTAATTGAACACATAAAATCTAAATGTTTAAATACATTCTCCTACATATTGTAGTAATGCCTACTCTTATACCAAAAAAGCATTCTTATCATGCATACATACATAAGAACATACATCCTGGCCTGTTTCGTATTCCATTTGTAGAAATCAATTGTTACTCTTTTAAATCTTTCCCAAAGAGCATTGCAATTTGGATATGTGTAATTTTAATGCGATAATGAAATATGGAACAGTGTCTAAATAGGCCTTCGCTTATATATTTTCGACTTTTGATTTGGTATATCTGTATTTTTATGTATCTTATATTAGCGCCTTATAATTTTATAAGCTTCTGAGCATTTCTACGTTTCTTTGAGAGGCCCATTTTCAAATTTAATTTCTCCCCCCACTTTATGAAAAAAATTACGCTTGCCAATTGCCAATTGTGTTTAACGACTTGAATAAAGCTTCATTATTATACATTTTGTTGGCTGTTTGAAAAATAATACGAAACCACAAAAGAACTATGATATAAAAAATATTGAACACATTGCTAAATAATAAACCAAACGATTCAAGTATATGATAAAACGAATAACAGAAAATTAAGTTTGAAATTCCGTACAAAATGCATAAGTTTTAATAACAAAAACATATATATATCTACTGAGTGCACTGTTATAAATGAGGGGCGGGGCGAGATTAAATAAAAGCAAAAAAATCACTAAATATTATACTATACAATACAAACAATGTTATCAAAAAAGCGTAAACACGTTAAGCTTATGCGATACAAGAACTACAAATGCGACTAAAACAAAACTAAAACAAAACAAAACAAATGAGTTTTTATAAAAACAATTGTAAAATTACAATAATAATATTTTAAACTAATAATACAATAATAATCGTAAATAACAAAATTTAGTATTAAATTAATATAACATAAAAACTTAAATAATAATCAAATACAACGCGAGAAAAACAAAAAACAACTGAGTATTTCATATTTTAGCATAAATATTTTTTGTGCCGAGGTTACGTTCGAAGCAACACGCGCATCATTGCCATTAGACGAGAATAAAATTAAATAAATAAATAGATATATACATATATATAAATATATACACACATGTGTATGTGTATATATATGTATATATTATATATATGTATGTATTGTATATATATTTGCATATATATATACAATATGAATATGCCCAAAACTGAAAATAAAATAAAACTATTTATAATAAAATACTTATTGCATATTTTGTGCTGCTGAATGAGGTCACAACGCAACAACAAAACAAAACAAAACAAAAAAACAAGCAAAAACAATAATACCAAATAAATTTATTATAAATCTAGAGCAATAAAATCCATCTGCATAAACTTAGATACTTACATGGCTACGTGTAAGCGTAGTGTGACTAATATTTAGCGCCTGCACTGTGTGACTGCACTGTGCATTCTTACATAGACGAGACACACTCAAACATACGTTTGTTCACTTGTACAACTCTTCAGAACACTGGTTCAGTCACAGAACTGTGCACACAGTGCCGGCGCAAAGTATGCGAACAGGCGCGAGAATCTCTTAAACAAAACATAAAAACTAAAAAAAAGAAAACAACAAAAATAAATATAACAAAAACGAAACGACAAAAAAAATCAACATTTTTTTAGGTACACTTAAATCAAAGCGTGAAATATTATATTATATTAGTTATTTAAAATAAATGCTTTTTTGTCAAATCACTATAGAAAAGAAAAGAAAAATAAAACTGAAGATAATGAAATGAACAACAACTTTAGCTTTATACTCGTACATTTACATTTGTAATATATTACATAAGACTAGTTAATTACATAAAAACAAATCTAAGAATGAAAATCAAACGAAGCATAGCAAAATAATTCACAGAAAATATATGAAAATTTATAAAAAAAAAAAACGAACTGTAAAGAAACATACATTTAAATGTAATGCAGCCAGTTATTATGCATAGCTAAACATAATAATAATTATAAACAAAAAAAAAAAATATATATATATATATATATTAACAAAAAACAATTGCAATTAGATATTCTATATAAAAAAATTTTACATTTCTACATATATTTTTAAATTTTTGTTATATTTGTGGAGTGTTTAAGTTATCAATATATGTATTCTTATGTTGCTCACACACACACACACACACATAAACACACAGACATACATACATATACACTTACTTAATTAGATAAAGTCAAGCTAGAAACACAATACCAAAACAAAAAGAAACGACAACAAGAAAATCAACAGCTACAATAACAACACACAACAATTATGAAAGTTGCCATCCAGCGAAATATTTGCAATTTACATTCCCATGTGTATTGAGCGCATTGAGAAGATCTCCAATTCTGATTGAGAAATAAAATTTAATTACATATTTGACAAAACAAACAACAACAAAAGCATAGAAAAAAAATCCAAAAACAGACTGACAAAGAGAAAAATAAAAAATTAAAAATTAATAGCATAAAGTATGTCAAGAAATGCGGCAAGCTGCTTTTAAAGATACATACAATGTACAATCCTGACTCTACATATACAACCCGACACACACGCTCTCATATACACCTATACCCACCACTCTCACAAGCACACACATACAATTACCCAGCAGCAACAACGGACAGTTTATTAAACCTAGATTGATAAAAAGGAAATACAAACAGCGCCACAAGAATTGCTTGTAAATCAATGAAAATATAATAATATAAAGAAAACTAACGAAAATGGGATATATGTATATATATCATATATATATATATATATATATATATATATATATATATATATATAGAAGATAAACAAACGACAAACAATAAGAAAAATGTATTTATATTTATACATTATACACAAACAAGCAAGCAAAAAATAATTTAAATATACATATGAAATTCTTTTCTAAATACGAAAAATCGAAGACAAAAAATCGACAAAAATGAGAAACAAAAAAAAAGAAAAGAGAGTCACAGGCACCGTTAGCATATTTTTTTTATATACAAAATACAATTTAAGAAAAAAAGACAAGTACATGAGGTTAAAATAAATTAGTGAGAAACAACTGATGTCTTTGAAAAGACTTTATATATGCCTGCCATATGCCTACATCTGCCTAGCTGTCTGACTACTCTATTGAACACCCAATTAATTTCTCTTGCTTAAGCACAAGAACACACACATACACATACACAATTACATATACACACACATACAGATACATACGTACACAAAAGCATACTCCATCCAAAGCTCACAGGCAAAACTTATAGATAGTTAACGCGCTTAGCTTAATGTTTTGAGAATCGCAAAGAGGAGTCGTTGCGTTTCGAACAAATTATCTTATTTGCCAGTTACGAAACTTTCAAGTGTTATACACGATATATATACCTTCATCATCTTTCATATGAAAAATCCCCAGTAACTCCGTAATGGAGCGCAGCGTTTTGAGCAACTCGATTTGATAGCAACTTCCCCGGCTACAAATGATTAGTGGTTCAGATGACTGTACAATCCCAACCAAACTTGTTATACTGTTATACATATTTATAATAGTATTTGCAACTAATATGAACCCGAGTAAACCAAAGGAAAAACAATAAAAAAAATGTATGTATGTATGACACCCGCCACTTTTCTACTAAATAAATTGACTGTATATATAAGATAATACAACGTATGAGTATATATGTATTTACATATGTAGCAGTATAACAGTACAGATGATGTGTTGTGACTTTGCTTGTCAGAAACACATACACACAAACACACAGACAGACTCACACACACAGCCTCACACACGAACACGACTTAGGTCATGGCATTTTTTTCTAGTAGTTATTTTTACTTTCTTTCATGGGCATTACTTCTATTAGCAATATTCTTACAGAAAAATAAATGAAAAAAAATGTAATTATACAAATAATAAAAGAAATGAAGCTGTCATACTTACATTTAAATGTTTTCGTAATTCGAAAATGTTATGCATAAAAAATATGAAAACAAAAAAAATCAGAAGAAGAACTATTGTTATCGATTTTTTTAAATACTCGTAAACTACAAGATCATTAAGTTTGAGCGCCATTTTTGATAATACAACTACAAAGCAAAAAAGTAAAATAAATATACATATATATATTTATATATATATATATATATATATATAATGTATGTATATATTTATATATATATTAATGTATATACATATATCAAATATTTAACAAATGCAGTGCGACAACAATTTTGTATGTATTATTTTTATTAATGACAAAATACACAACAAAAAGAACAACACAAACATAAATTGTTTTTATAAAAGTATATATATAAATATATATATATATATATTAAATATATTATATATAAAATATAAAAATAAACAAAGAATGAAAAAATGATACAAAGACGCCTGAATTAGTTTGTTACGCAAACAAAAAATTATAATTAACTAACTTCAATGTAAACAACAACAAGTACACAAACAAAAACAACAACAACAACTGCACAATAAAGTCTAAATGTATAAATATGAATTAATTATACTTAAACCGCATTGCAATGAAAAACTGAACATACAGATTTAACAACATGAAAACAAAATTATGCCCAAGGAGCGCAAAAACCAAAGTAAATCATTTTTATTTTCATTATATATAAATAATTAATGCTTTTTTAGTTCTCAACAAGTTGCATATTTTACATTCATGTATAATTTATAAAACAAAACCCAAAATTAATAAGAATAATAATAATGAAATCCAACTTTAAAAAGAGCAAACAAAAAACATTGTAATGTAATAAAGACAAAAAAAAAACCGAAAACCAAAAATATATATTAAATTAAAAGCGAAATTTTTTCACACTTTAGCTTAATAAATTGTAAAAAAACAAAAAATACAAAAAAACAAAATGAAATAAAATGAGATTTAATTGAATTTGTTATGCAAATGAAAAAAAAAACCAAACATTGTTTCACTCGTATGAAATGTAATTTGATTTTATGAATTTTGTATATTATTTTTTTGTTAAATATTTTTATTTTTCAAGAGTAATGTCATTGAAAACATTATATTTTTAATTGGGGCATCTTCATAACTTGCCAAATGGACCTGTGATTTTTTCGTCCTGGAGATTAACTGGGCTTTAAACTTTCAGATTGTGTACGGATCAGATTTCAAGTGATACTCTTAACGCGTGGACTAACTAAAAATGTCAGAAAACGATCAAGGAAACAATGCGAAGCAACTATCGAGCCATAGCTACATCTAAATCTATACTAAACACATCGCTTTTATACATATATGCATACTTATTTAATATTTAAGCGAACAATAATGTATACCGATGTACACTCAAACACTTTAAACTATTATATTATTAACAGCAAATATAAAAATAGCTATATTAACTGAAGAATGCGATTTTTTCTGTATTCATTGGGAGAGTACTAAATTACTAAGAAACTACGCAGCAATAATAAAAACAATTAAAAAGTAACATAATAACTATACAAAAAATAAAAAATTACATGCCCCGGGTGAGGCTCGAACTCACGACCTTAAGATTATGAGACTTACGCGCTGCCTACTGCGCCACCGAGGCCACATGTAACGCGCCAGCAAAATTTACGAACATAAGGTGAATATAAAAACTAGCACTAGCACTAGCTCTACATGTCTAATTTCTATAATTATATCTTACAATTCAAAATATTTTTGATGAACATATCGAGCCCTATTTGCATAAATGATATAAATAAATTTGTTTTTTAATGCAAATGTGTTCGAAAACTCCACCAGCATCTACACCAAAAATATTAAATTTTAGTTTTATTTGTAACGTAAGCGACAGACGGCATACGATAGTTCAAAAAAAATCTCTCCCGTAAAATTAGCTTTTTGTCTTTTGCGTTATTAAAAAGAATAATTTTTCCATTTAAATGATTGGCCTTGTAGCTGTTTATTTATTCCATACCTAGAGGGTACCAAATTATGTGACCACCTAGATCTCAAGGACTATAAGATCAACTAATAGCACGCAGATCACTAGTAACGAAAGCAGTAAAATTTGTTTTAGAAATTTTACAATTATTTTAAATTTACTAAAAAATTCTAAAAAAGTAATTTTGTTAATATTGACTTATCACTTAAATGAGATTAAAATCTGCCTTCAAATCTAGTCTAAATATTATAAAATTTGCAAAGTTTAAGAACGAAAAGTTTATTATGCCCTTTTCAACCGTTTTCTGGGTAACAAGGCACAAAAATACAAGTATATTTAATGTTTATCATTTATTATTAAAAAGTAATAAATAAATTAGTAATTTGTATAGAAGAGAAAGCAATAGAAAATGATAGAAAAAGACAGAGGCAGAGAACGAGATAGAAATTGTTATAAAATGAGTAAGGAAAAAAAAAAATTGAATTCAATTGGCAAATAGTTTATTAATTTAGCAATAGCCTTGAATAAACAATGGTCAAGAGATGCATTTGTATATTGAAACTTTGGAATGCGTTTAAGTCTGAATATTTAGGCAAAATAGGTGTATGAGATCTGTGCCGGGGTCACGTTTGTAATGAATGAAAGTGTAACAGCACGTAATGACCAGACATCCCTACACATGCAGACAAGGAGACAACAGGACAACAAGACAACCACATAAGCTGACAGGGCAAACAACTAGACAGCCACACACTGCTAAACACAGTCAAACACACCGAGTGGTTTAATAGACTTGCTTTGCGCATGCCAGATTCTGACAGACCGTCAGACTCAGAGACCCAGAGCCGACTTAGGCTTGTCTCAGCCGCCTTGTCGGGATTTAGACGCCAAGCGGGCAACAACGAACGCAACGCAATTATTTTCATATTTCTTCATTTATTTGTTGGCTAATGTAAACCGTTATCAGCTACGATATTCTGATAGCTATGGATTAAGTGCAGTTCGTACAATCTTAAGGTGTAATTAAAACAAATTTTTTTTTTTAATTCCTGAGTCGGATTTAAGCACAGTTTGATGATGATTTTATTTCAGCGACCGTTGGCAATCTTTACCTGGTAAGTGAAGACACCTTCCCACATCACACCCTCCCCCCTCTCCCCATCAAAATAAGTAAACCCTTACCGCTTGACCTCCTCCCCCCCATTACCTACTTAACCCGTTTAGTAGTTGCTGCAGTTCTTATAATAATAGCAATCGTTCAGTATGCATAGCTTGGCTTAAAGCACATTTGCCAATAGCTGCAAACTGTCAGACGCGGTCAAGTGGCTGGCCGAAAGAATCATCTAGACACATGATTATACAAATGAGGGGGACGACATGTCAATGTAGAAGGAGGGGAACTTAAGTTGATTGCTTGCTAGTTTATTCAACCTCAATTAACGCAATAACCCGAACTCATTCTCAAATTTAAACTTAAATTGAAGCTGAAATTAAAACTAAGACTTACTTGTGAACAATGCCATTGTATCAGTGGGTGTAACTGTGTTAGTGTGTGTTGGTGTGCGTGTCTGGTTTGTTGGTGTGTAAGGGCTTAGGCGTGTGTGCGCACAACACACAAATATGCAACGTGGCGTATGCTAAACTATTATTTTGCAAATGATGCAATTTTTTTTATGAAGATTGTCAAATTTGATATAGTTAACCGACTGGCCAAATACACTATCCTCGAGGCTGTACCATGTTTCAACAAAGCAAGAAATATAAGTACTTATAGCAATTGAAATATCGCTAAGGAAAATCAAAGGAAGTAATTAACAGCAAAACACACAGAGTGAGTGAGAAAACAGGGGAAAGGGACACATATCTATAGTATGTAAGGCTCATGCCACACTTGCATAAGTCTAGCCTGAGGCGGACACATGGCAACATCGACAGCAGCAGAACAACGCGTTGTTGCAACATGTCACCAATTTTTGCAGATACCCAACGCATAAATGCAAAGACTGCCCCAACACAACATTGACAGCGGCCGTTTGCAAGGTCGTGAACTGAATAACACTTGCCTCCACATTTGTTTTTTTTTCTTTTTTTTTTTTATTAAGCATTTCAAAAGCTGAACTAAGACAACCACCCGCGGCTAGTAAACAACGCACACGATGCACAGTGACACCAGTCCCAGAGTTGACAATTAAGTAGCACTTAATGATAATACATTTACTATACTCATATTACAAGAATCAAAAACTGAAACGGTTATATCGATACGGGCTTGGTAAATTTTTGCAAAAATTATTTTAATTTGAAAAAAATACTTAAAATTTATGTTATGTTATTTCGATAAACTAAATGCATGGCATTTTTAAAATTCGTGTAAACTGAATTCAGATACCGAAATTAATCAGATAACATTTTGCAAATTACCAGTAGTACTTATTTCGGGACGTAATGGAACCGATATTTGATACGGGTTGATTTCCTAAATAATACTCTCATTAAACTACTCAAAAGCTTTCTTCTGTTGAATGAAATTTACACGAAACATGTAAAATATTAACATACGCCGAAAGAAAGCAGTGAATTCAATTTCCTGCTGCAAACAACGGGCCGTATACGTAATTTTTAATTTCCCTCAAAGTTTCTATAACATTTTTAAGCATTTTGAATATTTTGAAACATACGAATAAATGTGCGCACTTATGTGCATTACACACTTACATTCGCACTCATATTAACACTCATATTCATGGGCATGGGGTAGAAATGATTATCCAAGCATTCTTTTGTTTTCCTGAAAAAACGTCGTTTGTATGTGCATTTTACGTTTTTTTCGCCATGTTGCCACTTACCCTACGAATCCTGCGAATCCGCTTTTTGGCTTTTGTTCCCGAATCTCACAGTTATTCACACTCTGCAGGAAGGTGATATTAGAACAGAGAAACATTATGTTGTTACCATTCGGTGTAACTAAACATGTAAAAGCGGGAAACAACTTTAAAAACATTTTAAAGATTTTTATAATATGATAATGTTAAATTTAACTCCCATCGAAGAAAACCTTGAAATACTCACCTACATTTTCAACAATTACTGATTGTTCTACGAAGGGTTGTAAGATGATAAAAGGTGAGTGGAAGGGGAGGGTGAAACCTACAATTCTTTTCTCTCGGCCTTACAATTTCCAGCTCAAGTGTTTAATTGCTAAAGCCACTTCAAGTGTGAAACAATGGTCGAAGAAAATACCCCCAAGCAGAAATTATAAAGCATAAATGGCTTTCATCGAGCTGCAGGGCTGTTAGAGCTCTTTATTTTATTTACGAGTATTCAGTTGCACTATGTTGTAGGGATATACCTATCCTAAATTTTGTTTATCTTGCTGTTTAAAGGCTTCTATGATGAACGTGGTACTGCCGACAAAACTAAAAAATTAATACTGAAAATCAAAAAAAAAGGGTGTGACAATTTTTTTGGAGTAATACATTCCATTCATAAAGATAATATTTATTCAATATATGAACAAAATTTTTTTATTGTAAGGCAACTCGAAGGACAATTAGGACAATTTTCTTCATTGTCGAAAATAGATTTGCTGAGTGAATAAGTTTATCTAATTATAATTTATATTACAGTAATAGAATAATAATAATTGTGATTCACTCAATGATGCTTATGAAAACGAGTGCTCGTGCTAAATAAATTTCTCTACAGCTTCTTGACTTACATCTGCACACTTGACGGGCACTGGGGTGAGAGCATACCCACAGTTAGTACACCGGAAGCGGAAGTGCCATCTCAAATGGAGGCGCAGATGCCAAAAATGCCGATGATAACGAGCGAGTTCAAGGCCAGTCGAATCTACGAGTCCTTTCGAGCACCGTCAAGTGTCCAGTCGAGCACCACGGGAGTCGCCTTGGAGAAGAGACGCCTCAGTCGTCGATATGTGAACGAGTCGAATGCGTTTGAAGCAGTTGCATTAGGTAGACGCACTGCATCTGCGGATATGTTGAGTCGCAATATATCAAGTATTCTGGAGAATCTATTGAAGCGTTACGAGCAATCGCAGCTGCCGACACATGGCCAGGGATTACCGACGGTGGTTCGAACAAATATACTTATCAGGAGCATGGGACCCGTTTCAGAACTCGATATGGACTACTCCATGGACTGTTATTTCCGGCAATATTGGCGGGATAAACGTCTGAGTTTCCAGGGGCCCATCAAGAGTCTGTCGCTTAGCATTAAAATGTTGGACAAGATCTGGCGACCGGATACGTACTTCTACAATGGCAAGCATTCGCATATACACACAATTACCGTGCCCAACAAGCTGCTCAGACTCGACCAGGATGGAGGCATTCTCTACTCAATGCGGTAAACCATTTATAACAATATCACAACTTAATAATAAACCTTTTCTCTAGCTATCTATCTCATCATCTCATTAGGCTCGGCTATGTTAGGGTACTTTAGGTTTATGCACTTGTATTTAACAGACACAGAGAAAGGGTATACCTGATCTATATTTCATAATTCACATGACTAGCTCCCAAATTCTCTTATCAAAATCAACAGCTGATTCGATTTAATCCTGTTCTGTCTTCCTTTATAAGCTACAGAGATTTTTCCAAAAAGAATTAAAAGCAACTCAAAATCAGAGATATTAATGAATAATAATCACAGACATTATGCAAGAATAAAACCCATCTCGAACATATAAATGATTGCTTATCACAAGGTTGGTCAGAGGCTATCTTGAAGCTTTTATTCGATTTTGTCTTGCAGTCTGACCATCAAGGCGACCTGTCCAATGGAGCTAAAGAACTTCCCCATGGATCGACAGTCGTGTCCCCTCATCATTGGAAGTTGTAGGTTGTACTTGTATGTACATGTGACAAGTTCTTAACGCCACGTTGATTTACAGATGGATATACGAACCAGCAGCTGGTTTACGAGTGGCAGAATCACGATGATGCCGTGTCCTTTGTGCCTGGGATGACGCTCAACCAATTCGATTTAATCAGCATGATGCATCGCAATTTCACTTCGACACGTCGCGAAGGTGACTTTTCCGTGTTGCACGTTGCATTCAATCTAAAGCGACACACGGGATATTTTCTCATACAGGTAAGGATAATGGATCACGGTTGTCACATTCGCCACAAAACTGGTACACTTTGCACTTTTTGGTAATTCTAATGGAAATGGTAAATATTTGTTTCTAAAGTTTTTTTTTTAAGTTTATCTAGTTAATTTCCCACTGATTTGATTGGTTTTAATTATATTTAATTAATTATATACATTATTTTTGTATATTATTTTCGTTATTGCATATAAGTAGGCCTTAGAATCAAGATTGAAGTGTCGATCTGTACTAATTACGATATGAGGAGTTGAAATACACTAAAAACTTAAGATTTAAAATTTTCAATTTTCAAAATTTCAACATAGAACCATGGCTTCGACAGTCGAAAAATAATAAAATTTTCTAAAAGAACAAAATTTGAATGCAGAATGAATAAAGAGGCCATATCATGATTAAAATGACATTCCGCTTGAAAATCGGTAGAGTTTTGCCAAAGTTATGACAGTTCAAAGTTGCTCAAGCCTTAGATCTAGCAACTTTACAAGTCAAAATATTTCTTAATTTTGACATGATTTTTTACAAGAAAATGAAAGGCGTCAGAATCAAGTTTAAAGTGTCGTTTTATACTTATTATGATATAAGGAGTTGATTAAAAGTGAAAACTTGAGATTTAAAATTTTGAATTTTCAAAATTTCAAAGGGGGGACCCTTATCATTAACGTGGAACCATGGCTTCGATAGTCGAAAAATAATAAAATTTTCTAAAAAAACAAAATTTGAATGCAGAATGAATAAAGAGGCCATATCATGATTAAAATGACATTCCGCTTGAAAATCGGTAGAGTTTTGCCAAAGTTATGACAGTTCAAAGTTGCTCAAGCCTTAGATCTAGCAACTTTACAAGTCAAATCAATTTTAAAGTGTCGTTTTATACTAATTATGATATTTTTAAAGTGAAAACTTGAGATTTAAAATTTTGAATTTTCAAAATTTCAAAGGGGACCCTTACCATCAACATAGAACCATGGCTTCGATAGTCGAAAAATAATAAAATTTTCTAAAAGAACAAAATTTGAATGCAGAATGAATAAAGAGGCCATATCATGATTAAAATGACATTCCGCTTGAAAATCGGTAGAGTTTTGCCAAAGTTATGACAGTTCAAAGTTGCTCAAGCCTTAGATCTAGCAACTTTACAAGTCAAAATATTTCTTAATTTTGACATGATTTTTTACAAGAAAATGAAAGGCGTCAGAATCAAGTTTAAAGTGTCGTTTTATACTAATTATGATATAAGGAGTTGATTAAAAGTGAAAACTTGAGATTTAAAATTTTGAATTTTCAAAATTTCAAAGGGGGGACCCTTACCATCAACATAGAACCATGGCTTCGATAGTCGAAAAATAATAAAATTTTCTAAAAAAACAAAATTTGAATGCAGAATGAATAAAGAGGCCATATCATGATTAAAATGACATTCCGCTTGAAAATCGGTAAAGTTTTGCCAAAGTTATGACAGTTCAAAGTTGCTCAAGCCTTAGATCTAGCAACTTTACAAGTCAAAATATTTCTAATTTTGACATGATTTTTTACAAGAAAATGAAAGGCGTCAGAATCAAGTTTAAAGTGTCGTTTTATACTAATTATGATATAAGGAGTTGATTAAAAGTGAAAACTTGAGATTTAAAATTTTGAATTTTCAAAATTTCAAAGGGGGGACCCTTACCATCAACATAGAACCATGGCTTCGATAGTCGAAAAATATAAAATTTTCTAAAAGAACAAAATTTGAATGCAGAATGAATAAAGAGGCCATATCATGATTAAAATGACATTCCGCTTGAAAATCGGGTCAGTTTTCTTGAAGTTATGACAGTTGAAAGTTTGTCAATTCTTTGAACTAGCAACTTTAATTTTCTGCACTATACCTTCATTCCTTCGCTCTCTATTTGTTTCTCGCTTTGACTTGACCTAGGTCTATGTACCCTGTATACTGATTGTGGTGCTATCATGGGTCTCCTTCTGGATACATCGCGAAGCAACCAGTGACCGTGTTGGACTCTGTGTGACAGCTGTTCTGACCCTCTCGACCATCAGCTTGGATTCCCGCACTGATTTACCGAAGGTCAAGTATGCCACGGCTCTGGATTGGTTTCTCCTGATGAGCTTCCTCTACTGCATCGCCACGTTGCTGGAGTTTGCCGGGGTGCATTACTTCACCAAGCTGGGCAGTGGAGAGTTTCCTCGTGTGGACGATGAATGGGAAGATATTGGAGCATTGGGTTTCTCCTCGGGGGAAATTGTCGATGTCGCCGAGGCCAGCGATGACAGTGAGCCCGCGAACTCGGATAGCGATGTCTTTGTCTTTGCCGATCACGATGCCCTCCACTGTGAATTGCCCCTGCCGCCGGAGTTAAATGGCGGTGGTGGTTTTCCCAAACGCAACACCTTCAGCTGCCCCATCTACAATGTATGTAGAGGCATAATCCTCTTTCCGTTAACCTAACCTATCTTTCCGTTGTACAGAATCAACAACAGAATCCCGCCCACATCTTTCCGAAGCTCTCGTCGCATGCCTCGACAATGGAACGCACCACCCAAACCGAGCCACCCGTCGTTTCCCGCATGCATCAAATGTGGCTCTGCCTCAAGGGGGACGTCAAGTTTCGTAGGCAGCGGGAAAGGGACGCTGCGGCAGAGAAGAGCGAGCAGGGGCGAAGTGGAGCCAGTTATGTGAACAGCATTTCTTTGATTGATCGTGTGGCACGTGTCGCCTTTCCCATGACCTTTGCCCTCTTCAATCTTCTTTACTGGTTGGCCTACGGCATGTACAAGAAGGAGTTCTCCTGGTCCATGATTAAGTCCTGAGACGGCTTCTAAGGTCAACTTCCATATCAATAGTATATACCAAGGCTGCAAGCCGGTTCTGAATCGAGACTCGCAAAAAGATGTTGGGCTCGACATTTTTTTTTTTTTTTTTGAATAACTTCAAAAATTAATTTTCTCAGCAAAAAAAATTATTTATATAACTTTTATGCAGCTTATTATACATATGCACTTATCTAAATAGTATTAGCTGTCTTGTAATCATGTTTCTTGCACCTCAATAATGCTAGGTGCAATCCAGATTTCACTTTCGCACTTAAATAGTTAAGAAACGATTATTTGCTTTAGCTAATAAACTAACTGTTGCTTTTTGATTAAGACTTGTCTTTTAATTGGATGTAATAACATATCATTTTCCGCAAAACTTTGAACTGACCCTCGTTTGCTTTTCTGCCCATCAGCTTTGTTATCGTAATTGAATCAGCGCTGTCAATGTTCGCTGTGCACAATATTCGAAGGAAAGCTACGAAAACTGACTGATTCTTCAAAGGAAAGTCTGAAATATCCCTGACATGCTTAACATGTTATAAGCGCAGACAGACAGACAGTCAGTCAAGTCGTTTGTGGCTTTTGGGGTCCGAATTTTGGCTTAAACGCGAACAAATGCTTTCAGTTAACTCTTTCATCACTAGCGAAAATACGCTTAGGTCACTAGCAAGCAAGTGATGTGGTAAGTACTGTAATTGTCTCTCTTTGCATCGACTTTTGTCATCTACGGATTTCTTATGTTAATCTTACCCAATGGAAAGCTGTTGAAAAAGATCTTAGAAAGCTTAATTTTCTAACAGTAGTCAACATGCCGTTATACTTCAAATAATTATACGATTTTGCATAAAATATGTAAACCAGTTTAATAACATTTCTAAGAAATATACAGTTAATAATGTGTGACATGAAAATTGTGAATAACAATGAAAGCACATTAAACGTACAAGAGTGAAAAATGTATTGAATGGACATTTGCCGTGCTTAGTTCACGATTAATTAACATTAATCTTAATCATATTTAACTGAGCTGCTGTCGTCTCAATGTATCATCATTTTGCCAGAATGCAAACCAATTCCTGTTTTGAAGAATTTTGGCTAAAAACTCGTTAAAACTGTTATTCTGTAACTGTAAACAAAATGTTGAAATAATTGGGAATACATTTAATTTGAATTGATCTATCTGAATAGCGTACTTAACTATATATGTATATGTATATGTATATGTATATGTATATGTATATGTATATGTATA